>NC_134049.1:17633400-20110965 GCF_965140245.1 Athene noctua | reverse complement strand
ACATGATATACTGCCAGGGGACTCTGGGACAATGGCTCCCTCTCTCCTGCAGAATTCCACCTGGACACAGATGTGCCTCCGCACGCAGTGCACTGCCACCACTAGCAAAATGTCCTCCCAGATGTCAGATTCTGGCCGTAAAAAGGAAGGTGTCTTGCCCCTCCCAGGCCCCAGCTATCAACAACCTAAGCAGAGTAGATGAATGGGCAAGGGATCAAGAACGGCACAGTTCAGTCCCTACCCCTCCATAACCTCACTCTTCAAGCAGAAAGCAAAATTAGGCATCTTATAGGATCTAACAATCTCAATTATCTTCAGGATCAGAGAATTAACTTGGGTTTGTGCAGAAATCCTCCTGACTCTGACCTCCTACCTTGTCCCCTCAGTAGCGTCCCAGCCACACAGATCTGCTGCACAGAGATTTCTCTGCTGAACACCAGAGAGACAGCAGTTCCATGAAGCAGAGCCTGCCAGCTGAGAGCTTACACGGCAAACCTTACATAAACCTCACACAAGTTAATCTAGGCCTTCCAGGTGGTCAAACGTGACATCTGTTTCAAATCAAATCCACAAGGGGGGGAAAAAAAAAAAGAAAATTAGCTCAGTAGGTCAGTGGTAGTTGTTCACAAATAGCCACAGTCACTCCGGTCACAACTGTCCTTGTTAAAAGTCACTTGGAGCTGCACACTTACGGGGTTACTATTTATCATCAGTATGTGCACAAGACCAGCCTTCGTACCAGCAGAGAGGGGCCTGTCTTGAAATACACTAGATGAAATTATATTGCGCAGTTGGAAATATCCTCAAAAGCCCACTGAATAAATCTTATTACTGCAATAAAGTGAAACATTTTAGATGACAACTTTTCTCTCTCTTTTCACCTGCAGAATGAGCGGGAGCAGATCATGACCACAAACGTCTGGCTGAACCAGGTAACCAAACCCACACAGACATGCTCTTGCAAACCACACATGCGACTGCTTTCGCTCCATCACAGTGATTGTTTGTTAGTGCTGGTCTGGGTACTCCCATCACTACTGTACAATTCTTCTCTTAGGAGTGGATTGATTATCGTTTGGCTTGGAAGCCCTCTGACTATGAAGGAATAAATAAGCTGAGAATACCTGCAAAACACATCTGGTTGCCAGACATTGTGCTTTACAATAAGTAAGTAAAACTTCTGTAGTTTATGCAGACAGTGAACAAAATTTTAACTATGTATCAATAAACAAACATCAGAACCAATGATGTAGGTCTGATAAAATCATAAAACTGAATTTTGTAACTTTTAGCCTGTATCAAGTATACCTGACTGGGGTACTGGCCTCAAAGATAATTTTAGTAAAATCAAGGCTCTGGTTAACCAAATTCCAGCAGACCTGGAGCACGTCTGCAGTGTGAGCTGTTCCACCAGAGGATCTGGGACAAGGCTCACAACTGAGACACAGATTTATATCAAACTAGACCATATGGAAAGCATGAATTGTAAGCACAAGAGCAGCCATACACTGGTCATCTTTTCAAGACAAGACATCTGGAATTCTATTGGACATCTTAGGTTCTGAGATAATTTTTTTCTCCTACTTCTTCCCCTCTCTCTTCCACCACAGACCCCAGGACATCAATCTGTTACAAAGTTCTAGAACTCCATAAGTTACTTTTCATTTACAAAAACAAATTGTGTTCTATTTTCATAAAGCATTTAAAAATCAATTATAAGAATACATAACAATTGACTCTGTTGCTTCACAGTACTGAGAAAAATAAAAACTTGGTGCCAAACCATACTTCAGTTCCTCTTTCAAACAAACAATTTTGCCAAACAAACCACTATTTTGTTTTGCTTTGTTTTGTTTTTAAGTCTCTAGCAAAGCCTTGAAGTGGATGATATCAAGTCTTTGGGGAAAAAATCAGAATTTATAATATACTTTCATGATACTTTGAAAACAAATTAATTCATGAACACATGACAGTTTATGAACATATACAGATGGGAAACCTAGGAAGTTTATATATAACTGAGTTAAATCTCTGGAATCCTACTACTGGAAATCAGATTTGAGAAATACTTAAAACTACTGTATTAGTCACAAAATAATTCAGACAGTGGATTAGGATGTACTCTGCCTGGTCAAATCTTGTTCTGGCAAATTGTGCCCCCACCCTCTGCTTCTTGCTTCCTTATTCCCCAGATGATACCATTTATGGCTTGTAAGAATGGAAAGAAACAGTTTTAAGAGCTTCTTAAATGTACGGGAACAAGCTTTTAGCGTCACCATATTGGATTTTTAGATTAGTACAAAGCTTCAAATTAAAATTTTAGATGAAGGACAACATTCTTAACTTTCTGCTGCTGAAGCTGTGTTTCGCAGGCATCAGTCAGTTCAAGAAGGCGCTAAGGAAAACAGAAAGAGCATCCCCATGTCCCCCAGCTCTGACCGCACGTGGCCTGCGCACAGGACTGCAGAGGGCACGGAGATGGCACCAGCCCAGCCTCTGTCCCACAGCTGGGCCGGGGGCAGCCAGCAGAAACTACATATTGTCAGCCCAGGCGTCCACCCAGTCCGTTGGAGTGCATAAGGGCCAATCTAACTCAGGGAGATACAGATACGTGAGAAATAAGATACAGTTTCTTTACTAAAAAAAAAAAAAAAGCAATTTTATTGGCAATGAACTAATGACCCTTGTACACTGTAGCCACTCCTGCATCTGGTTGTTTCACTGCCTGCATGAATTAGCTGCAAGATCTCCGCTCAGGGGTCTGCAGCATGAGGCCTTTCCAGAGCCAAGTTAACTGATCTGGAGAACAGCTACACAGGTGCCAAGTCTTGGATACTTGTAGCACTTCCCTGATTAGAAAAAAAAAAACCACAACAACCTTAGCACCAAACCAGCTTTATTTTCCATTATGTCTTGTAAACAAACAAGTGATTCATTAGACTTTTTATTAACTCTTAAGGGGCACATTTCCACTCAAATAAAAAGGTGCTACTTAATCATAGTCAGTTAAACTTCATTCATTTACACCTGCAGTGAGTTTGGTGTTATATTTTTGCAAATAACGTACTGGTTTTAGGTTATGTGCATTTCTTCAATATATATTTGTTTAACAAAAGGAGGCATGTGGGATGTATCTAGTCCAGGCTCTTCTTTGCAGTCTAACAAAGAGGCTAACCCAGTTTTTAATAAAAGCAATTGATCAACATAGGAACAAACCCTTGTGTTTCCTCATCTGTCAAGAAAGACAGTCCCTGATAGTTGTTCCTTCCTACTGTTACACTTCCCTTTGATAGCCCAATAGGTTGAGTTTGAAAGGTGTTGCATAGCACACTTGAGAAGATGCAGTGAATACACTCAGAAACACTAAACTTCAGTAATATTTATCAGCAGATGACCACTTCACATTTCTACCTCAGGATACTTCATAGGTTAAACAGCCCTAGGTTGTTTGCCAAGAAACATTGGACAGGAGAAGATATTGACTGCTGACTGATAATGATCTTCTCCCTGAATTAAAGGGCCCATCATAACATAGAAGAGTCTCCTGGTGGAAGTTTGGCAGTTGGACAAGATATAAAGCCAAGATTAATTGTGGGCACTAAGAACACAGTGGCTTGTCTGTTCTGGTTTTGTAATAAGTAAACATTAAGTGGAGTGACGCAATGAATTATAAACCATATAATTACATTTCCTCTGCCTACACTCTCCCTGCATTTTTAACTAACACTGCTCATCCTTATTTCCTCATCCAAGTCATTTAGGAGTGTTGCTGTGTGCTCTTAGCAGTGGCTGTGTTCCAGATCAAAGGTACCTCCATTTTCATGCTGGATGATCTCATTTGTATTCAGCCTTCAGAGATGTAGTAAGCCTTAATTACTTTAACACACAATTACAAAATACTCTGAGTTATTTGCATGAAACAGAGATTATTATTTAATAATAATTTTGTGAAAGAGTTTTTGCAAGTATTGGATCAAATATAAGTTCTCTGACTGGGAGAAGTGCACACATTAATCTCCCTACCAAGTTATACCCCTACTAAATAGATATCAAAATCAAAATGTTACTAAACTTTGATTCTAGAAACAATTAAGGCCCACAGGACCAAGAATGTCAGAGCTCTTCTATTTTGAACTGTGTTTTTCCTCTTAATGTTTTATTATCTTCTCTCCCGTTTCTTTCCTCTTCTTTCATCAGTGCGGATGGCACATATGAAGTTTCGCTATACACAAATGCAATTGTAATGAATAATGGAAGCATTCGCTGGTTGCCACCAGCCATTTACAAGAGTGCCTGCAAGATTGAAGTTAAGCATTTCCCATTTGATCAACAAAACTGCACATTAAAGTTCCGTTCTTGGACATATGATCATACAGAAATTGATATGGTGCTTAAAACTTCCACGGCAAGCATGGATGACTTTACACCAAGTGGAGAGTGGGACATTGTAGCACTCCCAGGAAGAAGGACTGTAAATCCCTCGGACCCCAATTATGTCGATGTGACATATGACTTCATTATTAAAAGGAAGCCTCTTTTTTATACCATCAATCTTATAATTCCCTGTGTGCTAATTACATCCTTAGCCATCCTGGTGTTCTACTTGCCTTCAGACTGTGGTGAAAAAATGACCTTATGCATATCTGTATTGCTTGCCTTGACTGTGTTCTTGCTGCTGATCTCCAAAATTGTCCCTCCAACATCTTTAGACGTTCCACTGATTGGGAAGTATCTCATGTTTACAATGGTACTAGTGACCTTCTCCATAGTTACCAGTGTCTGTGTACTCAACGTCCACCATAGATCTCCAAGTACTCACACTATGCCCTCTTGGGTAAAACTGGTTTTCCTTGAAAGACTCCCAGCCTACCTGTTCATGAGGCGTCCAGAGAATAACTCTCCACGGCAAAAGCTGTGCAACTGCAAAAAGACAAAAGCAGAGAATCCTTGTATGGAGCCAGCCAACTTCTACAAGAACTCTACCTATTTCTTGAATACAGCCCCTGCCAAAAAATATGATATGAAAATCACTGAGACTCTTGACAATGTCAGCAGTCATCGAGATTTTAGATTAAGAACAGGCACAAAATTTTCTCCTGAAGTCCAGGAAGCAATTGATGGAGTCAGTTTTATAGCAGAGCACATGAAAAGTGATGACAACGACCAGAGTGTAAGTAAAAATGAGAAATCATCCCAGTCTTTCCAAATTTCATCTCCTGTCCTCCTCTGTAACACACTGTTCTTCAGAAAGCATATTTGAACTCCCTAGCTATTCTAAAGTTTTTAGAGAGATTCTAGCTATAGCTTATAAGAAGAAAGAATTTTTGCCATTAAAAGAACTTACTGAATAGCAGTTTGGTAAATGCTGATACTGTCCTGGAAATTAACATGGCTGTTTCTACAGAGGGAGAATGCTGATTGCCCAGTAAGTCATGAAACACCCCTGAAAAAGCTGTGCTGTCATATTCAAGTACTGTTTGGCAGGGGAAAAAAAAAATATATTCAGTTCCAGGTCAGAAAAAGAATATTTTTCCCCATTGTATTCACTAAGACTATGACTCAACACATGGACAGGCCATGTTAACCAGCAACAATCTACCCGCAGCTCAAGCATTTATTTATGTAACTGGGCATAGAAGGAGCATTTAGTAAAATTGGTAAAACACCTTCGCAAACATCCTCTCCAGGCTAATATATCTGTACGTATATGGTGAACATAATGGGTAGGATCAAAATCCTAATGCCAGCAGAGCTGACACTTCCTTCATTTGAGTTAAATCAGACTCGTTATTGGCTATGAGAAGTGCTTTATCCAGGATGCATTTAAGCAGTGCTGTTGCTGCCCTATTCACTTATCCTACTCATGTCCTACTAGCTA
Source organism: Athene noctua (assembly GCF_965140245.1). Taxonomy (NCBI): domain Eukaryota; kingdom Metazoa; phylum Chordata; class Aves; order Strigiformes; family Strigidae; genus Athene; species Athene noctua. The sequence continues at coordinate 20,105,087 of NC_134049.1, read as the reverse complement.
ACACACTAAAGTTGATATAAATACGGTGTGAATAATGCTTGGAAAAACACAGATGGTTCAGAGTTTTGTTTAGACTAGCACCCGTGGTTGGGAAAAATCATCTTCATGCCTACCAGCGTCCTCTCTCTGACCCAGATCCCAGTCAGACTCTAGGTTCTCTGTTCCTGTTGTGCTCGTCCGCCCTCAGCCAAGAAGATTATTAAATAAAGTCTGGTTTCTGATCTTGCAGAAGTCCCTTGAGGATCATGCCGCTGAGTAGTTCATGTTTTCTATTAACTGAAATTACTGTCAATATAAATAAAGAAGATTAGCTATTAACGTTAGACATGAGCTTGTAAACATTGAAACTGCCTGAACAGAAGCAGACTTCACAGAGTAGAAAAAAAGTTTTCTAATAGCTCAGAAGTTCTTACAAGAATGTGTTGCACACTAAAGGAACTACAAAGTTTCCAGTTGATATTAAGAACAATTTTCAAGGGTATTTTATACACTAAAAATTAATTGGATGCTTTTCATACAAGGTCCTCTGATACTACATGTCACTTCTCCAGATTAATAATTTTAATCTCTGCTTTCTTCCTTCATTATCATAGTCTGATAAGAACTGCTCACGTACATTTACTACAGTATGATCTCAGAAGCACACAATTCCCATTAGAAGCAGCAGAAAATAAAAGTGTGCACTGAAGAAAAAATATGTGATGTTCTAATATGAGACAGGAGATAATTGACAAGCATGGTAAAGTCACTGCGGTGAGGATGTCCCCTGTGTAACTAGGATGAATGAGAGAGGAAAAAATAATCATTCCTGAGATGCAAATGAAGACTGATATATTCTCCCTTTACAATAATAGCCTGATAGTCACTTCAGTCTGAAAACAGAATCTAAGGCCATGACTTTCACAGACAACATATGCAAGGCAAAAAGGGATTTTAATAAAAGCAACAGTATTAATATGCATTAAAACACTTGATTAAGATGACTGCTGATAAGAAAAGAATTCTAAAGCTAACCTTGGTTAACAACATCTATTTTTGTCCACTGCGATTAATAGCATCTGCAAACTAAAATTAAAGAAAAAAATTCCTTAATTGGATTATACCGTGAGACCTTCCAGACTGGCTTCCACCAGGTGGCCGTGCTCAGTACCTGATGCATCCAAGACATCTAAGAAATATTTACAGTATTTTTCTCCACTGCCCACAATGATTGTAGGAGAAAAATCCCTTATCAAGCCTAGTCAGTTTATTCCCTGAACCTTGAGATTTGTTTCCTTTTATTTTCACAAACAAAAACTTGTCATTAGCAAGAGGAAAAAGAATATGACAAATTGCTAATATCTTTAATTGGATTTTTCTTCCAGGTCATTGAAGATTGGAAGTATGTTGCCATGGTAGTGGACAGGCTGTTTCTCTGGATATTCGTCCTTGTTTGTGTCCTGGGGACTGTTGGATTATTTCTGCAGCCACTTTTTCAAAACCACACCGCTGCAATGAACCCTTAGTCATCATTTAAAATTGCCAAGACTTACATAGATGTTTGGTCTCATTCTGCTCTCAGTTTCCCTCTGTTAAATTCACAGAGATGCCAAATGAGTTGCTCTTACATGCGATTTAGAGTAGGGAAATGGAAAGAACTCAACAACTTATGATTGGGGAAAACCCCCAAAACAAACAGAGAACTATTATTTTTTCCAATTAGTTCAGTACTTCTGGTGATATCTTGGCCCTTTTTTCAATTATTTAAAGCCTGAACATTACAGAGAAAGGCTTTTACTGGACAATATGACATCCTGGCTCACAAGCATTATTATTAAAAAAGTATTTTACATATGTTGCCACAGGAAGGACATTTTCTTTCCTTAGAATACTCCCTATTACAAAAGAAGGTATTGCTATGACATTTATTTCCTTCAAATGCATCAAAACTGTGTCTGATTTATAAAGAGCTTTACAGCTGGAATCACTGTTTAGCTGTTTGAGTATGATATTTAAAACTGAATTGAGAAACAGAGACATACTTCTGAGGTAACCACTAACAAGTTTCTCACCTTGCCATCTCTGATAGCTGAGTGATCAACAGAGGCCAAATTAATATATGATAAACAAACATGTGTATACTCTGTTCAATCATGAAATATAAATAAAATGTAAAATTTTCCTTTATACAGATTTAGTCCTGAAATGTTCCTACAACTTTAACAGCTCATGTAACTTCGGTTCATACACACTTCAACGAATCTAAGGCTAAGAGCACAGGAAAGCATCAAGAGAAGAGAGCTGTAAAAGGCAGCTAGAACGAGAAGACACCTGAGAACAAACAGCCCTGCATATTTTGCTGGGGAGGTTTTAATGTAGATTTAAGTGTAATCCTCAAAAAATTAGCTAGGAAAGCACAGTCTGAAAGTCTTTGGCAAAGGACAGATCAAGGCCCTAGGCTCCCCTCACAGCACAATCCCACCACACTTTGTTCCAGGTAGCTTGTAACCTGCAAAAAGAAAGAGAAGTGGGCTCCTGACATTTTTGAAGCTAAATCAATCTCACCTTTTCCTCGGGGTGCTGTCGGAACACATAACCATTGATGGGTACAAGTAATGACTGGTGAACAAACTGTTAAAATCCACTACTACTTGTGAAGGGGATTTAAGGCCCACCTGTCCCAGGGGAGGATTAGCTGACACCTAAACCTGTATTCTTCAACAAGCCACCGATGAAGACAGCTCTGGCTCTATTTGCCCTCATCAAACTGAGCTACCTCTCTAGATCATCATTCCCAGGCAGCTACAGATAACGACATAGATTTAGACATGTCTAAACAGCTACACCAACACCTTTCCAATTGTTCAAAGCAAATTGTTCTAGGAGCTCTGCCGATTCCTGTGCTCTCTCCCTCCCTGCCCACGCGCTGAACTCCCCAGCACTGCAGCCGCACACCCACCCCTGAGCACTGGGAGGGCTCTCCTGAGGGCCTGAGCACCGCAGAGTGGCCTGGTGCACCGCAGCCTAGGAAAGATACAATGAAAAAGTATCAGAAGTGGGGTGGGTGAGACTGGTCAGCAGCAGCAGCATCTCCCTTCGGTCTATGCTCTAAGACAGAACGCTGGTAACACTGCCATCCACACTTCCACTCACCTTCCTCTATGCACTGTACCTGTGTCCATCACTGAAGACAGGGCAAGAAGGTGAAGGATGACTGTAGGACTGCCCTATAAATGCAGGTGTGCCCTGTGACCATCGAAGCTGCCACATCCTCCTCTCCCAGAGGGTAGCAATGCTCTGGTCATCTCCCCAGACGTTAACCATTCTGGACATTTCCCGTGGTGGCTGGTGGGCGGTGTAAAGTTTAAATGGGTCAAACCTGCTTTCCCCGCCTCAAATGTCTTCTCCTTCTCAAACTGAGAGAGCAGAGCTATTTCTCCGCAGGCAACTGAAACAACAGCTGTGATGTGAGATGGGGCACAGGAGCCCGTCGGAAGCGGAGGGGGTACCCTCAACCACACAGGAAAATGCTCCTCTATGTTAGGTTATATGCCAGGAGCTGATGTGGCACAGAATATCACAAGCACACGTGCACACAATCTCCCAGCTGCTGAACAGTTTTTTCTGCTTACAGAGAAGCCAGAGGGAAGCCAGAGCAGCTGCCAGCACTGTGCAGACCGTGTAAATGTGAAGCCCCTTTAAATCCCACAATAACCCTGAACAATGGCTCTGCAAGAGGCATGGCAGACCTCAGCACAGACTTGAACACTCGTGTGAGCTACCACACACTCCTGCAGGGCAGAAGGGAGAGGGACTCAGCCACCCAAGCAACCAAGGGTGCAGGAAGTCAGCCATGGACCCTGCAGTCCACCGGATTGGCACCGGACCTGTGCAGAGCAGAGACCCTCTCGCTGCTCTTTTCACCCAGCACCAACAGCACTTTTGTCTCTGCCCTGCTCTCACCCTCCTACCAATCACTACTTCTCACTCCGGTCCCTTCTTCTACTTCTCCTTATCCTCCCCCTCACTGCCTGAATGTGACTGAAATGAGGCCTCCAGTGCTTCCATCTCCTAGCTGGCCTTATCTTTACAAGCAGTAATAACTGATAATGCTTGGCTCTATAACAGCAGCCTTCAGCTGAATTATCCCCAGCATAGACAAAAGTTTTAGAAAGGATTTGGCGGCTCAGCTAGCAGCTAACACAGAGCACAGGCAGATGGAGGCCTCAGATTTGATAAAGCCAGCAAAAGCTTAAAAAAGGCACATCACTGGCCCCGAGGAGATCCCTTCAGAACTAGAGCTCTTCCTCCAGGAAACGGTGGGCTCTGGTGCTTTCCGTACACTGTAGCCACCTTATTCCTTTTTTAATCACAAGTGAAGCGATATACTGTTCCCTAGTTATGTTCTTGGAAACCATGACTGTAATTTTTTTAAGTTTCCAAAAATAATTTAATCCATAGCAAACTTCAGAATGGAAAATTTCACCCAAAGTCCTAAAATTTTGAAAAATCTGACCTTCTAAAACTGTGCTTTCAAAATGGAAAATGCTATTTTTGCCTAACCCTCAGCAGTTCCACCTACGTAATATATAGAACTCTTCCCAGTTTAACTTATCAAAGAATTGTAGGATTTTCTGCTTTGATTTTTTGGCAAATTTTCAAAAATAAAAGATTTCTGGAGAAAATAAATGTTTAAAATGTCATCTTGCAGTCTAATATGAATATGGTAAGGTCCCCGTTCATCAAACAAAATAAAATTCAACATTTCCAATTTTCAGGGGTTTTACAGTAATGCTTTTTATGAAAAAAAAAAAAAAAAAAAAAAAAAGAGAGAGAAAAGTTGTCATTCAAAATGTATTTTTCACTAGAACTGTTTTTCAGTGGCAGTGTGCAACTAGCCTTTCCTTCCCTACTAGTGAGGAAAAGCCTCTGCTGGCTCCCTCCTTATTCCCTGCCATTACAAAACTTTAATGCTGACCAATTCTCTTCCATCAGAACAGGTAGAAGTGCCACCCCCACCACACACATGTACCACCTGCGTCCAGGTGAGCCTGTCTGGGATTGTTTCGGCACCCCTGCAGCCACAGCAAACTAGAAAGACCAGCAGATTTGGATTTTTATGGAGGGAATATCAATACCCCAGACAAAGGGGGGAAAATATTATTTTACTCATCACCTGAGCTGATTAAGATTTGATCATAACGGATCTCAGCAAAGCAAAACATCTCTAAAAGTGACATGTTTGTTAAAAAGCAAAGGCTACATAGTTTGCTACTGCAGATCTTCTTGGGTAGGTCAGCTTACCCCTACCCATACAAATTCTTCTCCTATGTAGTTCTGCAATGCAGTCATGGTGACGTGTTCTTATCACATCACTCTCCCTAGCCATAAAAATAATCCTACCACAAACTTGAGCTGATTTCACCAGGAGCCCCAGCATCTGATGTTAGAAACAAAGTATCTGCTCTTACAAACACCACTGAAAAATTCAGTAAGTAGTCAAATTAAGCTAAAATACCTGTATCTCTTAATGCAATGGCTCTTTGCTGCCTCTGCAGATCAGATGTTTCCAAATTATTCAAGTTTAAGCACTGACTTTTGGGGAACATGGGTTATGATCTGATCTTTGAAGCCTTACCTCATTTCTAGTCAGGACTAAAAAGAAACAAACAAAAGTTTCAGTTATAATGCTGCTTATACATGGAAAACCAGAAGGCAGAAAGGGAAAACATCTAGTCTCAATGGCCCAGAAAGGCAAAAAAATATATCCACAAAGGGTTAAGCTAAAAGACCAAGCAGCTGAGTTTGCTGGAAAAAAAAAAGAAATAAAATCAAATGGACAGTAAAGCCTATTTCCTCCAAGCTAATAGAATTACAGAAATTATCATAAGAGCATGTGTCTGGGGATGGAGTGGATGATGCTCTGAAAGATAGGGTAGAGAGGATAAACAAGCTCTGTGCCAAGAGCAGCTGAGCTGAACCCAGCCTGGTGCTCTTTCTCCCAGTGCTATCTCTTAACACAGTGCCAAATGGGGTCATCGTTTATCCTTCCCTAACAGCAGGGAGTGAAGAACCTACTGGGTGCAGCCTCCTGTCCCACAGGGCCTCCATCTTGTCATTTCCAAAAACGTGGGTGGAATCCCGCATTTTTCACTCCCGCTCCTCTCTCCACACAGACTGCCCAGATGTGTGCACATGTGTATGCATGTGCCTTGCATCACCTGGTCATTCAAGGGGGGGGAAAAAGTAACATACAAGTTAACCAGAAAGCTGATGGGCACCTGGGGAATAAGCCACTATGCAAATTTATGGTTGAGCTTCAAACACAACTCTCCATTCTCCCCCGTCTCCTTCCCCCTGAACAGTAAGTGTTCGTGGGATCAAGTTGACATCCTATGCTCTTAATTCCCCTTCCCAAATTTCATCTTTCTAACGCATGAAATTGGTAATAGTCCAAAGACGGTTACTGCCAAGATTTTGGTCAAGTTTGATCTCCAACTCAACGTATATCAGCTTGGGTTTAGATCCTGACAACAGTTGTACATTCCTTTAATCACCCCTGGGAACAGCACATCCTTTTTACACACAGACACCTAGCACATGCGCTTACAAGATGAGACACAGGCAGGAAAAAACCCTCAACACTAACAGCATAATTGGAAATTCAGTCCCATGATCTCAGTTCACTGCTAAATCAGGCATCCCTAATGTCAATATCCATTTCAGCACAATTCAGTGGTAAGATTTTTATTAATTAAACTTCTCCTAGTAGATTGGCCTGAGCTTCTAGTAAAGAAGGATCCTACATAGTAGCTGACTGGAAAAATCTTTAGCATTGTCAGATTACCAGGTTCATTTATGCACCAGTTGAAGGACTCTTGCCTAGTACCCTTGCCAGAAGACTGCTCTTTGCCTACAGTAACATCTGTTTTGCCTGCAAATTATTTGCTGTTTCCAGTGCTCTGACAGCCTGGGTAGCTAGAAAGGGGGCAGCACAGCAAACCTAATGGGAGCTCACTGCGCAGAACTGTGTTCAGGGTCCTGCTGCCTGCTGCTTCCAGGCGTTTCACGCATCAGAGAAGCGGAGCTCTCTGTACTTCCTATGCTCATGCAATCCTGGCAGCTAAGCTCATCTTCAACAGCCTCTGTCGACAGGCAGTAATTCATACACCATGGACAGCACGCACGCTCTCCTTTTAACTGCTGCTGTTTGCTTTCTCTGTCAAGGTGAGTGATCCTTAATTTGTTTATTCTTTGTTGGTGAAGGGGGGTTTGAAAAGGTGAACAGGAGATGGTTTTGGTGCAAATCATTTTTAAGAAGTGCTGAAGCTCGCTCCAATCTAAAGGATAAACATACAGCTCTTTTTGTTGCATAGTTGTTTGTTGTTTTGTTTTTTTTTTAATTTCTCCTTGTAAAGTAGTCAAGTAGTCCTGATACAAGATGCCAAACAGGACACACAAAGCCATTTTAATATTAAGAAGAGAAATCATCTTACATGTAAAGGCTTGGTTTTACATATTGTAGAGAAGATCGCAAGAAAGTGACTATATTAAATGGCTTTAAATAAGTGCTGCGAACAGTGCACCTTCTCTCTGCAGATATGGAAAGCATCAAAATTTAAAAAACCCCCCCAACATTCATGCACTTCTGTAAGTACAGTGAATGCTAGATTTAATCAGTGTACTGGTGACATGTAAAAAGGCTGCCAATTTGGTACTGACTATAATAAGGTCTAGCTTTAAAATGATTTACCTAAAATATTTGGGAGTACTTATTCCAGGAAATCTTGATCTGAGAGACATGAGATATCAATAAATAACAAAGACAATGCTAACAGTTAAAAAGTGTGAAAGAAATGTGTTCATTTTTCAGTTAGCAAGTTGACTCGAATGATTTCACTAATCTGAAAATAACATTGCCCTCCAAGTGAACAAGAGAAGAGAAGAGAAGAGGGGAAAAAAAGCGGGTGGAAAGCACTTTTAGCTGAATAGTTTCACATGAGGGGGACCCTCATCTTAGGGAGAGGGGAGCTCTTACAAAGATCGGGAAGTAAGACCCGCTTTGTGAAACACTACAGACCAGTCACCTGCAGATCCCTCTGCCTCTTGTCTCTTTCTCTGCTGAAAATCAACTCTGACAACACACATGTCCCTGCAAATATCTGTAGATTTGTATTTGCGTTTCAGAGGAACTGTAGAGTACGTTCAACAGACTTCAGTTCTGTGCCTTTGCAAAATTCACAGTGCCATCCATAAATGACAAAACAGGCCATTTTTTGTTTTTCAGTTGGAGTGCTTGAGGACATGTCATCCAGAAGAGAGTTTAAGGGAGGGTCCCCTAAAAATAAAAGGCCATTGGCTTTTACATAGTGCCAAGCTGTCAGGAGGGTTATTGCCTAGCTAGCTCCAAGAATAAAAAGGTAGTGTGAAATAGAGGCTCTCATACCTCAACCCCAACAGTTGAAAGACCTTGTTTAAGAATTTGTTTGCAGCTTTTCTGTTGGTCATGGGCACCACGAACAGCAAAATGTGCAATAGGAATGTATTATAAATAGAGATTACTTAAAATAATGAATGGGTAATTAACACATTTTTAAAAATGTGCTGAAGTCTTTTAATATAATGGTTAATCAATTTTTAATCCTTTTTTCATACTTTAACGAGCAGGCTGTTATCATCACTATACTCACACACCTGTTACTCAGGCTAGAAAGCGGAGTTCTCATTTCCAGCTTGTCCTCCTATTGCAAAATGCTCTGACAGCGTTCAAGCCGCCTGCCCTGCTGGGTTACACTCCCCTTCCTCTGCTCCACACCCCTGCAGGTTCAGCAGGTCTGGGGGACTAGGCCTGTGAGGGGAAAGTGCTGTTGCACCTCCGGTTCTTCACTAACTCCCTGAAACCATTTTTTAACCCATCTGCAGAGCGGTATGTCAGAAAAACTCTGTCATAGCGTTGCCTTTCATTGCAGCCTAAGCGAATGCCAGTCATGACACGCCGCTACTCGCTTAGGCGAGGCTTGGCCTTTCCCCACGGCTCACGCGGACGCGGGGCACTAATACACTGCAGGACAGCTACCAAAGGCGGCACTGCCCCCCCTCGGGCCGAGCCGCCCCCTCGGGGGCTGCGCCTGCCCCGCGGCCGCTCACCCCGCCGTGCCCTCCGCAGGCTGCGGCGGCTCCGAGGCCGAGCACCGGCTCTACTCGGCCCTCTTCGAGAGCTACAACCAGTTCGTCCGTCCCGTCAAGAACGTCTCGGACCCCGTCATCATCCAGTTCGAGGTGTCCATGTCCCAGCTGGTGAAGGTGGTGAGTACCCGCCCCCCCGGGGCGCCCGCGGGCGGCGGGGGGCCCGGCGCCGCCCCCGACACACCTCTCTCTTCCAGGATGAAGTCAACCAGATAATGGAAACCAACTTGTGGCTGAAGCACGTAAGTAGGGCTCGCCGACGGCCCAGAGGGCGCCCACTCCCCTCCTCCCCCGCGCGGGAGGCGCTCCCCGCTCCGGGCAGGGGGACCCCGGCCCTCACGGCCGGCGCCAAGGGCGGGAAGAGCCGTCCGCCCGGCGAGGCGTCTGCGGGCTCCCGGGAGCGCCCGGCTCGCCAGGCGCCCGCTCCCTCGGGGCAGCGCCGCGGGCACGGCCGAGCCCCCCCCCGGCGCCCGGGGCTGCCGCAACGGCCGCGCCGGCACCGAGCGCCTCAGCGCCGCGCTGCTGCCCCCTAGCGGCCGCGGGGCGCCGCCGCCAGCACCGCGCCGGACGTGCCGCCGGGCCGCTCGGCCCGGGCACCGGCCCCCGGCCCTCCTCATCTGCCCGGCCGGGAACGCCGCCGCGTCGTGGCCACCGACCCCTCCACCCTTCTGTCTGACGGACTCTGGGTGCTGCGGCGTTCGAACAGGGGCCGGGCCCGGCGCGCAGGCTGTGAGGCGTCAGCTGCAGCCCTGAGCCTCCTGCGCTCCGTGTAGCCCCCCAGGACGGTGTTTGTGCTCAGAACCCGCAGACCCGCTGCCTTGGCAGACACCGATGCAGAGGAAGCACCTCGGCCCCACACAGCATCACTTGGTGCTGTTCAGCTTCCCAAAAGTGAGAGCTAACTAAAAATATTGACTTCACTTGAAGGGCTCTTTATGGGTTAAAAATGCAGTTACTGTTGCAGTCAGATTGATAACCATGTTAATCCCCAGCTTCAGCTTACTATTAAACTTTGTTAAACTGGGGTTTTATGAACCCTAAGGAACAGGACTGTTACCGAGCAATGACACCCTGCAGCTCCTTCGAACCCCTCTACCAGGGCCCTTCACTCAGTGCTCACACCTAGCACCTGAGCCTCCCATGAACTTGTTTTCACCATCTCACAGATACCTGGCTTTTTGAGACCTAAGTCATTATTAAAGTCCTTGCACTCTCTGGCAAGAGGGTGTCTTACTCTCACCTTGTTTCCACTACTGAGTGGACAGTCCTAGCACACAGCAACACACCTGCCCGAGTCACATCAAGAGACCCACCCACACGAACAAACACCAGACATACATGTTTGTTAAGGAAACATCTAATCATTGTAGTATCCGAAATAAAGCCATGCTAGAAGTGATACGTCAGCACTTGGTTTGAGTCTAGTCCATTGAATTTCTATTTCTTCACAAACCTAAAATAGACTCATTGCTTCCATAATTAGATCTGGAATGATTACAAGCTTCGGTGGAATCCAGCGGACTATGGAGGTGCTGAATTCATCCGAGTACCATCTGGACAGATCTGGAAGCCAGATATTGTTTTATATAACAAGTAAGACTCTTGCCTATTTATCTTCTTAATACAGGAAGAAGGGGGTGATGTTACTAGTTTAAAAAAAAAAAAAAAAAAAAAATCAGGAGCAGGTTCACTGAACAAACTGAAAAAGCAAGCCCACTTTTGAACAAACCTGTGTCCCAGCCCTCCCTACTGTACTCACCTCCATGCCATCTACATCAGCATCACTGGGCAGGAGCCAGCTCCTAACCTGGAGCTGCAAGTGGGCACACCAAAGTGAACTCTGCCTTTCCCCTTCACAAGCCCCCACCTTTACTGTTATTTTTATCACTGTCTACAAGGGAGGTGGCAAGAAATTCCCTTAGAGAGTTCCTGTCTGTGAGTCAGACCTTTAACTGAAAAAGCCTGCAAATTCTAGCTCTTCAGCTGTTCAAATCAATTTGATAGCTTTACAATAATAGTGTTGACATATAAAAGCCACAGGTAAAGTTTACTTTGCGTTATCAGTTTCTGAGACTGTGAGGAGCCAAACCGTAACTAAATGGATCCCTCTGCTATGTAGGGAAGCAGTTCTCAGGGAACTGGACTTAGCTACACAGATCCACAACAGGTCTATGGAAAAAGTGATGATGCTCCTTTTCTAACTGTTCCCTTTAAATTATCTTTTTAGTTTTACTTTTTCATATCAACAACTGAAATTGTCGCACAGATCATATAAGATCCATGTGATCAGGATAGCAATGTGGGACTTAAAAAAATCCTCACCAAATACACTCCTTATGCAAAGATGCACCCCAATCCCTCTTTTCATAGTTACCGCCTGCACTGCCCGCAGAAGAGGTGGAAATAGCAGTACTACAGGTATCCTCTTATCAGTCCTTGGGTTCTGATGGGCTTGATCTGGAACAGGATAGAATAAAATAGTTCAGGTGGAAGGGACCTAGGACAATCATCTAGTTGGACTGCCATTTGTAATCTCCTATTTGCTGTTTTGAATATTGATTGTCCTGAGCCATGTTATTATAAGGGAGAATATTTCCTTTCAAACCCTCCATGGTAAATTTGTACAGCTGTTTAACTATGCAAATTTATGATGGCCACTGACTTAGTCCTGCACATGCAAATCAGCTCCCTGTCAACAGGTAATTGCCGACTTTCCCCAAACAGATTAAAGAGTTAATGTATACGATCTGAATGTATGAGACTACCTGGAGTAGTTGCATTCTAATTTTTGTTATTTGCCTTACAGTGCAGTTGGGGATTTCCAGGTTGATGACAAGACAAAGGCCCTATTAAAGTACACGGGTGACGTGACCTGGATACCTCCGGCTATATTTAAAAGCTCATGTAAAATAGATGTAACCTACTTCCCATTTGACTATCAGAACTGCACCATGAAGTTTGGTTCCTGGTCTTATGATAAAGCCAAAATTGACTTAGTTTTAATTGGCTCTACAATGAACCTGAAAGATTACTGGGAGAGCGGAGAATGGGCTATTATTAAAGCTCCTGGGTATAAACATGACATCAAATACAACTGCTGTGAAGAAATATATCCAGACATCACCTATTCTCTTTACATTAGGCGTTTACCTTTATTTTACACTATCAATATGATTATTCCATGTCTGCTAATTTCTTTTCTGACAGTATTAGTTTTCTATTTGCCTTCAGACTGTGGTGAGAAGGTGACACTCTGCATATCAGTCCTTCTATCTTTAACAGTGTTCCTTCTTGTTATCACAGAAACCATACCTTCTACTTCTCTGGTAATTCCACTTATTGGGGAATACCTCCTTTTCACCATGATATTTGTAACTCTATCTATTGTCATTACAGTATTTGTACTTAACGTGCACTACAGAACACCCAAGACACACACAATGCCTGTGTGGGTGAGAACCATTTTCTTGAACTTACTTCCCAGGATCATGTTTATGACAAGGCCTGCCAATGATGAAGAGAATAATCAGAAGCCAAAACCATTTGTTACTTCTGAGTTCTCAAACTTAAATTGCTTCAACAGTTCTGAAACCAAATGCTGCAAAGAGGGCTTTGTTTGTCAAGATATGGCATGCAGCTGCTGTCAGTATCAACGAATGAAGCTCTCGGATTTCAGTGGCAATCTCACAAGAAGTTCAAGCTCCGAGTCTGTAGATCCTCTGTTTTCATTTTCTGTTCTGTCACCAGAAATGAGAGATGCTATTGAAAATGTTAAATACATTGCAGAAAACATGAAAATGCAGAATGAAGCAAAAGAGGTAAGAATATTTTTTACTATTACTCAAACAGCAAACACCATTTGCCATTAGTGTGTTTTGTAAGAAAGAGAGATCTCAAAAAAAAACGCCAAAACAAAAGGACAACACAGACCATTATTTTATACAAATAAATTACCCAAGCTCTATTACAAATATGTCCAATTTTGAATGTAGATAATATTGGGGAGCAGTTCTGTTGTACAATATTCTCTTTATTGACAACACTGAGTGAAGCATGTTAAGTAACCCCTGCTAGGGAAACACATGAGTATCCATCCTACAAGATTCAGAGTGAGGATTTTCCAAGTTACAATCTTAATAGTGGAATTTGTTGAATCTGTGGCCTTTAGAAAGTTACATTCTCCCTCCCACAGCTTACCATCAATAACAACATAAGAATGAGTGTCCTTCACAGTGATGATGTAGCTTATTCTGCTGCGCAAAGTGCTGTAGCTAAATGAGACAACTGCTGCAAGATGGGGACCATCATCTTTCATAAAAGTGCATCCTGAGGCAATAAAAAAAATATTTAAAGTTTCCTTTTTATCAAGTTCCTCAAACATACTAAGAGCAGTAGCCACATCACTACAATCACTCTGCTGTATGGCACTTAAAGTTCGAGTGAAGTTGTTTATGCTGAAATCAGAACATTATTCAGAATTACTTGGTATACAAAATATGGGGCTGGTTTGTTGGGGATTTTTGTCTGCCTTAACAAACAAGTTCTAAGCTGAAAAGCACAAAATTTCAAAACCAAATGTACAATGTAATCAACTAGTTCATTGGCCTGAAGAAAAAATTTAAATTATGATCTCAAGAGTAACAAAAATGATCTCCTAATGTAGTTACTGTTAATATATAGCATAAGTAATACTTCAGTGTCATTCTTGTTATAATGCCCACTGTGAAAAAAAATCAGAAAAATCTGGTTTTTGGAAACTTGGTTTCCTCTCTAGATGAAAAGTAAGGAGATTAATTTCACACGATGCATGAGAAAATCAAATTTCAGTACTACATAAGAAACGCACCATATAATTATATATCAATTACCCTTTGTTTTCTTACATATTGCCTAAAGACCAGTAGAAGCAGTCTGTTTCAGTGAAGTTTTCTGGACAAACCTTACCTAAGAATGTAAAGCTTTTCACTTTCATTTTTGGCATGCAGAAGAGAAGTTGTATCTCATGAAGTCCAGTGTCTTGGTGAACAACTTTTTGTATCTGAAGTAGCAGCTTTGGCTTCGCCACAAATAGCATATTCAAATAAAGCTTCTTCAAGACGAATTCATTTGTCAATGAAAACAGAGATATGCAAGTTGTGCATGCATGAAAGACATCTACATATGGAAAAAACCTGTGCTTCCTAAGTAAAGTGGTACTAATTGCTAATGCAAGTTATTAATCTAATAAACATGCCTACTTGCTGTTCAATTTTATTTTCTTTTTTTTTCAGATTCAGGATGACTGGAAATATGTTGCCATGGTAATCGATCGTATTTTTCTATGGGTTTTCATCCTGGTATGTATTCTAGGAACAGCAGGGTTGTTTTTACAACCTTTGATGGCTGGAGATGAAATGTAAAGATTAAATCGTATGTTGTAAAATCAAATAAAACTTTTGCCAACCAACTCTGCTCCCCCACCCCAACATCTGATGTCTCTTCTGTGTGTAGTAGAATACAGATCTCTCCTAGCCTCAACTTTGCTTGACCAAGAAAGCTTTGTGAAAAATGTGGAAAAAAAATATTTTTAACCTTTATGACAGCTAATCTTAAAGTAATATGAGCTACATTTGACAGCTATTTTTTGCAATAACTAGAAATGATGTAGGTAATACATTAAATTTTATAGCAATGGTTTAAGAAGAGGTTGATAAAGAAACTGAAAAGTTACATGAATATGCAGAAAGTCAAAACAGGTTTAATACTTTGGGCTACTAGACTTGTTTCTATGAGTCTGGTGCCAAGTCTCTTCAGACCACAACAGGATCTTCTGGGAATAAGTTCATACTGAGTTCAATGAATGCCCTCATGAGGACAAAACAGGTTAGGAAGCATACATGGCAAATCGCTAAATGCAGACATTGCCACCTGGTGTATAAACTGACTCCAGCAGTGGGAAGAAAGGACCATGGGCAGGTTTATGACAAAAGGAAAACAAACAGGTAAATAATAGATGATAGTAAGAAAGCAGCCATAATGTGAACTCTCTGCATCCCCATATTTCAATGTATGAGAAGACTGTCAGTCAAAAGAAGCTATTCAAACCTAATAACATTTAAATCTGTGTACAAGTAAAACACACACCAGGATGCACTCTGCAGGTTATGCAAAGGATCAAAATACTTTTATGGGATAGTTTGGATACAGAAGCATCCTGTTAGAATGAAGTGTTTTATGACAAGAGAAGGCAAGTGGATACAAAATAGTCCTGTATACTAAAATTGCTTCTTAGGTGTACTTTTTTTAAAAAAAAAAAAATAATCAGTGACTGCAGATAATTCAAAAGCATGAATAAACAATGCAACAAAATACTGTAATGAGAAAATATTTTGTAAAAATATGAACTGTTCTCTGTGTACCAAAATGGAAACTTTTTGGAAATACAGTGTATCAAGTGATGTAACATTTGTGAAAATAAAGAGAAGTTGTTGAAAATTGTGTCTTTTTTCCATTTATTTTGACCTAGTGACAAAAGCCTAGATGCAGCATTAGCTACAGTTCAACACATTCAGAAACAGGTTACATAAGTAAAGGTCTATCCTTCTGAGTCCATTAAAATGATTTTGTTTCGGACACACTTGATAAGTTGAAGAGCCCAAGGATTCTAGCAACAGCTATCTTATCTGTATTTACCATGATCAGATCATAGAAGTGACTAAAATTCATGCATTTACAAAAACTGTGAGTTACTGGTATAGAGACTGGGACTTTGTTGGCCAGTATGCTGCCAATCACCTTATGATATAATTGGGCAGTCTACAGACATCATCTAACAAGGAGAAAGAGATGAGGTGGGGAATTAAAAAAATTATATATATATAGCTAACCTATAGTTATACTTACTTGGCTTTCGGTTCAGCTAAGAGTAAACTTCAGTAATTCAAACACAAGGAGGACTATAAAAAGAAATTTTGCATATGAAGGGGAAAATAAGATATCTAAATCATTTCTGCAACTTCCACACAGAGAAAGTAATTGATGCATTGTTTTAGTAACACTGAGAAAGTTTAAATTATTATATTAATGGATTACATCAGATAACCTTTGCAAATTCACCTTTAATTATGATGGCAACAGAGGAAATATGGATATCCAAATGCCAGATGTAATTGTAGAACTGAAGAGGAAGAGTGACTCCCTTTACAATCAGAACTGGTATTAAAAGAAAAAAAAAAAAAAAAAGGCAGGCTTGCCTGCCATCATTTCCTTGCCTGTGAGCCTTGGAAAGCTACACAAACCCAAGAATGTCCTACAGGTGGAAACAATTTGAAATAAATATTCCATTATATATAGTTATGACATAAGCAATCAGTATCATAATCAGTACAGTGCCAAACAGTGCTAGCTGGAGGAGATACTGGGGGAGGAAGAGCGGAATACATATCAGTTTTCCAAATTCGTAACCATTATAAAAGCTTACATTATCAGAGATACCACGATTTACATTAAGCTTCTCACCTAAACATCTTATTATTAATGTAGTAGTTTAAGCAAATAAAAACTTCCCAAGACTCGCTCTAGCTTGGCATTACCGTATTAGCCCTGCAGGATGCAACTATATTATGAAGTACACTGACAAAACTTTGGTGTAGGAAAACCCCCCATCTATTTTAAAGTCTCTTCCAGAAATAAAGCTTTTAAGAAAGGTGGCATTGGAACGAATGTAAAGAATTTAGAATCAGTATTTAAAGAATATATTTTAATGGAATAATTAAAAAGTTGCAAGTTAGTTTTCAACACTCGCAGAAAAACAAAGTATAGAAAGCTTTAAATCCTTGCTGCTTAGAATTACATATGGTTCTATGAGTGAGTGAATCTATTAAAGATAGCTTTCTAAGTTTGGTTTAACAAATGTGTGAAGACTTGATCATTTGTATTTGGTTACACAGCATAATAATTTTCAATCCGTTACCTTGAGAAAGGTATTCCCCAAATTCTTTGTGCTTAAACACTTAATTCTGAGAAACACACAAAGGCAGGAAATTATTAACACGTTTGCAAATAACATGCAGTATCAAGTTCTTCAACAAGAATGAAGAAATCTGAATATTCTGGTCCATTAGAATACTTGTGCAATTTGGGAACTCATTTAATTGTCTTTGCCTTCCTTTCCATAGCTGATAGTGAGATGCTGATATACAAATATCCTGTAGGCATTTTAAGGCTTACTGTATTAAATGTTCATGATAGTATGACAAAATTAACGAGGTTTTAAACTAAACAGCAAATTCCAGTGAAAATTTATAAAGGCAAAATATAGACAAATCGCTATTTTTACTTCTATGTTGAATATACAGGAAGTTTAACCAGTATTTTTATTATTATTTTAAGTTTACTCCATAGGAATTTTGTACTTTTACAACACATTCAAGAGAGCTGATAAAAATTCTTTCTTGCATACTATAGTAAATAGAAATAGGCAACTCTGCTGTGTAAATATCTGCAAATATTTAATACTCAATATTAAATTACTATATAAATATTAAATTACTATTTGAAAACTCAATATTAAATTACTATATAAATTGTTATAATTGGACTACAGTGATCACATAAAAAATTTTAAATGCTTCTATTTTGCAGCAGGCATCAGTTTTTTGATGTACCATACATGCAAGTGCTTGAGAAAGTCCTCTGAATTCTAACCTAATTTAGAACTTTGCAGACTTGCAATAAACAAATTGACTTCTATGTGTCCTAGGGATGCCATGCTTTAATATAAAATTTTCTGGGGGTTGATTTTTTTTTTTTTTTTTTTTTACTCTATCAGAAACATGCCTACAGAAAACATGCATGGAAAAAGAGCTACTGCAAAACTCTTTAGAGCCATATTAGCAGGAGACAGATCCATAAATATTTTATGCATTTGTACTGCCTATATGTGTAGGTATTATTATACTTGCCCATTTATGAATAACAGGAATAAATAACACAAGTGATCCAATTATTGAAACCAGAAGAAAAGTCCATAAGAACATTCGATCGAGCACCTGAGCAATAAATTTCCAGTCTTCAACAACCTAAAAACCAAAGAGCATAAGAGTTGGTTAGTACGTGTGAGAACACGTAAAAATACAGTACCAAACCCTGCACTTCTTAATCACTTTACAGTACACTTTTTTCCAATTAGGTCTGTTTAGTAACCCCTTTAATAACTTTTTATAATTACACTGTGAGCTAGAACAGGAACAAACTTTCCTCTATGAAGATTGGTAAACTATATACACCAATACTAGATTTTAATGCAGAAACTGACCCTGACAAGCACTGAACATCCTCAACTAGAGAGATGAAATTGGTACTGCAATTTCCTAACATACTGCAGGATTTAGGATTCATGCCACAGCCTCCTCATAAAGTAGAATTCCCAGACAGGAGCTGGAAGCAAATTTTTTTTTTTTTTTTTTTTTTTCAGAAACCCAACAAACCAAAATATAAGAAAAAACCCCAAACAAACCCCAGTAGACAACAGCTGTTGTGTTACATACAAGATCTGAAAGATGTGAAGTTACTATGGCACAGAATTATACACTAGGGAGAATACTCACAGTACTTTCAAGACTCTTGTCCTTTTTGATAGGATTATTCATATCTATACACAGTTTTGTAAGTATAGCAGATATAATTGTGCAAGCAAATGAAAACCTTGACAAATACTAGTCTTTGATTTGAACTAGACCTACCCATATTTTCCAAGCCTATTACTTTCTAAAAGGTAAGGCTACAACAGCACTAGCTGTGTAGTTTTTGTTAACAACTTTTTCAATTAAAGCTTGCACTCTCTGGAGTCCAAATAATAAAATACAAGGGAATCTCCAGTCAGCTATATATTAATTTCTGAGGTTGAGTCACAACAACATTACGCCTGAAAAACAAAATACTTATCACCTCTCTTGTCACTGACAATCAAATAGAGTAAGTTCAGTACAAGAAAACCAACCCTTAATTTACAAGAAATTATGTTATTTAATAGCAAACTATTCTATTTGTGTTGTTTATACAACACAGGAATATTAGATGCCGTTTGAACAGTATAGTAGATACATTTATCCAAAATCTAGGCGATGTCAGAATTGAGTCCTGAGAAGGTACATTAGAGGAGTTAGCTTACTCTCAGGCTAGCATCTGAGAACATGCTCTCAGTAACCAGCAACTTTTGAAGGCAGGCAGTCATTTCTGTATAAACTGAAAGAATCTCAGGCCTTGCCATTAGAAACAGATAGCAGTATAATGAGACCACACATCAAACTTCCATATTTCTACACTAGCCTGAAAATAGCATTGAAGTCTCTGATGTACCAATGGTGCTAGTTTAAAAAACACAGAAAGAAAACAGATTCATAATGGTCTTACCCAAATGGTGTAAACATCCATTAAGGATAGTTCAGAGCACAAAAGTACAGACTGAAGAAAGCCTTTGACATCTTTTGATATAACTTAGAGACAAATAATAATAAGGCTAGAAAATAACACCCAAGAAGTCATCTCAGTTCATGTTTGATCTCAGCACAAAATAACAAACATGGCTATAGTTTGTAATTAAGCTAATTTAAGTCAGGGCATTAAAAATTGTCTTTATCTGCAATTGAAAGCTGAAAAATAAGGTTTAGCAGTATTTATTCTGAAAATCATAAGGCAAATGTATTTTTCAGATAACCTTCAGGTACAACAGGAAAATGAAAAATACCTACTTCTCTCATCATGAAAATAACATCCATCAGCACTGTAGCTATGGGACATGCTCTTGTAACAGACAAATATCTCTGAAAATGTGTAGTTAACAACATGAACTTACTTGTAGAAGAAAGCAAAAGACTTGTAAGAACCCAAGGACTGTATTTTATCAGCCCAATACCTCTAAGAATTCTCAGTACTGTATCATACTTGTACTTCTTTCCAGTAGAAATAATTACACAGATTCCAGTGAAGTAGAAAAACTGGAAATCCCACAGCACATATTTAATATGCAACTGCAGAGTTAACCATTACTTAGTTTTCTAATTTCCATTTTTACAAAAATCAGTGTAATGTGACTAACACACCAACCTCACGAACTTCATTCTCCTTCATAACATGTCTTGTAATATATCGGATAGAATCTAGAGCTGCTTCCAAGGTGTTCCTAGTTGGTTCCGATCCGTTCATTTTTCCTGTTTCCTCCTTCTGAGCAAAGTATCTATCTACATGACTTCTCATGCAAAGCAGCTTGGGAAGTTTGTGAAGAAATATCTTGCGAACCCAGGGTGCCATAGCATTGTGTGTAGATGAAGAGCGATGATGAATATTGATAGCAAAGACAGTTATCACAATGGACAATGTCACAAATATCATAGTAAACACCAAGTACTCTCCTATAAGTGGGATAACTTTAGAAGATGATGGAATAATCTCTTCGATAACAAGAAGAAAAACAGTCAGAGATACCAATACTGAAGTGCAAAGTGAAATTTTTTCACCTTCATTTGAAGGAAGATAGAAGACAAGAACAGTTAGAAATGAAAGCCCAATACAAGGAATAATGAGAAACAACGTGTAAAAAAGTGGCAAACGTCTAATTATAAACGAATACGTAACAAAAGGATACCAGCAGCATCCATCAGTCCTATTTCCTTTGCTCCCTGTTGCAGTTACTATTTCCCATTCTCCATTATCAAAAAAGTCTCTTTTGTCAACATCATAATCTTCAAGAATTATATCAACCTGTGAGCCATCATAAGTCCAGGAACCAAATTTCATAGAGCAATTTTGGAGGTCAAAGGGGAAGAAGGTTACATCAATAGTGCAAGAACTTTTGTAGTTTGCTGGTGGAGTCCAAGAAATGGTGCCATCATATTTTACCACAGTTTTTGTAGATGTTCCCTCAAAACGTCCATCTGCACTGAAAGAAGAGAGATACGTGCATGTAATTAAAACGGCTATATGTGGAGTGTGGACATGTGTTTTTAAATATGGAAATATGTTGCGTTACTGTCATTTCAGCTGTTCATCCCTTCTCGCCCCTCATAGCCCAATTTTCGTATTGTGTTCATAGTTAACCTAAAAATATATCTGAATCTCGCGTAAGTAAACAGCTTTGGAAAAGTGAAGAATATTTCCAAGTCATCAAAAGATCTGTGCAACTTTCTGTGGTCCCAGTGAAAGGAGTGTAAAAATCCTGACCTTTAACAGCATGCTCAGACTCTAGTGTTTCTATTGGTAATACAGCATAATTATTGAAGAAAAAAAAAAAAAGAAGTCATAAAACAGGTAAAATAATACTTGTGTGACACCTCCAAACTTGAATTTACAATCACTGCAACAGCCTTTTTTTCCTGACTCAAGAAGTCAGGAAATGTAAAAGCATTATATATGCACCCAAGCTGAGCAGAAAGGTTAATTCAGAAGTCATTGCTTCTGAGATCTGTTAATTCTAAAAAAAACCACCCAACCTCCAAAAAACAACAAAAAAGCACCTTACAGTTGAGCATGCTTAATTTTAACTCCATGTTGAATATCACTTACAACAGCATCAATTAGTTGCTTCTGTCCCATCACTCTACACTATTAGTCTGTAGCCAGCATTGTGCAAAACACTGTTTTCTAATTTAAAAAAAAAAGAGTTTACACGAATAAATGGTTCAAAGAGACTAGAAATTCCATTCAGAAGCAAAGCAAAACATTTAAGCATTTAACGTGGCAACAAAATTTATCTGCATTCAGTGGCAAATTCTTCCACACATTCTTAGCTCTACTAAATGTACACAGTTACCTATTCAATAAGCCTCCCAGAAACAGCTTGGATGGTAAAGTTAGAAAGTAAATACATTTTATATGAAAAGATTAAAATCTTACTTGTCATACAACACAATATCTGGAATCCAAATAGAATCTGATGGGACACGAATAGATGTTATTCCAGCATAGTCTTCAGGATTCCACCGTAATTTTACATCTATCCATTCCTGTGGATATGTGAGATGTAAAAATCATTATTATTGTGAAGTTGCTTTAAGCAGGGCAAGGCTGGATGAAAACAGATAAAAAGACTATTTTAAAAAAATTAAAATGAAACTGTCTTCTAAAATTGACCACACTAAATTTGCTGGAGACATATATTTACCTTATCCAGTATTTGTTTCCTAAGAGCCACTTGACAGTATTTTTGTACAGAACTTAAGATATTAAAATCCTTTCTCAGAGAATGTATACATAACTAAGAGCAATTCTAACATATAGACAATTAAATTTGAAAAAAGCTTGTTCTGAATGTTTATCAATGACTTTGGAAGTTGATCAGAAGCAATTTAAACATTTTCATCACAAAAAAAAAAAATCATGCTGCCACTCTCACAAGACAGTCATTCTTATTTCTACTAGCAGCACTAAAAATAGCACCATTAAAAGCATAATAGTTCTTTGGTAATTTTATACTTGAATTAAAAGCTCAAGAGGAAAATTCACCATCACATAGAATTTTAAATGCCTATTCAGATCAGTTCTTATTTTATTTGAACTGGTTCAACTGCAACAAGTTCTGCAGAAATGAAGAGGACACAAAGTGTTACCATTGACATATTGCCATCTTGTACTTGTGGAGTAGTGTCAAAGTTTTCCTGAAAAGAAGAACTTTGCTGAAATTACACTTACTCGAAAAGAAGGGAATGGGAAGCAAAAGGGAAACAAATGATGGAAGTGCCCCAAACAAAAATAATTTAGTAAGCTAGTAAGTATAATCAGGGTCTGCAGATATTCTTCTAAGTTAAGAATGATTTATGAGCAGCGTTTCCCAAGTTAATAGTGGCCATTAAGTTTAGCACTAGAGTCTGATTATTATAAAGCCTGAGGCTCTTTCTCTCCCGTATACACATATTCTTAAGCGGAAAAAGTAGCTCTTTATAGCAAGCATATACAACTTCGAAACTGAAATTCTTCAGTGATGTTTAGCCAGTAAATCTCAAATATCCCACAAAAGAAAGATCTTAAAACTATTACACGAAACACTACACAAACCCATACTTTTCTTAGTAGAGTTTTTGAAAGAAAACTTATGTACTGAAACAGTAACTTTTATGATTAGATACACGCACTTTGGTATATTAAATGGCCACGCAGTGCCATATCAGATTTATTTTTATTAGGTCAATTTTTTAAATTTTTTGTTTGTTTGGTTTTTGGGTTTTAAGAGTTTTATAACAATTAACCCTTTAAAGCATTTCCGGGAACAATTTTAAAAAATACTATGTAAAATAAAAATTCAAGAAAAAGCTAAGTTTTTTTGAATATACAATTAATTAGAAACATTTCTTTCAGCTTGTAACTTGCAGTCATGAAGCTTCAGAATTTTTTTATATTTTACACATACCTGCTTCAACCAGACATTTGTTGTCATCAATTGATTTTTCTCATCCTACAAAAATAAAGCATATTTTATGAAAACAAATCTGCACAGTACATTCATAGTAACTAGCTGCTTTAGTTCACAGAGGTCTGTAATTTGAAATACAAAATACACTTTTAAAAGCATTTCAGTCACTGATAAGTATGTTTATATGAGAATGTTTTAAACATACAGTTATGACCTTTGATTATTTAACTGTTAAAAGTGATCTTTTTCCCATTCTGTGTCTCATTCCTCCCTTCCATTTTTTCATTTAATTGCAGTTTATGCAGTCTTACTATTTTTCTATGGAAACATAAAGGAACAGCCAACATGTGGAAGAAAAACTCATAGCCATAAACAGTCAATTCAATTTGAAAAGAATATTCTGAAGTATCAGGATGAAAAACAATCTGGTTGATCTCTTTTACACCGCAGGTAATGCCAAAGATAATCTTCATTACTACAGAAGTGACACATTTGAAGGCTTAGAGGGTTTTTTGCTGCTTAAGAGGAAAAAGAAAGCAGTATTTGCAAATGTTCCTGAATTTTACATAAATTAGAGTGATAAAGTTTAAAAATAGGTGGTTTCCCCAATGAATAAATAAAACCACAATTCCCTAGGCTTAAGAATTTCACTCACTTTTTTCTGAAAATGCCACTAAACGTAAGAGCCACTTGTCTTCTCAACCTCTTTGCAATCACTTCATGTGCCCATCTACAATGCGTTTTTTATTATGCTGATAATAGTTTCAGAGATTTAATCTATTGTGTTTAAGCTAAAATATCCACAATTATTTCACATGACATTATGTTCCAGAATTTTAAGAATGAGGAAAAAAAAATTAAACTTATTTACTATACATACCACATCTACTAGCTGGGAGATTGCAAGGCCAAACTTTATTTTTATTGTGTCATTCAAGCGTTCCACTGGACGAACCCATTTTTGATAGTCTTCAAATAAATGTTTAAACAAGCGATCTTCACTTTTAGCAATAAAAGAAGGTTCAGATATACCTATTAAAAAATGTCATTTATTAACATTGATTTAAATGAACAGTGTACATCTGCATTCCTGTGCCCAAAGACCCACAGCTATGTTTATGTAGGGTTCAGTTTCTCAGCTTATCCCCTTTTCTATGGAAGTATGGCCAAGGTCTTGGAAGAAGAATTACTTGGTTTTATTAGCATCTTCATGCCATTATCGCAATTTAAAAACCTATGGCTCAAGAACATTAAGATAATTTTAGTAACTATAAACACAAAATGCACTTGTATCATTTGCCTGGTGCCATGAAATTACGGAACTCCTCTAAAACTGAAAGTTTATCTATGAGGGACTGAAGTTCTATCACTCTAGAACAAGGTGGTACTTTTCAAAAACTTACATCCACACTATTCAGGTCTCTAGTATACGGCATAACTTGCATTCCAGTTTGAAACACGAGTCTCTTCATGTTTTATATTATTTCTTTTCATGTTTGGTTGCATCTATGATGTATAAACTTTGCAGTACTTGTAGAGCACTTTTTCCCCCACACTGTTTTGTGCCTTAAACACATGTGACAACCTATTTACTAGTTTATCCTGTACTTATTCTACTATTATATTGACTGGAAGGCACGTCTCTAGTTAAGTAATTGCATACATTCAGTTACTATTTTTCCATAGTTCACAAGGAGTCATTCCAATGTCTGGAGACTGACTGATGACCTGGAACAGCCAAAAATCTTTATACAGCTTACAAAGAAGTGGAAACTAAATGTCTTCCTTTGTCTCCTAAAAGAACAGAACACATGGCAGAGCTTTGAGAAAAAAAAAAAAGAAAAAAAAAAGAAAAAAAAAAAGCACTGTAAATGCAGAAAATGCAGGCAGAGAGCAGCCCAGACTTTAACAGATATATGAGATATTGTCCTAAAGCACCTCATCAAGCAACTGCTGTCCTGTATCTTTGGGAATTCACAAAAAATGAATTTTTTACCGATGCGGTCTCACTGCAGTGTATCAACAGAAACTCTGTTACCCAAAAAAGGCAAAGTTTAAAGTTTCTCCATTGTGAGAACCCACAAAATATTATATAACCTAAATAACAAGAGTAGGAAAAACTTGGGGAAGATATGGAGAGGGGGGAGGAAAAAAGGCAAGATCAGTGTCTAGCTAAGTAATTCGAGTAAGAATGCCACCGCCCCACGAAGTGGCACAAGCTACACACATCACCTTGAAGAGAATGGCTCCAAAAGAGTCTCCAATTCTGAGACAGAAGTCAGAGCAAACACCAGAAGACATGAACATATGCTCTAGGCAAAGATTTTTACTACTCACTAATGAGATTTAAACTGAGACTACTGCCAAAAAAACACCTAACAGTTATTACAGTCAGTTTAAGGGACAGAATAAACCAAAGAAAGATGTTCACAACCATCTCTCTTTAAGGCAGATTTAAGATTTTATACCATTACATAAATGTATGCCATGACCTCTCTAGAAATGATGTGCTCACTAACATCATCCATCTAAAAAAAGATTTATCGGAAACAGAAAAGCACTAGAGAATGTCATAAACAGATTAAAACCAGAAACAGTCATCCATACAAGGAAAGATTTAAAAGATTAACATTTTGTTTGGAGAGGAGGTGAATTTAGTGAACATAACAGAAGTACATAAAGTAGCGCACAAAACATGCAGAAAAAACACTGATGGTATTTAACCTTTCTCCTAAAACATGGTAAAGAAAGCAAGCATCAACTAAACACAGTATAAACAATTTCTATGTGAAGTTCATTACCACCAACATTCACTAAATCAGAGATTACTAGACACTGAAGAGAACTACAATTTTAGAACTGCCTGGGATGACTAAATTGTCAGTTAGGTAGCATCACACTTACATAGGGCGTCAGTTCTCATTTCAACACAACTTGCAAAACCTACCTCAGAATTTGATCCTTTGGTAGCTTGCATTCATTGCAGACTTGGCTAACACTATTTAAGCCATTAATTTAGACAGACTGGCGCTAGTTCTATGTGACTGCAACCACTACAGTACTTGGACAACTAAGACAGGTAAAGTAAGTTTTTTTAGCTCCCTCCCATTCATCAAAGTTCTCTTGTGCCAGCAGCAGCTTCCCGCTGTGCTGGAAAAGGCTGCATCTACAGATCCTCTGGACAAAACACTCGAAGAACTGCAGAGCCCAACCACAAGAGAATTCCCTGCCTTCTGCACTGCAGCCCAGTAGAACTGTTACTATGAATACTAATTGAATTGTGTCTGAAATTTTATAGTAGGAGCAAAACCAGAATGCAGCTTAAAGAATAATATCAGCAAAGTGGGAGCAGCAGGACTCCTTTTCCCTCCAAATTTTACCACACACTAACATGCTGCTGAATGGTTCTTCTTGCAGGCCAAATCAGCATCAGGGTTTTAAGACAGTTCATCCTTATGTTTCAAAATACAAATGTTTACAGTGTATTTCATTCATTCGTTAACCTACTGTTCTTCAAGATGTATTGTTTGTACATGCTCCACAATTTAACATCTTTCCGTTTCAAGCCTGTTGACATGTGGTAATAGCAAAGAACTGATGTGCAACTTGCACGGTAGCACAGAGCATACCTCGGGTGGACACATGAAAACACACAGGACATAAGAACTGCTGCCAAAAAGGATCCAGCAACTGAATGTTACACACACACGTTACTTTCACAGCTATTAGGTTAAAATACATATATTTTTACTGATACCTTAAATTCAGTATATTAGCCAAGGAATTTTTCTTATTTGTAACTATACATAGATTTGCCAAGTCCTGCTTTTTACAGACATCCAAAAGAATGCTTCCTGAAGACACAACTTAATTTCTGTATTTCTATATCCTTATTTCCTGAATTATGAATGGGTTTGTGTATATTTCAGTCTAATGTTTCATAAATACTTTATTTTTTGTATTAGCATTAATTACATTTCCCTTTTACAGTTACAACTCTCAATTGAATTTTTTGTACCATTTGAGAATGACTATGCAGCTGGGTATTCTCTCTCCATTAATTGACCTTGAAGCAATGCAGAGGCAAAGTTGCACTTTCACCAGTTCTGTGTTCCTGTAAGATGACCTCCTGTACAGCAATACAGCATCTTCAGGGTACATGCTGTTTCCAGACTAAGCTTCTCTTAAAACACATCTTCTCTGCTATGCTGAATGGGATATGTTCCTTTACCACTTTTATATACTTAACAAAATTTTTCCAAAACATTTTACACTCAGTATACTCACTGATTAAGATGACCATATTTACTAACAATATAGTTGAACTATTTTTTTTTACTTTTTTTCTATCACAGGAAAATCTACACTTGTTCATATTTCTCATTTATTCTGTTTATTAATAAGATGGGGCATACTGATCTATAAAAGGCAGCTTATACAAAGGAGAGCTTCATGAGGAGTCTGGAGATGATAAAAATGCATTAACAGTTGGCAAAAATAAAATTTAATAGGACTGCTCAGCTCACTTGTTACACAGACTGCATGTATTTAATTTCTCTTTCCCATGTATCTGTATGCTTTTAAGACTATAATAAAGGGTGTAATTCTTAGTTACTTATTGGTATTAGCACTAACTAAAAAACCATGAAGAACTGGTAGCAAGCAGAAAAAAGATACAGAAGAGAGGAAAAGAGGTAAAATACAGTTTGTGGCTTAAGACTGGCTATGCTGGTTGGAGA
The DNA here is from genome assembly GCF_965140245.1 of Athene noctua. Taxonomy (NCBI): domain Eukaryota; kingdom Metazoa; phylum Chordata; class Aves; order Strigiformes; family Strigidae; genus Athene; species Athene noctua. The sequence continues at coordinate 20,076,800 of NC_134049.1, read as the reverse complement.
AAAGCAGAAAAAGGTTCAAAACTATGACTACCAAGATTAGCAAACAAATAACCTGGAATACAAATCTCAGACTAAATCAGATGGTAAGAGAATATGGAAGCCCTCATCCCTGTCACTAGCTCACTGTACTAAAAACCACTTAGATTTGTAGCCTCTGAAGGGCAATTCTAAGCATGCCCGTATGTCTGTGGCTTTATTTTTGAGGTCAGGTAGCTTCTGCATTCTAAATCAAAGGTGGTGCTATACGGTTCAGTGATAAAATCCCAGTGACAATGTTTATAATTTACACCTGAAACTCTTCTCTGCTCACTCTCTGTCAGTGTGATTCCATGTTCCACAAAAAAAGTCTAAATCACATGAGAAAATGCTGGATGACACAAACTCGAATTCTGCAAAGAGGCAAACACCTATGCACAAAGCAGACTAATGATTCACTTTTTTAAAAACTTTGTAGTAGTTGGAGCACACTTTTGACAAAACAGTAAGTAGAAATTCTAATTGAACACTTGACCTTGGATAAAATTGTGTTTAAAAATTCAGTTCTACCATTTCCTCCCTAAACATTTAACAAGCTGTTTCTATTAAAGTACTTTGAAAGAGCTATTTAGAAAAGAAGAGAAAGCATTCCATGGGTCTCAGATGCATGAATAGCATGACAAAACATGTACACATCTATTTATTTTGTTAACATTCTCAAGTCAAAATTTCAGTAGTGCTGCTAATGGCAGACCTTTGAAATGCTTCAGATAAAATACAAAAGTGTTATTCTTTTGTAAAATCTGACTTTTTACATTGTTTCTTACTGTACCATTATGGGATGAAATTTCTTAGCATCTTAATATAATTTAGCAGCAGTATTATTTTTGTAAGAATTGCCCATGAAATATTTGGTGTTCGCTACACCTCATATCTTTTCTAAATTTCTGGGATTTTTTTAAACAAGTGAACACCACAGTCCATATGTCTTCACAGAATAAACTTTCTTTGAACTCCATATCCCTCTTCACTTCCTTCGATAAAGTATCTAAGATCCACCTTGGGATTCCAGGTATAACACCGGTCCTTATACTTTAAACAACGTACAAAGAATTTTTTAAGAGATATTACTAAATGTTAATGATTTTCTTTGGATTGCTACTTGGTGTGTTTTCAAAAGAGGTTGATGGGAGACGGGGAAGGGTCACTTTTTAGAAGCCTAATGTTAAGATGTAGATCCAGAAGTAATATATATATTACTAATATAGATTTATAATCTTAGTGTTCTTTTTCATTATAGTGGTATAAGATTATAAGATAAGGACAATAAACATGGCAAAATATCCATCCTTTGTATTTAACGTTAGACTCCGTAACAGTGTGCCATCATAATATATAAACTGTTATTCACAAGTCTAACTACTACAAACTACAATATAACTAATAGTTTGCCTACAAACCAGGAAGGCGAATTAATAAATACACAGTACACCCATCTGCCTTCATTACACTAGTATATTTATTAAGAAGATACTGTGATTTATTTTTTTTTAGGTAATACATAATTTTACATAATTTATATATATATATATTTTTTATAGGTAATTTTACATAATTTATAACAAAGGAAGCACTTTTAAGGCTAGAAGCACAATAATAACTGCTTAAATCTTACTCTAAAAATTATTCAGTGGTCATTTTGAGAGGAAAAACTTTTCCATCTTTCCTAGAAACTAACTTACTCTACAGTGAGCATCAGTGCCTTTTTCCTGTAAGTTTTCAATTTTTCCCCAAACAAATCTAGTGACATGACAACATTTTGGTAGCTGGTAATGATTCTAACTGCAAGTCACACTTAATATTGCAGCAGACAGGAAAAAGTAGAACAAGATTATGTTCAGTATTAACTACACAGATTTCTCTGGCTGAGGCTCCCTTTACATTTTAAAGAATCTCCCACCACTACTTCATTAAGCTGAAAAGATATGTAATATATTAAATTAAGTATAAAATGGAAGCTTTATTTCTGTACTGATTTCTCCCTGCCTTTAAAAGGGTTGTGAGTCATACTTTCTGTATGGTCTTCGATTTTTTTGCCTACTTTTCTTCCTAAGCCTTAGCAGTTGCCAAGAATCCAATCATTAACAGTCAAGCATTTAGTTAACAGGAAGCATTTAGAAAGTTCAAAATCATCTTTACTAGAACATCTGTAAGTCAAAGCAGGATTACAAACTCTTTTCAATTTACTGAACAAAAGTCAGAGACGACAGCTATTACATTCTTTACTTCCCACACCTATCTTTTTCTCCACTGTTTAAAAAATAAAGCCAAAGGCCATCACAACACCTACAAGCAGGGAAAAGGTGGCTGTTCTTGAAAATTTCTTGTCAGCGGGTTTTGGGGATTTTTTTGCAAATTTGTTTTGCTTTCTTTTGTTCAGAGGTTGCCTTGCAATTTCGAAGTTTGAGAGTACAAAAATGACAGTATTTTATTTCTATTACTGTGTATCAGTACATGCCTGGCAGCTGCTAGCTGCTGCAGGAACTTTTATGATTTTTCATTTACTCCGGGACTTCAAGACATTGGGAGGATTTCTGCTTTCTCTCTCACCTAGCACATCAATCTCCTGCTAACCAGTAGCAAAATAAAATGACATAGTGTGTGCATGAAACTATCAAGGATTTTGAACTGCAATATTGCTAGGCACTTACCAATATAACAAAGATACAAGAGCTGCACATAGAAAGCAGGGTAGATGTTTCTTACATTCAACTCTAATTTAAAAGATTAAAGTTTCCGGCTTGATAATTAGAAAGAAGAATTAAACTATCCCCTAATAGCTTAGCAACAAGGGATCATTACAGACCATATTAGTGAATACGCATTTACAAGTTTGACCAGTAACAGCATAATATACTGCCATGTAGTTCGTAATTAATAAAAAAACAGATAAAATCAAACACAGACTAACAGTTCATCTTTAGATTAAGAGCTAACTGGAGCACAAACCATTCCTTTCTGAATACCTGTGCTATGGATTCTATTGTAAATACCACACAATATGCCAAACAGCTTCCTGAACTCTACAGTGAAGCTATTGCCAGCAGCAGTCTCCTGATTAACAGCCACCTACAGCACTAATGCTACAGGTCTGTGGCATGGCACAGCACTTCCTCGCAAGTTCACTGATGCCAATATTGCCCATTCAGCTTTCAGCAAACAGATGGACTGCGATCCTTCTCACTGCACAACAGCTAGGGCACGTGAAAAGGCTGTGTCAGACTGCCTCAGGGCAAAAATTCTGGTCACTGTGAAGTCAGGGGGACTTTTTCTGTAACAGATCCAGGATTTTGTCATCTCTCTTTATACCGCTTTTAACCACTGCATCATTTTCACTGACTTGACCTGTCAGTAAGGACTGAAGATGGGCTGTGAAGACAGCATTGAGGAATGCTGGATGCAAGCAGCAAAAAGTGTGCACACAACTGCAGTAAGTAAAAGGAAGCACATGTATGTAGAATCTGAAAAGTAGAACCATTTATTTATATAGATTTAGAGGGTATGCATCATGGAAGTAAACATAAATGCCCAATTTCTGTGATGAAGATCTTTGTGCAAATAAGACACGGGCCTTGGGCTCCTCACAAGTTGCCAAGGGCAGCCCTGGGCGCTGCAGAAGTTGCACGCTGGCGTTAACCTTCTGCCACTCAGGCAGCTCGGTTCCAGTCTTGGATACACCGGAACACACAATCCTATGGCTCACAGAAATCAGATACTCTACTCAAAAGCAGATGCAGAGGAGGAGATTTCAGAACATGTACTATCATACAAAAACAGGTTTTACCATTCTGAAAAGTGGGAAACTATGCAAATACTTCCTTCCGCAGTTCCTTCTAATCAACACAGACATTTCTCCACAACTCGGCATTCATGTTTTTCTTCCTAAGAATCTCTAAAGAAAGCCCAAAATATTTTAAAAGAAAAACCACAAGAAACTTACACAAGCAGGAAGGTTTGCAGCTTCCTGTTGGGCAGGGAGAAGGATCCAATCTGTTAAACTGAGTGGAAAACGTTTGGGTGTATGAACTCCCAAGGAAACACTATCACAGGTCTGCAGCACGGTGCTTGTTAAGCTCAGTTCAATTTGTGCATTTAAGTCTCACCTGTTAGTTTAAGATTCTGAGCAAGGAACAAAAATTCTACCTTGACTGTATTTAAATCAGCATGTACTTTGCCTTGTCAAATAGAAGTTATCCCAGATAAAGGGATAGTTTACCTCCAGACTAACTAAAAGAAACATCAAATTCATTTACAAGCACTCTTAAAGTATCATAAGAACAAAGTCACATCCATAAATCACTTTTACTCATTAAAATGATTACTGTACCACATACAAAGCAACCCTTTAAAAATAATTTTAACTGTATGCACATGATACTCTGATTACTATTTCCGTTCACCCTGTATTTTAATAATAGGGAGCTATAATGTTTTTCTTCTTAAGAGCAAGTTTAATTTTATTTTAGAGCAAATGAATTGCGAAAAGCAAATTTTATCCTCTCTATATACAATTGGTTGTCAGTGAAGTCAAAACTGTTGGCTTGTGCCAAAAGGCAAAATTTGGCTTAACCTAACTGCAAGTAACTTCAGTCATATATACCATATAACATAACAATTTCACAAAGTAATCTCTTCTATCATGATCAAAACCACTACTTTTCCAAATGCCGAGACCAAGAATAAACTTTTAAATGACATTTAGCAATAACAGACTGAGGTTTTGTATGTTGAATTAAAAGTGAGACATCAATACAATTTACTTTCTTTAAACCATGCTTACAACCATTTTTTCAGTTTTGAGCTAATATTGAAAAAGGTCAGATTTATTTTTCATTGATTTCCTTTCTGCTTGTAAATACTGCAGTTATGACTTCAAGACGTTTTGCAAAATTCTTAGCAATGTACCCAGAAATTATATAAAAGCAGTATTTTGAAATAACTATTTCTAAATCTTTGGAAAAGCACTGATTTTGCTCCTTTAATCTTTGTGTAATTTTATAAACACTTTAGCTTCAAGTGCTAGTTTACATCCTTCAACTCTGAAAGTTACATCCTGATAGAACTGACTTTTTTGAAGTCAAAGAAACAACGCACGACCAAACTAAAAAGAAGGTGCCATAAATCCTTAAGAGGGACACCTTTACGTGCAGCAAGATCCCTATGCGATATTGCAATTATTAAAATATATTCTGTAAATCCACCTCCATACCAGCTGCAAATGCGAAGAGCCTGCACCACAAATCTGCAATCGTACCTCGTCTGAGTCAGTGAGATGAGCAAAAATTGAAAGTTATGACACTTTAAGCCTTCAAAGCGTTATATATTCATTGAAAAAGTGTAACTGTGTGATGAAACGTGTCAAGACCGATATGCCCCTGCAAAGCCGTAGCCTGCCAAAGGCATTTTTCCCTCTTCTGTGAAAGGGGCAGCTCTGGTGAGCCCCTTTGAGCACGGTCTCTGTACGTCCCGTTCATTTCAAACGCCCCCAAAAACTAGCAAAGTGCGGCAACCCCTACCTCAGCACTCCTCAGCGACTGCCAGAACCCCGCTTCACCTTGAAATCGGCCTTATTTTAGCCTCGTCTTAGCAAAAGTTGACAGCGTGGAAAACGAAGCGTGACGCGTGGCCGCCCCAAGCCCGGCAGCGTTTCCCCACACACGCGAAAACCCGCCCGATGTTTCCCCACGGAACGCGCCCTCCTGCTGCCCCCCGCAGCCCGAGGGGCCGGAGCAGCCCGGGCAGGCAGCGGCGGCCCGGCAGACCCCTGCGCTCCGCCACAACCCGCGCTCACCCCCGGCGGCGAGCTCGTCCCGCAGCTAGCCCCGCACGCTGCCGGGCTTACGCGGCAGCCGGGCTCCGAGAGGGCTCCCAACGCCCAGCTGGCCGTGCCCGCCGCGCCGCCGCCCTCCCAGCTTCTTGCTCCTCCGCAGCGGCCCCGGCAGGGCGCCCCGCCGGCCCTCACCCACGCGGGGCCGCCCCGAGGCGCCTTACCCGCGGGAGAGGCGCGGGCGGCGGGGCCGGCTCCGGGCTGGCCGAGAAGGGGCGCGAAGAGGCAGGTGAGGAGGAGCAGGGGGCAGGCTCCGCGCCCGGCCATGGCTGGGGCAGGGCCCGCTGCTCCGAGCCCCGCGGCGCGGACGGGCCAGCGGCGGGTCCCGCTCGGCGGGCGGCGCTGGCCACGCCCCGCCGGGCAGCCGGGAGGGGGCGCGCGGGAGCCGTTAGAGCGGTTGGCGCGGGGGGGGGGGGGGCGGCGGCGCGGGCCTCGGCCCCGGCGGCCGGGCCCGGAGGTACCGGCTCGTGGCCCCGCGCCGTGTGGGAGACGCGGGGGGCCGGCCGCTCCTGCCGCTCACGGGCTGCTGCGGGCCTTAGCGGCGGGCGGGCACGGCCACCCCCTCGGGCTGCCAGAAGTTCCCGGGGCGGGGGGCAGGCGCTGCGGGCGGGCGCCAGGGAGGGCGGGAGTGGCCGCACCTTCGTGCCGCGCCCCGCCGCTGCCCCGGTTACCGCCAAGGCTCCTCCCGAGGCGCAGGTGCCCGGTGGGTCGGCGGTGGCGCCGCCGCTGCCCCCGGAGCGACCTGCCGTGCCCCGCTGAAACCGGCAGCGGCCGCAGCGTGAACGTCAAACAGCGACGGGAGAGCCCCCAGGGCCAGCGCCGGGTCCTTTTAAACCACGTTTCTGGGAGGCTGTGAGTTTAAGTGGTTTTCAGCGAAAAAGAAAATACTAAACGAACTAATTTTTAACTTCCATTCAACTCAGTTGGGTTCTTTTTAAAGTTCCTAAATCAGAACGCTTTGGAACTTTTAATCAAAAATAGAGAAGCTTATACAAGCTAAAAAGACCTAGGATATTTCCATCTTTATGACAGATATCTAACATAAATACGACATATCTAACATCTCTGCACAAAAAAAAACCCACCACCGCTCCTTTTTCTGTATCAGATAAGTAGCTGTTACAAAAAGGCAACTTTAAATGCACCAACTGTGAAATACAATGTGATTTTTCCTAAATCATCCTGATGGAAACATACAGTGTACACATGGCCGCAGAAAACAGAAGCAGCTGGCATTAATGCCTTTTTTTTTTTTTTTTTTACATTTAAAGTACTATTAAGATTTTTTTACAGCGAGAAAAGATTTGGAAAGCTTATCTAAATGGCTTTACACAGCGTTAATCAGCCACTACGTGAAAAGCGCTAGATACCAGATTCCTCAGAAAAATGGACCTTATACAACTCAAATCATTTTAGCAACTTTGTACCTTCCTAAAATGAGCATTACCCAAAGTTAAAATTTCATTAAGCATGTTGTCAATTCTCAAAATTCTTTTATATTGTGTTCATTTTACAGAAAAATTGTGCATCTCATTGTGTAAATCATGAATCTTTTTGACAACCATCACCATTTTTTTGACAACCAACACAAAGCATTTCAATCCCTTTCTTAATTTTTAAGCTCGTAGTATTATCTTATCCTGCAGCCATATTTAGGTTGTTCGTGTCTGTGCAAGACATAATGCAGTCCGTAGAAGCCATCCGAAAAAAAGGCTGCTTACACGTAGCTTCTTCCAGCACACTTCTAGTGACATGTTTGTATTGATTTGAATGCTCTGCAGTAAATACGGTCATTTTATGTATCCATTTGTACACCGCATGTCCACCACCATCGAAATACTTATGTGTTAAAGGATGCAGCCTGTGACTCTTATTTTGAAATGCTCAGTGTGTATGCAGTGGTCCATCCGAGATTTTAGAGTAAATAAAAACGTATTTTACTCCAAAGCATGGCACAAAAGAACCTATTTTATTCTTTTGCGATACACTGGATTTCTGATGTTTTCCAAATGCTCAAAAAATTACTGGTCAGTGTTTCTACTGAATTTGCAATTCTGTAGTGTTGATGACAACGGGTCCACCACTGCATCGCACCTGGTGTTCTTAACGTAAAGGTTATAATGTAAAAATCTGTATTTCTGTTAGCAGCATATGTGCATTGCAGTAAATACATTTTAGAGCCATAACATCTAGTAAAGTGTTAAATATAGTTGCCATTTGAATGTGCAGGACATAGCAAACTGGTTTTATTACATAACCAATGCATTTGTTTGCAGTTGGGTCCTAGCTAGGCAAAACAGATGCTGTAAAATGTAAAAGGATTAAACAGTCTAGGTTACATGCCCACTGTTTTAGCTAAGCATTTTATGTAGCATCATTTGGCACATATTAATTATGTAGTTTTATTACTGGTTTAGAAAATAGTAGTTATAAATAAGCCATTTTGTTCCTCCTGCTTTGAACTTGGAGCAAAATGTTAATACTAACAGCAGCATGTTAAGTTTCATATTTATCAATAAGTGAAAGCCTAAACAATTCCATGAGTAATGTCTGCGATCTTTCAAAGGCTCCTTCTCAGCAGGAGTTGACATCTGAAGGTCCCCACTAAAGTATGTTCAGAGAATCTCCAGTAAATTGGCTGATGGCAGCTTTTACTGTGCACTGAAGGGTACTTTAACTGGAAAGCCAAATGCCAAATTAATCACAGATAAAAATAGCAAGCTGCTCAGTTCTCTTCATAAAATCAGAATATTCTAAAGATTTTTTTGTGAAGCTGAAGTTTCTCCAGATTAAAGACAAAAACTACATAACCAGAGAAGGGTACTCTCAGGTCAAGTTATTTTAGTGTTTTTTCATATTGTAATAGAAATAACTGCAATTAAAACTTGAAAAGGAGGACAACTTTTACTACGGAAAACCTGTAATGAGAAATATTCTTTAAAGAAAATGAAAGACATTTAAGTAAGTCCTAGAATCTCATCTCATCCGGAGCTACATCATTTCTCTCGTGTATGAAGTACCTGAGTGCATTAACTTCTTCGAGTTAGATGTCTTACATACACTTAGCTACGGTATCTGTGTATCCCTGGCTACAGTATCTATGTATCACGCATAGATAGGTGCTGCGGCCTCTAAAACCATTAATCTGATTGCCTTGTAATCACTAAAGTATTTGCTCTCACAACACAGTGGAGAAGTATTCTCTAATTTTAAGATTATGAACAGAAAGAATAATTACCTTGGGAATCCATAACAAAACAGAAGCAGCAGTCACATTTAACACAAAAAGTCCTTTGTTTATCATTTTAATTGGGGTGCTTTTATAACCCTGACAATTAAAAATATTTGGATTAATAAGGAAGCATACCTAAAGGAATCTTCTGTCTTCCAGTGCACAATACAGTAAGTGACGTAAGAAGCAGTCTTAGAAGTTAAACTGACTTTATTTGAACAGAATACAGTCATCTAGAAAACAAGCTAACTCTTTTTTTAAACACTGACAGATGCAAGAGACAGCACAGGTTATTACTGGAGAAGCAGTAGTTTCATTATCTCTTAAACTACTTAGAATAACAAAACACGTTACAATTTATTAGGACAATCTATTTGTGAATATTTGCCCTAATGAGTTCTATCATGCACTCAAGTGAGATATAAACTATCCAGTCTTTAAGTTTACTAACATCATATTATGCAAACAGTTTCAAGTAAATACTTTTACCTAATTTGAAAAATCTGTCACCTTCCACAGCACCACATTAAGTTCTGGTGTTAAAATAACATTCAATCCACAGCAATAGCTAAATATTTTAAATACTTATGTAATACACTGTAAACTCTACATAAACACTACGTACACCAAAAAAAAAAAACCATACAAAGAACAGGAAGATCATTTTGATTAGCAAAGACAACTCAAATGTATAGCCAAAATCATTTTTCTGTTCTTACGACTTATCCCCAAACCACTCCCAGAGAAGGCACAGATAGTGGTGATTTTTTTTTTTTTTTTTTTTTTTTTCTTTAACACACAAAGCCAGAATCAACACAACAGGCCTATGCAGTCAAATGCTGCTCTATTTCTAGGAAAAACAGGTAAGGAACTTGCATTAGTGTAAGGATGTGCCAGGAAGATTCTAGTCAGTAAGAGATCTCCAGCATCTGCCTACTGTCCTAGGTTCAAAGGCAGAAAAGAATCAGAAATTCATTTAGTTTAGCAGAACTTTACTGTACATCTTGGATATGAGTGCCAGCTAGTTACTTGCCTATTCCAAGGAAATACTGAGGTTCATCCCACAATCAGCTATTAGTGGCACTCAGTAGAGATGGTGTAATTATTGTTCAGATTATACTCATAAATTATTTGACAATACTTCTACCTTGTGTAAACAAAACCTCTAAATAAATAGATCTTTTAAAAATGTAGCATAACTACACAACTTATCACAATGCTTCAATACATAATGGAGTACAGATCAGAAAATTATTTAAATCATATTCTGACTTTTGATTATTGCAGTATCTAAAAAGTCCTCCTTTACCAGCAAAAGATGCAGTGTTTGGCAGAGAAATGCTATTAGTAATTCTTTAAACGAAGGTCTAAAGGTATTTGTTATCCCCTCTTTGTTAGAAACGGAAGCATTTAAGAAAAAATATTTTAATAAATCTATATCCTAAGCTATCTAGTAATACTTCTACTAGTATACTACACGAATTGCCTTGTGTGATTTATATACATTGATGAGCACAGACTCAGACGCTCTAATGTTTTCCTAGAAGACAGAAAGCACTGCTGGAGTCTATCACATTTTGTTTCAAGTGATCTTTGAGAAGTTAGAAAAAACTCCATTTTGGCATTGCTGCTTTTAGGGCATATTCCAAGCACTTGTATAACCATCATCAGTGATCTAGAAATCTGCAAAAGATGCTGATATATTGCATTCATGGTATCAAAAAATAGGAAGATTGAGCACTGCATTTCCTACATAAAAATGGAGCTTGAGGTATTTATACAACCCTTTATAATGGAGATTAAATCTTACCCGTTGCATGTTGTCTGCAACTGTTCAGGACTTGTTGCATGAAATATCATTCCTATGTTATTATCTGGAAGATCCGCTGTTGCACAAGGTGCAAATAAAACTCAAGTCTAACTTGTATTAGCTATAAAATCTGAATACTAACAAAGTGCTGTCTAAGTTCAGTACAAAAGACTAAAGCAATTGGCCCGCACTGAGACTTAGAAAATGAACAAGCAGGTCCTGCAGCCTGCACAGAACCCACGCCACCCCACACCGCTCTCCGTGCAGAGCCTGCCAAGTGAGTGCAGTACATCTACGCAAGCTGCGGCACAGACACCTCAAGTCAGATTCCTTCTCTCTGTTCTCAACGGTGAATCTTACAGCAATGAGCACAAAAATGGGTTTTGTTGAGACTAAGGGTAATTTCTGGCCATGTTGACAAAGCACATTTTATCAGTCAAAAGTGTCTGGGATAGATTAAAAGTAACGAAACACTGTTAAGAGATTCACTCATTTCTTTAAATGGCAGTATGAAATCCTGTAAACACAATATCCTTTGGGGTAAAAAATCCCAAAACACTACAAGATAGACAATACCGGGTCGCTGGCCAGTGTCCCAGGCAGGTAAGGCCACTCATTTAAGCATGTCACTTGAGTGAGCTTTTCAATTTGCTTTTGATGACTGAAAGGGTGCAAAATAATCTTCAGTAACTTCTTCTCATCTTCTCTATTAATTCCAGATCAGTTTGTTGGTTGGGTTTTTTTTTTTCAGAACTAGAAGAGATTGTTGTTAATCTGAAAATCATATTATTTTGCATTCAGTCTAGGGACAATCTGAACAAAAATTATTGTAGTTTCTAATTCATGCACAAATACTATGATTTCTCAAGTGGTTAACTGATTAGTTTTCTAGACTGCTGTCTGTCCAAGAAGGGAAGCAAATTCTCTGGGGAAGTATCAGCAACACTAAACTAAATATAAAACATCTCCACTTCCTTTCAAGATAAAATGTAAAATAGTCAACACGGCCTAAAATCATGCACTTATTTACCTATTTGCATTCTGACAATACAGCTTAACATTTTCATGTGGCCTTTGTAAAATGTCTTTCTAGTTTGTGTGAATATAGCTAGTGTTATATGATTAATTTCTTAGAAAACATGCACTCATGAAAGGCTATGATAAAGTGAACACATGTGCTACTGGCCATGTTTAAAACACTACTGCTTGCAGGACCATCAGTTTGACATAGCCTGTTATAGAACAAAATAGGCCAAAATTAAAACTTGGCATGCCAGCACACTTTAATTCTGTATTTGTGAAATGTTTTTTCAAACTTAGGAGCCCTTTTCACTACTTTAAAAGGAAAACCCACACATACACACAAAATTCTAACAATTCTAACACCATATTTGTTCTTTACCAACTAGCATATACCTTGTTTTAATGGTTTAAAGCGTTTAAATCCCTCAAGATTGTGCATACCCAGGCATTACTGAGGAAATAAAAGACACCCATCACTATTCTTCTTAAATTTTATTCCATAATAAAAAATAGAAGATGAAAGAAATAGAGTGTTCAAGAATTAAAGCAATTATCGGTCAATGTAAGGAGCAGTAAACTAATTATCTGAATGATGATTAAGGACCTGGTTCATCAAAAGTAATTCTGGGTTATCCATGGCGTATTTGTAGGCTTCTACATAACAGAAATCCAGATTATCTTTTACTGAAGCAGGTCCTATATTATCTACAGAACACTTGATTTCATATTCTATTTATCCTTCTCTTTTTGTTCTTTTTCCTTCTTTTCACGTTCAGCTTTTGCTTCCTCCTCCTCATGTTGTTTTATCAACTGTTCCACCTCCTTTTGCTTCAGAACCCTTATCACTGTCTTTCCGTTCTCTCTTGTCAGTGTTGCAATTTCAACTGAAACATATGGAACAGACAGCGGCGTTACATTTTGTCCTTCAGACAGAGCAATTATCAGAAGGGTAAGATTTGCAGTTACAACTGACGACAAAGCAGAAGGCTCTTGTCCTGCCTCTACAAAGAAGCCGGACTGGCAAGCCAGACGGCAGCAGTCCTCTACCGCAGCAGCATATCCAAGCACATTAATAAAAAAAACTGTCTCCAGTGATTCCTCTTCTACAAGGCACGCAGCCATTTCTGCCACCACACCGACGCGGCCTACGGTCCCTCGGCTGCGGTCCAGCCCCCGGAGCTGACCAAGGTGGATCACCCTCAGCTAAGGCATCTGAGCTTTCTACCCCCCTCAGAAAGATTAAGGCTGAGAGCTGCTGCATCTTTGAAAACATTTTTCACATGACAGCTACATATCCAATAAACCCTGTCTAGCGTGTATACATTCACTACATTTTCTTTTTTGAAGCAGTGTTCTCCCATATTAGCGAACTGCTTACCTTTCTCTGCAGAGAGTTTGCTAACATCCATGGTTTTGTTTAGAACCTTTATGGCTAATGCAAGTGCAGTCTTTAAGGTCATTTCTCCTTCTTTGTAGTCTTGCTTTAGCATTGACACAGCTGCCTATAAATTTCACAGAAATTAAAATGGTATTTTTGTGCAATCAACCAGTTGCTTTTTGCCAGATAATATCAATACATGAGTAACAACAGTGTTTCTACAGTTATCCATTTCTGCTCTGCACTAGTAATCAACAACTCGGTTTAATTAGTACAGCGCAATTTACACTTCTTTTTTTTTGCCTGACTTTGAGAGGAAAAAAACCCAGAACTTACAGCGCTATTATTCCCAATGCATGTAGCTTTCCACCCGCCGTAATTTCCACTAGGATCACTTTGATACAGCTGAAATCCATAATGCTTATCCCAGCCAATATACAGCAATGAAACACCAAAAGGACGTTTTCCTGTCAAAAAGAAAGCTATTAGCAATCTAAATTTAGTAACAAGATTGGTCATGAGTGACAATTACTTTCTTTGATTTCTTTTTTTAAATCTATTCCTGTGAACTAGGATTTAACAGACTGTTCTGTGCTTCTGTTGCTTGAGATAAGCATGCCAGCATTTCTTTCTAAGTCATGGAGGGAGGGTGGGGCAGCAGAGGTTTATTTCATTTAACCCTAAGAGCAGTCCATTTCTGTCTCCACAAATTGTAATTTCTCATCTCAGGACTTTAAATCAAAACTTCGTACTTAACGTTTGTAGCTTAGCTGTTAAAGTGTGTAACTTCACAGTCTCAAAATCCAGGTACATAAAAAGGTCATTCTTTCATACTACATATATGGAAAATACCAGAATCATCAGTTCACGTACCAAGGAACACTACTTAAAATGTAGTTTTCTAATACGTTGCTTGATCCACAGAAATAATATCGGTACCCTTACATATGGTCTCATTTGTGATTTGTTGTGCCATCATGCTGGATGGGCCCAAAATGTTGAAAGGTTCCATACTAAACAGTTCTCTTACGGCTTCTTAAAGGCATTCACTAAATCCAAGAGCACCCAAAGCATTCTATGCAGTGGGCTGGAATCCCAGCCATCAACAGCTCAGTCACTAAGACGTAGCACCTTCAGTAGCAAAACAGTAACCATGACTACTCATTCCCCTCTTAAATTTGGCTATTGTTTTTCCCAGTATAAGTTGTTACACAAGAGTTCGGTATAACTGTCCAGAGACTCAGATGCTTCAATTATGTAACAGAATCATTCTTTAGACACATAAAAGCACAACGGTTCATGTTCACCATGCTCCATTACCTCCAAACTGTGTATAAGCCTGCTTGATGTCACATAGTGCTGTTACCAGTTGTTCACAGGGAATGGGCTCTTGATATTGTAACAAATACCTAATACAAAAAAGAAGCAGTTTTCAAAACTTGTTTTGCTGACAGTATCCTGTACCACATTTAACAAGAAACAAGTTCCAAAGTTACAGCCTTTGATCTAGCTGTTTTATTTCAATCTACTTCCGCATGTTCATTTTGATGTAATACATAAACAGAACTGAATCTGACAGCACAGACAAGTAAAATCATGTTAACTATCAGCAGACCTACCTCTGCGCAATCAGTCTCAGTTCATTTGTTAGAACATTGGCATCTGAAGTTATTCCTGCAACACTGCAAGCCATATCCCTGCAATAAAAGCACACAAATTAAGTGAATTCCTATCAATCTCCAACAGTCATGTTGTGAGTGGCTCAAGCAGAACACCTACTGTTGGGCTTTTCTGACCAAAGCTACGTAGTTGCCATATAAAACCAGTTCACCAGCTCCTGCCTTTAGGGTACACCAAAAATATTATGTACCATTTCGTAAGAGCGGAGGTGGACAGCAAAAAGGAAGCAAGTCAGTACATTAGTTATACATATAGTTCTGTGAAGAGGATCAAGCCGAAGATGATTAAGCCCTGGGTGTCTTTAGAAGAGCCATTAGCTACTTCCAGGCACCTACCTGGAGGCCACCTGACAGCACACCAGGATGCTGAAGTAGCCACAGAGATGGGGGACAGGCCTTCACTGGAAGTTGCTGGCTGACACACTGCATTTGTGTAACTGAAACTTAGCAATCTTGATTTGATCGTACAAAAAATAAACACTTCACATCCTTGACTGTTTTGTTAGCTCTTAAATTAAGATGCCCTTTGCCCAATCCAATACAGCTACAGACCTTTCACTACGCAGAAAGTATTCAAGAAAAATAATCCAGGTTATTTTTTTCAAGTGAACTCAAATTTTTCAGAAGATGTAAGGGTTGGCCTAGGTGACTACTCCAGTGCACTGTTACACTGCCTCCTTGAAAATCCAGTACTCCCAACAGTTCTAGCTGCTTTCAAGATCAAACTAGAATGGGAGGCTGGCAAGGTGAAAAGATAGTTGTGCTTCATGAGCACCTTCTGGCAAGGATGAAGCTCTACCTCCCTTGTAGGCAAGAAAGCATAATCCATAACACTCTTTGCTCTGATATCACAAATTTAACTTCCAGAGAGCTAAAAAAGAAGTCGTAATAGGGAGACATACCACCTCTACTACAACTGTGGCAAAGAAACCTAAGGCATGTTTCCCTAATTATCTTGTTCTCTTTGAATGACAAAAGAAAAAAGACTTAGAGAAGTACAGTGAGCTGAAATAGCATGGTGATTTTTGTGTGCATTCTTTATTCTGCCCCCTCCAACGGTATTTTGTACAACTGAGAACTCCCCATTTTCTTAATTGCTGCAGTAGTATTACTTTGTATTGGGAAGTACCAACAAACAGGATATTCCACCTAAAAAACTCTCCTAGAGATTAAAAATAAAAGCGATGCTTCTACTTTAGAAGAAGTACTGAAACAATGACAAAAGACTCATAATTGTCTAAAACACCGAACAAAAATACTAAATAAAAATAAAATAAAACTAGGTTCAGTGCCAAAATATCTGAGTAACAGCAGTGTTTTGTTACTGACAATGTCATCAGGCACATGACCATTATTTCAACTTACTCATTAAGTTTGTATATTTTCTCCGAGAAAAACACTTCATCAAGAAGCTTGTGAATGTTGCGTCTCTCTGCTGCTAGCAAAACACCATCATTTGCTAGGATTCCCAAGCAAGTACCTGCATGTCCAATTGCTTCCATTGCATACTCGACCTGGTACAAGCGACCTAGGAAAGGATTTAAATTAGTAACATCCAAAAAGTAACACTGAACAACACCAAGTATGCAAGGTAACTTAAATTTGCAAGAATCTGACAGACGCTCACTGTACAATTGAGACCTACTTCTTCACATCTATTACCAGTTAATAGTAAATTAATTGGTTGAAAAAGAGGAGGGAGTCAGAGAGAGAAAATCCACAAATCTGATAAGGTAACACAGGGCACTGCCAATGTGGAAAAAAACCCTTTCTTTTACAAAAAATTAAATCTACATAACACTCTGCTGCAGTAGAATGAGCCAAAACGGATTTTCAGTGATCCAAATATTTGATACTAGACTTTTCAAGCCCATCCCATCTAAGAAATATGACAACATGGTTTGTACACACATGCGTGTAAGAATAACAAGGAGAGGTGTGATTGCACCAGCAGGATATTATGCATTCTCAAGGGATGGGAGGAATAGTAACAAAATCCATCGATGCTCAAACAAAAGATGAATGGTAAAGATTTGCTCAAGTTATTTCAAAAAAGTGGCAGGTGGTATTACTCACTAATGGAACATGGTATCATTATTACTTGAATTAGGATGAATTTGGAAGTCTCCACTTTGGACCCTTGGTGTTCTTACAGAACTGGGTGCTACTTCTGGCAGGTAAATGTTTTCTGAAGTCATATATAGACAGACACGTACTATAAACAACCAAACTTTGTACAAATGGTTTGCTATTTGGTTTTGAGATGCTGGATAGAAGCCAGAGTTTACTTGAAAGTGTGGGGTTAAAAAATACCTTCTGGAGAAAATATGGTAGTTCTGGAGTCATATCTTCGAGACTGCAAAAAGCAATAGCTCGTTAAACACCATTGTTCTCTTGTCAGAAAGCAACGTTCTAAAATTAGCGATGTTCTGAGCCGCATATGAAGACCCCAGTCCCTTAAGTGACCTCAGTTTCGTACCCACAGTGATAAAGTAGCGCCGCTACCATTACCGGCGCGGGCCTGGCCCACGGCCCCCGCTGTGCCCACGGCCCCTCTGCAGCGCGACCGCCCGCCGCCTCGCCGCACGCTGCGGCCGCGCCGCCCGCCCCACTGTCGGACCGGGCCGTGACTCGGCACGACCCGCGGCTCAACAACGCCCGGGGAAGGCGGGCCCGGCCCGTAACTGCCACTCACCATCGTGCCGGGGACGCGCTGCGGGCAGACGGGAAGCGGGCCTGCAAGACACCACAACGCACGTTAACCGGCCCCGAGCGCCGCGCCCCGCCCCGCGCACACCGGCCCCGGCCCGAGCCCAGAGGGCGCTGCAGCCACGCCCGGCCCGGCGCCCACCTCCCCCCCGCGGCCGCAGTGCGGAGTCATCCTCACCGCGGCGGAAGGCGAGGGCCTCGCCGCCTGCTGCGGCGCGCAGGGGCGCGCCCCGCTCCCCCCGGCGCGGCGCCCGCCCGCCCTCACTCACGACAGGCCGGAGAGGACCGATCGGCCGCCGAGAGCGAGGGACTCCCGTCCGGCGAGGAAGAACCGGGCGCTACAGCCGCGCCCAAACCTTCACCGCTGCGTCGGAAATGGCCGCCGCGCCTGCGCGGTGCCGCGTGCCGGGCTTGGGCGGGGCCGCCGCCGGACTGGGGCGGGGCCGCCGCCGCCCCGAGGAGCAGCGCGCGCGCCCCCACGCGCGGCCGTCACGGCCGCCCGCCCGCCGCCGGCACCGGGCCCGGGCCCGGCCGCGCCGCCGTAACGGCTCCCCCGCGCGGCGCAGGGGCCGTGGGAGCCGCCGCCGCGCCACCCCCTCGGCGCTGTGAGGAGGGGCGGCCGGTACCGCCCCGATCCCGGCAGCCCCGCCGCCCGCAGCGAGGCAGCGCGGCCCAGCCGAGGCGCGGGCGGTGGCCGCCGCCTCTGGGAGCAGGGGCCGCCCCGCGTCCCGGATCGCCCCCCTTCCCCGCCGGCGAACACACCGCGGGGACGCGCTCCAGCACAGGCGGCACCGCCTTTATTGCAACAGTCGGGTGTCACCGCGCGGTACCTCGGCTGCCATCGATCTACTTGGCAGGTGCGTGTTCCACATACGCTTCGGCAGTCTCAAACCATGCCTTCTCCACAGCTGCTTGGCCCACCTCAAACATTTTCATTAAGTGTTTCCATCCCGTTTTGGCGGTGATCATGAGGTACTCCTTATTCTCTGGGTACAGCAGAGCCGTGTGGGCTGCTATGACAAGGGACTGAGAAAACCTCCCGCTCACCAAGAGAAAGAGGGCTCCTCTCTCCTCCTCTGTGAGGGGCAGGACGCTTTCAAACCCTGCCAGAACATGCCCTCCAACACTCAGAGGATCTGGGCTTTCAACCATCATGTACATGATAGCTATTGCGACTTCAAACACATAATACCCATAACTCATGTCACTAAAATCCAGGATGCCAGACACTCTGTACTGAGGATCCTCCAGGGAAGCAGAACTGGAGTCTACTAGAATGTTGTGGTCATTAAGATCTCCATGATTGATACCTAAACACAGAAGAAATAGAAAATATTTCATAATTATTAAACAGCAGAATCTTACTCCTTTTCCCCATTTCTCAGTGAGGCAGCTTTGAAAAGATGCATAGAGGCTCAAACTAATTCTCAACGACAAAACCATACTGGTGTCCCTCAACATCAAGTGTTGCCTTTCACAGCCTTACTGCTTCCGAGGAGCCTCCATGCCACTAACAGGTGACCAGATAGCAACTGACAAAGGGAGTGTTAAGAGATCCTTTCTGGGCTGGTACTACCTGGGATATGCTACATGTTTTCCAAGCACAGAATAGCACTTTTCAAATTATCAAACTGTGAAATTATCAACTTCAATATGAGTTGAATTCCAGAAATATGACTAAATAGTTATTTGGGCCTTTATGAAAGAAAGCAGTGTGTTCCACATATTCTTATTAAACTGATACAACAGCATGAAAATCATCCCCTTAAACTGGAAGGAAACTCATCAGAAAGATCAAGAACTGAACCTGGCTACAGACAGCACATTCCTCCCGGCTTATTCTGTGCTGTGTTCATTCAGCACAATACTTGCACCCGACTAGCTGGGGATAAAGGAGACCTTTTTTTTTCCCCTTCTCCACAGACCCTAACTCCTGTAAGATATGTCAGTATCTCAGTTCAACATAATTAAATGAGACTAAAATACTCACAGGCTCGAAAACTGCTTAGCTTGGGTATTACTTCCCCTTTAAACTGCTCAATAACTCGTTGCACAACTTCACGATATTTGTTCTGGCCCAAAGCATGAATGTATTGATCTAGAAGAGGAACGTTTGCCAGGTTCCAAATGAACTGACCTCGATGCAGGCTTTTTACTGATGGGTGATGGAATTTCTTTGGAAAAAGCACAAGATAAAACAGGCCATAAGTACAAATCCTGGTTTTATGATTAAAGGGCTTGATTCAAATCCCCTATTAACTTTAATGGGTTCCTAATGAGACTCATTGAAAAGCACTGTGACTGACTATTTTTTTGTATCAACAACTAAATAATCTGAAGAATGATTAAGGCAAGCATCTTAGTATCTACGTACAACCCACGTGGTTTTTCCCCCATTTTTTAGGTACAAAGATTATCTTAAGTCATTCTTTACTTAATTTAAAATGGGTACTGACTTTCTGTAATGTGACATTATGTAGCAACTTTGAGGCCTGGCAAGGCCAGAATCCCACACTGGCAGAGCCTGGGTGGCACAGCTGGTGCTACAGAAAGCTGTCAGAGCAGAAGAGACAAAAAACCTTCCAGCCTGAGGGGAACAGGCACGCTCTGTGCATTTAAAGGTGGCAGCTGCTGGGGACGAGCTGTAGGATCAGCTGGTACATGAAAAATGCTGAAGACAGAAGTACTCTATGGAGATACTGCACAGAGCTTTATTCTTAGGAAAATTTGCCTTTGTACATACATCCAGGTAGCCTAAATATTTTAAATAAACAAGATCCTTAACCTCTCTCTCACTCGCAAATGAAAAAGGTGGTTTGGAAAGCGACATTCAGGGAGGAAAAGCATACCATGCTTCCCCTTGAATCTTCTAATGCTTATTAAGGCAGCTTTTGGGCCAACTCTACCAGTGCACAGTCCACAGGAGTAGCTGGCTTCCCCTTAAACCCTATGCTTGTAATTAAGGCCCTTAAAGATAGCTAAATGATAGTCAAAACTGGAACTGTGTATGAAAAAGTAAGGAACAAGATCAAGTCTGAACGAAAAATCACAATACAGGATCGCTAATGCTGTATAAAGCACCACAATGGTAGGAATGCCATCTGGTAAGCAGGCACTGCAGTCTTCCCTGCACAAATCAGATATTCCAGCAAGCTATAAATGGGTTACTGGGTGTGCGAAGGGGAAGAAAAAGTCTGGAGCCCTTGTTACTGTAAAGCCACAGTCACTTTTACAGCCATAAACTTATTTCCATTTAGAGGATGTAAGGCACATCCAAGCAAAAGACGACACCAACAGAGGAAGTGGTAGAATACCATACTGTGCACAAAACAAAGCATGGCACATTGCTATCAAGCTGACAAATAAATTAACTGGGCAGAAAAGACAGGCTGTATTTTCTGATGTGTCATCAGAAAACTTAATACCTTAGGTATTATTTTTTGTGTCAATGATATTTTTAAGTTTTGACAGTAATGACTAATTTTCTTTCTTTTAAATGACAAACCTTGGTATATTATAATCCATATGTTAAGGGCATAAAGAGTCTTTTCCATCAAAATTTGCTCTCTCATCAACTATTTCCTCCTTGGCAGGACAATTCACAGGCGTATTTTCAGACTAGCTAGTCTATATAAACTGTTTTAATCGCATTATAAGAGCGTGACCAGAGTGTTAGAAAGCAACAGTAATTTATCTTTCCCAATTGAAAAATGCTCTTGTAATTTAAGAATGTGGTTGGTAAAGCTGGCAATTCACATTTCATAATTGTCTGAAGCCAGTAGCCAGAACATGAGAAGGAAAGGTTAATGAAAGGCAATAAATAATGCAAGAGTTCTTTTATGTATCAAACTTAATTACTGGCTGATTTATCAGCTTTATTATCCTGTATCATTACAGAGTAAAGAAAGAACTTAGTTTGCATTAAGACTATTTGACTAGAAGCGGTGCAAATGAGAGAAGTGTCATAAATCTCTGTTCATTGTCACAGCTGGCATTGTAGAGAAGGAACCAACTGCTACCAGTGTTAAATGGTCACAGTTCTAATGACCAGGAGAAATAGAGCAAGTCAAAATGAACTGAAAATAATAGATCAGCCAGCTGTGCCTGATGTGCACTATACAAACATGCTTTCAAATAAGCTTTACATTCTTCTAATTCAAGCACCCTACGGTTTACTCTCCTTATTTGCCAGGTTTGAAACACCAAACAGGTGAGTTTGCATAAGTAAAAAGAAATCCTTATGTCACCGTTCATGGGACAAAATGCACTGCAAAAGGCTGACCAATACCATGTCACGAGCACCAACCAGTCG
Organism: Athene noctua; assembly: GCF_965140245.1. NCBI lineage: Eukaryota > Metazoa > Chordata > Aves > Strigiformes > Strigidae > Athene > Athene noctua. Next base: position 20,054,794 of record NC_134049.1, on the reverse strand, counting down.
TGTGATGTGGGGAAGTGCTTTAGTAACAGCCAGCTTGGAGGCTGGCATCTGAAAGATGACTTAAACTGACATCTGCATTCACCAGCTTGAATTTGGCAGATCAGGAAAGCAGACAGCAAGCACAAGAAAAAAATACAGAGCAGAAATTAATTGAGAAAGAAGTTTGTGAGGCCGGAGCAATGAAAACTCACCTCTGAGAGCGCTTTATCCAAACTGGCAGCTAGTTTACCAACCTCATACAAAATCTGAGTATTTGTAGCAATTTTTGCTACAGGCGTACCTGGCAGGTAAGTCAGCAATCTGACCATGTACTTTTTGTTCCCAGGTCCAGTATCTAACAAGCAAAGTGAGAGGCAGTCAGTCACTTCAACATATGCTGTTGAGCATTAGTTAACACAAGAGGCAAAAAAGAGTACCCCAGTGTAGAAGTCATCAGATGTAGCTGATAAAACATATTTCATTCAAAGATGTGATTTACAACATTTGCAGAATGTTGTATGATGATGTGCAAACACTTGCAATCTGTGCTGGACTTCTAGTCCTTGTGGCTCTGCATACAGCAGGTTTCCTCCAGTGCCTGCAGACAACCACTTACTGAGTTTTGCAGCAGAATGGGATGTCTCAGGAATCACAGGTTTTGCATGGAAGTTACAGTGAAAATGAAAGCAAAATGTCCACACAATTTTTCTCACAAGCACTGTTAAAGCAATTCGTTCCGGCATCCAGATAGGATAGAACTGGATTTTAACACTGTTCTGTAGGCAAATAATTTCTAATATCATTTAGTCTGTGAGGCTTTTTTTTCCTTGTGCATGGACAGGTCAGATCAGTGTTTTCTCCCATTCGTTATACTGAAGTTATTTCTTAAGTGTTTTCATAGTTAATTATTACTCTCTGACTTGCTTTGCATTGTTATGCTGGGCATCCAGGTGACCGGATACATATATCCTAATATTTTAAAATATGCCTAGAGTTTTACTTCAGTAGATGTATGGCAGTGCCCTACAGCAAGCTACTGCCAAGCTAGGGGTGAGAGTAGGGCGGGGAAGGTGCTTGTAATTGCTCACCTGGCTCCAGAGACATGATGTTCCCATCTTTTGTAAGATAAGGAGTAGCTGAAGGAAAGCCTTCAGCGCTGAGAAACAACATGGCCTGGGTCTGTGCTTCAATGAGGTCGGGCTCCTGGCTGTCTGCCGAATTGGTGATTTTGAGGACGTACTCATCAGCACCTTCAGCCACACCTTTGCTTCTTGAGACACACACATGGAAATTCTGATCGTCATAGCTGGGGAGCGGCCTGATCCAAGACACCTTTAATCCAAACACCTTGTCAACCAATTCAGTCGCTTCTTTTTCACCAAATGCTGGTTTGGTGAACGTCTGGGGTTGACAGTCATTTCCGGAAGACATCGTGCCTCTAGGAGAGTAAGAGAAGCGGGATGATCTTATCAGTACTCTGACATCAGAAGCAGTAACTACTGAAAAATGCGTTCAGAAACTGGAGAGAGGTTTCCTACGTTTATTAAACAAGCAAAGAAAATGCAGTAAGCCAGTCTGGGTTTCTTACATCACGCTTTCTCATCAGTTACTTAGTCTGTAGCCCCCCCCCCCCAAGAAGGACTAATAGAGAGAGCCACTCAATCTGTTCAGAACGAGTGGACACGAAAAGCTTATTAACCAGAGGTGGCTTTATTAGCTAATCGCCGGTTGCAGCCTGACCTGGAACGCTGCTAACCAGAAATGAGTTGCTGAATCCCTGTCCAGAAAGTTCTAAATTCACATCTGTAAAAGACAAGAAATACTTTAGCAGATCTTAATGTTAAAAAGCAGGCAGTTTCTGCCCGGTCACGGCCTCGGAATTCCTGCGTTAAGAAATGCAGAACAAACCTACAGGCCCCGCTCGTCTCTCGCCCGCTCCCGCTCATGCCCGGCTGCCGGGAGCGCCGCGCCTCGGCCCCCGCGCCGCCGGACAACCCTTGGACCCTGCGGGAGCCGCCGCCAACCTTTGTCCCGGCCGCGGCCTCCCGGGCGCCGCAGGAGCCCGCCCGCAGGAGCCCGCCCGCCTGCCGGGGGCCCCGCCGGCCCCGGGGGAGCCGCCCCCCGGCAGCGGCAGCAGCGGCAGCAGCGGCAGCAGCGCGGGGCCCAGCGCGGGGCCCGGCCCGGCCCCCGGCCCGCAGCCGCTCCCGGGCCTCGCCCCGGCCCCGCCTGCCCTGCGGGGAAGGGCGGGCCGGCGGCGGCGCGGGGAGCGGGAGGGACCGGCCGGGCCCGGCGGGCGCAGAGGAGGGGCCAGCCCGCCCCGCTGGCCGGGGGGCTGCGCACCGAGCAAGGCACCGTTTTATCGCTGTTCACAAACAGCCTGAGAGAAGAAAACGTACAGCTTCCTGCCAGAAAGCGGAACCAGGGGGTTTTAAAGTGCTCCCACCGCTATCAGGAGAAACAGATTTATACTTGTTTTGTTTAAATCCTTTTATCAGCGCACAAGAGCAAAACCTTTACCAACTGTTTTGACCGAAGATCATTTACCTATAACAAACCTGAGACATCTTTCTCGGGACATCCTTTAGACAATACCAGAGTTCAGACTGGGAACACTTGTCCAGTCTTGGAGAATTTTAGACTTAAAATAATTACAAACCTCAATTCCGCACACACACTAACCTTCAAGATATATATATATATCTTCTGAATTTCTAATTAAAAAAAAAATCTGCAATATTTGAGGTCCTACTAAAATGGAATTAGGAATCCAAGGAAAATAATTAGGAAAGACTTACTAAAGTTAAAAAAATTAGTAAATCCGGGTTTTAAGTAAACCAGTTATTTGGAACCCTCTGTCCCAATATTTCAGTGTTACTTGTAATATTAAGGATATTAAATTGAAAATATTTTAATTCAATCAGAAATTAAGAAAAGGGAAACTATTTCCCAAAAATCCCAAATTCCTTGGGATTTTTTTACTCCCAATTTCAAACATTAACAAAGTGATTGAGCAATTAGCAAGTATTTTTACGAACTTCATTCTGCCCCTCCCAGCCCCCCAGAAATCACAGAAGCAAGTTTAAGAGAGCTTCAGAAAACATTTGGGGTTCCCTCTCCCAATTTGAGACTGACTGGAGGTTTAGCTTACTGGAATGGCATTCTTACTACATCTGTGACTAAGATACAGGTTACAGAAAAATCAGAATATAGTCATTCCCTCTGTAAAGAAAATTGCAATGCCTTTTGCAAAGGTGTACCTCGATACTTGTGCCTTCGTTTCCAGACAGTAGTGCCAAGACTTAAGACCTCTAGAGTTCCGTGCTGCTCCTGCCTGCCCAGTATTCTGGTGGGAAGCACACCGCAGTTGTGAGGCAACGCAGAGGACTAAGGTTGTACTTCAGCCTCTCTTATCTGTAAGATAAGACTTGAATAATTTAGCATCTCTGCACTGGATACAAGTCTAGTGCCTCTTCTGAAAGTGAGTCTTCAGGGGTGGGTCAGCATCAGAACCTCCAAATCACTTCTGAGTATCTTGTCAGAGCTGTAAGCTTTATGTGCCACAACCATAACTTTGGTCAAGCGCTTGCTTTAATATAGGATTTGATCTAGATTCTAAATTAGGATTTTTCCTGAAGAAATGGGTTATTCAAAACATTTGATATAGTTATAATATCCAGACTAGTATCTGAAGCTCAGTTAGCACAGAAAACCTCTTTCTACACCAACTAAACATGCTCTGAAAGCCCACATGAGACACTCCTAATGAGAAAATGAAACATGCATAATTATATCCTTTTCCTTATTCACCCCACCCTTTCATACGTACTTACAGTACCATTTTAAGTGTATTACATACTATCTATTCAAAGTAGTTGGTGACATATGAGAACTGTGATACAATTTTCTTTATTAAAAATAATTTACAGCATCGGTAACATTTTATGCACAATTGTCATCAACTGAACTTGAGATATCTATACAATACTTAACTGAACTTAAAACTTACACTGTTCTGTTGGCTTTAAACAGTAGACACTGATTTGCAGTTGCTTAAATATGATTAATATACATAGTTTCATATCCTTATACTTAAGGTGTAAAATGTATAAACATCAACACTATCCCAAAGCTGGGAGGGGGAGGGAGGAAGAGGGGCACAAGGAGAGAAAACATTTAGAAAAATTTAAAGAGATTCTTCCCCCAAATCAAAAAGGAGAAGTCTAGGTTAAATACATCTAACACACTGAGTCACTTCTTCAGAAAGGTACATTTCCTCCTATGCTTTAAGATGCTATAAAGAGGTCTAACAGAGCAATGGTTTTGTGTGTGATCACAGCAGTGTCCTGCCGCTGCCAGGAAGCGGATGTCCCTCTTGCCCATCTGAAGCTCCTGGATCCCCACAGCGTGGCCAAAGTCACACGTCGTCCCTCTGCCGCTGGCTGGAAGTGGGCTGTAGGACGTTCCCTGCTGCGCAAGGGACGGGGGCAGGCACATGACCATGGATCATCGGGCAAGTGCTCTCTTCACCGGCAGGCCACTGCCACGGGAGAAGCAGGGGGTGGGGAGATGCGGTGGTGTTCCTCACAGCACCCACCACCCTTAAAGGCAGGAGTCACTCTGCCCAGCTCAAAGATGCTGTTGACTTCAGAGTAATTCGGGCTGGACCTGCTGCAGCAACCATAGCAGGAGCCTCAAGTTGAATAGCAGCTCAAAAGCTGTCTTTCATTGATTTTTAAGACCTAGGAGCACAGCAGAATTAAAAGTAGTTGCTATGGTAACAAAACCCGTCGTGTCTCTTAAGAGATGACGAGCTTTATCGGTGACAACTTGTAGATAAGTCATATCCCTTGAAATTGCACTTAACATCACAGTACTGGTTTACCTTGACACGGCTTGGATCACTGTCTCCGTCTGAAGCACTAGAAGTGGGGGGGGAGACTGTGTTCTGCTCAAGCATTAGCAGTTACAAAAGTTTTAAAGATGCTTGGAGTTGTGGTTTTACTTATCATATGCATGAGGCATCATTATGTGACAGCACTAAATTCCTATTTGCTCCCCAATAATGAATCATGCATTTTCTTGAACTAAATCAAGAATATACCTTTGAGCTGGGAAAAAAAAAATAGTACTAGACACTGTTGTACAGTAAGTAAGATCTGCTCAATAATTCTGGATAAAATTATTAAAAAGTGTACCACAGAACAGAAGCTCATTCAGCAGTCAGTTGAATATAGTATTGAAAAATGCATTGATTTATCACCCATATCAATGGTGGGAGGCACCAGAAGGGTTTTTATATTGACTAAAAGAAAACCACAACAAAACTAGTGAAATATAAAACCAGATCATACAGAATTTCAAACTTCCAAGGACCTTGCCCAATAAAATAAAAAAATGCGTATCAAATTTACACCAGGGAAGTCAAATTAATTTGGCATTTCAACTGCCAAACAATTAGTATATTGTAATGATATAATTATGCCAAGGGGCATTTTTTTTTTTCTTAAAGGAATGTCAGAAGCATACAAGTTAAAGATTTGAACAGTGCACCTGTTAGTTTGCAAGTGTCTGGTTATAAATTGAAAGCACATGTAATATAGCTAATATAGTCCTCTTAAAAGGTTTGAAATATTTAAGACTATGTTTATCAAGAGCAAAAAGCCTTAAAGCAAAATCCTGACAGTTTATAAGCAAGTTACTGCAGTTTTGTTCTCCAAAAGAAATTAATCTCTGTATGAACCGTAAGCGGTATTATGAAGCTTTTCAAGATACAGGAGCACAGAAATAGCATCTTGAAGCTGAAGACTCACTTGCACAGATTAGAGGCTATCAATGCTTAGTTAAGTGGTAAAACAAGCACTCTTGCAGAAACTCTGCATCTTCTGTTAATATTAAATATGGAACAGGGTTTTTACCATCAATGTGCTGACAAGTTTATGGAAGTTGCAATGCGTAAGAGCCGGATTTGTTCAGTATTCTGGGATCTTCAGCAGAGGAATTTGATGGTTGTTTGGAAGAGCTGTAAACTAACAGCATATTAGAAAGCATTAAAAGGCAGGCTAGCTACCTCAGCTATTTAACATTAGACAAGTATGACTTAGCAGACACAGGTCATATTTAAAGCAGAGGAATTTAAACAGTCCTAATAAATGTTTTCAAAGATTTGTAAAGGTTAAAATACTAAGGGGAGGTACTTTGTCTAGTGATATTGCAGACAGTACAGTAAAGACTGATGTCATAAATGACAAACTGCATCATTTGAAGTAGATATGCCAAACTTCAACTGAAGGACACTGGAGCTTGCCAAAAAGCTTGGGTGCTACACTTCACCTGCATGAACAAAATAATTGTGAGCATTTTTTAAAACGCAGAGATGTTTCCCATACTTCTTAGCACACAGTATTTCATAACGTGAGCAGTTTTAAATTTGGATCCAGATGAAATATAACCCCCATGATAAAGTTAAGAAAGTCATGATCTGCTATACAGGACACCATGGGCCTCACGTGGACTGCCTTCTGTTCAGCCCATAACCCAAAGAACAAGAAATTCAAAACTGAACATCTGTTTTAAGCTCTGAATGCAAAAAAAAAAATAATTCTGTTTGTCCTTTAACATTCCATACCATCTGCTGCCCTTAAACCAACAAACAGCAGTACACAGATTTACAGGTGCAAAAACCGAGCGAAAACAACTGTGGAAAATCTTCTTACATAATAATCTTCAGCACAATCCATGTCAGATTTCGGATAGTTTATTTACAAAATGGTCTGATAAAACATCCCCTCCATACTTACAGCTCTCTGCCACAATACACATGTTGATTTTAGCAATGTTTAATAGCACCATTAGAATATTATTTAAAATCAGGAAGGATCTTGTTGCAGTTACAATGATTCACAATCTTTTACATCCATGGACGAAGTAACTTTGAGCACACTAGGACTGTTTGCAGTTCCACAGTACAGATTCCTGGGTTCACACAAGGCATTTTCAGAATTACCAGTTATGCAAGATACCCATAGAGTCAGTAGCTACTATAAGAATCTTCGAGCCACAAAGTTTAGACTTCCACCATATTTGTATAAAGTTATCTCCATATCGTTTTCAAACAAGGCAATCACGCTGAATACTTTTCCAGTGCTTGTCTTCAAAAGAAAAAAAAAAAGAGAGACCAATTAAGAGTTTTGCTTCCACTTCCCCTTGCTTATTCTCAGTTAACATTCTAACCTCAAGTTTCGTTGAACACAAGCAAGTTTAACCCGCTTATCTGCTATGGCAGATCCGAGACACCGCTGGGAACGGAATGAAGGCTTATTTTACTGCACAGTCCAGCTCTAGCTGGGAGCATGCTACCTACCTATTGATAACAAAGAAAGAGCCATTTCCCTAAGATGGCACAAAGTGTGTTCTTAGGGGCACATGGTTCCTTTACATAGAACAGAAAGCTGAAGCCTCCAAGTCACACCCTTGTCTTTAACAGAGCCTGAAGAGACACAACTCAAATTCTACCCTAGTACAGTGCCCATGAGAGGGAAAACAATGCCCAAAAGAACAATCAAGAATTTCAGGCTGCATAATAAGTTACATAAAAAGAACAATTCTATATGTACTTTGGGAAACTTCAATAGCCATGACAAACTTTAAGACTGTAAGCTTACTTTCAAAGAGAATTAAGTTTTGGGTTTTTCCTGCTTTCGATCATCAGGTTTAACTTTCTTTCTGTGCTTTCAATCGTCAGCACATTCAATAGAGGAATTTAACAAAAATTGCAAAGATACCTTAATATCCAAAGTCATTCCGGGTGACAGCTCTGGAGGAAACAATATAGAAAATTGTTCTCTGCCAGTGAGACCCAAAGCACTTGGATTTTCACCAGGAAGAAACTGAAGTGGAGCTATGCCAATTCCAATCAACTGACTTCTATGAACCTTCTCATAGCTTTCGGCTAGGACAGCTTTAACACCCTGCAACAAGACAAGTTTGTATTTCAGTACAGTAGTCAAAGTGAAATGCAAAAATAAACTTCAACTACATAAATGTCAAAAACCTTGCAATTCAAACTGAAGAGTAAAGAGAGTACTTTGTAAGAGTCTTGGTAAGTAAGCAGGTAACATCTTTTAGCTTTACAGCTAGTTGAAAGCAAATAAGCCAGAGCAGGCCCACAGAGTATAAAATGGAGTCTTCTAACAGGCAGTGACCATGCTGTAGTTAGCAGGCAGAAAATCCCAGACTGAGTGTAGCTGCTTCCATTACTCCACATGAATAAATGGCTGACTCAGAATATGTTCTGAGTATTAATGAAAATTAGTCTCCAACAGCTAGATATCTAATACCCCACAGAGACCAGAGGTCAGCACTAGGTTAAGTTCTAATTTATCTCACAGTCTGGATCTGAGATGGTAAAGTACATAATTGGGAAATTCAGATTTATCCTGACTAGTGATTCTCTTCTATGAAGATTCTAGCAAAGAAATTATTGAGAAGTCTTTGAAAACAAAATGTGGCATTATATTCAAGACTAAGTTTCTAAACACACTGATGCCCAAAACTAAACAATGTTTTCAGGCATTTGCAGAAAGAACAAGAACACAACCCCAAAACCAAACAAAGTAGCAGTACCAGTAAAAAAGGCCCTTTTGCAGCCCAGTCTCTTGAGCTACCCAGTCCATACTTCTTTCCTGCAAGAATAATTACAGGTGTGCCTTCTCTCTGGTACAGTTCTGCTGCTTCAAACACATCTAGCTGTGGAATAACAAAGTGAAATAGTTTGAGCAAGTTCTAAATCTGCATCACCACTGCAGAGTAGCTATGCAAACAAATGTATTCTTACTGTTTGTCCTGATGGAAAGTGAATTGTTTTAGGAGCTGGTTTTCCTATGAACTTATTCAGAAGCTTGATATTTGCAAAGGTACCTCTTGTCATCACAGCATCATTACCTCTTCGAGCTCCGTAAGAGTTGAATTCACGAGGTGTAAGTCTAGAATAAAAGCAGTATTTAAAAGGGAATCAGTTATTTTTAAATTATCTGGTTTAAAACGGTATTATGATTTTTATAGTAATTACTGCAGCATCTCTAAGTTTCCACTGCAAGATGTAAAGAACTATTCAACATAATTATTATAAATCATGAACAAAATGTGTATATCATTGCTAGATTATTCATAAGAAAAGTTGCAGTTTTAAATTAATTTTCTATGACTTTTATAATAAGTGCTATGAACATTACAGCACTTCATTATGGAGAGACTGTTCTAGGAAACAAGCCTGTTCACTAATCCTCTTACCTCTACCAATGTACTTATTAACAAGTATTGTCCCAAAATGAGAGCTTTTCTCATAAATCAAACCACCATCCTGGGATGAAAGGCCTGTTAATTCCTTCTTTCTCATAATACTACTCATTCAGACCAAATAGTTCGAAAGAATAGTCCACACCACAGGCTGTTTTATCATGCTTCACTGACACTGTAACAACAATAGACCTTTGCAGTATAATGCAACAATACCATTTCCAAACTCTTCAGCAGAGGTGTGACACTGCATAGCTCAGCATTGTATAGTGCTCTGTGTCTTTTCAGAATTTCAGAGGTGAAAGACACCCACTAACTGCTGCAGGATGTTGACTGATGCAGAGGTAAGTCAGAGCACTAATCCCATAAAAAAAAAAAAAAGTAGCCCAGTTTTATAAAACTACGTATGTTTCTGATGTGTTCTGTGCATCTGTCTGACTGTTCTTGAAGCCAGTGACAGCGACTACCCTCACCAGTCACCTGCTTTGTAAATCAGCGAATTATTTGTGCTTTGGCATGCATTTGGCAGCAGATGTTACTGTAACAACAGCTATGAGAATGAGTTCTTTTAAGAGTTTGTCTCAGCTGTTTGTTGTAACCTTAGACAGAGACTGAAAGAAAGATGATTGCTGGGACTGCAAGACAGGTAATTACTTAGAAACACCAGTTGCTGTGTTATCCACGTATATAATCCACGAATGATCTCCACTTTATGCAGGCAGGTATTTATAAAGGAAAGCAACAGTGCTGATCAATTATTTGGCAAGTGAAGCAGTCCTCTGATACAATTAAAGCTGTTTAATATGAAAATCCTTACCCTTTGTTAGTCAGATACTTAGCAGCAGCACTACTCCTTGCAATGCTTCCAGCAGGGGATATGTGATCTGTTGTTACAGAATCTCCCAAATAGAGCAAGACATGGGCATTTTCAATTGGTTGTGGTGAAACCGGTTCTTTGGCCTAAGAGGGAGGGGTCAGGGAGGGAACAAAACCAACAACAAAAAGTAAGAAACACCTTTTTCTTCCAAGACCCTTAGACATAAACCACATCTGCAACATACAAAGCCACACTGATGTACAGGCTCCCCTCATTCCAGACATACAAACAGTATTCAAGACTGAGAAATACTAGTGATAATCAAATTTGTTCCTTAAACATTGAAGTTTTAATGGAATAGCTGTTCCTTTATTTAAATGCAACACATATAATCGGGTGCACAGATCCATGTACTTACAAGTTTATCAAAAAAGGAAGGACATCTAATATAAGTAGATTTTAAATCCCAGGGAAATAAAGTTGACTCAGGTGCTTCCAGTAAATTCCATCGTTTGTTTCCTTTCTACAAGAAAAAATTTTAACCAAAAAGAACAGAGAAATTGGTTTATGATCGGCTTACATTCTGAAACCAAAGACTTACTGGCAATTTTCTTTTTAATTTTTATTACATACTACAAGTTACCTCATTGGATATTACTTAAGAACCGCTATTTAATACAAGTATCCATCTCAGTTAAGTCCTCCTTGACAGTAATGGAAATAACTTATAAGTCAATCACATTCAACTGGAAGATACTATAAAGCTAAAATAAAATGCAATATTTAAGTTAGATAGAACAAAAGACCATTCTTACCTCCATTTTTTCTTTCAATTCCTTAAACATGGATGATATCACACACTCTTCCTCCACTGTGTGAAGTTCTTTTCGGGTGGGCCAAATATCTCGTAAGTAAATACTTTTGCCATTAAAGCCAGTGCCTGAGGAACATTTTAAACAGAATAGTAATTTTGAAGAATAACATATTGCACTTTATATTAGAATATAAATGTGTAAATATTCAGGTCTTCACAGATGGTACCAGATATGCAAAGAATTTAATCAGTTAAGTGGATGCTTTGCTTTAGCTACAAGCAACACCAAATATGACTGGTTTCTCTTCAAATATACTGGTTTTATATACTGAAACGCACATGAAGAAACTCTTCTATGTATGCATTAGATGCAGAAATAGAAGATGTAAGGAATTACTTACCCAAAGGCTCAGTTTCGAAGTCTATTCTAACAGTGCCTGCAATAGCATAAGCAACTACTAGCGGTGGTGAAGCAAGGTAGTTGGCACGGACACAGTCACAGAGACGTCCTTCAAAGTTCTTTGTTCCAGACAATACTCCACAGGCAATTATATCACCCTGAAAGGCAGACCCATATATATTTTTCTAGGACTCTGTGGTACTTCAACAGCTTGTGCTATTTTTCGTTGACTAAGTCAGATGTGCTTTTAGCATTCTACTTCAAATATTTATTCTAACAAACACTTCGATTTAAAGGCATTTTGCTCTCCCCCACTACCCTTCCTCCTTCTCCTTTTCACTCTTGACCCTCTGATGTATTCTCCAGTCACTTCAGTGAACTCCTGTCTTATTTCTTTTATTTTATTTCTGCTTCACAGGAGAAAAATGCTGCAGCTGTTTAGACACTGCTGGTTAAAATCACTCAAGCACAACGGCTCTTTAAAGCACTCCTCTTATTCAGGAAACAATCTACATGTTGCCTCCTCCATAAGATTAGATTCTATGTAGTTATCTTGTAATTTATATCTGTATGCTACTAATACTATTACATTTATTTTATGTAGCAATAAATTACCACAGTTTCCCTCTGACATGCACGTATGCAAAAATGTCACACAAAGTCCAAACCAACAATAAAGCATATTTTGCACAGATTACTGTATTTCTTGATGGCTAACTAGGTGAGAACTGTATTTCTGTATTGCACAAGCTGTAGAGCTTTACCTGTTTTATTGCATTCCTGATGGCTTCTGGCAAGGGGGCAGTGTTTCCAACACAGGTTGAACACCCATAACCAACAACCTCAAACCTACATTGGAAAAAACCAATCAAGTAACACATTAAATTATTACAAGCAATTTGTTAGCAAACAGCTTTTCCTTTTATTAGCTATGAGGACTTTTTCCTTTGGCAATTAGACTTTTTAGAAAATGAACAGCAGACACTACATCTCACTGATGTAAGCAGGAAGATACAAGCTAACATTTGTGTAATTGATCAAAGTAGAGTCAAATAAAGTATTTCAAGATGGTGTTAGTTCTATACATAATGGCAAAGCAAAGGTGGTAATATCCCTCACAGAGCACAACTGGGCACTGTTACAAAATTATGAACATAATCTAGTTGTTATTGCTACGAAGCAATCAAAAGCATGCTAAACAACCCACGACAGCAGCAATGTTAAGAAAAGACTAACACAGATTGTCCTGGTAAATTTACATCCCACTTCCACTTTTAAAATATATAAACAAGTGCATCCTGTCCTGTAAGACACTTACAGTTAAGCAGATAGCTACTGAAAAAACAGAGCTCAGATAAGGCAGAGATCTACACATATTAAGTTGTAAGGTGAGAATAAAATGGAGTAGAACAACTTATGTCACTTTAAATACTTGCTGACTATCTAGTAAATTAAGAATTAGCCAGCCTAAAATGAACAGCAACCATGTTTATCAACTTGTATAAAACCCCTGCCTACTATTTTCCTAAAATGCCAAGTGAATTAGGAGTCACAACTTACCCAAGCTTACTGAGGTACGGTAATACTCCACTTGAACTGAGGTAATGTGTAACCATTCCACTGCCTGGTGATAAACTTGTTCTTATGTAGGGCTTAACTGCTAGGCCAGCTTCAACAGCTTTCTTGGCCAAGAGTCCTACCAAAAAAAAAAAAAGAAAAGAAAAGAAAAAAAGAGAGAGACATCTTATGTTTTGCATATCCCTCAAAAGAACATCTGTACAATGCTACCTTAGTTAAATTAAGAATTAAAAGGAAAACGAGGAGACCTTCAGTTTATTAAGTTAATAAAGCCGCTACTCGCCTGAAGTTTCTTAAATCATAACAATACTATTCAGGTTTTTGTTCCCATTCCTATAAAGTAGATGGCCATTTTCTTCTCTGTAAGAAAAAAAAACTCATTCCCATTTTCTAGCTGACGATGCAAATCTATTTATTCTTCTTCTGATACAGGCCACAGCCCCAAAGGGAAGCTTGCCTTGGCCACAGAGGACCTCAAAAGAGGACAGCAAGGTCTGACAGAGGATTAGCTGTTCTGGGAAAGCTGTGTGCAGCTTGGGAAGGTACAGCACACACTCCTTAACTGGCCACTAAAGCACCCAACAGTTGTTCAGCTATATGGATTTTCTTTCCAGATTTTGCAGCTAACCATAGTTCAAGCTACCATCATCCAGGCTGGAGTCAAAGCTAAAGCCCACCTCCTGCATCAACTGTGTCACTATGTGCATCCATCTGAAGAGAGCCCTAAAACTAGTTACCTGTTGAAATGCTACCAAATGCAAGTATTTTGTAATTACTGTCATAAATACTGTTTTATGACACAGACTTTGTGATTGTATTATTGAAAAGTAACTTTCATTATATAATCTCCAGAACATATAACAAGTTTAAGGCTAAAAGCTTAGAGTTTCAAACCTTTAGGTCAAGTCATTATAGAGAACTATAAAGGTGAGGGTCAAGGCTGTGTCAGCATGGGAACACCATTAAGATCAAGTTAGTTGTCACTAGTCACAACATACCTGCAGCAAGCATGACAGATGGATTACAATTATTTGTACAGCTGATTACTGCAGCAATGACAATGCAGCCATGAGAGAGCTTGTATTCATTTCCTTCATACTGAACAGGTACAACGTCATTCTGTTTCTCAGCTGCAATCTGAAACCCTTTAACACCAGACTAGATGACAAAAACACATTAGCAGTTATTATAGTACAGAAAGTATGACATCACAGCAAGAGCAAGTGAATCCTCATTTTAAAATACTCAGCTATCCCATTAGGAACTCTTAAACAGATTTTAAAAGCAGTCCTCAGTTTGAGCCTCTCTCCATGTATACAGTGGTCTCATCCTTCTTTCTTCATAACCGCTTTAACTTTGCACCAGTTATGAACAAATGCCAGTCAAACGATGGCTGATCTCACACTCCTTTCCTGCTATACATGAAAGAACAACCCCTTACAAGTACATGTCTGATTCTGTACAATACTTGTTTCCGAATTAGAAGCATACCCAAGAATTTAATTGGAAGATAACTAAAAGCAGACTATGTCAATTAACATTTCACACCCTCCAGCTCTTCAGCACTCTGTCATCCTCCAGAGGTGCTTTTCAACCTCAGCCAATCTGTGATCCATGATTGCCCTCTCCAGCACAACCGATCATTCTGTATTAAACACCTCCTTACAAGCCACAAATGCTAAAACCAACAGAAAGAATTTTTACAGTGTCTGTGTATGTTTCTAATACTGCTGCTGGTCTTCAACTTTAATGATAAACACTAAAAATGAAGATGCATTCCTGTATTAGCTGCATTCTTAGATACCTATGCATATTCCTAACCAAAATCATCACCCTCAGAGTAAAACCATTTCCTCTATGAAGTCAAGTTAAGCAAATGATTTTTGCTTGCAGCTAAGAACCCAGAACACTAATTAGCTGCAAATCTTGAAAGTCTTTCTGCATCTCCTTTAAGATACGATGAGTTTTCTTTTCTTATGGTAATTCTGTTTTGGAAATCAGTTAAATACAGCTGTGTAAAAAACCTCGGAAAATGAGAAAACGTTTCCCAAGTTTACACTATTTATTACTTCAAGTTTTTCCCCCCCGAGCAATCTAAACTGGGAATTTAAGGATTTTTGGAAGCTCATGCTGCTAACACACCTATGATTTACTAGCTACCCTCAGGACACTTGTCAAGCAAGAAAAGAGTATCACTGAATAAACTGTTTATATAGTAATAAGGAGGGCTCAGCAGGTATGCAAGGAATAAGTAACATAAGATTTATTCACATAGATTATAGGAAGTACCTTCTGAAGAGTACATCAGTCATACAAACCTTTTCATTTAAGCAGGCTTGGAAGTCACTTTTCATGTTATTAACAGCCACTCTGTCTTGGGACCTCTTCGGGCCACTGACATATGGAATTATAGAACTTAGACTAATTTGCACTACCTAAAAAAAAAATAAACAGAGAAAAAGCATGCATTATCGATCCCAGCCCAACATTACATTGAATATACTCTTGAGATATCCAGGACCTATTTTGTTTAAAACTTGAATGTTCGAGACATTAAAAACTCTGGGCTTCCGTTTTCAAAACTGCCCACTGTAAGAGGCTGTTCATCTTACTCAAAGCGTTTTATTATTATCCCTAACTTTTCTCCCATCCATAAGAATTACCAGATCACTCAGAAGCAGCAGGAATTCAGGATCTGTTAGCTGACAAGAACATTATCATACTTCCCTTCTTTCCCCCATGCCCTCTACATTTTGCAAACATACTCAGCTTCTCAAAGTTGTGAGTTAATAAATGCAACTTTTATTGAAGCAATGAAAATTACAGCGGGAGACAAAATTTTTAAATCAGTAGTAGTTATTTATTATGAGAATCAAACACACAGAAACAAGTCATTTCAAGCATACCTGGGAATACTCAGGTTCTCTGGAAGAACTCTCATCATTTCTAAATAACTTCACAGCTTTAAGATATGCTTCCATGACCTCAAGCTTGGCCTTGTCAAAACCTTAGGAAGGTTATTTCAAACGTGAGAAAAGTGACATTAAAAGAATAAATAAAAACACACCGTTCTCAGAAATTAAGACTGTTTTAAGCATATCACCTAAATTACTTTGTTTCAAGGCACACCACTTCCATACATCAACCTCCAGGAGCTATTCAAGAATGATACATGAATTAAAATACTTTTTTCTTTTAAATTGGCTTAACTTTCCTTCTTATATCAAGGAACAAAAGCAGCTGTTCCAACACTAGCAGCTGTAACTCTAATTGAATTTACAGATTTGTCCCTGAAGTCCATAAAGCTTCCCTCTGTTAAGATTTACTTGCTTAATACAGATCATGTGCTTAGTTGATAATAGCCAGTATTGCTGGCTACTGTTAGAAAATGTTTCATTTGCTCTGCATTGACCAGACAAACCATGTTTTTATTAAATGACAAATGTTAAACTCATATTTAAAACTGACCGATTTCAGTTTCAGAAGGGCTTACTAATGTGAATGAGCTTTTTTTGATATGTTACCCAGTGACTTTCTCTATTTGCAGTAGCTTGATAAGGAACTGACATCCTTCTAGCTTAGCTTGAAATTAATGCTCTTCAAAGGAAAAAAAATCTTAGTAAAAAATCAGAAACATGTTGTGGTTTGTTTTGCAGTTTCTCTTATTTCTAGTAATCACTTTAGATTTTGAAGGGAATCTACAGGCGATTAAAGGATTTATTTCATATCAACAAGACTTGTATTCCATATACTTTTCAAAATGTAAGTGAGAATTTTCTTAATACTTTTCTTTTAAATGTTTACATAGGCCTTCAAAAACAAGGACACTGGATGTTGAAAAATAACATGACATTAGTAAATCAGATATTAGACAAATGAACCAGACTGGATGCAAACTTCAGGTGCAAGTCAGCTACCCACATGCCAGTGTTGTGCATACAGGAACTACCACCTCGCTTAAATACATGGAATACACGGAGACAAAAGAGGCCACAAGAAAACATCCATGCCAATAAAGCAGGTAAATAACTCTGACCCAAATGCCACATACTAAGCATCACACAAAACTAGCCAACAGTAAATACATATGGTACAATTTTTGTGGTAGGTATTACTCAGATGCATGAGATTCTACAGGATAAAAGTTGTAGCCAAGTATATCTCATGACACAGCCTGTTACTCTGCAGGAGAATTTTATACATTAAAACCACAGCAGAACTCTGCAGAAAACCACTCTTTAAGAACTATGGAGTTTAAGCAAAAAAATGTATTGCCACATAGCTAAAACACTATTACAATGAATTACTATTTTAATTTCATCATTACCTGTATGCTTTAAGTGCTTCAGTGTCACATTATCAACAGGGAAAAAGCTCAGAATAGCACCATATTCAGGACACATATTTGCTATTGTGGTTCGGTCTGCTACAGACAGCTGGGAAACTCCACTCCCAAAAAACTCAACAAATTTTCCAGCAACATCAGCTTGCTTAAGATGCTGTTTAAAAGAACACACAACAAGGTGTTATGGTAAGAGGTACAATGCAAGCAATGTTTGTTGCAACAATTCGGAATCTGCAAGTCATAAACATTTAAAACAGCCCCCCTAACATACTGCGTTCTAAAAATCTACACTGGAAATTGGCAGAATAAAAACACACCTCCATCTGCAACAGAGTTCTTCACATTTCCTAGTCAGGAACAGATACAACACTTCTTGAGGCATCATGCCAGAAAGAAGAATGTATTTTCAAAGCCATCGCAGCTCTTCAGTGCTTTGATGCTAGCTCTTCCCCTGCTACTACAACAGTGACAGTTTGTGCCACCCTGGCAAAACCCTGTGTTCAGAAAATATCTTCTTGAGTTTTACCAGCTTACAACCACAGATAGAACTTGTGGAATTCAGAACAAAAAGGGTATCCAGAAAAAGTTTCTGAGCTAAAGAAGCCTACATGCTGCCAGCAGGAAAAAAAATTAAAATGGGGATTCTCTCCCCTGCCCCCAGCCCTGCACACATACTTTTAATTATCTTTCAGTGAAAGAAGGCCTGTAAATAAACCTCTAGGGAGGGAAGAGAAAAAAACCCACTACTTTGGAGGACCATTAAATAAAGGACCATTAAATAAAAATGGTTTGAAATTATTTGTATCTTTCTGCACTGCCATGATTAAAAGTACAGTAAAAATAGTCCCAGCATTTAATTCAGTTCTCAAACATCACTGGTAGAACTTGCAACAAACTTTGCTTTATTTGCAAAGACATCAAACTCTTACCTTTGTGATGCTCACAACAATATCTATGGATGTGGCAAGGGGGCTGGCTGTGCCTGTCAGTTCACACCCAACCACCTCAGGCAAGGTGAGAGTCACTGGCATCCCCAGCATCACTGCTTCTGTTTCAATCCCCCCAACACCTGCAAGAACAGTATTAGGTTGCTTTTCATCAGCTTAAGTAACTGACACTAAATATATTGAGATCCTAAAATCTAATAAAACCCTTTCTATTACGCCTAAAGATTACAGCAAGAAACGTAAAAGTCCTCTGTTAAATATTTGTACATGAAAAATAAAATCAAGCAAGACTACTGCTGACGTTACACTTTAGTCAACCAAGAAGTATTTCATACCTGAAATTGGCTTTCCAAGAGAAAAGAAACCTTCAGACGGATTTTACACTGCGTTACAAACATCACTTATTTGAGTACCAATTGGGTTTTGGCTATTTTCTCTTTAAATTACAAAAAGCAGTTTCTCAATGGAAAGAAATGTTAGCTGAGATTAGATAAAACCAGTCTAAAGAATAATTCAAGACAGTTTGTTACGCTTGAGATAGAAATATCCAGTGGGAAGAAAGTATTTCTCAGTAAGGTTTTAGTATGCCTTTTGAAGTGCTATCAAGTTATTCTTAGCATACTTACCCCAGCCCAAGATACCCAAGCCATTTACCATGGTTGTATGAGAATCTGTGCCAACCACGCTATCTGGATAGAGGAAATCTTTAACTTCAAACACAACTCTTGACAAATATTCCAAGTTCACTTGGTGCGCCATTCCAGTCTCGGGTGGAATTACAGAAATATTCTTGAAAACCTTGGAACTCCACTGTAATTTTTCCAAAATGAGGAAAAAAAGAAGAGTTGCATTTTTAAAAAGGTATATTCAATTCCTAGAACATAACTGAAAAGACACAACTAACATACAATAAAACACTACTTGCTATTTATGCGAGTGGATTTTGCTCATCTGTCAGAGGTACATGATCCCCTTGGATTCTACACATTCTTAATCATCAAAATCATTCATTCAGTTCCTGTTGAAGGCTGAATCAATAATTCATACCTACCTTTCAAAAGCAGGGCTGCATAAATCTCTTGCCTTCCAGTTCACACAACTGATCTGAAGCACAGCTAACACTAGTATTTAGAAACAGAACCTAATCACTTCTATTTACAGCAGAATTTAGTTTAGGTTATACACTCCTGGATGAGACTGAAGATGCAATTTAGAGAAGTGTCTTGCTACATGCAAACTCAGGATGCTAAAATTTAAAAAAGCTGACGTGGAAACTTGTAACAAGATTCAACCTGGATGTTTCCCTCCTTAATAATGTAAAAGCTAATCTGCAACTTTAAGAAACCTCCTAGTCTACCTATATGGAAAGATTTTTAGATCTCTGCATTGGATTCCTAAACCATGTTAAACTGGTGGATGAGGATCAAATAGCAACGTTGCAGATCCCTGGCTAACAACAAAGCCGCCGATGTTCATCACACAAGACTTCAATTAAAAACAAGGTTAGCAGCACTGCTGCCTAGTTTGAGAGCAGCAATGCCTCAATATGGGCTTCTGGTCAACACTTCCAACTTCAGTAAGGTTTGTAAGAGAAGCATGGATAAATAATGAACCTTTTAACCAGAAACTCACTGCAACCTAAGACACTGAGCTCATTAAAAAGCCTAATGCTTCATAAATACCTACTTTGTCCATGCCCTTCACACTGACAAGAACCAAATCAGTATAAACTTTAAGTGAGAATTACAAAAAATTATATCCCCTTTAAGTGACACTTAGATTTCAAACTTCCACTGCCTAACAATTTTTAGATTCAAAGTCACAAACCGTGTTATTAGCCAATTTTCAGTTCCCGTATTAAATTCAGATTTGAGAGTCTGACATTTCCAAATGATTACATTTCATTTATCATCTAAAAACACTGGTAGACAAAAGGAGCAAGCTCTTAAAACAACCAAAACACAACACAAGCTTCACACAGAGACATACCTTAAAAAATTGAAGCCTCTCTCTATTTCTGCCAAATTCCATCTCTTGATTTTTCAATACTGTCTCAGGCCTAGGAAGATACCAAGATACAAGCACTGTCATAATTTATTTCTAATTACAGAAGAACAAGTTATTTTTGCTTGTTCGATGAAAGACTCATTTAAGCCTGCAGCACTATTTGAAGTGGGTATTAGAACAAAGGTAATTCCTTCCTTGCAGCAAGCTTTCTGTAAACAGTGATAAAAAACTGATTTCATCTGTGCTGCTCTTGAGAACATGTTTATTCTAGGTACAGTTTGCCTAAAGCATTTGATCTCAAAAATAC
The DNA here is from genome assembly GCF_965140245.1 of Athene noctua. NCBI lineage: Eukaryota > Metazoa > Chordata > Aves > Strigiformes > Strigidae > Athene > Athene noctua. The sequence continues at coordinate 20,034,306 of NC_134049.1, read as the reverse complement.
TAATTTTAAGAGCTCTATTCCAAGCATGTACTGCAATCCACAGCTTTTTTTCGGTAATCAGTAGTCTTACACAGGTTGCACACCTCAAAATTCAATAAAGAACAAAGATGTTCACTAGTTCACATAAAAACACTCTGTGTTCAATACTAGCCCTTTAGCAACTCAGTAGAACATCAGGGCAACTGTAACTATTGTCCATTTCTGTATTTTTTGCCTCCAAGCCACCATTTTTTTCTTCAGAAGTACTCATCAGTACAGTCTCATAAAATGAACCACCTTTTCTTAGCAAGTGTTATTTATCAAGATACTGATACTCATTATAAAGGAGTAATACACAATTTAAGAGGAACAACCTCTGCTTTGAGAAGGCGGACAAAGAAGGGAGCACACTTGCTTTGTACCAGGAAGTCCTCAGTTTTCTAGACGTGTATTTTACACCACGACCCTTCCCTTTCTTCTCTGTAGTGCCAGAAGGTTAGCAGCTACACTGCTTTGCAAAGCCCGGAGGGACAGTCATCATTCACACTGCAGCTTAATAAATACCACTGCTGTTTTGCTACCAGAAACATCAATATTGCTGAAAACATAACTAATTCTGCATTCCTACACCTGTACTGAGCAGGAATATTTGCATATCTATAAAAAATTAACAAGACCATCAGCATCGTATCACTGTGGGATACATATCTGATCAGCTTTTAAATTCTACACCTGTCTGGCACAGGAAAATAGGGAACTGAACAGATCAGACAAAAGAGGTGGCAGCTGAAAGAGGAGGATGATTGCATGTAATTGTCATAGATGGAATGGTACGCAATGATCTGTTCATAATATTGAAAATCTGGAAGAGGCAGATAGATGAAGTTCCCATGGGCCATTACATACAGGCAGGATATTCATTGAATTTTGACTCCGTGACAGATGGACTGTGATTCTGCAGAAGCTGGGGGATGATGGATAGGGTAGTTCTTAGTTCATCTTTAAGAGCCAGAGACTTTTGAAAAGTTCTCACAGAAAAACTGAAATTTACTTTTAGAAATAAGTCAATGCTTCACTGATTTATTCATTGAGGTTTACTTTGTAACAAACAGAGGACTACTCTTATGCTTTGTCGTCCTTGTAAAGGGAAGTCTCTAAATTTCATTTTAAAAAATCACAGCCGTGAGTCACAGTTGGCCATCTGCACTGTGTTTAGTAAAGCCCTTCTTGTAAAAATAAAGATTTGTTGTAGACTAATTCAGATCTGCTATATCAGACCACCTTCTAGATGCTGAAGCCTGTCTGTGGCACATGTGAAGATGAGTACAGAAGGCTGTCTGGAAAAAAGGTAGCATAACTGTAAACTGTCATAGGCAGTGTTTAACAACAAAGAAGGGTAAAACAATTCAAAAAAGGAAGCTTTCATACTCAGGCACCGGCTGCAGATGGAAAGGACAGAGGATAGGTGTGTTCTCAATCTGCGCAGAAAATTGTCCTGAGTGGCGACCCGAATCTCCAGCGCTACACGGCCCCTTGCAGCCAGTTTGCCCCCTACAAGGCAGCTTCCGAGGCTGTGCCTTGAGTGGAGAAAGCTTTGCCATCGGCTTCTGCGGATCACCACCTCCAGGGTTTGGAGCATTCTGTATTGCACTGTAACGTTAAATAGAAGATTAATTTAGACATTAGGAATTTTGCCTTTTTTGTTTTTTGCAATCCCTTCAACAGATTATAAAATATTGTCTGAAAAAAAAAGTTATTTTACTACAACCTTGTTGCAAAGTACACTACCACTGGAAAAGCTTAGTTAAGTAATGTAGCGTGGTAATAAGTGAACAGAACTGGAGTGTCTGAAAGATTAACATCACATAAACAACTTCTTTTATTTGTTCACAACAGACCAGAATCTTTATAAACAACATTGCAAAGGCTAAACACGGGGTTTTGAACTTGGAAAGTGTGGGTAGAGCCTCATATAAGTGGCAGACCTACCGAACATGTTTATTTAAGACAGTGCTGCACATGTTCTGTGAGATTCCAAAGAAGAATGATTACAGACAAAGCTTTCTCAAGGAAAGAAACACAACTTTATTACTTAATTGGGCTTTTTATACAAATTCTCAAAGGCTCAGATAAATTTTATACACTATTAAAGTCAGAAGACATAGAAGTTATGGGTTTTCTTTAAAAAAATAAAGTCCATATAGCATGCTACTCTCTATTTGTACAACATTCAGTCTTCACATGACAGCAAAGAAAGCTTGTTGTAAAAAATGAATGATTTTTTACCTCGCAATATTTACCAAATCATGAATTTGTAACTAAAGCCACTGCTTTCTTCTGCTTCAGTAACAGAGAAAGATACTTAGTTATCGAATTACAGGATATTCCATGGCCTCAGAGAATACCTTGTCTAAATCCCAACTTAGTCCAGAAGCCTCTCATCAGCAGGAGATGGAAGCTATATAAAAGCAGCACAAACCATCCCATAGCAAAGGGTTTCTTATCATAGGCCAGCAGCTGCTGAGAACCTGTAATCTTTCCAAAAGTGAAACTACAGAAGCTGGATTTATCATTATAAAGCAGCATGCTGAGACCTCTTGCCAACACTTGGTCTTTCTGATAATTTTAGGCTAGCCTAATTGCAGTCAAATCAGCTGTCCCTCCAGACACAAGAATGGACAGACCACAAAAGAGAAAACAAAGCACATGCAACACAAGAAATCATTTGTAGCTTCTGACTCTTCACCCTTCTACTACTAACCAAACAAACCCTGTATGTATTTGGAATGTCTACAGAAACGACTCACACCCATGTCCATTTGACCACAGGCTTCTTCCTCCATGAACTTTTAAAATTCCCAAAGAGCTTGAAAAATTTACACAATTCTGCATGAGTCTGAAAGGCTGCATGATGGAGGGGGCAGGGGAGAAGGTGGAAGGGAGCTACATTATTTTCCGTTTACTTCAGCAAACACCAAATAAAACGTGTGGTTTTCCTCTTCTGTGGTATTATATTTCTAGCAAAAGGCAGCCCCAGGCTGTTTTCATCACATTATTGCCTCCCAGAAAAGGGGAGCCATGCTGCTAGTTTTCCAGTCCCAATACTTTTCCAGACTCCTAGAAGTACACTTCTCTGCAAATATATGCAACTTTTTTCAATCTGTTGTAAAATCCAGGCCCATAAAAAAAAAATCAGTTGTAAGCTATGGGCTGAAATGACAGTCTTTCAATACGTCCAGTAGGATTACAAGCTGTTTCTCTGGACCTGTGACAAAGCAGTCACATTTTAAAAAAAAAAAAAAAAAAAAGGGGGTTGTTTAACAGTAAAAACAGGGCAAAGTAAAATTACAAACTCCCTCTGCCTCATTCTGTTTAAGACATACTATTTTCTAGTAACCAAGACAGACCCAGTTATTTCTGCAATCTCTTACGCAGAATTTGGGTTGTCAGTCAGCTTCATCTATAACCCCTCACAGTCATTCTTTCTCTCCTTCAAGAATTATTCTATCCATTTTTATCCAGCCCTCTTTCAGATACCATCAGGTCTAATTTCAGGGATCCACACATGACAAATCATTTGATGGGACAGTACCAAGACCAGAGTGAATCCATACTTCAGTGTCAGACAAAAACGTATGGCTCATCAAAAAAGCAAGTTACATTACCATTTGCTGAAATCAATCTGCAGAGAATGGTCAACAGTGAGATCAGTTGGGCAGGCAGGATTGACTTTCACAGGATCTCCTCCAGCACTCCTCACAGCTTCCCTCATGGCAGCAAAATCCACCATTGCTGGAATTCCACTAACAGACAGAAAAACAAAATAGTACAGCAACATGGGACATCAGCTCACAAAAATATACAAACTTCTTTTTAATCTTATTTAACTCTAGATCTACCTAAGCTCTGTTTCAGGTAACAAGCCTCTACTATTCTATTGTCTACATTTTAAAGATCTTGAAACATTTTCAGAAGTTAATGGAGTTGGTACTCATTCACAACAGCATGTTTGAAGATAACATACCAAACAAAAATATGGAAACATCTCAAACACAACAGTTACATTTCTCTTTTGTCTTGCTATGCTTCTGAACTGTGATGGTACTTTACTACCAAATCACTTTTTAGGTTATTAACTTTACAATAGAACCTTGCTATGCAAGCAATGCTGGTGTTTTACATTTGAACATCTTCACATGTATTATTACTCTTCTTGTAGAGCCAGCCATTTCTGAGGCAAGCAATAGCTTGCTTTAAATAGTTTGTTGAACAGCAACAAGAATATTTTTGTAAAAGGCTATTACATAGATAACTGAAGTACAAAACTGAGAGGAGGACAGTTTACGTTATATTTATATAACACAGTACTATACAAATCTTCCTGACTCTGCTTGGTAAGCAGAAGTGACCTCATTTTTATTAATATCACAATTCCTCTTTTTAATTATCTCACTTCTTAATAGATATATATTTAATGAGTCAGCAAAACCGCTTAAATTTAATATTTGCCAATTGGTGAAGGGCTGCCCTTTTAGCTATTCCATATAGATCACAGAGAAAGTTAAGATCTTAAGAGACTTCTTTTTAAATATATGTATTATTCATAGATACAATTGTATTACATATACTTGTGGAGTAAGCAGTATTTAATCTTTGGTTATCTCAAGCAAGAATTCCATGTATTTCAGTGAACTGCCAACCACCTGGCTACAGCCAAAATGTCAGCACTTGCATGCATGTTTTGGCTCTTATCCTGTGAAGTGTTCCTTGTAGGCCTGCAGCTTCAGCCTCAACAACTTGCAGCAAAACCAGGGCACCCTACGAAGAACTCCTATCCTTGCACCACATGGAATTACCATGAGGAATCTGCTGGATAGCAGAAGCAGTGCACAGGTTTCTTTTCCAAGAAAGATATACTTCAGTATCAAAAAACTGGGTGCTATTTACTTTTAAGACAGAGAATTGTACATACAACTCTGAGTTTACACAGATTACTTCAGTGGTTTTGGCGTGCACATACACACTTACGTAAAGTCTTGAAGAACAACTCTGGCAGGACAGAAGGGCACTTCAACATTATTCTGTTTTGTTTTCCAGTCTAAGATGTTCATAGCGTCTGTTTCTTTCACTAAGAAGCCATCGCAGTTACGGATACTGGATTCAAACAACACTCGTATGGAATAAGGCAGAGTATCTAGGGTAAAGCAAAGTTACTGACTTAATTAGTGCAACACCTCCAGGTTACACAGGTTTGTTTTTTTTAAAAATGACAATCTCCCATTTCTAAAGAATTCCCCTTTGCTAGTAACTGGCAGGATGAGGGCTACAGCAGCCGCCTTCTCCAGCTGCCTTTGGGATTGTTCTCCATTACACAATATGGAACAGTGAGTTGCATAACATACACATGGCAGAAGATGAGTTATCCTAGGGGATCTAAATGGAAGACACCCATGGCTGGGCCGCTCTGTGTTAAGACAGGGACACTTGAGAAGGTAAGGTATGCTATGCTGGCAGGAGAGGTGCAAGCAATCTAGAGCTGGGATTACTGATCCGAGTTGGTGAAAAGCAGTAACAATTCAAATACCCCAAAATATTTTTTAACTGTAAATGTGACCTTTTTATTACTTGAAACATCAAGCCAAAAGCATCCAACGCCAGAATATTTTTTTAAAATTGCGATATGAAGACCAGAAACTATTCTGCCATGTGCCCTAAAATTAAATACATTTAATAAAATATAAACAAGAATGACATTTCACTAAATACAACTTTAGTTAGTTCGTTACCAGTCTGGATTAAGGTATTGACCAGAAGCAGCTTTGTGGCACAAAAATGAGAATGAAAAAAGTGGGAGGAGAAAAAAGCAGCAGATGTCACTATTCACTGCAAGCAGACAAAAAAAGTCGACTAATTCACATTTCTCCCCAGATCCCATTATTTTCAGCACCACTCAAGCAGGCAAATGACTGAGAACAGTGACACATATAAAAAAGTTAGGTGGAGGAAGAGAGTGAAACAAGTAATTTCAGGCTTTAACAAAAGTTAGATTTGGTGGTCTCAACCTGATCCAGTGGTTTGTCTACAAACTATTAATATAGGATTTGCTGACTCTATTCTCATTGTGTGTGTCTCAGATATTATCCATTGTTGTCTAATTAGCCAAGTCACTCGATGTAGGAATGTCATGAAAACCATGTCTAATTAGCTGTAATGGCACCACTTACTTAAAAGCCAAGTTACAAAAAGGAAATTGTTTTGCCTTTTCTTGGATTACAAGTAATACACAGCACATCCTTATAGCAAAACCTAACTGCCCAATGGGCTGCTCAGCAGCGATCAGCTATGGAGAAGCAACTGCTCTCTATCAAGCACTGGCAAGCTCCTGTCTGCAATACTGTGTATAGTTTTGGGCCTCCCAGGATACAGGAGATCATGAAATGAGACCACATCCAACAAAGGGCCTGCTAAGATAGTTGTGGGCCTGCTGTACCAGACACACAGGAGCAGCTGGGAGACCTGGGTTTGCTCACCCTGAGAAGAGCTAAGGGAGTTAACTGTAGTCATCCACAACCTAATAGGAACTGCAGAGAAGGTGAGGCTTGACTTCTCAGAAGTGCACAGTGAAAGGACAAAAAAGTCACAAGGTGCAGGAAGGGACACTGTGATTGGATACAAGGAACAGGAAGTTCATGGGGAGGGTGGTTAAGCACAGGATCCAGTGAGGTGGTGGAATCTCCATCCTCACAGGTTTGCAGAGCTCAGTTGAGAAAGGCTCTCCAAGTCAGCACTAGTCCCAGCAACAGGCTAGACTAGATCTCCAGACACCCTCTCTGCCCTAAATCATCCTGAGCTCTTTCTAGCTTCTATTTTCCCCATAACTGAAAACTAAAATACTAGAAAATCAGATTCAACCTAGCATATTGGCAAATAAGTCAATTTAAATTAATCAGATTACTAATGTAAATGTTAGCAGGCACTTATTGTCAGTTTATAGTCAGAAGCCCCAAGGCAGAGGGCAAACAGGAAAACCCCAAAATTAATGTCCCAGCAACACATGCAATAAGCAATTCAGATGCTGGATTTGCTATCAGCGCTGTCCCACACTGTATCTAAATTGTATTTAATATCTCGCCAATATATAGTGCATATGAAGCTTCCAGTCTGTGTACAGAAGTTTCTATCTAGTCTATTTAGACTCCTCCAAGTATCGTCAGGAATATCTGCTGCTGCTCCAAGTGTTATGGCACACCTTAGCAGAAAGCAGTATTTTTATGTTATTTTAGTTTATATTTCTACTGCTGTCACAGGGCTTTTCAAAAAATGCTATAGAACTGACTGGGTTTATTACTACCACACTACTGCTTCTTCCTGGACAAAGCCACAAACAGAAACATTCTACCTCCTTCTTACAGGCTTATCTGAAAGATTAACTTCATTACTACAAGTAGTAGAAATTTGCAAGAGCACACAGCCATTGCACAAAAGTTTCAGCAGCCCTTGTGCACTAGCTTCCCTCTCTCTTCCCTTGAAGCAACAGGGAAGTAATTACTGCTGTCAAATATGGGTTTAAAGTGAAATATTCACTGGTAATTTTTTAGTTAAGAAACACAACACATTCTGTGAATACAAGAGAGTAATTCAGACCTTGCAAAACTGAAAAAAAAAAAAACCAGAAATACCTTTAATATGTACCTCAGCTAAGTATTTTAGGAGTTTAACATGAAAGCAAAGAAAAAATAAAGTATATTTTGATTATCTACCAGAGTAAAGCCTATTCTAGCTGACACTGATCTATAGCTCTCTCCATCTGCATGTATTCCTCTCCCCCATCACATGGACACACACTTTTTATTTTTCAAAAGGCACCCAGACACAAAGACCCAGTAAAAGTCTTTTTGGCATGCACCACTTTGTGTTATATTACATACTAATGACATGCTGAGATTAAGCAATTGTATGAATACCACAAAACCTTATCTTTCCGCAGCAATTGCAGCAGAAGCTATGTTCCAGTAAACACACAATTACCCACTATCTGAAGTTGCTGGTAAGGTGAAAGTAGAACACCAAGAAGCAGTACAAAGTTATAGTAAAAACTGTATTTATTTTTTAAATACTACACAGGAGTTCTCTGTCACTTCATTTTTCCCAGAAATTATGCTGAAAACACCAGCAACACCTATACTTTCTTCCTTACCGAAAAAAAGCTACACGAAGTATTACCCTCTTCAGCTTCATAGAGCAGTAACAGACTGGAAAATGACAAGCTTCCAAATACACCTATTATGAATTCACAATATACAACTGCATCTCCCAACATCTTACAGAGTAAGAGGTGCATGTTTACTGCTGGTACCATCCTAATTACAAACAACTAAAAAGTATCATTACCATACTTGGCGCCTCCAAGCTTTGAGACATTGTAGAACTTCTTTTGTGGATAGTTTCCTAATGCTTCAATTACGGGCTGGTAAGGGCTTCCTGCGGGAAAAAAACCCAAAAAAAGTTACAGCCATAAAAGAATGGAAGGTTTGAGCACTGATAGAGGACTCTTAAGAACAGCTTTCTATTTCTGATTTTACCAAAAAGAATGTTCCTTTGGACTGTAAGTAAATCACAATATGGAAATTTTCCTAAATGGATTGAGACACCGAATGATGAAGATAGGTGACTAAAATGAATTTTAAAAGTATCCGTAATACTGGGTATATACAGGTCATGCAAGTAATCAGCACAGGCACACGCCTGAATACGTTTGACCTTTATTGTCTCAGTTTACCATCTACAGAACAGGATAAATGCACCTCACTAACTCAGATAAGAGATACAGGTTTTAATGTAGAAGAAAACATAAAGCATTAAGTACCAGACTAATGACAAACAAACAAGAGACAAAAATAAGCCTCATAACAGCAATTAGGTGGAGAGAATAAATAACTTAAGAAGAGAAGTAATGGTTCACAAAAAGAACGTTTTAATTCAATTGCTAGCAAACTAAAGGGACAGTGCCAATGATATACTCCCTCAGGCCTAAAGAACTTCTTATAGCAAGAGTTTAAGGAAATAAAATCTAGATTACAAACAGTGGGGAAAATGGTGTTAGATCTGCCATCACTGAGCTGCTCCTGGGAGCACAAATACCAAACACTGGGTCTGCTGCAGAACTCTTACCCTTTGTTTGCTTTGATCTTAAAACACCACAGTTACACTTTCATTACAAAGCAAATACATCATCATCAACAGCTAACAAAAACTGCGTCACTGGAACATCCAAACAATTAGGATGAACCCCCAAATTAAGCCGAGTACCGCTTAGGCCGCAGCCCTACGAGCAACAGATCCTTTACGGGCACCACATCCCTCGCTGGCCGCAGCGTCTGCAGCGGAAGGCACCCAAGGAGGAACAAAACAGGTCGTCAGGAATAACGGGAGGCCCGGCGGGACGGGCTTACACCCGCGGCCAGGCGCCCCGGGCAGCCGCGGCGAGCCCCGAAGCCGGCCCCACCGCTGCCGAGAACAAAGCGCCTCCCGGGGAAGGGGGGGGGGGGCAGCCGCCGCCGGGGGCGGTAACGGGCCCGTGCGGGGGGCGGCGGGTGCCCCAGAGCCGCGGGGGGGCCGCCCGCTCCCGCCCGCGGCAGGCGCAGGACAGCGCTCCCGCACAAAGCGCCGCCGACGGTCGCGCAGCGGCAGCGGGAGGACGAGGCCAGCGAGGCACGGGACGCGAACCGCTCCGCCCCGCCTCACGCCGCCGGGGGCCGCGGTCGGCCCGGGCCGGCCCCGCTCCGCCGCCGGCCGGTGCAGGGGAGGACGAGGCAACGGGCGAGGCCGCGGGGGTCCCGCCAGGTGCGGTAACGGCGGCCCCCGAGGCCAGAGGCGGCCCCGCGAGCGGCGGCGGGCCCGCTCCCACTGACCTGGCCTGACAGGGTCCATCGCCGGCGACCATATTAGCTCCGCGGGGAGGGGAGCGGGGGGCCGGGGGAGCGGGCCCGGGCGGGGCAGCCCCAGCTCTCGCGAGATCACGCGCGGCGCCCCGCCCCCGTGAGCCGTCTCGCGAGAGGCGGCGCCGCGCGGCGCGGGGAGCGGGAGGGAGGGGCCGCCGCGGGGAAGCGGCCGGCTCGCGCGGGGTGGGCGGGGCCGGGGGCAGCGGGGGCGGAGCGTCCCGCCGGGGGCGGAGCGTCTCGCCGAGGCTGCCTGCGCGAGCGTGGCCGCGGGCACCGCCCATTGGCTGCCGCTCCGGGTGCGTGCGTCACCACGTGGTGCGGCTGCGGCTCGCGCGGCGGGGCGGGGCGGGGCGGGGCGGGGCGGGGCGTGGCCGCAGCGGCCGCCGCCGGGGGTCCCCGTGCCCGCGGGCTTCGCCGGCTCGGCCCCGCAGACCGCAGGCCGGTGGGGGCCCGCTGGGGCCCGGGCCATGGTGCCCCGCGTCAGCCGCCGTGGCCTCTTCCCTGCTTGCGCGACCCCCTCCCTCCTCCCTCCCTCCCGCCCGCCCGAGCCGGGGCGCGCTGCAGCCCTGCTGAGGGCCTTCCCCACAAGTTACTAGCTGCAGTTCGCCGTGTTCTCGCCTTCCTGCTGCTAAGCAAACCTCTCCCGGGGCAGAGCACTAAAATCCCCCAGGAGCAGATTCCTGATGCAGAGCATTAACGTTACCCCAGCCCGCATGAGTGGAAAGATGTGTTGTCATTCCCTCACACAACCAGGCTTGATCTTGCTCTGGTCTTAGTCCCTGATGCTGGAGTTCTTCGGAAGGTTTTTTCTTCTCATAGTTTTCTTCTTGCTTTCAAATTATGATCTTTTTTCTTAGCTGGATGATGGCATTTTATTTTTGACTTGATCTTCAGTGCAACAGTGGCAGTACATGAGGTCACACTCATAGTGGTGACCAAGTCAAGCAATACTAGTTTCTCCAGGGTATAAGACATAGATAATATCTAGGGTTTAGACACTAATGCAGCCAGAACTCATCCCCAGGCTCAGGCAGCCAAGAAGATGACAAAAAGATGGCTGTGACTCAGCCTCTAATGGATCCATTTTCCCTGCATCTGTTTTGACCTAAACTGCTATTGCCTTCCTGAACTGTGGCAGAAGGACTTGACACACTGATTGCAAAAGTTTTACTTAAAACTGCAAGAGCAATGACGATTCTGACATCTTTCTACCTGTTCTAGACTGCAGTGATGTCTGGCATATCTCTGAGAGGCCGCAGGTGGAAGGAACTAGATTTGTGGGAAGGAAGGTGGTGGAGAATGTGGCTGAGACGTATCTGGAGGAGCTCCCCCAGTTCAGTTGTGTAAAGCACGTTCAGGATGCCAAAAGCTGTCTCTTTCTTTCACAGATTATTTATGTTTGTGACAACTTGTTTATAGCTTTTACCCTTGTTGGATCGGTGCCATCGTTTTTCATTACAAAGCTCAGACAAAGAGTGAGGGCTGCAGCCCAATATCTTGGCGCGCAGGGCAGTTTCACCCTCCGCCTCCCAGCACACGCGGCTGCCTCACACGCGCTGGCCACGCATTTGCTCCCACAGGACTTTGGCAGGAGTTTCTGGGGTCGGTGCTGGGAGGTGCAGGGACGAGCAGATGAAGTGTTGGCAGACAAATGATGGCAGCTTTGTCTCTTGACAAATTCAGATAAGATGCATCTCCGGGGACATTCTGCACCATCACTGACTCACTCGTTTTCCGTTGTGAAAGAAACCTCTAGTCTCGCAGGGCTGAGTCCACAGGATGCCAATGACAAAATAGCTTCTGCTTATCTTCCACTGTTGGCTGAAGGCTGACATTGGTGGGTCAGGTACATTCAAGGAAAGGAGTTTTAGGGAGTATGGAGTATTTCTTTTTCACATGCTGAATCCTTTAACACCAAATTAGGGTTTTGTGCCCCTCTTCCATATCACGCAGATTTCTGAAAATCCCAAATATATTTGGTTTTAACACAATATTTGGCTTGATGTTTAGCTTTTAATTTATAAAATAAATTATCTTTCACTTTGCTTATTAGCAGCACGGCTAACCCTCTGTTCTGCATTCTGGGTTTTTTTTACATGTGATTCTTTTAGAATCATGGAGCCCTTTCAGGTGTTGTGTAACCATCTAGGAAGAAAGATGTTTTTGCAGTTTCCAGAATGTTTTCTCCATTTCCCACCTGTGATCTAACATCCTGAAATAAGTAAAGTTCAAGGGAGACCTTATCCAGAAGAAAAATGGAAGTAGGTATTGCTGGTTTGTAATTAGAGCTGACAGAAGGCTAACTGGGAGTGTCATAGTGAAGAAGAGAATGTGAATAGAAGGAATTACTTTGTGCTACTTCTGTGAAAGGCAGTCACTACAAAGAGAGAATTTCAATATTGTTGTTCACCATATTTCAGCCTTCAGAGAAAGTAGTTTCATTGTGTAAAAAGCTAAGCTAAATAATGCCCTCAGGTCTGTGTGCCACAGCAGTATAAGGGAGACCATACCAAGACAGAGAGAGAACCCAGTGTAATGCAAGGCACTTTTCTAGTTGTGCCTTTCTTTTGTCTTCCTCCCTTTTTCTATAAAGATGGATGAAAAACAATAGCAGGAACAACCAGACAGCACTGACACCATACATTCCTCTACAGGAGAAGCAGGTTGGTCCAACAGTTTGAAGTACGTCTTTGGATCAAATTGCTTCTAATCCTGGCTACACACAGACTTCCATATGACTCTTGTATGTAGAGCTCGAATGCAGTAAATCTTACACAGCTCTCTTAAAGCAGTGAGAGATCTTTAGAGGAGGGGAGTAAAAGTTAATTTTCATCCTTAGCTATAGATAAAAAAAAAACCCACAGCAACTGAAGGGTTTTCTCCCACATGAGTGAGTTTAGGAGGTTAAGAATGAAAACTTGGGAAACTTCTGTAGAATATTTACTTAAGAAGTTTAGGTCAGTCCAATTAATCGAGTCTAAGTGATTCTACAGAGGTGGATAAGACACATCGTAATCTGTGCATCGACTATGTCAAAATTGGAGCTAATTGAGGCAGCTAATTAAAAAGTTCACAAAGATGTGTTGACATTGGCATATTTTCAGTAACAAACTGAAAAAAGGGTTTGTAAAATTCATGTTGGACAATTTGTAAGGAAAAAATCAAATAGTCACGGTACCCTACATCTTCTGCCACAGCAACAAAGCCACAGGAACTACGTGAGCTGTAAACTAAGAACATGGCAGGTTGGATATTTCAGTAAGAACATGACTGAATATTTAGTTTTGATACCATGTGATTTGAGATACAATCTTTGGGGTTTTTTTCTGTAATACAGTATCCTCAGTGCCACCATGTAATCTTCAAGAATATGAATATTAATTTAAGTTTCACTTTTGATAGTATATTGCTTATAATCACTACACAAAATTCCTAGTATCAAAATAAGTAGATTAATAACTACCAGAGGAGAAAGCATTTATTCCTGACAGAAGCAATGAGTCCTAACAATGGCAATGAGTCTGTTCTGTGTGAGCCAGTGTCACAAAAGACACTGAAAGCCAAGTTCCTTACCCATGCTAGGGCTCCACTGAGAAATTGCACGCCCTAGATTTGTCATCCCCTGGGACATTAATTACCTCAGACTGATGTTTATTATTTGATTCACTGATAGCGATTCAAGTTGCTGTGATAATTTTTGTTCTAAAATGCTGTCAGGAAGTCAAAAAGTTTGTTTTAATCTCTTATAAGAGCTGCCATTTAGACAGATGTACACAATTCTGAAACCCCTCTAAAAGTCCCTCCCAAGCATTCAGCAGACTGTCAGTAAATCAGATGATGATGCTGTCTTGTAAATATCTAGAGATAGGACATAAACTGTTCCAGAGTTCAGGTTGGGTATAAGGAGAGGCTCAAGTATCATGGAAGCTGCTTTTCAAAACTAATTTCTGGGACTCAGTACATTTTACTTCTCCAGATGAAGAAAAGAGGTGTTAAGATTATTTTTACTAGTGAGAGAAGTGTTAGTATATGGGATCCTGCCCAAACTGTGTTTGGGAGAACAACCTTGCTGTGAAGGGTTTGTTAGTACCAAAAGGGAAGTTCAGTAAACATGCTTACTTCCAAATAGATCATATAATAAAAGAATAGGATGGCAAACTTTTACTATACTGAAAACAGGCACCTATTTTCAGTACCATTGGTCCTCCTATATCATTAGACAACTTGAAAAATTGCCTTTTCTAGTTACTCAGCAGAGCCTAAGTGTATGCAAAGTCTTTTCCCAGAGATGTCAGGAAGAAGAAGGACTATTTTGTGATGATGGCAGATTAACTGGATTCTGAGTTGTGAGCATGAGGTCTTCATTTCAGGAAGTACAACAAGCGACTGGGGAACCTCAGGCTGTGCTGTCCAGTGCTTACAGCAGTCTGTGCAATATCAGGCTTAACAGCCATAGAGATGACATCTGCTTTGTTTCAGGCTGTGGTTGTTACTGACATGCTTGTTTTAAATGGATGGCATCTGTTGCCTTCTTTCCTAAACACTGCTGGAAACTGAGGGGGGAGGCACGGTTCAGCTTTTTTACCTCAGGACTTTCTGCAAGCCCAGGCGGTGCTGGCCAAGCTTTCACCCCTAAACCTCCAGGAACAAGAGTTTTCCCTCTCAGGAAGGTAGAGCTCACCTGCTATCTGCTCACACACACTCTGGAGAGCAAATCTCTTGCTCTCCTCACTCACTGCAGGAGAATGCTTAATTTGACACGTACCACACTGTGTATTTCTCACATCTGTAGGGAAGAAAGCGAGGAGGGCTGAGTGCTGGGCACCACTGTTGGGCACATCCCAGGTGCAGAGATCCCAGAGCTCCATGCCTTCGGAGAGGGATGGCAGCAGGGAACACATTCCATACTTCCACAAGAAAGAAATTTGGGGGATTTAGTGAAACAGTTGGCAAGAATAATCACAAAGTTACACCCTTCAGCACGAGGCACTGCAATTCCTAGTGCACAAGGGAAGTACAGATAGTATTAAAGCTCTTTTTAATTGTTGATTGCTATTATATGCTTCTAATATGATGACAGCTTATCCACACCTGACAATCTTCAGTCATTCTTGGAAACCTCCAGGGCAGGACAAGCTACTTTCTGCATTTTGTTTTCTGTTGAGCTGGTACCTGGTTCACAGCAAGTTCTGTTTTCAGCTCAGTCTTGATGTTTCATTACCTGCACTGTGACCCAAAGGACAGAGATGTTGGGCGTGTGCTCAGGACTTCTTAATATATTGCACTGAATGAGGCTTTTAGCAAGATAAAACCCAACTCACGAAGCTAATGACCACTCAAAACCATACCCATCCATCTTAGAAACCAGTAACAGTCTGAGATAAGAACACCACATCATCTGTCTTAGAAAATGGTCCTCAGGTCAGAACTAGGTAGGAATCCCACAGACCTGTGTATTTAGGAGAACCCAGGAGGCATAGCGGGGAAGAAGTCAGCAGTGAGAGCAGACAACTCCAGTCTTTCTGTTTTGCTGGAGGTGGGAAGCCCCCAGCTCTACAAGGAGAGACCTTCAATCTACAACCTAAAACAGGAGGGGTGCCTGAGCCAGCCAGTCTCCCCTGCCCCTGGGCCCTAGCTGAGAGAGGCAGTTTTCCTGCCACCTGCCATTGCAGCTGTATCCACAAAAAAGGGTTGTGCTTCCTTCTCAGGGTGCAAGCAGGGACACAGGTAGAATCTCCTTTCTGACACCTCTTTGACTACTAGAATTAAATCTTCCCTTCGCAGCTATTGTAGCTTGCGGGAGGCTGGATCGAGTGGCTCCTGCAGATGGCATCTGCATCCTGGGGATGGAGTGAAATCTAGGCTAGAGCACAGCAAGAGCCTTATTCGATGCAGTGCGTTGGAGAGCAATCAAAGGAGCTTAAGACAAAATCTAAACCCTACTTCTGTCACTCTGCTGTTCGACTTCCCACCAGGATCACCATCTGCAGCTCTTCAGCACAAGAGGAGCTGCTCTGGTCCTGTTGTCCTGGCTTCTTCAGCACAGGCACTCCCAACTATTTTCTTTTAAATGTTCACACTCTATTGCTCACTTCCAAGTGCAGTTAGAGGCCTGGATCTTCCAGCCCCTCTTCATCCTTGCATTGCTACCAAAGGTTTTTGCATCCCATCATCTGTAGCAGAGGCAGAAACAATGAATTGTTACTGTTGGTTGTACAGTCCTCACCATCTGAAAGTTTGACCTCCACATGGCCTGTGCAAGGAAATACCTGTCCTGGTGCCTCTGCTGAGCAGTCCCAAGGCAGATGAGGAGTTGGCTGGCTACAGCAGAGCTCATCTTGTACCATCAGTGCAGGAAGAACCAGTTAGAGGTATATACTCCTGGTGCCCAAGCCCAGGAACCTGACATCTCCCATACTCACAGCCTTACTTGTTTCTGTGTGCAACTTCATTTGTTTACTGGTAGCCCCCCACCATGCTCTGCTCATCAGTTTTGTGCTGAAGGTTATTGCCGGGAAGTGCAGAGGGTGCAGGGACGGAGGCTGCTAGGCCTGAAGCAAACACAGAGGGGAGGAGGAGGAGGAAGTGGAAGAGCAAGTCTCTGAGCTATGCTGAGCAGGATGGTGCAGCTTCCAGAAGAAGGACAGCAACAGCAGGAAGTGGCATTTGCTGGAAGCATTTTTAAAACCAGTTGGGGAACAGCTGTGCTGATTTTAATCCAACTGGACTGAAGTGCCTCCAGAAGAGCCATAAAGCCCTTTGATACCTACCGCCCAGGCAATAAAATGTTAATCTCAGTTGAAAGTCTTTGTTCTCTTAGTAGTGGTATTTTTCTATTTAGAGGTAATACACTTCTGCCTCCAGTCAGAGGCCCCACTGTAGTACGGACCGTGCATGTGTAACAGAGACTGCTCCTGCTGCAGTAGATTTAGCATCTGAGAGATGACACACACCTGGGGAAGCCCAGAGTACCAGTGACCATCAGGAGCAGCAACACAGCTCTTCTTCTCCCACACTGCTGTCCTGTGTGTCAGAGACTCCTTGACACAGGTGAATTTTCTGAGAAAGCATAATATTGTGGGTCTGGGAATTTTTACAAATGTGTGAAAGTCTAAGTCCCTAAACAGGGCAAGTTTAAAAAGGAGAAGGCTGAAGTTTCAAGGACAGGTGTGAGATAGATTCTCAAAAGCATATGAGATGACAAATTGGTAGAGGAGAGGCCTTGAAGGGTTACAGGATCATTTCTAAGCATTCTGGTGAAGTTAGTAGTCAGTCTCCTTCTGGGAGGTCACAGACTCCCATGATACATGTATGGTCTCCTTGGGTAACAGATTAAACCTAATTAATACAGGCTGCCAGCTGTGCTTTCAGCACTGATCTGTTAGTACAGCTAGTCCAATGGTGTGCATGTCCCTTACATGTACAGCCTTGTTCTCAGCAGACTTTAGTGACAACTTCCTAGTTTGTTGTACATAGAACAGGCCTACCCTGCTGCTCGGGGTTCACGAGGGCTCAGGCAGTGCCTGCGTTATCATCCAGGAATCCTCTGGTGAGTTTGACAGAAATGAGCCAGGCTTTCTACTTCCCCATCTGTTTCGTCCCATCCTTGAATCTTCTCAGTTGGCTCTTCAGAACTTCCAGCTCAAAATATGTTTTTTCTATTCCCTTACATTTAATTTATGTCCCAATTTTCTTAAAAATCAGAGGAAGTGGTACAGAAGGACACTCCAGCCTTGCTGCGTTATCAGATAGCATTAGCTGTGAAGTGATGAGGTGACTAGTATTCTGTTTTAGAAGTGCATATAGTTTAGGTTCCTTTCTCTCACATCTTTTCATCATTTTTAGGGATTAAGAGAATCTCCAGGCTGCCAAAAATCTCTTACCATAAGCAGGCATCTTCCCTATCATCAGACCGAAGCTCACAGCATCATCTAAAACAGGAAGAGGAACTTGGAACTAGCTTTACCATGTCTCTTGTAATACTGTCGAGTGCCAGAATTACTGGGATGTTTCCTATAAGTGACTGCTTTTTCAGTAGAAATCCTACCCTAAACTTACTGAATTTTCCTGGCTAATGTTCCATCGCTGACAGGAGTGGTGGGGCCGGACTGTTTGATGTTTCTTGACAAAAGGAATTGTATTTCTGAAAACATTCTATTTTCCACTTCATGCTGTTTGCTGAGATATCTCATTTTGAAGAGGGCCCTAGAGATGCTACTCATACTATCTGTGAGTAAAGGTAGTGAGACTGTAATGTACTTCTGTTATTCAGCATGTACTGTTTATTTTTTCATGATCTCAGTGATTTCCTGCCACAGACTCTTTTGTACAAATCACATTGAGATTTTAAATAACTCTTCATCCTTCTAGCTTTTGCCTGTTTCTGCCTCCTACTGCATTAATAGGCTCCATTAAGTTTGTTGCCATCAGAATCTAAAGCTGAGGTGAATTCTAGGCATAGCTTGTTTCCATTATTATCTTTATTGGAATTTTGAAGGAATCATTTGTCTTCATTATCTGCAGCTGCATCCTGAAGGATTTTGAAAAGGTACATACAATATTTTCCTCTTATGAGAGCTTGGTTTTACGCAGGGCTTTCCCCCCCCTCCCCTGCCTATTAAAAAAAAGTTTCCGCTCCACTGCTTGCGTGACAGTATAGAAAGCATCTCACAGATGGACTGGCTCTCAAATAGGCAAGTATCTTAAAATCCAGCAAATCCTAGTCTAAACCCCACTCTTTCCCCACTGCATTATGAATCAGTGTACCCTGATGTAGTTTCTTTCCCTCTGCAGTTTTTAGCATACTCCATCTTTTTAATTTCCTCTGTAGCTCTGCCTACAGCTGGCAAACTAATCACTGCCGGAGCAATGCACCTCAAAATATTTGTTTATGCTGAATGAATCTAGCTGGATTTTCTGTTTCCCATCATCTGTTGGTCATCTTAATCTGTATCAATGTTTCGTTCACAGTACTGAGCTCAAAGAACAATTATTTTATTCAAGGGAAGGAGGTGAAGCAGTAGAAAAACCCAGTATGAGCTAGTTGTGAAAACGAGTGTTCAGCATACTTTCAGCATGAATGGAAGCAGAAATTTTTAGCAATAGCACAGATAAGACAGTTACAAAGTCATTGTGTGGACTAACATAAATATGCAATTCAGTTTCTTCCCAGTACAGGGTCTACATGGGTATGGACCTCTGTTCCCACAGAATATTTAATATTGCAAACATCTGGCTTCGACTTAGACAGCTGTTGAACATAGGTAATTTCAGCTTGACTCCTTTTGCCTTCAGTCAATCTCTCCCATAGCCTTTGTTGCTGTGACCTAGATTGTGAGCAAATGCTTTCTGATGGCGTTTCAGGGGAAACTAATCTTGCGCTCCAACTGAATCATGGCTGGATTCTTTTGTGCTCCATACTCTGTGTGCATGTGTAAGTTTATTTCTGCCTCCAGCCTTGAGCAGCAAATCCTTAATGACCAGTCCTTACGCACAGACTCACCTGCAAGGCACAGCCTATGGAGAGAAGACTTACAGGGTTTTTCTTTCTCCAAAAGCAAAGCTGCTGCTGGCTATAGGGACTAGAGATTTACAAATACCATTCAAAGTTTTTCAAAAATTTAACATACAAAGGAAAATAAAAGCTTTAATTAACACGCATAAACATGTCATAAGACTGATAATGACACTCCGGTAATTACCATGTACCCTGGTTGTACTGTGCTGACCAAATTCCCTATCCAATTGTGCAGCCTGAGTGGAGTAACACACAGTCAATAATACACCATGTGGAAAGCAAGATACCAGTATTAGTGTTTTCCTTGGAGTGAGATGTCCTCACAGCCTCTTGAGCTCTGGGATCAATAATGAGACGGAGCAAAAGAAAAATGCAAGTAAAAAAGCCAGCTGCTAAAAGAGCCCTTTTAAGTTGATGTATGTACTGCTGGATTTCTGCATGAAAATGGTGACATTGAAATGGCTTTTAGAGAATAATGTATCAATATTAGCACTGCTAAACGTAAGCAGTGCTTACCGTACATCATATATGAGGCAACTGTTGCTTTGTTCATTTATTTCTCCAAAGTATACTGTCCACTCCCTTGTTAAAGGTGCTGAAGCATCTGCTGTTGTAAACCATAAACCTGTCCTTACTGTTTTCACACAGAAAATGCAATTGTCCTCTTCACGCGTTATTAAAGCCTTACTATTAGAAGGGGACTGTCTGATCTAAGCCTTGCTGGCACTATCGTATTTACACAAGCACTTAGTCCATAAGAGGGACTACTCCAGAGAAAGTGATATGGACTTGGAACATGCACTGCCATACTCCCAGGTATGAAAGAGTTTGAATTTGCGTCCCTTTGATGCTTCTCTCATAGACTAAGACATCCTCCAAACAACAGTAACGAATAACAACTCTCTTTTCAGACCCCTCCCAAGACATGACTGGGATTACTCCTGCACACATATACTCGTTTACTCAAGTGGAGTGCTCCATGCTGCCCACTGAAGCTAAGACATGGATGCAAAGGGGAATGGAATCAGCTGCAGTAATTCCTGGCACTGAGGGCCAGGGCTGATGGGCTTCCTTCCAGGGACATCTGGTCATTAACCCTCACAGAATAAGGGCTTTTAGGTCCTTTCAGTCAGGACAATGGGCTGTATGCTAGGAAATGCTAACTTCATGCAGCAGAGGCTTAATCACACCTTTTGGGACTTTAAAAGCTGGTAGCTATTGATTGAGGCAAGGGTGGTGAAGCGAGGTCACAGCTGCCTTCATCTTTCATATGGGGTCCATGGAGACCACACGTAGTAGCATGCAGAGTTCCCTATTGATTCAAGTGGCTTGGCAATTAAAAAGCCCTGTTTTCATCCATTCAGTCATTTACCCTTCAGCAGATGAAGCTAAGTGGCCTCAGCCAGCTATCATGGTTGCCCAAACCAAGCTGGATGCACTCAGCTGTAACTCCAGATTAAAGCTGAGCACAGCTTCATTTCACGCAAGTGAGGGTTGTCTTGAGACACACACCCCCCCCCCCAGCAGATGGGGCAGTGTTTCCTAGGCCCAGGCTGAGCCAAGAACCCAGTGAAGTGAAAAGGTGTGGCTCTGGAGGAAGGTCTTGCTGTGGAGAGAGTTGAGAGGGGAGGCACAGAAGCAAGGCTATGTGAATGATTTATTTTCTGTGCTTCTCTAATCCTCCTCCTGTCCCTTCAGCTGACCACTGAAATACAAGAGATGACAACCTGCTTGTGGGCCATTTGAACCTGGTGGGGAAGAGGAGTGTGTCTTCTGTCCCCAAAACTACTGCTCCAGGGCATTTACAGAGACTGAAACTTGGGAGGCCCTCAAACCGTCTTCGTACATTGCCTAGGACAGTTAAGTCTGGGGCAGTAGATGGGCTCAGTCCTCCTGTGCACTCCAGTAACATAAATGGTGAATAACTATGACAAAGGCATAGTCTCAGCCCACAGTCAGCTCTGGAGCTTAAGGCACACATGAGCTTCCAAGCAGGGAAGTGATGTGTTTTTTCATAAATCACTTTGCTGACCAAATAAAATAAAAGGCCGTTTCATTTTCATAGCCAGAGTTTTATAGAACAATAGTCAAAAGTACCCAGTTTATCATGCACACAGATGATGAGACAGACGAATAATGTGTTCAAACTACAAAGATTTCCAGAAACAATAGAGGACTTTACCACGTGTTATAAAGAATACAACATCTCTGGTGCAGGCTTCATGAAGGCTTCATGCCTTCTGGCTATTCTTGCAACACTGAGCATGAGAAGACAGTAGTTATTATACCAATATAAGACAAATTATGCCCTTAAATTCATATATACAGAGGGCACTGTTGCTATTTTTATAGTCAGAAATGCAGCTGGTACTTTACAGATGAACTTTAAAAGCAATTCCTTATGCCCACACCAGTAGTTTCCCTCAACAGCTTTGCGCCAAGACGTCCCGGTGCAGGAGTGTGCGTGTGCATGGACAACACATGCTAAGCAGCCTTTGAGCAAGTAACTGTATTGCTTTCAAGTGAGCAGCATTCAACATACTAATTGCAGGACTGAGGCCTTAACTAGGTGGAGTGAAAGAGCTGGGTAAGACATCCTTAAATATAAGGACACTCTTGCATCTATTTTCAAGGGATAAAAGTGTCCCACACAAACATCTTCCATTTTAGTAAATTGTGGCTGTAATTCCTGACCATCCACCTTCCTGTCATTTCCTACATTCCTGTGCCTTATTCCTAGACTCACCCAGAAAGGCCAAGCAGGGGCAGAGGAGGAACAAGAGCTACTTCCTTGACCAAAGGCAAGTTGTTTTGGTCTGCTGATTGACACTGTATAGCATCCTCTACCCTGTTGCTCCATGATGTCTCACATTTGTGTGAGGCATAGGTCTTTTTACATTTTATTTCCATGGATAACCCTCTGAAGCCAGCTAGTTCTTTCCATCTTCTGTGCAGCAATACTAAGCTCTGGACAGTGCAGAGGCTCAGTGGGAACATATGCCCAGACTACAGTGCGAAGGGCTCATTTTAAAAAGCACCTTTACATGTGTGCGGGTAGCTATAGCAGTAAAATCCTTGCAAGACAATAATGCAATTTCATAGGAATGAGCTAAAAATTGCTGCCCAGATTGCAGTATAACAGAATGATTATCACCTCCAGGACTGGGTAACTGAGCGGGAGATTCATGCCATTCCCAGCCAGTGAACACCAGGATGTTTGTAGGTTCTCATCATTTCCTTGAGACTCATCTCATCTGTTTATGACCAGCTTATGTGAACTGTTCTCCTTACCAGATGCACGTTAGTGGGCTGCCATCAGATTCTGCTCTACTCAGCACAAAGAGTGGCCGCCCCCAACCTTCCCCATGGGCTGTAGCCTGCTTCTGCCTCCACTCACCCAGCTGTGACGGCTGTTATCTGTGAGAAGAACTCTGTAACCGTGTCACTGCTGAATCAGCTCCACAAACTTTGACTCCTGTCTTGTTTATAGAGACATGCCTTTTAAATTCTTATACCAATATCTTCAAGATACAAACTTTTTCTCCTCACCCAGCAATTTCCTTCTGTATTTGCTTTGTGTTATTAGATGATAAAATCTGGCTAACGGGCACCCTAATTATTGCAGCATCCCAATGACAGGCTTCAGGCAAAATGATAATTACTTATTCAAAAGTATTCATAAAATTAACATATCCTGAATAAATTCAAGCTTAATTTAACAGGCCACTGAACTTACTACAAGCATTTAGCACATGCAATTGTTTCAACTTAGTAGAGAGCAACTTACTCTTTCACAAGGTATCAGGATCAAATGTAGATGGAACAACAGTTTGCCCTAACATCAAATGTCAAACAGTTTAGAGCAATTTGTTTAAATGCATGTAAGTTTAAAAATGTACAAAGAAGCTCTTCCCAGGCTTTTAATTACGGCAGAGTATTCAAACTCTTTCTTAAATTCTGTTTCTCAGCCAAAATCAAGAAAATATGGCAGAAAAAGTTATAAATTCCCTCTCTCTGCTCCTCCCGTCCTTGAAACAGATTCAGGGCTTTATTCTGTGATCTTTCTATGGTTCCAAGTATTATACTTGAGTTTTTTTATCTACAACGCAGCGTGTTCCCCACTGACATAACACACAGAATACTATCTGTGGTGAGAGGGAAAAGAGCTATTTGAGTTTTTGTGTACCACAGTGTCAATCCACACAGTAAAATCAAAAATTTTGGGGTAAATAACAGAATGGTACCTTCCATAGCACTGTTCACCCTACCTTTAGGTGTGTATAGTATTCCCCTCTGTCACTAAAACTCTGTCAACTGTACATCTCTCATTGTATTTTAGCCTGGTTTCCCAAGATTGGAGTGACGTCTTTCAGTCATGACATCTGTCCTATCTTTCAGTCAGATAGAAGTGAGTGACTTTTGAACAAAACTGGTCACTTTCTAATAAACTGAAAGAAAGGCAAGAGAGCACTGTGTTCATCTTTAGCTACGACTACTAGAGATGGGCGAAAACTAGGTATTCTGACGTGGTGGCTATTTCCACACGGATAAACACACACTACAGCTTTCTTGCCTCCTTCTTCCCTTTCTTGAAAACCTAATTTTGTGTCCATCCTGCTTGGGACCTGGCTATAGGGTTAGAAACATTGCAAGATGTCCCCCATCCTAATTCCTGGAGTACCTTCTTATATATTTTTCCAGCAGCATGAAATGTCAACAATAAATCAGTGCATGAATTAATTCTCCTGTTACTTAAACAATAGCAAGGAAGAGAGCTCTGTCCCTGAAAATGTTCCTTTTACAGCATTCTGACCATTCCTATAGCTGCCCTATGAACTGTTTCGAAGTTTCTCTTTGTTGCTGCAACAAAGCCAACAACCGCAACATTTCTGTATAACCTGTGCTAATGGAAAGCATTACAGATCCTTACTGTTTGTTCTTCATGATCACAAAGTATTGATATCAAGTTCATTAAAGAAATTAGGAAATAAAATACACTTGAGAGAACATGATGCCAGTCAGGTCCAGATGATTCCAATTTACTTCACTAAAATACTTTTGATTAAAACACATTGCTGGTGACGTGTCTTAAAAGGAACTTGGACTTCAAGCTCTATAATAACTGCAATATGTTCTCAGTCTCTAGCTTTGCCACAGACTGCATAAGCTCAGTGTTAAAAACTCCTGCAGAAAGAGTTATTAGGTGCTTACTTCAGACACAGACTTCTCACTGCAGTCATTGCTGATGTCCTGGCACACCCTACAGAGGATCATATGCAAATTAATATCATTATTTAGATGTTCCAGACTCCCTATGCATCATTATGGCACAGTGTCAATTTTACATAAACTTCCACATATGGAACATTTAAAAAATTTCCCAGCTGCAGCAAGAGAAAAGGAAAGAAATAGTTTCAGCAATCAGCAACCTCTTAATAACATCAGAATCTCAGCATTGACATGGACATCAGTGCTCAGAAGGTCTCTAACATTGATAACACTGCTTTCCATCAAGACTGTTTTAAATCACTAATCTTTCTCCAGGGATGCTAAGATAAATGCTCATCTTCTGGGTGTATTTTCTGGGTTTGTGTCACAGGACAGAAAAGGATAGCAAACTTTTTATTTTACTCACAGTAAGTCCTTGGTCATCAAGCTGTCTGTCTCAGCCCAATCTGAGATGCCAGAAATTCTCAATGCATTTAAAAAGGTGACACATCCCTTGATCTCTCTGTTGGGTAAAAAAGTCCTGCCTTTTTGGTATGTGGAACACAACAGTGAGGAAAGTGGACTGAATGGGACACAAGCACATAGAGATATTTCCAAGGCATGCTTCGGAGGCGGACTAGCTATATGTCTTTCAGCCTGCTGAAGGGATATGCAGGCTCACAGAGGTCTCAGGAAGAGTCTTAGACACCAGATACTGGAGAAGAGAGGGCCTCTGCGCTGACCCATTATAGCTGTTACTATCTGCAGTTTCTCTAAGGTCACCTGATTTCCTATTGCACCTTTATCTCCCAGCAGTGGCAGCTACTTAGGCATGAAAGCTTCAGTCCTTTGAAAACTTTCTGTGAACTCATCAGACGTATGATGAAATCAGTTCACCAGCTCCACATGAACATCTTGTGGAGATTAAAATTGAGATTCGTATTTACAGCGCTTTTAAGAAATCTGTAATTCAGTCAGTCACCTAGACTGTCACCTCCTTTCTGCTCGAGCGGCTGAACTGCCTCTCCCAGTAAGCAGCTGGTTTGTGTGGGAGATAGCAGTATCTACTGAAGACTCTGGTATTGCCTGCTGCAGAAACCATTTCAAGACTGACCACCTTCCTCTCTAGTTGCAATGTGTGACCATACAGCAAATTCTGACAGCATATTGTACTTGTAAGACAGTTTAGCTGCCAGATTCTTCTTTGTTTTGAGAATATGACAAAAAACCATGAGTGCCTGCCACAGATGATGTCAGCAGAGCATCACTGGCAGGCCCTCAGATGGAACCAGAATGAGAGATACAAGGCAAAATCCCCGGTTTCAGAACTTCACTCTGAATTAGCAGAATACAGTAAGAGTCAAATAAGAGTGAACCAAAGTTTCAAGAATCCTGGGGTTTTTTTGCTTCTGATTGAAACTGACCTCATGTTCTGGGAGGCAATGTGAAGAATGTTAAAAATAAAGATATTAGCAGAAAGCACTATGACATCTATTCTTAATAACAGCATTTTTTTTCAGCAGACTCGTTAGCCAGCCATCCAGCCATCTGTAATACCAAAGAGAACACCTTAGGTTGTTCCACTCTGACACGGCCGTATTCAGACAGCACATATTTTAACAGAATTCAAAGACTCTGGATTCTGCAGCCATGTGGGATTTGGAGCTTTATGTCAGCAGAAAGAGATCTCTATGCACTCAGAGCGCAAAAAGTGATCAGTTGAGCGAAAGCAGCACTGGGTCTCCAGGGCATACAGTGTGCAGTGGGACAGCTCTGTTCTGTAGCTGGTGGTACAGGTACACATGAACTGAATGATTCAATGCAGTATCACATTTCTGACTGAGGTTTTTTTTCATATTTTGGGTTTCCCACAGTGGATTACTTTGAATCCAACTTCAATGCCTGATCTGTTTACCGGTTAGGATGTTTAATTTTCATGGAGAAAAGAAAAACAATAAATGTTTTATGAAAGCAGCGTAAGAACAAAATATGGAAAATCAAAAGAAAATCCTAAAATGAACTCTTGTGCCCCAGGGCAGAGAATATGACTGCTGTACCCTAGTGTTCCACTCATGTGGGGAAGTTTTGGTTTTGTGAAATGTTACACATGTGCCAAGTTGCTGCAGCTATCTGTATAACCCTTTCTTTGCCTTGCTGTAGCAGTCAGTTATCAGTGTGGTCAATACAGTGCACAGCATGATTCCAGGCCTGCAGGCACATAGGTTGGGCACAGCTGCCTTTTCACAGCCATCTGTGTTGCAATGCCCTCAGGTTTTCTCCTGGTCTGATGCTGCTTCTTCAAAAAAAGGCACAGACCTCATGCAGAGCATGTGTTATATGCCAGCTTCGTGCGGATCTCTTGGATACGTAGGTCTTCTAAAACAGTGGTTGATACCTATGTTTAGGCCACTGAATACTCACTTGTACTGTATCCGTTCAATCAGCAGGACTGTTTAGGCAACAGCAAGACAAAGCCTTTAGATTTCAGGAAGACTTCTCACCTTCTTAGCTATCTGTATTCTGCTGGCTTTGTGTTGGAGAAATGCTCTCCAACATAAATAGGAGTATGTGATAAAGTTGCAGGGAAGAGTTCCCTAATGCATTCACTTACATGATCAGAATGCTCTTAGCAACAAAGCCTGAAAGTCATTTGGCCATTGAGCACTAGCAGACCTCGGAAGTCCAGCTTCTTAGGCACAGAGACTTGCAAAGCAACAGACATGCACTGGGTGGTGATGCATACGGTGGTCAACCAGCTGCCATCCAGAGGTGAGCTATGTTTGTCACCATGCTATGCTTGTATCCACTGTGTGCTTCCAGGTCAAGTGACAAAGTGCTAATTAGAACACAGCAGCATGAGGGGAAGGAAGTTTCTGCTTGCTCACTGATACGCATAACTGTGAGCCAGGCTCTGTCCCTGGCCCCACTGCTTGTTCCATCACAGGCCTGATTAAAAGACCTAGTGATGCAGGAAGAGTCTCTTTGATGGGAATCTCAAAGGCAGTATCCATAAAATCATTGGGGCCCTTTTCAGATATTCAGATGCTATCAAGTAATCAGCAAACCATTTAGGTGCTCCATTGTCCCAGCACCTTTGCCTGTAAAAGTCCATCCCTCCTACGTGCAGAGAGTGGCCGCCCGAAGCTTTCAGGACCCTGTTCTGCTAAGCAACTGTTTGACACTCAGACATTGTGAGACTAAGTTTTTCTGGATGTCAGCTACAGTAACTCTACTCTGCTTCCATCACCACATCTGGGGAGGGATGAATTCATGTTTTTTTACACTAAAAGTGGATAAAACTGTCTTAGCTACACTGGCATTGTTCAACTTCCATGTTCCCAAAGGAGCTTAATCTCAGCAAAGAAAAGAAAGGCAGGAGACAACTGCAAGGCTTTTGGCCAGTAAAATCATTCCAAATCCTTGTGTGCCTAGATTTGAAGAGCTTTTAAATCCAGGAGGGCTCACAAAACACAATTTGGCCTTTGCACTGCTTCAACAATGAGCCATAAAACTAACACCCTGGACGAATTCTAGTCTCTGTTCATATGAATTCACCCATGCACCGGTAACTAATGTAACTCCTTGAAAGTCAATCAAGTGATGAAGCTTCCACAATGAAATTACTAAAGAAGGGAACTTCTGTCATGCCAGACTGCAAATGAAGCTTAGGGGAACAGTTTCAACCCCGGAAGAAGAAAGTTCCCAGTTATGCAGGGTAGCTCATATCTCAAGAGCCTGTTTTTAATCATAACTTCTACAGCCCAGCTACACAGCTCATGCTTTACTACTTGGATAGTAGTTGCCAACTGGATGGAAAACTGACTTGGTATTTTCCAGTTGATGGGAAAGCTTTCTGAAGGATATTTGCTTGAGCAGCACAACAGTTTAGCATGAGCCTTCCTAGAAATGAAACACAGAAATCACTGCTTCCGTTGAATGCACTCACTTGCTCTAGACAATGTGAGGTTCATACCAATACCTTGCTGAACCCTCACAAATTGTGCATCAGGGCTGTTTTAGACCAGGTAGAAAAGGTAATTGCTAAGAGTAGCATTCTTCTGGAATGGCAAAACAGTCCTGCTACCTATTAGCTTTGGCTCTACTACTTGCCTCATCAGCTTGTACCAGCCCCACATCCACCACCCACCTTCTGGGAGGTGGAGGCAAAGCACTCCATGGTGTTGGTGGGCTCCTGCTGCTGTAGGATATGGCATGTGCCAGCATGTCCTGCAACACTGTGTGCTATTTGCTTCTCAGCCTTGATGTGGCAAGACATAGTTTTGTCTGCTTCGCTGAGAAGCTTTGAGCTAGCTCAGCCTGGAGCTTTTTATGGAGTCCCTTTGGCACAACTGAGTGCACAAGCAGGTCCAGATACTCCTGAAATGGATTTTGTTTGGAAAAAAACACACAGCTATTTTAATTTGAATCTTAAAAGAAGATAGAAAATGAAGATAGATCACTGTTATTCCCTCTC
Source organism: Athene noctua (assembly GCF_965140245.1). NCBI lineage: Eukaryota > Metazoa > Chordata > Aves > Strigiformes > Strigidae > Athene > Athene noctua. The sequence continues at coordinate 20,005,187 of NC_134049.1, read as the reverse complement.
ATGGTTTCATTCTTACCAGGAGGCAGCTTCAACTGGATCCAAACCACAATGAACTAATTTCAGCCCATGCTTCAATGTGAGTTCACACGCAGTGTATCTAATTGGTACCAAGTGAACCCAGGTCTTGAAAACAGGGTTTGGCTTAAGGTTAGAGTGTGGAAGGAAAAGATCCTCCTTTTCAACTGCAATATTGTATCTTGAGTGCTGATGGCAGGAAAGAAAGTGTGACCTGTCAGAGCAGAGGAGACAGAAAACATCGTCTGTTTCTCTCCTGTTGTGCCGCTGTAGCTCACACTGCAATATATAAATCAGATGGCTGATTTCTCCATAGCAGTTTGACAATCCTATCAAAGGGGGTTTCTCTGCATAGCTATGCGAGCAATGAAGAGACAAAGTAATTTATTTCCCATGGGTGTCCCAAGACGATGAAGATTTGGACCCATTTTCCCATTCTGAATACAGAGCATTGTCTAATGAACAGGGCATATACTCAGCTAACACCAAACCTCTTAAAAATCTTCTATGATTGGGTGACATGAAGCAGATAAATTATTTTGCAAAGCTGAAATTCGGTCAGATAAACTTGGATATTGCACTGAAATAAATAGTGCTCCTAATCTCAATCTCCAGATATTTCCAAGGCTGAAGAACAGAAGAGTTTCTGGTTCATTAGAGGAATGTCTGTTTAGCTTGAATCTAATTCTTGATAGCGCTGTGGCCAGAACTCTGAGCCAGAATAAATACATTAAATTCAGTCTATGGCCTTGGTTTGTGAAATACTTAGTTGTTCAAAGAATGAAATTTTGAGTCACCAAAGGTGAGAGCTGTAACACTGAGAGGGAGTGAAGCCTTTGGAAGTTGCCTCTGTTGCAAGTAAGAAGGTAGGAGAAAAGTGGCTTCCCTCAGCTTTATCTTTTTATGGCCCAAACAAGTAAAGGCTGTCAGTAAACAAGTAAAGTCTCTGATCAGGCCTGAGGTGCTTGGGTGTGATTACAGTATTAGTCACGATCGCAATGTTATTTGTCCTCTAGATACAGCTGGGTTTTGTACTTGGGCAATGAGAGTCTCAACAAGGAAAGTTTGGGCATTCTTCAGAGACGTAGCAGGAAAGACAGTAGAGATATCTCCTTGTCTTGTCTGGTTCTGCTGAATCACAGTCCCAGCAGTCACAGGATACAGGAACTGTTCCTCAACAACTCTCCCAAGGAGAGAGGACAGAAAGAAGGAAAGACGCAGAGCTCTGGGTTTGAGAGAGCAGCCTGCAGCTCCATGAAAGCAGTTCGCTTGCTTTCCAGCACTTTGTATTGTCCTAGGAGGTGTTCCCTGACAGCACAGTGCTAGCCAACAGCAGTGAAACTCCACACTTGACTTCAGCAGAGGGTAAAAGTGTTTCAGTCCTAACCAAAGCACTGCTGGGTTTTCTATTAAAAACACCCCAAAACAGCTGTGAGTTATGCCCAATAAGTTTAATAATTGATGAAACCATAGCAAGTGACAACTACAAAATACAAAGCAGACACAAAAAATGATGGCATAAAAGTGGAAAGGAATAGTGTCTGCGATGAAAAATGAAAGCAAAATACACTTAACAGAGGATATGGGTTCAGATAGAACACACATGGTCACATACAACACCGCATTAGTAACAGCACACACAGATACTCGTTATACTGGGGATTCTCACAGTTCTCCACTTCATCCCAGATGACAAGTAAATTGGTGGTTTTACTCTCTTACATAAATTCTTGTGCACACAACATCATCAGCACCAAAGGTCTGGAAAAGAAACAGAAATCAATCAGAAGAGATGGAACCAGCAGACATTTAACACCATTTTTTACTGTTATTTTTACTATAGCAGCTAGTTCTACAGTAGACATTTTCCTCTGTCTTTTGACAGACGCGAGTAAAGGAAGGAGTCATTTTGGAAGAGGAACACGATATAAGTGACCTTTATTCCAAAGCACAATTGATTTTGTCAGAATGATAAACAACACAGAAATTCCCTTTTTCTATAGTTTCTTGGCATGCATTTATAAATAAACATGCAAAAAGAAAGAGAATTTGGAATGTACTGTTGTTATATTTAGAAACAGCTTCAGAACTTTGAACTGGAAAGGCTGAGGGTGGAATTCAGATGGCATGTCAAAGGTATTCTTTGATATTTGCAGGTATAAATCATCGCAGTTCAAATGAAGTCAGTGGAGCAATGCTGAGGAACGGGAGAATGCATAATGCTGCTGCAAGGTGTTGACACACCATGCCAGGATACCGAAACCCTCTCTCCCAAGCTGTAATGTGGGCAGGGTCAATTACAACCTTTTTTGAGGATCCTGTGACCTTAACCAGTGAATTTGTTGACTATGATAAGGGTCTGAAATGCAGACACACAATGGAGATCAAACTCATTTCACATGACTAAACATCTATGAGATCTCACAATTTTGATCACTACACATCTGACAGTCGCTGACTTACTACAGACTATGTCCCGTTATCATCCCATTTCTTACGCCAGATTCGGTACCTCAGAGTACCTCGACTTTCCAGATACTTGGAGGTGGTGTTCTATGATGGTGTACCACTGACTGCAGTTTTTAAATTGCTCTGTAGCTCAGCACTTAGAAGGCAATTCTACCACAGCAATATTGCAGTACAGATTATCAGGACATTTAGGCAGGACACTGATTGTGACAGCTGTCTGCGAAAGCCACCTGCACCCCAAAGTGTTTGTGTGTAATTTCAGGTCTGGCAGGCTAAAATCTAAGCATGCAATTAAACATGAGGGAAATAATGGGTGCAAGAGTGAGGAAATACTGACTGCAGAAAACTTCATGTTCAGCTACGCTGACAGACAGTTTCGAGCTCACCACTAACAGGTTGTGAGGTGGGATGTTTGGCTGTTAATAACTGCCAAGGTCTCACTGAAAAATATAATTAACACCTACCCCAGTGTGTTAGGAAAATTCAGCTGGACTTAATTTGGTTTAATGCTTTCTACACCTGTGTTGGCCAACACATCTTCGAAAGAATTTGGCTTTAAAACTGATTCTGGCTTACATTTTGTTCACTTTATTGAGAAGTCATCTGTTAGAAATTATGAGATATAGGCTTTGGTTTTATGCATATAAATCGATTATCATATCAATCTTTATATACATTTTTAGCTCCAAAATGAACGTTAAAGGATGCAGATAGTTCTCTTTGCCCACAGCACCAGCTGCAAATACCCTTGCTATGGCTTCCTTCAACACTTTCAAAATTATACACAAAGGCAAAATTAATTTGGCAGGAGCTTTGCCAGAGGAAGCAAGTCAGAGTCAAGAACATCTAGGGCTTGAGGTTGTCTGTGGAGACTGGAAGGTCACCATGACAGTGATTGTCTTTCTGTGGTACATTCAGGCACTTCTATGTACAATGAAGTTTGGGTCCCCCGCTGCTATTTCAACACAAATCATAAATAATAGTAAAACCGTCTTTGTGTAGTGTTCTTCAAGAGCTGGCACGGCCCCAGTCTGACAAATGGAGCTGCACAGCTATGCAGCCACATCTTGTGATGTGCGTGGGTGCCACACCAGCCAGTTCTAATGAGAAAGGCTGCGGCAGCAGTTTGCCAAAACTCTTGTAACCTCCCTAGTAAATTTATGTCTATTCCTCCAGGGAAATCGAGACAAACTCTTTCCCCTAAACCTGTGCAGCAGCAGTTATTCTCACAACAGATCAGCAGCTGTATTGAGAGGGAACACTGCAGGGAAGAGTGGATTGAAATCAATGTGATCCATACTGCAAGTCTGTCCTAGGATGCCACTGTAGGTCTGAGTGTCTGAAATTTTAGTGTCCACTTCTGCGACTGCGCTCCTGGGCAGAGCCCGCTCCTGACATCAGTGTAGTCTGATGGGCAGCTTCCTTGCAAGACCCACAGGAGGCAGCGTAAAAATAAAGATAAAAATTTGTGGAGAAAGAAAAAAGAAATAATAACTTTCTGGGAAAGCTCAGTAATGTGGGTGCCTCCAGAGTGCATTGCAGAGACAGCAAGTCCACTGTGCGTACACACAGACTGAATGTTGTGCGCTCACAGAGTCACAACTTGACACATTTGCGAAAAAGCGCAATTGCTGTTTGTTTTGAACGTACAACATCCAGCTCCAGCTGGACTGCTGCACTCCTGAAAATCTCAGGCAAAGGACTGCACTCAAACTGTTCTGTCAGGATAACAAGTGCAGAAAACATGGACATACCTGGGGAACACAAATACACAACAGTCTTAATCAGTTGCTATACACAAGGATTGTCATTCCCTGCAACACACGAGTCTCACTGTCTGGAAAACCACTAATTTAACACAATCAGATCTTTAAATCTAGATTGTAAAGAGATAAAATTCATTCGAAGTCCAATTACAATGACACTGGAGAACTATGTACCCAATGGGCACTTCTCAAATAGCCTGGCATCCTTTCCTTGGAGACTCAGCTTAAGTTATGTGGCCTCTGACCTGTTTCGGGAATAAGCTGCATTTTTAGCACTGAGATTTTACATCTTATACCCATTCAGATGATCAGCAACCTAATTCCATACTGAAGCACAGAAATAAATGGCTTTGATTGTCATGGTCATGTACGTGGTTTAAATGTGGACTTATGTAAAAGCTGTTTCCCTATCTTACTAGCATTGCTGATATAACTCCACTAAATTTTGCTATACAAAGGAAAGAGAAACGTGTTCAAACTTGCTGCATTCCTTTTCTCGTGGTTCCTCACAGAAACGTTTAATGTAGAGCTGGGCCCAAGCTCAGGGGAAGATCCAAATCAAAAGGCTGTTACTCCTCTGTCCTTCACACTTAAATCCTTGTATTCAGGAGTAGAATGAAACCGTTTAATGTCTATGACTCTAATTCTAGATTGGAAAGGTGACAGTTCCTGTCAGAACAAGCAGACTAAAGATTTCCATGATCCAAAGGAGTAGAACTTCCTAATAAAAAGGAAGAGAGCAAGCAATCCTAGCTATTTGGTGGTGAAGTTTCACCAGAGCAACTAAAAATGTGCAAGACTACCAAACTGCAATTCAAATCTAATGAGAAGATGCAGGATTTTCAAATGCCACCTTTTCACCAGTTTGCAAAGGTCCCTTATCTTACAAAATGCTACAAGGCAAGGCTTCTATCTAAATCTAAAATAGGATTTTAAATGTGCAATGACTGCAAATTACAGAATTGCTTTCTTCACTTAGCTTGTCATAATCTGTAGCTAAGAGTCCAAAGCACACTGCAAACAAAGCCCTGTGCAGGGGGATAATCCAATAAATTGACCTCTCTCGGTTCACTCACAATCTGATGAACACTGACATCATTAGAGATTAAAAGAGAATTACAGGGCAGTAATATATTATTGTATGGGTAAATCTGCTCTTTGAAGGCCTTCTTTATAAACATTTGCTGAGAAGCCTTTGTGATAAGTGGAGCACACAGTGTAATTAGGCAGACTGTCATTGAAACAATCACCTGGGAAAGATCACTTCTGCCAGTGTATGCAAAAATCCCCTCTTATCTGCTTATGACTGACCAACCTGCAGAGGCAACTCACAAAAGGAAGACAGAATACATCAGCAAACAAATGGAGAAGAGAAGCTATTACTTAAATGAAACCTGAGAAAAGGTTTTGTCCACATGCAAACTTCCATGTTACCCAGAATAAAGATATAAATATTCACAATAAAGATATATGCATTTTTCCTTCCTCCTCCTGACTCCCATAATGTTTTATGAAAGACGTTGATCATTATGGGGCCATAGCCACAGAAGGTGCAGCCACCACTTTCAAACTTGGATATTAACAGCAAATCACTCAATATACAACCATGCTTTCTGCAGGATATCAATCAACAGAACCACGCAAAATCAGGTAATTTATCAAAGTGCCTAAATGTTTGTATTTGTGTTTGAGAACTGCTATATTATACAGTTTCCTCAGAGTCATGCAGCATGTAATAACACGAGGCAATGGTATCTCCCAGTAGCAATCCTGAAGGCCAGTACATGGCTCACATTTAAGCTACATACAGGATCAGATGCATCCAAGATGCAAATGGCTTTGCTTTCTTCCTCTGCTTCCTCTGCTTATGTGTTTGGTATGTGACCCAGACCAGGCTGTGCTAGTGAGCAGGGACTGCATATCCCTATGCCCCCTTGTAAATCTGCTCGTGGTGAGTAGTAAATTAAAGCATTAGGTCCATGCAACACATATGTATGCATTATTACAGGCTTCAAAACTTCTATCAAGGCTGTTTAACACAAGGTCAGCAGCAAAACCCCCCACTGACCTCACTATGAGTAGACCCTTCTTTTGATACCTGATTTTGTTTAAGAGCACTCCTCAAAAACTATAGAAAAGTTCAACACTTAGGTAGTTTTAACATTGTTCAACACAAGGCTTAGGCATATCACAAATCTCAGCATTCGGCTGCAAAGTATCCTTCCAAATCTGCATTGACCCTTCTCACCTACTATGTTTAATTTTTAGAACCCAGCAATATAATTTAAAAAATGTTCACTCACTCATCTAGGCTCCATAGTTAAGCAGTTTTAATCAACACCATGATTTTTCTGGGGAGGGAATGTAGAATAGAAACCATGCTTGAAACCCCCCTAATGTTCTGATCTTTGACCCTTGCTATAATTGATTCTGAGAACCCCTGTGTGATACATGAACTGTGTAAAATGTGGTCTGAGGCTGTTTTTAAAGCCCCTCTTCAGTAATTATCCACTTTAAAATGTTTGCGTGTTACACATTAAACTAAAATCTATAGAGGCATGAGCAGCCATGATAGCAGCAATACAGATAAAAGTCTGAAAATAAATGTTTCTCATTTGAATAGCTAACATTTGGAAGCAGCGTCCTTTAACTTTGTGAAGAGCAGACCTTTTGTTCTTCTGACTTACATAAGTGACTGATAGCTCATTAATGTCCCTGACAAAAACACACAGCAACAGCAAAAACTTCTAGAGTGTAAAAGAAAAGGGAAGAAAAAGCATATTAGAATAGACTTAATCACAGATCTTAATTTTCAGAAGAGGAAATTTTTTTTGGTGTTATATTCTCATCTTGATTGCTCAAATGCTAATCCAAGTATAGTTTATATATATTGCTAATCCAAGTATAGTTGTAAATACAGATATTCCGACTCTGTATGCATTAGAGTCCTAAAGTACAATACAATACAATATAATCTAAAGATACAGTCAAAACAAACAAATGTGGACTTTGATGGGGTTCTATCCTTTTCATCCTCCATATTGCATATTCCATGTAATTTTTTTATCTACATTGTTCAGTTCTTCTAAAAATGCAGCACTGAAATCCTAGCAAGTGTATCAGATGAGATTAGAATAAACAGCACTGATGAGAGTAGTTGCAATGTTCTAAGACACTCACTGCACCTTTTTTATAAAGCAGAGCTTGATCCTTCTTCCCTTATTCAGATGAAAGGACTCTGTTTTCCAACAGGACTTCAGACCAATATCTGCCATTATACAAGCCAAATATTATTTATGCTGCTAATAAGAATAATCTCATTCTCCATGCTGCAGAGAGCTAAGGAGAACTAAAGGCAAATTTAACTGGTACCTGAAAGTAAAGAAAACCTTTGCTAACTAGTTTGTTCCCAGCATCTGTGTACCAGAGGACGTGATGTGACATGGAAGAGCATCATATTGCTCCAAGGGAGTATCTTTGAAGAACATAAGGAATTCTTCTACTAGGATGCAAGAAAGATTGATAATTATACAGTAATATGGTTTCTATTTTAGCTCTGTGGTAGTCATGACAATTCAACACTGATTTTTTTTTTTTATTGTACATGATAATAAATGCATTTTATTTAACATGCTGTGTTGGGAGAAAAAGATATTCTTCCCCTAGGAAAATGTTACACTCAAATGGACCCCCTAAGCAATGCAGCATATGAGATCAAAATTATGTGGCAAAGCTCCAACATTTATGAAGCCAGTATTAGCAGAGTAAAACTCTTTCCTTACCCCCTGCCTGTTGCCCCAAGCCTTTTTTCCATTCATGGCTCAGTCTACCACAGTTTAGATTCCTTCTTGCAACTTCTTCCAAATGGAATATGAGTTTCCTTGATTCCTTCTGCAAATGCATGTAATAGCTAAGAAGGAGACGCAAGGCTTCTTGAAAGATTTCTTTGGACAGAGAAACAGCAGCAAAGACTGTGAGAATAAGTATCAGCCTTATAGAGTTCCTAAACTGCTACATCACAGGCTCTGCCCCATAAAGACAGCGTCCCATCTGCAGACATCTAGAAGTTCACAAGTATGTGGTTTCCTTCTGCTTATTTAAGGCGCTCTGCCAGAACTGAAACAGAGAAAGCTTACCAAAGCACATCGGAAAGAGTAAAGGAACAGAAAATATTTCTTAGGTAAGTAGGGAGGTTTAAGAAGTGTGAAGATGGGAATTGTTAAATGTTTGTTTTGAAGTCATATGGGCAGCAAAACTGAATGAGAATGAATTTCACATCCTAAAGGACCCTAACAAAGCTGGGAGGATGGAAGAAGAAAGAAGACAAAGAAAGATCTTTTCTTCTCGCTGTGATCTTAGTTTTGAAGAAGTAAGATGTAAGTGGGGATGTGCAGACTCAGATCCAAGGAAAATTTCCAAGCATAAGATAAAATAATCTTGGTTGAATCTTTCTTCACTGGAGTGATGAAAAACCCCAACACAGTTGAGAGACAACAGATCAAAAGAGATCACAGGGTGTTCTCACTAAGAGCTCCTATTCCTACTTTGTTCCCTGTTTCAGTTGAGGAACACACCTCAGCCAATCCCTTCAGGTAGTTTAGCTTCTAAAAGCCAAATAATGGTCTGCAGAGAATACTAGGCTTCTAAAATTAGGGGCCACAGACAAGAAAACGTAACTTCCCTTACTCTCTTCTGTCTTCTTTCAAACAGTAAAACCCTTTGGTGTCTCCCAGAAGGGTTAATTTTGGCCATCTTAACTTCTCCAAAGGACCAGAAACCTCACACTCATCACCACCATTACCCCTACAAACACCTCGCTGTTGAGCTTTAGGGTGTAAGAAGATTTTGAACATGCTGATCCATGAATTTAAAAGATTTGTACACTCAGTCTCATCAAATGTCATGAGGGGCTTGAAAATCTTTATCCTGAGGACCTAGTAATGTCCTAATATTTAATAAAGCAAAAAAGGTCATTATGCTCCAGAAAAGAGGTAGGAGAATGGAACTGCATAGTTTAAATAGTAAAAGACAGAGAGAATGATCTGGATCACCTGGATGCAAACACTATGTTTTCATAATGGCCATGGTAAAATCGTACATTGCAACCAATGATCGTAGTCCCAACTTGCAGGAGAGGGGAATGGGATCAGTCTGGGGAATCAGAAAACAGGAACATTACTTGGGATCATCATCAGCTGAGCAGGAGTTCCCAAAGAAGCGTTAACAAAGTCTCTGCATATAAATCAATAATTTCAGCTAAGAGTAGGGAGATGAAGTCACCACTACATCAGATGCTAGTGTGATTTCTAGCAAAACAGTATGTGTGGTTCTGGTGTTCATAGTTTGGAAAGGAAATTGGTAAATTGGAGGGGATTATAGAAACATCGGAAGAATGATTCAAGGAAAGCTTGCTTTATGTTGAAGGGCTCACGGTCTTCCAATGGTGTAGCTTAACAATGAGAAGGTTCTTCCAAGAAATGACTTCATCAGTGTTGTTAAGTGAGGTATTTGCAATAACAAAATTCAGACATATTATTGAGGTCCTTTTACACATAATATGTAATGATTGGAAGTTGAATCTAGACATATACAGATTAGAAATAATGTGTTTATTTTAGTGACTAGAAAATTAACCAGTAAAACAATTTACCAGAAGTTGTGATTGAGTTCCTATAAATGGAAATATTTTAATAAGCAGGTTTTTCTAATTTAAATCCTAATTTGAAAAATAATTAATTCAGAAAAGCTCAACAGACTCTATTATATAAGAAAAAAGATTAGATGGCTTTATAATCTTTGAATCTGGTTTCTTAACCAACCTCATTCTTCTTCCCCAGCAGGGTAAGTTCACATTGCTGATTGCAGGAGGCAATTGCATTATGACTGGCTTTCTTGCTTTGCTTGGAGCCGTTAACAGCTGCCTCACTACTTTGTTGCTTGAATAATAAACTACAGAAATGTATTGTTAGAAAGCTGGAAAATTTATAGTTGAAAATATATTTTGTCCACTGCATTATATATAAAGATGTGAAGCAGAGATCAAAGCACTTTGCCTCCTAAAGTTTTTTGATAATATAAGGAATTCCAGTGGTTGAGTCAAAAGATCCAGAATTGGAGTATTCATTCAATAGAAACCAGTGTGATTTCACTAACAGCATACACCTCCTCATAAGAGGTGGGTGAACATTCCAAGATGTCTGGAATAAAATTAACACCTTAAAAACTTTTTGTTTACATTTGGTTAGGTTTGGGGCCCGTTTTTGTTTCAGATGCAATCTTAAAAATAGAGCTCCAACTGCTTTAGAGAAACATTGGGGAGGCTTTTTGTTTTTTAAAGTGCAGAGGTTTAGTTAGTGTGATAGTCTGAAATAAAACCTCCCTGCTTTGATGTTTTCTTACCCGTCACTCCAGCAGCCTGTCTTCTATGCCCAAACTGATGAGGCGTAACAGTCTAATCAACTATTTATCCGGAATTCACTAGCAAGAACATGTGCAATAAAATGATTCTGAACTCAGGCTGAACTGTGCTACTTGTAACTCAGAGAAGCTATGTCTTTATCCAGTTCTGGATATTGTTTCATTAACATAGAGGGACTACTGAAGAGAACTCAACTCTAACAGAAATAAGTACAATATAAATAAATAAACTGCACATGATTCATGGCGTAAATGATGAGGCAGTTGCAGAGGTACTGCTCAGCACCCTGGCTACAGCAACCCTGCTACCATATGGAAGGTCACACAGGACTGGGGGGATGTTGGCTGACAGCAAATGTTCAGTGTATTTCTGAGAAACTCATGAAGGCAGTTCTGAACTGGATTCAGAGATGATCAAGAAATTGAGGAAAGTGGCAGAGATGGGGGAAGAATTATATGTTGTTCATAAACAGAACGAGATGAGAGCATGCTAACAACATGCCACATCTTTCCTGCTATACACCATGTGATTGTCAGTAAGAAGCAACATATTATGCACATGCCTAAAAAAAAGAAAGTTCTCCAGAGACGAAGTCAAATGCCTTGATCTCCCTTTCACCAGAGAAAATCTGCAATAAATCAAGCAAATTCTTTGGTGATGGTGTGAATTTACAGAGCAGACGTGGCTGACTTGTGAATATTCTACCAGTAAAAGTATGGCAAAAGTTATAGCAATGAAATGCAAGTGAGAACCTGCATATATCTTCATTTGTCGTAAAAAAAAAAAAAACCATTTAAAAAGAAAGCAAAACCAGTGATGTATGAATTTGTATGTATGATGCAGAGGATTATGAAAATGGTAGTTTTCCAGACAGATTTAAGTAAGGCAAAATAGTAAGTCATACTACATGGTAACAAAAAACCTGTTAATACGGTGAATGTATTGGGTGGGTCCAAGGTTCTTACCAAAATCAGCTCATCATTAGCTAATTCTCGAGTCCAGTATGTTTTGGGGCCATCTCCCTCAACAAGAGTTTGTTTGCAATAGATCTTGTTTTCATTCTCCCAAGTGGCCAAACTCTGCAGGCAAGAAAACCATTAGGAATAACATTAATTATATTCCCCAGCAGCATGAGGCAGAGAGACAACAATGAGCAGTAGTGAGAATAATTGCTGCAGTAAAGGAGCAACACATAGATAACGGCAAAGGGAAAAAACCATCAGTGGAAAGTGGTGAAAGTCAAAATTACGGTGTGAAGGGGCATTTTGGAAACAGGTACATATTCATAGCAAAGTAACTGTAAATACGTCTTTTCGGTGTAAATCCACATTTGTTTACAAATTGAAAAGCCACCCAGTTTTCATAAAATGCTTGATGTTAAAAAGTATCATTCAGAAGTGTGATAATGTAGTGTCTACATTCCCAAGCATCTTTGTACACGTGTAGAGTTTGATCTGACATCTTATTTATCACTAGAGTCCTCTTAGTGTAAAAGCATAAAGAATCATATGTATCATGTTGTGGTCATAAATAATGCAGTATTTGTCACTTACAACCTTTCATGCTATATGGCATCGTGCCAAGTTAACTGTAAATTAAACACTGTGCTAACAAACTAGAATAAATCACAACTAAATTAAAGAAACTTTGTTAGAATTCTAGTGTTTATGATACTACTTTTTCAAGGTTGTGGATCTGGAGATTGAAATATCCTTGGGCATTTTTCCAAGCAGTTCAGTAATGACTATGAAACCACCGAAAAAAAAAAACCCAAACCCCACACAGGATTTTGTTTAGCTTTCACAAACAGGCAAGCCCTGACTCTGTTGCTTTTCATTCTAGCACTGAACTATTATTCAACAGTGCAATGGAACAGCTGTGCAGAAGGATGCCCTGAAATGAATGTGCAAGTAATCACTTTATAACTAGCACATGGGAGACATTCATTAGTCTGTGATTATATACATACACACATATATATGTGTGTGTCTGCACATGTGTGCATAAATTCAAGTTAACACTTCCCAGACTTTCTAAGGGAAAAACACTTTACTTTGATTTAAAATTAGCTGTTTACTTTATAAATATTTTTTCAAAACAATATTTTTGTAAGCCAACAAGCCATCTTAAATGACTGTTATAGAAGCTATGCCTTGCAGTACATCTACATATGACTTGCTCTTTGTCTGTATGAACAATGGATCAAGTTAGTTGGCAGAAAAAAACCCTCCACCCCATAAAGTGTATCAAAATCTATCACCAGTCAGCAATTTTGCCAGATATTCTAAATTACATTCTGAAGTATTATTTTATTATCTGTCAGTTTCTGCTCTGTGGCCACATCTTGTTTATATACACACAGCCGTACAACTTATTCTTGAGAGTGGACTATAAATAATTTCACAACACACGGAAAAAATTTACTACTTCAGAAAACACATTTCTTTCAGATTTTTCCAACTTTCATAGCTTACAGCCGTAATTATTGTTTTTCCATCTGCAGCAATAAATCCTTCTCTAGAAAGTGGGTCACATTTATTGTGTATGCATTATGCATGAAGACACTAAAATACTACTTTTGCCAAATAAGGTAAATTAACAAAGCCAGCAACACTTCCTGGACAAACTGTTAAATATGTGATAACTCATTCTAGAGATTAAGTGGATGTTCAAAATGTTCACTGACTCCCAGAATCTGCCTCTTCTTTTCATAAATCTAAATTCACAGCAATTGCACTGGAGAGAGTAAATTCTAAATTTTTAGTGGTGCAAATAGTCTCAGAAGCTGGCCCAAGAATTAGAAGAGATCATAGTTTGGAAAGTAGATTATTTTACCATCACAGAATACTTTTAAAACTGTATCCTCATTTGGGACTACATTCTGATACTCTTTATTCATACTTCTTTTATAAGTGTTTTATATATACTTCTAAGTGTGAGAGTAAAGTGCCTGAGGAAAGGATAATTAATCCGTACCTTCGGTAACTTTTTTTCAGACGGCAGCTATGATCACATCCCAGTGCTCCAATACCCCAGATCCCATGTATCTACACCAGCGAGAAGCTGGCGTCAGACGCTACTGACTTAAAGCCCCCTCCACAGCCACAGAAGTGGTTACAAAGGTAGAGGAGCAAGGGGCTCACACACAGAATCAAGCCCAAAACACTCCAGTGAACGCCCTCAAATGCACTTCTGCACTAGGAGATGGTGTAATTATGGCTGGTATAACACTAGCTGAAAGTCTGTCTTACACTGTTAAAGACTTATCTGATCAGCAAACGGGAGACATGCACTTGCAAAGGAATGAATGAAGATTTTGGCCCCAAACTACCAACAGTCTGCGGTCCTGCTTGTGAACTCGGCTGATTCAGTTTAGACAAAAGCTATGTCAAATTTGTGTGTTAAATCCTGACTCTTGAGGTCTCTCTCGCTCCACTGTTCCCCATGTTCCCATCAGGGACAGAGGCTGGGAGAGCTTTCACTGCGGCTGAGGTCTCCAGGGGAGAGGGAAGCAGAAAAAGCTGGAAAAAACCCTGCCAGCCAAGGAGCTAGGAAGCACGTACTCAAATTCTGCCTTTGCGACCTGCCATGCCCTGTTGCCTTCAGACTCCAGCTTTACCCTGCAAGAGGGAGAATGCTGGACAAGAACAAGAGGAGTGGTGACCATCAGGAACCCCCAGAGCGTTTCTGGGAAGAAGAGGGTGGAGGGCAGCAATGCCACTGACTGGGGACACTGCCACCAGATGTGTTTGTCCCATCTAAAAAGAACTTGGTAACACACCCCCCCTACACACACGCCCCAGCTCTCCTCCTACCCTGCACTTTCGTCCATCCACCGTCTCCTCCTCAAAGCTCTCCCCGATTTTGAAGTTGATCTCGGTGGTGCGGACAGTGGTGGAAGTTTTGATGTAGAACTGGTCCCCGTCCTGGCGGATCTCCACGTGGGGTTTGGAGGCGGCAGCCACCGCCACCTTCCTGAGCATGGCATTGACACCTGGGGAAGCGCGGAGGAGGCAGAGCCTGAAGTCGCCAGCCGCGTCTGGGGCTGAGCTCGCCCAGCACCACCGGCAGTCCGGGGCAGCCGGGGGGGCGAGAGGCCGGCGGCGGCGCGGCCGCGGGGCACCCGCGTAGCCCCGCCGCAGAGCTCGGCACGGCGCGGCGCGGCCCGGCGCCCCCCCGGCAGCTCTGCGCGGGCGGCCAGCGCGGGGCCGTGCAGGGATCCCCGCGGCAGAGCGCGGCGGCAGCCGCCGGGCCAGGACCCCCGGCGGCCGCAGGTGAGGCTCCCCCCGTGCCGTGCCTGCGATCGCCCCCCCGCGCCGGCTGAGCCCCTCCTGCCCGCGGTCGGCGCACGGGGCTCTCCCGGGTGCCTGCCCCGGGAGGGCACCGGGGCGCGGCTCCGGCTGCAGCCCCCCCGCTCCCCGCCCCGCGGCCCCCTCCCGCGGGACACGGCCCCGGGTTGCCCGCGGCCCGCCGCCAGGCTCCCCCGCGCCTCACCCAGCGCCTTGAGGAGCTCGTCGAAATTCTCGCTGCTCCTCATCTTCCAGGTGCCGGCGAAGTTGGGCATGGCGGGGCGGGCGCTGCGGACGGCGGCGGGGACGCGGCGCTGCTGCTCGCTCTCCGGCTCAGGCACCTTGTGAGCGGGGCGGACCGCGGCGGCGGCTGGGAGGGAGAGCGGGTCACACCCACCCGGCCCCCCACCCCTTCCCCCGGGGCCCGCACCACGCCGCCAGACAGCCGGCCCCCTCCCAGCCACGGCCCTGCCAGCCAGCCGTCCATCTGTCCATCCATCCGCCTATCCGTCCATCCATCCATCTGTCCATCCATCCATCCATCTGTACGTCCATCCACCTGCCTGTCCATCCATCCATCCATCCATCCATCCATGCTTCCCGTCCTCCATCCAGCACTCCCTACCTGCCTACCTTGCAGCCCACCTCGTGCCTCAGGGGCTGTCCCATGCAGGAGAGCCCGATTGTCACTTGTCCCACGGCTGGGGTGGACGCTGAGGACTTGACAAAAGGCCCCAGAGGCAGGCAGGGAAGGGAGAGGGCAATACAAATAAGGGCAGGCTCTCTGGGCTCACGCTGGCTTGACCCCCGCCACGGCAGGGCCAAGGCGCTGCCCTACACACCTTCGCCCCGCGCTCCCCATGCTCACAGGCCTCCCGGCCCGGGGGCCGCCACCAAGGACCCTGCCCCCCGCACCCCTCGACTGGATGACTGCCAGGCTAAAGACTGTTGTAAGGAAGTTGTCGCTGCCCCCTGATGCAAGTCTGCCCCTTTGAGAAGGGTGAGGGACGAGGACCCAGACACTGTCTGTACCGTTCCCCAGTCACAGCCGCACACTCCCTCGTTGCTCTGTGGCGCTTTTGGCAGTTGAGGATACAGCTGTGGAACCAGAAGGTTTTCCAACTACATCAGAAAGAGCGGTGCCCGTGGTGGTCACAAGCTTTGGAGAAGTACATCAAGCTATTTCACACTTATTTACATTAACACCAATGTGTTATAGATTTGAGAGCTGCTCTGTGCCCTTCAGACTTGCCATGACTATTTCCATCGTCTTTGCTTAGAATCCCTCAGTTTCAGGTCAAAGATGCTAGTTTAAAGTTCCCTGTTGCAGCTGATTTATCCACATGGTTAAGGGGAACAGAATTTGATGGGTTAAGGCATATGGAGTTTTTCTGCTGCTGTTGTGCATAAGGAAATACTCAAAACATTCAGAGGTCTGTGATTTCCCACTCAGAACAGAGCCAGATGTATTTTAATTATAGGAAAACCTTTGCTGAGCCAACTTCATGGTACATTCACAACCATTCTTCACTTGTTAAACGCACTCTATAAAATGAACAAGTTGGTTACTTGAGGTATGTATAAAATGTGTTCACTCCTGGAAAATGTACAGATATGGCAGTTACTTTAGCCATATGTTGGGCAGGATTGACCAGTTCCTATATGCTGAAATTTGCTCTCATTTCTTATCCCAGGAAGAATTTTACCTGAGTAAGAACTATAAAGCAGAGCCAAATATTTGTCTGTTGATAGTCACCCTTTTTCTATTATTTTTTTTCCTGTCTTTTCAGGACACCCTGGAGACCTGACATAGTTCTTTGAAATATTTTGATGGAAAATGTGTTTTTTTTCCAGGAAATGAAAATTTCAGTGAGGAATATCTGTTTTCAGTAACAGGGTTTCTTTAAAAACAAACAAACAAACAAAAAACAAACAAAAAACAGAGCACAAAGCATTTTTCAGTTTTTGGTAAGTGCCAAAAGAATTAATCCCTGTCTGATATACTTTGTTTAAAAATTTTGAATTCCCTCAAAAAAAACTCCAAAACAAAGAAACAAAACACTTGGGGGGGAAAAAAAACAAACGAACAAAAAAAAAAACCACACCAAAAAAACCCCCCAACAAAACAAACCAGACACACAAATTATTTCCCTATTGCAGGTAGATTCAAGTCTTACAAAAAAAAAGGCTGCAGGCCCAACAAACCCATACCAAGCTTGTATATTGCTATGAAACAGCGAAGAGAACTATTGAGTCCCTCAGTTTCAAATTCCCTATGGCACAACTGAAGACATAATACCATGATCCAGGCACGCTTCCAGAATCCTGCAGAATATGCATACATGGAGCGCAGTGGAAGTGATAGGGCTCACTCTTTGCAGGACAAAGCTACCTATGACAATAAGCATGTGCAGCATAACCCAAATAGGAACCACCTATCTCTACCTGAGAAAATAAATTGGCCCAGAAGATTTGAAGGGGGGACAACTGACTCTTTAAAGGACCATTTAAGTTCCACAACTGTTCTTTCATTTGCTGCACCACTGATACAAAAAAGACCTACTCCAGTAGATGTTAGCTGTGAGAGTGTTTCTAAGATGTAGGACTTGTTTTCTAGGTGTTGGGCTGTGGCCATTGACCTATTTCATGAAGACCAGGAGAGAGCCTTCAGAATACCCTTCATCTAGAAAGTGCATCAAGCTAAAAGGAACAAGGGCCTTCAGGCAATAAAGGCTCTATTCTGCAACGGCAGTACACGGAGCTATTCATCCTAAAGATGTAGATATCAAACTGCATCTTTATTTTTATGATAATCTTATCTGAAGACTGTGAGGTACTGACCCACCTATGCAGCACAACTTCTAAAACAAAACTCCAGATACACTCCAGGGTGTCTAACTGCCTGGGTCTGGCAATGTGCGCATATTCACACCTTCTTTACACATAGAGGCAGTTTCCTTCAAGCACTGCATGCTGCCGACTCAGCAACTGTTTAGAATTAGATCTCGAAGTTCCACCACAGAAGGAATTGTCCCTCTCTGAGACTGAGGGGCCACTGCTGCTAGAACAGGCTGAAGACAGGCACGTTCATTTCCAGGGCCAATGTCTTCCCTCTCACCAGTAGTTCTTCATGTCCACATGCTTGTTGAACTGATCACCAACAGCCATTCTTCCCTTGCCCTTTGAGTTACATTTTTCTTTGTATCCTTTCTGTCTGCTTCTTCCCTTTCTTTTTAAATTATTTATGTTTTCCCTCTCTATCTCAAAAATATGCCCCCATATTTCTCTGGCTTTACTATATTGATTTAAAAGTTGAACCCCAACTCATAAGGAACCTAACTTCACTCCAACAAAAGTTAAAAGCAAAACAACTTTATATTCCAGTCCCTTAAGAGAGCTAAAGCTCAGTGAGTAAAATGGTCTTTTTGTTTTTTCATTCTGTGTTTTATGAAAATATTGTGGATTGTAATACCATTGCATTGTGGAATACAAATCCCCACTTAGGCTGATAAGACAACACAGTGAGATGTAACTTAAACGGCAACAAATTTCACATGGCTTATATACTGGTTACACCAACTAATACACACTTAATAATAAGGATATAAAAGCCAGTAAGACCTGAGTTTCTATTTCACAAGCTGTGATCATATCAGTTAGCTAATGCTATTAGATTCATTTGCATACTGAACTTTCTGGAGGAAAGGGAAGAAAAAAGTAAGGAAGAAAATATAGAAAGAAGCTTAAAGGAAATTAAAACAGAGGTGGGATGTAAGACCCATAAAGACACCAGCACAGGATGCCCAGAGGAGCTGTGCCTGCCCCCTCCCTGGCAGTGTTCAAGGCCAGGTTGGACGGGGCTTTGGGCAGCCTGGGCTAGTGGAAGGTGTCCCTGCCCATGGCAGGGGGGTGGGACTGGATGATCTTTAAGGTCCCTTCCAACCCAAACCATTCTATGAGTCTATGAATATATATAGCACTGTTATAATTAAAAAAAAAAAATAATTCAAGAGGAGACCAAATGTGAATTAGGACCAGTTTACTACATCTTGGATCACTCAAATGAAGGACAGAAGTAATAACACTGTGGCAGATAAGGCTCAAATCTCTACTCCTATAAAGTGACAGTAGCTCCACTGAGATCAGAAAGCTATACTGATTTATATTAGCTGAGAATATTGCTCATGGACTTTAAGCTTCATCATAGATCCTTATCCTAGCACAGCAGCAGTAGAAGATGTTTATCAGGTCATGCTGAAATAACCCAGACTGAAAAGGAGATCTACTTTTCTTTCAATCTCCTTCTGTATGTAATTTCACCATTAATGTTATGGAAAACAGTTTGATTTTCAAAACATCGTCCTCAGCAGTTTTTCCCCTTGGCATTTATTTTATTTACCTGAATCCCCTAAGGCTGATCCTTCCCTGCAGATGGACCTAATTAATCTTTCCAATGGTGCCCCTAAGACAAAAGAAAGTAATATATGTACAGATGGGACCAGAGCACTCCATCATCCATTCAAATAAGTGACCAGTAATGTGACCAAAACTATCCCCTTGAGGTTATTGACTGACCACTGTGAAGCCACACAAGGCTCAGTGTAAACAATAAATTTTATTTACAAAGGTGGTACCCCAGGAAAAAAAAAAAAAAAAAAAGATTGGTTTAAGGGAGAATATAATAAATTATTTCTGACATGAATAAATTATCCAACTGGAAGGCAAATTGCCATTGTAAATTTATCTGCCAAATTAATTTACAATGGGCCTCTAGCATGACAATAGGTGAAATGTAATATGAATGTATGCAGTGTAAACAGCATTTCTGGAGTGTTGCCTTGTATCTTCTACTGCACTCTCATTAAGTTGAAAAAATACCCCCTATTCCCAAGCTAAAATGCTAGAGGGACTTCCAGTCCCAAGTTATCCTTCTGGTTTTTGAGACTTAACTAATAGGAAAGTAAATAATGCTTGCATTTAGAGGTGGACAGTAAAGCGTTTGCCAGTTTTATGTTCGTTAAGAAAAATAAATGTTATCATCTTAATTCCTTCCCTTAAATATTCGCCTTCAAGGGGAACTAATTGATCCGTGTTCTCTTCCACAGTCAGGCTTTAAGCTGGCCACCTGCTCTTTCTATCTTCTTTTCTGCACTGCTACAAGGATACAATAAAACTGAGAACTGTTTTCTTAACCAAAGTAAAATTTGCTGCTCTTACTCTGAAAACAAAGGGAGTTTGATTGGCTTTTCACTTGGGCATTAATTCTGGAGACTGCTGCGCAATTTGATCCTGATCCAGCAATGCGTAGTAGCAATGCTAGTAACATAATCACTATGAACTGTGTTTTAGAGGGGCTCATGGGTGTGTTTTCCTGGGCTGGTACCAGAATAAACCCACAAATATCAGTGGAGAGAAATCAAGATCACTCAGTCTCAGACTAATATTCTGTCTGCAATATGAATTAGTTTAGGTCACTGCTTTGGAAAACCACTTTACTGCTAATTGGTTATACAGAAGGGTCATACTGAATAACCAATATCCAGACTAGATTTTTATTAGCTAGACCATTTAACACACGTGCATAGAATTTGAGCACTGATTGAGAGTGTTAGGAACATAAGTGACGTTACCTTCTGTCCAAACCATCCAGCTATCACCAACTGCCTTGAAGAGTTCCTGTCTCCCAAAAGTCAGATTTTGCATGTGGCTTGGCAGCTGAAAGGGAGTTAACAATCCCCAAGCCCCTTTGGTTCACATAAAGCAACATGGCAGAAAGTAACAGTTTTGAAGCAATGTTAACAATCCGCCAAGTTTAAAACACAGTCTTGTATGAACAGGAAAAAAATCTGTTCACATGATTAAACAGAGCTTTATGTTTTATTGGGTAAAATAATGTACTTCAGAAAGAAAAAGAAAAAAAGAATTTATTGAATTTCAGAATCCATGACAGTTGAGAATGGCCTGGGAGTGAAACTCATCCTCTGTGAAGAGCCTTACGCATGTTTTAATGGATTTTTTGTGGATCTGTGAATCAAGGATGGCTCTTTGAATGAAGAATAGCCTGGAGAATCCTAATAGACTTGAGAAATTAGCAGGTAAGATTCTAACCTCCTTTTCTCTTTCCCCGGTTTATACTTTACCGAAGGAAGCTAAATCAGTCTTTTCAGACTGATTCGACTAATTTTGGGGACTGATTCAACTAATTTTGGGGATTCTTCCCTTCACCCCAATACCTTCACTTCAGACAAGATAATTAACAGCCCTTTAAGCAGTAAAGTCACTTGCATTTGCTCACAGGCAACCTAAGGCAAGGACTAGGCTAGGAGAGCAGAGGATCTGAGCCAGGAGCTTCCTGGGGTCCTTGAGGTTGGGACACAGTGGTCTACATAAATCTCTAGGAAATACAATCAAGCCATCTCCAAGCCAAATAAGCTTTCACAGGTATGCCCAACAGTCAAGAATGAAGTTACTGTTCCCCTATCAGAGGTTTTTAAATAAATACCTCATATGATGTAATTTAATGTGCACTTGAGTCAGGCAAGGGGTAGAGATGTTGATAAAGCAGCTCTCAAAACCCAACCCTTTGAGCTGTCTGCTAGTTTCCCTATGTGGTCACAACAAATAACTGAACAGTGCTAGAAAAGAGAGCAGTGTTCTATGTGTTACACAGCCTTGGTTTTATACTTCAGGTTGTGATACTGCTGAAGTTTGGTTGTTAAATTGGAAACACTCTCCATAACCCTAATGCAGAAAAGTTGTTTCTTTTTCATGACGAGGTTATCATGACATTAGAAATCCGTGATTTTCGTAGAGGCTTTCAGGAACTATGCAATTCTCATTTACTTGAACAAAAGGCATTAATAAAGCTGTAGCTGTCAATATAAAAGTAATCAAACTGTGTCAGCTCTTCTCTGAAGAAAACGCAGGTCTATTAAGATTTACTTACTCAGGCAGATTGACCAAGCTGATGCATGGTCATTGGACACTCTTAGAGGATCTTCATCTCCAGGGACAGAGGACCATGTTATTTTTTCCAAATGTCCAGAAGACGAATGAGTGAATTCAAAGGAATATATTCTCATTTAGGTCTGGACTGAGCTCCCAACAGGGCCATGTCCTGAAGCTATAGAGGCCACACCATTTGCACAATTCTAGGTTTTACTCTGGTGCCCTGACCTTTGTGTATATGCTAAATTCAAAAGCTTTCCACTACATCTGGCAGACAAAAAGAAGATGAAGAAAATTCATTTTCCCTTTCCTAACAAAACAGAGTGTTTAGCATTCCACATAAATTAGAACCAGGAAATAGGGATCTCATCCGTTAATTCAATTTAAAATTCCAAATGTTTTTGAAAGGTTTTTCATCAGTCTGTTTCAAAACAATAAGAAGTCTAAGGGTTTGGAGTTAGTCCTTACCAACATAAACAACTATAATTCTACTAGTTACAATGAAGATATGATAATTTATACTATCAGAAGATGAAGTCTAGAAATATGTGAGCCATGGGTGTTCTAACTCCTATCAATCCTTCTCCCATCTTTGTTTTGTCCTGCTAAACTTTGCTCAGAAAATGACCTTGAGTACAACTGCTCCTTCCATTGTTAACCCTCTGACCTTCTAAACTAACATCCTTTGCTCTTTCTAATTCAGAAGGTTTCTGGGGCTTATTAACTAAACAGGCCAAGTGACCGTTCCCAACTGAAACCAGAGTGTCTGACAAGGAGGTCATTGTTTTCCATGCTTCCTCCCTAGTACTAGATCTGCAGATTTCAGACTGAAAAGGAACAATGCAGACATTCTTTGTCTAAACATTATCTGGAAAGCATCAAGATAACTCAAGCCACTTCCTCATCAGTTAAGATTAGAGGGGTCATCTCTAGGGACCTAAGTGATTATGGCCACAATTTTCAAACCTGGATGCTGAAATTTGTAGCAAATTATATGATGAGGTATCTAAATAAAAGAACCTCGTCTTCAGAATTAATACTACTTTGACTCCCACTGATGTCAGTTAAAGGAGAGGGATACTCAGAACCTCTATGAATCGCAATATTTTTACTTATGTACCTCACTATACGTGTAGATGAACAGCTGAAAGCAATCAAATTTAGAAAACACTAATAGAATTCTCAAAAGAAGTTGCTGTATTTAGGCTTCTAAATTTATAGTTTAGGATCCACATGATTTTCAAAAGTGCTTATGGGTGAAGTACCTATTTTTGAAAATTCTTTTCCTTTTCTTTAGGCAAGACATAAAAAGTCTGATGTTCTGAATGATTGTACAGGTTGAGGGATCTTCATATAATACGTCCTGGAAAAGCAGAAATTCTGGCTGAGATATAGGCACATACTACCAGGGGCTTCCCCTAGGAACAGCAAACATAGTTTTATATTCACTCAACCCATTAGTGCAAGTAAGGCACTTTCTGAAGAGTTTGTCTCATTTTTCTCAAAAGTCCCTTCCTCAAAATCTAAGAATCTAAGAAATCCATTCTGCACATCTCAAAATATCTTTGAACTCCTCTTATTTTAGAGATAATGGCACTAAATTTACTGGAGTACTGAGGAGGCTGTAGTTGCTCCCATCAGCACCACCTAGTGCAGAGTATGCTTCATGTTACTGCGCCCACATGTAGCTCTTCCATCTGTAACCCAGATGCATTCAGCCTTGAGCAGTTTCCTATGAGCATCTTCCATCAATAATGTTAACAGGAAAAACATGGGAGAAGGACAGGATATTATGTCAAGTAATTTCAAAACATCAACTCTCAAAGTAAGGCTAGGTGAAATACTACAACTGAATTTCAGGAGGGATTTTCGTAAAAGCTGACACACAAACAATAGAAAGGTTATTATATACATACACTATTAAAGGAGAATTGCTAAACTTTAAATTTGGCTGTGCTGGTGTAATCTTTCTACTTTTCAAAGCAGAGGTGACAGAAAAAAGGGTCACAGTGAAGCTGCAGGGATAGTTAATTTTTTATTTTAATGTAGTATCAGTTTATCTTGCAAAAAGCATCAACATCTTTCCATTTCAGAAATCTAAACAACAACCCCAAGCCACAGATTTTAGAGCAAAAACCTAAACACTTCCTTTTTACCATTAATTGCTGTGGGTCACTGAATAAAGAGCACTCTCCTCATCTGAACTCAATTTCTGCCACCAGAGTGTCAGATGGCTATGGCTTTCCAACCCATACAAGAGATGCTCCCTTTATAAGAGGAAAGAAAAAAAAAAAAAAAGAATGGCATTGTTTGTTCTATCATTTAGAGTGTTTGTGTCTGGGCAGATAGTTTATAAAAGCAAAAATGTCATTGCATGCACATTTTAGAAGCAATACTAAGTCTACGCCCAGAAGAAAAATTCAATACTTCCAAGTAAACAGGCAGACCTAAATCATAAAAGGGCCTATGAACACAGACAACACTAATCTTTTTCAACTATGCACTGTTTTTTAACATTGCGTTAAAGAGGCCCTCCCAAGATTAAAGTCCCCATTATGCCAGATGCCATAGATGTAATTCTATCTACATTTTTTCATTCATAAATAATTGTGAATGATATTTTCTCAGCACAAGCAAAGCAATGTATGTATCTGGGACCCAGGTTGTTGAATCTCTGCTAAAATGAAGGCTACAAGCTTAAGCAGAATTTCTAAAGAGAAATGGAGCCCATATGTCAGAGACCTAACTTCAGATTAGCTCAGCTGGAAATGAAGAAATTGCAGTTATATTGATTAATTTTGATTTTGCTTAATGAGCTATGACAGAAAGCCACTAAGCTGAATGCATCTTCCTTTCTGGAACAGGAGGGGTTCTGCCCATAATACCACTGACTTTGAATGGACTCTCTCTAATGGTTTTTTTGTTTTGTTTCTGAAATTTGGTAATCTACTGCCAGACTAGTAGTCATGAAAAGACTTAGACGAAACAACCTGGGGAGAGAGAGTTTAGTAATGAAGATCAGAAGCAAGATTAGTCTATCATCTAAAACAAGAGGGAAAGATTGATAAATACCAGGGCAACTAAACTGTATTCAGGAGCTTGTGCTCCAGGAACCTGAACTCACTGTCTGTTATGATACCCTAAGGATTTCAGTAGACTGAGGCATGGGCGTAGCGCAGGTGTAGGATAGGTGGCACAGTGCTTAGGCAATCAGCCTATGGCATACCAAATACCTCTGCTTCCAGATATGGGAGCTGTACCTGCAAAGCAAAAAACTGAGGGGTAGGAGCATTGGAGGGAAATAAGAACTGGAACGTATTCGGCACTCTGCTTCAGTCACAAGGGAGTGGTGCTCACCTGGCAGGGCACGCAAGGACAGACTGTGATACCAGCTACAATTATCTTTGTCCACTGTTATTCACGTGAGAGGTTTGCTGATCTTCTCAAGTGAGAAAACAACACCTTGCTGCTTATGATTTTGAGATATCCCAGTTCCAGAATCAATATTTGCCTTTGGGAAATGGGCTAAGCATCATGGACATAATAACGAAACATTTACATGATCTCATTAGAACAATTATAGACACAAAAAACAAGGTTCACCATCCTTTTTAAAGCAAACAGCATATAAATTCCTCCTGACTTTCTGCTGTTAAATTAGACCTTCATTCTGATGATTTATTTCTTGCTTCAGAAAGACATTGCCTGTAGCTGTGATTAGACAGAATATACTTTCACAACAATCTCTAATGCATTTCCCATGTTTTTTAGTCTAATGACTGTGACAGTGTAGTTTGCTGCTGGCTGAAGGTTTCAAATTCTGCTTTATCTGACAGTTCTAAAGGCTTGTTTGTACCACACTCAACATGCAGGGAGTGGTATGACACTGCCTATATATAGTATGCCACACCACTAGTCACTCTGGCTAGGAAGAAAGCCCATAAATACATGTAATATACTGGCTTAAGCTGTTATCTCATGTATCTGAAATGATTCATACCAGCTCAGCTGGAGCACATTTTAGATGGAATTCCGAACCTTGGAAAAGGCTAGGCAGAAACATTAGTGAAGTATTTGACCAGTCATACCATATGATCCTGCTAAGGGAACCCGTCTGTGCAGCCAGTTCTCAAATGTCATTCCTTCCTGTGGATGCTGTGATGTTAATTACATCCGACAAGAAAAGTAGGGAGGCCACCATGCTAAATATGAAACAGACTCACAATGGCAATGAAAAGCGAGGCAGGAGCAGAAAGGATAAGTGACACACTGAAAAGACAAGCAGAGAGCTAAGTACCTATGTGGGACTCTAATTGAAGCAGTACTGGTGGTACGTCTCCTGAAGCAAGAATTAAATGTCCTCAGTATCTTATAGGATCAGTAACTTGATTTTTTGGCACAGACCTTAGCTTTTCCTAATAAACCCACTTGGAAGCTGGAAAAAAGATCTGCACTGTGATCTCCCAATTCTAAATGTGTATCAAAAGTGAAATGCAAATAGTATGTAAGGCCAACTAGAGCTCATATAGCACTAATTAAGTGCATGACAATCCTATTATATCTAAAAGACTGTTTACTGCTCCTTGTCACAGCCCAACAGCAGCACATCAACACCCTGGTTTCAGAATAGATTAAAACCTTTCATTTCCTGGCCTTGGGCACGGATGGCAATAGAAAAGATGAGGTCACTTATTCATGATACCACTGCTTGTTCTGGAGTAGCTCTGCTTGACTGACTCTTTGTGATCTCTAGACACCATGCAATGTTGTAGCAGATGAGAATATTAGGATAGCACTGTGTGCATGTGTAGTAAGATGACAGGAGTATTGGAAACATTTACTTTACAAAGCCATCAGACGTACAAGCCAACACATTGGAACAGTTTTTAAATTCTTGGCATCTCCCACAGGCTAATTGTTTCACTTGTGGGACAAAAAGAAATAATTGATATTTGGAATTTTATCAGAGACATATAAAGAAGAATCACTTCCCTTAGCCTGCAACTTAAAAGAATGGTATGTAGGAATCTAATGTTTGAATACTATCTATCTGAATATCATGTTTACATAAAATAGATATAATTTAAAGGTGCCATAAACTAAGAAAAATCTTATCTGTCTCTGATTTTCCTACAAATTCATGTAAATGTAAAGAATTGGAGAAAGAATATTATTCTGATATTCTTTTCAACTTCTTTATTCTGTGAAATGTAGTGTCCAGTAAATTCTGGTGTTTGCTTCAAATTCTCTTTGGGCCAGCTCTGTCCTATAGGGTTAGTTTCATTTTGGGGATGGGAGGGAAATCTAATGAGTCTTAACCAGGACTATGCATGGTCACTATGGTCATCTGTGAGCGTGCAGTAGCAGGGGTCACAGCATTTAGTTGCTCCATATCCCCTTCCACATGTTTACCAAGCACAGAGTACAGAGAAAAGCATTTTAAAAAAAATAAGAGAAGTGGTAGCAAAGCCACAGACCTGCCGGAGGACTCTGTGCTGCAGCTACTTCAGTTTTAAACACATTGCTTTAAAATCATTCTTTCGGTTTTCTACCAGCTGTATCTCATCAGGGTGCATATTTACAGCAATAGCATGAAAGCAAACTCATACGTTTAAGTGAGATGTCAGAATTGGAATTTAATAAGAAAAAAAAATTTGGAAATCAAACTTTAAAAATCCTTGTTATATCCCCATCCTCAGAGGAAAGCACATTGACAGAATAGGCCTCTGGGTCAGGCAAGAATAGAAAATAAAGAAGAGACTACTTCACTTGCATGCTTCTAGAGGAACTCCCATGGTATCAAGCACTGTGGGGGCAATGCGGCAGAAATACAGACTTGCATTGCAGATGCTAATACGGTCTGCTGCTTTCAGAAATCTTTATTTCTCTGTCACTTGGATCAGTTACACAAAGATTAATTCCTACCAGAATGGATGTCACTGTACTGGCATCTAAGATCTTCATCTGCAGAAAAAAACAAATTAATGTCTTTCACATACATATGCTTTTGTATACAGCACCTCCTCAACATTTTTCCCTAATGCACAGAATGCTGCAATCCTACAGCTAGAATAATAATACTTTATCAATGAGACTGATTTCACTATTAAGCAAGCTTTTATTAAAAGGCAGTGTTTTATCTGGAACATTTTGAAAATTGAGCAATTTATTATCACTTTAATTAAATGCATGTCACATTCATTTACAAAGAATGTTTTCCCACCAAATCAGAAAGCACTCTTAAATGTATGAACTCTTAATGCGGTTGACAATAGGGGAATACATCAGAGGGAAAAGATGTGGAAAAGCAGCTAATTACTTATTTCTGCCACTTTCAGAATCATCATAGAGTCTACCTAAACCATTTTCACCCTACACTGTTTTAAAAACAACCTTTAGTAAACTCCAGGTTTTTAGCTATTATCTACTCTAAAGTAGTTAGTACTAACTTTCTGATAAAGAGTAATACATACAGAAACAGATCTTTATCCACTATACAAACAAACCAAACAGAGAGGTGCTATTACTCATAATTGGCAATCAATTTTAACTGCTGTTCGAGGAAAGTCGAAATCTTAGGCTTGAAAGGAGCTGTTTTGTTCAGTGAAACTGTCAAATCCAGTCATCTCTCAATGATTTAATGATTCTCCGTGGCCACAAGAGCTACTTCTAGTTTATTTAATGATATTTAATTAAGTCTCCATTAATGCTCCTTTTTAAACAGTTTCATCATTACCAAGATGACTACTATTAACTGCAAAGAGGGTATTGGTTCAGCGGTGCAGTTTTAAATCTATCTGTATCTGTCTCTGAAAGCTTTCTAAACTAACTGATGGTGCAATATTATAGTTCTCACTGTATATGAGTTTATTTAATTATGCTAATTATTCATAGTTTTTATACCCCAGTTATAAGAAAACATGAGCTGATGAATATTACAACAGTCAGGGCATTCATGCACAGACATCTATTTACTTCATTTGTAAGGCATGTTAACATGATGATACATCTGTTCTTGTTATTTCAAAGGATACTGATTTTGAAATCGATCCAATGATTTCATCTGGAGGTTATTTATTACATAACAATAATTCAGAGCAGATTTTCCTACCTTCACTTAGAATGGGTTGTATGCAATCTCTCAAGTATGCCCACTGAAACCAAAGAGGCTACTCCAGGAGTAATATACTGTTGCATGTGAAGACGAGAAGCAAACTCCATCCCACAACGGCTACTGTGATTACTGCAGAATCTATTATACTGAGTGACAGATGATAAAAGGGCCAGAGTTTGCAGCTATGAATGGTCTTGAGAATGAAGACAAGTAGCTTATGCTTAGCATGATGAAGGTATGAGAACAAGTGAGCCTGTGCAGATGAGTCACAATGGTTATAACAGAATCATTCTGGACAGAGCCATCCAAATCATCAAGACAGAGAAAAGGATATTATAGCAGCAGAGACTCAAGTCCCAGGATGAAAGTCTAATCCTGTAGCTGTCATTATCATAGAGATATTATGGAGAAAGACTCTACAAGCTTTAGAGACAGCCATGTACCAGCATAGAAAAGAGGCAAGTCAAATGTGAAGTCCAAGTCTGAGAAACAGGCTTGAGAAATACACTGAATGATTATGTTTTCCTCAGTCACTAGGAAAGACAAAGAAATGGATTTAAGGCAGAAAGAGGAAGACAGGGTATAGGGAAGATAATGATCTCTTTTTGGCCAGGTTGAGAGGTTGTGAGGCCCTAATGAAACATATCTAGGAGATATGAGTACAGTAATTCCAGTCGAAATTGTAGGGGGAAATGACATTACTCAGACATAATGTAAGATGAGCAAGAAAGAGAGGAGATTTTCATCAACAAACCTGCTTTAATAATTATATGCTATTTTACAAGGTCAGTTCTACCTGCAAGTACAACTGAATAACTACAGCTACATGCAAAATGGATTTCCTTTGAAATAGTAGGGAGTCAGAAATATGAAGGGGACATTCACCTCTACAGAGAGATGGGGACTTCTAGAAGAAATCTGCAATCACCTACTAGAATGGGGCCCTTGGATTCATTCTGAATCCTCACGTTTGTTCTTCCATCTCTATTTCAGCTATATGTTTAGAGCCTGATTTTCTGCAATGTTCATTGTCTTGTAGTGCAAGCTTTACACTCCATATGAATCCTTTATCACACACAGGCCTCATATAGGATGCAAAGGGATGCCAGTTCTACATTCCTGGACCTCTGATATCAGTGCTTTTAATTATAACAATTTTACAAGAAAATATGCACCTAAACCACAAGTATTATGCCTACAGCATTAATTTATCTGAGCATGTGTGTTTGCAGTGGAATGCACTGCAATGGTATTAACATTCTGAACAACTTAACCCTGAGACAAACATGTCTCTGATCAGCATTCAGTATATGGTGTATGTTTCAGAACATGGGTGACAGATTTTGGTTTCATCAGAGATGAAAACAAAATATAGCCACTCCAAAACTGAAAGGTTATAGCTGTTCTTGCAAGGAGTTTGGCATGATGTCAAAAAAAATTTGTCTTGACCCGATTGCATTAGGGCAGGACCATCTAGCAAACCCTAGGATTTGTCATCTTTTTTAGGCAGTTACCTAAAAGAGGAGGGGGTGATGAAGGAAACTCTGGAAGGAGGGCCAATCATGATCCCCAACTAGTGTGCATGCAGCAGCATCAGCACATGGAGACAAAGCTGCAGCAATATCATGGGTAGGAGATAGCACAGCCTCCACCTTTCCCTCTAATCCTCCTCTCCCCCACTAAACATGTTGAAGTTCTGGTTCCCTGGAGCCCGGTATCTGCCCATACCTACCACACAGCTTGTCTCCTCTTGCTTCAGCAAAGTGGTCTATGTAACATGCACTAGCTAGACTTCACCACAGAGAAGCAGATAAAGAAAGAAGCAGTAGCCTGGGGTTGTTTCCTTTCTTCTTGCACAGTCTAGCAGTCCAAGACAGTTCAGATCAGCCTGAGAGGATGGTCATTTCCACACGAACTCGGTGTGTATCTCAGATTTCCCTGCTCATCTTCCCCTTTGCTTATGGATTGACTCCCAGATCTGTTTTACCAATCAAAACATAGTCCAATTAGGTTTTCTGAAGTTTGCTGAAAAGTCAGTCAATGAAGTGCTTGGAAGGACCTGAGATTCTGTTTTACAATTGTTTTAATTCCTTCAAGGGCAGAGCCTTTCTTTGCTGCCTCACACCTCCCTCTTGAAAACATTGGAACATTTGGGGAACTGTCACATTGGATTTTGTTACCATGCTCTAATGCAAGGAGATGGGAAAGTGACCCAATTCATACCAAAATAACCCCCAAAACAACAGACGAGCAACAACAAAAAGAATTTGTGCAGACACCAATGCAAAGATGGCAAAGCAAAGGGAATTGTGTTTACTCAGCAAGCTGATATTTTCTTTAAGGAGCTAGACAATGTAAAATCCTCAACAGACAAGTTCACTGTTTTAACAATTTAATTTTGTCCACTTGCTTTTGGAAGAAATCTAACTCTCAAATTCAAGCTATTGATCACTGAAGACAATCAAAAACCTTCCTGCTTTTATTCAGTCTTAGGTAAAACTGTCCACTGAAACCCATGACTTACAGTCTGCATTTCTTTAAATCAGCACCTTATCAGCAGTTGCTCTAACATATTTCTATTACCACACACAATAAACCCAGGAACTTCCCATCTCTGGAAAAGAAGCTGTTCTTGCTGTGATTTGCACAGAAGGAGAGGTGAACACACATGCAACATAACCATCCATGGCTGACACTGTGCTGAGGATAAACAGAGCCAGGTTTACTACTCTTCCATTTTAGGGTCTGGAGTAGGGTGACTAGATTCTAGCTATCCAGGACTTTAGGCTCCAAATTATGTCAGATTGCAGCTCACATTACTAAGACTCCTTTAACTTTTGTGCATTACTCTCCCAGCAAAGGCCTTCTCCTGGGCATTGTTCAGTTCCTCAGAAGTCAAAACCCAGCACAAGAAGCAGTATATGGAAACAGGAGATGACTGGTCCTTGATGCTTACACTGGAAATCTGTAATTTGTTTTTTCTTCACATTGTAAATTATTCCAATTCTAAACACGTGCTGGAAAAGCTGCTTTTCAAAATCTAAAACTGCTGCAGAGGATCATGTGCCAATATTTAGACCACCCAGCTATGAGGCTGAATTTCCCATTCTCTCTTCTGATGTTTGATAAAGCACCTTTTATACTGAAAAGTGACTCTTCTCACAGAGGACCCCAAAACCCCCACATATTTTATTAAAATGCATGGACACTCTACTAGGAGCACCCCCAGTTCAGGAACTGAAGAATCTGACCTGGGCAAAACATCAGCCTAAAATACGTCCTTAAAACTGATTCTTCAGGACTTGGGCAACAATTTTCACTGAGGAGGTGGGATAGGGATTTTATTGCCTTCATGTCCTGTTATTAAGGCTCAAAACCAGCAAAATACTTAAGCATCATATTTCAAAATATTTTACTTCAATGCTAAAATACTTATGTGTTCTTAAATACTCTTGCTGGATCAGGATCTGAGCACACTTCTATGTATTTATCTCAGCAGCGTAACAGAGCCAGAAAAACCCCTCTACTTTCTAAGCATTCTCATAATATCCCCATTTATAATGGCAGCCCAGACAGGACCACTGCTGCCCCTTCTCTTATTCAATACTGAGCCACTGGGCCAAAACTATAGTTCTCTGTTTTCTAAGATTGTGTTCATGTGGGCAAGAACTGGACCTGGTTTTGTCTGTTTCCACTAGACTGGTGAATGCTGTGCTGGCCAACACTCACGTATTTTTACTACCACCTTGCTGGGTGGTAAAATTTCTATGATACAGCTCTTACTGTTAAGCTGCCAATTACAGACTTGTACCAATCCCATATGCTATTACTGTGATACACTGTATATCACAGTAATATCCAGTGATGGCTCTCAAATTTGAAATATCCTGGTTACTTTGATGGTGACTGTAGTACTTCAAACAATAAACTGCTAAATCTCTGCCAGTAACCACATACAAACTAAAATTAGTAAATGAGAGCTACTGACTGCATGTCACAAAATTTGATGGTGCATTGCAAGGGCCTAAAAGATCGCTCCCTTCGTTCCTGACCTCAGAAGTTTTGGGGTCAGTGCGTAATTTTCTTCATGCAGGATCAGCTCTGGCCTAGGTGTCAGTAGAGAAATGTTGTGCACAACTTCCCTCCATTAGGCTGCATCAACAGCTGTAGCTAACTGGGTCACAGGCGCAAATACAGCTCAGTACAGCTGCATAAACTAGTGCTTCTCTTTCACACTAACAAGAGAAAGTGCTGAGCCCTGTAGAGTGCAAAAATCACTTCACAAACACTTGCCAAACATCACATTTAGGGGTTCCTCACCTTTAGTACCTCTAAGTCTACTCTTGAGGGCCAAGACACACAGGAAAAATTGCACTCTCAGTATTTCCAATGCATACATATCTGCAAGAAAGCCTTTCCTCAGGAGTTTCCCACCACGGTTTGGAGAACTTGCAAGTCCAATTTGGAAGGGATACTTGCATTTTAGATGGCATTTCCAAGCCACCAAAATTCAAGAATCTCTTCTCAAGAGCATAGGGTTCCACATGTCACCTCATAAATTAATTCAAATGTTACAATTCTCAAAGGATAGGTTTTCTTGTCAGGGAAACCACACTGAACTGAAGATCTCCTTGGGATCACAGTGTCCAAATTCCAATACAGTGGTTTGTGTCATCAGTAACAATCCTCCAGTCACAGCAATCAATCTGAAATTCACTGAAATCAGGAGGAGTTTTTCCTCTTTTTGTTTTCTTTTTTGTTTTGTTTATTCTATGTCTGATTTAGAAAGCTTGAGACCTAGATTATGATTACCTCACATACAATATCTATTATTTCCTCATGCCATGCCTCTGCTCATGTCGGTAACACATCACTAAACATAGGTGGACCAAAACAGTCAAACAATCATCTCACTAGAAGTCAGGATATTTTCATTATATGAAACACCCATCACTGGTAGGATGTCAAATGTGAATGAAGTACTTATGATGGGAACTCACAATAGCGGGGCAGAGTGTTATATGAGGTATTTATGGAACTGATTCAACGGACACTTGAACATGTGCTCAGGACCTAGTAAAATCTATGAGACATGAACACATGCCCTTGCTGTGCAGAAATAGTATGTTGAATCACCACTGTGAAATGGGCTTTCACAGCCAGCAACCGACACAATGATTTAACAAACTTACATGGTTTGGTTCAAGCATCTCATCCAGAGGTAGCTGAATGTAATATTTCATGATGTGCCATGCTTAGTCCTCTTCCCACTGACTTCCATGGGAGCCAGAGCACGCAGAGCACTGGCATTTATCCTCCAGCATAGCTCCTCTGTGTAAGGTTAATACTGTCAAGTCGATTCACAAGGGTTTGTGAGCCAGACAGGCAAACTGAAGAAGAATAAGCCTCTCTCACAAGGAGACAAGAACACGAAAGAGGTTGCCCAGCAAAGTCATCAAAGCAAACAGCATGAATGAGACAGTGTTGATGAAGACAGAAGTGGCATTGAAGGCTGCAATAACAAAGCAGGGCAGTGACATGAAGATAAGTGGCAAAGTAATTGGCTGGTTGAGCCAAGTGTATCCATATAGTCTGCCTGCCAGCAGCTCATGCAAATAGATACTAGGCATTGAAGATCTAAGTGCCTATTTATGTAAATATATTCTAGATGGTGACACAAAAATACATAGGAGCAAACACTAAATACAAGCAGAGGTTTCTGAGCTAATTATTACAAATCTTTGCACCTACTGCCCATGAATGAAGGGTTTTCTTCCTGAGTTTTCTTACTAATTGTTCTCAAAAGCCAAAGTTGCACCCTCTGCATATGATCCCATAAAACTTTTTCCTATCAAAAAAGACTCTTGCAGTTACAAAGGTGTCACATTGTCAGGTCAGTTTCTGGCTCTCCACTCCAGCAAAATATTGACTAAAAGCCAATTTTAGCAGCAAAGTGGATTGTCAATTTATAAAGAGAATCCTTAAAAAGCATAAAATTAATAACATTTTGCAGTGGAGCAAATAACATATCCAGAGACTGCAATCATGATGCCTTCATTCCATCATTAGTGAATTGTGAGCAGCTTGGTCAGGCAGAGAATGTTGCACGGCAAGTGGAGGAAACTCCTTCCCTCCTCCCTGTCTCTCAGTTCAGCAACCTATTCAAGCATTTTTCTGCATGAATCAGGAAAAAAAAGATGCTTTCTCTTGTCTTCTTTGCCACTATCAATCGCAACTCCACGTGACCTAGATTAAAGTAGAACTAGCATTCTGGGGTAAAAAAATGCATGGGATCCCTGATGCTTTCATACTCCTGCTTTGTGAGAATAGTATCTTGCTTCATACAGTAGTGATTGCAGACATTCATTCACACTTGAGAACTGAACATCCTTTGGGTGATGTTTGGCATAGAAAAGCCTACCCATATGCATGTGTTACAGCATTTTCTTCTGTAGCATCAAGTATAGATACCAAAGTAAAAATTGCACAGTCAAAAAAACCACTGGCTTACATTATGTGATCATTATTTAGTTGCTCACAACTGAACAGCTAATTATTAACTGACAGCTAAAATGTTTTCCTAGAGCTCAGATACTTCAATTTTGGTACATAAGGTCATAGATTAGGTCCTCACCACAATAGCAAGGGACATACATTAATTTTGGTAAAACATGTGAGATTCATCATACTAGAGAGAAAAGTTTTACTGCTAGGTTTGATGTATGGGTTGAAACTGGGCTTTCTAAAAGCAAGTCCCAGCCACATGCATGATGTTTTAAAGGGCCTTATTTCAATCCTGACAAATGAGCACCAGATGTTTCTTTTATTGTACTTGCATTTTATATAGTCATTTAACATTTCAGGCTCACGTTAAGGTCTTAGAAACTCTCTCTGACCCACCTCTTGCCCCATAAAAAAAAGAGAAGCTGTGAGAGAGAACAAAATCAAGAATAAAATATAATACAGCATTATATTACATTACATTATTTCATTAAATACAGCAAATAAATGAAGGAAGAACTGAAGTCTTTTCACAAGGAGAAAGAGAAGATAGGATGAAAATAATGTCTGTGTTCAGTTATCATAAAGCACAGACCAACTGTTAGAAAATCTCTCATGAGAAACAATGCTTTGGGCTTTTTTTGGTTTATTTTATTATTCCCTTCAAAACAATTGTGCTCTGAAAAGTTCCCTTTGACCTATAAATGCCATAAGCAGGAGATTAAAAGGCCTATAATTACATCTAACTGTTCTGGCTTCTCTGCAGGTGACAGTGAGAATGAGGTTGCTTCCATAGAGGAACAAGTCTAGCTTTTAGGATTTATTTGTTCAATTAACTTTTATTTTCTTCATTTCTTCCTAGAAGCAGCTGTTCATTCACTCCAATCTCACTGCGCATCTCATCATTCTGAAGGAAAGTGCTCTCCAGGCCAAACTTTCCTCTGACCAGTACCCTGCAGGGACACCTTGGGGTGGAACTGCACAGTGCCAGCCAGAGAAAGATTTGTTCCTGCAAGTGCTATTATTTTCATTCCTGTTAGGCTCAGCCTCTTGCAGTTTTGATTTTCTTTTCCATTTTTGTCTGTCCCAAGAACTTTTCACTGCTTGTTGACTGAATACATTGAAAGGTTTGTTTTCTTGCTGGAGAAACAATTTAGTA
This sequence comes from Athene noctua, assembly GCF_965140245.1. NCBI lineage: Eukaryota > Metazoa > Chordata > Aves > Strigiformes > Strigidae > Athene > Athene noctua. The sequence continues at coordinate 19,968,508 of NC_134049.1, read as the reverse complement.
ATTAAGTGTAAGCTTAAAGCAATGTCAATGTGTCGGTACACACTGAGTTAGAGCACATACCAAGAGGTTGAGAAAAGGGTTCCATTCCTTGATCTACCACTGATTAAATTCGTCACCTTGCTTCAGATTTCACCCTTCTGTGAAATGGGATAATGATCCTTCCTTAACTCACAGGGCAAGAATGTAATTAATATTTGGGCTTGGTTTCAGATTCTTGAAGAAGAGCTTTTCCATTATATCATTTTCCTGGTTTGGCCAGCACTTGGACTAAAAATGTAAGTGTAGTTCCAACTCTACATCCTATAAAGTCTGGCAGCTGGGTGCGGTGCCATCACCTGGAACATGCAGTGCCTTTACAATGGATGTTGTGAAAAATAAGGCAAGAGATGGTTTTAAACCATTAAAGCCTTGATTTGAACATCTGTGAACTTCAGGGAAGTTTATACTTGACTCCAGATCCCAGTTTAGCTGCTTGAGACCATCAAAGACAAGCCTATCAGTGAAAAAGAATATGAAGTTGCAAGAAAAGGGAAGAAAGGGAACTGCAACTGAAAAAAAGATATAACAAAGAAATAAGTGAGCAGAGCAAAACATACAGAAGCTGAAAATGTATCAAATCTGCACACAAGCAACCAGATTAATTTCAAAAGTTGAACTGTAGTTTGTATTAGGATCTGGTTTTCTGTGGCTCTTGCTTTTGCCTCAGCTACCCCAATGCTAATGCACTACAGTGCTGACGGGTGCATTATACATGTTTACACACTGTCTTTCAAGAAAAAGGTATATGTACTGTGAGTAACTGTCTTTTTGGAACTCGATGGAGGGGACAGATACCTGAAATGAATGAGCAAATGCCAGTCCAATTCACTCCCAGGAACACAGTCTCTTAATGGTTTCCTAGAGGCTCGTCAGGCAACGTAAGCAGAGGATTCTTTGCTCCTGCCACAACTGTTCAGAGTCCCCAGACACAGAAGGACATAGAATGATTAATGTTTCATTGTGAATGCCAACCCCTTGCTACTGGAAAGAGGTGGAGATTATCTTGATGCTGCTGCCCCACAATGGGCAGATGGTATAAATCTGCATGCAGACTCCCAGCTCTGTGAGAAGTCGCCCTTTGTTTCTGCAGTGCCTGTGGGTTTCTGTAACTGATCCTGCACTGAACCCTAAGATGGAAAATCAAACCCGAAATAGATGGATCAGCCCTGAAAGGGACCTGTAATTGAATCCACCCCACTGCAGGTACAGTTATGTTACACAGTCCCTTTCCTAAACTGACAAGGTCATTCCATCTTGATAACCACAAAAATACATATTCATGTATTACACACTTCGGCACCCACCACACATAACTTCAAATGCCATTATCATTTTCCTCAAACCCACTAGTAAACTAATTCTTTAGCATGGAGTGGGGAGAGGGTTGACATGTCTGACAACATTCGAATGCTGTAGTGTGTATGTACCTGCAGAGCTGAAGCTCCCAGTCAATTATCTAGTCTTACTGTTTCACAGAGGTTCCTGTGTCTTCAAGACCTCAATAAATCAAGGCTTACTTGGCATTCGCCTTCTGGGTAAGGCTGGGTGGGTGCTGAACTGTGAATCCTGATCTGAACTGTGATTGCAATAGCTGGCCACAAAGGCACTCAGTGTATTATTTTTGAAACAAAAATGTTTTGCTCTCAATTAGTTCTCTGCAACTGAGCTTTGGGCTGGGAAGTGCCTTTCGTGATGTTTATATGATGTTTATATCTCAAAGTCTTGACCTAATTTACTTCTCTGTGTTAGCACAGTATCAGGATGATCGCATTTTTAACATACATCAGGTTTTTCCGTTGTAACATTGTTTTAAAAGCTGGCATTTAAACACATACACACTCCTAAAGTATTATTCCAATCAGGGTAGAAATACCCACGTAGATACAAGGCGTGTTAGTGCTCCAGAACAAGGACAAACATAGAAACATGCTTTCAGTTACTATTCCAAGGAGGCAGTTTATCTATAAATCAAACATGTGGCACACTTTGCTTTGGATTATCCTCCTGATGCAACAAAGCAACATCTAATCAGCTTTCACTCTAACAAATATAGATTTGTGTCATAAGTGATGTAGGAAATAACCCACAGTTTTGTTCTACACTCACAGGAGAACAATAGCAATCTTTTCTGATCAAGGTCTAAGGTGTTCCATGTACAAAGTAGTGCGTAGAAGAACTTTGTGTGATGTGAGAACTCTGGAGGGATTAGAAATATTTTGCCTGTCAAAGACTGTATTACAGTACTGCCTATATAGAATTGCAAAACCAAATCCTGATCATTTGAACAGAAGGTGAAAATATTACATTTTAAGTACGAATTTAAATGTAAGAATTCCTATGAGAATCCTGGTAAGAAACAGAAATTGAATAATTTATCGTACTTTTAGAAAATGTTTACCATTGCATCATTGCTAGCAAGAAAATGAGCATTTCTGAAATGCAATATATTAAAGCAGTATGCCTTAAAATCCTCTACAAAGCTCAATCTAAACAGAGAACTAAGGATTATGTAATTATATGTAAGAGTTTTACCCAGATTTTCATTCTTGACTGCAGAACTGTGTTAAGACACATTTAGAATTCCTGTTTGGGTTGTTACTTCGCTTACTCAGACAAGCTCTATTGATCTCAAAGAGCTTTGTGTACACATTAAGAATGATTAAAAGCTGTGAAAGGCCAGTGATAAAGGCCAGTCTTTAATTTTAAGCCTCAGGGAATCTGATTTATTCTCCTGAACATTAATTCTGACATTTTTTCCACTTCTAACTCAAGCAGAGGCAGCAACTTGAAAAAACTCTGCTTCCAAAAAAGTCATACCTTTTTTTTTCTGAAACAGATGATTAGTAGGGAAACTTCCTCTCACTCCAGTAAAACTGAAGAGGCTGCCTGTGCTGTGGTTAGAGAAATGGGCAGTACTGCTCAACTTTTATTGCTACTTCAGGATCCTGGGAGCCAGCTGTTTATAAAGGGACCCAAGGTAAGTAAATCTTGTGCTGTCTCCCCTGAGTGGTCGGCACGCCTCCTCCACCTCTTTAACAGAAGGCTGGGAACTTCCAACACTGCTGAGAAGGCAGACTTGAACGCAGTCCTCAGGCCTTCATGTTTTGCACAGTATGTACATCGTTGCTGCTGTCCACGAAGGGTGTTACTGCTATTTGTATCAGACACGACAGATGCTGACTGCTTCTGGACAGCTACAACAGCAGTGACTGGCCCCTCGCCCGAGGGGTTTGTTGCCTCAGTAAGTGTGAGGAGATGCAGGAGACATGCGGCATTACCGTCAGTTCAGTCTCAAAAGAACCCTTTAAGACCTAGTTTGAAGTTTTTAGAAGGCAGGCATTCTTTGTTGCAGCGCTGGATGCATGGGGGATCATTCCACTTAACGTGCATACACTAAACCAAAGTTCATTCTTTATGTACGTTTAAGACATGAATATTAATGCATTTTGCAAGAAGCCTCCACTTGCTTGCCTATCTACTACATTTACCTAATACTGGTGTTGCAAAACTGCACTACGCATGTGCGCGGGTTTCGGATGGTCGTTGGTGGTTGTTTGGGAAGTTAGACCCCTACTCCTTTTTCTCTTTTATGGTCATGAGTCTTTTCAGGACAATCTCTTCTCCTTGGATGTTTCCCAACTCTGTTTGGCCAGGCTGTTCTTTCTTATCTGCTGTTTGAGCATTTCTGCCAGGATGTGTCTATTCTCAAGGTTAGGATGCTTTCTATGTACATTTTAATCACTCAGGCCTTGTTAAATACAAAGTTAAACACTGTTTGGTGAAATAATTTCTTAATATTTGCCCCTTTGAGACTTCCAGGTATACACAACTGGGTACAACATGACCACATAAGGTACGTGCAATGCTCTAATTTCTTCGTTACTCTAATTGTTACAGGCCTCAGCTTGCAGCACCAACTGCTTGCAGGCATCAGCCAGCGGGCCCCGCGGCTGAGCGCGGAGCCCACGACAGCAGCGGCTCGGCTCTCACCGGCAGCCCCTGAGGAAGGGGCCCGGGCGCTGGGCCGCCGGCCCTCCGGCCCCCGCGCTGCCAGGCGGCGGGACGGCGAGTGTGGGGCGGCCGGGGCGGGGCGCGCGCTGCCCGCGGACCCGCTGCTGCCCGTGAGGGCGACCCGCGAAGGCCGGAGGGAATTAACCGCGCTGCCTTCGCCCCTGCGGGACAGCCGCGGCGCTGAGGACGCGGCGAGCGGCGGGCTGTGGCGGCGAGCGGCGGGCGATGGCGATGACCTGGGGCTGTGGCGGCGAGCGGCGGGCGGGCCGGGCCCGCGCGGCCGTCAGGACCGATAGGGCGAAGGGCGCCTCCTTGGCCACACGGCGGCGCTAGAGAGCGCGATGCCGGAGCCCCCCCGGTGTGGCGGCGGAGAGAAGGGCGGCGGGGAGAGGCGCTCTGGGCGCGCTCTCGGTGGTAGCAGGCGTCAGCACAGCGCGACGGCGGCGGGCAGGAGGCTCTGTCCGGCTCGGCACGGCTCGGCTCGGCTCGGCACGGCTCGGCACGGCTCGGCACGGCTCGGCTCGGCTCGGTACCGCGAGGGAGGGCGGAGGCGGCGGCGGGCCGAGGGCAGGCGGCGGCGGGGGTGCTGGGCCCTGGCGCGGCGGGCGCTTCAGGCCGTGCGAGCGGAGGTTTCCCTCAGGCCTTCCTGCTGTGCCTGCCGGGTTTCCTCCTTCCGGGCAGAGTCTTGTTGCTGAGCCTAATGGGTTTTCTCCTTCCAGAGCATTCCTGTTAAGATTGCTTCCATAAAGACATGACTACACAGGTAAATAAAAACACAGCCTCAATGAAACTAATCGCTCGCTTGATATTTTTTAGGCTGCTCATACATAATTATTTTTTCTTTCTAGTACGGTATTCTCTTCAAGCAAGAGCAAGGTGAGAAAACACTAACATGCATTAAATAATATTGATCTTCTTGGCTGATGTACAATTGGTAATGGAAGATATACTTGTGAAATGACATGGGTTATGTTTATATTAAATACAAATTTGAATAACTCAGAAATGGCTTATGCTGTTTTTTCAACAGTGATTTTGGTGAACAAAATATATCATGTGTTCTGAAACAATGAAGACAGTGACTGGGCTTTCAGAGCACTGATAGACCTGAAGGGGTCTATCGACAACATTACAATCAGCAATTTGAGCATTACCAAAGCTGGTAGTTGTCTTCCATCAAAAGAAACCACTTAAATGTAATTTCTATGCTTATATTCTCTTTTAGCTCATGATGATGCCATTTGGTCAGTTGCCTGGGGAAAAAATAAAAAAGATGGTTCTGAAACAGTGATCTCTGGTTCTTTGGATGATCTAGTGAAGGTCTGGAAGTGGTAAGTGAAGTGCTCCCTATTAACCAGTCTTAAGCCTTGGAAGTAGTTAGTATGGAGATACAGCAGTCTCGAATTTCTATAATCTGCAGGGATGTTAGAAATTACATCAGGAAGGGATAGTCTGGCACACAGAACTGTTCTTTTGAGCAAGCTTATCTTCATCGGTGTGTGCTTTTTCTTGCAGTGGCACCATTCTGATGTGCTTTAGTTTTCAAGGAATGCAAACCCTTCTGAAAATGCACATCAAATTTTACATGTTGTCTTTTAGAGGATAGTATGACTTGATGTATTTCTAAACCAAAGAATTAGAAATGCAACATTTTATGAGACAGTGCATTGGGAGCATGTGTACTGTGAAGGGAATAATGGGAATGAGAAAAAGATGAAATGACATCTTCCCTTTTTCTAAAAAAAAAAAAAATCCTCATACAAGTGACACTGAAGTGTGCTTTTGCAAATAAATTCTGTCTCTTAGCCAAAGCAGTATTAAGTGTGTGGTTCACTTTAATGACACGAGTAGCTCTGTTGTGGTGATTATAAAAATGTTGGTCATTGCGTTTCATGCTTTGCTGACGGATTAACAGTCTGCCGTGTAAGTATGTACTGTAATGGACATTTCAGTGAGGCTACTTATGATGAAGTACATGCTTCGCAGAAATATGGTAAACAACTGACTTCTCAGTTCTTTTCCTTAAGTACAGAGAGCAATTTTTGTGTAGCTGTCTTCACATTTCATGAGTGAAGTTGGATTCCCCTTTTGTTGAACAAAATGGAGAGATGTGGGTTATCTTGTTTGTTTTGTCCGAGGTTGGAGATCTGTTAAGTAACCCCAGCTATTCATAACTGGGCTTTTCTTTCTTTTGAACAAAAGGAATGATGAAAAATTGGATCTACAATGGACTTTGGAGGGTCACCAGCTGGGTGTGGTGTCTGTGGATATCAGCCACACAGGCTCCATTGCAGCATCCAGCTCCCTAGATGCCCATATTCGCCTCTGGGATTTAGAAACTGGCAAACAAATCAAGTCAATAGATGCTGGTCCTGGTAAGATACCAGTGTTAAGCTGTCTCTGTGTAAGAAGTGCACTTAACTCCAGATAGTAAATACTGTACAGTGTATAATTAGGGTATTAAAAAAATCTTTGTTTGCAAAAATCTTAGTGATTTTATGAACTCAGAGTAGTATCAGACAATCTTACGTTTATTTTTTCACACTACTTAATGCTTTCACATATATATTTAGACATGCTTTTTGCTAGATGCATAAAGCAGAATGGAAACTAGCCTGCTCTTACAGATGTATTGATAAAAGGCTATTTAAAAAAATAATTCAAATGCTTTCTCAAATTGATTTACAAATAAATTCTGAACTTTCTTCATAAGCACTGCACTGCTCTGAATTTGAGCCATGTATGTGATCCTTATTTACGCAGTACATCCAATCCTGAGTGAGCAAGTCAAAACACAGTAAAGCTGAAGTCTGGATCAATGTTACATCCTCCAAGCTGGAATTCAGGACCTCAGATCTTATTCTAAATGTATCATTGGTCCACTGGCAATCCCTAATTTAAGAACAATCTTGCAGTGGTTTAGGTAGTTAAGGTTAAGCTGATAGAAAAAAACAGAAATACACTGTGCCACATAAATACATTATACTGCTATAAAAAGGTATGGTTTTTACAATTCCATTGTAAGGAATGTTGATCTACATTACATTCGTATATCTGTGTTTTCCTGTGTATTTTGTGCTTTGCTAGATACTAGTGTTGCTCTAAATTTATTGTTACAGGAGGGTCTAATAAGGTCAAGGTCTTATTAGAAAATGTAAGCTTTCACTAAACAATTAATGGCTCAAGCTGTGCTCCATTAATTACATAGAAGGAAGTTAACTTTAATGAGCTTGAACACTCTTCTTAAAAGAGTATGGAGTAGAGTTTTAGAGTACTAAGAGTAGTTAAGGGGTTAAATGTCTAAACAGATATGTACAGAGCCGACATTGTTGAATAAGAACTAGAAACAGTACTCAGCTAACTGATTTTTTTCTTTATAATACAGTTGATGCTTGGTCCCTGGCTTTTTCACCTGATTCCCAGTACCTTGCAACAGGAAGTCATGTGGGAAAAGTAAATATTTTTGGTGTTGAAACTGGAAAGAAAGAATATTCTCTGGACACGAGAGGAAAGTTCATCCTTAGCATTGCATATGTAAGAAGAACAATTGATAATTTCTTATGTGAAGTTGCTACTGCTGTTATATGTTGTGAATCAGATATTTTTGTTTCCATCTACCAGTTTATCTCTACATAATATGAAAAGACAGCCGTAATTTGATAGTTCCAAATACAACCTGCATGACATTCCCCCCCTGCGTATATGGAAAATATACTTTGATCTTGCTTATAAACTGATTGTGAATAAATCAGTTTAGTCTTCAGGATTTTTAGAGCCCAGGTATCTTGCATAGATTGTATTTGTGAAAAGTTGCCAAGAGAATGTCAGGGAGGTGCATAGGATAAATACATACAGTTGTTAAACACATACTGTCTGTGTTCTATTACAGAGTCCAGATGGAAAATACTTAGCCAGTGGAGCGATAGATGGCATTATCAATATTTTTGATATTGCAACTGGAAAACTTCTGCATACGCTAGAAGGTAATGGTTTATGCATTTGCAGTACCCAAGTTCTGGCTTCATTCCTCAACAAAGTTAAAGGATATAACGCAAGTCAGAATAAGATACAACAGCCATGGCATAAATGAGTTAACTAGATACTGTCTAATGGACAGAAGCATCATTTAGTGTGCTGTAACTTAAATCACTTAAAATGTTAGAGGCAAACTGTAAACTCAGGCTTGCATCATAAATGCCTATCTCAAAAGATACAGTCAGTAATGCTTAACTAAGTCCTTAAATTACAGTTCCTTCTTCTACTGCAGTGCAGTACAAGGCAAATGAAGCTAAGCCAAATGTGTACTGCCATGTGTATGATTTTTCTTTTCACTATAGTATCAGTTTTATAGCAATTTATTCCTTTTTTAAAAAATAACAGCATTTTCTGTTGTAGGAGACATGCATTTTTCTAACAGATAAATGGGCTTTTAATGTTTGTGCAGTATCTGTCCAGTTATATAGTTAATTTTAAAAAATCCAGTCACTTAATATGAAATTCTAATAAAGATCCACATCTGAAAAAATATTTTTGTGTTGCAGTGGACATGCCCTAACATTCAAAGCTTGGAATTACTGTCAGTTTCCATGTTGTACGAGGAAGCCTGTCAAGGCATAGAGAGAAAGACTCTCCAGAGGTTGCTTTTCTTTAACAGGGAATGCTGTCTGGTGGAGCATCTTAAGCACTGTCATTACCAAGAGGAATAGCTTCATTCTAAGCCATATATAACTTTGAATTTCAGGTCATGCCATGCCTATTCGTTCACTGACATTTTCTCCAGATTCTCAGTTACTTGTAACTGCTTCAGATGATGGCTATATCAAAATCTACGACGTGTAAGTTGTTACTTTGCAAGACGTGTTAACAGGAAAGTAACTCTTCAGAGGGGCTGATACTGTAAAAATCATCAAACCCTCTGTTCTCCATAATTCGCTTCAGCTTTTGGTGACTTCTTTATGTAATAAATAGTCTTAAATAATAAAATATTATACCCTTAGATAGTCTTAAAAAGTGCATAGGTGGATGACAGCCTTAACATGAAAACAAATTACTTTGCTCATATTTGCCCTGTAGGCAACAGGCTAATTGTTTTGTGTATCTGTCCTGGGTGTTTGTGTTTACTCATCTTCAACATCTGTTCTGTATCCAAGAAATTATGACCTATTTCTTTTGCATTGTGCAAAAACTTGGAAGACCCTGGGGAGAAAAAGGCAGAGCTTCTCTTATCTTTACTCCCCTAAACCCGCATTACTTTACCTTCTTCATGGTTGAACTGTTTTGTCCACCAGTGTATCTTAGTGGCTTCCTTTTATGTTAACCATTTGAAATGGAAGAGCAGAATCTGTTGTAACAGCTTGAATGAACAAATGTCCAGAAGTCACCTTCCATGACCTTGCATTGAACCATTCCTAACTGTACTAGCTAGAGTATGTTCCTGTTGCTCTTTCCCTGGAATTCACAAATCAAATATTAAAATCTGTTCTTTCCACAGGCAACATGCAAACTTGGCTGGCACATTAAGTGGTCATGGATCGTGGGTATTAAATGTAGCATTTTGTCCTGATGATACACATTTTGTTTCCAGGTATTGAGGATTTTTAACTTGTTTTTGCTTACTGAAGAAAAATAAGTAATTTTTATATTTATAAAGGGAGATGGATCATAAAAGTAAAGGTGTACGAATTGCAATGGAACCTGTAATGGAATAAGATACATTGCAGTTAGACTCAGGAGCCAATCTGTGATGATACCAGTTGTAGTGAATAGTATTTTATAGCATAAGTCTACACTGAAAAAACTACACTGCAGTGGAGTGAACTACATGTGAAGAACAGCTAAACCTAAGGGCAGTTTGACTAAATAGCTGAAAAATTGCTGTTGAATTAAGAGGTACAACCCAATAGTAAGTAGTACATTAATCTAGTTGGACTTTAGTGTTAACTCTTAAAAGAGTTCAGGCAGTTGGGAGACCAAGTATATATAGCAGGAGTTTATCCAAGGAACTTGCTTCAAAGAATTTGATGGCTAAAATGGGAGTCTTCATTTTCATGTTGCAGATATTGAAACAGTAAATGTATTTTCAAGGTAACTGGAACCTGGCAGAAGATGCACTGTCCTTTACTACTTTACTATGGGTGATGGGTAATGGGTGAAAGAGGGTTTCTTATGTCTACTGGATGAGACTATAATATGAGAATATATTAACTAAACTATAGTTAATCTATTAATTTAAACTTTGATCAGTATTATTTTTCTTTTAGTTCATCTGATAAAAGTGTAAAAGTTTGGGATGCTGGAACGAGAACCTGTGTTCATACTTTCTTTGACCACCAAGATCAGGTATTGCTTTATCTAGGTCGCTGTGTTCACAGAACTAATCTGTAGTTGTGCACATTTGTGCTTCAACTGAGGGCTGCAGCTTCAGCGTTGGACTTTAGCTTGCTGTAATGTAATCTTAAAAGTTGTTCACTGTTACTTGGCACTTACTATTGAACTAATACTCCAAGCACATAGGTTGATCCCTACCAAGTAGTTACATTTTTCAGGTTTGAATAAGGGTAATGCTGAGTGGCCAGAAGGATTTTTTACCAGACCGTATTGTTTTATCTTTGTCTGTGGTCTTATTTCTATCACTTACACAGCATCTGCATGTGTAAGGGGGAAAAACACTTATTTAAAAGGATGGAAATATGTAAGATGCTTGAAAGCACCCTTGAAACTTAGGACTTTTACCTCCTCAAATGTCTGTAATACCCTATTTTTTAATTTTTTTTCCTCAAGTGATAGCTACCCATGAGGGAAGAGGATATTAGTTATCTACCAAATTACTCTTTTTCCAAATGTTAGGTGTTAAATAAACAATTCTATTTTTTAATGGATCATAGAGGAAGACTTAACAAAGGAAATTCTTTCAGATTTTGAGCTCTTTTTTCCATAGTACTTTTTTCTGGTAAGCTTCTTTTCAGTTATCTACAGGTATGGGGGTTTTAGTATTCAAGCAGAATTGGATTTCCAGTGTTATTTAACTGTTGTATATAATCTCATCAGTTTGTGGAAGGCATAGATGTATTGGGTCTTGAGAATGCTGGTTTTTAGGTACTAATGCAAAATGGTGTGAGATTCCCCCAAATGTGCTGTTGCCAATATACCCATGCTGCAATCCCGGTTAATATGCTGGGCCACCTTTGCTCTTGCTGATGTCATCCTGTTGATGGGAGATGGGGCCAATTCAGTCTGTGTAACCCGTAAGTCAGAGAACTGACCTAAATTTTACTGTTTTGCACTAGCAAGTAAATGGCTTAATTAGCCCAAGGATCATTCTTCAGTCTGTCCTGACGTGTCAGTCTGCATGAAAAGTACTTCCTCTCTTGCTTTCCTGAAAGCACTGTAAAATACTCTTTTCCACAAGGAAGACAGGAAGGGGAAAGAGTGAAAAATGTTAGGTTTATGTGAACTGGGGCAAGCACTTTTCAGCCTTTTTCCAGTATCTTTAGATTGCATAATCCATCCTCAGTAGGAGTGGAATCCAAGAACTTGTCAGGCTACTAGATGGCAGTGTCCTGCTCTGGTTCATCAGCCTCAGCTGCTGTTAAAGAAAAAGCTTTAACTGGACCAGATCTAACAAACTCATCCTAAATAATTCTCCTTCTGCTTGTTTCTAGTCGATAAATATGACTATGCTGAAGATATTTTTTTCTTTTGTCTCCCACTGATAACCTTATGTCCTGTTTGCAGGTTTGGGGAGTGAAATACAATGGAAATGGGTCCAAAATTGTATCTGTTGGAGATGACCAAGAAATTCATATTTATGACTGTCCAGTTTAAATGTCTTGACTCAGACTCTTTGGCTAACCTTGTGGCAGTTTTCAGTAATACTACTGTCCTTTCACATTAATTTTTCAGTACTATAAAAGCATTTTAGTAATGCTGATCTGTAAAATTGGATATGTTTATATGTAATTTTGATTTTGTTTAGCATGAAAGCTTTACTTTTTTTAAAATAAAAGCTACAGATGCCAGTAACTTGTGTCTGATCCTTGGAAAAAAATGTATTTTTGGAAATATGCAGTCATGGGTGAAGTAACTGCTCAGTTAATCTCCCCTGCCTCTATACATAAATAGACTAGAGCTGGAGAGCATTGACCAAGTCTTACAGCAGCTTATTTTAGCAAAAGGCAGAGTGAGGGAGGCTCTGTGTTGCAGGCAGGGGAAGTGAGAGCCTGCACTCCCTCTTGGGGTTGTCCCCATGAGTGCAAGAGGGTCACATCAGTTCAGCACCTGTTCCAGCAATTGTACAGGGACACAGGGCTCATTCATCACGGTTTAATTTCACTAAAGGGTGCTAGTTGTTTCCAATCCTGACTTAATACAAATTCTACTAGAAAGCAGATAAAAGGAAAAAAGCTTTAATATTATCATTCTAGGATGGTATCTTGTCATGCTATAGAGCAGCAGTATACCCAACATGTGGTTTTGTTTTATTCATCATAGTTAAGGCTCAAATACACAGTGTCTAAGAGGAAGTAAAAACCCTTCCTTTCTAGGGAAGGCTGAAATCTAGAGCTGGAGCTTCTGAAAGATCAAAAATTTTCTTATGTAGCTACCTGTATGTATATTAGAAGTATGTAGGGTACACACTATACACATTAGGATACCTTAAAATTGTAAGTTACACTTACACAGAGCGCAGCAGCAGAAACACTACTACAGCAAATGAACAGAGGGAGGAGTGCTGTTATGCAATGAGTGGGGCATGCACAAAATGCTTTTGAAATACAAAGTGAGACAGGTACTAGCGTTACAGCTAACAAAGTTGAATATGGAGAACAATCCTGATCAGATGATAGTCTGAGCTTAGAGAAACTTATTTAAATAAAGAGGGTTCTAGCGTGGCTTAGAAAGTACAAGAGAAGCATGACAAAATGTGAAGAGTTCTATTTATTAGAAGTTATTTCTGCTATGATTTATTCTATGAAATTAATTTTCCAGTATGAAAGTATTTACATAAGACACTCCACTTAGCATCTATCAATATTGCCAAAGTCTTATATAAATAGCATAGGTGTGAAATAAATTGAGAACCTTCACAGCAAAGGAAAATGTATACCAACTCGGTCGGTTCTCAGCTGTGCGACATTTTATATAAAGACTACAAGAACACAATATAAATTAGTTACAAAAAGGTGATAACTGACAGCGCAGCAACTCAATTTGCTGAACACAAAACCCACAAGCAGTGGCTATTACAGCCATGCAGTTTTCATTGTGAAAATTTACATTTAGATGACATCCATTCCACCTTGCTTTAAGATGTCTGACATTGTACTCCTGTTCTTGGACCTTCCTCATCTTCTTCATATGCTTCTCCCCCACTGTTACGGTAGGTTTGCTCACTTGGATCAAAGTCTTCCAGGTCTACCTGATCCATCTCGTCTGTAATCATAACATCTTCTCGTGGAGGAAGCAGAGCCTCCAGCAGACACAGCTTCTCCCTTGGGAGCCAGTAGTGCTCTGGGAACTGGACCTAAAATTTTATGGGTTTTTTTAAAATAAATAATTACTCTCGATACCAGCATGGATATATTTGCTAAAGAAAAGCAGTAAACTTACCAGAAATTGTATAATTAAGCTGCCTTTGTCCATTGGAGATTTGTAGACAGGCATCCCTTCGTTGTAGATACACTTCAGGTCACCATGTTTTATCACTTCACCTACACAGAGGTAAAAGCTGCAAGTAAGCTTGTGACAGACGTTTCATAATGATGAAAAGCAGGTTTATACACAAGCAGTGCTCCCACTGCATCTGAGGGAGGTGACCCAGCAACTCACAGAAAAAGCTCAGGCTGAAAAGTACTAAACCCAAGCTATACAGAAGACCATTTAGGCTATTTCCTCTGCTGTGAAAGAATCGGCTTCTCTTAGCACAGCTTTTGGGCTGAATTAACAGATAATCTGGTGGAATTTTAAGTTTCTGGCCTCTTGAATATTTTCCTGGCTATCCACCAGCTGAGGCTGAAGTTTATTAAGAAGCAGTTGACATCCTTAGCTATAATTCTACATTAGATGTTTTAGAAGGAATGAGAAGAATGACAAAGAACCAACTAAATTAAATAACTGCAAGTGTTATTTGAGTCTGTTGCATAAACTGGTTAAAAAAAGCCAGAACAAACTCCCCAAAAAACCCCAGTCCCAGCACAATGAAAGAGGCAAGCAGTTTATATAGCCTCTGAATTCTGTAAGACCTACCTGGCCTAGATGATACGACAAGAACTCTGTTGTCCAGTGTTTCAATGGTCTTTCTGAAACCACATAAAGCCTCTGAGAGTTGAATTCTCATTTTTGTGATTAAGTCATGCCCTCGCCTCTGAAAGACACTGTGATCCTTTTGATCAAGCACAATTATAACATCACCAGGCTCCATATCAGGCTCCTGGTCACCTTCTCCATGAAATACTATCTTCTGACCATCTTTCATACCTGGAGAAAAGAAACCCATTTATCCTCTGCAGAACTATAGACTATGACTGGGGACACAGAACAAATACACAGTTCTTACCTTTATCAACGTGAACTTCTATGATCTTTTTCTCTCTTACAACCTTACAGCCATTGCAGTTGTCACACCTATCCTTCGGATTTATTCTTTCACCTTGGCCTTTGCATTCTGGACACACAGTTTGGATTTGTTGTACCATGCCAGGTCCAATCTGCTGAACTAGAACTTGCATTCCTCTTCCTTTACACACAGGGCATTTTTCTATCGCCCCTCTCTTTCCACCATAACCTTTAACAAAAAAATTAAATCTGATCTTAGTCTCAAAACAAAAAAAAGTCACTCTACAGTAGTCAGGCTGGAACTCATTGACTTCAAGAGCACCTTTAGGGCAACTTAAAAGAGTTCAGTAATATATTTCGCATGTAATTGGAATTTAGTTTCTAACACGAAACATGTTCCACAAGTTAGAAGTTTCTACAAGCAAAAGAAAGTCAAGATTTCTATGCACAGCTTATTTTATTAGCATCTGCCCCACCTCCCGATACATCTTAGTTTTCAAGGAACTGTCAGCATATCGACTTCAAGACCTAGACATTCCATTAATACTTTGGAAATAACCTGCTTACTGAATATTTAAGAGTACTAAGATATAAGACCTCATTAAGATTTACCTCAAAGAAGACCGGTCATTATGGATACTTGGAGTTGTGCAATAGACACTAGACTTCTACCCACAGCAATTAAAAAAAAGTTTAACAAAACAGCCATTTATTGAAGTTCCGGATTAAGACACTTTTAATTTAGGTACACAACTATAATTTGCAGCAAGTTTAAATCTGCCATTAGAACAGTACCTTTATGCCACTATGTTTAAGAAAGCCTTACTCTTGGGTAGGCATAAATAAAAATTAAATACCCTGGCAAACTTGGGGAAAATTTTAAAACCCCATACTCTACTCCCAGCCCCCCTACCTAATATTCTTTAGGGGAAAAAAAAAAAAAGCTTGGAGGAGTTTGAAACCACTACTTATTTTTTTACCTTCACACTTTCCACAAATAACATTCTTTTGCAGTGCCAGTTTCCTTGTAATACCATTATATAAGTCTTCAAGAGATACACCTAACTGGTGCACAACATTTTTGCCTTGGGGAAAAAAAAAAAAAACCAAAAGAGAAAGAGATTAATTCTGGTTCAGTTGTTGTAAGGATAAATTTTTATTTAAAGGCTCCTACACTTGTTCATACATGCACTGTCTCACTGAAGAAATGTAAAGTTCATTCCAAACTTTGAACACAGCTCAGGCCCCTTAAAAGTGTGTGCAGTTCCACCAGCTTCCACTGAGCTGCACCCACTTATGTCTGAATATAAAGTTTAGCTGTAATTAAGCAAAGCATCATTAAAACCACCCTATCCCTCTTCCTACCCCTAATTTTATAAGCTT
Source organism: Athene noctua (assembly GCF_965140245.1). Taxonomy (NCBI): domain Eukaryota; kingdom Metazoa; phylum Chordata; class Aves; order Strigiformes; family Strigidae; genus Athene; species Athene noctua. The sequence goes on along the minus strand of NC_134049.1, from coordinate 19,952,521 downwards.
AATTGAAACAAGATGCAAGGACACTACCAGCTTCATCAAATCTAGTCAACTCATGCACATCTATAAATTTCCATGCCACTTCACAACATAATTTTAAAGATTTTACAGCAAGTTACTACTTGCTCCTTCAACAGACACTGGTCATGGAAAAAGACAAAAATCATACTAAGCTTTGGGCAGCACTCTTGTACCATTTCCCATAATTTCTCTCAAATATTTTAATGATATTTAACATTACTGCAGTTTAAGTTGATGGTGTCCTTTGAAACAAGTTGCCCAAAACATATGAGCAAGCGAGGCACAGATCTGGAAAAAAAAGTAACTTAAAATAGGTCTAATTCAACTGCTCTAGTCTACCAATGTTTCCCCCTCCCCTACACAGTACCCACACCCACTTTAACAAAAAATAAAACAGAAATCATCAGAAAGATTGCTATGGCTACATCATGTTATCTACTTCATTAGAATCTTAATGCTAGAGTAACTAAAAAAAAATAAAAATCATAGTTTACTTGATCCATTGTTGCAATGAGTAATATCCACACTATGTGCACTCAGCAGAACAACAGTACCATAGCACAGGTGTTTTATGCTTAAGTGCATGGTTAGAGTTTCCAGAACTTTAGAACTGTGTACCTCTTCTCTCTCTATTCATTCGGCCTCCACCACCAAAGAACATGTCAAAGATGTCCATGGGTGAAGAGAAGCTGCCGCCACTCAGGCCTCCTTCTTTAATAGCCTGCTCCCCACCCTGGTCATAGAGGTCCCTTTTCTTTGGGTCCGACAGAACTTCATATGCCTGGGATATGAGTTTAAACTAAAAAGAAAAAAGAAGCTCTGAACAACTATGACCGAGTAACCTGATCCACTACAGCATTTGTCTTTTTCTAAAACTCCCTAAACAAATGTGTAATAGACTATAATAGTACACTTTTGTCCAGGGAAACCCCCCCTCTTCTCCCTCTCCCCCCTCCTCCCATGTTACAAGTGGGCTTAATTCAGTCACATCCAACTTACACACAGATGCAAACTACACTTTGATGACTGTGGAAGTTGCAACCGTTATACACCTATAACAAATCCATTTAGAAAGAGATATGATACTATCCCCAAAGTCTTGGAGGTCCCCAGATGGCCAGAGCAGTGCTAGTCATTCTACAGCTACACAGGGATCCTTCATGCCTGCTGAGCGGCTACATCCAGCTAGAACTAAAGAGAGATTTAAGACACTGGTGTTGCTTACTCATCGCAAATTGAAGGACATAGATACAAATCAAAACATCCACTTTATCCAAAAAATTAAGGGATTTTTAAAAATAGCTGTTAAGAATCTCCTACTAAAATGACTAAGTTAATTTTTAAATACAATTTGCTATTACTAAAATGACTACTTCCGTTTGAAACATGAATTTACTTATGATCAGGTAAAGGGGTGTAAGTAAAAAAGTAGGCCAAAAAAAAAGGCAGAAAAGGTTGCCTTTGACTACGTTACTATGTAACTAGCTCGAGTTTTGTAAATTAGTGTACTAAGTACAGCAATATGGAACTTCTATTGCTATGTTAAGGTATTACAAGACCAGCTTTTAGATAAATAATCCTATCATTCAGATGTTCTATAGTTTTCCAATTATGGTGCTCATTTGTCCTCCTAGGCAACATGTGGACTTGAGCGGATCTCTGCTAATAGCAAGTAAAATGCTTCTATTGTAAACAGCTCACCCACATGAAGCCCAATGGTTTCCTCTGGATAGTTACCTTGTCCATCTGCATTAGTATTTTCTCTGAAGAAAACTCATCCTGTTCAGGATCACAAGTCCATCCAGGGCAAACCCAGCACGCACAGTAGTGCTGGCAGCTGGATTCACCACTGCCCTTCGCAACATCTGACACAGCACGACGGCCATTAGGACACTAGAAATCCTTTCAGCTTTGCCTGTTTTAACCAGCATCTCTCTAAGAATGAGCAGCCGTGGGGAGACCGGCAGGAACCGCGTCCAAAAAGAGGAACTACGCATCCTCTCCTGCTACAGCGAGGCCATCAGGGCTGCTGCCAGCTTCACGTGTCTTTTACAGACTTTGAGGAACAAGAGCCTTCCTTTACCCGCATTAGGCTGCGGGAAGGGCACCATGTCCGTCCTTTAGGCAACGCAGAATTTGAAAATAAAATTAAGGGCGCGCTTCCCGCCTTTCTACCTGAACAAGAAATGGTACGTGGAAGACCCACTATGCGCCGGCCTCCGGCTTCTCCCGGCGGAGTCGCCCATCTTGAGGCCCGGCGGCGCCTGCGGTAGGCCCGGCCCCGGCCCGCCGCCACCCCGCCGGAAGGGCCGGGCCTGCCCTGCGCGGGGCCGCAGGTGGCGCCGGGAGCGCTGCCGCCTCACCACGGGTGGCCCACCAGCCCCGACCCGGTCGCGGCCCGGTCCCAGCCCGGCCCCGGCCCCCGCGTACCCGCTCGCCCTCGCTGGGGTTCTTGTCGGGGTGGTACTTCAGCGCCAGCTTGCGGTAGGCGCGCTTGATCTCCTCGGAGGAGGCATTGGGCTTCACCTGCAGGATGTCGTAGTACTCCGTCTCCTTCACCATGGTGCCCTGCGGGAGGACGCGCCGCGTTACCCCCGCGTCACCCCCCGCTACGCCGCCGCCCGGGGCGGGCCCCTCCCCCGCCCGCCACCCCGCAGGAGCCCACACGGGCCGAGCCCACACGGGCCGCTCACCGCCGCGGCCGCTCCGCTCCTGCCGCCCGCTCGCCGACCGCTGTGGCCCCGCCTCTTCCGCGGCTTTTATACGCGCACCGGACGAATCTTCTGGAATGACGCCGCCCTACGTCACGGCCCTGGAACGGTCTAGAATTCCCGCGCGTGACGTCACCGCCGGTACGTGCAGGGGGAGGAGCCTTCTCCCGCCCGCCAGTGCCGGCCGCTGTGGGGAGCGGCGAGGCCACGCCCCCCGCCCCCCGGGGGAGGCGGCGGCTGCCCGCGGGGCCGCGTCTCTCCGCCGGTGCCGCGGCTTTCGGGCGCTAAGGCCTCATTTGACGGCAGCCGCCTTAACTGGTGGCCGTTTTCCCTCCCTCCTCTCCGGTGAGACTCAGTAATTCAAGTTACACCCGCGTACGAACTGCTCCCGGGGAGCGGGCGCTGGCTGCGCGGCAGAACTTGGTCTCGTTAGTTAACCGATGCGATTTCTGATGCCTCCTTCCTCAGTATCTTGGGCACTTCAAAACTAACTGAGCTAACAGTGTGCCCCTACTCTGTATCTGCTCGTTACCCGCCCTTTCCTCAAGCCGGCCTGCTGTGAGGGGGCTAGAAAGCTGCGCTACTCTTCATCTTTCTCGGGGCAGCTGAAGGTCTCCAATTAATTATTTACTGCTCAGGTGAAAGGAGATAACTGGTACTGCTGTGGGAGCTGACTAAAAGCAGATTTTCATAGAAGATGACAAAAAGCTGAAAGTCATAAGTGAAAAAATACAGAAAGACTCTAAGAACAGATTTTGTTGCAAGTATGAGTAGAAACGCTTGCAACCCGATTTTTATTCCTGGTAACAGTTTTATAGAACAAGAGCATCTCCTGCTGTTATGATAACCCAAAGGCTGAAGTGCTCTGTCAACCACTGTACAGGTAAAAAGATGACTGTGAAGTAAAGAAACCCTGTTGTGTTGTCTAACAGTGGAAAAAAAAATAGAGAAAAAGAAGAGGAAAAAAAAAGGCAGTGTGGATTTTGAGTGAAAAACTTTCATGGTTTAAAGCTCTAGTGCCATTATAATGAACTTTCTACTGTATTTCAGGTAAATACTATTAGAAGATTGAATTAATGCAATCTGTTCTTTGTGTACTCCTGCTTATATTAAGCATGGAGACTTACTAGAGGAGGGAGAGCTAATGTACAGGAATATAACCCAAAATACCAATGAAAGGAACTATTCAAAACCACAAGAAAGAAATCAGTGTTCGTAACAATTATTTTTTTCTGAGCTTAATTAGCAGCAGCTGAACTGTGAACAGTAAATCTGTGCTTTTCAATTGTGAAATTATATTGACAAGTAAATACAGAAATTATTTTCTAAAATAACTGTAGTAAATTACTCTGTGAACTTGCAAACTGAGAACTACATATCCTTTTTATAAGGGAAACAGTTTATTCCAATAATGGTCTTCACCTTAAAGATAAATTAGCTATAATCCTCTAGTCCTGAAGATAATATTGCTGTTTAAGAAGAAATTATAAATCTGCTGGTAGCTTTACAGTAGCAGAATGCTTCAGCAGATGAGAGGCTTTCAAAACACATGATGAATTTCACTGAGAATTGAATTTTAAAGCAATTTATAGTATGTTGTAAAGAGTATATAATTTCTGTGAGTAGAAACACTCACATAGGTGTAGGTAGATATTGGTAAATATAATATGAATTATACTCATGGGTGATTTCTTACTAGTAACTGTTGTCAAAAACTTCACTGGTGTGGATCGAGGATTGAGCCTCCTGCTTTGTTTACTTTTCTTTCATTTTTATTAGAGGGAGCTATTGGGTAATATTTATCTTTAATATTCTCCATTTTTGGTTCCAGTTGGAACAACCAAACTCATTTATTCAAAGAATTAGTGGGAAAAGTAGTAAGGGCTGCTGTTTTGCATTATAAAACCAGGAGAGATATCAGTCCATCAGTATTCTTTGGACCATCATCTGGATCTCCTGCATCGTTCTAGTCTGATAACTGCAGTCATCCTGGTACCTGAGGGGAATACAGTACTCCTCTATCTGTCTGAAACAAAACAGTTCCTATTTATCAGTAATGTATTTATGAAACAGAGTTGGAATCCTCAGCAGCTGATTTTACTCATCTAATTTGTCATCATTAGTAATAAATGTAATACAGCCTTTAGACACACAGACATATTTCTCAGCAATTACAGTGGTGGTTCCTTTACTCAACCAACCTGGTGATCAAGTATGTATATGCTCAATTCTGTTTCTTCTGCTACACACCTTGCCTCCTTAAGTCTGTGGTTGTTCCTAACCAGCGATTGCTTACCCATTTCTCAGATGAACAGCTGATCTCTCTGACTGTTTTTTCCCTTCTTTTCCCTCCTGCCACGTGTAATATTATTGATCACCATGTCACTTTTTACTTGCACAGTATCACATTTGCATGTAAGTGCAAACAGGAAAGCAAGCAGAGAATTTATGTTCTCTGCAACTAGGCAGGACTGGACTGGGTGCAGGGAATAATTAGGTCCCACTGCACATCTAACCACCAGAGGATTCTGCCTTTGGTTCTGTAATAGGTATTCCCACTGTTAGCACAAAGCAAGTCAAAATACTGCTTCCCTCCTGGCCTGGGGAGCATACAGCATCTTTATATGCTACAATTATGCATTTATCTTTTAATCTCTGCTACACGAAATACTCATAGAATCTCCTTGTTTACCTTTCCATCTCTGGCCATATTGTAATTTCTCTGTAATCATGCCTTCTAAACCGTGAAGCTGCTGTTGGAAGCAGCACCCTGCAGACACAGGTAGGAGTTCAATCTGCTGAATTACAGCTGCAGCTTCTTGCAGCACCCTTGATTTTTGTAAAGTTCCAAGAATAACTTTAATTACAAACACCTGAATAAAAAAAAAAAGATGAGTATGAGGGGTTGGAACTTGGGTTTGTTTTCAGTCACTCTAAATTTGCATAAAGAACTTCAGTAGTCCCTTCAGAGGGTGAAATCTGAATCACAACAGACTTTTTTCTTGGTCTTGAGCTGATCCATACCTGAACAAGTATCATGATTTCCCCAAAGCTGATAGAAAAACACCTTTTAAATAATATCTTTATGATTTCTAGTCTTATTTAAAATACACTTGTAAAAGGCTATTTAAAGTGTAATGGTTTCATGTAATGGATCTTTAATGGTACTGGAACTTTTCCCCCATAATTAATATCTGAAAAAGATGTTTTGTACAGAAATAAGCTCTTAGGAAAACCTTTTTGCCTGTGATGGAAAGTAAAAGATCTGTATCTGCAAGAAAATGTAAATTATGTCATTTGTTTTGAGCTATTTTAGGGCAGTGTGTAATGAGTGACCAGCATTTTTAGAGGATTTTTCTGAGGCAGGTTTTAATTAAAATGTGCAACAATCTGTAGTAATTAATTTTAATTCGTAGTAATACAGAAGGAGTAAGAAAGACCTGTTTTCACAGCACAGTTTCAGTTGGTTAAAGTCTGGGCATCTCTTAAGTGGTTTGGGCCTGTAGAAAATCTGACTGCAAATATGATGGGATAAATGAACATCTGTAGGTAACTGTGAAAATGTAAGCTACTCACTTTGAGTCCAAAGCAATCTTTTCCTCAGAAAGAAGCATCAAAATTGTTTCTAGATGTGCCTGTCCTCAGACCAACTGTTGTTTTGATCTGACAGGATGTTCTGCCTCGCTGCAGTTGCTCAGAAACTGCTGCCTTTCTCCAGATGTGCATTTGCAGCTATTTTTTTTTTTTTCCTTATGATTCTCATCTTTAATTAGTACAAACTGGTAGTTACAGGCAAATCTAAGATGCTTTTGTTATTGGCAGTCAGACTCCGGAAGCTTTGAACAAACTAATCCATGTTTTTTCTCTATATTGTTGTGGAATGATTCCCTAGAAAGCAAAATGCTTTATTCAGAAAAGCAAAATTGAATTCCTGTTGCTGTGGCATGGGCAATGAGAAGACATTTTCACAGAGAGATTGCTATTGGGAATTTAATGAAATATTAATATATGCAGCTGGTTATGGTGTTTTCTGGGATAAAAAATGTGCATGAGGTAGTCTTGTTTTTGCCTAGAAATGCTGATTTGAGTATGGGTAAATTCTCTTTAGTTCTGCAAGTATGGGGAGACACAGCTAGGGGTAGAAGTCCTTTTTCTAATCTGAATAACTTCATTATAAATTAATTAGTATAAAAAGTGTATGTAATTTTGAAAAGATGTTGCTTGTCTGAGGCTTTTCATTATGGAGTCTGCCTTCAGCATCTTCTCCTTGGCCCAAGTGAGTGTAAATTTGTTGATTTTTAAGGTATGTGTCGAGACTCATTTGTTTACTAAGACTTAATGTAGCTTTAGCCACAGTAATGTTTGAAGACATGTTTGGATTCAGAATTTTGCTTAAACCCTGAAACCTGCTGTCATTTAAGAGTAACTGTGGAGTTGTTTTAATTTTAGCTAAAACGTTTTAGAGGCCAAAATTAGATCTTTAGTTTTATGAGAAACTGGAAAAAAAAAAGTGTGAAGGTATTGTGTGTGAAAGCTGTATATAATCACAGTAAATGCAGTTACCAGCCATTTGGGAACATAGCAGACAGAGGGCTGCAATTAGTAGCAAGTTGAAAAACTGCCAGGCTTCAGGACTGATTTGAAATTATTAAAAAAAAATACTAGAAGTGGTGCCATTTTTGTAAATAAATGTAGCAAAGCCTTTGAAATAGAAGATGTAAAGGTTATTAGATGTTTTGCTGGTGGTTGTGGGGTGAGGGTTATTTTTTTTGTTTTAGACTCAGTGCTGGAAGTCTGGAATAACAATAGGACTACCAGTTCAACATCATGCTTGTACCAAAAAGCATTGTTTTACACTAAGATGCTTGTTGCCAGTTACACACACACACACACACACACACACACACACAAAAAAAAGCCAATCACGCAGTAGTTTTGTTCCATGAATCAACAAACTGCGTAAACTAATTGGGATGAAGAGCAAGGAGCACCCAGAATTACAATACTCCTCCACTGGTTTTAAATAAATACAAGTCTTGTAGCAAAACATAAACATTCTTGCCTTACACGTGGAGAAATGGGGGAGAACACAGCTGTGGGCAGTTCCATGTTGCCTTAGTGGCATTGTGAATTAAACCTGCCCCAAACATGAAGGGGTGCCGCAGACTCCACCCACGGTGAGGGGGATCTGCGCGTTGTGCTTCCCTTGGTTACTGACCTTAGTAACAAGGTTGCTTTGTTTTGGCCTCGGTGGTATTTCTGTTTGGGATCTTGTGACAGTGCAAGCTTATAGCGACAGTGTCTTCAACTCTTCAGTATCAGTCACTAATTGCTGAAAGATACCAATCACAGAGCAAATAGAGCGAAGCCGTATTATATACGTGAGCTTAATTTGCTTCTTAATTTCCTTTATAGTTTTGTGAGCCTGTCAATGCCCAGAAATCCTAACCTGTACCTGCAAAAAGCAGCCCATCCCGCTGCAAAAACTCAATCTGCCTAGTGCAGTCTTGTGCAAGCTGCACGCAGGTAGAGACATAACAGGACCATAGCATCACGTACACTGCACCATGTAAAAATATTAAGGTGAAGATCATTCCTTACTGCACTCTACATAAGTTGCTAGCCTTGCTTGTTAGGATTTATTACTTGAACCTTGAGGAGTACTGAGAAATGTTGTACCAGAACTACAAAAGGAAATTCTGTGTAGAACTATTTCTTACAGCATGACATTCATAAGCCTATTGTTGAAATGGCAGGACTGTGTGTGGCTGACAATTGCAGGAAAATTACAGTTTATCACAATCATGTGAGTTTTCTATTACTGTCAAACAATACACAGTCCAAAAGCAGCTCTTCCCCACCAGTTCCCCCAGATAAATTCCCTTGGCTTCAAGGCCTGGCTGCCCTGCAGCCACTTTTGTTAGTATGGGAGTGATTTAGCATCAGAGAATCTTTGATTGTGTCAAAATAATTTTCTAACCATCAGTTAGTTTGAGAAAGATTATATGAAAAACAAAACAAAAAAATCCTTTCTAAACACAGTATGTATAGAAGAGATGTATTTTTTAGGTTTTCTGAAAGTACAGGTGTTAGGGAATTAACAGCCATTTTCCTTCCATGAGACCGGCCTGTTACCTAACCACTCAACACCCAGGATGCAAGCCAAGCAAGGTAATTAGTGGTTGTCTAATTGGATTCTTCATATAACATAACATGTAAAACATTTTAGATGATCAGAAGAAGAAAAAAAAAAAAGAGATTTCTTACAACAGAGTTTAACCTTGTTTTCTCTTTATATTTCTGGAAAGGTAGTTGCAAGCCCTTGGAAGATGCCTAGCAGATTTCTGCAAAGAATCATTGGAACAAAGTGGGAATTTGGAGAACTATCCCAAAATGAAGGAACTAAAACAGTCCTGACAGAAATTAATTTTCGCTGCATGAGATGACATATTTTTACCATTGAAATATCCCCTGTTCTGTGTTCAGATATTTTGAGAGCAAGTTTCTGGTGTGAGAACAGACCCCTTAGAATCCCACTATGAAGTCTTCATTTCAAGTTGCATTATTTACAATTAGGCATTTGGATGTGGTGCAAGATACTCTGAAATAAAATTAACATCTTTGTAGAAAGTTAGATGTTTACTAGTCTTACGTTTTCCTAATCACTATGGCCATCTTTGTACCACTAAATAAAACATTCTAGATCATGTTCTCTCTCTCTGAAGGCAAATGGCATGGCACAGCTTGCATCCCTGTCTTCCTCTTGCAGACTGGCTAGTCATTAACATCGTTTCCCAGTATAACAGCTGCTGCCCTGCGCTGTCCCCTGGCTTAGGGAAATGCTAGTTTGCACAGACCAAAGCCATCCTGGGGAAGGTGCTTGGCTTGAGCCATTCTCTGTATCTTTTTTGTTTACTAGTATAGAAGTAGCTTAAGTAGCTAAATTAGACTGTCTTACACTCTGGGAAGTAATTTGTTTAGTTGTGTAGAAACTTCAACAGTATATGATAGGCCTGATTTGTTGAAGTTGATGAAGTGCTGGTGCAGCTGGGATGCTGTCGGAGGTACTTGGCTGTTGCAGTACTGGGTTTTGTAGGTATAATTGACTTGAAGGCATTTCCTAATGAAATTAATGTGCATTGTCTCTAAGAAAATAACTTTATTGAATCTAAAGTTAATAAAATTAAAATTGCTTCAACTTCTGTGAACAAATTCATTGGAGATCTTGGCAAAAGAAAAGATTTGCATCTTAAAGCATTGTAGACTCATTAAAATTCTTCTCATGGATAATTAAAGAAAACTGAATTAAAGGGAAAGTTTAACAGTAAGCAGCTCACAGGCACTGCGACATTTCAAGCATGTTAAAATCAGAAAGAAAATAGCTTTTGTAGCTGTAGTCTCCTCCTCTTGTATTACGTGTTGGATTTTTTAACAAATAACCAGTTACTGTTGGTTCTTTCAGTTGTCCAAGTAGCTTATTTATGCCTGACCCACACAGTTCTGTAGCATATTTGTGACCAGCTTTAGAGGGTTTGTCTGCATGCTTAACAGTGGAGAAAGACTTATGAAAAAATTACAACATGAAAATGCAACGAATGTTTCAGAAAGCTGTGAAAATGGGTAAAGTAGCTTGAGTATTTATTTTAACAAACTGATTTACCAATTTTTCACAATTTAAATTTGTCTTCTACTACCACACAGATCCACAAGAACCTTGTCTGCCTAAGGGTGTCTGCTATCTAAGATCATTTGAGCTAAAAAGAGAGAAAATTGTAATGAAGATTCTAAATGGATTTATTCTTCTATGCTATCTTCCAGTTTGGCATTAAACCTAATAGCATCATTCAGCATGGACTATGTTGCTTGTATCCTATTTGCATATATCTAGTTGTGTAGTGTTCATTTTATAGCACAGAGGCTCTTAGCCCCAGAAATGGGCTCAGCAGAACTTTGTGTTATAGCAGTTCCAACAAGAGGTGTGTTTGGCTCCCGTGGCTCAGCTGCTCACAGCTTAGCAAAAATATGGAAGGCTAGCTAAAAATACTGGTAAACTACTAGACTTTTATGCTTCAGTATATTAAATGATTAAGGGCTTTTCAACCATGTAGTGAGATTACAGGCATTCTCAAATACCAGAAAATAGCTAAGTTCAGATAGTCAAGAAAAAAAAAAAACAATCAATGCTCCTGTACCATCCCTTCATGTGTGTCTGATGGTGAGAGCAGCACTAAAGACTCTGGAAGGTCAGTAGCTGTTGCTCTGCATGTATTATAATTCATATAATGTACTTTTAAAAAATACCCTGGCTGCGGCTATGGAAGTAGGTGTCTTTTCCTTTCTGAATTTGGGGGAATAATCCTTAGATGATAATTGGCCTATGTGGTTGAGCATCTTCCCATCAAAGGCAACAGAACCTCACCAGGTAACCCATATCTTAGAGGGGGGTCTGGGGAACTGAATTTTAGAAGACTTTGTTTTAGGGTTTATATTACCTTTTTACATGTAAGATAACCCTACTGACTGCCATCTTCTTTCTGTCCTAGGCAGCACAAAAGGGAAAAATACTTTCTTTTTCCTGTTACTGCATACCTGGAATGGTATCTTCTGTTAGAGAAAGCTCCCCATCTCTAGTGTTTTTGGAAATACCTGTTTCAAGAATACAACAACAGATCTCACAGGAAATGCTTTCATTCTGATTATTATGTTTGTCAGTATTGTTGACTACTAATTATCAATTCCCAGAGACTGAACTATTGTATCAGGCAGATACTTTTCTGTTAAGTTAAATCTAACTTCACATTTGTTTAGGTAACAACTTGAAAGATTTGCTTGACTCTTTCAGGTGAACGGTTGAGATCATTTTTACCATAATGGTTTAATCTGCTCTGGGCTTTGTAATCCTAGATAAGCGTTATTAGGAGCAAACTGTAGACAGTGTTTTTAGAAAAGAAAAAAGTTTAAGAAATCTTTGAAAACTTTTGAATGTTTTATTATTGTTGTTGCTTCTGGAGTCCTAATACAGTTAATACCAGAACTGTCATTTTTTTTTTGTGTAATCTGTCCAAAGATCATGAGTATTTGACTTGTGATCAGTATATGTACACACTGACTCATGAAAGTTAGGATTTTGCTGAATTATGCCTCTATTTTTGTCCATGCATGCTTCTATTAGTGACATGCTTAAGCAACAAGTAAAGTTTCCATCTTTTCCTTATTTAAAAAAAAAAGCTAAAAGAGAATTTTCAAGTACATGGGTGGGTTGCGTCCACTGCAAACAGGAAATTTAAGCTTCCTGTATTAGAATGTTTAGCATTTGGTTTGTTTCTGAATTTCTAGTGAAAAAATATCACAGAGACTAGAATTCCAAATACTTTTGATGCATTCAAAGTCCTTGTTATAAATACTTCTTTGTTAGTTTTTTGGAGAAGTCAGTGTAGTCCTGTTAAATAGTGTTGTTTACCTGGTGTGGTTTGAAGTTAGGCAGCAAACTTTATGTACCTTTTTTGTATGATAGAAGTAGGATTCCAAGTAGAAAGGACCAGATAAAGAAAATAAAATTCTAGCAAAATGGAAAGAGGGAAAAAAAAAAAAAAGACCTTTTATAAGGCTGAAATTGAATCGGTGTGACCTAAAAAATGAGGAAGAGATGAAATAATGAGTTCTGTGTGACCTAACTTTGCTGCACTCCCTGCAAATAGCCATACAGAGACAGCTACTGGAAGATTTCAGCTTCAGGTCTAGGTTTTTGCTGTGCAGGGGAGAACAGAGCCAAAAAAATCTGTACCAAGGTCAGTGAAGGGTTGTAGTACACTTCCAACTGCTGAATAGAGCCGGGAGGGGGGGGTGGGTGTATAAAAAAAGGCTGGCTACATTGTTCATTCTTTCCCATTCACCCACGTAGTTCTCAGCTGTCTGTGAAACTGGTCTGCTCACCAAAATAAATGGCCTGATTTTTGAGGATATTTAGTCCTAACAAAGGAAAAAAATACTTCAGTTTTATTTTTTGCAAGTAAAGAAATAGGTTTTACTAGAAGGTGTGTGCCAACTGTGTTATATGGAGAAATAGGTCTCAGCTGTTAACTTTATCTTTAGTACTTTGTTCTTTATTAAGCATTTGTTTTCCTTTTAAATATACTTTTGTGTGGGAAGAAGTTGTATGAGTAATTTGAGAAAGACTGTTTTCTTGTGCACTGTGTAAAGTAAACCAGTTGTCAAATCAGCTAACCCTTTTTGCAAGAGTAGAAACATATCTGGGCTGATTTGTGGCCCCCTTTTTAAGTCTCATGAGGACATGAAAACCAATTAAAACCTAAATGTAACCTGTTCTTCGAGGACAAAGGGAAATTTTAAATAGGACGTGTAAGGAATGTATTATAATGTTGCCCTAATTTGGATAGAGCGGTAAATAAGATGACCAGTCATAACAGACTGCAATGTCCCTCTTCTGACTCTTTCCTCCGCTCCTTAGTGTAGGAAGAATTTTACATGTTATACAAAATTAGGGTGTAAAGAACTGATGTTGTGTGCCATTCCTGTGAGGTTTTTTCCTTATGCCCTAGAAAACAAGAAAATTGTTACCAAAATGACTTAGGTAACAATTTACAGCTCCTCAGAGTCTGGAGATGCAGTATTTGCTACTTGGCTATTTATGTGCTGGACACAGATTTCTATTTAGTTGCTGAGCTATCAGAGCTTTAGTACTACGTTGCTATGTTGATTTAAGTCAGAGTGACTTTATTGTCTTTGTCTCTAGGGCCAATCCGTGATTCAAAATTTATTGTCTTGCGCTCTCTCATACAACCTCTCCCCAGAGCTCTGTTTTAAAATACTGGACTCAGCATTTGCAGAATGCATGGGGAATTGGGAGAGAATTACTCATGAATGGGATCCAGATGAAGATATTTAGTTTCTGAAGTTTCTAGGCAAAGTGCCAGAATCATTAGTTTTTGGAGGTACCCATAGGTAATTTAAGCCATTGCTTTTTGCTGCCAGAAGAATTGTCAGATGATTACTTAATGATTCCATCTTGAATTCAAATGCCCTAGTGAGCTGTTGAAAATGCCTAACACCCAATGAAAAGCACTTTGGAATGTGCAGACGTAGACCCAAAACATACTACCAAAAGCAGCTCTAATGTAGATTAAGGCTTCTGGAATATATATGTAGCTGGCTTGTCCTGGAGAACATATAACAGCAGCTTAGGGAAAAAACCACATTGTTAGAACAGAGATAAATATTTATGACATAGAATGAAGCAGCAAAAGATGCACACTGATTGGAAGAGGGATTTTTTTCATCTACTTTATTATAGATTACTTAAATGATCAAACGACCAAGCTGTAGGAGTTTAAGAAATGAAATTCACCAAGTCATCCTCAGGAGAAGTGAGCAGTGAGAGATTAAAACACAATTCATGAAGAAGTTCTGCCTTGGAAGAAATGTGTATTTTTCCAGTTCAGCCTATTTTTGTGTATTAAGTAAGATTCATATTTAACAGTTAGGAAAGCCAGTGTTTGAGAAAAAAGTACTTGTGCAAATGAAGATTTGCACACCTTGCTCCCTAAGATAAACACCTGCATATTACGAAATATTTATTTGGGCAAGGCAAGCAGAGAAAGGAGCGTAATTACAAGGTGGAGACTGTGTTGTAAGAACTATGTAGTAACATGCTTACTGCCACTTGAAAGTAGCCTCGTGGGTGAGTCTGTAAATGATACTCTCAGAGGAATGGTGAAAAACGGAGAAACAGATGAAGGAGCTGCACTGCTTTGGATCAGCACAATGTGGGCAAAACACAAGTGAGCCTTCCCGAGAACCACTGAGTCTGGAAGCAGTGCTATGAGAGCATTCCCAGGAGAAGCTAAACGGATCGCTTTTTGGACAAAACATGTAAGTGATAGAGAAATTGTATGCACTCAGCAGACACTGCAACTGAGCATTCCCTTATTATTGGCTATGTTCCTTGTTGTGGAAAATCTGCAGGGTAATTTCTTTGGAAGGAACAAAAGAACAAAAATCATGCAATAATTTCATAATAAAGCTTTGGAAGTTAAGCAGACAGGAACTGCAGTAACACGGTTGACCATAGCCAGAGCTTTTCACCTGGAACATAATGTTCTAAAATTAGGCATCACATTAATCTCAATTTATCTGATAATATATGTTACACATGCAGTGTCTTCAACAGTGAACATTTCCCATACACTGAAACAGAATAGAATTAATTAATAAAAATATTTTTATTATATGGTGAGCCCGCACATACGGGATTATCCAGGAACAAGGTTAGAGTGGAGAAGCTGTGTAATGAGAGAATTAATTAACTACTGTTTAAATTGAAAAAAAAAAATGTTTAAGTCTCTTCTGTGAGCAGTTGTGAATGTGATTTCCAGCCTTTAAGAACTTTGACTTGCTATATGTATATAAAAGATTATGAGTAAATATCCTGGAATCTAAAGGAATACCTTCTACTGAATAATGTATTAACAATATACATATGTAATTATTTGATAAACTACTTATTTTTGTGAGTGTATAGCAAGCTGTTTTATTTTTTAAAATTCTAATAACCCCTGTAGAGAGCCAACTGGTAAAAATCTAACATTGACAAAGCTGCAGAAGTTGAATGATAGTGATAAGCGATAGGAATACGAAAAGAATATGGGATGTCTTTTCATTTGCCACTGTACATAATCTCTGTTTCACGAATAGCTTCCCCTTAAATCTCATGGTAATGACTGCTGCATAACAGTGTTCATATTACATTGGTGCAGTTTGTGATTTTAGAAATCATTCTGCAGAATTAAGGCCAAAATATATTGAACCCTACAACACCAAGTTCATAATTTTTAAATTTGAGAGAAAAGATTCTAACCTAATCATGTGGGACAATATGGGAAAATCAGTGTGTTCTGTGAGGCTTATTAAAGTGAAAATTTACGTAAAACATTTTCTCCATAGAAATCATTGGTTCATTATCATATTAAACACTGACTTTATAGATTCTTTCCAGTTTTATTCTTAGTATTTTCATAAGATTTTACTGCGAGGAGAGTATTTAGAGGACAACGAATATCATCTGAATGTATTTGACCTAGAATATTAGATGTAAGCAGAAATTCCATTTACCAGAGAAGGGAACATAGAGCCTGTGGAATGAAGAGGACAACTCCAAAGTCCTGTTTGAAACTAAAAAATTATGGAAGTTAGTATCACAGTAAATATTGCTGTTAATCAGACACCTGGTAACAGAACCCCCCCCCATTTTTTTAATGTATAACTTCAGCAAAAGAGCACTGCTATTTCATAATGATAAAAGTAGAGCGATTCAACTGTTACATTTAGTTTCTGTAGTTACGATAAGAAATGGTACTGTATTCATTGGTTTCCATCAAATACACTTAGTTACAAAAAGTAATTACTATGCCAGCAAATTCAGATTGGATCCTTTGCTTCTGGTGAATCATCACCAGTGGTACGGACTGCCAGTTACATCAGTCATTATTTTACCCTTATAGTATCAGTTGCATATGCTTTACTTCCACTGGTTTGCAAGATAAATCTCACTAGAGCTGTTAGAATCTTGGGGAAATAAAAAAGGAAAAGAAACTTTCCTTTTGTTAATTCAGTGTAGAGAATGTTCCAATTCTTGCTTTTTAGGTTGGCCTGATGTGTGAGAACAGCTTCAGTACAACGTCTAACTGGCACAGAGTAGTGGTGGTAGGCTGCGAGTGAGTTGTGCTGCGTTAGGATTTGCCCCAAACCCCTGGATAAATCAGTCAGCCTGAGCATGGTGTGCCTCTGTGAAGGGGGGTGTGTGTGTGTGTGAATTCAGGCAGCAGATGAGGTCATGTTTGAAAGAATGGTACCTTGAAATGAAATTCCAAATTACATCAGGAACTACTGTCATTCAAAAACTACTCCTGCTAATGGAGTTATACAGAACTAAGCTTTGTTTAGTTCTAGCTGGTCAGTGTTGTGTAACATGAACTCAGTTTGTTCTAATTGGCTTGCTAAAGTGACCTCTGCTGTTAAATCCTTTGTGTGCTTTGTAGAGGTTTTTGCGTATTACCCCGGAATCATAAACTTTTTTTAAACACGAAAATTGGATGTAGAAAATCCACTTTTAAACTGGTAGTTGGATTTTGGAACATGCTGTCCCTGCACTAATAACACTAAATAATTTATGCAGAACCTCAGCTTTAGTAACAAATTTAGCCAAAGTCCGGATTTCCATAGTGTTCTGGTTTTGCTGGGGCATCTTACCATCAAACTGTAATTCTGCAGCGTGTTTTCTCCTTGCTGCTGTATGCTCAGTAAGCTCTTGATCAAGCAGTCCCACCGAACTCTGCTCAAATCAGCCTTACTTTAACAATTCCAGATAACATAACCATTCTTGGATCTTACTTTTTAAATTAATAATTCCTAACAAAAGCTAAAAGTAGCAACTTTAAAAACGTACTTTTTCAGTCAGAAGGGGTGGTTCTGAATATACACAGAAATTGTCGATGGAAGAGAAAATTTCTCAATTGTACTTCCAGGGCAAAAAAACCCTAACTGTCAAATGGGTTGCTTAGTCCGTAGAGGCAGGTAACAACTACTTCGCATGCAGCATTGCTAACTTTACTACTCCTGAAGATATTAGATGCATAGAGCTCCTCATATGACATTTCCATGTTGAAGCATTAGCGGAGCAAGTTCAAAAGTTCAGACTTGCTGCTTGATTGTTTTTCTATTAAGGGAACATAATAATAACTAAACCAGTATCCTATAACAGTCAGATGACAGTAAAGCAAACTAAAGAGATTTTGATCTGGGAAGAGTCATCAGTGATGATTATTAAATGTTTTGAGTAGCCTCATAGGAGGTTCTTCTGATACAATACTAATCAGATCTGTTTTCTTCTGAGGACTTTTTCGCTATTAATTATCAGCAAGAGTAGTGTTCAGTTATCTTTTGACTGAGACTTTGCATTGTTTTGTGAAATGATAATTAAAAAAGCTTTAGTATTCAAAAGACTAAAGGAAAAGATTGCAGTAGAATTCTAAACATCAAATGTAGTTTTTCTTTAAAAAAGGAAAAAAATTCAAGAACTATGAAGTGTTTTGAGATGGCAAACACATGTGTTTAAATTATTTCAGATATTTTGCTCTTTTATTTCTAAGTATGTCTTCCCGGTCCATCATTCTGTCCTTGCAGTCCCACTTCATTAAGCCACCATTTTCCCATATACCAAACACAGGTTTACCTTTCAAAATGTAGTGTAATCCCCCCCTATATTTAAATTACTCAGTTTCTCAACAACATCCGCCTTCACCAAGCCAGTGACTATTTTCAGAACCTAACTCTCTGCTTATCAGACAAGCCTGTTCATGTTTCATCCCATTATACCATTAACAAGAGAGGAAATAGCCTCGCAGGCAAGATTAGTGATGACTCCTCATTTTCCTTCAGCTGCTTTTGCGACCTGTACCTCTGCTCAGAGATAGAGATCTGCAGCATGGTAATAGCAAGGGAGGAAATGCACTGCAATTGTCACTTCTGACCGGTGAAGAATTTAAAGATCTGCTAAATTCTGTAAAAGGGATCCAGTTTGGCTAAGGCTTTCTTTAAGTATGATTCCATTGTGGATAACAATAATAAATTTTAGGAGTGTCCCACATATAGGTATTCTACAAAATGTAGTTGTTAATATGAGATCGGAAATAATATCTGACATAGTGTTTGGTCCTACTGTTTGCTACATGATACTGCTGTGTTAAAAAAAAAAACAGCTTTGAAGTTGTTGGTTAAGTATTTGAAATCTGGAAAGGGCACTGTTCTTCCTTCTTCTACATTTTGAGTTAGTTTATCGCGCTGTGGAGGGGAAGGACTTCCTGAGCTTCACTCAGGACCCTTCTGTTATACCTCTTGAGAGATAATGAAGATAATCCTAACTTGTTCTTGGTCTCTGAAGGCTGCTGATTCCCATTCCTTGTTCTACTAAATGAAGTCAGCTAAATTTAAAAAATCTGCATGCTGCTATTCATCAATAATCAGCAGTGCATTGCTTTATGCAGTCAGTCATTTCTAAATGCTTAGTTATTGTTTAGATGTTTTGCTCATGTAATCCTTTGCAGTCTGTTACCTTACAGACTTTGCAGTTTTGAGTTTTTATTGTCTGTGCTTTAAACTTGGTCTGGTTAAGCCAAGAAAGGTTAATTTTGTCCATGTGATAATGATAAATTGTTGCTTTCATGAAATTTTTGGGAAACTTTATTATTAGGAACTAAACCTCCTTCTTTCCCTAGCCTTAAAAAACCCCAAACAAACAACAAAAAAATAACCCCAAACCTCAGACCTTCAACAGGGATAAACAGTGACAATTTGCGAGGTATTGTGATATTAGTACAATGGCAGTATGGTCAAGGTTAAGACTGATAATTCATTCTTTATACTTGCATGGTTCATGGCCTTTCTGTCAAGATTCAAAATGAATGTCTCTATATGGTAAATTCTGTGATGTTGAAACCAAAATGTATGAAATAAGAATGTCATCCTTAGAATGAAAGCATTTCCCTGGTTAGCCCAATTGTGGAGTTTGCCACAAAGAGGCAAAATGTTCTTTGTCCCTCCAAGCTTTCTATTTTCTCTTGTTTGTATTTCTAAGTGCTTGCAAGCTGTGGTTTTGTTTTCCCTTGGATATATTGTATGCTGATTGTAGTGGTTCCTACTGGCACTTCTGGATAACTTTTTAATAGGTATGTTTTCTTTTAGAACCTTTACAGATGCACAGACTGTCTGTAGAGATTTGCTGCCTTGTTTGGAGGAGACCCAAGATGAAGGCATAGAGCCAACAGGTAAGCACGTGAAAAGTGGTCCTTGGAAATTTGAGCTCTTTTTAGAATTTTTTTAATGTAACGTTTGTGTCTCTTCTAGCAAGTTATGACTGACAATTTTTCAGGAATAAGGAGAGGCAACCAAAGTGAGTCAAGGCAACTGAAAAATATTCAGGAACTTTCTGAAACTTGCATGAATTCAATAGTTTCTCCCAGTTTTTGTCTGCATTTTAGATGGTTACTAGATAAAAGTGAAAAATAGGCTGATCCCTTGGAAAATCATACCAATTCTTCTGTTTCCTTTGGCATCGCAGCCTACTTACCAGCTGTCAGCTATTAATGATTTGTCATACTGTGTAATAACTGGAGACTGTAAAGGAATATTTGTATCTTGGTGAGTTCTGTGTTGCACTGTAGCATATGCATATTACTGTAATTTTAAACCAATTGTAGGGGTAAATTAACCTAGTTGTGTTACTGTGTGACTTAAAGAAGGTTTACTAACAGAACTTCCTGAGGTTCTTTGGAAGGTTTGCAGCCCTAAGGGGACTCCCTGTTGCCTTGGTGAGGCTGCTACTGGTGTCTAAATTTGCTTATTTAAACAGGGAATATTTGTTCTATGAGACAATTGGAGCAATGACTGCAAGCAGGTTTTAAAGAAATAAAAGATCTATGTAGGAATATCGCATGCAGACTTTATACATATGTATAAATATATACCTGTATGCATATATATTTACTTTTAAAAGGCAATTCTTTGATACACAATAGGTTTCTTTCCAAGAATTGAACAGCTAGCCATTTGCTTTTTGTTTTTCAGTAAGCAGGAAATAAATTTGGATGGATAAAGGTGATAGCTAATTTCTGTTTTCAAATTTTCAAATTTTTGTTGAACTATGAGATATGTATTGTATGCATAGGTTATTATTGAAGCTGTGATTCTGCAGAGCACTTCCTTGTTTGCTCGTGAAGGCTCTGACCTATTTTTCTAAGAATTTATCTGGGACGCTAGTTACTGCTGTCAGCTATATACCCTGCTTCTTTCCCAGTGGTTGCTCCTGGCTGCAATTTAGAGTAATACGCTGGGCTGTAAACCACAGTGCTCAGGAGGGAATGCACATGCCATTCAGCCACTCCTGCAGAGGTGACCACAACCTCTGGAAGAAAGGTGAGGTGAACAACTGAGGGTGGAAGTCATTCCAGATGTTCCGTAATTTTCCTGCAAACGCAAGTCACACCCCATCCATTTTAATTAAGTAATTCCTTCATTTGTGTTTAGATATGTTTCTAAGTTGATGAATCAGGAGCTTACAATTTAAGTTAGCTTTTGTCTTTCATTTGACTTTGGGAATCTGTGGCACTACTTGTTACCCATTTAAATGAGAAACACTGTTTGACTTGGAAACATCCCACAGCTATGCAGATGCTGAGTGGTAAAGTGAGGACTGAATGTCAAAAACTTCTTCCAGAAAATCTTTCAGGAGAAGGAATTCAGTGTCTAGTTGTGGTGGGTCTGCTTTGCATGTCAAGAGAAAAGAAGGAGATTCTGATGTTTTCTAGTTGTGCAAATCTGTCTTTCCTCATTTTATAATTGGTATGTTCTGTGACCTTAGGAGTAAATTTGTCTAATGAAGACTGCAGACTGTTCTGGAATTTTTTCCCCATTCTTTTCCACCGATGTATAGAAGCTCATTCCTGTGGAACCAGGACAGATTTTGGGTTTTCTAATGCATATGTAAATCCAGAGTAACCTTATTGTTGGCAGCGAGTATTATATTGGCTTAAAACCAGTGTAAAGTTAAAAGGGAACTCATTCATGCTGGTTTTATACTGATAGAATCACAAAACAATTTGTGTTGGAAAAGACTACTGAACAGCAACTAGTTCAGCTTTCTGCTCATAGGAATTCTTGTGGCTTTGTTCAGCTGCGGTTTGAAAACCTCCAAGGATTCCGCAGCCTCTCAGTCCCTCTCCTTAGGCTGAATCACCTGCACTGTGAAATTATTTTTCTTTATCCAGCAAGAATTGTCCTTGCTGCAGCTCATGTCCATTGCCTCTTGTTGCTCTGCTGTGTGCCTCTGAGAAGAATCTATCTTCTTTATAGCACACCCCTTCAGTCTGTGGCAGACTGAACTTGGATTCATTCTTTATCTTCTCTTCTCCAGATTAAAGAAACCCGTCTCCTTTAGGAGCTTCTCATACATGGTATGTTCCAGGCCCCTGACCATCTGGGCATCCCTCTTCTGGGCTTGCTCCAGTTTGTCAGGATCTCTGTCTTGCACTGGGGCTTCCAAAGCTGCACACTGCTTCAGGTGCACCCTCATGAGTCCTGCGTAGGGGGAGATAATCACTTTCCTTGATCTGCTGGCTATGATCTTGCTAATGCAGCCCAGGGCATTAGTTAGCCTTTATCTCTAGTGGACATACTACTGACTTGCATTCAACTTGTTCACCAGGAACCGCAGGGATTTTTCTGCTGAGCCAGCTGGCATCCAGTCTGTGCTGTTGCATGGGGTTATTCTACCCTGAATGCAAGACTTGTATTCACCCTTGTCAAGGTTTAAGGTTTATGTCAGCCCATTCTTTCAGTTTGCTGAGGTCTATCAGAATGGCAGCCCTGCCTTTTGGCCTGACGGCCAATTCCCCAGGTTTGGTGTCATCTTTGAAGCTGGCCAGGGTGCATTCTGTTGTCCAAGACAATAATGCAGTCATTAAACAGTGTTGTTCTCAGGACTAACCCCTGAAGAATGTCACTTGTAATTGACTGCTAGTTAGACTTAGAAATGTTGACCACTGTTCTTGAAGACTAATTATCCTGCCAATTTTTTATTCACCTGTTATTCCAACTCCATCTAGTCTAAACCTTCCAAGGATGCTGGGGGAAGACCTTGTTAAAGACTTTGATAAAGGTAAAGTGAACAACATGCCACTGCTTTCCCCATCTCAGAGCCAGTCATCTCATCATGGAGGGCAGTTGGGTTGGATATACCAAGGCCAAATCAAGTCTGTCCATTCTGGCTTATCTCAGTCATCATTTTATAGCTTAAAATGATTTCTGGGAGACTTGTTCTATAGCCTTTCCACAGACTGAGGTGAGTCTGATTGGTCTTTAGTTATTTGAATCTTCTTTCTTCCCCTTTTTGAAGACAAGTGTGATATTTACCTTTTTTTCTGTCATGGGGACTTTACCAGATTGCCACGCTTTTTCAAAGATGATGGAGAGCAGCCTTGCAATGACTTTGGCCTGGTCTCTCAGTGTACACTCTGAAGCATCCCACCTGAGTCCACTGATGTTTTTGTATGTGTCCAGTTTGCATAGGTTGTCCCTGCTTTGATCTTCCTCTGCTGTTGTACATAAAACTTCTCACCTGCCACTAGGCACAGAAACGTAGGAAGCCTGATCTTGCTAGTAAAGACCAAAGTGAAGAAGGCACTGAATACGTCAGCCCTTTTCATGTCCTCTGTCAGTAAGTTGCCTGTGATTTCCTTGGTTCTCCTTTTGGCTGCCAGTGTACCTGTAGAAGCCTTTCTTGTGGCTCCTCACATCACTCACCAACTTCAATTCCAACTGAGTTTTGACTTTCCATTCCCGCGTGTCTGGGCGATGTTTCTGTAGTGATGTTTCCTCCTGGTTACACCCTCTGCATGCTTCCATTCTGGTGGATTTTAATCAGTTTTAGAAGCGTCAGTATTGTTATGTTTTGTGCTTGTCCTGATGCACCACTCCCTCCACATCAGTTTGTGGAGACATTTCTTTGGAGATCTCTTATTTCTCTGATCCACATAGGTGGCAGTTTACTGATGTGAAGAGCAGTACATTTTATTGCAATTTGTAAGTGGTCCATTTTCTTCCAATGGAAAATGTGCAAATTTCCATTAACTGAAATATTTGTGTGTGTTTAGCTAATTTAAAAAGACTTCTGCTATTTATTCAGTCTTTTCTATTCAAGACTTTAAAGTTATGTGTTTATTATGGAAAATTGATAATACAGCAGAAAACCCTCCTCTTTCCCCCACTCTTGCAAGGCAGGCAACAGGAATCTGGTTTCTGTATTTTTCTTTAAAAGAATCCTTATGTATATATTCTGGCAGATACATTCAGGTTCACTTGAAATTCAGAAGTTCTGTATTCATGTTTAATCTGTTCATTGGCACAAGGGGAAGTTTGACACAGATGCCAAGCTCTCAGACTCCAACCTGTGTGTACCCAGCTCCAGTTTTTACTTAAAAGAAGTTAAGCTTTCAGAGCCACAGACATCTTGAAGAAAACTAAAAAATAATGGGTCAGAGGAGGAATGATGTATTTGTGTTGTCAGCAGAATGTGATGGCATCATAGCTGTGGAATCTGGGATGATGACTGTCTATCAGAAACGCCTCCAGCAAAGAGCTGAATGCCTTCTCTCGTCATTAGAGCAGAGTGTTGTTGTGCAGGAACTGGCATATAATCAAGATACTTTTTTGTGAGTTAAATCTGAATCAGTTACAAGCAGAAGTTAAATTATTGTTTTAGTTCCTGTCTCTCAGGGCACATCTATGGAATATCACCTGGAGTTACTCAGGTCATGCAGCAGGACCATTCCACAATCAGCCTGTCAGTCCATTTACCTGTCTAAAAGGTGACCTTGGTTCTTCTGCATGGCTCTGACTTGTTCTTCCATACATCGGAATTCATTTACATTCCCCAAGCCATTCTGACAGTCACCAGGATACTTGCAGGTCAGGTAGTGAACAGGGAGAGGGTTTCATTTATATATTAGCTTTAAAATGTAGGATTAGTGGTGGTTTTGTTTTTTTAAAGTAGTACACAGTCTCCTTCATACATTCCAGAGGTCCAGCAGTTTCAGCCAGACTGATTATTCATGAAAAAAAAAAAAAAATCGGACTTGCTATTTGTCTGTTTAAAATATTTTTTATCTGGGCTGGGAGAGACAGCCTGTACCATGTCACAACTGTTCAGTCATACATGGTGGAAAGGAATAACAATTGGCTGATTAAAAATTGTGTTTGTGTTGTATAGTATGTCAGACTCAGTAGAAAATATTTGAGTAACAAATGTACTTTTATAAATTAGTATTCATATGTAAATGGTTCACAAGTCTAGGATTGTATTGTAAGAGATCGGTTGAAAACTCTCAAAGTATTTTTAAAGTGGTAAACAAAGCTTTTAACTGTTTTTTTTTCTCTTTTAAAGTTTCTTGTCGAAAATTTACACTCCAGTGGGAAAACTGCACATCCAAAATCATATATTTAGATCAGCTATCCTTAGAGCAGTTCCTAAGACAAACTGCAGTACAGTCATCTTGTTATACACTGTATGCTTGAGACTGTACTGAGCCATCTCTTCCTTCAGCAGCAAAGACAGTGAATCACGGAAAATTTAGTCCGATTATGGAATTTGGCCTTTGAGGAGAATGACATGGGGAAAAAACACATGAAGAGGCTCAAAGAGCAACAGTCAAGACTCTACCTATCTGAACAAAATCTCTGTCATATTTTGTTTTATCTGACAAAATAGTCTTCTTTAGGTGAAGTTTTTTTTTCTGACCTTGTGGTGGTGCAATTCTTACCCTTCCCGGCCCCTCGTTCTTGGGCTGCTTGGTACTAGGTGTGATTACATCCACATCCCCACACCCCACCTATACATCAATCTGTGGAGATAAGGACTGTTAATGTTAACGAGCTTCTGAAATGGTTATATAATATGGCCTTGGGGGGTCAGTGCCTGTGCCTGGGGTGTGGGTTCATCAAATTCTTGTGCAACTGCTGGAAGGCACCAGAAGGTATTTGACAAAAGTCAATTATCTTGGACCGTATAAACTGCGACCACCAGAGAGGCCCTTTGAGCTCTTCTGTATGGCAGCAGGCCTGTGACCAGCATCTCCCCTGAGCTGGGAGCCTCTCGGGTACCAAAACCCTTACGGTGTCATCTGCTCCAGACGGAAGGCCAGGGTGAAGTCCACCTGCTTGAGTCTCAATTATCGCCCGTTGAGGAATGCCAAGGCATTGGGAGTATTTGCTCTAAACTCGAAAGGGAAATTTTCTTTGAGCTAGCTTCTCTTTCACCCATTCTTTCTCTGTTTAATTGGCGTGTGTGTGGGTACATACCCTTGTTCTGTGTGTGAGTTTGTCCGTTTTGTGTTCATTTTCCTGAACCGAAACATCTTTGTTTCTGTTATATGTCTGTTTTGTGTATGCGCACATATATATATGTATAAATTAAGGTACTGTTAAGTAAGTTAGAGTGAATCTTGTCATTTTAGAATGTCGCTTTTCTTTCAGCACTTCTGAATTATTTTGTATTAATAAATTGCTGTTAGTTATTAATAAATCTAGATTTCTTACTAAGTCATTATCATGTCAGTACTTTCATCCATGACAGACCTTCAGTGAAGTGATATGAAGGACATGAACCAAGGTCACATATGAATGAATGAAAGAGGATTTTGGGTACAAAGTATAATGCAGGTAGTAGGAGTTACTAGAAGGAAGAGCAAATAGGGAACTCTCAGTGGCATTAAGTACTTTGAGCTGGAATGCTGTTTTATTTTTTCTTATGCTCTCTGTAAACCTACCAACCACATACTAATGATGTACCAACGCTAACAGGGTATTTAAAGGATATTTATTCTGGTTTCCCCTTTGGGTTTAGGTGGTACTGAGCTCATTTCCAGCCTGGACATTGCAGTTTTACTTTCAGATGCTAGTGAGGCAGAGCACCTGTTTTTCCCAAAGTTTATAATCAAGTCATTCGGTACTTAGCCAAGAATTCCTTCCCAGGCTCTTGCTGAGAACAATGAGCCCTCTGCTTCAAATCATCTGCGGATTGACAGCAGAATATATTGTTCACGTTCTGCTGTTCTTACAAATTCTATGGGACAGAATAGTTAGATCTTTAGAATTATTTGGTTTATTGTCTAGGTTTAGGAACTGGTTTTAGATTTAAGTTCTACCTGCAAATACATGCAAGAACAGACACTGAAGGGGCGTTCAAGTTTATATTCCTTTGTGATATATATTGTGTCTTGTTAAGGTGATTCACTGAGTCTCTGTGAAACTGATTCTCATCTTAGTCTTTGGTATGAATTAACACCAGAAAAAACTGCCTAAGGAAAAGCAAAAGACGATCCAGTTTCAGAGTACATTTTTGGTTTCTGTGTACAGCTATTGTGATAATCTCATTGAATTTTCTCCTTTTTGGAAAATTTTCTGTTATCTACTGTACATCTACAGTGAAAAGGTAGTAATTATGTGACTTTTGTGATGTTATTGTAGGAATGTTGCTAATATTTTAGTTCCCTTGAAGAGGGAACTCTTTGTTAAAGAGTGTTTATAATATGTGGACTGTAATGTTAGGTCTGTATGGTACAATTTTGTTTTCAACAGCAGTCACCCACCTGTGCCCAACCACACCTGCAATCCCTGCCATCTTTGTTGGTTTAGCAGCCAGAACATCATACAGTTTTTTGTCTGGGCTTTGGTGTGTCACTGCAGAAAATAAATATTTGGATTAACACTAGCTTCTGTCTCTGACAGGTCTTACCTCTCATCCTTTTCAAACCAGGATTGGGGTTTAGTGTGGAAACACCTGCTTTGCCTTCATTACTCATAAAATATTTGTTGGCTGCCACTGTTGATAAAGTATGTCTGTCTGTTACATGGAATCCTTCATAGTTATTTGTTTTCTGAACTGTCTGGATTTATGATCCCCTTCCTCAACTGACCTAAGAAAAGCTCCACACCTATGTTTTGAAAATCATTATGTGTAATTTACACATGAGAAGATGAAGGCACATGGGAATTAAGCAGCTTTGTTTGTATTTATTGCTGTCATTACTATTTTTCGTTTGTCAAAAGAACAAAGGCAAGACTGTGAGTCAGGAGCATGAATGGAACATAATGTGAGTCAGGAATTTTAATCCTGGGTTGAAACACATCACTTTCTGCACCAGGGTTTTTATTTCCTTACCTGGGAGGGGGTACAAAGGTGAATGTTTTTTTGTTTGGTGGGTTTATTTGTTTGTTTGTTTCAAAATGCTCTGCATGTTAGGATATAGCATGGGGCAGTGAAATCTTTAGAAAGAGTTTCACAGAATACTGGCAGCAAACTAGACTGGTTTTGGTATTTTTCAGTTTAGTAGTTGTACTTTATCAGCTGATTATGAATGAGCTTTTCTACAAAGCTAAGTAATTATACCTTTTGCTTCAAGAGAAAGTTGTGGGGTTTTGGTTTTGTTTTGTTTTTTTTTTTTTTTTTAAAATGTACATTTTTGATCTTAACAATGGCTTGCTGTGCCTCTAGTTATCCATTCAAGCCTGACTTGAGGAAGGCTGCAAGTGTGTTCTAAAGTTCTCATGTGGATCCAGCTATGGCTGATGTGTTCATATATTGCCAGAAATGCTCAGAGAGGTAGTTTCCAGGCCCTCTGTGAAGCAACTAGAGGAACAGCATTTGAGAGGGATGTGAAGCATGTTGTGTTTTTGAAAACTCCTGAACTGCTTTTTTTAGCCACTGAGGTACCAGGAAACAGTATAGATACTAGCTGAGTTTTTGTTACCGTTTTTGCTTTCCATAGCTGTAATAAAAGACAGTTGTGCTTATTAACTTGTGTTGGAAACTTTAAAAAGTTGTATTTTCTGTAATTCTTAATTCTGACAAACGCAAGGTCTTTGGTCTGAAATTTTCCACCAGATCTTTATAGAATATATCTTTTTTTTATGCTTATGCTAAAACTATTTCTTCATTTGTGGAAGTAAATCTAAGAAAAAACACGTTCTTAAAATGTGCATGTAGTATTTTGTTCAGAAGTATGGGAACTGTTTGATAGGGGAGTCATGAATGTTTTTTTGTCTTCCTTGTCAGAATTCCCCTAAATTTTGCCAATTTACCGACCCCTAGATTCTCTAAGGAGTGTATTTATACTCAGCCTGCTTCTTGCTGGGTTTACAAGAGCCAAGTAGATTCTCTGTAACAGTCATTTCTTGTGAATGCCAGGGACCGCCCCAGTCCGTGGCATCAGTGGTGAGAGCCAAGTGACATTAGTTGGTGCTCTGCGTCAGTGTCCTGTCAAGGAAGGGGAGGAAAATACAGGGGAAAAAACGTGGATGATAAAAAGACAGGGTGAGGAAGGCAAGAGCAGAAGAAGATGAAAGATGACATGGAAGTAGGGCAAGACAGGAGTGAGCGGTGTGGATATACATCCTGGAACACAGGGCAGATGACCAAGGGAAAAAACCATGGTAAGTAGTGAGGAACAGGATGAAGGAGAATAGCTAGAGGGGAAGGAGGGAGGAAGAAGCTATGACAAACGAAAGTAACTTGGATGCTGAACGGGGACGGAGGTTTCGGATTTTTCGGATCTCTTTAGCCTTCTGATTCACCAGCTACTCTACTAGCTCAAGGGATAGTGGGTTGTGCAGGGCTGAGCATGGGCAAACAGATTCTTCTGGAATTGGTGGTGTCCCTGTGACACAACAGAAGATCAGCATATGTATGGTACTTTTTATTCAAGATACAGAACAAAGT
This sequence comes from Athene noctua, assembly GCF_965140245.1. NCBI lineage: Eukaryota > Metazoa > Chordata > Aves > Strigiformes > Strigidae > Athene > Athene noctua. Next base: position 19,923,451 of record NC_134049.1, on the reverse strand, counting down.
ATAAGAAATAAAGATTTATGTTTCTACATGGCATATTTGATAGTTATAAAACTGAAAAGCCCTTCTCTCAAAAGGTGGGAAGTGCCAGCTGTGCTTAGTCCTGCAGTCTTTATTCAATCCTCTTCTCTTTTGGTACAGTCACATGGTATTTTTCAATGATAGAATATCTTGATGATAATGCTTTACTTTCCAGAGTCTCTGTGGACTTCCTTTGCTGATGGCAGAGTCAGACTGAGAATAGATAGCTCATGTCCACAGACTCCCATAACAGTTCATCAGATGTTCAAGGAGAGCCTAGAAAAATATGGATCCCTTAATGCTTTGGCCAGCAAAAAGAATGGAAGGTGGGAGAAGATAACTTTTTCAGAGTATTATTGCCTCTCCAGGAAAGCGGCCAAGAGCTTCTTAAAGGTAGGTACAGGAAACAAAACTAATTCTTTTGCCTTCTTAACCCCCAAACCAAACAAAAACCCCCAAAATCCACAATATAAGAGGCTTTTCCTATTAACTGAATATCAGCAGTCATATTCCTTATTGAAATAATAATGATGAAAATTGCTCTTGGACAAAGAGATAACACTGCTGTCAAGGGAACTTGAAGAGCTGCTGTGTTACACTGTTTCACTCTGGGGCATGAGTACAAAGTTCAGCCTAAGGCCTTAATGTTAACAAAAGAAAAATAGGTTAAAGCAGCAGTGTCATTAATTTAGCAAGATAAAGACAAATTTTATAATGTTTTAAACATAGGGTAAAATTAGTACTCACTATGCTCTTGTTCATATTGAAAAGTTATGATTTTGGGGCCTTTTTGAACAGCAGAACTCAACTAGACAGGACAAGGTAGTGGAAAGCTTAGATCAGAGTAACTGCTGATAAATACTGGTTTTGCTGTGGATATCAGCATGTAGATGTGCATGGACATGTCTTGTCAATGCTGAAGTAATAAATAAATCAAAACTTTCCATGGTTTATATTTGTATATCTGCTTCATGCTATGTGTTTCTCTCCAGTGTGCCTATATTATATAACATTATGCGTATTATTTTTAAGCTTGGTCTTGAACGATTCCACAGTGTAGCAATCCTTGGATTTAATTCTCCAGAATGGTTCATCTCAGCTGTTGGAGCTGTTTTTGCTGGGTAAGATTTTTTTTGTTTGATTTTGTGGGGGATTTTGGGATTTCTGTTTTGCTAGGTCTGGAAATGTAGCAAATCAGTATTTGGTGTCATATCTTGGAAGTTATGCTGCAACTGATTAGCATGTTCAGTGACCTACTGGAGTCTCATAGCTTTCAGTATATCCGAAGTAGTCCAGACACTCATAAATTGATCCTGTTTGCTATGGACTTAACTGTGACAGTCCCACAGAAGCTGTTGTACAGTGTCATATCACTGGAAGATGTGGGAAACAGATGAGACTCTGAGGTTTATATTAATGATTTGTCTACAGCAAGGTATGTTCAAGTAGATGAAGTGACAGATAAATACTAACTAGCCTGACTCCTTCTGTCCTGATACCTGTTCATACAATTTGTATTTTATCTCTTAAGCTGTTTCTGTGCTAGTGAAACTCACATTGGTATCTGTGTGCAGCTTGAACAGAAAGAGGACGTAAGTGGGGTTTTTTTAGCACTTTCTGAGCTAACTCTCGTATAGTCTCAAGTGGGTTAAAGGGCTGAATTCTCGCCTTCAGCATCTTCTACAGAAGAGTTGAGGGTTTTTACGATGTACGTATCAGAGATACTCAGATACTGTAATATCTGAATACTTGAAACTTGACACCTGCACTGCTGTTTACTTCCACATCTTCATATTCTTTCAGCTTTCACCCGATCTTTGAATATTTTCTTTTTTGATACTAAGTGCATGTATAGATGTGTATATATTTAAATATATGTTTATATATATATACATTTTTGATACAGAGGAATTGTCACAGGAATATATACAACCAATTCTCCAGAGGCCTGCCACTACATTGCTCATGACAGCAAAACCAATGTCATGGTTGTGGAAAATCGGAAACAATTGGACAAGATAATGCAGGTACAAGGTGGCTGAGTGGTTACTTAAAGTCCATAATTTTTCCATTTCTCAATCACATATTGGTCTCAAATACCATATTCGCTATCTGTGTCATTAGACCTCTCATGAGAGTGTTCTTATTCAGAAACCTGGTATCTGGTGTTTGAGCTGCTGGGTAGCTTGCTGCTCTGTTTTCTGTAGTGTCTGTGGCTCACATCTCAACAGTTCTGATTCTCTTCAGCAGAGAGCTCATTGGCTGATTCACTGTAAATTTACCTGGAAAAAAACCCACGTTTTGATCTCATGTTTATAATGTCACCACCTGATTCTGTTTGGAAAAGCACAGACCACTTGAATGGCAGAGATTAGGATGAAGCAAGTTTGTAAGGGCCTGCCATTTACATATTAAGGATGTTAGTGTTCAGAATTTCCTCTTTCCAAAATGTCACTTCGTCCTGCTTGTAATATTAACCACTAAGGCGGCTGAGTTTACTGCACTTTGATAGCATGATGTTTGACATGAGATAGACTTCAGTGAGAAAGGAGGAAGCTCTTTAAGTGAACAATCATAGTTTTGACAAAAGTCTATGGCAGCTTTGAGTGGGTTTCATCAAGGGTGCCAGATTGAAAGCCCAACTTGATGGCAAGATCCTTGTTGCATGGCTTGGTGGAGGCGCACAGGAGGAGCACAGGGCAGCTCCCTGGGAAGGGCTTGCATGCCAGTAAGATGTTGAGGGAGGCGCGTGGCTGGAGAGGAATCATCAAACTTGAAGCAGATTGCTCTGTTTGCTGATGCAGAGGTGCCCTCCATGATGGAGTTTTCTTCCAAAAACATGTACTTGCCAGAGAGAAAATATCCATGGATTTTTTTTCAAATATATTTCATATAAGTTATACATCAATTACTTTCATATAAGTTATACAACAATTACTTTGTGTTTTGTTTTATGTGCAGTTTGAAGGAAGAGGTATTTTTATAAGTATTCTGGAAAAGCATGCAGTCAGACAAGCCTTCTTGCAGTATTGTAAGCCGGCTTTTACAGTAACAGTATCATTGACATTGACCAGGCTATGCTGTCATGGATGTGGAGAGAAGAATATAAATTGAAGAATTCAAGGGATTTGATTCATACACATTTCTATCTAGAAAAAGAAAAGACAGCTTAGGCCAGCACTGCTTTATCCAGCTGAGGGTGTTCTGAAATTTTTTTTCCTGGAGGAACCTAAGACTGAAATAACATTTCAATTGTTATCCTTCTAATAGTATATACATAATGACTACCATCAAGCTACTGCTTTTGTATCGGCACAGATTGATCAAGTCAGGTCAAAATGTGATTAATTCAAAGGCATCTATGAGGCACTGTGTCCCACAAAGTTCAGTGAAATGTATGTTCTTTGTAGGCCATGCAAAGCAGAGAAAGAGCTACTGAAAGCAGCAGCCATTGCAGCCTGCCTGTAAGCCTGCAGCATTATATTTTTATTTATCCTTAAAATGTGCATATGGCTTCCTTTTTTTTTTTAAGAAGGTAGAATGCTTTTTTAGCAGTTTAACAACAGTTTCAGTGAGGGACTTCCTCTATCTTAATTGGTAACCACAGCAGCTAGGGTCAACTTCGAGCTTGAGTTAGACTGTTCCCTCATGTGCCCTTTGGTGCATTATGAGAAAGGATCCTGAGGAGCTATTTCTGGTTGAGCCATTTTTTGGCTGAAAACAGATTTTCTAGAGCAGACTGTGTAGCTTCTCTCTTTTTCCCTTCTTTCTTTTCTCTTTCCCCACTCGCTCTCTTGCTTGTTGAGCTAATTGGTTGTGTGTTTAGGGGAGAATACTTCAGGGTGGAGGGAAAGAAGAGGTTTCCTGTACTGTCAAGGCATTACAGTTTTGACACTATTTTAGTGAAAAGAAAAAACAAAAACAAAAACCCACAAAAAAACCAACCAAAAAACACCAAAACACACAAGATATGAATAATAATGAATAAATCTGTTTAAATAAATTCCAACAGATCTGGAATCGCTTACCACACTTGAAAGCTGTTGTGCTATACAAAGACTCCATTCCAGAGAGACACCCAAATTTGTATACGGTATGTGAATGCTAGAACAAAGTTATAATTCATGGGCGATTACTTATTTGGTGAGTTACTATTGTGTTTAATCTGTGGAATGTCTAGCATCCAGAATGCATTTCTGTGTTCCAGTAAACACATGCAAAAGCTTTGTCGGCTTTTTCTGTTCAATTTACCTGTAATTTCATGTTTGATACTTGACACTTAAAATTAGAGCTACATTGTTTAACTGTCCATCTTGTGTTTTCCTGGCTTATTTGACTGGATTAACAAAATACTTCTAGGCTTCAGGTGGGAATATGTACTCTCAAACTGTTAAAAATGAAAATTGTCCACTGGTGCTGGTGAAAATTGAATTGTGGTTAGTTACACTGAATCCAAGAACATGAAAATGATTGTACTTTTACAAATTATAGTTGCATTTTGTTTGAACCCAGTGATAGGCAACAAGTGAAGAGCAGTAACTATGGACTACACAAATAATAGCATATTTTTTTTAGTCTATGTAAAATCTCTGTATCGCATGGTAAAACTAAAGCAGAAAAAAAACACAAAGCCGGCATCAGAAATTTGAGTAGTTGAAGTCCATCCTTTAAGAAGTACAAGGACTTGAAGGGGAACAGAATTTTGTAAACAAGTTGTTCCAATATATTTTTAAAATATAATTGAAAATAGTTAAGTAATGAGAATACAAATATCAGCATTTGAAGTGGACTACCAGTATTAGATTTTAGGCTGAAAAACTTCAGCTGGAGAAAAGAAGGTATTAATGAAGTGTGAACAGCAGAGAAATATTTTAAAATATTTGCAGTTTAGATAATCTGAGGGGTTACTAGGTACACAGGAAAAATGTCTGCAGTTGTTTTTATCATATTCTTTTACTATGCTGAATAGCATACAACTGTTAATAACAAAAAGTTACTGTTACAGTACTGTAAGTGCTGGTATAGAGTATGCCTTGCATCTCGGTACAATAGAAGAAGTAATACAAAGATGATCTTACTGTTTAGATTTGTTAGTAAAAAGAATAAATGCTAGCTGTTAGTTCTGGAACAACATTTAGTTGCTGAAACCTAAATGCCTGAGAATTGATATATTTGAAAACACTCCTGTTCAGGTGTCATGTGGGATGTTTTCTCAATGGAGAAGGGTAGCTGTGGGAGTGTCTGACAGTTGCCATAGTTTTTGTTGTCTAAAGGAAAAACTGGAGATCAAATTGCCAAAGGCAGAAATGATTGTTTATTAGATTTGAGGTAAAGCAAACTGCCCAAACCACATGGCATTTGATAAAAGGGATTTGTGTTGCAAGTTGACAGCTAACATGTAATGAGCAATTGCTACAGCATGGGCAGGGCCCTAGCTCACTGATCAGTGCACGTTTCCAGAAGGCAAACACAGTCAGTAGCGTGTGTGACTGTTTGTACCTTTCATACCCTGTGGAATGGGAACACTCTCTGTTGCAGGTACTGTTCAGTAAACACAGCCTAGGCAACAGACTTAGTGATTAACACATTCTAGTGTGAGAAGACAGTAAGGTCAGGGAAACAGGAACAACTGCTAAGTCATGTAGAAACAATTACATCCTTGACACCTTCAGACCTTCCAGGAGCTAGTGAAATTGATGCAGCCATGTTCTGTGGGAAGGGATAGAATGTGACAAATCCTCTACTTGGTACAGAGCTGTGCACTGTACTGCCTCTCTCTTCAGAGATGTGGTTTGTTGGAAGAAAGTATAAAGCTGATGAAAAACCCTTAGGACAGCCTTGCCACCCAAGAAAAGGAAGTCTAGGTGCTACACGGGCTAACTGTTGTAACACACTGGCCATGGCAGAGGTCTGAAGGAAACAATGAACTCTCCCTCAAGCACAGACTCTCCTTTTTAACCTCTGCTGTCCTTCGCATCATCCACTTTACTGCTATGTGGTCCTAGATACGTCTCCAAGAAATCATTAAAGAACGGAGGTGCTGTATCTTGCATTTGAGTAATACAGTTCTGTAGCATAGTATGAATTATCTCATTCCAATGGGAAACTGACAGTTTGGTTATTGACTTTCTTAAGAAATGTTCTTACACTCTAGTTTTCAATCAGCACTAAAAGCAATGGTACATTTAGAGCATATCAGGTGCATGCAATAGAAGTATCTGGGAGCAACCAATATAATATAGAGGATCAGGTTCAGCCTTCTTCTGGGCCAGTTTGCATGGCACAAAAGTCCAGCATCATAAAAGGTTTAGCTCATTCTAGATTGAGCCAAATTTGAATGAAAGTTGTGACCAACATCATATGCTCTGTTTGCTATAAAATAGCAGATAATTTGGGCAGACATTCACACATATAGATAATGATGCTTCTGCTAAGAAGCTTTCACTCAATTGCTTTATGTTTATGTTAAATAGAAAACAAGGAATAATAGATAGAATGTCACAAGTGTACTCTTACTTAAAACCAGAACATCTACATTTCTTTACTCAAAATTACTCTAACAGTGTGAGATAGTAACAGAATTTTAGCCTCTGTCACTTGTCCATAGTATCCATCTTGGAGGAGGAATAGTATTACCATTCTCTTCTTAGACATTGAAAAGATTCATGGTAGCACAATTCGAGATAGACTATTTGCAATTCATGCATGAAGTTCTAAGCTAGTCTTATCATATTTCTTACATAGTCAGGACCTGGGGACACTTGCCTTGGAAATACGTTCAGAGCAAGGCACTGAAGTTTTCTGCCATTTTTGAGACTGATAAGGTACCTCATCTTTCCCACTTGTAAGAAGCCATTTGATATGATGTATTTTCTGTTACACATTCCAGATGGAAGAGTTTCTGGAGCTGGGAGATGACATATCTGATACTACTTTGGATGATATTATTAATTCCCAAAAGCCAAATCAGTGCTGTGTGCTAATATACACATCCGGAACAACTGGAAAGCCAAAAGGAGCCATGCTGAGTCATGACAATGTATGTACTTCAGGCTCTTCCTTTAGTATAAAAATAGTATTGAGGATATTTATTCCTGTGTTTTGAAATGTCTGGTACATACTAGAGCCTTGAAATCCTGTTGCTTTTGCAACATGGATAGTGTACGACAAAGCAATATTCAAAACGCAGTTGGCTGTTTCTGGTAAAGTATAAGCAAGGTAAAGAATAAAACTCCATTCAAACGAGCACTTCACAAGGTTGATCAGTTTATTATGAGTATGAACTTTTTATTCACTGGTTTTCTTGTGAGATAAAATGCATGTGTTCATAAATATAATTCACAGATTGCCATAAAGTCTCTCAGGTGATGTCACAGGTCATCTTAAACAAATCTTATACATCAACCAGCCACTATCAGCCTGATAGACTGCTTTTTCAAATTTTATTAAAATTGGGGGTGGATGTGTCGTTTTTTTTACTTTGGCATTATTGTATTTCTAGGCTTGGGTTTCTATATCTATCACTGGAGGATAATAAAACTCCAGTGCACAGTGCTGGTATTTACAATAGCTCTACCTGCATTGTTGCGAACAGAAAATTTTCCAGTGATAGAGAAAACCAAAGTTGTTTACAAAAGGGACTTTCTACAGAGTTCTGCTATCAAAGTTTGAAGTGTGGTTGTTTTGAGTTTTTATATTTATTTTTTTTTTAAGGTGGCTGACCAGGAGTAGAAAGTGGTAGGAAGCCTTTCTAAACACATAGACAGTCTGTGAAAGGGCTGGTCTAAGTTGCGGCCTCTCCTCTTAAAATAAAGCAGAAACTATTGTAGACGTGCACACTGTGAGGAACAATTCACCCCAATGTAAGGAATTAATACAGTGGTATCTGGAAGCTGAACATAGTGGACTTGGTAGATGAAAAGACTGATCTGAAGTTGCAAATCCTATGCTCCTCCATCTCAAAGGAATCTGGTGTCACTTCTGTGTTAGCTGCCAAACTATTCCTGGCTGCTGATCACAAACAGGCTATTTTTACCTTGACGAACAGTGGAAAACATGCCTTGCCTGTAGCTCTGCTGCTACCTTCTTTAGTCAAAAAGATGTTTGCCACTGTCCATTTGTAAAACCAAATCTGAGTCAGTCATATATGCACCCACACAAATCTGTGAGTGTGCCTACATGCTGCAAGGCTTGGAGGATAAGCAGTCAACATTGCCACATCTCAGACATCCCATTCTGCCTACTGCATAAGTCTCCCATAGCCACTTGTCCAATGCTGCCATCTAAACTTGGGGTGGCCTGGCCTGACAGCATGCTGGTCCTTAAAAACCTCTCTTGAGAACCTGTATTTCCTTAGACCAAATGTACACTCGTACCTTCTAATTTATTACAAAGAAAAGGAGCTGGCAGGAACATACTGTGATAACAGGTATTGCCTGTGATTGGTATCTCTTCCCTGCCATCTTGAATGATCTCATTTCTGTGTTCTGCCCTACCCATTTCAGATTATGGACTCCTGTGAGAAAGAGCTGTTTCTTTTTTCATACCGTCACATATATTTGTGGGTCTTCCATATGCTATATTCTGATAATGAAGATACACATATTTAGCATCCTTGAACTGCATCTTCTGAGATTAAAGTGGGAATTAGGAAGAAGGGGGGAAACATCATCCAGTTTCACAAGCAGCACATCCTCAAAAATATTCACATATGCAGTATTGCTCTGGAGGGGTGGGAGTGTGTCACTTGTGAACCACTGTGGTGAATATCTCAGAGACTTCCAGAAGAGCAGAATACAGCTGCTGTCTTCCTCATTAGTGTTTCACCAGGTGATGATCAATACATGACAATGAGCTTGCTGCTGATACCAAACTGTCCTTTGAGCTCTCAGATCACTGAGTATTGTTCTTTTTCAGGTAAACATACAGACATAGCACTGCCCTGCTCAGTGTGTCACTAGGCTGTGGGGAGTTGGTAGCATTCACAGCCCAGTGAGGCAGCAGAAAGACTGCATCTAATTATGTTATCTGCAAGTCTGTGTTGCTGCTAAATTCATCTTGCTTTTGACCGAGTTTCCACCAGGGAATTGACAGTCTGGTGTGTTGTCAAAGATTGCAATGTCTTCAGCAATTTCTGTGAGCATCGATTCTTTATAGTTACATTAGCATTGCATGAGGATCCTTAGTTTGTGTTAAAAGGGAAAAAAACCCCCCAAAACCAAACATACCTAATGTTTTTTATTATTTATTTAAACAGATAACTTGGACATCAGCACATTGCAGCAAAGCAGGAGATATGCAACCTGCAGAGGTCCAGCAGGAGTCTATAGTCAGTTATCTCCCACTCAGCCACATAGCTGCTCAGATATATGACCTGTGGACTGGAATCAAATGGGGAGAGCAAGTTTACTTTGCTGAGCCAGATGCACTGAAGGTATCTGTCTGGTATTGCACCTAATTCTTGCACTTCTTCCTCTTAGAAGACATTCCAAGGAGAGAATATGATCTTTGAAGAGATGCAGAGGGTGAAGATTGAGAGTCCATTATTGTAAGAATGATGGAAAATTAAAATCCATTAGACTTATGATCCAGTGCTTTAGACTCCAACTAAAATATATAATTCAGATTTGTAAGGTTCTTTCATAAGGCAGAAGGCTGTGCATCTAAAGCAAAAGAAGTATAAACAGTTTTTGGAGGAAAGGGAGGCAGAAGGAACTAAACCACTGTGCATTTTCCTTCTTGTACGTACCTCCCCTGATGTGTCAGAGCTGGCACACGTTAGTGCGTATGTCTGACTGAGGTAGGTTCAGCAGTTCTTCTTTATATCCTACATGGTATATATGTTATCATCGCAAGATGCAGACTGTATCACTGCTGTGGACCTTATGCAATGTTTTGAAATGGTTTAATAATTTTAACAGGGCAGTTTGATCAACACGCTAAAAGAAGTGCAGCCAACATCTCACATGGGAGTTCCCCGAGTATGGGAGAAAATCATGGAGAAATTAAAGGATGCTTCTGCTCAGTCAGGATTTATGAAGAAGAGAGTGCTATCATGGGCTATGTCACTTAGCTTAGAGAGGAACCTCAACTGCTCAAGTAGGTACGTATTATAATGAGTGAGATTTCTGTCAACCTGGAAGTACCTATCTGCTTGTAATAAACTATGAAGCATCAGTCTCTAAGCGTATATGGGTAAAATTTGGCCTGGCAACAGAGCAAATATAATGCAAGAGGGAGGGTGTAGTTATCAGTTACATTAGGCTGATCTTAAACACGGGTGACTGTTAAAAGTGTCCCGCCATCCTCCCTGAGAACATACTCCCACTAACACGTCCCCCAACTCTGTGTCTTTTGTGAATTGAACAGGTTAGTTTTCAGCTAGGAGAGTTGCCTGATGTTGCACCATGTGACTGTGCAGGTGCTAGGTACTGGTGTAAAGAAAGGCCATGAATTTGAAGGAGGTATATGTGAGGGGGGAGGTTTTGGAGGACAGCCCAGAAAAACTGGCTCTTTACAGTTTGGGGTGTGCACCATGTGAGTAAGAACATCTCATCTCCACACAGTCACCCGTGGGACTCAGGGACACCCACTGGAAATTCTCTGAGCTCTAAGTACATTATCTCTGTTCTGAATAGCATTGGTGTTTTCCTCCATAAGATTGCCCAGATAAAGAATGTTGTATAAATTAAAATATTAACTTAATTTACAATCCTTTCCTGTTCCAAAGTTCTTTAAAGTATGACACAGTGAAGTGTGAAATTGCTTACAGAAAATGGTATTCCAAAAGATCATGCAATGATAATGCTTTGCTTGTTTGATCATTCAGCTTCTCAGATCCTGCAGATTCTAGTTGCATAGATTCTCAGAGACACATTTAATTGATAAAGAATCAGGAATATGAGAGCTTTGGGTTATACAGTCCATTTTTATAGATCCTTTATGTATTTGCCATATTCAGACACCTCAAGCTGGAGTTCACTAGCAGTGAAAGACGCTGAATACATGAAAAAAGAATAAATATGTAACCTGTTCTTACTGATGTAACTTCTGTCAACGCCCAAAACCAGATGGCAAATATATCTCTAAGCAAAATTTGTGTCTGATTTTGTTTCAGAAATTTCATAGCTTGCTCTAACTTACTGTCTCCTCTTGTGTGTTTTGTACTCAGCAGTGATTTAAAGCAGTTCTGGACAAGGCTAGCAGACTACTTCGTGCTTGCAAAAATACGCAATGCACTGGGATTTTCTTCCTGTCAGAAGCACTTTTCTGGTGCTGCTCCTCTCAATACAGAAACACTTTATTTCTTCTTGGGTCTGAACATCACTCTGTATGAGGCCTATGGGATGAGTGAGACCACAGGCCCACATTGCCTATCTGGGCCTTATATTTACAGGCAACACAGGTAATTTTACTTACTTTTTTTTTTTTTTTTTAAGTATGGTATGTTTCATTGTATCTATGAGATATACTAAGTTCAGCAAACATTGCTTATTTTATTTTCTCTCTGTGTGTTTCCACTCTGTTGTGACTTTCCACTCTATTTTGACTTTACTATTAGTAAAATAACTTCCAGGTCAGAAGCTGAATGCCTTGCTTCCATAGCATGCCATGCCAAGAGCACTGAAAGTGATCTACAGCATTATATGCAGAACACAGTTACTAAATCTGACATATATCCTAGCCCTGGCCCAGGGTAGGATAACTTTCAAATGCAAGACTTCAAATACAAAAGTGTTTTTATACCTGAAGATACAGAGGGGGAAAAAACCAGGAAGCACAAGGCAATATAGACAGCCAAAAAGTGCTTAGATGCTCTAACATATCTCCCCTAGTGAATTAATATTCCATAGCTTTCAAACAGTTACAGTAGGGTGTTATTTACAGTCACTAATATTTTGATCAGTTCAGGGATTTAGCATTTTTAGACATTTAGACATTTTATCAGTATTATGCTTAGTATTTCTATGATCCTTGTGTTTTTCCGTGCTCTTCTCCGATAGCTGTGGTAAACCAGCACCTGGCTGCAGAGTGAAATTGGTGGACAAAGATACAGAAGGCAGTGGAGAAATCTGTTTCTGGGGAAGGACTGTTTTCATGGGTTATTTAAATATGGAAGACAAAACAAAAGAAGCCTTTGATGAGGATGGGTGGCTGCATTCTGGAGATTTAGGAAAACTAGACAAGGATGGCTTTCTCTATGTCACTGGAAGAATTAAAGGTAATAAGCAAAACCTTTCTCCATGTTTATGGTAACTGTTCAGCACTGTTCAGTCACACGTCAGATATGGCCCATCTGATTAAGTGTCTTTCCTCTAATGCTAGCAGCACTGACCTAGTTGGAAGGTAAAATAAACTTTCCTATGAGGAAACCATGGTGTGCCCTGTTCAGGAAAGGTTTCCCTCTAGTCTGTAACAGGTAGAGATGATTCAGTTCCTACAGTGAGGCTTTTTATCTCCCAGACCTTTATTCAGTATTAATTAGAATTAGTAATATAAAACAATAAGGCAGGTTTAATGTGTCATCTTTGATTCTAATGGTCCATTAAGCTGTCCAGTCTCTCTCTGAATCTTGCTACATTGTCTTAATTGCACATTAGAATATTTAGACAGTAACGAGAGACAACCCTCTGTTACACAGAAGCTGTTGCTGTAGGTCAGAGCTAGGTTCTTCTGATGCCTTAGGTGCTGTGTTTGCAGAGACTAGTATTGAAGCATGAGAACAGAAGGGAAAGTTAAAGTTAAAACAATAAACCTAGGTGGTGTTCCAGTACATAGCTTGAAGCCTCATGGGAATAAGACTGCTCACTTGCTTACTTGGAAGCTTTTTTTCACAATATATGTTCAGAGTGGGATTGGTCACAGTTGAGATGTAATTAACGAAGATTTAAAAATTGAGTAACTATCATCTTAGAATATATGATGAGTCACTAAGGAGATAACATGGATGAGTGAATTTGTCGTAGGATGACATAGTGTCCTGTTAGGAATTGGGACTTAAGTAGATACTATTAATAGCCTGCACCAAATGCAGCTATCTTGATTTTAACTTGCTTTCTTGTCTGATTCATTTTCCTTTAGCATAGCAGTTAGCAACTCCTAGTTTCATCTCATCATATCATTTGTGTTTCCCTTGCATCTTCTTTGATTGCTGAACTAATAATAATTACTCTAAATTACAGGATAGGCAGACCATCTGGAATAAAATAACTGTCCAGTTTCATTAAAGTTTTAAATCCAAGTCCAGATAAGGTAAAATCTAATAGAAGGTAGTAAAGAAGCTTTTCTTCTAGTGACTGACACAGGACTGCTTCCTTTGGTTCTGTGGGTCCTAACGAGTTTTAGGACTCATTAACTGCAAAGCACAAAGATGTAGCTAGGTGAGTCCATACAGGGAAGGTGTTTATAGAGGTGTGGAAAAGGTTGTTAAATTACAGTTGTCTGGATCAGACACTGAAAAACTAAATGCCAGAGAGATTGGTAGAGGATCTAAGACAAAGACAGGACTAAGGCAAAAGGAGGGTGGAATGAAAGGAAAAAATAGACCTAGACAAGTTTGGAAACACAACTAACTTCAGTATGTATCTGTGGTTTGACACAAGTCTCTCATTCTATGAACGCTACTTGTGCTTCCTCAAAAGTGTGCAGTGTGTTGACTAGGGAGAGAAATAATTTTTATAATTATGAGATCAATGCCTATTCCATACCAGAAGGTTGAGTATAGACTGGAAGTTGTTTCTCATCATAGGTCTCATGGAACAGTAGAGATGGTAGGACCCAAACCTGTGAATGCCAAAAGGGTGTTAGATTCCCTTGATTGCATCTAAATTCTTCAAGTTTAACGCTGACAGGGAATCAGGTACCAACCAGATCCTTAATACATAAATCTGCTGCATTGTTACACAAAGGGCTGGTGTACCATTTGTCTGCATTATTTGTTGAAGCATGTTCTGAAGTGCTGCAGAGATTGTTATCTGAGGACAGTGAGAAGTCATTAGCGTAATGAAAGCAGAGCTGGAATTTACTTAGATAATACTCAAATTTTTAATAATGCCAATGAATATATGTTTATACTTTAGAGCAAATGCATTCAAATAAAAATGCACATTCCTTTATCAGTAGAATAAGGTATCACTACTGTTGTTTACAAACCTTAAAAATATTAAGTTTCCAGTCTATCATTATATTTCCCTCATGTTAAAAGTGGGGCAGGAATCATTATTTCCAGTGCAATATTCCTCTCTTGACTTCTCCCTCACACTCCTCTCTCCTTTCTTTCCACATTGTTTTTATGGAGCCTCCCTGCAGTAGTAACTTGTTTTTGTCTGACCCCTCTTGGTGGCTTTCAGAATTAATCACGACGTTAATGGACTTGTTTTCTAGTGAGGGAGCAACAGTAAGATGGAGAGTGAATCCTATGCTAATTTGGAAGAGATGATTGCTCACAGAAAAAGTACAGATTACACAACAGTGCCTTGAGAATAACTAACCTGTTACTGGATTATGTAAAAATTATCTGGAGCAAATATGTTATCCTTAGGGAGAACTGAGAATTTGAGCACATATTTAAAAAATATTAGCATTTTTATTTTGAAGTTAATTAATTAATAGGCTTTGTTCTCTTTCAAAATATTATCTTTGAAAAAAATTTATTCTTTATGTTGGAATAAAAGTGGATCAATCCAGACATTAACCTGGTCTGTGGAATTTATTTGAAATCCACTAACAGCCTTTCTTTTTCGTCTAGATTTGATTATTACAGCTGGAGGTGAAAACGTGCCACCAATTCCAATTGAAGATGCTGTTAAAAAAGAACTCCCAATTGTTAGTAATGCTATGGTGATCGGCGATAAAAAAAAGTTTTTGGCAATGTTGCTCACCCTAAAGGTAAACCAATTTTAATATTGATTAAAGTGAAATTATACACCTGCATCTAACAAAAGACAAAGAATTTTGAAGAATTTCTAAAAAGACCCAAAATTAGATAGGAGGATTAGTGGGGAAAAGAAATGTATAGCAACTACAGACCAAATCCTGATAGTCTAAACTTCTTATGCTTAAATGATCTGCTAAACATCTGTGTGCTTACTGCAATTTCTCCTATACAGTAATAACACCTATATTTTTATTTATATGCAAATTTTTAATTAAGAAATGTCAAAAGACTGAGGAGTCTCTGTAACGGAGCACAATAATAGCTTTTATTCTTAGAGACAAGCAAAGCCAACAAATGTTTCTGTTATGGGCAAAAATGGTTTCTAGCAGAAACTTTTCAACAGACACAGACTTTCCAACAGAAATTTGTTCTTTTCATAGTACACAAGAGGATGACTGTAGAACAAAATAATTAATAGCTCTGCTGTGGTGCATGCTTTAATTGAGAAATCACTTTTTCCTAAAACATTTGCACTTTATGTTCTGTATACATACATAGGGAATGACCCTTTAGTTTTTCCTCAAGTTGTTTACTTCTGTGACTGATACTCCTTATCTACAGGTACAATAGAAATAGTAATTTAAGAACTCTATCTTCAAAGAATGCTTCTATCTCAAGCTGTTTACATTACACCACAGTAATTCAATCCAATTATGAGCTAAATGTTTACCTGTAACAATGGAAAATACAGTAGAAATTCAAGGTCTATAGATGGACTTTATTGCCTAATTCATTGCCACGTTTTAAGTTGGTTCATGTCATCTGCATACAAGCCAAAAATATTTGCAATTGGTAATGAAGTGGAAAGGAAAGCACTATTATCTGTAGGTGTTTCTGCTTTTTAAGGCTTACAGAATGTTTGGGTGTTAATATTGATTCTTACTAGTTGGGGAGGACCTGATCAGAGAAACGTTTAGTGACTTGCAAGAGTGAGCATTTGATGATTCGTTTCATTTGATATTTCAGAGTGTGCTGGATCCAGATACATCTGATCCCACTGACATCCTCACTGAGCAAGCCAGAGACTTCTGCCAGAAGACTGGTAGTAAAGCCACTAAAGTATCGGAGATTGTAGCTACAAGAGACCAGGCGATATACCAGGCCATTCAGGAGGGAATCAACAAAGTCAACATGAATGCTACTAATAGGGTTCATTGTATCCAAAAATGGATAGTCCTGCCAAGAGATTTTTCCATTTCTGGGGGAGAACTAGGTAAGATTTACTGGCTTATATAGAGGTATACACACATTAAAGAAGCTGCTGATCTAACAGTAGAGTTTTGTATGTCAAATTCTGGGTACAGCCAGTAGAGGGACAGGAAAAAACTGTTATGCAGTATGTGTTAAAGAATACAAAAATTGGGATTTTTCTGCTGTGTACACATGTATCAGTTATCAGTTTGTGCTCATTTACAAATACCGGTCTGTAGATAGATTTCAGGTTGCTTTGGGCAATTAAACAGTCAATTCTTGTTAATTCTCTGTGCATTACAGTATTAGTAACTTCTAGTAATAATGCTGAAAATTTCTCATTTAAAAAAAAAAAAAAGCAAGACATTGAAAGCCTGACAACAGAGCCCCAAACACATTACCAGGCTCTTTGAATGAATGGAAATTGTTTAAAAGCTTTCAAAAACACCATCCTTTAGTATTAATGAAAAAAGTAGTAGCAGTCAGTTATCCCCCTCCTATCTCCAGCTCCCTCTGAAGTCCTAATGCTCATGCAGAGGCAACCTTACATACCACGCTTGCTTCCCTTTTAGCAGGTACCTACACTTACAGAGCAGGAGATGTTCTTCCGAACAGGCTCTCATATAGAAAAATATTAGGAATCAAAGCTCAAACTGAGTAGGATTTTTTGTTCCTGTTTCTGCTGTTGCCACTAACTCCCTCTTTTTAAGGTCCAACAATGAAGTTAAAACGGCTCACTGTGCTTGAGAAATACAGAAATGAAGTAGACTCCTTCTATGAAGAATAAGAAGACTTTCATCCAAGCATTAAGGAAGATCTGTGAGCTAAAGCATTTCCTAATCAAAAGCATTAATGAAGATTTATGCTTGTTTTGGTTTTGTAGTCTATTGAGCTGAACCACTAGAAAACTGCTGTGCCAGTTTAGTTGTTCCTGATACTCACCTGACCGTTTGTCCTCCTCTTACATAAGTATCTACACAGTGTGTCCATTTTCTAATACTGTTTTTATTTAATGACCTAAATGATTAAGATGGAAAGCATCCTCTTGTGTTGTATAAAGTGGGTATAACTGATGAATTCCTCCAGACTGAAGTACTGATCTTGGACCAGCCAGGATTGGAGCAATGTGCTTAATCATGACAAACTCACTCAAGTTTGTTGAAGGGGGAGCATTGCCAAGAGCAAATGCTGCTGCACTGTATGCAAGCTCCCAATGTATTACCAGTAATATTAATAATTAATAAATTATTACCTAGTTTCATTTCTACTTCTATATCCTACTGACCTTCAGATTTTGTCTGTTTACTGCTCACACACCCCGCTCTCTGAAGGTGGTGTTCCGTAATGCTGCCTCATTTATCTACAATCATCCTTCTAACCTCAAGGTCAGTTTACATTTTGCTAACCACCAATTCTTAATTCCCACATTGTTTTGTAGCTTAGTTTTTACAGTGATCATTGCAATCAGTTGCGGTTCAGCCTTCTGCACTGTGGACAGGAGGCGTCCTGTGTCACAGGATGGCAAACCCTGTAAAACAAATCAAACATCCCAGGCCTGCTAAAACCCACATCCGTAGGTTCAGATCTGCAACCCAATGCCTAGGGTTGAGCCAGGATAAACTTTTGCCTAATTCTCTCATAATGTCATCATGCATTGATTTCTGAATCTCAATTAATTCATGCTGTAATGAATTATGTAGTTTGTTAACTTGTTGTTGCATGCAGATTGCTAGAAAACACTCCTTATAGATGCATCTTAACCAGCTCCCATGTTGTATCCTTTGGTAACATTATTCATAACCTGTGCCACCATATGGGCTGTTGGAACAGAATGTACAAGGGCCATAGAAGCTACCATGGCTGTGGCCACAATTCTGATAGCCAAGATAATAAAGGCTATCAGCCATCCAATGAATCACTTTTGTCATTTTGCTGCAACTTGTCTCAACAGCTTGTTTAATTGAGACAGTCCAGAATCACCCTCCCAAGGGCGAGTAAGATTGACTGATAGCCATAATTCAGATCTAGGATTTAAAGGAAAAACTACTGTAAGATTATAGCCAAATACATTTGCCATAGATAGACAAGTAAAATAGTGAGGATCTGTAATGGTGATCTGATATCGGCCACTACTATTGCTTATTTGTGCCTCTTTTCCAGACAGCAAAATATACAGATGAGTTGTACAGATGGTCTAAAATACAGGTGCTGTTGTGGCTGCAGTGGTACACATGCACCCCCTCCTCCTGTGGACGTACACGTGGGGGGGCATCCGCATGCAGTGTTAGATTGGCAACATTCAAATGACATGACTGACTCTCTGTGTCTCGGAGGAAGCCAAGCCCCTCCAGTCCACTGTGTGTCTCATTATTGGCTACCAGTAGATCAGGATCCCACCAGCCTACTGGGGCAAAAAAATGATGATGTGTGCCCAAGATATGTGACCAGCTGCTCCCAGCAAAAATAACAGACCTACACTTACCGCCGATATGGTGGAAATGAGGGCCAAATAGGCAAGAAAGGTATTTTCTGGCGTTGGCATCACTCCTACCGGTGCCATCATGTCTTATTTCAGTTGTACTTGTTTTAGCCTTCCCCAGGTGATAGCTGCAGTCGCCGAGTTCCTAGGGGAATGTAGCGTGCACGTTGATTCTTGCATCATCAGTTGAGAGATCTAGGGTTTTGGGTTGGAGGGTTGCTCCTTCCAGCTCATGATAGGGCTTGACTTTTCTTGCCGGTATCATCCAAAGACCTGTGGGTGACAAAACACAAGCATACCCCCACCCCCACACCAGCAGATCTACTGACCAAACCATGGTATACGTTACATCTGTTTGCCAAATTTCATTGGCTTTCGGGCCTCTGGGAATCACTGCATTGGGGTACACCTGGTCTGCTGGCAGTCTGGGCAAGCTTGGATGATGTCCAAAGCCTGTGACCTAGTGAGGTCACGTGTCTTCTGCAGGCTCTGTACGTTTTGGTGGAAAAAGTCGTGCGAAGCCTGAGGTTTTTGAAAGTCTAATGTGGCTGCTACAGTTGCATCGTCCCGGGCATCCCCTTCTGGTCCAGGCAAAGTAGAGCGTGATCGAATATGGGTGATAAACAGAGGGTACTGACACTTGTCAATCAATGCTTGCAATGCTAAAATCATAGACAACAGTTTCCTATCATCGATTTCTTTTACTAACGCCATCTCTAGTCGCTGTACGACATTAACTACATACGCCGAGTCAGCGACCATCTTTATTTCCTGCTTCGAAAGGTTTGCAGGGCTAGGATAGCCGCTTGTAATTCAGTTCTCTGTGTGGAACCCTCCTGACAACGTGCACAAGTCTGCCACCTTCCGTCTTGTTTCCGTGCAACGCCTGCCTTACCAGTCCTGCCAGAGCCGTCTGAAAAACCGTTAACGCAGCGGAAAGTGGGGTATGGCTGATCTTCTGTACGATTTTAAGTGGTAAAATCGGTATATTTTGTAATATCCTGTTTGGTGGTAACGTCAAAGATATTTCACCTGTAAAATCCACGAAGGCTATCTGAAAGGTAATAGATTGCAGAAGCAAATAGTTAAGCTGTTCTTTCGTACAGAGCAGGTGTATGATGTGCGGATCGAGTCCTGTCAGTGCTTGACATTGCTCTCGTCCTTTCTTTACCAGGGTAGCATATTGTGGTGGTGTTTTTTCTGGAATGGCTGGTAAAAAAAAAATCCACTCCATATATAATAATTCAGGTGCTAACTGTCCAATAAGAGCTGAGGGATGAGGGGCAGTAGGATATACAAACAACCTAACAGGTACGTTTGACCTGCCAGCAGTCTGCCTGGAATTGTTCAATACGCTCACACACTGTTGTCATTTCCCTCCTTGCCTCAGGGGTTATTTGACACAGGAATGTTAAATCTGGGTCTCCCTTTAACAAGACAAAAGGATTTTTTAATTGTTGGGTAGCTATCCTGAGGTACGGTTGTCCCATGTGATTGTTCCTAACAGTTTCTGGAGGTCACTCAATGTCTTGATGTCTATATTAAGGCATAACCTTTGCAGCCTAACAGTACAGTAGGTCCATATAAGTCCCAATTACTTCCACAGCTCTACTTGTATATTTTTGGGGGCAATCTGAAGCCCTGACTGAACAAGCCATTTTTGCAATTGCTGATACCCCTTCTGTAAATCTTCCTGCTCCTTTGCTGCTAATAGAAAAAATGAGGGTTTTGTTCTCCAATTGGATCGAGCACTGAGTGGACTTAATGCTGGCAGATAGTAGGGCTGTTTTTCATCCCTTGTGGTAACACTTGCCATTGATAATGTTTCATGGGCTGTGCGTTATTTATTACGGGTACTGAAAAGGCAGATTTACCCCTATCATTTGGATGTAGTGGGATTGTAAAGAAACAATCTTTAAGATCTATTACAATTAAAAACCAATTCTGAGGTATCATGGTAAGGTTTGGCACACCCTGTTGTAAAGCTCCCATAGATTCCATTACTTCATTTACTGCCCCGAGGTCCTGCAAAAGTCACCACTTTCCACCTTTTTTATTACAAAAATAGGTGTGTTCCATGGGCTGTTAGAGGGTTCAATGTGTCCTGCTTCTAGATGTTCCTGAACTAAGCATTGAGCATGTTGTAATTTCTCCCCTTCTAGGGGCCATTGATCAACCCACACCAGCTTTTGTACTTTCCAAGTCAGTTGTAGGCAGGGGATTATGATTGTGGCCCCTTGCCAGAAGGCTGGGTCTGAATGGTTATATTCCACTGTTCCAACAAATCTCTCCCCTATAGATTCAAGAGACAATCCATTATATATGGCTGTACCCATCCGTTCTGTCCATCTGGACTCTTACTTGGTGTTCTGCTGGTCGAGGATGCCAGTTAAACTCAGACACCAGAGTGAAAAGAGTAGGATGGTTTTACTGTTAATAATTAAAAGATATAGCTAAGTACTACAGAAAATAAGCATTAAGAAATATACAGAATACTACACTTATTACTACATACAGTTAAGCAAGGCAATGCACCTAATCATTATTACAAAATGGGGAGAATAGTGATTAAGAAAGATACATCACCACTTGCATATGCTACCATCATCCAGATCTGCAGTTGCTGGGCAGCCCCAGTTGCAGCGAGGATTTGGAGAGCCTTTCCCTCAAGTGGGAAGTCCCACGCGGTGTGTCCACCCCTAGATGAGGCTTCCAAAGTCATGACAAGCAGGTTCAGCCTTATATACCAAAAATCAGCAAGCCAGAATAAATTACACATTTGTTTTGAGTGGAGACATCTGATTTCATCCTCCTGTTGGATTCCACCCAAAGCCTGGCCAGGGCTCAGGGGAAGAACCAAGGGAGTTTCTATCAAGTTTCTAACACTTGGGTTCTCAGCCTTGAACACTGCTAAACAAGGGAAGTTGGATACAAGTTCTCACAGCATTTCATCCTCACTACTAATTACATTTTGTCTAAACTACACCTTTCACTAGTGAGCATACATATTTTGTTCATGATCAGATACTGATAATTAATGCTAATGGTAATATAGATTTTACTAATTAACAGATACTAATAATAGATAACGTTTAGTTGTAAGGTTCATCTGGAGGTCACCTTTGTTTCAGGGCCTGTTATTCAGGCCCTAGCACTGCACTGGGCAAGACCCTCTTTGTTGTGGGGCATGTGCCACCTATGCCAGTAACCAATAGTAGGACATTTTGCTGTTCCCAATCCAATGGCCAGTCACATTGTGTGATAATAGAAACATCTGCTGCTGTGTCTATAAGACCTTCAAAAGTTCTGCCCTGAATTTTTATTGTCACAATGGGTTTATTTCTCTGAATTGCAGTGACCCATAGAACATCTTTAACCCCTGTACTACCGAATCCAGCACTACCCCTCTGAGCTGACGCTGCCTGGGGTATCCAGTACAGCAATAGCACAGGCTGAGCTATTTTTGTTCCTGGGGAAAGTACGTGAAATCCTGATGTCTGCAACATTACTTTTATCCCACCCTGATAGTCTGCATCATCCCCTGGGTGCCACTTGATGTCGTCTCTGCACTGTTGGTAAGGCAGCAGCCAGGAGCTGCACCTTGTGGCCCTCGGTACCTACATATTGGGAAGCTTTCAGATACTTGCCAAGCTCTGGACACTGCTTGACAGTCAGTATTAGCACTGTCATATGCCAGTTGTAATACTGGGGCTTTGGCTGCCTCAGGGTTATCTACCTGTCGAGAGATTGCTGCCTGTAAATGATCTATAAATTGCTAATATGACTCCTGAGCCCCTTGTCGGATGGTCACAAAGGAACCCGCTCTGTGTTCCCCATCAGGTACCTTTTTCCATGCTATTAAAGCAGCTCAGGAGGCCTGGGTAAAACAAGTGCTGATCTTGCTGGGCTTGAATGCGTACACTGCCCTTTGCCAACCAGTATGTCATAGCCCATCGGCGTACAGTCAGTCACATTGTTCATGGATTGCACAGTACAGAGTTCTGCACACTCAGTTTTCCAGATGGAATACTGTGCCGGCATTAATACCATTTTTATAATGTTAGTGCTTGCCAATCCCTTGGGACCAATTGATACCCATGAGAGATTGCCTCCAGTATACGTGTTGTAAATGGGCTTTGAAGCCCATTCTCACTGATGTTTTTCTCTAGTTCTTTAAAAATCAGGTATGGCAGGGACTCATGCTGCAGCTGCTGGTTGGATCTTAAAATTACCAGAAACACCATAGGGTCCCCATTATTTAGTGCCTCCCTAAAACACGTTTCTAGCCTAGACCCTTTTCCCTGAATCTCTACAGGGAACGCCTCTGGTGGAGGAGGTAGAAAATCTGAATGTAGAGATTCTAGTTGCTCATCTTTACCCTTTTCAGCCCTGCTTGCTTCTCCCAGGGGAGCACTGGGAGTTAACTTCTTTTTCCTGTCGGGATGGGGTACCGACAAGTTCCATTTCTCCTGACAGAGGTTGTAAAGCCATGTAAATCAATCACCATGTAAGGAAGACAGAGGTTGGAACTACAATCCCCAGCTCTTTTTTAGTTTTGAACTCCTGTCCAACCTTTCACCACAATGCTAAATCAAAACTTCTGTCTGCCGGGAACCATGTACAATGCTTACAGATACAGCGCAGTAACTCATACAGTTGATAGTGTTACTGAACATTGGGCAGCCTTCAAGAGCGGCTTTAAAACTTTCATATACAGCTTTTATTCCTTAGAAAACCCTGACCCCATGATTTCAAAGAAAAAAAGAGAAAAAAACCCCTTATGATTTAAGAAAAAGAGAAGAAGAGCTGTATGCCAGCAGCTTCCCACTGCCAGGCACAGCTGTCTGGTACTCACCAGATGAACGAACACGTAGTCTGGTGTCACTTTCCTCCTTTGCGTGCGAGCATGCCGCTGTCTTCTTCCACTTCCCCTAACACCACTTCCCAGTCGGACCAGCCGGGATAGGGGCAATGCACGGAGTCATGACAAACTCAAGTTTGTTGAAGGGGGAGCATTGCCAAGAGCAAATGCTGCTGCACCGTATGCAAGCTCCCAACTTATTACCAGTTGTTTACCTAGTTTCATTTCTACTTCTACATCCTACTGACCTTCAGATTTTGTCTGTTTACTGCTCACATGCTCACTCCGCTCTCTGCAGGTGTTCTGACCTGCTTCTCATGCTTGCAACGTGGTGTTCCTTAATGCTGCTTCATTCATCTACAATCATTCTTCTAACCTCAAGGTCAGTTTACATTTTGCTAACCACCAATTCTTAATTCCCACACTGAAGCACAAAACTTTTTTATGCCGTGATTTTTTTTTTGTTGTTGTTGTTGTTGTTCTAGAGGATGTTGCCTGTAGTTAATGATGTATTTCAGTAGATCAGTAGTGAGCACTATTGCTTAGTGAAACTGTTATACCATTCCAGTGATAATTATTTAAAAAAAAAAAAAAAAAAAGGGCTTTTTCCCCCCCATAAAATTTTTTTTTTCACTAACAAAACATTTTAGACCTAAAGACATTCCTCTTCCATTTTTACAGTGGCTAGAATTCAGACTTTTGTGAAAACAACCACTTATAATTTCTTAAATCCATGTTGAAATAAGCATTACTATTTCTCCTAAAAGCAAATAATCAAAGTTGGGGGAATAGCTCCTTAAGACTGAAAGACATAAATTAGCAAATACAGGAGCTCTCACATTAAAGTGCTATTTAGAACAGAAACATCTTTCAAATTGTTTTCAGCACTCTTTTTTTAAGCAAAATAGTGTGTATCTGTATGTTTCAATATTCACACTGTAAAAATTCTGATAACCGTGAGCTGCATTTCTTCTTCTCCGTATAAAAAATAAATCCTATCGCATGAAGGACATATGTGACAGAAAGTTGTCTAAAGGGTTTGCTGTTCATAAGTGATCGCTGGCAGAGTTCTAACAGCTAACATAAGGAGTTTACAACACACTGTTCTTGATCAAAGAAATCATGCAAATGGGTATTTTTTCATCAAAGTTCCATTACCACTCTTATGCCTCTTACAGACTTAAGATTTGTTGCAAGTACCAATAATCAGCTCAACACACAGGATAGCAGCCTAGGATTATAAAAACAAAACAAGCAATAGGACTTGGAAAAGTTTATTTTTTCCCCATTTTGTGCGCAATGGTAATTCAGAAGTTCTTAAACAACATTAATCTAAATGAAACAAGGAAGCAGCAGCTTGTTAATCACAGAAAGAAATGTTGCCCTATTCACCAAAAGCAGAGTGCATGAGGAATAAAGCTCACTGTCCCTCCTCCAACATGTTGTTAGACCATATAAAAAAAAAAAGCTGGGATGCTTATGTTATAGAGTGACACTAGAAGTTGTTACTCAAAGTTGCTTTTACTTCTGAAACAACCAGCCTAAACAGTCTTAATAGAAAGTAATTAAGCGGAGTAATATCTATTAATAACAATAAGCTTTAAGAAGCCTGGTTCTGGCAGTAGGAATAATCCTGTGCTATAGTCATGAGTTTGAAAAATACACATTTTTCTTGCAGGGTGCAAGCATACCTTAAGACATACAGACCAGAATGACTCATATGATGATCTTTATGTGATGAAGAAGGGAGGGAAAGAGTTGCTTTTGCGCCCATTAAGCTTAGTAAGCAGGGAAAAATAGTCTCAGATCCCCTTGAATAGGGATGAAATGTATTTCTGGAACATAGGCACCAGAGCCAAGCCTTTGATCTGTCTTAATCGATTTAGGACTAGTCCCTTACATTCAGACTTTCTACATTAAAATTACTAGTCAATAGAGCAAGACACATGGAACAGACTGTGTAAAAGTACAACACAATAAGCATTCTAGCAGAAGTCACAAAATAGTATAAATTTGCAGTTAATACTTTCCCCTCACAATATGTAGCAGAACTAATTTGGTATAATTTACTCTCAGTAGAGCTATATTGTAAATTGTGTTTCAGAGAGGAAAACTGGTAAGAATTCTTTTGGTATATAGATTTGAAAAATAATTTTACTTCAACATTAATTCTCACCTCTTGCTGGTTAATGGTTGTGGGCTTTTTAAAAATACACAAGTAGATTAAATCTCTAGAATTTTATATTTCTTTATTCATGCCCTTGGAGGGCAAGACTATATTTATTGAATCACCAGAATATATAAAGTGTTTTTTTCACTGCTTTTAACATTAAGTTGCTCTTAAATGATTTTCTACCCGTTTCTGTTTATGAAGGTCATCTTGTGCTATTGTTAGGCTGAAAACATATCTTTTAAATTTCAGTAAGAGCAATAAAGTAGGTTTTAACCATTAAGGTGCTTTTACATTTCACCAATTCTGTTACTGGTTTATTTGCATAATTTTTCTTTGTGGAAAGTAAAAACCTCTAGTTGAAATGGAAAATGGTAGACAGTTACAGTGGCAATAAAAGAATTCACTTACATAAAAATGTTTACCAGATAGAAAAAAATAAATAAGACAAAGCACTTGGAAAAGTCCACTGAAAGCAGGCACAAGCATCATTTGTAGCCATTTGGACTAAATTTATTAATGGAGAGGCCCTAACTAAAAAGTTTGCTCTCTTAAGAGACAAGCAAACTATATGCATATGGATATCGTTACATATAATGTACTTTGTGCGATGTGTCCTTTCAGAGTTATTACAAGTAGTCTGAGAAAAGTTTAGTCTGTGTCCCGAACTCTGCGGCAAATCTCCTCTGTGAATTCCGAACACTTGGCACTGCCTCCCAAGTCTTTTGTCAAGACCTGAAAGAAAGAAAAAACACTATTACTAAAATGTTTCATAGGGCTAGTCTTGTCACTGAACAGTTTATATGTTGTTCTTGTATGTTGTGTATGGATACTAAACAGGGGTGAAGAGTACATCGAGTCTGAGGTTTTTCTGCATCCCATGTAGCTTTCGTTAATAAGTAATATGCAGACTGAAACAGGTAGAGAAAAATTAACTATGAACATCAAGTACTGTATTTCCAGGTTAAAGTGATTTTATCTTAACTACAGGAAGAATGTGCCTTGGGCCAAAGCTCTCCGAGCCCCTTGGCCTCATAATAGTGTAATTAACTGTTAAGTACTTAAATTTTCAGTAAGTTTGTCCTTTGAAGTAAAATTCATATATGAAGACTCAGCACAAAGTAATTCAGTAAGGTTTTGGGGGTTTGTGTTTTGTTTTTGTGTTTTTTTAAAGGAAACCCACACAAATAAATCACACATAGCTCTTAATGTTGCATGTTAACAGTTCTTTAAGTTTGCTTAGTTTAGTTAAGAGATGGAAAAATGCAGAGTTAAAAGAAATTTTTTAATCAAGTATAATTCCTGCCTGGCAGCATGAGATAGTAAAATAGAAAAAAATATGGGCAAAATTGCTTTCCCAACCTAGCTAGATTAAAGCAGTCTAGGAGATAATTTAAAATCTTTAGTTTTCCCCTTAAATTACACACAGAGAGAAATAAATGGCGGGGGAAGGAAGGAAAGGGAGAAACAGCAAGACAGACAATCAAGGTTACCATTTTAGGATCTTGTCATTTTAACTGCATTATGCTATTTTCAATTTAAAAAGATTCTCTCCTTTATAAGCATATAATCACAACATTGTAAGTAACTAGTAAACAAGTAGCCATGTCACAAAACTTGCACTATGTTATCTTCCATAGAATTACTGACCTGCAGGCGGAGGATTTCATTTCCAGAGCAGTAAATGGAAACTGTACAGGAACACCTCTTTATTCAGTTGTAAGTTTAGATTATTTTTTTTTAAACTGGCTCCTACACACAGTAAGATAGCTGCAAACAGACCACTTATGAAATGATGACAGGTTTTTGTTTAAGCATGCTTGTTACTTTTAATTACAAAGCAGCTTCTTATGCTCCTACCCAAGATAACTGAACAAGCATGGCTAATCCTCTTTAACTGCAATCTTTGGTATCTTTCCAGCTATGTTTTGATGAGTGAACCAATAACATTAAGAGCACAAATTCAAGTCAGGTTTCAGAACATAAGCCCCCCCAGAATATCCCATTTGTGTCTCAACTCTGGAGACACTTACTCCCAAAGGGAAATCACATACAATCTTAACAAAAAAAGTAAATACTGGATAAAAACTGTTCTTTTGTAGTCCAAAAGAAGTGAAAGCAGTTAGAAGGAAAAAAACCATAATTGACCTGAAGAAACAGAAGCATAAGTATTACAGTCAGGACTGAAATGCTACAAATGAAGTGAATAATTAAGCCTGTGAAAGGTAAATGAGTATCCTTCACTTCAGGATCCAGATTTAACTATGTATGCATTATAAACTTCAGAAGTGAAATACCACTAGTTACCTAAACTCTAATCCCCTTCATGAAAAGCAAACATCCAGTTTTAGCTTTTAGAGTTAACAAGGCTATGGAAACGTAAAATGAGTGTTAGTGAGACACAAGGAATGCTACAGCCTGTCCTTACTACTGGGCAGATTTAATACCACCAAAGATAATGTAATTGCTATCAGAGAAGGACAGCGGCACTGCTCATGTGTCAGGCATCCACTGTTCTGGTGTTAATGTTCTAAATTAATTTTTGCTGTGATAGAATATGATTTTAATTCTCACTGCATACATTTGCACACTCTCATATTACCTTTCCATCTTTAATTGTATCAAAGCAAGCTGTCTCAATTTTTGTGGCATGTTTGTGTAGTCCCATGTGACGCAACATCATTACAGCACTTAGAAGAAGGGCAGTTGGATTTGCCAAGTCTTTTCCTGCAATGTCTGGTGCCGTTCCATGAACCTAGAAATAAAAGTGAGCCTACTGGTTATGATGTCAATATGCTGATTAAAATGTCCTAGGCAATTCAAGTGTACACAAGCAACCTGAAACACAGTCATCATGCACAAGCATGTCAGAAATAGGCCTTCACTGTGATACAGTTAGTAGAAAGGAGATAGGGAAGACCAGAACAATTCAGTTCAAAGATATCAGAAAGGGGCAACCTAATAGCTCTCAACTGTGTCCCTCAAATTCTATTTCACAGAGGGTATTTATCTTATGAAAAAGAGGGAAGGCAAAGCGTCAGTAAAAGGACTATGTGTAATACATACTTCAACTATTCTCTCTGGGTAAAGCTTCAGCACCTCACAGTAAAAAATAGTTTTATGGAGAACTTAGTTTAATGTCACGATAAAGTTTTAGATTCTCAAAGTTGAGACAAAGTAGTTATTACTACTCTATTGTGCTTAAGGCAGCTTACCGACTCAAAAATCGCAACTCCATTAGCACCAATGTTTCCACTTGGTGTTACTCCAAGACCCCCAATCAGTCCAGCACACAAGTCACTGGAAAAAAACAAAAAACAACAGAAAAACCCGCGTGTTTTTCCATATGTAGTTGCCTCTCTGTAAGGTATCAAAATATCTTCGTTTCTGATTTTATTGCAACAATAACTTATTTTATACACCCACACAGTCTGAGAATAATATTGGGAAAGAATAGATGCTGTTAGTCACTTGTACTCCATTGGAATGTTTGAAATTTTGTAGAACAACTGGCAGGAGACAATTTAATAAAGAAAATTTAAGAGGAAATTCCAAATACCAGAATAAAGTTGATTAAGACACAAGCACAACAAAAGGTACTCAAAGCACAGAATACATGTAGAAGTCTCAAAAACTAGCAAAAATGGTAATGTACAGTTCCCTGTCACTATCCAGAGGTCTTATTTCCTCTGGAGAGACCACAGAACTACTTTTATATGTAAAGTTCTTCTAAAAATGTGGAAGAATTTTGCTCAGATAGATGAATTACTAGCAGTTTTAAAGTTTATTACATGTAGCTTAAGGAACATGTTCCAGCTGACACCAGACTAGCTTTTCTTTTTACTGAGCAGCCCTTAAGTCACAAGTCTGACATTAACAGATCATCAGACATAAGCATTCTGTATTTGGTTTCTTCCAAAATTAACACAGGGAAGGACAAACCAACTATGCCTACAGTCATCATACTGCACCCTCAAAACTGAACATCCTGATAAACAAGGCTCTTAAAACTGGTATTTTAACATACTGTTTTATTGCCTACAGCTTAGCTAATCAAGGACTAACAAGCAGAAAAGTTTGGATGACGCTGCAGAACAGTATTTTAAGTTTAAGCTAAAATAAACCAATTTGCTTTAGTTTTATAGAGTTTGGGGGGAAAAAAACACTACATTTGTCTACATTTGTCACTATAGGTATTTAATGCTTCAAGAAATTTCTTTCTGTACCTATTTAGTCCAAGAAACCTGTTTGGCATTATGTTCATGCTTTAAAAAAGCACTGTGGGTGAGTCTTTCCCCAGTGACAAAATTGCCCTTCTTCAAGAACAGACTCAAATTCATTGAAAATTTTTAGAATCATGATATTTTAATAGAATTTCTATGAGAACTTTAAAATTGGTGATAATGAACTAGGTAAAGTGAGTCGAAACAGTACTGATGATAGGACTCATCTGATTTGATCTCTCTTAGTTAACAGCATAACAGCTTCTGTGAGGGCCCTATGGACTCCTCTACCAATTCTTAAAGAAAGAAACATTAGTTGGAGTCTGATTTTTCTTAGAGGTGACAGACAGCCTTATCATAGAGAAAGAGAGCAATTTTAAGAGAAGCTCAACAAGCATTTCTTCTTATGTATAAGTTACCTTTACATTTATCATCTGTTTAAAACCAGGAGATGGATTCTAAGATGTAAATTGTTGTTGAACTTTTAAACAGATTCTGATTCAGGCTATTTTCTCAAGCTCTACTTAGAGGTGCAAGGAGAAGCAATGTTATGGTATACACTTAAATGTTCAGGTTAAGATGCTTAATTTTACACACAGTATTTAATTGAATTTATGCTCTACCTAAACATTTTACAGAATGGAAAATATGGGATAAGGGATTTTGCCTTCCAAGACATCAAGTACCTCTAGTATTGTTACTCAAAAATTAAATTTAGTTTGAAGATAAGGAAAAAATACAACACAAAACAAGGGGTGGTAGGATATTAAAGGCCACTCATTTCATTCTTCAGTGACTATCCAGAATCATTTAACTGTATGGCTAGCTTGCTGTAAACACCATGGTCAGACAGTGACCTTACACGATCTATTTTGGAGTTTAAGACTAGAGAGTTTTTCCCCAATATCTAAGTATTCTTTATTACAATTTAAGCCATTAAATTCTTCACTTATTCGGAGAAATTTCTCTCTGCCTCATCTGAGCAATATTTATAGCCTCCATAAGCAGAAACTTCTTTTTTACGTAAGAAACACATTCTCATCATATAGCCCCTCCTAACAATATTAATAACTGAAGTGTAATAATACCATCCTTTCTTCCCATTTAAATGGGATCTATAAAGTTTTAAACTCTGGATATATAAAATCATCACCCATCTGACTAGCATATAACCTGAATAACTGAAAAGTAACAGTATTCTAAATACTTGGTAAATTTTAATTAAATTCTCCATACCTGAGGATGTCACCGTACAAGTTTGGCATAACAAGCACATCAAATTGTGATGGATCTTGAACCATCTGCAAAGAAGTATATTTTCATTAAGGTTAAGAATTTAAACTAAAAAATAGCCACAATTAAAACATATAAATACTCACATTCAGACACACAGTATCCAGATACATTTCATTAAATTTAATATCTTTACAGTTTTCTGCTGCCTCCCTGCATTTTCTCAAGAAAAGCCCATCAGACATTCTCCTGCAAGTAAATAAGCAAGAGAATACTGCAGTTACTGTAAGTAAGCAATAGTGAAGATAAAGAAAACTGCAGGTAACGCAAGTCTAAATAAAAATATTAGAGTGCAGAAACTTGATTTGTGACTAATTATCCCTTATGTTAAATATAAATATTTTAAATATATTACAGACAAGGTACGACTTTTAAATTTCCTCCTAAAATATTTTTGTATCACTAGTTTAACATAATGTACTAGTTTAACATAATGTACATTAATTCTCAGAATGATTCATATTCATTTACTAAAGACTTAATGAGTGTGTAAAGGTGGGGTCACATATTATCACACGTTATGACCTGATGCAGTACAAAGTGTCTTAGAAACTGTAAAAGACTAGTCATTTTCATCCTCAGTTTTTAAATTAATTTTCCTAGTTTAAGACTATTTTTGAAATAAGAGTTTTGCAAGGGAAGTCACAGGATTACTATAAATTTACTAATAAAAACATTAGTATGTAATTATTACAGCTGTGTCAAAACTGGGTCAATATTGCCCATTTTACTTAGGAGGCTTTTACTTATTTTCTATTTTACTTACTCCCAGTAGCATCAACAGAAGTTTTACATTTGAGGAAGATAAAGTTATTTATAATTAGATGCATGTTACTATTTGTCGTTCTTCTCAAAAAGAAGTGTCAACATACATAATATTTGCCTTGTGCACAGCAGTAACGTGGCTTCTCTGATTATTTCTGGCATACTCAAAAGCAAATTCTGCAATACGCTTGCTAGCTTCTTCTGTGATCAGCTTGATACTTTGCACAACACCTTCAACAATCTGAAAGACAGTAGTTGTGTTGGTAATAAAAAATGTAAGCTCATTTTTCAAGTCACTAATATAGATGTTTGGAACAAATGAGTAGAATTCTGAACAAGGTGGTTTCAACAATGCGTTTCACAATAAAATAACTTTTTTAGGGGTAGCAAACTTAAACACCACCCAACTTCTTAGTATTAGGCTGCTGAGATGGGCAAAGTTACCATTCATGAAACAGAGGAAACCTGCCAGAAGCACAACACTGCCAGCAACATACCACATGCTCAATTCCACTGTATTCGCCTTCCGTGTTCTCTCGAATCGTGACAATGTTCACGTCTGTGTATGGGGTTTTGTACCCTTCAATTGAGACACAGGGCCGTACATTTGCGTAAAGGTCAAAGGTTTTACGCAGAAGCAGATTCATTGATGGGTGCCCTGCAGCAATTGGGGTCTTTAAAGGCCCTGAAGGGAAAAAAAAAATAAAAATACAAGAATGAACAAGGAGATAAACCCCTCCATGAATTTCAGGGTTGAAACTCCAGGTAAAGTGGTACTTCTATAGGGAATCTCCAAATTCCTATTTAACCCTTATGCTGAAATGCCACAGGAATTCTCTGTGCTACTGAGCACTACGCAGTGACATTAGTGAGCTGTTTAAAGGCCAAATCGCAACTCTTATGTGGAATAGGAGTTTTTACAAGAGGTTTTCACTTCCACCTAAAAAGATACTATTCATTAGGAATATAGTTATTGCATACTATTGTGTATCAACTGCATTAGAAATGCGTTCTGCATAGAGTCCAAAGGTTGGTATGTTGCAATACCCACCTTTAATATATTTCTTAAAAGATGTATAAAAGTTATGGCTTTGAAATGAAACACTTTTAAGATTACAGAAGATTATCTGACAGGCTGTCCCCTATAATTAACCATTTTATTGTGCTACAGATTAAGGACTTTGGCTTTAAATCAGATTCGTGATAAACACAACAGTATCTAATATCTGCATTAACCCCCAAAGTACCTTTTAATCCCATTTTATTCTTATCCATGGATTCTTTGGCATCTGGAGGTATCATCCACTTCCCTCCTGGTCCTTGGATAGCTGTAACATTCCTCTCTTCCCACTGAATAGGAGCCTAAACACATTTACTCTATGTTAAATTAAATATCATGACTTTTCCTTCAAGTTTTAACTTCTCTTTCACAAAAAGGTGCATAAGGAATTTTGTCCAGGCCTTCCTAAGCAATTTTTCTCTGAGAGTAAGTGAGGTGTTTGAACTCAAAATAAACAATTTTTAAAAAATGGGATTAAGTGAAACAGTCTGAGCAATGTATCATCATAAATTTGTATACTGTGATACCTCCCCTAGGTGTCATGTATACAGAAATGATGAGAATTGCAATATACATGCTATTTCTTTCAAGCTCTTAGAGCTGCTAAGAGTTCTTATATACAAGAGACAAGACATATGAAAACTGAATTCATTGAGAACTCATCATGCATACTGCCTGGAAGACAGTACATAACATAGATATATATTTGTTATCTAACTGAAAATCTGCAAGTGTTCCACAATGCTTTCTGAATTTGCATTCACCACAGGAATCTCCTAAGTGGAGACAGGCTGCTGCCCATTCATTTTGTTGGGAAAAGATACTAGGGCTTTTGTAAGCAAACAGAACCAATCCAAGCATCACATACTAAAGAATCCCCTTTCAAATAAACAAATCTGATTAAATATTGCAAACATGCACTCACACACAAACTTAGGTTTTACTCCTCCACACCTCATGCTTGACTCCCCAGAAATAACCAAAACTATTACAAGGTTTTCATACATAATTGAAAAGAACTTCATTTTTTCCAATTCTAAGTCAGATAGCTGTCAAAGAAATGGGATATACCTTGGTGCTGTTTATGGAACAATTTAAAAGGCATCTTCCCTGCAGAGCTGTATTTCCTTTCAAGGAAACTCAACAAATTCTGGTGAAGTTCCTCATATAGGTAGTAAAACATCTTGGATATACTTAGTTTATACATCACTTAAGTGAGTGTGTTTGGCAGTGCAGCAGTTTGATTTCTAAAAATAAGCCAGTCCTCTCACACACACTTTCGTCTGTACTGGAAGTCACAGTGAATGAAAGAACATGCTCTATCGGTTGCTCAGGATTGCAACAGGATGATTTCACATGATATATTGAGATCATATTTCCAAAAATTAAACACAGCATTTGCTCCCAACTCTCTACACCTCTGCCAGCTAAGTTTCAAGCCCTGCCTTGATACCACAATCCTATCTTTTACTGGCTGAAGCATCAGACTCTATCGTCAGGAAGTTTTAATAGCTGAAAGGTGACTTGATCTTTTGGAAGTTAAAGAGAAAACATTTTCAATATGCCTAGTTAATACTTGTTGTTGTAGTGAAACTTACAATGCTTACAGCAAGACAAATATGACTTACTTTGGCAGCATCAAAAATCTTCATGACAGCAGCAGAAATCTCAGGTCCTATGCCATCTCCTGGGATTAAAGTTACTGTTTGTACCTAGGCAAAGAAATATCAGTAGTACAACAAATGAATAGTTGTTCTCTATGTAGAAAACATTTTCATGTGTTGTAGGAACCAAACAACTACTAGAAAAGAAAAGAAAGTTTCAGTTACCAAACAGTCACTATGAACAGCAGTACTGGACAGAAGCGAGAATGACTAGCTTGCTTGCAAAGGGAGTGTGCAAAGGTTTTAAGAAAATTGTTTAAAAATCTGCCTACTATCTATTCTTATTTCAAAACAGATGTTTAACCTGAAAGGCAAGTTCCTGGTCAGTACTCCTTGAAACGAATGCTTTCTTCTTGAAATTTAGAAAGGAAATATTACCACCTAGTTATTGCTCTTACCCATATGTCTCCAGTATTATCAATGTGCTGCATAATACCGACACATGCTATAAAAGATTAAATCTATGAAAAGCTACATTTACCTTAAAAAAAATCTCAAGCATATGTGAACTTCTCAAGTAACTTCCTAAAAGTCTCAGACCCATTTTTAATAATACCAAGTTATTTTCCACCCATAATGCTTTCAGTCTTGTTTCTTGTATCATCATCAAGCAGATGAAAAATT
Source organism: Athene noctua (assembly GCF_965140245.1). NCBI lineage: Eukaryota > Metazoa > Chordata > Aves > Strigiformes > Strigidae > Athene > Athene noctua. Next base: position 19,888,168 of record NC_134049.1, on the reverse strand, counting down.
GCATGGCCCAGGCTCACTGAATAACAGGAGAAGAAAGTACTCTGATAACAAAAAATATGATCACTATTCTAATCGTACATGCCCCAGCTCTTTTTATTTACAGATTTTCAACAGTTTTATAAGGGCTCTTATTACCTACAAATAAGGCAGCTCACATACGCCATTATTTGCCAAACCCCAAGTAGAATCAAGTCACGTGTTTCCATCCTTCTCTACACAAAATATTGAGAATTTCAGTATATACTGACTGTTTTTTAAACTATTTTGAGCCAAAAAATTTCACTGTGCACAATAAAAGAAGCAGAGCTTCGATAAAAGACCGCTGCTGGTGAGCAAGTACATAACCGATGGAATGCCTGTCTTGCGTTGCTGCTTCACAGCACAGCAGGACTCCACCTGAGCCAGACAGCATTTCATCTGAAACAGGAACGTGGCATGAGCAGAACCGGAGGTGCCTCACCTTCTAAATCTTTTTATACTATGTAAGATATGAGTGACCCTTCAGTTTCTTTGATGACTGTTCTACAAAACCTGTAATTTTAAAGAGGGACTGTGGCTTTTAATTAAGTCCTGCCTAAGGGTGCATGCAGTGGGGCCGAGCCCTGCTTCTGCCTGAGGAGTTTTCAAGGCCACCTTCACAGAAAAAAAAAGGCCTGCAGGCACTTCAAACAGATACACATGAAGAAGGTAAAACATGTACACGGAAATACACAGTCTGCATCTAAAATGCTTTGAAGAGGGCCTTGAAAAGGCAGAATTTTATATGCAAGATATTCTCAAAGCAGCAGTAAAGTAAATCTAGTGCTTGGAGGAAAGTCTGCAAAATAAAATGAGAAGCTTCTCAACAATCTTTCTACTTTGCCCAATATTTGCCCTTTTCCATATAAGTTTCATAAGTCTGGTTTATGTCCATATTTTGTGAGAAGTTTTCATGCCACTTCTATCTTTTGCTGGAGCCTTTTGTAATATCACTTTAATATGCAATTGTCAAAGATAGTAATTAATCAATATAAATCCAGCATAGCACTAAAAGCATATATGTTCACTTATTTAGGCCTTATTTTTTGAGAATGTAAAAATAACAACAGCAATCTTATGAAAGTAAATTTCTGAACCCCTTTCTTGAGAAACTTCTTAAAAGTAAAAAAACGGTACTATTATACTCACAGCATTACCAAAACTTCTGGTCACCTGTTTTTGGTTTTTGAAAGCACCTAGCAATCGAGAAACCTGCAAGAATATAAAACAAAAAGATGCTATTATTTTTTAAAAGTTAAAAATACCGCAGCAAATCTGCATTTTAAAATCATATTGCTTAAAATTTCCTGTTTCAAACTAGTATCAAAACCCAAATGAAACAAGAGCAGCTAACACTTTGCCAAGCTGCTCTCTAACATTCTGTGCACTGACACCTCATGTGGGTATTCTTAGCACAAGGTAAACCCAGGACAGCCGTGCTTTGCAGTGTGCCATACTCTCCTATCTTGCCTGGGGTGAGAGGAAGTTACTGCACAATAACCTGAGTCCTTACATACTACACATTTGAAATAAGGTTGCAGTAACTAACGAAATAATGATATGCTAAGGATTAAGATTCACGGAAAGCAAAGTGATAAATCGAACGCTTTTGCTAACAGTTGGGTGGACAGTATCTTTACACATTTTAGGTGGTTTCCAAAACCACTTCGCATTAGTGTAACTTCATTCAAACTGTGAAGTTTGTTCTTCCACCTTTTACATCTGTATGCTTTGCACTGTTGCCTTCTGTGTGCCTGACAGTCTTTAAAAAGCATAAATGAAATGTACATTAAAAGACAAAATTCACCATAGCAACGAGTCTATACAGCATAGTCAAAGAATTCCACTTTCTAACATCTGAATATTCTGAACTGTCATTAAGCTTCAAAACTGGGATAATAGCTCACACTCTTGCCTAGCTAAGCACCACAGACAGTATCTCCTATTGTACCAGTATCAATACTTAACTGCAGAAAAATCACTGCCTCCGGGTCTCGCCCTCCTCTCCAGGATTTTTCATGCCTCTGTGGCTTAGGGGTCAGAAGACTTCTAAGTGTAAACAGACTTACACTATTTCAGTTCTACCATACTCGTGTATGTAGTCTGTCCACAGGTATCAGGCTAGATAGGAATGTATTTGACAATTTGTATTCCTCTCCTGTCCAATCTGTGTTGGTTACCTCTTGTTTTTACTGACACACATGCTTAAATGTAGCTGTATGGCAAAAGGGACAAACTACATTTGCACCAACAGAAACAACTAGAAACAATATAATTCTCATGTATGTTGTAATGAATGCCACGGGAGAAGTAATTTAAGCCAGAGTTTATTTTTGCTTGTAACCCAACAAGAGATGTACAAGGTCATTGCAACAGGTAAGCAGTGCTTACCATAGGAAGCCATACATTTGAGGCAGCAGCTGGAGCGATTAAATGAAAACATTGACTACACAAGTGTGAGTGCCCTCGTACATATAGTCAGGATCCACATTCCCGAGTAGCCCTGGAAAGGGAACAGTTGGTCTTGCCAGAGATCATGGCCTGGCACATTATACTTCAGCATCTGTAACACCAGCAGAGGATCAGGCTAAGCAAAAGTGATCCGTTCTGACCTTGAAGTCACGTGTCGTGATTAACTCTTGACAGTTCTTTCCTATTTGCGAAGGTATGTGAAGTGGGGCTTCCTCGATGACTTAACCCCCAGTGGGGTATTATTTAAAGGCGCAAAAGAAATTTCATTTACTCAAGGCAAAAAGCAGCAGCGTCTCTGTGACAGCCCGGGGAATTACAGCTGTGTTTCAGCACGGTTCAGAGCCGGCAAATCCCACGGGGCAGGTAGCGGGCCAGGAAGCCATCGGACAAACCCCAGCCACTCTTATTTTTCGCCGCAGTGACCGGGATCGCGGCCTCCTTTCAGGAACGCCGTTTTCGGCCGTTACGGTCCGCAGGCAGCGCCCGCCGAGTGCCGCACGGGGGCCGGGGGACACCCGCCCGCGGCCCGACTGCGGCGAGGCGCCCGCCGCCGCGGTCACCCCCACGGCGCCACCGCCCCGCCAGGCCGCCGCCCCGAGGGATGGCGCGGGGCTCCCCCGGCCCGGGCAGCAGCGGCCCTTGGGGTACCGGCCCGGCCCGCACCCTTCCCGCCGCCCGCGGGGCCCGGTCCGCACCCTTCCCGCCGCCCGCGGGGCCCGGCCCGGGGAGAGGAGGGCGGGGGGAGCCCGCCGCCGCCGGGCCGCTGTTGGGCCGCGAGCCCCGCCGCCCTGCGGGGCCCGGCGGCACCGCGACCTTGCGGGCGGGCGGCCCACGCGGTGGCATCGCCTCGGGCATCACCGAGCCGCCGCCGCCAAGGTCGCTCGCGCGCCAAGGCGGCGCGGGGAAGGGGCTTGTCCGCCCCGGCTTACCGTAGGCAGCCACGCGGCCGCTGCCATGACGCTCCCAGGCACCGCGGCCCGCTGAGGCCCGAGAACACCCGCGCTCGCCGCGAGACCGGAACCGGCGCGCGGAGAGCAGCGCGCCCCGCCCCCGCGAGGCCCCGCCCCCGCGGCCGTAAAGCCCCGCCCCCGCGGAGCCTGCGGCGGCGCCGCGCTGAGGGGGAGGCGGGGATCCCGCGGCTCCCGCCCGCCTCAGCCTGCCCCCGTCCCGCTGCGCCCCGGCGCCGCGTGGCGGGAAACGTCCCCCGCCCGGCTGAGGTACCGCTCGGGTACCGCGGGCGGCGTCCGCCAGCTGCGTGTCTCCGGCCCGGCCGAGATGCTGCCGGGGAGCCATCGCCCTGGGCCGTGCGGGAGGTGTGGGGCGGGCACGGCCCGGTGCCGCCGGAGGACGCGGGGAGCCCCGGCTGCGGTGTCTGAGGAGGTACCGTTATGGCATCTGTGTGGCGACGAACAGAAGCAGCTTTGCAAGCGGCCTCCACTTCTGAAGCATTTGATACTCATCAAATCTCAGCTTCTAGAATAGGTTCGTTTGCAAGAAAAAAATAGGCATTAACCGAGGAGAGTGTCAGCAGAGAAAAAACCAGGCACTTACTTGAAAGTGTCAAAAAAACAAAGCTGTTGAAACAGAGGCAGATTAAAATTTGTATTTGCCTTAATTTTTGAGGTACTTGTCTCGTTTTTTTTAAAAACGTTGATGATCTTGTGTGTGAGTTTTAGGAGTCGGCTGTGGGAGGCCCCAAGCTGTGGAGCATACAGCCAAGGGGACAACACTGCAGTTAGAGTAATAAATAAGAATCGAGACAGCTCTCCTAAATTCCCACCAAGCAATTAAGAAATGCTTTTTCTTCCCTGTGCTTAAGGGCAGCGATGTAGCTTGGGATGTTCTTGAGAGTAAAGCGCCAAGCTAGAACTAAGGCAGTTTGAGCTCAGACCTCTGGGAATAATGGCTTCATCTGACTCCTAAAAGATTTCCTGCCTTTGAAATGGTGATAACACTTCCCTTTCCTGTATGATCTGCTTAGACAAAGTGATGCAGATAGGATATGGTAGGCTCTGCTGTCTAAGTAATAGTGTTGCCATTGCTTGCAGTTGTGTTCAGTCCATTTATGTCAACTTTTGTTGTCAATTAAAACAATTCTAGGAATAAATCAGACTCTCAGCTCTTATATGAGATCAGTACTGAATTTCTGAACTCAGTGGTTGCAATGAGGGGTATAAAATCTGAGTTTATCTTTAAAGTTTAAACTGGAAAGAATTTAAAAGAAAAGTAAAACTACCTTTTGTTTCTCACACTTCTTTAGCAACATAAGGGCTGGGGTTCTGTCTCTGTAATTTTGTGCTAGTTTGGGGGGATAGAGTTATCAGATTACTTGCAGCCTTTCCATTTACTCACCTCTGCCCTGTATGTGCTTGAAAACTAAGACTCTGTGTTCAGTTTCCTCTTGTCTTGAAATTGTGAGTAGGAATTCTCCAAAATGACATTGGACAATATGCAGCTTTAGTGGCCCCTATTTTCTGGGGGTAACTTGCTTTCCCCCCCCCCCCCCCCCCCCCCCCAGGACAGGGCACCAGAGGATACTCACAATTTTTCCCGTGTTGGAACAGCCTGTGTGTATGTTTTATTTTTTTTTTTATAATGCTTTGCATTGAGAATAGTCTCTCAAATGTTGTCTTTAATGGCAAATGTGCAGAATTCTCCTGATACTGATTTTCTTTTGGTAACTACTATTGTTTTTATTCATTTAGACTTTAAAATCTAAATTGGCTCTACAGGTATTTGTTGTAAATGTTTCTGTAAAATGATTTTTTTGGTTGAAAGCGTGGTCATATTTTACATATATTGGCTCTTCTGTTGTGCCGTCTTTAGTTGCCACAGTTTGTGTGTCCTATTCTCTGCTTCTTTTTCGCCCTTTTTGTAAACTGAGGCTTGATCCCATCTCAAACTGACCTATGATGTTTTGAGGACATACTAGCTGATTTCTTAATGTTTTACTGTACTGCTTCCCATGAGACGTATACATCTGTTCTACTCCTTCATATTTGTTGTTTCATTTGCCATGATACTTACCAAAGGACTCCTTAAATGTTGTTTATGTTGCTATAGTACACTGATCACTATATTCATGTTTTCTTGTGTTTTCTGATTGTATTTGCATGTACTTGCTGGGTTTACACTTCAGAGGTGTAATTCAGTAAATTGAGGTGAGGGGAGAAATTGGGGAGAAATTCTTTTTTACATACACTTTCAACAGCTATTGCTGTTCTGATTTGTGTCTCATAGGTGCTACCATAACAGTAACCATCAGTAGTTATTTTGCCTAGAAAAAAGATGCCTATATAGGATAGCTGTAGCTTCTTTCCCCTAGTAAGGACCGTGTTGAGAGTCTCTGTGAGTAAATCCATTACATTAAATTTAGTCTGCTTAGGAAACCATTATTCATTTCTTATTAGTTTGTCCCTGAGGCAAAGCATTGTCTTGTGTAAAGCATCTTTTAAAAAAAAAGTAATTTTTACTAGATTTATTGTGGATAAATTAGGCTTAATGAAATGCAGTCAGAAACCTCCATCTTCTAAGATAGTGTATTTTATTAAGCTAGATAGATAAGATCATAAACCCAACAAATTTGGCACAAGGTTTTCCTTTCTGTTTTCTTTAGTGTAAAAAACTCTACAGAAAGTTCCCACTCTCTATAACAAGTGCAATTTAGTCAGATAGCATCTTTCATCAGTTAGAGGGCCATGAGTTTTGCATCTTTCTCAGGTTCTGTTTATTCATTCATAAGACAGGGCTCAGTCCCATGAAGTGTTCTCTTATAGGCCAGCACTTTCAGACAAATTTACTGTGGTCTAAGCATCCTCCTGTCTGTCATGTGTTGGAAAAGCAACTTTTCTATCTGCTGCAGTAGCATCCAACTGTCATTTTTCGTTATTTTAGGGTTTCTGTTTTGTACAGTTAGTTTCTTATTTATACATTGCTATAAGAGGCAAGGTATGATGGTGTACCACATTACAGTGGTAATGTTTTGTAGCTCTGTAGCATTTTTCTTTAAGGAACTCACAATCATTTTAATTATTTTAGCTCCACAGAACTTATTGTAGGTGAACATTATTATTCCTTGTTTACCTGTGAGCAAACAGAATTGTGAGTAGTGTTCAAGTCAATAAGCCCCAAAGACTCAGGGGGAATTTCCACAGCGTAGGTGGATGATAGAACTTTTCCCTCGTAATCATTGTGGGTAGTGATCGTTGTTACACTCGCAGTAGAAGGAGGCCCTAACAACTCAGAAAGTAGCAACACAGCTGTTCTTTTTGCTGACAGGGTGAATCTTTATGAACAGCTAATCTGCAAGGAAACATCTGTGTGGGAGAGAAATTGTTGGAGTATTTGGTGTAACAGGCATGACATCTTGCAGGTTCTTTTTTCCCCAATTACAAGCTATAGCAAACCAGCTTGAGCTGTGAAGGCAGTAGATAGGCAACTTAATTGTTAAAACTCTGTGTGGATCCTCTTCTTAACAGGTAAAGTGATCTCTGTTCATAGTAGCTTGATCTTCCTTTGATGAGGAATAAGAGCTTTCATACTTAAGCCACAGCCAAATTCTCACTGCATAATTTACAGAGGCAATTTAAGGTAGTATGACCTGTCCGCTGGAGGTTATTAAACTTACACCTCCACTACTAAATCAGAGCAAAGTCACCTGGTGTAGCAGCCATGGCTAGCAACAGTTCAGAGCAGGAGACTTTGCACTGAGGTGACCATGACTTGTCCCACTCCCTTGAGCTGTGGCTGTGGCTGTGGCAACAAGTCCCTGCGGCTGGGGTCAGACTGCAGCCTAAGGTGGGTGTTAAGCTATTGCAGCTGGCAGCCGTCTTGCTAGAAAATATTAAATCTGGTGTACATGGTTGATAGTATATTTTCTGCTCCATTAATTAAACTTTTAAAGGAGATGAACAGTGGCTACTTAACCATGTTCTCTGGTATAATGTAGTTAACCATGTTCTCTGCTGTATATATAGTGTCCTTAGTAAACTTTATTTGCAACTGGTTGTGGGATATGTGTTATGTGTTGCTAAATAGCTTAAAATCACTTGCTTTGGCAAACAGTTTAGAGAAACAAATACAGTAAAGTGTGAATGAAGGCTGGTGCTGCTCTTGCTGTGCACATAGAAAAGTATTGATTTGTTGCAGTCACTTGTGCTGGGGCTAAGTATTGCTTAACACCCAACTGGCAAATAAAACTAATCTTTAGTAAATACAAACAGATAGGAGAAGTGAAAAAGAGCAAACTTGAAAATTATCTAATCTTTGATACATACAGATAGGAGTGAAAAAGTGTTTGTGCATTGTACTGTCTTTAAATTTTACCTAGTCAGTATAGCAAGATAATTATGCAGTGAAACGTAGGTGCTGCTATAGCATGCTGGAGAAGAGCTGGCTAGTATAGTGGAACCCTCAACAATCAGTATTTGAATCCTCTTTTTAAAAATCTGTACATTTTAGTTTTAATAATAAAAAGTACTGTTTATAGTATGGAAAGAAGAATAGAAGAAACAATTTATTTTCTGTCCACATAGCACATAGTCAGTGAGCCATTCCCTTGGCAAGCTGAGTCTTTCTTTAAAACAAGAACTTATAACTCTTTTAAAGAAATCAACTCTTTTTAGCCATACCATTTTTCCTGCATGATTGACGTTAGAACAAAACCATAGCATTTCTAATATGCAAGAGAAAAGGGGGTGGGGGGGTGAGTGGAAAGCCAGGCCCCAAGGAATAAACAGGAATATGTCTGTGAACCTTAGGATCTCTACCTGTGGCCTACTTCGTAACTACAAGTCTTATCTAGTTGGTGCTTTCCATTTAGCCCTTCTGCTTTTTATTGTTGTTATTTTGATTCTAAGGATAGAGACTAGCTGATACGTGTGTCATTGAGCATGCAGTGGGAGCAGGCAGGCAGGAATATAAAAGAAGGTAAAAAATTAAGAAAGATGTCAGTCTTTTCACTCTAAGAATACTGTTAAGTATACAGAACCACAAGATTAAAAGATATGGAACCCAGTCCACCCCTGGTATCAGCTCACTTCTGTGTAATGCCATTAATTTGGCCATTTATATTTAATCTGATTTGCATAGACAGGCAGCTTGAATTAGGCGGCTGTGAATGGAGTGCTATTTCATGCAAATCACTTGACACTAAGTATTGGTCTGGTCTGACTGAGAACAGCTGCTAGCTCTGGCATTTCAGTAGCACCAAATCATAGATAGGAAACATGCTTAATTATATTTATAACCACTAAAGCCCTGGATGAAGCTCATTCGGAGTTGAGGACATGTAAATGACTTCCAAATTCTGTGAAAGTTCTTAATCTCAAGGGACCCTTATGAATTGTTATCTTCTGATTCAAAAAAAGTGTGTTAAAAGAGCAATTTTAATAAATAGAAATAATGTATTTTATAGATTTGGTGTTTTTGCTTTACATTCTGACTTGTGGAGAATCTTTTGGAACATAAAAAGAATCCAATGCCACTGTACTTTGGGGAAAAGAAAAATATCACAGCACTGGTGGCTAGAAAAGCAGAGGTCAGTCTGGCCGTGTGAAAACCAGTCAGTTTAACTGTCTGATATTTGAATAGATGCTTGCTGCACTCTCGATTGGATGGTAGGTCATTCAGAGTTTGTACTCTCCTCACTAGTGTACCTTTTTCCTTCTTATTTTGCAACTGTGCTGCAAGAGATTCTATTGGTAGAATCCATTTCTTTCACTGTTAAAATTCTAGTGTTTGCTTATGCTAATAAGCCTTGTCGAATACATTCTTATCCCAAGCCATTTATTTTGCATATGTGGTAATATATTCTGGTTCTGTAGTTCAGGGCAGTGCTGGTTTGAAGTTAAAATCTGCATTTCTAAATGTGACAATGTACATGAGTCATCTGTTAGAACAGTCTGCAGTTCAACGCTTCATATAATGTTTTTACTACATATCCAACACACTTCATAGGATATTTTTACTACGTATACAATGCATTTACTTTCAGTATTATTCTTAAATGTTTGTTCTTGGTTGTTATATGCTAAGGTAAATTGAACTATTATCCAATACTGTTATCAAGTCAGGATCATTAGAAGCTGTAGGGAGAAAGCAGAAGGTAGACATGCTGTCTTGCTGAGGAAATAATGACCATTGGCAGAGCTGTAGGTATAGAAGGTAGGAAACTTATTAAATATTTATAAACCCTCTCCCATTCCCGTGTGCACAAATGGGAAGTGAACAGTCCAAAGAAACTTACCCATAACAGGTCTTTCCTCCCTGTTCCACTCCTTTCTCACTCCTTCCTCCTGTTGTTACAAGAGCTTATCCTTCTGCAGGTGTTAGATAATATACTTTTGTTTGACTTTTGAAATTTTGTCTGCCTGAATCTCTCTTACGTGCTCTTTTTTTTTTTTTTTTCCCCTCTCCCCGGAAAGATGGAATTAAGAGTTGTATTACTTCATAAAATACACTGTGAGCCCTCTAGTGGTACTTTCTACCTTTGCTTTAGGCAGTGGCAACACCTTTTTCTTTCCAGCTGTGCTTGCTTGAGCCGAAGGAGTCCGATTAACGTCTGTTGAGTCTTCCTGTTTGTTTTTTATTTATTTATTTATTTAATGTGAGAAGGAATACCTGCATTCAGTGGTATACCCGGGCGTTCGGCAGCTCCGGCAGCGCACTCGCATCCTGGGTAGCCAGGGCTGGTTACAGCCCCAGCCTGGAGACAAGCTTTGACCGTGCCAGCCCTGCGGTGGTGCGGGGCTGAGCCTGCAGCTGTCGGTAACACCGGCAGCACGGCCCTGGGCAGCTCCCAGCGCCGACTGGGATGCGCCTTTATCTGGGGGGAGACCAGCTGCAGGAGCGCTCCCTGAGCTAATCCATTTTTCTAGTTGCTGGGTTCGCAGCGGGGGTGTCACAGCCCTGCGCTACCCAGCTTTGCCGCCGGGTGAGGCAGAGCCGCTCCGGAACGTGAAGGTGCCGCCGGGTCGGAGCGCCCTCCGCCCCGCTCCGCCCCGCTCCCGTCCCGGCCGGAGCCCCCGAACCAGGCACCGCCGCAGCGGAGCGGAGCGCGCCCGCGCCCTCCTGAACCGCCTACGCGGGGTTCAGGGCATGAAAAAACCTCTGTATGCCTCTTAGAACAGCAGCTGGAAACGGCGGAGAACCGCATCCCTGGTTTGGGGTGACACCCGCCTGTGATTTTAACGCTTTCCTTCCTGGCACGCTCGAGTCAAACCTTGCCAAGATTTCCCAGTGCTGCGTCCTTCCTCACTGGACAGCTACAGGCAAAACCAGTTCAATGCAGGCTTTGGGATTTTTTCAGCACATTCCCGGAGTATACGTGCTCTAAATGCCTACAGTACAGAGGAATCCAGCTACTTCTAATGGGATGCATTTGCATAGAGGAAGAATTCCTCCTTTAAGATGGGTAATAAGCAAACGATATTTACTGATGAACAGCTAGACGCCTACCAGGTAAGATATTTTAGTCTGCATTAGGGGAAGGCAAGGTGTAATTCTCGTATGCTTGTGGCTTGAGTTTTTCTGTTGTTGTTTCGGGGAGTGTTTTCTCTAAATGTAAACGAAAACTTCATTTCTAGCCTGCATGCATATACTCTACTGTTACTTCCAGCAACTGTAGTAGTATTCTAAGGCTGGGTTGTTGAATATACTCAATTCCCTTCTCTGTATACAGGGAAAGGAGTCAAATCCTCAATGTCTGGACTAGGAAGTATGATAAAGACCGTGACTAGCTTGACAGTGGGAGTTTTTAGTTGAATCTTTCTAATGGGCGTTTCGTAGAGAAGAAAGTGTAGCAATAATGTCTTTTTCTCTCCTTGATGCTTTTGCCGACAGTAGAGGGGGGAAAACAAGTCTTATCTAATTTCACTTCTCATGAAGATGTCCTAGAAGTATGTGTAATGTAATCCAGAATAGGTATCCTTATGCTTGCATCCACTCCTGGATGGCACTTTCTTACCTTAACAGAAGTAGCATGCATTTTTATGTCCAGGGATAGCTTATTGATACTTCTTTATTTACCTCACATTGTATCAACTAAATTTTTAATAGGGTAAAAAAAAAATAATTCCCAGTTTTCAGTCATGTTTCAGCACACTGCAAATCTTACTGAAACAGATTGCAGGAAGCTATCTGAACAGTGGGCATCTTGAACAAGTTTCTGAAAATACAGTGAGGCCTTGAAGGGTGCTGAAGAAGGCGGCAGCTGACTACTTATGAGATGCAGACAGGGCTGGCTGCATTGCTCTGTTCTCTTACACGAAGCGAATTAACGGTGCAGTAAATCAAGATTTAGTTTATCTTGTGATAACCGAAGGACAAATCCAGTGCACGCAAAAGTAAATAACTTTGTTTTTACCTTCAGGATCTTTGACTCAAACCCTTGAAGTGGAAACTGTGGTTTTAAAATACTAATTTTCTTTGGAGTTATGGCCAACATGGACTTTTCAGGGGTGTAGATATTTAGCCACAGAGAGTCAGGCTACGGATATATGCTAAAATGCTTTAAAATGTTATCCCATGCTGAAAGTAAGGCATAAATTAAATGCCTAGCCTTTTTCTTGCCATTGTAGGAAATGTGAAAATGGAGCTTTTAAAATTTCCACTTTGTCACACAACTCACCCTCGCCAGCAGTCTGTCACTGTAATATATTACTCTAAGGTAGTGGTCTTAGATTTTTGTAGTGTAAGAGCCAAAAAGATTTTTTTACATCCCTGTTGGGTAGACAAGAGCGAAATCAAAGATCTGTAAAACACCAGTGTCTGTCTTCCTACTAACAATAAAAATGAACACAGAACAGATCCCAACTGCAGTGAAACAAAACAAAATCCAAATGTAATTAATGTTATCTTCTTGACATAAACTGGCAAATGCAAGAGCTGAAACGTCATCCCTAATTCACTACTCTTCATGTAGAAATTGCCTTTCTCTAATGGCTTTTGCAGCCCCTGCCTTTCATAATGCTGGGTAATTGATCTCAAAGCCTGGCAGTAGTTAGGCCCAGTGGATTGAGTCAGCCTATGGGATTTCTCTGTTACAGGCAGACTTGTAGTTCATTAGTATAGTGCTAGATATTTTTTTACTAGTAATAGCACTTGTTATGTATGGTAAGTACAATAAAACAACAATTTTCAGGATAAAGCCCTTGTTTTGATGGTGATTTGCCTCTGATCCCTTAGTTCTTGCATACCTCTTGAATCTTTTAAACTTAGAAATCCTGGGCTTACTGCTGTAGCCATCCACAGAGAGAGCTCGCTCTGCCCTATCACTGCATTCTGGAGGAGTATGCAAGTGCTGTAACACAAACAGAGCTGTGTAACTTGGAGTTTGCCATCTTATCTGCCTTTTTCTCATTTGTGGAATTCCTTCAGAACAGAAAAAGGGAGAATGTGGTAATGGTTCATAATTTTTAAAATGCAGTTTTTCTGTTTCTTGAATCAGCAATTGGGTTGCCAGGTCCTCTGAACACTGGACCAAAGTAAAACACTGTGTACCAGGGTCCACTTCATAACATCTGTTGTGCAAATCTGTACCCCTATGTACAGCCAGGCATCTACACGTAAATTGCTTTTAAGATGGTTCATTGATTAGTTGGTTGGTTTTGTTGTTTTTTTTTTTTTTCCAAACGAGATCTAGGCAGCTTCTTGTGAATTTGTATGTCTGTGAGTTGGTACTGTACTTCTTACAGTAATACCCTGGTTATAGCATCCATAGTATCAGCATGACTGAAGCAAAAGAGTTAATTTAATCCTTTTTGTAAAAGAAGTTGTTAGGTTTTTTTTACTTTGCACAGTTCCTATTAGAAAACTGTTCAGAACCTCACTCCCTTCATGGTTAGACTTATAATTTCTTAATTTGAATATATTCCTGGCCATTGTGTTATCTAGCTGTAACTTCCACCATTTTTGTGTTTAACACTAATTGCTCTGAGTTTATAGCACCTAACATACTTGAGTAGTGAAATTTTCGTAACTTTTTTAATGCATTATGTTTTAAGTACTTGTTCCATAGGAGATACTATGAGGTGGAAAAGTGAGATGTTCATATGCTTAAAGTATGGTAAAGCCATATGTAAGTGGCTTTGGTTTTCAGGAGCACAGATTAAAGTGCAGAAAAATCACCTGCTTGAAGAGGTAGCATGCATAAATCGCAGATTGTTAATATGATACTAACAAAATAAAATAACCTTATTTGATTTGTCTAAAACTGTCTGAAATGACCATGTATAAAATTTTTTTGCATATGAACTTACATTGAAGAGTCACTTTTTAGCAGGACCTCTACATTTAAATTAAATAACTGTAAATCTGGTCACCCACAAGATTATTGTAGTGTTTTTAATAGGTGTTTTTTAATACTCTGCATTAAGACTGGTGAAGACAGTTGAAACTGTTTGTAAAAGAGATGTGTATTAGGACTTGATAATATTAGACCTGCCGTCTTTTTTAATTCGATATAGGTAGAGGCAAATTAAAGACAGACCGGAAAGGTGCAAATCTCCTAACACCTTGTCATACTACCTGTTATTAAAATTATCACCTGTTATTAAGGTAGTGTTTTAGTTGGCAGCTCTTTACATTTTCATAAGCTTAGTGAAATGTTTTGGAACTGAGGCTTTTGCAATCATTGTTTTTTTCACTGAGATTCACCTCATTTAAAAAGTTAGCCTTGTAAGAAAATTAATTGTACTGGTGTCATGGATTTTTTTACATAAAATGCAAAATCTCACCAAGGTCTGGCTAGGGAAAAGGTAAGTATTAATTAGCAAGAAAGATGTGTTTCTTTGCAATCAATGAACATTTTAAAATTAAGCTTTTTGAAGTTGTTTTGGAGGTCAGGTCTCATAATGAGAAAGGAAAATTGACAGGAATTTTAGGGTTCTTTGAGTGATGCTGTATGAAGATGCTTGAAGCATTAGAAAGTGCAGGTAAACAATAAAGCAACATCAGAGCCATATATTGGCCTCAGTGCACTGCATTGCTCACTGAGAAACAATTACATTGACTAGGAAATGCATAAAGCTGTGCTTGGGGTATAGACAAACCGCTCCCCTGTTTAATCAATCTTACTCTCTTTTTGGGGGTTACTCGAATAAGTGGCTTGAATTTGATACAAATATGGTTCTAATTTTTTTTCCTGATAGAACCTAGAGAATATAGGGCGCAAATATTTTATATCAGATATTACTGGTTTTATTGCAAGGCATTGCTTTTTGTATTTGTTCGTTAATGGAATTGTTTACATTATTTCATGCAACCTCCAAACAAACTGATATTTATCCTGGCTGTCTTCTAGGCAATATTGCAATAGAAGATAGGAATATTAAATAATGACTTGCTGCTTTTACACATGAATTTGTGTATCACAGAGCTTTTTTCCTTTTAAGATTCTAGTCAGTGGGATTCAACTGTATTTCATGGGAATTATGCAAAAGTAGGTGAAACAAGTTACGTTATGATCTGTCAAAAATGCCATTTATAAAGTGAAACTTGGTCATCAAACTGTCTTTTGATTTTAAAAGCTGTGCTTGACTTAATCAGGATCTTTGATGAAGATGAACCCTTTGCAAGAATACAAAAAGTGTATTGATCACAGGTTCTCCAAGATCTTCTGTAAAAAGTACTTTTCAGTTTGACAAAGTATTGCTGTTAATGTGCAAATTTAAGAAACGTAATAATGGAACAAGTTTTTTGTGAAATTATCCTTTAGGCAGATTCTGGTTTCATGATACCATTTAGTGCATGTACAGATTGAGGAAAATTACATTTTTTGACAGTTTGCTTCTTCCTCAGTCCTTGCTCGTGTCTAACTGTTTTTACTCTCGTGTTGCAGTATAAATATATCAACTGGTTCCTATAGCTGCCGATTTTTCCTCTTGAAACTCAGTGAGTGTTTTATTTGTCTGCAGTTCTAAAATACATATGATTACAAATAAACATAGGCTGGATGTCAAAATCTCCTTTGACATTTTGATGTAACCAGCATTTTTTAATATATAAGTCCATATACCAGTAGTATTATTAATGCAGACACTGACAGGGTGTTTTTAGTGTTGAAATCTGGATTCACTAAAGTACTTGGATGGCTGCAACTTAATGACTGGTGCTAGTCTCATTGACTTCCAGTAACTCTTTATATACTGACAGTGATGAAAATACATAAATATCTTGCTGACTCAGTCTTGCACAACTCTGAATCAGTCTTAGTTGTATGGTAACTGGAATAAAAGTATTGAATTTGTAAAATGTTACCAGAATAGATTTAATAATAGATCTTTTATGAATGTACATTTACTTCTATCCAGCACGTTTTAACTTTAGGTTTTTGATTACTTCATAGGATGATGTTTTTATGGTGTTTTGTAACAGTGTTCTTACATTGTGTACTGTTGGCACAGCACAAAACTTCGTTTGTGATTTCAAAAATGAACCTTCAGAAATAATTTGTTTGAAATATTAACATTTAAAATGCTGCAGCATTCAGTACTTCTCATTTAAGAGCTTCTCAGTAAAATAGCTATATAGATCTATATAGATCTCTCTTGCCTTGATATTATCAAAGTGCCTGTTACTGGTTTAATTTATTGACTTGCTGGCTTTTGTTTGAGACTTTTTTCCTAATTTGGTGTGATTTTGTAATGCTAAGACTTTTATATTATTTCCTTATTTATAAAACTTTCTAATGAAGCTGTTACATGATCAGAGTAAATCTGCCCTTATAATACTGTATGTATAAAAGGCAGAATTGTATATTGTTTTAGAGGAGAAATATGCATTTAATGGGTTTAAGAAATGTTAGTTCACAGTAGCTTTGTGTACTTGAACATTGCTATTCTTTCATTCTGTTGTTCCTTTCTCCAGTTTTTCTTCTTTTCTGTACAGAAGTGTTTTGCTTATCAATGTGAAATTAGTTTCTTTCGAAAACTGTGCTTTATGTGCAATGATACTTGCTTCCAAAAGTGGTAAGTGATAATCTTTCATTCAGTGAACTCTGCGGCCATTCATAAACTGCGTGCTGTGCTCTGGTATTGGCAATATATCCAAAAGAACAAGTTACATATGGTCTGATTCTAGAGCCATACCTCATAGTATATTGCGTATGTACACTTTATGTAAAGTATCAGCATTCTCAGCACAGTTATCGCTATTCCTATTTTTTTGTTCAAATCACCTGACCTAAACATAAAGCAGAACCAATCTAGGAGCTTGCGGTGAAGTCTTATTGACTAGTGTAAAAGGCAGTGGACCACCGTATTTCATTCTGTTCCTGTTTTGTCTTAAACCTGCATTCACCTGACATAGGAAATCAAAGAATAAAACTCTTAACAGCCTGGATGTTCTGCTCTTTTGTAAAGTAAGTTTTAAAGCAGAGATCATTAACCCTACTATTGAGTGACTTGCAGAAAGTCACACTACCAGACAAGAGCAAAGCCACCCATGGAACCTAAATACACTAGCTATCTGACTCTGCTCTGCAAAGTATTTTAAGAACCAGTTAAGCCGCCTTAATGCCAAATTTGAGAACCAAGTCCCATTATACAGGCTAATAATCTCATTTAAATCAGTGGGAAATTTTCTGTTTGCTTTATTTTATTCACTTTGCTAGAAATAATGAAGTTAGGTGAATAACTGCAGGTTTAAGTGGAACCTTGTCTCCAAAAAAGCAGCGGTGATGCATTGTCAGACTTCTAATTAACTTGATTATTAAGGGCAGAAGGACAGACTAAGTGGGATAGTTGATCTTAGAAAAGGAGCATGTATTTTCTCAGGGGCTGGAGTAGGTGACCTTTCAAGGCAAAGCCTCTGTTCTAAATAACCTAAAACCCACAAGGGCCCTCCTGTTGACAGAAGTTTTTGAGGCCATTGTATAGCATTAGAAATAAAAGCAACAATTTTCAAGATAAATTCTTGCTAGAAATCTTGAATTGATAAGAATTATGAAACATGATAACCTTTATTTGTTCAGTATTTACTTTGTACTTTCTTAGCAGGACTTCCAGTGGCTCTAATGTCCAGACAGAATAGACAGATTGCTTTTTAAATTCATAATAAACACAAATATAGTCCACATTCTAGAAAACGTATTCTGTGATATCTGTGTCTTAAAGGAAGATGAATGTCATCATATGTTGAAATGACAAATGCTTTCCAGGACCTACTTCACCTTTCTTTATGAGGGAGTTAATTTAACATGTTATTTTACTATTTATCATTCATCATTGTGTATTTTCTGTATGAGTGAAGTAGCCAAAAGAAAATTGGATGATTCACCTCCGTGTTTCTTGGGCCAAAAGTCTTTAATTAAATTGGAATTAAATTGCTGGAGTTCCAGCAACTATAAAATGTAATTATGTTATTTAGACCCTTGTTCCATCGTGACTTTAATCCAACTTAGGGCTGTGCTTTCAAAAATTAAAGGGCAGTCCGGCACCTCTTTCCTGCCATAGATACTTGTTTAAGCTTCATCTCTTGTACCAGCGCTACCAATGCTGTATTCTAATGGTCCAACCTGGAAAGGAATCCAGTTTTGCTAGGTTAGTTTCCAAACATGTTAGTTTCTTCCTTTAGAATTCTCTGATGTAGTTATACTACTCATAGGTGTCAAGTCCACATAAAGGAATAGTCAGAAATAAGAAGCTGGGAGAAACAAGAGCGATGGCTGGACTTCCCTTTCAGAGATGGTTTGGAGCCCTGGCTTTTACATTTGCTATTTGAGACAGGACAGGCTTCTTAATGGGAAAGTATTTCTTACGTGCTGTGTATGATATTGCTGTGGATCAAAAGTATAGGCCAGATCACAATTAATTTGCGGTGCTCTGTCCCTGAGTAGCTATAAGGTCTCTTCAAGTGGTCTGTGAAACCACTGTGCATTTTTTTGACACCCCTCATCCCTGACACACAATTCCATGTAATTGGCAGGCATAATTGGAATACTGCAGTAACAATAGTCAGGCAGATACTTGCAACTACTTTTGTTATGAAGGTTTTCAATATCAGTGGTTTAGATTATATTAGTAAAAATTTTGTTTGGTTAAAAAAAAAAGGCAGACAATAGTGTATGTTGTAAAATTCGTGAGGTAACTCAGATTTAAAAAAAATAATTATGTGGACCTTCAGCAAAAAAAAGGTTTATGATCTGACCTCTTAATGTATCTTCTGGTGGTATTTTTTCATTATTTCTGGAAGGTAAATGATAACTTTTCTTTTTCATCTTTATCGCCATTTGCATATCAATTCCCTGTCAGCTTTCTAGTTAAGTAACAGTCTGCTGTTTTCTCCAGCCTATATAATTACGGGATGATTGCTGCTGAGTGCATCACAATTATTTGTGAGATTGCACCTGCCTTTCATTAGTAAATGAAGCATCCTTAAGTGACAGTTTGACCGTAAATGTTGAATGTGGTGGAATTAATGAAGGCTTAACCAGCTGGCTCCTATTTCACTTTGTGCAGTTCCAGACAATGTGACATCAGTGTCAGCAGCTCACAAGGTGCTTCCTATTGTGCCTTGTAACGCTATTCTGCTACACTACACTGAAGAGCTGCTACATGAAGAGCTGCTTCTCCTGCCACTTCATATGGAGGAGAGCAAGCAAACTCAATAATTGATACCGTGCGGGACTGATAGCATACCTGGATACCTGAGACAAGCTGTTTGACTGCTTCACCTGTGATCATTTGCTCTTCCCCTCCTTGGAAGAAGCAAGCATTTAGCCAGAATGATTCTCAGTTGAGGAAAGAAATACTTTTTCACTACTTGGCTGAAGAGCAGGTCTGGGGGAGTCATACTAGTTGTGTGTACTCTTGAGTAGGACTTACCAAGTCTGATGTTGCTATCATGTCACTAGTTGATTTTAAAATATATTTCACATATGTTTACATTAAAGGAGAAAAACTACTGGGACCTGAATTCTTAGGCAAACGCCTTGTCCCATCACATGGGCCTGTGAGAGAGGTGGATAATGAGCAAGCATTTTGTGGTTTGGTTGTTCCCTATATATACACCCTCATCAGCCACTATAAGACAAGAAGATGTATATTCTCTGAATTTATGATCTGAACAATGTTGTAAAGCAATCATCCAATATTTCATTGCCACCAGTGTTCCTAGTTTCGGATGCAGAACAGAATTTACCCTAAATATATATTAGACACGATAGTGGGGGTTGGGGGATATTTCTGTTTAAGGGATGGGACTGATTATTATAGTTCCTCACAGCACCTGAGAACATAACTTGCTTTGGGCCTGATGTAAAAAGACTTAGAATGCAAACTATTTCACTGCTCATTTGATGGTTCTTTTGTGAAGTGTGTGAATTCTTCTAGCAGAATGTAGATGTTTATAACGAGTGAATTAAACCATTATAAATTCAGTCCCACCACAGAGCCGTTCAGAATGCAAGCAAATGCTTTTAAACTCTTCTTCAGCAAGCTCTGCTTTGCATTGTGGTAAGTTCTTTCAAGTTCTGCAATACTACAGGGAAAGCTGAATATTTTGCCTTCTGTTTGGAGCAGAAGCCGTCCTTTTATCCACGTTCCTAACGTATGGGAGTTTGCAGCCTTCTCTGAAGTGTTCACAGTGCAGAGTAATTGTTAGCAAAAGGAGTTAATAACTAATAAGTACATGACTTTTATTATTAATCACTTGTCTCTAATAGAGGAATACTCTGAGTTTTCTTTGTCTATTTGTTACTTACAGCTTTTTAGATCCATTTATTGAATGTTCTTGGCCTATACCTCACTTCTTTAATTTTGTTTCTGTTCTAGTCATTCCACAGTAGAGAACTATTTCAGCAATCTGTTTTTATTCCTTCTGAAGTTCCACATTAACAATGTTTTTTTTTACTGATAGTCCCGTCCTTAGGATATTTCAGTTATTTGGTAGTGTATATTGCTTTCTGAGTCAAAAGTGGATGGTACATAAACGGGATCTTTAATGTTTTTCTGTCAGATCTGAGTTTCCTTCCAAAAGGTTGGAAAATAATTCTTTGCAGTTGTTTTCAGTATTTCTGTAGTACAGTAACACGTTTTGTTTTTTGACAGGATTGCACGTTCTTCACTCGAAAAGAAATCCTTCGGTAAGTAAATTGTATTAAATTTTTCCTCCATGATTCATATGGAAGGGACTAAATCTTTTTTCTGACTTTGAGGAAACCAAATAAAGCCAGTTATTTTGCATGAATGAACGAGTGTAGGATTGGACTCAAGATCTAGTATGTAAATGTGTATAAGGAAACAGTGGTTAGCTTAATGTCAATATCATAGACTTTTCTAGGGATAAGCCATTGCACAATTGCCATTGACTTTATGAAAGTAATTTACTGCTTTTCTGCTCAGTTACACCAATGAGGGCACGTCCTTCAGGTTTTGATATGGACTTAAGTGTGGGGAAAACTGGTGGAACTCGAACATTCTTTGTCCAGAAACTGCAGAGCACTAACTTTATCAACAGAAAGTCACAAAAATTGAGATCACTGTTTGCAATAGAAGGGACTTGCTTTTTTTGGTAGTGATGGATTGAGCCAAACATACTTGAGCCTATGTATACGTTGACTTCTTGCCCTGGATCCTGCCTTGAATTCTTATCTTCTAACCATTCAGATTAAAGATCCATAAAAGTATGACATAGATCCTGTCCTGTCAATACGTCTGTTGTTTTTCCTGAGGATTTTTGCCCCATTAGGGAGTGAGAATAAATCTGTGGTATGTATTTAGACCTAGGAGCTCATAAGACTTCAGGATTCTCAAATTCGAATAGCTTCTCAGATGTAAGAAAACCTTTGTTTTCATAAACATTGGGAACTGCTTAGGCATGGTTCCTGAGAAAAATGTTCTTTGCCTTTGCTCTGCTGCTGTAAACCTCAGTAAGACTTATGTTCAGTGACCCTGTCAAGGTAAAAGCTAATGGCATGGCTTTGCGTGGGGGGCTGTATTTTTTTGCTGGAGAAATAGAGGTGGTATTTCAGCTAATTTCTTGCATACCTTGTTCTCATTACTCACAAAGTAATGAGATGCACTCACTCCTCAGCCATGCACAACATCTCCAAGACCACTGTGCAGTAAGAACATTGCAATGTCACCACCTAAACTGGGATTTAATTTGGTCCAGGTCCCTCTTATATAGTTGTTATGATTTAAAATTTAGTCACATTGTTGGAGTACATTTTCACAATACGTGATGTTGTGACTGAATGAGTCGGAATATGTGAGCAGTGAGTGGGTGATAACTGGCCCAAAGATAAGCTAAGCTTAATGCATGCTGGCTCCAACAGAGATACTGCTGTCCTCAAAGCAAGTCAAGACTTCACAAAAGTGAATTAACATAGTATGGATGTGACTTCTTTAGCAAAGCATTCCTCAGCTGCGACCCTCTAGGAATGATGCATAATTGTTAGCTATAAAGAGGTGTCATTCTGTGTTTGTACCCTACAAAAAATTACACAGCTTAAATAAAAATGAACGGTCATTGTATATTCTGTCAGGGCTGCAATGACAACATGGTAGTTCTGCTTGAGAACACTGACTTTGGCAATAACAGAATTTGTCATCACAATTCGTTCAGAAAAGCAGCTGAGAGTCCAAAATTGATTCAGTGATATTTCTGTACTGTCATTAGTTTCAGCAGCTGGATACTGAATAAAATATGTCCCTGTGTAGCTACCAAATCTCAGATACATATATAGCCAGACGAAAAAATCCTTGGTACTTGAATGTAGTTTCCTCTATAAAGCAGACCTATAGCCACCTCCTAAGTCTTATAAAAATCAGCAAATATTGTTCTTCTGTTTCACAGGGCTACCCAGGTACACAACTTCTGAAACAAATTTGTTTGGATTGGATAAACTGAAAAAAAATTGCTTTATATTTCTAAAATCCCCTTTAAACTCAAGATTATTAAAAGCTTTATAAACAGTCAATTACTTATATTTATGTAAGTAATATAGATGTTATATTTATGTGCTCCTATGAGGGAGATAATTATGAATTAAGGATTTTAGAATTTGCATAAGATTCTCTGTGTTGCTTTGATCGCCTGATCTAATTGGAGAATTTGGACCCTTCCAGGGAAAGTGATTTGTACACTGTGGTACTGTTTCATCTTGCTCTTAAGCGTAATTTCTTTTTCTTCTTTGGGAGAATCTCTAAGGAAATATTGGAATTAGCCTGAAAGAATAATTGATTTCCACTGAAGAAGATAAGTGACTGATTTTGTTACTTGTACACTTAAAATACACGTAGAGAAGAATTTATGGACAAATAGGAAGCCTAAAACATGTGTAGTACAGGCCCAGTTGACAGAATAGGGCATAAAATGTGACCAATGTTATAGCAAGACCGTAACACTGGTGGAGTAGAGTGGACTCAGAACTGTAAAATGCTGATGAAAGAAAGGAAATAAGGACTCAAACATGTCCACAGAAGTTGTAATTGGGAAACTGCTGAATCTGAATAGGCAAACTTTTTTTTTTTTAATCTGGAAAACATTTTCAAACTGTAAATTTGAACCATCATGTGCAACAGAGAAAATACAGACGGTGTACTGCGAAAAATACACTGCAGTTAAAGAAAAGATATTCTAAAGTAGTGAAATTAGAAAAATGTCATTGTTATGGTAGGCAAACAGGAATGTACAGTATTGCAAAATCTGGCTATGAAATGAAGTCAGCAAGTTCTGTCCTCTTTTTCTGAGTTACAGTGGATAAAAAAGTACTTGTAGAGAATGAGTTTGCAGTGTGCAGCTTTGACAAGCAGATAAAAACTGTCTGAAATGAGATATTTCTGTACAGAATTGTCATAAAGCTTCCACATGCTTTCTTCAGTTTTTCTTGACACGTGAGACTGGGATAAAACTTGCATTGAAGTTTCCTATCAGGGCACTGAAGACAATGTTTCAGAACATTCTAAAAATCATGAGAAGTGATCTGAATTTGCAAATATTTTTTATATCGGTATTCAGGGGTTGATTTTTCATGTATGCCATATCCAAAACCTGAGGCCGTATTGCAGACAGGACCTTTGGTAATAGTAAGAACAGGTCACAATTGATCTCAGTAAGTAAGAGCACTCCATTATCCTGCAGGATCCTTATCCTGTTGGCAGTATAAAGGAATATCTGAGTAGAAATGGGTCTTTATTTCATCTTTGATTTAGGCATGTTGCACAGCACTACAAATTCCACCATGCTGGACAGAACACTACATGTATCTCTTTCAAAACTATGTAATTTGAAACTACATTTGTAGACAGGTAATTTGTAATCTTTTTTTCCCTTGCATGGCAAGTGTGGCATAGAGTAGAGGAGCTCACTGTAATTCATAGGACTTGATGATAAAGGAATGAAACAAAGAATTTGACTCCACAGCAAAGTTTATACTGTTAAGCAGGTGTTCTTTACTAGCAGCACTGGTGGCCCTGGGGATTCTCCACCATTAAGGCCTCCCCCAAATTAGCAGGGGACATCAGTTTAAATACACGCAATCATACATATTCATTAGATATCCTGGAAAGGGGTGTCTTATGATATGAGTTCCTGGAATTCATTTACATAGTCCAAGCACGTGTAGTAAAAATAGAGTGATGGTCTTCAGTGGTTGAGGGCAGAAGTAGTCTCCTTCACTGTGTTGGCTGGTTGACCTTCTTCCCAGACCATGCGCTGTGAAGTGAAGTCCAGGTGTCTTCTTCCTCAAGCACCAAAATCATCCTCCCTACTACAGGATCTCTGTGTCCTTTTGTTCGAGTCCACCTCATCTTAGTTTGCGCATTCTAGAAGTTGCCCAAGTGTCCATTGCAGGCCTTGAGTCTCGGTTATCAATGATTTAAGTAGGAAGCCTAACAAGTGTCTTAATCTTACCTAAACAGAGAGGCCTAGGGAAACAGGGAGTCTTGGAAAACAAATTAATTTGTCTGTTATCTGCACCTAATATTTTTGTGCCTTTTAAGTATGAGGATAATATTTCCTTTGTCTTGTCTGTTTAGATTGCAAGCTCTGCCTGATAAGGATAATTTGAACTGTTTTTACATGTGGTGTTCTGAAAGTGATCTTAGTTGTAGATTTTACATTTTACCATAGTGAAAAAGCTGTTCTGAATATTTTTTTGAGGCTTATGGTATCTCTGACAGATGTTATTGTCATCTGTAGACCTAGTCATTTAAAAAGAACAATTAAAAAACAGTGAAGTGTTGAATGTGGCCAATAGTATTTAAGTTAAAACAAACCTGATGGATTTTTAGTAAGTGCTGTTTCTATAAAAAAACCACAGAAGTGTAAATAAAAGAGTTTTTCTTTGTTTGTTTTTCTCTCTTCAGTAACATAAAAGGGCATGAGTGATGTCAATGATAATGCCCAAAATTGCAATAATTTATTCTGAAATAGAATTGTAGCTTCTTCAAGTAAGAAACGTGTAATGGACCTCAACTTGAGTACTGTGAAAGCTGAATAATATATTTTGTATTTCATAACTGAAGTTGTAAGGAAACAATCTATTTACTGAGAAGAGAACAAAGCATGCACTTAGACTCAATTGCATTATTTATGTTAGGCTAAAGAAAACATTTCTGCATATGGGCAATACCGGAGCCATTGCCTGCATGACTTTGCACCCTATCTGAATCAAAAAGAGCAAACCCAAAAATACTTAAAAGAAATAGTGCAACATTAAAATGTGATTGTGAAAAATAGATATTCTTGGGGTAAGAGATTAGGTTAATGGGTGGTGAAAAATAGGTGCTTTGTTTGAGAAGTACACTATACAAAGCTGAATATTAATGTTTGATTGTAAAATGTTTAGAAGAATAAAATCATGGGAGTAGTTCTGTAAAGGCCTAAAACCATGGGAGAAGGAATAGTTACTTGGAATCATTGTATTTCCACTTCTGCTTTATCCTCACAGTGTGATGTTTCTGCTTATACTTCTGAACCTCTGTGCATAATCATTTATGATATGGCAGATAGTAATACGATCAATAGCATTTATTTATTGTATTTAAACTACTGAATACAGATTGCTCTCTAAGTAATAGAGTAGAATCAAGAGGTATTTCTGTATGTCTGAGGTGAAGTTCTACTGAATGGGAATAAAATGGGTTATGACCCCCCTCGTTAATTAGCACTTACTGATTTAGCATGTCCCCACCTCAGCTAAGAGGAAAGTAAGCACTGTTGTCATTTCTTTATGTGCTGCAGAATGCTCTCAGGTGTGGTATGAAGGAAGTGCAGGTCCAGTTCTGTTTAGGCTGAACTGAATTTCTTGGGCAGCTGCAAAGTTCAGTGAGACAATCCAGCAAGGAGTAACCTTACACAAAAAAAAAAAAAAAAGGGAGTAGTGTTTTGGCTGAAGTCGGCCACCTTGGCTGGCTCACCATCCATTTGCATGAGTGTAAAGCGAAGACACAAGGGAAGTGGCACAGTTGTGTAGGTGGGGATGAAGGGATGAATATGGCAGCTCCAATTTAGATTGATTTAAACTGATGTAAACCAGCGTGAGACTGCAATTAGGTGAAATGGGCTAAGTGTTTTTATCTGTCCCTACAGGAAAAGTAGCCCATCAAAAAGCCCAAACAACAACAAATCTTATTTTCTGCTGATTTAATGAGCTGAATCAGCTCTCTGAGGGATCAGATGAGTGCTAAAGCTGGCACAAGAGCTAGAGCGAACAAATGCAACTGAAAATGAGAAAAGGAGAGGAGAGCAAGACTGAGCATTTCAGTACCACTAAGATGTTAGGTTGTCTTAGACTAACTTTAGTGTGTAAGGCTTTGGTACTAGCATCAACTTAAGTCAACATAAACGCAGGCTGTGGTCAAAGGAGTTGAGGACACATTCTCTTGATTGATAATCTGAGCGTGGATAATTTGGAAATTATCAGGGAATAGTAGAATTTGTGAATTTAAAGTGAATACGAAAAAAAGCACAGAATAATCAAAATGGATCCAGGAAAAAAGTAAAGTTGGACTGCAGCAGAGGCAAGCATATCTGGTGAAAGGGAAAAATAGAAACTGTAAATCATTATCAGTGTTTGATAGCTATTTATCACCAGAAAACTCTTAAATCTTTATTAAAGATGGTTAATTTTGAGAAGTGCTTAACACAACTAAGAGGATTCACTCAAGGGCCCAGGGCAAGAACATGTTAAAGAATGTTGGGTAATACAGACATATTTATGTTATCACTGACTCAAAACATTATCTAAAATACTTACAGGACGGCTGACAAATTTTTGTTACCGCTTTCATTGGTAGGTATGTGTTAGGGCTTTGAAAACATGCCCCACTTTTCTTAAGGAGAATGTGGAAATTAGACCAATGTGTGTAACTTCAGGACACAACTTTGGTGTGTGGAAGGCTGCCAGAACACACTGGTAGATAATTAGTTCATAAGTGCCTAGAACATAATAGGTACTCAGAGGCAGCCACTGTGGATTTGTTAAAAGCAAATCTCTTCCTTTGAGTGGCTGCTTTTGTGGCTAAGAGGAAAGAAACAGATGCAACATAATTTTATTTTGTAAAGCCTTTTATATATTCCTGTATGTGCTAGTCATTTTCTACCTGTGTAAGTGCTCTAACCTCTTGGCTAAGGTACTATTGAACATACTTTAAAAATTTGTAAGAATGGTAAGAAATATTGAGGTGAAGAGGGTTGTAGAGACTATGAAGATCAAGATTGGCCTTTTCAACAGTGCTCAATATATCAGAGAAATTACTAGATCCAAAATGAGCAACAGGCAATTCACACAGTCAACTACTAAGAGCTGAGAAAAATTCCAAGCACGGGATGCAATGTAACAAAAAATTGGGGGTGGGGGTTAGTTTATCTAAACAAAGTGAACATAATTTTAACAAATGAAATCCTCTGATGCTCTGGCAAAAAAGGGAAGGGTAATTCTAGAATGCATTAACCTCATAAATGTATATAAAATGGGAAAAATCCATTTCAGTTAGCATTATTGGGTCCTCAGTAGGAATAAACTGTTCAGTTTTGGGCATCACCATTCCAGAAAGACTTGTTGTACTGGAAAACATCCAATAGAGAGAAGTAAGAATAACAGAAAAAATGCTATATGAAGAAAAAACCCCACACATTATTCATAGCAATTAATCTGTTATATAATGTGCCTCTCTTGTAAACAGGAACAAATGGTTGTCTCTCACAAGGCAGCATTTCTCTTACTCAGTTTTATAAATCTGATTTTCTAGCAGACAAGCTTTTACTCCAGTAATAATGCTTATCTGCTAGCCAGCCCATCTGTTTCTATTTCTCCCTATAGATTAGTACAACTTGGCAAATACCCAAGCATTCAAACACAGGTGTTCTTGGATGTCTGTCTGAGCCAAAAAGCACAAAATCTGTAAATTAAAGTTATATAGCTTGAGACTGACTTAAACTAGCTAGACAACTGCTGGGGGAAGATGGCACTAAATTACCAAACTGGGCACCGACTGGACAGCCAGCAAACCTATGAACTTTTCTGTAGAAGAAAAGTAGTAATTCTGTTGCATTCTCTTCTCTGCCTGTTTCTTGGCATGTTTTTGACGGTTGAAAGGTGAGGTGCAGAGGAGCACTTCTAGCCAATCCAACTATATGCTGGATTTTAAATCTGAAACCTGCCTGAGAGTTAAATTGGAGAGATAAGCAGTGGTTTCCTCCAAGTCTCTGGAAAGCCTTCCTTATAAGGGAGCAAATGCAGCAAACTGCTTCAGATGCATCTCCCTCCCTGCGGAGCAAGTTGCTATGCAGATGGAGGGAGCAGTTAGAACACAGCTCCTGTTTTTCTAACACATCCCATCTTTCAAAAACTTTGAGGTTTGTATGCAGAAAGGGGAAATTCACATATTGTCAGCTTTGGGGAAAAAAGTGTCTGCCAAGAGAATGAAGTTTGGGGGAACTCTATACCCTTGGGAATGTTCCTGAATTTTGTGCCAGAAACTACGTATGGGAGGAACATATATCCTAAAGCTGCTATTGATCTTCTTGTTACTTATGGTTTTATTCTTGTTGTTAATTACATTTCTGCATCCTCTATGAAAGGAGAAAAAAAAAAAATAAAAGGCTTCTAAACAATTCCTGCATTGCCTGTACCATAAAAGTTCCCTTTATTATATTTTAGTCAGGTTGCACCTGTTTTGCTAGGCTCAGGTGGGGACAAAACCATTCTCAGTATTGATCTGTATGGAATCTACAGTACTGGTGTACTGTGTCCAGTTTTGGGTTCCCCAGTACAGGAGAGAGATGGAGCTACTGGAGAGCGTGTGGCCAGTGAGATGCCTAAGGCACTGGAGAATCTCTTGTATGAGGAAGGCTGAGAGAGCAGAGATCTGGAGGGTGCAAAGAAGATGGAGCCCAGTGACAGGGGGCAGTGGGTACAAACTGAAACACAGGAGGCTCTGTCTGAACGTGAGAAGCTTTGGTTTGATTTGGTTTGGTTTTGTTCCGTGAGGGTGACAGAGCATTGAAACAGGCTGCCCAGAGAGGTTGTGGAGTCTCCATCCTTGAAGATATTCAAAAGCCATCTGGACATAGTCCTAGGCAACCATCTCTTAGGTGCCCCTGCTTGGCAGAGGGTTGGACCAGATGATCTCTGGAGGTCCCTTGAAACCTCAGTCATTCTGTGATTCCTTGAATCATCAGCAGAAAAGAGGTCTGTGAGCAGGTTTTTCAGAGTTACTTCAAGAAAGGAAAAATACTGTAAACTGTTTTTATCTATACTTAGTATGCATTGTGTAGTTCTGTAAATAGCAGTGTTACACGTATTGAAAGGCAAAGCCTTCCTAAGTATAACTAGATATTTTAGAATATATTTATTATTATAATTTTTCTGCCAAAACCATTTCTCATGCAGGATTTTGATTTTTATTTTCTGCACATGGTTTAGGAGTTTTAGTATTGAATTAATTTGTGCTGCTTCATTTTGCATTGCAGGGATGAAAGAACACAAGATGTTAACTAAAAGCTGGCAGAAGGCTCATCTATCTACCTTTACTCTTCCTGCTTGTGTTTCTCACTGTTCTTTGTTCTTTATCCTTTTGTCAAAGCGTGGCAATTCAGTGAGTTGTGGTTCCAGTTTCTACCTGACATTCCTGGCTGCCACCTTCAGATGTGGCACTGAGTTTCCTATCATTTTGGTTTCAGCTTCATATGGTAGACCCCTTTCTCTCCCTTTAGGCAGTTCTAAACTCTTGCAGTCATTGGAGGCAATAATTCACTGAGGAATTGATGCAGCACTGAGATTTATGCCTTAGTTACCATGTGCAACACTTAAATATTGTTGGAAAAGCAGTTTGTGAATATATGGCATATGTCTGAGACCCTGAGAGTACTTTCCTTATCAGTTGCAGGCAGCCTGGAAGTCCCCTCCTTCCTCAGTTTCCCAGCCCCAGATTAAAGAACCTCCTTCTCTTTGAGCTATGGCAACTCTTTCTCTGTGTGTGACAGACTTACAGATATAGGTTTGTCTGGACCTGTTCCCCAGCTCTCTGATCATGCATTTGTCCATCTGCATTAACAGCACTGTAGAACAAGAGAGTATATGTACCTCAACAACTTGCACTGGCAGCAGGCTACAGCCTCTCTTGCATCAGCTGTAAAGCAGTTCCCATCCGTGTCTTTGCATCAGCATGATGCATTCTTTCCTGCAGTCTGTGCAATCCCATCTTGAATGCTGTTGCTTCTTTTGCTTCCAGTTGTCTTATGTCTTCAGGAGCTCAGAAGGGCAGATTCCTCCAATCTGTCCGTTTCTGGGGCTATGGATAGACTTGTCAGTGCTCCTGCTGCTCTCTGGAGTGGTGAATTCTTCTCTGCATGTTACAAGAAGTCCTTCTCCAGCTGTTCTCTTCAAAGATGCCAAAAGCCTGTAGCTTTGATTGTAG
This sequence comes from Athene noctua, assembly GCF_965140245.1. Classification (NCBI taxonomy): domain Eukaryota; kingdom Metazoa; phylum Chordata; class Aves; order Strigiformes; family Strigidae; genus Athene; species Athene noctua. The sequence goes on along the minus strand of NC_134049.1, from coordinate 19,857,812 downwards.
TGAATAACTGAAAGTGCAGCTGAACAGCAACAGAATGCTGCTCTGGACCTGCTGCTGAGAGTATATTCCATTCTGTACAGTCAGTCTCTGGTCAGGTCATGCTGATATGGCATACTTCACACTTGCGAGTAGCCATGGTTAATGGTTATGCTAGTAGCTAGAGTTACCGCATGTATGGAGAACAATAAATTCATAAAGAAGAGGCTTTGATCTCCAAACCTTGGAAATACATAGAATGTTCTGGACCACAAAGAGAACATCTGGGATTGTGCTGAGGATAAGTTATTTGACAACCTGGCAAAGCAACGATTCACTTAACCTGGCACTGAAACTAACTTTTCAGTGTCCTGAAAGTGAACTACCTTCATTATATTAATAATACTAAAAACCACACTCACATGTCAAAAAGACCCCTGCTCAGGTTAAGACCCTTTTCCTGACCATGTGCAGTAGTAGTAGGTAGCCCATATTATAACTGTATGCTAATCACTAACCAATCAGTATCTAATAGGCGTCTTATGGAAAAGTACTAACCTCTGATTTTTGTGTATAAAAGGAGCATGAAAACCTGCTGTTGATGTGCTTGATTTGGGGAAAAGTCCACCGAGCACCCAGGCCTGAATAAATACAGTATCTCTCCCGAGTGTGTTAAAATTGGGTTATTGCACGCCGGGCACAAATCTGTTTTTCAGATAACACTGCCACGACTCCTATGAACTCCTTGTGGGACTGTCCATCAGCACTCACTGTTTTGCTTCATAGTTCCAGTTAAGCCATTTTGTTATTTATTTTCTGTGAATATGCAAAGCAATGTAGAATTTACTGTTTGGGATGGTTCTTGATTGTAATGTTGAATGCATTCCTGTTATTTATTAATAAATAGGATATTTATTGCTGAATAAAAATGTTTTTTCCTTTACAACATGAATCAAGTGACAGGCATTATGAAGACAGGACCAGAGTTGCCGAGATGTTTATTAGGTTCTAAAGGCCACTTTAAAGCCTCTACTTATTTCTAATCAGTGAGCCATTACAAGCTTTTGTCTTTTGTTTTCAGCACTCCTTTAGTGCCGAGTTCTTATTACAAAGGCAGCCCAGCCAGCTGTAATGTGTTGTCATGACATTTAATGGTGGTGATTTATGTCTGTGGAGCCAAGGAAGAGCTGTTCTGTTTTAACATACCCACCGGTGACCTTGGGCACAACCCGACTTTCTCTCAAAACTCAATAGCAAATTAAAACAATCGCTGCAAGGGTGTAAACTTGGAAATCTCCTTTTTCAACTCTACACTGGTGTAACTGGAGGCTCTGCTATGTGTTTGGAGACATCCCAGCCAAGCTGTGGCCAGCAGATAGCCACAAAGTGTCACCCTTGCTGGCCTCAGAATGCTCCACCCTTGAGAAATGGGGACAGACTCTGACCTACCTTTTTCACCATGTAAAATACGCACAAGTGGTAGAATGAAAGCTAGTATAGACAAAAAGTAGGCTGTGGAGGCAATACTGTGTTGTGTTCTTTATTTTTTCTTAACACAGCTTTTTTGGTTTTCACTGGTTAATGGGCAGCTGAGTTGATCTAAAAACTTCTGCTGGCTTCAGGGGTAAGTCTTGTCTGCTCTTACTTACTTGATTAATTCAGTAGAAAAAGTATACCCTCGTTTACTTGCATAGGCAGCACTGCTTGGTGCAGCTGCATCGATTACCTCAAGGAGCTGACTGTGAAAACTTTTGTAATACACATCAGTTCCCTGAACCTCACCGCAGTGTTTCTTAAGCGTTAGTGCTTATGCATGGGAGGTGAGTGGGTAGGTGGACTGGCTTGACATTTCTGCAAGGTAGATCAGCAGTTTGGGTTTAGACTGGATTAAAATGATACAGAATCACAGCCTGAATCCTTGGATATGGTACATTAAGGTTAAACATATACCAAAATCTGTGGCAACAGGGCATCATCAGTAAATTAAATTTGTCATTAAATTTGTCGCTATATTCCCTCCCACTCTTATCTGTGGAATCAGTAAACACTGCCAGCTTTTTGTCTTCTTCAATGCAGAATAAATAAGGTATCCTGGCAAAAAAGATAGCACATCGGAAATGGGAAGATGCTTCTTCATGCATCTAGAAGAATTTCTTTGAAGCAAATATCACTGCAGGATCTGTAGTCATTACTGGAAAGACAGTGAGGCTGGTTGCAGGTCCTGGGCTTCTGAATATACATAACGGTCTGTATACGGTAATGGCAGCCTCTCGAAATCTGTATGTGTTCAGACAGTGCTGCAAAGCCTTTAGACAACACCACAAAAACATTGCTCCCCTTGTTATCTCAAAAGTAGATTTGTGCCTGGTGTGCAATAACACAATCTTAACAAGCCCGGGAGAGATACTGTATTTATTCAGGCCTGGGTGCTCGGTGGACTTTTCCACAAATCAGGCACACCAACAGCAGGTTTTCATGCTCCTTTTATACACAAAAATCAGAAGTTACTTTTCCATAACACACCTATTAGATACTGGTTGGTTAGTGATTAGCATACAATTATAATATGGCTTACCTAATGCTTCAACTACTACACATGCTCAGGAAAAGAGTCTTAACCTGAGCAGGGGTCTTTGTCATGTGAGTGTGGTTTTTAGTATTATTAATATAATGAAGATAGTTCACTTTCAGGACACTGAAAAGTTAGTTTCATTGCCAAGTTAAGTGAATAGTTGCTTTGCCAGGTTGTCAAATAACTTATCCTCAACACAATCCCAGATGTTTTTTTTGTGGTCCAGAACATTCTATGTATTTCCAAGGTTTGGAGATCAAAGCCTCTTTATGAGTTTGTTCTTGCTAATCAAGGTCATACTGACCACACTTCAAAGTCCCACTTGACCAAGCTTCAAAACCTCATAATTGTCCCGTATGTGTAGTAACTATAGCTAGTAACACAATTACTAACCATGGCTACTAGCAAATGGGAAGCACACTGTATCATCCTGACAAGACATAAATGTTGCTGTGACAAGTGGAGACAGCTAAAGCAGCTTTTGGTTATTTCCAAGTATTACACTTGTTGAGGGGCATGCTGAGTATAAGGAGAAAAAGCCTTTCCTCTCTAGGTCACAGCTGCTCCTGATGTGTTCAAGTCACCTGAAGTGCCTTCTGTTTCTATTAAGAGCAGGAGAAATATTAGATCCTTTACCACAGAGGTTTGTTTATTTTCCATTTACGATTAGTAATTAATGCCACTGAGAGATGTGTCAGAACAGTCAATAATCTGTGCAGTGCCAGTGAGTGCAGCATTTGGGAGATGGTTACTGAGTCTGCCTCACAGTACTGGTCATAGTACTTGGTCCAAGTGTGGCAGTGGTATGACAAATTGATGTAGTGATGTATTGCATCAGGCAGGAGCTTTATGGGTGTAAATAATGCTTATGTCTACTGATCCTTACATTGTGTTATAGAATAATTGATCAGAAATACATTCATTTTCCTTATCAAGAAGTAAGTACTCGCCCAGTGTAATGTAGATTACTTAAGTAAACAAAAGTGTTGCTGAAACTCATGGAAAAGGGACTGTGTTTTGCTGAGATGTGGCTTTCTCAGAATCCCGTAAGAAGCTGAGGCTGCTCTATTATATTTTAAACCTGTCTTCTACAAAATCTGGGCATTTGGGAGACTGGCAATTCAGTTTGTCATAAAACAGTGCATGGTGTCCCTGAAGAACTTTCCAGCATAAAGAGCTTTTAGTGGGAAAAGGTGTAACTATTTTTCCATGTTGTTCAGTTGATTGGGGTTTTTGTTTGTTTTATTATAAAGGACAATGGAGCTTGTGCAACATATGTTGGTTGTGGAACATAAACGAGAGAAATCTTATGGCCTTTTTCATTGTGATATTAGCTAATCATGCCATATGAGGCTATCACAAATAGAGTTGTAGGATCCTTGTAGATAAAAGCATGTGAAAGACTATTTTATTGCTGCAATTTAGTTTGCAGGAGTTGGATCACAGCCACTTCCTGCAGACTCATTTGGATGCTCCAGTGTGAAATCCACTCAGGTGGAAAGCTCTTATACTTACAGATCTTTGAGAGATTTGATTAATTAATGGAAGAGTTAGTGGGAGGAGAACAGGATATCAGACCTGCCTTCAAATCTGCTGTTAATTACTTGCACATTTCTGTGTCCCTCATCTGCCTTCCTGCTAATTCTAGCAGAATCCTGCTGAGCCTGAGACATTGTGCTGGAAGGCTGTCTAGTTACTAGGCCCTGGCAACTCCTTTCTCCTCATCTGCAGAGATAAAAAATTTAAGTTTGAATGGATGAACTTTGGAACATACCATCTTAACAGGTTTCTGAAAAATAAATATTGTCTGCACTGTGGATATTTCTGAAAAATCACAGGTGTAGAAACCACACGTATTAACATGTATAGGCAGGGGGATATATATGTTACAGTAAAGATGTTTGGCATGGGGAGTTCGTGTTTTTGCTTGGTTTTCCCCATCTCCTGCCCCTGGGCATGCATTTCATTTTCTGATTCTAAACACTGAGTTCCGTCAGCAGCTGTGGTGTTCCAGTGCAATGCTTCCGTCTGTAAGAAAAGAAAAGAGGAATTAGTTCTGTTATAATCTGTGGCAGGAAACTCAAGGAATGTGTTTTTATTCTGTGTCCTTCGGCAATGTTTTTAGCTAAAACCTAATCCCTTCTGAGGGGCACTTTCTGAAATTAGTGTATTTACATTGTATGGAGGTGAAAATGTGCTAGGATAGTATAAATTTTCTTGAAGGAGTTGCAAAAACTCTGTCAGAAGTAGTAGAAGCACAACAAGAGAGAATGCATCAGTCTGGGTAATGGTACTTACTATGATGCCATCAGGTGAACATGCTATAGGTGCCTTGTCCACAGTAAAACAGGAGTTGGCCTTACACTAGAAGATGCGAGTTAGTTGGTATCTGTGGGACAAGAAAGGCAGTTCTAAGATCTAGTACAAAACCTAACTGCTCTAAGTGCTTTGCAATTAACAACACGCTACCTTCCAGTTGAAATATCAGATCCTCCTTTCAGCTACTGGAGAGTCTGGATTAACTTCAGTATAAATAGGGTTTTTTCATTTCTGTGGATAAGGTGGTGAATTCTGTCAGCAAGAAATGATGGGTTTACTTTGCACCGATATTGCATGTTATGAAGAGACTAAACCTTTGTCCAGAGAAAAGGAATGTCGGTGGGCAGCTGGTAAGAGCTGTGGCTGTGCCCTCTCTTTCATCTCTCTCCCTCTAAGCTTCCATCATTGAAATGATTGGTGCTTCACAGCAAATGACATCTGGGACAGCATTGCAATCTGTCGTGCCTTACAGGCGTATTTCTTGTGTTAGAATAATACTGCTTGCTCTGTAGATACTGTTTCAAAACTTCTTACAGAATTCAGTGAGCATCATAAGAAGCTTTAATATTTCTGTCAAAACAGTACTGATCACTGTGAGTCACAGTGACAATGAAGTGCTTCTTTATGTACCTGTAATAAGTACTTTTTATTTGTTATCTTAGTATTCAGTCTCTATTGTGGCACTGTGTTATTCCCAGTTTAAAGTAACTTCAAATTCACACTTTTGTGGCTGTCTCTTTTGCTACTATTAACAGGTATTTGCTTATTCTTGTGATATGCTTGTATTTCAGTAACAGATACTTTCCCACAAGATTTTTAGACTTCTGTCATGTGTTTGTTCCCATAGAAATTGACCCAGATATTATTTTTTTTTTACAAACAAGAGGTTTGTTAAGATTTCTGGTTTGAACACTAACAGAAATTCCATAACTTGCATTTTAGATTAATATAACAAGCTTAGTAAACTATGAAACACAGATAATTTCACTCTGTGTCTTCTGAAAGACATTATGGAGAATTCCTCCAAGATGCCCAACTCAGTGTCTGTATTCATAGTCCTGTTGGAAGAGACAGAGCAAAGACAGAAAAGTCCAATACTAGAGAAAGCAGAGAAGAAAATCTTGGCAGTTAAAATAAGCAGCATTGACAGCTAATATGTTTTGAAATGTTGCCCACGATGGTCACGCTGCTCCAGTGACAAATGCTTTATTTTCAGGAAGACTAGAACAGAATTTCAGTATTCTAGCTTTAAAAGAAAAAATCCTTAGATGGATGTTTGATTTGAAAGGTTTCCTTTAAGTGCTTTTAAGCGTTTTTTTTCTAATGTATTTATGGGCATTTATGGGCATTTATGGGCATTGCTGTTTACTAAGAAATCAGTTGCTGGAGTGGGAAATTACTATTGAATCTTGAATTACACAGTATTTATGAAATGACAGGGTAGCTGTGGTAAGCAGCTGAAATATGCTTAGATCAGTGGATATTTAATTTCCTGTATGGCACAATGTATTGCTGCACAGTGTAAAGACATTAGTTTCCTCAGATCCGGACAAAACATGTTTCTGTGTTCCATTTCTGATGTTCTTGTGACATATCGTAATGATGACCAAAGAGGTGCTGAGAAAAGAGATGCCTGTAGATTATTTTCTCCTAGGTTTTGAAGTTAATTACCCACATTATTCTGAAGTAGTTCAGTTGCTTGTGAGGCAGACTGAGGGGCTGCTGAAGCCAAAGCTGGAAAGAAGGGGTTGCTGAGGCATTACTTCCTGTATTACTGGTTTGTTTATGTTCTGCTGTTTAAAGCATGTTACTCTAGGTTTGTAATTGTTAGTGTACCTAGTGAGCAGGCAGGCTTGTTTTTTTAAATGAAAATAAGTCACAAAATAATAAATATAGCTTTTTCATACATATAAGTAGTACGTATGACCTAATGAGAGATCAGAATGCTCTGTGTTAGTATGTAAGGCACAGCAAAATGACCACTTTCTGCCCTAAGCAGTTTATGAATTAGGTATAAGACAAAATTTTCACATTAGAAAAAAATTACATTTTATAGTACGTGACATTTTTCAAGTTTTTGGTGAACAGCAGCTACCTAATCTTCCTTCGTGTTCTTTTTACACATACAGTATTTCATAGAGGGCTGGCAGGTCGTATGTTCATGCTAAATACATTGATCTCTGACTTATCTTTGAGCACTAGGATACAGGTGTTCCTTCTCCAGCCTTTTTGTGCTGATACTTGACAGAGTCTTGGATTCTAGATACTTGTCCGCTAGAATGAGATATCACTAGAATCAGTAAAATTAGAAAATCAGCAGAATTAATTTCTCCAATATATGAATTGCTTCTAGACAGGTAATGTTTTTACTTACCAGGCAGTTTGAGCACTCAGAATTTGAGATCCATCGGTGAGTTTGAATTGGATACCCATTTTACTTGAAATGTTTCTACCTCAAGTTTGAGTGAGCATCCCAGTGAGAACAAATGTGCTAAGATAGTTTTAAAATTTACATCCTGCTTAATTTGATGTTGTCTTTACATATTGCTGTTTTCTCTTGGTTTTTGGGCTATGCTCTTGCACTCATTCACTAGAATATTTGGAGATAGGAAATAAAGGATAGGATTAACACTTGTTAATTCAATTAACAGTTGGAAGTAATGTAGAAACATTTGTGCAGTTTTTGCACAGCTTGTGCGTGAGAGCAAGACAGTTTTTATAACTTACTGGTATTCAGCTTCTAAAGCTTTAGAACCACTTATGTTTCATGGGCTTTGACTCTTCTTTTCCCAGCTCCCTTAGAAAACTGCAGCATAATACTGTTAGCATGATAAACAAGCTTTAGAGAGTGAAACGAGGTTTATGAATGTTTGACTTATGTCTCTCAGGAAAAACACTTATTGCCTTTAAAATATACCGATTTGATGAATAAGCCACGCCGAGAATGGAACAAACCCGTGTGAAATGGAATGAAGGGAAAATGGTCTGTGTGCTGGTGTCAGCCAGTACTAGAATCGTAAGACTAAATCTGCTATGTTAGTGAGGCACTGACAGGAAAAGGGCTTTTTAAGTTCAGAAGTAAGGTCTCCCAAGGATACTGTTGTCTGTAGCATCATAGTTGCATATCGTCTGGCTTAAAAAGTCTTTGAGTTGTTAAACAATAACTTTTCCTTGTGTGTGCAGAGCAACCAATATTCTGCACTGCAATTTGACCCCTGGATTACGTGAACAGCGTTAGTACACTGGTCCAGGCCTACTTCTTTAGTGCACATACCTATATGGTGCTTAAATGTTACATATGGGTAGCCTGAAACACTACTTAGTTACTCACCTCAAGTTACACATTGGCGTTAGGAGCAGTTATGCTGGATACTGCATCAAAGCCCTCTTTTTTTCAAAAAGATGGGAATTTGATGGGCTCAGACTTGTGCACTAAAAATAATAATAATTAGAGCTGCAAGACAAATTTGTGTCTGATTACTGTATGAATGGAATTGGTTATTTAAAAATGGTTATTGGCTGTTTTTTTTTTTTCTGCTTGTTTACAGGTTGCATGGCCGATACCATGAAATGGCACCAAACGTTGTGCCCATGGACTATACAAAGGACCCAGATGTTAAACTACCTATGCAGCTTATAATAAACATGCCTGAGCTAAAGGTATCACTTCTGACTGCTTACAAACTGTATCTTAAGTTATATAGCTCATCTGACTGAGGTTTTGCCAAGTGAGTTTGATATCCTGAAGCAATGTGGCATGCTGCGGTCTTCCCCTTCCTGTTACTTACTGTTCAAGGGCAAAACCAGCCCCAGAAACTGGAAAATATTTAGGTGGATGTCTGTCTTGTGGAGATAGTTGGGATAGATATTAAACAAAATGAGTAGGAAATAAAATTAAATTTAACAATCCTTCCACTTTGTATATAGCGATTAGAAGCCAGTGGGATCTCTGTGTGAAGAGCGGGTTAGAAACCAGTTCTTATCTGAGTGTGATGTTAGGAAATTTGCCAGAGCTGTGGAGAACATTGCTAATTGAAAGAAAAGATTTTTCCCCTTCCTTCTTAGCTACAAGAGCACAATAAGTATTGTTTTTCTTAATTATTAGTTTTCATTTTTCACGGAGTGATGACATGGTAGGAAGTGGAGAGACAGTCCAAATAACTGGGAGAATGAGAGAAGCAATAGGCATAAAGCAATCATTAAAAAAAAAATTGAGACTGTGTTTCTTTTTATTATTTTATCAATTCAACAATTGAATGTGGTTTTAACAGGACAAATATGGATTTTTAGCATATATTTTTTAAAACAGTTCATTGCATTATGTTGTCTTTGGCCTCGGTCTATTTTTTTATGTTTGCAAATTAGCTGACATCTTTAAATTACCACCATGTAGAAACAGCTATTGCATGAAGTATTATTAAGCTTTTTAAGAGCAATGCCATAAAAACTTGTAATTGATGGTCTTGTACTTCATTTTAATGATTTAGAAAGTCTTCTTTAATGTTATAAGATATTGAATATTTGGAAAAAAGGTATAAGCATTGCTGTATAAATTCAGTTGGGGGGGAAGTTAAGTCAACATAAAGTGAAAGAGATTTCAATTGCATTGCAAGTTCACAGAACTCCTTGTTCCTTTAGTACCACACTTACTGCATGTTTGATTCTGTGACAATACCATTATTGAAAAAGAAGTACATTTCACTCTAAAGAATGTTTGTTAAAAAGTGTTTGAACAGCACTTCATATAAATGGAGACTTTATTGATTAAACACAAATGAGCATTTAATTAAATAGAAGGTCTCTGAAAAATTTTCATCTTTCAGTTATGACTCTGACTTACCAGATACCTATGTACATCTTAGAAATTTGGGCTTCTGAAGAAACTGAGAAATTATTTAGGATTATTTTTCACATGAAGCATGGGATTCTTCAGCAAAATCCTAGTGTTTATACTCTAAGGGTGAGTTGTCCCTGTAATAAAGTAGATCAAGAAGAAGCTTTTAATTTCAAAATTACACATAAAAAAGAAAATATAAATTTAAAAATTTTATAAATAAAAAAATGCAAGGAAAACTTTAGACATCATTCTATCATAAAAGCCATAAATGCCACTGTCATCAACATAGCGCATCTATGTTGAGTTATTAAACATATTAATAGTTAAGGATTTTGGTATAGCTGTTTTTCTAATTACTTTCCTTTACGAAATTGCGTAGTACAGGAACAAAATTAGTATATACTTCACTGTTATTTAAATAGTTACAAAATTGAAACCTGTGATGTGCTACAGGTTGTTCCTAGAACTTGGAAAATGGTTCTTTCATCAGCTGGTTGAAAGTTATTCTGCCTTTTAATGCCTAAAACTGCACAACCCAACCCCAATTAGAATCCAGGTCCAGGATAGTTTCGTATCAGCTGTGTGCATGTTCCAAGTATGTGTCCTTGACTGCCACGAGTATAAATGTAATTCCCTCCTCTGAAGCTTGCAAAGTCGAGCTCCCTATCTCACCTGAAATAAAATTAATGATGTTTAAATCGTGCAGGCACTGCAGTTTAAAAAAAATTATTCATTGCCCATTATGTTACACAGTGTGAAGTAGGAACAGGGTATGAAAGTAGTGCTATTCAAGGTTTGTTTCTATATGAACTTTTAGTATCAGCAGCACTCAAGAAAACATTACTGTTTCACAACAGCATGTGTTTAAATGTATTGAAATGTCTATGAAAGAGCCTAAACTATGTGCTTGTATACTTAATGATGAAAAAAGTGCATCTACAGAAGTATTAATGGAATTTTAAAACAGGGCGTCTAAAGATCTTGCCAAAAGGTTCTTTTCAGTTCATTCAATTGCAGAAAATATCTTACTATATGTAAACCATTCAGATATCTTATAAATATTTCACATAAGTTTTGTATAACACAAATGTTTGTGTTTTCTTATTATGCAAATAAGGAAATTAGGCAACACACAAGGTTAATACTTTGCAAAAATTTTAGTTACCTCAAATGGAGTCCAATTTGGAGATAGCAATAAAGATTTCAGACTTGATTATCTAAAATTAGATGTAAGACATAATTAGGCATCAAAATCAGTAGCCTGTGAGAAGTTATGAGCACAAGCAGACCTAATTAGGCCCTTAGGCTGTATTCTGAAGTATAGTGTTATATTACTTAATGGGGCTAAAAGTTGGGAATTGGAATGCTTTTTCTGTGTGTCGTCTTTGTCCTACCTACAAGATCATGGGATCAGATGAGAATGATAGCAACAGGTGAATAGAGAAGAATAGTGCACTACTTTTCACAAGGACGAGGAAGTATTACATGAAATTACAGACAGCTGACATAACCTGTGGATGTATTGAGGAGCTCATTGCCCCAAAACCTTATGGCAAAGACAACATTGGTCTTCAAAAAATATGTAAAGTGCTTTTATAGAGCGGAATTCCACAGATTGCTATTAAGTTTTATGATCTGGATGTAATATCTAACTCAGACAGTCCCTGAAATGCTCATTGCAGTAATCCCGGAATATACTATAGGAAGGATCACTGTGTATATCTCCTTCTTGTTTTAAATTCTTGCTTTATCTGGTACTGGTTCCAGTTAGACTGGTGGGCTGGATGGACTGATAATTATGACAGTTCCCATATAATTGTGGGGTTTTTCCCCTTTAGAAGCAATCCCTAGATCTGTTGGATTTATCCTTAATGCACCAGCGAGATTTGCCTGAGATTATTTAATCAAAAGACCTACTCTTAGCAGGTGCAGGGAACTGGTCATTTGAAGCTTAGCAGCTAGTACAAAATAAGAAGATTCTTCATCTTGAAACAGGAGTATTTGCGTGACTTGCTGAAGTGCTGTCATCTTGGATGGACAGCTGTACATGACAACGTAAGGTAGTGCTGTATGGAATACAATACAACAAAATTACGAATGGGCTTATCTACATGAATATAAAATAATCAGGTTTTTTAGTAGCTGGCAGGATGAAAGAGCATGGGCTTCACAATGTCTATATATGTGGGAATGTCTTGAAGTATTCTAATTGTTTTCAGCCGCCTGCTGTTTTTGTTTATGCATAAATATTGAATTCTTACCTTCATGATAAAACGTATCATCCTCAAAGGTTTTTGATTCATTCATCCATTACTGCAATAGTTTTATATCTCTCTAACATGTCTGCAATTAATTCCTCACTGTAGTGTCTTAGGTGCTTATACTGGCACTTCTAGTGTGGACAGTCAGTACTCCTTAAGGTTTATGTCATTATCTTTAGGATCTTGATAGCACAATACGAAATTCTCTGGCTCAGTTATGTGACTCTGAAGAGTTTAACTGTCAGATGGCTGATAGTTGCTTTGTGAAAAATCAAGACTAAATTCAGAAAAGAAAGTGAGAAATGATAATCACAAACATGCTTTTTAGCTTCAGTGATAAAGGATTGAACACTTAAGGAACAGCTCATTCTATGAAAACTGTAGAGATGGAAGACTACTATACTTACAAGACAGCCTGGTACTTAAGCTGAGATACAAACCAGAAATTTTATACCAGACCGTGATTAAATTTCAAGTTACAGGAGCACATCTCGCTACCTTAGCAAACTTAGGTGGTAATGATAATAGACTTCTGTAAATCAAGTGGATCATAACCTGACTTCTTGCACCACATCAAGTCTGTGAGGCTGTCTGACCCTGCTTTTGAAGACGTCTCCAGCGTAATGGAACTTGATTTTATGAAAACAGCAGGACAAAATTCAGTGTCAGTTATAATAATTCCCTCCCAAGTCTGGTAAGGCTGTGGAATAACCTTAGAAATAGTGCTGTGAAACCACTCATTTTATTTCAGGAATTCTAGCAGTTTGTAGAGAAAGTGCTTTCAATAGCTAGTGACCTTGTTTCCAGTAAAATACTGGTTGGAGGATACTAGATCTTCCTCCATAAGTCTTTCAAAATGTTTACACTAAAAGATACTAAAATGCCATCTAGAATCTCAGTTACAAACCAGGTCAATCCTGGTCATGGAGCATTTTGCAATTACCTGTGCAGATGGGGACAAGGGGAAGAAAATCTTTCCCCTAGAGTTCATTTTCCAAGTAATCTAGGTAGTAACTCCAGCTCATACAGTAAGAAAAAAAACCCCTAACCTTTGCAACTTGACCACACTGCTAAAGAAATCGTTATGGTGTTTTCTTTCTTCAGTAAATTTTCATCAAGGTGAAGACCAGCCAACATTTAAATCTTAAAATAGAAATAAATGAACTAAATGTCTATTGAATTCTAATAAAATTAGTGATAATTTCAATGCACCTGGCTTTTTTCATATACACATTACATTTCTAGTTCCTGGCAACGTTGAGCTCAATACCATTGCAGATTCTGACAAATGGATAGAATCAATAATGCACTTTTCTAAATTAGATTCTGCTACTATAAAGAAAGATCTTTGCCTCACACATATGTTTTGAGCCAGGATTTTTGTGTTTCAAAGAAAAAGAATGCTGATGGTCACTCACTTTAATTGATAATGAATTATTCACTAACTCATGATCCTTAAAAGTTGAAAGTCAGGATGGGAAATAAATAAATAAAGAAGGAGCAGATACTTTAAGTTGATTAGGTCTACCATTACACTGAAGTTAACACAGGTAGTTTACTCCATCTCTTTCATTGCAGTCTCTGTTCTATAATTTTTACAATCTTGGTTACAGAGGCAATAATCTAATAAATTAACTTTAGGGCATATGGGCACCTGTGAGATTGCAGCAGTTAATATTGCAAAATATGTAGCAATGCTGTTCAGTATGAGACCATGTAGAAAGCGAAAGTGATTTTATTTCAAAACAAAACTGATTTCACTTGCATTATCCCTGCCATTTCTACACAGCTAGATGTGAGAACATAACCTGATGACAGAGATCACGTATGATCTGTGGAAGCGGGTGGGTGGCCATCTTCTTTGTGACACATATGTCCCTAATTGTCAGAGTCTTCCAACTGGTGTGTGGCCTGTCGGGTTATTCTAGCGTAGAGCAATTCTGCTGTCAAGAGTTGGTCGTAAAAGGACTTCCTGGAGGGGAACCATTTTTGTTTCATTCACTTTACAGTCTGTTGCTTTCCCTTTTTTTGGCTCATGCAGTAACTTCATTGATCCTCGCGGGCCTTGTCATTAGCTGCAGCAGTGAGTAAGGTAGTTCATAAATCCACACACTGCTGAAACAGAATGACCAGCAGGCACGGGAATCAGTCAGGAGAAAGGCCAGACACACAGGGAACAGCGAACTGATCACACATTTCAGAACCAATGTTAGCACCCTGGTTTTGGTAAGTTTAAACATGAATGTATATGAGTTGCTTCAAAATAAAATGAAAACACTTCCTACAGTTTTAATAGGATGGAATTTTAGAAGTGATTTCAGTGAGTCCCCAGTTTCAAAGCTTTCCAAGTAACAGGCAGTGACGCCTGAGAGAGCACATTAATACTCTTCCCAAGTCCCCACTCCTGCTCTGGCTATCCTGTTAGTTGTTTTTAGTTATGATGGGATGTTTTACTCCTTTCAGACCATTCTTGCTTCTCTGAAGTCTCTTTTTAACTGTGTGTCTCAACTGTATGCCCTCCACGTGTAGTAAGTGAGGGCCGTTTTCTCTCAGTTGAACTCCAGATACGTACCTGCTTGGTGGTCTTCACCAGTATTGTCTGCAGTTTCCTGCTCTAGTTAGTGAATCAGTTGTTAAATGCCTTATATCTCCATGATATACTATCATGTTCTGTAATATTTAAGCAGTTCTGTATGCAGCCAGAATCTTTGGTTATTTGGCTGCCATGACCATAGTGCAGCCTTCAGTAAAGAGCTCATTGCTGAACTGTCTTACATTTCTGCTTTCTGACAGAATAATGTGATCATTATGTTAAGATGTAAATATATCTGTTTAGCTGTATTTACCTTGGTTTGTGCAGGGTGTTCTTAATCAGTACCCTGTAGGCGCTGCAGAGAAGTTTGATAATATGAATAATATACACATGAAAAAAAAAAAATACTGATTTTGAGGAAGAAGAAAAGGAAAAAAAACCCAAACAACAAAGAAATGTGCTTTTATCTGCTCCAGGGATTAATTTGCTGTTGCACTTATTATGCTTCCCTTCCAAAGTACCAGCCTCTCCTGCAGAGGTCTGGTAATGAACAATTTAGCCATTTTTATATTAATGTTTGTCTGATAAGAGTTCATATCTATTTTTTTAGGAATAACTCCGGAAATTTGAGAAAGGTTTGCTTCTGATCAGTTATGAACAAGTCCTGATTAAAGCATCCAAAGGGATTCTGGCTTTCAGTAGTCTGCAGAGTAGACTGCTTTGTGCATTTAAATATCTTCCCTAATGTTGTTGGGGACTTATGTTCAAATACAAAAGAGAAAATGATCATCATGTTTCTGTGGATGTAATACTGAGAAGCATTCTGTAATGACTGTGCAGCATCTCTAGCTTAGTTCTCTTGACTTACCTTACAACTTTACTTCCAACCTCTTATTTCTGAAAGGCAGTCAGCTTGTGAAGATAGGATACAGTGCTTTAAATTAATTTGTCAGGCTGCAAAACGGATAGAGCAAAAGGATAACCCGGTGCTTTCCTAGAGCCTGTGATGGAAGCTAGAGGACAGGGGAAAATAACAAGTGACTTTGTAAGATTTAGCTGCAATCTTTCTTAGAAAACTAATGGTTATGTATGGTGTTACAAGTATGTATGATGGAATATATGCAAATGACATTCAAAAATGTGTAGAAAATTGTCTGAGTAGAGAAAGTGATCGTTAAAAAGATGGATGGCACATTTTAGGAGAATTATCTTAAGTCACTACAGCAGCATCAATCTGCAAAACAACAACGTTTTAGCTGTAGCAATTCTTTATTGTTTCTGTCTCCCCTCTCATTTTTATTGTGGAGAACAGAAAAAGCTTTTTAACAAGGCAATTGTAAGTTTCCAGTTTTAAAACTATTATTTTTTTAAACAATTAGTGCTAAGGGAAAACTATCTAGGAAGGAACAGTATTGTTTCCCCCTTTACTCCCTTCCCCTATGGCTTTTCCTTTAAATATGATGGAACCCTAATTTGTGCTCTTTAGAGCAGAGGTAATGAAATTACAGGAAGGATGTGAAAAGTATCTGTGAAGGTAAGGTAATACTTTCCATTGTGTAAGCCACAGATATACTGCCTGAGGACACATAATATGAGAAAGTTAAAGAAAAGAAATTAATATGAGGAAAGATTTTATTTTTCATTTAGGTTTTAGAGATCCGTTCGTAACTCTTTAAGTGTCTTAGGTCCGTTTAATTCATTGTTAATTTACTTGTATTTTCAAGATCTCTCACATGCCAAATAGATAATTCATCTTATGCAACTCCAATATGCTTATTCAGTCTGAGAGATCGTGCCTAGCATTTCTGATGCAGAAAGTCCTGGGTTTGAAATTCACTGCTGATAGGAATATTTGCATCAGTGCACTCGCTGTTTGTTACCCAGTGCTATCTCTAAGATGTCAGTTTACAACTATCACCCTGACACTTAGTTCTGATGAGGTTCATTCCAAAGAAAACAATATAGTAATTTAGAAATAAAACTGACAATTTTTCTAACATGTTTTCTCATCCACTCTGATATTTAGCAGTCTACTATTAAGCATTCAACAGACACACCAATTTTTACTGTGCTTTTAGGAAGAAAGCAGGCCAAATTAATCTTACTTTACCTTATTAATAAAGTGACAATTTGAAACAATAGAATTGGTTGTTTTCTGCTGAGGGTCTGTATGTATATTCATACCACAAACAGGCATAGTTCCATACACTCAAGTAAGATACTTTAGTCTTAGCAGTACCCACAGATGCACATCTGCTGTCTGTCCTCTACAGATCATGCATGTGATGTGAGTGATCATAACGTATCCCTTTACAATTATTTTCTTTCAGCCATCTGGCTAATTCTGGGGTGGTGTTTTTCATTCTGAGGCTCTTGGAGATGTGACCCTGATGCTTTTTTGAGGCTATTTTATTTTCAGGAATCTCTCTTTTCTACTCTTAATTTTTTTTTTTATTTGGCCTGGTTTGTCTTCATCTGAACAGTGAGCTCAGCCTTATATCTGCAGCTCAGAGCACACTGAGCTCGTTAATCTCCTACCCTTTGTAAGCACGCTCCCTATTGTGGAATTACTTCAGTCATCAAACCCTGCAGGAGAATTTGAATTTGGTATTGACTATTTTAATGGGCTGTCATTTGAGCGTATGGCTCTGTGGTCCTTATTTCACCTATCCATTAAAACAGCCTTATTTCTGGGCATTGTCTCAGCCAGAAAGACTGGAGAGATCTTGGCATTCAGGAGTGAATTTGAATCTTGATTGGCTCAGGGAATTACGCTTTCAATATCATTTTCTCATATCTTGCCTGTCCTCAGAAGATTGACACGCACACTGTTATGGTTTGTTGTTAGATGGATATTTGCCTTTTGGCAGACTCCAACTAATTTCTACCATGGAAGAAGTCCTAGAGCACAAACTCCAAGACCCAAAGATATCTTATTAGATAGCTGATGTATCCTGAGTGCTTTGTTACCATTAAATAAAAACCTGATAGAATCAGTTATGCTCGCTGAGGATGTGAATGGCCAGTATAGCTTCTGTGAAAAAGTTTCTCAAAGTTCCATCTGGGATGACCACTGAAATTTGTTCTTAAATTTGCCAGGTGACATGACTTGACAAATGTGCATGGCTGTGGTATGGCCTTGATCAATCCATGCTTTGTACCCAAATATCTGACCATTTCTCTGTACTTGCATTCTGGAACTAGACACTGCAGAGGGTCATCCTGTAGTGTTGCTCTATGCATTGACCAATCACCTGAACAAAAAAGGAAAGTTGCTTTCCAGGAACTGGATGTTCTTTGAAATATCCATCTATATAGTCACACCTCAAGTTTCACTTAAAGAAACTAAGCTTTTGTATGTTATGCTTGTCTTTTAACAAGAATCCTTAAACTGTTTTCATTATTTGAGGGTATAACAAAATTTTTGTTAACTGTTTATCTCTGGGAGGGTGACAAATTTCATTATGTTTCCAAGTTCCCCCTGTGATCTTTATCTTCAGCTCTTGTAAGCTGCTGCACACCATTTATCAGTTGTTGAATTTCACTTAAGAGGCAGCTGCAGATTAGTGGTAAGTAGCCCAATTCTTGTAAAGTACTTGATGTTCCTTTAAGGTGAAGGATACTACATAAATATAAAACATCAGTCTGTTCACATAACTCTGCTTTGTAGACGATGCTTATGTATTTTTAGTCTCCACAGGTATGCAGAAAATGTGTTCTATAGATGCATCTGTTCTATGTGTGAATTATCAAGAAAGTATTCATGTAAACTAAAAAATAAGTTTCTGGTCATTTTCCTCTCAGATATAGCTGTTTTATGGAATTTCATTTAAAATAATTGGATGATTTATGAATACCTGTTAGCTAGTTAAACTTACAGAAAGGAATAAATTAAATGGGTATGTGATTGAGCTCTGAGCTTTCACAATACTGCTTCTTTTAAAGCCAGATAAAATGCTTCATGCATATTAAAAATAATGAACATATGTCACCAAAGCTGTTTACATTTATAGGAGATCAGTATGTTAATCGGTGGAGTGAGATCTGTAGAACAGCTTTGGTGAGATGCTGCTTACAGCCCAAATGATGTTTGTGTGTATTGTTCATATTCAACTGAATTGAATTATTTTCCCAGTTTTGTAGACATAGCTACAAATTCATCTTGAGTTTTTATATAGCTGTGAGAAAGATGTTGTTTTGTTACTGTAAAAACAATTGGTTTGGACTTCAGAGTAGTAAAGCAGCTTTTCTTATGCTTGCTTGTGTGTTTATGGTTTTAAAATACCATCTTATTCAGAGTAGCCTTGACACCAGCTAGGTTGGTAGGGTGCTGGAAAACTATCTTAGGTTTATCTCCTGTGCAGATGAAACTTCATTTAATACTCTGGAATTTGTAGTCAGTTCAGCAGTTGGACACTGGTGTGTGTATCGGAATGAAAAACTTTTCTACAAGATTCTACTGGGACATGACTTTGCATCCTTAATGAACAGTCACGGTTGGTTGATGATTGATTGATGGCTCCACATGAATCAGGTGTGGAATGCAGATACTGACTTTTTAAAGTGGTTTCATAAATAATATTTATTCTTCCAGCCTTCAGTCAGGTGCCACCAGAAGGCATAAAGACCCTGTTTGTTTCACTGGCTTTCCACCTTGGTCTCTTGGTTTCCTTCCCCTCCTGTCATCCCCTGCTCACGTGTGCTAGCTTCTTACTGTAGGAGACGTAACCCTCCTGACTCAGTCTGACACCTTGTCAGGAACCTGCTTCCTGTAAATGATTTCACACTCTTAGTACCTTTACTCTAACATTTATAAAGCATGTGTTCCGTGCAGGAGAAAGGAGATGAGCACCAGGTTAGAGAATGAATAACAATGGGACTGAAAAAATCTGGGCAAGAAGCGATACTTTGCAGCAGCATGTTCTGCTGACACTTTCTGCTAAAGCATGCAAATGTAAATTTTTAGGTGCATTTTGAAAGAAAAAAAAGTTGTCTTCAAAGAGCCAACCATGGAATTAAATACTTACTAACAGGGAGTCTGTTTTGATCTTCCAAATACTAAAAAATATATCTATCTCTGTTTTTCACAGGAGAATCCCTTCAGGGAAAGGATTGTGGAATCTTTCTCAGAAGATGGAGAGGGAAGCCTGAGCTTCAATGATTTTGTGGATATGTTCTCTGTGCTCAGTGAAATGGCTCCCAGAGAGCTTAAAGCAATCTATGCCTTTAAGATCTATGGTACTGTATTGGGATGCTTTTGTATGCCTTTTTTGTTTGAAGTAAATGAGTATGAGAGTTGTTGGTGATCTCTTTGGTTCTTTTATTGTTTAGATTTTAACACAGATAACTTCATTTGTAAATCAGACTTGGAAAAAACCCTCAATAAACTGACCCGGGAAGAGCTAACAGCAGAAGAAATCACTCTAGTTTGTGAGAAAGTGATAGAAGAAGCTGACATGGATGGTGATGGGAAACTAGGATTTGCAGATTTTGAAAACATGATCTCCAAAGCACCGGACTTTCTCAGGTATTGTTTTAAGAAAAGGATAGTCTCTTTCATCTTTTCAGATATTTTGTTAGGATATCATTGTGTAGTGTACTACAAGAAATGTCAGACATAAGTACTTTACCAGAGAGCTCACTGGAGGATGACTTTTTACCCTAATTCAGTTTACTTTTCTAGAGGATATTCCAGTTCTCTCCTAACTTGAAGTCTAAGAGCTAAATGACTTTTAATGGTTTTTGTTTGTTTGTGGGGTTTTTTGTTGTTGTGGTGGTTTGTTTTTTTTTTTTAGTTTGTGTGGTTTCTTCTGGAAAATATTTTGATCTATTATAAGCTCAAATTCATTTTGTTCACAAGCTTATAGCAAGGATCCATGCTGTCTGAGTAGGAATGTGTGTACATATTGTATACATGTTACAAGTATACATGGAAACACATTGATTGATCTTTGGTGCTGAGAATGTGAGAGCTAGAGGATGTTACAGTGGTACAGTTCCTGCTAGTAGCAGAAAACCAATTAAAACGATTAATTAGTCTTTCTTTGATCCACTGTTAATCAGGTTTTTTTATAACTGATATTTTTAGGTTTTGTTGCTGAGTTTCTTCCTAGTAATCTGTAGATAAAACCCAGCTATTTTAAGACAGTTTTTTCTTGCACATTTTGTTTTTAAAGAGACCTTTTGAAAACAACGACTTTATTTTTTCACACCTTAATAAAACTGTCTACATAAACTTTCAGTTAAGGCTGTTACTTAAGTAATACAAGGGTAGACCTTCTTTAAGAAATTACAGTGACTCAGCCAGCAAAATAAGATACTTCCAGATTGGGAGGAGTTCATATTTCAATATTAAATCCACAAGCAGAGTAGGCTGAAGCTAAAACTTAGGTCTAGTTTTTTCCCAAATTCCAGCGGTCTGGGTTAACTATGTCTGATAATAAATGTTTGATAAGCCAAAAAAGGGTTTTTTCATAATCATTGTTCGTACACATTGTTAAGTTGGTAGTGTTCCTGTTAAGTGATAATTGATAACAACACATAATTTCTAACATCTGGGAAGATAAATAATCCAAGAATTGTCTGGACTGCAAGCAGGTATCCGTTATGATTGTAAGCTGCTTTGAGAATGTTGGAAATAGTAAATTCTAGTTTCTGCAGACTTGTGTCTCCGGATTAGTTGGCAGATATCTGAGGAGTTTAGTTTCAGTTTTTTGCTGCAGGTAAGGCATGAAGACTGGCTCATCTATGTAGATTTTCTGATGTCTGGAAAGGTGTGGAATTATTTTGCATCTTTCTATGAAGTGGAACACTTACAGACTCTTTTAAACCCAGCTGCCTGTTTGTTGAATTCTCCAAAGGATTCAGAAGTTACTGGGGAGGATTAATAAAGCTCACAGTCAGACTGTTTAAATAAACTCTATTTTCATAAGAAATAAGGCAAAACATTAGGATAGAATTAAGGTAGATCAAAATATGGACTGATAATCTTAATGCTAATGGTGTTTAAGAACTTTTAAGTGTCCTGCAGAACACAGAACAGTTTATTTCTTTCATAAATGATATTTCTGAGAAAAGACGTTATAACAAAACGATTCTGCAATAAATCATGAGGAACGTTAATCCTGTGAACCCTGAGAAACACCAGCATCTTGAGGGGATATGCAACAAAGTTAATGTGAATGTCTTTTATACATTAGAAACATATCAGGCATTCCTTGACTAACCAAGTGTATCAACAGAAACTCTTTTAGAACAAGATACATATCATCGTTATGGTGAGGCTCAGCTGAGGAGGTATTCAAATATTTTATTTACATATATTTCCAGCCAAGAAAATGTTTTCTTTATACTGTTATCTGTATAGAAGCTGCTGGGGTCAGGTAGAGTTTCCTTTAATCAATCAAAAGGCTGTACTGTACCTATAGATCTGGTAGAGAACAGAGATCAACTGCGAAGAATTGAAGGCAGATCTGAAGACTCAGCAGAAACTGTAGTTTCAGAAGTGTCCTGTGCCATGACTGACTTCACAAGCCTCTACAACACAGCAGTAAACTGCTGACTGAGAATTCCAAGCTGAGGATGCTGTGCAATCCAGTCATTTCCTGAGAAAGTAGCAGAGAGGGATATTTGCCACTGCAGCCATTGGAATTACTGTTATAATTATTTTTCATTTCCAAGCTTGTGATGTTTTGGGAAGCTGAGGAAATGAGTGGAAGGACCTGAGTGATGGCTACTCAATGGGGCAAGAAGATGAGTAAAAAGAGGGATTATGTGAAATGTACAGAACTTGTTATAGTTTAGGTAAAGAGAAAATAAAGAGAGAAGGATCACTGACAATACTGATAATTTAAAGGACCAGACTACCAAGTACTGGAAGACTGGTCATCCAGTTGCTCAGTTTAAACACATATACTTTGATCTGTGTTTGTGACGTGGTGAAATCATGTTATCAGGATGTCTCTGTGATGTTGAAGACAGTGATGTGTATATTTAAGGCAGATATTTTCCATCCCTGACTTCAAGGGAAATGGTAACTTCCCTCTCCTGTCAGGTCCAGGACATCAGCTGGGTCACAAGATTAAGCTCTGAAGTCCTTAGGCTTAAGAGCTCCTGTTGTGACATCACCTAAAGAAGAGTTTCTTTCCACCTTCTAGCTGAAGCACTGGTTTAGAGCCTCTGACTGTTAACTCAGCAACATGTTTTTTAACCTTTGGAGTTATATTGCAAAATGAGGGTGTAAATGGAAAAAGTCTCAGAGCTGAGAAGAGAACATGTAGTTTCTCTGATTTGGTTTCTGTTTCAGCTAGAGTTAACCGTTTCAGGAAAAGAAGGTGGCAAGGTTATGAGACTACTTTTATCCAAGTAAATCTTTATGGAAGACTTGATACCTCTCCCTCTTACTGTGGTTTACTGTTCATTTTGCCTGTGAAGTTATTTCATTTTTTGAGGATGTTCTTGGTCATATTTTTGCTGTATGCACGACATCACAGACTGACATTTGTTAATACTGAACTTTCTGATCTGAGCCACTTACTCTCATTTTTTAAATAATGTGTAAATATTTCATTCTAAAGGAAGACAGTGATTTGACTTGTGGAATGGTGTCGTGGTTTGAGCTCAGAGAGTAACTGAGCACCATGCAGCTGCTCACTCCCCTCTTTCCCCCCTAGTGCTGAGAAGGAAGGAAGCAAAAGACCGAGGACTTGAGATAAGGACAAGGAGGGATGACATCATCCTTTAAGGCACAGGCAAAAACCAGACTCATTAGGGGAGCAAAACCACATAAAATTTAATACAGACACTAACGACACCACCACTTAACAGACAGAGTAGGACCATGAGAAGCATTACCACATCTTGAAAACACCTCCCCCCACCCCTCCCTTCTTCCCAGGCTCCGCTTTGCTCCCGATTTCTCTACCTCCTCCCCTGCAGCAGCACAGGGGGCAGGGAGTGGGGGGCGTACTCAGTCCTGACATGGCTTTGGGAAGCTTCTCACAGGGGGCCACCACTGTAGCCCCCTCCCCTCCTACCAAAAACCCCTGTCACACACAGAGACCAGGACAAATGGGATCCATTGAGTGTTCATGCCACAACAGGTATACCAAGGTCTGACTGGGGACTGAAACTAAACCAGTGCCTTCTGATAGTAGCCAATGCCTGCTAGCATGTGACAGGACATGTGACATGGGACAAGAGTGCCATTCCTGTACCTGATCTCTCACCACAAAAAAAACAGTTCCTGTTCATTGAGTTCAATTATACCGTAGCAGTCGTGGACAGTTTGCCTATTCATTTAATGAAACAATGCTTTCTTTATTTTCTGAATTTATCTCCAGCTCGATTCATGGCCTCTCATTTTCCTCTCTCCTGTCTTCAACTGTAATGGTCCTCGTAAGTGATAACCGTAGGCTGTCTGCAGCCAAACTGAAGACAGGGCTGTGCAGTTTCACCGTGTAATATAATACAGAACCTGCAAAGCATAGGAAGTGTCTTAATAGCAGATCAACAACCCTATATGCTGGTAGTAAACTTGTGCCTGAACCTATCTTCTTAATATTGTAAAAAGATAAGAAAACATGTTTTCATCTAAATAAAATTGTCCCATTTGGCATCTTCAGCAGTTGCATGGAAGAAATACCTAACTCATCAATGTCCAGAGACAGTCATAATTTAATTTGGTTTTGCATATCTCCATTTTTTATGTTCAGTTGAATGTATTCCAGACTTTAACTTCAAGGAAGCCTAAGTGCCTATTGATTTATACTTTCAACTACTCAGCAGCTGTAAAAATCAAACACCTAGGAATCAAAGCAATAGCCACTTTGAAAATGGTTGCCAGTGAGCAGTTGGAGATGCTGTGTAACTGCAGTTTTCAGAGACTTTGCTGTGAAGCAAATCAACATTTCTGAATATGTGATCTTAAAATACCGTACTGGTGCCTGGTATATAATCCTTTTGAAAATGTTGACTAACTTACTAGACCCCAGATGATTTTTATTTGCAGGCAAAGGATTTCTTATTCTGTTCATCATTTCCCCCTACCAAAACCCACTTCTTTACATTGTAAGAGCAGGTTTTATCCCTGGGTCTGCCATTGCTTGAGCAGGTGATGTGCGCTAAGCCACAGATCATTTTGTTCTCTCTGCTCTGTTACATGGGACCAAGCTTACCTGACTTCTGACAAACATTGAGAACTTTTATAGTATGAACTATCCAACTGTAAAATCCCATCATCATTAAAATGAGGCATGAAATTACTGAGGAGGAATACCTTCTTTACCCTGTTTGTGGAAAACCTTTGAAGGCCAGATTCCTATAACAATGTGCACTCTGTTTTTGAAGCGCTTTTTTCACACAGCTCAATCTGTTGTGGTTTTTTAAACTGTCATACTATCATGCATACTTAATATATACAGCAAGCATTAATTTTGGCTGCATGATCCAGGCTTTGACCTGGTATGAGCTAAAGTTCATCCACTGCACGTTGAGTGATTTTTCCTTATCTCATCACTTGTTTCTCAAACCTTTACTTAATGACCCTGTGTAGGTTTAATCTCCTACAGCCAGCCTTTGCAAGCTTTGTACTGCTGTCAAGCAAATGAAGATGCAGTAAAGTCTGTTGCTTGATTTGCACTGCTGTGGTTGAGGAATTTTTTTTAAGACTAGAAGAAAACACTGCTAATCATTGACCAGGGAAGAAGATATATGACTGTTATCCAGGAAACTTGAGTAAGCTGTAAATGATAATGACAGTTTCAGACAGTTTGATCCCAGTAGGTTTCTTTAACTGAAAATTGCTATCATTAAGAAGCTGCTTGTAGTTTAATGGAAGTATTAGAAGCCTGAACTGGCACTAGCTAAGTGTTCTGTTCTACAAGACTGGTTACGTTTTCCACAGGAAATTATTTTATAAATCATCCTGGAAATTTAAGCTTATTTAAATGCCTGAGGGTGAAACATACTTATAACAATTTGAAATGGAGTTGAGAAGAATATGCCATTAGTAACACCTGGGAGCTGCCAGAAGTAGACAGAGAAACAACAGATTAAACAAAAAGATGTTGTTGGAAATGCTGTATTTCTGAAATCTCTGTGGGCCTTTGCCCATATAAAAGCTGATGTCCTGACTTCAGTCCTACCTAAAGCTGGAGTAACAGAAGCTCTTTTGTAGGAAATGTGCGTCTCATAAAACCTGTCTCAACGTGCAGATTAGCTAGTTCTTAAGGACTAAAATTAGAGCTAGTGACAAATTGGCAAGAGATGTTTAGCAGGAAAATAGTGGAATAATTTTTGTGAGTATTTTTCACAGAATATTTCAGCTCTTCTCAATAAAAACCTTGATCTCCAAAGGCCAAAATGACACTCATAGAACTACAAAAATTTCCAATAAATAGATTTCCAGTGAAGTGGATTTGGATGGATTTAAAAAAAAATGTTTTTTTAAGGAGTCATTCCTAAAATGTTACCACATACAATGCTGCGGAGTTTTTAGTTCCTGTGTGGGACTTAAATTTTCAAGAGTTTGGATAAATATGGGGCTCTGGACATTTCTCGAGTTGTGAACAAGATGTTTATAATTATTTTTTTCTAAAAACTTTGTTATGGTAAGCTTTTTGCATCACTGTAGACTTTCTTTCATAATACTTAGGCTATTACACCAGCCTGCTATACATCGTATCTTTTAGTGTCACCCAGATAGAATAAGTTCCTAGGGATCACTGTGAATATAAAATTTTATCTCCTCCAAATACATACCACAGAGCTTTCTTCAGTGAATTCCTAATTCAAATTAAATGGGTGTGATTAAGGTAGTGTGTCCTTTTTGTAAAACAATCCAAAAACTGTACATCCAGAACTCTTCAGCCTCTGAAGTACTCTAAACGTATAAAGTTTTCTTTTGGTTTAGGCATCAAAATTATCGTATTACATACAAAAATACGTAATAATCCCTTATAATTTCAGTCAAGAAACAAACATACGGTTTATACTGTTGGGGCATTGAACAGAAATTACTATAGAGAAAGTGATTTTTCAGCATGCCCTCTTTAAATTGTCTTTTACTGTCCTGCTAAGGTGCTCAGGAGTTCTTCTGAAAACTGAGCAGTAGTAAGGCATGCTGCTTGCCTCTATCACAGTGCAAATAGAAAGAAGTTAACAATCAGGATGTCTTGGTCCTAGCAAGAGAAACAACCAATGTATCAGCCTAATTTGACTCGTTTAGGAACCCAAATGCTGTGCCATAGCAAAACTACCATTGGGAAACATTTAGTTCTGCTGTATATTCAATAAATAGGCCAATTTATACTTGATTTAGTCCATTGCTGAGCTTGGCCCCCTGAGCTAACGTTTTCAGAAGATGAAAATTTCTCCCAGAATGTTTAAATCGTCCTGGGAGCATGAGAGAAGAGGTTAAGATTAATTACACAGCACCTCTCTTTTTGTACTTTGAGAATGTTGTGCATAATGACAAATGTGTTTATCTCTCTTAATCTTTTTCTTTCCTTTGCAGTACTTTCCACATAAGAATCTGAAGATGTTTCCGTGAGCCAGTATTATCAGAAATGACTTGCCAGTCCAGCCTTTCTGAATCTCAGGCAATTTGGGGGCTTTTGTCCTCTAATTATGGCTTCTTAGAACTCAGCTGAAAATACTGAAATCATTCTGGTCCACAAAAAGACAGGAGCATCATGTGATCTACAGGATATTTGGAACAGTCACATTTTTATCTTCATTGCTAGCCAAGCACTCTGGCAAAGATGTTTGGTTGTTGGGCTGTGGTTTTTCTTTCTTTTTTTCCTATTTTTAGTTTTTTTTTAAACAGGCAGAATCAGAATATTATTAAAGGTATTTCCACATAGTTTTTGTATTTATGAATATTTAATACTGCTCTTAAAAGCGCAAAAAAAAAAAAAAAAAAGAAAAAAATCGACAGAAAGATTAGCTTTGGTGACTTTTCCATGAGTATTTGAAAGAAAGCATGGGCCTTAAATAATGAGATGCCTCTATCACTGTGTTGTACAGCTGGGGATCTTGCATGGAAGTTATCTTAGATGAAAGAACTGCAGTCAAGATCAAGTTCCCAGTGTTGAAGACAACCACATCCCAGGTTTGCCTTTCAGTCACTGAAATGGCCGTTGCTGGGTTTGGTGCTTACCTTCAACCAATATTTTATGGATTGTCATGTCCTTATGAAACTTGAAACATTTGCCTTTTCTATATGATAACTGCATACGTGATTCATTTCTTCCCAAGATAAACGTTAAGACTGTGTCCTTATTCTCAAAGGGGGTCCTGCATTTTACTCATTCTGTGGGCTGATAATGTTGAATGGAAGAACATGATCATCTGTAACTCATGAAGTTAAAGAAGCACAGAAGTACTACTAAGGACATGAAAAGACATTTTATTTCTAAACCAGCTATGCAATCTTTCCCATAAAATGCATGAATGCAGCTCTATATTTCTCTTCCTTCTCCAGCTGGAAATCAGCTAGATTTTTTTTTTGTAATTCCAGTATTGTTTAGGTACTGGGGCCTGAAGACAATCATACGTGTATTACTGTTCTAACAGTCAATAGAAGGGCTCTGTCACTTACATGGCTTCTGTATCAAAGTCATCACAATTAAAACTTTTGACGCATTCTGTTGTGCTTTGAGAATTTTTGGGCTAAGCACATACTAATTCCCTTTCTGGTCATTATTCCAATTACTGTAAAGTTAAATCTTTCAGAGGATGAAATGTGTTATTATTATTGAAAAAGTTGTTACAGAAATGAATCTTTTTGCCATTTCTGTTGGGAGAGTAATGCTTCTCTACCTCAGAACCTCTTATCTATGGTGAGCTTGCAATGTAGATTGCTGTTCAGATTTACACAGTGTGCATCAAAAAGTAATACTTATCTTAGCAGTATGGTTGTACATTAGAAGTGACGACGGAAATTTTGGATATTCCAGATATACAGGACAGACTTGTCTAGGAAAGTGTAGTGAAAATGAAATATGTATGTTAGTAATAACATTTATTTTTAAAATATTTTTTGAGAGTGATCATATTCAGTGATGTTTATAGCATTTTAATACTTCCTCCTATTGGTTTCTGTTTAGATAAAGGAATTAGAGCCTGAATTCCCTCTGATTTATTTACCGAAGTTAATATTAGCATAAATCAATCCTGATACTCCATTCTTATTGAGTAAGAAGAGATTCAAACCTCAATCTTTTTGATTTTGAGCAGATTAAGTTAGATGTACTGGTTGATTCAAACAATTTGCAGGACATTGGCATTAAGAGATATTAAGTTAAAATTACATCCTATTTATTGAAATGTCAGCCTGATAGTTTTTTATTTCTTTCAAGACACACATTTAATCTTGAAAGCCTCATGAGATATTTTTCTATCATGATTAGTATATATTGTAAAATACCATCTGGAAAGATTCTGGATCAGACAGTTCAGACGAAAAGGATCTGGTGCTGATGACAGGTCAGTTCCTTTTGACATCAGTGTTCTTTTTCCATGTTCTAAAATTTCGATTAGCTAAATTTTTTTCCTTCCTGACACTGTGTGTCATTCCACTATTCGATCATCCTCCCCACTTAAAGGGGAGTTGCCTTGGAATGTGCTCAGTGTGTTGTTTCCCTGTGTCCTCCCTGACCTGCATGTCACAAAGGAGTTGAAGAGACACTGGGGCTTGCAGTCAGATGTTTAACCTGGAGTCGTCCACGTGTGCCGAGAAACAAAGAGAAAAGGAAATCAGGATCACCCTGTGAAGGAATATTCTTGTCCACTGTTAAAGGAGAATTCTTGCAGAAAACTGCAGATAGAAATGTATGCAGTTGTGCTAACTCCCTTTATTTCTTTGACTTGTGTTCATCCCCTGTAACAAAAACCTGAGCAACATACTATGTTCTGGAGTGTGAGATACATACTCGCAATGCTTCTGGAGCAAGATAATCCTAGTAAGTAAGTTGTACCACTGGATGCAAAGGTAAGGGATAGATTTCTAAAGAAGCTTTCTATTTGCAGTTTCTTAGTTGTCTGTCGTTGGATGTCTTATGACTGAAAATTTTGTTACCGCAAAAGCATTAGAGGAGAGCAGCACAATGCATTGCAAATTTAAATAATGTTATAAAGTAAAAAAGCAGCTGTATTTCTGCAGTAGCATTATTGGCAGAATCTTATGAATTCACTAGCAAGTGTTTCTTCAACCAGGCTTATGTAAACAGAACTATTGGGCAACTTAGAAGGAAACTGAAACAGTAAAAGAGATTTAGATTTAAAACAATTTTGGATTTGGCCTAAAAGCAGGAGGACATACATTTTTTTATTGCAAAAAAGGTCTTAAATATGAATGGACATTTCTATATTTGCCTTCAAAAATGGGCAAAGAAAAAGGAAAGCTATTACCTAAAGCCTCTATTAAAATACCTAAGTGTGCATGTTATCTCTAGTTTATATACACTCAGAGCATCTTAGGAACAAAAAGGAGCTGATAGAAGTGAATAAACAGTGTCAAAAAGCAAGTAATAACCAAGTTATTTATTAACCCACTTTAGTTATTATTGTTTTAAGGGAATATCATAAATTGCTATTTATAACAGCCTGCAGGCCAAAACCTGATCTTCATTACTTCCGTATTAATCTTCAGTAACTCTGCTGACTTCAGTGGAATTAACTCATATGTCTGTAATTAGATGTGTTTTGAGGAAAGAAGTTGCTTTTTGCTGCGGTTGCTTGTGCTCTCTCAAGCCCTTTTAATGTAATCTTAAAATGCTGAATGTTGTTTTGTTAGTCCATAACCACATGCCCTTCATTGCTGACAGTATTGGAATCTCTTGCAGTCACATAGAAGAAGTCTCATTTCCTTTTCCCACCAGGGTTAATTTTTGCCTCCTTGTACTTATTAGAGACATTTCTGATGCAGCATCACAAGGTGGCACCATAATATCGTATTAGGTCGTCACTTCATTTCACTGTTTTAATCTCCACAAAATATAGGATACTATAGAGAATCTGTGATGCCACAGACAAAAAGATGAAAACTGTAGTTAATTACAGATTTTAAAACTGTAGACAATTACACAATATTTCATGTTTGATTAATGAAATTAAAACTTACAAGGGGCAAAACTAAATACTTTTCAAAGCAGTACATGAAAACATAGTGATTTTATAGAATAATTCGTGTACATGAGAATTTTTTTCTTGATACACACACTAGGTGGATTGTGACTTCATATAATGACAATACTCCTTTACAATATCTTCTACTGTCTCAAATGCAGATATTGTAATTTTCTATACAATTACTAATTTGCTTTTGCGTGATGTTGGTCTCAGTAATATACGATACTGATCAGAATAATGGGTTCATTTCTTTCCCTTTCATGACTTAATATACTTTTTATTTCCATCTGTTCAGTTTTGCTGTCTTTCGGTACCATTAGATATTATTTTCTTTTTTTTCCTTAGACACCTCATGGGTTTTTGTTAGTAAAAATCATTATTTCATATTGCTTGTCATACATTCTCTGGAAATGCGGTGGCCACAGTTGTTGTGGGTAGTAGGAAACCGTTGAGTTATACAAAGTTTTCCATGTTTTCTGTCTTATCCTTTATAAATTATGCCATCTTATTTGCCTTAGAGCAGTGACAGGTACCAAGCTGAAGTCTTTATAGGTGTTTCATGGTATTTATATCCTTTTCTTGGTATGAGAAAACAGAAGAATTAATTAATTCAACTTTTATTATTTTAGATATGTATTATCTGGTGCATTGAAGTTTATCTACCAGTTTAAAACAAGTTTATCCACTTGTTTTCTGTTAACAAGTTTTATATTTGATTGCTGTGAAACATTTCCATCTCAGATGACCAGTGTATTTCATCTCCAGTGGGGCTTAGGCATATGCCTAATGTTCAACATGGGGCAAACATACTGTTCTAAGTAGAAGTGTTTCTTACAATTAAGGTCAAACTGCGTTAAGGCACCTTATATGACATTATCTCTCTTCTTACAGACATGACTTCTGTTGCAGTGTTTGTTGTTTTTTATGAAAACAGCATATTAACCTTTTTTATTAAAATTGAAATGTACATTAAAATAAACAAATAGGGATTTGTTTATGATATGAAAACTGATATTCTAACTAATATATTCAGATTATATTCTGAAATAACAATATAAAGTAAGGTAGAGACGAACTTTTGTTGTGGAATGGGAAATATTACACATGTCAGATCAGGTTCCCCAATAAATCAATTTGGGCTGAAATAACAGCAGGATTAAAGAGTTTATAATGTTATTGCCCAATACACCTCAGATGGGACAGACAGTGGAATGAAATTTGATGAGGAAGACATTAAAGGTAATAAAATTATAATTGTTCCTGTCCTTAGGAAGATGTTTCTCTGAGGGAGAAGTAAAGGACGTAGTGAACAGATGTTCTGCTCTTTTCTTTGTATCATTTTGCAGTTACGGGTGTCTCGTAGAGATGTTAATGACACAGAGTAACTATCAAATTCTCTGGTGGGGAAATGGAAGAGACTAGTTTTGGTAGAATTAATAGAGGATCAGCATTACAGGAGAGAGTGCCTTTATTTAACTGGAAATTCTCCCATTCTTGTCTGTAAAAGACCTTTTACAATCTGAACTCCAAGTGAAATTCCTTACTGCCCTTTTCTTTTGAGTGTGTCTCCTGCAATACCAGTGACAAGCCAGGTGTGTCAGCCTTGTGTGCTTTGCTATTGTAGATTACTCATTCCCTCTGTTGTTTCTGTCAAGATTTGCTCAGATCCTGATGTGGTTTGAGCCCAGAGCGCAACTGAGCACCATGCAGCCTCTCACTCACTCCTTCCCCCTCAGGAATGGGAAGGAGAAAATACAGCAAAAGGCTTGGGAATGGAGGTAAGGACAGAGAAGGATGACTCACCTATTATGGTCAGGGGCAAAAGACAGGCTTGTTAGGGGAAGAGCATCATCAGTTTAATTCGAACACTAACAACAACACTTAACAGAGTAGGACAGTGAGGAGCATTACCACATCTTAAGAACACCTTCCCCCCACCCCTCCCTTCTTCCTGGGCTCAGCTTTGCTCCTGATTTCTCTACCTCCCCCACCCTAGAGGCGCAGGGGGCAGGGAATGGGGGCTGTGGTCAGTCCCCCCGCTCCTTCCTCCTCAGGGGGAGGACTCCTCACACTCTTCTTCTGCTCTCACGTGGTGTCCCTCCCAGGGCAGACAGTCCTCCATGAACTTCTCCAACGTGAGTCCTTCCCACAGGGTGCAGCTCTTCCCGAACTGCTCCAGTGTGGGTCCCTCCCACGTGTTTCAGCCCTCCCAGCAGTGAACTACAACCGCGGGGGCTTCCCACAGAGTCCCAGACTTCTCTGGGCGCAGCCCCTGCTCCGGCGTGGGGTCCTCCCCGGGCTGCAGGTCGGCATCTGCTCCCCCGGTGACCCCCACGGGCTGCAGGGCACAGCCGGCCCTCTCACCACGGGCTGAGGGGGGGCTCTGCTCTGGCACACACACCCCTGCCCCTTCTCCTCTCTTCCACTGACCTCGGTGTTTGCAGAGGTGTCTCCTTCACAACTCCTCCTCCCAACTCCAGCTCCCCCTCCCCGGTTCCCCGACTTAAATACGTTATCACAGAGCCGTGGCCACCATCACTGACTGGCTCAGCCCAGAGCCGGCTCTGACTTGGCCCTGGGGGAGCTTTGAGAAGCTTCTCACAGGGGCACTGCTGTAGCCCCCTCCCCCACTACCAAAACCCCCCACCAGCACAGATCAGTATATTTTTATACATAAATCCATGACTCTTGTTAATCTGTTTTGCACATGCATGATTAATTTGCCATGTTGAATGCCTGCTCATGTGCCCTGCAGTATAAACTGTGATTGTGCACTCTTGTCCAGTTCTGTGCACGTGGGGGTTGAGGCTGTATGTGCCTGAAAATGTAGGCCAAAGTGGTTTAACTCTGCTAAAGAGGGTTATATGGGCACCAGTCCAGCCTCCTCTTTTACTGTAACTTTTCTCAAGTTAAATCAGTGAATGTGGCAGCCTGCCAGGATCAAGGCATCTCATTGCTGTGGGCTTAATCACAGCTTGGGCCTTCAACACAGATAAAGCTTGCGATCTGTCCCGCGTGCTAACCAGCTACGTGAGGTCTTTTCCAGCCTAGATGATTCTGTGATCCTGTGAAATGGTAGCTGATGGCTGAAGGGGTGATAGCTGAAGACTTTGGGTTTGGCCTTCTGGTAAAGCTCTGTGAGAATGCAGGTACAAGGTGCCTCTGTTTACTTGATGGAAATAGTTCTTATTTCAGTCTGAGAAAGTATTCATCTGCCCAGTTCCTGCTGTGGAAGTCAGATCCAGCTTTCTAATAAGCCTTTCATCCCTGGTGGTTATGGGCCACTCCTCGCATCACCCCGGAGGCAGTACGGATAGTGAACTCAGGCGGATCATTAGTAATCTGGTTTTAGCAATCTAATATTCAGGGTTACTGCAGTGACATTTAGAAATAATTTTATATTCACCCGATTCTTTCCCTCCTGTTAAGAGGAAATGATCTTCTATTTAGGAATCTGTTCAGCTTTGTCACTATGGCCTAGTAGACCCTGAGAGGAAAAAGAATATTGGGATTTTAACCAAAGTGGTCTTTCTGATTTACAGAAAACGGTCATGCAACTTTTTTTGCGCAGATAAAAGGTTCAGTATACAGAAACCATTGTAGATTCAGAGAAAATTCCCTCTAGGAGTAATCTGTGACTGAAAGGCTGCATTTGCTCTGCCTAAACAAATAGGTTAATCAATGTGTGTATTGGCAGAAATAAATTCCAGGAAATTCGGTGAGACTTTTCATATGTTTAAAAGTTTTCATCTCTTTTATGGTGATTTCAGTGGCTATTGTTCTAATGATTTAACCAAATACAGTAAGGAAATATAGATAAATTCCCTATTATAATTTCACACATGCTAATAAAGCCAGTAGCACTAGAATTTACAGTTTCACAAGTCACTACACATCTTTGAACTTTAGCTTTCTGCAGAATTTGCTGGCAAATGTTCCTAATGGAATGACTTAATCCCATGTGACTCATTCTCAATGTTTTTCCATTTCCAGTTATCTCCTGTAACTGAAAAAGCGGAGGGAATAATTGGTGTCCAGAAAAGTTTGGGTATTTTGAAGTCTTTTCATTCCAAGAGTTTACAAAAATAAGGACTGGGTTGTTATTGCAGTAAGTCCAGCCTGATTTGCCTAGAGGAGTTTTTTTTTCTCACTGTGATAATTCTGTAGTAGCCAAATAACCTTGAGGGCCTGATCTCAACAATAGGAAGGCTCCTACTCACTTCAGTAGGCAGGTATCAGATCAGGTCCTTAACAATTTGCTGGGTTTAAATGTGGAATTCATGAACAACAAGTCAAAGACCGCAGATAATAAATTATTTTATTTATGAAGAAATACTAATAAGAAATGGAAAACAGATTAACTGCAAGTATTTTTATTGTCTCATTCCTCATGAGACAATATGTGAAATGAAAGAAACTATTCAAGTGTCATATGACAGATAAGTAAGGGGAATGTTTGATCATAGCAGCCAGGAGAACTAAAGGAAATCTGTGTAACAAACTGTGTAATCAGCAAACGTTCTCCAAGTTGGTGACATTTTTAATGTTTTCGAAAATGTGTTAAAGTTCACAAGTCAGGTCATACTGGGTAATGCCAATGCTGAATCTTCTGTGACTCAGATTCCATTTCAGGTTCAGCTGGAGTCTGAATGGTACTGAGTAGTTCCTAATTTGACACAAGGCACCTTGGTGGGGAAAAAAAAGTCAAAGCAAATCTTGTGAGTGACAAGCCTTTACATGTTAAATAAAAAAGTGGGAGGGGAAGAATTTCTGAGCAGCTTGTGAAACTAAGCTTCGCTCTTGCCATGTTCTGTAGGACCACTGTACTAGGTATGTCAAATTTAATGCAAATATCTTATTTGTGACCAGTTCAGCCTTAATTGTGTTCCCTTCTGGAGAAGAAATCAGCTTTTGTTATGAAATCCTCCTATAATTCTTTGTGTAACTATGAATGCAAGCATATTACTTTAATAGGTTGTGAATTTTTGAATCATTATTTTTCTGAAAATTTCTGGACTGCAGGCTACAGTTCTGTTTGACCTGCATTCACATACTCAGCCAATAAACAGGCGGAACTCATGGAGCACAGTGAGAGGAACTTTTTCCATCATACAGTGAGCTCATGCTCACGGTGTGCCTGTCTGAGGCAGGTGAGCAGCAGGCAGAAGGGCACTTTGGGATAACAAAGAACAGGTATGTTTCTGCATCTTTGCTGAACAACCTTCATCCACTTCTTGCAGCATAAATGAAGTGGATTAATTTCTCAGTAAAGGTATAACTCTTCAATATATTCACCTTCCTCTTTAAGTGGGCAAAGAGCTAAATCGTGCCAGGTTAAATTGCTGCTTTGAGGCAGACATCAGACCTAGTTCTCTGAGGATCCAGTACTATACTACTTGTGCTAAACACCACCATTATCTCTAGTATGTCCATTTGATTTTGATTTATTAAAACATGAATAGATCATCTGAGACTACTGAAAAATGCAAAAATCTTCCTTAGCCATTTCATCTGTGTCTTACACATTTCGTCTGAATGTTCTTGCTTTACTGATCTAAACAAAGAATATTTGAGGTCTCATAAAGAACACGGGCATCTGAGTTTGCTCTGTGTTGTTATTTCCTGTAAAACTGTACCGTGAACTCAGCTAACATTCCCTCTTATTTGCTTGCTTGAAATGAGTACATTGTGTACACTAAGAGACTGCAGGCTTGCCACAAAATGCCACTGCCCTCAACATTATGAGTAAGCATTTGATAAAACAAATTCTGGTAAAGTCAGAGTAAACATTTTAAACAGTATCTTCATATTTTGACCAAAATCCTCCTGGGAAGAAACTTGAGATGTGTTATATCCCTTTGAAAATGTCAGTGTATGGTTTGAAGGTTCACTCAGGAATCTCTCATGTATTATATGCTAGTCAGAGAACTAATGCAATGCACTAGTTTGGCTTCAGGTCTCAGATTTGTCAAGAAGTTTGGGGCTTATTCTGATCACACAGATGTAGAAATAAAGTCCACTGCATTTAGTGTATTAAAAATTATAGCTTTGTTAGAGAAGCATACCAGTTAGTGACCTATTTATGGTATATTCTCATTATTTCTTAATTTTTCCTTATTTTGAGCAGAGAACTGGTAGAGCACTTTGCATTTCTACATTTCATCTCTTGTATTAACTTTGAGAATACCAGTGCAGAGAAAAGGTATGGTGAGGAGGAAAAGTTAGGCCTATTATGTGAGGAGAGCCTAAAAAAATCTTGACTTAGTACAGTGAAACTGAGAGGTTTATGAATTCTGTGATGAAACCCTGGAAGCTTGATTCAGTGACCTGGGTTTTGAGACCTATAAAACCTCCTACCTTTTCCTATCCTGTTTGCCTTAAGATGTAATGCAGGTGGAGTTTTTGAACTGATAGCTAATCTACTGCTGTTGAATCTAATAATTTACAAATAAATGTGATTCTTCATGGCCTTTGATTCTAATTAATTTCCTTTTTATGTCACACTAGAAAAGGTGAAAATGAAGAAGTGTATGCAGAAGGAAAGAGAGTCAAGGACACTTCCCTGGTCATCTACTGATTTATTCTGCCCCAAGTAGGAACTTCAGTCATCTCTATGACTGCTGAGGCAGCCAATTTCTAAACTCTTTTTTAGCTTAGAAATCCATTATAGGGACAGGAGGAAAAGACAATTGTGGCAATAATTTTTAATCAAGATTCATAGTTGATTTCTTTTTTGTGAATGGGATTTGCTTTTCTAATATCCTTTATTTTAGTATTTCTGCTAATTGTGACATTGTGGTGGTGTTGCTGGCTATATGTTTCTTCTTGAATTCATGAGATAATTTAGATCCCTGTTTTGGTTTATTTTAATGATTTTGGCTCACAGTAGAAGTTTGCGTTTTGTTGTTTTCAGCTTTGGTTTATAATCATCTGTGATGAATGGTGGGGATTTATGATTTGACTTTTGCATCTTTCATCTATAAGCATAATGAGCTGATAAAAACTGTTTGAAAAAGTTGTAGTCAAATGTTAATAATAACTGAGAATGGAATTTTGGCCTGATGCTTCTTTGAATGCACATGGTCAGTGAAAGTGAGCTGAACAGAATGGAAATAGCTAGAAGCACTTCTGGAGTACTCTCACTACTTCGGGATCTGGAGAATAAAAATGTCTCTTTATTGTATTCCTATCTTCAGCTGAATTGCAAAAGTGCAGAGTGCTATTAGATCTTTTTTAGTAGAGCTTTTCCA
Organism: Athene noctua; assembly: GCF_965140245.1. Taxonomy (NCBI): domain Eukaryota; kingdom Metazoa; phylum Chordata; class Aves; order Strigiformes; family Strigidae; genus Athene; species Athene noctua. The sequence continues at coordinate 19,819,933 of NC_134049.1, read as the reverse complement.
AAGTTCACAAAAAGATGCAAGACATTTTGGTCAAAATTTTGGATAGAATCATATGGAAGAGGAGCCCAAACTGCTATGTCACCAACATATACGTAATATTTAAGCCAGTCTCATTTGCATGAAACTCCAAGCTAATAATTTCAGCATGATTCTACAGGCAGTCTGCCTGTACCACAAGATTTCAACTGAGAGAGCACCTGCTGATAAGAAATTATGTCATGCCTTCTCATTCTGCCTTTTCTAACTTTCCATTATGGCCCACTGACCACTGTTTTCTGTTCTGTAGTCTCTGTGAACCACTGTCTACCACAGACTTTTCACCACTTCTGCATATTGCCAGACATGAAAACCAAGTCTCCATCATCTTCTCTATGCTGAGCTTACAAACTGTGCCATTTTTGATACAACTTTTATGTAAAGACAACACAGCTTCTTTCTATCTTACTCATCCTACAGTAGTTTTTCCTTCTCCCTATAGCAAAATTACACATCAGCATTATTTTACAGGCCTGCACTCAGTCTATGTTTCAGCCACTGCAGAAGTTAGACTGTGCCCCAGGAACAGCCTTACAAATCCATGTATCTGAGAGACATAAAGCAAGCTGTGTCTGTCTGGACTTTTTCACCCTTCCACATTTGAATTTAAAAACACTGTAGCATTTAAATACTCTTATAAAAAAGAGAGATCCTGAAATGAAACATGTCTGTTTGTTGTGTACACCTTATTCTGTTTCTCTCAGCCTATACTGTGACTTAGTTGCTTGACTTCCATTACCTTACTACCACTTTGAATGCTTGCTCTGAATTTGACCTCATGAACCTGATTGAAAATGCACTCTGTGTGTGCAAGAAAACCACCCCTCAAGAAGGTGCCACTGAGACAACTGTTACCAACACATTCTGGTAGGCAAGTGGCAGTGTACGGTTTATTATTGACCTATAAACGAAAAGCTGTGTGAATTCATGGTGAGCTTAAGAAGTAGATGACACATCCATCATCTGAATTCACAGGTATGACACTGGAGAATGAAAAAAGGAGTGGAATTTCTCCATAACACACTGGAGGAAGCATAAAGCACCTTTTGCACTTCACCACATAAAGCCACTTTGATCCCGCTCTTCATAAAATATTGAATACCTTCGAAAGGTCAGCAGAGTGTGGGATTTGAGTATGTGTGTGTCTCTGCTGTAGTCACAGTTCTTGTGGTCTTGTAAAAACTGAACATTCTAGTCCTGCAGCCTTCCGTCCTTATGTGATAGTAATGGGAGGGTTGTTTAGTGCATGTTGCTTTAAAACAAATCATCTATATATATTAATAAAGTATTTCCATTTAGCTACAGTAATTTTGAACTTTTCATAACTGCATAAATGCTTTAGTTCTTTCATTTGCAAATGGTTTAAAATTAATGGGAATGACAAATATAGTGGCATCCATTTCACAAAAAATGTAAATGATCCAGGTTCCTCTTTTGGAGCTAATTTTATGAGATCTTTTATCATTGAATGATTTATTGGAGATTAAAAACCAAAAAAAAAGCCTGCCCAAAATATTCAGAAGTGGCCAATGAATTCTTAAATGCCCATTCTACTTCTTGGTTATTCAGATATTTTAAGCATCCACAATTAGCCTAGTAATTTGAGGTTTATGGTATTCTATAAAAACAAGACCCATACTGACAGCTTAGGTCAGAGATTTCCCCTGCCTGTTTGGTCCAAAATCTGTGTCCTTTGCAAAGCCATGCAGTGTTCATACTATCTTTTTGTCAACATCCAATTCTAAAACAACATTTTCCTTAAGAGTGCCAGGGGCAGACAGTTTGTTTGTTTCTGCCTACTTGAATCCTGGGCTGCTTGCTGGAAGAGGGAGGAGGCTGCAGAATGCCCACGGCAGCAGCTGCAGTGTGTGCGGTCCCCTGAACCCACATCTGGCCTGTGCTTCATCCAGTGCCACCGGCAATGAGACGGGTTCACGAAGATGGATACGTCAGCCCTCCGACAAGTCTGGAGGAACTTGCTGTACAAATGCTCTCGTAATGTTTAACGTCTTGCTTTCTCACTGTAAACTGTCAAACCAGGTGTGAAAAACACTGTTCTGAGTGAGGAGCATTGTGCAGCTATTGAGCACTGCAAGAAGAATAGGTCATGAGCCAGGATGAGAATTGCCAGTGAGTCTAGCAAAAGATCAACGCAGTTCATTCTTGCTGCTAATGAAACCAAGGAGGATATGACTCAAGCAAAGCTACCTATCGCTGGAAGAAAGTTATCTCTAAGTCTGTCTGAGCTGTGGCTGAGAGGGTTTTGCTTATGAGAAGACAGAAAAGTGATTAATTTAATCCATTCATACTGTACGATACATCATCTGGTAGATCTCTGCATCATGCCACAAATCAGTTTTAGGTCATGTCCCACAGAGTATTTCTAGAGGAAAAAATCTAATCCTAGGCAGTTATATGCTTCAAAGGACCCAGCCTTGGCAGTTTGTCTGTGTATTTAAAGTTTCTATAATGTCTCTGGTTCTTAGATGTCAGGCTCTGGAATTAGATGGGATAACACCTTTATCAACTCTAATGCAAGGCTAATATTGAGATGGTGACATACAGCTTTTCATAGTCAAACTGATTTTTTTTTCTCATGTGTTCTGCATGCTGAACCCATGAGTCTAAACGGAATCATATGAATCTTGTTTGTTTTGTTTCTTATAAAACTTTTTGATGTATATATTTTCTTGGCACAGGGTCATTCCGTTCCACCTTCCACTAAGATACTATGGCAATGTTTGTAAGTTACAAGAAGACATAGTCCAGCCTCACGTGGTAACTTGATGATCTGTGGTCTGCTTTTTGCTGTCACTGAAATCCATGTCAAACACCCCACAACCCTTTCCACAGCCCCAGGTTTGTAAAGGTAAAGTTTAGTAGATGTGTATTCTTATAGTTGCATCTTCTGTGGTTAAAACCCACTATGAACTAAATCATGTTGCTTTCAAACATAAACCCATATCCACAATCCAGCACTTTTAGAAAAAAACCACCAATTCTACACACATAGATGTTTTTTTAAATTCTTCTTGGCATTTATAGAACTAACCATTGAGACAGAAGCAAGTCCTAGCTAAAGTAGTCAGATGAAGTTAGTGCCACTACAGGGTTTTTAATAGTCAACAAAGTTTGCTACTGAGTATCAGAAGTGAATTTCCCCTTTCCCTTACCATTTTGTATGTCTGAAGGGTATTGGGACTTTGAATTTTTCTTTTACTAGAAAACTGTTTGGGAGGTTACAGAACTGCTTGTAGTTGAATTGTGACATCCTTTGAGACTGAAACCTGAATGATTGCAAGGGCAAGGAATTTTGATTCATATCACTGGGATGCCGAGTCTGTATGTATTAGCTTCATGTAGACATTGATCTACATGTGCAAAGCACACAGCTGCTCCTTACCTTTCATTGTCTTTTTGTAATTCAAGACTCCTAAAAAATACATCAGGGAAGAGTTCTTTTCTGAAACATTTAACATCTGTGCTATCTCAACTAAAATTACTTTATTCATGGAATCTTCTAGCAGTATTGCAGAAAAAATCCACCCACAAGCTGTGTTTTATTTAACATAAAACTGAAGAGAATGAAAAAGTAACAAAAGCGACAATCACTGTAGATCTATGTCATAAAGAAATACAGGAGATTAAAAAATTATTTTCTTTGCAGATCATTTATAGTATTTTTACAGTTTAAACTTCTTTCTCTAAGAGAGCCTTGACCAGGGTAAAGATCACAAGATACCATCTATCGTTTTACCTCTTAAGTGATGTTAAACTGAGAAAAAATGGGCAAGCATCAGCTTAAACATGCCAAGTTGCTTTTTTACCTTCCTGGGTATCAGCATTAATGGAAATGTCTGTACATAAAGCTTTGTTTTCCTTTGCTTATATAAAAATTGTTGCTAAAGTGGATTCTAGAGTGAGAGTAATGAGCTCAGGCTGAAAAGTAGTAATTGGTTTATCTAATTCACAGCTCAACGGTGACTTCCAGCTCACTGCTGTACATTACTATCAGTGACATTAATAAATGTCTGAGACGCTTTTCTTTTTTAATAAGTGCTTTTTCCTGTGCTAATTTTACCCACGTAACTTAAATACTCGTCCTACAAAGGAGATACCTATATGTTTGGCACATAAGACATGAGTTTCTTATTACAAGTGTTGGAACTTGAAATTCATGTTAGCATGAATTGGATCCAGTTCCCATTGTCACAGAATTATCTGCATGGGGCAATGCAACCCCAGGTGAGCTTGAACAGTTAGACAGCAGAGTGTAGTTTTGGGTGCTGAGGGTATCTTCAGTCCCAGAAGTAGTATAGTTGTATCAGGACAACACTGCTTTTAGGCACACAATTACCCTGCCAAAACACTGTGTCAGCATGGCCAGGGCTGGCTCTGGTTCCGCATCATGCTGTATTATTCAGTGTATTCCTCAGTTTTATTCTTAACTGATATTTCTTGTCTCATGATCTGAATACATTTGGTGCTACAGCTCGCCACAATTACTGTCCCATATCCTGCCCCTTTACTCTTTGCTCAGGTAAATTTATCACTTCTTCAGGAATTATGTCTCATTTGAGACTGAAGAGTCTGAATCAACACCTAGTGCACTGGCAATAAATAAGCTGTCTTAGTTGTCCTCATTACTCCTTACTCATTCTCAGTTCTTTCATCAGCCTTCTCCCAACAAGCTTCTGTTAGCCCTCTTATCTTTCTGCTACATTTGCAGAATACATTACATTAGATACTCCTTTTCAATTAGAGATTCTGAAGACAGAAATTTCAAGAAAAAGTCTTAAGTTCTTTGTTTTAATAAATCTGATGTTGTCATATATGTCCCCAAATTCTTCTCAGGAGAAATTAATTCTAAATGAAAATTCATGAAAGAATATTTTGAGAGAGTGGCTTCTATGTGTAGATCTCACATTCAGGAAATAACTGGGTTATGTCAGTATGCAGCAGTCTTGGTAGTTCTCCAGTAAGTGCCCAAGATTAACTCAGCAAAGCCTTCGGAAGATTCCAAATAAAAATGATTGCTCTAGCCATTAATTGCCTTGAGTAAGGTATGTATTCCATAATATTTGTGGAGAGTTCATAGGTCCCTCAAAGGGCAGTAAGAATGCGTTATTATTAGTGTAAGCTGGCAACCCTCAGACTAATCAATAGGCAATTCACAGTACTTGCTGTGAAGCACAAGCACTTACAGTTTTACATCTGCTAGTGTGAGTATTAATAAAAGGTGATGCTGCAAGAGGCAGTTAGGGTTTGAGGTGGGGACAATGGAAAACATTTGCCTTCAGTAAACTGAATTGGTTTTGGAGCAATTCTGAACATGTGCCATGAAAACATAGCTTGGTCTTCATGGCATAGTATTTCTCCCTTCTCAAACATCTGTACTTTGTATCTTTTCCTAGGACACAGATCTCTTTTTCCAGACTTACACAAAATTTCCATTGATACTAATGTAACAGGGTCAGAACAAGTGTTTATTACTGCCAGAGATTTAGTATAATTGCAAATTTGGCATATATTGCTAGCCAAATTGGGTACAGGAGAGCAGCAGTATATGACAGGATGATTTTCCTGTCATATTTTCTTAGATAGTTTTATTATTTGGTATCTGTCTTAGAAAGGACTTTGCGTTAGTTTGGCTCCAGATTTGAATGTTGTGACTTTAACCTTGGATCTGTATTTCCTCAGTTTTCCATGTGCTTCCTGTCTTTATCCAAAGCCAAAGCCAGAAGTTCTAAACCAGAAAACCACAGGAAAAGCTGCTCTGGTGATGTTTGTCTTGAGCAGAAACAAATAGCAAGAGGGATTTCCTGCAAAATCATTTTCTTGTGACAAATGTAGTCTGCATTCTAGACCAAATAGTCTAGCTAAATTGCCTATTTTTAGATAACATTATATCAGTTACAGATTCTTATTTAAAACACATGTAAGCGTCTTCCAGTTCACCGTCTTTAAGGTTTTTTGATCCCATTCAGCTTTGACAAATCCATTTACCATTTACTAGAACATTTGACTTATTTCTTGAAAAGGGGTGAATGGACCTGAGATAAAGTTAAGAATAAAAAGGATTTGAAGAAAGTTTATTTACAAAGAGCCGGTATGACTGTAGTCATTAGTTAAAAGTCATACTTTTAACTGATAAGTATGTTAAGCACTTCATAGTCCACATCAAAAGTTCGTTTCCAAAGCATTTAGGCTGGAATTCATCCCACTGAAGTTTAAACACTGAAATGATGTGCTGTCCATCAATATCTGCTGGTTTGCCATCGATGCTAGATGGAAGCTGGAGCAAATACTTTCTACTTGCAACATACATTCCATGTGTGGATTATACTGAACTTGCAACTGCAGCTTTAAGCCTCAGTCAAATATCTAAAGACTGGGGAGATGAATCTGAGCTTTCTATGATACGGACATTCAAAGTGAAGAAAAAATGGTAAGAAATAAGAAAAGCACATCTGAATAAGAATTACAGCAGTGGGTATTATTGGCACTTGGGGTTCGTGTGTAAGTTGTAGCTATAAGCTAACATTGAATCACCCACCGAGGCACACAGATGAAGGGCTTGTCAGGGTTTATAGCTAGCCACCATTCCTGGGGAAGTCCACTGGAACGAGATACCCGTAACTGCCATTAGCTCACACTGGCATTAAACCTCGGCTATGAACTATTCTGTCTTTGGAGAGGTTTCTGTTAGGATTTAAATGGAGGGAGGGAAGTGATCCACAGCTTCTATACACGGGATGGAGGAAGTTCAGGAGCTACTGGAGAAAATGTCGTGGTTGCAGTTAATACAATGAAAAGGTGTCAGCTGGGATACGGTGTACTGGGAAATCAATTAGAAAGTTAGAAAGTCAAGAAAAGGACCACAGTGTGATTGACAGGTGAGAAAACAGGCTGGGCACAATTTGGATCAGAGAATGGTTAAAAGCTTTGAGGTCACAGAATCTGACCATGTTACCATGAGCCAGAGTAATTCTGTGCCATCTCTGCTAGTGCAGGCAGGTCATGCAAATGTTCCTGTCAGCCACTGCACCTGGGAAAATGGGCTCGTAAACTTAACAGAAAAAAAATGAGACTCTCTAACATTAATGAGATGTGATGTCCTAAATCACTGATAGACTGTAGAACTGTTATGTAAATATAACACCATATTTTTAGATTTTCAGAAGGGCTTTGTTCAGCAAGGTGAGATTGACAGAAAATATGTAACCTAGTAGACCTGTAGTATGTCTCTCCACCTTAAAAATAGCCTTCTGAACTAAATAAATGGTAAAAACACTACATTGAAACTGTCACCACTAAGTATTGTAGATAAATGCTAGCACAAACATATATTTGTACAGCAGTGATACACTTTTTCCTGTCACCTCTTTTCCTCTTTTTAGTTTTATGTGAAGTAGTTTGTCTTGTGTACTACAAACTTTGCTAATCTGATGACACAAGTATGTAGTCTGAGGACTTCCCTTATGCACCTTGCAGTTCTTTTATGAAGTAGTACCCTGGGCAGAATAGTACAATGCACATAAAGCAAGGCAAGGAATCCCTGCAGCTTAAGGATAGCTTGCCTTCCTTTTACTAGTCCAGCTCTCTGATATGGCCATCTAATCCCAAAGAAATCCCCCTACTCCATTTTGATAGTGCAATGGAAGACTTCTGACCACAGGAACACTTCTGAATTATCAACTCCAAAATTAATTGTACTAATCTCTTTTGCTTTCTTTCTTGGTTCTTGCTTTGCAGGATAACTCTTTACCATCTCTTCTGCTGTTCTGAGAAACTCTGACTGATTATCAAAAGTGAATATTCTGGGTTCATCTTTAAACTCTTTAGTCCAGCATTGCTTAAACTGCTATAAAGGGAATAAAGGTAACCTTAAACAACCATTCACTAAGTTATTTCTCACTCTGTGAGATAATGGATATAAAACCTGTGATCCATTCTGTCCCACTGGATCTTTCCTGATTCTTGTTGTATGTAATGCTTCCTTGTAATATAAAAAAATTACACCAGACCAGAATTATCTGAAGATTTTTATTAAAGTGTATTCTATGATCTCCTCTGATCTTTTTACAGGACACTTCTATGAGTCCCCATTATACGTACATATTCTTAGGTTCTCCACTGGGAATCAAGTATATGCATGGAAACAAGTTCTACTGTAATCAGCTGAAATAATTGTGTTTTATTAATTGTGTCATTATATGTGTTTATATCTCTTGCCCATTAATCTTTTTGTCTCTACAACAGTACTCTAAATTCTTCTGCTTATCCTCTTCAGCATTCCTATCAAGTTCTATAACAGTTCTCTAGCCAGTCTGGGTCTACATGAATGCTGACAAGCCAACGATTATGTGCATATGGATTGCCCAGTTTGTTGCTAGGTTAAGGAGTTAAGTTTGTTGCTAAGTTAAGGAGTTAAGTTAAGGAGTTCCTGCTTTTCTATTCATAAGGGGTCTAATTTGACTCTCTCTTCTACATGGCTACCAACTTGCCTGGATATCTTTGCAAGTCAGATCACAGATGTGTAACTAGAAATCAGTGCTGCCATTCACTGAATTGTGTAATTGTTGCTTTTTCATAGTGAAGAGTTCTCGATAAGATGCAGTGCAACAAAAAGTCCTATATTCAACTGCTTTTATATGAGACAGTTAACTGAAGTTACATTAAATCTTCCCTACTGAATCAGAAACTACAAATGAGTTTCCCTGCTTATTCAAGTTTTGCATCTTTTTTTCCATTTTGAGAAAGGAACACAAATGGCAAATGTGAAACAGGAAAGGAGCACCATCTAGTGTTTAAGGAATAATAATGGAGAACAAGAAGTATATGAACCATTTCCATCAGTTAAAATGTAGAGACCATGTTATTCTTTAGCTGCATATAAGGAAATAATTTATTCTGGAAATGTAATAATATGATGTTCTTCATGGACATTGTGGTGACTGAGAGGCAGAGGAATGTAGAACGACATGTCAGACTGCATCAAAATAGCAGTTTGGAGATTTTGCCTGTCTTCTTTGGTAAAAAAAAACTTAGCAAAGTTTTTGGTTCCTGACCTCCAAAGAACTTAAATAGTAGTAGGCCAAAACCATTCACTCTTTGAAATGATGTGGTGCAATACTGTATGCAAGTAGCATGCATAATCAGTCTGTAGCAGAGGACAGTTACTTATATTGGCAGTGACAGTCATGGATAATATTCACAGAGTCAGCTAGATTGGAAAAGACCTTGAAGATCATCCAGTCCAACCATTAACCTCACACTGACAGTTCCCAACTCCACCAGATCCCTCAGTACTATGTTGACCCGACTCTTCAACCCCTCCAGGGATGGGGACTCCACCACCTCCCTGGGCAGCCCATTCCAACGCCCAACAGCCCCTTCTGGAAAGAAATGCTTCCTAATATCCAGTCTAAACCTTCCCTGACACAACTTGAGGCCATTCCCCCTTGTCCTATCACTTGTTACTTGGTTGAAGAGACTCATCCCCCCTCTCTGCACCCTCCTGTCAGGGAGTTGCAGAGGGCCAGGAGTTCTCCCCTCAGCCTCCTCTTCTCCAGACTAAACCCTCCCAGTTCCCCCAGCCGCTCCCCAGCAGACCTGTGCTCCAGACCCTGCCCCAGCTCCGTTGCCCTTCTCTGGACATGCTCGAGTCATTCAATGGCCTTTTTAGGGTGAGGGGCCCAAAACTGAACACAGGAATTGAGGTGCAGCCTCACCAGTGCCGAGTCCAGGGGTAAGATCCCTTCCCTGTCCCTGCTGGCCACGCTCTTTCTAACACAAGCCAGGGTGCCATTGGCCTTCTTGGCCACCTGGGCACACTGCTGGCTCCTGTTCAGCCGGCCGCAAGAAAATTCTGCAAGATGAACTTGCAAATTATTTGTTAAAATGCAATAAAAGTAACCCTTTAGCTTGTATCTCAGCCTGCAGGTTTGGACTGGCACTGTGTGGGAGGGGGTTTGAGGGGGGCCATTGTCTGTAGTTTCTTTGTTCTGGAAAACAAAAACCAGTAGATGTTCAGTGTGAGCTCTGAAAAACTCTGGGTTTTATCTCTAAATCCTTGTATCTCTAAAGATATCAGACAAGAGACAAAGTAATTTTTGCTTTCTGTTTCGTGAAAGGAAGCAGTGTACCCTCTCAGCCATTCTAATTTTGGAGCTGTGATCTCACTTTAACCAAAAGCATGGTACAGATGTGCTGCTTGCAATTTATTGGTGTTTCCTGCACTTTTTTAAACATGACAGCATGAGCCTGGCATATGCACCAACTGTACTCTCTCTGCCTCCATATCTAATGATAGCCTCTCTTTCTTGCATATTTACTTTTTTTTAGAATGAAATGTGAACTTATTAAAGAACTTGTGAGTGCTTATATTCATTGTAAGATACAACCATTATAATAGTAATGAGTTAGACCAGTCTCTCATTTTTCAGAATAAATGCAGTTTTATTTTTTATATTCAGTCAGAAGTGCTATTACTCAATTAATTTTGGGGAGCAAAACACACAGAAAACAGGAAAATTCAAATACTTTAATATTTGACAAGCTTTGTGGTTATTTTGGGAATATAACCACTGTTTCACTCTATGTAAAATTTACTTGACTGTTGCACTATTGTTAGCAATTACATGCTTTGTTGGCCCTCGCCTCTGGACAGGAGGGAAATCTCATCTTGTGAGATGCTATTTATATTTGTTTTCTAGACATTTGTTAGCAATAGAATGTCACCTATATCATCTGTGCATTCTGGACATGAAAACATGAAAGGAAGAAGCAGGTAAAAGGAAAAGCATTGTTTTCACAGAATCATTCAGGTTAGAAAAGACCCTTGGGATCATCAAGTCCAACCACCAGCCCCACTCTACAAAGTTGTCCCCTACACCACATCCCCCAGCATCTCATCTAAACGACCCTTAAACACATCCAGGGATGGTGACTCCACCACCTCCCTGGGCAGCCTATTCCACTGTCTGACCACTCTTTCTGTGAAAATTTTTTTCCTAATGTCCAGTCTGAACCTCCCCTGTTGCAGTTTAAAGCCGTTCCCCCTTGTTCTGTCACTAATCACCTGTGAGAAGAGACCAGCACTGACCTCTCTACAATGTCCTTTCAGGTAGTTGTAGAGAGTGATGAGGTCTCTCTCCCCTCAGCCTTCTCTTCCTCAAACTGAACAGACCCAGCTCCTTCAATTGTTCCTCACAGGATTTATTGTCCACACCTTTCACCAGCTTCGTTGCCCTCCTCCGCACTTGCTCCATCACCTCGGTCTCTCTCTCATCTTGAGGTGCCCAAAACTGGACACAATACTCCAGGTGTGGCCTCACCAGTGCAGAGTACAGGGGGGCTATCACCTCCCTACTTCTGCTGGTCACACTATTCCTAATACAAGCCAGGATGCCATTGGCTTTCTTGGCTACCCGGGCACACTGCTGGCTCATGTTCAGCTGCTTGTCAGTTAGAACCCCCAGATCCTTTCTTCCAGACAGCTCCAGCCCAACCTCCCCAAGGCTGTAGCCATGCAGGGGGTTGTTGTGGCCCAAGCGCAGGACCTGGCACTTGGCCTTGTTCACCACAGCTGTTACTTACCGGTCCACATCTGTGAAAAAAAGGGCATACACAAAATAAGGAACTTATTTCCCAAGAAGGGGAACTTTCTGGTTACATAAATCAACCATGAAATTAGGGGATTCTCCTGCTTTGAGTCTTGTAAGGAAGCTGAACAGAAAATTTAAAAAGAGAAGTACTGACAGCAAAAGTTTTGAGGATTTAGGAATTGATTCTGTGATTTGCTGCAAGATCTAATAATCGATAGCCAGTAAGAGTCATGAGTGCCCAGAACAAGGCCATGCTTCACTAAATTGATGAGATAATGTAACAGATTGGGGGTTAAGTGCTGGAACACTTAAACTTGTCTAAATGACTGAGATAAGGAACTGGCAGCTTCTAAAGGCAATCAGTGTTTTCCCTGTGTAACTCCCTTTCTGACAAATGACACTTGCCAAGAAAGATGCTACCAGAAGACCAAGAATACTTTGTATTTTGGGAAGAAGATAGTTAGCAATATATATGGAAGAAACCTGTTGTTTAAGCAGGATCAACCCTTCTTACTTTCCACATTTACTAACAAAACCTCAACTTTTGGCAGAGCAGAATCAGTAATTCTAGTCTGAAAAAAAAAAAAAAAAGAAAAGAAAAAAAAAAAGTCTAGCCTTATTTTGCAACATGTAATCTTCTAGTGGATCACAGTTCATGTCATGTGAGTTAACTGGGGAGATAACTTCCACGCCTCAGTTTCTATAACAAATTACTCAAGTTTTTCTGCTAACAGACCACTGGCTATTTCCTCACTTGACACATTTCTTATCAGTAGGTGACATCTGGAGGGGAGGTCTCGAAGAATTCTGCAATCCATTATGTCAACATCAAAGGGGAACCCGTGGACAACCACACTGAATATTCAAGTGCTTTATAAGCTCTACATACTTTAGCATAGAATGAAAAAAGTATCTAGCAGATGGGACAGTTACTTTTTATTGAAAAATTAAGGCATTTAAAAGTTAGGACAGAGTAAGCTCTGGGGAATTTAGGATTTCTGGATAACCTGAATTTCCAAACTTTCAGAATTCAGTCAGATGAACCTAGATACTCCTAATAAAATCCTACAAATAGTGTAATCCTAATAAAACCACCATTGCAAACATTAGCTCCAACCACTGCAACAAGTGTTTTGACAGCGAACACTTTGTGCTGTATTCAAGGCTGAGAATGAAAAGCTGAATGTCATTAAACAGGGAATTGTCTCCTCCCACTTTTGGACGATTATGGCACATCAGACTGTTTATTTGTACCCAGAGCGTTAGGCACGTTTGATGGAAATAGGCATATACTGCATTCCAAACACAGGGAAAGATCATGTGAAATTACGTGTTACCTCCCTACGGCAGCTTGAGCTCTTCACAGTGCGGAAGTTTCTCTTATAGAAGTTCTTTATTATTAACACTAAAAGGTCTCTAGAGTCCAAAATGTGCTAGGCATTTCACTGAAGCATAAAAATGTAAATAAGCTGGCCTGCAGCCCTTCACAAGTCTAAACGCTGTAAACTACAGCTGCCTGCATGTTCCATAGTTTTCCCCGTAAATAATGAAATTTGGGAGAGATTTTTAAACGCCCATCATCAGGCAGAGCAGCAAGGGTTCGGCACGTAAGATCAAACATTGCGGAGAGGCGGTGAAGACGCGTGGCCCCCAGACTCTTTGGTTACTGCTGCGCCGGCCCGTGAGGCAAAGGTTGGCAATGGAGGGTACAAGTGAGTAATGCAGTTCCCAGCGCGGGAAGGGGTTTAATGCCATCACGGGCTAGCCCACCGTTTGGAACGTGGTCACAGAAGTGCTGGAGGCCGGCAGCAGCACAGCGAGGGCCCGCGGGCATGGCGCTGGGCGGCTCCACGTCAGCAGCGGCCCATGTCGGGCCGAGTTCCCGCAGAAGGGCCGTGCGGGGCCGAAGCCCCACGCCGGGCTCCGTCCCGCCGCGCCGGCGGGCGCGGGGCCGTGCTCGGCAGCCGGGGCGGGGCGGCCCCGGGCCCTCGGCCTCGCGGCGGGCGGGGCGGGGGCGCGGGCAGCGCCGGGCCGGGCCGGGCCGGGCCGGGCGGCGGCCGCACTACAAGTCCCGTGAGGCGGCGCGGCGCGGGCCGGGCCCGCTCCCGCTCCCTGCGCGGCGGGCGAGGCTGCGTCCGCGGCGGGGCGAGGCGCGGCGATGCCGGCGGCGGGCTCGGAGGCGGAGGAGGGCCCGGCGGGGGAGCAGGCCGGCCCCGGCGCCCCCAAGCTGTGCGGGTACCTGCAGAAGCTGTCGGGCAAGGGCCCCCTGCGCGGCTTCCGCAGCCGCTGGTTCGTCTTCGACCCCCGCCGCTGCTACCTCTACTACTTCAAGGGGCCGCAGGAGGCGCTGCCCCTCGGGCACCTCGACATCGCCTCCGCCTGCTTCAGCTACCACCAGCCCGAGGCCGGCGCCGCCGCCGCGGGGGACGAGGCCGCCGCCTTCGAGGTGCACAGCCCCAGCGGCGCCGTCACCGTGCTCAAGGTAGGCCGGGGGGCGGGCGGGACCGTCCCCGTCCCCTCAGCGCCGGGGCGGGCGGGCGGCAGGAGCAGCCCTGGCCGCGCCTCCGCTGCCGGACTGCCCTCCGCTGCCGTTCGTGTGTCCTCTTCGGAAGAAGAGAAGTAATATTTCGCAAACGCAGGGTAGGTCGGCAGTGTCGGGCTGGCTCTTGTGTTAGGTTTTGTTTTTTGTTTTTTTTTCGTAGTGATTTTGTTTTTAAAGTGTTATTCTGAAGGGAAAGAAAACGCTCCTGGTCAGCCCGATCCTGTGGGAGGAGGGTGGGCTGCCTGCCTTGGTCGAGCGGGTTCTGTGGAAAAGGCTGGGTACGAAAAAGATTTCCAAGGAAATCGGGTGGGTTGTGGCTTTGGAAGTTGAGAGGCAATGGTTGGTTTTCGCTTTCGGAGGCGTTTATTGTGAAAAGATGATGTGTGGCAGAAGTCTTCATCTAGACTGCTTTGGGAGGAAGGAAGAGGAGGAGGAGGAAGAATTGTCTCCGGATAGTAGCAGAGGCTGCTTATCACATTGTCTTTGCAAGGACTCAGATTTTCGTAGGGCGGGAGGTGAATGTTAGGACTGGTTCACATATCTTCCCTTTATTGTCATGCTTGGGAAAAAAAACAAAAACAAGGAAACCATTTCCACTCAATAAAGAAATAAATTGTCCTGAGTCCATTATTTTTGATTGCTATTAAGTAATGTATTTCCCGCAAGGAATGTTCTTGTGCATTCAATGTGAGTTTTCACGTGAACTGTGTTCTTTTCGAGAAAGATCCTTAATATTAGGGTGCAATCCATAAAGTAAACCAGCAGAACTTCCTATTGAACATTGGAAAAGATCTTTCTTATACACTTAACAGCGTTTAACACCATTGCTCAAACTTCCACGGAGGTTGTAGAGCGTGATTGTGTAAAGCTTGTCAGTATTCTGTTTTGATAAATATAATGTAGTAAAGAATAAGCAAACTAGACTAGAAACTTAACTAGAAGACTAACATAATTTTAACTGTATTTGATTAAGGAAAAGCAGTGTAGTCAACCAGATTTACATACAGTCGTGTTAAAACTATCCTTTTTTTCGTATAGCCATAACCAAAGTTTTTACTGCTTTCACATGAATCTGCCTTTATAGCCTGAGTGTTTATGTTACAGAAGTTAAAACCACAGACTTGGTGTAAGCTTTGATTATTTTTTTTATATAGTTTGAGGGGTTTTATTTGTTTAATCAGTATCTAGTGATTTTTATGTGGAAATCTCTAGGAAAGTACATAATGCACTTTTTTTTGAGGATTCTTTTTGAATAGAAGGGCCTTTGTTGAGAAACATGTCGTTTCTTGTTAGGATTATAGTGGGAAATAGTATATGCCACCTGTGTAATAAGTAACTAGTCTGTCAAACTGTGCTCAGGTAGCAGCCTTGGGTGTCTTCTACAGTTATGAAGACACAAATCACACTCAGCACCGATGCACAAATGTAAGAAATGGGGAGTTAGCTTTTTCATGTTTTTCTTGGTATCTTTTAGTCTGTGATGTTATTGCTTTGCCCATTCTTTTTGTATTCGTTTTTTCCTGTAATCTCTAGGAAAGAACCTGCATGGATTGGCGCTCTCTTCATGTTTCCCTTACAGAGGCTGAGAAAAGGTGACAGTTAAGGAAGTCAAGGTCATTTCTGTAATTAGTAGAAAAAAAAAAATTGTACCTATCATTGTTACGATGCTCTAAAGTGGCCAAGTAATTGTCCATAAAAATGCTATTGCATTATAGGTGTTTATATAATAAATAAGGAATTAATGAAAATCTTGAGAGATATTGCAGGACCAGCTGGCCTTTTTGTGGCTGTGTGATTCACCAAGGGATAAGGCCTTTGCAGCTGGAATTAGTTTTCTTCTAACCAACATGATAGTTCTTTAAGGCCTTTAAAAACAACTTCCAGCTAAATTAAGTAGACATGGAGTTAAGAATGAACTCAAGATGTTAAATTAAAAAAACAAAAACCCCAAAAAACCTTCACACTGGCCAATCCAGACCTTGCTGAAAACAAATGTGATTTAATCTATCAAGAAAACATTACACACAGAGCACGAGGAATAAAGTCAAGTCAAACGTAGCCTTCACCCTCTAACTCACATGCCTTGTTTTCCTCAATTTGTTGCTTGTTCAAAATTTCCAGATCTCATGATCTGGTCTTTCCCATTCAGTATTATAAGTTGAGAAGAGCAGTAAGAAATATGCAGCTGGAATTCCAGATTGAAACGATGGTGCTGTTGAGGAATGCATTATTTCTTCATAATGCCTCATTTTTTTATAAATGTAACGATTTCATCATCTGGATTGCTCATTCTTTGTCATTTAATGGAAGATGAGGACTGTATGATACTTGGGGTTTGTTCCTTAGTTCGATGACAATTTCAGGAAAAATATACTTTAGCATTACAGCAAATAAGGCAAATTATCCACAGTTTAGATATGTAGATAACCAACCTGACACTTGCATGATTGTAGCTTTTCTGTATATTTCCAACAGTTAAAGTATGTTAGAAGAAGCTAAGTGTGTGTAAAAAAACTTTTTCCATTTAAAATATAACAGGTACCATCACTTCAGGTAAAGAAGCAGAGAAAAATGTGTTCTTCATGAATTATGAATAGATGATGTTGGAGAATAATTTCAGGACAAGGCCCTGATCCTACAAATACTTGCTGTAACACAGAATGCTGATGATATAGTCAAGTGAATATTTGCCTGTGTTTGCACAGTGAGTTCTGTCAGTAATGGAGAAAAGAATTAGTATTATGGATATATATATAAATGGACAAAGGGGTCAGTTCTCCTTTATTTTTAAAGCAGTCTCTTGTTTGGATAATAGCACAGTTCACTTGCTTTTGAAACAAAGAAACACTGGCCAGTGATGATAGAGTGTGTGTCTAGTCTCTTACGTGTGGATAACTTCTTTGTGAACAGTAGTGAATTGGAAGTGGAGGGCAACAGAAATTGCACAGACTTCTTAAAGAAGAAAAATTTCTGGGTTATTGGCCAAGTAGTAAGCATTCCAGACACTGCAGGTTTTGGAGCTCAGATCTGTGGACGTATTGGACACCAAACTTCCTGAAGTCAGAATTATGTTGGAGCTTTTATTCTAATTTGTTAATAATCTTTAAGGATGTGGCAGTGCTCGAGCTTAAATAGTATTGCCTTAGGACCCGACACCAACATCAGCTTAGAAAGTAGATGAGCAGTAAAGGTGATTTCTTTTCTGAGCTGATACTTTTTTTTTTAACTTTGCTGATTAGTGGTTGCAATGCTTTAATTAAAAATTGGGCTGCCCTCCAAAAAAAAGCCACCTGACTCCAAATTTGCTGCTTGAGCATAGCAGGATTAGTAAAGAAAGATTTCATGAGTTTCCTCAAAATAGCATGTCTGCTTGTTGAATTTCTTTGGACTCTTCCTGGAAGTGTTGAATATTGGCATTTATGATCCACCAGTGGGTCCAGGTGGAGGATGCCACTGGGGAGTTGTTTTCCCCCCAAAATTTTTCTGTTTGTGTCATGAATGCATTGCAAGGAGGCAGTTCCTGCAGCATCCTCACTGGGAGAGTATAGAGGAATGGTTTTAAGTAAATGATAATAATTTTCCATCATTTATGTGGAGAAATACATGGGACTGTATGTCTGCTCTCTTAGAGTGGCTTTTGTTGCTGCTGTTGCCTGTAAATTTGCAATAGTAATTCCTTATCTTGCACTGGTTTAGATTACATTTATGGTAGTTTTTCTTCTCGTAGAAATGTCTCCATTAAAATGTGATTAGCTAAGGTTCGTTCTTACTGCAGAGCCATGCAATAGTTCAGTACAGATAAGGATTTTTTTGTGAGATATGATCAGTGCTGCACCTCATTAAATGTTTTGTCTCTCCTGGCGGGCAGTAGCCACATACTCAGAGAAGTCATGAGAAATGGCGCAAGCGTGGAAGTGTTCCTTTCTCTTGACTGGTAAAGTGAATTAAAAAAAATGTTTGCAAATTTCTGTTGTTTAGGAGTAGGGGGAGAGAGAGACTTAAAATATTCTAAGTGTGGTTTAAAGAAAAAAAGTCCCATTTCAAACAACAAGCTTCAAAGACTAATTTTGTTTAAACAAATTTTTAACAGAGATTCTCAGGATACTCTTCTACTTGTAAAGCAAACAATTAAGATACTTATAGACTCAGCAAAAACTGTTCAATGAGAGTAGAAAAGTACATAAGAGAAGGAAGACCATGTACGTGAAAGAAGGAAGACAAAGTAACAGTCAGGGTGCAGCAGCAGGGTACCGAGTAATTCTTTAGAAAGTTACTTAAGATGGGGGAATGAAGTACTTGTAGCGCTTTACTATCCTGTTTTACAATAAAGGATCATAACTGCTAGCTGACTCGGTGTGACAATGACATCACTTGTAAGCTGAGGATGCTGATGTGCTGCTCAGCAGAGAACAAATGCAGTTGGGAATTTGAAAGCCACAACAAGGAGCAACTCCAATAAAATCAATTAATGGTTTTCTAAAACCAATTTTCTGTTGGGGAGAGGATAATGGGACAGACTGTGAAGAAGGCTCATTAAGTTGAACTAGTCATGGGCAGAAGTTAATTGTAGGTATACCTTAGATTGACTCCAGGTGAATTGCCTCATGAGCTATGTTGTGGTAGCAGAGAGAACCACAGAAGTACTATAGCTTGTGCTAGTGGAAGCTCTGAATTCTTGGTGGTTTTCTGCTGGAGCACAGTAAAACATTGCTTTACAAGGCCTGTGTGTAAGTCTGTCGAAAGGGAATATAGGCTTTCAAATTCACCAGAAATGAAGACTTGCCACTGGATAAAACTCCAAAGGAAATACTTTTGTGGTAGAAATAGAAGGGGAGACGTTTACTCTTTGCAAAAAGTGACCGGAGTCTGTAGACTTAAAACCTGCTGCTGTGGTCTTTCCAGACCTGCCAGTGATGGCTGTGCGGATTGATGCTTCCTGGTGTCCCAGTCTCTGACCCTTTCTGAGAAACCTCATAGACACTTCTTAAGTACTCTTTTCCTTGTCTTTGAGGGAAGTGTTTTCCTCCAGTTTCCTGTTAGCAAGCAAGAATAAATATATGAAACTAATTTCCATTTCAGATTAGAAATATCTTGCTTACCAACAAAGTGAACCTGCAGTGTTGTCTTGTATTGCAATTTGGTTTATTTCACTACTTGATTTGATTTATGAATGTTTACTTGATTTATATATCTTAGGTCTAATCATGTGTATGGTGTAGAGGGGAACTGGAGCAGCAGTTGGAGGAATAGCTGTCTGTTTTCTAATGAACTTCTTTGCACAGCGCTTTGGAGCCATTTGCCATGTGATGTTGTGGATGTTAAAGCTCATGTGGTTACAGAAAGCCAAATCATAAAATAAAAATCTATCTCTGTGATTGCTAAATACTAAGATGGCAGATTGCTGAGCCAGAGGGAGCACCCTGGGGAAGCATCATTTTTTGTTTGCCGTATTGCTTATGCAGTTGCTGTACTTCTTTGTAAGGGAATCTGGTGTTTGTTGCTCTTTGTTCCTTTGCACTTGTGTCCTTCATAGGTACCCTCTTCAGTTGTGATAAACAGAACAAGAAGCTATTTGAAATTGTCTTTGAAAGTAAACACAGTAATTTGTGCAAGTAATGAGGGATTTTCATTGATAATGCCACCAAGCACTTTGGGTGATGGTAGGAGAAAGACTGGCAGAAAGGTGAGCACTCTGCTTACAAGCCAAAGGGCTAGGTGAGTGTCTCTTCACAAGTGTTAACTTTTTGTTCCTGAACACACCATGTTACTCATGTCAAGTGCTTGTTCTAGATTGGTGTCTGAGGATGTGTGTTGGAATAAAAATGCCTTTTCCAAGTGAGCACCTGCAGTGTCATTTACGTTCACTTAGTCTCTTGTTGATACTTGTAGATTGGCATTTGACACACTTTGAAATGATTCTTATAGCTGTGATTCTTATTGAAGCTTAAACATGTGTTTGAATTCTTGCATGCTTATTACCTGTTCATGTTAATTACTGTAGGCTTGTAGATAAATATTCATGTTGGGTTTTTTTTTGTTTAAATATGACCTTTCTGTAGAAGTTAGGCCATGGGATTATCAGTTTAGATTTAGTCTTTAAAGTAGGAAACATTACAATGCATTACTAATTTGTGGATTCTGCTGGTGACAACGTGAGTTAAAAAAGAGAAAATGAGAATCTTCCTGAGTGTGTATGGGACCTTTTTTTAATAATGCAGATTTGTAGTTATATATTTAAACAACACCTTGTGTGTAAAATATAGGACGCTGCTTCAGCATTTTCTAATGTTTGAGTGTAGAACTGGAGGAAAAAGAAAGCATGTGACTACTTCTAATGGAAGATGGATCTGGCATGGAAGTCAGGGATGTATATGTGTGCATAAGGTGTATCTACTGTGTTGATGGTTATTTCTTTTAAATCATACTGGTTTTGGGTGGTGATACGTTGCTGATCTGCTGTGTTGGGTTTTTTTTATTGCACTTGGAATTGCTGTATTCATATACCAAAGACACATAGTGATCTCATCGGTGCTCTGGTTCTCTGTGTTGCAGGCTGCAACTCGTCAGGATATGACATACTGGCTTCAGGAACTTCAACAGAAGAGATGGGAATATTGTAACAACCTTGATGCTGCGAAAAGGGACAGCCGAACTTCCCCTACACCAAGTGACTTTTCCAAAGGTCTTGTTGCCAAAGACAACCCTGGTAGGTTGAAAATTTGAGCAAAACACTGTTTTTGTTCAGTGTCAGTTAATCAGTACAAGGCATAGCGCTAGGATAGAGAACAGTTTTAGGAAGTTTTTTGTCACATATTCTTATCAAGTAATTCTATGTAAACTTTGCATATGTTGATGATGCTAAAATTACTTGGCATAAATGTAATTTTATGTGTGATTTTTGTATTTCTTACAAAGCCTGTTGATTTCCTTTAAAAGCAGACTTTTAGAAATTAAGCAAAATGGAGTAGTCCTGTGACTAGGTTTCATTAAGTGGCAAAGTACAATTTAAGTTAGGTAAGTTGTCTTTTAGTGGTCACAGTAGCTTAAAAGCTTGGTGTGTTAAGTATCTGGAGATGTAAACTCCAGTTTTCAATGGGAACATGTATATTATGCCTTCTGAATGACCATATTTTGCTCTTGGAAAAAGTATGGTGTGGTGGATCCATCTGACTGGGATAAAAGTTTCCTGCCTTTTAAAACTGGAAGATTTGCACTGATACTGTGTAAGTGAAATTCAGTCTCCTTAATACCTTCAGCCAAGCAAAATGTAATTTTAGACTAGCGTCAGAATTATAAAAATGTATCAGTGTATCATACAGAGTTATTCTGTGTTTTTGACTACATTGCTCAGGCACTTCGGAATTGTTGTATTCCTGAATTATTACAGAAATGGATTCCTTGTTGATTTCTGTTATCCATTAATAAGACTGAGTGAAATCCTGTTCTGAGCCAAGTTAGATGTGTTAGTAAAGCTCTCTTGGGTTTAAACAGAGTATTGAAGTCAGACATGTTTCATCAACAGATTTTATATTTTGTTGATTTCAATTTGCTCATACTGTAAATCCAGAAATATTAAGCTGTCATCTTCCCCACCCTTCTCTCCCTTCCCCCAGTTCAGATCCCATGCTGCAGTATTGTCCTCTAACCCAGTTTACTGCTTTCATTTGAGAGCAGTCTGGCTGCTTGCTCAGCCACAGCTGGCTTGAGAGTACATGTTTTTGTAGGGGCTCAGCTTGATGTTTCAGCTACACCAGTCTAACAGCTAGTCACAACTTAAATGCCCAGCTCTCTCCCTTGATCTAGCCCTGGTGCTGGTCTCGCCCTTCCTTACACTAGTGCAGGGAGTGCAACTAGCAGGAAACATCTTTCTCTCCAGGTTAGTTTTTGGCCAGGGTAGCTTCCTGAAGTGCTTCACTGTAAGGACAGATGAGTGCCAGGATTAACCCAAGAGAATTGCTGGGAATGCAAAGAGGGATGGTTTGAGACCACCTTTCTGGCAGCAGACAGTCTGGTTAGCAGCTTGTCAAACTGTATGCTGCAAGAACATATGTATTGGTGTGCAAAGATCTAACAGCTTGCAGGTGTTGGAAAGGGTAACAGGCTTTTGCTTTTGTAAACCTTGGCCTTTCTACCTTCAGTCTCTCATTCTCCGCTGTGTAGTTTCCCTTTTTTGTGGTGTGTGTTTGACCCTGTGCTGAGTTGGTTGAGTTCAACAGTTAGCCAAAAAGGAAGGGGTTTCTTTTTTTCCTGCTAAATTAATGAGTGGAATATATTTACTGTGGAATCAGGTGACTTCCAGAGCTCATGGAAGGGAGGGAACAAGGCATAATGGCTATATACAGGAAGGCAGACTAAAGGAGTAGGCAGGACTGCCCTCTTTTGTCAGCAGGCTGTTGTATCAGATCAACTATAATATGTAACTTGGCCCCAGGTTTCTGTTTTCTTGTTTGTGCTGCTTCCCTCAGAGCTTAGGTACAACGTGAAATTAACCTGCTGTCACTGCAGTCTGTGTAGGTACTGTTCCCTTGCTCCTGGTTTGCATCACATCTAGCAGTTGTAACACAGTCACTTTAGATCACTGATCTGGTATTTTCCTTTCTGTAAATTGTTGGAGGTTTTCTGGATCAGCAAGCCAAAACAATTTGTGTGTGGTTTTTTTTTAATTTAAAAAAAAAAAAAAATCCAGTGCAAGGAATGCCAAGGTAAAATGTATGGGCTGAATAGATCCATTACCTTCAGGACAGCCTGCAGTTAAACTGTATTATTTGTAATTTGAAACAGCATCTGAGTATTTAATTTTTGAGGACAGGTCACAGTGGTGACTTTATCATCAACTGAAGTGTTTTATGTAGGGATTTCTTTTGGGAAAGTGCAAAGAGCCTGAATGGTTGGTGAATGTTTCTTCATTTTAAACAAGTACTCCAAAAGTATTCCTATAGAGTTGCAGGTCTCTTTAAGGTTCTGATTCCATGTTGATGATTGAGATATGTGTCTTGTGGTGGGTTTTTTGTTTTGTTTTTAAAAATTGAATGTGCGTTTGTTGATGTGATTTATGCTTGAACATAGAAATTGTTTTGTTTTGCTAGTACTTGAGTACTAGCATCTGGACTTGAGTGATGGCATTTGTACTTGAGTACAGATGCTATCAGTATTGTTTTAAATGGGGAAGTAGTCTGTCTTCAGTCCAGAAACAAAATTGCTCACTGTAGTCTTGCCTGGTTTTTGGACTAACTGGAACATTGGTGCAGCTAAGGTAATGCTTTATGGATCAAGTTTTACAAGTTTTTAAGAATAGTCAAGGTAGTGAAAAATACTTTAATATAATTTTCAGAGTGGGCAGTGGGAAAGCTAATGTTACAAAAATGTTTCTGTAGGATTTGTCATGGAGCTGTCTTAGTACCATGGAAGTCAAATAAATGATTTCTTCTTCATAGGATATGGGTTTTTTCCTCAGAATTAATTGGATGTTAATGTAGTTTTTATAATTTCAGTTCTCAGTTGTGCTATTCCTCAACTCTTAATTTGCATTAATAAAAAATGGTATGTATTTTATAAGTTTGTTGTGTTTTGAAATAAGTTTAAAACCGAGATTTTTTTTTTTTTTTTTTTTGTGGTGACTGCATTAGCAACCACATTACGTTGTTGTGCTCTATCTGCTGTGTAGTTCATACCTCTAATGAACCAGCTGGCTGGTGTAAGCAGATCGTGTACAATGAACAACCTCAGGAGGTCAGAAGATTCAGCCAGACTTACTAGCATGTCTGTTAGAGGAAATGCACTTATTAGAAATTCAGCTCTTGAGCAATTTATTTACTCATCCCATACTACAAAGAGATTTTATAGTCTTGTTAAATCATACATGTAGAAGATGAAACAAGCTGTAAGTATGAAAGCAGAATGTTAGTATTCCAGCCTGGTTTTGAGTGCCCCTGAGTTTTGGTGTGGGGTTTTTTGGGGGTGGGGTGGCTGGTTTTTTCAGTTGAAACTATTGTATTATCTTCCCCTTTTTTTACACAGTGAACATGATCAATATTAGTTTCATTTATATTAATTGAATTTTGTTCAGCTCAAACAGCCAAGGTCCAAAAGAATTTGAAATCTAGTTTGGTCAGTAAGGCACTGAAGAAGTTTCTATCAGCACTGTTCATAAAATAAGTCAAAGCAGTGTAATTTTACCTGTATTTGAAAGATGACACCATATACTTATGGTTCAGGTAACATTTTTCAAGGGTTTGAGATTTGTAGTGTATATTTGGTATTTTTATCACAAAATGTTCCGTCTTTCTGCTTCTAATCTTCGATATGGACTAAATAAAACTGTCTGCCGAGTAATTGGAGGGTACAGCTTGCTTAAAGATGGTCTTGCTGCTAGTGCCAGGTAATTGTTAGAACGAAGACTGAAAGGCTCACCAGGGATAAAACAGGGTATTGAGATTTTCCAGGGGTTTCTCTTTCTGCAGAGAATCATTTAAGTCAGAAGCCTGTCCAGTGTGTTTTCTGATATAACTGTTGAATCAAATCTGAGACTGTTCTCAAAACTTTTTAATCTACTTCAATACTTTGTGAATGATAAGGAGAAGAACCTGAAGATTACATTTGAGCTTGTTTTTAATTTGCCTGTTTAGAGGGTATGTAGAAGGCCATAAACCACTCTATGCTTTTGCTATTCATAGTGTATTCCATACTCTGTATTTCCTATTCCCTCTGCCGGCTGGAGGAGGGGTGAGGGAGAAAGCAAGCTATCCAGGATAATGGAAACACTGAGGTAACATGTATACTACAGATCCTACAGTACGTGTTGGAGACCTGGCTAGCTCTGTTGGATCAGCTTGGATCCTCTGGACTTCATTAGCTCTGGCTCAGGGCCAGCACCAGTTCTTGGCTGATTCCTGTGGAGCCATTCGGAGCCTGCATGAGTTTGCTGGCATGTGTGCAGTGCTGGGCCTGAGCTGCATGTCTGCATGGCTCTGTGCCTCATCTGTTGACTTGTTGAAGTGCACAGGAGAGTTTGGCTGGATGAATGTAGGTATAGCTGCATTCAGCTTAACCAGAGCTAGTAAATCCTTGCTGATCTGGTAGGTCTCTGCTGTGCCTGCAGTGCCCATGTTAATAATCTTGGCTCTGGGAATGCCCAGGCTGGATTTGCACAGAGCTGGCTCAAGTCTGTAAAGCTCACTGATTTGCAGCAGCAGTGTCACTTCTAGGGTGAGTAACTTTTAGGATGAAGCACACCCTGAAAACTGTGTCAGTATTTTAGTTACACTGTTCCTGACTTAGAGTTCTGATAGACCTGAGCTTGTTTTACAGGGGGGCTTTGTGGTTTGATATAATTAATCCATCTTAATTTTTATGGCTTTATAGCTGCTTAAGATAGATTAATCAGTTTTGGCTGAGATTGTAAATTACTTGTGAAATAATGTTTTGTAAGCACTAAACACATGTTATCAGAAATGTGTGGCTGCGGTGAGAGCTCACTGAGGAAAACACTGTGCTATTTTTAAAGTTCATTTGAACAGAGTGTTTCATAAAGTTACGTTGCAATTTAAAATAAAACCCTAACTACATTACTAGCAGATTTAGTAGTATATGACTTTATATACCCACTATTTGTTTACTTACTGAAAGTTTTGCCTATTTTTCTTTTTTTTTTTTTTCCTTTTTAACGTAGATTTGAGTATCCTAAGTCAAAATGCTTCAGCAGAGAGAGCTAGAAATATTCTAGCTGTGGAGACCTCTCCTACAGACCTGGTGGGGGAACAGGCAGCTTCCCAACCTGCACCAGTCCAACCAAGTGCCATCAATTTCTCGCTTAAACAATGGAGTACTGAAATCAAGTAAGTTGGGAACATGGGAGAAAGCGCTATCATGAGATTGACAGTTGCTGGCAGAGACTATTTCCTCCTGAAAGATGTATGTATGTGATAGGCAGAGCTTTTTGGAACAACTGGGGGTGATGGGGTGGATCAGTACATTGGACTGTATATCCTCAAGTAAACTGTTTCTTTATTCTACTTAGTTGTTTGAACTGCATAGCTGAACATCACTGTGTAGCATTACTGATACTTGAAAGGGAGACTGAAGTGTGGTAAAGCACTTGCAGGGATGGCTTTGCTCTCTGAACCCAAACAGGGAGCCGGCAGTTCTATTCTCAGCTAGTACTGTTTTTGTCCTTCATTGTGTAATGGAGCTGCTAATTGCCAGCATTGTAGTAGTCATAGTATGTAGTGCTAATGAAGTATTTTTAGTCTTGAAAATCAAAACATATTGTTCTTCATTTTCTTCTTAAAAAAATAAAGCACATGGCACAAATTTGGAATTGATGTAATTTGAATTCCTGAGCAAAAATATGGCAAACCCCTTCTGAACAACAGCAAAACCACATCTTATACCCTCACTCTTAATGAGTTTACTCTGTATTAATTGCTTTAAGGAAAGCAGGCTTACTGGTTTTCAGCTCTCCTGTTAGGGTTTCTTTCTAAATGTTTTTACGTTTTGCTGTGCCCACATAGATGGATCTTCTGCTTCTACACAAAGGATGTTAGGGCTATTGCAGAGCTGTAGCTTTGGTTAACTAGACCACATCCCTCTTGAGCTGTAAAATGTTCGTTTTTATCAGAAGTGTTAAGTTAAACAGATTAGTTTTGAAGTTTTTCTGTTAAGCACAGAGA
This sequence comes from Athene noctua, assembly GCF_965140245.1. NCBI lineage: Eukaryota > Metazoa > Chordata > Aves > Strigiformes > Strigidae > Athene > Athene noctua. Next base: position 19,793,078 of record NC_134049.1, on the reverse strand, counting down.
TCTGAGAGGCTACAAAGTGTTGTTGTTGGTTTGGGTTTTTTGTTGTTGTTGTGTGTTCTTGTGGTTTTTTATGACTACTGTGAAGACCGTCATTTAAGTTCTAGAAAAGGTGGCTTATGGCTGGATTAAGAAAGATGTAAATCCTGTTACTACATGTCTCCTTTAAACTGTTAATCTTGTATGGCTTCTTGGGTTTGTGTAGTAGCCACTTTGCTTTGGTAGAACTTAAATTCAGTCATAATAGAAGGAAAATAACATGAAGCAATTTGTTAGGTGAATTCCTGCATACTTGAAATGAGTGTTTCTGGCTTTTTAAAACTTTTTTTTTCTGAATTGCAGATGATAGGCTTTGAGAAAGTCTATGTAGAAGGACAGTGTCAGGGTAGGCTGCTCAGTGTTGCCTGGCTGGTGTGTGTTAATGTTTTTTGGAGCGGAAAGGCAGCACTGAAGTTGTGGGTTGGGAAGCACTTGTGGTTGGAGGAAAATGTTTCTAGTGGCAGTGTCCCAGCAGATACTGTAGCACAGTATTTCAGAGTTGGCCTTTCTCTGTATAGATGTGATCCTGATGTCTTGGACTCCTTGTAGACCTCTGGGAATAAACATGTAAGGAGGTTTCACACTGAAGCTCTTTCAGGCTGAATGCTGCTCTTCCCCAATCCACTCTTTCTGGAGATACGCAGCTGCAGTGGTTCATTTGTCTGAAAACATTCCTGGGAAGATAACATCTATTGTATCTACAAGCATTTTTTTAAAATGTTCTGTGGGTTTTTTTATATGGAGTGCTCTAGTGCCCCCATGTGCTCTGAATTTTAAAGCAGGTATTCCCCTCTACAAGCTGATACCGGTGGGAAATGGTGTCTTTGTCAGGATTGCTTGTTATGCTCAAACATCCTCTTCTGAGCTTTTGAAAAGCCATTTTGCAGAGGATTTACTGAGCCAGCAGCTAAAATCTGAAGCGTGAGGTGTACAGTTGTGTACTGTCTCTGGCCATGTGTTCTATCACTGGGATAAGTCTGACAACCTTGTCAGAAGTTATTTTAGCTGCGTGGTAATATGCTAGAACATCTGACATGTTTATTCACATTAGCACAGGTGATCTGTGAAAAACAGACTCTACAACTCAGAGTTATAAAGCAGGAGTGTTTACTCCAGCGTTGGGGTGCAAGGGGATTTCTCCACAAAGCTTGCATACCAACAGCACATTTTACCAAAAACTTACAGAGTGTGGATATACCTATTAATTGGATTACTTGATACAAATATACATGTGCATAAGTGAGGCTGAGTTCGTTCAGAGGGCTGGTGTCAGCAGTTTGTTATCTTTGTGCCTGTGCATTGCCTCGTGGTGATCATCTTTGGGGGTCTTTTGGAGGAAGGCTCACAGTCTTTTTCACTTTGTACCCTTCCTCAGAGCATGTGCAGATTATTTTAGCCAATTTCTTAAATAAGAGTGGTTCCCACTGGTTTACCACCTCTATCTTATCTAAAAGCACCAGTCTGTTAATTTCTACTGCCCATCTATGGCTATCTATCCCTGAACTTGCTGGAACACATCTGCTTTCCAAGGACAAGAAACATTTGTGCTGAATATAGTAATTCTTGTTAAGTTTCTACAGAAAACTGCTTTGTTTTGATGAACACAGTAGCAGTAGCTTTTGGTAAGCTTCCACAGAACAGTCAGAGCAAGCAGGATTATTAAGCAATATTCAGAAAACATTGTAAGTTACTATAATAAGTTGCAAAGCAGGTGATTGTGTCCTTGTATCACAGGCCTTGCAGTGACATGTCGTAAAAGCTATGGGCTAGCATTGCTCCTGCCTGTTTTGAGGTAGCAGGTCATGAGCCCTTAAGTTCCTGTATCTAGTAAGATAAATTTGCTCTGGGACTTGAGTCTATAGCAGTTTTCACAAGAAAGATGAATTTTCTTCAGGATAGGTTTTGTTAGGGACAAGTGGATTTTCCTTCTAATGTCTGTCCTCAGCTGCTCCAAAGAGGGGTAAGGCATGTATAATCTTAATTTGTACTAATTTTGCTTAAATATGAAAGATGATCATTATTACATGCTTCTGCTCCCCATATCTTTTGCTCATTCAATCCTGCAATGAACGATGCTCAATTAATATGCAAAACCATTCAGTAATGGTGCAGGGGTCCTTTAGTTGACAGCCTGTCTCATTACCCAGCTTCCATTCATGCTGAAACCATTTTGAACGGAACCCCTGTGAAAAAGCATTAAGTGGTCATGTAAGTCTTGTATTTTAATATGTGCAATCTCATTTATCCCTTCTTGATTGACAGACAATCTCTTGTTACTGGGGTGAACAGCATTCTTTGAGTGTGTATCACAAGAAGGTCTGGTTAGTTGTATTGGACCTCTTGAGTGGAACCAGGGCAAGTTTGTTAATATTTTTGTAACAGCAATACTAATTATTAATCTTAGAAAGCAAAAATTACATAGTAGTGTGACTATAAAAGCTGGTGGCAAAAAAGGCCCCACTAAAATGGTATAAACATTATTAACGTAAACGTATGCAAACAGCTGTACTGTTGTAGTTGATTGTTTTCCTCTGTTCTCCAGCAATTCTCTGCAATTTGGAGCAGGGCTGAGATCTGATCACCTTTGGAATATATGCACACTATCTGTTACCTTACTGGATTGTGACTAGTTTTAACGTAAATCTTGGAGTTTGAATCAAGATGTTTCTAAAACTTAAGAGAGTTTTCTCTGCATTGCTGGGAGCACGTTATTTGTTAAGAACCTATTAGTTGTCTCTTGTGGTTTGAGCCCAGAGGGCAGCTGATCACTACCCAGCAGCTGTTCACCTCTTCCCCCTCAGGAATGGGAAGGAGAAAATACAGCAAAAGGCTTGGGAATGGAGGTAAGGACAGAGAAGGATGACTCACCTATTATGGTCAGGGGCAAAAGACAGGCTTGTTAGGGGAAGAGCATCATCAGTTTAATTCGAACGCTAACAACAACACTTAACAGAGTAGGACAGTGAGGAGCATTACCACATCTTAAGAACACCTTCCCCCCACCCCTCCCTTCTTCCTGGGCTCAGCTTTGCTCCTGATTTCTCTACCTCCCCCACCCTAGAGGCGCAGGGGGCAGGGAATGGGGGCTGTGGTCAGTCCCCCCGCTCCTTCCTCCTCAGGGGGAGGACTCCTCACACTCTTCTTCTGCTCTCACGTGGTGTCCCTCCCAGGGCAGACAGTCCTCCATGAACTTCTCCAACGTGAGTCCTTCCCACAGGGTGCAGCTCTTCCCGAACTGCTCCAGTGTGGGTCCCTCCCACGTGTTTCAGCCCTCCCAGCAGTGAACTACAACCGCGGGGGCTTCCCACAGAGTCCCAGACTTCTCTGGGCGCAGCCCCTGCTCCGGCGTGGGGTCCTCCCCGGGCTGCAGGTCGGCATCTGCTCCCCCGGTGACCCCCACGGGCTGCAGGGCACAGCCGGCCCTCTCACCACGGGCTGAGGGGGGGCTCTGCTCTGGCACACACACCCCTGCCCCTTCTCCTCTCTTCCACTGACCTCGGTGTTTGCAGAGGTGTCTCCTTCACAACTCCTCCTCCCAACTCCAGCTCCCCCTCCCCGGTTCCCCGACTTAAATACGTTATCACAGAGCCGTGGCCACCATCACTGACTGGCTCAGCCCAGAGCCGGCTCTGACTTGGCCCTGGGGGAGCTTTGAGAAGCTTCTCACAGGGGCACTGCTGTAGCCCCCTCCCCCACTCCCAGAAACTCCTGTCACACACAAACCCAGCACATTGTCTTAATCAAAGACTTATCCTTCTGTCTGGACACATTTATGATGTGTTTGACATAGAAGCTATTGCTATAATAACTGCATTTGCATCCTAGGTAGCAGTGGTGAAATAATTGGAAAAAAGTGAGGTCTTAGAGTTAAGCTACGTGTATATTTGCAGTAACTGAAGTTAAAACATGCTTTACACTTTAAAATCTGTGTTAAAGTACTAATTGGCATATATAGACATTTAGGCCTGAATTTTTTTTATCTTCATGCTGTCAGCTGCTTGTATCTCTTTCTGCATAATATAGACTTGGAAATATACTGAATTATAGTAACCTCAAGTTATATAGTCATAAAATAAGACTTAAACCCAAAATATTTAAAAATACAGAATCATTAGATCGTATGATCAGGTCCTGCATATTTGTTTGTCCATTTGTATTTGTCATACAGTGCTTAAGAAAATAAATACTTCTTTTAAAATTCAACTAATTTTTAATCTAATAGACAGCAATGAAGCAGTGCTACATCAGTGGTGTTAACAATCCTATGGAAAAGCTTTACAAAATCTAGCATCAGCTATGATTATTCATGGGCCTCATAGCAGTTTTTGAATAAGCTTTTCTAGAAAAAGTCATTTGGTTTCTTGTTCCTTGTGATTTTTTTCAAGCTTTAAAAGGTGGTGTTCAGACAGGTTTTAAATACTGAAGTTGACCAAGAGTAGAACAGATGGGTTGTATGGTAAGACATCAACTGCTACTCAGAATAGCTGTAGAGATGCCAGGTAACACTTACTAATTTTGGGTGTCCAAGGATGTCAATAATCACACAATTTGATCTATTTAATTTGAATGAAAGGTCTGAACAAAATGAGGCTTTTTGCTCCCAGCAGAAATTGTGATTCTTTCTGGAAGAAGATTAAATGTATAGTATGATTCGATCTTTGTCAAATTTGCAAATTGGTTGTTGAAATAGTTGTATTAATTACCTTTGGGATTATTTTTTAATTGTACTTGATTATTTATTGGTTCAGTAGACTATAGGAATCTTGCACTGCATAATGATTAGCTTAGAGTTCATATTGATGTTAAATCTGTTGTGAAGCTGAAAGACTGGGCTGAATCATCAAATGATCTTGAAGGTGTAATATGCGTTGCTTTCTGCTTAAGGTTTTGAGAGTAAGAAGAGAGAATGTGGTTGACTAAGTGAAAGCATCTTTGTGGGTCTTTTATCTTACACAGACTGTGTAGAAAATGATGAAATACTAAATATATTTCCAACTTTATGCCTAAAATATTAAACTGATTCATATGGATTGATGTAGAATCTCCTCTAGATGAACAAAGACTTTAGAATACTGAGCACATTAATGCCTGTGGACGGAAGTGTTGACTTAAACATTTCTGATTGCATGATGGTTGTGGGGGAAGCTGGGTGGGGTAAACTTATCCTGCTATTGGTTTTCTATAGAATTATCTGGCTGGAATGTAGAGACTGGCTCTGAAATGTTCTTGCAGGTAATTGGCAACGTTCCACCTTAGGAAAAAGAAACTGCTAAGGAGTCCGTCATCTGCAATTCTGCTACAGCAGGTCTATTGGATGATCCCAAGTTTAATGTTACTCCAGAATATGAAACTATAACATACATTTTGACTGCATGCTGTTCTGTTTAATGCTTGGCAGTTACTCTAAAACGCTAAACTACAATAGCTGATCAATAAAGAGATGCTGCTTCTAAATCTTACTTTTTTTTCCCCACTGCCAAAACAAGGATAATACAGAGGATGATGCAAAAGGCCATAGTGCTCTCATAGGTATTAATATCCTGTTAAAGTGAAATAATTCTTTGTTCTTGACACATAGCACTGTTGATAGCAGGTGCTATTTAGTAGGATATGCTTTGTTTGAGCTTTTATTTCATATTGATTTTGTCTGTGCTTGCACTGTTTCAACGGTAGTGGTTGTTTTGAAAACCCCTTTGTAAAAAGAATGCAAAATGGAGAATTCTTTGTCACTTCTCATGCTGTCTTTTTCACAGAAACTCAATGTCCTCTCTGAGAAAAGGAAATAATGAAAACCGCAAGAGCATATTTTATACCACTGAAGAGTGGGAATTGCTAGACCCAACTCCAAAAGACTTGGAGGACTCGATGGCACTGGAAGAAAAGAGGAAGCACCTGGCAGAAGGAAGTAAAGGTAGAAGTGAGAGGAAGGAAGGGGAGCATATGCCTTACCTTCTTTAGTATAGTGTACTGTGTTATGGCTACTTCCAGGAAATAAATAGAAACTTATCTTTTCTTCACAAACCACATCCAGAGCTCTCAAATTCTTTTTTTAAAAAAGCTGATTCCTTATGATGTCTTTTACCTGCCATTCGGATACAATACAATACCAAACCTTGTTATCTACTGTTTCAGATTCCCTGAGCATGTTACCATCTCTAGTTTTGTCACTAGAGTTGCAAAGTTACAGGATGAAGGAAAATGTTGAGGCTTTTGATTACTCACTTCAGTGTTGCCCATTGAAGCAGAATTGCCTTGAGACTCTATAAACTATGTATATACATGTTATATAGGCTTGCTTCTGAAATGGTGGAAAAAAGCAGGGATGAATATGCAGTGACAGCTCATCTATGGGTTGTAACTTGTTCTCACATTTGACCAGTGTCTGGAATAACCTTGTGAAGACATTTTTACAGCTCCTTAAGAGCACTTTAGCTGATATTCAAGTGATTTAATCTGTTAGAAAACATCTTTCTTTCTAAGAATATTCCCATGGTTATATAAATGGAGGTGAAACTTTACACTAAATGCCTCTTAAAGAACAGTATGTTATGATATCAGTGATGTTTTTGCTCTGATCACTTCTGAGCTGTTAATTACTTGAAGTAAAGTTTACTTTGCCATTAGGTTTATCTCTTATTTTCTGTAATGAATTGTAACGTTCTTTTCATGTCTTATTTCACAAGTATTAATTTATGTTAATTAATATTTCACAAGTATTAATTAATAAAAGATAAATCTTTTATCCGGGAGGGAAGAAGAATTTGAGCTATATACTTTTCGCACCAAAGGACGCGACTTGGAAGATGAGGCATGTTTAACACTATTGTATTGGGCTGTTTAAATGCTGCTGCAAATCTGATTTTAATGAGCATATTTTTAAAAAGAAATCTGAATGCTTTGAAATGCCTTTTTACTAAGTGAACTGAACTAGAAGAAATTGTTTTATGCAGGACTGACTAGTTCAGCTTTTCCATTTGATTTTGGCCGCATTCCACACAAAACAAGGCGCCCGTTAAAAGACATGATTGGATCGAGTAAAAACCGGAACAGCAGCGACTCTTCTCCAACTGAGTGGTGTTCTGGTAATGGCAACAAACTAGTCTCTGAGCTGCAACTGAAGTATCAAAGCCAGCAAGAAGAGCTGGAAAAGCTAAAGAAAGATCTTTTGAGCCAAAAGGTAATTAAGCCTTCAGGCAAAGTGCACTAAAGAGAACAGATCTGGCAGGTGATTGTGAGTTTACCCTTTATGGCCATCTAACTGCATTGAGAGCTGGTTGTTATAAAATAATGGTGCTAAATGAACCTTTGTTTACAAAAAGTCATGAAACAGGGCCAAGTTTTACATCTGTTGAAGATTAGGTTCCTGAACAAAACTTTTGATTTGCACAGTGTTCATTAACTAGGTTTATATATTTTCCTTATTCTCTGAAACTAGTTTTCTCAGTGTCTGCCAGGATCCTGGCAGGTAATCACAACTTCTTTTGCCATTAGTACATGTAATTCCTGAGGAACTTCTCCTTTTTAAGTCCTTTTTTTTGTTTGGGTTTTCCATTCCTTTAATTCTGGAGGATAGGGTTAGGGGGTGAGGCTGACTTCTATCTCTCTTTTTTTTTTTTTAACTAACTGCATCATCACAGTTTTGTAAATGATAGGCCTAACTGTAAGTCTGTGTATGTAGTACTGCCTTCATACAGTGTTCACACTTGTACGCCCTCATAATTCCAATTTACTAAATACCTTGGTTTTATCTAAAAGAATTTCTACTCATTTTAAGAAGAAATCATTTTTAGGTGTTATATGGAACTTCTCCTTTTGCTATTTGTATTTTCCATTGTGCAAGGTGATCAAAGAGAAATCAAAGAAGGAATGTATGAGCCCCATATTTACACCCATTTAGGTATTATCTCTACTAGAAGTACATTTGTGCTTCTGAGCCAGCTTCTGTGAGAAATCTCACTCATCTAGCGCAATCTTGTGTTTGCAGCTGCTTCTGTTTTAATAAGAAGGAAAAGAAAAATGGTGTCTTAGGTAGCTAGAGATATCCTCACTCTTGATACTGAGCTAGATTTAGAACTGTGATCAACAGCAGCAGCATACAAGTAGGATGTTTTCCTGTCAACCTGGGTGACTAGATGATTTTTTTTGGTATTGTGGTTTCCTCTCTTTAGAGAGTTGATAGGAACTGATAATCTGCTCTGCAGCTGCTGCTTGCAGGCAAGATCTACCATACATGTCCCTGTTGTCTCAGATTCTCTGATAACTTCATGGCTATTGGCATGTATGTTATGTCTGGGTTTTGGTTTTTTTTAAGTAGAATGGTCAGTTGTCACTGAACTATGGCCATTAAATCATCCAGCTGTTGTTGTTAAAAGTACAGTCCAGTGTGTTGTGGTTTAACCCCAGCCAGCAATTGAGCACCACACAGCTGCTTGATCACTCTTACCTGCCAGTGAGATGGGGGTCAGAATTAGGAAAAAAACAAAGTAAAACTCATGGGTTGAGATAAAGACAGTTTAACAGGACAGAAAAGGAAGGGAAAATAATAATAATATACAAAACAAATTATGTACAATACAATTGCTCACCACCTGCTGATGGATGCTCTGCCAATTCCTGAGGCACAGGGCCCCCAGCTAACTCTCCCCTGCCCCATTTGTATACTGAGCATGCTGACACACAGTATGGCACAGCCCTTTGGCCAGCTGGGGTCGGCTGTCCTGGCTGCATCCCCTCCCAGCTTCTTGTGCTCTTCCAGTGTCCCCTGGCAGGGCAGCATGAGAAGCTGAAAAGTCCTTGACTTAGTATAAACACTGCTCAACAACAAGTAAAATAACAGTGTGTTATGAACATTATTCTCATCCTGAATCCAAAATACAGCACTCTACCAGCTGCTAGGAAGAAAATTAACTTTATTTCAGCCAAAACTGGGACACATTAGCCTTAAGGTAACACCTGAAAAATGTCAAAGTACAGTTAAGATAGGAAGAAGAAAATCTAATTTCTCAAAACCTTTTCTTCAAGATCCAAGGGTTTCTTCCTAGACCTCTCTGAAGACTATAGCTTGATATTTGATGCTGTAGACCCAGCCCTCTCTTGTTCACTTTTTTGTTGTGGGGAAACAAACCCAATTCTGTTAGAGCTTTGCAACACTCAGTGTCTCATTCTAGGCATATCTCTAAGACTTGCAAAGTCTTTGTAAACTTTCAGATGTATTACTAAACTCTAAAGTTCTCAGGAATTCCATCAAACCAATTCCTATTTCTGTCTTTGTATTCTTAATTAGTGTCAGAGAGCTATTTAAAAAAAAATTAAAAATTAAAAATTCCGAGTTTCATTGACAAATATTGCAAATGGTTCTAGGGTTGAACTGGCCTTCCCACAGTTCCACAGTGTTAAACCATTAACCAAACATGGCAAACAGCAAAGGTAATAATCCAGATTAGTGAGACTTGTGAGTGGTCTGCTGTTCTTGCTTTCCTGGTGTTTATTGATCTGGAATATCTTCTTGTGTGTGGTTTTTCATTTTCGTGTTTGTTTTGAGTTTGTTGGATGGTTTTTGTTGTGTATTTTGTTGTGTGTTTTTTGTTGTTTTTTTTTGTTTTGTTTTTTTTAGTTTGGCTTTTGGAGAGCTTCTGGTAGTAGCTAAGGCAAACTCTTACAGTATTTCTTTTCTTTTAATTTTCACTTTGACTAATTTGCATGTAACAGCCTTCATTTCTTTAAGGTCATAGTAAGATCTCATTCCAGCAATGAATCAAGTGGGGTTATCAGTTTCTCTTATGTGTGTGTGTCCATGATTTCCCAAGTAAAACACATAGGTATTTTGTGGAACTCAGTAAATGCTGTAATTGCCCTGGATCTGTGCAAGCCCAGGAGCAAAGGTAGTTCTTTTTTAGTATGAGAGAGAAGAAGATGAAAATGGTAGAATTGTTAGACTGTTTTCAAAAGTTCTAGTTCAGAGCCTTTGATTCTTCACTTTTTGTAAAAAAGACAGTGACTCCTCCTCTCCCTTATGGCAAGTCAGTTAATTACTTGGCTGGTTCTAAACAGTCCTCCAAAGACTTCCTTTTCAGCAAAGCAGCATGTATTTTCTGTTGTCATTTTCTCTGCATCTGTTAGGAGAGAGAGCAATTAGTTACCTTTCCCTTTTCCATTCTGTAATGTTCACCTGTTGTTTTTTAGGTTTAAGCCCTCTTCCTATTTATCTTCTTACAACAGGGCTTCTTAGAAGTAAGGCTTTTTTAAGCTTCCACGTAACTGCTGGGCCACAGCTGTCAACTGTCAACTCTCTTCCCAAATGTGTTGTAGCCTTTCTAGGCAGGATCCTTAGCTCAGTGAAAGGTATTTAAGCCATCCATATAGGCCAGTCTTTGTAAGGTGTTAGCCTGCTAGAAATCTTGTCATATGTTTCCTTTTTTTCCTTAAAACACACCATGAAGTCTTCTATAAGCTGATGTTTCACATGCAAAGCCCATTCCAAAGCTTTCTTTTGCTTGACATTAGATTTCTTGAGTTATAACTTAGAAGCTTGAAATTTCATGACAATCTTTTTTTTTTTTTTTTTTTTAATTTTCAGGAACTTGTGCGACTTCTGCAGCAAACAGTCCGATCTTCCCAGTATGATAAGTATTTTACAAGCCATCTTTGTGAGGGGGTTCCCAAAGACAAATTAGAGCTGTTGCACCAAAAAGATGACCAGATTTTGGGTCTCAACAACCAGCTCGAAAAGTTAAATTTGGAAAAAGATAGTCTTCAGCAGGAGGTAAAGAATCTGAAATGTAAAGTTGGAGAACTCAATGAGCGGCTGGGTATGCTGATGGAAACTATTCAAGCTAAAGATGAAGTGATCATGAAACTCTCTCGTCAACTCAGTGAGTGTGAGGACAATACAGCCTCTCAAAGTGGAGCAGTGAATTCTTCTGTGGTCACCTGTACTAATAAGGAACTACAGGAACTGGACAGACTAAAAGTAAGAGCAATGTCTCTGTCTTGATGGATAGGGGAATTTCTACTCCCTATAAAAACCACTTTCTAGTCTGCTATACTGTTTGAGGAGATCACTACAGCAGTTCTCCAAGATACTCATCAACTGAGGCTTTCTCTGCTTGGAATCTACACTTTGAACTGTTATGTGGCAATCTAAACAGGACTTTTATACTTTGAGCTGGTCTGTACATCTATAGTAGAGTGTCCCATACTTTCTGTTATTTAATCATTGGTGTGGAGGAGGAGTGATGTGAGAAATAATCAAAGGAACAGGAAAAAGTAAGGGTAAGAGGAAGATATAAGCATGGAGGAAACCAACCAGAAAGCTTGCTGCTTTTTTTTTTTTTTAAAGTTTTTTAAATATAAAAATTGAGGAAACAGAGCATGTGGAATGATAAAGGGAAGCTCCCAGGAGAAAAAAGGAGGGAGGAGTATAAGAACCTGTTTTACTAATGCTGCTCTAGATGTTATCAGAGGGTTTTTTTTTCCCCCCTAACCTACCTCAGGGAATGTGTCAGAAGTTCTTAATGGAGTTACTGAAGTTACCTGCTTTGCTCTAAACATGCTTTCTTGCCTTTGGATAAATACTATATTCCAAATTGATTAACATTCCAAGGGATTTGTAATACAAGAAAGTCATTTAAAATATGTATAAACGCTTATAACTTTCTTTCCTAGATGTGAGCCTGGGAAATTTTAGAAAATAAAATTGAAACTAGAAATCGATGGCCTTGAGAGAAGGCAGACCAAAGCTTGTAGATGCTATGGAGTGTGGGAGTACTGTAGTTGTTGGGAGGGTACCAACATTCCCTCATCCCACAACCTCAGGTTTCAGAGGTAATTGTAGCCTGGAGGTGAGTGGATTAGGCAAGGAAACTTATTGCTAAGGATTTTTATTTTTGTGTGGAGACAGACATCAAACTTTTAGTTTAAATGAGGACTGGTGAGGGTAACCAAAACTCAAGGGGCATTTTCCCCACCTTCTTGCATTGCATGTTATGTGCTTCTGGCTGATGTGCAGCACCATGACTTCTCTGATGTGTTCAGTGTGTGTGTTTCTGTTCTCCCTGCAGCAGCAACCAGCTGCCTTCTGCCAGGAGTGTAGCACTGGGAGGGATGCAAGTGAGGCATAGCACTGCCCAGTACACCTCTGTGCTTGTATTTGGCATGTGTGCTTGACTTACGTGAAGACTAAGAATACTACTCGATTTTATTCTGATATTTTTATTGATTAGATCCTGTTAGTAATTGCTTGTTCTGTATTCTAAGGTATACTTTCTCTGGTAGGCATTTGCTGTTTGTAAGATATTTTAACTAAAAATCCAGTTTGCTTTTTTTATCAACAGGACAATCTTCAGGGTTATAAGACCCAGAATAAATTTTTAAATAAGGAGATTTTGGAACTTTCTGCTCTACGAAGAAATGCAGAAGCAAGAGAGAGAGAATGGCAGGCAAAGGTCAGACTAACACAGCATGTTCTCATTTTGGCAATGTCTAAACAGTTTTCAAAAATTCAGTTGTAAATCTACACAGGAAATGTAACTGTGGAATGGAAATGTAACAGTTTAAATGTATTAGATGTGATAGCTTAACAAAAAAAATCCCCCCAAACCCAGTCCTTACAGACTAATTTTTCTGAATGCATTATTGAAAGAAGTAATTTACTTTAAAATCGTGTTAACCAGTGGAACTTTTTTATAATGTATGAACATAGACATGTATATTTCTGAAAACATTGTTTCCTCAGAATTCAGGCTATAATAATTTTCTTGAAGTATTCAAAAGATAGGATGTGTAAGATTTTTTTATGTCACTGAGTAGGGCTTTTTCCTGAGCATGAAAGATGACTATGGTATGGTGAATGTGGAGTGTGTTTCTGTATAGATGAATTTGAGTGTAGAGAAGTTGCAGGTAAATAATGATGATTTCCATTGCCTGGGGCTAGGAAAAATGCACACATCTGTAGCTAAGGCAAGACCTGAACGTGAAGCTATGGTTTGTTAGGGTTTGCTTTGGGGTTTTTTGGAAATGATGCACACAGCGGCCAGGTCTAAATGTTGTATTTTTGCTGCATAGGAGTGTGTGTTTATAGTTCTTACATGCTAACTCGTATCTTTAAGATGGCGTTTAAGTTCTTTTTGTTCAAACATGCATATACTAAAGCTGTTACTTTAGAAGCACCAAATGGTTGAGCTGTACTTCATACAATGTAATGATAATTAAAGCTTGCTCAGATTTTCTGCGTGTAAAAATACATGTGGTAGAAAATCTCTGGTCTACTATTCTGCCTTAAAAGACTTGCTGTAAAACCCCACAAGTATCTGTGGTTTCTTTCCGAAGTACTTTATACACGGAATTTTACAGTAGCGTAATAAAATGCATATATAATTTTTGTTTTTCATGTATAAGGGTTGCTTTGTGTTTTCTGGTGCTACAAAAAATGGGAAAGTAAAGCTGACTTCTGACATACGTGTTTCTAAGCAACATAAACTAATAGAATTAATACTGAATTGGATTTTAAAAGTAGTGTAGTGCAAAGTAAGTTTCTGAAGACTTATAATATTAAATATTGTTTTCTGCAGTATACTAGCTTGGAAGCCAAACTCTGTCAGATAGAAAGTAAATATTTGATCTTGCTTCAAGAGATGAAAACTCCTGTTTGTTCTGAGGAGCAGAGTCCTGCTCGTGAGGTCATCACACAGTTACTGGAAGACGCCTTGAAAGCAGAAACTAGTGAACAACCAGAACAAGCATTTTTCAAACCACATCTGGTCAGGTAATTTGGTCCTATTTAAATAAACGTCTGTGGGTCGTGGTCAGTGGGCCCAGTTCTAACACTGGCAAACAGACAGTGGAGATATATTTGCAGGCTTTGGGTTTTTTAATGTATTTCCCTTAGTGAATAACAGTATCATAATGAAATAATTTTGGCTGTATAAATACATTTGTTGTTTTATTTATGATACAGTATAAAACTTAGACTCAGATGTTGCCGTATAGCTGCTGAAGGTGAGCTGGGGAAGAGATGGGTTCATTTGAACTTGACCATATTCTTAATTGAATCAATCTGTGTAGCAGTATATATATATTGGAATATGGGCACAAACATAATTGTTAAAACTTGAAAACTGTGGGGAGTGGCTTAAGGGGTATTTGAAGCAACTTTAGGATGGGAACTTGAGAGCTTCAAGGCTACTGAACACATTTTTAAAAGTCATCTTTTTTCCCCTCCATTTCAGTGAATATGATATATATGGTTTTCAGACGGTCCCAGAGGATGATGATGAGGAGAAACTAGTAGCAAAATCACGAGCTTTGGACCTGAGATCACTTTCTCTCAGTGAGAATCGAGAGATCTCCACAGGAGTAAAATGGGAAAACTATCTTGCAAGCACAATGAATAGAGAGATGATGCGCTGTGTAGAACTGAAGAATCTTATTCGATCTGGAATTCCCCATGAACATCGTTCCAAGATATGGAAATGGTGTGTCAATCTCCATGTTAAAAAATTCAAGGACAGCACTGTTCCTGGGTACTTCCAAACCTTGCTTCACAATGCTCTGGAAAAACAAAATCCTGCATCTAAACAAATTGAGTTGGATCTCTTGAGAACTTTGCCAAACAACAAACATTATTCCTCCCCAACATCAGAAGGGATCCAGAAGCTGCGAAATGTGCTGCTGGCATTTTCATGGAGAAATCCTGATATAGGATATTGCCAAGGGCTTAACAGGTAAGAATGTGAAAATCTTGAGTTTTAACTATGCAATGAAACATTTAATGAGCCTTTCAAATCATGTGTATAGCAACATGCTTTTGGACAGCAATTTGCCTTACAGGTTGTATGTTCACAATTTATAATGTTTTAATAAACAAATAACTATCACATTTATAAAACAATTAGAAAACAGAAGACCTGGGTTGTGAAACCTGTAAAATCAGCTTGGCAACTGGAACTGGAATTAACCCATGTCAGAAACGGGCTACTTAAATGTAGTTTTACATTGTCTTCAGTTGTAGGGGATCTTTTTGATTTTGTGTGCACGAACTCGTTAGTCTCTTTACCTTTTTCAAACAAGCAGAAATAAGTACCTTAAAGCTTTTTGTACTGTTAAGGCCACACATTTCAGCATTTCCTTCAAGCTGTCTTCACTCAGAACTGCAGTAATCAATTTAAGGATAATTCTCATGTTACAGTACTAAGAAAATATTGGAGTCATTGCAATTGGCATTTGCCAAAATAGTTTTGGTACTTTGAGATCTGTAGTAAAGCAAGGTGTTATTTGAAGCAGGTGTGTTAGTCTTAAGAGCCTGCCTCATCCGCATGATATATTACTATAGATGTCAATGTGTGCACTAATTTAGGTACTAGAATAAGGTAAGATACTTCTGAACTAGAGCAGCTTTATCATTTGAAACTGCACTGAAGAAGTAGAAGAATAAAGGCAGTGAATAATGTAGTAGGGGCAGTGAGGTGGTGGTAGCAATAGTAGAGGTAGTGAATAATGTAGTAATAAGAAGTATTCTTTTCTGAGTATTCATCACTAGTGATTATGTTCTGTAGGTAAATCATACATTAATATTGTCACTGGCAACAAGACATGTCTGAAGAAACATAGCTGTTGCAATCTTGGAGCAACCTATCTCTGGTGACCAGAAGGTGTTAGAAATGCTTTTGCTAAATTTTATCTTTCTGTGCAGCATTATCTTTCTCCTTGGGCATTTCTGGTTTTACTGTAAATAATTCTGCATTTGGATATACCTGCAGAATTTAAAAGCAAATTAGATACTTACTGCATGTTTTACTCCTTTTAAACTTTTAAAGTGGGATCACCTTATTAAGCTGTGTAACATCAGAAGCAGTTCATGTTGTTACAGCTCCTCTTGCATACAGAAATAAAACAAGTTTACTTAGAAGAATATATTGGAGGTAACCTTTCATATTCAAACAACTGTCAGTAATGTGAATTCATTCTCTTTTTTTTTTTCTTTCATAATGATCATTGGAAACAGAAAAACCAGGAATGCTGCTGCTGTTTGGTGTTTTGGTTAGGTTTTTTTTTTTACTTCAATAAATTCTTAGAACAAGTTTAGTCTTCTTTTCCTTAGAAGACAATGGTAGATAAATAAAAAAGTGTTACTTATATTTATCTTAATGGTTATAAACTTGCTAGAAAGGATTTTTTCTAAACTTAGAACAACTTTGTGTGAAATGGAAGAACTATCTGTTCTCTTTCCTATTCATTAATGAAAGACAGAAGTCTGGGAATCAGAGTAGTATATTTAGGCCTTGGAAACGTCTAATTATTTTGCCCTAGTTCCTGGAAAAATGGCTTCCAGCAAATAACTTTATTGCCTTTCTGTTTTCTCATGTAACTGAATAAAAATAATTGGCATGTCTGAGAAGGCATTGTACTGCCCCATCTTAAACTTCATTAACAATTTTGCTGTTTAGTGCTCTTTTGTTAATATATTTATCTCTGCTGAACAGAGACATGTATGCAAAGCTATATGAAAACATGTATGGAAAGAAAAATGTTTTGTTCTTAATGCATTTAGTGATAACCTTTTTCTCCAAATAAACCCTATTTTCAGATTGGTAGCGATTGCACTTCTGTACTTGGAACAGGAAGATGCTTTTTGGTGTCTAGTAACAATAGTGGAAGTTTTCATGCCTCGTGATTATTATACTAAGACACTGCTAGGATCTCAGGTATGTGCTCTGCCAAAATAAAGCCTGGTCCTGTAAACTGCAACCAGTCAAACTTTCCTGAAAAACTGTCTGATAGGCCTTTCTGGGGGATGTGTTGTGTTGACAGAGGTGAGTTCCAGACACCAGGGCTCATGTTTGGACAAGGACTCTGAGTATAACACTGAAATACCAGTTCAGTGACCTTCTTGGAGCTCCAGTCCTTAACCCCTTTTCTGATTATTAGCTTTGTGATGTTGACTGAACTTATTTATCATTTCTTTCCTCAAAACTGGGGGGGGGGGGGGGGGAAGGACAGGACAGTTATGGGCTCTCTGGGAGCATGGGGGTGAGAGTGTATTTTGCATTGCTGAGAACAGTATATGCTGTAGCACTCCTCTACTTCCAGGTGATGTTCTGTTAGGTGCTGCCTCCTCCCTCCAGGTCTTCCACCAGTTTGTCCTCTGCTGTGGTTCTCTTGCAGGAATGCAGTGCTAGTGAGCTGTAGTAGGAACACAACCGCTGTGTGTGAGGAACCCTGTGAGGCTGAGGGTGCATTGAGAAGCAAAAGGTTGTGCCAGCAAGGGTGGTGTGCATTGGGGTCGCTACATATGTTTTGGGTGGATATAGCTTAGAAGTGTTAACTTAAACAGTCCTAGGTTTCCTGGTTAGCTCTTGAAAAACTTGCACTTACAGATTGGCAAAGCCCTACTTTGAATGACCTATGTGTTGAAAAACTAAGAGCAATAATGTCCTATTTGTCATCTCTTTAGGTTGATCAGCGAGTATTCAAGGATTTAATGAGTGAGAAGCTTCCACGACTGCATGCTCATTTTGAACAATATAAAGTTGACTATACTCTTATAACTTTCAACTGGTTCCTTGTGGTATTTGTGGACAGTGTGGTTAGCGACATCCTTTTTAAAATCTGGGACTCCTTCCTATATGAGGGACCAAAGGTGAACTGAATGAACTGTGTTTTTTCAGTTGTTACCTGGTAACAAAATACTGTGGTGTAACTGAGTGCAAGGTGGAGAAAGATCACAAGAATCCTGTCAGTTAAAATCACTGGTAGGAAAAAAAGGAGGAAATGTGCATAAATAACCAGTCAAAACATTTTCCACTTTATCTGTGTTCTGAAAGTTATAAGATTGAGTTATATGGAAGAATTTTAAATGCTAAGTATTTTCCTTTCACCACCTTTTTTCTTACCTTTGAAAAGTAAAGCTATAGGCAGTGCTGTTTACTCCTATGTGCAGGTGTCCAGTGTTAAGTAATTATATCAGAAAGAGAGCTACTCTTTGTAAAGAAGAAAGCTTAAGTGAAGGAGGCAGAATTTGAAGTATTGAAAAGATATAAAAATTAGTTGTAACAAAGTGCTAATGTTTAGCATGTCTCTGCAGCAACTTTGTTTTACTTCTGCAGAGATTTAAAGTACAACTGACAAAAAATGATGATCTGGGCTCCTATATCAAAGTAAGGGATGGGGTGAAAGAATTTTTGTTTGTTTCGTACTTTTTGAATTGCAGTGAAATAAACGGTGCAGGAAAAAAGTCTTTGGATTCAAACACAATAATAACACTAAAGCAGATGTTGTAGGCATCTACAAAGAACAGGAGAGTTATAAAATAAGTAGACAAAACTGTGTTAGCTAGATTTTTTTTGTTGGCGTCATCTGAGAATTTTAACACAAAGTGATATTTTGGTTGTGGGCTTCTTGAAATCCATTTTAAGCGTCATGGTATTTTCTGAAGGCAGCCAGGTACAGACTGACAAAGTTCAGAGTTTACTGAAGCCTTGTCAGAATGAAGGGAAATAATGCTTCTTTCAGCTCATGCCAAACCTTATTGACAAACTGGTATCACAGGTTCCTTTGGCATCAGTCCCACAATGTGTTGGGAAAATTCAAAGCATTGGAAAACATTCTGTTTAAAAAAACCCCAAACTTAGTCACGCAATCAATGAGTTCAACAGGCCCAGCAGTCTTTGTTATACAATTGAATTAGGAACTCAAAATTCAAAGAATTTGTATGCTATAAACCAAATATTGGGTTCTATCTGGATAGAGCCACAGAACACCTTGTCTTCGTTACAGGTCACAGGAGAAGTTTTGGCAGCTTTTGGAAATGGGAGATGGGGCAGGGAGTGGCAGGAAGGGAGACAGAGGTGTGATTAGATAGCTCCA
This sequence comes from Athene noctua, assembly GCF_965140245.1. Lineage (NCBI taxonomy): Eukaryota > Metazoa > Chordata > Aves > Strigiformes > Strigidae > Athene > Athene noctua. The sequence continues at coordinate 19,774,181 of NC_134049.1, read as the reverse complement.
ATGCATTTTTTCCTTTGAGTTTATAATAGATAATAATGAGAATTAGGGCATTCTGTTCTTATAAAGAACCAAACATTGTATATGTTTTCATCAGGTAATATTCCGATTTGCCCTGGCGCTTTTTAAATACAAAGAAGAGGAGATCTTAAAACTGCAAGATTCAATGTCGATTTTCAAGTACCTTCGATATTTCACACGCACTATACTTGATGCTAGGTGGGTAACTCAAACTTGTGTATAATTGAAAGCCTTGTAACTGAGCATGGAAGAAGGCTGTCGTGTTTGGTTTTTTTAGTTCAGATTTTAATCTAGATAAAAGCAACTACAGATGAAACTAACTACTAAGATTTCTCTTGAGTAGTTTTATCTAGTGGAGACAAAAGTTTAAGTGACAAATTTTTAATTGTAAATTTTTAGGTATGATAGAGATTACTTTTCCAGGTTGGTCTTGTTTAGCCGTTGTATCATGATAGCAATACTTAAGAATTTCAACCATAGGTGAAGTGTCCCCCTGCACTGTGGATACAATTTATGTTATAAAATGTTTTATGATTAAAAAACCCATATTCTGGCTCAAGTATTAAAAATGTGAGCTATGACCCACTAGGTTTAGATCTCTTAGGCTTCATTAATGCATAGCCTAATGCCATGTAACTCCAGCTGATTTTCAGTTAGTTTGTAGCAGAGAATAAATAAAAATTAGATACTCCTCTGTTCTTCAGTCCTTGCATAGGAATTACAGTTCGTAAATTAGGGTCTAATATTTTTTAGGTTCATAGTTTCAAGACTGTAGAGCAGCAGATTAATCTAAAAAAGAGAAGTCATTATGAATGGTTTAGTGTCTGAAAATGTTTTGCACACATATTGAAACTTGCTGATTTTAAATTTAGTACAAAATCATATGCTGGAATCAGATGTGTTTGTTTTTATCGTAATAAATTCCATATAAATTTATGCTTACTCTTTGGCTCCTGCTGCAAGAGCTATTTGTTATTTTTACTTCCTGTGTTTTCGTTTTGACTGGAGATAAGTTAAAACTGAATAATCTTACTCTGTGCTTAAAAAGATTGCTGGGACTGATGCAAGAGAGAATGTTCTGCAACTGATTTAAATGATAAAAGTCTTGATAACAGATGTTGTTTGCTCTGCTGAAACCTCTCCAGAAACTCTTGAGGGGGAGTTGCATGGTGCTTTGTATTTTAGTGTTCCCCCCTTCAATTTGAAAAATGCTGGATGGTTGTTGTACTCAGCTTGTTTATGACCAAAATAAATGCTGACTGATTCCAAATCTGGAAGTGACAGAGAAGTATGTACTTAACAGAAAACAATAAATAGAACAAACTTGTAGATACTTTATAATTGATAACTAGGCTATTTTATAGCTTATAATCAAATGTGTAATATGCAGTACCAGTAGTACCACAGCAGTATCACCAGAAACTAAAGACTGCAAAAGAGGGGGGGGGGGGGGGGAGCATTTAAAAAACAAAACTTTTTGCTCTTACCTAATTTGAACAAATTTTTCATATTTTAATTAGAGCTGCAGATTTGCCTTTCCCTTTCTTTTCCAATTATGTAACAGAAATGTCTTGGCTCTCCTGACTAAACTTTCTGGTGCTGAAATAACCTATTTTAAAGATTTCTAATATTTCTGGAAGAAATCTCATTTTCGTGCTAACAAAATGAGCTAATTGGATATCTTTGGCAGATGGTGAGTTCAGGTGAGGACAGAATTCAGTGCATCAAAGACGTTTACAATACAAAAATACTCTGTGCTGGTCTGGAAATGTTTTCTTAGGATTTTAGGTCAGAGTTGAAAGTAGTGGTGTAGTGCCACCTAGGGGATATGAATTTGCCTGCTAGAACTGATAAGGCATGAGTCAAACTACCTTGTTTCTTAGTCTACCATTTTTGTGTAAGTTTTACAGCATCAAAATCTAAACAATACAAAAACATGTAGAATGTGCTCTTCCTGATATGAACAAAAGGTTGTCATCTTGTGGAGGAAAAATGCAGAAAGATTATTTTTGTAGGTTTCATGAATGTCCTGAATGGATTAGAAAATTACTTAGCACAAAATTTCTAAGTTTAAGCTCCTGAGAGGAGAAAAGTCTCTACAGACATGTGTATAATTATACTCTAGTTTATAGGATGTCACAATTATGTTTGTCTACAGATGAAAGTTGTGTTCCATAGCATGTTGTACACAGGTAGAGAAGCTGTTGGAATATATTCTGTTTATAAATAGCTGGAGATCATTATTGTTCACTCAAAAATACAAACCTAGGGAGAGCTTAGTCTCAAAGTGTCCAAATAAGTTTTCTTAATTATCAGATGAACCCAAATATTAAACTAGACCAAGTTGAATTCTGGTTCCCCTTTTTCCCTTAGTAAATCGTGAGATATGTTTTAGCTATAGGTCAGCAGTGACGATGCAGTTAACTCTGTCTTTGGACTGATTAGGCAGATCAATTATTAGTTTTGCTGTGACTGAATGGTAGGATGATGCAGTATGATGCAGGAAGGTGAGGGATACTCTCGTGGGGCTTTGCTATGTGATCTGATGAGCTTGAGTTGACACTGGCTCAGACATCTCTGGGATTCTGCTGGCTGGAGCAGAGCTTTCCCACTGTATCATAAAGTTTGGTTTATACATGTTTTGTGTTATCCTTGTCTGTATTTGTATTACCCCAGGCTTTATCTAGCCTCTCACACTTCATTATCTTGGATAATTTGGGAACTGATAGTCCTGGGATTGGACGAGTTTTCAGTGAGTTATGTGGAGGAAGATACCCAACCTATAATGGGGTAACTGGATGTACCAAGTATTCAGCCTAGCCAGTGAAGCTCTGAGCAGCCAAGCTTACATGTTCAGTGTTGTCAAGGCTGTAATCACTACAGCACTATACAGAGTTGCCAGGTTGCCAGGTGGCTTTGCAAACTGTTGAACATTTGCTAACACTTCATCAGTTGAAATAACTTTAAAAGTGAGTGGTTTATGGAGCTTTCTTGCAATACTGATAACATCAGAGACCTGTCAGGTATGTGAAGGAGACCAGAGGTATCAGCCATATACTAAATACTGATAGAGATGAAGTTCAAAACTGTTTTTTAAAAATATAAATGAATGATCTTCTAACATTGTGTAATTTTCCAGGAAACTGACTGCTATTGCTTTTGGGGACCTGAATCCTTTTCCATTACGTCAGATCAGGAACCGGAGGACTTACCACCTGGAGAAAGTGCGTCTTGAACTAACTGAACTAGAAGCCATTCGTGAGGACTTCCTGCGTGAACGAGAGACATGTGTAGAAAAGAGAGACCTTATTAGTGATGATGAGGAGGATAGTTGAAACTACTCAACATAAACTTTTCTTTGGGATCATGACCAAAGTGAGTTAACCTCCAAAACACTTTATTAACCCTGTCAAATAGAATGTAAACTAGTTGCTTTTGGAAATATGCAGGACAGATTTCCAGACCCCAGCACTTTCAGAAATACTGCTTTGTATGGAGGCCAAACACTTCTGTTTACATTTATGTTCATGGAATTGTATGTAGAGCACTTAGTATCTGTCTCAGTTTAGTCAATCAGCTGAATTGCCAGTTGTTTCCCCGCACTACACTGTTAGTGCCTGTATGTGAAACAGTAGGAAGAAAAGTCCACGCTCTGTTTACTACATTCATTGCCATTCTGCATTTTTTTGATATACTCATGTTTTTTTTCTAGTGCAGGTTGAATGTGGGAGGACATAATTTTTTTTGGTTTCAGTTTGGTTCAGTAAATGGTTTTCATCATGTCCTTGAATAAACTAGCTGTTCTTGAGGTCACAAACTAGAAAAGCATGGAATAAAGCATAGGAAGAACTTTCACATTCCTTTGTCTTTTCCTGAAGTGACATGAGATGGATCATCAGACAGAACACTTGAATATATGTATTTAAAGGTAAAATAAGTACATATTTGTCACTGAAGGTTCATTGTATACTGAAACAGTGATACCAAACTTCATTTATGCTTTTCTGGGCAGCTATGTTGATAAAGAATCTCATTTAAGACAAAGTGGTTTATAGAGGAAATTTTGTTTAGTAAATTTTGTTTCTATTCACTCTTTGGATTGCAATGACTCAAAGCCACAACCAAAACCCAGCTGTTATGGAAGAAGAATGGAGCTTGTCACAGGAGTACCATGTTTTACTAGTTTATTAGTTGTGTATCTGTTGAAGGTTTTGTTGTGGGTTTTTTTTTTTTTAATTTTACTTTAATGCTTCTTCCTATTTAGGACTTAAAATAAGATGAAGTCTTGATCTTTAAGAAGAAACATAGCCTTGTTTTTACATGAATGTATAACTGTTGTACAATAGCAGTAGTGATAGGATTCCTAAAACAAATATTTATCAAAGGAGCCTAAAGGTCACAGCATGCACACAGAAATCGAAGATCCTTTTCCAGCACAAAAATTCAATATTCTCTTAACGTGCTCAGCTTTGCTGTGAGTATTGCATGCCCGTCCTACAAGACAGCTGTAAGGAAACATTTGGGGTGTTTAGTGTTTCTGCCTACGGAAATGTGACTGGAGGCCATTCTTTCTCATTTGATGACTAGCAGTGCTCTTAAACGGTTTGGAGGATGAGGAAGGCTTCTTTCTTGCTGGCTCTTCTCTGGACTTACACAATGTTCTTTCTTGAGTTTGCTGGATCTTCAGTGTGTCGGACTGACTTAAACGTTGTGTCTGGATGTGTCATGATAAACTAGCATTCACATACTAGGCAGCACATCACTTGGCTCTGGGGAAGTGGTTAATTGACAAAAACCAAAATGGTGATCAGGAATGGTCAGGTGCATCAAGCTTCTACTTCATGTGTTTTCTTTTGGTTTTCTGAGAACAAGTAGGACTTCTTTATCAGCTATACTCATGTCATGTCATTGTTTTAGAAAACTTCAGTGTGTGCAGGAAGACTGCTTCTGTTTCACAGCACTTTTTTCTGAGAATGTATTTGTAGCCTTCTCTAAATAAGCATATTACCAGTCAGTTTATGTGGAAGGGAAATGTTTAATCAGTGGTGAATGTTGTAACTTACAGGACTATTGATATAAAATGTATGCTTCTTATATGACTTTTAATTAGCCAACAAATCCTTGCCAATGAGGGACACATGGTATGATCATCTTGATTTGTATGTTATTTGTCTTCTAAAATATCCCCTACCTATTGTAAGCAGTAGTTTGGGCTTTTTTTATTCCCTAGTTACTCTGGAGTTTATTAGGCAAGTTTTTCATATTATTGCATGTACTGTATTCTTTTTTTTTTTTTACTTACCATCAGTGTTTGAATATAAAAATGGGACCAGGTTTTCTAATTTTCTAGTTATGCTGTCTTGGTTTTGAAAGAGCTGGTCTCTAAATCAATCTGTAATGTCCACTTTTTAAAATCTTTTTTCAAGTGTTAAATGAAATCTTTCTAAGCTGAAGATCTTCCTTCCAGTGTCAACGGTTGAAATGTTAACGTGAAGAATTTAGAAGCATGTACCTACCCTATTCCTAGAAGTCTGTTTTTCCTTGGTTTTGAGTCCTCACTATGTACTAGTCCTATGACTTCAGATGCTTTCAGACTGATTTCATTGGAGTCTTTAGGCTGTGAAGATAAAACTAACTTTAGGGCAACTGTTCAGGATGTTGTTTAGTGGACAAAACACGACCTCTGATGTTACAGGACCATTTCTTTTTTTTACAGTTGTGCTGATGGTTAAATTTGTGTGTGTGTATGTGTTGTTGTGTTTCATTATGTAAGGTGTTACCTAGCTGTACAGTAAAGCTAAGTAGCTCTGTTTCTTACGCCACTATGTGAACCTAATTCATGAATATTAGGAAGCTTATGGAAATCGTGTTGTCTCTGGGTTATTTTGTCAGCTTGCAAAAATGAAATGAGTTGATGGTATTATTATGCTCATGTTCCCAGCGAGCTGTTGGCTTCATTTTATTAAGCATCATTACTGATGCCTTAGTTAAAAGGTCAAAAAATTGCAGAGACATCCAACCTCTGACCACTAGAAGTCGGCATAGAACAAAAATGAGATGCATGCAGCAGGAAGCAATGGCAGGGGAAGCTTGCCTTGCTTTTGCAAATGTCTTTGGGTGACTCAGTTTTCTAGTGGTGTTGACTCTGGTAACTTTGAAGAGTATTAACTAGTTAGGGACATGCAAGATACACAGGCAGTATTTAAACCCAGTGAAACCAAGCAAAAATACAATGTGACTCTGGCCTGGAAAAACTGAACTAGTGTTTGTATCTAGGGGTAAACTTCTGAACCAGTGCATGAGTCATGCCAGTCCACTTACTAGAAAAAGTGACCTGTTAATACAAATAAAGATTACTAAGACTATTTTTTAACTTTGAGGTCATGCACATATGTGCAAAAGAGTTCCTTATGCCTGGTTCCCAATATATGTGATGTAAACCAACCCACTAAGTTGCATCTTGTGGAGTATACCTCTGTTTTCATACATGTATGCATGGCTTTCCAGTGAAACTTCTGGTTACTTGTTTAAAACATTACCTTCTGTTAAATAGGCAAAAAATTGGTGCACTACATGTCTAGCTGTTAAAACTGCACAGTATTTCAGCTTTACCTGTACACTGTACAGATAGTGTTATTATCCAGTGTTATCAGACTGGTGGGTTTTTTTGCCAGCTATGTAATCAATAAAAAGGATTTTTTTTTTTTGTTGCCCTTCAGGTGTCTTCTGTGAGGGATTCTCCCCTTCCCCTCAGTCTTTGTAAACATGGTAAGATACTTCAGCAGAAAGGGAAAGATTTTTTTTTTCTTCCTTAAGACATCAGGAATGAATGAGTGGTCTTAAATTTGACAGTTGTATGTTCAGTCATGCTTAACTGAGAAATGGAAAATTAATCAATTTCATGAAATTGTGTAGCTGTTTAAGTGAGTGTTCCCTTAAGTGCCATGTTAGAAATTGGCAATATGCGGTACAAGAAAATTGAATCACAAAACATAAGTGATGTTATTTTCATAAAGATGATGTAAAGAAAAAAATAAATTGTTTATTACTTTACAGTTTGCTCTGGTTTGTTTTTTGTTGTTTTGTGGGGTTTTTTCGTAACAGATGGAAATAACTGCAGGTGCCATCAGAACGAACCAGTAGTAAAGCTGGTGATTTTATCTGATAATGTGATTTGAGACAGTCTCTGTAGAGGAACATACTTGCAAATTTGGCTTTGAAGCGTGAAGATGTGAGCTATAGGCATGTTGCATGCAGGTGATGCTGACCGGGTAAACTTATGATTGGTGTCCTTAGTTTCTTAGGAGAGTAGATTTAAATTTGCATGAGTGTTCAGAGGGAACAGACTTCTTACACAACGTATGTATTTGTATCTCCTCACACCACAAGCCTCTTCAGTAGGCTTGGGCACTGATGTTCTGCTAAAGCCTTTGGTAGCCAAGTGCATAATTTCAGCTGCTTTGAAAATTTAATGAACTACTGAATTAATTTGGAAATCTAGCCTCAACGTCAGATATGATCTTTGCATTTTGGAGTTACCTTGATTCACTCAAAGAGGCTACCAAATATCTCAGCTACTTCAGATATAAAACTTAACAACTAAATATTTGCGAGGAAGGAAAAATAAGAGCTAGATCACTTTAATTGCACATCCAAGCAGGTCTTTTATAGTAGAGGTGAATAGTGCACAGTTCCTGTCTTCTGGCTCTGCTGCAGAATGGCAAGCTGTTAAGAGCAGATATTGGCACAGCTGGAAATCTGTTCAAAGGGGTTGCAAAACAGGATAGAGAGCAGCAGTTGAGGCAGAACATGACTATGGCCTAAGGACCTCCTGTCCTGTATACTGAAAACTTAAGTTGAAGAAATAAACAAAAAATTCTGGGAAGAGAGTGCACAGGGAGCAATGTCCTCACTTGGACGCTTGACATACTGAGCTTGGGTAGGTTGTGTTGCCCTAGCAGCTGCTGGGGCCTGTTCAAGAACAGCTGAGGCTCCTGTTTCCTCCTTGGGACTGAGCTTGAGCCATCTGTTCCCAGTGGAACTGCAACAAGGATGCGAGTGTGGCTGATGCATATAGCTGATGTATGTCATCGGTGTGTTTCTTGGGAATAAGGTATTTGATTGGAGAGGACAGATGCAGCTTGCCTACTCTGAACTGAGACCAAATACCTGCAGAGTCTCACTCTGTTCTGGGTGCTTTAGAGATGCAGGGAACACACTGAAGTCTGCTAGTATTACAGTATGTCAGGTGTTCATTCTGCAGGGTTTTCAGAAGTGCTAAACATAGCTTCCTTATCTGCAGCTCCTTGACCTCACTGGAAGCAGAGTCCATGTAGCGCTGAAGCTTTAAGAATTCCCACACATGAAGTATATTCACTCAGAGAATGCAGAGGAAGGGTGTGCTCTGCCTTGGAAGTTCCCCCCCTGGAAAAGAAGGTAAAAGGTTCAATCACAAGGAAGTTAGTAGAGTGGTATTTTTAATCATGATACTATGCTGTGAAAACCATACTTCTCTACAGTTACACCCATCTACAGTGGTAGTTTTTCAGAGGAGTAGACTAGAAAGCAAAACCCCTGATTATACTGAATGTGATATTAAAAATCCAAACAAGAAAACTCTGTATTCTCTACCCTAACTTAGTCTGGGATGTTATAAAGAGAAGTAAAGTAATTAAAACATTCAACACTAAAATATACCTGGTAAATTAAGATCACTTTGGCCTTAATTAAGATACTCCTAGCCTTGAGTGCTTGCATCCTGCCTATGTGTTTCACATGAGGCACACCTTTTGTGTGTATAACAGTTAACCTTTTTCACAGTGAGCTGCCTCTTAAGCCTTTAGGTTTCACTTGATGAACTGATTGGTGATTAAACTGTGAAATAAACTATTTAACTGTTTTTATAAATGCAGATGGTATTTTTCTGATATTTAAGCCTGGGACTCCCCCTTTGGAACGTAAGGTATGGGCTTCCTTCTTTATTGCTTCCTAAAGGAGACTGGTAAATGCATGGCTAGCAGATGCTGCAGTGTTTGTACTGCCTGCTTCAAACACTACTGAGCTTTGAATTTTCCTTCTTGCTCTTGTCCTGTATTCACTTAAAGGCTTCTGCCCTGATTGCCAAAGATGTTACAAAGAAATCTGAGTTAGTATTTTTTAAGGGTGAACAATTAAAGAACCATGGAAGAACAATGTCTCACACAAAACCTGTCTTTTGCCTTGCAAACCCTATGGACATGGGCATCAGGGATGAGATTCAAACTACACTTGCTTTTCTTGGAGACCTTGCAGGGCTGGCCAGCAGATATTCATCTCACATTGGGGTTATTCATGGGCTAGGGAAGAGTTTGTCCTGATTTAAAAAGCAGTTGGGGCCTCTCGCAAAAACCATGCTGGTTTGTCCCCTTCCTTGCAGCTAGCAGCAAACAAAAGAGGTGTCCTTCCTTGTGTGCCTCTCTCATAATTCTGTAGGAGGATTGCTGTGACATTCACATGACCATATCACATGACAGAGCTAAAGGTGAGGAATGAAATATCTTTATTTTCCCTTTGAAAGGGCTCTGAATTTTACCACTGCACTTTGAAACCTTTGCTATTGCTCTTCTGTTTCCTGTCCTCCACCCTGTGTAATATCAGGTGGAGCCACTTTCATTTTGGAACCAGGAGAGCTGGGTGGAACTCCTGGGCTGTGAACACCATTGCCAGGGCAGGCGAGCAGGGACACAGTTCAGTCCTCTTGACTTGGAACAAGTCTGAAGCCAAGTTTCTTCCTAACTGTGATAATAAAAAAACACTGCCTTTGGGCACTTGCCTAGTATAAAATTTTATTTTAAAATGAATCTATCTTTGCAACTTATTGCAGTGGAAGGATACCGCCTATTTATGTATGATAACTTGTCATAGCTTTGCATTATCTTAACTGCATAAAGAATTGGAGGTGAAGGCAGCCTGGCATTTATATTTGATTTTGAAGGTGTGAAGAATACCACATCATTCCTCATTAACAAGTGTCAGCTATTAACATGCACAGAATAAATTTAAACAGACTAAACAGTGTTTATTGCAATTACTGTCTGCCAAATAAAGAGGGAGAAAATCTAGTTTTACAGGTTTTGGGAATGTCTTTAAGACAGGAGAGTAAACAGATGAAGGATGTCATTGTTGGTAGTCAACACTTGGTCTAGGGCAACTTGGAAAACAGTATTGCAAATGTTTGTTGCAGTAGTGCATATTAATACATTTTGAGATCCACAGCGAGGACTGAAAATGTGCCATTCTATCACAGTGGTTTCTTGAAACAACGGGGAATTTTACTGGGTAATGCTGAGTTTCAAACCGCACAATGAAAAATATAGGCTTGTATTTAGGTTTGTATAGAATACAGAACAAGGCTTATGCAAATTAAGTGCCTGTAATGAATTCACCTCCTCAGCCTTATTTCCTTGGTATTGTTTTCATATATCCTGAATCTATTAAAGTGGAAGAAATCAGGTCCTGCCTCTGAGCTATTCCCTAATCGGCTGGGGAGGGCTATGATGCTCTGCAAGGCGTTGTGCATCTCAAAGGTGGGAAGGCCGGGCTGTCACTTCTCTGGGATGCCAAGTCCTCGGGTTATTTGCCCTGTGGGCTGCCCACAAGCAGCACGTTCCTGTCAAAAATGTATTGCTGAAGCCCTGTCAAGCAGCTGTTACAGGTATCCTTGAGAATTTCCCTTCGCATTGCAGAGTAACTCAGCTTGACCACTGATGAAACGGAGCCCAACTGACATAAACAAGGGAGGACAGTGTTTGAGATGCGGGGCATTTTCATTTCTGGGCTGAAGGAGGAGTTTCTGTTGTGTGGGATCGCTGCCGGGAGCCGGGACAGGACCAGCTCTTACCGAACTTTCCACCGGTTGTTAGGCAGAAGCGGCAGCAGGGGCCGGCGCCTGGCAAGCGACCCGGCGGCGCTGCCCGGGGCTCTTCCTGCCCCGCTCCGCCCGGAGCGGCCCCGCCGCGCCCCCGCCAGCCCCCGGAGTCCGGGCCGAGGCCCGAGCCCGGGGGCGCCCGCAGCGCTGGGGGCGAGGAGCCGGGCGCCGACCCCGGGGCCGGGGGGAGCGCGCTTTTCTGTCCCGTCCCTCCGTCTCCGCTCCGGGCAGCGGCTGAGGATCGGCCTCGGCTCCGGGGCTGCCCCGCACCGCGCGGCTGGGGCCGGTCGGGGCAGGGGCGGGCTCCGCGCCGCGGGGTCCCGGCCTCCGCCCCGGGGACTAAAGCCGCCGGGCCCGGGGATTACTTCCTCTTCTCTGCCCCCGACCCTGCAGCCGAGCCCGCTCCGTCCCCGGGGCCCGCGGCAGCTGTGCGGGACACTCCGGGACCCCCTCACGGGGCCGCCGCGGTCCGCGAGGGGGCGCGGAGGCTGCCGGCGGCGGCGGCCCCTCCCTCCCGCACGCCCAGGGGCGGGCGGCCGGCGCAGCCCCGGCGGCTCCCGGGGAGCAGCCCCGCAGCCGCCTCCCGGCACGGCCCCTGCGCGCCGAGGCAGCGCCGGTGGGAGCCCGGCGGTAAGTGGGCGCGGCGGCGCCCGAAGCCCTCCGCGGCGCCGGGGTCTCCTCTCCCCTGCTCGGCGCCTCCCCGTTTCTCTCCGTCCGTCCGTCCGTCGCTTCCCCGGTGCCGCCCGCCGGCCCCCGAGCCGCCTTCACGCTGTCCCGCCCTGCGTCCCGCCCGCCTCCGAGCTGAGCGGCCGAAGCAGCGCGGCTGCGGAGAGCACCTGGCCGGGGCAGGCCCCGGGGAGCCCGCAGGGCCGCCCCTCAGCGTCGCGGACGGGCCGGGAGCCGGGCGGGGGGTCTCGCCCCGCAGGTCAGTGTGGTGGCTGCGGGGCAGCTCTGTCGGAGGCGCTCGGTGGCGGCTTGCCCCCGCTCATCCCGCCGGGCAGCGCGTTTAACGGCGTTTCCAGCCCGGGCTCTGCGTGCCCGCTGTCCCGCAGCTGTCGTCCCGCATCACCTCCTGGGCGAGCAGCTGCCGCTGACCCCCGGGCAGGTCCCGGGGCTGCGGGACGCAGGAGTTTCAGAAGCCCACCCTTCCGTCCTGCGCGCTGCTCCGGCCGGCCTTGTTTCTGCCCAAAGCCATCAGGGGCCGTGGGTCCTGGGCTCACGCCTCAGCTTACTGACGGCGTTCAGCGAACGTTGTGCGACTTCACCGTGTTATCCGTAAGTTTCTTCCAGGCTTTTCCTTCAGAGAGCTTCCCTTGGGATCCGGCGGGTTTCTCACGCCTGTTCCTCTGAGCAGCGCGCCGGGGTCCCGGGGTGAGCAGCGCAGCGGGGCTGCTTTGGCCTGGCCCGTGTCCTTCTAGGGGACGGTCAAGAATGAAGGTGTGCAGGAGAGGTTGGGAGCGTGTGGCAATTGCTCCTGCTTTGGCTGAGCAGTCACCAGCTGCAAAAGGACCAGAATCAGTATGCTCCCCTGCGTAACGTGTGGCGAAAAAGCTCGATTCTGACCCTCTCTAGAGGTGTCTGTTCTGAAACGTTTGTGAGTTTCAGACCTTTATTTGCTTGTGCAAGAGAAGCGGATCACAGAGGCTAGAGCTCACTCGGCTTGGGGCAGCGATGTGCCCTATCTGCAGCAATAATCCCTGAAGGCGCCGCAGGGGCGGGAGCGGGCCCTGGGATGCCATGCCAGCGTGCCGGGCATTGCGGGCTGCCCCGGGCTCATGGCTCCAGCACGCCAGGGCTTTGGGGCTGGGATCGGTTGCCGCGGCAGCCCCGGCCGGTCGCGCTCTGCGGCGGAGCCGGAATTAGCTGCAGAGCAAACGCGTTCGGTACGTAGGCCTGGCCATGCGGGCTTTGGTCGGTCAGCACACACATAGTCACTGCGGGGTGAACTGGGAGGTCAGGAAGGGATCCCTTGGGAGTTCGCAGCGGGAGCAGCGATTCTGTAATGGGACTGGAGTCTTGGATGTTGTGTGTGTGGTGTGTCCTTCAGAGGCACACAGGTGGTAAGTGATAGCTGCCTCAGTTTTCTGACAGAGAAATTTTTAGGCTACTGTTTTCTGACAGGAAAATATTTAGGTAAAAATAAGGGTCTGCTGAAATTAGTGTAACTTAACTGTGCTTTGACTATGAAAGAGGAGGATAAAAATTACTTGGGGTTTGCTGTTGGAATTGCTTAGTCTCTTCTAGGACAAAAAAGAGGAGAAAGAAAGGGGATGAGAAGGGTGAAAGAGGAAAGCACTTTAATGCTTATGAAAATCTGTTTAGTCTTAGTGTAAGGTGCCAAAACTAGAAGACAGTATCACCTGAATTTGTTTGGTGGGCAGGTTTGATTTTTTTTTTTTTTTTTTTTTTGTTGGTTGGTTGGTTTTTCCAAATTACTAATTTAAAACAGTCCAGTTTTGATTCTAAGTTGATAATTTTTCAGTACTAAAAAACAACTCATAAGGGAAGCTGTTACTTTGATCTGTTCTAATGTGTTTTGGATTTTGTATTAGTATAACTAGTGTTTTGTAATATAAAAACATGCCACAGGGGATGCTTCTGAGTTTGGCAAAGGATTTAGTGATTCAGCTCATGTCAGGTGTACTTGAGAAAGTAAAACTGAGATGTTACCACAGTCATTTGAAACTGGTTTCTTTAGGGTAGAAGGAAAAAAAAAAAAGTGAGGTTGGTAACAAGCCAATGATCCAAGGGCTTTGTTATCACTTCTATTTTCTATAATCCTGCTCTTGCTCAGTGGTGTGTGGACATTTATCGTGGATTTGACATGTATAGATCAGTCATTGATTGTCAAATAATTTGGTAATGACAGGCTAATAATGTACCTATGCTTTTTAAAAGAGAGGAATACAACTTAATTTCTTCTGCTCCTCTTAAGGTGGATTCTGTCACCCTCTTTAGAATAGTGGATTCTTTTAGATTAATTTCCTCTACACACAGCACGGGCAGCACTAAGGAGGCATTTCTGTACTGGAATAAGAATATCTACATCCAGCGTTTGTACTGATATAAAATACATGCGTTTAAATTTATGCCTTAGGTTACAATGGGAAACTGATTTCTTAGGCTAAATAAGATCTCATTTGATGGTACAGCAGTTTAGGAATGTGAAGAGATGAGGCAGGATGTGTTTCTAGTGCCTGAAACCGGAATCTCAGAGGTTTGTGTTGTATTTCTAGTTTTGCTGCAGCTTCGTTACATGTCTGTAGGAAAACAATTTGCATAGGATAAAAAATACTTTGCCACCTTGTGATAGCTGGGATGTGTAAAGCGGTGTTGGATACAGGAGTAAAAGGTGAAGTGCCATATACTTATACTATACTATGAAGTATCGTTATGAAAACATGGTGAGTAATATGAATGCGGAGTAGAAGCTGGCCTTCATAGTAAACTACTCACTGCTAGGAATCCTAGAGCAAATAGCCTGGTATAGAAGAGATGGCTCCAACATGGTGGTTGAGGATAAGACCAGGGGTGTTCTGTGTAAGAACACAGAAGGTTATCTCCTCCGCAGAGCTTGCGTTGGAGCTCTTAAACCTCTGGTCTGATCCAAAACTCACTGCAGGAGATTCCCCATCCTCCTGGTTTTAATGAATTTTGGTGGAGACCCTAAGTGATTGGAATGGTCCTGACTCATTCTATTGCAATATTGTTTGGGCACGTGCCCCAGAAGTGTTAGTATAGTGTATCAGAGAACAAAGTTGATTGTTGCTAGTTCATCACATCATGAATGTACAACTTCTTTGTCTGAATGAGTCAAAGATCTCTAATTCAGTCTGCTTTCACTGACCAGTATTAGGAAATCACTATCTGACTAGAGGAAAAAATTAAGGCTCTCATTCCCCCTTTGATATACTTGTGCTCTGTACTTGCAAATGGAGCCAACAAAAACATTGTTGTTTAAATCTTAGAATGTGAAATCACCTTAGTTTCCTAAGATCAGCATATAATATCTGTGGAGGGTTATGTTTATGCTTGTGAATGGCATTTTTATTTCAGCTGAATTTTAAGTGCGTGAAGGTTATCTTTTGTTATCACCCTTATGCTGTGTATCTGCTAATGGTAATTGTCTTGAATCAAGTATATGATCTGTTTTGGGCATCTACTAACTGTGAAAGTTGGGCAAAAGTCAGGAGAGATATCTGCAGAAGTAATGAGAGTGGAAGGCAGTATAAGATAATGTGAAGCGATAGACATGGGAAACACCAGCACGCCGGAGGTATGACTGGAGGGCCTGGACACTTTGGAGCAGTTTTGCGTTCTGTCTTCAAAAACAAGGCTCTGAGCTGATTTGGATGCTTGAACGGTTCCTTGGTGTGGGAGTCAGCTTGCTGGTTTGTCCTTTGCGTAAGTTAAAACATCAGTAAAAGGGGTGACAACTTCCTGGTTATTTTTGAGATAATATTGCATGGATTCTATGCGTCTGCACGAGTAGGTGTGTTCTCTGGGGGGGTGCTGGGAAATGAGTAAACTTGTCAGTCGGATATAAACTGGCTGTGTTCCGAGGCATCTCGGATGGGTTCCCGATTCTCAAAGTAATCTTTCAACTTGCTCTTCTGAATGACAAACTCTCTCTTAGAACAATGGGTTTCTTTTAGGTGTGTTTGCATTCATGTTACTTATAGCCATGTACCTTGTATTCTGATGAAGGAAGTGTCAGTTTGAGAGATTTAGTCTGTAGGCAAGTCTCAGCAGTATCTCTTAATATGTGGGCATTTTCTTGTACTTGCCTTTTGTATCTTGCGTCTTGAATCTTGCAGTTCAGGATGAGCAGAAGGTTTGGGGTTTTCAGCAAGGCTTGGCTTTGTCCTTTGCATTTTCTGAAGTCTGTGGGTGCTGAACTAGGCTTTGCACCAACACTTCAGAAAATCCTGGTCTGACCAGTTGCAAGCAACATCATATAAAATTAGTATAGAGCCAATAGCTCAGAAATTACCTCATTCTTGTAAACACTACTAAAGCATTTATTGACTGTTTTTTCAAGCCCTGAGCAATATTGGTCAATGTTGTTTTTCTGAGATTATGAGAGGTTGCTTGAGGTATACAATAATTGGCTTACAAAGCAGAATTTAAGTTGTTTCTTTTTATTGATTTTATTTATTTTTTGTCCCAGGCATGAATGTGGCTTTGGGAAGGGAATTAATGAGCCAAGTAGCAGAACAGTTCACCTGGCTTCATCTTGAAAAATTCTGAAAATGTAGGCAAAGTAAGGATCAGCCAGAAAAACGTCAGAAAGTATGGGGATGGAAAGTGGAAGTGGAAAAACCCAATCCACATTATAGTGCACCTAGTTGAGGCTCCCCCATGCAAGTGTTGATTGCTACAGTATACTTTAATAGTGCTATGGTTATTCTGGTCTTCAGAGTCACAACCTGTGTGGTTTCGATCATTTGTCTTAGGTAGCTTGATAAGAGAGATCATCTCTAGAACACAGTTATACAGGAAGGTGTGGGAGGCAAATTTGTCTCCATTGCAGAGTTTTGAAACTGGGGTTTGAACAGATTGGTTAGTGAAAGTGCAGTAGGCTTCACAGAACCTTTACGAGAGCCATTGCATCTGCAGTGTAGACCTCCAGCAAGGCTGCTATTAAGGGCATGAAAGCTATTGCTGAGGATACCTTGCACCTCCCTCTCCTCCATGAGGTACCTGCAAGTGTCTGTCATGCAGTGGAAATGGTAATTTCTGAACTGTGACAGAAATGGATGTGTTTGGGTCATGTCACAGATGTGCGTTAGTCATGGCACATCACGGTACGTACCTATCCCATGAGCTGTGCGGATATACACCCTTCAAAAAGGAGAGGGGGCAGGTTTGACGTACAGCTGAAATATTTCCCATCATGAATAGGAGTGAAACTGTGGGTCCCTTGGGGAGAGGGAGTGGGGCTTGCCAGAGTAATGTATGTGCCCTGTGTCTTCTCCGTATTGGAGGAAAGAGTACAGAGAGCAGGCTGTAGGCTGGGTGTGGGCTGTTAGAATGTCCCCACCTAATAAGTGTGTTGTTAAAGGGAAAGGAGTGAAGAGAAATGGTCACAAAGTCCTCCTGGATCTCCATGTGCTTTGGAAATGACAAACCAAAAGGATGCACTGCACAGAGATGTTAAACATATGGTGAGAGCCATCACGGAATTATGCAAAATTGTGTTACTAGGGGATGGAGGCAGGTACCACTTCTCAGCTTGTGTGTGTAACTGGTGCTGAGTGCCTAAGAGAGGATACCTGATTTTGTTGGCACCCTTTTACTTATTGCTAATTTTTTGAAAGAGTGAATGTTATTCCCAAGTAATACCAATGTAAGCGTTGGTGCAGCAGCCCTCTGCTTGAAATAAAGCAGTCAAATAATTTTTGTCCTAATGCATAGGTTTTTCTAAAATCAGCCAAAAAAATGTATGTAGAAGCACTAAGATACTATTTCTGTTCCTTTGAAACAATAGGAGGAACATATTTGGAAAGGAATTGAATTGATACTCAACATGCCTCCCATGTGTTAGAAGCCAATGATTTATGAAAAAGGAGGGGGAAAACAAAGCAGCCAGTCTTTTTTTTGGGGGAGTGAGTGCATGACAAAGGCTGTGTGTGTTTTGACAAGTTGTTAGATTTTTACAATGTATTTGCTGCTTATGATATGTGCTTTTGTTATAGAAAAATCTTTAAAAATATGTGTCTTTCAACTTGGCAGGAACCCTAAAATTGCTCTTTGGTACTTTGTACTGGTTTATAAGTCATCTGCTGATCTATTAAAATAGCTGGATCTTCTTGCAACATTGAATTGAGCTTATTTCTAAAGGATCAAAATAGAGCTTTGTTTGCTTGTGAAATACGCTTTGCAGTGTGCCACAGTTGGATGCCAAAGACCGCTATTTAAAAACATGCAGGAGCTGTATAGAAGTGCAGAATGTGAAAGCCCCCAGTGCATCTGAAGCAAGCAGCACCTGGGATTCATATGGCAACGTACATTACATTGAGAAGTACAGATACGCTGCTGAAGCCTAGACACCTGTGAGAGTAACTGTATGGCTCAATGCAGTTAGATTTTATCGGGATGCTAGAGGCCTTACAGCTATTTTACACATTCTCATCTAAATAGTGGAAGTTGTTTGGGCCATTGGGGATAATGCTAGTGTTCATCTACACAGGAAACACCAAGCATGTTGTAAACTGGTCAGCTGGTTATTGTGTTAAAATCCCTTCTGTTAAGATACGTTGCTGTGTGGGTGTATCCCAAGGAATAATGTGATCTCTGCTCTTCCAAAAGCAGCACAGCATAATGCACTCCCGGGTGCTCAAATGCACCAATGTGAGGCTTGTCTTTCCAGACCTCACAGAGCTTATCAACTTAAAAGATTGTGTTCAGGAAACAAATTCACGGTTACACAGATTAATGCATGCAACAAATGCTGCTCATGCTTCTCTCATTTGTGAAATGTCTAGTGTGTGATGAAAGATGTTGTGCCGAAAACCCTATAGATAGAATCACAATGCCTTTGTTCAACAGTAGTTCTGATTTCCATTTGCTGTCCTGCCTACGTGCTTCAGAAAAGCTTCTTGACATGAGAAAAATGAAGCTCTGCCTTGTGGTTTGCTTTGTTCATGGCCTGCCTGCTGACACTTTAATGAAGAAGCCTGTGAGGCTGATTCTCGTGCTAGCTCTATTTAGCGTAGTGTAGAAGCTTTATTGTCCATAACTTTGTCAAATTATTAATTAATTCTGTCCCATTTATGTTTCAAGGTGTGTTTTGCGCTTCTGGTTAAGTATGTTCTCAGGTACTTCAGTGAGGGACAAAGAACCCTCTTCACTTTATAGGTGCTCACCTCTTTCCAGATTGGGACCCTCGGTATTTGGCTGAGACTGCTAAATTAATTCTTTTGATTGATCAGTGGTAACTTTGGCCATGAATGAGCTGCAGTGGGTCTAAAGTGACTATACCAGAAATATGTCTTACTGATTCTTTGCCTGTTGGAAGATAATAATGAATTTCATTCTTTCTTAATATTCTAGTTACATCATCTCTGTGCATCAATGAAAGGTCCAAGCATGGCTGTGTTTAAGCAACAGAAGGTGGAGGACATTTATGAAATTGGGGAAGAGCTAGGAAGGTAAGTTTGTACTGATGACACCACACTATTCCAAAAGTTGACATGTGCAGATATTTGCCACATCTTAGAACGATTCTACATGATAGCCTAAATCAATTGCAATGTACAAAACTGAACTTAGGATAGGATTTTTAATTTTTTTTTTTTTCAGGTTAAGTGTGCTAACTATTTTTCCTGCTTCTTTTCTTGCAACTAGGGCAACAGAAGGTACATTTATATTGTCTTTTGTAGATAGGTGTCATCCGTGCTTGTGCTTTAGACAGAGTTCACTGGCCCGTTCTCTGATCCAGCTAGGAAACAGGAACGTGTGGTGCCGCCGTCACAGACGCAGCGCTTGGATTTCTCTTGTTTTGAACAGTGCTGCACAGCACTGTTGTTTTCAGCTGGTTCTGAGCACTGACAGAACACATGCATATCTGCCTGCAAAACACTGTGTATGTATTCCTTGAAAAGATTTACCTGTCATAATTTCAGCTGCACCTGTTAATACCTGTATATAGCTTTTAATCTATAAAGGCTTATCTGCAGATATTAATTATAGGTGGAGTTAATGGGTAATGCTTAACCATTAGCACCTGCTTGAACACTGCTGGGTTTGTGAGCTGGATGACACAGGGCTCCCCCAGTCACTTAGCAGCATACAGTGCTCTGGGTGAGGATGGCTAGTTTCCATTCAGTGTCCAACCCTCCAGTGATTTTCTTTTTGATATGCAAATAGCTAAATTAGGGCTATACACGTGTTGGCTTCTTTCCCAACGTCTGGCAGTCGGTTTTGATAAATGACTGTGTATGTGCAATTACCCTTTCTCAAGGGCCAATAATTTAGTTACATTAAAACACTTCAGTTGAAGCTGTTTCTCTGCCAAATCTTATTCTTTTCACTCCCAGCTATTTCATCTTCAGAGTTGTTGAGACGATTTCTTTTAAGGGGAGGTGGTTGGGGGTGGGTGGGGGATGTGTGTTGGGTTTTTTCTTTTTTATTACTTTCCCTCTCAGGAAGGCCTCAACTATTAAATTATCTGTAACTGCTTACGTTTGAGTATTGACTGGTCCTGACAACATCAGCCTGATAGTGAAAATCTGACAACGGTGAGCAGTAAAGAAATTCAGTGTGTGTATAGAGGGAGTAAAAGGTGTGTCTTTTTTCAGCCTAGGGGGCCATAGTATATCTTTAACAGTCAAACAGCTAAAATGAGAAACCAGAAACTGAGTAGTGTATTTTTACTTTGGTTCCTGGATTGGATTTGGAAATCCAGTGTCTTTTGATATGGTGAACCTTACTCTTTCCTTCAAGCTGATAGTTATTAGGCCTCTTGAATGGAGAAGTGTAGTTGAAACAACCTGGTAAAGGCTGACCCTCGCTGTCTGAATCTACCTGAGAGACCTCACAGCAGCCCTCCTCCTCTCCCGGCTGCATGTCACAGAAACGTGGCTGCTCCCAGGGTTATGCCGTGGGGCTGGTACTTGCTACATGTTGGCGATGGGCTGGGTCCAGAGGAGACTACACTCACACATGGAATCTAAAATTGTTGGCTTTTTTAATGGGTGTGTTCTCTGCAAGAAATTTTCTAGATAAGCCAGAAGAAGGACTAGGTGTATACATAAGCAGGTGCCATCCTCACATGACAAGGGGGTATTAAACTCTACTACAAAATCATGTTCTAGTTCCCAGCATTTTACATGTAATACTTCTCGTAGATGTAGAATCCAAGTCCGCTTAGTGCTGAGGTCCGTAGGCAAAAAAGTTCCCTGAAAGACCTGAAGGAAATAGGCAAATTGTGACAAATGAGATGAGGACAGCAAGGTTGGAATTACATCCCTTAACTTTGAATGTGTTCAAGTTGTGTACTTTACACTTACCCATGAATATAACGTAACACTGTCTTTGTCAGCATATTTTCACTTTCAGATTTTGCGAGGAGCTCTGCAGATCTGCTTTCAACTGTGTGTTATATGTGCGGTGTCACTGGGTTGTCACGCCTCTATATCTCTGAGCAGTAACTACTGATTAAGACCAGTGACAAGTGATATCTCGCTTTTTTAGAAGAAAAATAACACACTAAGCAGGTTGTGGTGACTGAAATGCAAGAATCTTTTCGGCTAATGCCCTTGGAACCTGTAGATGCCTTTTATTAGTTTAAGTTTGCAACAAGCTGTTAGTTGCTGCCAGTACAGGCAGGTAAAAGGATTAATTTATTATCATTCTGACAACAGAAGTCACTTACAAAACAAAGCTTTTCAAACGACATCTGTGAAGTCTGTCCTGTTCGTGCCCTCCTGAGTTTGTGACCTCTTGAGAACAAAAGTGGTTGGTAATACAGGGCTAATGCTTGTTCCAGCTTGGATTCGGTCAGAAGTTAAAATACAGGATCTCACCAACACAGCCAGCACCTGTTTATCTGAAAGTCTTTGCGCAGCACTTAGGAAAGGAGGCTCCTTTTATACACTTCAAATGCTCCTCTGTAAGGTTTAGATACAGCTGGTCTGGGGATGCAATTAGACCCTTCCTGTCATTGTGCAGCACTGAGGTAGCTGCAGCAAAGGCTCTTCAGATCCAGCTGTATAAAACCCAGCAAATGGTGCATTTGTGAGCTCCTCAAGCAGATCATGCTCAGAATCACTGCTGAGCTACAAGCAATGCAAAGGGTGCTGGAAATGCAGTTATCTCCTGTGCCAAGGCAGTGGTGTGAGAGAAAACCCTTTACAGAAAGGGGGAGCAGGTTTTCCATAGCTGCAGCTGTGTGTTATAACTAGCTGCCTAGCTCCAACATTCCCTCAAGCTTTCAAATATTAATCTTACGTTTATACTTCTGTTGCTCAACGTCTCCAAAGGGTACATACAGGGAACAACAAGTCAGGCATGTGACGTTAGAGGAAAGAAGTTGTTGATGGGCATGTTCATTCTAGCAGCTATACTTGGGAAGCTTAGCATGGCCTGTGCTGAATGTGTGCAATACTTTATTATCATATATGTATATTTAAAGTTACTTCCTGCAAGATAGTATCAGTTGGTTTCTAAGTGTGAAGTCTGTGGGGACTGAAGTTCTCTAGCAAGAGCTGAAAGGGAGCCTAAAAAGAGGAGGAGCCTCTACAGTGGATTTAGCAAATGTCAACATTCTAAAATAAAGAACCTTTTTGAGCTGTATAATACAGTTTATTACTAGAATATTGATTTTTTTTTTTTATTTTTTCAAAATTTATGACATGGGGAGAGTTTAAAGACTTATCTGAAGATGAATACATTATAGCGATATTTATTTTAAAAGTCCTCTGTTACACTAGTTAGTCTGAAGTCTAGAAGAGCTAGAAAGCAGTGCGGTATAAAGTTTTTAGTCCCTGCAGAGGTATTAGAAGATTCTCTTCTCTTAACCCTTCTCCCAAGGGCAGTAGATGGTGTAATTTGGGAGTACTTTATAGAGTCCTCCCAGGCATTTAATGCTATCACGCTTTGAAGGCATCAGGCTTTCTGGCAGATTCAGTTTCTTTCTGTGTCTGAGCTGCTCATCAAAAATGAATACCTCAAAAAAATGATTTTCCCTATAATTTTTTCAAAATCTTCTCAAATATGAGTTTATGTTGCTGAATGTCGCTTGTATTTAAGTAATGGCAAACTGCATCCTTTTACCATTGTTTTTAATAAACTTGGTAAGAAACCTATTAACAGGTTTGCCTCTTTTGAGGAGGATCCTGATGTAAGCCATTTGCAGGAATGTTGTAGCAGATCACTCTAATGGCATGCCAAAGCAATGGAAATGCTTCTTGAAAAATGTGAGAAAGTGAAGGCTAAGGACTTCTTGGGAATATGCAACAGGTCAAATAGCCACTGATTCTTGTGGCAAGGGAGGTGGCAGCAAGAGACAACCAAGAGTGGAAACTCTTAAACTGAGGCCAAAGCAGGCCAAGAGAAGGAACTGGCCTACTGAGCTAGCGGTATAGTTCTGTAGGAAAGTGGCAGTGGTAAAGCTCACTGGAGAGCCTTTTAACAAAATGTTTCAAGACTTCTTGTGATTTGGATGGGTAGTTCTGTCTAGCTGGAGAAAAGGAGTTCTTGTACAAACCTGCAGGAGCCTTTTCCAGTTGTACCAGCAAACACTGACAGTGGTGGTAGATGCACAGGGAGTGCCAGAATTTCAGAGATGTGCAGTGTAATTTATAAAAGGTGTACCACAGAGTCATTAATCTATTGCTTAAATGTGTTGCCAGCCATGCTGTAGAGAGCTGTTGACATTTGTGCCTTCTGAGCAGTGTCACTGTTACATGTCGAGTCTGGGCTGAGGGTAGGAAGTGTCACGGAGCTTGTCTGGAAGTGTTTCATGATAGCGCCTGTTGAGAAAGCGTGTTCCTGCAGGGCAGTGCAGTGTCCTGAGTCAGCGTCCTGCTCACCGCAGCTCAGCTCTCTGCAGCGTACAAGGGCTTAGGTCATGCTTAAAAGAAGCAAACGCTGGAGTGATGTGTCTGGGTAAGGAAGTCTCCCCCTTTCTCTCATTATTGTCCTTTCACTGTAGGGAAGGGGCTCTGCCTTCCTCCACACTGTGCCAGCCTTAACACCTGCTATTCCAGTTTCTCACCTGTCAGTGACTGGGAGCTGTGCTCATCTCGAGCCTCAACTTTCTCCAGCTTCTGTCTGGATTTGCTGTGTTTTCTGTTGAGGTAGGAGATCTTGTATGGATACAAGATGCATAGTCTGATGAACTGATCATAGCTAAATCAAAACTAAGTCTTTCAGTATGCACGAGAAATGGGAAAAGCATTTTGTTCACTTGCTAGTTTGAAATCCTCTCTGTTGAGAAAGACATGACAGTTTGTTGCTGATGCAGCCTGGAGGCCTCTGAGGAAGGCAGCTGGGCATGTCTTTAAAATGGTAAGAGCTTTTCTTCTGACAAGAAAAACAAGCAGGGCTTGCTTAAGTTGTGGAAACTAAAGCAGTGAGATGGCTGTTTTCAGTGGGGTCCTACGCCTAAATAGTTCCTAGAATCCCAAGTTAATGCTTGGTTAATGCCAAAAGTGAGCTAAATATGAATGGATCTGGCTTAGAGGGTGGAAATGAATTTTACATCAAGGCTGTGACATCTTGCTGCATGTTAGGATGGTCTGTATTTCACTTTGAGGAATTTTCTGCTGTATATGTTTAAATTTCACTACCTAGTTGTTTCCTCATGTTTCTTGTTTGGTTGTTTGGGGTTTTTTAAGTTGTGGTTTCATGATTAAAGCCAAGCTAGATCTTTCATCAATGGCCTTTCATGCCTCCTTAGTCCCCTTTCTCCAGCTACAAGTTCCTGCCTCCTCACTACCTTGTGTGTGGAGGATCAGCTCTGCTCACTGAGACAGGTGAAACTTTTTTTTCTGGGTGAAGCTTAGAAGAACAGCAAACACAACATTTTACCAGTGGTAATGGGACCTTGGGGCCTGGCACGTAATCACTGTTCTGACAGTGTAACTATTAAGTATTTATTTACGAAATGAAAACAAAAAGCAAAGATAACTGAGATAATCTTTGTAGGGGAGGAACTTGGAAATCTATGATAAAAAGCCATGTCATCCAGCTACTCCCTGGTAAACAGAGGAGTGCGACTGGGGCTAGGAAATTTACCCTTAACACACATCGCACAGTGTCTTCATACCAGGAATGTTTTTTCTATCTATAGAAATTGTTCAGTGTTGGGCTTTCTCAGACATGAACCTTAACTGTTCTTAGATTAATTTATAATTTCAATTACTTCTTTAAATTTGGAAGAACAGCCTTGGATTATTTTTTCCTACAAAACACACAAAGCAAGTCTTTGCTTTTGATGCAAAACCCAAGTTAAATTACTGAGCTCTAACTAGCACCTCTATTAGTATTTTTTGTAACAAAAATCTTCTATGTCACATGTTTGATGTGTATTGAATCTTTTGTTGAAACAGTTTTGGCATCCAGTACTTATCATCACTATGATTGTAATTTGCTGTCTGATAAAGTCACTATTTTTGGATTTTTTTTTTATTCCTTCTATCAGAGTGAGTGATCTTAGCTTTTTTCCTTTAAAAACAGATTTCCCTGCTAGTTTTCAGTGTACTTTCAACTGCTTCCAAAAATCTTTGATTTGTTACAGAAAGTGGGAGGTTTTGTGGTTTAATTTTTTTTCTAACAACAAAGCTGCTGTACCTCCAGTAACTGAGAAGAACTGGCCTTGGTTATTTAGAACTGGTTTTAGCCTTACTTAGTAAGAAAGTTATGCATTTTTTTCAAGTGAATTCCTTATTACCAGCATCCATCTTGATGATGGAAGTGATCTCAGTGTATCTCCTCAGTCTGTATCAGGCTTTGAATGTATAATTAAAGCTGAGTGACCCCAGTGGGTAGTGCTCAGAAAGCTCACATGTAGTCATGTCTTTAATATTACTGAATATTAAGCCTAATCCCAGTGTTTGCTTTGCCATTTCTATAAAAATGAAACTCTTTTTTCCCACTTTGAATTGCAGTAGAAAGCAGATGGAAATTTGAACAGCTGAGAAAATAGACTGTATGGTATTCATTCCATGCTTTTGAGATGAAAAATGTTACTTAGGAGCAAAAATACAACTAAAATAAACATAATACAGCTCACCACTGGACGAACAATGATAAAGCACTGGACAAATTACTAGCATCTTATGCAGAGTAGGGCTTGCAGATGCTTGTCTTTCTATCAAGCAAGGTGACATCTATTAATCATTGTTAAAAACTCTGCATCAGCAGTTTTGAACTGGAGTGCAAATCTGTTGTAATAGCTGAGCATGATGTGCAGTGATGCTTTGGTGAGGAGACTCATAAAATATTCCAGCAGCTAGACTTGTTCTATCTATTGCCAGCATGTTTGGGTTGGAGTCACTGACCTGTTTTGGGCAGCCCATAATGCAGATGCAGTTGCACCATGTAAGTGGGTGATTGTGTATCCTGAAGTCAGGACTTGCAGTCTTTACTTGCTACAGAATCTGCTGGTTCTGTGAGAGGGTAATTAACCTCGTATCTGAGTTTTGTGGTTCTATAAACCTCACAAAGAGAGAATTTCCATTGATCTGTCTGTTTCCTATGTAGGAAGAGTGGAGGGAACAAATAATGTCGCTTCAGTGCTGTCTTGTTGCGGGAGGAGATAGTTTTCTTCAATATAGTAAAGATTAAATAAGCTGATGGGATAATTTCCACCTCTTGTTTTGGCAGACCAGAAGAATCCACAAAGAGCAGTGAAAGGGGAGTTTCAGCAACCGTTTGTGGTTTTGTCCTTACACATAATTTCCTAAAATCTTGATTAAAACGTCAGTGTAATTTCCATCTGTTTCATACATGGGGAAGGAGAAAAATCATTTAACCATAATACTGCTACCCTCTTAGAATTTATCTGCTCCCAGGTATATTACATTCATTCCACGTCTAGCTGGATTTGGACCTTTAAACACAAAGGTACAGTGTGCTAACCTTCAGCATTTGTATTACGTATGCACTGGTGTTGCTCCACATAGCAGAAGGAACAGCTTATCAAATCAGCTATTCCTGCTGAGCGTGAGTCAGCTTTGACCTTCCCTAGGTCTCTGGACTCTGTTCATTACCACTCTGAGAGTTGATATTCAATCTAAAAGCCAAGTGTGATAAGTGAGGAAAATTTTTTATCGTGTGCATTTTATTCTTGAGCTTCAGATTACATAGAATGCTTGCCAGGCTATCAGGAACTTGCCAGAATTGCTGGGCTTGTGCTATATCACTGCAGACTCTGCTCCTCCAGCCTCAGGAGCTGATAAGGGCCATGTTGCTTGTTGCTGTGTGATTGGGAAGTTTCCAAAAACATTTAACAACTTCAGGAGATGCTGGTGGTGATTCAGTAGGTGGCACGTTTTCTCATGACTCAGGGCTAATGACCCAAAATAGTGTTTAAATCATTAATTGGCTGTAATGCAAATAACATGTAACTTTATTGATAGCCTGTAATAATTCATAGCATTGTTCAGAAACATTAGAATTATTAAATCTTGCTTTGAATTTCAAATGGTTTATTTGCTCTCTACTCATTCCAGTTAACTAGAGCCTTCTGTTTGAGTCCATAGTCCTGTACTGTTCTGATTCTCCTCTGGCAGGGAACGTGGAGATCTTTGGGCCAGAATGCGTTAGTTACCTTTGCATGGGCTGTAAAGAGAGGTGGATGAAAGGTGCCAGTGATGTTATCAGAGATGGCATATGTCCAAAGGTGCTCAGCAACTTCCCTGTTATGAATATTGAAATTTACCCTGTAAAGTCACTGTATTCTAGAGTACTATACAGTCAGTTAGTAAAACATGAGTTGTCAGTGAAAATGCCAGTGTATTTAAAAGTGGCAGCTGGTTTTGGTTTGGGGTTTTTTGTTTCCCTAAAACAGTATATCTAGTTGGGTTTTAAAATTAGCATATTGTTAGAGTAGTGGTATCGTGGTACTTCTCTCAACATTAATTGATTTGAAGTCACCCTGAGACTGCCAGGGCACTTAGTGAACATGAAATTAAGTCAAGATAGTTGTTTCTCATATTAAAAATTTGCTTCCAATCTCTATCACTGGGCTGTGGTAAATTAGCGATTTTTCTGTGGTAATCTTGCGTGCAAGGTTCAAAAGAGAGACATAGTGTATTGTGAATTGGATTTACTTCTGTATCTTTCACGCACATGAAGAATTTATCTACTTTTTACTAGCAAAGCAAAGCTCCTGTTAAGTGCTCTATTAAAAAAAAAGTTTTAGATCATTCTGTCATAATCTGGCATCTGCCACAGTTTAGGTTCTCTGGTTGCTTTAGGAGAGGTAGCCACTTTGCATCTTGTTTGGAAAAAAAGACCAAAACCAAAATCAAACCAAACCTCACTTTTTATTTACACCTTGAACAGGATGGTGACATCTGTGACAATTTTATTTTTAAAGCTCTTTATGAATTTATCAAGGGTGTCAGCAGACTATTTAACAGATTAAGGTTTGGGGGTTTTTTAGTTTCATTCCATGACCTTTTTATGGAAACAGGAAGATACTTCCCCTTCAGTGACCCTGCCATGCTAGGATTTCTGGTTTGTTGTTCCAGCTATAGTACTCTAGTTTCTTTGTAAATACGGTGCTGTTGGATGTACTATTTATTCACTGCTTAGATTAAATTTCTGCTGTACCAAATTCTGGTTTAGTCTACAAAAAAAAAAAAAAAGTTTATAAAAAATAAAACATACTACAAATTATTGCTATAGTTCATTTACAGAAGGCTTCCAGTTCTTTATTGCTGTGACCACAGACTTCCTACAAAAGACTTCCAGGAAAGCGCTTTATGCATGTATTTTGTGAACCTTCCATGGCCTGTGGTTGAGCTGTGTTTCATAAATGAGCTGAGAGCATACAAATGGATTGTAGCAGAAGTTACTGACAGACTCCCCTTCTCTGCTGGGAAGAGCATGCCAGTGCAATTATAACGAGCAGAAGTCATTTCTGAAGTGTAAGGAAAGAGAAAGGATTGTATTTAGCTTGATAAAATTATGTGCAGTAGAGCATTTGCTCTCAATCTCTTAAATATGAGAGGAAAACAGCTTTTTCAGGCTTGAGGTTTTTTTAAAAAGGCATTCAGCAAGAATTCTCAAGGGCTTTGCTTTGAAAGTTAAAAAAAATGCAACCATGAAAGGATAAATTATTAGAGTAGTTTTTCCAAGAAAAAGAAATAGGAGTGAAAAAGATGGAAAAGTAATAAGATGCAGACTTTCTAAGCTTGAGATCGCCAGTTACAACCAATCTGAATTTATTAGTGGCACAAAGGCATGATGAATAAAACTTGACATACAACCAATTGTAACTGAGAAGAAATGGCCCTTTGCTAAAACTAAGTAAGCCATCTTCTTGAACCTAGAGAAGTCTTGCATTCAGGTTAGGTAGACATTATTATCTGTGGTTATGTTTAGGTATATTAACCTAAGAAAGTACATCTGATGATTTCATAATGTACTTTTAGTATTTTTACTTGCCTCTAACTGTAGGTTATGCAAAAATCACAGAAAAATCCTGTAAGCTCATTCACTGGCGAAAGGGCAGTGTGACACTAACAGAGGGTGAAGCTGACTTGGCTTATGACAGAGACTGTAAAGGAACCCATTGCTGTCAGTAAACATAAATAAAATTGCTTTCAGGGTTAAAGATATCATGTTGACTTAGAGCTTGGAGAATTTATGACACTTGATAGGATGACTTTTTTTTGGTGTCAAGGGACCAAACATAATTTATCATCCAATTAGAGAAAAAGAGCCAACGACTGGCAAACTTTGCAAAGTCTAGTAAACCTAAAATTAGATCTCTAAGCTCTGTTTTGGATTCCTAAGCACAGGCAAGCACGTATGTGAATTATGCCGTTTGTCTTTGTGGTAGGGTTTGTAATAGCAAATAAACCCTTTAAGATTTGCATTCCCACAGCTGAATATCTTAAATGTGAGGAAAAAAGGACAAATATAAAATTCCTGGTTTTATTCACACTGCGAACACCTGCTTATATTGTGAAAGCTCATTTTTAAATTTTTCTTGTAAGCTCCTTCCTGTAGTAGGCTGTTGTATATGGTGCCTTGTGTACGTTATTGTGCCCCAAATCTTGCTTTTTAGATACATAGGGCATGTTTTGGGTAGTGGGAAAGGATGCTGTGAGACTGAAATGTTTACCCTACTCTTCTGTAGAAGATCATCTTAAATCAGAATTGTGTGTTCGTAATTTGATGGAAACACAAGTCAGAACCATCTAGTTCTCTCCCATGGATACGACTGCTGTTTTCAAGGTATTGCTGTAAGGTAGATGGATGAAGTGACGTGCCTGAGGCAGCCCCACTTTCTGAGTGAGCTGAGCTTAGCACCTAGGTGTTTCTGTTTTCCTCAGTGTGTGATGAGGAAGTAGTTTAAACAGGAGCACTCAAAAATGTGAAAGTTCTCCAGTGTGTCATTAATCTTCCCAGTGTCTAATATAATTCTGAATTGCAGTCAGGCTTGAATTTTGTTGTCCTCCTGCACTGTATGGCTTTGAGACTTCTGGTGTGCAAAGTTTCCTTCAAGGAAACTTCCCTTACATTGTCCAGAATGTAATTACATGGTTAAAACCAGCTGGCTGGCATACCAACCATAGTTTCTTTAACTCAGCTTCAATCTTGAGAGAAGGGCACATCTGAGCAAGAACTGAAGTAGGCTAGGAAGAGCTCTGTGTAACTTTGTTAAAACATAATAAGCAACAAGAAAACAGAGAGGGAGGAGCAGATCAAGGGAAATGGAAGGTCATCTCCATTTCTCTTAAAACCATTTGTTTGTGTCCACTCTAGTTTAATGAACTTTTCCATCTGGTGCAGCAATACCAAGTGTGTCGATGTCAGCATTGCCACATTCGTGCTGCCGTAGCTTGGTGTACTTCAGATTGCTGTTTTCTGCTCTTCTCAAATGGAAAGAGGAAACTTTTTTTTTTTTTTTTGGGGGGGGGGGGGTTACCTCCCTACACCTGCTGTAGGTCAAAACCAACATGAAAAAAGAATAATGGATAGTTATGGCACCATTCAAGTAAAAAAAACTGTGGAAAAGGTGTTGCTGTGTTTTGCTCTGTGCAGTAGGCTGTGATCGCACCCTCCCGAGAGCCTGGCTATATACTGCTGGCAGGGCTTAGCCCAGCGGCTTCTTACTGCACACTCCAGCCTCAAGCAAACACCTCCCAAACTGGAAACAAAAGGAGTACCAACTAAATGCTCAGATCCCCAACTGCCTTTGCAGGTGCTCTGTGAAAAGAAGGGTTAAGCTATCCTGCTTTGCGGTAGTCTGCATGTGAATCTAGGCAGTTTAAAGACTGGTTGAGGTATTGTTAGGTTTTATTTTGGTTTTTTCTCTGTTCATGTATTCTTGTGCAGGAACACTTAGTGAATACAAATATGAATTACTATAATTGCAATTGTGATGATGTTTAGAGACAGGAAATTAATTTGTAGGGCCCAGCTGTATGCTTACCCCTTGTAATTTTATTTCATTTTTCCAGACTGCATTTTCCAGACTTTGGGAAATTAAGTACAGAAAGACTGCAGTGTTATTTGCCATCAAGTATGTAGGAACCTAATTACCACTGACAACGGTGGGAGGTTGTTGCCTAAAATCCCTTGCAAATCTGTTCCAAAGCAAATTGTCCTGCCTCATCTAGGGAATTGTCACCTCTTAACTGGCAGAGTGCCAGAGCGCTGACTTTTCCAGGTTCATTTAGTTTTCAAAGACCTCTTTGAAACTGTATTTCAGTGTAAATTTTATCTGTCAACGTATTCTAACATAATATCTATTTTATGGGAATTTCAAGTTTTAACAACTACCAAACAATAATAATCCTTTTTAGAATTTTGTAATGAATGAAATCAAGATGAATATGGACAGAACATAGAGAAATAGATTGAACACGCAGAAAGGGAACCTAGGTTTGGTCTTTGGGAAAGAAATGGTTTGGTCTTCTCAAATGACAGACAGAATCAGCTTCCTAACTTCTCCCTACTCTGGCCTCAGAGAGCCTGACTGGAGTCAGGTGACCTGTACCTGTATTTTGTTTACGTATTTTCAGCATTTCATGACAGTTACTCAGCTATGTGGTGTTTCTGGAATATCAGAGGAAGATTTGTATAAAACCTTACCTATACAAACAGTTGTTTAAGGCTTCTCTTTATTCTAATGCTCTGTAGCAATACCACTGTTACGCACTGAGGCATTCAAAACAGGCAGGCTGCACTTCTGTCACTCTCTCAAGTCAAATTCTGCCCCAGAGCATTACCCTTCAGAACCAGTATTAAAAATAAGCCGAAAAAAGAGCAAGAAGTTACCCTGTTATTCTGGATTGTCTAGTTTCTCTCATCCCCACATCCTTCCCACATCCTCTCCTAAACTGCGCCACAAATAAGTAAGATGAACTTGTGCTCCTCTAAAGCATGCTTCTGAAAATGAACTCCAAAACCACCCAGTAATACTGTTTCCATGTTCTTATTCAGTGATAGATCTCTTAGATGATAGTGACAATGCAAATAATAGGTTGTCTTTATTGCTAGGATAAATTCCATTATTAATGATGGACAGATTTGATGTGGTACCTAATTATAACTGACAGGTTGCAGCTGCTATTGTTAATACTCTTGAGCTGTTACCACAGTTGAGAACAGCCTGTGTTGAATCTGTGACAGGGCTTTTGTACAGCTGTCCAAAATATTTCTGAAAGGTAACAAATGTCTTTTCTTTAAAAAAAAAATAAAAAATGAGGAAGTGTTCGCCTCTGAGTTATCTTGTGTATGTTATAAATACTGCTGTTTATGATCCAAGTCATCCTCATTTCAGTGATTTACTAACAAACCATGAATTTTGGTGAAGTCATTTGGCTGAAATTTGGACATCAGAGCTGTGAAATTTTAGTTTCAAGTCTAAGATCAGCCACAGACTCCACATGTGAGATAAAGTAAATGGCTTAATTTCTCGGTGCGGTCAGCTCAGGTGTCAGAGAGACATACTTTCCTATCTTCTACTTTTTTCCTAGCCTAGATTGAAAGTTTTGGGAAGCTGATGCTGTTTAGGTGCAAATGTGTTAGGAGGTGCAGAAATGGTGTCTGTTGTCTTGGTCCTTGACTTTGCAGGCTCTGTAGTTAACAAGAAATCCAAAGCGTTTTTGACTGTGATTGTAAAATACCAGTGAGACATCCTCTTTTTCTTATAGCTGCATGGGCCTCCCCATGAACTATTTAACTGGTAGAACAGTAGAGCCATATGCTACCCCTTCAACACTTTTTCCAAGACTTTTCTCCCTGCCTGTCCCTTCAGCCTTTAGCTCTTCTCTTGGTGTGCTTCAGTGTATCAGTGCTTGGCAAAGCATTGCGCTAATTGTGTGGAGAGATACACCAGCTGCTGCTTTATGTTGGCAGTCTTTAAGGTGGTTGGAAACTATGTTATCATTATCCTGTGATGTGCTAATAAAGACCCTGGGAATTCAGGAACAGGCATGGGCAAAGCAAATGTGCTCTGCAGCAAATAGGGAACTGGGTAGGTGTCGGTTTTGGACAATATTGTGGTTAAATTACACTCTTAACTGTCTTAAATGTCTTAGGCTAAGTAATAGTGAATTTTTATTTTTCCCTGTGACTTCTACTCGGGCACAAACTATCTCAGTAAAGACTGTCTGAAAAGCCTGTTTTTAAGGGATAAAGGAAACGGCATAAAGACTGGGACAGGAGTGGGTAGAGTGTTCGTTTGTGTGTACATGCAGGGGGGAAATAGCAGATTATGAGGGAATGGGTATTGTGATGAACAATTATCTCAGACTATAAATGTGTAAAAGGAGATGACAGGAATTCCTGTGCTGTGTCATTACTATTTTTATAAGCTTTTAAGTAAACAAAAATGTACAAAATCCTCAGTATCACAGGACTTTTTAAATGAAAAGTGACTCTGATCATTCCCATCATCAGTACTCATAATAGTTTCACCCTGAACTTTTCTGGCAAAATTTATGTCCCCAGAGAGAATTCAAAGAAGCAAACACAGCCGTGTTAGTACCATGTCTCTTTAGAAAGTCTGGATCAAACAAGATCTGTATCTTGCAAAAAAATGAACAAACCAAAAAACCATTAAACCCGTGATGTTTTACGCAAACAGCTCTCAGCACTACAGAAATAACTCTTTTAGCAGAATGTTTAAGGCAAATTTGGGGATTTTGTAGTAGGAATTTAATTCTCTTAAGTTCCCTAGGGTTTGCATGTAGTGATAAAATCAGGAGGCAGAAATAAGAATGGATTAATGAATTTGACAAATGGCTGCAGTCTTGATTCCATTTGTGACTGATTATTCCTAAAGGGATAAGTACGCTTGTCCCATCCATTCCTTCCTCTCTCCTGAGAGGTGTTTAGGATATGTATGAAAACCAAAAAGAAGTACTTCAGGCTGTCTGGCATTGTTTGAACCCCTTGAAATGAGAGGCTGTCTCTGCCATGGGGTGTTAGCTTTTGAGAGCAAGCAAGTGCCAAGTGACAGCCTTAATTTTTAATTTCTTTGCCTTTGTACGTTTAAGACAGACTACAACCAGCCATCTGTGTTAATGAAGCACTAAGTACACTATATAATTATAAGGTTCTGAATATAATTGCTATGTATGCTGCATAATTTAAATTCCAACTGTACTTGCATCTCTCATTTACCAAGCCAGTGAAGGATATAATAATATTGAAAACAATAACAGCTCAGTGCTTCTACAGGGCTGTCATAGGGGTTGCACTTAATGCATGTGTTTGTGATTCTTATAAAGAGATCCTGGCTGATAAAATCACAGTAGCTAAAGGTGAAGGTTATCTGTAAGATGAGCCTTTTCCTTGCAAGTCTGGATATAATGCCCTGACTAAGGAAATATCTGATACTAAATGTGTATTCTGGGATTGGGGATGTGCCAGTTTTTACAGAGTGAGATCTCAGGCATACAGTGCATTGTGGCAGGGGAAACAGGGCTGCTCCTGGGTATGAAAAGGAGCTCACTGTCTTGTTTTGTCTGTCTGTAAAGTAGCTGGACATCAGCAGAGCCTTGTGAATGTGCCAAGACAAAGGCTTGGGTAAGACAGTTGTTTTGGGGTAGGATGTTGCACAGCTGTTAGGCTTTACACATGCCAGTCAAGGGTAATTATTTGACAGAACTGTTCTCAGAGGCTTCCCTGTCTTATTTATTAGTTCACTGTGGCTTCCTGGCCACATAACTTCCTAGGACTTTAAAAATTATTTCTGCTCCTTGGTGGAAATGCAGTGAAATATTTTTTGATGTTTTTTGCAAAAGTATGATTCCATTCATTTATAGAACCTGAGCCTTTTCTGTCTAAGGAATGCTTGGCAGGACAAGGAGTAACACATGGTAGACTTAAAGTTTACATGTTTTTCACTCAATTTACTGTGAAAACAGCGGAGCATGGATTTGAGCTGGGGTTCCTTGCCTCTAATCACAAGATTCTGCAGATACTGGCCAACAGCCTCTTCTTGCTTACCACCCCTCCACTTTGATATCAAGTTGCCAAAAGGCAGCTTCCATGAAGCAATAGTTTTAGCTAAACTTTGTTTAACTGAAGTCCTATTCTGTCTTCTGTCTTTACAGCTTGTCAGTTTTTCATCTCACTGTTATCACAAGATGCATTGTACAGTTAAACAAAGCAGACTGAAGTGCATGACCTTATCCATAGGCTCAATTCTCCAGCTATCTGGTGGGCTTCACCACCATGGTAGTGTTTGTAACAGTACATACCTGGCATGTTTACAAGATGGATTCCACAGCCTTTTTCTTTCTCTCTGCCAAAAGGGAGTTTGATAAATCCCTCCTGTAATCTAGCAGTGGAAAAATAAAGAACAAGAACTAACCCTCAGCTTACAGTTTCTGGCAGAGGAGGTTTAGGGTGGTAATAAACTGTTCTTGCTACTTGAAATTGCAGATGTACATTGGTGGGCTATGAGATCCTACAGTGTCCAGACAAAAGTAGTTAACTTTTCTTTCCATTCATGCTCATCTAGATTTTATTGCAGAGATACTGCTCCAAGACTTGTCAGCAGCAGCCTGCCATCAGACTTACAAACACAATCTCAGACTGCTGCTACTAGAGTAATTTTCCTTACAGTTGTTCTTGACACTACAACACTTCCCACTAATTCGTTGTCTTCTACCAGCTCAAAGTCAGTGTCCCGTTTCATGATGCACTTTGCACATCATTATGTCCAGGTCTGCACTAATAGCTAGTTATGGAAGGGTAAAGTAATAAAAAAATCTGAAGTACCATTAGGTACAAGAAGGTTCACCAGAACATATGTGTTTAAAAATTAGTTTAGGTTATTTTAATACTTTGTATGAAAGTTACTGAAATCACTGAATCAGTGAAAATACTGAGCTTCCTATTGAGCAATGAGAGAGAGCAGTAAGTGAATGAAACTCATCCTGAATGGAATGGACTGACCTCGTTTATGTTTGGACTGGCTTAAGTTTATGTCAAGACTGAATGTTCTTACTCCTCATTGTTACTTGAGCTGGAGGTGCTTGAGCTAGGAGAGCAGTGAGTCTACATCAGTTTTGTTTGAAAGAATTAACATCAGTGATTTTTGTGCTTTAACCTGGGTTTTCTTCTTTTTTTTTTTTTTTTTTATAACTTGACAGTTTTTGAATTTCATTTTTTTAAGATCTAAGGAGAACTTGAGAATTGGAGAATGTTTGTGTCTAAACAAAGGTAACTAGAGGCCTTTCTCTAGTTACATTTACAGCTACATTGTCAAGTGAAGTGCAGAAATATGAATAAACCACTCTTATTTGAAAAGTGGTTACTGGAGGCCAGTTCTACATTTCCAAGAGGTTATCAATCCTTTGAGTTCTTTCCTGAGAGATTACTCTTAAGGGAAATACTTTAATGCATATGTGTCCTTTCAGAACATCCAGTGGTGTGTTGCAGACTTGAATGCCTTAAGCATTATCCGGTGAAGGAGTGGCAATTTGAACCTTTTGAGACAGATCTGATTCATTTAAACACAAACTGGTTTTTAGAGATTTTAACATTTGTCCTCCCTTCTTGTCAGACACTGCTTGGTTTTGCTAAATTTCAGACACAGCTGGAGGCTACCTTGTTATGCACCAGTGACTTTAACTGCAGAATTCTGATAGTCTTTGCTACTGTACCAAGAACAAGCAGTGTTGCTCAGGGGTTGCAGGATCAAGCTTTGTATATTAGTGACTTATTTGGGAAGCTGTGATTATATGAAAGCTTAAGAGAATTTTTGTTATCTTCTTGTCCTTGCAGTGGCCAGTTTGCTATAGTGAAGAAATGTCGAGAAAAAAGCACTGGTGTGGAGTATGCTGCTAAGTTCATTAAAAAAAGACAGAGTCGAGCCAGCCGTCGTGGAGTGAGACGTGAGGAAATTGAACGGGAGGTTACTATTCTGCAGCAGATTCTGCATGCCAACATCATCAAGTTGCATGACATCTATGAGAACAAGACAGATGTAGTCCTCATCCTTGAACTGTGAGTAAGGGGACTTCCTATCCTCTGGGGTAGGATGAGGGAAATAGGAACCGGAAAGGGCTGCAGAGGCTGCCAGGACATAGAGGCACTGTTGTGTTCTCATGCCTCGCAGATCTTGGCAGGAGAACTGAATGAGGCTGCTGGTAAACAGGTCCCCCAGTTCATGCGTGTGCCCTGGGGATACAGGTGCACCGTAACATCAGCTGAGGCCATTGTTGCTGAGCCAGGGAGTGTTGTCAACTTGAAAACAGTTTCTTAACAGAGGGATTACCTCATGTCTGCCTGGTGCTGCCCTGATGTGAACCTTGGGAGAAGCACAAATGGCCACTGAATGCTCATTTCATTTTTCTTTCTGCTTTCATCTCTGTCAATACATGTGAAACCACCAAGTCCTTGGCAAAATTTGCAGCCATTCTCACTACTACCATATTCTCCTCATTTAGAGGAGACTAGGGGAAAAGAGAGGAGGAGGGCAAGGGAAGAGTTTTTTTTTTAATCCCTAGATTTAAGACTATCAAGGATAAACAGCAGCAGGATGGGAGTGAAGATGATGTGCTCACTCTTCTCTGGTTCCACCATGTGATAAGGAAAACCTTTGCCATTTAGGTTCTGCCCGTAAGTGAACCTCCCAAGCAGGGGGTCTGTGGGCTGCTGTAGCCTCACCCCTGCATTGTGACCCATTGGGTACTCAGGCTGCTGGTTTAGGATGACTATCTTAAACCGTATATTTGCGATGTAATGCAAACTGGTTGGTGCTGTTTAAGAGCGATTTAAAACCAGCTAGCAGCAGATGCTCTGTCTGGGCTGAGGCTTGTTCTTCAGAACCTGTGCATGTCCCCTGCCTGGAAGAATAAATGGAAGGGAAGCTGGAAGTGTGGTCAGGAGTCATTTTAACAAAGACTTGGCTTAGTTGGAACATGAGTTTGCATTTCAGGGAGTCACCTTTGATGCTTTTGCCCGTATTTAATCTTACTGACTGAAAGGAAGTGAGAAAATCTGGCTAATAGGTGTTTACTCTGTAGAAAAATGCTGGTTTATTAGAATAGGAAGCAGTATCAAAATTGTCAGTCTCTACAATAGCTAATAAATTACCTGCATGAATTCTGTTTGGCTGCTTGTTTCATCAGCCTAGAAATACTACATCCCAAAGACATCAAGCTATTTTTGCACCCTATTGCCCTTCCTGTGTGTTTGATGGAACTGAGGTAAAATGTGAGACAGATGCAGACCACAGACTAATGACGTAATCTCTTATAACACAACTTGTTTTGAATGTGTTCTGCTTCTTTCTACTGCCTGACTGGAGATTCTTAAAGTCTGCCACTTGGACAGACATGCCTGATCACATTCTAGAAAGCTGCCATATCATTTTAACAGTGTTTCAAAGACATTATGTTTTGGGGATTGCATGCAGGGGTTGGTTATGTGACACAAATCTGAAATGTGTGTGGAGGGTAAAGTTTACACAGTCATTTCAATGCTGACGCTTATGTACTTGTGTTGGAATTTCTTCAGTTATGTAAAACTGTGAGGTAGAAGGACCCTAACAAATAAAGAGGACTAGGAGACTGATTTTTTTAAAGGGAAATATCAGCTCTTTCCTGCCTGGCCAGGAGAGCTTTGCTTTGTGTAAATGTTATTTTTGCCTCCTGGCCTTCACAGAATCATCTAGGTTGGAAAAGACCTTGAAGATCACCTAGTCCGTCCATTAATGACTTGCAACCCAATATGAATCAAAATGACATTAGAAGAGTTATTCCTGTTTATGTGACTTCAGCTTATATTGAAGAGGCTACAGTAGAGGATTTGTGAAAAGGGACTAGTGATATCCCAAAAGAACAAAGAGTTGTTTTGGCAGAACTAGAGCAGGACATAGAGACCAGCTGCAGCAGTTTTCGCAATTACTAGGTGCAATACCAAGGGAAGATTATTAGAGTATCAGACTGCATATAATGTAGTCTTAGATGCTACAGAAAATTGTCCTTCCTTTAGGTAGGTCATGTAATTCATTTCAGCTTCCCCAGCTCAGTCCAGGGTTGCAAATTCTTCACTGTGAAATTAGGAGGGGAACTAGGTTGCCTGCTGCTGTTTGGCTCTCAGTTCTCAGTGCTATTTCCCAACCATTCTGATGATGTTAGATTTGACCTGTAGTGGCTGAGAGGTCACAGAGGAAGATCAGTTGCACCTCTGCATTGCAATCTGCATCTGAATGCTGTGGAACACTTGGATATCCCCAAATCTGATAATGTTACTGTTGATGTGTTAGTTTGAGAGTCATTTCAAGAAAACTTTGCAGTTGCCTAATGTCACTTACTGAGTAAAAAAATAATCTGCCATGATAAAATTCTTTTAGTTTTTCAAAAAATGAAAAAGAGAGGCACCAAGTGACTATGTCTCTTTATACCCAAACTCATGCTGGGATAATGAATTTGGATAAAACTTGGCACTTGACTTGTGGCCATTCTGGGTGTTTCATGGTTGAGGATTAAGACTGTAATAGAAATGTGTGACTGTGTGCACGATAATCATACAGATCTATGTCTAAAGCATCTCCTACTGTTCATAGTGTGTGCTGTTGGTTTGCCTTAAGGAGTTGAAAGGGATGTAAATTATCTTAGTGCATGTGCAGATTTATATCTATGTGTATTTGTGTGGCTCAGCCTTCCTAATCTCTTCTGAGAACCAGGGGAAACCAGAACACTGTCACACAAAGCAAAGACTAGAATCGTGTGCTTGTACTCATCAGAGTCTAGAATGGAAGTAGCTCTTCTAATAAATGGAGCTTTGCTGGTAAGGATGTATGGTCTTTGCCTAAGGGGATGAATTTTGTCATGTAGTGATGGAAGACAGACATCAAATTAAGCTTTTTTGGGCTGTGTCCTGCTCTGTTGCAGAATCAATATCACCTGGTTTGCAAAGCTCTGAGACTTAGAGCAGCTGTGCAGATGATGACATATCCTTTATCTATCAGTTCATGGTACTAAAATAAAGCTGTAAGCAAGGAGACACCCTGAGGGCTTCTACTTACTCCAGTTTTTAGGTAATGAGTAAATGATGCCGTTTTTCTGTATGTATGAATCGGGAAATACAGAGACACTGTGGCTGAAGGTATGTAGACCCTACAATCCCTAGGGCACCTGCCTCGACCTTGTGTATGTAATCCAGGCAGTAAGGCTTCGATCCCTGAGTGAGATGATATAACCACTAGCTTTCCGGGGGAGCCAGCATTTAGG
Source organism: Athene noctua (assembly GCF_965140245.1). Lineage (NCBI taxonomy): Eukaryota > Metazoa > Chordata > Aves > Strigiformes > Strigidae > Athene > Athene noctua. The sequence continues at coordinate 19,733,870 of NC_134049.1, read as the reverse complement.
CCAGGGAGCATTCCTGGAGATTAAATGTGACTGCTGACAGATGGCATATGACTGATGGTAAGCATCTGTTAATTTTTAATTATATGTCTATGGGCAAATGTTGGTCTCTGTAGCCATGCTTTGGAAAACAGGAAAGGAGCTTCCTTTTTCTGACTGGCAGCTACTTTGTGCTAAAACAACCTTCCATTTCATTACTTTCTGCTTTTTTCTGTCCTCACATGGCCTGGTATATTTTGTGTGTCCTGTTCTCAGGCTGTAGCTCACTGCACTTTTAAAAGGCTGGATGCAACAGAGTTTTGACCTGATTGAGGCCACTGCATTCAGCTGCTGTATACAAATTGAGGATGATGATAATTGCTAATAAATATAATGAAATTCTCTTTGTAAACAGATGATCTCTCCTCCTGACACTCTGATTTCAGTCTCATACTCCCTGCAGTTTATCAAAATAAGTGTTATAGCACCTGACCAATTAATCTTACATTAAGCTACAGTGGATTTCAGCTTCAAAAGAATGTCCCTGGTATTCTTGATTAGTTGAAGAAGCTACCCTGGTGTTTAAAAGAGGTTTTGCCTAAAATGTTGACCTTCTGAACTCACTGTGCTGGCAGAGGCAAGACTATCTCCTTTTTACAGCAACAACTTTTTGCAGTTGATCATACAGGTGGTGTTTCTTCTGTTCAAGAGCAGGAAGAGCATTGCCAAGTCCACTGCTGTTAAGTGCAGTTTGGCATGTACATGGTTTGCCCTTCCTTCTGCACATTGTTCAGGGATATGCTCTTCAGTGGTCTGTGACCTTGCTGTTCTCTGTCTCTGGGGCCCTGCCTTGAGACTGCTTTGCCCAGACAAAAGTAGCTTAAGGGCAGGTGTGATTGTTATGCCAGTCTCCTCTACTGGTGTCAAGGTTGTGAACACAAAATAAACAGCTGTTTCCATGAAGTAAGGCAGCACTGTAGTTTGTATTGTATTGGACTTTGAAGGAAGAGCAAAGGTATCATTTGCTTGCTGCTTTGTTTGCCACGGGAGTAAGGTGACATGGTGAAAGGGAAAGATGTAGAACCAGAGGAAGGAGTTTTTCTGTAACGTAAGGTCCTTTGTGAAAGGAGCATTTGCTCTTCTGTAGGTGGTGCTGATTTAAAAAACACACCTTCCCGGACGTTCAAATGTAAGTTGTAGTGCTGTTACGGGTGTTTCACTGCATAGGAGTTAGTGCTGAACTTTTTTCTGGAATTCCCTAACGGCTGGCTTTTGGGATTGCTAGCCTCTTCTGCCTGAGGGTTTCGTGGAGTTCAGGTGCTTAACTTGGATAAGAATCATCCTGAACTAAACTACTTAACACTCTCTTTGTACAATTTACTCAAACCTGGTTTTAAAGCCTGAGTCTTTGTTAATGAGAAACCATCACATCTCTTCTACTGAATTTTCCTTTAGATCTCTGCAGTTTAGCCTAATGTCGTAGGCTATACCACAAGAGATTAATGGGCTGTTCGTAATGTGTGCTGATCTCTGATCTTCAGAAAACGAAACGCTTGTGTAGTTATTTTAAGAGGAAGTCTTTTGCTGATAAAGTAACAGAGGGACTTCAGTCCTGAATCTTTTTTTTGTTTCTTTTTTTACTGTTGTATTCTGTACCTTGGAAGTCCCCCCTGCCTAACCTGATTCAAGGTCAATGTGAACTAGAGGGAAGAGGGAAAATACAGCAAGGAGCTAGCAAGTATATCTCCCCTTGTTCTTGGAGCTGTACAGTTTCTTCAGTGATGCCTTAGGTGTAGCTGGTTGCCAGGATGTTGCTGAGGTTGCTGTTGGGGCAAAATCCCTGGTGTGCCCTGAGCAGCTAACCCAGCTGTTTTAAGTGACCACTCTTGGGGGCAGCAAGAAAGAGAGTGAATTAAGTACCTCCCATCTTGGCAGCTGAACAATTTTCTGACCTACCTTTGTGTAGCAAAGGAGATTCCTCAAAAGAAAGTTGCCAGTCTCCTCCAGGCAGGAAGGTTTCCTCTAAAATCCTTAGGACAGTCCTCTGAGCTAGGGGAAGGTGAGGGGGAAGACTTCGCAAAATGGCTCGGCCTGTGTGCTCTCCTTAAGTGGTATCATCTTTTGTGGGTGTTGGAGAACTGGAGGCTGGGCTGCACGGGCTGTTGGCCTGACCTGAGAGAGGACATTTTTATTCTTAGTCCTGATTAAAGAGTCTACCTTAAGAAGCAATCACCAAGGAGATTTTAGAGGGTAAAAGAGGAAGACAGAGTAGTGTGCATAGAGGGTTAAAAGTACAGGACAGTATCCTGGTACAGCTGGCTTCCTGATGGCCGGGCCATAGTGCCTGCCAGAGGTGAGTGCTGAAGGGCAGTTTGAGTAGACATCATTAAGGAAAGAAGACCTGCCTGCTCTCTCTACACATATTTCACCAAGAGACTACCAGGTTTTACTTACAGATGTCTTTACTGACTTGTCACAGTCAGCTGTAATAATCTTTCAACTAATTAACCGAGCTCCTAAACCTACTACAATACGGAAAGAATACAGTGTTCCCTGGCCTCTGAAATGCACAGGGCAAAACAAAACCTGTCCAGCAAAGCTGATGGTTGTGCTGATACCCTTGGTATGTGTCACCTAAAAGGAAAATCGGAGACCAAGTAAGAGTCTCACAGGCTGAGTAACTGACATTAATAGGAAGGAGGAGGTGGCAGCCAGGGGCAGCAGTTGCAACATATTCCTGTGTCATGTAAGTTTACTTTTGTTTGCCAACCATTTAGTTGTAAAAGTTAAAGCATCAAGTGACTTCTGCCCAGGTGAACTGAGGTGACTTCTGCCCAGGCGAAGTGTCCTGCCTCGTTGTGGCTTAGAAGGTTCCTGACTCTGTGGGAGCTGTGAAAAAATACCCAGTAATCAATGTTCAAGTCAATAGGCCCCGTGTAAATGTCTGCCTTCGGAACAGCAAGGTATGCTCTCACCCACAGCAACAGTAGAAGCGAAGAAATAAGCCCAATGTTTTTGTGGCTTTTGACACATTGTTCTTGTTTGCAGTTGACTTCTCTTTGCAGTTTTTGGAGCTGTTCACAATAGTTTACTCTGAAAGAGACAGAGTAGGGAATCGCCATCTTGTCACCACCAGTGTTGTGTGGGAGCCTGGGCTCAGAATCAGAATGATTGCATGAAAGACCTCTGCAGCCCACAGTGTGATCTAACTTGTCTGTGAGTCACAGCACTTAGTTAACTCAGAGCATCTGAACCTGCCATTTCTTTTAGAGGTATTTCATCAGACAACAGGACCAAAAGCTTGTTTTCCACAACGACTGTTGGATCTCTCATCTTGTGCTTGCACTCTGAATGGTGAACACAGATGGGTGGTGCACCTGAGCCCAAGAGCAACAACTGCTTTGTCGCTGTCCCCAGTAGTAAATTTGAATAAGAATATAGCAATAATATCAATGGCAGCGTGAACTGGAAAAAATAAACGTAAGCATAATTATGAATAACAACTGCCAATGGTGTCCAATTCAATATCTAGATCAACCTGTTTCATAATATATAGAAAGATAACACTGGAACTCTCAATACAAGACACAAAAATGAAAATAGAAGTCTTATGTACTAGATATGCATGGAATGTATTTCAGTTTTGATGTGAAAACTCATAGTAACTAATACCACTTCCTTGATTTTGGAAAACAATTTTAGGTACCTTCCAAGCTGCTACAATCTGCTTTCTTTTTAAAAATTCGGGACAAGACAAATGCTTTCTTGTCAGTTATGTCAGGCAAGAAAATCTGTATTAGAACAGTGCAATGGCTGTTCTGGAAAGAAAAGAGATTCTGTTGACAGATTATATTGCCTCATGTTTCTGATGGCAACTGATAAGAGAAGCATAACAGTTCCTGACTGTTAGAACTTGTTCTATTTCCTCTGTCTCATCCTAAATGAAGATGTTGAGAAATAGCAGTTGAAGTCATTAACATCAAAGTCTACCTATTGAAATATGTACATGTCTGTAGATTCATCAAACAATGTACCTTTTTTTGGTCCTTTATGAATCAAATGATGAATCAAACCTTGTGGTATCAATGAATTAGGAAAAGCTTAATTTACAGGGAAGGGAGCTGAAGCCAAAAGGAAGTTTTGGCACACCTGGGGCTAGAACACAAAACTCTAGGTCATTTGCAAGTTTTCTGTGCATTTTATGTCTTACGATGTAGTAGATAACTGGATGCTTTCTGGTGTGTTTTATAAGGGTTTCTGGAGGAGAACTTTTTGACTTCCTGGCACAGAAAGAGTCTTTGAGTGAAGAGGAAGCAACTAGATTCATCAAGCAGATATTGGATGGTGTGAATTACCTCCACTCCAAGAAAATTGCTCACTTTGATTTAAAGGTAAAGATACTGATTTAGACTTACTGTTGTTTTTTAATGATGGACTGTACCTTCTACAGTTTGTTAGAGATCTGTATTTGATAACATGCCTAAAATAATAGGTAAGATAATTTTAAAAAGCACTTCACAGCTGAGTGCTCTGAAGAAGACAATCTCCTTCATCAGGCCTTGGCTAACTTCTGGATAGGTTTATATATTTACTGACTGAGAAAAAGAAATTGTAAGTCTTCATTCTTCAGCTGTTTGCATTTGTGGTATCATCCAAAGCATGCTGTTTTAAAGAAATAATGATAAAAAAAATTAGAGTGACGTACAAAAGAAATGTATTTTTGCGAAGAGGAGAGCCAGATCCGGCTACAAAAAACTGTTGCTGCTTGCAGTCCCCGCTGTGTTTAGAATTACATGAGGAGTATCTGTTATCCAGTGCAGTTTGGTTAGCAGAAAGCCTTCTTGCTTTCTTAGCTGCATGCTTCTCTGAAGCTAGGAGTCTTGGGAGTGAAACTCTTGAGACTAGAGGGAAGTGCTTTCGCAGCAGCAGACTCACAGCTACAGAACTGTCTGCCTCAGACATTGCTACTTCCAGAAATACATTCAGAATGCACTTATTCCCTAGGAGAAAGTAGAATAAAACAGAGAAGGGAAGTGTTTTAAAATGAAGGAAAAATGAAGAAATTCTACTGCTAGATTACATGTTTCTTGTTCTAACTTTAAGACCAGGTTAGTTTACTACTAATTACATGTGTGCTATTAGATAGCCTTCTTCCAGATTCTCAGGATATATATGCTGATACCTTCTGCTGAAGGTGCTCAATGCTGTCTCTGTCTGGAATTGCTTGGTCTTGAGTCAGTGTTAATGGCATATATGTAGTTGTTACAAATCACATCTAACCTAAGAAAATGGTTAGCAAACTACCATCCAAATATTCACAGGCTGCATGTGAAAAAAATCATAGGAGGTATGTGACCGTATAAAGGATGTGCACTTCATTTTGAAATTACTGCATGAATCCAGAAGCCAAGGACTGAAAGTTTTAGAAACCAGTGTAATACCTAGTGGACTGAAATTACTGTGAAAATATAGGTGCAACTTTTTCTAATCTGATCTCTACAAATTTTGATATTTAATATCAGTGATGTCAGGTGGTCAATGAAGATGTGACAAGAAATGCAAGATAGAAATCAGAAAGGATAAGTAAAGAATCATCTCCCTGATAGTGAATGTCAAATGACCTAAAACTTATTCATAGAATAGCTCTCCTGGGTTTTATAGGACTGAGTTTGGAGTTTTGCTAGTTTTAAATTAGACGTGTATTTTTTTAAGCAGAGATCTGATTAGATAGAGGATGATTCTTAATTATCTTGTCACTTGACAGGACTCCATTGACTGCAGTGGAGCTAGTGATTTATACCACCTAAGGAATAGTCCAAGAGGTAGTGACTGTGACTTTTTGCCATTTCAGTCTGTTCTGTCTGCTCTAAACAAGCTTACATCATTTATCTGGGGTGAATGCATATGCCCTAGATCCATGCAAGAAAACCAGACTTGTTAGCCAGCGGCTAAAATATTCTTGGTCCAGTAATTATGACAATAAATTATTTTATGCTCTCTTTCCCAGTGCAGCTCTGACTGAGAGTATGTGTTAGCAGGAGCTGCTTCCGTGTTAGGATCTGCTGTGAAAAGGCCAGGCAGTGGCAGCAGGGGATCAAACAGTCTCACTGTTGCTCTTGAGCTTATCATTAAGTTATGACAAATTGATGCATTAAACCTCTTCACGGGAGGTAAATTGAACCCATAGTTTACTCTGAAACCTGTGAAATAGTGCCATGGTAGAGAGTAACTAAGATTGATGAATTTAGCTGAACAAGTAAGTTTATGAAATATCCATTATATCTGGTAAAGAAAGTCAAAGTCTGTGGTTGAAAAAGTTAGCTTTGATTTCACAGTTCTAGCTTTGGCTTTTTCCTACAATGCTATAAGAAATGATACATGTTCTTTTAATAGCTTGCTATCATATATGAGCTAGGACCTCTGATCCCAACTCTTTTCATGTTCTGGACTGTTTAGATAGTAAATCCTAGATCTTTCCTTGCCTTGGTGTTGCAGTTGTGAATTTAGTCTTAGAGAGAATTTTCCTTCTCGAAGTAGATTCAGATGTGACTAGAACCCCTCAAGAAGAGTTTAATAAGACATCTTCCAGTCGTTCCAATACACTATAGGGGCAGCTGGGCAGAAATAGGGAGGTTTCCCAGTGTAAATTCCAAGAACAGATCAGTAAAATTGCTGGCAGTCAAAATATCCAGTGGTGCAGCTCTCTGTCAGGATCAAGCCATGGCAGTCTATCTCTGCACAAGGTATCTGCTAGCTCTGTTATGTGTGCACCAATTGCTGGAAATCCGTGGGGTCAGGAAGTGACATCTGCCCAGGAGGCCCTGTGGGCCAGGGACATATTTTCTGTTTTAAGAGGGGACAAAATAAACCGAGCTTCCACTTCTATCACAGTGCTGCTGTGCTGATAATCTAGTGCCGTATTTTGCAGATTAGGGAACTACATGCACTTGTGTGGAAAACTTCTGTCTCATTGTGAAAACAAGGATCTCTTCTTTTCATCCTGGCAATAGCCATCATGAAGAAAATAAACTTAGGAGTGCTAACGGGAAAATTAAGGCAGATTTTGCATGAGGTAGAATTAAAGGAATGAAAGTATTACATGATTTTCTTTGCTTTTATGACATTCTGGTCAATTCAATGATGTCAAATTTCATAGTTGTAATCCATTTCAAAAGAATGAATTCTAAATGGTTAGGCAAAGGTATGTGCTTCTTGTTCTACAGTGCTGTATTTGTGAAGGAAAAAAAAGCACTTGAAAACTCTGTTACTTTCCCAAGATACTAATATTATTATAACAAAGAGCTATCTTTTGTTATTTTCAGCCTGAAAACATTATGCTTCTAGACAAGAATATTCCTATTCCACACATCAAACTCATTGACTTTGGCCTGGCTCACAAAATAGAAGATGGAGTTGAATTTAAAAACATTTTTGGAACTCCAGAATTTGTAGGTGAGTGACCGACCCGTTCCTTTGTATTGTATTGCAAGATCCATGAAGAGGTTGAGACATCTTTTCAAAATTAAGAAATTAAGGGTAAGAGGCAGTTTCAATCTCATTGGTATCAAGGTGACCTGAATCTAGAGGTTTGCTTTATTTTTCTGAAATAGACGAAAGGTGCTTTCTTTAAACCAGATGGGCTACTCCTGTGAGAGTAGGTTGCTGCCAAATAAATATTTAGAGATGTAAATTCAGGATTGAGATTGTGAAACCCTGCAAATACAAATTACAATTTTTTACTTGTTTCCTGGGGCAAGTAAGCTCTCTGTGTTGTGGTACACAATTACATGGGTATCTCTATCATTGCTTTCTAGATAAAACTGCCTCACACTGTACACCTGTTGAGAACGAAACCCTCACCTCCCCTTAAGTTTTTCCACCTGATTCTCCTTTTGTTACTCACTGATCATAATTCTTATCTGTTTTGCTTGGATTTTAGGTTAATCCTACTCCTTTCTACTTGTTTCCATTAGAGGTTTGGGGGCTGAGGAGGGAATTGTAATTCATATTCCAGTTGAACACAGTAGTTACAGACACCTTTTTTCATCTCATTCCCTCACCTTGGTCTTTTGTATGCAGTCTTATGTGGGGATGCTTTCCAACAAGGAAATGTTTTTTGTAAAGATAATAGGGTTTGACATGGATAGCAATGTAGTCCAGCATGTAATTACAGTCTCTTGCCTAAGGGCTGTTTCTGACTGGGCATTAGAAACTAATTTTAATGGCACCAGTTAAAAACAAAGCAAAAGCTCAGATTCTTAGGGATAACAGTGTCCTTGGGAAGTGAAATAATTTATTTGTTCTAATTTGCGCTGTAATTAGTATATATCTGCTTCACCTTTATTCCTGAGTTGCGTTATGCTCCAGGTTACTCTATCTCTTCTAGACACCTGTGAACTTGAATTCCTATCAGGGCTATAAAACTACAAACAGTGAATCCTATAACCACCTTTTTTTTCCCGACCCATCCCCTTTCTCCCTCTTGGTAATTCTTGACCTGCTACTCAATTCAGCCTGGTAAAAATTTGTTATATCGGTTGCTGATGTTTGATTAAATTTTTCTTACAGCTCCAGAAATAGTAAACTATGAACCGCTTGGACTAGCTGCAGATATGTGGTAAGTTCTTTATGTTGTGTTTGGCTTTTTTGAAGGTTACTCTACTATTACTTTTTCCCAATTTGCTCTGAATAGAATCCATTATACTGCAACAAATTAAAACACTTAAGTGCAGTTAATAACTCTTTGTTCTGTCTTTCCGTTTTTATCCATTCTTTTAAATTAAAAGATAAGCATTTAATTTCTGCAAAATTACAGTGAAAAACTTTAATGATGGCAGTTATAGAGTTAACAGTTTGCCACTGTCCACTGCAGAGGAGCACTCTTAAAAGAAAACATGTTCCTGCAGTGCTTGTGACAGCTTTATTTATTTATAAGAGCACTGCATGCAGAGGAGACGTGCGTACTAATCTGATCTGCTGAGAAGGCAGGCAAAAGAAGTCACCCCAAATAAAACATCCTTGCTTCTGTTTCTTTGTATTACTGATGTGTACTGTAGTAAATACCTGCCAAAGTAGAAATACATAAAAAGACTTGAAATATCCCCATTACTTTAAGTTATATGTAAAATTCACATTTTCCCTGAAACACCATTCTCTGAGAGAGATTAGCAGTTCTCTGAACCCACAATGACTCTCCTGCCTATATAGCAGCTACTGTTGACTTTTTCATGTGGTGTACCTTAAGAAGAATACATGTCATGTAGAACCCCTGCAATTAATCTCTTTTGTTTTTTAGGAGCATTGGAGTCATCACCTACATACTGTGAGTACTATAGATTCACTCCTGTAAGTGTTCCTAAAGCTTGTTTGTACTAGTATGAAACAGCTTCCCTTTAGTCATTTAAGAAATGAGCTGCACACATGGAGTGGGCAGTGGTTTGTCTAATGGGCAAATGTTACCCTGCAGCCTTTTAAAGTTTAAAATAAGGGGTAAAAGAAGTGGGGTATTCTGAGCAGATGAAGAACAAACATCTCTAGCATCACCAGGCATTTCTACTTTTTATGGGACCTCATCAGCTCCAAGTGGTAGAAGATGGAAAGGCCCAAGCATATTGGTCCCTTGGAGAAGGGCCGTGAGCTACCGGTGTGTGGAGAGAATAGAAATAGCAAGTATAATAGTATCATTTACAAACTGAGTTGTTTCAGGTAAACAACTGATTTAATTTGCTTGTAAAGGCAGCAGTCTAGATTACTATGTGTAAATACAGTCACTCATATTCAAAAAGGTGAATTTGAGCTGGGATAGGAGCAGAGAAGTTGACCCTGGGAACTGAGAATTTGTCATACAGGAGGAAAAATGGCTTCTTAAAGCCAGTAAAGCAAAGGCTGGTTGGGAGTATCATTGCAGTCAGTAGGCACAAGGGAAAAAAAAAAAGACATACTTTTTAGAAGAGAAGCGTGTCAACTGGGGATGAACAAATAAAAGTAGGAAATTATGATAAGCTCAAACTCTTGAAGAAATGAGGTTCCGTGAACAACCTGGGGGCAAGCAGTTGAGAGAGTTTTAAGATGGAGCTTGACAATTTGTGAAACTGCTTGTGTGCAGATGCACGCAGTGGAGGGACAGCACTTGTTTCTGCAAGAATTCTTTCCTCTGGTTTGATATGAGAGTTACAGAAGTGGTCAGGCATCCTTGGACCTAATTGCTTCCCTCGAAATCAAGTTCCTGTGACTTCTGGGGAACAGTTCATGGTGGATACAGCACGCTTGGAAATGCCTCTCCCAAACGTTCCTACCGTGGGCTTCTGCTGTTCCTTGTGACTCTGAGGACTAACTTGCTGACTAACTAAAGAAGGTGCATTCTAGTATTAAAGGGATTTACTCATACTGAGACCTGAACTCAGGTCTCAGTGTGAGTATGGAGGCTTGAAGGGGAGAGATTGTCTTTTCAGGATGGAAAATGTAGTGGAATTAAATCCACTCTTGGGCTATATCCATCGCTTGGGCCCCAAAGCCTGTAAAAGAGCTATGGTCTGAGAAATCGGATTCAGTGCAACAAATTCCCTTCTGTCCTGAGGGATACTTGTTGAACCCAAGCTCAGGTAAAGGGGTTTAAAATAATGTCCAGACCCTTGCCTTTTATCAGCACTCTGGTCTTCAGTGACCCCTACACTTGACAGGACATTAAACTTTGTAAATTGTTGTTTATGTGTGTTTGTAAATGATGAGAGGAAAACTTAAAAGTTGAAGATAAGCAGTTGGAAATACTTACCATGCAATTACAGAGATGCACTGCCAGCCAGGTTGCTCTCGAGGTTTTCCTGTTTCACTGAGAGTTCTGTCCTGGGCGGCAGAGTAATGAAGAGGGTTTCTGTAGGGTATCCAGTGAGGGAGAGCTGTTTGACCTGGTTGGCTAGTAATGACTGCCATGGTAATTAAGGCTGAAAATTGTCTTCCTACAAATGATCAGAAAAGAAGAGCATGCTTTTTATGATGGGAAGGGTCAGCTTGCATGATATGCTATGTACTAGAAATGTGTATGCCTTTAACTAGTACTGCCTGTTAATTTTAAAGCCTTTTGTTCTGAAGAATTCTGAATAAATGGGGTGTGTTGAATGATACCGCCTACTTTAGCAAACGTGGCAACAACCAAATGGATGCCCTCGTGAGGTGCAGAGAACAAAATGCCTACAAGTTCTTAATTCAGCAACCAGTGGAGTGATTCAGTGGGTTGTAAGGCCGAAATCTTTAATACTGAGGTCTGCTGTTAGATGTTTCCCGGCAATGAGTCAGGATATGACAAAAATAATTTCCATTAGGTGTTGGGATTTGAGAATCCTCCCATTTCACAGACCTCAAAACTGAGTTTCCAGATTTCAGAGGAGAATAGAGTGCTGTTGGCTTTGGCTTCCAGCAAAAGGCCAGAAGGTGGAAGTACAGCTGCTTCATGGCACAGTTTTGGGAAAGGGAAGAGAAACCAAGGCTTTAGGGCAGGTTTCCAAGCTTTAGTTTTGGAACAACGCCCATGTTCTCTGGCGATGTGCCTGCTTGTAGGCTTCTTTGTGGCTAGCAGAAATGGAACAAAAGCTTAAGAGGCAGTATGTAAAACCTGTTAAGAAGTGAGATCAACTGTGGCTTATGGGGTGAAATTTACTGCATCAAAGACAACTGGAGGACCTCACTCATGCCTTGCTGTGTCAGCTGCTTTGGTGTCATTGTATGATTGTAGAGGGAGAGGAAACACTTTATGCACTCTAATTTTTATTCTGTGGAAAACCAGATATAGTAGCTGGGGACTGGGCTGAATAGCTCAGGTGGTCCCATCTAACTTTCTGCTTACCTCCAAATTCCAGTCAACATGGTAGTGGCAATACACACAGGGTAAAAGGTCTGTTGGGCAGGATCATGTAAGCAAGCAGTTTACTATTCAAAACCTCCATTTAGATGCTAGGAGTTTGCTGCAGTCCTGTTTTGAGCCTGCTGTATCCTGAAACTACGCTATCAAAGTTAGACTTAATAGATAAGCTTAATAATAGCCCAGAAGATTTTTAAAAAAAGGATGAGATCAATTTTCTTGGTATAAATAACATTTTCTGTAAACTAGACTTTTGCAAGTCAGCATCCCTGTGGATTGGAGAAGGGAGGAAGGGGAGGGGAGCGAAGGCAGGGCAGGAGGAGTCTGCAGTGAATCTGTTCTGACACTTGAGTTTTATGGAGCAGAAGTAAATAGTCATCAGAGATGAAGGTCATCAGTCATAGCTGAGAGATAGGCAAAGCAGGATGAAAGCTTTTTCTAAGTAAAGATTGCTGAATGGCATTTTATTGTGATGATGTCTCCATTATATCCTTGCAGTTGGAGTAGAGTGCCAACAGAATGAAATTTTGCATTGTTCAGAAGCTGTTGGATTTTATTGCAGCCAATGTCCTTTTGTTTGTGGATTCCTTTTAACGAGCAGCATGGCCCTACCTCTCTGACGGGGTTGGCACTAGGCAAAACCATGCATCTGACTTCCGATCACACGCTGTATCTTGGTTCCAGCTGAGAAAGGTCTCTTGGCCGAACCCACTGTGCAGGGAAGTTGCCAGTATCTCTGTAGACAGAAAAGCAGTAGAGGCAGAACTTTTCCTACCCAAAGAAGATCTAAAGAAACGCTACTTCATCTGCTTGAAGCCAATAGAAGCTTCTGTCTGACAGCATTTGTGGGTTCATAGGGATAGAGACTTTCCTCAGCTGAAGCTTTTTCTTGTTTGATTAGCAATGACTTCGGTGTGCATTTCTATCTGTGTGTACACATTAGTGCTGCACTAGAGACTTTCAAGATGATCCTGATTCGTAACCACAGATGTAGTGAGCCAAAGCTGGACCTGTTATTTCCCATGTGGCATGCTGCTACAACACGAGATCCACAAATAATCCTGAGTGTATGATACACAGTCACTGTAATTTCATTAGGGGACCTCTGCTGCTTATTTTTCCACTTGACTATTCTTTCTGGCTTATCTAGGCTTAGTGGTGCATCGCCTTTCCTTGGAGAAACTAAACAAGAAACGCTTGCCAACATCACAGCTGTGAATTATGAATTTGATGAAGAATTTTTCAGTAATACTAGTGATCTGGCAAAAGATTTTATTCAGAAACTCCTGGTGAAAGATACGCGGTAAGAAGGGTCCGTTTGTCTCCTAAGATAAACCTGGTGAAACATAGCTTGAAGAGTAATCTGCAAAGCTTTCCCTGCAGCCGTGTATCGCCCTTCAAGAGCAAGACAGAAATATGCTGCTGTGCCCCTAGTTAATGGCTGCACCCAGAAATCTTAAGAAAAGGAACCATATCTCCTTAGTTAAATTTCACTTTCAGGGCTAAATTCTCACCTGAGTCAAGCTGATACAATACAGCGTAGGTGAAGGGCTGAAAATGGTGCACAAAAGTAACTACCACTCCAGTATTTCAGTCTATTAGGAACTACTTGCAGGGTGGTGACATGATCCAGAATATGCCACCAGTGGTGCAGGAGCAGAGAAATTTTCACATGTAGTCACAATGGAATTGTTCCATAAGTCTCTCTGCATCTGTTGCAATCACCTAAAATTTGTGTGACAGCTATGCAGATCTTTATTTCCAGTTTATAGGAACCACAGATTTTTTGGGTTTTTTTTTTTAGTTTTTCTTGCTTTTAATAAAGCTCATGCAGAAGTAGCATCTCCTTCCCTATGAATCATATTCATAATCATAATACTGTTCAGTCTAGATTTCTGAAAATCCTTGGGCCTTAGAATGAACTAGAGTAGGTGGGTGTTTGCACATGTCTAGCAACCTCCTTTTAAGAAAGGACAAGTCAGTGATACTGGTATTTGTCCCATGTGCAGAGACAGTCCTTGTGCATTTCTGCCTTTGATTCTCAGTGCTCTTAGTGTGTCATTCACCAAACTGCCACAATGCAGAAGGAAGTTGGGATTGATCAGAACGATTGCTAAGCTACACACAAGCAGTATGCCTCATGGAGAAACGTAACCCTGAAATCTGAGAGTTAGTTCTGGCATTATCTTTATAAATGCTTCATACAAAGCCTGGGAGAAGTGCAGGTCAATGGACTTATGTACCAGATATTTCTCATTCAAGGCTGTTTTTTGTGGTGTTGTTTTTTAGGAAACGGCTTACAATTCAGGAAGCTCTGTCTCATCCATGGATAACGGTAAGACTGAATAAAGACAGATGTTTTACCATGAGCAAAGCAGAGACAATAATCTCACTCTTATTTGTGTGTTAAATGGAAAAATGCCCTCTAAGTACTTAGAGACCCTAGGTGTCTTAAAGATGCACTGGGAAGAAATTGGTGGGATCTGACTAAATACTTGAATTTCTGCATATGACTTCTTTTATTATCATAACTTTCAAAAGCTTTGATGTTTGTTGCACATTACAGTATCCTGTGTTAGACTGGGCTATGCATTTTTCCATCCTCCTTCTCTGTTTGCATGGACATATACTATGTGTTGGGTTTAGTGCTTTCTTGAGTTGGCAGTTGACTACAGCCAATTTGGAAAATACATTTTCTCTCAAGATACAACTGCTGTACCAATTGTGTTGATTTGCTTAAATTTGTGTGTCTGTATGTATTTTTTCATCATAAAGATTGATTACTTCTGTGGATAAGTCTCTTACTGGAAATACATTTAGCTAATCTCAGCATAACTAATGAGAATTAAATTCAGTTTTCTTTGCATTGCACAAAACATTAACTGGAGTTTTTCAGGATTATTGTTTTTCCTCTTACAAATATTGATAGCTTTGAGACTGTTAACTGCTAAAAATTAACATGAAAATAAATTGTGTTCCTATTATTCATACTTATCACATTGGAATGAATGCATGTCACTTGTCATTTGTTTTTGGGTTTGTGTGTGTGTGGTTTTTTTTCCTTTTAATCACATGCATGAAGGAAAATTGTGAGAGCAGAGAATCTTCCCCGCATTGTGGAAGTTCAGACTGTATCCTTTGTGTAGAGTTTTTGAATTACTGCACTGTATTTTAAACGTTCAGTAATATTGGTTCCTCTGTCTGACGACTCACCAGCTGAAAGAAGAAATGAAAGTCCAAGAAAACAAGAAGGTTGAGAACACACAGCTGAAGACAAAACGCCTGAGAGAGTACACCATAAAGTGCCATTCGAGTATGCCTCCCAACAATACCTACATCAACTTCGAGCGCTTTGCCCGGGTAGTAGAAGACATTTCACTTATGGAACGGGGTTTCAGCACTTTGGCTGCATCCCATGATTCCGTACAGGAGGACATTGATGCTCTGGTTTCCATTTATAATGAGAAAGAAGCTTGGTATAAAGAAGAGAATGAAAGCGTGAGGCACAAGCTATCTCAGCTGAAGTATGAATACCGTAAAATTGAATCCCTGAAAAGACATCTACAAGATGATATCAAGACTGTAAGCGCTAGTCTTACAGGCATAACCGGGAAGTATGCTGATCTGCAGAGTCAGTATGAATCTCTCAGTCAAGAACTTTCTGAGGAACTCAAGTGGATACAGGATTTAATGAGTAGTTTTCAACTGGAAAATGAAGCCTGTGTGAATGGAAACTCTGACTCTGTTTTCAACAAAGATATTAATGAATCATTAATTGAGCTGTTAAATAGATCTCGCTGTGAAGAATTCCTTGCAGGGTTGAATCTTGATGTAGCAGAATCAAATCAGTAATGTTATAGATCAGGTTAGGTGCAGAGTTCGCTGCCTGTTTCAATGTAGAGCAGTTTAAGAAGGTCAATGTGTAGCTTCTACACAGCAACATTACCTAGAACTAAAATAGAAATTCTGATGTGTTCAAGGTGCTGACCAAAAGTGTAAACTGCCGGTGGTTTGTAGTGTGGAAGTTTTTTTCCCACATTTGATGTCTGAATTTACAGGAACTAGATTATCACAGTGGTATGGACACATCTAACCCTACAGTCTTTTGCATTGCCTATATCATACTACTTCATGTATTACAGTTCCTGAAAATTACTAAGTAATTAACTTGGAATAAAGAGTAGGTCAGCAGAATCTGAGTGCCTGGAAACTAATAAAAATCTCATGATAGCATCTCTGGCTGGGTGAAGGAAGCAGTCATGTAGACCTGCTGCAGGCAGTTCTATAGACCATATGAGAGAAATATTTCCAAAGGTTGAATCTGTCCTATAAAACAAAGTAAATGGTGTAGTAATTTAATATTTAGCTAGTACTGTGGGAATTCTCTCTGAAATGGCTGCTGATGAAGAAAAGTTAGGACTATTTTTTAGGCCTGTTATGCAGGGTGAAATCCTTTACCATCAAAGGTGTTAGCTGTTGATTAATGCTTTAGTTTAAAGTTCAGCTAAGTTTCCTGTCCTATACCAATGAAATCCTATTCAAAAGATATAACTGGGCACTTGTAATGACCTGATGAAATAACTGTGTATGTAATTTTCCAGAGCAAATATTAATTTGTGAGTGATAAGTGATAACATAGACCTCTAGTTTGCTCTCTACAGTAAAGATGATGACAAAGCTCCCACTAATTTAATCTGTGGTGTGGGATTTGAGACCAATGTTCTTGCTGTGAAGATTTTTTTTTCCTTAAGTTTTAGGAAGTAAAAGTTGACCCCAATTTGAATCATGCCCTGCTGTCTTGTATTTCAAAGGAGTCATTTGATTATACTGTATTAATATGCACAGATGTACCCATCTTGGTTTTGGACACAATAAATAGTTATTTATGCAGGATGCAATTGTTCCCTGATCATGTGGTTAGTGACTGAAAAAGAGATGTCAAGTTTCTGTGCACTGAAAAGAGTTGCCAGCACTGAAAAGAGTTGCCAGCCTAGGTTCTGCAGCTAGTTTAGAGCCCCTTTGCTTAGCTGTATGAATTTGCTGCAAGGTGACTGTTATGCAGCTACAGGAGTCAGTGGGGTAGTAGCCAGGCATCCCTGCATCACTGCTCAAGTCCATCTAGAGTGGATCTTTTAATATATAATAGAGTATGTTTTTCATTGCCCAGCTTTCCTCCTCCTTTTCCAGAAAAGTGAATGGCATAATTAAATTGAGCTGTTGTTGTTCATAACATCATTAAGAATAATGTTTCCTACTTATAGATAAAAAGATAAAAGCACATTCTAATCTTGTTTGTGTATAGTGGACCAATCACTACTATTTCCTCATAAAGATGAGCAGAGGCTGGTGAAAATTCAGAGTTCTGGAAACAGTTATTCAGTAGGGGTATTGCTATTCCTGTCATTGCACTTGTTGGAGGATGGAAACTGGATGTGCTTTCTGTGGCATCTTTCTTTGCACAAGTTGTAAAAATTTCAAAACCCACCGAAGTAGTGTAGGGAGCAAGGAGATGTCCCTAGCAAGCTGGTGTTGATGGTTGGGGAGAATTGGGCTCAACTGTTGACAAATACTATTGAGTATTTCACTTGTGTCCATTTTTTATTCTCTCAGAATGCTTCAGCTGTCACTTCTGCAGGTTCCTTTGAGCTCGAAGGCCCACAATACTGTCTGGGGGAACCAGATATTTCATGAGGGAAGTTCCAATTCTTGAAAAGTAACTTAAAGCCTACTGAGAGTTAGTATCTGCAGAAAGGACTCGAGAAAGAGAGTCTGCCATCCCTCAGCCATGATCTCATATTCTCTGTTCATTTTCTTTATGAACAAATGCACTGTCACGATGAGAAGGAATGTTAAATGAGGCCACTCTGTTCCTGAGCATGTTTGGGTGAGGTTAATACTGTTGTGACTCAGTCCTTGAGGCTAGTGCTCTCTGAGCTGAAGGAGGTCACTGACACACTGCTTTTGAGAAGATATTCTGATGATTGGGAAAATGACAAGGTCACTGGTTTGCAGGCTATTTAGAAATTGAGAGGTAGTTATTACTTGGGAGTACTGTGAAGTGACCTATTTTGATTCAGTGACGGTTCTACTGCTGAAAGGGCACTTGGAAATTTTTCATGATGATTGTACAGCTGACATTTAGCCAGTGACATTATTTCCACTTCAAATTGATTTCTAGTCACTGTTTTGTTGCACTGTACTAGCCATTTGCAGCATGAGGAAATGATATTTAATTCTTAAAATTCCCATTTCTGTTGTATGCAAATGGTGTATTATATCTGAGAAAGAGGCCTAGCTGATACCTTGGCTCCTTGAATTTCCCCTGAGATATCTGCACAAATGCTATACCTATAGCATTTGATGAGATAAGCAATTTTGTTGTTTCAAACATTATCAATTATTTTGCTGAAAAAAAATGTTTAAATCCTCACTGATGTGTCTTCCATTCTCCTTTGGTACTCTTGCTTCTTGAGGTATCTGGCTTGGTAGTTGTATTCCAGTTCAGTGGAAATATTTCTGGGTTATCCACCTCCTACATATGCAGATCAGAACTGTTGAAATGGTTGTCACTCCATAAACTCCATAATCTTTGGAGGGTTGATTCCTGGCCTGTCTCTCTTCACTTTTACAGACACAGTTTTGAACCTTTTTTTTCCCCTCAATCAGTCAGATACAGTTTTCTGGTCTATGCAAATGTTGATGTGGTTTTGGAGTTCAAAGGTGCTTAACTTTCAGAAGGACTGTGTCAGGGTTAGCGGATCATCTGTTTCTTAACACCAGATTAGCATCCAAAAATTTTAGACACATGTCTGCATTCTGAGATATATATATATATGTTTCTTCCTATTTTTCCATAGGTATTGCAGTCCTTTCTTAATGTATTTATTGCCAGGGTATCAATTTCTTGTGTTGACACACTCTGGGTATGGTTAAAGGACAAAGACTGAGTTTTTTCAGATATGCTGTAGCATGTACCCTCATCACTAATACTAAATGACAGCTAACTTTTTCCCATTTTATTATGGTAATGTCAGCTAAACGTACTGGAGTTTGATGAAATGCTGTGAAAATGATTAAGAGATTGGAGTGTCTGTCAAAGGGGGAGAGGCTAAGAGAGCTGGGATTGTTCAGTGTCAAAAAGAGAAGTCTAGAGGGGGGATCTTCTGAATCTGTATAAATACATGGTGGAATGGAGTTAAAATGGAGCCAGGCTCTCCTCAGTAGTATCCAGTGACAGGATGAGAGGCAACAGGCAGAAACTGAAATAAAGAAATTCTATTTAAACACAAAAAAATGTGTTTACTAAAGGAGCTGGAATGTGTTGCCCAGATTGGTTGTGGTGTCTCCATCCTTTGAAACCCAAGTGAGATGTGGTCCTGTGCAAGCTGCAGTAGCTGACCCTGTGCTGAGCAGGGCATTGGACTAGATGATCTCCAGAGGCCCCTTCCAGCTCAGCTGTTCTGTGATTCCTGGTGAGTCCAATGTTGACCCAAGCTGGCTATGGATTTACTTTCCTTGGGCCACCTTCTAATTTTGCTTGGGATCTGTCAGTCTCAGACTAATTGCAGAAGATTGCTCACAGTGGTAGTTTCCCTGAGACTTCCTGAGATTTTGATAAGCAGACAGGGTTTTATCAACCAGCTTCGTGAGACGCAGGAAGAGGCCTAGCTACTGTCTTGTGCCAGTTTAATATGTGGGTAGAGTGCAGCTAGTGATCTCTGGAGGTATTTCACATTCACATGAATTCACATGTTCTCCATTTTCAGATCTGACATGACAGCCTCAAACTTACCTGTGATGTTTAAAACAGCCTGGTAAAAGAAGAACCTGTAAAAACACAGTTCAGAAAAAAATGTGCTAGAATAAAATGAAGAGCCACATGCTGGAAGTTAGGAAGGGGCCCCAGTGTATCTTTGTTTTTAAAATATCCTCATAAAGGGCAAAATGTGAAAAATTGTGTCTGAAAATTTAGAAGGTAGCACGGGACCTAACAGTGTGATGATGCTGGGTTTAGTCCTATTCTGTCGTGATTTCTAGCCAGCATGTGCAAAACCCCTGAGCAGCAGTGTGCTGCAGTGCCGCAGATGCATTGACAACAGCTCCATCTCCTTTCTGTCAGGCCTCTGTGGAACCTTTTTGTTGCTCTCCTAATACCTTTCATAAAGGCCAGCTGCTCAACCCAGAGAAAATGGACATGGCACAGGTGTGCACTGAGAAGCACCTTAGCAACTTCACAAAATGCAAGTGTTGCCTCAGCACCCTCTCGCATCCCCTTAGTTACCTCCCTCTTTTAAGTCTGTTCCCAGACTTTTTGTTTTTTGTGTGGATCATTATGAAGGCTGCAGGCAGAAGTGGAGGCTGGAGCAAAGTCCATGCCATGTGATAACACCTTTTGTGCCAAGTCAAGTGGCTAGAAGGGGGCATCAGTGGAATTTCTCCGAACAATTTTGTGCGCAGGGCCAAGCGTGACCGCTGACTGCTAGTTTTCAGATGTCCTGTCCAGGCCCAGGGTGGACTAGATTTAAGTATTTTTCTTCCACTTTTACTTGTATGAATCCACAGCTTCCCCAGACAGTATTCTTTTCAGCCAGCTCCAGAGCACATGAAGAATCTTATGTATTTTATGCACCAAAGGGAGCCAAACAATAACATTGCTCTCTTATCTTCCAGCCAGTGGACAAGCGACAGGCTTTGGTTCGGCAAGCATCTGTTGTTAACATGGAAAACTTCAAAAGGCAATATGCTAGAAGGCGATGGAAGGTATGACAGTGAGCCTTTAATCCTTCTCATGTAAGGGTTCCCAAGCCTGATGGGATCAGAGGGCAAGAAAGAGCTTGAATGTAAAATTGTAGTACACAGTGGATAAATGAAACGGTTTAGATGTGTCTGCACTGCATATGTGTGGTCAAATACTCATTCTTCCCTCTCTCTGTAGCTTTCTTACTGTATTGTCTCATTGTGCAACCACTTATCTCGTTCGCTGGTGAAAAAGGTCCTGATAGAAGATGAAAGTTTGGTAGGTACATTTCTCAAACGGGAAGAAGAGAAGGACCAATTATACTGTGCAGTGATTTTTGCTGTCCTTGTATGCTTGCACAGCCCAACAGGGTGGTAATGGTTTAGAGTGGGAAACCAGACGGAACTGGGGCATCCCTAGTGTGTCTTTAATGCTGCTGTTAAGTTGTGTTACTGTGACAAAAATGTTAGGCAAGGAGAACTGGTGACTCTGTAAACCCTTTAGGTGCTAGCCACGTCTATTCTGTAAAGGAGCAGCATGGAGGCTGCGGGTTATGTTTGGATACCATAGCACTGAGGGTGCTGTCTGAGAAATGAGCTGTTGTGGAGAGAGCCTGTGCTGCTGCTGCTCTTGTCCCAGCTGTGTGAGGGAGGGTGGGGGACCCCTGCAGTGGACATTCTGGATGAAACTCTGAGATTTCTTTTAGTTCTGCTTTTCTCAATAGATGATACACTAATAAAATTACAATATCGTGTTTAGGAACATGGTATCTCATTTACATGACTGAAACATTGTGGCTCTTCTATTTCAGAGAAACTGTGAAAGTGACAGTGAGGATTTTCCACAAAGAAAAGCCACTCATCAAAGGAGAAGCAGCATATCTTAATGTAATGAGAATTCCATGAGCAGGAGACAGAGAAAACTTTAATCCTTGCTGAAAATAGCAGTCCTGGCAGCGGGCTTTGACTTCTTGTCTGAATTCCTGGTATGATGCTTCTCACTTCCCAAACTATACCAACTGCTGGATGATGTTACTAAATGCCTACTGAGCATTTTAGAAAACTGGGGATACGGATTCCCAGGGGAATGCCACAGCACAAGCACTGTTTGGAGTTCTTCTACATGTTGAGGGTTTCAGCGATACTTCAATCAACTTGTGATACCAACTGCACTCAGGACATACGGTTTCTGCTGATGTGCTTTTACTGCAGAATTCACATTCCATGTAGTGATTAGGACTGTGCATTATTATGTCAGTCAGGGAAACTGTTACTGAGTCTTAAGAAAAATTTTTAATACGATTTTTATGTTTGTTAATAGCATAAATATTTGATGGTAGATATCTTGACAGATTTTGTTAACTGTGTGCAGTACTCTGTTATTACTGTCATTGAGGAGAAAATCATAGTGCCATTACACACCATAACCTTGATTTCATGAACCTAGCAATAAACAGTTCTGTACTGCAATAAGAATATGTTCTGGCCATTATCTCTGGCTGAAGACTTAACTGCCATTGTCAATTTGAGTACAACTGATTGTGGCCATTGAGAGGATGAGGTAGGCCAGGGCAATTTTTGGATGAAAAGGAGAAAAAATTCTGTAGTGACTTACATACACCCAAATACATTTTTACAGAATGATGACAGGATGTTTCCCCAAAATAGAGCACTTAAAAACCCCAGGTATATGAATGTTTTTTTAGAGTTTATTATTGTTTTAATTTATTGTTGGCAAATGGGAGATTCATTAACACCTATTTGTATAGGTGCTGTTTACATGTAACAGAAACTGCGGACATCTGTGTTTTATTCAGGGGGTTGTATGCAAAATTGAGGAAGTAAGCACTTTGATATTAATGTAACGTCTTTGTGCTAGGAAGTTGCATCATTTTAACTATATTAGCTTCTAAGCCAGTATTGTTCAATTGGTACCAAAAAATGTGCATAGACTGGGTTATTTTTAAAATTGAGTATATCAGTTGTTAGAAGTTTTTATTTATTTTGCCATTTAATAAATTAAAAATCAGAAAGCAAGGCTACTAGAAACAACTATAGATTGACAAGGAAACTGGTTTTGTTTGGCTTTATGGTTGTCACTTCTAGGCTGAGGTTTTAGAGCTCAGGGTGTTGAAAACTAGTATCAGGTTAATATTGCCTGGCTTCCAGTTTCTAAGAAAGAAATAAAAATACACTGCTTTTATTTGTAGCTTTTTATCCTTGGTTAGGCAGAGACTAAAATGCAGTTGATGAGAAAGTATTTCTGTGAAAGGAAGGAAATGTATAAGAAGCATTGGAGGAGAGAGGTAGAAAGTAGAATTTGAGGGAAGAAGCATAAAATGAAGGAGATGGGGGGGAAAAAAGCATTGGGGAGGAATGAGTATGAGGAGGATATGTAGGGAGCAGAGGGACTGGGAAGGTTGAAGGAAGGGTAAGAGAATGTGGATATAGGAATTGTGGGAGCAGGAGAATTAATATTTTGGCAAATATGGCACTGCATTTTGATACTGTTTCTTTAATTTCATGTCTTGTGCTGCCTTAGCCTGTGACATGTGCCTGGTCAAGGGATAATGAGCAGGGAATGGGCTTTTCTTCACATCCACTTAAAAAATGTATTTCTGAGCTTTCTGTGTAATTTTTGAGGCAGAATCTTCCAAAAGCTCTGTAATAATGTATGTATTAAGAGGGAGCAGTAATAGGACAAACTATTGTTTTGGCATCTGGAGGGGATCTTTCCTAAATAGAACACTAAACATATATATTTGGTTAAAAAGCTGCCCAGCTTACCCACCAAATTTTGCTTCCTGCTTGCCCTGTCCCATGCATCACTATTACTTCATTCCCTGGGCTATGGAAAACCAGATAAACTCTGAGCCGGGATATTTTTCTGAATTACAGGACTTTCAAAACACCTTCAGTTTCCAAATTAAGAGTTTGCAGGATGTGTACATAAATTGCACTTCTGAAAATTAAGCCCTGCTCAAAAGAGCTGTTGAGTTTTTGCATCAGAACTGTGCTCTTACAGAGATGAGGTCGTTCTTCATTGGAAAATCCGAGCAAGTGCTGAGCAGGATGAGATGCAGTAGAAAGGCAGACAGGAGTGCAAGGCAGTCTGGAGCTATAAGCTCCAGTTTGCTATTTCTACATGAATAAAAGATGTAAGGTGGTGTGAGAACAAAGACATTACAGGCAGCTCATGGCGTTTGGTCTTCAGTCATCTTTTTGCCCAGGTCAGCTAAGGACAGGAGCACTGGCTAGTCACGGAAGAGCAGCAGGGTTGGCCGTTCTCTGCGGCACTCAAGCGTTGCGTGGCTTCACGTGGCTCCCGAGTGCTGGGGCCTTCATTGCACAGAAACCACAACCAGCAGCGCTCGTGTCAAGCCAAACTATTCCCTGACTGTTCCAGATAGGAGCACACTGTAAGTGTATAATCTCTTGTTCTCGGGGCTGATGTTTGTGATTTGTTAGGAAGTTTTACAGTGTTTTTCCACATGTGGTTGTCTGTATTTATCACCATAGCTATTCCACTGAGGTGGAAATTCAGCCCTGCTTCAGGGAGGCGTGTCTGATTAAACTGTTTACAGCACTGGAGGGCACCACTTCAGTGCAGGAGTTAGTTTTGTTCTTTACCATCGGTGGTTTTTGAGGAACAACCTCAAGGTTCCTTTTAATAAGGAGAGGAAAAAAAAAAAAGGCATGGAAGGGAGGGTGGTGGTGGGAGGGGAGATGTAGTACACTTCACTGAAGCAGTTTGTTACAGAATTTACTTTGGTGGGGGAGAAAAATCTATTTTCTGTGTATTATTTTTGAGCTGTAAGGAACCTGGCATAAGTGAAGTGACAGTCTGAAAAAAGCAAGTATTTTTTTATTAAAATAAGAACTATTTTTGTTGCTGTTTTAGCGGTGACTTTTTAAAATCTGTGTGCCTAGATTTTTATTAAGCGAAAGACTGATTTTTATGTGCCCAGAAATAGTACAGGCACAACAGTAAGAAGTATATTTGTTGTTCTGATTTGCTAATAAAACGTTGCAAAACAGGACGAGCGTCTTCTCTTTCCTTCTGCCTTGGCACGCGAGCTGGCGCACGGTCGGGGCAGGGCGCGGGCCGGGCTGGCCCCGTTCGGCCCCGGGCGGGCGGTGGGGCCGCTGCCGGCCGAGGGGCCGCTGCCGGCCGAGGGGCCGCTGCCGGCCGAGGGGCCGCTGCCGGCCGAGGGGCCGCTGCCGGCCGCGGGCGGGAGCTGCCCCCGCAGCAGAGGTAGGCGGGTTTGCCCCACGGGCTGCGGTGGGCCGCGGCCATCTCCCTCCCTCCCTCCCTCCCTGCGGCGGCGGGCGGCTGAGCGGGGAGCCGGGCGGTGGCGGGCGGTGTTTCCCTGCCGGGGACGCGGCCCGGCGCTCGGGGCCGCACCCGCAGGTTTCAGCCCTTGGGCCGTCGAGGAGAAAATGGAGGCGCTGCTGTGAGGGGCCGCCCTGGTGGCGGCGGCCGTGTGGGGCCAGCGGGTCCGGGCGCGGCCAGCGGGTCCGGGCGCGGGTCGGGCCACGGCACCGAGGCCCTCTGGAGCAGCCGACACCGTTATTCCCCTCACCTGAGGGGACAGCCCGCGGGCAGCCGGCGCTCGCTGCAGGCAGCTTGGCCTGGGGTAAGGATGGGCTCCCGGAGAAAGCGGATCCGATGGCTTTTTCAGGAGGACCGTTGTGCTGCGTGGGACTGCGGAGTAGCCGGCACCTCAGCACCAAGCGGCCTTTTAGCCGGAGGGAGGCAGTAGGCTTGCTGTTAGCCCCGTGCTGGCGCGGGAGGGGAGGTGTGATGGACCGTGCTTCCTCTCCAGGACTGAGGTCCCTACACCGCAGCCCTGTGTCCCGCAGCCTTAGGGAGTGAGGTAAGCCTGTCTCCTGACCCCAGAAGCTCTGCGCACTGTGTCTGGTGTTACCTCTAGTCTGTGCCGTCTCAGATCCCTTTACTGTGCATCTAGTGACTTTTGTATCATTCCTATCCACATTTGTATGTAGATTAGGGAATCTGTATTTGGCACGGAGAAAAAACAGGTATATGTTTAACAATGTTCAGTTGAGAATTGAGAACTCAGAGGCATTTCTTTTACTTCTCTTCCATATGGTCACTTGATGACCATTCTTCATATTTTTCACTTAAATGTCTACTCTGTCTTCACATATAAACCTCAAACTTTATCAGCTTTAGTACTCAAGTGGTAGGTAGCATGTGTGTTTCAGTGAGAGGAGTTAAAAGCAGTGGTGGGCCAGATCCACCTTGCTGTTGGGCAGATATGGCAGGGCACCATCACCTGGAGATGATTATGAGCCTGATGAAGTGATATTCCATCTGGAGCAGGAGGAATCAGGGTGCTTGTACCCCAGCTGGGGTGACCAGATGTGCTGCCTGAGGCTCAGGGGCAGAAGTTTGGTCTGGAGACAGAGCTTGGGATGAGCTGAGAACATGAAGGTTTCAGGCAAGAAGTCGAGGCCCTCATCAGAGTGACTTTGCTGAGGGAAGAGTGGTTTGAGAAAAAGCCCTGGGGAGCCCTGATGGGGTGGAGAATGGGCTTTGGCTGTGTGATGCGATGGGAAGGAATGGCTGACCTGGTTGTGGGTCTGGGGTGGTGTTTGCCCAGGAAGCCTGTGACTATGCCCTATGTGCAGCATACCCCACGTTGGAAACGTGAGGCTGTGGGTTATTCAGAGGCCTGATAGCATGGACCTTTGTCTCTACCTGCAGCTCTACACGCTGGAGACTTTGCTTCTCAGGTTTCTCACTGTGTCACTGCAGTTATAGTTTGCTGTTATTTTTGAGGGGTTAGGTGAAGAGACTGTCACTGAGCATTAGCTTTTTATAGCAGTTCGCTGTAACATGTGACCATCAGAGGTGTAACATTTTCATATTCTACTTGGAACTGTGCTCAGTCACAGGCCTTTTTAGGGTGGGAGGTATCTGCTCAACAAAATCAAGTAAGAAAAATAGTGTCACATCAGTAGTTCCTAAAATACCTTTATTTCTGAGGATAAGCCTCATGAGCCATATATGATGCTTTGTTAAAGGTCATTGTTTGAGGCATCCTGTAGTAGTGTGTGAAAATTGTCTTAATACAACAACTATTTGGGAAAAAAGCTTTTAAGTAATTCAGCTGGCTTTTAAATCTTTTTGCTCTCTCTACCTAAAATGTTATAATGTGTTGGTATCAAATTTGAATTTCATTATTGTTTTGAAACATGGAAAAGCCTTTCTAAGATTTAGTTTAGAGCCTCTCATTCAGTCGATAAAGGACAGGAAATGCTAAATTTTTAGTCCTGCTCATGTAATTCAAGCAACAGAAAACAATGTAAGGATGGAGTGAGTTTTGGTCTTGGTGCTGAATCTTGTCCCAGCTCCTGCTGGGCCCTTAAAAGCTGCAGGAAGTAAAGCTAAGCCCTCAAAAGTCTGCAACGAGTGAAGTCTAATTTTGAAATGTGAATGGTTCAGAGTCCATGATCATGAAAAGTTGGAATATGTAATGCTACTCTCATCTAGAGGACTCCATTTCCCTGCATCTGCACCCAGATCAAAGCAAAGAAGAAAGGCTTTTCTCAGTCTGGTGCAGGAGCTTACAGAGTGTAAGCTAGTGGTAGTTAGAAGTCAACATTTAAAAATGCAGTGTCCCCTGCACAACACGTATCTGTGCCTGTATTTATACTATTATAAGGCAAATCAATGAATTAGGGACTCCAAATCCTTTCTTGGTGTTTGGTTATTCTGCTGGGAAGAAATCCTATGTAGAACATCTGGAAAGATACAAAGCAGACAGATGTGTAATTGCAGTAGAAAGCCATTTACTGGGGGCGGATCACTTGCCAACAGTGGATTGTCATGCCAGGGTCCAGAATAGACCCTGCTATTTAACAGATTTGCAACTGGGGCCTGTGTTGTTACATAAATGCTGGCCTAAATTTATTTATGATTTTTTTATTTTAAAGACTGACTTCATAGAGCTATTCCATATGCGCGGTGTTGAAAGAGAGATATTATGCAGGAGAACATACGATTTTCTGAAGTTATTAATGCAAAGTCAGTTGGATTGAGTGTGACCGTGGTAAATTAAGTGATTGATCAGTTAGCAGGGTGAGCTGTATAAAATGATTTTAGATCTCTACTTTTGGGCTTTCTAGAGCATGTAAGGCAATTTATGATTTTCTTGTTGAGTGTATCCTGGTGTTACTTATGGAGTAGTAAGAACAGTCAGGCATGTGGAGCTTACAAGTACCTTGACTTTTTGCCATAGTTGATAGCTTTTTTCAGACGTCAGAGGAACCTAGGTAATGCTGCTTACAGGAGGGGGATCTTGCGTTTTACATATTATAGTTGAAGAGAGGTTGAACCAGATCTTTCAGTGTTTGCTCTCTGTTTCCTTCCTGTAGTTTCTCTTCCCAGTTAGCTAATACCTACACTGCAGAACTGATTTCCTGGGTCTCAGTGCTCGGAATCAGTTGATCTAACCTTCTTTTGCTTTGAAAGATGAGGCCATTTAGCCTGCAATGGTATGTGCTTTCAGTGCATTTTAAGCTAAAATACACGAACTGTTCTTGTGTGGCTTGTGTCTATCAGAGTTCTCACCTTTTCATGGCTGAGAGCTCTAATCCCTGGGGTAGAGAACAATGCTCACTGTCTTTGGTCTGAGCAAGCTCTGAGTCCTGTATGCAGTAGAGAAGCAGCAGCACCTCTTGGAGCTGTGTTGAAAGACTTGGCCTTCCCCACAGGAGAAGGTTGGTGCCTGATTCTGGGGAACAGTTCAGGGCTGCCTCCAAACCGAGGGAGACACTTTCCCACAGTCCAGTACAGCACTGAAGGAAAGGAACCTTGAAGAAGAGTTAGGTTTCAGATATACTTTTTTTTCTCAACCTCTCCTTGTGGCTTCCTGGGGTAGTTCCACATTGATCGCACTGCTTCTGGGAATGTAGAGAGTGTAGGTGCTTTGTGCCAGCTTCAGGTGGAGGGTGGGAGTCACAGTCCTACTAGATAATGCCTGAAGGGCTTACACAGCCCTAATCATCCCTCTGGTTTGTGGTGAAGCAGGGACTTGTAGCCAGTCTGAGTGCCATGCTACAGCCTGTTCTTTTTAATCACTGAACTTCATTGAAGGTTTGCCCTGTAGCAGAGAATGAATGGGGGAGGAAGGAGTTTGCTTTCCTTCATGCTTGCTGATTCTTGATATAAACTGTTAATGTAAAAGTGATCTGAGAGCTTCAGTTGACAGGTACTGCCAGATAGCCTGATCTCAGTCTGGAGCTCCCTTAGGAAAGTGTTGTCAGCTAGAATCCTTTTTTAATCTTTGCTTTTTCTCTTTGGCTAGGAAGTGTGACCTTCTTTCCCAGTTTCAGATGGGGGAGTGTGGTTAGAAATTTATTGTTATCCTGTTAAGATCTGTTAAGAATTATGGAAATTGTTTTCTGTTGTGTAGAATGATTTGAAATGTATAACAAGGTGCTGAAAAACAGGTTGAAAAGCTTTTTTTTTTTTAAAAAAAAAAAGTGCTGAAAAGCATTTAGTGTCTTTCAGGAATGGTAACGCCAGTTGTTTAGCTTAACCTGGTATACTAGGTCACTGCACCTAGTACCTAAGATATGCGAGTTCAAAATTACACCTTCACCTTGACCACACCACAGGGACAGCAAGACTGTTCCTAAGTGTCTGTTTCATGGGTTTTTAACACACTTCAGAGGGCAGACAGTTTGTTGGATATGCTAATTAATTAACTGTAGAATTGCACTGTTTTGAACATTAGCACATCTCAAAAGATGCTGTTTTTGTTTAATGGGATAGTTTTCACAGCCTCCCAAATGTGGATGAGACGCACTTGAGGTGTCACAGTCTGTATACCATAGCACAGACTAAGGCCTGGAGATAGCTTTGTCAACAAGATCCATATGTTCATAAGGAAAATCTGCCAGTTTACACTTTTCACAACATA
This sequence comes from Athene noctua, assembly GCF_965140245.1. Lineage (NCBI taxonomy): Eukaryota > Metazoa > Chordata > Aves > Strigiformes > Strigidae > Athene > Athene noctua. The sequence continues at coordinate 19,704,350 of NC_134049.1, read as the reverse complement.
GTGTGGAAAAAAGTGATGTGGCTTTCACGCAAAGGAAAAGTTTGGGTTTGTAGGGAAAGACCTCTGAACAAAATCTGTAGGAACAAAGTTAAACATGCTAGTACACTTCTCTAAAATACCAAGCATGGAATATTTTTGGAGACCACCTGGGCTCCTTTCTTACTGTCTTGCTTTCGAAGTTCTTGCTCTCTTCTTCCCACAGGAGCTTTCTTGCCTTGTTCTCCCACCCCAAACTGTACTTCCACTCAGATTTTTCATTTCAAGGAGCACTGGCTGTTTTTTGCTTTAAAAATTCACAGTGGGGGAAGTGCAGATGTTCATTATCTTTATTTTTAAAATCCTTTCAAGAGGCTACAGACTGTTAAAAATGTGACTGAGAATTTTTTTCCATTAATGATGATGAATGAAATGTTTATTCTGTTTAATGGCTTTGGCTTCACTGAGTGAAACACATCCTAATGGACTGTTCAGACGGGTTCTGCTTTTGAGAAGTTCAGGTAACAGAAAGTTACATGGGCCAAAGAAACATGGGATAATACAGACTGTTTCACCAGTGGATGTCATGCCTAGCCTGCCTGGCTCAGTTTAGAACTGTCTGTTCAAATAATTTATGTCCTGTATTAAAGGTAGACCAAGCAGTGTGTCCTCACACCACTGAATCTATTTGCTGCCAGAAAACTCTCCTAATAAAAAAAGAGGGCAATAAAAGTCTCTTCTGACAACTTCAACCTGAAATAAAACCAAAACAATACCTGAATGTGACAAAAATGGCAATGCTGCCTTCAAGTCTGGGACATGACTTTCAGTGCCTTTGGGACAAGCAATGCATGCTCTTCATGGCAAGATCTGCGCTAGAAGTCTGTCATACCTCAGCTTCAAGCAATTTGTGTAATTAACATTAATTAAAATACTTAATGACCTGCTGTGATCTGAAGTGTCTGTCTCTCCCTTTGTCAGTTGTTACTGCTCATGTATAAGGGGATGCTTGATCTTTAAGGAACTTTGCAGTTCCTTAAACTTGCAGAAACTTTGAAAGTCGCTGGGTGGAATGTTGTTCATTTGGGAGACACAGATGAGCAGTCCAGCCCCAGCAGTGAAGACGACTGACCTGTCCTTGATAGTGGTTTTACTGACATTGAGCTTCTTGGAAAACATGCTTAAAATCAGAGGGCTGAGTTCTGGGGATTGCTGATGATCGGTTGGGAGTTGCTGTATGTATCTCAGGTAAGTGGTTCATTGCATACAGCTGAAGCAACTGTAACTTTGGTTTGAGTGGTGCTCGTTAGGGAGGCAGCTACATAGCTGCAAGGCAGTATTTATCTGCAAGTGGTGAATAGATACTCTTCAGAGGCTGAGGTGAATGTAATGGTTTCTTCTCCTGTCACCACTTGTGCAAAGCATAGCCTGGAAGTAACACACTAAGTGAGAAAACTCTTACCACTCCAAATGGCACTGTCCTCTGACAGGAGGCCCCCAGCTGCGGGGCTTTCAGTTCAACAGGACTGACTGAGGGAATCCTTCAGGCTCTGGAGGGTGGCTAAAGGCAGATACTTGCTGAACAGTCCCCAGCAGGGTTTGGGCTGTGTTCCTGACTCTGCAAGTGCAGAGAAAGCTCCACCCAGAGGTCAGGGCACATCCATGAAAAGAATTAGATTCAGTTCCACTCCCTAGGGAAAGAATCGGTGAAAAACCCTCCTCTGAGGCTGCAGCAAACAAACTTTCCTCAAGAAAAAGTTGTGTTATGTGGGACCAAAAAGCACCTCCCGAAACAGGTAGTCTAATATTTTTGTTCATGTCTCCCACTTGAGCATAAAATGAGCTTAGTGCGGCTTTCCTGGGAGGCTGATAGAACACATGGCCCTAAATGACTGTAAATCAATCTGGTTCCATTTCACTCCACTGCTCATGAGTAATACAGATGGTACCAACTCAAGTAAATACATCTTGCATGGCAACACTTGTCATGCTATGTATTACACCTGTGCCAAGACCTGATAGTGGATGGTGAGGGGTGCTTTCCCTCGGAATCTCAGCACCCAAATTTAAGACTGATAAAGCAGTTAACAAATTTTTAATTTTGTTATTTTTGTTGAGGAGTTTAATTAAGCAATTGTATAGTAAGTATTATTAAGATGTAGTATCAGTGTCTTTCTCAGACTACTTTGAAACTAATTAAGCCTACCCAAGATGATGTGCAGTAATTAAGAAAAATATATCTAGGCTTGGGGCCATAACACACCAAATGACAGAAGATATGCCATATACAGTCATTCTGGGACTGTGCTGAGGAAAGAGCACCTGATCAAAGTAAGCTACATTCTTTACAATTGTTTTCTCCGACCTAAGAAACACTAAACAGGACTGTAAAGCAACAAGCCAAGACGGTCCATGTAATCCTTTTGTGAATGCAGGCCAGCCAGCACCATGGGAATGTGTCTTGATATGTCTGAATTTGAATAGGCTTTCAGCTTGTTGGAACAGGTTTGTTTATTTTAGCCTTTTGGGGTTTGTTTTTGGTTGGTTTGGGGTTTTTTGTTTGTGTTTTGTGTTTGGTTTGTTTTGTTTTGGTTTGGTTTTTTTCTGATAAGTGTAGATAATGCTAGAATTAACAGCAGGGTACAAAGCAGAAAAGCCTGAGGTGGTTAACTGTACAGCTGAAATCAGTGTCCTAGCTTTATGTTGCTGGTGCTGTTTTGTTTTAGGTTTTGTCATTTTTTTCCCTTCTTCAAGTGTTGCCTACAGTATACTTTGTATCACTTACAGATGAGGGGATGCTAAGTATTTTCTGTAACTTGGGTTCATACAACGTGTTAGCAAATAGATAGAGGATTAATTTTGGACTACCACATACACCTTGACATAGTTGCTTTCTTTGTGCAAAACGGGAATAACTGTTTCTAGCCTAGAGTTCTCTCTTTGTACTGGTAGTGTTTTCCAGCCTTGCAGCATACATTTCACACATTTTTAAAGACTGAATAAGAATTAAGTCAGTGGGAAATTGTCTGCTACAGATCAGCGTATAGAAGCAGCATAATGGTCTGATGCAGGCTTACTAAAAGGTTGTTGTCGGAGGCTTCATGTTAGTACAACTCAGTGTATTTGGATACAGTAATAATCTTCACCTGTGAGAAGATGAGCATCTTCTTAGTGGTGTAGTTGCTCACACTTGTAATGAGTGACGAAAAAGAGTATGGTTTAGCCTTACATTATGCCCAATATTAGAAAAGGTCTTCATTGTGAATTGGTCATGCATATCACCAGTGAATTCGAATTTCCTCAGGGTGTCTGGTTGAGAATGTTTTTATTTGCGACGCTTGTTTCTGAATTCTTAAAATAATTTGTACTGTAGTTGTTGCTAGCATTAGAAGAAACTTTTCTAAAATTTCAAGCTGTTTATCTGTATGGGAACCAAAATGTGTCAGTTGTTCAGTTTGAAGGAAAAAATAGTGAAAACAAGATTAGGAGCAATTAGGAGTCTCATACTGTGTATGCACATGCTTATTTTGTTACAGTAAATGTTGTTACTTATTTCTTGAGTGTGACATTGGATTCATACTTCTGCATGGTCTCTGGACAAAACATATATTCAACTTGCTCTAGTTCTTCAGAATATAGAGTAAAACTTCTCAGAAGAAATGGAAACTCTGTTTGGAAATTGAGCAAAATGAACTTCCAGCATTCCTATGGGAAGCTTAAAAAAGTTGAAAAGCCCGTTTTCCATATTGAATCAACATTAATGTTCATTTGTTTTATTGGTAATAAAGGAAAACTAAGAATGTTTAAATGCTTTTTCCAACAGGTGTGTTTTTTTTTTTCCCCCGGTCTTTTATGCATTTTTGTGTTTGTAGCAGCTTTGCTTATGAACTCCCTAGAGAACCAGGGAACAAAAGATTACACAGAAGTTTTCTAAAAAAGTTTATAAAACCCACAAATTTGCAAAATTTAGAAAATTGTTAAAAGTTACAAAATATTATGTAACTTTCAAATCAATTTTTGTTATGCAGATGCTTTTAAATCAAGCTTCCATAATGTTTATGTGTAATAAACCAATCCTCTACTTAATAGCTATGTACAATTATTGCCAGCCGAAAGAAATGTAGTGTTAATGTCTTAGTATTGTTCTAACTGTATGAAGTAAAGATTTTCTTTCCTTACCAAGTTTTCTTTCTAAGTGACTACTAGAACTTTCATATGCCCTGTTCCTTAAACTCTTCTTAGGCATTACAGACCAGGTGTGTGATTTGCACCTGATGACATGCTAATTTTTAAGTACCTTGGAAGTAACACCATTTACTTCTGATTTTTGTTAGTAAAATATAAATAGGACTGTGATTTTTAAGGGCAGTTACTTCAGAGTGAGTATGTGTACAGCTACAAAATGTTAGTCAAGATTTCTTTTGATGCAAATGCTAAAAATCAGTGGAACGGAGACACAACATAATTAAAATTTGTCTGGTCTTCCAATGTCTTAGCTAATTAAAACATGAAAGAACCTAGCAAACTTGTTATTCTGTTTAAAATCTCATACCATGACTGTAACCATGGTATCTGAGCACCTTCTAGTCATGGACAGCTTTCACAGTTGTGTGAAATATCCTCTAGGGATTAGCAAGAAACTGATCAACTTGACTTTTTTTGTCACCTAGGTTCTTGCTCAGAAAATCACTAATGTTCATGAAACGACTTACATTCATGCTTATTTTTAAATATAGGCTTAAAATCTCCTTAACTTCTTACTGAACTGTAACTTTAGGAGAAGTTAAGCATCTGATCACTTCGTAGCCAAGATACAGAATTCACTGCTATGGGAAGCTGCTGGTACTTGGCTAGGTGTTATTTTTGTTCTCTGATTCAGTATCCTAAAATACTAAGTGACATTGTGTGTTTGGAGGTGCCCCATCTTGGAAACAATATGAGGCCGCTGTCCAGAAGCCCTATAGCTATTTTGTAAGGGTAGCTGTTGGCTGGGGTAGGCTGGCCAGTTTCCCGTTTCAGTAATTGCTTTTGGCGTGCCTGAGATGTGCCCTGCTGCTTCAATGGGATGCAATGTCTGTCTTTTGTTTCCTGCCCTATATTGTCCTGTAGTCATGCTCCCATGTCATGTTTGTATGCGAAACTATTGTGCAGCACAGCCTGATTCTTCATGCTGTAAAAACCATCATATTTGGATAGAGAAAAACATTTGGAACTGAATTAAAAGCCTGACCTTGAGCTCTCTGAAGGATGGGATCATGCATCTATTCCAGATGCTCTTCTAATGGGTTTCTGACCTATGCTGTTCTGTCCCTCCGTTTAGACCTAAGCATCCCTGGCCGCCTTTGCAAAGCCTGAAAATCCTTCTCAGCAGCCTCCTTCAAGGGAAGAGCCCCTGCCAGTGCTCTTTCTGTTGCTGTAGACTATCTGTCTTGCCTCAATTTAGGCGTAGCTGTTGATCCTGGGGCATGTTAGAGCAGCCAGGAATGGAATGAGCACTGCTTGAAAGCTTCTAATGTCCCACATCGGTGCCTGGAAAGATGGACAGGCAGGTACCATCTCTCCTGCCCCCCCTGTTATTTCACTGTTGTTTTGCCTTACCATCTCCCTGTTCCATGTGCGTGATGGCCTAATCTGTTCTACAGTGCTCAACTCTGGTACAGCTTCATGCCAGTAATTCCCTAGTAGGGGATGGCACCATAAAATAAACCCAAAGGGCTGTGTGAGTGCAAGGGTATGTCCTGGCAGAGGGGAGCTGGAGAGCAGCACTAGCAGTCCCTGCTGTGTCACATTGTTTCTGTCCCAAGACTTACCTAGTAATGGAGTGCTAGTAATCAGATAATACTCTGGGTTGAAGTATTGTCCTGGTTTTGGCTGGGATAGAGCTAACTTTTTTCTCCCTTCTTAGTAGCTAGAATAGTGCTGTGTTTTAGATTCAGTATGGGATTGATATGAGAAGAATGTTGATAATGCACTGATGTTTTTAGTTGTTGCTAAGAAATCAAGGACTTTTCAACTCATTGTGTCCTGCCAGTGTGCAGGTACACAAGAAGCTGGGAGGGAACACAGCCAAAACAACGGACCCAAATTGGCCAGTGGAATATTCCATATCTTTTAACGTCATGCTCAGAATATAGGTACGGTAGATTGGGAAGCTCCACTCAGGTTTTGGGGATGGTGGTTTCAGGATCCTCTCTTCTCTGGGATCACTAGCCAGCAGCTGGTGAGCCATCACACTGTGCATTACATGTTCTTTTTTTCTAATATTACTATTATCATTGTTGTTTTGTTTTATTTCTGTGATTAAATTGTTTTTATCTCAACCTGTGAGTCTCCTTACCCTTACCTCTCCAACTTTCCCCCCATTCCTTGGGGGTGGGGGAGGGTGAGCGAGTGGCTGGATGGTGTTTGGCTGCTGGTCAGGTTTAAAGCATAACAGGTATGTATTGTCAGGGAACTGCTTCTTTGCCCAGGCCACTGTGACTATACTTTTGTCTAAGACAGGCATGGTGTAGGTGATCACTATTTATTTCACTATTCATGCCAGTGTATTTATAAAAATTGGTCAGTGTTAAAGTATCATGTGTTACATGCTTCCTTTGAAATCTGGAGGCAAGAATGTTTCTTCAGGCTAGCATCTCTTTGAAGTTACATTCTCCCTTTTTATTAATGCTTTAAAGTCATAGATGGGAATTCTTGAGACAGCGTCTGTAGGCTTGTGTTCTGTTACTGTGCAGCCATGGCTGCAGTGATGGTGCTCCTCAAATCTAGCAGCAGTCTAAGAATAGTCTGAGCAGGATTTTCCTCTGTTGGTGACAGCATTCTCAATCCATATGTCCAAAATCATCTTCCAGGAAAACTGCTGCTGCAAATACTACTTCTGAATTACCTTCCTGTAATGTTGATTCTTAGTTTTCACAGTAGCATTTCAGCTTTTGTCTCGAGGAGGACACCCTTACATGAAGTGTGCAAACATGATTGAAAGTGTTGTCCATGTTGCTTTAACTGCCTTGCTGCTTTCAGTTAGCTGGATCATGACTGTTGCATCCCTTATAAACTGTGACCAGGGTAAATGACTACTTTTTAAATATTTTCAGTCAGGAACTTTAAAAATCATTCTTCCAGCAGCATGTAAGCAATAACATTATTTTATATTGTTTTATTCAACTGCTGCATGAAAAGGTGACACCTGTTTTGTTTCTAATTCTTTTAGTCCTTGGTGTATGCTTCTTAAGATACCTGTTACGTAGAAGACAGAGCTAAGGACATTTCTTGAAGTGGCTTCTCCAAATGTTAAAATAGATTTCTCTCTGTTCTGTACAGTTACACGTCCTACAGAAGGCTTGTGAATGATGGTGGGCAGGTTATACTTCAGGCATTGAAAATACTGCAGGCAAAATACCAAGCTAACTCATTCCTGTGCTTCCCCCATCTTCTCTTTTGTACCTGCTTGATGGTGGAGCCTCTCCTCTTCTTGAGACTAACATTAACTAGCATAGAATTGGGACACGTTGCATTTTCACGTGGCTGGATCACACAGTGTTCCACTAGATTTCCTCCATGCCAGGCCTAAACAACAGTGGAAGGCAGTGACTGCCAGGCCGATCATATTGTGTATACTGAGCGGGGGCCAACTGGAATAAAGTGTATTTGCAGGCTGGCTGGCCTTGCAGCGCAGTGCGGGTGCGCTGGTTCAGATGTTGATGGACATAAGAAGAAATTGGACAATGTACTTAAAAAGGAGAGAAAGGGTTGTGAATGAGGGGAGCAGGGGAATGATACAGAGAAGTTTGGGAGAGGTGGGGAAGGATCACTGGATTGCATAGCGAGGGGAGCAAAGTGTAGGGAGATGGAGGTGATGGCAGTGGGTGTGAGCTCCTCTGCTGTCCTGAGCCATGTTCCTGGTTGGTACCTTCTAATACAACAGGAATTTTTATTTCTGTGACACCCCATAGCAACAGAAAAGAGATGCCTACTGTCATTCCCAAGTCACCATGCTGAAAGTAGCTGTCCTGGTACTTGTTTTGTTGGTATGTTTAATTCTGTAGCTTGGACTTTGATCCTAGCACCAGTATTCAACACTGCATAACCTCACTCTGAAATATGAATGTGGGAGTGTGACCAGAAAGGATCTTAAAGCCTCTGCCTCACTTCAAAGGCTGGCACACTGAGCATCTAATTGTACGTCAGTATGATAAACTCTACATGTGAGCAGAGACTGAACTTACTGAGTGCTTCAGCTGGAAAAGGCAACGGACCTAGTGAATTTCTAAGCTCATTCAAGAAATGCTGCTTTCAGAATTTTTCTGTCTCTTTTGCTGCTTTCTTCACCCTTTTAATGTTTCCTTTTGTCACTCTGGCTGGTTATTTAAATATGGAGGAAAAAAAGTTTAATCAGTACTATATTATTGTGTTGTCTTTGATTTATCTTCTCCATGCTAGAAGCTACTCTCTCATTTCTGTAATTGCTTATGTGCAGCATAAACAGGGCTATATTTTAAAAATTAAGATAAATATTCAGAGTAATAAAATGAAGAAACCTTACACAGAAAACTTTTGTAAAAAGCCCATTCAAAACTGCTGAGTCACAACATAATCTGAATAAATTGCCCTGTTTATCTAATTCTTTTATAGAAGGAAAAAGGAAAACAATTTAAAATAATATCCACATTATTGAACCGATTTAGTTTAACTGAATGTTATGGATTCTCCCATGCACTTAATCACTGGAATTGATAATTTTTCTTTGTCATTTCCATTGTTTATAGTTGACAACACACTGTACAGGGGATAGACACACCTAAGTTGGGGCGAAACCAGACTCCCTTGCTACTGAACTGGAAAAGAGTTTAATGACATTTTTGGTGGATGCAGTGCTGAGTAGTTGAAAGAAAAAAAAAAATCAAACATGAATACAGTACTGAATGCAGCTGTTCTGTATTTGCACTACCATGTTAGCATTTTCTACTGACAAATGACAAGATGCTGTGGTTATTAATGTTAAAGGGTGTTTCAAGGCTATATTAAACTGTTGCAGCTAATTGTATACCTTTATTTTTTTAAGGACTAAAACCTTGAAATGAGACCCAGTATTGTATAATTTCCCTGAGACCTTTATTTAATTATATGTTGGGCAGTAGGGCTACGCTGGACCTTCTTGCAAACTACGGGGGTTAATTTCTGTCTTTAAAACTTCCTTACTGAAGTTTTGAGGGTGCTGCAAAATGTAAAATGTATTTAGTTCGTAACACACTCAACTAAACTGTTCACGTGAATTTAGAGGCTGCTCTTTGCTTGGATCCCAGAAATCAAGAATTGATGAGGTTTCTCTAGTATTCATTTCAGAATACTAGGACTTCAGAAATAGGAATATGAGAGAGAGAGAGACATCCAGAAGGTATACAGAGAATTTAAAAGGAGAAAAATTTATTGAAGAATGTCATGGTGTATTAGAGAGTGTCTTGTGTTCTCTGTATGTGTCTCAAGATGAGGGTATTCAGGCTCTGAAACAGGCAGCAGAGATCTGAGGTTTTGTTGAGTTTACTGCAAACCATCTTCCTCTGGTAGAATTTCATACTTGGGATTCTGTGACTGTTGAATGTTACATTTATTGTAAAAACTTTTTTTTTCGGTCACTGATCAAAACTGCAATTTTAGCCTGCAGAACTAGGCTCTTGCAGTTCGAATGTGAATGACAGTACATCAGATGAATTAACTGAAAACTGATGTCATACCAATTTCCTCGAGGGTAAGGGCTTGAAAATACCTAAACATTTCTCCAGGTGATACAGCTTAAGGGAAATTTCAGAATGGTGTGTTGAACTGTTGGAATGCTGGAGGAACCACAGCTTTGAGTGACATTTTCTAGGGAAATGTAACCCTATGACAAGTTATGCTGAATATTCTAAGAAAACAGGTTGAAGGGAGAGTTTTGTTTTTTTGCTGAGTTCTTGGAATTTGTGAAAAAAACAAAATGACATTTCACACCTGTGAGTTGCTTTATGCACAGAATATTTATTTATTAGCATTTTATTAACATTCTAAGTACAGAAATAGCATCCAGAAAGTTCAGATGGGGTTAACGTGCATCCCATCCTAAGTCTGCAAATTACCTGGAGGATGTATTGATGGACTGTTCCTCAGGACACTAGCTTGGTTAAATAGGGTGCCCTTTGCAGCCCTTTCTGTGCAATGGACACAGCCTTCTATTCATCTAGCCAAACATTGCTATATTTTAACGTCAAATCAAATTTTTAGTTTATTTTGTGCGGGTTTTTTTCCTCTTAGAAGAATTTCAGGCTTTTGTTAAAACAAACAAACAAATACAGGAAGCTACTAAAAGTAAGGTGTTGTGCACTGCTCCTGGGAAGAGGAATTGAAAGGTTTTTAATGCTATTTTCTGTGTGATAATGTAATTAAATGGATTTAGCACTATCTATGTAGATCTTAAAGTCTTGAATTTGGAGAAAATTCAAAAGTAAATGTAGGATGGGTTTATAACTGAATTATAATTTCATCAATATATATTGGTGTGTATTTGTCTTGCTCTTTTTTTACTTGCTTTTTTTAATAGTTCTACCAGCTCCTATCTGTTTTCATAATTTTCCTTGTGGATTATTCTTTTTAAATTTTTATTATTGTTACATATATGTTTATAGCAACATTAAAGCCAAACATCATACGAAATTAAGAACCTATTCTAGTTGTGTTCAGCTTGTATTTGATGAAACCTTCCACCATAGCTGTACTCTTCCATTGGAAGCTGCTGACCTGCAGTGATCAAGTGCGCATTGCTGCAGCTGCTGGTGAGATCTGATATGAGGGGACAGGCTCCGAAGATAGACTGTGGCTCTGGTTTTAGCACACTGAATCTGGACAGTACTTTCGCTGAGATTTCACTCTGGAATGAGATGGGAAATTTGAGAGTGGCTGAATCCCCCTGGGATGAGCAGCTTGTCCCCGTGAGTTGAAGGAAGAACTGTCACAAGAACTACTTCCCACTGAACCCTGTATACTGTTCAGAAGTATGTGTCTGAAATCTGCCTAGAAGTGGGAGGGGTGGGTAAGGATGGGGGCAAGTGGGCCAGTATGCGGACAGGCCATAAAATGTCATGTAAGGCTGTTTGACCAGCAGTGCATAGGCTGTGTGGGATGGCTGGGCCCTCTCACCTTCCCGCTCGACGCCTGCTGCACGGCCTGGGCTGCTCTGGTGCCTGCCCTGGACGCCTTGCCTCTCTCTCACCTTCAGGGCCTGCATCCCAGCCAGCAGCTATTCAGGGCCTTTCAGGAGCTGAATACTGCTGTTTGGCAAGAAGGAAAAATAGGCGGCTTGAGGGAATTAAAAATAACAGCAAGAAAAACCTGTTCAGTAATCAGCTGATTGCTGAGGGAGGGGTGAGGAGGAGGATCAAATGGAGTATAGCCATATGTGTTTGCCTCTTAGCACAGCGTTTGGGCATGGGGGTAGGTTATACCAAATCCTCAATGTGCGGCCAAGCAAATGCTTCTTGCAAGAGAAGGTACAGTTAAAGAACAAATAGTTTCACTTGCTAAATCCACTTAATGTTTATGATAGCATTTTACTGGGTTTTTCGCTTCTAGAAAAATTGGGGGAAAAATGTCTCTGCCATGAAGTAGCCTGTGTTCAGGAGTGTGTCACAGTGTATCAGCTGGCTTCTCACCACTTCCTTCTTCCTCCTCTCTCATAGCCTGACAGAACACTTCTGCTCTCTGGTTGTATGCTTCAAAGAGCGTTACCCATCATGAGCAGGTATGGCAGTTTAGCATCCTTAGCTAAGTGGACAGAATATATTTTTCAGACATGTGTTCTTCTTCAAGGCACATCCACAGAAAATTGTCCCTTTGGCTTTTCCTGTCCCAAATCCATTATTATGAACCACTCAAACGTGCATTTGCTGTACATCCCTAACACACAAAATATTAGAAACACTTACCTCCCCCCCCCCCCCCCCCCCCAGCCCCCCTCAAATGGCACCTCAACTAACTTTTCAGAAGCAATAAACAGGTTTCTGGCTCAATTTCTGACGTTTTTCTCAGCTGGATGATTATTCAGGCTTAAGTTAATTCTTTAATTTGGATGATGCAGGACAAATTAGAAATAGCTGCAGTTAGCTATGTGGCCAGTTCCAGAAAACGTTGTTTGTTTTTTTTTTTTCATTCAAGATTTAAAAAATGAAATAATTTCTTCAAATTGTGCATGCTAAAGCTCGTCTTGACTTCAGATTGTTGCCTGTCTGATTCTAGGTCTGGGGGGGGTGGGCAGTGTTCTTAGTAAGTGCAGTTATAATGACAGCCATGTGTCTTTAACCAATAGTGCAAGAACAGAAGATGGAAATGTCAGCCTCTGTACTGATGCCAGTGGCATCAATCCTGGTCATTTACCAGCATAAATAGGTTGGGACAGACAAGATCACCCCCTAATCAGCACAGCTGTATTGGTCTTTTACTGACTTGTTAATTGGCTGAAGTGTTTATTACTGTTTCACAATATAAATATTTTAGTTCATCTCTTTTCTGGATGATTTGGGGCTGAATTAGCTATGGCAAGGAGGAAGTGTCTGTTGGTTGCTCTGTGATTCTGTCTGTCAAGTCCAGGACTTCACAGCACATACAAATTCAGATGCTTGTGGGCAGGACCTCTGGGCTTTTGGGTTAAACCCTAGTATTGGGTTGTGGAGACTGGAGCTGTATTCCTGGCTCTGCTTCAAGTTATACCCTGAAACTCCAGAATAACCTTGGAAAAGTTGCTTCATCTATCTAGGCTTCATTTTTTACCTCTTTGAAATGAAGATATTGATAGTGCTCTGTGTGAAAGATTTCTTTCCAGTATTCATTTTGAAAGTGACCTGTATATTTCCATATCTCTCTTGTGAGTGGGCACTTTCTTTCCCCAGCAGCAGCAAGGTACTGCGGTGGTAGCAGCCCAAGAAGCTCCATGGGACAGAAAAAAGCAATGCTTGAACTTTACCAGTCTCTTTTCAAGAAGACCAGTATGAGCAGGGGTTTTCTTGTAAAAGTAGAATATTGGGTAACATGCTGAACTGGAACACAACCCATGCTAGAAATACTGGGATGAGATAATTACCCTATTTATACCTTGTGTTTTCCCCATTGAAGGGCAGGATGACTCCTTTTGAAAAACATTTTGAGATCTCAAAGTGAAAGTTGCGGGAGGGTATTATTTGTCTTGTGGTGCTTGCTGGAAAAAATTGAATGCAAGAACAAATGAAATAAGAGGAAACATGAAAACAATGGGAAGAGAAAAACTGCTTTTAGCCCTACAGAGTAGTCATTGATTCATGAAAGCAGGATAATTCCTCATTGTACAGCTTTCAGACAACAGTCAGAATATTCACTTCCATTTAAAGACTAGAAAACTGCCAATGAACTGACAAAAGCCAAAGAAAAGTCACTTAAAAAAATGTTAGGGGACTGGGAGAATAACTAATAGGAAAATAGAAAGAAAAATACAGCTTAGTGAATTGGTGGAATGGAGCATAAGCAAGGAATTGACATAGCTGTCAGTTGAAAAAGATGATAAACTCAGAAAAAGGAATTGCTTTTGTAGCTGAAGTTCAGAAAGAGGAATTCTGGGAGGAAAATGGAGGGGTGATTTTTTTTTTTTTTTTCCCCAGAAAAGACTTTTTGGGAAAATCTTTTTTTATCTGAGGAATTATCTCCAAGAGAAAATGGAAGAAGTCCAATGTGTTAGAATATGCTGTATAGACAAGATGTTTTACAGTATCTTTCAGACCTTCAGGCTTCATGTGATGCAATTACCTGAGTATAGTGTGTAACCATGGTCTTTGAATGTGCTTAGTTTTGATAATAGCTTTTTAATTTTAATTTGATAATGCATTTTTATGCATCTGTATTCTGCAAAGAAAAATTAAAACAATCACAGTTATAAAGTGCTTTTCCTAGGCTTAATATTTATTAGTGACTTTTATAACATTAATGCTGTATTCTGACTTAAAGTAAGTGCTTCTTGCTGAAAGAAATCACACATAGCATCTTACATGGAACTTATGATGAAGTACAGTAATATTTTGCATTTGTGCAAAAAGATTAAAGCTATTTGAAAACATCTAACTAGTTGTGATGTCTGTATCAGAGAGGAATAAATAGGAAGGGGGCTTACTCAAGTTCAGGTGGCCTCAATGGAAAAAACAAGCTTTCTGCTTAACTGAAACCCTCTAAACTAAGTATTATTTTTGTTTCTCCTTCTGAAAATAGAGACTGGATCAGTGCTGTGCTTATGACTGCATAAACTTTAATTTTAATCTTTATTCCTTACATTTTTTTGCCTCTAGAATTTCCTTTAAGCAAAACAGAACACTAGTGCTTGCTGGAAACAGCTCAAGTGTTATTTTGCTACTGAGTCCAATTTTATATGATGCAATTCTGCGTAAACATTAACTCGTGAAATACTGTGGCGACTGCTTTTTGGAACAGCAGTGAGTTTACTGTGCATTAAGCTAATGTGTACAGGCACATATCTCTTGCGTACTATATCTGGCAGTCCTCCAGTACATCCCTCTATGTCCTGCCAAGACTAACCAGTCTGTTTGCTTCTGTTGCTCCAGGGCCGTGACAGCTGGGTAACTTCTCCACTCTGAATGCAAAGGGACAACTAGTCTCCATCTGTTTGCATCTGCGTGTTCCAGTAGTAAGCACAAAGGTGATGTTAGAGCTCTGTGTTGTCTCTTTTCCATTTTTCCGTCCAGAGGTCTTGGTTTGCCTTGCTCGCTGAGTAGGAAAGGCTACAGTGCAGGGGAAGCAATTGTGACAAGTACGTTTCTTTTCCTGACTGTATTGCTGAAGGGATATGAAGTGGGGACAAAACTGCAGGATTGCTCCACAGTGGTTCTTAAAAGAAAGCAGAGGACCAAAACTCACTCGTAAGGCCCTAAAGGTATTCTGAACAACTGGTAAGCTGGGGAGTGATAATCCTATGAATGGTACTTTGACCACTGGCCATTTATTGTTTCACTCTTTGTAATATCTTTATGCATATAATTATTATATGACACAATATTTAAGCTGCGCTTTGGCTGTGCACTGGATGGTATCACAGTGAGCTAATGTGAATTACTGATTCTTTTGAAGTTCTAATAACCTTCTTGCTATATATGCTCAAAATGTTTTGTACCCATGCATAGCTTAGTTTGGAATTAGTCTTGAGTATGAATTTAGTTTTTACTTAGTCATTCATGTATAATCTTTTATTTTCCCCTTTATAGTCTCATTCATTGTCTTCCAGTCCAAACCCCTTCTGTTTCCCATGTGTTTTTCCCATTTGTTCTTGTGCATGCTTGCTGTTTTAGCCTGGCCAAGGGCATTTTTGAGGTGCATGACACTGTTTCGCCCAGACTGGCTTATAACAATTTCAAAAAGTTATCAGCTAGCTAAAGAAAGAGAGGGATGGTGGTGGATTGAAACGGCTGTTAAATTCGAGGTTACTTCAGACTGGTTCCTGCATTTCGCAGTGTGTTGGGATCCAACAGTAGAAGAAGGGCAGTGACACAGCCACCTGCAATCCTGAGCTCTGAAAGTGCTGATTATGTGGCAGTGATGATTTGTACTGGGGTAAGAGCCAGCTGGCCGTGTGGATGTGGCTTTAGATTGCTTTCTAATAAATAACAGTTAGTATGGCTCAGCTTGATATGAACAGGAAGTGTCATGCAGAAGAACTGTCACTCCAGAACATGAGTCAGAAGATTAAATTAGTGACTGACACAGATGCATATATTTCAGTGCCTCCACATTTGGCATCCCTGCACAGGCAAAATGTTCTAATAACAGCTCCCTTCATATACCTTGGATCTACAGGAAAGGAGCTAGTGTTGTGATGAGTAACATATAGAAGACATAGGTGAATGGTATTTTTAGCCTGGCAGTCAGTTTTTCCAGACACTTCATAGATTGGTGTAGGCCGGCTTTAGTCATGTTTCTTCGTGTTTGCAACTGCTTCTTCCACACCTGATCAGTGACTGGCACAAGCTCATTATGTTTTGATTGGTAAACTTGCCTCTCTGAAATATTTTTCTTTTTCTTTTGCCTCATGTAAATTGAGAACTCATGGGCCAAAAGAATTTTCTTACCTTTGAATGAGACCTTGTAGAGAAATGATTGTTTCAAGACCTGTCTTTATCGGTATGAGTATACAGTGCAAGACTCTTCTCATGTATTTCTGAACATGAAAAGCCGCATTTATTTGGGCAAATCCAGGTCCCTGTCTAGTTAAGTAACTGCACAAGTAACTGCACTGTGATCTTCATAACAGTTGAGAATGACAAAGTTTTACCCACACAGCCCTAGTTACAAGATGGGGTCACAAGTAGCAGTTTGGTGTCTTGCATCCAAACGAGGAGTTTGTTTAATGTCTTTTGTTGCTGGTTTGGGCTCTTTCTTTTTTTTGTGTTCACCATTTATTAACTGGTGGCACAGAAACGTCCAATGTCCATTATTCTAATTGTTGTCCCATTTCTGTATAAAATGATTTCTGAGTCACATCCAAAACCATATAGACTCCTTTCATTGCCATGACAACAGTAAGGCATGCTGATGTTAGCAGTGTCTGCTGGAAAAAATGTCAGTAAAAGCAAAACACAGTTAATTAAGATGTTTCATCTGTAAATGTGATTTTCTGTAATGATCGAAAATTATCCTGCATTGTGGAGAAGTAGTTAAGAACAAGCCCTAGATAAATAGCGTAGTCTGATGCTGAATGTTGGGTCCTGCATTACAAAAAAGATCTTACAAAAACAGTGAGAGTGGAATTGGTCATATCCCTGTATAATGTCTGGATCAAAAGAGGATAAAGAGTTAAACATGGTTACTAAAAATAAAGGATAATTACCAACAGTTTTAGAAAAAGAAAGACTTCATGTTAAAGTGCGCATTGTTCTTTCATTGTACCTTTCTCATTGTTGCCTAAAATTAAAAGTACATTTGATGGGATTACGTAACAACACATTTAAAACTAATAAATAATGCAGCAACTCATATAAAATAATAGGAAATCATTGATAAAAACAGGTCTAGCTGAATGCTAGAAGGAATCTGCCTTGGTCCATGTGAAGCTGAGAAGGAGGAAAGCCAGAGGGGTGGGACTTGAGAGATCTGCAGTCATCAGGAGGGATTATTTCTGTTTTTAAAAAAGAGGTGGGGGCACAGAGCTAATGGAGGCAGTATCTATAGCCTCTTTTCCCTTGAAACCTGCATGATCGTACGGGATTTCTCCTGGCCTTTCTCTGTGCTTTGAAGCTAAGATGGAGACTGTCTTGGAAATAGAAGTTGAACGTAAATATCCTGCAGTCAGGGGTATTACCTGCTGAACTTTAGAAATCTGTAGGTTTTAAAGAGTTTTGCTTATGCCTGCAGTGGAAGGAGCGAGAGAGGATGAATGATGTTGCCCACTGAGAAGCCGTGATTCAGGTTTTCCTGGCCTATGTGTGGGGTTCTTCCATACAAATCTATTAAATCTTTTTTGTTATTTTTGCCTTGTTAATACGTAGCTGCAGGTGGCTGGAGGGCTAGTCTTTCCTCCGATGGGTCCTGAGGGTGCCCATAAGAGTTTCAGGAACCCCTGCAATTTCCAAAGAATGGAAGTGCTATGCTTTCATTTAAGGATAGTTTGACTCTCAAATGAAGTGGCTGATTTCTAGTGACAGCCATAGGCAATGCCAGAGCAAATGTAGATCTTGATCCCCTTATTTTTAAACCTGCTGGTACTGCTGTAGTCTGGGATGCTGTTGGCTTCATTTGGGTTCTCAGGAATTCTGACAATACTTGCCTGCTTAGTACAGGGAGATGGAATAGGCCTCCTCATCCTGCATCACTTGCCATCCTGGGTTTTCCTTGAGTCAGGGACGTGCCAAGTGCCAGCTGGCTGTAAGTGCAGACAGTAGCTCTCAGGCAGCGTAGCCCTCAGTGAGTGGGGGCTCCAGCTCTACAAGAGCCCTCCTGGACTCCCAGAGAAATTGGGGAAGGCACTTGACTTCTAGATGCCATTTGAGATTTATCAAAGATTGTGGTTAATATCAAGTATTAAGAGTTGCTATCTAGTAAACAAACCTCATGAGAGAATTCAAAATGATAAATTGCAGTGCTCCTTTGTGATGTTGGCAGCATTCTATGGGTTGAAAACCTTATGAAGGTTGGGTGCACCAAACTGCATTATTTTTGTTTTGGTTTGGTTTTGTTGTTGCCCCTCTTACCCCACCTTTAGTTGGCAGTATGCTATTTTGCAACAGTAATGATTGGAAATTACATGGCAAAGATTTTCAAGATGTCTTGGAGAATTAGGTACTTTGATTACAACAGTCTTTATCCTAGTCATCATGTATGTTTAAAAATATATATATTCTAAAATGTTAGGAAGATCTTTGATTTAGAACATTACTATTAATTTGCTTCCTTGATTCTTCTCATGTTCTTGGCACCTTAGGTCCCAGTCTGGAAAGTGACTGCATAATGTCTCCAGTGTAGCTTAGACTCTGAGATCAAATGAGCCTCTGTGGAAACAGATACATCTACATATAGCCAAATTGCAAGATGAAAGTTCTAGACTCTAGGTATTGCAAGGTGATTGATGGGCTGTGTTAAGACTTGACAAACAAAACAAGAAGACCTTGCAGCTTTATGAACTTAATATTTAAGTGCACGCAACTTAAAAACATTAAACATTTGCAAACCTAAGAAATTCCTTGAGAATTGTACAACACTCAGTTGCTGGTAGAGCCTGCAAGCCATAAAAACCTGCAGTTAATGATAAGGTTTGTCTTCATGCTGTGGTTAACGCAAGTATGTGGGTGTGGGGCATGTTTCCATGTTGAAGAGCACTGCTGTGTGTCTGTTTGTTCTGCTTTCTGTTCTGTGGAATGGTGGATTTGCTGGACATTTCTGAACTGAATGTAGTTTGATGTATCTGTTGAAATTATTTCTTACACAGCATTCCTTATCTGGCATATTTTAAATACTTAAAGAATGCTTTAAACTGTTTTTATAATTTGCCCCATTTTTGGTGGCTTTTGCACAGGTGGTCTCATCAACAAAGAAGCTGCTGATTCACCACAGAGTTTGTCTGTGGCTTTAGACAGAAGATGAGCTGGTGCAGTTAGGAGTACAAAACTAAAAAAACTTAAGACTTCTTGAACAAAAATGGGTTGTCTGACCATTGTTCTGTGGGTTGATATAACATGGGTAAGTTGCTACCAGACTTTTTTTGGTCTGTGTTTTTTAGCTTGGTTGGGTCAAAAACTATTTCCAAAGTAAGGCATTTGGATTTTAGTCTGCTGGAAAGAATTATGAATACATGAGTAACCTTTTAGGGAGACAGAATAAAGAGCTGTGAATAGCTGGGATCTGCCACCAAAGTTGCCAGTGTCATCTGATCTAATTTTGGTTGGAGCTTGTGTCATGAAGTGCCCTCTCCAGGGAGCTGAGCTCTACCCTTAGTAAATCACGTACCTGCTTTATCCCTCAGAATAAACTATTAAGGGTATGTGCTTTGGGCTGAGAGGGGAGATCACACTGAGGAGAGAGATGCAGTAAGGATGGTCTGTAGGACAAGGATGTAAGGATGGGAACAGTGGTCCATCGGGGCCAATGTGTCTGACAGCCATCAACCGATGCCTGGGGAAGAAGAGGCAAGAGAGGCACATAGTGATGTGTCCTCATACTCTGTGGCCTTCAGCGGTCTGCAGGTCAGGGCACTGAAGAAGATGCCTTTGATAATCTGTGATGGATTTTTTTTCTTTGTTTTCTCTGGTCCCTTTTTGAGTCCAGGTAAACCTTTGCTACATAGTGTCCTGCAGCAAGGTGTTCTACAGCTTAATTTATGTGTGTATGAAGAAATAATTGCTCTTTCGCTTGTTCTAAATTTGACATCTACTAGTTCCACTTGTCAGCCTCTAGCTCTTCTACTGGAAGCGACAATAAACAGTTGTTCTCTGTTCACCTATTTCATGTCACCAATCTCTGTAAACTTCCATTATATTCCTACCTTGGGCTGATCCAAACTTATGCAATTGCTCCTTGAACAGAAGTTTTTCTCTTGCTTGTCAGTTTTCCTGTTTATTTAATGAAAGTCATTAACAATATATACTAATTCAGTCATGACATCCCTGCCATTGTATGGACCATAACCAATTGATGAGGGTATAACTGAAATTTCTCATCGTTTTGTTCCTTGCTAGTGTGGCCTTGATGATCTCACTTGGCGTGTCACTGTTGCTGCCACCATCTTGGCCGGTAATTCAGTACTGATAGTATACCTTTGTTATTTCAGACCCAGAATTTCAATCCTCAGCGACAGCTTGACTTCTTGTTGTTATCCTGTTCATTTTGTTAAAGCCCAACGCTTTCTTTTCAGTATGCTCCTGCTTGTCCACTGATATAGCCGGTTTTGCCTTTTCTGCAGACTTTCTACCCCTGCATACAGCATTCCTTTCTCTTCCTTTCACTGACTTTCCAGTACATCTCTTCGATCAGTACCCTCATCTAAATCAGGCGTTTCGCTCCCCTAACCTCTTGTAGACTGCTTTTAGGGAAAAGCAGGTGTCTGATATTCCTTGTGCTTTAGGAAAACAGGTACAGCGTTTTGGTGATGTTTTAGTGCCCGGTGCCAGCAGCCTCCTTCCATTCTGCGTGAAGGAAAGCCGTCCCTGCTGCGGCCCTGCCCCGTGTGACGGCTTCGGGGCTCCCCTCTCCTGGCGGCTGGCGTCCCGCGGGCTCCACGGCTCTCGCCGCAGGGTGCCTCACGGCCCCGGCAGGAGCCTCTTCGCCTCACCAGGCCCCCGTAGCTCGGACACAGGCACGGGCGGCGCAGCCCCGCCGCCCCGGTGCTGCCGGCACACCTGCCCGCCGCGCCGGGCCGAGGGGCTGTGCTCCGCGCCCGGGCCGGCAGCCGCCCCCTGCGGCTCGGCCCGGCGGGGAGCGGAGGCCCCGCGGCCGGCAGGGCGGCCCCGGGGCTCTGCCGGGGGCTGCGGCGGCCTCGCTCGCCCTCCGTCCGCCCGTCCGTCCGTCCGTCCCTCCCGCTTTCCCGCGGAGGCGGGGAGCGCCCGGCGCCTCGCGAGAGCGGCGCGGCGGCCCCGCGAGATCTCGGCGCCGCCCTCCCCCTCGCCGCCCGCGTCATGTTTTCTCTTTGACAAGCCGCCGTCGCCGTTGCTGCCGCAGGAAAGGACGCGGCTCCCGGCGGGGACTCGCCGCTCGCCCCAGCCCCGCGGAAGACCCGGACTAAGGCCCGCCGCCTCCCCCCCGCTGCCTGGTGAGCGCCCGGCCGCGGGGGGCTGGCGAGCCCCGGCCCCGGGGGGGGACAGCGGCGGGAGGCCTGAGCGAGCCCGGCGGGGGCGGGGGCGGGGGGGTTCTCCTCAGCGCCGCTCCCCACCTAAACAAACCGGCGCCTCAGGGGCGCGGCCGCGGGGGGGGCCGCCGCAGCCCCGCCGCACCCCGGCACGGCCCCCGCCTTGTCGTGCGGGGGAGGCTGCACCCCCTGTGCCGCTGGGGGGGCGGCGAGGCCGCGGCGCCAGCCACGGGCGCCTGGGAAGGGGGGAAGGTGCGTGCGGGATGGAGGGAAGGGGGGGGCAGGTGGGGCCGGTCAGATGTCAGCGCCCTGTTGATGGGGCTGCGAGAGCGACCGGCGCCCAGCAGCTCTTCTTCTTTTGTAGGGCGGGAAGGGGGGGCTTTTTGTATCTCTTCAAAGCAGCACCAACTGTACAAGATCTGCGTGTGCTGCGATCCTCGGAGCCTGTGCTTTTCCCCTTGAGCCTCGTGAATGCCGTTGTGGCACGGCCGTGCATTCTTCCTCGGAGTTAAATGTATTTCTGGTTGCTGTCATAAAATTCTGTCTGAAATATGTTATGTTGGCCTTTATCAACTGTGTGCATGGCCGTAAGTGTTCCCCTAGACCTGTCAGCTGAATTGCATATCTCCCCATGGCTTATTTGCTGGCTCTTGCTTGCAGTACTGGAGAATTGTGTGTGTACTTTGAGATGATTTATTTTGTATTCTAAAATGATGTCCTAGCAGGTGGTGGGGCTGTTTTGGTGGTGGTGTGTTTTTGTTGGTTTTTTTTTTTTTTTTTTTAAAACTGTATACGGTTAACTTCTTTTAGAACTGACTGTATACAAGCTGCTTTTCATGTTTTTTAGGGACAGAACCATGTTAAGCTCTCTCCCCTTCGCAGTGTACATAGGAGAGGTTTATGTGCAGTTGGTGAAACATCGTCGTTATTTTAGACCTGTTCTTCATGTGACATATCTAAGCTGATTGTTGCTCATGGGTTGTTTAATTTGCTGTAGCTGGGACCATGTGCTCTGTATGCATGCATACATGTTACATAGATACCTGTCTATGTATATATACATGCATGCATACTGTGTCATGAGCTCGATCAGATTTGTAGTTTAGCGGAGTGTCCTGTGCTATTACTTTATAACAAAAACTCAAAGCTGTAAATTTACATCTACTGAATTTAATGCTCCTTGTTAGAGGCCCCATGTAAACCACAACATCCCCATTGCATAGGGATGTGAGACTGCGGAGCACTTGGATCTTAAGATTGAGTCTCACGTAATTATGGGGAAAAAAATATAATAGACATTTAATCTGGAAATGTAGATTGTACACCTGGTCAGCCTGCTACTGCTTCCCAATATTCTAAGAGGAATCTCTTAATTTTGTATGAAGGATTAAAAGCTGTACACTGTTAATGTGCTGCGGGACAGAAGAAGAGCATTACCAGTCTCCTGTATCCTTGCATCTACAAGGAATTTGCTAGGTGGCTTTATACACAGTAGTTGTCTGTCAGAATGAAACATCTTAGGGCTCCTTGTCTCCAAGTATAAACAAACTCATATGTTTGAGGCTTTCCTCTCTGAGGAAAATGTTCTTATTTAAATGTATCGTGTATGTTTGGTTCATTCTCTTAACGTTAAGGATAACCATGTTTTCGTGGCTAAAAGTATATAAGCTGAAGGGGCGTGGGGGATGTTGAAATTTTTTTCTGCAAGCTGTGTATAAAAGATATTGATATCAAATTGTTAAGTATGAGTACTAGGGATATAAAGTCTTTGACATTTTTGCTAAAGGACTGCTTGGCATGGTAAGAATATAACAGCATTTTTAAAATTCATTTAATCCTTGAACTAAAAGATAGTTTACCAGCAAAACCTTTTTCTTCTGTTATTTCAGAACTGAATTAAATGGAAGGATTTAAGTGGCCTGATTAAAAATCTCCATTGTTTTTTGTCTTTAGTTTACCAATTTCAGATAGCTGTAATCTTCCTTTTTTGAAGGAAAGAGTGCGGGGGTGCTCTGCATGTTTTCAAGTATCAGTGATGACTGGATTGGGACCATTTTATGGATGGGAAAAACTACATGTGAAATTAGTCTTTGTATTTTGGTAGTAAAATTAACAGTACATACATTTAAATACTTCTGTTTAAGACTCACTTTTAGTATTCCCATCTTTCTTTCCATTTTTAATTCTTATAACTATCACGGGGACAAAAATCATATGTATTTCAGGAAGACTTGGAGGAGCAGGCATTTGAGTTCTCATCATAGGTTGTTATGAAGTCCATGTTCTTTCAGTACAACAGTCTTCATTTAGATACTGACAGATACTCAGTCTTCTTCTGTTTATATAACTTGGAAGATTTTTTGTCTTGTACTAGTATATTTTATTTAGATGTAGGGTGCATTTGTCTATGGCTGATTTGACTTTCTGGTGTCAAAGTCATCTTAGTGAATGGTGAGTACTACGTTGTTATATTTTTCTCATGATTGGTTCTCAGAAGTACTCACACTCTGAAATTGCTGGCAGGTTTTATTTTTTTCAGTCTTCCTGTAGTGGCTGACAGAATATTCAAATCTATTAGATGTTTTCTCTTTAGATGTTTTTAAAGTAGCCCTCAGAAAATGAAGCTTTGCTTTCCTAGGGCTGCTGAAGTAACTGGCAGTGTGCTGCAAATGCTTACTGTGCATCATAATAACTTCACAGTAACCCTTATAATTTCTGAAGATTAAAAAAAAAAAAATAGTCTGGAACCCAGTGGCTATGGAATTTGCCAGTCAACAGCAAGTGTAATTGTGGCCTGGGAACTCGCCAGGTATATTCTCTGGCCTTGACTGTCTGTTGTGATTGATCTGAATTCATCAAGCTAGTTGGGAGTATGTTCAGGGGGCACACGGGATCATGTTCTCTGCTGGAAGCTGGAATTTACTGTTTAAAGAAGAGCCTACAATTTAAGTCCTCCTTATAAGTAATAAATTTGCTGTCAGCACTGCATAAGACAGAAATTTGATCCTCAGACATTTCCTTACAAATGCATACATTTATAGAACAAAAGTTTCTTTTCAGTTAGTTTTACTGGGAGTACTCTGAGTCAAGAAATGGAAATGTTAACACAAAGTGTATAATTTGCTTATTTTGCAATTGAGTTGTGGTCTAGATCTTGAGTCCTTTTTTTTTTTTTTACTCTCTGAAATTAGAAATTGCATATTAAAGCAAAAATGGGCTCAGTTGTATTTTAAAGTATAATTACCTACACCTTACTGTATTCCAGAGAGGGCTGTGATTCAAAAACTTGCAAAGGGAACTATCAGATAATTAGGTTGTAAGTCACCTTGGGTTGGAAGGGGACTGTAAAGATCATCCAGTTCCAGCCCCCTGCCACGGGCAGGGACACCTTCCGCTAGCCCAGGTTGCCCAAAGCCCCGTCCAACCTGGCCTTGAACACTGTCAGGGAGGGGGCAGCCACAGCTCCTCTGGGCAACCTGTGCCAGGGCCTCACCACCCTCACAGGGAAAAATTTCTTACTTGTATCTAATCTAAATCTATCCTTTTTCAGTTTAAAACCATTGCCCCTTGACCTGTCACTACAGGCCCTTATAAAAAGCCTTTCTCTGTCTTTCTTACATGACCCCTTTATATACATAGACAGGCTGCAGTCCACCTCTCTTCTTACATCAGAGCTAACTGGAAAGTTAAATGAGATCACTGATCTGGTTGAATTTTGAATGTCTATACTTACGTGGATTTTGCAGTCTCCTATCCATTGCTGGCTTTCGCAATTTAAAATCGTTATTACTAGTAAGTACATCTTAATTATTTTTTCTAGTTTTTACAAGGAAATGTCTGTTCCTGTGTCTTATGGTGGTTGGAAGTATTACGTCTACCTGGTTAGTAGCAGTACAAGTTAGTAGAAGTACAAGTGATGGTACCTTTAGGGGAGAGAGAATGGTAGTGTTAAAACTTCACCAGGGTTTTCAGCCCTTTCTCAGTGCAAGATCAGGCACCTTTCTTTCCTCAAATTGTTGGAACTTTTTTGATGCATGAGGATGGCTGCTTCTCAGCTCCTCTTTTTACTAACTGCTTTTGATGGTTATGTATGTGGAATGTATTCTACATTCTCAGCTTTTATTTCAACATACTTTTACTTATCTGAGGAAGTAATGGATTAAATTGATATTTGTGAGTTTCTCTGCTGAATAGTAATAAACTTTTATTTGTCTCTGCTTGGGTAGGTTTTGTACAGTACCCAAGGGTATAAGCATTTACATTCACAAACCATGATTAGGTTTTTATATAATTTTCTTTATAGACAGAAGGGCAAAATAGCAAATAGATTAAATTTCTTATCAACTTAAAAATAATTTTGTCCACTTTTTGTCTGTCTCCCAAAAGATTTTTGAAGTGACCAGTTATGACTATCTGAAAGCATAGGGTTATATTGGTTTCAGTAGTAGATCTGGTAATAAATAAGTACTCCTAAAGGAACCTAAAAATATGTAGGAAGACTAAATTTGGAAGAAAATCAGTAGAACCTCAATGTGGCTTACCTGACAAATATTATAAAGCGTGGTGGACTTTAATGTTTGGCAAGGAAAGTTGATAGTTGGCTGCAGAGTTAATCTGAATTGGGATATCAGTAATTTGGCTCCCATATGCTGAACAGAAGGATAATATAAGGAGGGAAGATAGTGGACGTTGTGACCAGTGGAGACAGATGTTCACATAAATCAGTGAATGTTAGTGTGTATTTCATTGTAGTGTTTTTCTTACACATGAAGAACAATCTGCTGTAGCTTCTGTTCTTGCTTGCTCTTTCTGGTTTAGTTC
The DNA here is from genome assembly GCF_965140245.1 of Athene noctua. Taxonomy (NCBI): domain Eukaryota; kingdom Metazoa; phylum Chordata; class Aves; order Strigiformes; family Strigidae; genus Athene; species Athene noctua. The sequence continues at coordinate 19,678,228 of NC_134049.1, read as the reverse complement.
ATTTTGCTCATTGTCTTGCTGTTCCAGATTTGTAGGAGACCATGGCTTATTTTTTCTGCATGGTTTTACTGTCCATCTCCTATTGTCTAGCACCTCTCCCTTTTTCCTTTTTTTTTCTGCTTCCAATGTCTCTTTTTGTCTCTTTAGTTTCAATTCTCTGTTAATTTGTAGTAATTTCTCTGCAGTGTCAGTATTTTCTAATATATTGTTTTCTCTTTTTCTTTCCCATGACTGTTTTGTATAGATTTCCATTCACCTTGCATCTGTCATGACACTGCGTATAGACTAAATGTATTGGCCGAAAAGAACGTTTGGGGAACATTACCTTGCACAATGATCTACGGTGCTTTTTGGCATGAGTAAAATATTGAACAAATAATTCTTTTAGGCAACATTATGTCCTGTTACCCTTGGTTTTAATTGACATGGTTTTCTCTGGTCATGAGTGATATGGAACATCTCGCGGGTTTTGCATTGCTTGTAGGTTTTACATTATAGGCCTATGAGAGGGCAGGATTTTAGTTGATTTTATATATTCCTGGTTTCTAAATTAACCTTTCAAGAAAAAGGCTGTAAATGTTGTTTGGAGCTCTGACATCTGCTGCTAAATCATATATATACAAACAACCCTTTATTTATGAAAAGAGGAGAGCAAACAGTTTGTTTTTCTTTTAGTTGTACTTTCAGATTGTGAAGTTTTAATAAGGATTGCAAAAATTGCTGCATTCTAGCAGTTGGTAGCATACGAAGCGTGATTCTTACTGTGCCTTCTTTGTAAGAAGCATGAAAGACTGGAATGGTAAAAAGTTCAGGTAGTATGTTGTTTTACGGAATGTTAGGAACTGTTAGGATGGGAACTCAGCAAAACCAGAAGACGGTCCTTCTGTTGCACAAATTCAAGGCACGTCTGTATCTGGAATTCCACGTTCAGTTCTGGAGTCGTAGAGATGAACATACAGATATACATATCCTGATGCTGTGGGTAGGTCATTATATCAGTATAGGTCATATAACAGTGAAGGAGCTAGGAAAAAGGCAAAGGAATATGATATGAATGATTAGAGGGTAGGTAGTGCCCCTGTGAAAAGAGTCTTTGGTTTCAGTTGATAGTGCAGAGGATAAATAAAACAGCCATATTTTGTGTGTGATAGTTATAGCAGGAATTGGACAGATTATTGAGATGATAATTTAGTGGATTTAGATACAGAATAAAGACTTTTGTTTATGGTAAGAATATTACACTTTTTGAATTAACAAAGTAATTTGTAAGGGTCCTCAGTGGTTATGCTACAAAACTAAAATATTGCAACTTTGAAGAGAATCCACTTGTATAATGGAATTGTAGTATTATCATCACAGTGAGGCAGTCAATAGAAATGTATTTGTCCTGGTTTCAGCTGGGTTAGAGTTAGTTTTCTTGCCAGTAGCTGGTGTAGTGCTCTGTTCTGGATTTAGGATGAGAATAATGTTGATAACACACTGATGTTCTAGTTGTTGCTGGGCGGTGCTTACAGGAAGTGAAGGACTTTTCAGCTTCTCATGGAGCCCTGCAAGCGAGGAGCCTGGGGGGCACGAGAAGCCGGGAGGGGACACAGGCAGGACAGCTGACCCCAGGTGGCCAGAGGGCTGTGCCATACCGTGTGACTGTTCATGCTGAACGGTAAAATCGGGGGAGGTGGTTGGCAGCCCACTGCTCGGGGCCTGGCTGGGCCTTGTTCAGCGGGTGGTGACCAGTTGCATTGTGCATCACTTGTTTTGTATATTCTTTTATCGTTATTATTTTCCCTTCCTTTTTGGTCCCATTACACTGTCTTTATCTCAGCCCACGAGTTTTCCCTTTTTTCTGTGGGGCTTGAAGGGTTGAGATAATGACAGAACTGACCAGAGCGTGTTAAAACAAATTTGGTACAAGCATTCATTACATTAGTTTAATAGTCACTGGTCACAATGTTGATTTATTTGCTCTCAGAGTCATTGTGCTTGTTCTCGGAGTTGTGTTATGTAACGCCTTACGTGCTGTATATGTTCCCTGTTGTGCTGTTTATCATCTCTGGATTAAGGTTATAATTTTGCTGTACTGTGTAACACTGGCTTACGATAAAATTACTGGTCGTGAGACTAATCTGGTATTTGTACTCAGCATTGCTGTCATCTCTGTGCTTTGGAAACCATCTCTTGGAAACTATTAATAATTACACTCTTCACCTTTTCTCCTCGGAGAGCCAATCTATGGGGGAGACAAAGGGGCATGCTTTCCCCACGCCTTCACCTTCTCCTCCTCCAGGCTAGTTACAATAGCTCTTGAGAATTTTGAATATCCTTGGGATGTTCAAACCAGCATGTTCCTCTTGCTGTGTCTCCTGAATGTGATTCAGGTCTTGTTTCAGACTATTTAAGAATACCATCCAGAGATCTGTCCCAGGGCTGGATAGTTATGAGTGACAGGGTGTGTGGGATAGCATGGACATGTACCTAAAACAGTGGACGCTTCCAGTATTTTGGAACTTCACCCCTGAACAAGTACAGAATTCTGACAAACTAGTAGAATATTTGGAAGTAGTATGCTGTCACCCTGACAATTTCAGAGACACACAGATCATTGCAATGTGTTGGGGCCTGGCCCATGCCTACCGAGCCCTGTTAACACTACTCAGTACCCTCAAGGGGAGGAGAAGGTCTCTGGATCTAACAACAAAAGGACAGGCACTGTGGTTACTCCAACCCCAGTGACAGGCACTGCAGTGGAACCAGAGAACCAACCCATGCCAGTATCAGTTGCCCCTATACACAAGAAGAAATATTGGATGTGAAAGTCAGGGAAGGAACTCCTACTAAAAAGGAGAAGGAAGAGGAAGCGGACAAGGCAAGCTATTCTGAAGCGTGGCTATCATGAGAAGAGGAAGAGTCAGAACTCATAAATGAGGAAGTAACCTCCTGATTCCTATCCCTGAATGAACTGTGAGATGTGAAAAAATTTCAGCCATTGTCCAGGTGAGCATATTGTCATCTGGCTTCAGTCCTGGAATAACAGAGCCTGGAAGTAGAAGATAGAGAAGCTAAGCAGCTGCGATTCCTTTCTAAGGAAGGGGGCATTGGCAAGCGATTGGAAAATGGACGCAAGCTGTCACCCTCTAGAGATGACTCCTGTCAGGTGTGAAGAAAAGGTATCCCTCCAAGTAAGGTTGTATGTCACCCAGGCAAGTGGACCACTGTGGAGAGAGGTATCTGGTACCTGAGGGAGCTAGTCATGGTGAAGGTGATTTATGATGACCTGGACAACAAGCAGTTATCCAGAGATCCACATGAAGTCAAGTGCACATGACCCATGTGGCAGAAGTTTGTATGGAGTGCACCATTGTCGTACACCAATTCATTGGCTGTAGTGACCTGGGAAGACGGAAAGCGGCAGACAGTGGATGAATTGGCTGGCCAACTCCAGCAAAGTGAAGAAAGTCTTCCTCCCTAAGGGCCTGCACCTTGGCTGTGGAGAAACTGTCCTGGGAGTTTCAGCAATTTGAAGAGGATATGTCCTACTTCCCACCTGTACTGGCCAGTTTCACAGCTATTCAGAGTAAGCATTTCTCTGCTCGAGAGAGAGGATATAGTGGGTATACACTACAGGCTGCCCTGTGGTTTTATCTGTGTGACCAGAGAGGGCATGAGGAAGGGAGTTGGAAAATCTACCTCAACCCTAGGGCATAGATACACGAGTTGAAAGGAAAAACAATCAGAAAAGGGGTGGTTCTGGGAAAATTGTTGCTTCAGTTTCCAGTGGGCAGTTTCCCAGGCAAAGTGGAAGGGCCAGTCTACTTCTGATCTTAATAAAGGGACTTCTGATTCATATTTACTGGGAGTAAGTAATGAATACTATCACCAGCACTAGAGGGGCCCTTCCTCCAGCCAGGTGGAGGAAGGGGACAGCCGGGTTTATTGGACGGTGTGGATTTGATGGCCTGACATGTCAGATCTCCAGGAGTATAAGGCTCCGGTGGATACCCGTGCACAGTGTACCCCAATGCCACCAGGCTATAAAGGGTCAGAACCCATGTGTATTTCAGGAGTGAGAGGAGGATCCCAACAGCTAACTGTGTTGGAGACCAAAGTGAGCTGAACTGGGGATGACTGGCAGAAGGACCTCTTTGTGACTGGCCCAGAGGCTCTGTGCATCCTTGGCATAGACTATCTCAGGAGAGGGTATTTCAAGGACCCAGACGGGTACTAGTGGACTTTTGGCATAGCTGCCTTGGAGACGGGGGAAATTAAACAGCGGTCCACCTTGCCTGGTCTCTCAGAGGACCCTTCTGTGGAGTTGCTGAGGGTCAGAGAACAGTGGGTGCCAATTGCTACTGCAGTGGTGCACCGGCAGCAGTATCGCACCAGCCAAGACTCCCTGATTCTCATCTATAAGCTGATGAAACAACTGGAGAGCCAAGAAGTGATCATCAGCAAGACTCACTTACCCTTTAACAGCCCCATATGGCCAGTGTGAAAATCTAATGGAGAGTGGAGACTAACAGTAGACTATTGTGGCCTGAGTGAAGTCATGCTGCTGCTGAGTGCTGCCATGCTGGACATGCTAGCACTTCAGTATGAACTGGAGTTGAAGGCAGCCGAGTGGTACGCCACAGTTGATCTTTGGCAACAGAGTACAGGCCACAGTTTGCTTTCACCTGGAGGGTCATCCAGTACACCTGGAATTGACTGGCATGGGCTATCCAGACTGCACTGGAACAGGAACAGTGTGATGCTCCAGAGTACCTGCAGTACGTTGAGGACATCATCGCATGGGGTAACACAGCAGAAGATGATTTTGAGAAAGAGAAAATAATAGTCCAAATCCTTCTTGAAAGCTGGTTTTGCCATAAAACAAAGTAAGGTCAAGGGACCTGCACAGGAGATCCAGTTTTTAGGAATAAAATGGCAAGATGGGACGTCATCACATCCCAATGGATGTGATCAACAAAGTAACAGCTACATCTCCGCCAACTAGCAAAAAGGAAACACAAGCTTTGCTAGCTGTTCTCAGTTTTTGAAGAATGTACATTCCAGATTGCATTCTGATTGCAAGCCCTCTCTTATCAAGTGACCTGGAAGAACAATTTCAAATTATTTTGAGCAGTGACAAATCTTTAAACAAATTAAATGGGAGATAGTTCATGCAGTAGCTCTTGGGCCAGTCCAGGCAGGATGAGGTAAAAAATGTGCTCTACACCCCAGCAAGAGGAATGGCCCTACCTGGAGCCTCTGATAGAAAGCATGAGGGGAGACTTGAGGCTGACCCCTAGGTTTTGGAGTTGGGGATATAGAAGATCTGAAACAACTATACTCCAACTGAAAAGAGATACTGGCAGCATATGAAGGGATTCAAGCTGCTTCAGAAGTAGTTGGTACTGAAGCACAGCTCTTCTTGGCACCCTGACTGCTGGGCTGGATGGTCAAAGGGAGGGTCCCCTCTATAAGTTATGCAGCTGGTGCCACATGGAGTAAGTGGGTTGCACTGATCACACAGCAGTCTTGATTAGGAAACCCTGGTCTCCCAGGAATCTTGGAAGTGATCATGGACTGACCAGAAGGCAAAGATTTCAGCACATTGACAGAGGAGGAGGTGACGTGTGCTGAAGAGACCCCACTGTATAATAAACTACCAGAAAAGGAGAAGAAGCAATATGCCCTGTTGCCTGATGGATACTCTTGTGTTGTAAGAAGGCATCTGAAGTGGAAGGCTACTCAATGGAGTCCTGTACGACAGGTTGCAGAAACTGCTGACAGAGAAGGTGAATTGAGTCAGTTTGCAGATGTGAAGGCTGTCCAGCTGGCCTTAGACATTGCTGACTGAGAAATGTGGCCAGTGCGCCATCTCTATATTCATGGATGGTGGCACGTGCCATGGGTGCACAGTTACAGCAGTGGAGGTAGAGCAGCTGGCAGCGCAGAGGCAAAGCATGTGGGCTCCACATTGTGGCAAGATATTGCTGCCCAGGGAGAGAACCTGGTTGTGGAAGTATGTCATGTAGGTGCTCATGTACCCAAGAGTTGGGCCACTGAAGAACATCAAAACAACCAACAGGTGGATCAGGCTACAAAGATTGAAGCAACTCAGGTGGATCTGGACTGGCAACATAAAGGGAAGTTATTTATATAGCCCAGTAGGCCCATGACACCTCAGGCCATCAAGGGAGAGATGCAACATACAGATGGGCTCAGGATTGAGGGGTGGACTTAACCATGAACGCTATTGCCCAGGTTATTCATGAATGTGAAATATGCACTGCAGTCAAGCAAGCAAAGCGGTTAAAGCCTCTTTGGTATGGAGTATGATGGTTGAAATATAAATATGGGGAGGCTTGACAGATTGATTGTATCACACACCCACAAACCCACCGAGGCAAGTGCCGTGTGCTTACAATGGTGGAAACAACCACTGGGTGGCTGGAGGCATATCCCATGCCACTGCCCCAAATGCTATCCTGGGCCTTGAAAAACAGGTCTTACAACGACATGGCACCCCAGAAGGAATTGAGTCAGACAATGGGACTCTTTTCCCAAGCAACCTCATAGACACCTGGGACAAATAGCATGGCATAGAGGGGGCATATCACATCCTGTCATACACCAGCCTCCGGGAAGATCGAATCAAAACTTTTATGTACTGTAGAAGGGGATAAAGCACATAAAAATATGCTGGGGAAGGCAGGCTGGGTTATTCCTACCTCAGGCAAAGGCAAACGTTTATCCATGGCATTGCTTTTGCTCAGAGACCTGGGTGCACTTTGTGGGTAATGAAGAAGGATGGTGAAGTCTGATGTGTACCTCAAGGGGATTTGATTTTGGGTGAGAATAGCCAATGCTTTGAAATGTATGATGTTAATTGCTATCTAATACTATATGTCATCACTACTATGGTTGCTATATGCGGTATCAGTGATATTACAGTAGGAATATCCAGATTAATGAAGAATGAATTCTGATGAAACTGAGGCAAGTGTAGTGATGATAGAACTAGACAAAGGCAGGAGTGATGAAATCAGAACCAGCTTCAGCATGCAACTATCCAGCACCACACACCATCCTTCTTGCCCTGAAGGACTATTAAGACAGATGAAGCCCAATGACATGGACTAAATGAACTCAACGAACGTTTTAGAAGGGTGGCCCATAGACTAAGGGAATGATATATGTGTGTAAATATCAAAAGACAGTAAAGGTGTTGGTGATGGATTGGGATGTATTGGAAAGTGTGGGACCTGGGCATGACGTAGATGGTGTAGAATAAGGGGTGTATTTTGTCCTGGTTTCAGCTGGGTTAGAGTTAGTTTTCTTGCCAGTAGCTGGTGTAGTGCTCTGTTCTGGATTTAGGATGAGAATAATGTTGATAACACACTGATGTTCTAGTTGTTGCTGGGCGGTGCTTACAGGAAGTGAAGGACTTTTCAGCTTCTCATGGAGCCCTGCAAGCGAGGAGCCTGGGGGGCACGAGAAGCCGGGAGGGGACACAGGCAGGACAGCTGACCCCAGGTGGCCAGAGGGCTGTGCCATACCGTGTGACTGTTCATGCTGAACGGTAAAATCGGGGGAGGTGGTTGGCAGCCCACTGCTCGGGGCCTGGCTGGGCCTTGTTCAGCGGGTGGTGACCAGTTGCATTGTGCATCACTTGTTTTGTATATTCTTTTATCGTTATTATTTTCCCTTCCTTTTTGGTCCCATTACACTGTCTTTATCTCAACCCACGAGTTTTCCCTTTTTTCCAAATTTGCTACCCCATCCCACAAATAGCTCTGTGGTGTTCAGCTGCTTGCTGGGTCAAACCACAACCATATTGCATCAAGTTTTCAGTCATATTTCACATAAATTAACTGTTCCAGACCTGTGATCAGCTATGTATACAGAACTTCTGCTTTCTTAAGAACTTACCTAAATTAACATCCCAGAAAAAAGAAGTTTTAGAATAGTCACTTGCAGTGAATGAATTCAGTTATATTCTTAATGAGCTAATAGAATTATTTGATTATTCTGATTGTGAAATCTTTACTGAGTTCTGTGTAAGCCACAAAGAACTTGATTTTTCTGTCCCATCTGCAGAAATTACAGTTGCAAAGAAAGATGTAACTACTTCTAGCAATATTAAGACATGTAGTGTGCCCTGGCTGCCATCTGTTTAAATACTAAATTTTCTAATCCTTTTCAAAAACCACCCAGGTGACATCATGCTTAAAGTATCTCTAGCACAGTTTACTCTAGGACCACTCATGTTGAAAATAGTAAATGAAACTGAACTTGAGAGAGATCATTGTCAGTGAACCATACTGCAGAACTCTATCCTTCAGAAATACACAAATCTACTTACTTGTTTTGCTTATTTGTTAAAGCTTTTCTTTTTTTGGAATCTGTTTAGAAAATATCTTTACCTGCCCCTTGGGGAAAGGTGGTATAACATTACAGGCAGTAAATAAAATTCAAGCATGCGCGTTTCACAACCAGTTCTTTGCGTGTTCTCTAGTTATGGTGTTTCCTGCCTTTGATTTGACTGTACAGACTTCTAGCTTCTTGTGTTACAAGGTTCTATAATTAGGTTCCTATAAAATACAGTTAAATGTAGTCAGCATCTTACAAAGGTTGCTGAAATTGCTAATCACAGAGAGGGAGAGAGTGCTTGTGAGGTTTATTTTTCCTCAGAAAATTCTGATTTTTAGGACCTGTAGTGTTTGCAGCTTTATAGGTGCAGTTTTTCAAGAGCTTTGAAGAAAATAAAGTTTTCAGCTGCTTTTGTAGCTGTTCTAAGTGAGCACTTGGCTTCCATCAGAATAATTGTGCTTAATTTCTGCTGTAGTAGGACTGAAGAAAAATGTGGTAATATGTAGCTTTGTTCAGTTCTGACCTTGTTAATATCTTCAGTGTGTGTGCTAGAATCACTGATTTAAGAAAATGTATTTTCTTCATAATGATTGAAGACACTGTATCTCATTTTATGCACATTGATTCTCAGATTTTGATGTGCTGTTTTCATGTTTCTAGAATTCAGAACCTTCTGGATGATACTTAAATGTTTTTTTCATTAGCTATCTAAGACATCTTTTCACTTTTCCATAAATTATTCCTGGCTTTGCTACAGGATATTATAACTTAACCCTTTATAAGTTCTAAAGTAATTTTCTAGCTCTTCCATGTATTTTCTAGCTTTGGGATAGACCATTGAAGCTGGTTTTAATTGCTTTATACCTGATACATTATTTATATAGGCAGTGAATAATCCTACATTTTATTCAGTTGACACTGTAGGGAGAAATAAAATTACCTAAGTAGAATTTGTATAGAATGTTAATTTTCATTCTTCCAATATTTTAAGAGTTGCTCCAATCTTTTAAAAATTAATATTGATAATAGGTATGGTTTTTTCTTTCCAGAAATGTTGTATTAACTTACTGTTGAGTCATAATATTGCTTCCTGTAACACATGACTCTCTTCTCTTATTTTTCTGGCTGACATGCCATGCTTTTTCTGAGCAGAACAACATGACCGCATTTTCCAAATCTTCAGGAGACTTTTGTGTTTCGTATACGTTTATAATTGTAGGTGTTTGTGATGAAGACCTGATGGTCAAACCTTAGTTGTGTAAGTCGTGATGAGATACTTGTGTTAGAGATGGTTATTGTACAAGACACAGTGTTTCCAGTATTTTTGAATGTCATAAAGAAATGTTTGCAAAATAGCTTAAAAATCTGGGTTTTAGTTTGAAAGAATTAAAAAAGTAAATTGAAGATTTGTCCTCTGCTTTCTGTTTGAGTTGCATCAGACTTCAAAAATGCAATCAGGCATGCTTACCGGGAAATATTATTACTGTTTGAGAGAAAAGTAGCAGAGGAATACACTTTCATGAGCCATAGAAAACTCCTAAACTTGTAATTGTGTTAGTTGAAGAATGATTTTTGTAAGTTTGAAAACTTCCATGGACTGTGACAAGTGATGCCTAAAGACTAGGTTAAAATGTATTCCCCTTGTTTACCGTGTCCATTTGACAACACTTCATGTAAGATCAGTTTTTATCCCTGTATTACAGTGTTTACTTGTTTGGACCTTGTACACAGGGAGGAAAACATGAAGTTGTGGAGTAATAATTAAGCAGGATTATTCAGGTGTATACAAGCAATGGGAAATCACTGTACTTGAAAGTTTAGCTACATTTCTGAGTCGATTGCTTAATTTTTCTTTTAGCAGTCTGGGCAGCAGTTATAGCTTCTTCCTTATCTGTGAGCTTTTATTATTATTGTTGAAATTCTTAAGTTAATTGTGCTTCAGACACACATACATGGAATAATGAAATATTTGTGGTATATACTATAAATACATAAATATATATGTATAAATAAAAAAAAAATACCAGAGCATTTATAGTGGAATACCTATTTTGTTCTAACTCCTAGTCAGTTTTACACCAGGATATTGCTCATGCATCCATGCAGTCAGTGGTACTGTATACAAGCTGGGATTAATTGTAAAATCCAAGTTCCTCTTTCTGTTTCTGAGTGTTTAAATTGCTATGGTGACAGAGAGAAGAAAGGAGCAGTATTTATATTTTATCACTTCATAATTTATTTCCGTTTCATGAAGTAACTTGTAAATTTAGTTATAGGCAGCTCCAGTCTCATTTTATTCTTACTTAAGATACAGGAATAGTTCTTATTTCCTTAGAAAATACACAGTTTTCCTCAATAAAAGCATTTACTGGTTGGCCTGTTTCATTAGTGATATAAACTTAATCTTAAGTGAAAGCTCACTTGTTCAATAGACTGTTGTACTTAATGATTACTTGTAACAGGCCTTTCACATTTTAATACATGTGATTTATTAGTTATTTTAGGCAAGCTTACATCTCAAAATGAATGTTTGAAGTGATCTGTAAGAAGTAGCTGGTGGTTTCAGGCCGAATTAATTCCTATCTAAGAAAATAAAACTCTTTAATAACACAGTATATTTAAAATTCTTTAAAAGTGTTTGCTAGGCTGCTAAAGACTGCATTCTATCTCTGAAATATGACAGCTTATATCTTAACTCAGAATGGAAGATCCTAAATGTATTTATTATTAGCATTTATTCTGTCTTGCTGGCAAACGCTTTGCAGGCTGTTGGTTTTGTGTTTGTTTTTTTCTGAGGTGCAGCAGACACTGTCTAAAGCAAAACATCTGTAAAATCATTGTGCAAGTAAGTAGATGAATAGAAATATTGGGAAAAAAAGGGGAAATTAGATTTATTGTAAACTTTCATTCTCCCTGAATTCTTGGCCATGTGGAAATGCATGCCAACCATTTAATTATTAGAATTTCATAATGCTTACAATTTCTTGTAAGTTGATTCATTTGATTTTTGTAGTGCAGCCTATTATCTTCTTTTTATGCTTACTAATTATTGCAAGATGTGAAGACATCATACTGAGCTTAGAATTTGAGTGATAATAACATGAGGTAATTTGTGTATTTGTTGTTAGTTTGTTTACATAATGGGAAAAACCATGAACAGACCAAAAGATGTAGCTGGTTTGTACTTTTGTGCTCGAAAACACAGAATCTGAAACATAGGGGCATGATCATTCATTATGCAGGGAGATGCAGTTTTGGAAGTTGGGTGCATTTTAAGTGGGAGACTGTTAAAAGGAAAAAGACCTTTGTGCTGCAGGTAAGTTCTGTGTTTCTTATAACATTAAAAGAGAGCTCTCAAGCATATTTTAATCTGTTATTTAAATGTTCTACTATCCTCTTAGCTCAGACATCACCCACCCCACTCCCCACCCCGATTATGTTCCTCTTGTTTTCACAGGTTTCATTTTAAAGTTCCTTTCTTATCATTCCCTTTCATATGATGTAAAAGGAAAAAACCAGCAGTTAGTGTCCTAGTTGAAGTGAAGGGTAACCAAGAGCTTTGTTCTGCAGCTTGCAAATATTCCAGTAGAGTATTTGATGAATCTGAGTCTTTTCTTCAGTTCAGTTGTAGTCTGCAACACTGTCTATGACTCACAGAGCTATTAAGCATCATTTTCCCCCCAGCTTTAACAGTAGTTTCTAAGAGGGTGGTGAACAAATGCCTTTTTCTTCATCTTCTGGTCAGCAGCAGTTCTTTCTTTTTGAAACTGTCAGTAGTACTACTGGAAGGTTTCTGAATCTTCCTTTTAGCACTTGTTAATGAAGACCACATTTTTGGCAGGAATTAAGTTGGATAAGAAATACCTAAATTCTTTTGTCCAAATAATGTTTATAAGGAATGCAGTTGACCTTTGACCTTGCCCTGGGTTTTGCTTAAGGTAGTCTCATGCTTGTGTATTTGCTTCACTTTCTCTCTTGCTTCTTGTTTGCTTGTGGTGTAATGAAGTTTCATTGGCTATACTTGATTAGTGTTTCCACTTACTTAAATGTGTTCCTGAATTATTTTTTTTCTGAGAGTCAACTCTTAGGTGGAGGTTTTCCAGATTGGTTTCTAACTTTATAAAGAACTTTGAATTCAGAGCAGGCAAACAAGTTCTGAAGGAAGTCTTAGTTACTTTCAGATTTATTCTAGTGCAGCTCAAGTTACTGCCACTGCTATTTTGAAAAAAATCCTACATCCAGGGTACACAGAACTTGTTTTTTAGGGTTTGATATTTTCATTTTGTCCTAACTCTTCCGTACAGTAACCTTTTGAAATAAGTGTTAAATTTGGTAAGACTGTCTTGTAATCCTTGTTCAGTTATGAGTTTTAAGTCCATTTTAGTTGACTTACTGATCAGCATCAGGAAAATATATATGGGCATTTAGTGCCCCAAAATGGCTCTTTGCTCAACAGGAACTGTGGTTCTAAAAGATATGACAAATGAGTTGTGTTGCAAATTCTTGCTGTTTACTTTTTTTTTTTCTTTTTTTGAGGAGAAGGAGAAAACAAGGAATAAGGAAAGGAGAGCTGGGCTTTGGTGGTTCGTGTTTTCTCAGTGTGAAGAGATTTTGTTCCACCTGTTGCTGGTCAAATACATTTTTATATAAAGTAAAATATAAAACTTTATTAATTCTAATTTACAAACTTTCTTATGTATCTGGAAATGATGCAATAGGTAATGTTCAAGGCATCATCTTGGTTAAATCCTAGCTTTTTTGAACCAGTGAGAGCCATTCACTTGGAAGCATTGGAGGTTTTACTACATGTGAAATGTTAGCTAGTGATTTGACAGTAGAAGTTACTTTCAGATTGCAGAAAATAATATTTGCTCTAATTGGAGTCCCCAAATTTGAAAATACAAATGCATAACAAAATGGGATAAGGCTGTTTTTAAGGAGGAACATTTTGTTTGATTGTTGGGGTTTTTTTTGTTGTTAAAATAGAAATCTCAGAAACTTCTGGGAATTTTGAATTTGGAACTTTGAATTCAAAGTGTTTCAAGTGCTACAGTGCTGAAATACTTTTATAAAGCTGTTGTCATACTTTTAGACTGTTTTAGATTTGTGCTGATGATGTTTGAAGAAGAGTACTTCTTTACTTCTTGTCACATGTTTCTCCTTCTCCCTTTGTGCTTGGCCATATGGTCAGCTTGTTTAGAAAGTTGGTGGGCCTACACGCTGGCCCATGCTGCAAAACTGGTACCTTCCACACTGTCAGCTGACCTTGTAGTGCTTAGATGTAGTAAACCATCAGTGAGTATATTCATATGGTCTTTCAAAGTCAAATATATTTTCCTTTTGCCTGCACTTAAAAAGAAATATGATGTCCTTGCCCATGCTCTGAATTATTTGTTATGTAGTTTCTTGTTAACTTCAGTGATACATAGTCACTGCGCTTGTACTCCACACAGAGACAGTGATAATTTACATTTGTATTCAGAGAGCCTTTTCAGGATTATATCAAAATCAGCTTGTTGCCATCAGGCTCTTGGTTTAAGGACTCCTACCTGTCACGTCAAACTGAATGTTATTTTCAAGATGGACTAACATTTCTTTTGAAAGTTTCAGTAGGAGAGTAGGTGACTATTAAGAGCTCAGATTGAAGATTCAGTCTCTATTTTTAGAAGTGCATACAAGTTGAGGAGATAAAATCTTATCAGTTTTCAGAAAAAGGAGCAGTATTACCTGGACAAGTTTAAAAATTTCTGGCTGAAGAATAGCTGGTGTAAGCATAACATAAAGCAAATGAATGAGTCTTTATTCAGGGAATTTCTTAATCTAGCCAGATCCTGATGTGTTGCCACTTGATAAGGCACTACCTTTGTCACTGAAGACCAGAGTTTGGAAGTTTGCATTAATTGGACTTACAGTTGCAATTCAGATCAAAGGGTAGTTAGCAAATCCTTCCTGACAAATGAGAAAATGTTGCCTTTTCTTCATGAACAGGGTCCTGGATGTAATAATACCGATCTGTGTCACTTGAAGGCTGAGCTGATGGTGTGTTTTGTAGTGTGAGTAAACAGAAGGTGTGTTTAGTATGAAATGCAGAGAATACTCACTGCCTCTGAATGGTGGTTAACAGTTGTGGCTCCAGTTTTTGTGTGATAGGCATGTAAGGATTTTGTCTGCTGTTGTTACACAACTGAAGTTACTTGGACAAGGCTTATCCAGGCTCAGATAAGACTTTTGATGAAGGTGCTACTCTATTTTAGAGAAAATTTGTCTGGAATAAAGTCAGCTGCTTAGAATTAGAATGTGCTTTTTTAAGCAAATATATTGGCAGAAGGGCTGTAGTATAGTTCTCTGATTTTTTTTTTTTAAGTGGCATTGTATGTTACCCGTTGCTATTTAAGGCATTACAGCTGTAGTAAGCACATCCTCTCACTAGATGGCAGAGAGATTCCCTTCACCTTTCTGAGATTTAGTTTTAAATGAGATCAAGTAGGACTCAAGACTACCAAAGAACACAAACCTCTCGTTCGGAATATTTTATTACTTTTTGGTGAAAGTGTAATACATTAGAACCTGAAGAGTCAAAGAACAGAAACTGATTGTGGTCAATGATTATAAAATAGGAGTCAAATCTGTTTTGTACAGTAAGAGGTAAAACATTTGTGGGTTACTTTATAAACAACACTTGTTTTTAAAAAAGCAGTTTGAAAACACTGTTTTGCTTTGAAAAAGCCTCTTTGCATATTAAGCTGTAGGTTAGCTTGACAAAATTTACAGCTGTTGTCAAGAACCCTCTTGAAGAAACTGGGGTTTGGAATGCTGCTAGCATAAAAATTAATAACGCAAGTGTCTCTTTAGAAGCAGGGTGTTCTTTTTATTTATTAATTTTAAAATTTTTTCTCAGCCTTAGTCTTATAATAAACCTGAACTCAACTAGTTGTAATCAGTCTGTATTCTTGTATGTGAGAAGTTTTCGGTGTTTGTTTTTGGAATTTCTTTTTTTTTGTGATGTTATCAAGGCTTTTACTTTTGCTGTACTTGAATGTTATATAAATGATAACTAAGAAGTAGTGTTAATTTTAATGACTTCATTGTTATTTTGCATGCATGTTGTTCTCGTGCTTTGTGTTTTTACTATTGAGTTCAAAGCTGTCTACTGAAAATACCGTGTTTATGAAGGTAAAAATATTAAGCAAGCAAAACAAGAATAAAAAACCTATTTTATTGGAATACAGATATCGAAGTCAGTAAAAAAGTATCCTAAATGCAGTTGCCAAGTACTGAAATACTTAAATGCTGCTCGATTGCAAGTGAACAATACAAATAATAAGACATTGAAGTACATGGTCCTTGAAATCTGTGGGGGACACATAAACATTAAATGCTCCATGCACATCATACTTACACTCTTTAGGTTTCTCTTACTTGTGCCAGGGTTCTGATCCAGAACTATGAATAGGATCTGGCAATGAAACCCTCACTTCATTTTTAAGTAGCTGGATATCCCAAAAGCTAATTATTTCAAAACCACATTGTGTTCCTTTTTTCAGTCTTAAAGTGTTGACAGAACAGCCTGAAGTTGCAAGATGAAAGGAAAAAACTGAAAAGTTTTATGACACATGCTGCAGCAAGATATGTGAACTAGCTTAGATCCTGTAGAAACAGTATGACATGGTGCTGTGCTTGAGCTACTAAGCCCTTCTAAGAAGCTATCCTAATACAAGCTTTGCCTGTATCTCAGCTTAGTCTCATGTAGGCCGATGCTTCCAGACCAGGCAAACACTGGTCTCTGCAGCAGCTTGCCTTTGGGTACCAGTGGCATACATTTATGGTTTTGTTTGAATAATTTTTTGAAGAACACCAACATCTTCCATTTCTGAGCTCTAAACAATATGTATAGTACAGGAGTTCTAGTCATTGCTTTATTCTTGGAACAGTAATGTCAATTGTATTTCCTCAGTTTTTGGTCTGTGGAATTTCTTGTTGTTATAGGAGAGATGTGGACTGCTCAGCAGTTCACATTTCTGTCAGAAAAGCTACCCATTTAGGTCAACCTCCTTTATCCTAACAAAATACCAAAATGTGAGGGCACGGTCACCCATTGTATAATTCAATGTGGACATAAATCATGATAATGCTAAGATATGCTTATCAATTCTGCAACTTTTTAGTGCTTCAGATCTATATCTTGAATTACCTCATCTGTTAAATAAATGCTCTTCATGTATAGCTTTAAAATAATAACCAGGTAAACTAAAACTGAGGTTACTAATATTAAAATACAATTCTGTAGTACTTGGAAGAAGTGAATTATTGTCAGATGTCTGTCATGACAAAGAAGTGCCATGCATTGCTGCATTCATATGGAACAGTCTTCTCCCAAACATCCTCATCTGTATGCGAGAGAGCAGTCACTAAGACAGCACTAGGCACTTTCTAAATAAATTGGAAAAGCAATTAATTTACTTTATTACTCTAAGTATTGCAAAATTGGAACAAATTTCTCTTTGTGTTCTTGCTGCATATTACTTAGGATTTATTTTTGTGATAGAAATCTCTTCAGAGAAGATCTTTTTGTTAGCCTGAAATAATTGTTTTCCTAGTAGAATGACCATGAGACTAGAAAAATTGTCTTGTGTATCAGAATTTATTGTACTCCATTTCAAAAGGGTTTGCTATTTCCATTGGAAACTCATCGCAGAATTTAACTTGGAACAACCTTCGGAGTATTTCAGTTTAAAGCTATTTTTGTGATTGTTTCATACCCATTTGTTCTTATGCTCATATTCTCTTTTTGCTTACTTATTTACTCCCCCACCCCTTTTTTCTCTATTGTGTTTACAAACCACATTTAATTTATTTTCATTTTTATTATGTATGTATTTATTTTGGTTTGCTGTGCTGAAAAGCCACACTCCTAGTCTTGCCTTCAGGCTAGATTCTCTGTTAGAGTTGATCAGAGGAATAATCTTTTCCTCTGCATCATCCGGTGTCAGTCTTTAATGAGTTCAGGATATAGGTGACAGTAATCCAGCTGGTTCATCCAATTGATTAGCATTTTATAAATCTGTGTAAAAATGCTTCCCTTACCTAACCTTCCCTAGCCATTTTGGAAATGCTTATTAATGCTACTCAGGATTGTATTTTCTTTCATAATGACTAATGATCCCTCTGTGATTCACTAGATTCTTCTACTTTTGAATCTCCAAATAACAGATTCTCTGCTTATGGGAGAAGTTTTTATTCCATAATTATATGAGCTTGCATATTTTACTATTACATTTCAAGCTATTAATCTAGTACTTCTCACCTGGTTCTTCCCATGACATACTCATCTACAGTGATAGAGGTGCCTCTGCACTTTGTGTTGTCATTGCTTTACCAACTTAATAATCGAAATATTATGTTGCTGGTTTCAAGATAGAGAAGATCTCTCTAAACTTAACTAAAACCAAACTTGATATTTTTTTTTGTTGTCTTTCTAACATAGTTCTTCTGTAAACTTACACCACCTTAATTTTTGGAAGTAGTTTATTACAGCATCATTTGCCTAAGTAATAGTTCACACTTTTGAATATAGAAGATGCCTTTCAGATTAATTCTTTTAAATGGCTTACACTTTCATTTTGAGTAGTGTGGTTAAGAAGTTTGTGGTGACTGAGCATTGGGGAACTACAAGGCCATATGCATATTTGCCATACTGTCCATGCCATACACCTGTGGTGTGTGGTCCCGAAACGAGGACTCTGTAGAAAAAATGATCTGCTTTTCCAACACTATGTTCTCCCTTCTGAAAGTGATCAGAGGACTTGTTGCCATGTTCAGTTTGAAAGTTGATGCACTCAGATTAAATTTCAAAAAGGCTTGATACTCTGTTATTGAAGTATAACTTTTCTATCTTTTGATTTATTTTGGATTTTGAATTTTAAAGCAGTGAACAAAAAAAGCAATCCCTTCTTATTAACTGTAAACTTTGAAAATACTTTTCACTTAAGCCAAGTTATAAGTGTTTTAATATCAAAGCATTCAAGTTTCACACATGGAGTTTGTAATGGAGGTTTTAGACTACCTGTGTAGAGCTCAGACCATACTGCGTCTCTAGAGGGAGTAACAAGAGGAAAAGGGATCTTTCCGTTCAGCTAAATTAAGTTGACTTCAATTCAGGTAGTGCAAAAGTCAGAAAAGACATGTATTCCAGGGGCTAGGGCTAGTCAAAAGAAATTTTGTGGTATGTGGCAAGGAATCACATTTCAACTGTGGGATTCCCAGGAATTTTGTAGCATCTTAATGTTTAATTGGGTTTGAATCCATGTAAAAGTATCATGATTCATAATGTTTTGGGGTTTTTTTCTAAAATTGTCAGCAATAAAAAGATCTCTTAAATTCATTGATGTCTCTGATTTGAATGAATGTTGTAAACTGTCGAGTTGGTTTGACAACCCGTTTGAACTTCCGTGGTGAACCAGTGGTGTTGCCTTATTGAGATTTCTCTTTATCTCCATAATGTTAGTGATACCTTCCTTAAAAATCTATCCTGAAAGCTTTGAATACTTTCAAAGTCATACATTACATTAATGTGATTTAATACATAACTTTTGAGCTGTAAATTTACTTGGAACAGCAATGTGCATTTGGCTCTGAAGAGCCTATTCACTGAACGAATAGGACCTCCATAATGTGTCACTGTAGCAGTCAAGCCATCTGTCCAGTTTTCCATTTAACACTGACATGGATTTTAAGGAGATCTGTAGCTTATCTTAGAAAGAGGTCGCTTGTGACAACAGGACTTTAAAATGTATTTCACAGGTTGAGCCCTTAGTTGTGGACTCAATTAATGATCTCGTTTATTGTAAAACAAATATTTACTTTGGTACTCCCTTCACTTGTAAGCAGTTGTGTGTCATCTTGTACATTTTTTTAAAGTCTTTACCCTCAGTTTTGCTGTTTATAAAGAGAATATTATTTTTTCTAGAGGGTGTTAAAAGTGTATTTTCATTGAAACAGCAGTATTAAACCTGTTTCGTGTTTTGTGGTTTTTTTTGTTTTGTTTTTTGTGTGTGTGCGTATGGATTTAGAAAATGCAGATTTAGACTAGAATTCTTACATCATGTTAAGGAAGTTGCACATACATGTGTACTTGTTTAAAATGAAGATAAAAATTAATCTGCAAAATGACTTTTTTATACTACTCCTAAACTATTTTGTTAGTACGTTTTGTAGTAGGAGTTCCAGATTGCAGCACTTATGTGGGTAAAATGGTGGAACTTTGGTAATTCTTGGTGATTAACCTTTTGTTATTTGCTTTCTTAAGGATTATGAGGGTTTGTCCTACTGTGAGTAGTAAGTTATGTAGATAATATTTCACACCTATTTACAGGTTTGTTTCATCTTCAGGACTAATGGCAAAGGAGTAAATCAGCATGGCAGCTATGGTCCCACCTGTGAAGCTGAAATGGCTTGAACATCTAAACAGCTCCTGGATCACAGAAGACAGTGAATCTATTGCAACAAGGGAGGGAGTTTCTGTCTTGTATGCTAAGTTAGTCAGCAATAAAGAAGTAGTGCCATTGCCCCAGCAGGTTCTGTGCCTCAAAGGACCTCAGTTACCAGATTTTGAGCGAGAATCTCTATCTAGTGATGAACAGGACCACTACTTGGATGCCCTTCTTAGCAGCCAGCTGGCACTGGCGAAGATGGTATGCTCAGATTCTCCATTTGCTGGAGCTCTTCGAAAACGTCTCCTTGTGTTGCAGCGTGTCTTCTATGCACTTTCTAATAAATACCATGATAAGGGTAAGGTGAAACAACAGCAGCATTCACCAGAAAGCAGTTCTGGATCAACAGATGTGCATTCTGTCAGTGAACGTCCTAGGTCAAGTACAGATGCACTCATAGAAATGGGGGTTCGGACTGGATTAAGCTTATTATTTGCACTGCTAAGACAAAGTTGGATGATGCCTGCGTCAGGACCTGGCCTCAGCCTTTGCAATGATGTTATCCATACTGCAATAGAAGTCGTGAGCTCTTTGCCACCTTTATCTTTAGCAAATGAAAGCAAGATTCCACCAATGGGTTTAGACTGTTTATCACAAGTAACAACATTTCTTAAAGGAGTAACAATTCCAAACTCTGGGGCAGACACTTTAGGCCGTAGATTAGCTTCTGAATTGCTCCTTGGTTTGGCTGCCCAGCGAGGTTCCCTGCGATACCTTCTTGAATGGATAGAGATGGCTTTAGGTGCTTCAGCTGTAGTGAACACCATGGAGAAAACCAAGTTGCTGCAAAGTCCAGAAGGGATGATCAGCTTTGATTGCTTTATGAGTATATTAACACAGATGCGACGTTCTTTGGTAGGTATACCAGCTTTGATTTTTCTACACTGCAAATGTAATTGCTTTCTTAACTTTAAATTGATTCTTAACATTGAATGCCAGTTTGCTGAATACTTTGCTTAATATGTTAAAAAGGGGTTTTTTTTGTGAAATGTTTTTGTTAGTATTTCCTTTGTTACCCACTGTTTCTTTCTCCCCCTCCCTTCCCACCCATTTCCTCGTGGATAAACGTAAAACAGTAAAGCCATCCCTGAGTTGTCACTTTTGGTGTTATGAATCAAGGATGTACTTGATCCACTTGCACTTTACATTCATATTCATAGTAGAAGAGTTAGCGTGTGTGGAACTGTTTTCAGATTTGCTGAATTTCCTTAGAATTCAAAGTTTTGCAATATGCCTTGTTTCCTGTTCAAAGTTATTTATATTGGACATTCCTGCTCTCCAGTTAACCTGGACCTTTGCTTATACATCTTTGGAGAATCAGATGTGAGATGTTTAATGTCTTTGCTACTGCTCAGAAATTAATGCAGTAAGAAAATGAGCTGAACTGTTTGGAAGTATGGCACACTGCTTTGTATGTTAAATGCTTTCTTCTGGTCCTAGATGAATATTCTTTTTAAAGCTGTGAAATTATTGCACAACATGCATTCAGAAGTTACAGCAAGCTTCTGCATTATGTGCTCAGACTGAAACAGGGAACAACTGTTTCCCTGAAGTGGTCATTCTTTTCTCCCCTCTCAGGCTTGTAATGCTTGCTAATTTTAAATCTAAAAAATTTAAAGAATGGAGACCATGAGGAGAGCATGGCTGTGGCAGGATCTGAATTGAATTGAATGTCCTGATAGGCAACTTTATTGGTTTGGGATTTGGACTATATATAAAATGAGAGATCAAAGTATGGAAGATGTGTAAACACAAAAATAATGATGATTAGTCATTGTTAAATAATAATCACTTTAAACTATTAAACACAAATGACATGGATTTCAGAACAACACAATCTTAGGGGAAATCAAATCTAGACCCAGAAATTTTTGCAAAAATTAATAAGAATGTTTAACTAGCTCTTGACGCATTTTTGTTATCCTGAAGTGTATCACAGCTTAGGGGAGAAAGGTACTTATGCGTATAGAAAGAGTTTTTAATTTTGCTTAACAATAAGAACAAACCCCTAATGTATTTTGTACAGATGCACTGTTGCTGTACAGAAGTATTTTTCTCATAATAACAACATTTAAAAATTGTAGGGATCATCTGCTGATCGAAGTCAATGGAGAGAGCCAACTAGAACGTCTGATGGCTTATGTTCTCTTTACGAGGCAGCTCTGTGTTTATTTGAAGAGGTAGGTCTTGAAACAAACTGTGACTTTTAAGGTAATTCTAGTTTATTTCCCTCTCACACATCTGACTGGTGTGTGCCTGTGGGTGTGGTCCAGTCTCTGCTGAGTTACTCTGGAGTAGAAGAGGAAGGTGAAAAAAGTGAAAAACTTAAGATGTAGAGAAAGTAAGTAATTTGGGCAAGCTAATGATATGGTGATGGAGGATTTGTGTTTTAAGCAGAGAATCATAAACACTGTGGCTATATGGAAAGAAGTGAAGATGCTACTGTGTAATAAATCTCTCATTTTAATAGGTTTGTCGAATGGCATCGGACTATTCAAGAACATGTGCCAGCCCTGACAGCATTCAAACAGGTGATGCTCCTATTGTTTCTGAGACCTGTGAAGTGTATGTTTGGGGTAGCAACAGCAGTCATCAACTGGTAGAAGGAACTCAAGAAAAAATACTTCAACCCAAGCTTGCTCCAAGTTTTTCTGATGCACAGACGGTGAGTGACATTTATAGTGGTACATTATGTAACATTTAATAGCTTCAAAGCTATAGTATGAAATTGGAAAACAGTACTTCATTTCCAAGTGTCAAGTTGTAATGAAGGTGTGACGCTCAGAACAAATTACATGGGTTACTTTACTGAAAGTATGTCACTACTCTTCTGTTCATGCCTGGAAGAAACATTCTATTTCATTTTTAATGAAACACACAGATCAATACCCATGTACCAAGAATGACTGTATAATCTAACTTGCTATGAAATGCATTTGCAGAGACTAATTTGCTTGCATGTTTTAAAATTTTTTTTATCTGTTGTTTAAAAGGTATCTTAACTACTCAGTCTTCTATTCCACTGGTGATTTTCACACCAAGGTTGCCTAGTTTTAAAAGTCCAAACCGGGCTAACTGCTGGCACAGCAACCTTAATTAGCTTTCTGAAAATCAGTATATACAGTATGCTCTTTCTGCTCTCAGTCACAGATTCTGCAGTTGCAACTGAGTACTTCTGCTGATGCATAACACAGGATATAATAGTTTGCCTTTCTGTTACTATATTGTCTTTCCAGGTTGACTTAAGTAAAAGCATTTTTTTGATCTCTAGACAATTCAGGTATATTTTCTGAAACTGTTGACATCACTGATATATTTTATATGCCAGTGGATTGCAGGGCCAGACATCATAAAGCAAGTTTATGCATTCAAAAAACTTTGTTTAAACAAAACATTAATACACATGAGTGGAATGAACTATCTGAATGAATTTATACGTATGTTATATGGAAGGGTTGTGTAAAGAAACCTGACATTCTGTTTAAAAATACAGACTTCTAGACCTAGACGTGAATTTTACATTAATCTTTCTTTTTTAATTGTTTTAACCTTTTTGTTTGTAGATTGAAGCTGGACAATATTGTACATTTGTTATTTCTACGGATGGTTCTGTTAGAGCCTGTGGTAAAGGCAGCTATGGGAGACTAGGACTGGGTGACTCCAATAATCAGTCCACACTGAAAAAATTGACTTTTGAGCCTCATAGGTCTATTAAAAAAGTGTCATCTTCAAAAGGATCTGATGGTCACACTTTAGCGTTTACAACAGAAGGGGAAGTCTTCAGCTGGGGTGATGGTGACTATGGAAAACTGGGACATGGAAACAGTTCAACTCAGAAATATCCCAAGCTTATTCAGGGTCCTCTGCAAGGAAAGGTATGTTTTATATATTAGAATACCAATTTTTGTTCTGTTCAGTTGTGATGTTGAGTAAAATTTGAAATACATAAAATCTTAAGAAAAAGTTTTGTGTTTTTTTCTAAACTTTTTTTGAAGCTGGATCTGCTTTCAGCAAAGCACTAAAACTTATGGCTGCCTTTAGGTGTGTGATTTGGGCAATGGTATTACCAGTAAACCTTCTCATAGTCTTAAGAGTAAAACTTGCTCATGGCTCATGTGCTTTTTGCTGAACAGCGTGACATTCCAGGGAGACGGTTGCTTTTTGATAGCTGTGTCATTAGGACTTTTTGTATACAGCTTTCTAGTGGCCACATTTGAAAAGTGGCTTTGTATTGTTCTACAAGGCCTTCTCTTCCCTATCTGTCCAAGTTTTGGCCAGTGTTTTAAACGTCCACTGATGCTTCTTTTTGCTGCTGTAAGACTAAGACATCGTTATGTTAAATCTGCTTGATAAATAAATCATGACTAGTTTTAATTATGAACTTGTCTCTTTGTGTACTGATTTCCACTTAACCAAATACTAAATAGAAAAGATTGCAAAGATTAATTTGTGTGCACTTGCTCCCCACAGGTGAACAAGTTCATTTATGTAGACTGCTTCTGAGACTTGACTTTCATAAGCTTTCAAACTTCCTATTCAATTTGTGTTAAAACTTGATATTTATTTTTGCATGTATTTTAGGTGGTTGTGTGTGTATCAGCTGGATACAGACATAGCGCTGCTGTTACAGAAGATGGAGAACTATATACATGGGGAGAAGGAGACTTTGGAAGATTAGGTAAATTTAAAATGTCGTGAGATGCTTTTGGAAGAATTCTTGTGTCTGGTAATGATAATGTACATGTATTTGCTTTGTTCCCTTATCTAAATACACATGCACACGTGCATGTATATAGGTGACTATTAGAACTAGTGCAAGAGACTCTGAAAGGATTTTAATGTGGTTAATTTTACAAAGATTCTATTTTTTAAATTTTTCTTTTCCTGAAAAGTTGCATTCCTTCATAAGACTATATATGATTGCCACTGACACTGAAATGTAAAAAGCAGACATTTAAAATAGACTTGAGTTCTAGATAAACATGATCCAGTGATGGTAGGATGGTTCTTTAAACAGTCGTGAATATCAGTGCTAGTAATATCAAGGGCTTGATTCTAATGTGGTACTAATAAGGATGCCAGAATGACTTAATGTCCTTTTAATATGTCTAAAAAGTTGTATTTAACTGAAACAAAACCCACAGCATTTCTGTTTGCTTAAAGGTCACTTGTCTGTTTCATCACCTTTGCTGTACAGCTGGTACTTAGTATAAAAGCACTCTTCTCAAGCAGGTTCAGTTGAAACAACAGATTTTTGCATAGAAAATTGCTTCAAGTTGGGCTTTAGTTCCTTTCTGCTGTCTTTGCTTTGAATGTCATAGTTGCCAAGTGGAGGGGGTGAAAGCAAGTAACTGACAGGGGCAGAAGGTGAGGACAGTGATATACAACATAAACTGTCACAGTTTTCCAGGGTACTAGTAGAAGTTCTGAGCCTATCCCTGCTGTTAAGAACACAACACTGGGTTAGAGGTTTAACCTACAATTTTTGGGGTAATTGTGGAAATGTTCTTACTGACTTTTAGGTTAATGTATGTGGGTTTTATGTGCTTTGGGGGGCTTGGAGTGTGCAATGTTGAGTTCCAATTTGTAGCTAAAAAGTAGCATTTAATTAGGTCATAGTAACTTGTTCACATTTAATCAGTTATGGATGCCATGTAGTATTCTTTTCCTCATTCCCCATTTTTCTTCCATATCTGCAGCATTTCTGTAGTTTATTAGACATGTAACTCATGCTTGTGAAGTGATACTGTAATGTGTTGGGCTTTTGCAGAAAGGAGCAGTTAGAATTGTGACTAACTAGTTTGCTGGTTTTATTTGTTTGTGCACTACATATGCTTGTATTGACAGCAGTAAGTGTGTGCTTTTATTTTAGCTTCCTTGTGCTATTCAGTCTACCTGCTGCTTAATATTAGGAAGTATAGCTACATAATCAACTAGTATTAAAGAAGACAATTGCACTAGTAATTATTTTTATTTCTTTTAAACTAGGTAGAAAATAGTCCTATGATTTAGTGTCAGTAAGGTATGAACAAGCGTTCTGGAGTATGTCATACAAAAATGAAATGTTATCACTGTTGATATCTTCCAAACCATATTACAAATCTTTCTAAAAAGCGGGCAGAAATTATAGTTTGTGGTGATTACCGTGTGTATGGGCTTTGAAAAATCTCACTGAAATTACAAACCATAAATACAACTTAAATCTTCAGAAAAATAAAATGTTTTCTTTCTCCTTAGGTCATGGTGACAGCAACAGCCGCAACATTCCGACCTTAGTAAAAGATATTAGCAATGTAGGAGAGGTCTCCTGTGGCAGTTCACACACAATAGCTCTGTCCAAAGATGGTAGAACAGTATGGTCGTTTGGAGGCGGAGACAATGGTGGGTAAAACTAATAATTTTCATCTCATTCCATCTTCCTCATAGCTTTGGTACTCCTTGCAGTTTGTTGGGTTTTTGTCATCATTTTGTAGCTGTTCAAGAAAAGGATTTTAGTAAAAAATACAATATTTGAAGTTTAACTACAAGATTGTAGACTTTAACAAAAGATTATCAGGAGGAGGCGTTTCACAGAGCAGAAAGCTCAATGAATGCACAAGCAGTTCTGCAAAAAATGTTTTGCTGATAACTTTCAAATGAACACACTCATTTGATATGACAATAACTGTATTCACATACTAGAAACTTTTGCATTTAAACTGTCTCATGAAGAAACATTTCCTGTCTCAGAAATGAAAGGCTTCTAACCTTCGTTACCAGTAGGTGCTTTGTCAAACATGGAATCATTCATTGTCTGTTATTACTGTATTTAACTAAATTTGGTTATGCAGCTCAATAAAAATTAAAACTCGCATTAAAATTGCTGTATTATTGCTTCCTAGCCTAGTGTGAGGAGAGAGATAAATGCAGACTAGAGAAATCTCATAATCAAATTGGTGGCTAATAGAACTGGGTAGAAATTTGAATTTTATTCGAAAGCTAGCTCTGACATGAAGGTATAGAATTGTTCCCACTCTTCTGTCTCGCTCTTTCTATAATTTCAGCTGAAAAAATCTGTTTTTAACAGGACAGGCATCTTAACCTTCACAAAGTATTGGCGTTTGCTCTTCTGTTTCAGTAAATTATGATTTGGCTTTTGGATATTAATAATGTGGTACTAAAATATTGTTGTAGGAAAGCTAAACCAACATGAATCAAAGCGTAACTTTTTTAGGAATTATCACTTTGTAATATATTTCACATTTGATTTTGGGTTTTCTCCTTCCTTTTGAGGAATGGTTTTCTGTCAACACACTGACATGGTCTAGTGACAGTCCTTGTTTTTGAGGTCACTGATTGAAAATGGTGAAGGTGTGGAGATGAGTAGCTGTTTTCAGGAGAAACTTAAAGGAGGAATAAAGGAATGAAAATACTAATGGTTACACAAATGCGTACAGCTGTTAGGAAAAAAGCACAAATAGTCGAGGTTTTTTTCAAGTCACTTTCTAAAGTAATCTTTTTTGCCAAATATGAAAATGTTTAGTGCTTTAGAAGGCTTTAGTAATTAAACAGTGGGCAGTGAATAGTATAAATATATGGAATTAATACCTCAGTTTTTAAACACACTACAATAAATACATATTTCCTGAAGTCTGTAATGACTGCCATTGAAAGAGAATCAGTTTTATAAAAATTGATTTACGTTTTGATTTTAAAAATATACTCTGGCATTTTTGGAAATCCAAAAAGAATTCTTTTTGGTACTTCTAATTGTCGTAGTTTATGGATTGAAAATACCTTCCACCTGTGTTTCCTCCTTTTGTAGGCAAACTTGGTCATGGTGATACTAATAGAGTATATAAACCTAAAGTTATAGAAGCCTTGCAAGGAATGTTTATTCGAAAAGTTTGTGCTGGGAGCCAGTCTTCACTTGCCTTGACATCAACAGGGCAGGTAGGCAAAAACAAGTTTTCACTCAAATTATGAGAGTTGGTGAAGATGATGTGGGTTCATTATTTCAGCATTTATTATTTTGACTGTAGAGGAAATATTCAAGTAGTATTTAAATATCAGTAAAGTTCTTGATTAGAGATTGACTAAAGTACTGAGATCCTAATGTGTTGAAGGGAAACAGTACACTTTTCAGGAGTCTTGCTTAGCCACAGGAAATTACATTATTACGTTAATAAATTTACCCAGTGCAAAATCAAATTGAATTCGGGAAGCGGAGTGTGTTCTGGAAGCAAAAAGCAGTGAAATGGTCGGAATTTTTAATGCATTAACCAACTCGGTTAAGTGATTTAATTTTTTTTTCTAAAATGTCACACGTATTTTAGAATATAGATGTTTAACTGAAAATTTTATTTCTAATCTGGAAAATCTCAGGAGAATTTGGACATAAATGTTTAGGTGGTAAATGACAGTTCTTACTAGCATGATGTGTGTACAATAAACATTTCTACACAAGTAACCTAAATCACCACCCTCATTCCACCGTGTTTTAAAGGCAATGCGTTCTTCAGATATGGATTAGGAATTTTGAAGTTTACTGTAGCAGTTTCTTTTCTTGCAGCAGCCTCCCCATTGGTGTTCTCTGTTGCCAGTGATCTGAGTGGTTGGGGGAAAGAAATGTAGATTATATGAAAGTTATGAAATACTGTGCGTGTTTTGTTGGAGGTGTAATTGCAATTATTGAACAAGTGGTTATCTGGTATTTTCTTTGTCCGTGGTCACCAGTAATACAAATCTGACACGCTGATGTTTTGTGGTTTGTTTGCTCTAGGTTTATGCGTGGGGCTGCGGTGCATGCCTTGGCTGTGGCTCTTCAGAGGCCACTGCTCTCAGACCCAAGCTTATTGAAGAACTGGCTGCTACCAGAATAGTTGATATTTCGATTGGTGACAGTCACTGTTTGGCACTTTCTCATGGTAAAAATAATAAAGTGTAAAAATACATAATCATCCTCTTGCTTAAAAGCAATTGTATCCCAGGTGTTGTTTTCTACTTTATTTATGTTTCTAGATAATGAAGTTTATGCTTGGGGTAACAATTCAATGGGACAGTGTGGTCAGGGAAACTCTACTGGTCCCATTACTAAACCGAAGAAAGTAAGTGGTTTAGATGGAGTCGCAATTCAACAAATATCAGCAGGAACGTCCCATAGCCTTGCCTGGACAGCTCTTCCAAGGGACAGGTAACAATGACATTGGGGGACAGGTACAATTTTTTTTTTAATACAAGTCCATTTTGGGATACATTTAACTCTTTCCTGAAAGTGTTAACCATGTAATGCGTTTCAAGTATTCTGCTTGTAATGTTTTGGATTGATGAGTCTTCTCTCTCCTCCTCCTGTTCTTTTTAAATTGTTATAGACTGCAAGTGAAAATATAACAGCACCAAAGATTTGGATATTATTTCTTTGTATATGACTATTTCTTACCTGCTCTTAGACAAAAATTACCTCTGTGTACTAAAAACTGACAAGGTAGGCAGTGGTAGGAGAAGCAGTATTTTTTATTTTGTGCGTCTTGACAAGATTTTTTACGGCTTAGGCAGTTTCCTTTAGTGTTACAAGGAGTAGACTAATCAGAAGACTTTGGGAAATGGGGAAGTTTAGAAAAATTGACATGGATTTAAACAACTTCACAAATTTCTGAAGAGTTACATGTTAACCTAAACTAAAACCAGGTACCTAAATAAATAGTTTGGTTATTAATATACAGTAACTGAAATAAGACTTTATTACACCAAAGACATGAGCATGTGATTGAAGTGAACCAGTAAACTTCAGATTTATCTGTCGACTAACTCAAAGAAGTAGAGAAACTTAGTATTGGGAAGATAATTTGTGAAGAATTTCGAATACCCTGTTTTAAAGGGAACTATCTTAGAAAAATCAATTAAGAAGTTAGTGAGACTCAATTAGTACTAAGTGGTACTACCCTTTTTTTCCCTCCTTGCATTGTATCAAAGTCTTTATAATCTGGCAGTTGTACTAAAACCAGCTTTGTGAGTACTGGTGACCTTTTGCACCTTTTGCATGAGTCAGATTAAATACATATGGCTTTATATTTATGGCATTGGAGGTGTTTTGTTCATAATGAAATGTGTTTGATTTGTAAAGATCTTTACAAAAAAGAGCAGAAAAGACTTTCAAGAATCAGGAAGTTAGTCCGCCTCAATCATATTTGTTTGTTCTAAGAAAAAAATTGGTTTGATCAAGCGTGTACTCAACCTGCTTAAACTGTTAATTTATTAAATCAGTTACAATATTTTCGGTAGTTAATTTAACTTTGATGTTTGATTCCAGGCAAGTTGTGGCATGGCACAGACCCTATTGCGTAGACCTTGAAGAAAGTACCTTTTCACATCTTCGTTCTTTTCTTGAGCACTACTGTGACAAAATTAACAGTGAAATTCCCCCTCTTCCTTTTCCTTCATCAAGGTATATACAGCATATGCACATAACAGACTTTTATAATTTTTTTTTTCTTTACAGCAGTGGTGCGTGGCTTAGTCCTGGTTAGTCTTTTTCTTTAACAAGCAGAAGTCTGGTTTATTTGCTCATTCAGGTGCTGCTTGTTTGTATAGCACAGGAGCTTTTCAGGGCCTCAAATTTAGCAGGATCTTTTGTCTGGAATTTTAATTATACACTGAATTAAATACTTCCTTTCAGAGTTATCCTTTAAAATACATATTTCTGTGTAGTTGAAATGCATTTACTATTCCTGTACATTATTTCTACTTTGGCAGTTCCTCCTCCTGTAACCAGTTTGAGTGGATGCTTACTGACTAATCTATAAGTTTTGGCAAAAAACCCTCTTCAAGTAATAATTCATCAATCCATACTTTCAGTTATTGATTAACACATGTATGGTGTTCAGCCTAGGAAATGTATTGTTGCCGTTGCACTGAGTTGCGGTCAGTGCTCTGATAAAACCCTGTTTCTACCTAAGGAATTAGAATATTTTTTTACAAGCCGTTTCAGCATGTGAGTGTGGGCTATTTCCTTCTTGCCACTCAAGCTCTCTGATCACATCTGGAGAACTAGAAATTGTTCAGAATGCATGAAAGACTTTTTTAAACGTCATGTATGATTCTGTTCAGGTTTGGTCAAGTAGCATAACTGTTTTCCGTCTGAATGAACAAAAGGAGAAAGGCAGTTCATTTTTTTCAGGAACTGATTGGCTATGAAACTTTGTAATGAGGTGTAGTATTACAGTTACAGCAGTTTGTTTCTGTTGCAGACAGAGGTTAGTAGGGGACAGTTCAGGATATTTCATGATCAGTTTCATGTGGGATGTTTTTTAGCTGGTGGTTGGTTTGGGTTTTTTTAAGATAGTATATTCCATTCATTTTGAAAATGCAAGTTGCTTCTTGCAAATGTGAGATTCATAGACATGAAATGTCACTTAAGTTTGAAATACATGTCCAAGAAGCATTCTCCTTGCTTTGAATTTGAGGAGCCTTTATTCATTTCCACAAATTTGAGTTTTCTGGAAGGTGCTCCAGAAAATGAAATTCAACAAAACTAAGCCTGTCTTGATAGTGCCATGTTGACTAAAACAGCCTCTTGACAAATTATCAGTAATTACAGCTTCCATATTTGAGTCTTCCCACCAAAGGTGATGTTTTAAGTATATAGCTATAAAATATGAAAGCATGAAAGTTTCCTCACTGACATCTGCAAAACCCGCTATAAATGTCAAAGATCCTTACGAATCTTTTTTCCTTGCTACAAAGTTTTTCAAAAGTTTTATTTTTTAAGAAGACAAGAAATTAATATCCTGACTTTTCATTTTTAATCTGATTGTTGTACTCCTGAATCTTCTGAGAGAAGATTACATTTATTACTTCTGAAAACATTTTACTTTTTTTCCCCTTTCTGAGGAATATATTTGTCTGTCTATTTGTGTATTTTGGGATGATTTTTCCTCCTAATTCATGGGACTGCTTTGCTAAACTGAAGGCCTCTTGGAACCATTGCCCACAAAGGCACTTTTCTCTATTCTAGTTTTGATTTTTGTTCTTTTAAACAGATTGGCAGTAGATGTTCAGAGGAGTTTCTTTTAAGTCCCAGTTGTAATTTACTTACCCTTCTGGTATGCAAAATCAAATGAGAGTTTTAGTGCACAAATAAGTGAAAGGGAGTAAGGTTAATAATAAGAGAGATTAACAGGGATGTATTTCTTTTTGCAGGGAACATCACAATTTTCTTAAATTGTGTTTGAAGCTGCTTTCTAATCATCTTGCACTTGCACTGGCTGGAGGTGTAGCTACTAGCATTCTTGGCCGGCAAGCTGGTCCTCTTCGAAATTTGTTGTTCAGACTTATGGACTCTTCTGTCCCTGATGAAATTCAGGAAGTAAGTAATGCTTTTTTGTTTACATGTGGAAATTTTACTTTCTTTCTTTTGACTGTGTAATTAGAGATTTGTCTGACTTTATGAATTTGTCACTCTGATTAACATGATTGTAACACCAGTTTTACTCATTAAAGTTAAAACATGTAATCAACATCACTGT
The DNA here is from genome assembly GCF_965140245.1 of Athene noctua. NCBI lineage: Eukaryota > Metazoa > Chordata > Aves > Strigiformes > Strigidae > Athene > Athene noctua. Next base: position 19,645,884 of record NC_134049.1, on the reverse strand, counting down.
TTTTTGATCTGAAAGCAGAGGAGACTGCATAAGAATTTTAAAAAGCTGCTTTTATTTTGTAACATTATATTATTGCTTGTAACAATGAGCCTATGATGTTAATGTTGTGGACTGAGTAACTCAATTACTTGAGTCACTTCTCCTAAGATAGCAGTCTTACAGGAAATAGCAACTTACAAAAAATTTTCTTCTGTTCTGACAACGCTGGTCTCGTTTCACTCCTTCAATGTACTACATACCTTTGCATCACAGAATTAAAGATTAATGTGCTATTGTGTCATAGAATTCTGATGTTAAATGTAATTAAATGGGTTTTTTGAAGATACTATGTTTGATATAGAGTTGAGTTTCTACTTCCACACACACACACCCCCACACACCCCACTTTAAAAATATTTTCTGCTACTCTAATTTTAGGTCGTAATTGAGACTCTCTCAGTAGGAGCAACTATGCTACTTCCTCCGTTGCGAGAGAGGATGGAATTGCTACATTCTCTTCTACCCCAAGGTCCTGATAGATGGGAAAGCTTATCAAAAGGACAGGTAAGGTCAAGTAAAAATATGCCATGCTTTGAAAGCAGTTGTGGTTTTTTTAGTTTCTTTTTTGCTAGAACATTTTGAACAGTGACATGAGCCTTATTTGCAGAGTGCACGCACGTTATTGGTGAGATGCAGTGCAAAGCCCAACTTAACAAAATCTGTAGGTAGCCTGGCTAAATCAGAATCCGGTGAGGTAGGGAGAACTACATGTTTTCTTAAGTGAAGGTTGACTACAGAAAGATTAGGAATTGCTGTGTTAGAGTATCTAGACAAGTTTAAAGATTAGATGTTTTTGAATACTAGCCTGATTTAACAAGTCTTGGTAACAGAAAATTAACTGTTTTCTGGGAAGAATCTTGGATGATGCTTATCCTACATGGATTTCTGCCTACTTTGCAAAGGTGACTGGGAAGTGCCTTTATTTCTTTTTCTTTCTCGAATATAAAGAACAGGAGTTAATGCTGTTTAGGACATTTGACCTGTATCCTACAAATGGAAGGAAAGAAATTCAAGAAACATCTATTCCAGTCCTTAACAGATTTGTTGCTGAAGCTTCAACAGTAGTCTCAGATTGAAAAATGAGAGAAACTATTCTGTAGATATAGGATCCTGGTCAAATCCTTTATTTTATACGCTATGGAATAGACTGGTTTATACTGATACTGAAACTTTGAAGAAGATCTCCTGATTCTAATTTTCTGAAGATTAGTACCAGTACAAACTAACTCCCAACAACTACTAGGGTAGAAAAAGTTTAGATTTTTCAGGATTCACAACCAGCAACAGTGGGAACAATACTGAAATTGAAGGTCATTACTCTTCATCTGCCACCTCCCTTGGTCTAATGTATGCTTGTACTGCTTTTTTCCCTTTTTCTATGTATAGATTAGAGTAATTGTCCCCCTGCCCCCCAGATGACCAGATAACTAGAACAAACTGTTCTGGAGAAAGGATTTAATCTAATGTCTAATATCTCACTCATGCTCAGATTTGCACTAGGTATGATCATCTAATTTGGTATAGTTATCTGTTCTCTGATGATACAAATCTGCAGGAAAACTGTTGGGATTTTTTTTTTTTTTTTGTAAAGTCCTCTAGCCTATTTTCATGTCTCATTAGAATATTTTTATTGCATAACTATGCCTGGTACTTTTTTCTTCTTAGCTCATTGTTTTATCTTCATTAAAAAGGAGTGTTTTTTGTGTCTCAACATTTTTCTTTAGAGAATGCAATTGGATATTATTCTGACAAGTTTGCAGGATCACACCCATGTAGCTTCCCTGCTTGGCTATAGCTCGCCATCTGATGCCACAGAAACTTCTTCATTGTGTATCAGCTATGGAAATCTGTCTGATCAAACATATGCTGTCCAGAGCAGTCATCCAGATACTCATCTAGCTGAAATCTTAATGAAGACTCTTCTAAGAAATCTGGGATTTTATACAGTATGTATAGGTTTTGTATTTAAAATAATTTTTTTTTAATTTAAGGGATTTTTAATACTTCAAAGGGTTAAAAGTTTCTCCCCACTTTCAGAAAATACTGCTATTTTTCTTTATCTAAAGTAGCAGTGCCATATGTATTTGTGCTGAAGTGGACTAAAATCAGTTAAATCATCTCAAATACCGTGGTTTTAATGTTATTATAGTGGCATTTATTGTTTAACTTCGCTTATGTAAATGTAGATGGTTTCATATCAGACTAAAGTATTTTATTACTCTTACTTTGGCTTCAAAATTTTTTGGAAGATAGACTGTAACACATCAAGTAAGTAGATTGTATTGAACTCTTTTTGTCAGTATAATCTCAGCCACCGGAGAAAGATATGCAGACACCAGAAACATGCATCAGTTAAATTCACTTTAGTAAGGTAACTGCCTCATAATAGTGCAGCAAGTACAGGTCAGCCATCTTATTATACATAGTGTGTCAAACAGATTGTTGTTCTTAGAAAGTTTAGGGGAGTGTAAGAGCAAGTAATTGAGCTTTCTATTCAGCTAGCCAGTTAAGTATAACATCCAAAAAGAATCAGAGATTTTTACTTCTCTGGCATAGTATTCCTGGCTCCTGAGGTGAGGGTTGATAGTTTTTTGTTCTTTTCTCTAGACCTCTAGTGATCTAGATTGAGCTATTTGCTTTGAATTTTCTACTTGAAACTAGTTCAGTTTTTTCAATAAATTTCAGAATAAGTCAAGCAGCCATCTACCTCTGCTCCTTTTATTGCCATCCTAGATAATGCAAGGAAGTATTTGAATCTGAAACATTTCATGTATCAGCCACAATAACTTCTAAGAGGTTATTACCTATTTTAACATATTGTGATGTGGGCGCCATGGTGGGGATTGAGTTCTTTCATCAGTTATCCTTGATGAGTTGAATCCTTCTGCATCTGAAAATAAGAGCAGAAATGTTTGCTTGACAACTATCACAATCACTACTGTGACATTCTAAATAATTCTAATTTAAAGTTTGGTTATCCGATGATCCACTTGACACTATCCAATTTCTTTGATAGTTACAGGTGCATGTGGTAAAAGTTTTAAGATGATAGATAGCATCTGAAGACAGAGTTAATTGTTCTTTTTTTCCCCTTTTTGTCTTAATAGGACCAAGCCTTTGGAGAATTGGAAAAAAACAGTGATAAATTTTTACTGGGTGCATCATCATCAGAAAACAGCCAGCCTGCTCATCTTCATGAGCTTTTATGTTCACTGCAGAAACAGTTGCTGGCTTACTGCCACATCAACAGTGTTAGTGAGGTGTGTATCCTTATAGTTATCATTTAGGGGGAAAAAATTAATTCACTATGCATAAGCACCTGAATGTTGTAAGGTTCCTTTTGAAAATCTGAGTATTTGAAAGCTAAACTGATTTAAATAATGAATCCCTTAAATATATTTACAGAATTATTCTTACGTTTGTTTCCTCCTAGAATTCCAGCAGTGTGGCACTGCTTCACAAACACCTTCAGCTTTTATTGCCTCATGCTACAGATATCTATTCCCGTTCTGCAACACTGCTTAAGGAAAGCTCTTGGAATGGTAGTGTTGGCGAAAAACTGAGAGGTAAATATTAATGGAAATACAAGTAATGGTGGCTCCATAAGCTTAGTGCAATTCTTGTTTGTTTATATTTGAATAAACTACCTTATTTTCCCTATATCTGCATAAAATAGACATCTGAAACATCCACAATTAGGAGATTAAGTGTCTACCCAAGGATAGCATCTCATGGGACATTTTGCATACAGGAAAAATATAGAATAGAGAGGATATTGTCTCTGCATTATTGTTTCCATTTCATTAGTTCTAGATTTCTCTTTTTAAAAGTACATTTTTTTGAGATTAATTAAAAGTATGGAAGTAAAATATGGAATGGATTTACAATTATTAAACAAACACCCCATTTCAACAAACACAGTTGAGACATTTTGAGACAGCTGAGATATTTTTATGTGCTTCTTTCTGACTTGTTAAATTGTTCTTGGAATGCAATTATATTGCTATAATTGTAATTCAGAATTTTTTTTTTTTTTTTCTCTGTAGACGTAATTTATGTATCAGCTGCTGGTAGTATGCTCTCTCAGATTGTCAACTCATTATTGTTACTGCCAGTATCAGTAGCTCGGCCTTTGTTGAGTTACCTGCTAGATCTGTTGCCACCTTTAGATCGTCTTAATAGACTGTTACCTGCTGCAGCCCTTTTAGAAGATCAAGAATTACAGTGGCCACTTCATGGTAAGTTTAATAACTAACACACTTTTAATCTGAAGAATAAAGAATGGCATGTCACCTTTCTGTAGTGGAAGTTTAACTTTCCCTTTTAAGATGGCTTTTTTTTTTTTAGTGTCTTGCTACATCTCCTTTTCAAATTCTGAAATGTGTTAACATCCCTTGATATGAAATATTTTGAGCTTCCAGGCAAACTTATTTATTGTCAACCAGAAATGTGTATTGAATTGTGTGGGAAGTCAGGAGCAATATGGAAAATATATGCCGAACTGAAAATACTACGTTTGTAATACATGAAAATGCAAGGATCATTGAGTCCAACTACCTGCTCCTTGCTGGACTACCTAAAACTGACCTATATGACAAGAAGCATTGTCCAGAACCTCTTTCAACTCTCTCAGGCTTGGTGCTGTCACCACTCCCTGAGACAGCCTGTTCTAGTGACTAGCTGCCCTCTCAGTGAAGAAACTTTCCTAATGTCCAATCTGAACTTCTAATGCAGCAACTAGATAATTTTGTCATGATCTATTTACTTCCATGATCAAATTTTACTTTTGTTCTCCATTTTGTGGTGTAATAGAATTTTAACTTAAAATCATTAATTAACCTGTTATCTGGTGGCACAAATTCAGGAAGTTATTTCTGGTGCCAGTGAAATAGAAATATAAAACCAGAGGTAAAGCAACTGAAATCTATGATAAGAGGTTCTATACTTATTTGCCATTCATTGAATTTTCCAATAATATTTTTGGCAAGGTTTTCTGCTTTAATTCAGTGCTGGTTTCAGTTGTATCATTTATCTATGCATGTTTATCAACACAAGCAAATGTGTATTGGACAAAATAGGTTCTTGGTCAAACTTTAAAACAGTCCTTGTCTGCACCACGTATGAACAGTTGCACCATGAATGGTGATGGCCGCTGCTGCTGCTGCTGCTGTTGTAATGTTAAGCAATCTATTTGTCCTAATTGCTTCTTCAGTTTATAGACTGTTGTCTGAGGGGCAAATCTGATACTAACTGGGAAATATTAACAAGATCTGCTCTTAATTTTACGAATTTTGGAATTGTTTTTAACATCTGAGCAACAGTGACTAATTTGACAATTCTTTGTTAATACTTTTAGGTGGCCCTGAATTAATTGATCCTGCTGGAGTGCCCTTACCACAGCCTGCCCAGTCTTGGGTCTGGCTTGTAGATCTAGAGAGAACTGTAGCTTTGCTTATTGGGCGGTGTCTTGGTGGCATGCTTCAAGGACCCCCAGTGTCCCCCGAGGAACAAGATACAGCCTATTGGTTGAAAACTCCACTTTTCAGTGATGGAGTGGAAATGGATATTCCTCATTTAGGTAAGCTGTTAAGTGCAAGTATCTAATTGTCATTTTTTGAAATTTCTGGTGATGTTTGAATCAGTCTGTGTACTTAGGGTTTGTCTTTCAGCATTCTTGTCTATTTACGTAGTAAAACAAAAAGTTGGAAAACAAATATTTAAGTATATGCTGTAGTTTACAAAGGGTCTTGGAAATGCATATGGAAGAAAAAAATCTGCAGTTTCTCAGTGAAAGAAGTACACAGACTTCACTGAGTTAATTTCAAACGTTTTACTCTTAAATGCTCAGCATTTAACAGGCACACCAGGGTTATACCAGGGGTCCATTGCTCATATTAAATATTGAAAAATATTATCTTAAATTGTATTCTACTGACAAAGTGGGATTTTTCTTAATTAGAAATAGTACTATTAACAACATAGTTCAATACTTTAGATCTGCTAGAAGTGTTAACAAGACTCAGCATTCCTGTTTCTAATCATCCCTTTCTATCTGAATAATGCACTTGCTTCTGCTTTGCTGTGCCCTGTTCCTCTTAGTTCACATCTCCTACTTCCTCTGATTCTGAGTAGACTACTTCAAGACATTTACAAGACATAGTGTTTTGAAATGGGTACATACAATAATTGCATGTTTATGAGTATTACAGTTCAGGTAGAATTAATGATACAGAATTATTGTATTGAAGCAGAGTTGGATAATGCTTCTAAATCTTCATAGGTTTTATGTAAGTTGTAACTCTAAGTCACTTTATTCCTTAGCTAACTTGAGTTTGTGGTCGAACAATGAAATGTCTTGTGGTTTTTTTTTTTAATGGAGAGTGAAACCTTTTAAATATGATTTTAGATAGATGCATGTGATCCTCAAAATTTGTGGAGTTTAATTTCTTAGGTATTTCCCTTCTGTTAGACAAATGCATGAGCTCCTTATTAGAAGTGGCCCTATCTGGAAATGAGGAACAGAAGCCATTTGATTATAAATTGAGACCTGAGATTACAGTCTATGTAGATTTGGCCTTGGGTTGTACAAAAGAGCCAGCAAGGAGCCTCTGGATCAGTATGCAAGACTATGCTGTTAGTAAAGGTAAGATGTTGAAACTACGTGTGTGTGTCTGTGTTAAAAACATACTGCATGTTTCAACTACATACCTAGCAGAATCCTATATTTTTCTTTGGCAGTGACTTTAATACTGTGACTGTTTAACTGTTACTTATTTTTGACATTGATTCCAGTCTTTGACAAACATGTAGTTCAATGTTCCTTTTCCCTTCAAACTAGAAAAAAGAGACTCTTGTTCACTTACTCAGTTGTTGGTGTTTCTGTTTTTCTAGTAGAGTAGGGTGAAAGTTGGAATTAAAAATAAAATTGATGGGAAGGAGATGGGGGAAGACAAAGTAACATGCAAAATATGTTAGGAATGGGATGAAGGCATAAATTATCTTTTGTTTTTCAAGTTTCTGGGAGGCTAGCCTTACAGTATTAATAGTTCTTAATGCTTATTCCCTGAAATCTGAATTCCTGATCAGGCTTCCCATGTCTCCTTTTAATGAGATCCACTAAGCACTGCAGTTGTACTGTAGCTCTCTGCTGGATCCAAAAATAATTTTCTGTAGCTCTGGCCAGGGTAGCCAGATCAAGAAGACAGCAAATGGTATTGTGTGCCTGTTGAGAGCAACACAGAGAATTCTGTTGCAGAATTCCACAGAAGTAGGAATTCCAGTTAAAAAAAATGCTGTCTGTTTGCAAAATCTGAGGTGAAGTGGCTAATTTGTATTATTTTGGTTATGGAATTGAGTGTTTAGAAGTTGATGTGGTTCTGCTTGGTTCATAATGTGAGCTGACTTAAAGTTGTATGGTGATGGTTAGCACAGCATCAAATGCAAAGTAATGGGACTTGCTGAGGAGCAGCTACGTTAGATTAAACTGTATGTGGCCAGGTGAGTTTTTGTGATTTCTAAAGTAGTTTGCAAGGATTCATAGATAATATTAAATTGAATTGCCTTGTAGAGGTCTGCTTGGCAGCTTTGTTATTTTGTAGTAGAACCTTAATTTTGAGACGTGAAAATGTCTCTTATTAATATTAGCAGTGAAGCTTGTGCTTCAGCTTGTGCTTGTGTTAATAGTTGGCTTTCCTACTGGAGACAAGACCTTTCCATAAGTGAGTGTGAAATAATTCTTGAATGTGGTTTCAGCCACGTGTAAAAGAGCAGAAAGTCTCAAATATGGTGTGTATCTAAACAAGTTCTCTGTAAATCAGTGGCTCTATATAAAGAGAAGAGCTCCACTTTGTTATCCTAGCTTGAAAGGAAGGTTACACGCTAAGTTCAGCAATTTGAGTTTCTGGTGACATTTTGTGTGCGTGCCCTTGGCTGACGGTTAGACTTCAGTACCTTGAGCAGACCAAAACGCATTTCTCTGAAGCAGTGTATTTGTGAATTGTTGATGCTAAACTTATTTCTTAAGCATTAAAGCTACTTCTAAATAAGATTTAAATGGGTGAAGATTTTTTTTTGTGATGTCATTAAAAATATGTTTGTTGGAAACAGTAGCCAGTTTTGATGAATCCTTTCTATTTTCAGATTGGGATACTGCAACTTTAAGTAATGAATCACTCCTAGATACTGTGTCCAGATTTGTTCTTGCGGCTCTTCTGAAACATACAAGTTTACTTAGTCAAGCTTGTGGTGAGAGCAGGCAAGTAACTTGAAGCTCCTGTTAGAAGTTTGTGAGAAACTGAAATGTCAAATGATTGTCTCAGGACAAAGTTTAATTTCCACTTTTAAAAGAAAGTTTGTATAATTTTTTCCCGGTTTGGGTCACTTTTTTGTAGGTACCAGCCTGGCAAAGCCTTGGCAGAAGTATACCGTTGTGTATATAAAGTTCGGAGTCGCTTGCTTGCCTGTAAGAACATGGAACTTATTCAGACTAGATCGTCCTCAAGAGACAGATGGGTAAATCCCTTTTCAGTTCTTCAGGCTTTACTGTGTATTAAGAAAATACTGCATCAAGTTAGTTTCATAGATGTTGCTGGTATTTTTGTTCTGCCATGTTGAAAAACTTTCAGGAGTTTTCAAATTAAAATGGACAATGTATAACTAGAAGTTCATTAATCTGCACTTCTGAAAGCATTGAGTATAGTGTATTTACTCAAGACAGAATGCATACATTAAGTTTGGTGGTTCTCTGGCTTACCAAGCATACACAGGGTGGTCATTTTGTACACACGTAATAGATCTGTGCTTCATGTTCATGTTGTAGCTGTTGTGTATGCTCACAGTCAGGTACTGTGTCCTCTGTGTGTGCAGTGAGTTCCGTTACTCACGGAAATCCTCAAGCTTATTGTGCAAATGCAGTAAGGCAAACCTAAATGTATGCAGTGGATCTGTTGCTTCAGGGACATCTCACATTTTGATACTATGGGGAAAAATAGCTGGTTTACGTTTGCATAGTGTACACAGACTTAATGGTAGAATGATGAAAGCAAATAAGAAGTGCTAGAAAAATTGTGCCCATGGTCTGCTGCTACCAAGACCTGCTTTTTTTGAAGGGAAAACTGCCAGGAGAGGGCAGATGAATTACACTGGTGGGTTGTGTATATCCCAAGATCTGTAGGGTTAATTACCTTCCACAGATTTCTAAAACCTCTAGTGTAACTGTATGTTTCATATTTAAAGCTTTGTCTTCTTCAGGTTGTCTAAAACTGTTTCTTGCACTGGAAAATTGTCTGTTAGGTAGTAAGTATTTTGCTGGTCAGCACTTATCCTCAAATTGAAGGAAAACATAAATCCAAATATATCTACTCAAAATGATTTTTTTTAATTTAAATTCTAAGACTGTTATTCTTCTTGTGCACCTCTTATGCTAATCTTTGATCTTGGGGTACGCATCTGTTGAAGTAAAAGGGATGAAAAGAACTGCAAGTTCAGGAGCATTAAGAATAAAAATGGGAACATACTGGGTATCAGTTTAAGTAACAAAATTTTGTCCATCAAAGTAAACCTTATCATATTCATGTCCTTGAAAAAGGGTGAAAATTTTATGAGACAACAGCCTGTGGTTCCTAAAGGCTTTGATGCTGAAGTGTCGAAGTTTGACAATAGAATCTGAGAAAGCATTACAAGGAGACATTTTTCTGCAAATAATCTGAGTAACAGTATTAAAGGAAAAATAAATTTTCCAATTTACTTATGTAAAGCCTTGAATATAAACAGCTGTCTTTATTTCACACAATATTGAAAGCACATTTTTGATAGGAAAAAAACTTATTCAATACCATTTGGGTGAGAATTAATTTCACTATATATTTTTTGTTTTAAACCAAAGATGTTAGATAACCAAGAATCTGCTGATGTTGATGCTCAAGAACATTCTTTTACTCGTACAATTGATGAAGAAGCAGAAATGGAGGAGCAGGCAGAACGTGACAGAGAAGAAGGACACCCAGAACAAGAAGATGAAGAGGAGGAAAGAGAACATGAAGTTATGACAGCCGGTAGTAAGTACTAGTTATGTGTGTCAATAATGTAATGTACTTCAAAAGGACAATATATTTTTCTCTCCGAGGTAAAATGGAGAAATTATTTAAAAGACTGTGAAAGATTTATCTGCATAAACATTGTGATAAGTTTATTTTTATAAAATGGTGTAGTGCTTTTATTGGGTCAGAAAAGTCTTTTGATACAAGAAAACATGAATAGTAGGCAAGCAGACGGCGTTCTCAGGGTGTCTGACATACACCAACACCACTTATATGCACTATCTGTTAATAGATTTTTATATTGTTTTCTCTAAACTTCTGTTGAATAGATCCCCCAGTTTTCATCGGTATTTATATGGAGAGTTTTTGCTGTGTTTGTATATGTTCATCTTGTCTATAATAAGCTTTGAGGGGTACTGTTATTCTGAAGTTTGGAAAAAAACCTGCTGTTCCCAAACTGTTGATAACTGTGGGCTGAGTTGGAATTCACATGTATCTTTGAATATCTTTTGGGTAATTTATTAAAAACTTTGAGGTTTTAGTCAAAGTTTGGTATTTGTAACACTATTGGCGATACTTTCTCACAGGTTTTCTAAAAAAACTTTTTTAATACTTCAGAAGATAGCTTGGAAAAGGTGAACTTCACACTGTTGAACTTCAAACTGTTGTTCTGCTGACTTGGGCTTGTAATCAGGCTCAGTTAGGTAGTTAATCCTTAATTTTTCCAGTCGTAGTGAAGCAACGTACAGTCATGCTTGATTGTTTTTTCTGTTGTTACCCTAGTGTTCTCAAAGGCAGAAATCATGTTAGCCTCTGAAGGTTACTGTAGAATGTATGTAGTGTAAAAAAGAAAATTGGCTCACTTGAAATATTTTCCGTAGATACTTTTTTTCCCCCTCAATATTGTTCCTCTGGTCACTGTTAGAATCGTTACCTTTTTCCAGCCTCTGCTGTCATCTCACCTATTTTGCTGACAGTTGTTTATATTCCTCATTAGGACTCCCATATTCCTGTTTGAGGTTTTAAAGACCAAAAAGCATGTTACACCTTTATTTTCTATATGATGTGTCATATCCACAATGCGGTAGGCTTTCCTGAAATCATGTGCTATGGAGTTGAAGTGCACATTTATGAGATGATAGACGGTTCTGGAAGGTGTATGTGTGTTACCTATTCAGTAGATGCAACATGCTTTTGCTGCTTGATACACAGTTAGCCTGGGAAAATGCTTAGTGTTCTCCAGTTCTACCTGGACCGTGTTTCTAGCCACAATAAAGGATATGTATCCAGAAGTACCCAGACAGACAATAGTGTTACGTGCACAGACAAGCAGTAATATCATGACTTTTTTCTGGAGATCCTAGGGGAAGCGGGTCCTGACATGCAGAGTTTAGTTTGTGTCCTTGATGCCTGACTGCTTCTGTTAACATCAGTGAAGAAAGTGTTTGGATTTAGCTTTGCCTTTCTAAAGGGGAACGAAACTTTAAAATGAAAGTTATTAAGCCAAGAGAGATTTAGGTCTTTGGACAGAGATGATGCAGTCTCTCACACAGCTTCTTTAGAAAAATTTGGCATATAAGACAACAGCAGAATTAAGCAAAGCAAAGGTTAAGATTTTTGATAGGATTTTCATTGTACTGACCAAAGCTAATAAAAGCTTTCAGTATTGAATTACAGATATTCTGGTGTCCAAAATGGAGTTTTACACAAACATTACTTTATATACATCTGCTAAAAGGCAAACATGAAATAATCTCTTCCATGATATCTGAGCGGGACTTGGGTTGCAGTAAAACACTGAAAGAGTGTTTAGTGCTCTGTCAGATTGCACCGTCCTCTTAGTTTTAAACTTAACGTTATGTAAATGCTTTGTTTTACCTGTTTACATGACTTCTTTTATAGCTTTGTATTATTAATGTATATTTTTACTGTTGGAAAAATGTTCATTGTTCTTTGTAGTGGGGCAGGTTTTGGCCCAAGATGTAGATGAATATATCATTCTATGTAGCTTTGTCTAGAAGTTAAGACCTTCTTTTTGTGTTGCATGTTACAGAAATATTTCAATGTTTCCTATCAGCCCGTGAAGTAGCTCGCAGTCGGGATCGAGATAGGATGAACACTGGGACAGGGACTAGACTTGATGATCCACCTCCTCAGTCTCAGCAGGAACGAAGAATCAGCACTGATCTGACAGAAGGTCAAGATGTGTATACTGCTGCATGCAACTCTGTCATCCACAGATGTGCCTTGTTGATCTTAGGAGTAAGCCCTGTTATCGAGGAGCTCCAGAAACGAAGGGAGGATGGACAGTTACAGCAGCCTCCCTCTACCACTCCTGAGAGTATTGGACTCATGACAAGGTGGGGTTTACTGATCGCTTAGAATAGTTAACTTTTCTCTGCTTCCTTTATAATTGATTAAATAACCTCAGTTTTCCTCTGAGGTTTCTTAGAATTTTTTTTAAAGATTTTTGCCTAGAGTAATGTTACATTTTTGTTGAGAATAGTGATTTTTCTCAATTTTCTTTTTTTTTTCCTATATAGTAGTGTCTGAAGAAAATTTGTAGGATATATTTAAAAAAAAAAGTTTCGAAGTCTGTTATGAAAGAAGTGTAATTCATGATTGATTTTTATCAATATTTCTAACATATTGGCACGTGTAAGACACTGTTCTTTGGCTTTGTTATTCTCCTATACCAGACAGCTCTTGAATTGGAGAAGTGTTTAATTTAAATAGTATAAGCACTACATAATGTATTTTAAATTTCATAACCTGATATAGTCTTGGTAACAGAGTTTTATTCTAAACTTGATCTATTTAAACTTTTATTCCAGAAAGCTTTGTGTGTGTCTATTAGAACATAACACAGGAATTGTGTAGATGGTGCTACTAGTGAATTCTTGAGTCTACTTATTTTTCTAGTATACAGAAACTCTGCTCTGATACTTTAAATGAAGATATTGACAGGAAGTTCAGAGGGAGATTACATATATTCAGTACCCTTTTATTCTTTCTGCCTCTTTTTGGAAATCTAGTCAATAAAGCATGGGTGGATGTCATTGTCTGAGTGGCTTTGATCTCCAGCATATCAACTTTAGGATGCATTTTATGGGTTGGTTTTTAAAACGTTCAGTGCTTTTTCACCCACTACTCTGTTTTCTTGTTCTCTCAGCTCAGAAGTGTTTCTGTATACTGCATGTAATACTTACCAAGACACTTGAATGATCAGTCGTTTGAGGTTGCCATTTGTTCGGTTGACCAATAAGGGTGTTAAGAAGTAGCAGTTTATTAATACCTTTTATACGCAGAATAACTGAAACCATCAGACCACGTTATTTCTCTTTGATGTGGTCTTCTGTGATAGTCTACTCCCAAATAAAACTGTGATATCTGCTAAATTTGACTGTCAACTCTTACTTTTGCCTAATAGCAGTATTTTCTTTCTGTATGTGCACGTGCGTGCGTGAATGTGTGTGCACCTCAAGCAGGAGTGAAAGTCTTACTGCAGAAAGTCGCTCAATCCATGCAAACTCAAACTACAGACTGATTAAGTCAAGAAGTGAATCCGATTTATCTCAGCCAGAATCAGATGAAGAAGGTTATTCACTGGTAAGTAAACTAGTATTAGGTATTTAGAGATTGTCAATATAATATCTATGTGGGAAGTACCTTTTAAACATTTGTTTAGTACTGTGTTTTGGTACTTTAGTTTTTCTTCTAATAACCAACATTGTTAAGAGAAAGTAATAGTGGTAAAACCAAATTGAAACTATTATACCTCTGTTAACTTTCTCACTTATATGGGCGAGAGATGCATTTTAAATACTTAAAATACTATTCACTGCATACATTTGCCTAAAGAAATGAGGATTTTTATTAATCTTTTAATCTAGAGTGGAAGACGAAATGTTGATTTGGATTTGGCATCATCACACAGAAAAAGGGGTAAGTTTTATTGTTGACCTGATTAGTATTTTTTAAGTTAAAATATGTTTGCAGTTAAATACAGTACAGTGAAAATGAGGGTGTTAAAACTGGGTATTTAAAAAGAACATTTGAAATAATTATCACCTACTGCTCTGTGGCTTGGTCATGGTATTTCTTAAGGTTATAACTATTCTAGTTTCTAAAATTGTGATGCTCTTTTGAAGCAAGTGAGGATTGCTGTGAGGTCAAGTGAATTAGGAACTTTCGTTCTGTTTTCACTCACTAAAAATTGGCAGAGAAGTTCAAGTGGAACACATGTTCTTGTGCTAACAATGAACTTTTACCATAAAATGTGCTTGAACATAGAGAACTCGTATCCAGAAAACACTACTTCAATTTTTGCATCCTCTCAACACCAGCACACCTAAGAACCAAGCACCCACTTCTTCCCGTGCTCTAGTATAAATCAGATTTTTAGCTTTTTGTTGCTGCTTCATCCTGGGGAATCTCAATGAGCTTTTTTACAGAAGGTAGTGGGAGGGAGCAAAGGATGTTTGTTTATACAGAGTCCCAAAAGTCCCACTTCACTCTGGATGATGCAGAGTCTCTGCTAGCATCACAACTTATGTCTGTTGTATCTGTAAAAATCTTGCAAAAAGTTTAACAGGAATTAGGTTGAGTTATGATATGCCTTAATTACAAAAGTCTTAATACTGTTAGGTAATGTAAGAGTTCTAGTTTAATAACTGTCATCATTAAGCAGAATACTGAGAGGTTGCTTGCTTTTTAGTCTTTCGGAATTGTAAAGCACTGTATCAGGGGCAGCACCTATTACACTTCAGTTTGTAAATAATGTGCAAAGGAGTTGCTTGTACATGGATAATCAATTGAACCAGTTGAGCAAGTAAAGAAATTTACTAGAGCTGTTCATACTGTGACAGCAGGATGCACATTGGCATTCTAAGTGTTCAGTGATCTGATAGACTCTGCCAGCAATCTGATCTGCAGTATATTCTCTGAAGCCACTATTTTTAGCTTTGCCATTAATCTGACTTGCTTTCTTCTATGTACTAGAAGTAGTCCAGGAAATCATCTTGGGTTAGATTTGAGATACAACAGATTTTACGGATTATGGTTCCTGAACTGTTGGTTAGACTGATGAGGATGTTTTGGTCACAGGCTTCAGGAAATGAGGAATAATGCAGGAATATCAACCAGTCTATAGATGCTTTTTATTACAGAAGAAGGTTCTGCACCAAGTGTGTAACACTGAGGAGAAACAGGAGTAAATACAGTTATCTTATCCAGAACCTAAAGAAGTCAAATAGCTCATTTGCAAACTGAACCCTGTGACAACATATACCGATACCTGTTTTCTGGTACTGGATGACTTATTTTTCTAGTATTGGCAACTGGAAGTTAGTCAGCATACAACAATGAAAGCTTTTCTACTTGTGCTTGGATGGTGTATACATGATGTATATACTGGACTCATCCAGTGAATGCAGGGTACATTTACAGGGAAACATTCCCAATGTTTATATCAAGGTTAGGAAAAGATCTACAGAGATTGATGTGATCCACTGGGTGAGCTATTCAGTTCGGTGCTATTTAAGGTCTTTCATTTCTTATGACCTGGTTTTGTGAATCCTAGTTATCTTCTAGAACTGAACCCTGCCCCAGTGTTTGGTGAAGATGTAACTTGCAGCCATTTTGGATTGTCCACTCCTTGTAACATAGCCTGCACATGGAAGTGCTAGAGATACTGCAGTCCCTATCAAGGTTGTTTTGACTGGTAAAGACCCTTCAGTTTCATCTTTATTCTTGTGATATGCTGTAACTAATAAAGGGGACATTTATGCTCACTGTTACCTCAGCTTGAAGAATAGGAGAAATCTAACTTATTACAGCATATTTGCATTATGTTGTGCTCCATCCTGAGTTGCTGGCAAAAGAGATCAAGGAGTTCCATCAGAATAAGCTATCTGCATGTAAATTTGCTACATTTGTTAAGAACTGAAGGATTAGAAAAAGCCTAGTTTCCTGTTTACGACAAGTAAACCAGAGTAGAAGAGAGAACCTACAGAAGACTATGGCTTGTTCATCAAGTTGTTCTACAGCTGGATTTTTAAGTGGCACCACAGTCAGGTTGTCCTGAAGCAATGATTAGAAATTTTTCTGCGACACAAGCAGCATATTTTTATTTGTTATGTGGGTTTTTTTGAGATGTTCTTTCCATATTCATGTTTGTACTTTGTGCTACTGGGACTTTCATATATAATTTTGAGTGGAAGATTTTATGTCCCTCTAAATAAGAAGGAGAGGAAAGAAGCATGTATGCCTTATAGATGATAGACAAGATCTCTTTTGAGTGCAAAGGATAGTTGTGCATTACAACAGAAATATACATGGGAAACATTTCTCAAATTGCAATTAACGTGAAGTAAAGCCTCCTGTTTTTTCTTGTCTCTCTACAAAACAGCATTAACTATTGTTACTTTAAGGGACTTACAGCTGAACTTTTCAAATTTTTGTGGATTGGATGTAGAGTTGGCAGTGTTAGGTGGGAAAGAACAAATGAAATCTTACAGAAGAACCATAGGAAAAACAGGAACCACTTCTCATTTCTTTCAGTTGAAGTTTATTATTCAAAACATTCAATCGGGTTTCCTCCTACATCTGTGTGTTAACATAGGATCTTACTGCAGTTTGTAGCAGTCCCTTGAAAATATTTGTTCTCTTAAGTGTCTCTCCATAAACTGTGTGAAGAAAGTTGACAAGCAGAGCTAATTGGAAAACAAAGTTTTTTTCCTTCTATCACCATTGATTTTTTTTTTTCCTATAGGTTCTGCTATTTTGGAGACTTAAAAGGGAATTTTCACTTTAAAAAGCTGCTTAATATACAGACATGAGGTTCTTCTCATCTTTTCTTAAAAAGTTTACTAGAATTTAACCACACTACTCACTACAGAACCATGGCCACACATGCTGTTTCCAGCTGAGGTTTTAGAGGGTTAATTTATCCTCTGCTATACTCTGTGCAGAGTATTTGATCCTTGCAGAGTTGTCAAAATGTTGTAGAGTGTATAGGGTATCAGTGAGTAGTTATTTTGTAACAGGCAAGAGAGTAATTCCCTCTGGAGTGGATTGGCTTGTCTTAGAACTTCTGTTCATTGAAAGCAGCAACTGTTATTCGAAATTCATGTCACATTTCCTTAATAATTGAAAGTCACTGTTGGTTATAGTCTTACTTTTATGGCACAAAAGCTGTTCCTATTCACAAATTGCAATACAGAAAACTAGCAGTAGAAAATCTGTTAATACTATAAGGTCTTCCTATGGTGTTGCAGATGAGTATGGAAGAAAGTCATTCTCTTTTTACTCAGTTAATGACTTGGCCACTCAGTCCAATCTTTAATTGCCACCTTCATTTGTTGTATCTGTTCATAAATACGACTGCGGTATTCCTGCTTCAGCCTGAGGATCCTTTGAGTGTCTTGTTTCTTGCTATCATTTAGTTATTTCTGTATTAGTAAAGATTTCCTTCCATTCTTGCAGCAAAAGTATTTTACACTACTTTTGCCATAAGGGGTGATGAGCACATTATTATTTTCCCCCCATATCGAAGCCCTTTGGGGGCTTCCAGAGAATATGCCTCAGAATGTTGTACCTACACTGTACAGTACCCGTGGGATACTCAATACTGCATTAGATATTCAACAGTAAAGAATGCATGTTTAGCAGTGCAATTGTTGACATAGTTACAGACAGGTAAATGAGAGTCCTCCAGTCTTGAATTTTCTTACTTCACATAAATCTTAATTCAGTGGATTTCAATGTGCTTGTGTGTACTGTAGTACTTTACTAACACAATTGGACAACTCTGAAAAAAGTAGCAACTTAAATCCAAATAAAATTGAAATAATTTTGTGTACCTGTAATAATGAGTTCTGCATTTTGAAATTGAAAGGTTGTGTTTGTGTAAGGTATGTAAATGTGTCTTAGTGTATGCATATAACTGTGTTAAAGGGGGTATATTTTTTTTCCCCTGTAAAGAATTAAGGTGAAGAATTTAGAAAGTTACCTAGGCTATATTAATTCAAAACAAGAGTAAATATTTTTTCCCCAAAACTTTGCTGCTTTATATATTGTTGTATTGGTTGAGATGAGACTGTTCATTTAAGTCTAAGTCAGAATAATATGAGGAAGAGATTTTGTGAATATGTTACCTTCTGTTTCAAATGTCTGCTTTTGTCTTCTGATTCTTGTGTGGTGTAGTGTATTTACTCCTTTTTGGCCAGTTGAGCCCCAGAAAAAAGAAGAGCTTCAAGCAAGTAACTGATGGCATGTTTATTTTTTTTGTCTCTATAGCTTCCCTACATATTTTCTGTTTTATGAAGTGTGTATTGCAGCTGTGCCACATTCATTTAGAAAACCCATTATTACAAGCTGGCTTATAAGGACAAATAAACTTTTTTTTACAGTAAGCTTAAAGTTTATTCTTATGTGCAACTCTGTTCATGTGATTGTAGAGGCTTATGAAAGTGCTAAGCTGCAATCCATTCTGTGTAATTGATATTACACAGAATCAAGCTAAGCTCTAATATACAATCATACTTTTGATTCTTCTGTTCTTCTATTGATATTTAACATCGTAAGGAAAAAAAAAATGACTATGTTTTAGATTTGTGTGCCCTAATTCTTAAATGTTTTTAATTCTGAAGTATACTACTTTGACTTCTGACAGCTTGATTTTTAAATTCTATACTTTTAGTTATAACTTCAATTTTAAATTGTTCCTACATTCAAACATTCTTGCATTTGATACTAAAATGATTAGCTAAGACCTCGCCTTTTTTCAAATATTAAATTCTTTAGATTTTTATTAATATGTGGTCGGGTGTTTTTCTTAAAAGATTTGTTGTCTATCAAAGGTAAATTGTCTTCTGATGTCCTGTTAAGCTAGAAGAGACCTTTCAAAGATTATGATTTAATTGGAACTGCTTTTTTGTTTCTTTACAAACCCTTTGATTCTGTGCTGTGCTTCATAGTGGCATAGCATAGTGCAGGACAGTTAAAAACCAGGAAGTTAACGTCACTTTGGGATGCTTTAAGCTCTCTTGCTGAAAGACTTTCTTGCTCTGAAAGACTGTAGGGTTTAAGGATGCTTTTGAAATAGTTGTTACTATGTAGGCAACGTTCTGTGGACTTGGTAATGATTTGACTATGCTTCCTGTAGGTAATCTGAGGGTTATCCTCTCCCTTGAGCTCTGTTAACCATGCATATGCTAGGAAACTCCTTCCTACATGAAACTGAGTATTTTAGCACCATTTTATTTTACTCTGTCCTGTTTATCTTATGTTTCTCACCTGCATGTAATTTCACTTCAGCATATAACTCAGTTTTTAATAGAGAGTTTTAAAACAAGCATAATAAGAATTAGTATTAAAATTAGGGTAAGGTGATATCTGTCTTTACTTTTGCTTTAAATATTGTCACCACATATAAATTGTAAAATTGAGTAACAGAATTTCTTTAAATTCCTTCATAGTAAACTTGACAAAATAGGTTGTTCTCTGTAAACCAGGTAATATTGCTGTGTTACATAAATTAGCAGAAATTAGGAAATTAGGTTGCACTTTGAAGAGCAATGTTTAAACTTAATTTTTGCATTATCCAAAGTAAATTTGTGTGTGTATATTTTTGTCAAATAGTTATTATGAGCTAAGTACTGTGATGGTTCTTTGTGAAGCCGTTGCAATCTGTTTAGTAGCAAGTCTAAGGAATGCCACGCAAATGCCTGTGAACACTTATTTACGGAAAAGGAGAGGGGATGTGAACAGGTTTTCATAATTAATAGCCCCGACAATTAAATTTTTTGGCAACTAAATGGAGATTAACTACCTAATTTACAGAGGAAAAGCAAAATTTCACAGTATTTTGAATTCATAAATTGCATGAAGGTACAAATTGTGACCTCCAGATACTCCAATATTGGTTGACAGAATAATACTATTTTGCTTTTACCTCAGGAAAAGAATGGTGTAGAATGGTTGCTAGGAGAGTTGTCATAAGTTCAAAAACTGATGTGTCTGTCTTTCCTTGTTCCTATGAGCATCTGCTTACCAAAGCTGCTGCAGGTAGGCAGTGTTTAAAGGAGGTCCTGAAACTAGGATCCATCTGTTACCATTTGAACTCAGCCTCACTGGTGAAAGCTTTCAACAGATGAATCTCTATGAATTTGTGTGAGTTTTCCCTGAAAAGGCTATGTTTAATAGTGTTTGAGGCCAATACACTGCAGACAGATTATAAAACCTGAACTGTTACTGGAGATTTGTGCGAGTACTGTGAATTATCCCATAGATCTGTACAAATACCATGAATATCATTCTCCACATGATAACTGTAGCTCATTGTACACAAGAGACTAATATTTAAAAATTCTATGTAGATAATTTAAGATAATTCAAATGAAAATTTCCAAGTGAATTTAAACATACGTTAAGTTTTCACATATCTATCTATACAGATGGGAAGTTCTTTTGAGCAGGGTCTGCCCTCCTGTAATACCTTGCATAGCTCCAGGTCAGCTAACAGCATTTACAGAAATCATAAAGTACCAACTTCTCTGTTGATATGTATATTTAATTGATGCATATCAGTTAACTGCTGATGAAGGTATGACTTTAGTGACATTACACTCAGTTGTGTCAGGAAGAGAGTTCTAGCAAAACTATTCTGAAAATGAGATCAAATATATGGTGATAAATAAGTTCCAGTGCTGCAAATGGATGGCTCGTGGTCATTTGAAGAAGTACATTTATTAGTGATGGTAAAGTTTCAGGTAGTATAATGACATGCCGATGTAGTAGAAAATACTTGAAGATAGACTTGTGAAATTGCCAGATGACAAAGATCTAGACCTAATATATGCTGTAGGTAGAATGTAAGATACGTGTATCTCTTTATCTTGAATCATAACAAAGTAAATGTTCTCTGTTAGATTCTGTAAATATTTCATCAAAATAACATGCTTTTTCAAAACTATGAAATGTACAGTGGCTTGATTAAAACCAAAAACCACTCTTGTTTAATGGTTAGACCTTAAAATATCCAAAGTGCACAATTTCTGTTGTAGCAGATCTTTTCTGTACTATTTTGTCATTTAGCTGCAAAGCATTTTTATTCAGTGTTCTAGCTTTAAGCTGAGCAGTTTGAGTGGCTTCTATCTTTTGTTTTCTCACATGGCAGCGTGTTGCAATACTGCTTAACATAATTGAAAGAAATACAGCCTTTCCTTTAGGGAAACTGCTGTAAATTTAAATCAAGTGTTTTGCTGTAAGTTGCTTAATGCATGGTATAAATAACATGAATATCCATTTTCCACCTGTATGAATAGCAGCAGTTTAGTCTTTACCTACTGCCAAAATGTGTTACCTGGTGAATTGGAATTTATGAGACTCCATTATGTATATCTTTAGGAACAATACACAGTCAAGTGGAATCTTTAAGTGACTCATGGGCTCGACTGAAACACAGCAGAGACTGGTTATACACTTCCTCCTACTCCTTTGTTGAGTCCGATTTTGATCTCTCAAGATCCCTCGGTGTTCATACTCTGATTGAAAATGTTGTCAGCTTTGTGAGTGGAGATGTGGGAAACTCGCCAGGATTTAAGGAACCAGAGGAAAGTATGTCCACCAGTCCACAAGCATCAATAATTGCAATGGAGCAGCAGCAGTTGAGGGCTGAGGTGAATTTCAGTTTAATACCCTCTCTTACTCTTTATATATTGTGCTCATTTTTTAAAAACATTATCCAAATTATGTATATTAAGGACATATTTCCTCTCTTTTCTGTTAAAATATCTTAACTGTAACTGGGAAATTTAAGTTTAATTTTAAAGTTTATTTACATAAAGAATTCTGTGTTTTGTTTTGTTTTTTTTTTAAAGAAGTGGTGATGAGAAAACAGCTACCTCATTTGTTGTCGCTTACAACTGAAGATGTTGTAATTCTAATTTCTAAGGATACTTGCTACTTAATACTGTCTTTTGCCTGCCTTTATTTTTAGCTTCGTCTGGAAGCACTTCATCAGATTTTAGTGCTTCTATCAGGGATGGAGGAAAAAGGCAGTGTACCATTAATGGGAGGTCGTCAAGTACCAGGATTTCAGTCTTCTTCATTGCTTACTTCTGTTAGACTACAGTTTCTTGCTGGCTGCTTCGGTTTGGGCACCGTAGGACATGCAGGTGCCAAAGGAGAGAGTGTAAGATTGCATCACTACCAGGTATGTACTTTAATAGTTTCTGCTATTTGCATAACTGGGTGATAAAAATATATCAGTCCTTGTAATGTTTATTTGTTTGACCCAGGATGGTATCAGAGCCGCTAAGAGAAGTATTCAAATTGAAATCCAGGTGGCTGTGCACAAAATTTACCAGCAATTATCTGCTACATTAGAAAGAGCTCTGCAAGCTAATAAGCATCACATAGGTGAGTGAAAACCAGATTTTCAAAATACATCCCCTAATATACAGTACAACAGCTTATATGTTTAACAAGACAGACTTTGATGTTAGTGACCAGAATTCACTGAAGTACCTGTGCACCTTTTCCTAAGAGAGAAACTTCTTGACGTTTTTCTGTTTTAATTTTCTTCAAGCGTTAAGCCTTTTTATTTTAAAACTTTTAAGTATTGTCAGTCTTCCTATTCCACATACTACAGTCCTCCACAGTCGCCCATGTCTTTGGTGCTTCACAGTGATTTTTAGGTTTTTTCAGGGATAAGCAGTTTTCTGAAGAGACGAAAAGCCTCCAAACTCTCTTCCTTCTTTTAACCAAAGAACAGGGCATCTTGCCTGTTTTGAAAGGCCTTTCTCCTGTCCTGTACCCAGATATTGCTGTGTGCTTCTGTTCTTGAGGGATAGCCGGAACTCTGCACCCCTTTGTGCCTTTGTACATGCACTCACCAAGAACTCCAATACAGAAGAGAATAATTTCTTTTTTTTTAGAGCCTAATGGGCATTCTTACCTGAATCGTTCTGTTGTTTAACTAACAATTAAAATGGAACTGAAAGAAATGTCTTAAGAATCAACTTGAAGTATAAGTAGAAAATGAAGTATTTCACCCAGTTATCCTTAACCTGGAGAGAAGATTCTGGTTTGAGATTTAGCCTCAGAAGATCTAAATCACAAACTACGTGATATTCTTCCTTGGAGAACCTTGACATAGAGGTTGCATTGAGTTAAAGGGGGCTACAATGGTACATCAGAAAGACTACCTCAGAGTGTCTGACAAAGAAGGCTAACACTTTACTTGATAACTGAATTAATAAAATTTTATTTTAAAAATTATCTGCGGTTTTTCTGTCTTACTAGTCTTACTCTAAACAGCTTATTAATTAAAACCAACTTTATTTTAATCTTAGAAGCACAACAGCGTCTTCTGTTGGTAACAGTCTTTGCTCTAAGTGTACACTATCAGCCTGTTGATGTCTCCTTGGCCATTTCCACTGGTCTGCTAAATGTGCTATCACAGTTGTGTGGCACTGACACCATGTTAGGACAACCACTGCAGTTGCTGCCCAAAACTGGTATTTCTCAGCTCAGCACAGCTTTGAAAGTAGCAAGTACAAGACTACTTCAGATACTCGCTATCACCACAGGGTAAGTGTCAAATGCTTCCTTGCTTTCAGAAAAATTAATCATTAAGCTTTTCGGCACCCTCTAAAAATAACTTCTTTTGTGTGATCTTTCTTTAGGACAATGGGTGTTGTTCAAAAGCATATAAGTGAAGGGTGGGAAAAAGCAGAGTAGCCACATTATTCTTAAAAAAGATGCACAGAAGACTTGTAAATGTTTTTAAATTGTCAGGAGTTTGGACGAGAACAGTTAGAACATTATGGTCTGAAAACACTGTATTCTGGTATTCCCCCTTTTTCTAATTCAGCTTTTTATCTGTATCTGTTGTATTCATGTGATCAGACTTTCTGTTGCTGTGTAAAAGTCATTTGTGTAAAAGCGATACAATTAATGTGGTGGGAGTTCCTCAGAGCAATATATTGTGCCTCTTTTCAGAATATAATTTTCTGACGAATACTAGCCTATGCTAGACCAGGGAGCAGCACCCAAAATCCTGTCAGTGCTTAAATATTTAGTTTAACTCATTAAAGAAAAAAGAAGTGGGGAAAGTATTTTCTATTTGGAGCAAAGCTATTATTTAATATTCAGTACATGCATCTTCATTTCAGTGTTCATACAACACTTTACATTTACCTGTCAAAACCATTATGTAAAAAACCCCCAAGAACCTCACATCAAAAAACCCCCCAAACCCACAAAAACAACACCCTGTCCTTGGGAGTTGCAGTGGACTATGTTTAATTGACTAAGTTGTTCTTTGTCTGTTAGGAAGTACTGGAAATGTATTCTTCAATTCTAAAGATTGGACGGTTTTAAAGTGTCCTAAAAATTGGATTCAAATAAGAATAATCTGCCAAGCATATTATGGAGCATGAGGAAATGTAGCCAACTGCAATAGAATGAATGGGAATTAGTGCTGTGTTAGGCCCGGTCGTCGCTTGCACTGAGTTTATAGTTGTGTCTTTATGTTATTGTTCCTTGTGTCTGTGTACAGAACCTATGCTGACAAACTGAGCCCAAAGGTGGTCCAGTCTTTGCTGGATTTATTATGCAGTCAGCTGAAGAACTTGTTATCACAAGCTGGTGTGATGCTTATGGCTTCCTTTGGAGAAGGTGAAGGTGAGGAGGATGAAGTAGAATCAAAAAAGGCAGATTCAAATGGGGATAATGAGAAGAGAGACTTCAGAGGTAATTACCTTGCATCATTTCTGTTACAATTTTGAAGTACCCAAAAATGTAATAAAAGAAACCACTGAGTGCTGAGGCCCTCACCCACTGTACTATATTTTGATTATTGTTGGGTCATTCTTAACTGTGTAAATAACATTACAGTCATCAAATAATTCCCCTCGGGGGTGGGGAAGTGGAAGAGTTAGGAGTGAAGTCAAGCCTAGGAAGAAGAGGGGGTTGGGGGGAGGGTGTTTCAGTTTTGTCTTACTCTGTTTTTCATTGGCAATAAATTAAATTAATCTTCCCCAAGTTGAGTCTGTTTTGCCATGATGGTAATTGTTAAGTGATCTCACTGCCCTTATCTTGACCCAGAGCTTTTCATCTTATTGTGTCCTCCTGTCTTGCCGAGGAGCAGCAGTGAGAGAGCAGCTTGGTGGGCACCTATCAGCCATCCAAAGTTAACAACCAGTCATCATGTAATAACTGATCATTGGATTTTTACTTACAGAACAGTTTGTTGCTAGTGACAAGGACTACTAATAATGTAATAATAAGGTAGTAATAACAATGAAAACTTTCAATTTAACTTCCTAGCTGCCCTCCGGAAGCAACATGCAGCCGAATTGCACTTGGGAGACTTTCTTGTTTTTCTACGTAGAGTTGTGTCTTCAAAAGCAATTCAGTCAAAAATGGCATCTCCAAAGTGGACAGAAGTACTTCTTAACATTGCTTCTCAGAAGTGTTGCTCAGGTATGATCCTTTCAAAATGTGCTCAGTGGTTACTTGCATTTCTGTAGTGCAGTTCCTAAAAATAGGTCCTGTTAGAACGTGTGTTATGTAGTGAACAACAAGTTACACTTTGGAGAATTGTGCACTGGTGGCGTGCAGCGGGCATCATAGGGGCATGCCTGATGCTGAAGTCACTTTCAGATTATTAACATATTGTTCCATCTTTAGGAGTTCCCCTGGTTGGCAATTTGAGGACTAGACTTCTTGCACTTCACGTACTAGAAGCTGTATTACCTGCTTGTGAATCTGGCGTTGAAGATGATCAAATGGCTCAGGTCTTTATATCTTGTTATATGCTTTCACACCTATTTCTTCAGAAAGTCTCATAAAACTTCTAAATGTTTCACAGGTTTGTTGAGAATCCAAATCAAGTGAGGCTCAGTGTAGATGTTTGCTTATCTAAGAGCACTAAATGTTTTGACGTTTATTTCTACAAAGCAAAGTAAAACAATATAATAATATTTGTTGTCCTTATCTTGGATTTAAAATTATCTGAATTATATTCTAATACACCAGGTTGTTGAACGATTATTCTCACTTCTGTCTGACTGCATGTGGGAGACTCCAATAGCTCAAGCTAAACATGCAATTCAAATAAAGGAGAAAGAACAAGAAATGAAGCTACAGGTAATGATGCTTTTACTTTCTCTTTTGACTGAATGCAGTTGAGTTATATTTACCACAAGTATTTTGTCCTGTTTCTGGTAGAAGCAAGGAGAGTCTGAAGATGAAGATGAGAATCTTCCCATACAGGAAGTGTCCTTTGACCCTGAGAAAGCTCAATGCTGCATAGTGGAGAATGGGCAGATTCTAACTCACGGAAGTGGAGGTAAAGGATATGGTTTAGCATCCACTGGAGTTACTTCTGGGTGTTACCAGTGGAAGGTAGGTTGCATAAGAGTGTATTTCTCAACTCCTCTTAATGTTATTTTGGAAATATACTATGATTTATAAACAACAACTACCTATGTTTTTTCCCTTATGACAACATTCTTGAGTAAATGACATTCTTGGCAGTGTTAGGTTTATGGTTGGACTCATGATCTTAAGGGTCTAAATCATTCTATGATTCTGTGATTTGCAATCCAAAGTGAAGAGTTTGTGGCTGCTTTTGAGCACTGACATTTGGGTATTTCAATACACAGATTGGAACTGTGAATATATGTGCTGTGTATTTACGGAGGTCATGGTACTTGTCCCCAAGATCCATAGTCAGCACAAATGTGCATTGTCTTGCAAAAGTTACCTACTGAAATCTATAGATTTTGAATTTTTTTTTTTTTTTTTTAGAAAAACACTACACAAAATATTTTGTTTTCTTGCCAGAAGAAACATCAGCATCTCTGACTTAAGACCGGCTTTTAATACATCATCTGGAGTAATTTTGGTGGATCATAGATACATACACAGTTGTAGTCCATTTTAGCACCATCTTTGAGCATAACACTTCTTTTTTTACTTGAATCTCTGTAAATCACTCACTGTGAACATGAAGAGTAAAGGTTATTTATTTCTGTAATACTATTTTTAGCACTTGTAACACAGTTTCTGGGTTGTGTACGTTTTGAGTCTGGAAAACAAAACAACTTCTTTGTGTATTTACATACAGTTTTCTTAATTACTAGTATGTTAAGTTTAAATGACTTGTTAATGACTGACCTTATACACTAAGATGTCATTTTAGAGGTAGAGCATGATTTTAGCTTATTAGCTTGTTCAGTGTTGGGTTTTTTTTTTATTAAAAGCTTCTGAGTAAAACAGTTAAAAGACATAAGCATGTGTAATTTAAATTTACATTACTTTATTATGTTAAAATGTATATTGTTGTCTTTTTTTCCTCTGTTTGCTTGTTTTGTTTTGCCTGCTAGTTCTACATTGTGAAGGAGAATCGAGGCAATGAAGGCACATGTGTAGGAGTTTCTCGCTGGCCAGTACATGATTTTAACCATCGCACTACCTCAGATATGTGGCTATATAGAGCCTATAGTGGTAACCTTTATCACAATGGAGAACAAACTTTGACTTTGTCCAGCTTTACCCAAGGAGATTTCATCACATGTGTATTAGATATGGAAGCAAGAACTATTTCCTTTGGTAAAAATGGAGAGGTATTTAACATCAATTGTTTTTTTTGATGTTTTTTCCAACAGTAATTTGATATGGGTATTTTATATAAAGCTAAGCATGATAGTTAAGACGTGGCAGTTTCAGTACTTACAAGGATTATAATACAGGTATAACTTTGTCATGTTTCATATTTTTGCTTGTTGAAGTGTTCTATGTTTGAGGTTTTATGTTCTGTTTTTTAACTAGGAGCCAAAACTAGCTTTTGAAGATGTGGATGCAGCAGAGTTATACCCATGTGTTATGTTCTATAGCAGTAATCCAGGAGAGAAGGTAACTTAAATGTTCATCTGTACAGGTGTACTGTGGCGGGGATAAAGTCAGTATTCTTCCGAACAGCCAATATGGTGCTATGTTTTGGGATTTATGACCAAAACAGTGCTTTAGCTATTGCTGAAGTGCTTACACAGCATCAAGGCTTTCTTGGTTTCTCACTCTGTCCCTCCCAGCAAGTATGCTGGTGTGGGCAAGAGCCTGGGAGAAAGTGCAGCCAGTCAGCTCACTTAAAGTGACCAAAGGGGTATACCATGTGATACATCACGCAGAGCAATAAACCTGCAGGGAGGTTTGCCAGGGATTTCTGTTGCTCAGGGACTGTCTGGGCACTGGTCAGCTGGTGATGAATGATTGCATTTTGCATCACTTGTTTGTTTTTCTTTGTTTAATTTAATTTTGCCTTTTTATTTTATTTATGAAACTTCCTTTATCTCAACCCATGAGCTTTCTCACTTTTGCCCTTTTGACTCTCTTGCCATCATGCTGGAGGGAGTGATGGAGTGGCTGTATGTGGCTTTGCTGCCTCACTGGGGTTAACCCTTAACAGGGTCATGAGTTTATCATTTCCTTTCTGTTCTCCTCCTTGTCAATGTTATGCATGTTTGGTTTTTTGGAGGGTGGGGATGGTAGCTAACAAGTGCTGGGAAACATCACTGGTCATTCATCTGGGTTTATCACATACATAGCACTGCATTACTTGCACACTAGCTAGACTTTTAATAAATTCCTATATTATGCAATCTGTTGAAAATTTGAAATGTATTTTATTGTTTAGAATTGATTTACAGACTTAATGTTCTACCCACAAAATTGCATTCCCCCAAAAGCAGGGCGAATGTAGATAGTCTCATGTGAGAGACCATGAACTGTTGCAATTTCATCATCCTTGTGTTTGAAGGGATGCAAGTTTAGATCAGTGTTAAGGTGGATTTCCTAAGGATCCAAAGCAAAAAACGACAATTCTAGTAATTTTTTCTATTCAGCAGGAGACTCCTGTACTTAGAAAATGAGCTTCTTCAGGTACGTTGAGAAGATAACTTTTAAACTGTTTTCTTTAAACAGGTGAAAATCTGTGATATGCAGATGCGTGGTACACCAAGAGATTTGCTACCAGGTGACCCCATCTGTAGTCCTGTTGCTGCAGTGCTGGCAGAAGCCACTATCCAACTCATTCGTATTCTTCATCGCACAGACCGTTGGACACATTGCATCAATAAAAAAATGATGGAAAGACTGAATAAAATCAAGACATGTCTTAAAGAAGCAGGCCAAAAGCTGAAGAAAAGTCGCTCAGTTCAAAGTCGAGAAGAGAATGAGGTGAGAGAGGAGAAAGAAAATAAAGAGGAGGAGAAAAGCAAACACAGTAGGCATGGTCTGGCTGACCTTTCAGAACTGCAACTGAAGATGCTCTGTGTGGAAGTGTGGCCTGTTCTAGCAGTAATTGGTGGAGTTGATGCTGGTCTTAGAGTTGGAGGTCGATGTGTGCACAAGCAAACTGGACGCCATGCCACCTTGCTTGGAGTAGTGAAGGAAGGCAGTACATCTGCTAAAGTCCAGTGGGATGAAGCAGAGATTACTATCAGGTATGCTCATTTCCTACACTTTTCACAATCTAGGGGTGTTTTGTGCTTGGAAATCTTCAGATGTAACATACGTTTTACGTTAGAGTCATGCTGATCAATTATTTAAAGCTTTAGACTTCAAAATTTGGCTTTTAAAAACAAATACTATGAGTTAAATTTTTATGCTATGTAGTAATAAAATGCCTTGTATATAAAAAAGAAAATTTGATAGCTTTGAATTGATAAGCATCATTAGACCTCTTAGATTTGACCTCTAGGTTTCAGAGTTGGGATGTGACCAACTGACATTTTTCCTAGATTTGAAATGGGCATTGCTTGTTTTAGGCTTGATACGCATTGGCTGACTAAAACATTATTGCTGTCTTAATTTACTACAGCTTCGTGGTTATGTCTGTAAAGAACACAGATTTTTACTGGGCGTTAGTGCCTGCTTTTGTTGTAAATGGTGAACCTGGTTCTGAAGAGAGACCTGATTCAGTTTATCGGAGTTGAGAACAGGTGTCTTGGCTGCAATGTCATTCCCTTCTTAGGGGACTGGAAATTGCTCTGTGGGGCTTGAGGAGGCTTAAGGTCAGGAGATGGGAGGATTCTCTCTTCTTAAAGGTGGGTTGGATGATGGTTTAAATTAATGCTGCCTCGAAGTAGCGTTTATTCATTCTCTGACCTGTCTTAGAGAGCTAAAGGAGTGCCCCTGTATTAGATGTTAACACTCTGGAGTTGTTCTGCATATGATGGTGAGAACTGGGGAGGAGTCTGGAAGGAGATACCCCTTTTTCCACCAGTCTTGCAGTCATGCCTTCAAAGGGAAGGCACTCAGAAGGAAACTGGAATTAAGCTAGTGGCTTCTCTGGTGCTCTTGCAGGAATTGTCTGTGTTTTAGTGTGGAAAAGATTTGATTGACTCCTGGCTATCCTTTGATAAACTCCTGGCTGTAGTTGAACCATAATCTTCTGGACAAATTGAGCAGTAATTATTTTTGCCACCAGTTACAATTACATTCTGAATCAACCGATGTCAGTTTACCTCTTAGGCATAATGTTGCAACAGTTCTGTTTTGTCCTTATGCAAAAGTTGTTGTCACCTTAACTAAATATACTGATGTGCAGTTGATAGTCAAATTTAGTTCCAGATACAAATTCTTTCAAGTACGACCCTGTGACAGTATAGCCTTAGAGTAAGTGTGCCCTTAAAATAATGTGAAATGTTATTTGAGTGAAGTGGTACACCACTTGAACATAGGCAAGCTCTTAGTAATGTACTGAATTAAATTCAGAATATACCTTCTTAATAAAACCAGGCTAAAGTTTGCTTTCATTTTTAGGTAGAAGTTTAACATTGTAACATGGGAAAACATTTTGGGATAATAAAAGGAAGGTTTAAAAGGCCTTTATCTGCTGCATGTATGGAAAATACAAGATGTATGGAAATACAGGCTGGTGAATTTTTGTCCTGTTTAGAGTGAAAATTAGTCAAGTGGAACAGTCCTAAATATAACAAAAAATGACCACTGAATATAGATGGACATATAGACAGATGTATATTTTGTGTGTCTGGGTTTTCTGACCTGTGTTTGTAAAAAGGCACTGTTCTCTCCAGGTAGCCTATCCTGACATAAACAACAACAGAATTATCATAACCTATCAGTACTGTGCTCCTTGTGATGAATAGCTGAACAGGAACATGAGGTCAATCAAAGATTTTCCCTAATGAGAAAAAAGTTTAAAGTGTTTTCTTGCTAAGCTTTTATACCTATCCACAAATTCAGCTCAACTATGATGATAAAATTTGTCTTAGGTAGTTTTCTTTGTCTGTTACATAGTTCTAAATAATACAGCAGAAACCTCTGTCAGCACAGAATTGATAGCTTCTATGATGCTTCTGGATTTTAATGCTTGTTATTGAAAACCTGTGCATGCTTTGTTGCCTTTACTCTGATACCATATCTCCCCGTTTTCTGATCATAACCTCATTTTCCTCATTTACATTTAATTTTTAGAATTAGTTTGTTTATTTTATTAAATATATTTTACATCTTACTTTGCCTACATTATTTCCTGTACTTTCCTCCTGTCTCTCCCTCACTTGCTTTTTCCTGTGTCATTCTGATCTTTATTAAAGCTTCCCAACTTTTTGGTCGCCTAGTGATACTCCATTGTATAATCTGGAGCCCTGCGAACCACTGCCTTTTGATGTTGCAAGATTTCGTGGGCTGACAGCTACTGTGTTGCTGGACCTTACCTATCTGACTGGTATTCATGAAGATATGGGAAAGCAAAGCACCAAGAGACATGAGAAAAAACACAGACATGAATCTGAAGATAAAGGGGAAATGGACCAGAAAACGGAGGGTGATGTTGGATCAGATACACGATTAGGACAAAGTGCTGATGATAACAAAGGACATAGCGCTACAAGTTCTAAGTCAGAAAATGAAATTGCTTCCTTTTCTTTAGAACCATCAACACTAGGTATGGAATCCCAACACCAACCTGCTGAAGGAAGAAAAAAGAATCATGAACATACTCCAAGAAATCATGATATAGTTCAGTCAGAAATCAGAGCGGTACAGCTATCTTACCTTTATCTTGGTGCTATGAAGTCACTTAGTGTTCTTCTTAGTTGTAGTAAATATGCTGAACTACTGTTAATACCAAAAGTCCTGGCAGAAAATGGTCACAACTCTGATTGTGCTAGTTCTCCAGTTGTTCATGAAGATGTTGAAATGCGTGCTGCCTTGCAGTTCCTGATGCGACACATGGTGAAACGGGCAGTCATGCGTTCACCGATTAAAAGAGCTCTAGGACTGGCAGATTTGGAACGAGCACAAGCCATGATTTACAAATTAGTGGTTCATGGGCTGCTGGAGGATCAGTTTGGTGGCAGACTTAAACAAGGTACGTTTCAAAATTACAAAGGTATAGTGCTAAATTATTTTTAAAATCTCTATTAATAGTAACAATAATAATACAAATAGCATAATCTTGTAATTTTTTGGTGGTTATACTTTGAAGGAATCTTAATTGGACAGAGAAATTTTACAAACCTATTTTACTGTTTTGTAGATATAATACTGACTTTTTATCTTTTCCCCAGTTACTTATTTTAATAAAAAGTGAATGCATATCAGTTAATCAGAAGTTTCTGATTTGTCTTTAATACTTTTTAAAAATAAGCAGTTCTGGATATGCTTGTCAGAAGGATGTGCATGTGATGTAAATATCATAAAGTTCGCTGTTGTTAAATATGACTGTATGGAGTCATGTTAACAGATTATGTTGAGCCATGTGTATGTTCAGGATGTAAGTAACCTGTGTTTCTGTCTGTGAAAACCTCTAAATCAGTTGTGGGGGTTTGGTTTGGGGGTTTTATTTTCTGATATATTTGGCACTGTACTAACAGAAGCTCAAGAGAAATTATCATATATCATTCCTTTTCTTCTTAAAAATACATGTATTACTACAGTCTGCATCTTCAGGGAAACCGTTTAAATCAGTTTAAATAAAGAAAAAAGCATCTAAAATATTAAAGCTCATTACTGTACTGTCTGGTTATTTACTGTCTTAAGGACTTCTTCTAAACCAACAAAATAACCCTCTTTAAAAATCTGTTACATACACAGTTGAGTTAAAAGTAGCTTTCTAGTTCATCAGATATATTTCTATATCTGAGACTTCTTTCCCTTTTGCCTAAGAGAATAATCCTAACTGTTACAATCATAAATCTAAATCTCCAAATCTAAATATCCTAAGATCTAACCAAGTAAATGGTTTCTGTTATCATCCGGAAAGACTTGTTTACTATTTACCTTGTATTAGTGTGACAACAGCAAGAGCCAATAGACTGATGTCTTTACATAAGTCGAGTTATTGAAAGAAGTATTTGTATGATGTGCATTTCTGCATACCCCTTTGGGAGGAATTGTAAATAATTATTTTGGAAAGTTTAGCCGCAGCTACTGTTTTATTCTACACAAATATCTTACTGTTCCTATAACATCCTTTTTTTCTGTTGCAGAAGTAGATCAACAGGTAGAAGAAGGTGATCAGTCTCAGCAAGCCCAAACACCAGTTACAACCAGCCCTTCTGCTTCTAGCACGACATCTTTCATGAGCAGCTCTCTGGAGGATACTACCACTGCTACTACTCCAGTAACTGATACTGAAACCGTTCCAGCTTCAGAATCGCCTGGTGTTATGCCTCTCAGTCTTCTTAGGTAAAGTATCTTTATTTTCAGCATAAATAACTATGTGGGTGTAGGGAACCAGTTGTGTGGTTTATATACAATATATGTCTTTAGCAGTCTAACCCTTTAAAAATGTTAATATTAGTATTTACTGACAGAGGACAGAGTTTAATTTGTTACTTTGCCTTGCAGAACATGTGTTGCTAGAAATAAAAAATTGTTAAGCTTTTAACATGCACTGTATATATACCTAACATCTGAGTTCTTCAAGACAGAAGAAAATACCTTCCTTATGGTCCCCTTCAGTTCTCATGTTTATTTGCTATAGTTTAAATTACAAATCTCTGAAATTCTGTATTTTTAACACATAGTTGTCAATTCTCAAACTAGAGTAGATCTTAGTTTGTAGGCAACATCCTGCAAGCTAAGACCTTGTTTCATCCTACCCTCACGTACTGAAATGGAAGTAAGATAAAGCTAGTTTATCTACAGCAGCTATTTGTAGTGTAGAAGGAAATCTACTTTACACTAAATAGAGTCCTGTCCTAAGTTTATTAATTCTGTTGGTGTATCTGACCTCTGTTCTTACAGGTTTTGCAGATGTAGTTTGACAGAAGCCAGAGCAATGTCCTATTACCAGGACAGTGGAAGTAAAATACTTGCCTGATTTATTAGTTCTGATCAATATGGGGAAGTGGGAAGAGTGTTTACTTTTCTTTTATCTCCTAGGATAGCTCTTGGTCTGTGAGGGGATTTTTTAGGTACATACTTAGAATTTAACTTCCTTGGCAAAGGTGGTAGGAATGAGCTGTTCTGACAGGGCTCTTCTGCCTGCCTCAGTGTATATATTGCACTTTACCCCTATGAAACTCAATTGCTGTAAAGTATGACTTGCCAAGTACACTCTAATTTGACATATTTCTTGTGTCACCTTTTTTCAGCATAGCTTTTTTTGATATAAATGTATATTGGTTTTTTTTTAAAGGCAAATGTTCTCCAGTTATCCTACTACAACTGTACTTCCAGCACGACGTGCTCAGACTCCTCCAATATCTTCTTTACCAACATCTCCTTCAGATGAAGTTGGAAGGAGACAAAGTTTGACTTCTCCTGATTCCCAGTCTGCGAGGCCTGCCAATCGTACAGGTAAACTTGAAGTCAGTATAAATAGAAATGTGGCCAAGGTAGTAATTCCACAGAAGTTCAGTGTAGTTTTTAAGACATTGAAAACCAACAGAATTTCTTTTTAAAGCAACCTAACATGCAAAGCATTGTTGAAAACCTTTTAATGACTGTCTTAGGACAATAAGCTGTAGATTTTGTCTAGCTGTAGACTTTATCAAGCAAATGAAGCTAGTTTTTAAAAGCTATGGAATGGATTGCAAACTACATCTATAAAACAAAAATGCAGTATAATTGGTAATTACTTCAAAACGTTAATATGGTTTGGGCTTCTTTCCTTGGTTGTGTGCCATTATTTAGTGCACTAATTTTCTAGCTTTTGTTGGACCATATATCACATAGAAAAGAAGAATTGGTGCATTTTATGATACATACACCAGTATAGCTCTTCCCAGTTAATCTTGTTTAACGAGATAGAAGGGTCTCTCCAACCTTCATGGGCTCCTCACGATTCTGTCTTGAATCATGTGATGGGAGGCTTTTGTTCATAAAACTTTTATTACTACTTGCACTGTACTACGCAAAACAGAAAGCTGCTCTATTCCAGGGTACATACAGAATGGAATAGCTAGGGGACTGAGCAAACTGTTGCATGAGAATCTTGAGATTCTAAAGAGCACAAATCAGTATTGTGATGCGAAGGATATAATACTAAAAAGAAAAATATAAATCTATGTGTATGTGTTTTGTATTAAATGAACAGAAGAGACTTCAGTTGAAGTATATTTTCCAAATTTCATGCTCAGTACTGAGAAACAAAGACCATGCTTTAAAATTCCTCACTGATACAACTTTTTATTCTTGCTCTTACATCCATGCTATTAGTTGGGTCTTTTAGCTGTTTCATTTGTTGCATAGCAACTTCTCTGCTCAGTTTCACATATCTTTTTTTTTTTTTTTTTTTTTTTCTCTTATGAGATGGCTTGCTTCTAGTCATGCTCCTGTCCTTACAACAGTGTTTGTTACTACATTGTTGATACCTTTGTTGATCATACCTCACTTTTCTGGCAGAAAAGGAAACTGTGTTTTTGGAGCAGTAACTGACCTTTTATAGTCCCCTGAAAGACTCCTTGCACAGAAATATAGCCATCATCTACAAAGAGATTTTTCAGATATGTTGCCAGCTTAGTTGAGGTCTCTTTCTGTACCTTAAGAGGAACATGTATTGGTGTAATTTCATAACATTCAGGAATCTTGATGATTCGGACAAGGATAACTTTTATCTAGTCTACCCAAGTATAAATCAGATAATTTGAAAAGTTTTTAAATGGGAATAAACTTCTTAGAAATACCTTAAAAGAAGTAGTTCTTTGAATATCGCCAGTATCCTACTTGAATAAACAGAGGCTTACATTATATATGTTACTAATAAGAGTGAACACCGTCTGGTTTCATTACAGTAAGTATCTTACTTTGTAGAAAGTAGTAGAAAGGAAAGTTGTTAGGGGCAATTTTTCCCCTATATGAAGCTAATATATCAAAGTAAGGGCTAGTAAGGTAATACTGAAGAAAGATTTATGCCCTTTACATTTAACCTTTTTTGTCTTTTAAGCTTTGTCTGATCCAAGCAGCCGACTTTCAACATCCCCTCCTCCTCCTGCCATTGCTGTTCCATTGTTAGAAATGGGGTTCTCCCTCAGGCAAATAGCAAAAGCTATGGAAGCTACAGGTAATATATAACTAATATCTGTTTAAACTGAAAATTAGATTAATGTGAAACACATTTTCCAATGGAATACTTAATTTTTAATTTCTATAACCATTTATGGGGAAAAAACTTTTTTTTTTTTTTCCCCCCACCATCAATGATATAATACAATTCTAAAGTGGTTTTACTGCTTTCAGGTGCCAGAGGAGAAGCAGATGCGCAGAATATCACAGTGCTTGCCATGTGGATGATAGAGCACCCTGGAAATGAAGATGATGAAGAGCCCCAGTCAGAAGGGACTGTAGATTCACGACATGGGACAATAGTCTCTGGAAGTGGTGGAAAATCTGGTGATCATTGTTATTTACAGTCACCAGGTGATATTCCTTCTGCTGATGCCACTGAAATGGAGGAAGGCTTTAGTGAAAGGTGAAATGTAGTTTTCTTCTAATTGCTTATAATCTGTTGCTGAAACTGAAAATCTCACAAGTTCAGTGTTGCTGACAGAACATTGCTTTGTAATGTCTCTTCTGAATTTTGTTACAAGATTAATAAAAGCAAAGATGCAGTTAAATTAGATGTACATGGTGCATTTATTTTCCAGTACTGTTTGTCCACAGAACTGGGGAAGAATGTAACTGAGCATCCTTCCATCAAAAAAAAGAGGAAGGAGGAATGAAAAAAATGAGGGCATATAGCTTATATTTTACTTAAAAGACCGAGTAATAAAGCAGAACTTTATTGGGGTAATTTTTTTTTCTTCAGTGTATTCATGAACATGTATTTTTCTACATTTTTAAATTAATTCTTGGCTTGTCCAGAGAGGATGAAACTGAATTCAAGTTTACATTCTCAGTCACCTTCACAACCTTAGATCTGTTTTTCTTTTGTTTTGAATCCTAAAAGTAGTGGTTATATTTTTTAAGTGACACCTATTAGAAATCATACCACATTTTTTGTTAATAGGGAGGATGGCAATTCCAAGATGTATTTTGAGAACACTTTTTTCCAGATTTCCTTGATCCTACTGAGATATATGCATTATTAAGCTTCCTCAGTTATTTTGTCCCAGGTAAACTGTCATTTCATGGAGGACTCACAGATTTTGGTTAGGAGAAATAAACTAAGCAGCAAGTGTTACTAAATAACTTAAATTCATGTTCTGTAAAAGATATGGGGCAAAACAGGGAATAACTGAGGCAGTTACAACAGAAACGTTGATTTTATTTCTCTTAAAAAGGAGAAGAAACCTAATTCAAGCTGTAGTTAACACTGACAGCATAAAATGAGTGCTCTTCCAAAATTTCTGCAGTGCTTAGGCACTATGGAAGCATCAAATACGTGTTGACATTGCTGCATGTAATTTGTTTGAGGTAAACCTCAGTCAAAAAGATACTAAATGTGTGCTACAATGGAACTGAAAATTCTTGAATTACAAATTCCCATTTTTTTCCTTCTGTACAAGAGAGTAAAAAAAAAAAGCCAATAAATATGGTCTTAGTATTTTTCCTTACTGTATGTGTCTGTTTAAAACTTGGTTTGATTTACCTATGAATTACCACTTCTTGTAGCCCTGATAATATGGATCATGTGGATAATGCAGCTTCTGCAAGTGGACCTCCTTCTAGAAGTCGGTCAGCTGTAACAAGAAGACACAAATTTGATTTAGCTGCCCGAACATTGCTAGCACGTGCTGGTAAGTATACTGAAAGACTTCCAAGGTCTTTGCTTATCCATTGCATGAAGAGGAGGGGGATCAATACTTAGCATGAAAGTTACAAAACTCGCCTTCACATATGTGTATCAGTGTATGTTTAACTTAAGTGTCTTATGTGGTATTAAGTAGATTATGTTTAGCAGAAGAATTAAAAACAAAGCAAAAGGAAGTTGAAAGTATGGTCATCTTTGACATGCAAAGTAAAAGTACTTTTTTTTTTTTTTAATTTGAGCGGGATTATACCGCTCTGTACAGGCTCACAGGAATCAGAGTCGAAGAGAAGGGATATCTTTGCAGCAAGATCCAGGAGCGCTTTATGACTTCAACTTAGATGAGGAATTGGAAATTGACCTTGACGATGAAGCAATGGAAGCTATGTTTGGGCAAGACCTGGCTAGTGATAATGATATTCTGGGAATGTGGATCCCAGAGGTATTGGATTGGCCTACCTGGGTGTGTGTGACTGCAGCGGGGGCTGCTTTAACTTACTGCTTTTTGCATGTTCATATTTTAAAATTTGAAGTAATATGCACATGCTTATAGCCTGTTTGACAATGTCTTACTAAATGCCAGCAGTGCTTAAAATCTTCTTGTATTTTGAGCTTCACTTTTAGATCAAGAATAACTCTTTCTTGTGTTTCTTGCTCTATATGTACATAGATTTTCTTCTCCCTCCCCTGAGAGATGAGAACAGAACTAGTATAGTTGTTTTGATGATATTGTTTAGAAATCAAGTAGGTATTCCAGATTGCTTTGCTTAGCTGTGTGAGATAACACACGCAGTTGTTAATGTTTGTTCTATTTAAATAGTATAATAGTAATAATAATATAATCTGGTCTGTAGCAACATAATTTGCACTTAAATCAGTTTTTCTTAACTTAGTCATGTCATGTCTTTCATTCTCTGGGAAGGATGTGGTAACAGTCCTCACTCAATTGTTGTATAGCCCACTGAAAATACGTTTAAGATGGAAAAGAAGTGTAACATCTGCTTGTTAATCTTTGGATTATCCATGACAAATTAGACAAGCAACCCACAAGACTAAAATTTAATCTCCTAATTACGATGTTACCTGACTGATACAGAAGCAAGTTTCAGCATGCATGTTGAATTTTTCAGAGCTTGTTTCACTGGAACATCATAGTGAAGTTACTGATTTAGGACAGAAATGCAATTATAGAAAATAAACTTTATATTCAGACAAAACCTTTGTTGACACAAGTTATGATTATTGTTGCTCAGGAAAGTCTGAATGTCTGAAAAAATAGGATTCTTTTTTCTTTATTGGATGATAGTCTCTGTCAAGTTCTGCGGATATCCAGGTAGCTTAAAGACAGCATTGAATGTGAACTAGCAGAGTTATATGTGAAAAGTTAAACTGTCAAGAGTTTTGAGTCAGATCTGAAATGAAATAGGAAAATCTCATCCTCAGAAACCTTACTTCTCAATGTTTTTCCTGTTCTGAGATGGTCTGCTCTTCATTATGTCACAAATTGTCTATTTCTGCTTTGCTTTAGTGCAAGTTAACCATATAAATATCACTCTGTGTGTGTAACAGAAATGGATAGGAACACCCACTTAAGAATATTGGCGTATTTTATATCAATGTGAAGATACTTACTCTGTACAAGTAACATATGAAAATCTTACTATGCAGCATGTTTGTGAATCTGAAGACAGAGAAGAAGTAGTGGTTTGCGAACTGTGTGAATCCAGTGTTGTCAGCTTCAATCAACACATGAAAAGAAACCACCCAGGCTGTGGTCGCAGTGCAAATCGCCAGGGTTATCGTAGCAATGGATCTTATGTAGATGGCTGGTTTGGTGGCGAATGTGGAAGCGGAAATCCTTACTATTTATTGTGCGGCATCTGCAGAGAGAAATACTTAGCGCTGAAGAGTAAATCTAAAGCATCAACTTCTGAAAGGTACAGGAATACAAGACAGTGGAATACTCTGTGTAAAGGAAGGAAACAACTTTAAAATGTTTACTAGCATCAGCATTTTAGGAATTTGATTGAAGAAATAAAAATTCCTAGCAGAATTTGCATTTATTTATTTTAACTGAGGCTTAAAACTATTCTCTGTATTCAACAAATGCATATTTAGAAAAAAGGTTGTCTTGATATTTCTATTTTTTAAATGAAAAATGAAGAATTATTTCTTGGTATGTTGCCTACTCTTGTTGATTTTTGAAAACTTCCTTTTTCAATTTTGTCTGACAGTTACGATATTTTTATGGGTCTTTCTCACATTAGTACTGCAAAATGCTTTCCCCCTCCACAGACACTTTTAGAAGCCTTTTTATTTATTTCTTTGTTACTAGTCATTTCCAGAAATCTTATATATATTAA
The DNA here is from genome assembly GCF_965140245.1 of Athene noctua. Classification (NCBI taxonomy): domain Eukaryota; kingdom Metazoa; phylum Chordata; class Aves; order Strigiformes; family Strigidae; genus Athene; species Athene noctua. The sequence continues at coordinate 19,605,211 of NC_134049.1, read as the reverse complement.
CCTAACAGTTATAGTAAGTAATAGTAAACCAAGTTTAAAATTATTATGTGTATATGTAAAATATTAGAGCCATTCAGTTATTTTCTTTGTCACTTTTTCATACAGGTACAAAGGCCAGGCTCCTGATTTAATAGGTAAACAAGACAGTGTCTATGAAGGTATGTTTTTAAGTTGCTAGAGATACTAAACATTTGCACAGTGGTTTATTTTTCCATAAAGGTACTTCCATGCAAATAAAACAGTCATTAAACTGTACATGGAGTTGTACTTTAAAATCTTCTTCAGACTTGATGTAGTATTATAATTCTTTTTTTAGGCCCATTGGGAAAAAATGTTTTTTCCCAATGTCTTTTGTCTAAGTAGCTGAAATGACAAATACCTAACTTTGGGTGATAAGATATTGTGGGTAGATCCAAATCTGCATGTTGAAAGCCCTGTGTTCAAATACATGTTTTCAGCTGCCTTTGTGAAAGTTGTTAATTAGCATAAGTTAGAGTCTCAGAAGTCTGCCATTAGGCTTATTCTTATTTTTTCTACCTTTGCACTACCTAAGAGTGCCATGAGGATGGCTTTCACTTTAAAGATATTATTTCTAGTGACTGTAGAAAACCTTACCCAGATGAGTCTTTGATTCTGGGCCTTTCTGTAGCTTGTATGATCGCAATTGGATGATTGACCACATTTGTCTATTTAAGACTGAGTGCTCCAGAACTTAACAGCAAGTCCAGTTTCCAATAGATAAAAGATAAACAGATTTTGCTGTATGGGCAGTGAGATAGAGGGGGAGGGATCAGTAAATATAAGCTGTCTTGTGTGTAAATGCTTGCGAAGTAAGTGGAACGCATAACTGAATTGCAATTATAGTGCTTTTTTCTTCGCCCCCCCGCCTCATTCTCTAGGAAGGAAAAGCAAAAGCCTGGGTGTACAATTATGACCTAAGAACTTGTGCATACTTTTTTGATAAATATGAAGACCAGAAATTTCTAGTATCTGTCTTTACTGTTCAGTCCTTTGGAATGTGCACCTGTTACCATGATTTAAAGTACAACTGTATGTCTGTGCTTTTCACTATATTCCAGATTTTGGAGTTGTGCTAGATGTGATGACTTCTCGTTTCGGTTTTTGAAAAAAAGCTAGTTTGATACTTCCATGAAACTTCTCTGCAGTAGAAATAAAGATCAAATTTAATGGAGATGGACAAGAGCAGGATTTTGTTTTTCTGATTTTATTATGTTCTGTCTATGTCAACATCAGAAGATGAGATTTTAAGACTACTATGTTGCATTGAAATTATTTAATATTTTAGTTTTTATAACCTAGTCTAATTACATTTCTCCAATTCTAGAAGACTGGGATATGTTAGATGTAGATGAAGATGAAAAGCTGACAGGAGAAGAGGAGTTTGAGTTATTGGCTGGACCTCTTGGGTTAAATGATCGACGTATTGTACCTGAACCTGTACAGTTCCCTGATAGTGACCCTCTGGGTGCTTCAGTTGCAATGGTGACAGCCACCAACAGTATGGAAGAAACATTGATGCAAATAGGTAAATTTGAAATTACTTTCCTTCAAAGAATGCACGCCTCCCCTTTGGTGGGATTTTATAGGGGCAATGGAGAAACACTTTGACAGTCTTTCCTGCCTCCCACCACAAGGAAGTGAAGACAGGTTCTAAATTGTCCTTTTATTATAGGAGAGTTAGAGAGAGGGGCGTGAAGCATTTATATTGCAGAAGGCTTGAAACTGTGACTGTAGTCCTACAATGGATGCCCAGTAGCATGTTTCACGGAACTCAAAGATGGCTTCATGGATTTAAGTTGGGACTTACTGACCAGCCTATTGAAATGGCAGATCAATAATTAAGCTTGTAGGCCCCTCTAATGGAAAAGAGAAACATAGCAATTAACATTAAGTATTGTTAAGTTGTGCTCATCTGTCTTTGAAAATAAGGAATAATAAAATTACAGATGGCATTTCAGGAATGTATTTTCCTGTCCTTCATTATCACTATAGTTCTGTATGTATGACATGTTGAAAAATTAATGAGTAATTTGCAAATTTAGGCCAAATTTGCTTCTGTGCTTATTACGTGATAATGTTTTGGTTTTCTTTCAACACTAATACAAATCATCATTATTTCCAAGGCTGTCACGGCTCTATAGAAAAAAGTTCTTCTGGCAGGATAACCTTAGGAGAACAAGCAGCTGCCCTACTAAATCCACATGACCGGGTTATGGCTCTAAGAAGAGTGACAGCTGCTGCCCAAGTCCTCCTTGCAAGAACTATGGTTATGAGAGCACTCTCACTTTTGTCTGTCAGGTTTGTAGCATTGTTGGTAACACTTCCACCTTTCTGTTTGGAACCAGTTATCAGTTTATGTTTGATAGGGATACAGTTTTAAGATGTTTGGGAAAATGATTCTCATGTTATGTACTTGCATCATACTATTAAGAGAAAAAGTTCTGGTTTTTTGTTCTTTTGAACCCTATCTTCAAACATTATGAAAGAAACTTCCGCATCTTATATGGAAAATGAACACCCAACCATTCAGAACATAAAGATGCTGCCTGTGTTTGTGAGTTTTTGTTCAAGACAAGTATTGAGACTTAAACATTAGAGGAAAGAAGATCAAGTGCAGGAGTTGATGGAATATTTAAAACTGGCTTTGTACAAGATGCCTGTGCAACTGTGAATACATCACAGAGATCTGACACGTACTTGTGCATATTGTCATAGCATAATTCTAAACATGAATTATGCATGTAACTTTGTTCATGAGTGATTCCAGGTTAACTCATGGATTTTTGCTAGGGCAATTCTGTAATGTGTTTTTGGCTTCGGCTTAATAAAAGAAAAGGAGTTGAGGGGCTGCGGTTCCATTTCACTTTTCTTCCCCTTCCCCCTGCATGGTAACAATGTCCAGCTAATCAAACAGGCAGTGTTCACTAATGGTTTGGGAATAGTTTTATCCAAACATAACTTTCTTTAAAATGTACTAACAAACCCAAGAACATTAATATTCATTTTTTACAGTGGTTCCAGTTGTAGCCTGGCAGCTGGTCTTGAATCCTTGGGATTAACAGATATCAGAACTTTGGTTCGTTTGATGTGCCTCGCTGCAGCAGGGAGAGCAGGCCTCTCCACAAGTCCATCCACTGTGTCCAGTTCAACAGAGCGATCTAGAGGAATACACAGCAAAACAAGCAAGCCTATATCTTGTCTTGCCTATCTGAGTACAGCTGTAGGCTGCTTGGCATCAAACACTCCCAGTGCTGCAAAACTGCTGGTACAGTTATGTACACAGGTAGGACTGTTATTACAACACCAATGTTTATATTAAACTACTTATACATGAGATGACTCAATCCATTTTGGGCACATAGATAATCTCTCTTTTATCTTCTGAACTGTGATGAGACTGCTATCAGTTTGAGGATCTCTTTAGAGTTCTTGTTTATGGCTTTGCACAAGGGTATGTTTTATTGTTGGTAAAAATCAAGTAACTACATTTTTCTTCTGAGTACTCTTTTCAAGTGGAGAAAAATGGACATGCTTTTTGTGTTGATAGGGTTTTTCTGTTAAAGTTTTGGGTTTTTTAATGGAGTCAACTCTGCATGAGCACAGATTGTTTATATCTGGAAAGAGACAATTATAACTGTGGACATGTAGCAGGTTTTCTTATGTATCAGGAAACTTCTAAACAGTCAGAATAATTGTTTTGTTCTTCTGAGTTTGAAATATAATTGTGGAGAAATATGAGTGTTGGTTGGGATGATGGATTTTATTGTGTTACTGCTTGTTATCCTACCACTGGGTGCATAACTTTATAAAATGTTCTAGAAGTTCCTTAGTTCTTGTATTTTTGGTGAGTTTTGGGGGTGTTTGGTTTTGTTTGTTTGTTTGTTTGTTTGTTTGTTTGTTTTTAAATCCCTGAATCCAAATAGTTGATTACATGAAGACCAGGTACTCCCTAGGGGAGAAGACTTAAATTCCATATTGCAAGTGATCTTTGTCTGTTAAAATAAACTGAGGATTTATAAAAAAAGCTTGCAAATCTTTAAAACTCTGCATGATTTGTTGAACTAAGTTTTCCAAAATTAATCTTTCTGTTTGTTCTGGTTATTTATTGTCTTCATTATTTATTTTTAGAATTTGATTTCTGCAGCAACTGGTGTAAATTTAACAACAGTTGATGATCCAATTCAGCGAAAATTTTTGCCAAGTTTTTTAAGAGGAATTGCGGAAGAAAACAAACTCGTCACATCTCCGAATTTTGTGGTTACTCAAGCACTTGTAGCATTGCTGGCAGACAAAGGGGCCAAACTGAGGCCAAACTATGATAAAGCAGAAATTGAGAAGAAAGGTATGATATAGCTTGTTTTTAAATGTTTATTATTAAATCTTCAATTCCTCATTTACATTTAAGGAGAGACTTGCTAGAATAATGTATAAATATACTCTCAAAAGTGAACAAAACTTGTTCTAATCAAAGTAGTATTATAGTTTCGTTCACAAATGTTAATTAGAAATATGATCTTATTACATAATTGCATCTTCTGCCACTTCAAAAAAAAAAAAAAAAAGGTCAACTTTGTACAGCTAAGCCATTCGGCCTCAGTTGTGCCACCTAATGAAATTAAGGGGAGTAACAGTTGATTACTGCTACCAAAGTACTGTTCTGTCTCTGACGCAAAAAGCTGTGCTGCCTCTGCTGTGAGAAGTCAGGGAGTCAAAAAGCAATTGCTATGCCTCAACCCCAGGCTGCTGCTGTGTTAGAGGGAGGGAAGGACATAGCACGACAGCAGCTTATCTCTGTCAGAGGAGGCATTTTTCTGTTCAGAAAGCACTTGCTCTTTGAACAACCATTTTCCATATGCTAGAGGATAAGGCTATTCACAATTCTATTCTTAAGGGTTTTTTGTGAAATTTTAAAGGGGTTATTTTTCTCTTAGTATCAGAAGAGTGGGGTTTTTTGATAGTTAAACATGATTGCAACATTATAAGAAGTTTGTTAATCTTTTTTTTTCTGGAAATTATGGCTAATGCTGTGTTCATTTGTGTAATTCTGTTTGGTACTCATCCTAGGCATCATCTCATTGTTTTGTTTAAGCAGGTTTAATTGCCCATTTGTATGCCCATCCTTCCTATGATCCTTCTGCTGTAGGCCCTCTGGAGCTGGCTAATGCACTAGCAGCTTGCTGCCTCTCTTCAAGGTTATCTTCACAACATAGGCAGTGGGCTGCTCAGCAGCTGGTGCGAACTCTTGCAGCACATGATCGAGATAATCAAACTATTCCTCAGACCCTCGCTGATATGGGGGGAGACTTACGAAAATGTTCCTTCATAAAATTAGAGGCTCATCAGAACAGGGTAAGCCATGATTTCTCCCAGAATTGCATGAATTTTAATACTTTCTTTTGTAGAATACAGAAAAAGTAAAATACTATTATTTTACAGATATACTGACTGAAATTATTTGCTACAAGAAATAATATTTTGGTGATGGAAGTTACTGTTTGAGTGTTCCTCTGATGCAGAAAAATGCTTAGCTTCTTTGAAGCTTCAATTAAAGGGAACATGAAAGTGTTCTTACAGTACATGAAGTCAGCAGAATCACCCTAAATCTTTTCTTAGTCTAGACTTTAATTTGCATTAGCCTTTCTGTCATAGTAGTTAATGTCTTTGTCCAGTATTCTGTGCAATAGTGGCCAGTGGAGACTGGGTCTGAACAAAGTGTAGCATCATTACTAAGCATGCTTAATTACTGTACACAATAATATAGAAGTAGGAAAACATACCTTGTTTGATTGTTACAGTGTATTTCAGTAATGTAGCTAATGTGCTGCCCCATTGGTTAATGTTTGCTTAATATTAGTGAACAAACATGTCTAAGCTTTAGATTGAAATTCAGCTTTTGCCATGATTACTTTGGTGTTTGTAGGTCATGACATGTGTTTGGTGCAACAAAAAGGGACTTCTGGCAACTAGTGGAAATGATGGCACCATAAGAGTGTGGAATGTTACAAAGAAGCAGTATTCATTACAACAAACTTGCGTGCTCAACAAGCTGTAAGTTCATTCTTTATAGTAGCAGATACTTAATTTAAGCTGTAATTGTGCAACATAATGAAAGGAGATGACCCAGCAATGTCTCCTGCACCAACATTCTCTCTCATTTTTTCCTCTGAGACTCTTACTTTATGGCATGAAAAGTAAATTAAATAGCTTAAAGCTGAAAACAGAGCTTAAATATCAAGCTGGTAAGAGTACGATATAAAGAGGTCATGTTAAAGTTGTTTAAAAGTATTCTTAATTCATATAATGAGAAATAGGTAAAATAGAAACTGTAAGGAGCAGTCATATAAAAAAACATAAATATCCCTTCAGTGGGTTCCAGTGCACAGTTCCAATGTATAACATGATAATTATAAGTGTGGTCATTTGAGTCAACTGTGAAAAAAGAATTTGTGATATCTGGGATTATTCAGGAACTGAGCATAATTTTTCTTCATGAGAGTGTCTGGGAAGTACTTTTGTATCATTTGGGTGTGTCAGAAAAGAAAAAGGAAATATTGAAAACTAATTCTTTAGTACAGCCTAGGTGAGTTTAACTCAGGAGAATGAAGAAATAATACTGAACTAGAAGGTTATTTCATGACGACTGCTCAGTAGTTGTTTTAGTTCTTGTTTGCTTGCTACTGTTAGATGCTGCCTTAAAAGGAATAAACAGAACGATGTAGCTTGGCTTCAGAAGATAGTAACGAGAGCAGTATCTTCCTTTAACAGAGATCTGTTATTCATGTGGCAGAAAAGCTTCCTGTACAGTAGCTTCAGAGTTCAGTACTTTCATGGGCTTCATTGCTAGCAGTCTCAATAATGACTTTAAATACAAATGCAACGCAATTCTGTTTGTATTGCTTATTGCAGTAGGTAAGTGCCAGTTCTTCTTTAAAGGTAGAATTATGTTTTTGTAGCCCCTTTAGCCCTTAGAGGTGAGCAGAATTACCTGATTTGATAGAGTTGGTTCCTTGTTCTGTGAGAATACGTTTTGTTTTTCTGACTTCGGAGAAACATTATTTAAATACTAAATTACTATTCCCTGATACAGTGTTATTACCTGTTATATTAACTTTTTATGTTTATTTCTTAATCAAGAAGGTACCAGAGATATGCCTCCTGTATCTTCAAAAATGCAATGGTGATACAGTATTTGGCCTACAGTATGCATCCTGGCAATATTACAGCCTTCATTTTCCTGTTACTAAAATCAGTAAAACCCACACCTGTCATGTATGACCTTAAGGGCAATAAAACATACCGGTAGTAACCTGTTACAGTTAGCCAAAGCAAACTTTAAAATAGAATTTTAGAATGCTGTAACAACATTATAACAGGAGAAAGAGGTGAAGCTAGAATTAAAAGCAAGATGAAAAAAGCTTTCATTTCCTTTGTCCCAGATACTCTGTTTCATTTCATGACTTCCCAGAAAGTCCTCACAAAGATGTTAAATTTGAGATATAAATAGGTAAAGTTAAAGGTGATTAAACCTTTTTTTTTTAATTGAGCCTAACTTCAAATTTCTTACTGTGGAAATAACTAGTATCTCATTCTGTAATTTGAAGTGGTTTTAAATAGAATATAGAACTATGAGTAGAAAATTTATGTGAATCTGCAGTGATGGCAGGAGGACTCCAGATTTTAACTCAGATATTTTATGAATTCTGTGTCTTCATGTCTGCTTAAAAGAAATGCCCTTTTTTAATTGTATTATTTTATTCTATTATAGAGAAGGTGATTCAGAGGAAAGTCTGGGGTCACCCAGTGACCTTAGTTTGTCTCTTGTCTGCTGGAGCGTCAGTGGGAAGTATCTGGCTGGAGCTACAGAAAAGATGGTGAACATATGGCAAGTCAATGGTATGCTCTTAACTACCTGTGAACACTTTATGATCCAACATCTTTCTAGGGAAGCTACTAAGTTACTGAATATTTGTTTACCAAAGTATTTAACTGTGTGTGCTCTCCAATTTAAATGCCTAACATCTTCCATAACGTCTAGTAAACCAGCCATTTATTAGGGGAGGGCACTAACCACAGGTGATGTGTGATTTAAAATTAATTCAGCAGAAATCTGAGCAGCATATGAGTCCTTGTTGAATCAGAAGTGTTTAGGTGTGAGGCTTGATCACTCTTAGCAATTTTTGGCTGTAAATACTGTCTTCCTATAGTCTGCAAGAATTACCTTTCTACATGCTAGAGAGAGAATGCAAAAATGGACTGAAACAGATGGAGGAAAGGATTGCTAGAGTGATCAACTAGATTAAATGTTTTCTAATGAGACTAAATGAGTTTATTTATTTGAACAAAAGATTCTCAGAGGAAGAAGCTTATAAATAAATACATTAGGAAGATAAACTCTCGGAGAGGGCCAGGGAAGAAAAAAGCAGCTATGTGAGCAAATGGATCATGTTGACACAAAAAGAAATGTAAATAAATGGGCTGTGGATAACTTCAAGAAGGTTTCTAATGTTCAGAAGATTGAGATATCGTGTTTTGTAAGGAGGAATGACAGCTGGAGAAGCAGCACTGTAAAATTAATTAGATAAATTTATGAGATTGCATTGTGATAGAGGGGACTGAACCTGGTCCAGGAAAGGTGCTTTCCAATTCCATGGCTCTATTTGTAATCATCTTTAAGTAAATTTTCTTATATTTTTACTGTTATTTGTGCTGCCATTGACTAATCCAACATAATACCTTTAGAATGCCTTTGAGAGGAAGACTGTTCATCACTTCGTCATTTGTAATCACTGAATCTTCATTCTTTTGTTTTGCACTTAAGTAAAACACCAGTTACGCAGCCCATGATAATAAACAGTCCACAGAAAAAGCATAAATTTACTGACCCATGAAGAATTCAGCTTCCTTCCTTAACAAAACTATGTAACTGTATTGATAATTGAGATGTATTAGCTAGATTTTGTGTCTGTGTAGATAGTGGACCTTTGCTTCATCTTGTAATGTACATGAATTTATAGTATGCCCTAGCTCTAAACAGGACCTCTTGATATTTTCCCATGGGAAGGTTTTTTTTTTTTGTTTTCTTTTCTTTATGAAGATGAAGTAGTTTTAAAAGACTTTTTGTGCTCCTAGGAGGAAAAGGATTATTAGATCTTCAGCCGCACTGGGTATCTGCTCTAGCTTGGCCAGAAGAAGGGCCAGCTGCAGCATGGACAGGAGACGCTCCAGAATTATTATTAATTGGTCGTATGGATGGATCTCTTGGTCTTATTGAAGTTGTAGATATTTCAACCATGCACCGGCTAGAACTGGAACACTGCTACAGAAAGGATGGTAGGTCACTATATCAGTAATTAAGTAGAAATTGAAATTATTACTCCCCAATCCCCCTTTTTTTTATTAAGCAAGTATATAATCTCAATTTTTAGTTATTGTTCATGGAATATGACTTCTGGTACCTTATCTGCAGGCATCATTCACTTGTGTTCATGGGAGGAGGAAAGTCTGTGGGATCACCATCTGCACCCCGATTCCTCTGCAGGAGGGGCAGACAGTTTGTAGCAACCCAGCTAAATCCAGACATTCCTTGTCATTATATAAGATCAGTATAGATTCCCTGCAGTGTCTGCTCTGTCTAGAGACATCACTGTAGTCAGTGTAATTTGAATTACTGAATTATTGCCATTTTTCATTTATAGTTCCAGTCCTGTGGGACATCAAGTAGCAAGAGTGGTTTTGGGTATTGCTTCTTCAGGAATTTGCAGATTTTTTTTGCAGAATCAAATGAGGCAATATCTAAATGCTAAGAAAAGCTCAAGTTGTTTTGAGTACTTTTTTTAGGAGCATGCCTACCTCAGATACATGTATAGGATTCAGTCTACTTTTTTCCTTTTCCCTAGCATAGTTCTTTTCACCACGTCAAGAATATAAATTCAATTATTTTTTAAAAAATAAGAAGAATGAAAGAATTACTACAAAATAATCTCAACAGCTGTCATTACAGTGGCACTTAGGTTTATTTTTACCATACAAATTCAAGAAAATTTTCAGACCAAAAATGTGTTCAGTAACTTTGGTGGTGGTGGAAGTTATTATGCACTTCATATTTTAGACAACTGCACTGCAAAAAACCTTTTTGGCAGGAGTGAAGTACAATTAGTTTAATTTTTGTGTTGTGTGTTTATGTAGTGTCTGTCACATGCCTTGCCTGGTTCAGTGAAGACAGACCATTTGCAGTTGGCTATTCAGATGGAAAATTGCTAATAGGAACAAAGGAACCACTTGAAAAAGGAGGAATCATTCTAGTTGATGCGCATAAGGTAGAGTTAATATATTTAAAACCAATGTACAATTTTTGTAGTTAAAGATCTGTTTAAGCTATTCTCTATTTGAAAGCTGTTTATAAAGTCAAGTGCAGATTATTTCATGAACATGCACCTATTGCTGATACACATATTAAACATAACATATTTTAAAGGAACAATCGACCAATTTTTTTTAAAAAGGAAAATAAGTTCTATAGACTTTTTATAGGCCTTTTGTGAAATGTGTGTACATACAGCAACAGAAGTGTATTAAGGATACAGCTGTGCATGTCTGGATTTAAAAGACTGTAGTTCTCTTAGTTTGTAGAAGTTCTCATAATAAATTTTAATTTTGGTTATGTCACGTGTTTGTAAAGTTTGAGTTCCTGTGCAAAAGACGTTTTTTCTAAATATGCAGCCGCAAACGTTTAGAACCTTTGCTTGGCTAGGATGTAATAACAAGTCATTAACAGTTCATAAATGATTTGTTAGGCTAATAGGAAAATTCCTCAAGTACAGGTCTAGTAGAAGCATCTTAATTGCTTTCATAAATTGGGCTTGGTGTTTGAAGCATGGTAGTCACAGAAGTGAGCATGCTATGACAATAAAACTATACTTGTCTTTTCCACTATGGGTTGTTCTCCTTTCCTATCTTGGTTAGACTCAAAGCTATGTCTGGCCGATTGCCTAATATGTTTATGAACTGTGTATCATTAAGGTAATTCATACTACAATTTCATAATATAAAAAAAGAAGGGAAAATTGTCTACTTCTTTGGGGAAATAGAGATTCAAGAAAGGTGTGCAATGGAAAGAGAATATTTTTTTTCCTATGCTTTTCCTTTAGTTTCTCTCTGGAACCTAGGATTTTATTTTCATTTGGTAGTTCTGAAAAGTATTGTTGTGATTTCATAATTGTAACTCACTATCTCTATAATAATTTATTTGAGAATAAAATGTTCTTTGTTATTAATAATTAAACATTACATTAGCTCTGAGAGTTAAATTTCCTCTGTTCTTGCTGTGTTACTCCATACTGACTTTTAATTTCTAAAAATTCAATAGGATATGATCGTTAGTATGAAGTGGGATCCAACTGGTAAGATTCTTCTGACATGTGCCAAAGAAGAAACAGTGAAACTCTGGGGATACATGGGAGGATGTTGGAGACGTCTGCATTCACTGTCCCATCCAGCTCTTGTGAATGGCATTGCTTGGTGTGCTCTTCCTGGGAAAGGACCCAAGTTGCAGCTTTTACTAGCTACGTATGTAATTTTTTAATGGTTTCTATAGCTCTTTTGCAGATCTTTTCTACTAATCTTTCATGTCCAAAGCAAAGAAGTTTTGTCTTTTTTTTAAAGTAACATTCATTCAGTAAGGCAGTTGCCATGAGTTCTATGAGGCTTCAAAATTCAAATGGAGAGAGTGGCTCTGGTCAAACTGTTACCAACTGTTTTCTCCATGCCATGAGACCTGTGTGTTGTCTTCCTGCTTGAAATTTTTTTGCTTTATCCAAGTGTCTTTTCTGAGAATATGTTGTTAGTAAAAATTGAAAAGCAGGGGGCAGGGAGGAATAGGAAAAAAAAATAGACTTGCCCATTGGGAACATGCCTTTCCACTTCAGATTAATTGATACAGAATAGTTTTATAGGAAACTGGTGAAGACTGCTGGTATTTTAAGTTAATATCAGACCACTTATATTTTGTTAATTAATACCTTCACTTTATTTTTCTGGTTTATCCTACTTCCTGTAGAGGATGCCACAATGGTTTGGTGTGTGTCTGGACTGTTCCCCAGGACATAGTAATCACATTGCAGTCCAGCTCAACTTGCTCAGAAGGATGGTGGGACCAAGAAACAAGTGCCAAGGTAAGTGGAGTAAACTTGGTGTTCAAGAAATTCTCTTTGCTTATTCTGAAATTGGTGGAGGAGAAGAATGTGAGCAGGTTACTCAAATCTCAACATTTCCTGACAGAAGATATCTGCTGAAAAATTGATACTGCATTTCTATACATGCAGGCATTTTCTGAACAGGAAATGAAGAATCACAGGCATAAATAAATTTTATTTGGCTGAAGATCGTATTTTGATCTATTTTCATTCTTTTAAAAGTTGATAAAGTAAAATTTAGTAAGAGTTTAAATTTTTTTCTGCATAAAATTATGTAAAGATTAATTTCACCTATGTAAATTGTAATGCTGTCTTTAATGTTGCTGCCATTTTGTAAGGGGAGAAAAGGTGATAATGCGACAAAGATATTTATATTATAGTACCGGTCGTTTTTATTATCTTATGGAAATTACCCCATCTCTATGGATGATCAGTATTTATTGCAGAATACAGAAGCTGTTATGCTATTCCATTTTCTGTAAATAGTTCAGTGTTCCATAACTATGAAATAATTTGCAGGATGGATACAGAAAAGCAGTAGAAGTCAAGTGTGTATTTCAACTGAGAGGACATATTACTCCTGTTCGGACTGTTGCATTCAGTCCTGATGGACTGGCATTAGTATCTGGTGGACTTGGTGGCCTCATGAATATTTGGTCTTTACGGGTAAGATCATCTTTGACGTGGCACGATTCTTTTTTTTGAATGAGTATCTAAAATGGTCAAGGCATCAGACTAGCTTACTCATCCCCCCCCACCTTCCAGCATGTTAGAAACATTAGAGAAAGCATGGTATAAAATAATGGTATAAAATTGTAAATAATAAAATATAGATTGAAATTGTACTTAACATTTAAGTATTTTATGATTCTACTATTGATGCATTCTGTCAGCTTGGTCATGTAAGTTAGGCTTTGCAGAACCAGCCACACTCTGTAGTTGGGAATGATGTTCTCTTACTTTGAGAACTTTTCCAAGAGTCAAATAATGTGGATTAGTAAACACTTCTAAATCCTTAGTTATGTTATCTCCTTAATATGGTAAAAATGCTAGAAATTATTTTTGCTTTTAGTAGAAACCTTTCAGTTTTAAAATAGTTATTGAACAGCTTGGAAGAATATCATCCCTTAGGAATATGATTGTATTCATTTAAACAGAAAAGTAGCTGTGTATACACACTGACTCAAAACACTTCTTTCTTTAGGATGGTTCAGTATTACAGAGTGTTGTGATAGGTTCTGGAGCTATTCAGACTGCAGTATGGATACCTGAAGTTGGAGTAGCTGCTTGCTCTAACAGATCAAAGGTGACACTATGTGTTGAAGTAACGTTCTTTCAAATCTTTTACTCCAATAAAATGTCATTTGTCTGTATTTATTTTTCCTTTCTTTTATTTCTTAGAAATACGCAGATAAAAATATCTGTCTTATTTTCAAGACATGTTTTTTTTTGGCTTTCAACTATCACCCTAAAAAGACTGGGGTTTTTTTGAATAGTATCTCATATTTAAATGGGGGGGGGGGGGCGGGGGCAGGGTGGAATCCTTCTGAGCTGGTGGCTATAAAGGATGCTGCACACCAGTTATATTAATTTCTATGTTTAATGGACAATTAAAATAGACAAAAGACAGATTTAATTTTGTTTTCCTTGATGCAGCATGAAGAAATGTTACATTTCCCCCAGCAAATAAGATATTTCAGTGATCTAACTTAATCAAAAGCTGCCTGAACCTCAGAAATTTTTAAGGAGCAGCAGAATTTACTTCAGTGTTTGCTGTGTCAGGAACTGCTGGCATCTGAACAGAAGTTTCATAACAGCTGATTATTCCAAAGCATAGTATTTTTTGTGAATGAAGATAAAAATGGCACAAGTTATGACTCCTGTTAGTAGAGCCATGCTGCATGTGGTTCTCAGTATTTTGGAATTCTCTGAGTCTTCCCTGAATTCAGACCAGATATTGAAGGTCATATTACAAGGCAAATCCTAAGTGAAGGTTACACTTAAACTAAACTAAGGTTTCAGCATTCACTGAAATGAACTCTGTTTATTACCATATTTGCATTCTTCCTTGGATTGATAATCATAGTATTGCCATGGGACTGTGAGGAAGTGGCAAATGGAGATGCTACTCTGTAGCATTTGTCAGCAGATTATTCACCAACAGAGACAAAAATGTTCAAGCTTGTGTGTTTTCTGGCCCCTATGGAGACTATGATGATTGGTAATAAATTAATGGGCTGAATAATCCTGCTTTATAAATTTTTAATTTCTAATGTGTCTTGTGACTGCTATTAAACAGGATGTGTTGGTAGTGAACTGTACATCAGAGTGGATATCTTCAAATCACGTTCTTGCAACATGTAGGACTGCACTGAAACAGCAAGGAGTTCTGGGATTAAATATGGCTCCTTGCATGCGAGCTTTCTTGGAACGATTGCCAATAATGCTTCAGGAACAGTATGCTTATGAAAAGGTAAGAAGAGCTAATGTGAACATTTAAAATCTGTGTCTGACATGAGGTCACTGAATCTCAGCTGGTTGCAGTCTTCCACCACAGAGTACCCAGAAGACCTTTCTACATTCTATTTGAAAATGTCTTTTAGTACTCTCAAAGCTAGTAGTCCCCTAATTTGAGAATACTTTATTAGAAAAACTTTGATTAAGCATGGCAGAAAATATTTTTCTGTAGAACTAGCTTTGAAGGTCTTCTAAATTGATTAATACATATTTCTAACTTTACATGTTCGATTTCTCTCTCCCACTCCCCTTGCCTTTAGCCCCATGTTGTTTGTGGAGACCAGCTGGTTCATAGTCCTTACATGCAGTGCTTGGCATCTCTCGCTGTGGGCCTTCACCTGGATCAGCTCTTGTGCAATCCCCCTGTACCACCTCATCACCAGAATTGCCTCCCAGATCCTTCAGCCTGGAATCCTACAGAATGGGCCTGGCTAGAGTGTTTCTCTACTACCATAAAAGCTGCTGAAGCCCTGGCCAAGGGAGCACAGTTCCCAGAATCCTTTACTGTTCCAGACCTGGAGCCTGTTCCAGAGGATGAGCTTGCTCTCCTAATGGTAAAGTGTGCTGTATCATCTCAGCAGCAAAGCATGTTGTTACTGAGCTTATGGTATGATGCAGTTAACATCTCTGAACTGTAAAGATTTATAGCACAAGCAATAAGTGTCTGAGTTTATTTTTTAATTAACTGGTTAGAATATACTGTAAAGATTCCTCTCTCTGTGTGTAATGAGTGCAACTCAGTTGCATATTAAAAAACAAAAGAAAACAACCCAAAACTGTGACAGTAATTTTCATATATGATAGAAACAAGAAATGTAGAGGTTTACAATGCTAATTTTTAGAGTAACATTTTGACACTGAATTATTTTGCTAGTATCAACTGTCATATTTATGACTTGTTATGATATGTAAAGCAAAATAGGAATTTTGGAATAAAAATCTATCGGCACACATATAACATTTTAAACCAGTGTTTGCAATTACAACTTCAAAAATCCCTAAGCATCAGTAAATAGGAAAAGATTACTTCATTAATTTTGTTGGTTTTTTCTTTTTTTTTTATTTGGATTGCAAATCATGGATAACTGTCATTACTAGATAGGTATAGCAAGGAAATAAACTTGGCCTATAGACAAAAATAAGATATTTGCATCTGTGCACATTTGTTCTTACTGCTGTGCCATTTAGAATAATTTGAATGTCAACATTGTTCTTAGTTAGCAAGGTAAATACATATTGCATAACACAAAAATAATGTGCGTCTCTTGAACTGAATGTGGTAACTGTGGCTTTTGTTGTGCAGGATAACAGTAAATGGATCAATGGTATGGATGAACAGATAATGTCTTGGGCAACATCAAGGCCAGAGGTTAGTAAAATTTATGGTTTGGGGATTTTTTTTTTTTTATTTTTTTTTTTTTTAAAGCATTGTAATCTGTTGAAAGTACTCTTGTTTTAAAGCCTTCTTTCTCGCTATTCCATAGGATTGGCACTTGGGAGGCAAATGTGATGTGTATCTGTGGGGAGCCGGAAGACATGGGCAGTTAGCAGAAGCTGGGAGAAATGTCATGATACCAGTAGCAGCACCTTCATTCTCTCAGGCTCAGCAGGTGATCATGTCAAAACAGTCATGATTTAATGAATCACCATGTATTGTTTGTACAGTTTGACAAAACCTCTCTCCAAATGTCTTCTCAATTTGTTGTTTGATTTAACTGTAAAGTATCCCCAAAACATGTGTTTTCACGAAGGAGAAAGTCTTTAATTATTTTACAAATTCAAACCAAGAAGCCACTGAAATCTGACAAAACAAAATTGTTTGATATGGGTATGATTTGAAAATACCTGCACAGCTCTAACATAATACATGTGCCAGTTTTGTTTTCTGAAATAACATTGACATTCAGGATGGAAACATCAAAACTAAATCTCAGGTAGGAGTATATTGTGATTTCTCTCACTGCATAAAGGTTTGTCAAAACTAGTAGCAAGTTTCAATGAAGGAATTTCTATTGTGATTGGTAACAAAATTCCATTAAACATGGGGTGAGTGAAGTCTTATGTTAATAGGGTTGCCACAAACTTATTTTCAGTGTGACAGAAGAGTCTGTTGCCTTGATATATAGACAAAGGAAAAAAAATAAAAGGATGTTATACACTGTAATGCAGGTGTTGCCACGTTGCTGCATCAAATTCAGAAATAATTGTAACTCTTTTGTGTCTTCATAAACTAGGTGGTTTGTGGTCAGAATTGTACTTTTGTCATTCAAGCTAATGGCACGGTTTTGGCTTGTGGAGAAGGGAGCTATGGACGCCTGGGACAAGGAAATTCTGATGATCTTCATGTGTTAACAGTTATTTCAGCACTGCAAGGTAAAACTGTGGGTTTGAAATGAGTGAATTGATAGACCACAAATAAGCATTTTGGTAGTTAATATAATTATGTGTGTTGAAGCTATTTTTTCGATTTAAACATTAAAATATTGTAGTCTTTAATTTAAAAATAGAACAAATAAACTAGGTGTTCATTTTTCCTTAAGGTTTAAGTAGTAATGTGTTAAAATTCCTTAATTTTAAGATGGGAAAAGTGTTTGTTCAAGATAGGAAAATTTAATTTCCAAACTAATGGCAGGGCAGAAGCATAGGTTGTACATGAGCAGACAAAGGTTTTGTTCAGAATAAAACTAAATAAATTGCTATAACAGGAAAACGGTTATTGTGGTTGATTCCTTTTCCCAGACTTGATTGGCTGCCAGTAGGGGTACTTGAATACATGTATGTAAAGAGTTTATTATAATTTACTCTAAACTTTGTTTTCTCATTTTTCTTTAACAGGCTTTGTTGTAACACAGCTGGTGACCTCTTGTGGATCTGATGGCCATTCCATGGCTTTAACAGAAAGTGGGGAAGTCTTTAGCTGGGGAGATGGAGATTATGGCAAACTGGGACATGGCAACAGCGACAGACAGCGCAGACCTCGACAAATAGAGGCTCTGCAAGGAGAAGAAGTGGTGCAGGTTCCAAAATACTTTTTAATCCCCTACAAACTGCAAGGGTGGTAACCTAGTGCTGGGAGTCTTCCAGAACCAGTGTCAGTCTTGACAGCTTGAATTCATATACTGAAAGAAAACAGGCAACTTTTTCACATCTCTGAGCATTATGAAGCAGGTCGATAGTTTCCAGTCCAAGGATGTTAATATCACAGAGCTCACTGTTGATGTGTGATGTTAATTGACAGTTATTACTGGAGAAGATTGAAAATAAGAAAGAGCAGAGAAGAGAGCGATGATGTAAAGATTGTCAAAATGCAGACATGATTTAAAAGTTTCCCTTGGTCCTTGTTAGGTGACTTTGACCTATAAAACTGGTCACTGAGACCTCCTCCTAAGTACTAAGTGTGCATTATAACAATGCACAAGAACATATTTGGCTTTGACAGGAGGTTTCTTTATGAAAATATAAAACACTTGTACAACATCATCTGCTTAAACAAAACAGTAGTTAGTAAAAGTAAATAAATAAACCACCTGAAAGTCTTTCTTCACACAGATATCTGCCTGTCCTCCTTTTCAACATTACTGTTGAGTAAGAGATAGTTTGTTGGAGAAATCATTAATACTAAAATATTTGTATTTTAGCTCTTCATAAAGTGAATATTGTTTAAGAGAGAAAAAGGTGTTACGTATTTACATGTAATAGGTAATATTTTCTCCCCAATTTTAAAATGTGCGTAAAAATTATGATTGTTTTTCTTCTAGATGTCATGTGGCTTCAAACATTCAGCTGTGGTGACAGCAGATGGCAAACTTTTTACATTTGGGAATGGTGATTATGGTCGATTAGGACTTGGAAATACTTCCAATAAGAAACTTCCAGAACGAGTGACAGCGCTGGAAGGTTACCAGATTGGACAGGCATGGTTTATTTAAAACTAGCAATGTATCTTTGTTTAAAGCTGATGTCTTCAACATATTTAAGTGTTCTGGTTTTTTTTTTTTTACCTTGGCTTTTATTTTGATTATGACGGCAGAATTTGACTGTGCATAACTTCTTAAATTCCTGACTCTTTTGATCCTCTTTCTGCAAAACTGCCCATGGTTTTTAACATTTTGACATTTCAAGATTTAGGCATTTCTAAGCATGAATTCATGAGCTATTTTATATTCTTAAACAGTGAGTATGTGTAGCATAGTACTGTCCTTTGGTTTCAGGAGCTGAGATGAAGGAAATACCTAAAAAATACTACTGTGGTCCTGAATGTCTTCAAAACACTGTAATAAGCAATAGAAGTTTTAATGGTTTTAAAAGGATACCTGTTTTTTTAAAACATTATTTTTCTTCTGTGGTAATAACATTTAACATAACATTTGTCTCAACCAGGTGGCCTGTGGGCTCAATCATACTGTAGCTGTGTCAACAGACGGATCAATGGTTTGGGCTTTCGGAGATGGAGATTATGGTAAACTTGGTTTGGGAAATTCCACTGCAAAATCCTCACCACAGGTTAGAATTCAGAGAGATTATTCTTTGCATAAATTTTCAGTGTTGTTAAATGTGTTTACACAGTGTTCAGAGTGTAATTTTCAGAAGTTAAATTATTAATTCCATCTACTGTTCTAACACAATCTGGCATAAGTAATTCTGACTGTGTTATGCTAAGCCTGATACTTTAATGGATTTTACTTAAATAATAATGATCTTATCTCAGTGGCAATACAAATAGTGAAAATCTTAGGATTAGCTTAAAGAAGAGAGCTTTCTTATTTTAGAATTAGGGGGAAGGTTGTTTAGTCACTCATCTACTTCGTCCCATGCCACTCCCTGCTCAGTCCCAGTTAAAAAAAGGTATTTTGAATCATTGTGCTTAGAACAAGGTGTTAGTTCCATTAAAGAAAAAGAGAAAACTCTCAGTTTCCTGTGGTAGTTTACAAGCATTACTTAGAGTAATCCTACAATGTATGCATTGCACAGTGGGAATTATAAAGTTTCTTTTGGGAAGCAGGAGTTACAGATGAAATTCATGTGTGGTCTCTGTTTATGTCTTCATAATACCTTAACTCATTTTCCTTTCACTTACATCCTAGAAAGTGGATATTCTTTGTGGGATTGGAATAAAAAAAGTTGCCTGTGGAACCCAGTTCTCTGTTGCACTGACAAAAGATGGTCATGTATATACTTTTGGACAAGGTAGGACAATATGGTATTGGGACCTTTCCATCTCTAGCTTTGTGTGTATTGCAAGCAAAAGTGAAATATCAAACACATATTTATAGACTGACCTAACACTACTTTTTAGATTTGTAATGACCTAATCTGAATTTTGGAACCTCAGCGACATAATTTTCACATATGCCTGAAATCCAGACTTGGAGCTCACTCTAGTTTGATATCAGGAGGGCCTTTCAGTTTAGTTTTTCAGGAGTGTTTTCCTAAAACTTCATTAAATTTCACGCGTCCAGAAACATTGGGTTATTTCAAAGTTTACGTTGTCTAATAAAGCATATGCCTACACGAGTTGTTTATAAATCTGGACAGGAAAATTTCCAAGTGCGCTGAATTAAATATGTTTAAACTTCTTAAGTCAGTTAATTCATATGTATTATAAAACCATACATTTAGATCTAAAAGTCTTGTTTTAAGAGAATTTGATTGTTTCAGACTTAAGGTGAAAATAACAGCTTCAGCAATGTAAATGACCACTGTAGGGAGCAGAGTTTTGTAGGAAACATACACTAGATTTCTCCCTAACCAATAGCACTTGAGTCCCAGTTCCGAGAGTATGTAGAATTGCTTTTTATCCCTCCCTGACTTCTGCCTGCAAGTAAAATTAACTTTTTAATGTTCTTTACATATATAGACATGTGCTTGCAATTTTAGATCGCCTGATAGGTTTGCCAGAAGGTCGGGCTCGAAATCACAACAGACCCCAACAGGTTCCAGTCCTGTCAGGAATCTTCATTGAAGACATAGCTGTAGGAGCAGAGCACACACTAGCTTTATCCTCTACAGGAGATGTATATGCTTGGGGTAGCAACTCTGAAGGGCAGGTATGTACTATTCCCTGTTTATTTCTGATCTTTGTAAGGCTATAATTGTACTTTACAGATGCGATCGGAATACCTTTATGGAAGAGAAAGCTTTTATTTTTGTTCTGCTCTTTCCCCCCTTACCATAACAACATTTTAGGCATTTCCATTATTTTCTGTTTCCTATGTTCTTACATGGTAGTAGTTTGGGAAAGCAGTGAAAACATTTATTGTTGGTGTCAATCAGATTTGTCAACTCTTTATATGCTTTTCATAAAGAAAATATAACTTTCTTTAGAGAAGAGGGTTTTTTAAGTCGGGGAAAAAAAAATAGTAAATATAAATGCTCTCTTTTCTTTGGGACCCTAATTTTATCCCTGTCCTTAAAAGTCCATTTTCCTCCCTCACCTCATGAATAACTCAAATTTTTGAAAGGGCTTCAGCTTTTTGACAGTTTTGCATGATATAGGATAAGAAAGAACCTCATGATATATTGGCTGTTGGTGTTTCAGGAAGTCTGGGGTAAGTTTGTCTTCTGGTATTTCAGGATTGAGTTTCTGAGTAGGATTTAGTTGAGCAGGTTGTTTGGAAAAAATTCTGAGAGGAAGCTCTTTGGTTTTGGGGAGTTTTTTGAGAGGGTGCTTACTTTGTATTTCTAGAAGAGAAAAAATTGTTAAGGTAAAAAAATTACAGAGACACTTCATTTTGGTAGCCTGTTTATATGATTTCCACTGCACTGCAAAAAGTTGTTTTATATGAAGTGGTAAAAAAAACCCAAAACCCTTATAACATGAAACTTTCACTTTTAGAATATGAAATGAATGATGTGATGTTCACATGATATGAAACAGTAAAAAGTCAGAACAGCTTCAGTAAGCATTCTCTACATAAATTGTGTTCTCATAAATGACTGTAGGAATTTATGTGCATGGTATTTAAATGGCACAGAAGAGACATTCGAGCTGTGTGACTGTGCACAAGAAAGACTGCAACACAGATAACTTAGCAGCATAGATGAGTTCCTTGTTCTGCAAAAGAGCTTGAAAAAAATCTCCAGCTGTTTTAAGGTCTCTTTGACACCTAGATCTGCTACTCCCATTGAGTACAGATGCAATATTCTATCAAAAAGAAAAGGTAAATGCTAGCATAATAAAAGATATATAGGGTAAATATATTTTATCCCAGTATACACCATAAACAAATACCATTTTTACTGTTTGCTCTGAATTTTTGCTTAAAGAGTTTTAGAAATATCATGAACAGTTGTTGATTCTTCTTTGTGGCTTTTACATCTGTTACAAATTGTCAGCTTGGACTGGGCCATACCAACCATGTCAGAGAACCAACCCTAATAACAGTCCTGCAAGGAAAGAACGTTCGACAGATCTCAGCAGGACGCTGCCACAGTGCTGCCTGGACAGCCCCGCCTGTTCCGCCAAGAGCTCCAGGTAAAGAACTGAGGTTGTTTGTATGGTAATTTGTTTTAGTTTTTGTCTTTCCTGGGGGATGAGTGCAACAAGAACTTCTGAACATTTGGGACAAAATTTGTTTTGGTTTGTATCTGTGCAGGTTTTCAAATTACCTTAGTCTCTTAATTTATCTACTCTTGTGGTTTAACTCCAGTAGGCAGCTATGCACTGCGTAAGATACTGCAAAGAAAATCAACTCCATTCCAGCCAAAAGCAGTACAGCTACCCTTTATAAAACAATGCACTTTTTTCTCTTCCTGTGGTAGGTGTTTCAGTGCCTTTACAGCTTGGTTTACCTGATGCCATTCCACCACAGTATGGGGCACTGAAAGAAGTGAGCATTCATACAGTAAGAGCAAGGCTCAGACTGCTGTACCATTTTTCTGACCTCATGTACTCTTCATGGAGATTACTTAACCTCAGCCCCAATAACCAGGTAAAATTCTATTTGGAAAAAAGCAGCTTAGCTGCATTGTGTTATGCGGTGTCACTTAGAGAGGTTCTGACCAGATCAAGATGGATCTTAGTAATAGGTTCTATAGGATTTTTGTAATAAATAAAAAATATGTAAGTCCAGGTTAAACCAAACTTTGTTAGAGTGTTGTTATATATTTTTGCTTATGCTAACATGGACATGTCAATGTTTCAGTTTCCAAAAGCTTTTTAGCCTCAAAACTGGAAACAAAAACTGCTAACTGGTCTTTTTTCTTGAAACGTTGAAGTGCTAGTGAAGGTTTTTATTCTGTAAAGAATGGAATTAATATCCTGTATTAATATGTTTATTCTCATACTGCTTTATTGCAGAACAGTACATCTCATTACAATGCTGGGACATGGGGAATAGTTCAAGGACAGCTAAGGCCCTTGCTAGCACCACGAGTATACACGCTCCCCATGGTACGCTCTATAGGAAAAACCATGGTTCAGGGGAAAAACTATGGGCCACAGATTACTGTGAAAAGGATATCAACCAGGTCAGTATTGTTTTCACAGGCATCGTATTAGACCTTAAATGAATACCGATGTCCGTATATTTTCCATAACTTTTGGCATACTGAGCTCTGTACAACTTTGTTAATCAAGTGACTTAAGTAGCCTTTGTGTGTTTGAGTTACATTGTATGACTCTTTTTCTTTTTGGGTTTTTTTTTGAAAGAGGTCGAAAATGCAAGCCCATTTTTGTACAGATAGCAAGACAAGTGGTAAAGCTGAATGCATCAGACCTTCGCCTACCTTCCCGTGCCTGGAAAGTGAAACTGGTTGGAGAAGGAGCTGATGATGCAGGTGGAGTGTTTGATGACACTATTACAGAAATGTGTCAGGTATGAAAAGTCTGTTAGTTCAAAATGCCTGGGTAGAGGTTTTATTCTCTCTGGTGTCTTAATATTTTTCAAATTGCCTTTTTGCAGCATAGCAAATACTTGTCCTTTAGTCCTGAGCCACAGGAGAGCTGCCTGCTTAGTAGTGTCTCTGAGGATAAAGAAATCTTCCTAGATTGTGGCAAGGAGATGCCATAAGGCCACACTGTAACTGGTGTACAATAGGCCCTTTGGAATTTGGAGGTGTCCCGTACACATCATGGGAGCATTTTGCAGTCCCCCATTCTGTCTAGCCAATACCATCCATAAGAGAAGTTTTACCATATTCTGTGATTCCAACACATTCCATGCATACAATACAGAAATATCTCAGGCAGGTGGTTCTCATATACCTGAAGATATGTGTCACCTCTCAGATTCAGTACTGGAAAGGAGGTCAGTAGCAGAAAGTGCAGAAGTTTAGTTGTTCCTTAATCTTTCAGGAGCCTCAAAACCCAAAGAATGAGGATTAGTGAGGATGATTAGTGAGGATAATTATTGTATCTGCTTAGACTGGGACAAGGCAACAGCTATGAATAGTGCTGGAGGTGGCACTGGAGTTAGGATACAGGATGGAAGAAACTGAAGAACTCCATTTAATAATGGAATTCTGAAGCCTGTAAACCTGTAAGAGTAGGGTTGATTCAGGTAAGGACTTAAGGCATAATTTTGGGGATCTTTTCTAGAGATAAAGTATGAGGTGTGATGCAGGTTCAGAACAGAACTCATTGGAAAATTTGCTTCTTGAAAAAGGTGCACAGGTAGCTTATGGCTTCTGGTTATTTTTGAAACAGGTACCAGGAACGTATCAAAGAGCATTCACAGTAAAATAACGGTTATAGTCTGACATAAGGGCAAGTCTTGAAATAAAGATGCTTCTATAACTAAATCATCCCTGCCATGTTTGCTTTCTCTTAAATGTTTCACACGAATTTGTAAGAAGTAATCATCACTATAATGGATTCTGTCTTGTAGTGCTATAATGTCATAATATTTCTGTAATAGGATTGTTATCCCTGTATCTAAGAAGGCTTTTTTGTTAATTTTTAAGGAACTCGAAACTGGAATAGTAGACTTGCTTATTCCTTCCCCAAATGCTACAGCTGAAGTAGGCTACAATAGGGATAGGTAAGTTGTCCAGGATTTGCTTTTATTGCAGATGTTAGTGGGTGAAAATTAAAATCTTCTGTTAACTGTTTTATACCAAATGATTAAGACTTCATGATTGTGTCTAGTATATTTTTTCCTTCAGGTTGTGATGGTACTTTATTATGGAGGAGAGGGCATGGTTCTAACATGAACTTGCTGGATTGCTGATGGCAGAATTCAGAGTAACATCAAGAATGCCAACCTTTGTGGTCAGGATTAGTTCTGCCTATCTTGTCCTCCATTATTTTAATATAAGATAACATATAAGATAACATATAAGACACGTATAACAATAATCTTATTTGGACATCCCTTACTGAATTGTGTCAATGGGGTTACTATGCTGTGCTTAGAAATGTTCTGTCTTTTACTTCTAACGAAGTAGCATAGAAATGATACTAGTGTATTTTCACTGATTCTTTGTTCTTTCAGGTTTCTTTTTAACCCTTCAGCATGTTTAGATGAACATCTGATGCAGTTTAAGTTCTTGGGAATTCTCATGGGTGTAGCTATTCGTACAAAAAAGCCATTAGATCTTCATTTGGCTCCAATGGTCTGGAAGCAACTCTGTTGTATCCCACTCATCTTGGAGGATTTGGAGGAGGTAGATCTGCTCTATGTGCAGACCCTCAACAGCATTCTTCACATTGAAGACAGTGGGATTACTGAAGAAAATTTCCATGAGGTAAGATGTGAAAGTTGGAGCTTTTAGGTTTATTCTGAAAGCAGTTACTTTATCAGGCTGACCTTGACTTCACTATTTATATGATCCAATGTCTCCATTATTGGGATAACAAACACTTCATATGCATTTAGAATAGTTTGTGACTTCTTATAGTTCTAGATGGTAAAATAAACTAGATTACTAGAGTGACTTACACTGAACATACTTTTCCTGTTTTGCATAACAGATGATTCCTTTAGATTCTTTTGTTGGCCAAAGTGCTGATGGTAAAATGGTTCCCATAATCCCTGGAGGGAACAGTATCCCACTTACCTTTTCAAACAGGAAAGAGTATGTGGAGAGGGCAATTGAGTACAGACTCCATGAAATCGACCGTCAGGTAAGAATCTTGTTGTGACACTATCCCCACTGTTGCTGTGAATGGTGTTTTCAATTTATGCAAGCTTCTGTTACAGTTCATTAGAGAATAAGAAAAGCTTGGCTTTCTGCATCTCATTTAGGTCCCCGTGGCTTTACACCCCCCCACCCCTGAACTGTTCTGGGGTTTTGTTTTAAATTTGTCCTGTTTTTCTTAGGAATTTATGAGTTGACAAAAGAACAGAAATCAGAACTTGTCTTTCATTAGAGTAGCCCCACGGCAACTGTTGGCCCCACTTGAGAAAATAACCTGCAATTAGACATAGCGACATAAGAGACTAGCTAAAGTAAATATTCTTGACAGACATTTAACTTAAAACTGTTTCTCTTCTGCTTTAGCAGAGAAACTACAAATACTTCATTATATTATTTTGAGAAGCTTTAATTACCCATTTGCATACTTTGGGTATTTTCTCATTTGTATAGTGAAGCTTGTGAAAGCAGTATACTAATTACATGCTAGGAAAATTCTTGCCCTTTTTCTTACGATATAGATGCACGCATGATATTATCTGTGTTAGAAAAGTAACTTTCTCATCAGAGGTACCAAATCCTAAGTCTTCCAGAACAAGTACTGACTTCTTACAAATATGACTTTGTTCCAGCTCAGATGTATGGTATTTACACAGGTTTTTTTTGTTTAGCCATCATCATTTGTGTTGCTAACTTGTACTTTTGTAAGTTGTTCTGTTTTGTATCAAAACATGTTCTTTAACATGCAGTTACAATTTAAAATGCCTGTAATATTCTCCAGGATTTTGAGAGAGGATACAGCCCTTACGGGGGATGCATGTGTGGGAGGTTGTATTTGGCAGATGTTCTGTAATTCTATCTCTTTATCCCATTTCTCTGCTGATACATTACTTCTGCACTTGAATGGTACAGTAAGTGGTAGAGATAAGACGCACTTCAGATGTCTCTTCTCTTTTGGGCAATAGGTAGCTGCTGTAAGAGAAGGAATGTCTTGGATTGTTCCCGTTCCTTTGTTGTCTCTTCTGACTGCCAAGCAGTTGGAGCAAATGGTCTGTGGAATGCCAGAAATATCAGTCGAAGTTCTGAAGAAAGTTGTGCGATACAGAGAAGTTGATGAGCAGCATCAGCTAGTACAGTGGTTCTGGCATACCCTTGAAGAATTTTCAAATGAGGAGAGAGTCCTTTTCATGAGGTTTGTGTCAG
This sequence comes from Athene noctua, assembly GCF_965140245.1. Classification (NCBI taxonomy): domain Eukaryota; kingdom Metazoa; phylum Chordata; class Aves; order Strigiformes; family Strigidae; genus Athene; species Athene noctua. The sequence goes on along the minus strand of NC_134049.1, from coordinate 19,578,203 downwards.
GAAGATCTCGATTGCCAGCCAACACAGCTGATATCTCTCAGCGATTCCAAATAATGAAGGTTGATAGGGTAAGATCCTGCTTTTATTTGTTGGGGTTTTTTATTCCTGTCTAGTGTAATCTGTCCTTTGACAATGGGAGACAGGTTTCCATAATTGTAAATTTACAGAAAAAGTATGGGATGGGATATGTTCTGAGCTACTACAACCAAACATTTTGTGTGGAAGGACATACACTGCATGAATTGCATCTTAGTTCTTTTGATGCATTTGCTATGGTTACATGATTGGAGTTCAAGACAAGTTCTTGCAGGAGAAAAACCGTCTTGTATTGTAACTTGTCCACAGTCATGTTCTATTCCAATCCTTTTTTTCAAGTGATAATTTTCACTCTTTTTTAAATCTCTGTAAGTGGCAACATATGACCACTAGTGAACTCTTTGACATCTTAAAACCACTGTAATGAGTTTACAGTGTATTACTTTGCATACAGAATGCATTCATTTGGCATTACTTTTGGGTTTTGTGCAGTGAAAGCACATTCTCTGTGAATCACATGACTTAAAAACTTATCAAAATCTAAGATAACAGTGTTTTGACTGTCATCTTTGTTTGTTAAGGCACACTATGGTATGTCATTTAAACCTTGCTTGGAGTCTTCCAGTGGGCTGCTAAATAGTGCAGTCATTTTTTTAGTGGGTTGAATTATTTGCAGAGCAAGTAATACAGCAGTAGTTTTGCACGTACTTAAGGGTGAAACAAGCAATGTAAACAAGGGAGGCTAGTTTGCTTCTTAAGAGGAATTTTGAGATAGAATGTGAAAATGCTGAAGGATAGAGGCAAGGAAGGGAGGGAGCAATGAAATATGGATATGTTGCATTTTTTACTTCATTCACAGCTTAACAGTGTCCCACCTTTTATCCATTTCCACAGCCTTACGACAGCTTGCCTACCTCACAGACTTGTTTCTTTCAACTGAGGCTCCCACCTTACTCCAGTCAACTAATCATGGCAGAGCGTTTGCGCTATGCAATCAATAATTGCAGGTCTATAGATATGGACAATTATATGCTCTCACGAAATGTGGACAATGCAGAGGGCTCAGACACAGATTATTAACATTCTGTGAACAAAGTCATCTTTTACTACAGATAGTGTCCTAAGTCCAATTCATTGTTGACATAATTTTACAGTAACCATAGATGTTTTAGGAGCATAAAACCAGGTGTTAATAGACAGTGGCCACATTTTAGTTACTCTAAATGTAACAAAAAATTAGATGTTTTTATTTTTTTGTGATTGTAAAAAGAAAAAAAAAAGAAAATGAAAACAAAAAAATATGAGCAGTAAGTTTTTTCTCCTTTTTTGGTCACTTTTGATAAGTTTGCATGGAGACATTTTGGTGCATTTTTGTTGGGAATAGTACATTTGTAAGCCCTCCCAGTGAACATGAAGAGTTGTACATTGTGTATAATTGTTCATTAGCAAGGACAGTTTTACATGAATATTCACATATTTATTTTGTTTTAATTTGAATTGCCTGTGCAGGGTTCCTTATGCAGAGAAAAATAAAGCAAATTCAAGAATCGGTTGCTTGTATGCATTTGTGAACTGTGATTGGTTTACTCAATCCTCATACTTTTATATTTTGTCTCAGGAAATTATAGCATTACGGTGTTTAGACAGAATGTGACATTTGAAGCATCTTAAAAGTGTTTATCTTCAACAAATCTGATGTGTAGTAGTACTGTGCTCTGCATTCTTAATGTCTTTGAGGTACTGGCTTTTTCAGATAAACCCGCTATTTATTCCTCGTACTTCAGTACAAGTTAACGTTGTACTTGGTTCCTTCTTGAATTTCATTTCAACATTTTTCTCCTTCAGAGTAGTAGTTGTTGACAATAATAACATACTGCCACCTTGACCCAGAAACTTTTAAATCCTTTGTCAAAAAAAAAAAAAAAAAAAAAAAATTTAATATACAGCTTGATGTCGTTGATTCCTGATCAGACTATTAAAAAAATTAAAATGTAAGTGGCAGGATAGTAGTCCAGGATGTGGATTTTATATACATTCCTAGTTTATGCCTTAGGTTTTAGTAAATTTCATGTGTTTGGTCTCATTTTGTTGCAGCTGTAATTGTATTAAGGTCAGCGGAGCGTGGCTGACACTGTAGTGTTTCTATTTGGTTAGGACAGTAACGCACTGTACAAAGAAATCTTTGTTCTGTGTCTTAGGGAAGTGCTGAAGAATAGGTAATTTCCCAGTGTCTCTATCGAAAACATGATTTGTGTCAAACTACAAATGCTGCTTGGTGTTCAGGAGCAGGATTTACCTGGGCTGAGGCAAGGGGTAGAGTCTGTCCCCAGGTGAGTCACTGCTGCTCTGCCCCGATTTCCCCCCCTTTGTTCTCACTGAACTCCTTGGTAAGGACGCCGTGGGGCCTGAGGGTGGGCAAGAATATTTATTGGCTTCATCTCACCTGGGACCAGACTGGTCCACCTCAGTCTGGAGAAGAAGGTAGACCTTCCTGATGTTTTCTCTCACTTGATTGTTGTATGCTAGCAGGGATTGATAGGGCAACTGCCCAGTTGTCCGAGAGTGAACTGGTGTATTGGTACCAGCTAATAGTGGACAAAGGGCTGACTTGATAAGCTGTAAAAATTTGCAGATCCAGGTTTTATCTGGTGAACTTCTTTCAGTTAGGACTGGTTGTTGGCTCATGAAAAAGACAGCAGGTTCTTGAGCTATGACCAAGAACCAGACTGCAACATGAAACATCTGAAGGGGGACTTTGGCAGTTTTGGGAGGAAGAAGGATTTAGGGCTCTGAAATCATGCAGACTGATTTCCTGCCTCATTATGTATTATGGTTCTAAACTGGACTGAGATTTTGGTGTCCCATCACTATGTTATGGGGGAATACATTCACATCTTGGTTTAAATTTATAGGTGTAATGTATTAAAAAGATAAGATTACAAATAAAAGGGGATACTGCCATATAAAGTCCTGTATTATTGCTTGCTACACTTCATTTATGTGTCTGAAGTAGTGCTGCTAATTTGTCAGTGTGTTTCAATTAGGCACGGGAAATAATAGAACTGTGCCTAAAAAGTACAGTTTTCTATGGACTGTGCAGTTGGCTTCTTGGATAATGAGGGTATTTTTGGAGGCAGTTTACGGTGAAGTGAAAGAGGATGTTGATATTGGTAAATATTGATGTTGATTAAAGGATTGTGCTTGATTGCTTTAACTGCGACTTTATTGATTGTGCTTGTCCTTTCAATATTCTTAGCACCATTAAATCTATCGAGCGCTTAATTATTTTTATTTTATCCTGCAGTTTGTTTTCACCAAAATGATACTGTGTATATGTTCCTTTTAACCTGCTGATTGACATTTTTCTGTTGCCCAGGCATCTGAATGAGACTGGAATCATGCTCGTTTCTTTCATAATGCTTCTTATACATAATTGCATACAAAGATAAAGAATGTGAAGCACTGATTAAATCCTACTATTGGAGACCATCTGAGAAAGTTCTAACTTGTCGGTTTAAGGGTATTTCGTGTATGCAAACCTCGCCCTATTTAGAAAGGGGAATAAATATTACCAGTGTATGTCTGCATTCTGTAGTATAAGTAGGTCATGTATGCAGTTATTTAAAGGAAAAAAAAAAAACGCAACTCAATCTTGTAACAAACCTTCCAGTGGCTGCATTGTTGCACTAGCCAGAGTTGGCTGTAGCAAGGTGGACTGCAAGCAGTTTTCAAACGTCATACCTCATTTCCTTTCCACTTTTCAGCACTGGATGGGACATATGTGTATGACTGAAGCAGGGAGTATCAGTGGTAACAAATGCATACCAGAGGTAAGAACAGGTGTGGGACAATGAATGTATCTAGACTCAGTTCAAATTAATGGCCCAGTAAGCTTAGAAGTGTTAAATTCTAAACATAACTAGAGAAAAACAGCTTGAAAAGCTTTAGCGACAGAATTAATGTGCTGGGTGGGTATTATATGGGAAAGGACTTGGATGCCAAAAGCATGTGGCTCTTGTTGAACATGACTGCTGTTTGCTCCTGCTTATTTTTTTTGCTTTACGTGAGTAGTACCTAACCTTTCCTTACACCTCAAATAACTCCCAAGAAGCATTTAGTCTCTCTGCTTTATAAAGCTGCTGCTTCTTGGAGCCCATAATTCCTGTTTCTTGCCCTTTTTTTACCCTGGGATGAGATAATTTCTTCTCTACCACCTCTGGCATTTCCACTTTTTTCCTACTTTTTTTTTTTTTTTCTTTCCCACCTAGGAAGTATTATACATTCCTAGCCCTCTGGGCTGTTGGGCTATCAGACAGCTGGATAGCCCTTTGAAACAGGTAGACAACAGAGAGAAGACAAACAGCCAGTCCCTGAGACTAGAGATAGGCAAGTTACTTTAACTGGGTAAAGCCTTGCTCTTTCTGGAGCTAGTGGCAGTAGTGTAGGTTCATCTGACAGAGGTGGAATGTAGCAGTAGGTGGAATGTGTCTGTCATGCTGAGAGGGAACCGGTAAGAGCAGAATTTGTTCTTGAACACATTCTCCAGAGAAGAGGCAAACAAGTGACCAGGTCAGGTGATTTAGATCTGTTGTTTAGCTCTTTTGACTGGGTGACAAAGTTTATTGGCTGCTGATAAGTAAACAGCTTTACTGTGCAGCAGAACTTTATTTAATTTCCCTTTACCTTATTGCCAAGCTGAACTATGTTATAACAGCAGAAATCTGAAGGGTCTTCTGGATGTTGCTTTTCCCCTGTTGTGTAGGAAAAGGCACAAACTTTTGATAACAAAGTTGTTTGCCACTGGCGTCTGATAACCTGATGCAGTTTCCAGGTAGGTGTCTTGGTTTATGCCACCTTTCTTTTAGTACTTTCATAAAATGATAGTTAAGAAGCTTTCCTCCCTCCATACCTGGTAAGTTAAAGTTAGGGTCTGTGAAGAGTAAAAAATGTTTCAGTGATGTTATCTTTGACAGAATTCAACTGGCTTGGAAAATTTATTATTGATGCTTAAAAAACTTATCAACACAACTGTGTTCAAATCTTACCATGTCATGAACAAACACGCCCATTCAAGGAAGGGAAGAGCAATGTAATATGACTTTGAGCATTTGTACACAAGTAGGCGAAGGAACCAAGTGGGAGAGTGCTCCAAGGCCCTTCCTAACTTTGTAAAGTAAAAAACCCACAAAAACCACAACACCGCCACCTCCCCAAAACAGTCTTGGTCCTGATAGAACACTGGCAAAAAGGCATAAATAATATGTAGACAGATGCAAACTGCTTTCATGTCTTGTAGCTAATTGAAAACCTGTTAGGTGTTACTTCTACAGAGATATATCTTTCATCAGCGAGTGCTTAGAGAGCTGCCATCAAGAGGTGGTCTTTGGTTATTAATGTGACCATACAGAATTCCCACCTTGTTTTGGCTTGTCAGCAATATGTGAAACTGGTGGTTTTTCACCAGTTGCATCTCCAAGGTAAGAATTGTGTCAACATCCCGATTTCCACATCACAGTATGTTTGTTCAGCCCAGCAATCTCCTTTCCAAGTTGTAAATGCTGTTTTAGGACTGCTGTTTGTCCTTCCTGTCAGTCCTTCCAGTTTTTGTTCCTTACTCTGTAGTGCATACGGGCCTTAAATTTTAGGAATGAGTTAATGAAATACCAGAATATTAGTGTCATGCCATTAAATATCTGTAAGTTGTGAAAATGCAATAATGAAATTATTTTTTTTGTCTTCTGGGTGAGTGTTTCTTACAGATACTCATACTGATCAAGTATTTCTCAAGAATTTCAGCTGTTTGACTAAGCTTCTGTAAAGCTGTGATTTATTTCTTAGCTCAGCCAAATTAGTACCAAAGGATATTTGTGGCTCAATTAACCAGGATGGAAAGAAGGAGTAAGTATAATCACTTTTGTTGAGAGCTGTAAAGTCAGTCCTCTTTCCAATTTTTAGGCACCACATAAACAATGTTTCCAGGAGTTCATAACATCAGTTCTTGCAGAGGAAAGAGTAAGCCCTAGGAGTGTAGTCTTATGCAAATATTTCTGCTGAGATTGTTCAAAACTTACCTTCTTAGAGAAACTGATTAGAAACAGTGTTTTACAGTACTACTCTCACAGTAAAAATGGGCTTCAAGTGGAGTTTTGATAGCATGTTTCCTTTTTTTCCGTTCAAATGTGAATGAAAGACAATGTATCAGTTGTTCTTCCAAGACCAGCTGAGGCATCTGAGCCAAGTTATCCATTATGACACCCCAAGCTTTTTCTCTGTATAGCTTTAATATTAGGATCAACAGTATTGTAAAAAGAATACAGCGAGAAATTGGAAAATCAAACTGATTATTCCTAAGTAACTGAGGCCTAACTTCAGAACTCGTTTATACAGTTTAGATGCCAATGAGAAGGGGAAAAAGGTCTGCTTTACTTCAATAGTAGTTTTTCACACTTTTTGAGAGAGCTGCTACAGTCATGCTATTCTCTAAATGTAAAGAAAAACATGTATCATGTCAGATATTTGTGGCAGCCTTTAATAATGTGTTAAATAGCAATTTAAGAAGTCACAAGTTCTGTTCCTTAAGAGGAAAATCTAGCTTTTGTAGTCTTCCAGTTATACAAAAGATTAAAATGTGGACAAGCAGGAATTTTGCAAAGCTATACCTGTAGATACAACTGTTAAAATGCAAAAAAGCTATCAGATTATTTTGAACCACGATAGTCTTGATATGCTTGAATTCCAGTGATGTAAGTTCCAGTTCATGTGTTTTTAACTAGCAGATTTCATCTGCGTTTTGTTACCACTGCAGTAAGAATAATTATCAACAATTGCCCCTCATGTAAATGAAAAACAGGCTTGCTATGGTATATGCACATAGATTGCTGTAGTGACAAAGTCTTGGGTAGTTGTATAATGGAACAGAAGTGTTGACTGTCTTTATGGGACAAAACAGTATTTCCAAACATTAACATTTCTAAGTTTGCTTTAAGGACACACATGCTCAGATATTCCTACTTTATGTAAGGTTTTAGTTTAAAATGAAATCCTAACTACTGTAGAATTCATTGTGACTTAAGCTGAGACTGTTCAGGATCCATAGAGTTTGTCAGCTGGTCTGTGTGCAGCTTTCTGTTTGACATCTAAGCTGAACTGACATCTGGTCCTCTAGAGGAAACTTATCGGTAGCCAGATTTAACCATCGGTCATTTTTTGTAAAGTTCTTTAGTGGATTATATTGAATGCGGGAGAAGTTTAAAGTGAATAAAAGTTCAGCTGCAGAGTCAGCAAGAATGGGCAGGATTATATATTATGTTGAGCTCTCTAGGAGTCAGAATTCTGAACTGCTGTACTTGGCGCTGGTGAGGCCGCACCTCGATTCCTGTGTTCAGTTTTGGGCCCCTCACTACAAAAAGGACATAGAGTTACTCGAACATGTCCAGAGAAGGGCTACAAAGCTGGTCAAGGGTCTGGAACACGTGCTCTGAGAAGTGGCTGAGGGAACTGGGATTGTTTAGTCTGGAGGAGGCTGAGGGGAGACCTCATCGCCCTCTACAGCTCCCTGAAAGGAAGCTGCAGAGAGCTGGGATGAGCCTCTTTAGCCTAGTAGAAACCAACAGGACAAGAGGGAATGGCCTCAAGTTGCACCAGTGAAAGGTCAGACTGGATATTAGGAAGCATTTCTTTCCAGAAGGGGCTGTTGGGCGTTGGAATGGGCTGCCCAGGGAGGTGGTGGAGTCCCCATCCCGGGAGGGGTTGAAGAGTCAGGTCGATTTGGAGCTTAAGGATATGCTGTAGGTGGGAACTGTGCTAGGAGAACAGTTGGACTAGATGATCTCCGGGGTCCTTTCCAGCCTAGATGATTCCATGAAAATGGAAAATAATGGAAAGCAGAATTTGAGGACATGTTCCCACATAGAGTGAAGCATGGGGTTTGAGACGGAGTGCTTTTTTAAAAAGTATGCTCTAGTTCAAACAAAAGCCTGAATAATTCAAACTAAATGATCACAATGATTTTTCTGTATTGTTAGACTCAACAAATAAAACTTTTGATATGTAACTGCAGTACAGCTGACACAGTAAGGTGGCACTCAGAAATATTTACCTTTCCTCAGGTCAAAATCTGGAAGTGCCTTTAAGTTTCAGAACATGGTGTTACCAGTCCCGAGTACTCAATACCGTGACCAAATCCCAGTGTGTTGCATCAAGGCAAATTTTATCCAGCAGAATGAAACTGTGCCAACCTTTGGTGTCAGATTTTGTAGATGATGCCCTAGCCAACACTTCATAAAACAAATATTTCACTTCCCTGTAGCAGAGCAGCATGCAGGAAAGTGACAGTCTTGTGGTTTAGGATTAAAATAGCCATCTGTTTTTTCCTTGCAGTGAGAAACAGGTGTTTCTCCACTGTAGTGTGTTCCTAATTTAGCATTTAAAGCTACAGGTTGTAAGTTACTGTCTTTTCCTGTAGGTTAGTTCTGTAAACTAGAATTTGTTCGTATGTCAACTTTAACAAATAACTAGGTGTATCTTGACAAAGTACATTAAACAAAGGGTCAGACTGTGTTGTGCACATGACCATGCATCCCTCATTTAATGAATGACAAATTGGCGACAGATGTTAATCACTGAGGAAGGGATGGCTGTCAGGTACTCTGCTTTTGCTAGGAAGAGCTTACATGGCATGATGATCACCTTTATCAGATAGTGACCCTGTGGATATATCCTTGAACAGAATGTGTAAGTCACACAGTTCCCCAGGCGCGCTCTGCTGTGGCTTTATGCCCTTTCCCATTACAGAAAGCAAGGGGGTGCACTCTCAACCTCGTGACTCAGTGGGAGGGTCACTTACTCTTTGCAACGCTGGCCTCAGTGTGAATCATTCTAACGTGATTCTAACTCAGTTTTCCTTTGTATGTTTCTTCCATGCAGAGTTAATAGTGCGAACCTTGCCATCACATTTATTGAACCTTGTTCAAACCACTGTTAAACTTTGTTAAATTCCACCGAATTTATTGAACTGTCGCATTATTATTTTAACCCAATTAAAACATACTGCTGCTTCTCTCTTCTGCGAGGTGCATTCCACTCATCTGTGACAAGAGAATAACAGAATTGCAGTTTTCAGCCTTAATCGGATCTAGCATTTTGTGACAGCAGGTTTTCCAGTTTCAAGGAATAACAGAAAACAAACAGGTTTTTTCCTTAAGACTGTCCTGGTGGAGATGCATGTCTTACCCCAGTGTAGCCTTCAGAAAACTTAGCAACTATTTGTTTGGACTTAAACCAGAATGCAGGAAAGTAGCCACAGCTGATTGAAGCAGTGCTACCCAAGGGAAGAGTGGAAGGAGTGAAGTAAAATAGCCACACTAAGTTTATACAATTTGTTACACTTAAAGCTGAATCAATTTTCTTGATGCTTTTTCAAGCATCAACTTTTTTTCTGGCTTATTGTCTGGAATCATGTTAGCACTTCTCTCTGCTCTCAGCATTACTGAAGGACATTTTTCCCTGACTCTCTCTAGGCCTGTTTGTGTTATGTTCCGGCAGAAATCCACGTGGAGTGTTTGCAGTGATCCCCCATAGAGGGTCACTGCTTCTAGTGTCTGGTCAGTGATCCGCACACAGTTTTCCAGTTTGAGTGTCTTGAGGTTTGGGCAGTTCTTGAGCAGAAGCAAGATGCAATCGTCTGTAACGTGGCCACATCCAGAGAGGGTCAGAGATCGCAGGTTTGGAGATCTGAAAACATGATCATTACAGGTGAGATGAGGGGAAAAATAAGTACTAGAGCTTGGAGAAGCTAGTGTTGTCAAAATAGGAAAGTTAGAAAAATACTTCTGCTTCCATCAGGAGGGGTGTGACTGTGTAAGTGGGGGCATATGTTGACCTTGAATCTCAGCTTTATTACTTGCAATACTTCTTTGCTTTTTCTGTTGGTAGCAACATCCATAGCTCAGTTGGCATAGTGGAGAAGGGGACATGGACACCTACTTAAGTTGCAGCTGCACTGCTTTTTCTTATGGAGATGCACAGTGCTGTGCTTGTCCAAGCAGGGTGAATGAAGACCCAGTAGAGATTAGATTCAAGTCAGGATGAATTTGAGGACAGTTGAGTGAAGAAGCTGCTGTGTAGACACGCTGAGCATGGGAAAGTAAGATACTTCCACTCTTGATTTTATGGGGGTTAATGGGTGTCTTTCAGCTCCTTGAACTTACTGTGCCAGCTACTGCCTGAGTAGTGGTGTTGGCACCCCACATCACACTCAAACCTTCCTTCAAATCACTGAAACTGGGAAGAACTCTACTGTAAAACATGGACACAACAAATTTAAAAAGCTTTCTTTTTTGTTGATTGGGTAGATCTGGGAAAGTGCAGAAGAGCCTGTTCCAAGACAGTGTGTTGATGACTTACCCTAACTGTCCTGTGTAGAAAACCAGAGCAGACCAGTTATGAATAGCTGTTGTGCTGACCAGGCATGTTCGCAAGGCCCCTTGTGCACCAACCTGCAAAGCCTTTTGTACAAAGTGTTTGGTTTCTGGCTTACACCTCTCTCCAGGGAGCAGCAGGTCAGCTATCCATCTATTTAGCTAGATGCAGCTTCCTATTTCTCTGTCAGCACAGGACTTCTTTCTTTAGGCTCAGTTGTTGCAGGGAAAAATGATTACAGTGATGCTGATCTTGTGAGACCTTTGGCCAGAACTGTCAGCCTCCCTCCATCCTCTAAGAACTGTAAGGTGTCTGTAGGCACTGCCATGTAAAGATTCGTGCTTACAGCCTCTGTCAGGGTTTTAGGTGTACAACAGAAGTGGGGGCAAACAAGGGTCTCTGTCATCACTGCAGCGTTTTCTTTTGTCCTTAAAAATTGGTACATAACACATTCCTCTTTCTCTACACCCCAGCCCATCCCCCTGCTGCTGTCTGACTTCACCTTTTGAGGAGTGGTAATAAAGTGAGTGCATGATCTTTTTGTTCTACTCTTCTCCTTTCCACTTAAGAACAGTTAGGAAAGCAAATGTTTTAAAGCAGGCAAGGTCAAAAAAAGGCTCTGACCTGTCACCCCTTGTGGCTTCATCAACAGAATAAAGCTACTCTGACTTCAGGGAGAAAAGCTGTATATTTAATTTGCCTTTTTCTTTGCTAGGACTGTCAATGGGTTGCTGCAAAAAAAGGCAGGAACTTGTCTTAGGAAGGCTAAAAGGGATTAAGGGATTGGGGGGGGGGGGGGGGGGGGGGTGTGTCCATATAAACTGTCACGAGTTCAGTTTAACTTGTGGAAATGAATCCATGTAAGTCCAAAAGGCAGTTGATTTTTTTATGGACTTGGAGATTGCTTAGTACCCAGGCTTTGCTTTAAATCTTGTCCAGCAACCAGTTTGGGGTTATGGGTTCTGCAAAGAGAAAGGCACTTAAACTGTTTCTGCAGAGCTGTGGTCCTGTGTCGTCCTCCTGAATCCTAATCTGTGAGAGCAAAAAAAATGCAAATACCATGTGGTGCCATGGTAGACATTCAGGTGCCAATGTGAGAGAATACTTACTCCTACACCCTCCTTTGTAGGCAGAGATGTGCTTCCTAATGAGACTTGGCTAATTAATGAAATTTTTTAGTAGTTGTTCTGGAACAGTTACTTCTGCAATTTCATACTTGCAACTTAACATTATGTTTTGAACCTACATTTCAGCCCTTGTTTTGAGACACTGCACTGTTTCTGGTTCTCACCAAGACACTGTGTCCATCCTGTAATTTGCTGGAGTTTTTAAATTGTTCCTTCCGAAGAGAGCTTTCTGGCTACTGTGCTGTGGCACGAGGTGTGCCATTCCGGGCTAGGCACTGACATGCCCCTTCCAGCTCTCATCTAGGACCATGGCCATCCTCAGTGTTACTGAACACTAGGATTGGCTCTACCCCTTTTCTCCTCCCAGTGTAGTTTAACTTTTTTTTTCTTAAAGCTGCTTTGTAGCAGTAAGGCTGTTATAAGAAATGGTGTGCACCTGGAACTGCTTTTCTATAGTGGTATTTCCCTTTACTGCAATTTATAAAAAGCTTAGATAGAGTTAAATTTCAGTATAAAGGCAATAGTTATTTTTTAGAATGAAACAATTTTGGTGTTTAGTAACATGCTTAATCAACTTGGTTTTGTTATGACATATATTCATTATTTGAAGCCAGGTCTTTCCTCTAGTCCCTCCCCCAGGACAATGCCTGGCATGCCAGACTGGTAGGTTTCAGTTAAGCAGCAGTGTAGTAGGCAGCATTGCACTTTCCATTCTTAAAAAAAAAATAAAAATAAAAATAAATAAAAAGAGGAAAAACATAGACTTAAGCAAAGTCAATATGAAGCATACACTACTGCCACTAGAAAACCAACTTAGCACTGTATTAAAACTGCAAAGTCAAAGCACTCACGTACTCAATGCTCCATTTCAGGTAGGAGGTATGGAGTAAATAGCACTCATTGTCTTATTTCAAGGCAGTTGTTAACCTTTACAGCAGATGTAGAGTTTCAGACCCAAAGAACGTACCTGTTGCAAACTTCTAGTAAAAAATCATTGACAGTGTTTTCATGCCTGTTACAGAAGTCTTTCTGGAAATTGTTTTTCATCCAGTCCTCAATGTTACACACCTTGACTCTGTCTGAATACCAGCAGATGGATAAGTATTTTAAAGCAGGTCCCAGGAGAAAATTATCCTTCTTTAGTTCCGCTGGAGAATGGAAGTTCAACAAAGACCACAGTAAAGGATCCTGAAACACTTCTAGCAACTTGTGACATGTTTTCGCTAAACTTTTCCTACTATTTTTGTCCAGAAAGGAAAATAGATGTAAAAGGCATTCCCGATTCAGCTGGGTTATATGCATAGCCAGTCAGAGCGTGTTAGAAAGAAGAGTGTCTCCAGGCCTTGTGGAATCAGGGCAGTGCTGGAGGGGGCTCAGAATCCCCAGAAGGCTGTTGCACATATATGGTTGTGGAATGGTGTTTATTTTTGGCAAACAACTGGTGCAGAAGCTAAGAACAGGGAAAGGAAAAGAACATGCATGTGTGAAACTCTTGTTCTGTTTCTACAAGGGAATGGAATGGACATGTAGAATAGCAGCACTTGGCTTTCACAAAATGCTTCCTTAAAAGGGATTTCTTTCCTTTTAGGCACTTCTGAAGTTAGCGAAGTTCTTGTGCTGAGTTACTGAACTGGGGGTGGGGCGGGAGGTGTAGCTACAGCTGCAAGGAGGAGCTTTGCCCGCCTCTCACAGCCAGATTTGGCATTCCCAGCAGAAGGGTGTGTTTGCAGTCTACAGTTTTAGCCTTGAGTTGTTCGGTGATTTTTTTAAGGTTGCACCTTTGCTTCAGTTATACTGGATAATGAACTTTCACAAACAGCTTGTAAAGTCTGCAGCTTCAATTGACAAGCCTCAGACTTACTTAGAGGCAGTTTCTTGCACGCTGTTATTTGAATAAACAAAGCTAGCTCTTCCCCCTCTGTTTGCAGGGGGAAGGTAACCATACACAGAAGGGCATGCATAGAACACCAAGTCTACGTTTAGCTGCTTGTAGACCTGTGCTTCTCATAGATGTCTTCTATGAGCTTGAGTATACAACTGTTCTTGTTTATGTTTTTTGTAAGTTTAGTTCTGTTACCATAGATTTGGCAGCTTTGGTGGGAAAAGGATATATAGAATTGGTTTTATCAATAATAGTGTTTGGTTTCCAGTAGTGAAACTGCAGCAGAGAGTCTCTCCAAGAAGAAAAATAAATCTACAGCAAATGGCAGGTTGGAATTAAAAGCAGTACTAAACAGCCCTATCACTTTCATGTTTGTGAAATAAAAATGTTTGAGCTAGTGGTAGTTTATGCCAATCTTCTGTCTGGTGTTTATACAGGAAAATAATACATTCAGCTAATGAGTAGATATTAACAGCAAAATAGCCCTGCAGGAATGAAGTGGCTTGCACATTTTTAGTAGCTGGGAGATTTTATGTACCTATGCATTTTAACTGGTCCCACTTAACCCTGTCATCTACTGAAACAAACCCAAAGTTCACCTCTTCCTCCTTACCCTGAGAAGGCAGTTTGAAATTCAACTCTGAAAAACAGGATTTGAAATTTGTTGACAGTCTGCAACAATTATTTTAGCTTCCTATCTGTGGTTCAGTAATGTGCATGCTTACAGTATCTAAAAATGGGGATCTGTTTAATTCTTTAGCGTTAGTAATTTTCTATTACATATGGTAAGCTGCACTTAGCTGCCAGTCTTTCTGGTTTCATATCCTTTGTCATTTAACATTTGAAATGAGGAGGAGATTCCCGCTCCCCACTCATGCTCAGAAACAGGCGATGGAGAGTGGCATGAGTGCTTTATGAAACCACAGAAGGGACAAGAAGAGTAGATGATTTCACATACCAGATAAGCCAGTCACTGCAGAACGGCAGCTTAAATGGTGTGTCAGCTGGTGGTGGTCTTCATTTTCATCTCTCACTCTGTCCCTTTCTACTTTTCAGAACTTACCTTCATTTTTTGAGCAGGTTTAAATAGTTGAGACTGCTCAGAGTTGTATTACACACAGGAATATTATTTTTTAAAAAAACAAGCAGCAAGCAAAGTTGAATGACAAGGTTATCATTGCTAGGATGGCCTCTTCTCACAATCTGACCTAAAAATTAACAGCTGTTGGGTGATAAGGCCCTTGAATGGCAGGTCAAACTTAGATGCTAAGTTGTGGTAGAGGTGTTAAACAGGGGGAACACTTCCGTTTGCTTTATTTTGTTTTCCCCAGAGCAAGGTAGAATACTCTGCAAGCCTGTAGAAGGACAAGAGGAGTTTCATTTTCTAAGGAAAGGAGACACTTTAATGGCACATTTTCCATAAACACACTGTGTGCATGAGATATAATTCACATTCAACCTGGAAATGCTCCAGAAACACACACAAGATGAGCACAGTCAGTAATCCTCACTGAAAATTACACACTAGGTTTTAATGGTAAACAATTACAACTATGGCACTACAGTACTTGAGGATATCCTAAAGCACATTGGAATCAATTTTCAAGGTGCCGATTACCTCAGCAGTAAGACATAGACACATCAGTAATGAAACATCGTTGGGAAAACTTCTGAACACCACGCGTTATGCTTTCCACTGATTTAGTAAAATCCTTGTGAGTGGCCTTGGGCTTTTGATACAAATCCACTGTCCTTGCCTGTCTGAAAGTTTTAAACTCTCCTCTCATGCTGACACCTGTTACCACCTGGAAAGCACCTTCTGACTATACAATGAGAAGGAGCTCCCTTGTAAGTGCCTTAGAGTTTCGCATAATGCTGCACTTAACAGCTCGCTATCCAATACACTAAAGCAGAAGTACTCAGAGCTGGACGTTTTGCAGTTTAGTTTTTACATAAATCTTGTCTCCAGTTGTATACATGGCTAAACAGTTACTAACAAAAGGACAACCTTTGATCAGACAAATTTTGGTGAAAAATATGCAAGTCTTTGAACTGTAGAGAGTAGTTGTTGCTTGCAGAGCAGTCACAAGCAAGAAAAAAATTCTTGCGTTAGTGTGTCCTATGATCAGCAGTAAGTAGAAAAGAAACATTTGGCTTAAATGAAATGAGATATTCCCTGTCCCCCCCCTCCCCCCCCAAGCTAGTAGATAAATATAAAATATACAAGTAAGGTTAAAAATGTAATACTAGGCCAGGTGCAGTATATGTTACTGGTTCAGTGCTCAGTTACTTTTTTTTTTTTTTGACACCACACTGAATAGAATACAGTGGATAAGCAAAGTTCTCCACCAGGAAGAGAAATATTTGTGTTGCCACAACAAACTGTTCATACTGTCCATCTGGGTTTGCAGTGAGAGAAAGTTAAATTAGGAGAGGATTTACAATGTACTTGTTCCAGCAAAGCCTATGGCCGAGTCCTTACCACCACCTGCTGCAAGAACAAGCCTGATGTGATTGCATTGTGTTCCCATGGCCGTGTCTCTAATGGACCATGCTGGATAGATACAGATGTTACACAGCAAATGTCACTGAAAGGAAATACTGAAGTGAGAACATACCTCTGACCCAAAAAATTAAATGGAGAAGTAAGAAGCTGCTTAAAATAAGTGAATGTTGCTGAAGATTACAAATTTAAGTTTCTAAAGATACAGAAAGGCACATTTACATCACTGGTTTGCGAGAACACTGCATACACCTGACTACTGTAAGTTAAACTGCTCTGGGCTATAGCTAGCTGTGTATTTTAAGCTTTGAAATGTTCCCAAAACTACAATTCTAAAGCAATCCAATCCAAGTATCATACTGACAAAATGCAGCTATAGTGAGAACCTACTTAACTTCCCAACTAAGTGTGAGCAGTAAGGCTGCCTCTCAGGGTAATAATGTGGTAAGATACTTCACTTGCCCCACACACCAGTGACATCTGTCAAATACCTTTTTTCTTGTATAAATGATAACAGCTACCTATTCTGATTAGAAGCTCTGGCTGCAAGAATCAGAGAAAGGGTAGGTGACAAACTATCTACAATTTAAAGCAATTAATAGTTCTATTTATTGATCAACTTAAGTAAAAGAAGACATCCTTATATATGTTACTTAATGTATCAAATAATAATAATTACAATAGGTTTTAACTAGTGTACAGTTTACATATTCATACACCACTAGCAATGCTGAATGCTTTCTGCAGTTTTATATGAAGCCAATTTCTCTTTCCTGGTTTAAGATGCTGTGAAAAAGCTATGAAAAATGACATTTTAAAAAAATATCTGATTGTGATTTCCACTATTTGTCCGTGTACAGCTAGCAGGTAATCCACAGCAAGGAAATTGATGCATACTCCATGTGCACCAGCTTGAGCTGTAGTACAGCCTGTAGGGAAATTTTTACTGTGTACTACACTGTCTTTCAGAAGCATTAACTAAAAAGCATAATCATCACATTTTCCTCAAGTTCTTATGTGTTTTCAGACTACCACCTCTTACTCTTACCATAACTAAAGGTGCTGTTTGATTGTGTGACCCTACATTAAGTAAATTCTACTCTTATTACCACACTTTTGAAGATTTTAGGAGTGTCTGTTTCCTTGCTAGGCACATGGGGGACAGCTAGAAAGGATGGGCTGGGGGAAGAGATCTGAAATGCACCATCTGTCAAATTTCAGATTTTTGGTGACTTCTGGCTTTGGCAATATTGGTTTTCCTGTCTACCTTTTTTAAATCTTATTAGCCGAGTTCCTCTCTCCAGTGTGGCAGTACAGCTAAAATCCAGGGGTTTTTTTAAGCAGAAGTCTTTCTCCATTACATAGCCGAGTTACAGAAATTTTACCAGTGTCATCTAGAAACTGCAAATAAAGATCCCGCACGGGGCCAATGCGTAAACACTACAGCTCCCTGCGTCTGCCCCAGCCAGCCAGCACTCTCAGCTCATCATCTCCACCAGGCAGGCTCTGCTGTGAAACTAAGCATCTTCCCTTGAGTTTGCACTGGAACTGGTAATTGTCATGCAAGGCATCTGGAACACCAACTGCTTCCTTTCAGTTTAAGTGGACTGCAGCTATATTTAGACTGAAGACTCTTCTCACAAACCCCAAACTTTGGGGCTGTACTCCCAGTTTCCACCAGGAAGGAGGTTTGGGGTCCCACTGCCAGGAAGTCTCCACGTTTTCAAGCAAGTAAGTATATTCATAATCAAATTTCAGGATGACAGTCTAAAACAAGAGATGTCTAAGGCAATTCAGGTTTAGTTAAAAAAACATAAATCTCAACACAATTTAGACATGTATATATTTTAAGATTTTTTTCTTTTAAATTTGAAGGGGGGGGAAGGCAGAGCATGTGAGGAATACTTGAATTAAACTGCAGTATTGATACAACTGAACCAACTGTTTATTTACAATGATTCCTGAAAGTCAGCAGCCTGAATACACACCAATATAGCAGCAATTACCTGGTCTATTTAATGATGCCATATCTCCTCTCTTCTGCAGACAAAGAATGATTGTTCAGAGGTCACGGTTTAGTTTCTCGCACAAGGGAAAATAGTATGTGCAAACAATTCCTTGATTTAAACAGATTAAATCATATCTACATAACAGCTGTGAGAACAGCATGAAGTTGTATTGCTCTTCATAATCAGAAGCACATTTATCTTGCTTGTAAGGACAGAAAGCTTCTCTGATGTAAATGTGCCTTTAGAAAGTGAGAACTGAAAACATTAATATAAAAAAGTCAAATAACTAAGTATTTCATGAAACTATATATATAAAAATTGAGTTATCACAACTAAAGCAGCAAATCAAAATCTGCTGAGGTTTTCTGGTATAACTAAAAAAAAAAAAAGTTAGTTTGTGTCCAAGTTCAGTAAGTCAAATGCTACCATTGACACAACAAAACTAAAACCCACAAGGAAATTGAAAAGTGCACAATGAAATTAATAGTCTTGGGTCAAGTATTTATGGAAAAATGGAAATGTTTTGTCCGGTGGACTTGATAAGTAAGAATTAAAAGGAGGTATTAAAGTTTATCTGATCCAGATTTGGCTTGCCGTTCCACATAGAAGAGGATGTAGGCCTTGGCCTTTACCACAGTCTCCTCGTCGGTCAGAGTTACAGTACTGTCGTTAAAATGGAACCAGCGGCCTTCGTGAGCTGCGTACGCGGTGTAATGTCCAGAGCCAACGCTGTCAGCAGGAGGGAGGCGGGGAGAGAAAGGACAATCAGAAGGAGACACACCACCTCATGCTCTGATGCATTTTCTATTAGGGCTTCCAGGAACCAGAGGAAGAAAGGAACTGACAGCCCTCCACAACAGTTGGTAAGATGCTTCCCTTCTTATCTGTGGGGCTTAAAGCTCTCCAAATTAAAGTTTTACATTAGGTAAAATAAGCCCTTACTGGGATGAGTTGAAAGGTTTTTTGATATGAACTTACTAGCATCCCATAGTTTCTGTGCAAGCAAGGCTTCTTGCAATGCTGAACTTCATGTTTGCCTACATAAAAATCAAATCTACTATCTGTTACTATTCAAGCATTAGCTAGAAAAATGACAGGATGTTCCATTTGTAGAAATCTTCCCCATTTAGATCTAGAAAGACTCACATAGTCTAAATATAATCAAAAGCACTCACAGGAAAACTAATCTCAGAAGACCAAGAAAAAAATTTTTCAAGTTTATCTTAAACCGGTGGAGCCATATTTGACTTTAACATACCAGAACTACAAATCTATCAATTTTTGTTACCCTGCCACCCCAAGACAAGGCCTGCTTTCACCTGCTTACATGTTGTAACACATGTTCAGTGCTTCCAACTATCTTAATTCCATCCGAATCACTACCAGCTCTCCTTTGCTGTCCATATAGTACTTTTGCTATGGCTCTGAACCACCAGTCAGATGCACTGTGGTGCTACAAGGGCTGCCTCTAGCAGTCAGTTTCTAAGAGTCCAGACCATTCCTCCAGAGAAAGCAAACGGAGGGGCTTTCTGGACACAACTTTTGGGTTAGTATCTTGGAATTAAATTCAGGTATCAGCAAGGTTTTGATTAATGGGACTGACTTTAAGAAAACTCCGTTCACAGCTCACACCCCTGGAGTGATTGCCTGACTGACAAGAACAGGTTTCTCTCAGGATGAACAGTTGTCTTGGTCCTACTACTGCTACTCTCAACAGATCTGTTCAGGGCTGGGAAAGGGAAAAAACCAAAACAACACATACCCAGCAACTATACTTCAAAATATGAACACTAGCAGCCTTGTGGCATGCCTACCACTGTCACTCCTCTGGGAGAGAAGGCTTTCACCGTGCCAGTCCTAAGTCTACAGTTGTTCCAACCACACACATACACTTTTTTGGCACAATTGCACACACATCTTTCGAAGTGAACAAGAGGAAGAAATATTTCTGCTTTGTACCAATTCCAAAATGAGGCATTAACTTCTGAAAGGCTCCTTGCTTCAATCTGTTGGTTTAGGGCTTTCTATTCCTAGACAGCTACACTACTTTCATTCCATCTCCCCCAGACTGCCAGTGGGCATTCACAGGAATAACTGTACAGATCTGTCTGAAGTTAATTCAGGTTAGTTCCATGTAAGTTTATAAATCACTGCTTATTTCCAACAGTAAAAACACATTCACAAGGGACAGAAAAACCTTAACTCTATGTGTACTTCAGTGGGGAGAAGGTCTCTGCCAAGAAGCGGGTTTACTCCATGTACTCACCCTGAACCATGATGCAC
Source organism: Athene noctua (assembly GCF_965140245.1). Lineage (NCBI taxonomy): Eukaryota > Metazoa > Chordata > Aves > Strigiformes > Strigidae > Athene > Athene noctua. The sequence goes on along the minus strand of NC_134049.1, from coordinate 19,557,944 downwards.
AACAACAGCCGCGAGGTCATACAGGCAGCTTTCTGGGCCACTGTTTTCAGGCTGCGGTTAAAAAGAGAGAAAGCTCTTCAAATCTCAGTAGCTCCTACCATAATTTGTAATAGACACAGGTCGTGGAACAGATTTCAACAGAAAGTGTCGGTGAGTCTTCATACCTCTAACAAGTAGCATTTCATGTCTAGGCCTCGTAAGGGAAACTCAACATACGTATCAACCTTGTTTCTCAGATATGCTGTCCAGTGAAATCGCTTCAAGTGTAAGCATAGCACCTACAGGATTAAAAAAAAACCAAAAAACAACGGATGCCTTAGAAGAAGAGGCTGAACCTAGTGCTAGACATCTGCAATAGCCTATGGGAGGGTTAGGTCTTGGTCTACTAACGGTCGAGTCGTTATTTCCTTTGACATACTGTCACACCGTTAACTTTGCATTGCTTATACAAACCTTTGGTAGTTTCTGAATCCAGAATTTTTTGGTGGACTTCTGTTTCTTTTTGCATTTGTGACACATATACAGCTCTGTCTCATCAAGTTCTTCCAGGTCTGTAAAACTGCGAAGACAATCTAAAAAAGAACAGGATACAAAAAACAAAACACCCACACAAAGAAACCTGATTCACGATCACATCAAGTGATATTTTTGGTAACATGAAATACAACAAATACAGCAATATAGAAAAGGCATGCATATCTGCTGCGCTCATTCTAGTTATTATATGCATTTGTGCAGCAAAAAGCTGTGTAATAATGTGTTTTAATAGAGTAACGTGCAGTGTTCCCTGTTCCTGAAAACACAGCTATAAGCAATTCCACAGAAAAACAGGCACTCACAAAACCTTCCATCTTTCAGACACAATTCTGTCCAACATTCAGCACAACTATTTTCAAAAGAAACTAAACTACTTTCTAACAAAGAATATTCAACTTTTAAAGGTGATTTGGTTTTAGGTATAAAGTGAATGAAGAAAATAATAGGGTTTTGATTAATATTCATGAATCTGCAGCAATTACATTCACAAATCCATAAAAAATTAACATCCTTTATCACAAGGTCAGTAATAACAGCACTACTGCCCAACTTTGCAGGATTGTATTTACATTGTGTAAAAAGCTGAACACCCAAGAGCCAAGTGGCTCTAAGCACGGAGCCTTGGCAAATGCCAGTAGGCAACAATGCAGGTGAGTGCTGGTTGGAAAGACCGGGATACATTAGAATACTCTGACCACAACGGAAAACCCCTGCTGGACGACTCCTTGATATTTAGCTGACCTCCTGAAGCACTTCTCAGCCTCAGTTTATCATAGTATTATGTCAGTACACAGTGACTGTGGTAAAACCTGCATGGAAAATTATTTGGACACCTTCTATCACAGAATATCATAAAATTAGATGGCTGTGTGGCACCAAGTCACACACCCTAGGTGAAGGCCTGGCCCCTCTGAAATAGGTACTCTGAAGAGTATGTGCTCTTAGTCCTCGTAATGATTTCATTACCCAAGCACTCTTACCTCGTAGTGTACACATTGGTCCATTTTCTTGATTTTTAGTACGTTTATTTCTGAACTGACTTGGAATATCTAGCGAAAGGTCTAGAAAAAAACAACAGAAAAAATAGGGCTGATCTTTTCAGGCCAAAACTCTGGTTCAGTCTGTGACATCTAAATATATCAAGCTTCTGATTTACTTTTCTGCATTAAGTCCCCCTGTATTTTGAAAGCAAGAGGCACCTTACCTAGGAATGGGTCAAATTTTCTAGATTCAGTCCCACATATTAGGCAGTTGACTTCATTTTGAAGAATGCCTCCAAAAATTGCTGTGACAACAGTAGACGCTCCATTTCTAGACAAACCACATCAGAGAGGTAAAGTCAGTCAGAATGTCCGAGCTTAATTTTCAATACCTGTTAGGTGTTTGCTGTTTGCACCTCATGGTTACTAGGCAGAGCAGTTTTGTCCATGTGTAACAGTGACTGAGTTCATCCAGCAGGCACTTCATTCACCCCAGAATTGGACAGTACAAGTATTTAGCTGCTACAATACTTCTACCTAAAAAAAGTGTGGACCGTGTATGCTCTAAGCAGATGCTCAAATTTTCAGTGTTGAAAGTATTCTGTTTGATTGCATTTCTACAGTGGAGAGCTGGTGCTCACAGGGGTACAGTATTTTAACCCTGTAATTAGGGCCATTTCTGAGACAAAAATTCTTCCCTCTTAGGTAGGTCAAGCATATTTTTGTTTTAATTCTACACCCTTTGTTACAAGTAATTTTGACTTCTTGAAACGTATTTCTGCACTTCTTCACTTCCCAAGACAGCTTAAGTTGCATTAATATATGATAAATGCTATGCATTATCATCATTGTTCTCCATGCTTTCATTACTCTCATGGATCTTCTTAGCAGGTTACAAAATGGACTTACTCCTTATAGTCCCATTTAAACAAAAATTTTGTTATGTTACGATACAACTTTAAAACTTGCTAGTTTGCGCTTGCAGATCTGATGCTACAAGCCCGCAGAAACCTTATCTGCACTCCACCCACATCTTTACAGTTGATCAGAACACTTCTTGTTGAGCAGAAGGAAATGGCTACCCAAATAAACTACAGCATATTTATGACTTTACTGTAGCCATTTAAGTCTACTTGACCTTAATTTGCCCTTGACAGAAGGCAGCTTACTCCACCTTCACCATGCATTGTCCAGCCAAATTTACAGTAGAGCTGTGAATGAAGTTAAAATTCTCCTTGGGTTTTGACATTCAGAACGTTTACAAAACAAAACTGGTTTAGTTTTCAAGTACACTTCAATTCTAAGAACATTTTAAGATTCTTCTGTGGGATTTTTAAGCATCAGCAAAGCAACATAAATGTGGTAAAAAGCACAGTGCAACTCTAGGCGTTCCCTAATGAAGCGTCTATAAAATCCTGCATCTCTCAGACCTGCTTACTATGTCCTAATCAGTATAGGAAGGGAAAGCTCACTCAACTCTTACATAGGGAATCCAAGGACTTAGGGACCAAATGTGCAGGCTGAACTGACTTAACACACCTGGGACAGAATTCAGAAACAACAGTATTTTGAGAAGGACAGAAAGAGGAGTGAAACACATGGATTACTTCTGTTTCAAGACACACAGTAACATGAAAATCAAAATTACCAGGGAAAAAAGCAACACCTTTCACTGTGTCAATTGATACACAAATACAGCAAGATCATCTTCAGGAAAATTGACTTCAAACTGTAACTGTACTGCTCAGATGTTAATCCAGGAGGTCTGCTAACAATTGAAACCTACCAATCATTGGCCATCTTTTTTGCTCCTGTGCCATTCAGCCCCTCTGTCACCCTACATCAGTGAGACTGAACAGAAGAACGAATAGAAAATAGAGTTCTTTTTTTTTATTTCTGAAAGACTAATGAATTAAGATGTTTTTATAACTTAGTTTGTATGCTCACTCACACCTATGAAAAATGCTGATCTAAGCTACTTCCTTCTGAAAGGAAGCACATCCTACAGGATGCTAATCCTTTATAACCTGCAGCTTTGTAATTTGTAACATTACAGAGGAACTAAAGAAAACTTAAGGAGTCATGAATTTGAAATTTCAGCTCCACCACACACAGACCCATACAAAGTCATTAACATTTTGAAGAAATTAAAACACTTCTTACATGCAACATTTGTTGCTTGCAGACAGGCTAGAATTTTCTTGCAAAATTACTGAACGTGAAACGCCATTGAAGCCACCCTGGAGTTCCAGGTGTAGATGGTCCAAAAGGTAACGCATGAACTCGTGGGCATCCTGTTGCTGGTATCCCCTTAAGAGAAAAGGAAACAACAGCAACAAATACACAGGTTGCTTTAGTGCTGACACACAGAGAGCAGCAGGGTCACAGGAAAGAACAATTACTTGTTGATAATACTGAGCAGACTTTCCAGAGATGTACATATTTTGTACCAAAAAAGTCTTCCAAGTAGCCTTTGGAAAGGTACAGCAAAGTCTAGACAAACTGAGCAGTTTTGGTCCTTTGCAGCTCACTTTCTCTCTGCATGTCTCTTTTTGAGGAATGGAGAAACGTGTAAGAATATACATTTTAGACAGAAAGAGATCTTTTTTAGAAACAACAGGGAGCAGTAGAGATGTACTATTTGCTCACATATTCAGTTAACATAGGTGCCACATTCACTGGTCAGTCTGTGCTAGTCACATCCCAAGTCTCATGTTAATTAGAAGTACACAGTGGTAGCAGTGACTTCCCCTCACTCATGCAAAGCCTTTCTCCTTTTTGTTATTGACTGTATTTAATTAGTACCTCTTCAGAACTATTATGAATAATGTCCAACCAGCACACCTTACTTTGAAACTACCAAAAACTATGGTCAATATATTGAAATCTCACACCTGGCAAGATTCAAAAGAAAGACACCACAAAACATATCGTGCATGTGGGATTCAGAGTTGGTACTTCTGAGGGGTTTTCATTCAGCCACTGATCCCACTAATTTCAGCAGCTCCAGGTATTTGTTTGCCTGTTTGCTCCCCTCCCTACCAAAGCCAGGAATTGGGTTTGTTTTCCACATGGGTCTTTCAGCAACAACATGAATCTGACATAATTAGGATGAGAGAAAGGTATTTCTTTCCTCTTCTAGGGCGCGATCTATAGTGATACTCAGAACTGCACACCTCCCCTGCATAACTCACACACCATTTGCTGGGAGAGGGAGGTAATGGTGTGCCCCATCCAGGACATCTCTTGAGCATTTGGATTTGGCAGGATAGGGATCCAGGCTCAGATGTGTCATGCTATCCACAGCAATGCTGCTCAAAGAGTTACAATTATTTTTTCACCGTTAACACACACAACCAAAGGGAACAGAGAAGCCATCAGGGTAAAATACGCCTTTACAGTTATTTAAGCTAAATCATGCATCAGATTTAACAAAAAACTGCTATTCATTGGCTGTAAGATGTGTGCCGAGATGAAATAGGAGAGCATACATAGTGTAACTGAAAACTTTGTGCAACACTGACATAATTATGTGCAAATCTCTGTAGGTCCAGTTACAAAAATCCCTACACAGGAGGGTTGACTTTCCTCTTGTACATTCTTTAAAGCTGTTTTATCATGCCTCCCCTGCCCCTTTTCCTCCTCACTATGCCACGTAAGCATTAGCAGTAACTGTCACACAGGAATGTATAGGCAAGAACAACAGAGATGGGGTTTTTTTATGCTACGGCTCGGGGAAAGGAAAATGGCCTCATGGCACAGTACCCAGAGTTGGAGCGAAATGAGATATACGCAGTGTGAGGTTACTGTGCTTAGTGAGAAACACAGGTATGTCCTGCAAAAGTACTGCCAGGAGGTAACAAAATAAAAATTATTTAAAGCCTTTTCCTCTTGTAGAATCACACTAATGTTTTCTTCCAAACTAGCAGCTTCGAAAGAAATGACCATGTTTGTAGATCTTAGAGCACCCTGAAAAGCAGCAGCAGCACCACCTACCTTTCTCAACAGAAAAACTGTCATACACAAACACTGCTGTGCTTCAACAGGCCACAGTCCTGTACAGCCAAAACCAGGACTTAATTCTCCCCAAGTTGCAAAATACATGTTGTTACAAAACAAAGTAGGAAAACAAACTCAACTTCCAAGCTGCACATTAACTGTGCACACTGCAGGATAACACTGGAAGTGCTGAGATAACACAGGATTTGTGCTTACTTTACTGAATACAGATATCTTCAATTTAATAAACATTTAAGCAATCAAAACAGCTGAAGATTAAATTTAGGGAAAGTCTTAAAGAAAGATTAAATTTAGGGAAAGTCTGCTTTTCAACATTAAATTTCTCATAAAACAGCTCTGAAGTATACAGTACACTTGCTCTGCAACAAATTTGATTAAACCACCTCTGCAATCATTCCACATTGTTGGTTGTGCTCCTGATGCATGTGTTTATAATTACAGATGGAAAATTCCTTGGATTTCTTAAAAAGCTGAAGTATAGATACAGATCTTTAAAAGAACACTGTTTAAAATAAACAATGATCTTAAAAGCAAAATGCACAGTTTCTGTGACAGTCAGCTTGTGTAATAAAACTGAACTCTATCCACCTGAAGCAATTCAGTTCAAGCCCACCTCTAACATTCCTTTTCCTACTGCCAACAGAATACAAACAGGAACAGTTACTAGGGAGAGAGAGCATACTCTTTATACAGCAGTAAATCAGCAAAACACACATCTTGCAACTCGGCGTGAGGCTGCAGCACTATCTTGGCACGCAGTAGGATGACAGCCACAGATTTGTCCAACAGCCAAGGAGCAGGACTTCCACAGCAGCATGAGAGCCCAGAGGTGCTCCACTTGTGCTCAGAGTGACTATAAACGATACTCTCTCCTCCCTCTACACAGTGTGAGGACAGAGGGCCACGGAGCACATCAGCAGCTGTTTTCTCCTATAACCTTCTGTAAGAACAACAGCACTTGCAAGTCCTTGGAGGCAGGCACGACACGCCTCTATCAACTGAAATCTGTTTTGGGCTAAAACAAACCACGTTTCCAACCACGTCTCCTCCCCTGCCCCGTCACTTCAGGCTTCATAAGCACAAGCCAAGGGGCTGGTTTGCTGTTAACATGCTACTGGCTCCAGCTTGCTTTCACGTCTACATCCGTCCACCTTCTCCTCCCAATCTCACAAGAAGCGCACAAGGTAGAACTACAATTAGAGCATCACTGGCTTTTACAAGGTACAATTAAGGACTGAACAAATTCAAGTTTTCTCCCTGGATCATGTGGGAGCAGGGAGCTACTGAGCAGCTAACTTCATTCTCCATGTGATTTAAGGAGTTCTCTTACCAATTAATCACAGACATGCTCCCAGCTAACTAGGAATAAAAAGGGAAGGGGAAGAACCCCAACAAACAACACTTTTTCTTTTAAAAGCTGTGATAGAACCCACAGTGCTGAAAATCTGCTTGAGGAACTTTAATGAACTGGTTTCTCACTTAGTCTAACAAGAATTAAGAGTGAAGATTGTAATAGGGAAACTGGTCAAGGACATTATGGATGATGTTCATTTACCTATAAAATGTTTTGGTCGCTGATTGCTACTACTGGTATTAAACTTCCTTGATTCTCATGAGTCAAGTGAAAGATACTTGGCAGTGTGAAGAACAGAATGAACAGGTTTGTGTTATTCGGGTTGCTCGCTGAGCAGATGTGTTCACAGCATCTTTTCAGCACTGCTGGAGATGGAACAGATAACAGAACATCTTTACTACCTGAGCACACGGAGCAACTTACCTTCATCACAATATATCCTAACAGGTTTCAGTGCTCCTTTGAAAGAGGTTCAGGGGCCAGGACAGGGAGACCTTGGAGAGGAACGATACTTCGATTTACTTGGGGAACGTTCTTTTTATTATCTTTTTTGTCAGTATGGGCACAAAATGCCTATTATGCACAAGAATTTTTTTCTTATAGACCTTTTTTCATTCCAGCTGGTGACTACGATATTTTGAGAGAATCAAGGAAGTTTCAGCCAGTATGTTTGTATTTAGACCTGTAGGTGCTGTACCCTTTTTATTCTGACTACATCACTTTGTTATTGCAGCCAAGCTGAGGTTCTGTCAACACCATGCACTTGGCATTTACCTACAAGTCATTGTCTTGATTCTTCTGCACTTTAGAGCACTGGCTCAAAGGTACAACTACTACTATTTTAGTATTTGAAACATTCATCCTCCCTGACACTGCTAAATGCAGCATGTGGTAGAAGGGCAGGGGTAAAAAAAGCACTACCAACGAACACAAAACTTTGATCAAAGTGAAGATTCTTCTCAAAGCCTTTTTTTATGGGCATATGGGAAAGCTGCATAGAATGCATCCCACGGATTGAGCAAGTTTTAGAGGACAGCAGCAATACAAGGTTGCAATCAAGAATTTGTTCTTATTTTGCAAAACTTACCTAAAATTTGGCATGATTTTCCAAACAACGTAAAACAAAGACTCTGGACTAAATGCAGTTTGGCTTCCCTGCCATAAAGCACAGAGCGTCTTTCTGAATTCTTCCACCAATGAACTACAAAAAAAGTAAAAGCTGGAGATTAATACGGGTTTGCGTTGTAACCCTTGGAGGCTTATTAGCTCAGTGGTACAAATAGCAGACATTACTTTGGTTAAGATTGTAATGATTGGGTAAACATCCTTTCCAGTACTTCAATGATTTTATGTCCAAAATCCTACTCATAATGTCAGAGAGAGACAGGTTAGGAAAATACATTTCACGTGTTGAACACTCACCTGGAAATCTATCCACCTTTTTGCCATTTTACTGTAGACTCTGCTACCATCATCCCTTTAACGCTTGTTCAAACAAGTTACAGATTGTGAATTGCTTTTTTTTTTCTTTTTTTTTTTTTTTAAGGTTCTGTTTGGTAGTACGTTCACTTGCAACCTAATTCCCATGACCATGTATTAGCTGGAATTAAGTAACATCACGTCTGGAGTACATATAACTAGCATGTCTTAACCTTACTTTAAACACAGTTACACTCCAGTACTTTCTGATATATATGACTGCTTCCCCCGCAGCACCACACCTATATAAACAAACTGCAAGTGATAGAAGTTTCTTTTGCACGGCCAATTATTTTTCTATGACTCAGTCTCCCCCATAAATCAGTTTTTCTATGACTCTACAACGGTGAAAGCCTATAGTGGATCTACTACCCAAGCATCTGCTGTTCTCTGTAAAGTTCAGTGCTAACACAGGACACGCAGCTTACACATTGTTATCCCCCTGGCTCCTGGTATGGTAAGTTCGCCTGCCTGCAGTCTTCCCATTCCTCAGCTCCACAGCAGGCAACTCTTTGAAGTAACAGCAAAACTGTTGAATGTTACTATGGAAAAAAGGAAAATTAATGGAGTCCTTAAAAGGCAAAGAATGAAGGCAATATTACATATTCTGGAGCCTGTTCTTTGAAATGCATAAATGCAACTTCATGCGGTGATAGAAGACTGCAATCACCCACAGTTCAAGCTCCAAGAAATACTGTAGCAAATACTCATCTTCTGTAAGTGACTGAGCAGATCTGTAAATACTATCACCATCCCAACTATCTAAAATAATGATATTTTGGCTCTGCTTTGCCTGAGAGCTACCGTGACAGACCGAGGTATCAGAAGACATTCCTTAACAAGGCAGACTGCAGCTGCTGAGGAGGTTAACTCCGTGCCTACTGCCACCTCTCAATTCTGGCCTCTGCCACCCCAGTCCCCGTGAGGGAACATAAGCAGCATGTGCCTCAACTCCTGCCAGTGAACCCCCAGTGATGGAAAAGAAAATGGAGGCCGATGAGTGCCGCTATAGCCTGACTCAGTAGTCTCCCAGTGAAGCAGGCAAATTCAGGACTATGACAGGGCAGTGGCAGTCTTGGCAGCAATGAAATGAAGTCTAACACCTCAGCACTGTTCTCCTACCCGCTTCCAAGAGCCCCCTTCCCTCAAAGCACTGTCTCTGCTTTCCCACCGACCACAAGCAGCAGCATTTCAACAGCCTCAGCAACGAAAGGCCAGTCTCCTCTTCTGCTGAGGACACAGCAGGCTTCCTCCAGAATGCTGCGCCACAGGAGTCCCTCACACTGAGAAACACAACTGTATGGCACCTGAACACACCCCTTCCTGCAAATCCAGGTACACTTTTGTACAGTGGTAACTTGCCACATTCACTTGCCTAACGCTACCGCCACTCTCACAGAGGCACGGGGAAGGCTTCGGCGGTACCTGAGCGACTGAAGGATTGCATTCATGAAACACGTATTTCCCAGGTTCCGAAGACCTGTGGCACAAAGGGCAGTGGTGCTTCCCTGAAAATGAGAAAGGTTCAGTTGAAGAAAGACTTATCATTGCTCCCTGACTTTCTCCCCACAGAGCTGTTACTGTTATATCAGCGCAGATTTAAACAATAAACGACACTGTTTGGAAAGTGCAGTTTCAAAGCCAAAGCAACCTCACCAGCTCTAACTGCCTTGAAGCTATGTCTTGACAGAAAACCTGTTTCTTACTCATTCCTGTCAACAGAAAACTGTACTACATCTTTTCCTGTGCGAATAAATCTAGACTAGGGCAACACAGAGGTAATCATAGGCTTTTACTGCAAAGTATTTCTGTGTATGTACGTTAAATATTCACACCCCAGTAGTGTTCAGTGAGAACCGGACAGAAATTTCCCTAAAGTGACTTTGAAAAATGAAAACACCAATCCTTATCCATGTAGTCCTAGGTCTAATATGCACAGTGTGGCAGCCTGCGGGTTGTTTTTAAGTCACCAGCAATAGCCTGCTGTCTTGGTTGGGTCTTGTGGTAGCCAGGAGGGTTTTTGAAAGACAGATAACAGCATTTATTTGGGAAAGAAATAGTCAATCTAGACTGTGCAAACCAAAAGCAACGTGCTGAATAAAGAGAAGCAAAATATACATCATTTAGAGCCTACGAGTTTCAACAGGTTAGAGCAATGTTACCCACAGATGAGCTTGCTTTTTGCCAGAATCGTCAGGGTGGGCTGGGAGGAGAAGGAAGAGAAACGCAGACAGTGTTGCATTTATGATTTTCTAGAATCCAAAACACTTGGAAACATTCCATTGTCTACAAAGTACCACATTGGAAGTTCATCAAATTTTGGGGCATTCGTCACTATTCTAACAGAATTTAAAAGCTAGACTATCTTTTAGTAGCAGTATCTTGAAATGAGCATACTACTCCATAGCAAAGACTGCATGCAAATGCAGGTTACCAAATACGTATTCAAAGTGTTCCAATAAAACTTTTTTTCCTCCCCAAATCTACTACAAACATAATCTCGGGTGAAGAACTAATGACAGTAGGATATTTGTGTATAGGTTGTAAAAAAAAAAAAAGAGTATTATTTACAGAAGCAATTTACCCATTCAGTCCAAATTGTTTAAAGAGAGACCTGTTTTCCAATAAAGGAGGAAAATTTTTAATATAAACGCCACAGCTCCCTTAGCATATTCTGTTCTCACACACTTGCCCAGGGTGAGACAGCTCAGTATTACTGCAAACAGCAGTGCCCTGTTTATCTTTTTATATCTATCTTTTCTAGATAAGGATCCAATGTACCAACAATAAAAAGATCATCTGTTGCCATGGGCAATATTCAAGTATTGATAAAACTGAAAACCACACAGACTAAGAAGAATTAAAGCAGCATTAAGTTCATGCTTTCTATTTCCATCTTCTCTGTATCTAAGTGTTGCCTAGATTCTTCCTTCTGGTTTTTACCAGCTTTGAGTTTTCCAGACAATGATGCGGTGTGTTGCCATAGCAAAAAACTCCACTATCTCTCCCAGGCTTCCTCAGTCACCCCAGGACTGGGACAGTACAGGAAGCATACACATCACATTCAGAGGACTCATCACATTCAGATGACTGTAGGTCATTTTTGAAGTAACTAAACCCCCACAGACTTTGCAAAACAGTGACTGCTTTGCTCCCACCCTCTTACTTCCTTTCATACTCAAGAAGTACTTCTCTTTGTGATCAGGTAGCTGTTCTTCAGCTCCCTTTGACTACACTGCTGTCCTGCAGCCCCAAGGTCCAAGGAGGAACAGCCCTGCTCCACCACACCTTCTGGCTGAGGGTGAAAATGAAGCAATTACATACAGCTGGGTTAGTAACTCCTCTATCCCTCCCTAAAATCTGGGAGAAATTATTAAGATTAGAAACTCCCTCAACCCAAACTGTGTAAAACAGAGACATTTGGTTTGGGGCATTCTTTGACTGGAAGAAACTATGCAGCCCTTCAGCTGTCTAGCAAGGGCTTGGATCATCCTCTCCTGGGTGCTGTTCTGCAGATGTGAAATTAAAAGACCAAGAAGATGCGAGTGAGAAGCTTTCAGAATAGTTCACAGTTTCTTTTGAAAGGAAGTTTTACTAAACTCTTCTAAAAATTTGTTGAAATTTTTTACTTTTTTCCTAACAATTACTTTTGTATCACTACAAAAAACAGTGCACCTGCTTCTTTGCCTTCTGCACTGTTAAAAGACAAACAAAAAAAAAAAAACACACCAAAAGACACCATTTGTCTGCTCAGGAGAAAAAAAAGGCTTATATCTACCCATGTTTTAACCAACTGATACTAGCTGCTTCCAACTTCACTGATCCCACCAAGCTCAAACTGCCCTGAAGCTCCATTTTGACAAGAAACCCTTCTTAAGCACAGGGAAGCTTAAAGTCTAGCTCAACAGAAATGCAGCAGAATATCAAACACGTTTGTGAGAAGGGGCTCTTCCAGGTGTGTGGTCAGAAGATGAGAAATACAAAGTGCACCAAGCAAAAATTTGGGTAACTGTAACTATTTCAAGTCTAGGCCAACTGTAAGACTCAACAGGTTTAGAAAACACCCCTAAACTTACTGTACCATCATACTTACATTTACTTTTAATAACTTGCTGTTCAGAGATGAGTTTTCCAATAGTTTTCTTTTCCTATGTCTGTCTGATGTAAAGGCTGAACTGTTGGAAAGTAATTAAAGGAGGTTACTTACTCTAAAAATAAAAATATTGCATGAATTGGACAACAGGTAATCATCCTAATGTTTAACACAGTGGTTACATCTGCTTAGTTGTCATTAAAACAGCAAAGAGCTTCCCAATTGCAACATAGACTTTTCCATGTCTTAAAACAGACTGAATCTCCCTCAGAGTACAGACACACATCTTATTTTCAACACTACACTAATGTCCAAGTTAACTGCATTAAGTCATGCATGCCACAGCATGTGTGCCTAAGAGTGGCCTTATTCGCAGGGTAATTTCATCTAACATATCAACCTTTTTCCATATTCAAAGGAATACTCAATACAGAATTCACCATAAAATTCTTCTGTAAGAAAATTCATCTCAGCCTTTAGAAAGACAACTTCAAAAAAATCAGGACAAATTAAAGTTACCAAAAAAATCAAAATTCTCTCGAGTGCTAGTACTTATGTATTATAGCTGACTTCTACTTAAATAAAAGTACATGAGGTTATAACATTTGTGTAACATGAAGTTGCAAGAACAATTAGTTATTCTTTTCCACATCACTGGAAATTACTGGCCCCTCAATGCCACCAGTTTGTGACTTCTCTCTAATCCAACAGCAAAATCCTAACTTGTTCCAGATTTTAGGTAGGGTCTTTTGTTTGTTGTTTGGGTTTGGTTCGGTTTCAGGGTTTTTTTCATTTTTTAATTATGAAGTCCTCCCAACATTCAAAACCTGTCATTTCACACAACAGAAGCCTCCATGCTATTATTTACCTCCCAAAGAGTAAGATCTTCTGGACATTTCCAAAATACTAATGTGCACTTTTTATTACACTTAAACACCTTTACATCTCACTGCATGCCTGAGAAGCCCATCAAAAGAGAGACAGGAAAAGAATGAGAATGTTACTACTACCTACAGAGTGACACACTTAACTCCTGGAGGATCCAGAGACTTCCCAAAAATCACAGCAATTTCTCAGCAAGAGTCCTGTTTGAACTCTGGGTCATTCACATGTATTTGGAAGCACCACATGTACACGTGCTTCTACTTCACAACAGGCAAGATTTCCAGGCAAACTGTGAGAAGTCTATTTGCTATCTAGCACTGGCCACAGCATCTGCATCACAAAGAATGTATTATCTACTTTTCAGTGGAACAGTGCTAAATAAAGGCAAAGACATGTATCTTCTGTACAATTCCAAGTTCATAAGCCTTCTTAATCTTTTTGTTTGGAAACCAAACCATGCAATTAATACAAAGACTACTTCCACCTGCATTCACCTGCATTTCTCTACTCCAGAAACCATTCTGGTTTTGACAAAACTAGGATTCTCTTATGGAAATTCTTTCATTTATATGCAAAAAGACAATTAACAACATACACGGTATCACACACGTACAAGGACCACAATATATAAATATGTATATACATATAAACAAGAAATACCACTTAAATGATGCAATATTACAAGTCCACCCAAAGCTCTTCGAATGTAAACAAACTACTTACTTTTCCAAGTTCTGAAGGTGCTCTCTGACCTTCTGTACCAGGCCCAGCTTGGTATCATTGACTACAAAATCATCGCAGCGATAACTGCAAGAAAAACATCAGAATGTGCAAAGGATTTCAATGAAGTACTCCAAAAGAGCCATGCAAGTCTACGTGTGGGAAGCACTGAAGTGATTCAGTGGAAGATTACAAGGGGAACAGGGGAGACACCACCAGCATACTGAGCTTGGTTCCCTCTGAAAACTACCCTATAGCTAGAGAAGGTACAGGTACTATCTTATTACATGTTTTTTCTTCTAGCTCAGTTCTTTATTAGAAGCCAAAAGCATAATGTACTGCTTGTCCCAATGCAGAATTTCCATTCAACAAAAATTCAAACATACATTGTAAGCAAAGGCAGCATTAGTAGATAATCCACAAAAGATTTATCAGAAAAGATCAACTGACATCAGGTAAACAGAAGACAAAGGTTTTATTAATGTATAGCAAAATCAGTGTAAAGCCATCACTAAAACCTGAGATGCTGAACAGATATACACACAATGTAAAAGTTTCTCCTACTAAAAAGACCAGTGAAAACAAACTAAGAGATTACACAATTTGTCCAAAGTCACACCAGAAGTCTGGGGCAACTCACACCTCGTGCTTTAAGCACAAATGCCATGTCAATCTCTCATGTAGTTTTTATATATACAGAAAACTGAAGCTCACATTTTGAGCTTTTTCAGGATAGTGTGAAAGAGTAACTGAGCTGAAAAAGAGAGAAGCTGATCCCCACAGTGCCTCAAAGCAAATGTAAAGTGAAGCCAAACCAAAATGTCCTCTCAGCAGAAGCAGTGTTACAAAAATCTACAATCCTATAATGGTCTACAATAATCTCACACTTTCCAAGAAGCGAAGATGTTCACTATGATTTAATATTCAAACTGTAGGGTCATAACACCTCACACAGTGCACAAAGGCAAAGCTTATAGACCATTTCTAAGGGGGGTGGGGGTGGGGGGGTGTCTTTCATGGAATGCTGGAAAAAACCCACACCTTATTCCACTATTTTCCTGAGTATATGTAAATCCAAAGTGCACACGTCAATTTGAAGAAATGAGAGTAGCAAAGCAAACTGTTACAAGAACACTGTTGCAAGACAGCATTAACTTCTGCTGCTTTGCTGTGTTTTAAAACCCTCACAAAAAGAGAGAATGGAAGTCCCAAAGTGATGTGGACCCTTCTTATTCATGCTCTTTCTTTCATTTGTGAAGGAAAGACAATGCCTGTACGTAGGGGTGGGGTAGCAGAAAGGGGGGGGGGGGGGGGGGGGGGGGGGAGGAGGAAAGACAAAAATCCCTCTAAACCTAGAACCAGAAACGCTGCAGTCAGTAAGGAAGCCCAACCCTGCAGAATCCACACCTGCACGTTGGTAAATCACGAATTCTGTGTCTCAAAGGAGGCAGTCAGGAGCCGCAGAGGACGTTTCACAGTACTCCGGCAGGGTTAGCCAAGAGCTAGATAACCCCTATTCTGGCATGAGAAACAGGAAGGCAAGAAAAGACTTACCACCACTTGCACCAGCTCTTTTGAGAGCACCGTGACAAAAAGGGAGCAGAGACTTGTCACAACTTCCCGTCCCCCACACCCCACAAAGGTAACAGCTCCGAGCAGTGTTTGTCAGCCCCGGGCTTACTGTGAAGCACCAAACTGCAGCTTCAGATTCTGGCAGGCAACCGAACGCTTCCTGTGAAGAAAACTAACTCACTTCAGATATGTTTAATATCAGGACTGTAGCTCCTTCTCTCCTCTCCCTTTGGCACAGGACTGACTCAAATGTGAAATACATCCTCATCGTCTCCTATTACTCCTCTGCTGGAGCAGATCCGTGCTTCGTAAGTTAATGAAGCTATTAACTTCAGGCACAACTGGAATTTACAACATTCTTTGTTGCATAAATCTGTGAGGTAGTTGAAAGGCAACAGTATTGCTTGTGTTAATTCAAACACTGAATCCTTGAAGAGACTACAGTAAAGGCCCTTGCCACCGAAAGGAGTCTGTAAGACCAGTCTGCCCAGGATGTCTGTGGACTTTTGCCTCCTTAGAAGATAAATTAATACAACTCTAATGATTTCCAAGCACTGAACACAGCAGTTATGGATACTTAAACAAGATCTAGAAATTATTAAGATAGCTACTGCCAAATAAAATTATTTAACTTTTTTCAAAGATTGCTACAAACCTAGTGAGTTTGGGAGGGGGAAGACGTCTGTAAACATGTTTATTTTTCAGCCATGTTTTCAGTGCATCTATTGACCTACACCACCCAGTGAAGTGTTCCTGCATTTGCCACTCTCACAGGACACTACACCTCAAGGACAACCATCAGAGCAAACTACCCAGGCTGAGAGGTAAATAATGGTGCAAGCTGATACACTACAGTCCAACTCCTTCTTAATATCAAGCACCCAGGTATACCAGCACAGTTACATTGCTACTCTAGTTGTGTAGCTACTAAAGTTTATAAATGGGGAATGAAAGCTTCTATGCCAGCTTACTGCTGAAAGATGATATAGATACTTGCTCCCATGCCATAAAGATTGTGTTAACCTTATTTTTAGTCTGATCTCACATACCAGTTACATCTTTACATAAAATTGCAGATTAGCACTTTCCCCAAGATGGAGGAATAAAACTAAATACATCATTAAATGTCACGGTCCTTACAACAGTGGAAAAGTAATTTTAAGATTCACTTGAAAACAAGACAAGATTCCTCTACTTCTCTTTTTAACAGGCAGATTTTTTAAACCACCTCTCTTGCAGCATTTCCACAAGAAATAACAGCACTACTACCAATCTATTTTGGATAAATGAAGTAAACAGCCTAGGAAGTAGTTTCTGCTTTAATAGCTTAGAATTTGTTAAGCGCACACACCTTAAAAGTAAACTGCTGAGACATTACTTCCTATATGCAAAACTAACATTCAAACCAGATGTTTGTGATCCTCAGAATTATCACAAATTAACAGTACACCTTTTCGCATCCAGGGATTCTACAATACACTTTTAACAGCAATTGTACGGAACAAATTCTGTGCTTTGGGGAGGGTGCCTTATATGGATCAGCACAACTATTTTCCTCTGCACACTTTCTATTTTTAACATCTCTGCCACCTCCGAGGCCTGGTCTTTTCTGGCCTCCTTTGCTGCTAAAATGGCAGCAAGCCATTGAAGGTATGCGCTGCTCTGGGAAACACATACTTAGTGCTGGCTGTTTCTGTAGGTTGCAGAACTTCATGCTATGTTTAAAGGCCCTGATTAGATTTGAAGAATTACAAGAAAAATTATGAAAATCCAAATTTCCTTAGTTGTGCTAACACCTTATATGAGTAAACTAAGAACTCAAGTTTTTCGATAAAAGGCTTTTTACCTTCTTTAATTTCCACTGACTGTAGAATGCAAAATAAAGGTCCAAAGCAATCGCATTCTTGGATGCTGATGTGCTAGCACAGTAAATCTGTTTTTTAAATAGAACCACCATCACTAAAAGAAAGACTAAAAGATTATTTTTTTTAATTCCTTGACACTTAAACACTTGGGGGGGGTGGGGGTGGTGGTGCAGACATTAGCACAACCATGTCCCTTTAGGAGATAACAAGGAGGCTAATGGATCAGAAATCTGACCTGCAAATTGTGTCTAGGATTAAATGAACTCGGGAAACATACTATGCAAATACATAAACAGAACAGCCTTTCTTCTTCTGTGCTAACCAACTGTCTGTGCACTAGCACAGAGAAAGCAAATTTACAAGAGTCCTCTTTCAGGAAACCTATTTCTGAAAGCAGGCTTCTTACATGTATCGTTTTACTTCTGCACAGAGAAACCACCACTGACACAGCAGGAGAAAGCATCGTACAATAGCCTGAAGAGAAAAGAGATCTGTGCTTCTTGTAAACTCTTTGTGCTTAGTACTTTAGAACTAACTGAAAGGCTGATTAACTCCAAAAAGTGGAATTCTGTTTTTCTCAGTGCTTAGGGCCTCAAACATAATTCAGTCTGAATATTCAATATTGCATCTACTGTCTCAGAAGTGACCAAATAATCAAGAAGAGAGTTGTACTCTCATAATAAATAGAAGGCTAACATTCTCTCAACATTTTTCACTGTCAAGACTGAACAGGTGGACATAGAAGAAAGATGAAAACCCTCTGGAAAGCAAACACCTACTTGCCCAATACTTAATGATACCTCAAGCATGCCTGTAATTTTTCAAAACATTAGTAGATTCACAAATACAATAAAAACCTCAGATAACCATCATCCTACCAGAACTGAAACATTTTCCTCTCAAAGCCATGTTGAAAGCTTGTGATCACATAAAAGAAAACATACACACCTAGACTTCCACTCTGAAATACAATTAATGGAGACTGCTTGATCTGGTTTTGGCTTACAGCAAGATTGCATGTGAGCTAGAAACAAAATTCAATAAACCAGGGTAGCTTCAAAAGTCACATAGTATTTCTTCCCCTTGGACTGACAAGAATAGCTAAGGCAAACCCTGGACTGTGCTCTCATGACTGCATGAAAGTTTATGACATGGCCAAAGAAAAGCAAAGGATTAAATGCCTTCTGCTTCAAAAAGAGCTCATAGAGGCCTGTTCACTGCTACTATCTTGCAAGCTAAGGAACACAGTAAATAGGAATCCATAGGATAAAAATAGAACATGAATATTCTACTTAACTCTGTGCAGTAAGCAAAATTGCAAATAAAAATATAAAAGCCAGCACTGCATCAAAATATCTCCATTATTTTTCAGCAGCAGAAAAAATCAATTAAGTCTTAGGATGGTATTTTCTTGACTTTCGAATTACTGTCGTTGCCCACATTGCTAACATAAAATACTGATCTGTAAATAGAAGTTCACTTAAAAGAAATATCATTGCATAAACATAGCACTGTCCACTGCATTTATGTTTACACTGAAGAAGCTAACAAATAAAATTTCAAAATTCAGTCTCCACAGTAGCTAGCTATGACTTGAATTCACCCAACTATTTGCTTTAACTGGCAAGCACTGTTTGACAGCAGCCCCTACAGTACTGTCTGGAAAAAAAGGGGCAGAAGCTGGTCTGAATGCTTTCTGCTTCATCTTTACATCTGAGCTTATCTAAGCTCACTTCCACTGAAAAAATTGGGTGCAGTAACAAATCTAGGTATCTTTTTCCGATTATCAGGTGGGGGAAAACTGGAATACCCTAAATGAAAGCAAAGAGACACTGCCTTTGAAACTTGCTCAGCTTCACATTAGCACGAGAGTTATAATCTGTTCCTGAATGACACACAACAGGAACTCCCCAAGGCAATGCTCTCTACAATTAGTTCCAGTTCATCCACAGACAACTCAGCCTTCCATTTGATTGCAGCAGAAAAGACATCACATGTTAAAATGCTTCTCATCTGTCCTACCACAAATATGCTGTGAAACACCAACAAGCTTCCTAAGAGCATGCCTACCTGCTCCTCACAAGCATAGTTTGTTTCAGTAATAGATCCCATAGTCCTCAGTTTGGCTGTGGCCATTTTACAATTCCCCTGCTGGCTTTGGGATAAGGTCGGCAGGGTGCTCTGACTTGCTCCTAGTATAACTCATCAAGCCTCAGCAAGTTGGACATTCTGTTTGTCATAATAAATGGAGATATAATCATGACTTCAAATACCCTGCTGAAATTCCTCCACACGTTATTACCTTCAGCATGACTAGGAGACAAGTCATACTTCAAATAAAAAAAAAAGCTACAATGTAGATCTCAGTTATCAACTGCATTTATCAGGAAAGTGGAATTAGCTTCCCACAACTGTTCCAATGCTGATAACCTGTGCGTACGTATGACTTAAGAAAAATGCGTTCTAATGCATTTCTAATGCCTTCACATAGAAGCAGATAAAAATGCTGGTCATTTAAATAAAATGTATATACAAGCAAAATCAACACACATCACAAAGCTACTCAAACCTTTCTTCTATGTTTAACATCCGTAAAGCTGCATGCACCATCTTGAATAATTTTTGAGTTGCTCCAAACAAAATTTATTCAGGGGAGACCACGTAACTGTGATTTTACTTGCAGGGGATAAAAATATTGTTACAGAAGTATTCTCCATAAAACTAGATACCCAAACTTCAGCAAACCTGATGAAGTACACAAAAGATACCCAATTATTTGAATAAAATACCCATCAGTGAAGATGTATATTCAGTAATTTTACAAAACGGTAACACAGATTTCCCTGAGATTTGCGCTGCTCAAATCCTGCACTGCCACACTGCACAAGTAACAACATACATGGGAAACCATGAAGTTAAGAGGAAATGGGGAAGCACCTATCAACAGTTTTGCTTGGGGGTGAAGAAGGTGAAAGATGCTGAACACACAGAAGCATTGCTTTCAGTAGACTTTCAGTCTTTGCTCTCTGAGGAAGATGGGGAACCCAACATTAACAACGTAACTATTAAATCTCCCTAAACAGTGCTCATATCTCATCCCAAGCAACTGATAGAATAAATCAGCCCAGACCATTCTTCTGTGAAAAGAATCACTTCTGTGATGCTGCAGCTTAATCTTGCCACAGAGTTGATGCTGCTTCCCAACAGGATTCATCCTTTTTCCAAACTCATACAGGCTGTACCAAATCTCCAAAAGAAAGAAGCCTTCCTTTCAGAGTGAAGAAAAAAAATCAGCATTGGGAAAAAACCCAAACAAAACACACACATACACACCTCTTGGGCAGGAACTATAGTGTATTACTTTACTTTCTGATATTCTGTCCAATAAAGGATATATGAAAGGCTCACCAATTTGATGGAAGGAGTAACTACAACCAAACAGCAGCTTTTGCAATTAAAAGGTTAGATTTTCAACGTACCCCAAAGCAAAGAGCAGCATATCCAAACCACATAAATAGCGTTTATTTCAAAACATTTCTGTTAAATCAGTTGAAATGCAGTTTAGTCACAATCAGTTCTACAATACACATGCAGAAGCAGAGGGTTATTTCATAAGCTGTTTTTAAACAGCCAGGTATGGAAATCAAGATATGAAGTGCTCAAAAATGTGTGAAAAATGTTTCACAGTAGTCTACAGTTTTCACCTTCTAGTAGGTAAAAGTTTTCAAATTACAGCGTTTAAACCCTTACCAGTATGTACTGTAACTACTGCAATCCATACACACAGTATGCTGAACTTTGTCCTGTTTTTCTGTTTTCTTATGATTGGTCATAGGAATCTGTGCATCTTCATAATGCTTTTTTGCATGGCCATTCACATATCTAAAATAAATGAAAAACAAAAAGTCTTATACTTTTAAACAGTTACTTAACCAACATTCACTGAAAGTAAGAAAAAAAGGCAGCCTAATAATCATCCAGTATTTAGACAGGCATTAAAATAGACAATTCACCTGTGTGAAAACATTGGTTAAATTTTCTAACTTTTTACCCCTTTACTCTCCCACACTGTAGAAATTTCATCTCTCCATCTCCTTCACAGCAACCACAAACTGGCATCCCTGTACCAAACCCCAGGATCTGGGCCCTTAACAGACTGATGCACCTTCGCAGCAAAGAAAATTATTAGCTCCCTTTTTCCATGCCTGTAATGTCATTAGTTCTCCACATTGCTTTCCCATATACTTTTCTTACAGCTCTACTTTTTCCTCCACTCAACACTCATCGTGTTTGTGATTACTTTAACAGCGTGCTGATCCATTTTCAGTTTTCCCATTCTGCAGCACGATTTAGTAATAGAGCATTCTACATTTTATGAAGTTTGTTAATTTGAAAGGCTCTAGTGCTTGGGGTCACATAACTGAAAAAGAAATCTAAAATCCTACAGCTCTTTTGCTGACACAATGAGCATTTTCACACTCAAAATCTGAAATCTACAAAATTAAGCATCTTTCATTTAAAAAGTGTCATTACAAATGCAAGAGCCCTAAGTATCAGCTGAAAATCATTTAGACTTAGAAGTGCATGGCCAGACCTCAGGTGAATTCCCTCCTCCCCCATTTCTTGCTTGTCGAACTCCGTAACACTACCAGACAGGAACTCTGGACATGCTCCACATGAAGGTCTTCCTAGTCTGCACTTGTTCTCACATGCAGGTGTAAACAGTTCTGCTAACGCAGCTGTGCTTGTTAAGGCACTGAAGCCACTGGGTTACTGACATTGCTGTGCTGGCAGAATCCTGCAGCAATTATGTCATAACCCAAATGAGACAGTTGTGCTTGCAGGAGTTCATTTTCTGCCTAACAGTGCAAATGACAGGTTTATAAAGCTATGCTTCCACCAGAAACGCTCTGCTGCTATAACATGGTCAGTAACGTTCCCAAGGACTCTAACCTGGAGGATGTACTTCAAGAGCTGAAAAGCTCTATTTCTCTTCCTTCGATCTCAAGCATTATCTGAACAGAAGAATATGCTGTGTGATTTCATGTTCAGAACTACTCCTGTTACAAGGTATATTACATTCTTTTCATTCAACTATTTTCCATTCTAAGGATGGGAACAGTTTGGCAAGTCAAAACTGCATAAATAACCAACTCAATGTCTACTAACTGCACACAAGAAAGGTCATATGTGGACAGCAATATTTATTAAAAATTAGTAACAAGTAAAATATTCTATTTATTTCACACCATCACATAACATGAAGTAGCTCCCCTTCTCTTAGCTCTCACAAAATACAAATTTATAAAATAAATGAATAAAAAGAGAAATAAAGGGGTTTGTGCTGAAAACTCTGAAAGAGACATCATTAAAACTGTGGCACTTACTGCTATCCAGATCAAAGAAACAAAACCTGGAGTTTACTGAATCCACTTTAGAAGACAAAGTCACTAAGTTTAATGATGCTTTTCCAGAATAAAAGCACACCAGCACAGATGCTACCATACAGATGAAAACGTGTTCACATCTCAGATACTGTCTAAATGTCAACACTAACTCATTCTCATTAATATGTGCATCTCAAGCATTTCTGTAGCAGCAAATTTCAACAATTATCCTGACATAAATAACAGCATTGACTCTATCATTCCTCTACAAATTCTTTTGGTGTACTTCAACTAACACAGACAAAAAAAAACCAGGTGTACTCTGAAGGAGTTCTGATGGTAGCTAGTCCTTATATGTTATGGCAATAACATCTTCTACAGAATGGAACTTTACAATAATCCACTGAATCAGCAGTTCTCCAGGCACTTTTTGAGTTGAGTAATCCCATTCACCGTACACTTTTCTTTTGGAAAAAAAAAAAGTTAAGTATAATCTCTGGACTCTCATAATGTAGTAAAGAAGTGTGTTTCATATAAACATATAGTGTTAAATGAGATCATGAAAGGTTTATTCCAGGGAATTATAAGGCTTTCAGGAAAATTTCAGATAAATTGTCTCAGAGTCAAGGAACAAAGGAAAAAGATAAAGGTCTGATTAAAAGATTTGCACACTGACACTTTGTACCCACCTTCCACAATGGACACTTGAGCACGTCAGACAGACCCACGGACTTTTATTTGACCGGCACACTATAAAAGATTTAAATAAAAAAAAAAAGCGTCAAATGTATTGGCCCTGATATTACAGTTGTATAACACATCCTGAGCACTAGCAACAGCTCTGCTGACTCCACCTTAGCAGCACAGTTATATAAAATAGCCAGTCATGTTCATTAACCTATATTAAGGACTAAACTAACAGACAGAAGAGCTATTGACACTAAAGCACTTTAGCCTTCTCCTGGCTTGGGTTTTAGCCACAGGCTACACATTTACCTGTCACTTCCCATGAAATATTTAAATTATTTTGTTTGTATTACATCCACATGAGGTCTACTTGATTTTGAAATACAATACAGAAATATCACAAACACAAGTAGTAAAAACACTGGTAGAAGTCTAAAAGCCTTTCTTTTGGATTTTAATAAGGCAGTCCACCGAACACAGGGAAAAAAGCTACTTCACTTCTGCTTTGTAAAACTTATTATACAAGATGCCATTTTAAAGAAAATATTGCAAGAAAGCTTGGAAATCTTACAAGAAGCACACAGAATAAATTACTGTGCAACGCATGATAATACACACCATTTATACAATACATATTCTTATGCTGCAGTGCTGGTAAAGGCTTTATCCATAAAGATTTTAACCTTCCAGTCACACACAAGAAGCCGAAAGGTTAAAATGTAACGCAGTGCTAAACTTCCCAATCCATTCAAACCATCAGATGTTACCTAAGTTTTTAGCTGTCTTCCAAGTCTAGAAAACTTAAATTAAACCATCATGGATCTTTTTAAGCTAAATGGCTTAAAGGGAAAGAACGGTGGATACTAGAAAATAATGAAACACCATCTCAGGTGTCACAGAAATGGGATAATCCCAACTCCTACCTCAACCCAGTAGCAAAATCTGCAAATTCAGATTAGAAACAAAATCTCAGTATATAACCCATGTAGGCAGAACACAGTAAAACAGGCAAGCAGAGCAAAATTTCCATTAGTCAAGTCAAGAAAACCGTATATACAGCTTTATAAACAATAGCCATTTTGGACCTACACTAAACTGATATTGAACTCTCAAATTTTGAGAGGAATTCCTCTTTGGATCATGTCATTGAAGGAAGGATGCTATGATATACGCTTAGATCTGAATGAAGTAAAATTGTTAACTGCTATCCATTATCACAGAATTTACTGAAATAGCATTACGCTTTCAAATACCCAACTAATATGATGAGAAAAGAAAAATAAAACGCTAAGTGCACTTCTGCAATGGCAGAAAACAACCATAAAAAGAAAATTATCCCCAAAATACAAAAGAGTATGATGCCACCTAATTTTTCTACCCACTATAAATAACTGCTCCTTGGAGCAGCCAGTCAAAAGTGTCACAAAGGAAAAACAAGACATCAGAAACATGACTGTCTACCTGTAAGGCCAGGGGGAAGAAGGGACAAAGTGAAGTAGATTAAATCCTAGCATAATGAAAATCTATTATATTGTTATTTATTGTGGAAAAGCCTCAGAACAACCTTCTATCTGGAGTCACACCTGAGAAAAAGGAACTGGGGAAACTGAAGCATGCACAGAAGCTGCTCCAGGGCAGGATCACCTAAGCAGGCTAATACAGACTTCCAGAAAAACTCAAAAATAGCTATCAAACCATGGTACATATCAAACTGTTAAGATCAAAGACTATCAGAGAAAAATCAAGCTAACAAACGTGAAACAAGTTTATCAAATTAAAAAGAAAAAGCAAGGAGGGGGTCAATTTTTAATCAGGAGAAAAGCGATTAGCTTAGCTGTTTCAAAGAGCTAATAATCTTCTCCATTAGATTTCACCTTTTTTATTTCAATCAGATGGAAAAAATGAACTAGAAAACAGTGCTTCCTTAAGAATTGTTTTCTGGATTTGAATTCATTATTACAAGTAGTTGTATTTCAATTCACAGGCCCAGTCCAAGGAATGTTTTAAACTAAGAATTTTACTGTGTTTGCTGGAAAAAAAAGCACATTCCGCAGAAATCTTATTTAAAGCAATTACTTTAAACTCTTTAGTAAAAAAGACTCCAGAATTGTTTTCTTCAACTGCTGCAATTATTACTTTATTTGAGAAACACATTTTTCTCACAGGTCTCAGTTTCAGGTTTCAGCTTTCCAAAACCAAATTTTCCTATTTCTAAAGTTGATGGGTCCCCACAACTATGATGGTAATCTTGCAGTCTTGCAAAAGGACAGCTAGGTAGAGCTTTCATGTCAAGTTAGAAAAGTGGAAGAAGTTTGTCTAATTTGACCAAACACTGTCGAGAAAATCAACATTTGGCACTGGCAACCAGAAGAGAAATGGAAGACCTTAAATAGCCATCATCAGTTAAAAATGGACTGAATGAACCACCGGTCTAAACTGATACGATTTTATTTTTCTGAATCACACAAACTGAAAATTTTAGAAATTAATGAGAAGGAAACAGAAGTCAAAACTATTCACACACTTAAACACAGCTTAAGTGCTGCATGAACAAACCACTACCCTACACTTTCCTTGCCAGGAACACAAAACAGTCTTCTAGCATTAAAATCCCAGCAGAAATCTCCCACTTTGAAATGACATTTTCGCTTTCACTACTTTATCATCTGTGGACAGAACCGGTTCTCAACCAGTAGGTCAAAGCATTATGATGCAAACTGCTAGTCTTACTTTTCACCATGTGCCAGACAACTACAGTTTCACATCCAGGTATTTTAAATACCTGCACTGCTTGCTTGTCAAGTGTTAAATTATACTGAAGCAGTGCTCAGTCTGCAGCGTTGCCACCAGGTTTAAGTGTTCTGCACAAAGCCAACAACTAAGTCCACCACTCTGCACAATGCCAAAAAAAACCCCAAAAAACAGCATCCACAAAAATTTTCCATCTTTCATATCAGGGAATAGGAAAAGATGGCTCATTTGTTTGCTTTAACTTTTAGGAAGAACTTTGTTCCAATTGCATCACATTAGAAATGTGTAGTTTATCTCCTACACAAACATCTCCTCCCACAAAGAACTCAAATAACACAGAAGTGACTCCCACTAAGATTAAACACAGAAGCCAGTATTAAATTTGTGACCTACAGTTGCTCTGCTCTGAGAGGATTACTCAAATTGATTTTTTTAAAGATTGTTGAAGATTTCAATCTGTATTTCTCCAAGGTTGGCTTTTTAGATACCTGCATTAAAGCTTGGCTCTCTAAGTATTCCTCAATTCAGATCTTGAAGCAGCTACCATCTGTTACTTACTATTAATAAATTAAATTAGGCTGGGAGTTTCAGGCCGTAGTCAGGGCTCTAACAAGACAGGCACGGTGGAACACACAGCAAAAGTGCAGTCACTGCCCTGAACTGCTTCTAATCTAAATGAAAGGTAGACAGTTTGGCTTCATGTGCGAAGAAAGGGCATGTTATTCCTTTCAGATGTGGTACTGACATGAAGGCACTGGGTTTAAAAGTAGACCAGAAACAAGAGACATAGATCCATAAATCCCTTCTCAATTTAAAGCACATTACACAGCCCTGGAACTTGGCCCTTAAAACAGACTTGGGTGTTCAGGACTTTCGGGTCAGACAGTTACACTGAGTAGTGAAGAAAGACTCTCAAACCCAATCTGCACAGGTACATATGTCTTCCCTCAATAATCAAGATTGCAACTGGGATTTGGGTTTTTATTTTTTTTAGTGCTATTTAAAAAAAGAGGAGGAGGGGTGCACTACATTAGCACACCCTAGTTTGGAATAAAATAGGGACAACAAACATCTTAACCGCATTAAAAACCCCTTAATTATCTGTGTTTGTTATACGTTATTTACTGGCATACAGGCTAAGGAACATGGGCTGCTCTCTCAGCTTGAACCACTGCCTGCTGCAATGGTTACCAACTGTCTCATTTTGCTTTATTTTTAGAATAGCTTCAAGTGGTTAGGCAAAGATACTAACATGTCAAAAGAAAAGAGAAAGCAAGTCTGCAATGCTACAATGCTGTCTGAAGCAGTAAGTCATTTGCCATTTTACATCAATAACAGGTTATTCAGAAGCTTAGAAACGTAATTTTTCATCACGTAACAGCAAGGGGAAATATTATCTTTTACAGAATAATTTCTCCAAGTGAAATCTGAATATTCCTTTGTTATACAGCCTACAAAGCCCTCTGTAAAGGAAGAGGAATATCAGCCCATCCTCAAGAGAACAAACAATCAAACATCACTACATACAGATTCATACATAACTATGGGAACATTCAGAGCCATCCCTTCAGCTTCCACTTTCTGTAAATCATCCTGATAACGTTCATCGAGTTATGCCAAGTAGAATGACTAAGATATGGCTAATCAGTTTGGCACTCTTATCACAGGGCCCCCACCCCATCTCACCCTAATGATCACTCACATAGGTACTTCTGAATCTTGACTTTTTTTTTTCCTTATTGAAAACTGATTCCAAGTGCAGTCTTGTGAAGCATGAATGCTCCTGGCAAACACGGTATTCCTTACAGAACAAAGCTGCAGATTTCCACTGTAGGAAAGTGACAACTCTGTAGAAGTATACAAACAACCTGCGAAACTAACAGTTTTGTTTAAATAGCACACTGTGTAATTTAGAAACTGGCAAAAGAAAAAAGAAGCAGGAAGAGGAGGAGACAAACAGGAAGCAGTTTCTGTAAGGCAGCCAAGTTAAGAAACCTGCAAGATACAGTGTCCACCAGAGACCTGGCAGTAGCACAGCCATGTGATCAACACAAACTGGCGACTTCGCCAGGCACAGGAGCACAAGTGACCTGAGGCCATAGCTATTACAGAACTGTGCTTATGTCCAAGTTTTAAAATAGTCCTTTACTACAGCACTAAAGAAAAGGCCATAAAGTGTCAGCCCAGTAAGAGCAATACTTGGGTCGTTCTGTAAAAAGCACTCTGAATGGAAACAAGATTCGGGTCACTAAACTATTGCCAATAGTCTCCACAGCCTTTACAAAACAGCCTGGACTTCATTCTCAAAAGGAGCTGTACGAACACTACTATCTTACTTGTATAATTATACAGTTAAGCTACAATAACATAATGACCTGCACAGAAATATCTTGCGACTAAGTACCTTTTTTCAGTTTATGCCAACATAGTAGGTCAGCCATACTGACACCAGCTGAACTGAAAGGGGACACTATTGCTCCTGTCAGCACCCGCAGAAGGAACAGTATTTACATGGCTGTGCCTGCATTGCTACACTGACACTGTGCCGAGCAAATCGTCCCACCAACATAAGCACTTGGTGACAAACGTATATATGCTACATATGTACAGCATGCTGTATGTGTAGCATGTATACACACTGTATGCATGTGCGTATACACACACGCATCTCAAACCAAAAAAAGCAATACTACTGTTTATGTAT
Organism: Athene noctua; assembly: GCF_965140245.1. NCBI lineage: Eukaryota > Metazoa > Chordata > Aves > Strigiformes > Strigidae > Athene > Athene noctua. The sequence goes on along the minus strand of NC_134049.1, from coordinate 19,528,910 downwards.
TCAAGAGAAAGATATTTACTTCTCCTTTCCCATACCTTTAATTTAATTTTGCCTAACAATCCCTCAGTGCCCTGTTGAACTAAAATTTGGTAGCATGACAATGTTACTCTACAATTTGGTCCTAAAAACCTGACAAATGCAGCACAAGCGAGCTGGGCAGCCTCCATTAACAACATATGAAGAAAAATGCAGCAACAACCTGCATACCAAAACGTGAAACCCCTGCTATGTAAAACCCCTGCTTCGTGAAACACAATCCTTCTCCCTGTGATAATCAGACCTAAAAGCTGACTCCTCCAAAGATCTGGAAGTAAAGGTGAGAAAAACTTGCAAGCAAAAATCCTGGGAAACAATCACAAGTGGTGGAAATACAAAACTCTGCACATTTAACCAAAATTATGCAAACCCCTTTAGCAGCAACATCTCAAATGCGAAGTTTTTCAGTCACAGGATTCAGGGCATTTCTCAGAGAGCCCACTTGCATTTTACGGCTGAACAATGGAGAATAAGACCAAACAATTCACCAAAAGAACTTTATCAGCATAGATCAGAACTGAGCCTTCTAGCCCTAACACCTTAGTGCTTTATGTCGTTTTACTTGCAGGCAAGGGTAAGACATCCCAAAACTCCACACAAAACTTTTAAGGTGACTTGCCAAAACAGCTCTGAATCAAACACCTACAACTTCCCATATGCAATATACAAGAGGTATCAGGCACCTGTGAGAGTCATCTCTGAAAGCTGGTATTCTAAGTAGGGAATTACATTAGCCTACCAGAAAATTCAAAGGAGACAACCATGTCGGATGTGGTCCCTCCTCCTCTAGGCTTATATGCCGGGGCTGCAAAAAGACTGCCCACCACTGGAATTTACAGCTCAAACTCCCTCTGGACGCAGGCATATCTTTTCAAAGACTGAATAAATCAGCTGAGGAGTTTTGTCCACACAATTCTCATTCGTTCAAGACATGAATCCCTCAAGTTTCATGCCTACCCTTGGAAGACCTTCCTTCCAGACTACTCCTAAGTGCTGAGGGAGGACCGACAATTCCTTCTGTTAAAGGGAGCACTTCCCACGAGTAAGTAGTTATTCAGGGGAAGAGTGAGACAAAGCAAGAGAATGTGTGACTTTCACCAAGCCTAGCATTTACAGCTTTTACCTAGGCTGCAGTCTCCGCAGCAATGAATATCCATGTATTCTACATTCAAAATCCACGAGATGAAACATTCAGTCATTAGAACTGAGACCGAAATCAAGTATTTCCCACTTACAATGAACTGTCCAAATCACAACATTACGGAGCCATGTGCACGCTTTCCTTTTGGCCCATAAACTTGGTTATAAACCAGCATATACAATAAAACATCTCCTCAGGGCAGAAATTTGAATCAGATCATCAGTCAAGACTACAGGATATCTGGATATGTGCAGAATTGGAGACTGGCACTGAAAAAACACTTTATTAGCAGAATCAAATAAGTCTAAAAAAAATACAGGTGTCCTCCAAGGTAAGTCAGTATTTTTACAGACAGCATGTAAAAATTCCTAACAGGCAATGTAAGTTACTTAGTGCACATGTATTAACACAACTGATCACATTCCCAGTTTTTGACTTTCTATTCTTTTCTGCATTTAAAAAGACAGTTTCTACAAATATACATGCAAGCTTTATTACCTAACCCTATTGTTCATTTACATTCAGGAGGAATCAAAAATATTGAAACAAGTATCTCAACTAAACACCTTGGTAAAACCATAAGACAAGGCAGGCATTAACATACACAGAAGTGCGCTATGTCCAAGTAGAACACTAATATTATTTTATAATCTATAAGTAGATTCCAGAACTTAAAATACTGAGTTACATGTCTATGGTTGTTGACTGGGTTGGGTTTTTTTTTTTGTTTGGGGTTGGGTTTTTTTGGGGGTGGGGCGTGGTGTGTTTAAACTGTATACACATCTGGTAAAAGTATCTGCTCTACATTTTAAGAACTTAAGACCAGTCAATCCAAGATGGGTAACTAATGAAAACCAGGTGACTGAAAAAGGAAGTAAATGTTACAAGGGTATTTTTTAAACCTTCGAGTAGGCTAAAGCCCCATTCTAGACAGAGTGCAGGAGAAAAGAACGTTACAGGCTTTGAAAACTAGAGACATGTTCTACACCTTATTTACAAGCCAACTGCTTTACTGTTCAGGTTTTAAAGAGTATTCCCACTTGTTTTCAAACTTAATTTCACACAAAGCTCTTCCTCCTATCCTACCCTCAGCCCCATTACAAGAAGTTCACAAATAGATTGAACTTCTAAACTGTTTGATATTAGAAAAATAAATATTCTATTTAAACAATATTTTACGTAAGTTTCATGTTAGACAGCTTTATTGCCTATTTTACAAAAACAACATTCAAGTCAAAATGAAACCAGACAGAAGGGGAAATGGTTTTTAATTACACTATTTTAAATGTTTTGTTTTAAAATCAGCTAACACCCACATACTAGAAGATAAGATGAAATTTAAATTACACTTCATTCAAAGCATGAGAAATTACATGGAATCAAGTTTCCTGGTCAGCATTACTAACAATACAAAAATGTTAACCATTATTTCAGTGTCTCATACCCTCATACAAAGAGATGCACAATGAAGGAAAGTCTTAACAGTATCAAGTCTTAGCCTGACTCAAATCCCATTCAAATGTAAGAGAATTTAAATACAATCTGAAAAACATTTAAAGGGGGAAAGAAACAAACAAGCAAGCAAGCAAACTAACCTCACCTTACAGCTATGGAAAAAACCCAGTTATTTCTTCTGCTATAATCTTTCAGCTAAAACCAGAAAAGATTACATTTTTAGTGAGAAACAAGTAACAAGCCATTAAGTGACAGTGAGTGAACTTAAATCAACTAACGTTTGTGCTCAAGCATAATGGTACATGTGGTTTCCCTCCTCTTTGTCACTACATAAAAGCATCACTCAGTCTCATATAAGAAATTTCACAGATGGTTACAGTGAACCACTCTATTACAATGGAAAACCATACATAATTCAGACATACTAAGCAACTACTGAGTAAGAATATGAAACATGGGTAGGTGAACAATTTTTCATAGAATAAATAGGTCACTGAAGTCCCCAACACATTCCTAACATTGAAGAATGTTTGCAGAGAACAATGTGATTAACTTCATCTGCATGTAATTCACCTCCCCGGTTACGCTCAACCACATTAGCTTAAAGTTTGGTATTTTGATTATGCAATCAGAATTCCACACTGAAAAACTTGGCAGTTAAAAAAATGCGTGCTTTTTTATTTGCCTGTATTCTTAATCCAGTAGTGGAAAAGCAGACAGGCAGGCAAGGGAAACTTCTTTCAACCAGTGTAAACAGACGTGTCAGTTCCTGAGGAAGTGGTTAAACGAACTGGGGGCTGAGCGGGGGGAAGGTGCAAACCCAAAGTCAGACCACCTATAGCAGCAATATACAGACATACAGAGCATGCTGTGCTCCTGCTATTGTTATGGTAAAGAAATAAGGTCACTTATAGCACTACCAATCACACATACAGATGCTTAGCTCTCAGGCTACAGTAGTGCCTTATTTTTCAGTAATTTAGTCTTGCTACACGTCGAAGTCAAACCGTAGGTCAAGAAATGTCAGCTGCTGATCTTCCTGCACAAGTAACACATCAGTAGCAGGCTTATTTTACTGAATAATTGTGGCCAAAAGCATTTTTAAATACTGCCTCTATTTCTTCTTTACACTCTAAAAACAACTTCTAATGGTTTGGCTACCTCGATAACTAATTACTATCCAAATTTAAATATATACATACACACATATATACTTATATATTTTAAAATTAAATGCTTTCAGCCCTCACAGGAAAACAGATATTGTTCCTCATTATAGTGGTAACATGCCAAGAAAAAAAAAAGTTATTCGATCTTTATGTTAAAGTGAGACACACAAATATTCATTTTCAGACAGCAGCCAGAAAAAACACAGCAAAGCCAACAGTGTAATGTAGTTCTTAAACCCTCAGGGAAAAGAATCTTTGAGTCAGTTAGCAATCAATCACAGGTCAAAATATTCAAGCTAGAATTAGGAGGGAAAAGAGGGGAAAGACAGCAAGAAGTGTGCTTGGTGTCTTTATATAATCTAGTGATTAATCTACTTATTTGTAGCCCCCACTGTTTCATTGCTATTTCTCCAATACTAGGAAAAGACACATTACTAACCAACAAAGAAATCAAATGCTCAGTGGACAAAAACATTACCAAATGAAGAACTTATCAACTGAAGGTTAGAAAAAAATTTTTTAAAGGGTCATGGCTATCTTGAGAAAATGCACCGTATCTTGACACAGACAAGCAGATGCTTACATTCACAAACAATCCTAAATAATGTTGGTATGAGCTACCCTGAAAAAAAAAAAAAAATCAGTATCTGCCTGTTTGGTATGGATAAGGACCTCCAAGCCCTGCCCCCAAGTCTGACAGTATCATGTCGCTTTAAAATTAAAAAAGCTGTCTACTTGCAATATTGGGGGGGCAGGCTAACTTCCAGAAGAATCACCTTCTTTTGCCAGGTTGCCTGTGGGTACTCTGCTTAGATTCAAATGCGTAATAAAATCCATCACAGAAATTTCATAACTATGTTTACAAGATCCAAAATTTACGCAAGATATTCGGGGGGGGGGGGGGGGGGGGGGGGGGGAGGACAGGACCCAAGGACGACATACCATTTAAGATTGCTAAGTGGTTAAGTGTATTCATTGTGTCACGTACAGTTTAAAACACCCCTTATAATCAAGGAAATGAATCATTCAGGACACAAAATCCTACACTGCTCCCATAACAAGGGTAACATAAAGCAGTGAGTATTTTATCAGATATAATTCTAATTTACTCTACAGTATGAACTGTTTCCTCCAACAATCTCAAAATAAAAATCAGAAAAGTCTTAACTAGTTTTCAGATCCAAATTCCTGATTAAGTTGTACTTTCTAACCTCCATGGATTATTCTAATTAATGGCCTTTAACCACTTTTTACCTAGGTAATGAATGTTTGCTAAAACAGAAAGCAAAGCGTGAACAAGTTACTAAATGAAGCAAGTGGTACTTATCAAATGAGAAATGGCTCAAAGTTTAATTTCATTCCAAACGTTGGGTCTGAAACTTTCACTGTACGAACCTCAGTCACGGATGTGACAAAAAAAATTAACTAGTCTAACTCTGTCAGCCTTAGCACCTTAGCAACTATCAGAAAAACAAAGAATAATGCATTGATCTTGTTTAACACCTGCACATCTTGAAGGGCTTGGGAAAGGCAGGTGAAAATTATCCTGCTTACATTTAAACCAGCTGTAATGAGATTTGCACTAATCTGTGGATAAATCAAGAGTCTGCCATGCACATGAGACTCTCTCCTACACACTTGTGTCCTTATACATCCCATTTCCACAATGCCTGAGACTATCCTGTCTCCTTACCGTACAGTACACTTTAAAGAGTCATTTCAAAACACTGATTTTAGTTAATCATTAAATACTTTGGAGTAGTCACTAGTAAAATTTTTTCCTTAAAAGTTTATCTTCAAAATCATTATGAAGATTAGGTCGAGTTTCTAAACAAAGACTGAAGCAGTCTCTTCCCTCAGCTAACCAATATTCAAGTTTTGTGATGGATTGTGATTTTGCTGAGCATAAACACATTTTTGAAAATAAAATCTATAAAATATTAATCACCATAAATTTTTTCTTGACTTTTAAAAGATACCAAGTATTTGAAAACAAAGACTCCCCTTTTTTGCAGTTAAAAGGAAAATTAGTTCTAGCTTCTAAGACCAAAATTGAGACCCTTACCCCATCTTCTAATAGAATCAGTTCCAAAGCACTATGCTCTATCACACAGGCAAAGATAACTACTGCCCCCACCGACAGTAGCTGATTCAAATGGAAAAAAAACAAAAACAAAAAACAAACCACCAAACAAAAAAAACAAACCACCAAACCAAACAGTTTTAAGGAAAACAAGACTGAGTCTAAAAAACCCCAAATCTAACAAGCTATACTTAAAAAGACAGCCAGGGAATTAATCTAAAGAGATGTAACAATCTATAGGGTCTGCAGAGTTACTAACAAGCATTCCTGAATTGCAGTGACCCAGAGAAACAGATGAAAGGCTACCCAACTTTGAAATTAAATTTAAGTGACTGAATTAAAAAAAGGTAACTTTTTTTACATACTTGTTTAAATTTCAGAATAAAGCTGGTAATTCCCAGGCCAAATTCATTTTCCAGATGTAGTGTGACAAATAACCTTCACTCATACAGACCATTAGGTCCATGAGCTTACCCTGGGCCTACATGTAGCTGACCAGAATTTTTCACAGGAAGAAGGTCCTACCTCCCCCTCTCCAGTTTTGGTGAGTTCTCTCCTCCTGTATTCTAGTAAGAACTGAAGGAAAGAGGAAATGAAGACCTCCAGTAATAAAAAGGAAAAAGCAAAAGGAGAGACAGTTACTCATGGAGATGGAGAAAAAACAGTAACAAGGAGCTGAGATGTAAAGGAAAGCCAAGATGGTTAAAGTCTGTGTACCTGAGCTTTTACAGTGTATTTGTGTTGGCACTGACTGTAACAGTCCAATGCCAAAACACACAGTGCGGCAGAATGCTGTTACCTACCCCAATGAAAAGAGAACAGTGTAACTGATTTAACTGAGAAAACAAAAACAAAAACTGATGGGGGGAGGCAAACAAAAAAATCCCATCAAAAGCAGTCTGACTCAGTACAGTCATGTTCTTGAAAGTTCTCCTACTTGGCCCAAAACATTTGCTCTCACATATAAAGCATTCAGTGATATTCAGAGTTATTGTGAACTAACTGAATTTACTAAGTAATTTAGTAAATTACTTCAAACACAGAAAAAAAGTCACTATTTCAGCATGTGGATTTCCACCATAATCATCATTCACTAGGCCTCAAACAGCTTCCTCATGCTCACTTTCTGTACTTTTTACCGTGCCAGCGTCATTTGCAAATGCCACAATGTATGTTTCTGACCAACTGTGAAGCTACAGCTCTTATTCAACAGAAGTTAGAATGCAAGAAATAGATGCCAGGCAAATATATTTAGCTTTTGGAGGAAATACTAGTCTACAGCCAGAATTGCTCTTCAATACCAAACAAAATTACATTATTGAAGAAAAAAGATGTATTCAACTGACAGTGATCTGAAAAGCAACATTTTTAAGCATACTTCAGAGGTACAATTCCCCTTAAAAAAAACCAACAACCCCCCCCCCAAAATCTAATAACCAAAACACCAAATCTCCATTTGAGCAGACACAATTCTATCTGTCTGCAGTTGTTTTTCTAAAAAAAGAACTCCAAATTATACATTGAACAATCAATGAGTCCAGTGAGAACTAATGAATCCTCAACCATGCAGAAAAAAACCTTGTTAAAACTCTTCAGACTTGCACAGGTGTGCTTAGAAGATTGCAATCTCATTTAGGTGAGGCATGGCTCCCTGTGGTTTCATGAGTCTATGAAAAGTTGTTGAGAAATACCACATCTGAGCTGTTCCAGAGTACTTTTCATAATTACATGATTTGCACAACAGTGCTGAAGGTGTGGCACATCATACAAATTCAACTGATTTAGTCTGTGACACTTTGCAGTCTTGCCAACGCCTCCAGCTACTCTGCTTCCAACTTCAGCAGAAGTTTCAGAAATTAAAGTGCACAAAAAGACTGCACTCTAATTGGAATTAGCAGACATCTGCATGCAGTATTTCACGTGACAGCACTGATTAAAAGCCATTTTCAGTTTCTGTACAATTTCTACTTTATATATTCATCTCCTCTTAAATGCTCAATTACAACAACAGCGAACTGCCTCTGGATCTGCAAAAAGGCATTCTGTGCTCTCTTTTGATAGTCTTAAAGCTCCTCAAAGCAAATGTGTGCTGCTTTCTGCATCACTTACTCTACAGAGCATGCCTGACTGGCTTAAATACTCAGGGGAAAGCATGCCATTTTCTAAACAAGAGTGCTTAAACTCTCAGACTTCCAAACTACACAACAGTAACAGACATCCTAAAGACACTTAAAAATGAACATATACATCATTACTTTTTAATTTGGAGCAAAAGCATTCATACTCGTTGTCAGTGCTTCCTCTTACTGCTTTTTTAGGAGTCTTCCTTCATCACAAGACCTCTGTAACAACTTTGTTGGGTAGCTTCAAGGGGAACTGATTTAGGCCAAAAGAGCAATTCAGGCTGGTGCACATGCTCCTCTAATCAACTCCCTAACTTCAGTAAAGCTAGCTTCCAAATATCAGTGCCAAATGCAACACTGCTCCATTATACAATGACACAATACACAGTATCAAATAACAACGTTCAAAAATGCCTTGTGAAGGTATTGTTGCAAGAGGAGATTTTTTTGTGGAGAGCCAAGGAAAATGTACTTTACCACTATGCATCACTCAGCATGTCAATGCCAGCTCCTCAAATCGGAGAAACGCAGGATAACGATAAAAATAGTCACTGAACTAAGAACTCGCAATGCTTTGCTATCACTGGCAGATCACGTGGCTGCCAGAAAGCTTCCTGTATCAGTATCTTCACTTACTCTATCCCCTTTTCTGGAAAGGTCAGCAGCAACTCCAAACAGGACTGACAACAAGTTCTGAGTCATTTTAACACAACGTGCTTCACGAGAGATGCCTTACCATTACAGACTGCAGAAAATTACCTTCTAAATATTTTTCTCCAACTGAGGCAACACCACCAACAAAAATAACCAAGCCCACAGAACCATAGAAAACAGCGTCAAAAGCAATAGAAAATGCATTAAATTTTGAGAAGATACTGATTTATACATGGCATTTTCTCCATTTGATTTTATATTACCAAGTTGCAGCAAAAGCAGCAAATAAGAAACTAGTATTACATATCTTTACAAAAATTGATCTCAATAAAATGAGAATAAACAAGAAAGAGACAGTGCTCTATATAACATTAGGGATTTAATGTAACAATAATCACATATTATTGCTGGAACTGAAAAAGGGAGGCACTATATTTACTCTACTAGTAGGAATGCAAAATCCAGTTTTAAAAAGAAGAATTTTCATTTGCTTTAAACTAACAAGAGCCTGCTGTTTGTTCACCGGAATGCTTTAAATTCAAGGCACCTACCTTCCTCTATAGCCACATGTTAAGAATTCAGTAGTTATCTATGTGAGCACTGTGTGACTTGTCTCAATTTTCTCAAAAAGCCTATCAAGCAGAGACACTCCCCTAGACACGGTATCGTCATCAGTCTATTCAGTTCTCCAAAGTGTTCAGCACCTTCCTCCTGCCTCTCAGCTGTAATAAATCAGTTGACTGCCCAGCAACTGGGTGTCCCTCTAAGTGCTGGTTTGGGAAAAACACCTCTGAACAACAAAGAAAAAACTGTTCTAATCGCTGAACTTCTTTGTGGAGAAGCAGCATGCCTAACAGGGTCCTGTAGCTGTAAACTGGTTAATTTTTGACGTCGGAAAGTTATATTAATACCTGAGCGTGTATTTTTAGTTTTGGCACTTTTATCTTTTTTAAGTTGCCTGAAGGGTGGTTCCCTACTGCCATATGCTTCTGGTTGACAAGTCGGCTTACCCTTGATACTCTGAAGATAACAGATGAACCTACAGAGTTAAGACTTCTAGTCATTAATTTTTTTTCATTGAAAAAACATTAGGGACAACAGATTTTCCTGTACTATTCCTTTCCTTCTAATCATTCTCCCCATTATTCCACTGTAAAGTGTACTCCCTCTAAAATCAAAAGCATTACAGAGTAAAACAACTGGTTTTGCCAAAGGAAGCAGCAGCACTACCACACCTTGGCTGCAGGAAACTGCAATCAGGGAAGAACGCAAGTAAGCAGCAGCCTTTCCACACGAAAGCACCGATACTGCGAGACAAAGGGCAACTAAGCTTTCCTTTTAAAAAAGGAACACCTTAACATCTAGCCTTCCCGTGCTCCCGGGTCGGTCATTCCCGAAGGAGGCTTTCTCCCCGGTGCCCATGGGCACGAGGAGTCACTCTGCTTCTCTAAGTGGGGCCTACTGCCCACGTCCAACATACTTAGTTGTGTCTACTGTCATATCGAGCATAACTAAATACATTACTGTTAGAGCAAACAACAACGTGTATCAAAAGTGACAGCAATCACCGGAGGTCATCTGTGTAGAAGCCTGCGATGATCCATTAGAACGCTAAATTTAAAACGCCTTGGGCACGGCACCTTTAAAGGGAAAGCCCCTGAACAAACAAGATCATGGGAGGGACAGTACTGAAGACGGGATACATTTCAAAGACGGTAATTTGCATTATTAAATCAGCGAGCTAAGTGCTAAAAAAAGATGCCCCCTACACCCCTCCTAACCCACAGAGCAGAAGGTGAGCGTGACCCGCCCCGCCCCCGACCACCTTCACTGCGCTGCTCCTTGGATTGAACGGGGGGAAAAACGGTTGGGGGGGGGGCGCAAGCGTCGCCTTCAGCCCCGCAGTCTGATTAGAACTACACTCTCTAAAGTCCTTTCTAAGATGTCTACTAAAAATTAAAAAAAAACAAGTAATCTCAGACTGCTTAAAGAACACACTGACCCCGCAGCAGCCAGCGGCTCCTCTCCGCGCCGGTCCCCGCGGCCAGGCTTCCCCTGGGCCGGGCTCAGCACGCAGCTCCGCCGGCAGACAAAAGGAGCCCGGAGCCGCGGTCTCGCATTCCGCCGCGCCCGGCGGGGCTGGGGGCGCCGGCCCCCGGCGGAGACAAAGTCCGCTGCCCGCCCCGGGCCGGCCGGCCGCGCTCCCGCGCCGGACAAAGCTGCCCCCCCAACACCCCCCCACCCACCCCCCCCCCCCGCGACATGTGGCGGCCGGTCCGCGGCTCCTCCGCGGGGAGCGGGAGGGGTGGAAGGAGCGGCGCAGGAGCAACCCCCACCCCGCCGGGAAAGGGGTCCCGCGGGGCGGCCCTCGGCGGGGTGGGGGGGCCGGGGCAGCCTGCCTCCGTCCTTCCCTCCTCCCGCCGCCGGGGCCCCAGGCCCTCCCCCGGCCGCGGGGCGCCCTCCCGCCGAGGGGCAGCGAAGCCCCGCGAGGCCCTCGCCGGCCGCGGGGAACAAAGGAGCGGCCGGGCGGCGGCGAGAGGCGCCCGCCCGCCGCGGGAGGGCCGCGGGGCGGCCGGGCCACCTCGGGCCAGGAGCGCCGGCGCAGCCTAGGCCGCGCCGGGCGCACTCACCGCTGCAGCACCAGGAGGAGGGCGAGCCCTGCGGGAACTTGGCCGAGTCGGGCGCGATGCAGACGCTGGAGCCGAGGTGCGGGCACTCCATGGCGGGCGAGACGGCCGGGCGGCTCCTCGCGGCGCTACAGCAACGGCGCCCCGCGCACAACAGCCATCTTAGGGCCAACCTCGCGATCCGCGCGCCGGGCTTTGCGGGCAGCCGCCCTCCCGTCCGCGCCCGCCGGCCGCCTCACCCCGCCTCCCCGCCGGGCTTTCCGAGCAGCCGCCCTCCCGTCCGCCGATCCGCTCGCCGGGCCTTGCGCGCCGCCGCTTCCCGTCCGCGCGAGGTGGGGCCGTGCCGCTCCGCGCCTTGCGGGCGGCCCCGGGAGCGGGCCCGCGGCGCCGCGGAGCTCCGTCCCGACCATCCCCGACACCGGCTCTCGGGCGATGTCGGGCCCAAGCCGCCCTCGCTCGGCGGGGCGCGGGACGCAGCGCCTGCGTGGGCCCGGCCCGGGGCCGCGGGGTTCCCCGGCACGCCCCCCGCAGGCGAAGGGAGACCCCCGGACGTGTGTGTGTGTGGCGGGACAGGTGCTGCCCTCGAGCCGTCGGCTCCCCAGCACGCACAGCCTGCGGCGCGCCCACCGCCTCAGCTCTGTGTGACAAGCTCCGGGTTTGCCTTCCCCCTGGAGACAACGGCAGGGCGCAGTCACCCTGGGCCTCTGCTGACCGCAGGCGTCTTCACTTCTCAGAGAGTTACCTGCCCTCAAATTTAGCCTCTTACTGAATTTCCCACTCCATGACTGTAGCCTTTAAGTTACGTGGTAGTAAAAGTACAGATGTTGTGTTAGAGCTTTTCCAGACAACACAGAGTAACAACTTTATGGCTCAGAAATTTGCATGATGACGCTGGATCAGTACAAGTGTTCTATTCAGAATACTCCCTTCCAGTGTAGCAAAGGTGATCATGTTAGCATGTTTATATATTAGTCAAGGGATCCTTTTGTTTCTTCTCCACTCTCTGCCACAAAGCATAATGAAGACATACATTAAATTAAAGCAGCAGTTTGACTGCAGTTGCTTTCTGTCTTTTCTAACCAATGCATACGTTTAATTCTCTTGTCATGCTCCACCCATCCTTACACACAAACAATGAGAAACAAACCTCACTTAGATCTGCCCTTCTGGTTTTCCCCTCCGTAGCAGCGTCAGTTGGCTTTCTCTCGGTAGTATTTTGCAACCAGAGTAACCAAAACAGTCAGTTCTTATCTCACTGTGTGAATTATGTTAGGAGTATATTTAGTCTTTCAGAAGTAAAGAACCAGTTAACAAAGATAAAATATAGTAAAATAAACATATTTAAATATTTCTAATTATCTGCTTTCATTTTAGCACTCCCATTCATGACTTTTACAGCTAATACAATATATCTGGAGGGAAGAACTAATTCCTTTCCTAAGTAAAAAAAAAAAAAAAAAACAGGCTCCATCTCAAAAGAACAGTATGGCCTTGCACAGTCACTGGAGTTGAACCCCTGGCAGTATGAACTGTTACTAAAGGTAATGTATTGAAATCAGTAGAGCTATAATACCTTCTATCAGAACACTTTTTATAAGCATTGCCGTGTTGGAAGAGTATCTTCTGGCAAGATACTAATAGATCCAAGTATGAGTTAAGAGTCAATAGGAGATGACCATCTTTTATCCCCAAGTCCCTCATGAGTTTAACAGAGTAACTGTTGGAATGGGGTAGCAGATAGGAAGGAGTGTTACTATTTCGGGGGGGGGGGGGGGGGGGGAGGCATGATCCTTTGCAACAAAACTAATAAACATAGTGGACTGTGGAAGAAGGACATCCTCAAAAATGTCTAGAGATGTAAAGCCTATGCACTGCTTTCTCTTAGAGTTCTTTTTAATCCAGAAGGGTGCAAACTTGCAGACTTCTCAAAGAAAAATAAAACCATGACTTTGGTTTATTTTAAGAGGCCTTTGGCCATCATCTATTAACTTTATTTTAAGCTGTGACTATTCAACTAGCAATAATGCACACAAAGAAAAATGTCCTTTCTCCCTTGCTGCGGAGTTATTAAGATCTCCAGAACAAAAGAACAAAAGGTGCTTGGACTTGCAAGGAGGTTGGGAGGGACTGCATAACTCTGCTAAGCACAGCATTTCCTAGAATGACAGATACCAGTTATAAGTTCTCTGGGCAGCATTTAGCTGTGAAAAACTGTAAATAAAAAGGTGTCAGCTTACCAAGATAGGCCCTTCATCTTCCATCCCTGATGTTTCACATTTAGGAACCAAAACCATCCCCACTGTGACACCTTGTTCCTTTGCAAGATAATAATGGCATTCTATTCCTCCTTTCATTTGTGGGTTGACAGCCATTCAGTGAAACTCTTTAAACAGGGTAATTTTCCCCAAATATTTCCATGTTTCTTCATTTTAGTTGCCATGCTCACAGCGAATGTGGTAGCCTTTACATTTTTTATCTCTGGTTGCCAAGATAAATACTTAAGAAAGGATGATTCAATCTGTTAGGGAGTCATGATGCATAGCACTTACTACATATGTGAGGATGCATAAGGACAATTTGAAGAGCAGTAAGTGTATTTGTAATGCAGCCTCTTTGCCTACTGAAAAATAATTGATCAATAATGCAACTCTGTGAGCACTTGGATCTCAAAAGCGTTACTACAGCAAGGGTAGTTTTAAGCAGCTCGCAGTGAGGCATACATGTTGAATGCAGAGGAGTAGAAGCTCTAGGTATAATTTTCCTTTTCAGTTTGCTTTTTCAGTAAGATTTCTTGAGTACAGATCACTTGATTTGAAACTAGAGTCCCATCTCCCGCTCCCATCCTTCCTCAGATCAGAGTAATTTAAATGACAGCTAAGGTAAATCCTACAGGCATGCTCATAATGTGTGCAATCAGTGCAGAACAAGAGCCTGAGAATCAGTACTATATATTAGAAACTTCTATTTAACATAGCACATCATTGCTCTACTACAACAGAGTCCACACAACATCCTCTTGTGGGATATATGTTATATGTATTCATCCATCTACACTATAGGCTCCATCTGAGAGTATGTGATCTTAGAATTTGGCCCTGAATTGGTATCTTGCATATTTACTAACAATTTACAGTGCAGAAGTTTGCCTGGAGGGTTCCTTAGTTCTGCTGTATTTCTCAGAAATAAAATCTGTGGTCTTAAATATTTGAAAACATTACCTTGTCTCCCTTGTGTATGTATTATGATGCGGTCAAGTGATGTAGTAGCAGACTTTTTCACATGATTGTGGCTTCCTTCAAAATCACTAAATGAACATCACTCAATGGATTGAGTGAAGCAGATTGTTGTCTTAGATGACTTCCTCATTTGCTGTAGAAATTGGAGAGTGTGGAATGAAGAAGGGACAATGCTGGAGGAGTGGAATGAATGCTAACCTGAAGAACTAGAATCTAATTCTAATTCAGTCTTTGCCAGATAATTCTTGCATGCTACCTAGCAAGTTGGGTTTTTTTTTTTTTCCACCTGTTTGTTTAAGTTAAAAGCCTAACCTCCTCAACCACAGCTGAGGAAGAGAGACCAGCTCTGTTCAGACCACACATGTTGGAGTCTTCCTATCTCTGTGGCTAAACATCCATCCTCTATTTCTAGATTAAATGCCTAAAGATAGAAAGAATATCATCTCCCATGTTTCTTCTTTTCTAAGTGGTATACACAGAATGTGTGGAATGAGACTGGCAGAGCCCTGAACACTCAACTGAAAAGGATATTAGCAAGCCTTTTGCTCTGAACACATAAAGCAGTAAACACTCTGAAAACACTACATGTCAATCCAGACCTAGTCGAAACTTGATAGACTGGGCTTTCACCTCTTATTTCCCAAAGGTGTAAAAGTGAAACAGTCAGATGTGTTGGCAATAGCAATGGAGACTACACAGAAACCACCACAAGGAAATTAATTCTTTAGTCAGTGCGGTTGCAACTCTGAGGCAGAAAACTGGCATGGAAAATATCAACAGAAAGCATAAGAATATAGGTAAGTTCTAATACAAGGTCCCGGCCTGATAACATCTTTACTAGCAGCTGGCCTAGCAGCTCAGTGAGCAGCCATCTCTGCAGCAGACAGAAGCTTAGCTGCATGCATCAGTGTATGAGAGTACACTACAGCACATTAAATACCACACGCACATTTCTAGCAGCATGTTGTCTCATTACCAAATCTATTGCCATTTCCTGTACATCCTCTGAAAATAAAGGTCACACACCTTCCCCGTGTTTGATCACAACACCACAGGCAACTCCCTTTACCAGGTTCAAGATTCTTCATTAAAAGACGAGATGCCCAAGATGAAGGACAAAAGTTTAAAACTAGGCAAATGCCCAGAACAAGCATCTGTGACAGTATTTAGAACATGAGATAAAAGTGTGTAAATAGGCATGACTTCCTTCATGACACTTCTGTACACATACCTTGAGGGGGCGGTGTGACACAAAGTATTGTGCAAAGGTACCAGGTAGTGCCAAAGGACAGACAGTTCTTCATTACCCCCTGATTACACCTTCACTGTAAGAAACTACCTGAGCTTCTACTTTCAGTAGGATTAATGGTTCTCTCCAGTGCTATCTTTCTTAATTAGTTGCTTCTTGTGGGGAATAACGTTGACTATAGCAGTACAATTGTATTGGGCTGGTACAGATTCCATCGGAACAGAAGATTGCACTTTTTTTCAGTCTAATTCAGGTATGTATCCGAGGCCTACAGAGAAACTGTGTTCCCTAAAACGCAGAAAAGAAGGAAACTGGCCAAAGAAATTGCATGCTATCAATAAGATCCATATGGGCTGGATTGTGTACAAATGTGCACACACATACACATGGGTGTTTTCCTTGTGTGTTTCCCTCTGTGTGTATATGTATGTTCCTCTAGAAGGATGTTCTGTCACACAATCAGAACTATGGGTCAGATTCCCTAGGTGGTATATGCTGGAGTTGTTCTATTAACATGAGTTCAGACTAGCTGAGGAGCTGCCTTTGTGTGTTTCTTTCAAATGAAATCAACAGCTGGTTTCACTCTCCTTTAAGCCGGAGTGGGACAAAGGCACAATTTGGTAATGTGCTACTGGCAGAAAAAAACATGTCCTTTTTCACAGCATCTTCTGGGCCTTCACAACAACTTGGTATTCCATGAAGTCTGCTGCAAAAGATCTGATTTTCCCGTTGCTGAGCATGCCTGCAAAATCCAGTGGACATTTTGGAAAGAGTACTTTGAGGTGATGCAGTCCTCTAGACCGGATACTCCTGCAGGAACCAAACAGTACCTTAGTATTAAAAGCTCTCCAAAATAATATTGTCATTTGCAACACAGTGTTAAGAATGCTAAACGGGAATACAAAAAGTGGGAGATCTGCTGCAGCCTATCTCCCAGAAGAGTGGGTTGAAATCCGGAGGACATGGCTCTAGTTCACCATATTCTGAGAACTGTGGCTGGGGAAAAGAGAGCAGCAGTAGAAAGAAGAGAGTAGTGCAAAGACAAGCAAAGGGCTGTAGTCTTCACCAGAATTCCCATTTTCAACAAAAAATAACAGATATCAGTATGATCTAGTGCTTTGATTTCTGAAAGCCTATGCTAATTTTACATCACCTTTCCAAGGATTTCAGAAGCATCTTACTGAACAAAGGCAACGCTTTAACTCTGATCCAAAATTTGCCTTGTCTGCACTACCACAGATTGCTCACAATGCAAGGTATAAAGGTGAATGTGACTATTCTGTGTAGTGGGTCTTTTGAACAAACCAAGGGAGATGTGAAAAGTAAACGATACAAATAAACTGAATGGTTTTAGAATTCTCCACATTGCTTTCTTAAGGTGTTATTTGTACAGACGAAGGGTTATTTTTAATTCATGTTTTAAACAAATGCCTGGAAGTTCTCATACATCTGGCAGCTTTCAACACCAGCTTTATCAATTGTTATACTGTCCTCCCAAGTCTGTTCAATAATGCAAGTCCATCAGGGTGACACCCAGCAGTATTATTTCATGTCACTGGCATCTAGCTTTTACTGTAATAAGTTACGTAAATTTTATATTCTATATAGTTTCCAAACGCAGTCTTGCATTTGGAACTACAGGTAAATAGAAGTATATATTTTTTTTAAATAATAGGCGTTCAGTTTACATACTGTGCCAGAGCACACAGAAGAACTCCCCAGCATCCTATTGAAAAAAAATCTAGTACTTCCTATTTGCCTGGAAAATGTGATAGTTGGAACCAGTCTTTCTGCCTATCTGTTTGATCAAGGAAGGGGAAATTGTTCAAAAGCACTTGAGTAATACCAGAAACTAAAACTCATTAGTGCTGTTTCTTATGTCATGTGGGGCAAAACCATAGATGTTTCTAAGCCCCAAAGACTGCATGTTGAAATGGCACACAGGTTTTCAATTTCACCACTACAATTAGCTTGTTAACAAATCTAAGGAAAACAGAAATAATCCAGTCACAAAAGTTAAAAGAAGAATTACTCTGATGATAATCTGGGAGGACTGGGAAAAGAGTGAGAACCATCTCACAGAATTATACTATTTCAGATAAAATTCAGGAATCAGAATGTGAAATCTATTTGCCTGTGAAAAGAACATGTAAAGAAAATATTGTAAAAGAAGTATTTAAATTCATTTCTAAAGTCCCACTCCAAACACTTGATGGGAAAGTCCCAGGATGAACTGGGTGAACTAATATGACTTTTTTCACCTCTAACATTTGCTATTCTATCTATACATATATATTTATCTGTAGAATATTACTACAGTAAAAGTATCATATATATCTGTGAACTGTAACTGTACACAAACAATATCACTTTTCCCTTTATATTAAACAAGACTGTTGATAGCCAAAATACTCTACAAGCTATTTTTGCTTCTTTGTTTGCTGTAAGCTACAAAGGCATTCCACCTGTCTCTCTGCTGCATGTACTTGCTTCTAGTTCTGTACAAAGAATTTTGAACTATACTGCACACATATGAAATCTTGGTTCTACTTTAATGATCACAAACAACTGTAAATATTAACACAAAAGATTGTAATGTCTCAGAGCATTTTGATTCTGAAGTGTTTTGACTTCAAAGCAAAGTATCCCTGGGAAAAACCTGCCACACAAAGACAGTATATACACTTCACTGATAACTGAGTTGAATGAGACTTGTGTTAGCACACGAATGGCAGCATTTTATCCTGTTTGGGGGTCAGCTCACTACCAGGGAAATAGGAATTTTCTTGCCATGTCTCTAGGATTATATTATTTGTTATTATGTTATTCTTTAGGCCCAGTTATTCACAATGTTGGGTAGCAATCTTAATTGTGAAAAAGGAGACCATTGGTTGAGATTTCCTTTCCTCACTCCCTTCACTTCACATCTGCTAATTCAAGGACTGAACAAGGCCTTCTGAAATTTTTCTGCTTTAGCTGGAACTTGGAACCGAGATGGTGAAGTAGAGTGTGAGGGAGATATTCAGCTTGTTCAAAAACAAGAAGGCACCAGGACACCCTATGAGCAGTACTAGATGTTTCAAAGCAGTCTTTCTAAGGTCCAAACACCAAACTGATTTACTCATTACAGCAAAATGTGAAGGTGCCAGTGGCTATTCAGCACGGTAATCAAAGAGCTTCTATGAACTGCTGACACAGATAGCCCTGAATTTCAAAGAACAGAGATGCAGCTGAGATTTCTGTGATTTTACTTGTTTCACACTAAATGTCAACACTTAAATATATTTTAAATCATTTAAACTCACGCATTTTGTAGATGGGGAGGATCAGGAAGTTCATACATAGCATGATACAATTCACACTCCAGAAAACTATCTGAAGACCGTTTATAGATTTTTAAATCTGCAATGCCTATTATTTTTTTCAGTCTTGTACAGTTAGACTCAATATAACAAAGGCAACTATTTCAAAATATCTACAGGCCTACAATACTATTTCTCTACCTGCTAGACTCTAGAATTTACCCAGGCTAACGTCTGTAATGCCTGTGTGGCCAGGAATTTATGGTGCACCATGAAAAATGATTTATTGGCATTCCCTCAGGAAGTGCTTAGTAACTCATCTACGCTCACATAATGCAACCATCCCCAATTCACTGTGACACTGTACCATGTTAACATGCCTTTCTGTATGTTCTGCGATCTGTGTGTCTAAAAGAATCTAAGGTGACCCAGAACTGCAGAAAAACCTTTCATTACTATAATTCCCTTTTGTTAAAATTGTGCCTTAATAGCAGGGACCAGAATAGATGTTCCAGTCAGTAAATGAGTAAGCTTGGTGAGAACTGCTGCATTTTGTGGTCCCTCCTTGCCCCATCACTAGCCACTTATAGTTCAGCAGCAGCTGCACAACTACATTCTGGTGTTTTTACTGATTCATTTATCCCTATCAACATCATTCTGTATTTCACCTGAACCACTTCCCACAGTTCAAACATGCAAGCCATGTAAAATAGGCTAAAAGCAGATGACTAATCACCATCTAGCCCTACTGCATGTTAACACAATTTTGTACAGTAACAAACAGCTGGAAAAATGATGCCGGGATCTCGTCATAGTGATCCTTTCATTAAATTATTATTGTTTCAGCAGAAGATCACTCTGAATGTTCCATCATGTTCTAAAAATTACTGAAGCCTAAGCAATGTGAGACTTCACTGCTGTACAGTCTCTATCCTAAGCACTGTATTTAAAGGTAGAGACTGACAGGCCTGTATTTAGAGCATAATGAGATTTTACTCTTGTAAACATGGCTCAGTATCCAAGTCCAAGAAATCATTAAACTTGTGCAGTGTAGTTTAAGAAAAGGGCTTTTAATTCAGGACACCCAATTCACCTTCGTGTTACTTAATGCTAATTCATGCAAGCCCAAGGGAAAATGGCAGGCTCAACATCTTTCAGGTACATAAGGGCCAAAACTTTGAAATACGGGTTAATCAGGACATGCTTGCCAAACGTAAGATAATTTTCTTCTGATGGGTGTAACAGCTGTAGTAGATCAAAAGGCTGATCTAAATAGCTAGAGCATTTAGGTACTCATAAGCAAGACATGTAATCATGAATCTTGACCCCAGATTCAGGGCTTAAGCTTTACACCACTGCTATCAGTATTCTGCATGAAGATAAAGTTTCTCATTAAAGTCTTCCTCTAAGGAAACAGAGGTTAACAAGCCTGACTTCTCATTACAGCTTCTCATACACATAGACAACACTACGTTTTGCCATTTTTAGGATAAAAGGCTGGGATGGAGCCACTGCAGCCATGAAGGCAGGAAGGAATGAAAAAAATCCTGGAAACAGCAACTTCAGTTGTTGGGCTGCTGCTCAGTCTGACTCCAAACTTTGCCATACCCATTCTGTCTCCTTCTGCCTGAACACCAACCGTAGCCACAACCAGACTGGCTGTCCAGGGTTGTGGCACAGGTATTTCTGTTGCCAGCAGGCTGCTGCTATTCCAGGCAGCTAATTTTGTTAATGTCTAGAGTCAACCCTGGCTGTCAACTACAGAAAGAGAACTGGTACATCACCTTGTCATGTGGGAAAATGAGCAGATTGTTGATGGTGCTGTAAAAATATTACCCATACAAAACCACAATGTATCTATGTACAAGGAAAGTAAGACTTAACAATTACTTCCTGCAAGTCTGTGCACTGTGTCCTTTTTTTATGTGTTGTTGGTACATGCTGCTTATATTGTTTGCAAATTATTCTGTTCTCAGAGAGACCCACAAACATTTCAGAGTTTTGGCAGTTTAAGATTATATTTACTTAGCTGGCTACAAATCAGGGATTTGAAGATGCATCACTAAGGGCTGAAATTAAGGGGTGAAATTAAAAATCCATGTGACTTACTATCACCTGGACAGATTTGTGCAGCTAATGTGGAAAAACTCTTCACGTGCTGCCTGTTAGTGAATAAGTCATTCCCATTCCCAACAGCACTTCTGTAAGCAAATGGCTTGCAGCAGTTCACGATAAGAGAGGTTATTCAGGAATGTTTACAATCTACAGTGCTAGGTTATGCTGGTCTCCTTTTACCCCATTTGCTATGATAATGTGATTATCGCTATATGAAATATCGCGTTGCAGCTCTGGACACAAGACTGCTGCAGTAAACAAGCTGGTGAGAGAACTCCAACAGCCCCATGTTCCAGGCCATGTTCCAGGGACTGCATGAAAAAACCTCTTGTGGGGAGGTTTCACACCAGCAGCTGCACCACTGGGGCACTGCCTTCCCAGAGGGAGGATGGGCCAGAAGATGTGGACTCCCTGCATTCCTGGATGACAGTTATTATTTTTAAAGATTTTTTGGAACACATTATTAAAATATAAGCAGAATACATTTCATTTAAAACACACCCACTTTTCATGCCTTCATACAAAGAACTGGCCACTATTTCCCTCTCCCTCTTCCCACACCCGTAACTCCTTGGCATTTGCAGTCACTGTTAAGAGATTTACATTTCTGGAAAACTACAACACTGACTTCTTTCACATTGGCTTTTAAAGCCAACATATGACTGGCAAAGTGTTTACCAGCAAGACAGACCAAGCAAGCCATTTATGTCTCCAAAGCCAATAAAATACTGCTTGGAGAACAGCTTGCCTTGAGTTTCTGCATGAGCAGAGCTCATTCTGAAAACCCAACATGAGGAGACAGCTATTTAAATCATCCTGTAGTTGCTTAAGCACAGGTTCTCCTGCTGATTGAGAACAGTCTCAACCCAGAACACTAAGCTACAAATACATCTGGAGATGAGGCTGAAGAAGAGTGAATATTCATCTCTCTAGTTTTATTTTTAAATATACCTTTAGGTCTTTGATGTGTAGCAGACATCAGTGACTCACTCCAGACAGCTTAAAGATATTTTGGAAAAAGCTGTAAAGTGAGTTTTTGGGTTTGTTTTTCTTTCTCTTTTTTTTTTTTTTTCCATTCACAAGCAGACTTGGCTTAGGTATTGGTTTTTGCTTTGTAATAGAAGGAGAACTAGCATTGCATAGAAGTTAATGAGCACATAACATCCCTCAGCCATGTAAACGATCCAAGAGAAACGCAAGGACTTCTGGTCCGATGCTAGCCAGCCATCCTGTGTTGCTGAAGCTAGTGGAGGGGTGACAAGGGGCCTTTGCATTCATCCTCTGTGCAGCAGCAGCAGCTGCAGCGAACCTCTATGCTCAGAGCAAAGAGCACAACTGCACCAGTGGAAGGAGGAAACTGAGCAGTGAGGCCATTTTTCCAAACTTCCCCAGTTCATACTGCTTTATGGGTCTGTCTGGCTGCAGTGTGAAAAGTATGCTGCATCTACAGATATCTACAAAGGTGTAGAGACAGAAACTAAGCAGAAGGAAGTCAGTCACAAAGACAGAAACTGAAATCCAACATGGAGACTCCTGGTGCCTTCTTCAGCTTAGAACCTAGACAAGGCCAGAACTGACAATGTATCTGAATGCCTCTGTCTTCCCTATAGCAAGACTGTTGCCTGACCAGTCCTTCAGCGTCTCACATGTAAGCTCTTGAGCCAACATCACGACCATGTGTGGTGAATGAAACAGACAGAGAAGAGACCAGCAACAAAAAAGATCTTGTTATTCTGAGGAGTATTTCTGGCAGGATCCAGAGCACGAAGCAATGAGGAGAAAGCTGTGTTCCATCTTTAGCAGAATGCCTCACTTTGCTGTACTCTGCTTCTTGACTTGTTTGCTTGAGCCTTTTTTAACCACAATTTTGGGCTTTCCAGTGTATGCAGACAGGACAAATATAGTGACTCACAAGTGTATACCTATTATTTTGTTGTTATATAAAGCCCACCTGAGAGCACCATGAATTCATGTTTTAGATTTGCTGGAAACTTATGCTGGAAATTTGTTCTGGCCTGTTGCCACCTTGCAGGGATCCTTTCTCATCCCCCCCACACAAGCAAATCCTCAACATGTTTTTAAATGAGTACAGAGAAACGCTGTTAGTCACAGCCGTGACCACAGAAAAAGAGATTCTTTTCTTATTTCATACAGCTTTATTAGGTAACCTTTCATAACGTAGGATACCATTTGTGTTTTTCATGTGGTGGAAGGGGTCACCATCCTGGCAGGTGACAAGGAAATTTGTTGGAGCCTATTTTAGATACCAGTTCTTGTTGCACATCATTCATATAGTCATCACTTCTCCTCCATTCCCCCATTCAGTGACCTAGGTCGCCAGCTCCACTCTAATGACGGGGAGAGATCTTGAGTACCTGATTAAGTGGAACCTAGGACAGGCTGATAAATACTGTAATGTGAAAAAAAAGTGAGGAATCTTTCTCTAGAGGGATGCCATTATTCAGATAAATGCAACAGATGAAGACAGTTAACATTTAACGCCTCTCCTCTATTTGCCTTACAAACCCCATTTTAATATGCTTCAGAACACAATCACAGTGAAATATTCTCAGCTTCATGCCCCATCATTATTGCTCAGTCAGTACCACAGTGCAGCATCTCAGAAGAGAGAGTGCTCTGAGCCAAAGACCAAAACAAGATGACTCTGCTTTACAAGAGCTCTGTAAATTCATGCATCTCCACACATCAGGCTGGAAAAACAGAGAGGTACTGTTGAGTGAGCTCCCCTCCCTTCTGCCCCAGCCATGAGGTAAAGATCAGTTGCATAACGTAAAAAGAACATGTCTGCCTTTTTTTTTTTTTTTTTCCCAAAAGAAACTAAATGGTCACGTGCAGCACTCCACCCAAAATTTTTGTATTGTTTTCGTGTTTTCCTACTGAAATGTGCTGAAGAGGGGGAAAGGGCAGCCTGAAGATGTCACTAATGCATGAAAATGGGAAGCAGAAAGGTGGGCACATGGCACCCCTGCCCCTGATTTGCCAACAGTTGGCATTGTAATGACTGGCTCAAGCTCGTTAAAGGACCTTCTTGATGAATTACTGGCAGAGAAGCAGGGGAGCACTCTACTGTGCAGAGCACCGATTCCCTGGCCACGTCTACAAAACCCAGGATCCTCACCAGGCTGGCTGCCCTAGTAGGGATGGGCTGCATTTAGTTTAAGCTGACCAGTTCTGTCCTCAGTGTTCCCCATCTACATCTAGGCCTTCAGCAAAAATTGCATCTTCCTGTTTCCTTTGCCAAACCCTACAAAAGGCAAACAGTGCAACACTGCAGGGATGTAGCACAATATTAAAACACAGATTTCAGTAGTAATGAGTCAGGCTTAATGGCCTGTCTGCAGAGTTCATTTTCCTCCTGCCAGCTCCCTCCAGCCCTGCAGTTCACAGTTCCTAGAAGGTTGAATGGGTTTAGGAACTAACCATGTATTCAAAAAGGAATACTTTAACTACAAAAGACTAGAGAGGCTATTATAATTATTTCCTATTTTCAAGAAAAAAAAAAAAAAACACAACAAATATTGTTTACTGAAAATAGACAGCCAGCAGTTTTCCACAATCTTTGGGAAATTTTCCACAGCCCCACTGCAGAATGCTGCTGTCCTAGGGAACCAGCATCAGTCACTCCCCAGAGTGGGCTCTGAGAACCCACACGTGTACAAGGTAATCCTCATGTCCTAAAAGTTATGTAGAATAAACCATACCCTTGCAGAGCACACAGCAACCTTGGCCAGTCCCTACACCTACAGTTCATTATAAAGTAACATATCTACCTCATCCCTGTGACCAAGAACCTCTGATAAGTCATATTATCTCTCAGCACCAAAAAGGTTAATGTTTAGCTCTGTATATACTGAGTTTCTCATTCATTGCATATATTCCACACATGCAACTAAGTAGATACTTGGCAGGTCTTTTTCTCTGAAACCAAATGTAATGCCTTGAAATTAACTGCCAATATATTTGGACTTTTGACTCACATGCATGCCAAGATTAGAAATATTTCTGACTGGTTATAGTCACAGCCACTGTAAATACAGCATTCAGCCTGCTTCTTTTATGGGTGCTGCTTAACCTATTCTAAGCACCACAGTTTAGTCTACTGTTTAAATACAAGTTGATTCTCCCAACAGCTGGGACCTATGGCCAAGCTGCTTTGCAGTGATGTTTTACTGTAATAGGTTAAATTCAACCCAGACATCTAAGGGAAATGAATCCTTCTGAAAACATTCTCTGAACAAACCAACATATGCACTCAGAGTTTTAGTTCTGTGCCTGATGTGATCTTCCATGCTCCTGTAGATCAGTTCGATAGCTGACTTCAGGGCAGACAGGCTCTAAATCTGATTACTAGTTTGAACAGAAATAAAGGTTGGGGAAATTGATTTGAATTTGTGCCTGGCCTTCTCAGGCCAGGAAATCCTGGAGTGCTGCTCTGCTCAGTCTGCCAGTTCCCAGCCCATCTAGCATAGAGTTCAGAACACGCAAGAACCCTTGAATTTTACTTCACTGGGCTATTCCGCCATAGCAGAAATTTCTTCCATAAGGGCATAATATTTTGGGGAGGGTAGATGGAAAATGACTAACACAAGGAATTTCAGAGAAAATATAATTTAGAGGGCAGGGCACTGGATTTATGAATTCCTGCTCTAACTCTGGGGCTTATAATGACCAGTGGTCAATATCCTGGTTTTGTGCATCATCCCCAATACAAAGGATTTTCAAAAAAGTAGTTCTTACCTTCTAAACTTGCTGATGTAATGGAAATGAGGCAAGAACAAAATGAAAACACAGAAGAAAAAACTCTACCACTATGCATTGTGCCTCAGGAGGCACATTCAGTGCCTTTGCCAGGAAAGAAAAGGTTATCTACTGTCCCCACAGTTTATCTGATTATGCAAGGTTCACTTCAAACCCTGCTCTCTGTCATTAAGGAGTTAATATGCATTTATCTTTAATAGCTAGCTACCTAGTTATGATTTTATATCCTGATGTATCCCTTTAAAAATTTAAATGGATATGTCCATCTCCTCCTAGTTGTTTTATTACATATTTATTACATATTCTTATTCTGAGACATCCAAAATATTAATAAGGTTTTTTTTAAGGGCTCCCTCTCATATACACATTTTCTGGAATCTCTCTGTCCTCATCTAGTGACTCCTGAGGTGCAAGTCCTAGTTCTACAGCCAAGAAGACTAAATACTAATTTCCAGTGATGAAATTACAGCTATCCCCAGTTCCCACTTTTCAAATGCCTTTTGAAGAGTCATCTGATGCCAGCAAGACCTCAGTTTTGGAACACAGCAAAGCATCTCTGAATGTGACTGGAGCCAACTGCTGCAGGATAGTCCTATGGTATTCATCTTGCCTGTGCACGTTGCCAGAAGGCACTCCTAGCACTAAGGTTTGGCTGTGAAAGGCAGACAGGCAATACCTGGTAGGATTAACTATTCTCAGCTTCGTCTGTTTGACAAACAACTCACTGAAGGTATGTGAACTTTCAGTAGAGTAAATATAAGCAAAGATAGTGAACAATTTCCTGCACTGCACAGTAGTTCTGAGACACTGAAAGGCCTGAAGGAAGAGCATGTCAAGGGAACAAGAACTTACCTGAGATAAAAATACCACGCATAAAATCCCATAACCTGGGAATGGCCAGTTGAACAACAGTGACCTTTCTGGGAGAGCTAGTGTCAAAAAGAAGTCAACAAATATTGAAGCTCTGACCAAACTGTTTTATCTACACAACTAGAGACTCTGAGAGGATGGACTTAATGGCAGTGTGCACTAACATTTCAAATATAGACATCAAGGTTTATATTCCAGCACAGTTCAAACTTGAAAATAGGATTCAGTTTAAAGACTTCTGTCTTTGGTCACTGATGCAAACTGCCCAACACCCAAGACTCCTCAAGCATTGTTAGGGTTTCTGAGACAACTAGACTACATCTGTCTGTCAATGCTGTGACTGTGGTCTCCAAAACTCCTGAGACAGTCCTGGGCTTAGACCTTTGGCTTACACACAGAAGATTACCAGTAAACCAGCATGGGTTTGTATCTTTTGTGCCACAGAAGGCTGCAGCAGAACCCTGCACCCACCCAGTCTCACTGGGCCTCATCACCAGCAGTCACCCCAACACCCACCAGCCTCACAAACCTGGGGGGTGGACGGGTGAGACCCCACTAGATGGCACTATGGCCCAGACTCATTTTAGTTATCGTAGACGTTGAGTTAATTTCTTGGTTCTGATCCAGCTGACCTTGTTTGCTTTCTGTTTACAGTATGCATGGTGTTCCATAAAGAGTCTATTTGTTCTGGCCAGTTGTCCATATGTTTGCTAAAACGTTTTTTAAAGAAAAATACCCACCCAGTATCAGCATCTCCTCTGACCTTTGACACTCCCCACATCAAAGCCTTCTTTTCCACTTTATTTCAGCTTCATCTTTGCAGCTAAACACACCAGGAATAGGGAGTGAGGGTGGTCAGTCAAATCATCACAAAATTTGCAAGTGAAAACTCCAAACGTACTCTCTTATGAGAAGGCCTCCTCTCATCCATTTAATAGGCAGAGAGTATCAAATATTTAGTGCCACTTGTGCATATTGACAGATCAGCATCTGGGCTAACCAGCTTGCAATAAGATAAACAAAAAACATTCCCTTTAACTTTTCAGAGAGCTCTCACAGGCACTAAAAGCTAACTCTCATATACCTGCTCATCAACTCATGTGTTGACACTCCTTGAAGAATATCTGAAAGCCCACATTCCCAATCTGATTTCCTGCTAGAATAGATGACTCTTCATTTGATTTCTGCATAACTGGAATGATATGACCCTTTCCCATGCTCTAGCATGGGAAGCACTTAAGGAATTGATTTGCAAAAAAATCCACAGGATATAACAAGGTATATACAGTAACGCCTGCACAACAGCTATTCCATAGGAAAAACAAAACAGGGCAAAGCACAGTGAAGACAGGAGAGAAACAAAAGAAATTTTGTCTGAGCATATGTTGAATGATGCTGTCAAAACTGTGCAAGCAAAGCCAAACCAGTCATAAAAATACAGGGAGTATTTCTAATTCCTTGCAATCTGGAATTGCTAGAAGTGTATCGGCTTCATTTCCTTTTTCCAAAATTTTTGAGTCCACCATTGTCAAATGTGTCTGTTTGACAATGGCAGAGCTTGATTTAGTAAATAGACTTGGCAATTTGCATGTCAGAAATATGGCTGTTCGTGGCAGCCTTGAATCTCAACTGCAGAGGTAATTTAACTTTTTCCATATAGTTTGGAAAAATGGCTGTTCTGACTCATTTATAATACGAACAGCTGTCATAAAAAACCCTGCACAATCTATTTTGTATATTATGTAGTCATTAAAGGTGTATTGACTTATTGTAAATGATGACAGCATCACTTGTTATTTTAAATTTCTTTTTCCTGTGTCTTGTTCTCATACCTGCTGTGATCATAGTAAAGGGCATTGCCATGATGAAGTAATTCTTGGAATAACAAATACAGAGTATTTATTAATCCAAAAATGAAGGACAAATTAGAAAACATGAGCCAACAGAAAGCAGTTTCCCAACATGAGAGCCAAGTGTCATTGTTGGCCTGTCAATCTGCACTTGGAGTTTGGAGTTTGTTCTGCGTCTGGTGTGCTATGGGCTGGACAAAATGAATACGTGGGGATGGGGATTTTGAGGAGAGAAGCAGTGGGGACCCAAGAGGTCAGATTAGCAGAGCTTAAAGGTAAGGGAGATGGAGCAGGATTTCCTTTGACAATAAACCACATGTGCCGGCCAACTAAGTGTGCACAGCCATTTTCAAAACAAGGATATTTACACATGAAGATGTTTACCCACGTCCATCTACTTGCAACCTCTGTGTCCACTGCAACCGCTACCATACTGAAAACTCAAATATGAGAAAGGAGCTGCTCTTTTTAGCACGCTTAAGCCTAATCACTGCAGAAAGCAGCAGTAACAATCTTGGCTGATGGTCATAGCAGTCTCAGTGTACTACATTCAATAGAGCTCAGGTATGTATCTCCTGAAGGACAGCACATGTTCAACTGTATCATGAAAAACAACATTAGAGTAAAATTTCAAACTAAATTAGTATTTTGCTAATCTAAGTTGCTCCAGAGGATGGTCTGCAGTGTGATGACTCCATATAACCTGAAGCATAGGAGAAATACATAGCTCTTGAACAGATGTAACACAGGGCTGAGTTGTTTATGATTACACCTGGGCAGTGCCATAGCCATCTTCACAAGTGTGTTCTCTGATATTCCTTACCTAATGGCCATTTACCCTATCATTGTCTGATTGCTTCCCAGAGCATAGTGCTGTAGAAATGTCCCGCCTTTGTTCTGTTCTCAGTTCTACACCCAGAGACTGCGAGGAAAAATTGGTACAGAAGAATATAACTGAAAATAACTGTGCGGTAACAGTGCATCTTCTGCCCTTCCCTCAAGAGAAGGAATTACCTGGTTTTAAAGCAGTTTTGTTCATACACTGTGAGACTGAGGTAGTGTTTACTTCATTGTTTGTCATGTTGAGGTGCCATAGAAGCCAAAGTTTCCATGTAATTTTGAGAAAAATCAGCCTGTAGTGCAAACTCCTGGTTAGTGAGATCACAGTTGGATGGTGAAAATATTTTGGTACCATTACTACAGGGAACTCTTGTAGCATAAACCAGCCAAGCTCCACCATCTCATCAGCTGAGAACAGCAGAACTGAGAGTTTTGCAATGAACTGCTCTCGAGAAAAACAAGCTAGAAAAACTAAGGAACAGACATAATGGAGCTGCTAAGCAAATATATATTCAGGGCAAATAGCACTCTGCACTTGATCTTGCTTTTAGAAAGGATTCATGATCCTTAATTGCATCAAGTGGGGAGTGCTGCCTGCTAACGGGGGCAGGGCCTCACACTCTGGGGACAGTAAGCTCAATTCTTCTCCAACACCGGGACATCTCCACCTATCATTCATCCTTTGCATTCCTTTGCCCCAGCTTTAAAATGGGAAATCACAACTAGGAAGAAACAGGATATGGAATCATCTTACATTACAGTAAGCACTTCTGTGCTTCCATTCAACAGGGAATCTCGCAGCAATACTGAGTCTCCTCTGAAGCCCTTGGTCTTGCTGGGTGGTTGTGGTTTGGGTTTTTTTTTCCATTATCCACATCATCTTTCATCCTCCCTGCTCTTAGCTCTACTTATTGCATACTGCATTGTAAATATATATTTTAATATGGCAAACACCCACATTCATGGAAGATCTTTTTCAGCATAATGAGTTGCCTTAAGCTTGCACTGTGCACTTTCCAGAATGACTATCACATCAGTCTATATGTTACTACTGCCTTAACAAACACCACTGAAGTTAGGAGACAGTACAAGTTGAAGATTCAGAAACGCAAACCAGAAAATTTCAACCTGACCTTTCACACTGGGGATCCAAATCTACTGCTTCTCATGAGCCCCATCAATCTATGAAAAGCCTGCTCTGCCTCCACCTCAGACAGATGCTGAGATGAAAATCAACTGCTAGCAACCTAAAATTTCTTAAAGATAGAATAAAATGGCAAGGCCTGCATGGTTTGTGCAGAATACAGGCAGGTAACTGTGTCAGGGAGGGTTTTTTTCTTTTTCTGTGACTTGTATTTTGCAAGCAAAGAGCTTTCTATCTAGCTAGCCTTGAAAGCACAAGCACTGCCTCGAATTCCTCCCGAGGATGTGAAGTCAAACTATAGCTGAAACTGGGGAAGGAGAGGTGTAGATTGTGAAAATGCAAAAAAGAGCTGAGGGAGATTCTAGGAATCAGAACATACTTCAGCATGGTGATTTTTTTTCAAGAACACTAGCAGAAAAGAGGAAGGAGATAGGGAAACACAGTTTGGCAAATAGCTCAGTCCACACTCCTACACAACAGGGTCTTTTTGTAGAGGAGATAATTTTCAAGTGTAATTGATACCAGCCTTAGCAGCTTGTCAGACATGTTGCCACTTATGTGAAGGCTGATGACAAAGCAACTACTTCTACAGAAACCTACAAAATGGTATTTCCAAACTGCCAGCAGTTTAGGGAAGGTCCTGCATGCAGCAACAACTGTGTGCTGATAGTCCACATGCTTCAACACACTCAGCTTGCCCCTCTGTATAAACATGGTAGTGTTCCTCTTTTTTGGATATTCGCACTTAAAAAGCCACGTTAAACACATTTTCACTATAGCTCACACCTTCTCCCTCTAGATTACATCTGGCTGAACCAAAACAAGCAGAATTACAATCTAGGTTTACAAAATACTAAGCAGAGTATCAGAGTCAGCTCAACCACAGCTGCTTTCTAAAAGGCTACAAGACATTAGTTAGTTGCTGCTGCTCTCTGCAGCCTGCCTCTGCCTAGCTTGGAGGCCAGGGCTGCAGGTGAACAGCAGCAACAGGCCAGAATCATGCTCTGCAGCAGGTTTCTACCTGGGATCTAGGCAGAAGTGAGACATGCTCCAGTCAACTTTCCCTTCCCTTTACCAGTTTCACAAATGATGGTAGCAAGTCTAATAACATTGAGCAATTAAACTGTGAATGATGAATAAAGATGGTGAAAATAAAGTTTGACCAATCAAAAATAATACATGCTACAAAGCTGGTACTGAGATGTAGTAAGCAGTTGATAAAAATTATAAATAATAATGTACACAAACCAGTCCCACCTTCCACTCCTCAGCTATCCATGGTGCTCTCAGTTTAAGAGGTTATTCCTCAGTCACCTTCAGAAGAATACATTAAATTATATGCTGTCCTCCTCTTTACCCCTCTCCATACATGTCCGGAATATAACATTAGACTCTGGGGCTGTTTCTTCATGAATTTTCACTCCCCCCTGTTTCATGTGTTCTCATGGTTCCAAAAGCTTTCAGCTTAGAAAAAAATCCCTCCCTGAGAAGTTGGACGGTTTTTGTGGGAAGTGTCCATGGTCCCTCTGAGTTATTAACAGTCCCACACACAAGCCTCACTTCTCCCTCCAGTCCTCACAGTGGTCCATTATGCTAAATCACACTGATCCAAAAATGGGAGTTGAGGGAGACACTCTGAAATGGGCTAGAAAAACTCTACTGTGGTATGGCCCATAAGAGGACAGCTTTTTTAAGCATTTGTGTCTCTGCTAAATAATTTCTGAAGTTCCACATTTAAATTTACCCTCTAAGTGCTGAGCTTGCCCTCTGTGCAGCTCACTAAAACTGAGGTAATGAAGGGTATGATCAGTTTTCTGAGGGTGCTGTGACCTAGAGGCAGGTCTGATTACATCATTTGTTTTGGGTTGAGTCTCAGGAGCTTTATAAAAAGCAGCCCTAAAAGGAAAGAGAGAGACAAGGAGAGAGAAGGGCCATAACTCATTAGCAGAAGCTTTGTATGTGTGCATTCTGCTATTTGCCACATATCTACAAGGGAGTTTCTTCAGAGTACAGAGAAACCTGTGAACTGTCAGGAGTATTTTAAGTCTTTCCTTGAGATGTCAGCCAAGAGCTTCAGTATAGTCACAGTTGCTACTGTGCTTATTTTCTTCCTAAAGATACAGCTCTCGGTGCAAGCGCCGTTGAATGGTAAAGTCTTTCAGCTTTCTATTTTATTGTCACTTGTAACTTAGGGCAGCTAATGTATGCAGAAAACGGGCATCTTTTAATTATTACTATTTCAACAGCATGTTCAAAGTTGTATATTGTTGCAGTCTGCAGTTGTTTGGAGTTAGTATCCTTATTTCAATTCTCAGAATAGGTATTCTGATATATACATGAAAAAGAGATTTGTCTGATGTAGTTTGTGTTACAGACTTCTTGCATGCTCCGTATGCCTTGCTTTGTGATCTTTTTGTTTCTCACAGAATGAAGCAGAGACTGGCCCTTCTCAGAGTTAGTGGAAGCATCACACCTTTCCCTCTGCCCTTTTTATTTCTAAACCAGAGGAAAAGAATGCAATCCTTGTGAAGCACCCCATATACTAGACCTCATTCTCTTATATTTAAACAGGACTAGTTTCAGGAAGTCAGTGCTCCTCACTCTCCTTTTAGGAGTTAATGTTCATCTATTCAAGCTGATTATAGTCAATTTTCATCCATTCAACTAATTATAACCCACCTAGTGTGATTATAAGATATGAGGGAGAATCACTGTAAAGGGTTGTGTGAGAGATCTTGCTCAGCACGTATATTCATGGGATGAAAATCTTGAAGGTTCAATCATAATCCATATAGCTGTTGGCTTCTTATGAAGCTCTGCCAAGACAAGCATTTTACTTTCTTTTTTTTTTTTTTTTTTTTTCTTTTTTTCCACATGAGCTACATAAGGGATGGAATTCAAACTTTTAAGGTCACCTTCTTATTTTGGGCATATAACCTCTGAAAAATGGCTATATTCTCTAGCAGAATCTCCCACCTGAAGGGCAGAGGTTCCTAAAGCTTGGTGCTCTCCAGAATAACAGAACAAAGCTTGGTGCTTTCCTGGTGCTTTCTCTGACAGAACAGAAGGTTTGGAAGTGCAAGGATGTGTCAAAAAGATAGGTCTTATGATACGTCCTGAAGGGAATACTGAAGATTTCCTATCTTAGGCACCCAGTACCCAGAAATGGCAAAAGCTACAGCATCTGCCTACCTCTGACATCTTCCCAAATCAGAGACACAACTAAGGAAGATTATCACAACTAAAACCATTCCCACTTTCCCAGCTCCCGAGTGACATTGGAAACATATTCATTTGCTGGATATTGATCAGTGAAACACAGATACACTGGCTCTAGGAATCTCCTCTACCATGCATGAGCATGTAACTGTGTTACAGTGCATCAGACTCACCCCAACATGAACAAAGAGGCAGGAGAGTGCTCACATGTATGAAGCTGTTGACAGTTCCCTTCCAGATGCGCATCACACTCCATTGACTCTCTTCAAATCTGGGGAGACTCTCTGACAGTCTGCCTCATCCTCATTCCATTATCAAGCAGATTAAGGGTAATAGCAATCTTGCTCACAGTCTGAGGATGGCAGGAAATCACTTTTGCAGCTCTACATATTAATTTAGACAAAAATCAAGAAGATTCTGTCATCTGGTCATCTATATATCTCCTGATCTAAGTTAGAAGAAATAAGCATTAAATGTGCCTCAGCCCTACCTACAGTTGTTACTATTATTGTGCTTATCAGTAAAGTCATAATGGTAGTGAATTGCAGATCATCAAAATGCTCACAGGCTAAGGAAAATTCCACTTGGCAAAAGACTTTAATTTTTCATTTATTTTTGTTTCAGTTGGCATAAACACCCAAAATATTTAAAATATCTGACTGTTTTAAGGTTGTTCTAGAATACAAAAAACAGTTTTGAGACTTTGTACACATTTTAATGGGCAGTACGAGCATGAGCAGAGAGTAGCTATTGTAGTTAAGCCAATATTGCTTCAAACCCAGCTTAGATGAGGATGTGGTGATTTCTAAAACCTTTAACAGTCAGTTGCTATCTTCATACAAGTTTTACCTATAGAATGTGCTGACCAGATGACACAATCACCCCCAAAAAGCTCAGTAAGAGATAATCGATAATCCCCTGCAGAGAGAAAGGAAGAGGAGAATAAGGTTTCTCATCTTGAAATCTAAGACAGTGCATGAATTCTGCTATGTGAAGAACCTGGGGACTTCAGCCAGGGTGATTACACAAACCTCATTTTGAAAATTCCAGTGTAAAAGAACAAAGCACACTGGTCCTAACAAACTGGAATTAGAGAGTTTAGTGTTCCCAGCATATATCAATACAAAAGAACTAAGTGCAGCTGTTTTGCACATCCCTACAAATTAATCCCAAATATTTCACACAACATTCTTTGGAGAAGAGCTGTATCTGTGACCATACTTCAGAGTACAAGAAATTAAGCCAAGAATCATGTACTGAGCAGACATGTGCATGTGAGGATAAGTATTTGTCTGCATGCATGCACGCACACACAGGCACACTGAGTGTTTGCAAGATTCATAATTCAGGACTGTTTTCTAAGCAGAAATAAAATTAAATTTGCAGAGAGCAAAAATCTGCATTAGTCTGATAATCAAAACTGGTCAGGTCTGTCAGGACACTAAGCTGAATGACTGTAAGTAGGTTTCAGGGCTAAAGAAACAAAAATCATTTAAAAGAATATTTAATAAGTCAAGACATTTCCAAAGACATGCAGAGACACTATCCCAAGTTCAGTTCCTTAAGCAATGGATGAATATTGATAATTTTAACACTCACTCAAACTCCCAGGATTCTCTGAGTTATATGGGTTCATGTATCATACTCCCTTTTCTCAAAGTCCATCTATTCCTATCTCTTTTCAGCTGGCAAATCCGAGCCACTGTACAGAAATGACTGTCCATCATTTCTCAGTGGCAACACACTCATGTTTTTCAGACTTAACTAGGCATGAGGGAGTTCATTATAGCAATGCTGCATTTATATTCCATAGTTTCCTAACCAGAAAAAGAATCAGACACACAGAGTCTGTGGCTATTCCCGCCCCACCCTCACCCCCCCCACACACCCCCACACCCCCCCCCAAAAAAAAAGACTGACAAAAGTTTCACCCCAGGATTTAAGTGACCACAAGAAAGTCAAGCCCTATGGGCAGGATCACAGGGATAATTTAGTTATAATTTGGGTGAGAAGGGTTCAAAATCTTTGAAAGAGTCTGTTTTGCTCAAC
The DNA here is from genome assembly GCF_965140245.1 of Athene noctua. Taxonomy (NCBI): domain Eukaryota; kingdom Metazoa; phylum Chordata; class Aves; order Strigiformes; family Strigidae; genus Athene; species Athene noctua. Next base: position 19,492,969 of record NC_134049.1, on the reverse strand, counting down.
ATCTGGGGCTAGAAAGACAGCTAAAAGTACTGCAAAATTCAGTACAGGGGTTTAAGTGGCAATTTGTTTCTTTACAGTGTAAGATCAGTTTCAAATATTCACACTAATATTTCCTTTGTCTTTAAACAGGGTCAAAATGGTCTTATATTGGTAAGTACTAACTAATTTGTAAATACTAAGTTGTGGCTTTTTTTCTGTATTTTAAGGACAACATGCCAAATGTATTCTGGTGAGAACCAATTGCCCCATTGTCTTGAAATCTGTTATTCATCCATCATATCTGGGTGATTGAGAGACAGTTATTGATTACTAAATTGCCTTGCATAATGAGAGGAACTTCTGCAGACTAAGGCTGGCACTACAACTGCAAAGGTTCCCCAAGGCTCTCCATTTCCTCACAGACCAGCAGCACATTTCAGCCTAGTTCTGCAAAGAGCATATCTCTCCCTACCCACATGGGTCTTCATTTTTAAGTAGAGTCAGAGTTCAGCAAGTCACCTGTATCGTGTTACTGGAGACTCAGCTCCATGAAAATCCCAGCACTGACAAAGTAGAATAAATCATAGTCAGGAAAGCAGTGTTGTTTTGTACACTAGTCCTCTAAGTCAGCTGCTAACCCAGAAGGATCTGATGACTGCTCAGGCAGAAGAATTATCTAGAGATTTTCTTTTAATTGATCAAATCCTCTAGCCAGTTATTTCCTCGTTCAGATTAGTGTTTTATATGCCACATGCCCACAGAGAAGTAGGCAGTACTGAGAAATCTCAGCAAAAAATGCTGCTTCTTAAGCCTTTGGTGCTGCTCCAAGACAACACAAAGAACCTCTGAGATTTAACTTGCTGCTAATAACTACTCCGTTTGGCTGTTCTCCAGTTTACCTGACTTGCTTCACATAAGCAAAAGGAAAACTGTCAGCTGCATCTCTATAGGTATTAATCTAACTGCCAGTGTGCATACATATAATTCACATTCCCATTAGGAAAAAAAAGCTTGACGCAGTTTGAATAACAAAAGCCTGGGTTTTCCACCTTGACAGCAGCCATCACCTGAACATAACCCTGCTGGGTAGCAAGGAAAGCAAGACTTCCTTTACTACCATCTTTGCTCTCCTTTCCAGAGTAATGCTTGTTTAAATTAGTTAGTTCTCCCTTTCTGGGAATTTGAGTACCAGTGTTTATTTCAGGGTATGTTATCCTCAGTGTCCAACTTCATCAATTCCTGTTAAGCACTTCCATACTGCAGTCTGCTTTCTAACATGTCCTAGAGGACAGAGAGAAGGTTCACAAACCAGATTTTTTTTTTCTTTCAACTACTGATTTTCAGATATATCTAGAAAAACATATAAAAGCAACTTCAAAAAATTAAAAGAGGCAACTGAACTTGTATAGAATAGTTCTTTTCATATACCTGAAAAAAAGCACAGGTAGAACATTGGTCTGCACAGGGAAAAATGGCAATTTAGAGAGACTGCAGTCAGCCAGAAAGAGTCTCTCCATACTCTCCTACTGACCCTGGTTCCTAATGGCAGCCTATGCAAACACTTTGCAATGCCTTCCACTAAAATAAAGGCAACAGGAAGGGAAAGTCAAGCCATTATAATCACAGCACAGACTGATGATAAAATGAGGTCAAGGTACAAGATTAAGAGTGAAGGAGAAATCTGGGTGCTGATTGTCAATGAGAGTTCTATTTGTTCCGTACAACAATATGTAAAACTGAATGTTGATATAGCACTAGCAGCTCAGGGCATGGTGGCAAAGCAAGATGACACTGGATGTGATCGCGCCTTATCTTTTCAGCAGTGTTCCAAAGAAATGAGCATTTGGCCTGGTTATAATGGAAATTACTGCATTAGACACAAAAAAAATATAAAAGCTAAACCTCTCCTCTATTTGCCTCTTCCTCAGCCAAACTGCAGAGATGCTATTTGTTCTTCCTGATTTCACTACTCGTATATAAAGCCTGAGAAAAAGTTCCTGGAAGAAACATCACAGGCCAATAAGCTGGGGCGTGAGCACTCAGCCCCCTCTGACACAGGCTCACTTTGTGTCCTCTGATGGGCTGCTTCACCTTCTGTAAAATGGACAAAGTAGATGAAGTGTATCATGAGAAAAGTGCTTAAAGTAAAGAACTAAAAGAACTGTTTCCGTGCCCCATAGCTCAGGACACCACATGCACGCAGCTTTTGGCAATGTTGCTGTGTGGCTGAAAGGTGCAGGCCTGAAGTCCTCTGCCCCAGAAGAGAACTGGTAGAATTGGAGAGCTGGACTTCAGTTCTTTGGATTCTGACTTTCTGCTTCTGTAATGTAGGAGGGCCGGAATGAAATCAAAGAAACAGAATCACTCCTTGAGAGTGGACAAGCACCTACAATGGAGAACATCAGCTTTACAGCCAAGTTTAAAGTAACAGTGCAAATGGAATTATTAACATGCTTTAGCATGTGAGGAGGCAGCTTCACACTACAATGTAAACACAACAACTGCTGTTAACAGACAATCAGGCTAACTGAACTTGCAAACTCTTAAATTCTACTGTTGTCAAATACTGTACCTCAATTCAGTAAGGTGCTGAGGACCTATGCTAAGACCCCTCCACATTCCCTTAGGAAATGCCAGCTTTAGTGAACACACTAGAACGTGACCAGAATTTCCAATACAGCACTTGAAAGAAGTAGCAGGGACAGCTACAGCCCTTGGCAATTGCTCTATCTCACAGGCTTCGCTCTGGACACATGTGGGAGGTACACACATATGGGATATACGTACACAGAATGGTATGACTGAGCTCTGCCTGTGGTCTGAGCAAAATGGAAACCATGTGGGCACGTTAGTGTGGCAGGGAGCCTGGAGTCCCAGCCTTCACTACAAACTCAGCCCTGGGCTAATGGCAGCTATACAGCTTCCAGCCAGCGGAAAACAGGGCAGAATGCTCTGCCTGGCTGCAGAAATACCACAGACATTGCCTGCATTACTGACCCAATGCATTTTCCTACATTAGTTTACTTCAGATCAAGAGAACTTGGGTACCCTGTGAGAAGTTCAAGCAACATGAATATTAATTGGTCATCAGAGCAAAAGTCTATTGGTAACACTGGTGTCTCATAGGCCTGTTTTCTTCTTTTTTTAAGTCAGCCAATGTACTGGGAGCAGACATCACTGTTGTTCCTAAAGGAAAACCTGCTCTGCATCACCCAGCAGTGCTAGGGCTGTGGGGCTGGCTGAAGGCTTATACATGGAAAGCTCAAAGCTGCTGAAGTAGATGATGCGATGGACACATGCAGCCATGGTGCTGAGAGTATTTTGCTCAGCTCACTGTGCAGCTGGGCAGCAAGACTATCCAAAGAATTACTACTTTATTTACAGGCATCTTTTATAAAATAGCCATGAGGGCACAGCCAGGCTCAGGGTTATTTACAGCGTGGTAGGGGAATGTGGTCCTGGAAACTCATGTAAAAGAAGGCAGCCCACAAGCTGCATATAAGCAGCCTGAATCTGCACCCTCTACAGCTGGGAGCGTTTGTGGCAGCACTGGGAGCGGTGGCAGCACGAGGGGTCCTACTTCCACCCATACCAGCAGCTCCTACCTTGATTTGCTTGCTCCCAACAGCTGAACAGGTAGTGTTGGGTGGGTAGGACAGGCCCATGGGACAATTGCTGCTCTGCTGACAGAGTCCTGACAGGATCCTCATAGCAGTTAACATCATCCAAGATGCCTGGGTCTTTCCCTTTGCCACAAATGTTGTCAAAAAAGAAGGAAATTAACTTTAAGATATTTTTGCAATACTTATGTTAACACCTTTTGGGACTAGTACAGGCCAATCTTAACACATCCATATACTATTTACTCAGTAGTGATCAGACAGAACCTTTATAAACACAATGTGATTTCCACTGAATTTATCTGAATATGCTGGCACAGAAAAAGGAAAATCTGGTTCACAATCAATCATTCATTTTCAACAGAGCTAGCTGAGAAACGCCTTCCAGCTGTGTGGTTTATCTACCATGGAAATCCAAATTTCACATATGCAAACACAAGCAGCAATGAACTCAGCTCTTTCAGACAGGAGTTTTGAGGCACTGAAATTAGGAATGTGGCAGAATTTGTCAAAAAAATAGTTTTGTACCAGAAAAGATTTTTTGTTTGGTTGTTTTTCTTAATTGAGCAGGAGTGAGAAAACAAGCAAAACCTGCTGTAGCTTAGAGGCCTGTGAGTGGAGTTGCAGATTTACATCAAGGAAAGGATAACCGCTAGTAAAGATCAAGGTACATAAAGACTGCAGTAACTACAGCATTTTATTCAAAAGACAAAAGTTTCCCTTCTGAACTGCTGATGTTGGTGTGGAAATTCCCACACACTGTTGCCAACTCTTAAGGGCATTCAATTCACCCAAACATAGTACTGAACAAGTAAGTGAGTGGTACTTCATGACATGGTTATCATTGGCTGTGATTAGACTTCTATTTTATGCATCAATTTAAAATCACCTATTTAATGATCAAGTCATGCCTATGATATGTAATATATTAGAGTCTTCTTGCAAACTCGCTATCTTATCAGTGCACAGAAGCCCCAAACCTTTTAAAACTACTGAAGTCTTTTTACAATAAAGGCTTCTCACCAATTTTTCTGCCACTGCTTTAGTCTTACCTCCCTGAAAAGCATTAAATTTTAGCGTCATTGTCTTGCACATCAAGTTTCAGCCTCAAGAAACTACAACTTCCTGATATATATTTTCCTGGGAAATATTCTGAGCATGTGTATCCCATAGTATGGAATTTATGCTCTTTTGGCCAGATCTGTTATTTGCCAAAAAAGATGTAGAGGATAGTATACAGTCTTCTGTAATGTCAGAATAACATTTATTAGCTTTTAGGAAGAATTTCAAGAACTTTAAGGTAGTACCATGAAGATTTAAGTGGAAGAAAATTAACGTGATTGGCAGTGAACTGGAGTCAAAGATGAAAGTTACAGCAACATCAAGGCCTATTTATACTGAAAAGCACTGATTGAGTCTGAGTATCCACACTGTAAACAATGTCCAGGGCTAACCTATGTCTTGAATAATCTTAAAGAGCTTTAACAAGGAAATAACTCTGCCTTTGAGCACCAGAAATGCACTTGCCAATTCTGTCACATGCACTATGTTTGTCAGATTCACCTCCACTATCTATATCCTTGGAAACTCTCTTGGAATCTAATATTCTCCCAACTGTTAATTTTCCTTCAGAAAAGATCTGAATTTGCTTTGCCACTAACGACCCAATCTAACATTAGACTTTGGCATTCACAATTCATGGAAGATGTTAACATACTGGAGAGACTTCAAAGCAGCCTTCTAACCAAAGACTCAAGGAACTCAATCTATGTAGTTTAAGAGAAGTGAGAAACTATATCCTCTATAAGTACTTCAATGAGGAACAAAAGCATGCTAGCAGGAGACTCTTTACTTTCTAATCAAAGGATTAAAAGCAATCACTATCTAAACAATGTTAGTGTTGTTGTTCTAATGCTAGACAAACTCACAGTGCAAAGCAAGCTGTCACAGAGAGTAAATATCCATCGGGCACTAATGAAGTATCTTTTACCTGCAGTGCTTAAAGGAAGGGTAGATGTTTTCTCCCTTCTGAAAGATATGGCCTCATTGAAATAAAAATTAATCCAGGGAGGTCCAATGGTTTGTGTTCCACAGATCAGGCTGGGTGATCCCAAAAGACTTTCCTGCCTTAGAAAGAATCACCATGAATCTTCAGAGTCAAGGAGAAACACAAGTTACAAGTACCTCTTCTGGTATTTAAATCCAACTTGCAAACAGCTGCTAGCTATTAATATGTAATTAATTCAAAGGCACAATTAAAAACCTTTTGATATTATCTACTCTTTGTAGATCCTACCTAGGGCAAAAGACTGTGATGAAGAACAGTTTCACCACAGTTTAGGCAAGTTATTGCAGGTCAAATTATCATAACACCTTCCCTTTTTTGCAATTTAGCTTTTCACTGTGGGTTATGCAGTATTTCTAGATAGAGACAGGCAATTTTTGTGATAAGGAGAAGTTTATGAGGGTCTGGCTTTCTGTATACTGAAAAGTACGGAAACTTTCCTCTGCCAACATGAAGTAACTTATTTCAGCACTTCAGAAGGCTTGAAGAGTTGCATTACTGCACATATGCTTGTTACTTCCATAGAAAAAAAGGAATTCATGTCAGTAAAAAAATCCAAATACTGTCACAGATCCAAACTCTACTTGTCATGCCTGGGGGCTCTGAGGAGAGGACCCATCACCAGAGGGTCACAGGCACTGTGGCTGGCTGTGGTGCTGCTGCCTGCAGGCCCAACCTGGTGAGCTACCACGCCTGCAGCTCCCCAGAGTGTAACATCAACAGCAGTTGAGACTGTCAAAAAATCAAGGGGCATTAAAGTGTCTCTATGTGAGATTTTTGTTGGCATTTGGCCCTTTTCTATCTAATGCACACTGGAAAGATGAAATTAAGTTTTAAAAGTCTTAAAAATTCAGAAAAGGATCCTTTTCCAAATTTGGGGTAAAGGCTGAAATGGGAGTTTTTATATTAATTACACAGCTACGGCTTGACAAATGTGTCTCTTTGTTAATTTATGCAGGTCCTGATGGAGAGAAGGCTTGGCCAAAGAAATACCCATTTTGTGGAGGAGTATTCCAATCGCCAATAGATTTCCACAAAGATATTCTCCAGTATGATTCTAATCTCTTGCCTTTAGAATTCATAGGCTATAATGTGCCCTCCACTGATCAGTTTACATTGACCAATAATGGTCATTCAGGTAAGGGAGCTCAATGACAGCAAGGGATTGTGAAGGAAAGAGTTGTTGAAGTTTGTGATTTTTTTATTTCATGGGTGAACTACCTTGATTATCAGATGAAATTAAGCTGTGATGCTGAAGCCTTCACATCAGCATACTTACATCTAGAGAACGGGCTAGGGAAACTTGGGAATATACTAAGTACAAATGGATTTGCAGTGAGCTGAATGGACTGTGGTTTTTAAATAAACTTGAGGCATGTCAGAATTAATACCTGAGCTTTTTGTATTACTTTGGTTGGAGTGTTTTGAAACAGAAGCAGACTTTGTGATTCTCTTAAGAATAAACTGGAAAAAAATGGGTGCAATGAGACTCCAACATTCCTGCCTAATCAAAGCAGCTCAGCTGAATTACATGAGGGAGAGGAGGAAGGAAAAAAAAAAAAAGCTGGGAGTACCATTCTGTTCCTTTGACTTAAGGTTGAAACCTCTTTAGTGTAAAATAAGACAGATAGATAAAAAGACAGAAAATGGTTAGAAATAGCATACAAACATGGCCTCCATTGTAGTACTAAATCACTAAATTTACAGACGGTAAAAGCAGAGAAGATGCAGTCTCATAAATGGACACATTATACAATACTAATAAAGGACATAATGGACACATTATACAATACTAGTAAACTAGTCCCACCATTTTTTGTTCCTTCCTGAAACATTTGAAGACATAGAAATAAGAACAGTTATAAGGCCTCCTTCTATGTAGCCTCCTCTATTGCATAAGCATCAAAAGCACCTGTGTTTTAAAATGGCCTATGCCTCTGCTCTTCTCCAGCATGCTCAGTTAAAAGATGCCCAACATGCAAACATCTCTTTTTTTCCTCACTTTAGCGGTGTAAACCTGCTCTGTAGAACATCATAAGCCCATTCTTCAGTAAGGACCAACCTCTTAGGGCATGGTTCCTGGTTTTCCTCTTCATCAATTTCTCCATCAAACCCAGGTTGCTTTAGACTAGGAATGGCTGGAACACTCTCTCCTTCTGAACCTTCTTTTCCTAAGGGCCTTTCTTGGTTCTGAGTGAAAGACTGTACTGTCACAGCTGAATGTATCAGGCTGATGTGACAGGCAATAGACAGAGAAGGAAATGTCACTGTGGACTTTAATGGTGCCAGAGAGCAGGTGGGGACAGAAGAACAACACTGAGAGACTGTCCCTCACATAATACTCACACAAGTAAAAGCAAATTCCTCATAGAATCTATGTCACTAACATTGTCAGATCTTGCCCCAAAAACAAGAAGTTCAACTGCTTCCTAATGAAAGCCAAGACGAAAATATATCCCACCCTCAATAAAAACAGGAATTCACTTCTAAGGTCAAAGCCCTCCTAGAAAGCAGGGGACTTGGAACCCACTCGAAACTTCATTCAGATATGAGCCTTAATTGCTCTGAGTACTGAAAAATTAGCCTTCGTTAGAGTGATCATTACACCATCTGCTATCTTCTCTTATAGCTAGAGAGGAAATCAGTAGGATGTTTAGCATTGTTGCATCAGTTATTTCTACATATAATTGATGTGCTTCACTGGCCAGCTAATCTAGATAAATTACCTACTTCAGCTGGACTGAAAATAGTAGAGCTCAGAAAAAAGCTTTTTAGCACTAGCATAAAAACACATAGGCTTGCAGCTGTTCCTTCATTAAGGTTTTGAGCCTTATTTCTCCTGCAAAACACATCTGGGACACTCCAGAAAATTGTATGAATACAAATTGTATTCACCCTAGAAAATAATAAAGATAAATTGCAAATAAATCATTCTGGTCTTTACATAAACCATCGCATTATGAAGTATCAAACTTCTCAAGTGAACAACTCCGTTTCTGCTGAGTTGAGAATTACTACTGTAATTTCCATACAAAAAAAAATAACCCAGCCTGTCTTCCATTTTGGAGAGCATTAGTGAGCAGAAGGGAGAGTAATGCATACAAAGGTCTCCCTGCAGCATGTCAAGAGAATAAATGCTAGTTCTTAAGGTCTGTGATTATCTTGCTGCTTCACATCAATGCTCTGGGTTTGGGGAGGGAGGGGGCAGGGAGAGAGGGAAGTTTATTTGGTTTTGCTGTATGATGCTAAAAGATTAAGAAGCAGATGAGTTCAATATAACGAGTTTTAAAATACTATGAAGAATATTAATTTATTAAGATATTTGCAACCATTATAAGGGGATTGAAAGAAGGCACATGAGCCTAAGTTTTTCTTCCAGGACTGAAATAATTTTGCATTCTTCAGGGAGAAGAAAGATTTCCATCAGCAACAATTCCCACATTCAATTCCGTATTTTAAGAAAGCAGAGAAAGGTTATATTCTAAATTCTCTTCAATTGCCTGTAAAGGGTTAAAGACAACTAAAGCATTTATCTCCTACCACAGACTGAGATGGATTTAAGTTAAGAATCTGCTTTGCTCATGCTCCATACATAACATACTTAGACACAGTATTTTTATTTGCACTGTGCTTGAAAACTGTGGTACCACTTGCTCCCAACTGGTCTTCATCTACTTGCAGTGAAAATGTATCTGTCACCTACTATGTACATCAGAAACCTCCCGTTTGAATACACTGCATCTCAGCTTCATCTACACTGGGGAAACAGAAACAAGTCAGAAGGCTCAGAGCACACAGTCAGTGGGAAGCATTTTGCAGCAGAGGTAAGACAAGCTCAGATAAGGAAATGAAACAAAGAAGGCCGGGCAGGTCCCATTGTTGGAATCTTTATCTTGGGTACATGACTGACTGTAAAAGACTGCAAGGTTCTAATCCAAGTATTTATGATGTGGGTATGTAATAAAAAAATGCATTGTGCACCACAAAAAGGATGGACTCCCATGTACTCTCATGAATGTGTCACAAGTCAAGGAATTAGAATTAAGGTTCTAAACTCAATGCTGACACTGAGTCACTTGAGTAATTTCAAGCAAATTGCTAGATATCTGACACCTTGGTTCTTCTCTGTAAACCAGTTATATCTTTTAGCTGCATGACTTCGCTCTTTTGTTTAACTTACTTGCCTTCTTCTATCCAGTGAAGAACTGTTATCTTTTCTAATCCTAAATTATAGGTTCAGGAATAGATTTTGAAAAGCAGTACCAACTGGATATTTACTCCAAAATTACTAAAAAAGAAATTAGTCAGAATAATTTGCTTGCATAACAGCACTTTCTTCTCCAGTTATATCTAACACCAAGTTTTGCCTTCTAAAGATCAGAGAGCCCCAAGAAGGCTGAAGTGTTACTTTTTCAGAAAAAAGTTACTAGTATTACTGTCAAGATACCCCGAAGCTGGAGTGATCAAGCCTCTTTCCCCCTGCAATAGAGGGAGGGTGTAACTCGGCTACAGTGGGGCTGGGAGTAGGAATTCCAGGACCTTTTGCTTTTCTCTAAAAAGATCTTCCACTACACCCAGAAATCACTGAAGGATCCCATTGTATTGTCTTAGCCTGAGATGGCTGCACTGGTTCTTTTTACCTGCCAAACAGAAAGGTGGCATGCCCCAGACATTACCATAACACAGTATCTCCTTCTTTACAGCTACATATTGTACATTATAATTCTGAGAAATATCCAGACGTAACAGCAGCAATGGACAAAGCGGATGGACTGGCGGTTTTGGCTATTCTTCTTGAGGTAGGATGCAGAATGGGGTTTTCTGGGTTAGAATATGGTTTCAATCGTTAAGTCAGAGACCTTTAACATATAAAGTTACCTAGATTATTTAATGTTGCTGTGGCTGAATAAAAGTTCTTCCTTTTATCTTTTGCAAAAAAAGGGCCAGATTCCAGCAACACATACATAAGCGGAAACAAATTTTAAGAAAAGAGGAATTCTGAATATTTCCTCATGTTTTTCAGTAAATTAACTTCAGCTGTGTTAAATCCATTTTTGCATTCGTTTACAAACTAATGATTGGTAGAGTTTATCCAACAACAAACAGTGAATTTCAAGCTCACTTGCTCAGAACTGCCTATGTAGCATGAAGGAGTTTTGACACAGCAGAGAGGCAAAGGCAGCCCCAACCCTGTCTTTGGCCACTGGATGTAATTAGGATTAAAACTCCTTAATAAGTTAACTATAAAGACAATTTTTTAAACGTGAGGATTTTCTGCAGCACAAAAAGTCCTGAAAACATCCAGGTTTTCACATTTTCATCATGAAAGTGAAAATGTTCTAGTTAGCAGACAAAGCTCTAATTCTCCCTAATATCCAAACTCACTTCCTAGCAGCTCTGAAGACTCTGACAATAATTTCGTGTTAGATTTCAGTTCATTTGGAAGTTGCAGCCATGAGAAGTGCCAAAGTGTGGTATATTATGATAGGGAATAATCCTGGGGTTCTGGTTATTTCTAAGCAATGGTGTTTAAAAATCAAATATGGGCACAATGGAGATTAGATCTTTGAAAAACTTTTCAGACAGCTGGTGGCTATTACAGTTGACCTAAGTACACCAGTTTACTATGTCTGCTTGTCAGAGGAGTTGCTAAGCACCAACTCTAAAGAATTAATAAAAAAAGATATTGACTATTAGACTGAAAATCTGCTGGTAGCAGTTGAAAAACAGAGTCTTGTTTGATAGCTGAGTTATAGCCCTTGCCAGTGGCCCTGCAGTACCCAGTAGTGTCATTCTTTATCTTCCTGGACTGTGAGGAGCAGCAGACCAAAAAAATGTTTGTGGGTGGAAAACTTTGACTAGAAACCAACAGATGGTCTGAGAAGGCTGCCTGTTGAGAACTTACCCCTGCAATGTTCTCAGAGGAAATGGCTTCTCTTAATTTGCACAGCATGCTGAACAGGCAAGGGCAATAGGGTCTTCAAAGTGCACACAAGAGGTCTACACTGCAGTTATTACGACAGCATTATGACAAAGCAGCCCTAATAGCTCTGGAGTGAGTAAGCATTATCGGGTTTCTGAGTAAAAAGAGTATTTATGCTGTTCTAGTATATAAATATCTGGACAGTAGAGACACTTGCCTTATGACAGAGACCATCAAACAGTGCTGTCTGCTGTGTGCAGAAGCAAAGACTTATATTCAGACTGTGGTGATTTGTTCAGCTGTTAATAGTCCGTTCATTACAGATTGGACCATTCAACCCATCCTATGAAAAGATCTTCAGGCACTTCCGGAATGTGAAATACAAGGGTGAGTGGCTATAAGACGCACTGGATTGATAATGGCTAAGAGTGTCAGATGTCTCCCTGAGAGGGATTGAACTGGCTGAAGAGAGTCCAGAAATCCCAGGCAAACCTCTCACAAACCGTGAAAGACTTATAAATGGCAGTGCATTTCTGTGAAGAGTTGATGGCTAGCATGCACCACGTGTTTCTGACTGGGCCTTATTTACTGCACATGGTGGTTTTTTGGTTAATATGGCCACAGTTTGTCTTACAGAATTCTAATTTGGTATCTAAGACAAGATTTTTACGCAGGAAACCTAAAAAGCTGTATTACTTATTAAACTGGGATCATCTCTGTTAAAATGTATTTTTCTTTTCCTAGTGATATAACTGAAATACCTTACTTACGGAAAAGCAAATTCACTTCACTAGTACACTACCTGTTTAGTAATGATGCAGCATTTAACACGAATCCCCTATTTTAGATCAGATGGTCCACGTTCCTGGTTTCAATATTCAAGAACTGCTTCCTGACAGACTGGATGAGTATTATCGCTATGAAGGATCCCTGACAACTCCTCCTTGCTACCCTAGTGTTCTCTGGACAGTTTTCCGACACCCCGTTAAAATTTCACAAGAGCAGGCAAGTTAAAATACAGCACGTGTTTTCCTGATTGGAGTCTGCTAAAGAACAGTAAACGCATATTCTCACTTCCTGGATTTCTCTTACATTCCTGTAAAACTGAAAGATGACCATTCCTAAAATCCTTTAAGTGTGAACAACAGCACAAAACTGACAGAAATCAGTATCCTATTCTGTTTTTAGTTAGCACATTTTCTTTTGACCAGAATAAATAAAGGTCAGACACAGGCACAGCAATTGGTATACTATCAGCTTGAGAAGTCATAGTCAAGTGAGATTAAATTCTGGTTTCACTATGTACTTACTCCTTGCTTTGAGTCTTTCCATGAGCCAATTCCAGATCATTTTTGTTCAGGCTTCATGTCTGAACCCTATTTACTAAGTATTTTAGTGCTATTTTGATCCTGACTGATTTAAGTATGACAGGTTGGGTAGAAATGAAGTTTCTAAAAAGCATGTGGTGTGTTATTTGTCACTCTTGAATCCCCTGGCTCCTTGCTAACTTCTGGTTTTTGTGCTCACCTAATTAACTTTTTTTGTTCTTAGGTGGACAGTTACATAGACTATAAACTCCCAATCACTCTTTTCTGAGTCACCTAATTCTAAACACAGGGGAAAAATGTTATTATCAAAATCTCTGACCGAATTATTGTATGTTTCTTGTTATGAAAGTCAATTCTTAACTTTGTCTGCTTTGCCAGATTATGCTTTTACCAAAGTAGAGAGTTATTTCATAAAGTAGCTCTTAGTACTGCTTAGGAGTTGGAGTGTGCTAGGGAGAACATGCTGCAGAGGGCCACCATGCTTCCTTCCACCCAGTCATCCTGGCAGATAATTACTAAGCAGGATTAATTTTATCAGGATGTAACCAAAATACAGGTATGGGTTTGGAGATGTCACACTGTTTACACATTATTCAGTATTTGGGCTCACAGGCCATGCAAGAATTTATTAATGTATCCTCTTCCCTTTGACTACCCCTTTGATTTCAAATGTGGTCTCAGTGATCATACAACTGTCACTGCTTTTTCTGTATTCTGGGAGCTGAACAGAGTGCTTCCCTTTGTAGTTACTGGCACTGGAAACAGCCATGTACTGCACAGAGAGTGATGACCCAGAACCCTTGGAAATGGTCGATAACTTCCGAAATGTTCAGGAATTTCATGAAAGACTGGTTTTTATCTCCTTCCGTGAAGGTGAGTTGTATGAATGCTTCTACGCAAAGAAACAGGGCACAGTGATTTGTGTAAACTGGAAACACTGAAGTGGCAGTCCTGTTGCACTGTACCACTACATAAATACAGCAATCTCATTTTCTCACAGTTCACTTTGTTCCCTTTTCTTCTCTTACTTCACTGTTGCATGGGCAACTGTACGAGAATAAGGTATTCAAAGAGTATATAAGAAGTCTTTTATTCACAATGTGTATCAGGCAAGCCCTGCAAACCTTCTGATCAAAGGCAAGGAGATGAAGGAAGATATGTTTGGCCTTGTCATGCTTAGCAGAAATATTTGTTGTTGCTCCAAACACTAAACAGTTCTCCGCTGTGCTGAGCTGTTTCAGTCAGCACAAATACTTGAGTTGGCCTTGTCTCAACAGTGACATTTGCTGGTTCTCAGCAGTATCAGGATTGTTTTTATGCAGACCACACACTTAAAGGGAATCCCAACTTTGTGTTTCAGGGAGACTTGGTTTGGGGAAATTACACAGAAACAGAAGAGGTCCTTGAGAAATTCAAACATGACAAATAAAAATTATTCAGAACACTGGATTGTATGATCCAGTGTTACAAATGAAAACCAAAAATTGCCACCTCATAAGGAAGAACTGTTTTAAAAGCTTAATTATGCGGAGTTACACAATGACAATGCATAGGTTTTGGGGGGTGGGAGCTGTACAAAAACTTGTACTTATGAGAAGCTTAGTTGTGCCCCTCAGTAAGACATTTGAGTATGCTGTTTGTGCAAAACGTATTGTTCCAATTTCTGTGTTGTCTTGCAAACAAATACTCTTAGGCAGTTGTGAAACTGGCACAGACACTGAAGGCAGATGAATCTAGGCAAGCCACTATCCTATTTGAAATTGAGAGGAAAAGATTTTTAAAAATAAAAACAGACTTCATAAAAAAGACTGGCTAAGCAGTAACTTTCAAATTAATAAAACATGTTAGCACATCATTTCAGTTTTGCCTGCTAGTTTCTTCGCTGTGTTCAGATGAAAGAATGGAAAACACAGGAGTTGTCTATATTGGGAAATTTCACACAATAGCCACTGCAGGGAACAGTTCTCCCTGCAGGAATACTGCAGTAGCTGTTCTTGCCATTACCCTTTGCAGACAGTCCCTTTCATAATGTATCTTTTCTAAAATAAAGCTATAAAGGAGAAAAGTGAAAATCGAGATCAGCCAAAACAAATCTTAGACAAAACACTTCTCTGAAATTAGAGATTATTTAGATTTGCTACCAAAAGCTGTCTGGTCTCTTTGTGAGATTAGCTGTGTCAAAATTCCCAACCAGAGCAGTGCAAAGCATCAGCCTCATTCAGCCCCTTTTTGAAGCAAAATTCCATCTTTGAGATAAAACCCGCAGACAATTTCAGAAGTCATTCTGTGGCTGGGGACCATTTCAATTCTCACGGAAACATTTAAAAATCTTTCTAAAGCCTCCCATAAGAGCAACGTAATTCTATCATCAAGTTTCTTTTGAGTGCCTTCTCTGGAATTACTGCACATAACTTAGTAATTATTTAAATAAGTACGTTGATACTACTCTCCTTGCTAATTAAGCACATTTCTCTCATCGAGTTATAATGATTTAGGCCTTCATTTCTCTATTTTACCTGGAGTAAAAAATATTTAACAGTTCCAAGATGACTCACCATATGGCTTGAACCACAATTCATTACTTCCTACTCTCCAGCTCCGCATTAAATCTCTACATTTCATAATCTCCAGAGCTCCAATGACAAAGGCTACATCTCCCTAACTGCTGCATCCCCTAACTTTTATTTTATTAACCATTCTATCTGCAGTTAGCATAGTGGATCCTCAGGAGAAGTCTTAGGGAGCAGGTGTATAAAGAAGGGCAGGCTACAATGCTAAAGGCAATACAGAGTTTTCAGTGCAGTTCAGGCATCCAAACCATCACAGGTTCTCATTTCTGTACACTCAGCAGAAAGCTACTGACTAGAAAAACAACTATTTTAACTTGCAGCACAGAAGCAGGGGCAGTGATTTCAAAGATGGGATGCTTCCCAATTTTGAGGTGCAGAGAAACTGCACAACATACCCTTTTGTTTAACATATAAGGAGCTGAAGGTGTTACACCCAATGAGTAAAGCCATCACTAGATGACTTTGTACTTCTGAGTATCTTGAAAGGTGCTCAGGTTTTCAATGACCTTCCTGTCTGTACACAGCTTCCAGTTTGTAAAGGCCTAGGAAAGTGACTTTCCCCAAAAACAGCTAAGTAGTTTTCATCTCCCATCTTCATTCTGGAAGCTAGGAATGCATCCATTCCACATACCTCAAAAAAAGGTCCCCAAGACTGTTGAGACTACAGTGCAAAGCACTGGAAGCATCCACAGTAGTTCTTTCCATTCAAGCAGCTACAGCATTTTTCTGCTTTCATTGTCTTTTTTCAATTTGCCCCTTGCTTATTTGCTGACAAAGGTATCTTATCATCTTTCGCATTACTAGCAACAGATAGCTAAATATTTAAGTCTTAGTTATATCTTTCTTCTACTTAAAGCTACTGTTTCTGCTCCTGAATTACTGCTGAGAGAAGTTACTCTGATCAATTGTTTCTTTTTGTATTTTAATTCATTTATAGTTTGGGGCCCAGCTTCAAGGTCTGACTAAATCAAAATACTGAGTACCCTTGGCTACCAAAATTTTGCATCAGTCTGCATCAGCTCACGTGTTAACAAAAATTAAGATTTTTTCCCTTCCTGTAAGATCATTATTACCTTTCTGCTATGCGTGATGAAGAGTCTCTCCAATCTCTGCTCACATGTAGTTCTCTGTAGTGCTCTGCAATAACCTTAATTTTACAGCTTCTGAGCTGAAAATAAGCAACAGAACAACCACCCTATCAATTTATCAGTGAACTGATTTGTTTGTATTATGTTGCTAACAAGCGGAAACCTTGTTTCTTGACTGTAATATGACTCTGCATTAGACATAAGTTGTTTCTATGACTATATACAACTGATATGCAGGGCATACACAAGTCACACTTGGGATTTTGCTGGTTCTGTTCCTTGATTTCTTGTTGTATACTATATTATAAAGCCAAGTCATAACATTCTATTCTATCTTCATGCCTCTTACCAGGTCCATATGCCACCACTTACAGAGAATAATGGTTATAGAACACTGCCTCAATTTAATCTCATTTTAAAATCAGAATTATACTGGTAGTTCTCTTGTTGCTAGATTCTGACCAAAATATTTAAGAAAATTACAAGTTTACCAAATAATCAACAATCCTTAATAGCCCCATGATTAATATACAAACTGGTATTAGTTGTACAAACAATATTCTGAGTAAACTAAAAGATGGGTAAAATAGTGAAAAAGAACGAACTAGACTATGTCAGTCCTTTTTCTGCTTTTGTGGACTGGCCAACTAGAAATAACCCTCACCCCATGACATTCTTACATGACCAGGAAGAAGGTTAAAACTCTCTGCCCAAACCTCCAATCTCAAACACTAGCTGCTAACTAGAGAATGAGCTGGGTCCAGAATGGCTATTTTAGTAATCCCCTTCAAATTTCTGCTCAAGTTGGATTATGTAAAATGATTATAAATGGCAGAATCAGGATTTGCAATACAGCTGCCAAGTTTCTGAGACTGTAAGGCTTCCTCTGCAGCGTCTTTCTTAAATCCGTGCACTGCAGAAACACTTACTGAAATAATAGAAGTTCTAGAGTGAGCAGCTACCTTATGTTTAAGACTGGTTCACCGTGGAATCCTAGAGATCCAATTTTGCTTTTTCTACCCTCTCAGTTCATCAAGATTCAATACCTCGTGGACGTGGCTGATTGCTAACTGCATCTATGAACCAGCAATTTTCTGAGTTAGACTGGTCAGTCAGAAATGAGAAATGCAGTTTTCCATCTGTTTCTTAAGCTGACCTTTCAGCACCTCACTACATTCTCTGTAAATCACACTTGAAAGTAAAAGGTAGAGAGTTACAATCCATGATCCCAGTATCTGTAAATCAGATACTCTGCTTTTCATCCAGAAATCTCTAAACACTTCACAGAAATAGTGTAAGCATTATTATTTCCATCTATGGGGGAAAATTTGACCCAGATGTGACTTTCTCAAAATTGTTGCTGTGAACCAGTGCCAAACCCAAGAATAACATTTGGCTCTCCCTTTGCTAAGCCACATTATTTGGCTCCCATGCAGAGGTGACACCGGCTATAAAAGCATTTTCAATGTATCTTTAAAGTTGGCATGACTTAGTAGAGTTGAATTGTATGGGTTACTGCCCATCCTGCTGTTCTCACCCAGGAACTGGTCTCTATGGCTACAAAAGGCATTGCTCTGTGCTACTTTAATAGAAACCCCATTCAGTCTAAGTACATTTAATTACAAAAGCTCATTGACTCTATCAGTGAACCATACAAAAATGTTCTACCCATTTCAAAAAAGATATTTATCACCCCTGTAATCTCACATTCCACCTACTACGGTCACAAAGGCTCGGTCACAGGTGCAGCCCCTCACCTCAAGAGGGAAAAAAAAAAAAAAAAAAAAAAAAAGGTTCCTGTCAAAGCACAATTAAAGTGCACCTGGTTGCTGGCTGCAAGCACCCAGCCTGATGCAGGCAGCTGTACCACAGGTAGGACCAGATCACACTTATTAAGAAGGGAAGGAGAGGCCATACACAGAATCATGGCTTGGGCCAGGCAACCGCAAAAATCTGTGTAAACAAGCCTGTTGTGCACTCTCTAGGACCC
Organism: Athene noctua; assembly: GCF_965140245.1. NCBI lineage: Eukaryota > Metazoa > Chordata > Aves > Strigiformes > Strigidae > Athene > Athene noctua. Next base: position 19,474,406 of record NC_134049.1, on the reverse strand, counting down.
CACTAAAGCAGGTTTTCAAAGCAACTTTTCTGCCTTTTCAGTGTCAAGACTGAGGGCTTCCATCTTCACCTGAGCATAGACACCACAAGATGGGGCTACTGAGCTGTGATTTGCATCAAAAATACGGATGACTGAAGTGTTCCGTCATCCACATTTTGTTGCTAATAATTAAAATCTAAATTCATAGTCACTATTAACAAGTACTACATTTCAAAATGTCTATAATCTTAAAGTATTATTCAGCAATAATATAATATACAATATGTGTTTTGCCTGTCAGTAATCTATTCCTATAAAATCTGTTTCACATACATGTAGCTGAAATTTATTATGATGTTCAAACATTCCACTGCCCACAAGTTAAATGGGAACTGGTGTCTAGTTTTGATTATAGCACCATGCTGAAATACTATCTAACTAAATTTTGGAAGGTCGTATCAAACAGAAATACCCCCTACTCTTCCTCTTCAAACTACAAGTTCTTTTTCTGCAATTATCTATTTGGTGTTATATTTTGTTGTTTATTTGATGCACCTTTACTATAACAAAACTCCCCTTTTTTAAAATACAGGTTTTCTTCAATGCCATGGACTTAAAATTAATAAAGCATCTAATGGATTAAATGGGATAAGATTAAACTCCAAGTTTTACATTTCTGTTTTCTCAACAGCTGATCAGCTGATTTAATAAGAGAAAATATTTGGATGGAATACATGAAACCTGTCAGCTTCACTCTGAAAGGGTTCTGATGTTGCTTGGAGAGAAACAGTCATTTGATAAAATATTAAAAAAGTGTGTAAATGAATTGGGAAAATGCAGTTAAGAAAAGAGCGCTCACCTTCAGAATCTTTGGGAAGGCAAAAATAAATATACTTTAATTGCCAAAAATATATAATAAAGTTCATTATCAAAGATGGCATTGTAATAATAATGCTTAACATGTCAATCCAAACGTGATCACTCAGTTCTTCAAATCCTGATTTCATTCTTACCTTCTTAGATGCCTTTTAAGCAATTTTCTCAACAGCAAAGCATATCCCTCTTCAGCTGTCCACATTTGGCAGTGTTCTTCTGCCTTGAAAAAGCAAAGGCATGAAATTGAACATCTCTAGTTGCCTGTATTTAGTTCCTCCGTTTTGCTTAGGCTCTCTGAAACACTGAAATCCAAAGAGTTTCTGATCTGTTACATCTGTGCCAGCACGCTGGCTTTGTGACTTAAGCAGGTGTCTAAAGTCACAGGGTTGTAAACTGTCGATCCAGTTGTGTGGTAAGGACCTTCCAGCATACATATGCAAAGTTATCAATTTCATAATTGCCAATTGGTATGAGCAGGCTGTTGGAAAGTTGAGGAGGCAGAATGCAAATGCTATGACAGGTTGGAGACTAACCTTCTTGTCTCAAGTAAATGGAATGAACTATTTTGTATGCCCTCCCTCTTTTCCTAGGTTTTGTTGTTTCTGTCGTGATAGCCTGCGTTCTGGGAGTTCTCATCATTCTTGCAGTAGCCTTCTGGCTACTGAAGAGGAAAAGGTAAGATGTCCAGCTGTCACATCACAGGAAAAGAAGTCAAAGCAAATTTCTCTTCTGACACAAAGGAGGGCTTATGCATCCCAAACCTTGCACATCTTTTACAGTGGTAATGTTTAAACTTTCATAAGATACCATCTCTTCCTACAAGCTTTAATTTGTTTTTATCACTGTAGACATCAGTTCTCCTGTATCATATACTCCAAAGTAATTCTATTTTATTGACAAAGTATGTTGCTATGGCTAAAAGGTCTCTACTTGCTGCACCTTTGTGCCACAGTGGCCACCATTCTGCCATTGTAGGAATGATTGGTTTTTGTGAAAAGCAACCATATCAGGTTGTTTTTCCACAAAATAATTATTCCTGGAACAGCACTTATGTAAACCCTTGAAAGATATAAGGACAGGAAACAGGGAATTGTATGTGAGTACCAGGGAGAACACAAAAGCACCTTCCACTCTAAGTACTGACTGCTCCCACAAGCAGTTAGGAAATGATACTCCCTTTCCAGACTAAGTGGGACAAGCAAACTGGGTCAGTAACAGACCTGCCCAGTTTTTCTCTTTCTCAATTGCCAGTCTTGGTTTTTTGCTAACGTTGCTGCTCATAATTACTTTTCAAATCCTTTCATTTTTTCCTAGAACAGTAAGTGAAACAAGAGGGGAATGGAGTTTTAGAAAAAAAAAAAACTCCCAAAGGTCACATTATATAGGAAGAAGAAATCTGTATTGACAAGGGATCATTTAGCCAGACTGTTTGCCACCAAAGCCAAATTCTTTAAAAAAGACTAAGATTACAAACGTTTCTACAGCCTGATCCCTTTGCCATCAGCATTGACTCTGCCACACAGAATGCGTTCTCCTGAAATATTTGTAACAATAAACCACTGCGACATTTGACCTGGTACAGAGAAAAATAATCTCATGCTTGCATAATGGACCATTTTAAGTAACCAATGGTGCTTTTCCTTCATTGGAATTACAATTGTTTAATTCATTTGTTTTATTTTAGCTGCAAAAAGGGAGGCAAAGACAACAGAGGAGTCATCTACAAATCAGGCATGTGCAAGGAGGAAGATGACATCTCCAAACTTTGATGCCCTGCTCTGTTACAAAAGTCCCTTTTCATTCCTAGCACTGATTCATTTTGCATTGGTGGAACACATCTCGTTCTTGGCTCATGATAAACCTCCAGTGTTCTAAAAATGTACCAGCCAAAAGTTTTCTGCAGCCCTCATTCTCTTGTCTTCCAGGGAGATATGATCAGTGAATACTCCTGAGCTAAATTCCTCACCACATTCTTCTCATGTTTGCTGCTTACTGAGTCTGGGTCTTTTAACTGATTTTGCATTTAATCCTAAACTCCCATTTTATGATTTGTTTAGCACAGATTTTCCCACCGGTATTCAAATCTGAAGACACCCATCAAGCTACAAGCACTCTTCCCTGCTAAATCTAGGCAGATGAGAATCTGAATATGATTCAGAGATCAGAATTTGAACTAGGTTATTCAGTGGATATGGTTTTTTAAATCACAGCAGATGATCCTGGTACATTCACCAGCGGCTTTGTAACACAAATATGAGAAGACAAGTGTAAACACAATGAAAGCCACATGGATTGTTAATGAGGTTCAAACCCAGAAACTCAGTGCTGAAAAAAAACACTACTGCTAGAGGAACAGCTCACTTTCCATTTATTACACAACCTCACAAATCTGTTACAGAGGTCAGCCTCTGTCTGTCATTGGAATTAAAGAAGCATCTTGACTTATTATCCTGTTCTTAATTATAGTGTGTGTATGAATGATGTGGAGATAATGCAGTTGTTGCTGCTTTTAAGCAACTTGACATGTAATAATGAAATCTTGATTAATTTTACAGTGTTTATTACAACTGCAATTATAGCCTAGATGGTTTCACTGATTTAGTTATCTGAATTTAGTAATGTAATTATTAAAAATAATCAATATTATCTTTTTTAAAAATCTCATAAGCTACTCTGGAAAAGTCTCATTACGCATTTTTGAAAGTGAGAAGCATAAACGTAACTGTTTCCACTGAAGACTCTGTGAAAAGTCATTGACTTCAGAAAGGATAGGGTTTAGCCAGCCTAGCCGCAGATGTATGCTGAATTCCTCTTGAATTTGACATGTACAGTGAGGGTCTGAAATGCTTGTACTTCAGTATACAAGCAGGAAGTGACTGACACATGCATATACCCAAAATAACTTCAAGTCTGAATGCTGCTAAACACTCCTAAGGAAATTCCAATCTCAACATTACACTTAGATCCATTTTACATTCAGTAGCCACATTTGTGATTTTAAATAACTAAGTTGTTATTGTATATGTTTTCTCCTTTAAAGATGGCAGATGCATACTTGGTTTAGATTCTTCCCCTTCCACCCCCAAGAAAACCATTTGATGTCAAAAGCTTTTGAGTGAAGGGAGAAATAACTTATTAATACTTACTGTACATGAAATTTAGGAGCATAATCTTACAACTAAGTGCACTACATTTGCCAGCATTTTTATCTTGCATAAACAAGCACATAAAGATCATCTTGTTGAAATGTTTGATCTTACTGAAAAAGCAGCATTTGTGTGCTATGGGGAACAATACTTACTCTTTGAATACAGGTCTTTAAAGACAAGAACGGATAATCAATTTTTATGATGTTTCTTTGGTTTTTCTTATTTCTTCTGGAAGAGTAACATTTAAATTATTATTTTAATCTTCAGCTCAGCTGATTAAAAACATCAATCAATCACTTCCTTTTGCATGCAACTTCTTGGCACCTGTAAAAAGAAGCATAAGAACTTCAGTCAAATACTATATGCTTACGGTGAGGGAAAGTCTCATGTTACCAGCAAAGAAAACATACTACATATTAGGCCAAAAATATCTCCATCAGATCTAGTTCTGAAGCAAAAGAACAAAATGAAGAGGGATTCACACAAATCATATTCCTGCTCCCACTTGTAACACTCTCTAATTGCACGGAGTCCTCCTAGGAAATCCACGCTGCCTTTGAAAACACAAGCACACGGAAATTTTTGTTTTTACCTTAATACTGTATTACCAGTTTGCCCTGCCAGTGGTCCCTGGGCTGAAAGAACCTAAACCCATATGTTTTCTGGGCTCTTTAGCCACTATCGTTTAATAAATCTATTAAGTATCACATTTTTAAAATACTTTCCAGGACATTTCTTTTGTTGTTCTTACATGCACAACATTTCAGATGTCCAGAAAAATAAAGCACGATCAGAAAGACAGATGTAGTTAACACACTACCATAATAAATTAAATCACAATTCACTCCTTTTTAAATGGAATGGCCCATTTTTGAGTGTCCAATAGCAGAAATGAAGCCTAAATAACTTAAGCCAAAAAGTGAGAGTTAGATGCCACACGAGGTGTAGAGCTCTCCTTCCATTTCCTTGTGATATAAGAAAACCCATTCTTTTGTGTTACAATACACCTATAGCGTGATTACATAATCTCATGTCCAAATGGAGGAGTATTCACTTCCTGTAAAGAAATATGAATATCCTCACAGAGGTGCTTGAGTGACTGCCATCCTGGTTTAGTCAAGAATTTCTCCTCCCAGGAAGAGGTTATCAAAATAACTACAAGGTATTCTTTTCTTCTTCAGAAAAGATAACTTACTTCAGGACATCTTATCATAGTCTATATTAATACAGTTTGAAGTCAGCTTAGTACAACTTTGTCCAAACTGGTTGACCAGTCATAAGACTATTCTGTTAAAAGGTGTGTACAGTGGGATCATGATAAGTACCTTATTTTAACACTTTCTCCACTATGAACAGTGTAGGGGTACTACACACCTTGCACAACTAACTGAATTTCAAAATTTGCTCAGGAAGCAGAGTCACAAAAATTCTGCATGTATCATATCTAATGTATGAAAACAAACCCCAAAGGATTACTCTTAATATATATATATATATAAATGTTAATGACCAACAAGAGAAAATTTTAACTTCTGAAAAAACATATTAAATATAGAAGCTTAAAAAAAAAAAAAAGAATTCTTGACTTCAGCTAAAATGATGGAAGAAAATGGAGTTGTTTTGCTATTGCAAAGCTTACTGTATTGAAGTAAAATGTTACTTCGATTAATTCTGTAGCAAGATCAATCTTTATAGAATTAATTCTCATCTAAGTTCAAGACCTAGTCCTCAACTTTAAATCCATTACCCATGGTTAAATATTTAAATTTAATACCGAATCATTTGTCTTATTGTTGAAGAAAGCTACAACTGAATATTGTGTGTAATCTCAAGTGTGTCATATCCATGAGCAGGTTTGATTTGTGCATTTCAAACAGCTGTCTGACAAAAGTCAAGTAAACATATATTGATTTTTTTTCCTCCCCCTAAATTCAAGAAGGCATCGGTTGCTCTAAATGTGTAGAGAGATTATATAGGATATTAGACACTATCTGGGATGCTGGTGAGCTAAGAAGGAAGTCACTCTTTAGACTCTTTAGAAGAAGGCAGTATTTTTATGTTCTACATTTCAAAAATGCCAGATAATCAGGAACATTTCAGAAAAGTAAAATCTGACATCTTGCTTCAGTTTTGGCCTCCTATTCAACAAGTAAATGTTTACAGACAGATTTCAAATTCCCTGTATTTTAATTAAGCCCAACAAAAACAAACAGAAGACTTTGAAACACACACACAAAATTTCCCACCATGTTCATCTTTCAGAACTGATGAAAAAACACCACTGACTGCTGAATGGCCTTACACAGCTGTACAACACACGGAGTGGATGTATCCAACTGCCAAAACCAGTGCAGGCTGACACGACAAAGTATCCAGCACCAGGACATGCCGAAGTCTCCAATTCTTTAACACTAATGTTTAGTATGTGCTTGGCTCTTCAGAAAATAAGAAGACGTAACAAAGGCATGGTGGCTTGGAAGCCTCAGGGAACCAAGTAGCTCACATCACCAGTTAAATGCTGTGGTGGTACCAGTTATACATAATCTTATAACATTTAAAGCTTTTCTTGACTGTCCTGGAGGCTCTGCCCACATTTTAACCTAGAACCATAACCCGCTTACTGTATAGCTTTAGACAACTTACATATTCACTATTTTTTTCTGACACTTATAAAGTTGTTCTATAACCTAACTGATTGCACCTTGACCACTCATAAAAAGAATTTCTACCACAATATGGCAGCTACAGTTTTAGAATATTATTCTTAATCAAGGCTGCTGGCCAGCAAATCAACACCTGGTATTAGGATCATTCAAAATAAGTTATTTTATTGATAAAAAGCATTCCTGTGAATGTTAAGTTCTACTTTGCCATTCTCCCAATTTGAGCTATTACAAAAAAGTGTCAAAGTCATTTTGCAAGCCTTCCTATTTCTGACAACTAAACAGAAAAGTGATTAAACTTGGAAATAATACCCATCACTTGTACCTAACTCTTAATGAGCACAAGTTGTGACAATACACTAGATTACCATGTAGCTTTTTAATGTAAAATTATGAAACAAAAGTTCTTCAGACAACAGGCTAAAAGTTGTGCAGTGGTAGTTCCAGAACAGAACTCAAAAGTCCAATTCTGTTTTCTTTTAAAAACACAATTAACAAATGCTACTAAAAATAATATGCAAGACAGTTTTTGATTCCAGAAAAATGAAATGGCACCATCTAGCGACTTACAGATGAGAAAGTCAAGTCAGGAAAGTTGTCACTTCTTTCACTTCCTCACAAGACAGTACATTCAAGTTTGGAAAGAATAGCACAAGGAAATGTAAAAATACACATGAATGCTGGAACAGTTACTATGGAATAAGGAACTGAAAGTCAAGTGTTATTACTCAAGGATTATTGTTCTACCAAACTTGGTATCTATAGTGTTTAGTATATTAAAATGTTTTTGGAGGCATATAACATATAGATTTAATAGTCACATACTACTGACCTAAATATTTTCCTAGGAAAGCCAAATACTTTCTAAGCAATGGCAACAGCTTATTAAGGAGTTTTCTATCAATTAATGATAACACATGTAGCCATAAAAATTTATGAATAAAACTCAAGTAACTTTAGATGCATCTAGCTCTTCACTGATAAAGTCAAGTTTAGGCAGCAGCCTCTTCAACTAATAACACCACATCATACTTGCACAGGCACCATGAATCACTCATTCACATTTCTAGCAGATTGCCTAAAAGCTGCCAGCATAGAACATTTCTAAGATACTTTTACAGAACTAAACTTTAACTACTTCTGTGCAGATTGCATACATTTTATAAAATATTTTAGGAATTCATCCACTAGAAAAATATAGACAAAAGCAGAATGTTTGCTACTTTTTATATTTTTTTCCTCTCTGCTTTTCTTAAAAGAATAAATTTTTAAAAACCCCATTGTCACATTTTTCTCAGCAAGAAGTCATATGCCCTCTGGAGGACTATTAAGGAGGGCTTTTCCTTTAGGAATTGCTATACAAAAAGTGAAAGAGTGAAGGAGGATGCACAGTGGAGATTCTATACTCTTCAGATATTTTTCACCAGTTTCCTCTTTTGTTCTTTGTTTTCTATGTGTATTTAATAAACAAAAAGAACAGTTTCTTGCTTTGCTAGAAAAGTTAAGTCTCTAGCAACTCAACAAATCCCCACCAAAACCCACCACTCTAAAGTTGTAGGGTGTCCCACTCTAAAAAGTTGAAATTACAGCATCAGACATTTATCTTTTTTTGACATATTGAGAGACTGAAAATACTTTGTGAAGTACAGTGATCTCTAGCTCTGCTGGCTTCTTCCTTGCCCATAGCTCTATGGCAGGGCAAAGAATACTACCTATCCTAATAAAAGCAAGGTAAGTAAGGTTAACTCTTTATTGTAACAGGGTCAAAAGCCATTAAGAAAAGCAATAGATAGGAGAGCTGGCATTGGTCCATACTGCTGCAATCTTCAGCAAGGACAAAGGAAAAAAACTTGTCAGGAAAATCACAGAAGAGCAAGCTACTACAGGTATGGGCCATATTCCAAGAACATATAGATAAAATTCTTTCAGGTTAGAACAAGGGCTAGGTCAAACAATTTTATTCACAAACTTCAATGCATGCAGCTTGCCCAGATCAAATTATTTCTGTTTCTATGAACCACTTCATCACACCTATTTTAGCTTTAACAGAGCAAGAAACATGTATTTGAACAGACTGCCCTTCCTCTTTCAAAACTGATTTCAGTTCAGACTGAAATTTCTGCCTGCAAGAATGGCGGATACACAGTAACAATGGGGTCCTGTAATCAGTCTTTTGAGAACACCTGCAGAGCTCACTTCAACTTTTACAAAAACCTGCATGATTTTCAAAATGTGATTTTTTTCAAAACTTTATTTGCAGATAGTGGGTATTATTTATAAAAAATAATTGCTACTTGTTTTAACCATCATGGAGACAAACATAGTGGAAGTCCACAGACCCCCATCTGAAATGATGACTTTTCCAATTTCAGCTACAGATAGAGTCATGGAACTAAAACTTCTGGTCATAAAAAGCAGTAGAATAAGGAACAACATGTTAGATTATCTTCTGATTCTAAAAATTTCTCTGAATAACCTGAAGAAAGAGCCATGCAAATAATTCAAAGCGAACACTGGAACAAATATGCCTTTTTAGGACTAGTTATTACAGTATTTTGTCTTTAAGTTGGTTGCGCTAAACTTTTGATAAGCTAATGTTCACGCACTGAATTAGTTACATAAGGTACATTAAACTGCTCCCTAAAATTAAAAGAAAAAAGATAATTTCTACTATCTAAAGCCTAATAATAAGGGACTTGACTGACAAATTTTAGGACCCTGCATGTCTTGAAATAAAAGTAGCAGAAAATTTAATGGGAAAACTTGCCTCTGCTCTAAAGCTCGCTTTTGACACATATGAAACCTCTGCAGGGGAGGCTGAGCTCACTTGCTGGAAACCATTGCTCTAGATCAAGAATGACAGACTTGCTGTGGAGTCTTCAAGAGGCACTTAAGCATCTGACATCTCCCTTAAAACTGGAAGGAGCATGAACCTTTAGGTCTTGAATTAGTGAAACTAGTGAGCATGGTAGTATTCCACCAGGGAATGGGGGGGTCTTTGGTGACCAACTGAAAATCAGAAGCACAGAGCAATTTTATTAATAGATGGTATCACTTAATCTAACTATGGTAAATGTGCAAAGATGGAAAACATACAGAGATGTTGACTATCTCAGCCACCTCTATACCTGAATCTTTGATTATCAATGTAATCTAATATTTGGCATAGTTATAACACAGTCTTCATCTTGGTTGCACAGGAAATGCTTAGGGCACTCTGAGTGACTTCATATTTCTTTGCATACTATAGACACAATCATGGCTCCACACAAGACACGCACTTGTGTCTGTCAAAAAGCTGTCAAAAGTCCAGTGGAATCAGGTATGTAATTCATTGATACGGAGAAATACACACTAATCACAATCAGCATTGGTTACCTTTTTCCCAAAGCAAGAAGCCTTTGGAAAGATTTTCGGAACACACATAAAAATTTGCACTTGTTATTTGGAAACTGACAGTAAACACAAAAATATCTTTTTCTCTTAGTTTAACATTGTAGGATCTACCTCTTGAAAGGTAACTGGTAGAACAATCTCATTATCATTTTGCACATTTTACCTGAATCGTAAAAAGCCACATATAGAGGATGTTTACTGTTTGAGTTATTACACATTTCTGTCATAAAATGATAATTACAGGGTAAGGTAAGTATCACAGCATACAATTCCGGGTCAGTGAAACAAGCTGTTGCTTTTGCACTCAACCATAGTCACTCATCTTACATTTTATATACAAGTCACAAGACAACATGACATCAAAGGCTACCATACGACACCTGCAACCCGGTTCTCAGAAAACTTACCTATTAATTTTGTGTTCTCACTTATATGGAATTTAAATAAAAGGAAAGAACACTTTAAAAGGTTAAATTAAATATGTAATTCTATATCCTTAAGCAAAATGCAATTTGGAAAGTTTATTGTTCAATCACTTTGATCTTTACAGAAAGAGCTATGCTGTCGTAAATTGAAGAAAACTGGCAAGCGGTAATAACAATAACTCATGAAAACTCCCAAATACATGGTTGAAAGGGAGTTTAACTAATACTAACTTCCAATAAAGAGCGGTGATAAATAAAATATAAACTACTTGGGTTTAAATTATCTTTCTTTCCAAGAGGTGGCCCTTCCTATAGAAGAAAGGGTTAATTAATAGGATTATTAGCTGTGTTTGAGCTCCAATTTGCATCATACACTCAAATTTAAAAATTAAAAATTCTTAAATTTTATTATTTGCTTTAAGGCTGCAATAACTTTATTTTCTATAATTAAACCTAACTCTTGAGAAAGTATGTTGCCACAGAGAACTGCTACTATTGAATACTGTTAGCTATTTGTCAAATATGATTCCACACTTAAGGAATCTCCAGTGAAAGGGAACTATCATACGTCTTCAGAAGTCTGCCATAGGTAAATCGGAATAGTTCCTGGAACAGAACAGAAAACACCACTCCAAAGATGAGCGCATTTTTCCATACTGATGTTTTACGGCTACCACCAATTTGCACATCAACAAACCACACAAGGGTAGAAAGCAACTGGGAGACCAGCCAGATGAAAGCCTTTGAATCAAAGAGGGAGGAAAAACCCCTAAAGGACTGCATTCATATTGCATTTCTCACTAGCATCTGAAATTTCTAACAAGGATCTCCATTAGGCAAATCGGTTAGAGTCGCTGAGTAAATACCACAAAAAAAATACATTCTGAAGAAGAGTGCATTTCCCATGACAAGAAACTATTTTTTATTTTTAAGAAAAATTAAACTAGTAATTTCACCTCTGATGTGGACAGGGTGGTTAAAAAGCAGTTAAATAACTCTACCTGTTTATGCAAACTACGTTACTACTGCAAGAGGAAGGACCAACCTAATTACACCGTGTGAGAAAATACCAAAAGGCAGGACCAGCTTCTAAAACCACTTATGGTAAAGCCTGTTCCCTACCCTAGCTACGCTTCTTGGGAATACCTGCTAGGCACCGAAAATGAAACAACAGTGACTTGAAAGAAATTTAGAAGTGCGTATGAAAATGCAGGGCCTGCCTCAACGGCGGAGCTGGAACGGGCCCGGGCTGGGGGAGCTGTGTGCGGCGGGGGCTCGGGGCCAGGCTGCCCCAGGCGGGACACCCCGGGCTCACCAGCCCGTCCGAGCAGCCGGAGCCGGGCGGGGGTCACCTGGGGTGCTCACCCGCCGGAATGCGGCATTGGGAGCTTCCTCAGGAACGCCCCGGAGTAACCCAGCCTCAGTCAGACGTCCAGACTGACCCGACATCCCTGTTTTTTCACTCCTGAGCACCACAGCGGGGCAGTGAGGTGTCCACACGGCACGGCCCGTACCTGCCCTGCGCCCCGCCCCGGCAGCCTGGCTGAGGGCTGGGGACGCCCCTGGCCAGGGCGCGCTGCTGCCGAGGATCCCCGGGGGGAGCCCGGGCCAAGGTCCCCGGCGGCCGCCCGGGCGGGCCAGGCCGCGCTCCAGCGCCCCGCCAGGCGCTGCAGTGCCCGGAGCGGCCTCCCCGGCCGGCGGCGCCGGCCCCACCGAGCGGCCTGAGGAGCGGCCGGGGCGGGGGCAGAGCTGCCGGCGCCATCTCAGAAATGCGCGGGAGGGCCCAGCCGGGCACGGCCGAGACCGCGGCCCAGGCCAAGGGGAGCGGAGCTCAGAGGCGCTGGGGTCGCGGCCCGGCCGCTCCCTCACCCCGGGGAGGGCGGCTCCTGCCCACAGCTGAGGCGGAGAGCAGCTGCCGGGAGCCCGGCCCCGGGGAGGGTGCCGGCGCCGTCCCCTCCCGCGGCAGCGCCGTGAGGGGGCCCGTGCGCAGCCCCCCGCTTTGCGGGCAACCGCGGGCTGCGGGCCGGGCCGGCGGGCGAGCGGGAACAGCCCGGGCCCGCGCCCTGCCCTCGGCCCCCGCCACCCGCCACGCCCGCAGCCCGGGAGGTTTCCCTACCCCGGCCTGGCGGCACGGCCGCGGGCGCCCCCTCGGGGCTGTGGGGAGGGCGCTGGGCGGGAAGGGGGGTCGCCGCCGTACCCGCTCCGGGACACAGGGAGGGGAAACGCCTTGTGCTTCACGGGTGGTTTCCCTCCTCTCCCTTGAAAGATAAAACAGCTTCACAGTAAATAGCTAAAGTAGCATGATATGTATACAGCAGCTAAATAGGACATGACAGTTAATTAACTGAACACTATTTTTAAAGGATTGCCCATCCCACGTTTGGCAAAGGGAGCTGCTTAGCCGTTTCCTAGTTTCAAGTACACCTACCAGTGCTGTTCTTGAAAATTACTTACAAACAGTATTTAAGACACAGATGGTTGCCTTTTCCCTGTATTTTATTGGTTCAGAGCATAAGTGTGAGTTTTACAAAGTCAATGCGTTTCAAGTGAGGAAGCTCAGAAGCAGTACTCAGCAGCATTAGACATCAATCTCATGGACAGAACTTTCTCAGACTTCTTCAAAAAATTCCATCCTTCATCTAGAACACATACCAGAGCTAGTTAGTTGCTACGTTGCCTAGAAAAAAAAAAAAAAAAAAGTAACACAGGATTTGCAAACAGCCTTGAAATACCAATTTTCAACTTTAAAAAATAACCACCATTATTGACATAATTTGCACTTCACATGTAGTAAGTTGGGTAGGTAAACACTGCACATTTCTTTAGAGATGAGCACATTCCTAGTGGTCCAACAAAAGTAGGTACGTGGATGAACTAGTGCTCAAAGTATCACAAACTGTGAATGTACACAGTTGAGAAAGGTGCCAGGTTGGCAGTTCTGGAGCCTGGATTTTCTGTCCCAAGATAAGTATGTCCACAGTGGCATCATTTCTTTACGCTGTTCCATAAATATGTTAAACGAAGTCAGAAAGGTTAGTGAGTAAAATGGTAACATTTCCCTGAGAAATCAAAACTCATTCTGATACAAGTCCATCGATCTGAGACACCACTGCCTACCACAAAGCCTTGGGATACGACTCATAGCTACTGCAGACACTCCTCTGGAGTGATGGCATAAGCAGAAAAAGTCACAAGTGCTGTAAGACATCTGAAGTATCTACTCAAGGAAGGTATTTAAGACTAAATAAGGTGAAATTCTCAACACTTGGTCTATGTTTACAGAATTCTTGTTCACTCTGAAGTCAGTACAATGTATTCAGTAGTACAGTTCAAGTTACACATGCTTTCCACAATTCATTAAACATCTCAATTCTTTGGACAAGGAAAATGCTTGTATCCCACTCAAAACTTACAACTTTATTTCTCAATAATTCCTCCAAATATCCTCTGTGCTCAGAGGAATTTATGTAATATTTGTTCAAACCAGAAGCTTAGGGCTGATACGCTCTGCTGAAGACAGTAAAAAATTTTTGAAGCAACTACAAAACATCCTAGAGCATAAAAATTCTCTTCAGTTTTACATTCCATTCCGTGCCCTTTCTTTAAACCTTTAGAGATGGCAAGGATAACATTATGCAACATAAAAGCTTTATTGATGTATCTCCTGTAATATTTCAAAACAATTTTTAGAAAGATTCTAGTCTTCATTACATTGATGACTTTGGTATAGTGCAAGAATTCTAAAGAGCTGCTAGTCAACCAAGTTAGAAAAAGAATCATTAAGGAAAAAGCCAGTTTACCAGATTATAAAAACTGGATACTTTCTACACACGTACCAACAACTTACCTCTGGTCTACAAGTGTGCACTATTTGTATAGTAATTGCTAGTCTGCAACCAAAAATAGATCCAGGAACTGTAATAAATCACCATTTTTAAGCAGTGCAAGTATGCCTGCTATTTCCTTTTAACAAATGGAGAATGCATATTTTAAAATGTTGTTGGGATGCAGATGCATGCCACTAACTTCTGTGAGAACTGAAGGACTTGCAGAAGTGATTTTAGGACTGATGAGCATCTAGAACTAGTTTGGATCAAGGGGATCTGCAAGATAGTTTAAACAGCTGGTCCTCAAGCAGGAAAATTTGTCTGCCAGAAGCAGTATAAAAAACCCAAAACACAACAAAGTAAACCAAAACCAACAAATATTAAGTTGTAACAAGAATGTAACTCTAGCCTTCTGTTGCTTAAGGTAAAGAGACAATAGATCCTTTCAGCTAAAATCAGTTTATTAGATGAACATGTAAAAAGCATGAACTTTAGAAGCTACTTGTTATGCAGGTGCTTCCCATTTCTTCCTGGGCATCTCAACTATTAATCTGCTTTTGTCTTGGGTAGACAAAACCATTCTTTCCTTAGGTTGACTAATTTTCATACCAATTACTGCCAAATTTCATACCAGTTACCAACAAACCACAGTAACTTGTTAGCAAAGAACTATTGCTAATCTAATAGCCAACAAATACTTTTGTCAAATGCCCCAATATTCAGTGTTGAAGGAAGCCGGACAAAATATTTGCTATATTAACCAATTATATTTATGCCTCAAATTACCTAACAGTCACACCTTTCATATAACACTGATTTAAAATAACAAAAAAGAAAACACTAGCAGTTTATGTGAGTAGATAATTTTTAATCAAATTGGAGATTTGTGTCTTATGTTACCTTTACTGGCATCGCTAAGAAGTTACTTTGAAAGGGTATTTCATGACGCTAAACATCTGGAAAAATGGTTTCCTTATGAAGATGAAGGCCACTGAAATCATACTTAGATTAAAGCAATTGCTACAGGAATAGAGGATATTTCAGGAGAAATCTACAGAACAGTCAAGCTGAACAAGCAAAGCCATACAAAAACCCTTGTGGTTTGCCAATGAAGTTAAGCAAAGCTTTACAGACGCAACTCAGCTGTATCGATGCGACAACTGATTTATCGAAAATAGAGTGGAAATACCAACTACATGGAATATTTCATACAAAATACTCCAAATACTTTTCATTATGTAACTTTTATTTGAGACACGCATTGTTGTAAAAAAGTTCACATGGAATAATAAAACCATTGGAGTGTGAAGTTGGGGGTTGTTTTTAGGGGTTGGTTTGGTTTTTATGTCTATACACATCAATACACAATTAATGATTAGGTTTACAAGTTAACCACATGACAAGTTCACTTTTATCTGCAGGAACTTTTCACATTACACCTTTATACCAGAGATAAAATGTGCTTAAACACACACAGTAGAACACTTCTATTTCAAAATTAAGCATTTTCTCAAGGACTATACTTTTTATTTTGAATTTAGTAGCTATATAGCATTAAAATAACTGTAATTGAAGTTTTATTTGCAAAAATGTTTGTAAGGCCATAGGAATGCACTAAAATACTTAAAATTCACCAGAAACAAGAAAAATCAATGGAAATCCTGCTTTTGTGGAAGAAAGAAATAAGAGTTTTATTTATAAGAATGATAATGGCATAAGCAGTTCAGTGAATGGAGAGACCTATTATCACCTACAGACCAATCCTTAAGAAGTTTAACATTGAAAAATTTCAATTACATTAATAGATAACCAAATAACAGATGCATTTTCACAAATAACATTTATGCATTTTACATATTATTCATGTACTTTCAAATCATTATCCATTCACAATATTGTAATGTGATATGTATATTCAAGACTCCTTTATTCACTTGTGAAAATGATCCACTTAATTCACTTAACTTCAGCAGACTAGTATGGGAAAAGGTACTTACAAGATAAACGCTTTCTGTAAAAAGAACTACAGGTCTGAAAAGTCAATTAGCATTTTTGAGACTGTCCCCCAAATAGAAGAGTGATCTGCGTTAAGTTTCATGAGTGGTTTTAGCTTTAGCAATAAGAGAACTTCCAGACAGTAAGTAAATCAAATATTCTATATACTCAACAAAAACTTCGTGTGCATGTTTTGCTGAGGACAGACTGAAAGCTCAAATTGCAAAGCACTGAGACCAGTTTGTTTTTTGTTTGGCTTTTTTTTTTTAAAAAAAAACATTTAGAAAAATATTGGTCAAGATACAGTGCACAAACATGGGGCTAAGGAAAAGATTAATAAAACTCCATAGCATAAGCAGCATTTTTGTTTTATCAAAATCCACCAGAAAGTGTCTGCCTTTCCTGAAAGGTTAATGGCAATTTCTGGAACAAAACAGAAATACACTTGCTGCTTAATGAATTATAGTTATATGACTTTCATTCTAATCGACATTAGAATACTAACTGGTCAACTGAGGTATAGTTAAGAGTCCTTCAAAATTTACATTATATAATCTTGAGCATAGTAGCAACAGAGACTGCACAAAACAATCAGAGTGATATTAGAAAAGCCTGTAGTACCCAGCATCTGATGAGTAGGCAGAACATACCATTTATCATCACCCGCTTGTCTAAAGGAAAATACAGCTAAAAAAATTGCCAGTAAAACATACAGCTGATTTGCATGCTAAGATACAGCACATTTTTCAATGTCTGACAAGGCAGACTGTACACAGAAAGAGGTCTTATACTGACTAAAAGTTAGCACACCAATAAAGTGCAGCCACTCAGCCATTTAATACTGCTGGAGAAGGGTGGGGGCAAAACGACAAAGAAAGAGAGAAATCTGCATTTTACCTTATCCATAAGACCACATGAAATTAGAATTCTTCAGTTTCAGCAGGGGACAACAAAATTGCATTAAATTCTTCTACAAATAGAAAAAGATGAACTTTACATGAACATTAAGCAAAGTGAAATATTTACTGCATTATTTTATCATGCATAAAGTGAATTTCCTATGGTCTTACCTCACATTTATGTACAGTTTAGCACAGCTAAATGTAAGAAAATAGCAAGTTTTTTTTCTCCCCCCCATACAGAGCAGATACCCCAATTTGCTGCTGCTTCAAGAAGCACTTCATAGACTCTACTACTTACAGGCTCTTTCAAAGGGAAGATCATGGAGACCAATATTGAATGAACATTAAACCACAGAGTGAAGACAGAAAAAACAATACAGAGCATTCTGTAAACGGTGCCAAACACAGAACATGTCAGTTTTGGTTTGCAGACAACCCCTGAGATAAAAATCAAAGTATTACGACACCAAATAAGTCAGAGGTAAATTACTGAAAATAAACAACATTCATAATTGGTGTCACAACACTTTCTGTATAGAAGCACTTTTTTTAACCATACAGAAAACATTAACTGCTTTAGCCTGTCCGAGAAACACATCAAGGGTAGACAACAGAGCAGTTAGGGTTGCTTTGTTTTTCCACTAAACCTTGTTGCCATGAAATTTTTTCTGTTTTAGTGCAGCAACAGCAGTTCATGAGATTCACCATCTAGTCACAATAACTATTTCTATTAACCTATGTGTGGGGACAGGTTGATAACCACTTAAAACTTTATGGAACCAGCTACCAATATTAAACCTTTTAAAATCAAAAGCCTTTAAATCTAATACCATTGGCCTGTTCACTTTAAAAATGTTTACAACAGACCCAGAGATGACCAATTCAGTACCTGACACCACAAAATGAAGCGGTTATCTGTGGAAACAACCAAATTGCTGTTTACAACTCTAATACAATATAGTGAAGCAAAAGCAAGCACGTCAGACATTAACTTTGACAATGACAGAATGCACCTATCCCCTAATAACAAACATGCTGGGCACAAACTCGTAGTTAAAGCTTACAATGGTCCAAGTTTGGCACATCGACAGAACTAAGCACCTGTTTTAATCGCTCATTGAGGAAATTTTTCAGAAGACAATAAAAAAGTAGTAGAACAAAGACTAGGTTATACAATGATCAGTTGAGTAAAAAAGGCAACTACGTTTCAACTCCGCTTCTAACAGTCTAGGTCACCGTACCAGTTTTTGATGAAAAAAGAATTTAACTGCTTGAGCAGACCAAAGAGGGCTTCACACATTCAGCGTTAACTGTATAACTAGTAGTACATTATAGCCCTAATGTGACCGTTTCCTTAGTGCCAGAACTTGACAAACTTTAGCAACTGCACAGGAAGCTAGTTTTTGGACACCTCTGTTGTCAAGGGTGGATGCCTAAACACATTAACAAACTATCCTTAGAATTACAATAGAAATGGAAGTCACCTTTAGAAGCAGTCATTTCTGAACAAATGAATCCACAGGAGGTTACTCAAAACTCATGCAATTCAGCCCCTTAAGTGATAGTGATGAGGCCAATTTGTGACCATGATTTCAACTCCAGAGTTTACTTCCTCATCAGAAACAAAAAAAGGTGCAGACAGTCCGAGCTAACAAAGGGAAGTTAAGTGAGGAAAGACACTGTGTTTATTCAGATAACTGAAAAGGTGCATCTGTGAATCAGACAGTGACTGGCAATTCAGAACACAACTTTGCTAAGTCTGGTAAAGAAAGAAAAGCAACATACTACATTCAGAATAGAAGCCATAGCTTCTGCATGAACAGATTTGTGCATTTAAAGAACAAAAACCATAAAAATTGTTAAATGCCAATTGTTACAGTAATTCTTATCACTAGAGTGTCAACATCCATACTGCAGTCATGGCCACATAGAAAATAATGGAAGCAAGACTTAATTTTTCCCCTGGCTCTTCTGCTTGAAAATAAATTTGTTTAAAAAAAGAGAAAGAAAATCCTGCACAAATCTGTTAAGAATCTTACTTACAAATCAAACTGTGCAAATACAAATGTAAGATTGTGCTGTAACAGGCAGTAAGAGGCCAATATGGATGTGCAAAGTTAAAAGAAACATAGCAGCTTTTGCAACAGGCAATAAAACAGAAAGTCAAAAAGGAAAACAAAGTTAACTCTTGCATTTGTGTCTCCACTTCATAGCTTCCATATCTGAGAAAGAAGAGCCTGACAGGTCAATAGGCTTAGTGAGCAAAATCCACTTGGTATTTTGTGTATCGCAGTCTACGTTCAATGGAGCTCTCAGCAGCAGCTTGGTGGTATTATTTCTGAGGCTTTGTGACCCTGTGCTTTCAAAGAAGCAGAAAAGGTTCTAAGTGTGCTGCAGTCTATCATTAGAAGTTCATCAAAGTAGCGTGCATCGAAAGAAGCTGCTCTTCTTAGATCGATTTTCTGTTATTTTTACTGGCCCACCTGCCCCTGATGAACTGTTGTCATTCTGAAAGAAAAAAAAAAAAAAGTATCAACATCATAAAATGCAGAAAAAAAAAAAAGTTTAGCTTTCCTAGTTTCCCTCCCCACTCCCCACCCTTGCATAGCAATAACCAGAGCAGAGGTTTGTTGCAACTTAAGTTCTGCAATTATCCAGACTCTGTTAATCACTCAGTAAAACTGCCTATTTTAAAAAGAAACATTTATCCAACAATCCAGATCTCAAGTACTAGCTGAAGGAGTGACTACCTAATCTGATGTTTAATAAAGCAAGGATCACACTGTTACATTTCATTAGAACACATCGGTTTCAGGCTGCCCAGTGTTAATCTTCATGCAAAATAAAGAACAATTACACACCGATGTGTAATAAAGTGTGATAAAGCACTCTTTACTCAAATTTGATCTAGCAATCCCCAGGAGTTTTTTGGTAGGGCTACTACTCAGCCAATTATTATAGCAGTCATTTCAATATATCTAGTTTGTACACCAATTGGAAATACAAACCATTTTTCTGTTGAGCTTTGTCATAATGTCCCGTGCAAGCGTGAAAAATGCCTGGTGAGGAGCAGAAATTTCAAAAAAAAATAAAAGAAAAAGTTAGTCACAAGACACATTAAAGATAAGACAGATATGGAATAGCCAGACACATTAACAATACAGTATTATGTAGGCCACTACTAGCACTTCAAGTTGCAAGGCACTCTGTGTACAATAGCTGTTGACTTAAAACTGCAATAAACATACTTTAGAAGAAAAAAAACCTATTTATTTTTAGTCTCCATCCCTCCAATCTTTGAAGCAAGACTTTCTCATCACACACCTCTTGAGGAAAAAAAAAAGTCTGCTGAAGGGAAGGATGCATACACTAATACTTTTTTTTTTTCCAAACTCTACTGTGCATTGCAACTAGAAACTCAGAGAGGTTTGAGGATGGCATGCCTAGGAATTCACATTAAGGTTAGCTTGCTTTCTGTCCTCCAAGTTTTGCTCCTGGGCCTTCTATAATGTTATTTATGCTTCCAACATCCCTATTAAAAACCCAAACCAACCAAACAAAAAAAGTCACTCTGGCAAATCTCAGCATCTTACACTTCAATGTCTGAAGAAGCAAATAAACTTCTGTAGCAGAAAAATTCCGCAATTCTCCAGAAGCAAAGAAAAGCAAGATTGTATCTGGAGATACAAGGACAGTTCCTGGATGTAAAAAACTGTAAACATTTCCCCTCTCATTATGTTTGGAATACATCCAAAGGTAGACACTGATTTAATGCAAATAAATCACAATAAATAAATTAATTCACTTCTGAACACAAGAATATCAGAATTGTCTCATCTCCCACAAGTAAAGCCTTTGGTGGAAAGAAGACCAAATCACTACTTGCTGAATGCCTACACCAGCTGCATTTTTTAATGCTTTCTTCACTAGTCACGTGTCAATTTAAAAAAATTCTCAGCCAAGTAGTTTGGAGTACCACAAACTAGTGTTGCACATTTAATGACCTAGAGGACTTAAAATGAAATTGCAGGGCATGTCATGAAAGAGCAAGTCAACCATCTGGCAGAACTAATGAAGAAGACAGGTCCTTTTTATTAAGAGACTATTGCCATCCACCATTGGTATTAGCTGCTAATGTTCACACTTCCATCATCTGCTTTAAGAATCATGACACCATAAAAATCAGGTCAAGCTCTATTCCAGATGCAGCCCAATGCAAATAAGTCCATTCTAACTACACTGTGTAACAATCATCCTGAAATCAGAAAAAATTGCTTGGCTGGCATGGCACTAGTCATGTTATTTTAAAATAACAATCTCTTTAGTTTCTAGTTAACTTCTTAGCTGTATGATGTGAATTAAGTACGCGTTTGGAGGACTCTTAAAAGGTATCCCATCAGTACACATGGAAAGGCTTTTAGATGATGAGGTCCAAGAACAACATTTAAGAACAAGTCTGCCTTATCTGACTGAATGAATCTTAATGTAACTGCCTTTTGGTATCATATTTTCTTGTCCACACTTTTCATAGAGTTAAGATCCTTCCCTCACACTCCCTCAGATAACAAGAGTGATTCATAGTAAGATAGACTGGAGTTGAGCCACTCTTCCTTCCGATTCTATTTCCTCAGGCTATTATAAATAGGGATCTTGTGTTTTTAGCACAAAATTTATTTATTTGCAGGAAAACAGACTGCAAGTCTATAGATAATTATAAACCACCTTCCTCCTCTAACATCAGCTTATGACAGTGTATGCTAACCTTCCAGGTTAACATACAAATCTGTCTCAACTGCATAGCACATATTTAGTAGTAACCAGAAAGCTCCTTAACACAGCAGCAAGTTATTCTGCAAGTACAAAAATCTTGAATCCAATTTCCTGCACAAAGCATTGTTTTAAAATTACACCTATTCCCTGTCCAAAAGCACTTACAATTTAAGTAGCAAGGCACAGAAATCTAAACCGTTTGCTACAATACTAGTAACCACTCTATTAACACCCATTTAAGCAAACATTTCAGTCATTACCAGAAAATGAGAAATGCTGGATTTTACAGTACCTCTCTAAATATAACAAGATTGGTGACCCAGAAGCACAGCTGGGACTTCAGGTCCCAGATCAGAACAGAAAGCCCACGAGATATGAAACATGCCTCCACGGTTGTAGTTCAAGAAACACACCTAAGCATAGCACCCATCTCTTACCTCTTCCACATTTATGCTGGATTTTGCACTTGTCTCCAAAAATTTGATTCCATAATCAATTGCTAACTGGAAAAGAGGTTAAAGTTTTTCAGTTTTTGACGTTCCTTTGTAAAAGGAATATTTTACATAGGTTTCTAACAGAATGGATGCTGTATGCTGCAGCAAGCTTTAAAAACAAAACCAAACAAGCTTCATTTTTGCTTTTCTCCTGCAAAAACATTAGTTACTGGACAATCAGACAAAATATTACAATAGGCCATACCCTCACATAAATTCAAAACCAAGGAAAAGATTAACTGCTCATAAAAAGATTTATTTAGGAACTAAAAGAACATTAAGAAAGCATCTTCACTGACGTGGATTTATGGACCAGATAACTACATATAATCATCCTGTAAACTGCGTTACTAGCAACTACACTATTTTAGCTGTGTACCTGACAGATTACCTAGAATTCTTTCTTGCTTGTTTGTTCTGCAGAACAACTAATTACTCAAGCTTTAATAACAGCACTTATGACAAAAGTAACCACACCATGGTGAACTGAATACAACACAAACTATATACAAAGCTTTAATACTGAGATTTAGAATACTTCAGGCTATAGCAAAGGCCAACATTCTTTAAAGGATCTTCCTCTCAAGACAATAGTACTATTAAGTTTATTAAAACTTGAAGACAATCAAGTGCTATTTAAAAACAAAAACCCCAAACCTGGCATCCTAAAATATACGTAAGTTTCTGAAACAAGAGGCTTGAGGCCCATTATCTCTCAAATGCCTAAAACATAACAAATACCCAGCAGCCAAAATCCTACGTGAGGTTTTAAATAAGGTAAATCACCAAAGCTTACCTTCTCCCCTTTTTCTTTTGAGACTTGTCTTTTTTCGTTCATATCACATTTGTTACCCAAGATCATTCTTTCTACATCTGAAGAGGCATGCTGAAAGAAGAAAAAGTAATTTATCAGAAAGAAAGTGCATCACTATTTAAAAGAAACTTAGGTGTCTCCGTCATCCACAAATTAATATTTGATTTTAAAAAGTTATCTAATGTGAAGGCATTACAGAGAAGGACACTAACTTTTGAAACAGGCAATTTAATATATAAATATTCAGATAAGTTGAAATTAATAGTCTTATAAATTTTCCTGAGTATTATTACAGATCAAATATAGTACCGTGAGCTCTATACCAGGTTGTGCACATGCACAAGCATTTGGCTATTCTAGAAATGTAACGGTACACACTTTACTTCAAAATGGTGCATGGATGTCTTAGGTATTTGGTTGGAGTATCATCCTTCAATATATTTGCATTTTAAAAATAGATTATTGATAAAATACTTTAAAAGTAATAATCATTTCAGCAAGCGAACTTTTCTAGCCCAGTCACTATTGGATCAAATGGGTTGCTAATACAGGAATTTTGCTTAAGAGCCAAAGAAGAATACTAAAGAAAAGCCCATGGATTTTATGTTTAAGGAAAAAACCAAAACAGTAAGATTGTTAACTAACTACAGCTTCACTAAAATTACGGTTTCTCCTCTAACTTCATAATGACCTATCCCTACCTGACAGCATGTCTCACTAAATAATTTAAAGTAAGTTAGCAGGAAGGAAGCTTACCTAAGAACAAATGAAAAGGTCAAAAATCTCTAAATCAGACAAGCACACAACACAGTAACAATTGAAATTAGACAGATCTGTCATCATCTTAGTGAAAGGCAGACACCCTAAGATCTTGCTCTTTCCCATTCCTTAGACATACACAAAAGCAAAAAAAGAACGAAGTCCTACAATACCAACAGTTCTGACACACTTCTTGCTTAGTTTTTAAACTTTTCTACCTTCTATCCTTACACAAACAAGATAAAATTCTCCCCATTAATAACCACTGTTGCATTCACTGCACAGTCTGACTTAGCTGTGAGTGTTGGCTACTATAATGAAAGTGAATAATTACTTTATTATTATTTGTCCCAGGGAAATCATAAGATGGAATGAGTAAAAAGTACTTTCCAAAGCACCTACCTCCTCTATGTTTCTTATCCAGTTTTTTATATTGTCAAATGACTTTTCATTTGTGATGTCATACACCAGCATAATTCCCTAAGTAAAATTAAGAAAAATCTAGTTAGATGAGCTAGCACTACTGGTTGACTTTTGATGTATGCTGTTGGTTTGCTTATATTTGTAAGAAATTCAACATACAATTTATGCACCTATAATCCTTTCCCAAAGCATTACACCATTGCTGAGAATTTACCCAAAATATTATTATTTAACATATTTTGCCACTGTTAGAGGTCAAACACACCACCTAAATGAAGTTTTAAATTATTAGCCTATAGTCAGGAAAAGTTTAGAAATTCTACTACAACAGCAACCAGGACCCTATTGTTAAAGTTGACTTTAGAAGCAGCAGCTTTAAGCAGTCAAAGATGACAAACCTGTGAGATCCAATCTGCCGGGGCCCGTAGATATTTTCAGCAAAGCTGATACTAGGTGCTCTCCCAGAAGCTTTAGCTCTTTCAGACAGTTGTGTACGTGTCCTAACGTGGGCTCTCAACCATTAGCAAAGCATGGGAAACCACACAACAGCTGCATTAAGGACAGATTGCCAGGTTCACCTCCATTCCTTATTGCCTTTCCACTCATTCCTTGTAGGACAAAGAAAAGTTCTTGGCCATGGACTGGGAAGCGGGTAGAAGACCATGCCACTGCCAAAACCTTTTTAAGGACTAGAAAGCTCTAACACAGAGCCACAACCATTACTGTTTCTCCCCACCTGTATTCTGTAACAGTGGAGTTATTTGGACCCACAGCCAGCCAACGAATGGAATGGATCTAGTCATACAAAGCAGCAGTACGTACAAAACACGTAGTAGTAGCAGCATAGCTAGTAATCAGCAAGTCAAAATTAACAGTGTCCCAACATAAAGTATCTCAAATCATAGCATTAAGAACCATTACAAGCAGTTGTGCCATAAAGCGTGCAGGCTCTAAGGCAGTTATTTTTGACTTGAAGTCATTCTTAATGGAAGAAAAGTAACAGTAGCTTTTCTAGGTGATTGTCTTTCTAGCCCAGATTTCGCATTCGCTGACTGAAAAGCAATTCCGTGAAATACACTTTTATCATTAAAATAATTCATTACCTATTTTTCAAACATTTCAAATGTTTAAATGGGTTGATCACATTTTAAAAAACCTCTGTGATTAAAGCTTGGCAACTTAGCTTCTTATTATAATCTGCAGAAAATTATATTTAACAAGACAATAGGGCTTGAAGTTTCATTATAAAAACAAGACTAGACAAAGTACCAGCAGGTTTAACAATAAAAAAACCAAGACACACAAAACCCCCAATCAAACCACAAACTTTATTCCCCACATCTCAAGCCACAATTATTCAATCCTCTCCAATCCTCCAGTTGCAGACTTACATGATATAATCTTAAGAACAGTAAACCAGTTACACTAGCTGTGCCTAATTTTTTTTAAGTGAGAGCACTCACCATGGCTCCTCTGTAGTAAGCTGTTGTGATTGTGCGGAATCTCTCCTGGCCTGCGGTATCCCTAAAATTCAGTGAAAACAAGTATTTGTTGGAGCTGATTTTTGCACTCTTCCATACTTAGAGATGTCTTTTTAAACAGAGTAACAATGTATTGATAATCACTCCTTAAGAAAAAATACCATTTAGAAGCTGTTTCCACAAGTTTCTTCAGTCCTTACCTCACTCCCAAGCTATCCTACTTATATCAGTGCTTATAGCAGCACCATAAATATGGCACAAAAGCATTTAAATTTTAATGCAAGCAATAAAACTCAGGACTGCACAGCCTTCCCTAGAATAATTAAAAAAGGCAACTCTGATGCATCCACATCCTGCATTAAACAAAAATTAAAACATGCAGCAGTAAAATATTTTAGGACAGTGCATTTTCATGTATAGTTAGCTATTAAAATCAGCCACTATACCTTAGTGTGCTGATATTTTATCCTAGATGACTTCAAAGCAGTATCGGTCTGTGAGTGAACAGGACGACCAAAGTGTCTGGCTACTAGTCACACCTACAGGGAGCTCAACCCCAAAGACCTGACAAAAAAGCTTTTTGACTTACATTACAGACAGAAAATTTGTACAAAGCACTTCTGGCACTTCACTTCCTTACTCAAAAGAATTCTGGCTCACATGCAAGTATCAGAACTGTCTTTGCTAGAACTTGAAATATCAGCAAGAGCCTTACATTTACCAGTAGCATTTTAAGAGTTTGGCATGAGTAATAATGCTACTCCACAAATACTCATCTGCTGCTAATCAGGAGGCTCAGTCTCTACCAACCTACCATGCAAGGAATGGAAGCATTATCACTCACCTGTGCCTCACTGAGCACAACTAGGCATCAAAGTACCAGGGGAGATTACATTTTATTAGGTTGCATATTTTAGTTTACAGATATGGAGTTAATAACTTCTCTTCCACATGGAATAGCTAAAAGCACAGTTAAGAGGACAGCTTTTGATAAAATGGGAAGCTGCTGTAATATTCGTATGCAAACAGGCTATTTCCTGTGCTGCGGAAGCAGAACCACTCCAAAAGCAAGATAGAAGAAAGCGTAAACTTTATGGATAGTCAATGAATAAAAGGTCTGAAGCTTCTGGTAGACCCAGGTTTAAAAGCTATGCAGTATTCCTGCTCAAAGATTAATTCAATACTCACTGGAAACTTAAATTACTTTGAAAAACTTACCATATTTGTAGCTTGATTTTCTTTCCATCTAATTCTATTGTTCTGATCTTAAAGTCGATTCCTGCCAGAGAAAGAGATACTCTAAGTTTTGCAATAAATGAAAAGGTGGGGTTTTCTTGTCAAAAGTTTCCTTTTAACAATTTGCTAAGAGCAAACTTAGGCAAGAGAATTATTCTGAAGTTGTCATTTCTTCCAAACCTTAGGAAGTGCTGAGGATGCACAAAGGTTTTCAGCTGCATCCAACATGTCAAGGATAAATTATTCTGCACAATGGAAATAGATCAAACTCATACTCACTACTAGAGTTAGTCAAGATTATGAGAGGACGATCTAATCTAAAATTTCTTCTATTTTACACTGATAAGGTCACTAGTTTGAATGTGTATTTTTCTCCACTTTTGACTAGTCTCTGCAGTTCAAGTCAATTCCCTAGAACCTCTGCTGGCTCTGAGGAAAAAAATACATACTATGATCCCTTAGTTCCCTTTTAAAACTGGCATCTACTTTTGAAAACTGATGTTTAATACAATCTAATCAGATGTCACAGTAAATGGTCAAGCATCATACGAGATAAAAGCTATACACATAGTTACTGAAGGTGGCTGAAATAGATCATCCATGGAACTTTTTCAAGAACACCAGTTTAGGAGTAACAAATTTTCCACGAACCTCCAAGAGGTATCAATCACACAGTTCTCTCCTTTCCCCCCTTACATATGGTACCCATCAGTTCCCAGACTGATTTTGAAGACAGATTTTAAGACATGGGTAAAAAAAGAATTAATTCAGAAGCACTTAATGTCTTTTAAGGTTTAGAGGGATCAAATGGATCTATGAACCAAAGCCAAGATTTCCAAACAGACTAGCCTTTACCCTAGACTATTTTAACTTTTGCATCTCTAAACCTGTACTATAACATAGCCCAAGTTGAGACCGCTCAAGTCCCACTACATGGCTGTCCTGGGATTCAAAAATCTGACTGTCATCCCCTACTAACCTGCTGTAAAACTAACGGCCCATTTCTTTCTTCACTGAATCTTAGTTACTTGATATTTAGTCATAGTTTATAAAAGATGGGGGTGGGGGGTAGGTTATTTTATTTATTTAATTTCTTCTTTCTTCAAATGTAATTTAAGGGACAATTATCAAGAGTCTCTTAATTGGGAAAATGCTGTTTCTAGTTTTCATCCATCACTTAGGAAGCTATGGGATTTTTTAATACCCTACAGTAGCATTTGAATATGAAATACGGACATTCATTTAACTATTTGACTTTCATTCTTCTTGCATGCGATATTAATATTTTAATATACTGAAAATACCAAGTTTCAGCCACTTAATCTTGATGTGCTATGGATATGTAGTTTAGCCCATTCGTTACAATACAAATTATGAGCAGAAATACCACATCAGCACTTTTCACAGCATACAAAATTAATTGTGTTAATTTAAAATGCTATGAGTACTGCTACA
The DNA here is from genome assembly GCF_965140245.1 of Athene noctua. NCBI lineage: Eukaryota > Metazoa > Chordata > Aves > Strigiformes > Strigidae > Athene > Athene noctua. Next base: position 19,445,762 of record NC_134049.1, on the reverse strand, counting down.
ATTGCAGTTTCCCAAGATTCACTAGTAGATTTACAAGCAAAAAGATACTTTAATTAATTCTCATTCTTTTAAAAATGACATAAGAACGATGTACACTTTTAAAAAATCCTCATTATATGTAACAAGTTTAGCAAGGGTTTTCATTTTACTTTTGATAGGATTTTATGTCTCCCTTGTAAAGATTTTTCTCCTAACTAGGTGCAAAACCTGCTGAAATCACAGGTAATTGTATCCAGGTCTGCAAACAAATGATCTTTGCTCTGAATAGATTTTCTTTTGGCCTCAAAGGTTATAAAGCACAGATTGTTCTGGAAAGGGCATTGTATCATGGACAACAGCAAATTAAATCAGTTTTAAAAGCTCCTTTGTGTCTAGACCTGAAGTCTTAGAATTAAGTGTAAAAACTATCAGGGAAAACTAGGTTCAGAGACTACTGTGGTTTAAAAATAATTTTGTATGTACTGTTGACTACTGAAGCTAAGACCCAACAGCATGAACAGTGGAAGGCCCCTGTAGGGACGGTTTTCTGAGAAAGCAAGCCAACGCTGCAGTTTGACATCTACGTGCACCAACCCATGCCTTGCACAGACTGATTTCTTGCAGTCATTTAACTTGCAGCACCAATATGATGTATACAACCACTCCTTTGAGCACCTCTAAAACTCAGGATCTGCACAAAAAACATCTTCTCAGAACTTAAGATTTCTAGTAAGAACTTCACCAAAATTCTCAAATAAAGATGAATTTCAAAGCTAAAAGAACAACATAAAGGGGAAGGCCATAAACACCTGTTATGATATTAAGGAGTTTAACAAATGCAACTGCAACTTTTTAGAGACTAAAATGAACTAGAAACTTGTGTTTCTTTTGTTGTTTCACTTCAGTAACAGGAAGTGGTGAGCTGCAAACATTTGTAGAGCAAGCCTGGTGACATGTGCTACCACTTCCTGCCAAGCACACTTGCATAGCTAAGCACAAGGAACGTTTTGGTTACAGTTAAATTTAAATTACGCCATGGAAAACACTACAATGACTATAGCATTTCAAAAGTAATTATTGACAGAAAGTTTCCTTTCTCAATGAATTCTTATTTTGCACAGTCACACACTGGGATACACAAGTCTGAAAAGATACCCGGGTCTAAACAAAGAAGAGTCTCATTCACAAATGAGAAAGTTTGACTGCAAAGGATCACACAGCTTTCACAGTTTTAAAAGGCAGTATGCAATGGTGTTCTCTCCAGGAAGGAGAAAAAGCCCAGAAACATTTGGATGTCCATGTGAAGTTGTTTCAGAAGCTTTTAGAAAACACAGAGCCAGATTAATTCTTCAAATGCAAATGCTAACAGAATAATTATTTTTAACTGCTAAAGCAGTTTCCACACAGAAGTCTGACACACTGGTGTCTACCCAGCAAGTCAATACACATTAGATATGGATACAAGATCATCTGTTGCAGGAATCACAAGTTTGCATTGTGCAAAGATGAAGTCCAAGTTGAGACCCAAACTATGCATTGGCTAGGACTGTAATTGCTTGCATTTCCCTTGCATCATGGGGTAAAAGCAGCTGAGGGCTTGCTGTTCTTCAAAATCTCTCTCAGAGCCTTGCTAACTACAGGCCAGGGATGCATCCCCTCTGCTCTCAAACTGAGGGTATTTTCTCCCATAGCTTCCAACAAAATTCTGTCAAAGAAAACACTAAGCAGAGAAATCTGCACGCTAAGAAAAAGTCAGTGTCACTAGTGCCACACAAAGACTCACACTAAAAACCATGAGAGCTACACCGTATTTACCTTGTATTGCTGTGCAAAACTAAAATTTCACCAGCTAGGGTGTACGGTTGTCCAACACCACTTAGTCAAGTATCAGAGGCCAGGGAGACCGGCCTCACCTAGGCCGCTTTTGGTTCAAGCCAAGAAGTCACGTTCATCTCATACACTGTGCTCTTCTGCCACTACTTCTTCCACCACTTTGCTCCCTAGCTACATGTTCCTTCTTATTCCAGCCAGCCTAAGCAGATTCTACCCGTAATTAAGCTGTAATGCAATCATTTTTAAAAGCCACTGGGAAATGTTCCAAAGAGTTGCATTACAATACAAAATACACAAGACTGCCCAGCAGTACATATTGAAAGGTTCCTCTTCCAGCTTTAGCACCAATGGTTTTCTACTACAAATCTTAACAGAACTAGTCTGATGCAATTCTTACAGGAATGTAAGGGCAAACAGAGCAGAGATGCTGAAACAGCTCATTTTGCTACTTTAGTTTTCAGAACAGTAGCTTACTCCTAAGGCATAACTTACTTTTTTGTTCTACCCTCATCAGTAATTTTAACCCTGTAGTCATCAGAGCTAGTATCTCACGTTTTTCAGCATTACAGAATCAGTTTCAGGTAGGTCTCTACTACTTTTCCCTACATAGTACCACTGTTCAGACACAGATGGTCGTTTTTCTTCTTTTAAACAAAATTGCTGTTGCAGAAAATGCTACAGCACAAAGAAATCAATCCAAAGTATTCTGGCTGGAGCAAGTGAACTGTTAGAACAGTAGCAGCAAATACTTCCTTGAAGGTAAAGGTTTCTCTCATCTTCAGTCTGCTTAGCAAGAAGGCACCAGAAGGGCCATGTTTTTGAGTAGTACAAAGAGTGAAAGAAACATGTACAAATTAATGTAAAAAAAAAAAAATCATTTAGTAGCCACTGCCAAGCAAATATTAGAATTCTTAATATTTACCTATATTACAGAATTAACCAGTATTTTAAGTTAATTTGTCATGTGACTCAACATTAGTTTGCAGCAGCTGGACCTTACATGTGAGAAAGCTGTTATGATCAAATAACAATTCCTGTTGATTTTAACCTTAGTTGATTTAATAGGTTTCCATTTCTCTAAGTCCATAGAGTCTGCATATTTAATAACACTTTTTTCTGGTCCAGCTGTAGCAAGAAATCAGTCAGAAAACCAAACATCAATCTCTGATAGCATTCACTAGCCTGTTTACCTACCACAATAGAGTATTTCTCAATCTCTGGCAAAGCAATATTTTTTAAATAAAGTTAGTACTCAATGTACTACCATTTTAAGTGGTTTAGATGTTTTCTGTTTGGTTCTTTTTTTAAATATACAAGCCAAGGGAATTTAAAAAAGTGATTAAACACCAAAAACTGGCAGAGCAGCTGTGAAAAAATTTAATACCCCATTTGCTTGCTAGAAGTCTCATTTTAGACCCATCTATCAAAGAACGTAGAAGATGCACCACGGTATCAGATCTGGTTTAATCAAACTACAAATTAAGAGATGTTTTTATGACTTGCACACAGTAAAAACATCGCCCTCTTAAACAAGTTATATTCCTACACCCTCTTAAGTTATATTCCTACTTATCTAACTCTTACCTTACTCTTTTGAAGTAAGAATGGAAAAAATAAAATTAAATGTAAACAGAAGATTTTTCCAATGGGATTCCCTGATAAACAGAAACTTTGTGGCGCTTATCACTATTGGACATAGATCACAATAAAAAAGAACTCATTACAAGATGGGGAAAGATGGCAAGATACAAAGTCTCGTCACCATTTTGAGCAATGCAGCACCAGAACAACAGGAATTTATGCATCAACTCTCAAGTTGAGCTTGCTCAAACTTCATAGCATTGATCCTTCCTAGCCAACTGTGTTTATATGTGGTGTTGTGGGAGGATTCATTTTTTTCAATGGGCAGAGCTAGATAAGGAGAGGTTTACAACTTCTTTGCTGCAAGACACCACACACAAGAGTCTTCAAGCTATAGAGAAGGAAAACATTTTTCTACAGTCACTCAGAGTTAAGGCTGAATTAAAAGCAACTTTGAAATGAGCACGCAGATTTGTAACCTACCTTCAAAAAAAGGAAGTGAAAAGAGGCACCTGACTGAATCAATATGCTTCACCTTCAGTTTATTGGCTTCTGGGAGAGAATTACTTGGAAAATCTTCTCCCTACAGGCTTTGCTTCTTGTGAACATCAAGCGATCAAGTTGCATAGACAAACATAGTAAGCAGAAGTACTTCTATATCACAGCTGTAACAGCTGGTATTGTTCTGCTGATTCTCCAAAGGAGGGGTTTGAATTGGAGAGCACTGTCACCAGCCTGTCATCTCCAAGACACTGTAGCAGTACATGTTTCAGAATCAACTGCTTCCAGTGCATTTGCTTCTTGTTATATTTTGAAGAGTTGTAAGGAATCAGTACCAAAGGACACCCAAGTGCTTATTTACACACCTCACTCACCACAAGATGACAGACATGCAGATATCAGCACTGATCACACACACAAGCTTTGTGCGGACACACGTGAACAGAGCTGAAGAGTTTCAACATCTTCCATGCAGATTCCAATTCTATATGCATCCAACAGCTAAGGGACATCAGTTTGTTTCAATAGATTCTCCCCACACGCTTAACCAGGGATTACTATTCTTTTGTTCTCAGCAGCAGGTATTGAGGGTTTAGATTAAATACACTTTCATTTTTAAGGGAATATTTTCTCGCACTATATCAGTAAACTGTCTCAATCTATAAAGGTAGATAAATGAAGCCTCAGGAATTTGTTTCTGTATTAGATCTTTCTCAAAGAATTTCAGTAAACAGACAAGTAAAACACAAAATCAGTGTAAAAGGCAGGGTGGGGAACACTTGCAACAGTGTGTCATACAGCCTCATGCAAAAGAACAAAGTCTAATCGTTTTGAACTTGAACGTTTGGCTTTAGTCCCTAGTAACATCTGCAAGGCATTTTCAGATGATCTCAGCAATGTCTTGTATCACTATGTAAATTAAAGACGCAGTAGTCTTTTATTGCAACCATTCAAAAATACAGCACATTAACATGAAGCAACAAACAAAGGTACAGGTCAACATTTTTTAAAAGTTTAAAGATAAATTTATTATAGAATTATACGCAAGTACAATCGGTTTTATTCATCCTTTCACAATTTAAAGGGGCAAAGCTGTATTCTATTCCTCTTGGACAGCCCATAAGAATCCACAAAACAATACTAAATTCAGAGTGGGCCGAACTGGTCTGTCTTCATCTTGCTATTCACTCATACAAAGAATCTAACACCAGTGTCCTACACAACAATAATACACAGAGCAGTGTTTTGCACCTTGACTTATATTATATTAATATGTAAGGTTCTTCAAGTTTAACACACACTACACTGACTAAATATATACAAATGGCTAGAGTAGGTAAGGCAATAAAGAATGCAGGTGCCACGTGTATATATAACATAAGGCAGTTTCCTGCTCATAAAACCTTGAAACTTACCATCACAATCAGATCATGATGCTAAGCAAACTGCTGCTTCCTTCAACATGTCTCCTCAGCTATGGTACAGCTAACACTAAACCTTCTTTCTTAAGATAAACTACTTCCTATTAAAAGAGAAGGGATTCAGGATTGAACTTAAAATCATCAGAATTATACCAACCTACATTTTGAAACATTCAGGTTTTTGACAGCTCAATCTATAGCATAATCTAATTACCATACTAAGGTTTGAATTCAGTGCTCTTCAACCACTTCTTTGTAACAGTGCTCCTGTAAATTCTGCCACCACAATTATGCACTGCAGTGCTTCAGCGGGAACACTACAAGATCCTGCCAAGTGAAATTCTCTTTTCAGCATTTTGAATTCAGAATTTACAGATAGTTTTGAGCTGTCTTGGAACTGCATGATTTCAAACACCAAAAACACTCAATTCAGATTTAAAGACTATAAACCAATACAATAGTAGAAACTTATTACTGCCTAACATGAGTAAATTACCAGCTGTCATAACAGCCCAACTTTAAAAGGGCTGGGTGCCTGCACAATGTCTTTTAGAGTTTATAACCAAGTACTACAGCTCTATGAAAGTGCACAGAAAATAACCTATGTCTACCTCTCATTTTGTTTTGAAAGTAAAATAAGCTACACTTGGTGGTAACTCAGTTTCATCTAAAATAATTCTCAAATAGATTAAAATTGCACTACTGATACAGACAGCAAAGTTTATTTATTTTAAGGATTATTTATAGACTGACTATCTCCAAGAGGAATGCACTAACATAGCTGCTTTGAGACCATATTCCTTTCAAGCCAACGAGCAACTAGACAGCAGCAAATGTTAAAACAATAAAAAAATTAAAAATTGGCCAATAGGCTTGAGTTGAGGCTACAGTTGCACAGCTAGCTGAAACCAGGGAAGGTACTGCCAGTTAAGAGTCATGACCAAATCTTTTTCTCTTTTGATCAGTTTTAATCTGGGCAAGTTCCATAATTCAGTTTACCATCATCTGTAACAACAGATGGCATAACTGAGAGAACAGGTACACACAGTCACAGCTCTCCTCCTTTCAGTAGCAGACCACAGAGTCTGTTGAACCAATCATTAAATTAAAGCCCTGTTTAATACAGGCCAAAAGGTAGCCCACAAGTAGCTTGCAAGAAGCTCCAGTGTGGATTCTTCACCAGGATATCAACTGACCAGCTGCAGCTCCATGCTAGAACAGGAATTGCTCTGTATTTCACAGACCAACTATGGCTAGATATGGAACAGAAACAGCTGCAGTGATCTCCCAAGGACCCAGCCCCATACTCACTTAACCTGTAAAGCAACAATGGGAGATTTGTGCATCTGTTATCTACTTTGAAGCTCTTCTTCCCTCAGGTCACTGGGATGTGCGGCATACAGGTTTCAACTGAACAAGAAAAAAACCCAAAACTTTGACACATGTTTTAATGTCTAAGAACACCAGATTTTCCCATTTAGATGGTGTCTGAGGAATACAAATATTTGATTATTCTTTCAGAAGCCCAGTGCTTCCTATGAAATGACATGTAATTAGTCCTTATCAAAAGGATCATTTAATAGGTAAGACAAAAAAATTTGAAAGTGGAACCCTCCAGAACAGGAAAAGAGGATCCTGAATCTCCTGCCTGTAAATCAGGTATGTTTGTAAAAGTAGAAAACATGAAAAATCCTGTCTTTAACCAAGATAACTCTAATTGAGTATTGCTGTCAGGGGAAGAAGAAAACTCCAATCAACCAACCTTGCTTCATCTAAAAGTTAGCATCTTAAACATCAAAAAGGTAAAAAAAAAGCCTTCTAAAAAAATCCTATGTAACCAATAAATCATGGTGACAAGGTAGCAAAGTTCATGGTTCACTATCCATATACTACACTTCAGTTGTTACAAGAACAGGCACAAGAGGTTCAGTTTGGTTTTGTTCAGTATTTGGTCCAGATGAACCTGTATGACTATCCAGTGAGAAATGGAAATGTCACTTCTTTCTAAAAAGGCCTCTTAAAGTTTCAGGGCTCCCACTTAATCTGAATGTCTATACTGAACTGGTTATTCAGGGTGAAGAAATAAAGACTTTTGAGGGCCATGCCATTGTCCGTTTACAACAGAAGAGCTGCTACATGAAAAGCAAGCATACAAGTGTCCCAGAATTCACAAAGCAAAAGAAGAATTGCTAAGTCATTGATCACTTAGAGATAAAACACCCTTGCACAGTACAAACAATGCACTTTGTACCTTCTATCCCAGCACTACCTATGATAGGTACTGCATAAATATCCTGTCAGATGCATATTTAAGACAGGTATGGAAGACTTGACGGAAACAGTATGTACAGCAACACTGCTATAGCCCAAGCACCTCCTTGAGAGATTCAGGGATATCAAGACAGGGACTGAGGCAGAGGAAAAAAAAAAAGGTTGAACTGGATGCTGTTGGACAGAGCAGGTATAAGTTACACATGACCACTATAAAGATAGAAGTTATTAAAAGAGATGAGCAGCAATTAAGTTTTGGAAAGTTTTATAGGAATGCCCCACTCAAACAAATGAGACTTCAGAGGGCACAGACCTGCTAAAACTGGAAGGAAAAGTAAACAGAATATGTATATTACCAGCAACACAAACAAGAGATAAAATGCAAAAAAACCCCACCCACATGCCACCAATGGTAGTAAGATGGTTCTTAGCTTTGTAACCAATACTCTGGCCAAAAGGATCTTGGTTATCTATGAAGATCAAAATGTCTCATCCAGTAAGAGCTATCTTTGTTAAGATAAATCATCTAGTCTAGGAATTTCAGTCAAGAGTCTGAAATATGGCCAAGTTTTAGAAGCAAGTGTGTAAAGTACCTAGTGAGGCAGCAAAATCAGGTCAAAAGTCAAAGCAGAAGGTTTAAAGTTCCTGAAGTTATTTTTAAAGATGGCACTCTCAACAGACCTCGGGAACATCATTTTTATTGGAGGCTTTTTTAAACCCATATTTTTACATGGGGGTAAGCAAGTGGGGGTTTTTTTGTACAGGAAGCAAAGGACATGAGGGAAGAAGGGTTGCTTTATTTAACTTCACACGAATGACAAAATAGGCCTTTTTTGAAAGACACTATCTAAATTAACAGGCAAAACCACATAACTTATTAATGAAGGCCATACTTGTCTTTGTGGCACATAATATTTTCTTTTCCTACATTACACAACATTGTTTTAATGGCCACTTCGTCTCATTTTCCTGTATTGCATATTCTACGTACTCCTCTCTAATCACTTCTGCTAAAGCAGATAAATTCTACCAGCCAGAAGTTACTCTGACTTACTGTATCTTTCTCCTTCCTTCCATGCTTGGGTTGACACACATACCTTACTTGGTCTTCTTCAATCCCATCAGAAATCACACCACACAGACAAGATATTTTCAGTAAAGGAAAGCTACTTCTTGCTGGAAAATGAAAGAAAGGAATATTTGGGAGGGCAGCAGGGAGCAGCGTGTTGTGTGTTCCCTGGCTGGCAGCTACTTTAGCTTTGCTTAAACTCAACCTGTTCTTAACAAGGTCCAGATTTGGTGCCAGACTCCTATTAGTGACCAGTCTGCTTTACACGTTCTTAGATGCTGCCATACATATAAGAGAATGCCACTGACATTCGGCATCAGGTTTTTTTCCTCTGGTGCCTAAAGCAGCAGGGTCTGTACAGGAGCACCAAAACGAATACAGATCATCTTAAACTTGGTCAACCATTTGTTCTCCCTAGCAGAAGAAAAGTCTTCTGAAACATGCAGTAATTCAGTTGCCTTTAAAACTACGTACAATCTAATCAGAAGTGTCATAGCTTACATTTAAGAGGAAAGCTTACTATAAACCACAAGATTAAACTGATACTACATGCAATTGTTGGTCAAAAACCCTTTAAGAGGCACTAAATTACATCCCAGTGCAACCTCTATCAGGACAGGAAGTTGCTGACAAGTTTTAAGTTGCAAGTCTGGCAACTAAAAGCCTCTGGATCAACTCTGCTTGTACAAGTGATACACAGTGCAACTCCACTGAAATTACTATTATTCATAGTTCATTCACATTAGAAAAGGATCGCATCTATTTTATACATCAGTCAGCTTGATAGACTAGGCACCTAATTTCTATCACAAAACATGAAATAAAAGCATCACTATGAAAACAGCATGTATTCTTCATCACCTATTATGAATTTCAGTTAAATTCTGAAATAAGTCAGTTCAAGATGTATTTCAACTAAAAGGATGCCCCTATTGCAGAAGGACTAGGAAATGCTTCCAAAAAAATTTATTAAAAAATCCCAGACAAGAGCTATATGTCTTCAATACCTCTCTCAAAGCCTGTATCAATCAATACATTTGTTCCTACATTCAATGTTAGCCTGTGTTCTTAACTTTGCATTCAAAGTCATAAAAGCAGCTCTAAAGCTGCCCTCCTGTCACTCAAATAACTCGATAACACATAACCGAGATAGACCTCCATCTGCCAATTAAGAATAGGCATAAAACAGTTAGACATCTGTCACACTGTTTCAGAGTAACACAGCGAGAAAGCTTGCAACAGCATTTTTAATAAAAGCCAAACAATTTTACTTATGTTGTTGGCCTGTTGCAGAATACAGTAGGGTAATGCAATCTCACCAGCAGATGAAAATCAAAGTCTAAGATGTCTTCTGTTACCAGCTAGGTTTTAGTATCAAATTTAAGGCCACAAGAGACAGACTTTAATGCTTTTAACCTATGTACAATGTCTCCAACTACAGCACATTTTGATCAACGTCAAGATAACATCTTGCTGACCACCCACCACATACCTTGAAAATGGAATAGTTCTTCCAGTTTCATATTTACCTCCATAATGCTGTCTGCCCCTATTCCCATGTAAACCTTTGACCCCCTCCTCACACTGAAGAGATACCCAAGGCCCAGATTCTACAAACCTTGAAAATGCACCGCCATGCTATAGATATGAATAATGGAGCCACCTGAGACACTTTAGTCTCATCACTTCAAAGTCTTACTTGCAATTTGTTACAATAACGAACATTAATAAAGTATTACTGACAACGCCTTCCTGACTCCTCCCTCCCTTTGCTCATCTATCATTGATGCATGTTTTCTGCTACAGCTTCCACCATCTGGAGAAGCCCAAAAGAAACTGATTGAATGAGAATAGGGAATGCTGAAGCTCAATGGGAGGGTGGAAAAAACCCAACAAAACAACAACCAATCTTTTGTCTACCATACAAGTAACCGTAGGGAAGAAAAGTAGAAATATTCAGTGAGGCATAATTTGACTTGAGTACACTAAAACAATTTCCATTACACTTTATAGACATGGAAATTTCACTGCAAAAGGGAAGTTGATAATTTTGCTTGTCAAAGGATTTTCATCAAAGCGTTCAAAGGTCAGCATACACGTGCTTGATTGCTGGAGTAGTGTCCTATTTTGCAAGATGTAGGCTAAGGAAAAGTTACTTCTGTAAAATCAACAAATTGTTTCGACTCTCAGATAAAGTACTATCTTGTGTGGGCAACTTCCTGCCAAATGCTGATATCATCTTGGATTAAAAAAGTAAGTACGACAAATTTTGTTTCAGAGTCAGCACGCCTTTGTACTAAGACAGAAATGCTATCAGCTAAAAGATAAGACTTTGCTCTCATAGAAACCAGTTTAAACAAAAAGTTGAAAGGAACGCAAAGAATAAACCTTATTATTTGGAATGATAAACCCAATCCAGTTTTACCAGACAGCGCTACTTGAACGGCAAGTTAAGGTACTTTGAAACCGTTAAAGTTAATGCATCTTATTCTTGTACACCACACTGAAACAACTAGCAAAATGCACATGACATACTCCAAGATAAGTTTTGTAGGAGCTGTTGAAGTGTGAAAATGAGCTGACTCAACTGCATTTTACTTTCCATGTAGAACTGTGCAAAAGCAGAAGTTTCCACTCAGGAAGCAAACTAAACATAGCCTTACATAACACATTCCTGTTGCAAAAAAAAAAAAAATCTTTATCCTATGTTAACAGTGAAAAGCTGATCCTCACTAGGGACCACAGTATTATGACTTGTCAACCCTTTTAAAAGTTTTCCAAACAGAGCTACAGAGTCCTATATAAAAAATTTAAAGTTGCTGGAGGCCAAGGACCTGCCTTGCCTAAAGTTGCTGAAGGCCAATCTGTTTTCATAAATTGAAAACAAGCCACTTAGAGAAAGATTGCTGGTTCACTTCGCATAATGGGTAGCAAAGTTTGCTGAAGGCATTAGTTACACCAGGTAGTCAAGACAAAGACAGAAAGACTCTTGCACCAAGAGTCACCCAAAAAATAAAAAAAGTCTGATAAATTACACATACACATGCACTGCCCTTTTATCATACTTCTTATGCAACTGTTGCACCCGGCTGGGAGACCTTACTATCTGAATCAGTACAGCCATGATTATAGCATGACCAAAGTCTTGAGGAAAAAAGTCAAGGGACGATTTGCAAACCTCCAAGCAATCTACAAGGATATAGCCTTACAGGCATGTTTTGCATGACAGCAGAAGAGAAGAGAATCTGCAAAGTATGACACAAGTATATCATGCAAGATGACAAAGTAACTATAATTCACTATTGACTCATTTCTAGAATAAAGACTAAATAAAACAAATATTCTACAATGAAGTAGTATTTCCATACCCCCCCTCTTTCTTTTTCTCCTTTTGGAAAAAAGTTTCCATTGCTCTGAAATATTGTTGTTTAACCCCAGTTAAACTACTAAACAACAATATTAGTGGGAAATTATAAGAAAGGTATTTAGTGCTTAGATGTGATGTGGGCCATGGCAACACAGCAACAAAGTTTGCTTTAATTTCCGGATGTAGAATCTAAGAAAGATGAAACAGTTAAAAGTTCAACCCCCATATAGTTAAAAACCTCTAAATTACTCACCTCACTCACAAATAACATGCACATACATAAGATTAAACAAAAAAATTTGACAACACATCTTAAGCATATGTATTCTCAGATTTCAACAGCCAACCCAGCTCTGATCCTGTTAGGACAGAGACAGACCAGAGGAGAACTAGAACACCACTAAAGGCACAGAGTATCACGTGTGCTAATTAAAATGACTCTGAATTGAACACACATTGTAACAGTTAAGTACCATCATATTGCAGAATCCACTTTTTGGAGAATTTATAAACAAAACAGCCTGGCAGCTTAGCTTCACAAAGACTCAGTGTGCTCAATTAGGAATGCTAATCTGGAGATCTTAAAACTTCCTAAACAGGTCTCCCTGCCAATTGAAAAGCACTGCATCTCTGCGTCTCCCTCCACACTATGGTTGGCTATACTTTATTGGTCAAGGGAAAAAAAATCAGAATTGTTAAAAGCAGAATGTCCCATAGGTCAGATGTATTAATTATGATTGTAAAGCCAACTAGTGTTGAACAGCCACCATGCACTCAGAGAGTGAGAGTGGTGCATGTCTTCAAGAACAGATGAGATCTACATGATTGACCTGAAAGTAATACAAGCATGAGGAAGACTGAAAAAAAACCCCAAGTATTTTTATTCAAGCATATGTCAGCACTTTATGAACAGTTTCACTTTTCCTGCATTATCAACTTTAGTTAGTTTTGATAGTGTTGAAAATAAAGCCCTCATGAAAGCAGATCCTGTATTTAATAAGGTAAGAAAAACCAGCATCACATTCACAATCCTCAAGACTTCAAAGTGAATCAGTGAGAAAAAGATATATCAAGGGGCTAAGCAGTTCAAGATACATCAAGAAAACAGCTGGAAGACAGACGCACCCAAGTATGGTAGCTATCTCTTTAAAAGTATAGAAAGGCATTTTACATTTAGCACAGTACTAATGTAGACTTTTTTAAAAAAACATACAGCATTTATTAATGTTTATTAAGCTTTTTATTCTACCACAGATACAACAAAAGACCTTCTTAGGTAAAAGTGCTACTCCGGACTTGATTAGCTGGTGTTACTGATAGAGCATTTTGAAAACAGAAAGAAAAGGAATGTGCCATTTTGGTTCTTCAGAAATATTTTTTGGAAATTCAGAACATCTGTTCTTAAGGCATTAGAAATGCCAGCCATACCTCATTTAGGCAATTGCATCTGCCTAAATACAAATTTGTTTCTTCCTTGTGCACTGAGTTCAGCACAATAAAATGCCTAAAGAGGATAACAGCGTTTGGGTAACATAAAACAAGTCACACATTCCCCCTCATCTTTACATCAATTTCCTTTCAGTAAAAAGTCTACTTATTCTCTTAGTATTATTTTTCAAAGCCAGGACTAGTTTTTCCCGCCCTAAATATGAGCAACTTCCACTGCAGTTTACTCCTTCATCCCCAAACCAGCATACTTCATTTTATAAGTGACTTCAACTACAAGTAACTAACCATAAATCTCAAGTCTTGTCAGACTGAGATTTCAATTCAGCAATATCTCAGTGAAAAACTTGAGAATTCTACTTATGTTTAGTTCAGCAGAAAGAATTTTAAGACTGACAAATCTTACAGAAACACAAGCTGCAGCAGTCTGTTTTGATACATCACATTTCACTGTCATCGAAATAAGTTAGTCAAGATTTAGAAACCCCTTTTCAGTACCAAGTTTATAACGAAAGTTTTGTCAAGGAGGTTCCTCTATCCAGTCACTAACGAGCTTCTAACCGTAGTCGACTAAGGAGCTTAGAACTACCCCAAATCTCAAAGACGTGAGCTACACATATGTGAACACAAGAGTTGAGCAAAGGAGAGTTCAACTACCTGCCGAGGGCGGTTTAGTCACTACGCAGCTCAGCATGAGCCACAGTTAACTTAGCCAGCCCAAGCCCTCTTCCACTTTCTGAAAATTTACATCTAAACATAAAACGCCCAGTAATGAAAGAGTAAGAAAAACTGACAGGAGGATCATCCTGTAACTCAACCAGCACAACGCTCTGGGTTTTGCGCAGGACTCGTTAGGGATCCAGCCCCACGCAAACACCCCTTCCACCACCAGCCGAGACAACCGGCCAGCGGCCCCAGGGCTGCGCGCAGCTCAGGCCGAGCCAACTGTTGCTGGCGCCGGGGTGCGGGGAGGCGCCGGGGCCGCTGGGGACCGGCTCGCACCCTGCGGGCCCCCGGCAGGGGCCGCGCCACGGAACCGCCCTCCGCACCGGGGACAAACGCTTCCCCCGCGCCGCCGGCCCGCATCGGGGCCCCCGACGGCCTCCGCGGGGACGGCGGCAGCGGCGCTCCCGAGCGCGGGCGGGCCGGGCTCCCACTCCCCCCGTGGCGGCCGGGGCACAGCGGCGGCGCCCCGGCGCTTCCTCCCGCACGGGGCCCGTAACGGCCGCGGGGCTCCCGCCCACTCCCGCGCAGCGGCCGCGCACAGGCCGCCGACCGCGGCCCCAGACCCGGGCGGCGAGACGGGCGGCGCCCTCCCGTCCGCTCCTCTCCCGGCGGGAGGGCCCCGGCCAGGACCCCTCTCGCCCGCGGGATGGCGGCGGCGCCGGCCGCGGCCCCTCACCGATGGTGGAGATAAAGGTGGTGTTGAAGGCGTCCTCACTGAAGCGGAAGAGCAGGCAGGTCTTGCCCACGCCCGAGTCCCCGATCAGCAGCAGCTTGAACAGATAGTCGTAGGTCTTCGCCATCTTCCCTCGGCCTCGGGCTCGCCGCCGCCGCAGGAGGGGGGGACGGCGGGGGAGAGGGCGGGAAGGCGGGCGGCGGGCAGGGAGCGAGGCACCGCCCCGCCCGGCAGCCAGTCGCGGGAGAGCGCGCCGTGACGTCACGGCGCGCCGGAAGCGCCCGAGGCCCGACGGGAGATGGAGTGCGGGGGCGGGGCTCGTGGCCGCGGGCGGCGGCGGCGCTTCGGAGCCGTCAGCTGTGGCAGGCGCGGGGGGCAGCGGCTGCGGGGACCGGGCAGTTCGGAGCCTTCAGCGCGGGGCTGCGGGGACCGGGCAGTTCGGAGCCTTCAGCGCGGGGCTGCGGGGACCGGGCAGTTCGGAGCCTTCAGCGCGGGGCTGCGGGGACCGGGCAGTTCGGAGCCTTCAACGCGGGGCTGTGGCGGGCCGGCGTCGTGCCGGGCAGCAGCCGCCTCTCCGGCATCGGCGGCCCGCGCCGCCTCTGCGCCCCTTCCCCCGCTAGCAGCGCGGGGCCCTGCCGAGCCGAGCCCTCCGCCAGACGCCTCCGTGCGTTGCCGTGTGAGCATAGATGGAATCTTTGAAGTGGAGTTTGAAAAACCGACACGCACCGACGCTAAATCAGCGAACGCCCAGACCGTGAGGTCTGAGCCCTTGCATGCCCGGTGCTCGAACGGCGGGCGGTGCGTCAGCTCCCTCGGAGCCACACACCCCGAGCTCAGTGACACTGGGCGAACTGCTATCCCTGAGCAATCGGGTGGCCTCATTCTGCAAGGGACTGGGCTAATGGAAACTAGCTGGGTTTGTAAATACGGTATGTACTCATCTGCTCAAGTGACACAATAAATAACGGCATAATACTGCAATCAATAAGCACGGGTGAAATGTGAGCGCGCGTGTGGCCTCAAATGTTTACGTGTCACTTTGGGAGTGTCAAGGAAGAAACTTGCTCACAAAACAGGAAAATTATTGTCACACAGTCTCGAGTAGCACTAAAAACATGGGTATTCTAGAACAACGTGGCTGTTCTAGAGCACTTCAGTAAACACTTCTCCCCATCTTTTTCCACTGATAATTATCTCTCGGTGTGAGGCAGCCTCATTATGTATTCACTATGCTGTGCTCCTCGCAGGATGTCACAAGGCACTATAAAAACAAACAGCATTACTGAGGCACTTTAAAATGACAGCAAAGAGCTATTGCTTTAATTTAATTTTAAAATTGTAGCCTTTAGACAAGCTATAAACAGAAATCACTAATGCTATAAATCACTACAACAGTTCTCACTTCCCTCTTAGAAAAACAAAGGAAAATGAGCCATTTTCCCCAAATCATTTATTAAGGGATTGTCATCTTGCAAGGCCTGAGTCACCAGCTTTCCTTTTTAGATCCCTCTGGGCTTCTCCTCACCTCTGTGTGGGAACGGCCCTTTGGCACCTGCTGGCCAAGGCACGGCTCCTGCTAGCCACCCAGCAGGGCATCTTGCTCAGCAGCTGCCCAGAGAAAAGCAGGAGTGAGGCCCTGGGGGCCCCTGTGATTTCTCCTTAGCTGCAAGTGTTTCAGGCACCCTCTAAATGGGATTGGGTGGCACAAATGTGATTCAACCAAGTAACAGCAGTCCAGAGATACCTGCTCCTAAGTGTTTCCCACCTGCAGCCAGATCTATTAGTTATAACCCAGCCTACAACTGTAAAAGGTCCTTTCTCACTTTTTTTTTTGTTAATTTGGCAAACACATATGCTGAGTTCTACACAGAATCAAACAAAAATAGTTTTGAGTATTAAAGCTCTGTTGTACATGGTTATCCTCCATATTCCAAGCACACACAAAAACCACTCTGTGACATTAACCTACAATTTGATGGGGGTGAAACAGGGTAAAACTAGTCTAATGCCTGGCTACTGCTCTATTTGTGCAAAGCATTCTGAGGTATCACTCCAAACAAATAACCTTCAGCCATTAAAAACCTTGACAAAACAAAAGCTATTCTGCTCCTATTTATTAATTATTCCAATTCTTCCTGGTTAAGGGTCTCAGTTTGGTGGTGTTCCTGGCCAATATATGTTTATGATAAAAAAACATCAAAAATCCAATGACAGACCTGATGTAAATTTCTGTAAGAGGTGAATTCAGTAAGAGCTTGTTATGAAGGCTAATGTAATTTCCAGTTAATTGTCTCAAGATCTATTTTTTTATCATAGATGCTGTTGTGATTCATGTAAAAAAAATTCATTGTTTGATTGAGATCTCTGGGAGACCGGGATATCACCTGATAGAGCAAAATCAAGGTAGCAAAACAAGGATGGAGGGAATTGCTGGTTCTTTTTTTTTTTTTTTTTACACACTTTGAGACCTCTGCCCAGTTCAGAGTGGAAACTGGAAACATGGCTGCTTGTTTAATTTTTGTACTGTATAATTAGCAGTTAGGCTGTTTAGATGTTAAGATGGGTTGTTACAATACTTATTACAAGATTTAGTTTTATATATTATAATGGCAATCTGGCACTGAAGCAGTCAAAACAAATTGGTTAATTATTTCAGACTAGCATGAATAATCAGATTATAGGAAACTGCAAATTAAAAACTAATCTCTGAAACATTTCCCTGTATCTGTATTTTCAGAGACATGAGTTGCCATGTACTGTAATTACGGCCATACTGAAGATTACTACACAATCGTATTTCAGCATTGAAGAGAGTAATTTTGGGGTTAATATTCACTCTTGAGTTTTACAGAACAAATAGGCTTCCATATGTCTCTGGAGCAATATGTTTGCGATCGCCATCTGTTACTCAAGAGTAGTTTTATAGAAAAATAATGCAAATTACTTCCCTCTTTAATTACACTGGTGCTTTGCAATACTGTGTTCTGTTCTGATTTGGAAAAGTGCCAGTTTGCCAGATTCAAGGAACAGATGTTTGCTTAACCATGAACTTTAAAAACAAGATATAAAAATTAAGAGTTACTTTTTTTTTTTTTTATTTTCTAGAATATGGAAAACCTGTAATTGTACTATTTTATACCTTGAAATATGTTATTAAAACTTTGAGGAGTACTGTCAAAGCTGTTAAGGCTCAATGACCAAGCCGTTATGACACCTGTTCCTTGAAAATACTTGGAAGCCCAGTCTTTTTTATTGCCTTAAACTGGAAAAGGCAACATTTGTGTTATATTGCATTACAGTCAAATAGATCAACTGCAATTAGGCATTGTATTTTTTTCTGACATGGGAGAATGACTAGGAAATGTTTGATACTATGGTTTACCTTTTGTCACTATATAAAGGTGGATAGCAGTTACAGTGTGATGCTGATTTAGACATTTCAAAAAAGCAGATTTTTAAAACCCTTTACAACCCCTAAATGACTGCCCTAAGAGTTTTGCCTGAATACCACAGTTGAAGCTCATCCCATAAACAGATGTTGAGTCCCAACCAAGATTCGGCAGAATTCCATTAGTCACTGAGGTGCATGTAAAGTGCATCTGTTAAAGCACTCAGTTTAAGAAAGGCACTAATATGAATAGCAAAATGCAATTACTCCTTCTATCCATATGCAATAAAGTCAACAATCTTTACATACACATTAAAAAAAATGGAAAATACTTGTGACTCTTTTACCAACACCTACATTTTAAAGAAAAAATCAGATTACATTGCTACTTCATTCCCACTCTCATTTTTACTTTCTCAAATGATAGACATCATTACTTCTAGTTTTCAAAAATCCTTTTTTTCCCCTCAGTTCAAAGGTGAGACTCTTTCAGTAAAAAGAGAACTGTGTGAAAATGTGTCTTTAATCAAGCTCTTCTGTTCAAAGATACAAAACTGTAGGAAATTCTCCATCTTACAAGGTTTCAAAAAAATACACAGTTTAAAACATGTTGGTAGAACCAGGATCCTGTTATTTTGGCACTGACTGGAACCCACAGGTCCAAGTCCTACAAAAGATAATCTTATGAGGCAGTCTTGCCCCAGAAGCCACCTAACCACCAATCATTAACATGAACTTTGTTCCTTAGCTTTTGGACTTTGCTAGCTAATATGATAATATTTCTGATATATATCTTTAACAACTCTGTTTCTGGCAGATGCCTTTGCAATTTATTACTGTTTGATGACCATCACATGACACTCCTTTAAAAAAAGGTCACTTATTCCCCAGTTCCAACAAATATGTCTTTTACTGCAGATAGACACTTCTATGCTCATTCTACATTTTGTCTTACTGCATTTGATATGTTGATATGTCCTGCTTTTAAGTCCTAGTTTTAAGAAGATCAATGCATAGCTTTATTTTTTTTTGTTCTTTACAAAGAACAGCACTCTTCTTTACTCTAGTGATCTAAGTGTATAAATTTTCCATATGTATATGCTGCAGAACTGTATATAAAAGAGATTGAGTCATTATTGGAAAAAAATTACCTGAAGTATGTATAGTTCACTTCCAGAAAGGAAAAGCACTGTAAGACTCTTATCTGTAAGTTCCATTAATTTCAATGTTTGCTACCACGGTAATGCTAAAAGTGGAGCTTTTTCAAGTTCCAGTGCTCAGCTAAACTATCTCAGCATGAGCATATTTAAACCCAATTACTACATGCCACGGTTTACACTATTAATGTATAATCAATTTAAAAATATAAATAATTCTGCAGTACAGGCAAAACCATAGGCAGACTGTGTTCCAGATCAAACATACCACTTGAAGTGAACCTACTTACTTTGGGTGCAGCTTAGAGCAGTTAGTGTATGGAAATGTGAATGGTCTCAATGATAGTATTAGAGACACCCATTCACATTTCAGTATTCTAGACAAACCTCTATAAGCATTATTCAGGTGAATTTGTTTTTTTTTTAAAAAATCAGTCTTACTGCCTCAGTGACCACAGTCAGTTTAAAAGAGGTTTTGTCATAACCCACGCCCCCCGCCCCCCCCCCCAAGCCTTCTTGTAAATCCTCAGGACCCACCCAAACTCAGGCGCAGAAGGCCAGCGATGGAGCAGACCAGAGCACTGCTGGGTGTCAGCGGGCCCTCTGCAGCTACCTCCCTCATCTCAGGGAGGGAGTGCTGGCTGTACCAGCCCAGCAGGAGACCACCACAATCCACGTCATCAGAGACACAGATTCAGCTTTGACACAGCAAGAGACTGCCACTCCCAAAGTGGGAAAAACCCCCAGCTGTCATTATGGTGTTTCTAAACATGCCCAGATCAGCTTTTGGAAATTTCCTGTTGTCATTCTAGCAGACAGATAATATTTCTTGTTCTTTTCTCTAAAATGAGATCAAAGTCTTTGTTTGCTGGGAGAAGGCTGGAAAGAGGAAGTCATTCTCTTAGACCTGAATCTATCTCTGTCTCTGCAGGCCATGCCACAGTGGTACAGACTGTATTTCTCTCCTGCTTAACTCACAACTTAGTGCTGCATTTCTGTTTTCTAGAGTATACTTCAAATAAAACTTCAATCATAAGATTGAAGGTAATCCATTAGAATTGACTCATTCAGCAGGTCACTGAACTACAAGCAGTTATGAAAAGGAAATGAATGTCCAAGTAAAACCAAAATAGAGAACCAAACAGAGGAATGTGGCCAAAACACATCCTGTTTTTAGACCATCCTGTGTGCCCCTCCTTTCACAGAAACAAATTTTTAATGTGAACTGTGACTCTAAATTCTTCCTCAAGCACCAGAGGCTCCTTGCAGGAAAGACATTTCAGAAGGGACAGCTGGGAGGAAGTGGTGAAGGAGGGTGGCACTTGAGAAGTCCTGTTTTTTTTTTCGTAGTCGTGCTTTATACTTTGTGACTTTTTTAAACAAAGAAAAATGTATTTCTCCTTCAGATTCTGAATCAACAGGCTTAACAGATTCTCCCCTTTCCTATCTGCTTGCAAATAAATAACATACATTTGAAAAAGACTTAAAGGTAGTAGGAACAGCTAAGACTCAAGAACTGACTCTGTGCTGGTAAGTGTTTTATGTTCCTAGTTTCACAGGACAGCATAGAGAGGAAAGTATGAGTCAGAGCCTTTCATATTAAATTCCCCATGATATAACAAGAAATACTTCCAAAATACCTCTATCTGTGTGTCACCACCACTCCAGCGCATGAGGAAAAAAATGTTAACATAGCATTACAATGTTACAAGACAGTGGTTGTGATGTCAAGAAGAGAAAAACCAATATAATTGCTTGGAGCACTGCAATACCTGGGTCTATTCCTGCAGATTAATGTAGGGGTCTGGGGTGCGAAGAAAGTATTTTGAAAGTTGTGTACAGTGTCAGCACTGGAGAGGCCATCCCAGTGTTGGAAATATTGTTGTCAGAAAGATGTGCCTCCATAAAACTCACATCTTCACTTGCGCTCATGGCAAACTTTTAAAATAATTCTTGTAAATGCATTAGTTCTCTCTTCAAAAAGGATGTGGCTTAACATGCTGCCCATTGTACGTTTTGGAAGACTTTTCATACTAAGCAATTTTCACAAGGTCTGTTTGTGCCACTTACTGGACTTCTAGTGAATTACACTTTTAAATGTTCCAGGCTTGATTAAATTAAATCCAAGTCTTTATGGATTATACTTGTGATTGGTTTTATTGATTTACGGAAAAACCCACTCAACTTCTTACTCAAAGAAATAATGAAAAATGTTTTTATCACCCTCAGTGTTTCCAATACTTTTATTTCTCATAGGTTTTCTAAATGGGCTTGCACACATACATGGTAACTAACGGAAACTCTTCAGCATTTTTCTTTTTGACTGGGGTGGAAAACTGCAGGACAATAGGCACATAGGTACAACTTCACACAATGTGTCATTTAGTATAAAATGACATACAAGTGACAATTTAGTCAGCATCTAATATAAAAGTAGATGGGACTTCTAGATTCCCGTTATTATGTGAAAATAACTGTGTCATGTATTAATCTGTTAGAGGGGGAAAAGCGCAGGTTTTTTGCAAAGAGAACTGCACTCATATTAAGACCCTTTCTCCGCGCTTACCCAGTTTTTGAAGGCCCGTGCGGGAGCACTGTGGGCCTGCCCTACCCTGAACATGGGGTGGCCATTAGAGAAGGTCTCACGCCGCTTTTTCCTGAAGTGCCATTTTGTCTGTGAGCACCAGGCGCATTGCGGCGAGCTCACACAGAAATCCTCTACGGGAAGTTCACCGACCGTGCACGTACTCGCTGCGCTAATTTCCTGATCAATTAAAGGACAACAAATCAAGATACGTGCAGGGAAATGACACGATGGCATTTTGCCAGGACTGCAAACAACGCCCCTACGAGGCTGAGGCCCCCGCCCGGTTTCGGGAAGCCCTTCAGAAACCGGCGCCCCGGCAGCCTCCGGCCCCGCTGCCCCCGGCACGCACCATAGACGCGAGTCCGCCGGGTGCCCAGAGCGGCTCCGGCCCCGCAGCGCCAGCGCGGCGCTGCCCTCGCGCCCGGCGGAAGCGCGGGGCGGGGCGGGCGCGGGGCGCTGGCGGCGGCCATGCCTGTGAGTTGCTTACCGGCGCGTGTCGGGCCTTTCCGCGGGGCTGCTCGGGGCGCGCCGCGCGCCTCGGGCCAGACCCGCGCGGGGGCACCGCGTGACAGGCGCCGCCCCGGTACGGCGCGCCGCGGCCTTGCGGAGCGGACGCGCCCGCCTGCCACCGCCCCCCCGAGGGGTGCTGGCAGCGACCAGAGCGGGGAGCGGGCGGCGGCCGCTCGGGCCTCTCGCCGCTCCCCTGGCCCCAGCGGGGTCTCGCTGTCCCCGTCCCGCCGGGCCGGGCGGGGGAGTAGGTTGGCTCTAGCGCTGCGGCGGCGCTCGGGAGGGGAGCGAAGGCGGCTCCGCGGCATCGGGTCAGCCCGAGTAGCCGAGCGGTGTTTAACCCGCGGCGCGCGTTTCTTCTTGTCCCACCCAGCTGGCGAAAGATCTAGTGCACCCCTCCTTGGAGGATGAGAAGAGAAAGCACAAAAAGAAACGGCTGGTGCAGAGCCCGAACTCCTACTTCATGGATGTAAAATGTCCAGGTAAAGACTTAAAATGTTTCTATCTTACAGAAGGAACGGAACTAGTTTTGTATGCGGTTCATCTTCATAAAAGCTCTGATTTTTGATTTTTTTTTTAAATCTAAATGCGGTTTATTTGTTGCATAGAGAAAAAAAAGCCTGTATATGGCTTTGAGCTTTTTAAACAATAAAACTGTTTTCAACCTTTTTCAAAAGTTAATTTAAACAATCAGCTTTATATTTTGTTTCCTGGAGGTCTGGCATGAGATTATTTTTCTTTTTTTTGCTTTATGAAATTCTGGCAAGTAGGGAGAAAAACAAACCCCCAGATTTGCACATACAAGAAGCGTGAGAAATAGATGCTTTAAAGCATCTATGGCACAAGTTTCAAATGCAAGACAACACTGTTTTCCCCCTTTTGTAAGTTGGTTGATTCTGGAAGAGCAACCAGAAAGGTTACCACAAGGATATATACAGGCAGCCTGGGACTTCACATAGCAAGTAAAACATACACAATTGGCTTTTTCACACGTTGCTGTTGAGCAGTAAACTGACACCTAGCTCACACAGGCAGGGCTAGAATTTAGAGTGTTGCCTGCGTCCACTTTTTACAGATTTCTCATTACTTTAACTCAGAAACATCTGTATAACCGACTTCTCGTTTATACGCTGAAACATGGAATTCTAGTGCAGTCATAGCCGTATGCTTTCCCAGAGAACAGCTGCTTTGATCAGCACAGCTCCATCCCTATCGAGGCACGAAAATGGCCAAGTGTGGTAACTTATCTCCTAGAAACTGCTGCAGTTTAAGAAGAATCTAGCGGTAAGAAAATGCAGAGACTTACTTACAGCAGCGACCATTCTCACTAGAAGCAGGGAATTGTTGCTGTATTCAGATTTTCTTATTACCTTACTCTTTTTAGTAGCTTACTGAGACATTGTTTTCCATCTAAAAGTGAGGTAAATTAATTAGAACCGTTTGAAAGTAAAGTGTAGTTACTTTAAAAAAATAACATGGTTGAAGGCTAAACCACTGAACTTTTTTTAAACTTTCTTCAAACCAGTATACATGCAAACATGTACCAAGATGCAGTTAATGTCAAGCAGTGACTTATGGACCTATCTTATCTTTATTGTTGGATTAACTGGTTACTGGAGTTGAGGGATATATAGAGCAAAGGAGAGCTTCAGTAATGAAAGAGTCCTAAGGATGAGGCACTGAAAATCCCAAGACAGCCTTATGGTGGTGTTGGAAGTTGCTGTCTAGTTACTGAAATGGATAGGGCTCATTTCCCTCCAAAATCCACAGTTTTAAAATCTCATCAACACAGAAGTTCACATTCGTGGGAGGAAAACAACATTTGCCATGGTTAAACTTGAGCTGCTAGCATTTTTTTGCGAACAAAGATTTGTGCAGTTACTATTTGTGATTTAAACAAAGCAGAAATCTGTTATTCTAACAGGAGTTCTCCCTACCAGTTCTCTTAGAGAGCTTTCTGAGGACCTTACTCACAACATATATTCTCTCATCTTTCTGGTCCACACATGTTGAAAATGGAATCTATGCTCACCTTTATCTATTTGACTATTTTCTATATCCACATCTAGATTCAATTCTTTACAAGTTTTCTCTATTCAAAAATTCCTCTTGGCTAGTTGAAAATACTTTTCAGGGAGAAGAATAAAAGTTGTGAAAAGGTGAAAATCCCCTTGTCTAAGCCACGCATGAGAATAAATTCTGTGACATGAGTGAAATCAGAAGTTGTAGACAAAGTGCTGCTGATGCTTTGTCTTCCATGTGGAATTAGTGAGGTTATTCTGTGCAAGTCTTCTCATTTAAATATGATGCTAGCTTTGTTGAATGCAAGCACGTACCTTATGTGTATCAATTATTAAACAGAAAGCAAACACGGATTTGAACAGCAGTGTTTGCATTCACAGCTGCCAGACTTTGTCTGCAGCAGTGTTCTACTATTACAAGTTAAGTATTTCCCTACCTATGTGGGTTCTTCTGTTTGGCAGAGAAAGGTAGTCTAGAGCTCTTTGACTCTTTTGCAGGAAATACTCTACAGGCCACTTCAGACTTGTCAGCCACCAGGCTGTGTTGATTTTCATAGAGGGAGTCATAACAGTTTCGGTTAACTAACCTGCTTTTATATGTGTGTTAGTAGAAGCAAATACTTTGGACCATGATAACTATGTTTTGCTTTGTTTTACTTGGTATGCTGTGTAATGATGTAATAGATCCATTTTGGACAAGTGTATTTAAAATATCTGATTCAGTTATGCATACAATTAAAAAATCATGCTAGGAATAATCAGTGGAAAGTTTAATAATGCTGTTTTCCAGGATGCTACAAGATCACCACTGTTTTCAGCCATGCTCAGACAGTAGTTCTGTGTGTAGGGTGCTCAACTGTGCTGTGTCAGCCTACTGGGGGTAAAGCCAGGCTTACAGAAGGTAAGGTGCAATGTTTAACAGCCTAAATAGTCCACTTAAATAAACTTGCTTAGAGTTGGCTGGTAAAACCATTGTTAATGAGCCCTGAATTGCAAATTTTTCTTCATATTCTTGTTTTTAAATGGCTATACAGATATGCCAGGCAACTACATCATGATCAAACATGCTTGATTTTAGGTGCTTTGACTACCTGTTTCCTTTAGCCTATCTGCCTATTTAATTCTGAGCTAAGTTTAGAGCTTTAAAGGAATAGGGTACTTTTGCCAGGCTAAAGCGATTCTGTGCCACTGCTAGTCAATGGTGGCTTGCCTGTTTGTTTTCAAACAGTACTGTAAGGCTCACGCTAGTCAAAATTTGCTTTGTATAAATTATAAGGAAGCAAATAACCACTGATAATTACATACAGATAACTGGTATAGCACCAGTATCTTGAAATGCAACCCACTCTCTGGGGTATATGAAAGATATTGGAAACACTTGAGGGTTTAAAAAAAATTAAGGAACAAATTCAGATTTTACTCATGTTTGTTTAAAGTGAAAAAGGTAAATATATATGCAGGTTACATATAGTAGTGCTTATACCGTGTGCTACCATATGGATGTAGTTTATATGAGGACAGAATACCTTAAGTAAGGCTGTTGAGCGGTTGAAAAGGTGTCAACCCTCCTAGCAGCTGTTCCAGTTTGGGGTTTGCATCACTAAGGGATGGAATAGTAGACTGAAACATTGAAAGGCACCTGGAAGAAACCGTACACCTTAGCCTTATTTTTAGATTAATTATACAAGAGCTGTGTTTTTCCGGCTAAGTTGGAGAAGACTCAAAGTGCTACATCTTCCATCTCCTGCAGTACATGAAATTTAAATTTATTGCATGAGTTTTCCTACTTCAGGCAGTCTGACAATTTAAGGACTATTCATATCTATACTCATGTCATTTCTTTACAGGCTGTTCGTTTAGAAGAAAGCAACACTGAACACTTCAGCATGTGGTTTTGTATCTGTGTTCCTGAAAGCCTTACCAGTTTAAAAATGCCTGTTAATATAACAATGTAATTATGATTGATTTTGTAAAAATTACACGCTACTGCTGTCTAATGACATGGAATCTCTTTTTCAATAAATAATTTGAAGTGCAAGTTTTTCCTGTAAGTTTGTAGACAACTGAGCTCTATTTTTATATTACTTTTACTGTTAATTGAGTGGTGTCATTTCATACAAAAGCCTTGGACTTGCTGCATCCTTCCCCTCGTTAATTATCAGCTACAGCAGTGTAATGCATATGGTGGCAGAACCTGCTATATGAATGCATTTTGCGTATGTTACTACTGCAGCTACCCTAACCGCAAGGGCTGCAAAGGCTAAATTTAAAGTGGTCCATTCAACACTGCTTTAGTCCATTTACATAAATAAAAAGAGAGAGCTACTCACGTTCAGCTGTTTTTCTGGAATGCATGGTTTTTCCTTCTCTCTAATCTGGTCTCAAACTGTATTCGGTATTCTATACTGAGATTTCTATACACCAGAAATAAAAAAGGAGTCTTTTGTGTAACACTGAAAGCAATCAGTATAGAGAGGGCATAATAAGCAAGTCAGCAAACTACACTGTAGCAGCTGTGAATAGTATCCAGTCATTAAAAAAACTAGTACAGCAAAACCATACATATTTTCAGTATTAAATACTGACATTGAATAATTACCTTTTTGTAATGAGAAGACACATTTTTAGTTAGTTTCTAAGAGCCATCCCTTTCTAAATGGCTGTTGAGAAGTGGATTTTTTTTAAACCATGAAAAAACATTCAAAGTTTTATTTGTATCTTATTTTACTAAATATCTCAAGCAATGTATCATCATCACTTTCCAAGTATCAGGTGTCTTGGTGAGCTAATTATTGTTGGGAATTTCCAGTTAACCTGTATTCTTTTTATGACTTTTAAAACTTGTATATTTCTAGTCAATAAAATAACCAAACCCTGATACTACAATTTCTTGTATTTGCAAGATGTTTTATTTCAGTTAATTCAAACAGTGAACACTTAGAATGATTACCAGATGCAAAAAGTAGGTGTTTGATACAGAAATAGATGCACCAATTTAGTATACATGCCTTTTAAGAAAAGTAGTCTTATGTCAATGCCATACTGTGTTTTCACAATAAAGGTTAATTAAAAATTGTAAGAGCAAGTTTATGATGAAATTCGCTTTTAATTGACCAGTTTTCCACACTTAATGCCAGTCCATCAAAAAACTGGTTTCAGAACAAAGTTCAAAGTAGCAATATTAATTCACTTGTGACCTGAATATGTGTGCTAAGGCCAGATTGATTCCTAGTCTCCAATATCTCTGCCTTCTCTTCCTCTACCTTAAAAGATAAGAACTCATTATTAAGTAAATACCAAATCAGAGAAAGTCAGTGACACATTTTGTTCCAGGTACTGGAAGATGAACTTTAGACACCATAGCATCTCCAGTACCATACATGTGACAACAAAGGTTTTTTAAAAGTCTTAAAGTTATGGGAGATACAGTATAAAGAACATGATAAGCATAAAAAAGTTGGTGGCTAAACATATTTATGAGGGGAGTGAGACACTGTCATTAATATCTTAGTGTTCGAAATGCCTTAGACACTTCTTACCATTATTCACTTTCATACATACTTCAACTATTTACATTTATTAGTGTTTTGTTGTATGCAGACAAGCATACTGGTAAACCTATGCCTTCTACATTGTGAATCTGGGTCTAAACCTAAACACAATGGTCAGTGAGTGAAACTGGTTTTCTCTCAAGTATGCAAAATGGTTTTCAAGAACAATACCATTTGCAAAACAGATGCATCACACAAGAAAAGTATGGTATAAATTCTAAAATAACAGTGCTACTTTTCAGTTTTTATATATTTAAAACATTGTATTTGGTCTATTTGTATTCATGTATTCTTCAACATGAAAACTACTCAGACTTACTCCTGTTACCTGTGTAAAACGGGCAATGACTTCAACTGCTGCATGTTTACCCAGCTAGTAGGTGCTCAAGACTGGAAAAAAAAAAATGTTGCTATTGTAGTAGATGCTCACCTCCAGTACTTCTGTATTGAAACTGTCGAACAATATCAAAGGCTTCAGTGAAAGAGTAGATAATTTATTGCCTGACCAAATGCAAGTTTGTTCAGAAAGGTTTTCTCTGCTGTCTCTACTGATTTGATATTCTTGAGATAAAGACAACTCATTATTAATGCATAAAAAAATCAAGTTTTGGTGAGTGGGCCAGAAAACCCAAGCAAATAGTTTATGTGTAAGCTTTCACTGTTGTAAGGCACAAGAATTATTATCATTTTGAAGAGTACTAAACCAGTCCTACTAGCTTCAATTAAAAATGTTGGTAAAACACTGACACCTCAAAATACGGAATTTCCTATTTTTTCAGTCTTGGGTAACAAATGTTAGCATAGGCATACCGGGAACAGAGATGACAGCATATTGTTTCATCACATGGCAGGTAACAACTATGAAGTTAATGCTGAAAGCACTAACTTGGGAAAGAGGCAGGTAAGGCTATCTTCTGCTAGCTGTTATCTAAGACATCTTGCTCCTTTAATTCAGAGAAGCAGTGCAGGGATGTAAATATTCAAACCCTTCCTGAAGGATATTTTGTTTTGTTTGCCTGGAAATACTGTCTGTTCTAACTACAGGGGAAGTGGGGTGGGAGGCAAATCTTGGGAGATCTTCCATGCCATTATGCAATATATAAAATTAATATATTCAGATGTTACTGTGTTCCTACAGTAAAACAGAAGATCAGAAAATGCTTCTTTGGAATTCTGTCACAATTTCTTGTTCAACCTTTTGCCGAAAGGAAGTCCTTGAGACAGATCTCCAAATGGAAAAAAGGATGGTTTTCAAAAAAAACCTCTCAAAGTCTGTAAGACTTCTACTACTGGCTTCAAGAATGGGCTTTAAATTTTATTGAGTTATTTGAGTTCCTAATCCCTACCTCTAAAGAAACACCTACATTACAGAATACAGTGCCATTTCTGGCTACCAGAATTAGCACGTGTATCATTCAAAAACAGAGACAGTTTGACAGCTCACCTTGTTGTGCTACCTGGGCATATTCGACTGTGGAAATAATACCCTTATTTCACAGTAAACTAGTGTCACACATTCTCCGTGTCTGAAAAAATGAAAGAGAGGACATCTAAATAACACAAAGATTTTTTACTTACATTACTCTAGCTTCATTCTTTTCTAATTCTTAACAATTCACAGCTCCGACAAGAGCGTTAGTTCTGGTACAAATCTGCATTCTGGAGGTAGCTTCAAGACTTGGGGTTTGTTGGGGTTTTTTTGCTTTTTAAGCAAATAAGAAAAGTGTTATGTAAAAATATAAAAACAGTAAACCCATTCTTTAAAAAGGAATACTGAACAGTTTTGGCAGACTGGAACTGAGAATAACAAACTACTTCTTCATGTGCCCAAATTGAGATGTGAAATTTTTCAAAAGTTTAACGTTTAAGGTTGACAATTTTTTGTTGTACTTCTCAGTCCAAGAAACTAATGGTAGTTTTTTTCATCTTGGTCAAGTGCTTGACTGGGTGAGGAAAAAAACTGCTAATATAACAGTAATTTACATAGGTACTACGGGATGTCAAATTTGACTGTTACATTCTTCTTTTCTGTAAGTTAGGAACTTCCCTGAGAGATGAATTCCAGTTACACATAAATTTAGCACCACTAGCAGAAGTTAATTATGTTAATTTTTTTATGCTTTTTCTTCATGTATTCTTAGCGATCTCGGAGTCCAATTACACCCTGCTCCATTTGTTTTTCATGTTTGAGTACAGTGAGTTCAGCTACGTGTATCTCTTTTTTTTAATCTACATATTGTGCCCATTTTTCTTTATCAAATTCCCTTGCAATCTTTAAGGCAGTGCTGTTGAGTGAAACTGATTGCATATTACAGATAATACTGACAATTACTCCTCTAGGTGGTGCCACTAGCCCAGTATCTATAGCTTCAGAGCCCAGCTCTTCAGGAAGAATTAGGAGGACACTACTTGCCCCCACTGCACCACCCGTATGAGATGCATAGTGTCTCTGCTGTCTGCAACAGCCACATTGTTGTTTTTTCTCTACTACAGCCCAAGCCATTGCATATTTACCATCCCTGTCCCATGATACTTCTGTTTTTGGCACTGGGGTCCACATCATTGCGACTGTGTCTGCTTTGAGGTACCCAGGAAGAAGTTTCCCGTTAGTGTTTTTAAATTGTCCAGCTTGATAACTGTACAACAAGGCATTTCCAAATTTCAGAAGGTCACCTACTGACGACAGAAAACCACCACCAGCCCACTTGTAAGAGTTGTCCACGTATGGTGCATTTACCAGCCGTCCCTTTTTGTTGTAAACATAACACCTAGAATTCAAGAAAATTCAACTTGTCATTGCTCATATCTTGGGTACAACTATTTTAAGCTGCCCTACCGAAAAGAGCAAACTGAGCTTGTTCTCATGAAACTTCACAATTTTAAAAAAATTATTTGTCTTAAATATGTTTCTTGCAGAAAAATCCAACAAGAAATTCAGACAGGAAAACAAAAGTTCAGCTAACTTCTTAGGAGGTTAGAAGCTTAGCTTCAATAAAAGTACTAATCCTTCTACTTACTCTTAGGATATACTAAGAGTAAAGGCAATATACAAATAAGAGATGTGACAGAAATCTATAGATCAGCCAGCAGAGGATTTTCCTTAAATCTCTATACTAGATTTAAAGTGCTTTAAGAAAGAGGAATCCTACAACTACCTCATGATAATCAGACACTGAGCTGAAATTTCACTGAAGTCTTAGGTGACTGCTCTGAGACAGTAGTTTCCATTCATGACTGATTTCCCCCCACTGCCCCATTACAGTTGCCATATACCACAACAACCGAATATTCTGGAACTACTAAATGAGAAGCTTGAAAGAGTCTTGCAAAACCTGTCATTAAAAAACAAATTAGAAAATACCAATCAGAATTGCAGAATGTCCTATCAGGAACAACACAACAGGAGTGCAGACTGAATTATGCTTTTGAAACAAACAGTTCAATCATTTCATACACATTTCATGCAACATATGAAAAGGAATGTTGAATTACTATATAACCTGATGAATTTCAACCTTTGGACCACAAGAGGCCCATGTACTACTTGGAGAGTTGAGAAAGGAACCACGAAAAAAAAAAAAAAAAAAAAAAAGGAGGGAGCAGGGGAAGGGCAGGGCAAGCCTACTACCAAGGAGTCCAGAGAAACATTCCTTATTTAGCTTGCACTTATATCGGAAAGCTTTTAGGGAACTTCTGAAAGCCATAATACAGAAAATCAGAGGTTAAAGCGAAGGAAGAGAGACCAATGGTCCAAGACTACCATCAGCTCTGCCACTGACCCATCTCTGTGTCCCTATAGTCAGATTTTCGATCACAATAAAACCTGTTACAAAAGACACTGAAATCCTTGACTGACTTACACCTCTATAAGATTTAGAACATGAATTTTTAAACATTTTCATGTCGGTGAAATATAGTATAACCAAACCATTAAACAAACCACAACATGTCAGTATGTTCAAGTTTGAGGGACCAGACTAGCTGTTTGTGGAAGTAAAACCATCACATTAGCATCTCAATTTTGCTTAGCAATAAGTAGGCCATAAAAAGACCCCAAACTGGCATCTGTCCCAATTCTTTCCCTATTACATTTCAGTTTATAAAAGGGTTCATATACGCACATACATATTTAAAAAAACTTGAGTGTACAAGCTTGATAATTTATGAAAACATCACTAGCATTCAGATCTACAGCCAGAAGAGCCTCTGAAAATTTGCAAACAAAATAAACACCAGCACAAAACATCTTAGAATACTATAGAATACTAGTAAAACTATCCCTAAAACATTACAAATGGCTCCGTGTGTGTGTAATTTTATGTGCTAATTACAGAACCAGTAACATAATGCTGACTTAAGTTACATCACTGATTTTGAAATAACATAAGGCA
Organism: Athene noctua; assembly: GCF_965140245.1. Taxonomy (NCBI): domain Eukaryota; kingdom Metazoa; phylum Chordata; class Aves; order Strigiformes; family Strigidae; genus Athene; species Athene noctua. Next base: position 19,413,293 of record NC_134049.1, on the reverse strand, counting down.
CTTCATTTAAAAGCTTAAAAAAACCCCAAAAGCCAAAAAACCCACACATTTTTAATTCAGTAGGTTTCAATAAAGATACAAAGAACAACAGTTGTTATGGGAAAAAGAAGTTTCATCTTTGTTTACCTTGCTCTGTTATAGATCATTGCTTCATTGTCATCTAGTACAGTTGATAGCATATCCAAATCATGAAACATTTTTAGCATATAATCTGTAAATTTTTGTCCTGAAACTCTCTCCACAACAGCACTTAAGAGAGTAAAGCCGTATGTTGAATACAAGAACTGACTACCTTGAAGAAACACAATGAGAAAAGGGGAAAAAAAAAAAAGTTAGCCATATGATGCTTAAATGGAATCTGAAGGATAAAATTTAAGTAATCACATGTGCAAATAAAATTATATATAGCAATGAATAACCAATTAAAAGACTCTCCCTCCACCCCCATTTTAATATGATGTACATCACAAGCTTATAATACTGGGCCATATGAATTTCTGTTCTGCAGCAGACACAGATGCTTGCTAAGTGCAGGTAGCTCTTGAGAAGAGCACTAAAAAATTTTCAGGGATCTGCATGTACAGCCAGGTTTCGTGCCAAGATGTGAAAACTGACATTTAACATCCTTTCCATAAGTTTTACCATACCAGTTCTAACAAGGATGTCTGGATTTGGAAAGCTGAAGCAACCCATGAAATTACTCCTCAAAAGACACTCACCTACTGTGACTGGTTTGTGTGTCTATACCCTAGAGGTGGAAAGACAAGGGTAGTACTTGCTCAAAGTTTTCAAAGGTCTTGACCTCTTTTATCACAAGTCTTTCTAGTTCTCATTTTCTAGTTCTAGAATATCTGAAAGATTATATGAACACTAACACGCATATTATTTAGGACAATGTAATTTATTTACAAAGCAACGTTTCATTTTTAAAATCTCATTCTTGCCCTAACACCTTTTATGAAACATCTACATATCAAGCAACTCCCAAACTGCCTACAGTCAAGACAGATCTCCCTCTTGAAATGGTTCCTAGAACTCTCCAGCATGGTAAGTGGTTAACTTCTCCCCCACCCTACCCTTCTTCCCCTAAGTGCACATTATTTACTGTTTTTATCAGCAATGCTTATTATTTGCCTGTTAACTCATTTAGAACTTAACACTTGAAGTTCCTCAAAGCCCTCTCTAGAATTCGTTTAAATAATTCCAACAAATAACCTCAACAATTCTGTGATTCTGTGGTCTTTATGTAGAATTTTTTAGCTCTAGTTTAGTGCCTCACTACGATTTTTTACTTCTGGTTCCTATCTAGAAGGCCCAGAGCATGCACACAGCAAGTTTGTATCTGCTTACAAAATACTTTGTAGATACAAATTTGTTACCAAAATTATAATCTGCTTTAGCATTTATAAATTCAATAACTGGTATGTTTCATAGCACTTACTGCATTACATGGAGCTCCTTGGAGAAAAGTCTTATTTCTACCTGAGGTCCCACTTTCTCTTCTCCCCTGCATTATATGGGACTCTTTGTATTACCTTTTAAGTCTTGGCTACATCTGATTTTGAACCTGCTGGATTATGGTGCAGATACACCATTAGAAGAGTTATGTATATATAGAGAGTTATGTTTATATACATACTTTCAGGTCAGTAGAATGATAAAGATATCTACACAAGACTGTTATCTAAAATTGAACTGATAAAATCCTGATCAGTTCAGTCTTCAAAAGTTATGTCAGTTTTAAGACAATTACATGACCAGATGGTTTGTGCAGAACAGCCCAAATACTTCTCCTTTGAACTTTTAATGGGCACAGGACCCACCCCTCCCAAACACTCTTTACTGGACTCTACTATCCTCACTCTATGCAAAACAATTTGAAACAAAAATTTCACCAGAAGAGCACATTTTGGTCTAAATGAATATAAACTCACCTGGTTTAAAGAATAAAGGATCATTTTTAAATATCTTCAGTGATTCAATCACACTTTCAAATTTTTCCTTCAAATAATACTCTTCTTGCTCAAATTCCTTGTCTCTCCTGCCAGGTTTTGAATTTCGGCTTTTTACTTCACCTTCGCGTTCTTTCCTCGGTTTGACAGAATCAGTCTTTTCAATCCCTTTGCCTTCTTTTTGTTCTATATCCTGACAGGGTTTTGTTAGTTTAAATGCTCTGTTTGCCTTTTCCTTTTCCTCCTTAACTTTTGTAATATCTTTTTCATAGTGACGAATCCCACTCAAATGTGAAACTAAGAGTCTTGTAGTAATAGCGACCTGGGTAGGAAGGACAATATTTAATGTGAGCTGTCTTCATTAAAGATATGATACACACTAAATCACCAGAAAAGTAAAATTCAACATGATGAAAAGACGTAAGACCTTTTAAATATCATGTCTTAAACCCAGCTAAAATTATACATATAAATGTGCATACTACTCACTTGATATAAAACTGAAGATCCAAATTTCCAGCATTGCTCTTCTAAGCAGCAAACATCAGTACTTGTCTAAATGATTTTGGTGTTCTACAGGAACAGGTACAGATACAGGCACCTGTACACATATGGCTATGCAATGACAGAAACAAAAATCTAAAAAAAAATGTTACCAATAAAAAATTACATACCTTTTCACCTTCGTAGACTTTTTCTGGAAATTCGGGGACGTATTTTTGCACTGGAGCATCTAAATCCAGTTTCCCCTCTTCCCACAATTTAGCAACAGCCATCATTGTAAGACACTTGCTAATACTAGCAATTCGCATGATCGTCTCTGGCTTACATACTACACGATTCTCTACATCAGCATAACCCAAACCTTTAAGAAAATTAAAACTGTGGTAAATATTTTACATAGAGACATGCTGAATTAATTATTTGCAATTAATTAGATTTACTGGCTCCTTAATATGTTTTTCCTCTAGATAAAATGGGACATGAAGCATTGAACTATCCCTGCTTCTGCTTCTATTAACACTTCAACGTAGTAGGAACAGATAATCAAAGTTCATTGTATGGGCCAATGGCATCCCAAGTTAGTGATTAAGACTACAAAACAAACCTCAAGATAAAAGACTAGGTCAAAATTTATACTCCTGAGCTCAAATTGCCAGTGTAGAAAAACTAAAGAAAACAAAATCTAGACTGTAAATAACTGACTAACAGTCATAAATACTCTTTCTACTGTTCTGAATTAATGGTTTAATCAGTAAAGTTATCAAGACAGAAACTGAGAAAGGAAATAATTCACAAACCCATAGCAGTTACCTAAGCTGTAAAGCTTCAAAAAAGTGGTGCTTAAAACACTGTTTCAACATCACTCAGCATGACTTCAGTTAAAAGACAGCTTAATAGGCTCCATACCAGTGTTTTCCTATGTAACGAACAAGTCTGGTAGCAAAAACTGGAATTACTAAAGCATTACCAACCTCTCATACTAGTCTTCAGTTTGAGCTAGGTTTGAAGAAACTGTGCAAGTGATGTTGCAACATAAAAAGCAATGAAGTGCAGTAATGACATATTTGCAGTTTTCAGTACAAGCAAGGCCTACAATCAATGCATGTCTGCCTATCTAAAGCTGTATTCTAATAATGAACTACCCAGAAAAAAAACCCTTGCAAAACAGAAGAAATAAAACAGATGACATATCCGTTGGCCAAGACTCGCTCTTTTACATAAAACTGCTACACAGGTGCTTTTGAGTGCAGATGCTGTACCCCTCAGTGAAAATACCTTCCAAATCTCAAATCAATTCCATCAGTTTAGCCAGAAGGCAGCTTTATAGCCAGAAGACAGCTTTAGTACCATGGTCACAGAATACATGCAACTTACACCTGTTACTATTTTTTTACCCCCTTGAAGAAGGGAGGACAACAAAACAAGCCAGAAATCTGCTAGAGCAATGTTACCCACCTCCCAGCTGCCCTACTGAAGGCAGTGCTGCTCTCTACATCCACATGCAGCAGGGTGCAGAAAGCTCTGCCATAGCTTATGCTCCCACATGTAGATGCCTTGCTACAGGATCTGGCAGCCCTGGTGATAAACCACAACCCTCGCACTGGTTCCCTCAAGGCACTTTCCTGCATGTCAAGGAAGGGATTCTGCAGAAGTCTTATAAAAGCTTCCGCTTTCATCTGCTAGACCAGAAAAAGCTATCTGATTTGAGAAAGTTTGTGATTAAGTTTCTAGCACAATTTTCTTACAAGGCCAATCACAAAAGGTACCAGAGGCTCTCCAACTCCTTCTGTCATCGTTAAAGAGAAATGAAAACGTATAATGAGCTTTATGCAGCCACAGACTGTCAGAAGAAAGTTAGTAATAATCCTTCTTACAAAGATTTTTTTTCCAAATTCTATAACATTAATGAAATATGTTGCCATTTACTACTATGATTTCAGTGGTCCAAAAACCCCCAAATCACTATGAAGGTGTTTCTGAAAACAGACACACAGTTTGCTGGTATTTTTTAAATAAACATCAAATGTCTACATGATGTGAGCAGTACTAACAGACTCTATTTAAAACTAAACCATGTAATCAGAAAAATCACTTGCAGTTTCTGGAAGGATAACACCTGTTAAATCTTAGCACCTTCCCAGTAAAAATCTACGCCTCAGACCACAAATGGGGGACAGATCACCAATCACCCATTATTACTTTGACTATTAAGTAGGTTCTTGGAGGGGAAGAGCATTCTTTACCTTCTGTGCACAATTCTACCAGACCACTGTATAGCTGTATGCTTAGAGTATAAGTATATTCAAAGGCCAATCTGACAAGTTAATGTAAGAAAGGTTCTTAAACATAACTGTTGAGATACGCTAGCACTTTTGAGGAAGTTAATATAAGATCAGTTGGTGGAAATTGTTGAATTTTACCACAGAAAGTATCACTTCATACTCCCTAGGCACCTGTTTCTGGCCACTGTCGAGAGATGAGACATCAAGCGGATGAAATCCCAGCCTGATCAGTGTGTCTGAATTGTCCCATTTTTAAAACGTTCATTGCTTCCCAACAGCATGCACAACTACTACTCCCATATACTAACCTTCTGACCAGACCTCCTTTCCATCTACAGAAACTCCAACTAGTATACCTGGGATTCCTGCTTCATCCTGTCAAAAAAAATGGACAAAAGGCATTAAGAATCTTTACAGTTAAAAAACACCTTCTCTCAACCCTAAAAATGCAAAAGCAATCTTATAAATACACCTGCATACTGCTGTCACATTACCGCGGAAATTTTGTTTGGCTGAACTTTTGAAAAGCAGACATCTTAATCCAGTAACTGGAAAAAATGTATCTAACAATAATAATAATCTAAATTAAAAATTTACTTAGTAATTTAATTAAACTGGCCATTGGGACATGCAAGAAAAACTGAAGCAAAACATTACAGAGTTAATATGCAACATGCAAACTGCATCAGCTATTAGCAAGCAAAATTTCAAAGGACCTTCAGTTAGATGTTCAAAGTAACCACGACGTGCTTTTTAAACAATCCTCTTACCCCTCTCTCTCCTTCCCACAGCCTCTAAGGCCTCCCCCCGTCCTCAGGTACCCCGGACTGGACAGTACTCCCCCCGCCCCGCACTCCAAGCTCTGCCCGCCCTACTACATAACAGGAACAATAAGGGACTATTCCCTAGGCCGGCTCCCCCGGCGGTTACCGATGCCCCTGGGGCCGCTGAGCGGGAACCCAAGGCGGCCCCGCAGGAGCTGCGGGCGGGGCGGAGGCCGTGCGCGCCCGCGGCGGGACAGGACGGGGCGGGCGGGCGGCAGCGAACGGCGCCTCACGGGAGAGCCAGCGGCCCGCGGTGAGCCCCGGCAGCTCGGTGAGGTTCGTTCTCCTCCTTCAGGCGCGGGGCGGCTCCTCACGGCACTGGCGGGACCCCCGAAAAAACGTTTCGCTTCCCCCCCCCCCAGCGCTTGACCGAATCCCTGGCAGCGATCGCCAGGTCCACGGGAAGGAGATACCAGCCCACGGCCGCCTCGGGGAGGCGCGGGCCGGCTCCCACAGCGCACGCGAGCCCCCCGGCTCCCCTTCAGCCCCGCCCGCCCAGCACCTTAATCCGTCGCAGCAGGTCCCGGCTCCTCTCGATGGCCGCGCCGAAGCCCCGAGGAGGCGGCAGCGGACTCGCCTCCGCCTCCTGCCCGCCGTCAGCCTCGCAACTCCCCGGCGTCTGCACCTTCACCCCCAGCGCCAGCCCCAGCGCCAGTCCCCAGCCCCAGGGCCGCGCCCCGGCCCCGCCGCCCCCTCTCCGGGGGGCCGGGGGCCGCCCGGGCGCCGCCGCCCGCCGCAGGGCCCGCGCCAGGCTGTACATGGCTGCGCCGCGCCGCCTCCCCGCCGCCTGCCCGGCTGCCCGCCAGGCAGCCCCAGCCGCTCCCGAGCGCTCGCTCGGCCGAGCTCCGAGCGCATCGAGCGCGGGCAGCAGCCCGTCTCACGGCGTCGCGCGGCTCCGCGCCCGGTGGCGGCGGCGGCCCCGGAGCCGCTCGGGGCCCCGGCGGGGACGGGCAGGGTCTGGCAGGGCGCGAGGCCGCGCTTCCTGGCGCCCCCCAGGGCCTCCCCGAGGGGCGGCGGCGGGACCCTCCCGCCATGCCGGGCTCGGGCGGCCGCCGCGCCGTCGGGAAGCGAGCGGAAAGCGGTGGCGAGGAGGACGGCGCAACTCGCTCTTCCGCGGACTGGATTAACCGCAGGTTAGAAACGGGCTCGGTCGGACGAGCCGCCTGCCGGGGCCGTGACCTGTGCCCCGCTCCCGGGCCGGCGGGCCCCGCGGAAGGACGCCCGGCAGCCGGGCCGCACCCCCGGCGCTCCCCGCGTCCGGCTGCGGGAGGCGATGGAAGGCTGGTTTCGATTATTTAACCACCGAAAGCCACCCGTGTGTCCGAATGCCGTTACAGGCAGTATTTGGCAACACGAGTCAAGTCCCTGCGAATCGCTCCTAAATCCTTCATCCTTAAAAAGACAGATTTCGGAGCACAGTCCCTCTCTGCTGGGTGACTGGAGCCCCGTCGGCGCCGCCTCCCCTGTCTCCGGAGGGAAGGACGTTTGTAATCCTGCCAGCGCCGCCGCGGCGCTGACGGAACGGGCTGGTTTTAACCTGCACTTTGATTGCACTGATGTGTAAGAAAAGGATGGAGAGAAGAATACTTCAAGCCATGACGTAATTCCTTATCTTAACTTTGCACTCCACAGCAAATGATTGCAGGATCACATGAAACAAGCCTGCTGCTAAACATATGCCAGGCAGAAGTAAAGCAGGGCAGGCTAGGCTAAGAGCAAGGTAAAACCCTTTAACTGAAGGATGAGCATATTTGATCTAGATTAGTGAGGAATTACTTACAAACGTTGGCTTTTCCAATGCTGGTTTTAGTCAAGCTTCAGCCTAGAGTAGTGCCAATAGCACAGCAAGCGTTTGCTCACAGAAATTTTTCCAGGTAGTTGCTCTCTTTAGACTGATGGGGAGGGGAGATGACAACGCTCTTCAATTGATGTTTTAAACTATCTCAAAACCTTCCACATATTTGGTTTCCAATAAACTTTTAATAGCTAATCCAAGGATACATCCAATAACCGGTACTCTTGTGAGCTTTGCCGAGCAGATTTGTGATCCTCACATCAGCCTTTTATGACAATTAGAGAATGTATGTGCCTAATGCAAAGACAAATCCAGAGCCACTCAGTGCTGTCAGCAGAATTTAGTCCACATGTCTAACTGGAGCATCAAAATACTTCATTAGTATGAAGATACTCGGTCATCCCCTTCCTAGATACCATTGCTGTGAAATTACCAATTACAATGATGCTAGAGCAGATGATGTTAGTCCAAAGAAGGTTAAAAACCACCCGCATTAACAGTTCATTTCAGTCTCTTTTTAGCACTCTCGCTCTTTTTTTTGGATTTCAGACTACTTAGTCCAATAGTCCAAGTGCAAGAGGGCAGGACAGGGAGGGACTAGTTTATATGAACTAAGCATGTCATGGTCGAAGATGAGTAGAATATACTAGGGGCGATACCAAAGGCAGCAGAGCCCTTGGCATACTATGGAGAACGCAGTGGCATCCAGATAGTTGAGAAATGTTCATAAAAGCCTTTTTTTTCATCTGTTCAAAATCAGTCCTCTCAAGGGAATGCCTTAGACTGCACTGTTCTAAGGACCTTAAACCCTGCAGATCACAAATAGATTGACTGGGATGTATCAGTACTTGGCAATGCAGAAAGCCCACAGTGTCCAGTTGGATGGATTGTGCAGAGGCTTGCCATTTATTTCCTGGAATTTTCTGGGGTAGACAGTGACTTAAAACCTGATGCATGTTGAAGGATTCTTGAACAACAGCTAACAGCCTTTACTAATGGCCACTCCACGTTACGGATGTTGACAGAAAATACAACAGTTTAAAAAATGAAAAAAAAGATGAGCAATACTTGTAAGCAAAAGTAGGGAGTTTGTCCTTTTAGAACTCCGCATATGCTCTGCTAGGAGAGTTTTGAGATGCTAACCTAGGGAGTTCAATCTCCTTCATGTCCGATGATGTGCAGGCTTTGGCAGGAAGTCAGGCCAAATAGCTTTCAGGCATGAAGTCAAACGCAGACCAGATGCTACACTTTTCACTGCAGGCATTGATTTCTCATTAGTATTTTCTCAGTAAAACTCCATTGCTTATTACAGTACAACTTCATACCCAACTGGTACAAGATGCTGCATTTACTTTCTCATAACTCATTTTCAGAGTGTTAAACTTTCTCTGGAGGTGTGTTGCAGCAGGGTTCTCTGCATTCTTACCTTAACCTGCTCAGTAGGAACACTCTTGGGCACCACAGTTTTGATTTTGAATGGGCCTAAGCCTGAAGCAGATCCTGCCATTTTACTCTGATTGCCTTAATGAAGAGCTTTGTGTTAAATCCAGTAGCACAAGACGGCCTGCTGTTATCTGTTGTATCTTCCTCTCAGCTGCTGTTTTTTTGAGTTGAGATAAGCAACAGAAAATGAGGATAACAAGGACTAGGCCAATCCAATTCTAAATTTAACAAAAATCAAAAAAAGTGTTTCTTCTATCCTTGTCCATCAGTCACTTAGAAGTACAGGCACAGACTCTCAGCTGTAATCCATCTTCCTTACGTAACACAGCCAGAAAAGTCCATCTAGAGACCCCTCTGGCATGGCAAAAAACCTCCACATGGTTTAGCTCTAAACCAGCTGACTTTGCTTCTGCTCTGCCTGCTTGCCAAGTTGCACTTAACCAGATTTGAAAAGCCTGTGTGAAGAGATAATGCCTTACTTAGATGAAGAATGGTGTGACAAAACAGGCCTCTCAGCAAATCAGGGCTGTACTCACTCAACTAAGTGCAGGCCAGCATTAGAGTCTCACCACCAAGGATCCTTTAAGGCTTTATAGTCTTCGAGTGAGACAAACACCAAAGGCTCAATAACAGGAGACCTTAAAACAAAGTGCTTACCCATCCTAGTCACCTTGCTCTTGTATGCTACTGTGTTCACTGGCTTTTTCATAATACTGAGTGAGCTGGGGAACAAGGTGGGCAGTAGCTTCTGTACTGTTCTGCAGTGGTAGCCCACCATCAAAAAGTGCAGTATGCTCATTCTGCGCCTGGTGATCAGCAGTGTGTGGAAACATCAGGTATTTGCAAATCATGAGGCTCCATCAGGTTTTCCTAAAACATGACTCTAAAAAAATAAATCTACAGGCATTTCAAAAACTTCTACATTTCTGTCAGTCCTCCTCTATTTCTGCAAGTGCTTATGTGGGTCCTGATGTCTCAGAAACATTTAACAGATGTTATTATGGCTCCTCCTGCTTGGAGGTCTGGACTTTGGTCTCAGTATTTTTATGATGATGATCTCATTTGCTTTTCTAGCTCACTGATGTGTCAAAATTCTACAGTGACATGCCCCTAAATTTAACTTTTCCATTAAAATTTAAAGGATGGGTAATGCTTTTAACAAACAACATCTAAGGTTTGAATGACAGGAAATAAGTGATGCCTATTAGTACTCCCCTGATAAAGGGCAGGTCAGTTCTGAAATCGTGAGCCCAGCTCTGCTCTTTCATCCTATTGAACACCATTTATAACTGCAACAGACCCACACTGAAGCTTGCAGGTTGAGTTTGTAGGAAGGGGCTTTTAAAAATTTAGGAAGTAGCAGTGTAAGGAATTTGTTTTCTTTGTTTGGATTTATTGTGAAACAATTCAATGTTTCATTAATCCAGTGAATTCCAATTATTCCAACTGGATTCCAATATTCTTTAAATATTGTAACTTTTATAAAGACTTCTGGATCTAAAAATGTTGAATCGAATGGAAAATAATTAACAGACAAAAGCTAAAACTTTCAAAACGGACTAATTTATATTTGTGCTAGATAAAATGAAAAAAACTAGGAAAGCAAAAATTAAAAGTATTATCTGTTCATATACACAGATATAGGGGAAACTGATGTTGATGGAAAATGCGAAGAGTAAAGGGATAATGATTCCCTTGATCACACCTGATATTTCAGTATAGGAAAGATTTTTAAAAAAACATATTCTTTCTGAATCTGAAAACAAATAAAAGGAATGTTAAATGTAGAGAGAAATCACATTCTGCTTTCTCTCTTCAGAATAAATTTCATTTGAGAACCAAGAGACATTATTCCCCTCTGGCTTGAAGCATTCATACAGTAGATGGCAGCAAGAAACCTTTTCAGTTTAACCAGCTGTTAGCAAAAGGGGTGGTCCCACTGCAGCGAGATCTCTTGCTTGCCGCAGTCTTACTGAACTGAGTTGTTATTACAGATTCCTCACTCACGTACATTTTTTGTTTGGTCTTGGTCAGTATAGCAGTTCTCAGAGTATTATTATTTACTTATCAAATAAGGTAACACCTGCATGATTACAGTGTATGTACCATTTCAGTAACAGTGCTAACCCTACCAGTGTGCAGCAGTAACATTCTATGTTAGGATAGTTAGACCCAGCCAAAAACCAGGCATCCCTTACCCAAAAGGTACATAAATAGGTGCATACTCACAGCTTTATTTTAAGATTAAAATATTCCCTGTTTGTTTTTTTTTTTTTTTTCCCCTAAACTAAGGTCACAGGTGAGGGTGAATTCTCCAACAATTTAGCTGAGAAACATTAATCAGGAACAAATTTTCAAACATGTAGGATGTCTGGACCAGGAGAAAAAGTAGCATTAAAAACAGTGGGTCTTCAGACACTGAGACTGACATGTTTATTATCATCAAGCTCTGCTTGAACTATGATTCAGATATTTGTTAATCTTAACTTCTTGAGGAGTTAACACGATGTACTTTTTCTACACTACACAGGAAAACTGATCCTGTTGTGGTCACACCAGCAGCACAGTCGTGCCATATCCATGTATCCATCACAAGTTAACAGACAGGGCAGCAGTGGTGGTCCTCAAGCTCAACCAGGAGCCCAGCAGGGCTGGCCCTGCCCTCCTAGCAGCAGCTCGTACCTGGAGACTTGTGCAGCACCACAGGCTGGCAACTTTACCCCACCCACCCCCTGACCGTACACACACCATAAAAAGAACGTAACTCTCCTTAATTTACTCCATTTTCCTGTGTACTCAGGATGTGTCACCTGGGGATTGTTTACTTTCAATAGAATATGAAAGAGTTTTACAGTGCCACATTGATACTGCCTTAGCTTTACAAGTTGCATGCAGCCTGACACAGTTCCTAGAAACAACAGGATGGGAGTTTGGGAAATATTTTGCATGTCAGGGAAAGGAATGCTGAAAAGATCATGGTGTGGTTACAGACCAGCCAGGGGGCACACACACTTCTTTTTCTTCTTTGCAAAAACATTAGTTTTAAAACTCAAGTTTCTCAGTGGTGATTTCCTCATGCTTTTAATTCAGGGTCCACTTTAAACCTCTTGGGACTTGGAAGAAAATTAATCATGACCAGCTGAAAGTAAGTAATGAAGGAACATTTGTGAAATACATCAGTGTAAAAAAAGAAAACCACCCCCACTGCCCCCCCCCCAACAAAAAAAAGGAAAAAAAGTAACCATGCAGAATTATTTCCTGTTTTTCCTGAAGTTATTCCCCAGGCAACAATCTCTTCTGGTATAAAACTGAGCACAGACAGCACTGAACTATTTTGTCCCTGAGAATGGCTTCACATTTGTCATTAGAATTCAGTTGCTGTGTATAACCTTTTTACCCTCTCCAGTTTTTCTCCCCACTCAGGGGGTAGAAGTACAACATACCATGCGAAGTGACAGCTTGCGTAACCACTCTCACACAGTGCAAATAGGTACCAGACAGCATCAGTGTCTTGGACTTTTCCAAGTATATCTTTTCAGACTGAAGTATGCTTCTTCAAGATGAAGTAACAAACATAGAAGGTGTAAACCACCTAAAAGATTAAACATACTAACCATAAGGTAACATTCTGAAGCTCATATGCCCAAAGATACAATATGAAGTGCAGGCACTTAAGGAAAACTTTCTGGCTTGCTCTAGGAAGAACTCCTCACAACTGGGTAATAATTACCTCTTTTCACCCTTTCTCCCCAAAATAACAAGTCCCAGACAACTATGCATCAATAAATGTGGCAGTGAGAACTCTGACTGCCTGACACGGACCTACTCAGGAGAGAAGTGGACCAGGCAACTGCATTCAGTCATCCTGAAGCATCAGGACCAAGTGCCGCCTCTGCAGCAGGTGTCTACAAGTCAGGAAGAAAAAAACTAGGCACGTTTGCTTTGACAGACACAGCAGAAAGAAAACTGTGTTTCCAGATTTCATATGTGAATCTTCCGGCATATCCCTGTGTGAAGAATACAGGCCTGATTTGCATTTACTGTCCTTATCTATTCTTCTAGATAGAAGAGTCTAGATCTTTCTCAATATCTATTCTTCTGGCAATTTTTCCAAACTGTCTGAAGCCCCAGCATGTGTTGTAACGATAACTATTATCATAAGCAAATGCTTCTCTGCAGTTCACACCAAACACTCATCCAGCTATATGTGCATGCTGGTTGCCAGCCCATTTTCCACACATTCACTGCTATGACTACCTGTTCCAGTGTGGTTTCACCTACCTGTGCTGCAATTACATCTTCATTTCGCTCTGCAGACATGTTCTGTGCCACTGAAAATGCTCTTCGTGAGAACTCAGCACAGATAGCTTGAGAAACTGCACAGGCTAGTAAAAAACAGGAAAAGGCCTCTTATCAAATTAGTAACATCTCGGATATTTGGGTGGAGGCATTTGGCACTGGGCTGGCGTATTCTTATGGGAGTGAGCCCATGCATACTACAAACTCCATTCCTTTGCTTCATGTTATTGTTTGCAAGCTGAGGCATGTTTCAAAAGAACCTCTCTAAAGATGTGTAAGTGCACAATTACTATACGCTACACAGATCAGTAAGAAGGGATTTTACTCAAACCCCTTTCCATACATATAAAATAAGAGTAAATCAAGTTAATGGCATTTACACAGATTTGTGCTGCAACAGGATCATTGCAAAAACTAAAGTAGGTATTTCTTCTGTTCCTTTGCATGCAGAGCTACAGGAAACTAAGAAAATCTGAAAAACTTTACTACTGAGGGAAGACAACTGCATGGGATAACTGACTTCTGCAGTAAGCACTAAACATGGGACAGTTTGTCCCTCCTGCCACTTGGAATAACCTGTCAACTGCTTGAATTGGAAATACTATCATTTATTTGTTTGACCTTAAGCCAAACCAAAACCATTTCCATGTTTCAGATGCTACATATACTTTCTGGTGTATAGCAGTGCGTCAGGTACACATACACACATTTAACTTACAGTTATACTTTAGTGTGATTAGCATTACTCAGTAGAACAGTTTTACTACCTGCATACTCATCTTCATCTCTGCCACTCAGCTTGGATTCTTTTCATCCCTTCATCTCCAATAAAAACAATCTTGTAGTGCAAAGGTAAGCAAGATATTGATGCGTGCATCAGAGGAGAATCAAGCTCAAGGTGTACTGATGCTGGAGGGGAAGCTGTGCTCTAATTAATGGATGACGACATTTTTTCCAAGTGGTGTAATGATAGCTAACAAGTTCCTACTCGACATGGTGCCTGTCAAATTTAAACAACAGGTGTGAATAAAAAGCATTTCTTATCTGGAGAGCTGGTGTTCTTGTAAATTCTCCAACAGAAAAATAAATAGGAACTAAGAGAAACACCAATGTTGTCTGAGAAATGTATCTGTAACTGGAGGTGACACACTTAAGTAGACTTAACTCACACTGCAGTAGAGAGTAATTTCTTCAGTATTGTTTCAAAGGCAAAACAGGAACTGGGAAAAGAGATTTCAGAGCTTTCTGGCCTTACTGTAGTTTAAATAGGGACTTTGCAATCTCCCACCTTTAAGACAGTATGCAGGTGACCTACTCGGATCAGAAGAAACTGCTCAGTGCCTTTGAACATCAGTCTTTTTCTTTAGAAACATCAATACAGCAGTACAATCCTCACTGGGGACAGCTGTTTGTTCTTTACACCTACATACCAAATGCACAGCAGCCAAAGACTCTGCAGCTTTGGCACAAAAGAGAACTTCTCATTGTGCAATGACTCTATGAAGCTCAATTCTACAACACTGAGACTTTGCTCTATTGGAACTGTTTGTTTGACTAAGGCTTAGTCAAACAGGCAGGCTTTAGCTATACATACTCTGTGTACGGCCAAAACAATTTAGCTAAAATGACACAAACCCCTATACAATCTGCGCTCAATTTAAACTTGGATTTTATTGATTGTCCTTAATTGAATCCAAACTGTTAATAGCAAATGATTCACAAAACTAATGGAGTAAACCCTTCCTATCAGTTCTTCTGCTAGCCGTAGTGTTCCTGATACTAGCAGCACATACACTGATGAGGAAGCAGTGGGCGGAGCCAATAATTTAATTGCTCAAAAATGGCAATAATCTCTGCTTCTCCTCCACAAAGACATACAGACCTGTGTGCTTTATATTTCAATTTACAACAGTAAGTCTCAGCACAGAGCACCTCCCACGGATTAACAACCAGTTTGGGTCCCTTGGGCTGCCTCTTGTATTCACAATCCTTCCCACCCAGTTGTTAATCTCCAGGAAATGCCTTGCACTCAGACATGGCTGCATGTCAGTGTAATAAAAGCACAGGCACATTTGCTACATGTTTGCTAACTGCTGAAAAGCAGCAAAAAATGGTGAGTTCATCTTTTCTTTCTTTTTTTGAGTGTCATGACTTCCTGGTTAAAGTAATTGATAATAAAGTCCAAGCATGGAGAAATTTAACCCTGATTCTGCCAGTGTACTGAGAATCACTGAGAGAAAGGATTTTTATTGATTTTTATGGGAAAAGCTCCTGCATATTGTACTTTAAACCCAGATGAGGGGGGACAATTTGCTTCTACCTGGACTTTGCCAGCCACCTTTCTCTGTGGCAGAGGAATGCGGTGGATACAGGAACACAAGCAGAGGCTACAGGAGCAGGACAAGGCGTAACTACATGCCAGCATTGGCCTTTAGTCCGTGTGCAATACTATTTTATGGTTTCCCTTTTAGCTGGTGTCTGGCCTAGTTCATCTTCTAGATACTTTTTTTTTTTTTTTTTTTTGACAGTCTGCACAAATTACATCATCCCTTTAGCCTATTTTATAGTCTACATGTGTATAATAAACAAATAAGGAAGTAATACAGCAACCCCGGTTAAGTGCAAAGAAGTCTGGCAGGCTCCTCCTTGCTGGCTACAGAAACCCATAATCCAGGAAAGATTCCAAAGCATCTTCCTAGGCTATTTTTCCAACTAGTATTCTTATCAAGAGAAACATACAAACTATTGGTGGACCTGCAAAGGAATGCTCACACAGATCTCCATGTTAATATCAATGGCCAATGCATCATCACCCAGTTAACTTACCAGAGCTTTGCAGTTTCACAAATTATTCTTGTATTATTCTTTCACAAATTCTACTGTGGAGACACCAGATCCACACCATTTTCTTCCATGGCATGGACAACTATCACTAAGCCTTTGGAGATTTTATCCAAAGAAATACTGTTTGCCATGAGCTTTGGCTGAGACAGATCACATGGACACTTCCTTGACATTTCTGTTTGAATCTCATGGCAAAAAATGAAAATAACATCAATGAAAGGAATCATCCCATGAAGCAGATCATGGTCCGGCCCTGGAACAGGAAAATAGTTCACTGGATCATGGCCCCAAACATATTTCATCCCTTTATACCCATGACCCATATATGCTTGCTGTACACAAATGACAAATGTTCCCACAACCATGCATGCCAGGATGTGGCACTGTCAGTTGCAGCTAGGACTGCTGGACTCTTTTTTGGTGTGGGTTGGCTCTTTTTTAATGAAAAAGATGCTGTTTAATCTTTATCCAGCCATTCCTCAAACCAGCAGAGACAAGAAAAAAACAGTGCTGAGGTGCCCTTAAAGGCCGTAATATTAAAATCCAAAACACTGTGTAAGGTCCTTTCATTTCAGTGTATTATATGAATCAAGAAATAACAAATGGGAAGAGGTTTTTGTGTCTGTAAGACTTCTATCTGCTTTGGTTTTTCTCATTGCTTCTGCTTTCATATAAATTAACAAACTGGGATACCTAGATTGCTGACTAAGCTGCTGTCATTGTGAGGGGTATCCTGCATTTATGCAGTTCTCAGCAACAGCTGACAAATTGGCAGAGCTATGACTTACAGAAAACTAGACGGATTCACAACTGAAGCCAAGAAGATTATGCAACCTTGTACAGATTTTCCATACTCTGGAAAGAACACAACACATGCTGAAGAAAGTTATACAGCTTCCCACTGTTAAAAAGAACTATTCCTGTGTGCGCTTTCAAAAAAACTCCATGAAGATAAAGCATTATTTTCTCTGCTGCTTTGACCTTTTTGCTGCAATTCTCACTTAACCTTTCACTGATGCTCATTCTAATATTAAAAAATTCTGAGATTAAAACCACCAAAATGAACATCTGAGGAAAAAATACTCTATTTCCCCAAGTGTTGAGCCATGTAAAAGTATTTCCCCCCTCCTTTTCAAATCTTTTAGTGGGCTAATCACTTTCTTCTTTTGCTGCCACTAACAGACACTACAGCAGTCATAGACAGCCCACTGTAACAGATGTTCCTACGATGTTAACAGTATAATGAAGTTTGCCAACTTAACCCAGATTTTGAGTAGCATCAGTGACAGCAGAAATTGGTTAATATGCGTAAGACCTTACAGATTCAGATTTCTCACTCAGGTGCTAGAGCTCTGAGAGGCAGTGTTCTATAGGTGCAAGTTACTGCTTTAGCCTTGTTTCTTAAAGAAAAGGGACTTACATGTCATTCCTGTCTCTCATCTCATTCAATAGCTCTTGGACTGATTGACTAGTTTTGACCACATAGAACTCTAAAAGGAAAATGGTATTTCTGCAAGTTTTGTGAACGTTAAGGAATCATTAAGATAGAAAGAGCATGACTATGAGCATCCTGATGGAAGGAAAGGCAGGCCCTGCAGCATGCCTTGCATATTATTAGACATCAGAGAAATCCCATAAGGGAGCAAGAGACAACACAAATGTCTCAGTATCTGGAAAAAAATTCATTGCAAATTTACAACCAACCATGACAGGTGAATCTGCAAGAAGGCAGGTTTTGCCAGTTCTGGTGCTCTCAGAACTACTTGTTTGTTGAGAGGACAACTCACAAAACAACCAAGACAATTACATAGCATGGCTGCACAGTAATGGTATATTTCCAACTGCCAAATTCGGTTTTGTGTTAAAGATAAGGGTGAGTAGCTCTCCAAACCAAGACACACATCTTGAGGAATGCTGAATAATGCAGGGTTCTGTAATTTGACAAATTTTTAGAGTTAACATTTCAAGGCAAAGTACCTGCAAGAGGGAGAAATTTCCATTTGTTTGGAATGGGGTTAAATGGCATCCCGGCTTGTGTCAGCAATAGCGTGGCCAGCAGGGACAGGGAAGGGATCTTACCCCTGTACTTGGCACTGGTGAGGCCGCACCTTGATGACTGTGTTCAGTTTTGGGCCCCTCACCCCAAAAAGGCCATTGAATGACTCAAGCGTGTCCAGAGAAGGGCAACGGAGCTGGGGCAGGGTCTGGAGCACAGGTCTGCTGGGGAGCGGCTGGGGGAACTGGGGGCGTTTAGTCTGGAGAAGAGGAGGCTGAGGGGAGACCTCCTGGCCCTCTGCAACTCCCTGACAGGAGGGTGCAGAGAGGGGCAATGAGTCTCTTCAACCAAGTAACAAGCGATAGGACAAGGGGGAATGGCCTCAAGTTGTGTCAGGGAAGGTTTAGACTGGATATTAGGAAGCATTTATTTCCAGAAGGGGCTGTTGGGCGTTGGAATGGGCTGCCCAGGGCAGGGGGGGAGTCCCCATCCCTGGAGGGGTTGAAGAGTCGGGCTGACCCAGCGCTGAGGGATCTGGTGGAGTTGGGAACTGTCAGTGTGAGGTTAATGGTTGGACTGGATGATCTTCAAGGTCTTTTCTAACCTAGATGATTCTGTGATTCTGTAAATTAGAGCCTAATCTATTTATTTTTACAAGCCAATGCTTTCTAGCTTCACCAAGTTTTATCTGATTAGACACTGCATGCAAAGTATCCATAATGGCTAGTCGCTTATGATATATGGTGGAAATAAATTTTCCTGCTCCAGCAAATACATCCATATATCTATTTATGTGTCTGTTGCTAATCAGCAAAAAAGCCACTTGGTCTGATTCACCATTATGTTCACTGCTCCCTTCAGCTCTCCTTGTAACTGGAAAGCTTTTGTTTACCTGTTATGAAGCTTTATGAATTCATCTGCAACAGTGCACTTTGGGGAAGTCTATTCTACAGATTTTTTAAGATTCCTATCTTCATGCTTGCCCTATCGATGGTGACATGATCTCATTAAAAGACGTTAAAACCACAGCCACCTCCTCACCCTTACACATGGTAGGAGATGAATTCAAATTCCCTAAACCACAACGCAGTTTGTGGTCTCCTGGAAAGCAAGCAATTTTAAACAGCAAAGGGTCTGACCTCAAACCCATTGTTTAGGACCCAAGCACAGACCGTGGGACCATAAAAGCAATCCAGTGAAGCAGGCAGCACACTCAGCTGTGCAAGGCTTGTGGCCAAGTGCCAGGAACTCCTCTGTTCAGCCTCCGACTCTCTGGGTGGCCTTGGGCCCTACCCTACAAACTACTACCCAGCACAGCACTTCCTACTGGGAGCAGCCCTACTGACTCCACCACCAGCACTCGGCATGCATGGAGGCTTTATCTCTTAGAGCCCAATTACCTGACATTTCACCTTGTGCTAAGGAAGGAGAAAGAGATTGGAGTAATTTACTTCTGCACAACTATTATTTGGAGCTTCAGACTGTTGGCCTCCAGTACAAGCTTAAGGCACTGTAGGAGCCTTTTAACACATATTTTGCTTCCCCAAAACACTTAAAGGGAAATGCAAAGACAGGGATCTCATCCCTTCCATTCAGGACAACTTGGCAGCGTCAGTGAAACTTGCAAAAGCTTGTAATGTTAGTAAGTTCTCCCTTTTATAACAAAATCAAAAAAAGCCAGAGACTCACACCAGTAAGTAAATCTTCCCCCTCTGACTTCCATTTAATCTAAAATTATTATGTATTACTTTACGCTTTCACCACTACACCAGCTGCTGAGGAAGTCACTTGTTTTCAGTTGCTTGCCCAGGGTCCACTAATAAGAGATTCTCTGATGATCCAGAAGGTTATCTATACCTGTCTCCTACCAAGCCCTTTGCTGCTAGAAGGATGGACACCATCAACTTTCAGCAATATACTATAGAACAATGAGGTATAAGAATTATTTTTGAAGTTCTGAAGTTGCTCATTGACAGACCTCATAATTCAAATGAGGATACCTACACATATAGAAATCAACAACCAGCAGTGAAAAGTTGAGTGAAAGGATCTCTCGTGAACTTGACACATCATTGTGGAAGGTTTATCACTGTATCAAGGTAAATTAACACATATTAACAGGTAAGATGTACAAATACATGGCAGCATTTCCAAGAGCATGGCCTTTAGGGCTCATTTCCTATAGAAGTCCATGGGAGTTCTGCAAGGATCTTACTAAAAACAGTTTTGGTCAACAACGAATAGTTTTGGAGAGCTCCATCATCCATCAGGGGATAGTTACATTCTGCATCCATCTGGGAATACGACAAGGTGATGGGGGCAGGTTCCAGCAATACAGCCCTCAAAGGCCCCTTTTAGCAGCTGCAGCTCCACATCAGTGCAAACCACTGCATTTCACTGCATTTTTATACATTAGCCTAACAGCACAGCAGGGACTGAAAGCCAGCGTCTAACAGTGTGTCCCAATGCGACACTGCACACATGCATATTGTACACACCGATACACAGGAAGCTAATGTGATGAAAAACAAATCACAGGAGAGCAAAATTTAAAAAATGTCCTAAAATGTGCATTTTATTCCATATCATTATACAATGTTTACATACAGGTATACTTTTAAAACTGCTCAAAGAAAGTGTGAAAAAAAGTGAGGCGAATATCGGTTTATAAATTCCTCCCCCTCCCCCAAATCCACACAAATAAAATACATTTTTAAACAATCTCTTCCAAATTTATGTTTTCTCCTGAATTTATTGGATCTTTCATTTCAACATGAAAAATACAATTGAACGAATCGTTGAGGTGAAATGCTGACCTACACTTCTGTATTGAGTTCCAAGAACACAACTTAAGACCTCCAGAAGCCTTCACTTTTCTCTGTTGCTTACATACCTTCGTTTTATTGAATTAGAAGGCACAGAAAGTCCAAATCCTCACAGGACAATAAAATTCTGATAAAAATAAATTACTGTGCTGGACAACTCCTGACTTGTCTGATATCAAACAAAAGACTTCAGTAGAACCTTTTGTTCAAATTAGCACCATTTCCATCTGATATCTCTTGAACACGAATCATTCTTCTTGTTAAAAATTGTAGTTGGCACTTGAGGTGGGACATTTTCTGCCACAGCCAGGATTCTTCAAAAGACTAAGCATACTGAATTGTTGAACTCTCTACAAAGTGTAGGTAACATTTTTTGTTGGGAAATGGCACGTTAAAACCATAAGGTAATATAGCTTAACCCGCATATGGCTTGCCCATTTTGGTGTTTCCCTGACCCCTGCCTGATAATTTAGCAGATGTTCTTGTGACTGTGGTGAAACTAAAATAAAGACATGTTTATGGGGTTTCACGGCAAGCAGGTGTAAAAATAATAAAACAAATAATGTGGTTGCTGCTAAGAAGGTTTTCACATGTTGTTTAACTCCAGTAAAGTTTGATCCAGCATCTGATGCATACTAAGGTTTTCTTCTTTGGCATGCGCCACTTTCTCTGTTGTGGGATTAGAAAATTAAAACATGAATAGCAGTTCTTTGGAGGCACGGATTCTCAGAACATGAAGACATGCAATCATCATTTCAGTTGGAGGGTTTAGAAAGTTAAGAAATGTGCATGCTCATAAATACCGACTAGAATATCTATCTACAACACAACTAGAGAGAATTCCAAATTAATAAAACAAACTGCAGGTAATGCAAGTTTAGATCTGTTTACAGCTGCATGTGTTAAGAAAATGCACTGTCAACAGAGATGCAATTCTTGCATGTTCTGGAAGCTCTTTGCTTATAGGAATAGGGGATGGTGAATGGCTTTTTTTTTTTTTTTTTTTTTATTTAAGTAGGGCAATAAAGAAATTATTTGCAGATCAATACTTTAAGTTCCATGTAATCCAGAACTTGCAAAGAAAAAAGTAAAACTAATCTAGTCTTCAGGTGAAGTGACTTTTAAGAAATTTATTTCTTCTAGAAAATAAAATCAAAGTTAGTAGCTTTATGTTGCATGCACACTTTTATACGACAGTCATTTAACACACGTATTTGATACAATAAATGAGCACAGTGTTCTAGAGCTGCATCCTACCAGAATTCAGGAATAGTAACTTCATACTAACGCAAGCATACCTTTAAACTGACCGGGTATTTTCAGATGGAGCTCCCATTCCTAGTTTGGTTTTTCGTTTGTTTTTAATTTTGTAAAGTCAAATACAAGCCCAATTCATAGCAATGCAAAATTACTGCATTAAAGTCTCCAGGTAACAAAACAGCTGTAAGTATTCTTTATGCTGGTTTGAAATATAAAAATCTGAATCCTGGTGAATGTTTTTGTCTCATCCATGTTCTACTAAAAACCTCAGGACCAATTCATGTCTGGTAAACCAGATGTCTCTCTACAAGACAGGCTGTTATTTTTTGGATACTGTTAGCTAAATGCTGTAGCTATTTACTGAAGTGGAAAGGAGCTACTGCACAGCCAAAGAGCTTACTGCTCCTCCAAAACAGGTGTACATACAGATAATGAAAAGCCTCACCCAGAAGCATTTTCATATTTTCCCCAACAGAAACTGAGAATTTTATCCATTAATTTACCACAGAATCAACAGCCTGAAAGAATGAATATCTACGTTTCTTGCTTATTTCTACATTTACTGATTCATTCTTAAGGAAATTTGGAAGAAGTGGTTTATAAACAAGTTAACAATATAGCCACACTAAAGTTTAATCCTCATTCAATGCCAGCTTTAGTTCATTAGTTAGGCGACTGTTTTGCTCAAGTTGCTGGTAGAGTTGGTCTGTACAGGCAGCAAGCAGGTTAGAAGGGAAAAAAGAGGCAGAATGAAGACAGATTAGACAGAGAAAACAGTTAAGTAAGAGTTAATAAAGAAACTGGTCACACCACAGACAGTTCAGTAACACACAGAGAAACATTTTACCTTTTTTTCTAGAACTCTAGTAATGAAATAGCTACTCCAAGGAACACCTATTATAACCTCTGAAGAACTGGCTAAGACTTCTGTTGTGGGGAACAGCTGAGACAGGTAAGTGGGAACAGAAATAGAAAAACTACAGCTGTATTCCTAGAACCACCAAGTCCTGCTTTAATCTTTACGCACAGTGTGTGGTATGAGTGCCATTTCGTCTGTAAACTATTTAAGATGTGGTGAACCCCTCATATGTCAGTGGAGGGAAGGCAGGCAACTGTGTCACAACCAGGGTAAGTAACAGCAGGAGACATGCTGGTAGCCAGCTAGCACTAGGTCTCACTTCAGCCCGTACTTCTTTTCTGGGGAATCTGACAGCTGAAATGGTACTTTTGGTAGGGAACATACTTCTGTTACTGGTATCAACACACTCTGATACATTTAAATTGTCCAGTTGTATGTGGTAAGAAAACAAACCCAAACATTCAGTGAAAATGAAATGGAAGCATGAAAACCTGTGTTGCTCAAATACAGCAAACTAACAGGATGGTTCACATTCAAAGAGAACAGCCATAGCTATGTTGTGACAGTGCATTTAGGGAGAGTTCTGCAGAGTGAAAGAATGTTCCATTATGGTTTTTGACTGATTTTCTCAAATTGTCCATATTCTTCTCAGTAGTCTAGATTCAAACTGCACTCTTGACCTCTTGATCTCAGATTATTTCCCTACAGGAAATGACTGTTTCTGATTCTTTTCCACAAGCTTCCTAACAGTTTCCACAGAAATCCTCTTCCCCAGCAGGCTCTGGACACAGCAGTGTCAAAGCTGTGCAGTGAGCTGGTCTGTAGGACATATTTGTGTAGCTTCCTCCCCAGCCCAAACTCCAACAGCCAGGTCGGTAAAACCAGTGCACATTTCAGAGCTCTGATCCTGGACCAGTAACAACTGGGTGTTGTCTCTCTTATCAGGGTAATGCCACATATATGTGGAAAAAACATCAAAACCTCAGAGCAACTAAAATTTCTCTTTGCCTGGTAAAGTGCATTTAGTTGTTATTCAAACATGACAACATAATTTGAACTAAGAACTTGATGCTTACCTTCATCACAGAAAACTCCTCTCTTTAATTGAGGTAGAGTTTTACAGTATTTCTCAACATTCAAAATGAGACTAAGCATGAGGTGAAGCATGGAAAGCATTTACCAAGTGTACAGTCAGCCCTTGATTACCCACCGGCAGTCTGTGTAGGTTGTGAATTACCACAGAGGCAGAGCCAAGAGCTGGCTCTGTAGGCAGCCACCTTAGGCCAAGCAGGGCATTCAAACTCTGGTGCAGGCCAGTAAGGCTCAGCCTCAGCACAGCAGAGAGTCCAGGCAAATGAGACCTCAAAGCCAGCCTTGCACTCCTGTCAACAAGTCCCACGTACATGACTAGCTACACATGGCCAGACTTTGTGGGATGTACAACATCATGCACAGGTCAGGTCTGACAGTGATGGGAGTGCTGAAATCACAACAGCTCCATGGAGTCAAGATCAGTGCAGCAGGGCCAGCTAGGAATTCTGTATGCAGCTACACGGGTATCTGCACTGCACTGCTCATTTCCAGTAGTCTAGCTAGCAATTCATCACCCTACAGTGCAGAGAGCTGATTATGTGTTTGAAGGAAAAGGGAAGATTTAAATACTGATGTTCAGAATTACAGTGTTAAAAATTACCAGGTTCCTACATTAAGAGTTTGCTTTTTTTACTTATCTTAAACAACAGTATTGCAAAGAATGAGAGGGGGAAAAAACACTGCTGACATGATAAACCAAAACACAAAATAAATTAAGGGGCTAGAGTTGCTGTAACATAAGCTACTCTGGCTCAATCAACAAGTGACAGCTGACCATATTCCCCATAACTCGTGCATTTGTGAATTTAGCTTCAGTCATTTTACAAATGCTCATCCCATTATACCTGGTGAACCTTCACACTATACATTTTACTTCTCAGTTGCAATACACACTGTATAAACCCACCTATTGTATTGCAACCAATGAATAGTAAGTTATCAAACTTTATTATCTGGACCACCTGTGACTGCTGATACATATCCTGTACTTGGGCTCCTCCCCATAGCCAGCAACAGTAGGGCATGTGTCATGGGATAGAAAACTGGGATGAGACAAAGTTTTCTAAGGATGGCAGAGGGGAAGATGATGCATTCATTTGCAAGCCTTATTTGGAAAACAGGTTTGGGGAATGGGAGAAAGTCTAGCACAGACTGCCCTGCTGAATAATCTTGAACAAGAAAGCCACATTTACATTACTCTATAAGCTAAAAACTAAAATCCAGCAATGCTATGGTGAGTTTATTCAGCTGTGGTGACTTAGGAACTTGAGCAATAGAGACAGGAATAATCAGAAATCAGTCCCGTCTAAACTGATTCACTTCAATGTGAACTGAAAAATAAATTCTTTCATTGTGAAGAAAATGAAGTTAAAATAATGCAATAAACTCTTGCAAATTGCAAATAACAGTACAAAAAAGCAAGGTGTCAGTATGTAATGCTTCATCCTTAATTAGGCACTGCCAATCAACTGAAAGCCAGTGTTTAGGGTCTCAAACCTGAAATCTGTATGTTTCACTTTGCAGCAAAACCATTTTGTTATTACTGTAATTAGTTTCCCTAATCTCGTTCTGAAACATTTCTCATGAGTCTGCAATTCAAACTCATAAGTCTGAGCTAAGCACAAAAGTGAAAAGCTACTGAAATCTCCCTGCTGAACTTCCAATCCTATCATGCCACTCAAGAGAATCATATTGTAACAAAAAAAAAAAAGTTAGCAAGCAACATCTTTGCTGAATAATTGAGGTGTGAAAGAGGGGAAAACTTTTGTGAAAGACATTTAAAGGAGTATTTTTGGGTGAAAAAAGGAACTGAAAGTTTTTAATATTGCCCTTTTAAATCTGTCTCAAATATTTAAGTTAACAAACACTTATATAAAAACAGGAAGTCTTCAGCATCAAGCTAGGATAAAATTTCAGACTTTAAAGTGAAAAAAATGGTGTCAAGGACTTAACTGCTCTCTCAGCCATGCTCCCATGACCAAGTGACCCCAAGGAAGTAGTGTCCTTGCAGATTTTGGCCTAACAATAACAACTCAAAAAATTCCCATTCCATCTATTTGTCATTTTATCTGCATCAGATTGAGAAAGACCAAGATCAAGTTTTGACCTCAAAATACCAAGAGTAGTATTCTCATCCTATAGACTGGAATCACTGGCTTCGCATTTTCAACATTAAGACAAAAGTGTTTGTGGAAAAAAAACCAAAACAACAAAACAAAAAGGAAACACCAAAAAATTTTAAATCCCTAATGGCAAAAAAAGCAATTTTTATTAATAACTGAAATAGTTACTTAAATAAATAAAAGGCAAGGGAATAGCAAAAGGGATACAGCTGGGATGTTTATTTTACATTGAGAGATGTAGAGTTTCTGTACAGCAGAGCACAAACAGAGCATGTTCTGAGACAGGTGCTAGAGGAACAGAGTCAACTAAGCTAGAAGACAGGACAATGAACCCATGAAACATCCAAAGCTTGGAAAGATGTTTTATCCAACCCGATGAAGATGTCTTTGGAGGAGTGAAGCAAAGAAAATTATCTGCATGAAAAGAAAAAGTGAGATAAGGTAGGAAAAAAAAAAGGTGCAGTAAAGACTTCCAAAAAAGAAGCAAGAGCACAGCAGAGCCGAGCATGCCAAGATGATTACTGGAGAAACAGCACACCATGCTGGGACTGGAATGCTCCAGTAATGTCCTCGTGTACCAGTAGAGTGAATTTTAAAGTCTGTTTTTCATTTAGGAATATCCCCAATTGAAGAAATATTGTAATCTCTGTACACAGAGAAGGAGAAAATAAATCAATTTGCTTGATAAGCCACTGAGCAAAAGCCAGGGAGGGGTGGGGAATTAGGAAAAAAAAAAAAAAATCAAAGCATTAGACCCTACTAAAAAGTTGGGAGAGAGAGGGAGGAATGAACAGATAAGGGCTGAAAAAAAAGCCAAGAAAAAACCATTTAAAATATGGGTGCATGCAAAACCATTTCAAGCTCTGAGCAAAGCTTATGCCTTGCTAGCATTCCAGCTTCCAAAAGGAAATGCTGGGACTAAACATTGCACCTCACAAGCACCCGAGAGCCACAACTCTTCCTCTTTCCCATGCCAACCATGCAGGGTTCATGCAAATGAAACATATGAGCATGGGAAGGTGGATTTAGCATAGCTGACCTCTGTTCAGACTTTTAGGTTGATGAAAGCATTGTCAGTTTGTATCAAACACTGCAAGGACTATAGTCACACCTTACAACTGTTCCCTCTCCTGAATTCCTGCTGCCTAATACATTATTTTTCTCCTTGTGACTAAAGTTGATATTACCACATTTTTGGTATATGCAAATTAGATTACTATTATTCTCCACAAATACGCAGAAGTAACCTACAATTCAATTGCACTTTTATGGGTTTAAATGACAAAGAACTTTATTTCTATTTCCACACTTGCAATTTAGTGATAAAATTTTTCAAAGCAGTTAAGGAAATTTAGATAAACACTTTCCACTGTCATTAATAGAGAAAACAGTTAAATCTAATTTTCTCTGAAACTTTTGTAGGGACTTTGCCAGAGAAAAACTGTGCCAGCAGAATACACTCTGAATGCAACACGCACTGAGGCAATTTTCTTTGGGAAACTGATCATGATAGGCCTGGTAGACAATGCTTGAACAGAGATGAACTGAAAGGATAAATGCAGAGCTAAAAACAAAGGGTAGCCACAAGACACAAGGACTGCAGATGCAGAATGAAAGAATAAACACGGGCTTATTAGACAGCTTACAAAATCACCATGAGTATTTACCAGGCTAGGCACAACACTCACCCACACTCTGCCACGGTAAAGAAATTGTTCATGGTATTTTGTACACCTAGTCTCGCTAAAGGAATGCGTCTCCCGCTACAGAGGGAGTGTAATTTCACAAGGCCGGAACCGCGCAAATCAATGAGGGCAGGGAAGCAGGTGCAGGCACAAGCTGGGAAGACATTTACATGGAAGTCATATCGTTGAGAGCGTGGTCCAGCTCCTCACTGATGGCTTTGTACTTCAGTTTCTGAGCATATAGCTCATCTAACATTCCCCCAAGGGAAGGCAGAGGTGTGCAAGGAAATGGAGCGTGATCACAGGATGGAATGTGAAGGTGGTGGCATGGGATACCATCCAGAAGCCATAGGAAAGGGGAAGAGTGCACAGAAAGAGGTGTTGTGACAGACAAAACAAAAATTACAAAATTAGAGGAGAACAACAACAACAAAAAAATCAACAGCGAATAGTTTTATGTGACAAGTTCATTAACTGCTCTGCCAGTGGGGCAACCTGTGAGATAAGAGAAAATGAAGGAAAGAAAGTGTACAAGGGAAGCAAAATCCATGTTTCACTGCCTGGATTTTTGTTTTAGGAGAACCAGAGGAGCTAGGGAGAAAAGATCCAAAAATGGGTCTCAAGGAGGATGTTACCATTTATTTTCTACCACTTTTTTATTTTCTTTTTTTTTTTTTTTAAAGCCACTCTGGTTTGTGTGATGTCATAAACTCAAGTTTTTTACAGCGATTTTTGTTCCTTCTGAACATTTATCTTTCTTCTCTGCTTCCTTCCTGAGCCAGTGATCATAAATTTTCAGCAGTTACCTAGATATTTGATACTCTTTATGCAGAAGTCAGCCTGCCATGCCAAGCAATCAAGCTTCTTAAAATCCCAGACTTAGCGTAACACATCTGAATAGTAAGCTCCGTATAACTTTTAATAACAAAGCACTACTGAATTGTTGTCTCTGGAGGGAGAAAGCACATTCTACTTTTCTACTGCAGTCCTGGAAAGATTTATCAATACCTTAAAACAAACTCTTTGACGTTTAATAAGCTGTCCTTCTGATTATGTATGCAAGCCATTAGCTTTACCGAAAAACAGCATCTGCTCCATGACACAAAATGCCTGCCCTGACCCACACTTCTAGCAGTAATACATTAGGTTAGCTTGCTACATTCCTAATTATTACAAACATAATAGGGCTCTTCATCAGCTTTTCAGTAAGATAACAATCATACTTATCACCTAATAATTTACTCTTTACATTTACATACCTCCAAGTAGAAGAGTATAAAGCAAAAAAAAAGAGTCTTGAGAACATGAGAGAAAAAGAAACAGGCAAGAGCAAAACACCGTTCAACTGAAGCACTTAAGTTATCAATACATTTAAATCAGAAAACATTTAACCTATTTTACTCTTTAGGCAGACTCATTTATATATAAGCAGGACAAGGTAGGTGAGTAGAATTGGGTACTAAAAAAAACCAACAGGAGAATAAGAGATCTGTATTTCTGTAGTAAGTGAGAAAAACAAAGCCCCATACCTTCTAGGTCATCAATGCTCTTCTCCAGCTTGGTTACTGACCTCTCAGCAAATTCAGCACGGGTCTCAGCCTGAAGTCAAGACAAATACAGATTACTTCAGTACTTATGAATAGAGGAACAACAATTCAAATGAGGAAAAAAGTACAATGAGAGGAGGCAAGTAATAAAGCAATACTAATTTTTAAGAGAGACATTTAACACTAAACTCTCTCCAATGTGACATGTTCATCCTTAAAGCCTCAAAGTAGTGTTTATATGCAAAGAATCAAAGTTGCATTAGATGATCTGTTGTAAAGAACAGCTCTAATTTTACCTCCTTCAGTTTGTCAGTCAGGACTTTAATCTCTTCTTCATATTTGTCTTCTTTCTGCGAGTACTGTAATTAGAAAGAGGATCACTGATATTAGACCAGGTGTTCTAAATATACCAAAAAGTATCACATTTGAGACTCTCTTCTAATAGATCAACCATATAATGTGTATAACTAAATTAATTTCACTTACCAGACTGTGGTACTACACATTTTATTACTAGAGCCAAATTGCCCTTGAGTTACATTCCAGTGCTATACAGTAGAAAGTGTGAGTAGAAATTAGTACTACAGTTTTAAAGAGGAGCAGCATTTGGAGAAATTTAATGTTAGCACACAAGTGCCATTTTGAGGAACATTCTATAAATAATATTTAATCCTGTCAGACTACTTAACAGAACATGTGGTCAAATCACACTGACCTATTTGGAACTAGAAGGAATGCTAGGTAATGGTAAGAGCCAAATACGAATTGAGTAGTAAGCCCAAATGCTTCTACAGACAAAGGCCTTGTTGAAATGCTGCATATAAAGAAAACCCCACAGGCCAATCCAGATGACAATGTAAGGGACACATTCTCACATAAGTCTCTAGCCTACCTTCTCAGCCTGAGCCTCCAGCGACTTCAGGTTGTTGGTCACAGTTTTCAACTCCTCTTCAAGCTCAGCACATTTGCTGTTATTTCGGAAGGAAGGCAGGAAAGGGGCGGATGGAAGATTCAGTCAAGCAAAAGAAACAGGAGAAAATAGGGGGAAAAGATAGAGAAAAATGAAAACAATTACAGAGCAAAAGAACAGCCTCAAAAGCAGCTGAATCTATCAGAGATTGAAAGCAACTCTTTACGATGCCAAATTCCATTTCAAGTGTACATTAAGACAACGACCACACAGAAATTATCTACAGCCCTTGGCTTACACAGAAATATTGACATAGCCTTTACACGTGAGACAGTTCAGCTTCTTTTTGGCTGCACAAGAGATCAGTTTTAAAGGTAAAAATGAGCAAATAAACAAAAAAAGAGACCAAAGAAAACCACCAAAGCAAGATGCAAAGAGAGTAAAGAGCGTAGCGAGGACTTAGTTGTTACTGAGTGAGCTAACTGTCTATGGAAGCTGAAAGACTTGGGTTGCAGTTAAACCTAAAAACTGTTTATTAGTATCAGTACCTTATCCTCTGCAGCCATTAATGCTTTCAAGGTTTGATCCATTATTCTTAACTGTTCTTCCAGCTGTCGGACTTGGCTGTTAGTGAACACATGAAATGCACAAAAGCCATTCACAAAATCAGTGTGCAGGTACAGCATGCAGTGACAAAACACACGCGCACACACATATGAACACATTTACTTTGGCACTGACCATTTATTTCAACCATTAGAGTAAAGGAGCAAAACATAGCTTTGAGCTGAACACACAGTGTACTGCCAATGTTTCATGCTGTTACAGTTGTCTTGTAGCACCTCACACACATCTTGGGGCAGTTCGGCACTTACCTTTCTGATAGTTCAGCACGTTCCTCAGCCCGCTCCAGGTCACTCTCAATGATCACAAGCTTACGAGCCACCTACAAGAAAAGGCAAGTGACAGTTAGGGACGTTATGTTACTGCAGCACACATAACCTGTTTCTAGAACCTACAAAACTGGAAGTTGGGCCTGTCCATCTTGTGGTCAACACATCAGTTTTGATTGTGCTACATCTTCATTATTCATTTGAGTCTTTGCTATCTGACATTCTTCAAGACCTCCCTTGCATTCACCAACAGGTAACTTAAAAATATTTTTCTCCCTGAGACCAGGGAATACTCTCAACCATTTTACTGCAAAGATCTGAGCACAGATCTGCCACCTTGTCCCCTGAGGTATCCAAGTGCCCATTTTAATTTGCACAGCTGCAAAAAGAGGCGTTTGTGATCTTTTGAACTTAAAAGGTAAAAGGGGGAAAAAAAATTAAAATAATTAATAATTACAGGCACAGCCTAAAGGGCCTTAGAAACAGATAAGCTGCACTCAAGAACTGACCTCTTCATACTTGCGGTCAGCCTCTTCAGCAATGTGCTTAGCTTCTTTAAGCTGGATCTCTTGGATTTCCATCTTCTCTTCATCCTTCTGGGCTCTATTTTCAATGACCTTCATTCCTCTGAAAGACATGAAAAACAGGAAATGCAAGGTTCAGGGCTTGCCAGTTTATTTCCATCTCTACTACTAC
Organism: Athene noctua; assembly: GCF_965140245.1. NCBI lineage: Eukaryota > Metazoa > Chordata > Aves > Strigiformes > Strigidae > Athene > Athene noctua. The sequence goes on along the minus strand of NC_134049.1, from coordinate 19,381,464 downwards.
TGGAGTGTGACTTTCAGATAGGTGTATTAAGGTGAACAAAGCTTGTCAGATACTTGATTCTTCACACCATGTATCTAGTCCTGTGCATTCACACTTCAGGAGTTCAAAGGAAAGAAGCATGTCTTAAGAAGAAAGAAAATTTAATTTGTTTAGCTCTTACCACAGTTCAACTGTACACTTTCCCATTTTCAAGGAAGGAAAACTGATCTTATAGAAAGGTAAATAAAGGGTCTTGCTTCTAAAGACCTAATAAGATGACTAAAGACATCTGTGCTTTTACACTCTTTGTGAAACAGCATGTTACAACACCTACAGGACTGACAGGCATTATATTTATGGGCCAAACAGAGTCCCATGAGTTTTGCCATGACAGAACCCTACAGCACTGAAGCCCTCTGTGCTCTGCACAAGCAAAATTTAACTCTTTCAGAACAGGAAACATTACATATTGCCTCTTACACGCCTGTTTGACACAAATTCTCTTAACGATTTCACAATGCATTGTGAGTTCCAGGTGCTTTTCAACAGGCTGGATCATTAGTGAGGTAGAAACACACAGGCAGAATACATAGGATTCTTTCCCAGCAAAAGGTACTATCAAGATAGATGCTTCTATCTTGTAGAAGCAAAACAAAAGATCTTCCAAAGCCACAAGTCTTGAGTCCCTAACTTACATTAAGCACTTATGGAAATCCCAGCCTAAATCTGACAGAATTTATCATGCTCTCTCTCTTTTGCTCACCTTCATGTACCAGTCTCGACAAGAGAACCAAAGCCTCTTCCAGCACTTTGCTGTTCTCCAGGTAAGATTTTCTACCCACAACGAAATCAAGAATCACCCGACAACACAAGAGTAGGCATCACCCTCAAAAAGTTGCCATCCAAATAGGGAAGTCTGGGCTGGGCCAAGCAGTTTTCCCAGGATGTGGCATGATACATCAGAAGCCCTACCCCACTTAAATCTTATCTTTACAACTGAGACATGAAAAAGAATTTGAGCCTACACATTTTGGACATCCCTACAGACAAGCTGTAACTGAAGTCCATGTAGGCAAAGGAAGAGTGGATTACACATGTTCAGAGACATAGGAGTGGTTTAATTTATTTCCCTAACCCACACCCTGACAATTATCATCTTTGTCATAAGGGTAATGATCCATTCAAGAGTGGCCCCACCCACCTTTCACTCTCATCTGCAGCCTTCTCTGCCTCCTCCAGCTTCTGAAGGGCAGTAGCCAAACGCTCCTGAGCCCGATCCAACTCTTCCTCAACCAGCTGGATGCGTCTGTTCAGAGAAGCTACTTCACTCTCAGCCTAAGCACAGGAAGAACATAAATTAGTTCATAATAATGCACACATCAACCCTCGTAAAAAATTATCCCGGGTACCTGCTAGTGCCTTTTAACAGCACTTCAGTAAATTCTGACTTCCTCCACTAAAAAGCCCATACACAGAGATGTACATGCCCTCATTGAATTGTGAAGTTATTGCTTAACGGAGGAAAAAGTGATTAATCTTTCCTTTAAGTGAAGCACATTAAGGACTGTACAATTTGTACTAGAAAGAACTGCACTGGAAGAATTATGCATTGTTCCTTATATATTTTCTGTTATTGTATTTGCAGAGATTAACGAATTAGTCATTCCCCCCTCTATTTTTTTTTAACCAAATCAACAGAAACCAATTACCTAAATCTTTTATGTTATCCTAAATCCTTTCTTTATGCCCTTTTGACATACTTTGATAATAATTGTCCCAATATTTTCCTGAGTTCCATAAGAAGGGTTCAGTGTAAACATGCAAAAATACACCTAGATCAGCATTTGCAATGAGACAGCTGACACAGAGAGAGCATGAAAACATTTAAGAAATGCCCGAATACCCACAAGTTTTGTTTACAGGCAAGCTATGCAAGAGCTGACAAAGAAGGCACCAGCAGACACTATATCTCAGAAGGGCCCTGGTACAGGCAACAATCACTTAAAACATCTTCCCCCCCCCCCCCCCCCCCCCCCCCCATACTGTCATCCTTAAACTTCGCCTAGATTTGCCTCTCTTGCATTACCTGTTCGCTTAATGTTCCATATAACACTTGCAATTTATCTGCCTCTTGTCATTACAAGCCTTTACTTCTGACATTCTCTAATCTACACTTGCTTAAGTTGCAGACTAAGTTCTACAACAGACTTCTTGTAGTGGCCTCATTACTAAACTTTATTTCTTTCAAAAGGTTATTAAGCACAAAATATATTTAAAAAGGTCATTATTCTAAAAAGTTAATTACTTCCAAGAATTACACTTAATTAGTACTGAAAGCAATCTTGCTATATATGAGTAAGTACACATCTGAATTTCCTAGGATGTCTAGTTGAGGGGGAGGGGACACAAACAACCCTCTAGGAAAAGAAACTGATACCAAAAGTATCAGTTTGGTACTTTTTCTTTGATTAAAAATTTAAGGAACTGCTATTTGTTGCTTTGAATAACCAAAGGCAGCTGGATACACTTGGCCACAGCTGGATACAGTAGATCACAGCTAAAATTTTGTTGTAAATAGCACAAGTAAGAATAACTAACACACCAGACAAGTAAAACAACCTTTGACATAACAGTAACACTGCCCCACTAGAATGACTGGAAGTAACACATGAACAGGAAAGAAAATATATATTTGAATATTAATGAGTACTGGCAGCGAACATGTAGAACCAGGAGTAGAAGAGACTTCATCCACATTAACCCAAATATAAAATCTTTAGCTATGTCAAACAGTAGTACTCTGAATCATACTCCAAATTTTCAGACTGTTGGCTTTAAACAGTAAGAAGTTGAACATTCTGATTTGAGTAAGAAAATACCTTTCATAAATGTAACCCTTAGGAAATATGTGATGTTACAGGTTAATCATTATCATGTCAAGACTCCTCATCATGATAAAAGCATACAATATGCTTAGAAAACACAGGGTGACTAAAGTTCAAGTTTTCACTTCCTGCTCCAGTAACTCGGTAAGGGTTTACCAACCAGCCTTATATGGCCCAAGTTAATTCTTCTGCGGAGCAGGACTTCTCTCCTTATATGGTAAGGAAGGAAAAAACCCCAGTGACATTAAGGGGCACTCCCACAGCTAACAGACAAACATAACCTTCTGCATTTTTGCCATAGCACTTATACACCACATATTTTTACAATGAGCAATGACATGGATAAGTTACCGTGGGGTGTTAATCATTACCGTTGTAAGAGATTCTGGTTTCCAGAAGAAGGAAGAAAAATGCATTCTGAAAATGTGATTACCAACAGCTCCTTGAGGTGCGTGTGCTCAAAACAGAAGAGATTCTTTTTAAGGCAACAGCTGCTAGTCAGAGTTTTGAAACTTTTAACAATCTGGTTTAACAATCAAAAGCTGTAAGCTGTGATATGTTTTGGCCACAGCTTTAGCTTTTTCAATGTCTGCCTATCTGTACCTTGCACAGGAAGAAAAAAACAAAACAACCCTAGCTAGTCACATGCTATACGTGTAAGGCATTACACTAAGGAAAGGGTCAGATTCACACCTCCGCTTGCTTGCTGCAGTGTTCTCAAAGCCTGCCTCCTCAAGCATGCAGAAATATAGCTGCAACAATTAAAAAATCCATACACAGCTAGCATTATAGAAGAGGCACAGGGCTACGTGTGCCTGTGATTTCAGTTTTCTGCCTTTATTCATCCCAGCACGGACCCCTCCAAACAAAAACTTAAATACCACGTAAAGGTACTCTGCAGAATTCTGCATCATCTGCATAAACCAACTTTAGGAAAGAGACAAACATTAACCTTTTGGATCCTGAGCGTTACAGCAGTGTGGCTGAGCTCTAACTGGAAGATTCCTCCAACATTATTCCTTCTGCTCAAAAGGTAACCGCAAAGCTTTCCATTTTAATGGGAATCCTTTAGTACGTTGTTTAGAACAAGACATGTTACTGAAAGTAGGAAAACTGGTGTCCTTTACTCCACGAAGCTTAGAAAGCAAGTACAGTTTTTTTAAAGACAGAAGCCCTTACGAAACAAGTTAATGACTGTGACGTGACCCCTCACTGAAAAAAATGGATATGTGAAGCAGTTTGTAAGAATGCAGCAGTTACACAAGTGTAAGGAAACACGTTTTTGCTCCTTGGGAAGATCACCTGCAAGAAATCAAAAGGTTCTTCCTTTGAACTTGATGCCCAGAATATGCAGAAAGCCCCATATTATAAGGAAATCCAATAATCACCACTTTTTCTATAGCAATAAACTATGTAAATAAGAAATTTGTTATTGTGCATCACTTATGTGACCAGGGAAGACACTGGAACTGCTGCAAAGGACACCGTACATTTTATAGCAGGAAACATTACGTTACAGCTGCTAAAATTCCCCAAGGTCAGTGGCAAGGCAAAGAACAGCCCTATCAGTTTTTTGCGGTAACTGCCACCCATAACTCCATCTCTCTGCTACGAGAGTCTGTGGAGCTCACACCTGACCTTGTCTCTGCCTAACACCATGCCTACCGTTCCTTTCCTATCTTAGCTAGGTGTTTTGGCTAGCTGTACACACTACAGATGGGGCCGCATGATCACACTGTCCTGGTGTTTTCAGGTACTGTGGGCAAGTACTTGGACGTGGCCATCTCAGGTTCAGTCCCAAGTATGTAACTGTCGGCATACTGACTTCCCATCGCTCAGCTCGTTTGGATGGGATAAGCAGACAACTGGCACTTGCAAAAAAAAAAAAAAAAAAAATCGTAAAAGCTTGTTCAGAACCAAATACAAAGCACCCAATCTCAGACATCTCGCTTAAGTTCAACCTCATTCCAACTCAGCGTTTTGGTGTTGGCCAGCAGACCTGGTGCGCTCCACTTCGGCACCGCGGCTCCGTCTGCCCCACGCATCGCCTGGGTTACCGAGGACCGCACCAACCCCCTCCTCTCCTCCTCACCTGCGGCCCCGGGCCTGCCCGCCGGCAACAGCGGCCTCCGCCCGCAGCGCGGGGCGGCGCCGCGCCCGCAGGTGACCATTTTGTCGGAGACGGCGGCGGAGGAGGAAGCAGCCGCCCGACCCGCCGCCCGGGGAGCGGCGTGGGGCAGCCGCGGCCCGGGACCCCCGCCCGCTCCCACCGAGCCGCAGCGCCCCGGGCCGGGCCAAGCCGAGCGCGCGGCCCTACCTCCTCCCGCAGGGCCCGCTCCTGGTCCACCTCCCGCTGCAGCCGGCCCGCCCGCTCCTCGGCTGCGTCCGCCTGCTCCTGCAGGCTCCGGATCTTCCTCCGCACGGCCTCCAGCGAGCTCATCGCCGCCATACCCGCGTCTGGCCCGGCCTGCACCGCCTCCCTCCGCCCGCCTCAGCCCCGGAAGTCCCCCCGCGCCGCAGCGCACCGCGCACCGGGGCGGGGCTGCCGGCACCGAGCTAGGAGCGGCACGGCGCGCCGCCGGGGCGGGCACGGAGGCAGGCGCCGGGCGGGAGGCCGACCCCAGCCGGGAGAGGCCCCTGCGGCGGGGCCGCGCCGTGCCGGCCGGGGCTGGGCAGGGCCGGGCCGCGGGGACCGGGGCGCGGCGGCCGTCGCCAGGTGGGCGCGCTGGGGCGGCAGCGCCCCCTGGCGGCGCAGCGGCCGGGCCCGGGGCCCGCCTTCCCCCAACCGCCCATCGTGAGCGGTACAGTGACCCCGAGCGACCGGGCCCCGCCGGCGGCTGCCGCGCCCGGCCGAGCCCAGCGCCCGGCCGAGCCCAGCCCCCGAGCCACGGGGAGGGGACGGGGAGCTACGCCTGCCCCCTCCCAGGTGAGGTGGCTCCGGGGCTCGGGGGATGTGCCCGGCTTTTGCGAGGTGAGTAACACCGGCGAGGTCAGGTGTCCTCATCCCCCCGAGTAACGCGAGTCCACCCCAGGGAGCCGGCACTCCCTGCCCTGCCCGTGTCTTTTTCCTACGGCTTGGAACTGTCCAAACTAGTAGGGCAAATACTGGGTCAACTGCAGTGCCCCAAAGATACTACACATCACCAAAAAAGAACGACATCCTTAAAATGTCAGACATATTCCATGCATACCATTAAATACAGCCTTTACCTTGATGAAAACAAGCCAGACACTTGCCTACCCCTCTGCCTGAGGGATGACTGCATGTAAAATTGCCCTCAACTAGCTTCCAAACACTGTTTTCCCACAAAGGAAAATGGTATTGGGATTGGCTAGGAAGTTCTTTCATTTCTAAACGGGAATCTAGTAGCATTTCTCCTGCCTTCATCCTAGGCAAGCTATTTCCAAATAGTCTGCATACCTTTCCTTATAAGGAGTATCTCCCCTGGATCTATATGCGGTTCCTTTGAACAAGTTAAATAAACGTCCTGCTAGGAAGCGGCCTCTCATCTATGCAGCCATACACAGAAGACAGACATCTGATCCATATTACACATAGAATCCCCCTCTCCTGTTCCTATGCATGCTTATGTTTGTTAAGTTCTTGAGTTCTCTTTCAAAGCTGTACGACTTAATTGCTATACTGAAGTCAAACCTTTTCCATCCTTTGTTCATTTTAGATGTAAAATAAGATGAAAGCATGCTGACTTTCATGCAAAGATGTTTTTTGTAACATTTCACCTTCTAAAAGCATCCTTTCTCCTCCTCAAATACTTTGTTTGCTTCATCTGTGGCAACTCCTCTTTTTATTATTGCTTTGAGGTTAATTTTTAAAGCTGAGCTATAGGAAAAGGATGGTCATTGCTTTGGAAATACTGTGGTTTCACCTAATCCTGTAATTCAGATCTGAGATTTCCTCAGAGAGAATTGGATTGTGCAGCAGGAGCAGCAGCAGCCACAGAGACCCGGATCTTAACTGCATAGACAAGAAACTCGCATGGTTCCATGCATGTAATCCATTAAATGCATGTCAGGGGCAGACAGGTGGGTGGGATGAGGGCCTGGGAGAGGCACAAGCCCTTGCATTATTACCATATAAAGTGCTGAGCTATATATATCTCCCAGCTTGCTCCCAGGAGCCCTGTCCTCTGAACTGCAAACCTAGCAAGTATCATCTTCCAGACAATTTTCTCTCAGACGAGGCTGAACTTTTCTTTGACAAGTGAAACAGTTCCAGTGATTTCCAGGAAAAAAAACCCAAGGAGTGGATCTTTTATCTCAGGGACCTGAGTGAGCCACACTAGTTCTAGCAGCAGTTCTAATGCATGTGTGCTTAGGAACAGCGCTCCTGAAGAAACTAGCAGCCCTTGCTCTTCTGGATTTCTCTCTCCTGGATCTACTTGCTATTAACTCTCTGATTCTGCTTTACTGTTAAGATAATGTTCCAGCATGAGCCATTTGTCCTGAACGGACAATCCACCCTTTCCTTACTTTCACGTCTAGAGGTCTAGAGCGGCAACTCACATGAAAATCACGTGTCAAGTGAGCAGAAACCCAATCAAATGCTCCGATAGTGTGCAAACCTCATGCAAGGAGGCAGTGCTGTGTTTCCCACCTCCCTGCCCAGGATGTTCCTGGACCCTGCCCTCAGCAAAGCTTTGGAGCACTGCTTGGTAGGATTCCTGGGTGTCCCGTGCAGAGGGAGCGTGTGGTTTCTGTACTGGGGGGATGGGGGTAACTTACATCTGTGGCCTTTTTGTCAGCCAGTTCCAACTTTTCCTGTGCATCTTTAAGGGACTCGGAGTATTTGTCCAGCTCATCCTCAGTGCCCTTCAGCTTCTTTTGTAGAGCCACCAGCTCGTCCTCCAGCTGTGATATGGGTGGAAAGTGGTGCAGAGGGGAGGGCGGGCAGGAAAAGGTGCAGCAGGCAACGTGATCGTGCAAAGGGAGAAGTGCAAGTGCAGAAGAGACAGAAAAGGACAGACGGACAGAGAGAGAGAGAAGGAGACAGTTAGATTCTCTTTGCTTGCGGCAAGGGCACGATACCTTGGCAGCATTCTCCTCTGCGGAGAGGAGGCTATCCTCAGACTTGTGTAGCTCTTCCAGCACTTGGTCCCTTGCATCCTCCGTCACATGCAATTGCTTTTCCAATTGCACAATGTCATCCTCTAACTAGGTGCACAAGAGGAAATACAATGCACAAATATGTTTCTCCCTGGGCTTAGAAAAATGGGAAATTAATTTTGAAATCTCTCTCCCTTCTCCCATCCTCCTTCAGGATCTCCCAGAAACATGCAACCAATGTGCCTCTCTCCCCCAAACGAATAAAGCCCCAGGTGTAAAGGAGGGGGTTGGAGAAGGCCAGGAAAATGGGACACGCATCTGGAAGGGAAGGGGGGGCAGGTGTATCGGACAAGTCTGCTGGGTGGTGCTGGAGGGGGCGAACACAGCTTTAAGTGTCCTTTTCCAAATCGCAGCACGTCTGTTCGCTGGTACCCAGGTGCTGGAGCCCGCCTCTCCCAGCTGTGCCCCCATGACAAAGGCACGGAGGCCACGCGGCTGTCCCGGCCTCCTGCCGGGAACCTCCAGCCAGGGGCTGCCAGGGCGAAGCTCTGCCCTGGGAAAAGTTCAGCCAGCTCTGGGGCTTGGGGGTAGGGTGGGGGGTGGGGGGAGCGAGAAGGAAAGAGAAAGAGAGGAGTCGTCTGGAAAGACTTGCGCCCCGGCGCTGGCCGCGCCCGGGCCCTCGGTGCAGACCTGCTTGCTTCTCTCCTCCGCTGCCTTCTTGTCCGCTTCGGCTTGCTCGGCTCTGTCCAGGGCGTTCTCCTTGTCCAGCTTCAGCATCTGCATCTTCTTCTTGATGGCATCCATGGCGGCGGTGGGTTAGGGCGCGTCCCCGCGCGAATTCCACCCGAAAGCAAAACTTGAGAAGCAGCGGGGCAGCCCCGAGTCCGAGAGCCAGCCGCGGCCCCGCGGGAGCGGCGCGGAGCTGCCGGGCGGCGGGACGGGCCGTGCGGGACGGGCCGTGCGGGACGGGGCGCCGGCGGAGTGCGAGCGGCGAGCAGGGAGCGCCTCACAGATATGTACTTTCCCAGGGGGCTGACTGCATTCCTCAAGACATCCAATACTTTTTTGGAAAGGGCTTTTTTTTTTCCCTCCCTCCTCCGTTCGTCCCTACCCCTTTCCCTCTCTCACTCCCCCCCGGCTTTTTTCGGAGGCTCAGCGCTCCCATTCGCTGCCGCCTGCCATTTGACCGTCGATATGACTATATATGGGATGCGATGGGCGAGGTAAGGCGGAGGAGCAATTTGTTCCCATTTCCAAATGGGCAGGACGGGACGTTTCGCTGCTACTCCTGGGAGGAGAGCAGGGAAAAAAAAAAAAAGGCAGCAGCAAGCCGCAGCCCGGGGAACGGAGGAGACGGCGGCGCAGGCTGCTCGGGGCGGGCGGGCAGGGCGTCTGGGTGACACCAGCCCCGTGCTGGAGCCGTCCCCAGCCGTGAAAATCGATGTGTTTTAAAGCAGCAGGGGAACACGCGGGGCTTGGGGGGTAGCCAGTAAGGGGTTAACCGCATGCACGGACGGAATGAATGCGTTTTAAGACCTTACCCCCGACAGCCAGAGGTGGGGGGAGGTTGGGGGGGAGCACTGCTACTGAACAAGTCAGGCTGCAGCAAGTGCGGACGGCGGGGTCCTGCCCGGCCCGTACAGCGCCGAGCGTGAAGACCGGGCTCCGCGGCGGGGCCTGGGCCAGGCGGGCAGGGCTGCGGGCAGGGCTGGGCTTCCTCCGGGACCTGCAGCGAGGGGGAAGGGGCAGAGGTGCGACCCAGACCCCCGGACAGGTAACCATGGGGGCCCAGGAGGGCTCTCCCCGCCGGCTGAGCCCCGCTGCCAGGGGATGCCGCGGCTGCCGCCCCCCCGGCAGGACCTCGCTGCACTTGGGGCGCTGTGGGGAGACGTGACTCGTCGCTGCACATGCAAGGGGTGCAAACACTGAACTGACAAGAAAAGGCAGAGAAGAGTTGCAGTGCCCCTCAACGGGGACAGTGGCAGCTCGTCGGCCCTCCTGGGGTAGCCAGACCTGCGAGGGATGGAGCCCAGGAGAAGCTGGGACAGAGAAACTGGCTGGAGAGGCAGCTTGCACCCTCCCCCTGCAACGGCAGCGAGAGACTGGCAGTAGAGAGACAATTAACAAAATAACATATAATTAAGTGGAGACCTATTTTAGCTTCTGGCAGGTCTCTCACAGTCTCATCAGCACACTGAGCAAGACACAACATGCTCTGTCCCCACCACGCACGCTCCCTTGTACAGTGCAGAAAGTACATGAACGTGCATAAGGCCCACAGGATTTGGGTTGCACAAAGAGAAAATTAAGCAGCCTCTTTGTCTGCACTCAGTACTTGCAGCAGAAAATTCCTCCCTGGTGCTGTCACTGGATCAGCTAAACTGATGTTAGTCTGCAGCAGGAGGGACTGCCCGATGGCCTATGGCTTCTGGCCCGCTGTACTTGCCAGGGCAGTAAGGGCTGGATTTGCAAAGCAGGCCTTGGAGACCAGCTCCTGGAGAGCTTAAACAAGCTGCACCATGAAGCCTCAGCTCTACGAGATAGTAAAGCCCCCTGGCTCATGGTTCAGACCAAGAGTTATTTTCCCCTACTGCTTGAGAAAGGCCATACTATGAACTCAGCCATGAACTATACAAAATTCAGAGAGGCTCACAACTAGGCACAGGGATTCATGTGCATTACTACTAGAGAGCATAGAAGACTATTGGCAAAGTAGCAGCTTTTCTTATGCCTTCTTAAAAAAAAGATGAACTCACTGCATTCTTCGTACTGCATTGGTTTAATAACCAAACTCCTATGACAGTAATAGTAAAATAATAATAGTAAAAATTATGAAGTAAAATGTTTATAGAGGGTAAAATTCTCTCTTTTCTATGCAGACAATATTGTTCATTCATTCCTATCAGTTCCAAAAAAATACTACTTAAACCCATCAAAATATAAACAGCATTGCACTGTCACAGAATGTTTAAAAACACCAGACAACAGAGTATCGGAAAAGTCTGCAGATTCAGTTGCAGCCAACTCTAAAATGTAGTTTTCTCTTTGCACTTGTCTTGCTTTTACAATATAGCCAACTAGAAGAGATCAGAGCCTTTCTGAAGAAAGTACAGTGAATATTTAAAAGACACCTACTTACAACCACCTAACTGCATTATGAAATGTATCAATATGTTTTGTTCCTACTTTAGGAGAACTTACTCCTCTGAAACAAAAAATTCCTTAAAAAGTGTGGAGTATCATGGCTGGGAATTCACTGAGGTAGCTCTTCTGGCTTTGGGGAAAGCAAATGTCTTGCGAAATTAAACAAACAGTATCCTGTCTGGCTAATTTGGGAGTGGCGCTGATAGACTCTTAAAGAATTCCTGTGCAGCTCCATTTTTCTAAAAGAATGTTAACCATGACATGGGAGCCTCTGGGATACGTGAGAAAGTATGAGATACAGGGAGAAGGATGGAACTCAAGGGGTTTTTTTTTAAATACCTGGAGGATGCTATCACCTTCACAGAGAAACAAAACCTTGAGGTTCCACTTATATGAAAATGGCCAATTAATAAGCTTTGTTTATAGCAAGATGACCCTTTATCCATGGGGCTGAACTGTCTGATGGTGACTTAATTTTTTTTTTCCTCATAGAATATGAAAACTACAGACATGTGTAAACATGCTTGCTATACCTCTCATTAACAATTTCAATTGCTTGGAAATTTCTGTTCCAGCTGGCTAAGAAAGATAGGCTTGGAAATCAAATAGTTTGTATAGTCTCTCCCTCTTTAATTGACATGTGAAGAAAGACTGTATACAAATTATTTTTGCATACTGAAAAGAGAAGGAACTTTGCTTTTCTGACGTAGTACCAATTCTGTACTGTTACTTGCAACCTTTTTCTTGTTTTTCACCACACCAGCTAACTCATCTGTCTCTCACTGACAACTGGTGCACTTGCTTCTGGGGAATACTTACCGCACTCATTTTGAATTCTGGTAACTGTTTGAATTCAGGATATACTGTTTTTGAAATTCACTACTCCTCCTATGAGTAGGTGATGTTGCACTTCGGGCTTACTGAAAATATGGTATCACTTCCCAGAGCAAGGCTGGAACCCATTTATATTACAATGGTTTTGACCTCATATATGCCTGACATAAGCAGAAATTTGCCTGGAGAATGACCTGCTACTTTGTGCATGGATTGGGCTGGTCAAAGGGAGTTCACACTGTTGATTCTGGCAATGGACAAAAAGGCAGGTGGATATATTCATCTGGAAAAACTTCAAACATACCCTTGGAGTTGCTTTTCCTTTTCTTTTTCTTTTTCTTTTTTTTTTTTTTTTTTTGTTAAAGGAATATGCAGGAAATGACACCTAACTTTATACTACAACTGGTTCTGCCAGTTCTATGAAAACATGCCTCTTAAAAGATGATTAAGGATTCAAATTAGGTCAGTCAGAGTGAACTCATAGGCCTGTATGTGTCATCTGAAAAGTGGAGTGTTTCCTCATAGGGAGGCAAATATAAATAAAATACAAACTAATTTCTCAGAGGTTTCTGAGACCTCTGCAGCCCTTGTAAAACTGGAAGGTGCATTTTGGACAAAGGTAGCAGCAACAATGAGTGTGGCATGTCATCAAGAATAGGAAATTGAAAACATCTGTATGCACCTGGAAAACAAATAACAGATTAAATTAGGCAGGTTTTACCACCACGGTCAGTGTATTTTATCCTGTAAGCATCTCTGAGAGCTTTGCACTAAGGGAGCTGAGGGACAATATTTCTAAAAGAAGCATATAAACAGAAAAACTACTGAGGGAATTGGTCATATACACTCCTGCCATAAGGCAAGAGAAGGCCCTAGAATAGAAGGTAGGAATCCTGACAGTCAGTTCTCTGCACAGCTCAGCAGGCAGCAAATGAGTACAGAAATACCCGTGAACATGCCAGTCATGCTTAAATATATGCTGTAACACTGTAAAAGGTTTTCTGTAACATTTTTAAGGTAATGGTGAAGGCCATTTTAGCTTTTATAATTAAGAACTATGGGATGACTTGTTGGAAAATAAAGCTTTACATTATGCTAAAATTATTTTAATAATTTTCCTCTTCGGAACTAACATGTTTCTGTCCACTTTGTCATTGAAGAAATTTGTGAACTTCTTAAGGGTAAAAGTATTAATAGTACAGTCTTCTGCACCTGCCCTGATCTATAATCCAAGGGTCTACTCAGATACCACACCAAATGCTAAGAAGCTCATGACCTAACTCATGACCTAAGATCCTAAAATAGCTCTGAGAAGGTCTTTTTTTTTTTGCAAGACTCCTTTCACCCTAATTACACTACTGTTATTCACTACTTTTCAGCTGAGCAAACATCTCTCCCAAGGTTTTGTATTGTGTTTCCTTTTTAAATTGTATTTGCTTTAGCTGGTAGATATGAATTACTGATGTAATGCTCTGAAAAAATAAACAAAAAGCAATGGAAAGACAAAAAAAGATCACTTTTGCTAAGATGTTTTCCCACATCCCTCTTTTTATAGCTTCAGAGAGTCTAGGCCAAAAAAGAGAAATAGATCATTTACAACTATTTGCTTGTATTTATACATTGTTGGATTTACATTCCATCAGTGGAGCCTCTATTGAAGTCACTTACTTGAATTTGACTACAGTAATCTGGTATTTAAAAAAAATAGTCTTGCAAAAAAACACCCAGTCCACTTTGATTTAAAGCATGCTATTGTGAAAGAGAAAAGAAGAAAGCTGAAGAGGACAAGAGTAAGAGAAAAGAGCAAGTAATGTGGGAGAAAGAAAAAAGACAAATTAAAATCAAGTGTACCCAAACAGCAAACTGAAAAGAACTGTGAATCAAAACATCCAAAACGAAGTGACTCTCCTGGTGAAAGAGCCCAGTCATAAACTTACACTGGTGCAGAAATTGAATTAAATTTCGTGGATCTCCTCTGATCTACACTGTGCCAAATGGTATCAGACCAATTTCTACTGAATGCAAGGTGAGAAAACAGTTGTAGAAAGACCCACTGTCCTGGTCAACAATAAGGCCTGTACTTTCAAAAGACATAGTTCCATCCTTGTTAAGCAGTTCATTTGCCAGTGCTTTGAGCTATATATAGATAAATACACTATCGTTGTAACATCTACACAATTACAAGCTGTACTGAAGTACAGCTTTGCAGTTTCGTTGATTCTTTTTTTTCCTGGCAGAACAAAGAACAGTTGCCATTACATATCCTTAACAGATTTATGTTACTGATCTTACTGGTACAGCAACACAGGATAACAGTAAATAGTGGAACAGAGCAGGAATGAAAAAAAGGCAACAAGAAACCTAACAATATCTCTGATGTCCACCCCTCCACACAACAGTACAGAGGGAGATGCTGTAGAGAAACATCTGGGCAGACAGCTATTTTACTTGTCTTGGCTGCAACTGAGAAAACTGAAAGTTTTATGAATGTCCTGAAATCATACAGCAGAGTTCATAGCAGGGAATGTACAGCAGTAGCAACTCCTGCAGCACAGATGGCTAGAAAAGAAAAAGCCGCTCCAGTAAGTGAATCAGCAGAAGCTTCTGGGCTGTACATGTGAGCGCTCCTCTCCTGCCAGGAATTAGTTTTTTTGTGGAGGTTCTCAGCTGTCACACAACAAGGCATCAATATGAATTTAGACAGTATGTAGGAAAATATGTCCACTTTCATGCATCCTAAATTCAACCTATCTGTCTATGACTGATGAGCTAGGAAAGTAGACAGAACTCCTCAGGGGGAATTTCTGCTGTGTAAATCTGGCTCTGTGGAAAGCTAATTTTCTGATAGCAAATAGAGCTATCATTACACTTATCTTCAGCAATTATTCCACTTTAATTAAACTGTGTGTATAGCTCAAGAAAATAAGTAATTGAATTGTCAAAATGCATTATATAAGCCTACAAGGTCAAGAGGTTACTTCTGGAAGACACTAAACTTTCTTATCTGATCTGAATATTCACCTTTCTGGTGGGAAGATCCTGAGAACCTAACTGACTGTGCCTTTAAATAGTGTAAATTTTTGCCAACAACTAACCCTACCAGGTCTGGCCAAAGTTTTCTTATTGCCATTAAGACTACACCCACTGGGGAACAAAAAAAAAATTTTGAAAAGAAAATTCTCTACTGAAACCTACAGAAGTTTCTCTGATCTGTTCTGAGTCTTTTTTTCTGGGAGAAGGGGAAGAAAGATGCATTTAGACTTATTTTATAAATAATCATTCATCATGTAGCAGAACAAATAATACTCTATCCCCTTCACTTCAGGCCTCATATTTGTACAGCCTGAAACTTGCCGCCACAGCAAGAGAACTGTGAAAGTGTTTAGTCTCAGTTCAGGAAATCAGTGTAGCCCAGGTGCTAACTCTATCCTTCCGACCTCTATCCCCCAAGTATCCCACAACCTCAGCTTGTTCTTTCCTATTTTCCCTGATAGCAAACATACATTTTGTATCACTGAGATCTTTGAGCTGGCAACTGGGCATGTTATTAACATGGCAGATGAAATTCAGCAGCAGTAAACACAGTAGATCCAACCCACTGGAATAAGAAATACATATTCATCTGTCCTCTCATTAGTTCCTTATCCTTTTTCTTTGTAAGTCTGAAACCTTTCACTAATGACTTGGCAGTTAATGTTTTTCTGGTTGAAGAACTTACTTGATGTTCCCATTAGTCTTCATGCTATTTTTGCTATGGAAAGCTGTTTGGACAGAATTCATGGGTCTGTGTAATTTACATTTACACACTCCTCCCTGGCCCAATGAAATAGAAAAAATAAATTCCCAGATCATTTTCCTGGAATTAATCCTGATTTGAATGTACTTCCTCAAGCCTCAGAAGACGTTTATGTCCCAATGTAAGAAACAAGGGAATCTCTGAAATAACAAGTTATCAAATTCCATGGAAAAGTACCACTTTTCTTCAGAGAAAAATGACCTTTGAGTTAGTTAAAATTATCTCACATACCATGATGCCAAAATGAATGGCTTTCCATTTGCTTGGGAAAGCTACACAAGAATGTTGGATACAAGACTGCAATAGGATTGCTATACAACATCCCTTGGGTAATAGCAGAGAGAACAGGCCTTGCACAGCCATCACAAATGTCCTGCAATAGTTAATGCAGTATATCACAACATGCATATTTCAGCATGCAGATGGCAGTTTCAAGCATTGGGATTACTGCAGATCGTTAGAGCTCACAGCTCCTTTTCATTCTGAAGGTAAAATGGTCTCTGTATTTCAAATTTCCAGATCAATTTTACAGAGCAACACATTGTTCTGAAACCTGTCTAGAACCTTGTGTCACACCCCCCCCAGCTAATCACTGGCCCTATAACAATGGTTAGCAAAACAGCAGCTTGCAGGTGCCAACAATAAAACCATTTGAAGTGGTAATCCTTTGCATGTCAATGTGTTTAACATCCATCTCAACCATCCCATGGTCTGCATGAATTGTTAATCAAGTAGACTCGAAAACTGGCACTCAAATGGCATAGCTGCTACAGCTGGATAACAGGCTAGGAGCCAGCCAGAAGCTGAAGTTTCATTAGAAGTTATTTTAACAGTCATTTGTCTACAGGGTCAACAAGCTTAGCAAACAATTGGACTTTTACTAGAGCCCTTTGCCAGAGTGACTCTTGAAAGTTCAGGGCTGAAGTTAACATTTTACAAAAAATCAACTGCATGCTTTTCTAGCGCAGCCAACAGTGAGCTTAACCAGAGGCAGAATTCCCCAGTGGCCTTTTTGCAAAAGTTTTACTTTGTTGATTACAATTTCACTTCAACTGTTTATGAGAAAGGATGATAATTTCTAACAGAGGCTGCACGACTTTATGTTCCACTTCTGACACCAGCATACCAAACACAAATCCCAATGAACCTGAAGGCTGTTCACAGCTTTTCTTCTTGAGCATGCAGCTCTAGAGTAAAGGCTTCATAAACTCAACTGCTGAGACTTAGTGAGATTTATATATTCTGGACTCATTCATTGGGACTATAGAGATGAGTGGGACTGCACATTCTGACTCATTTCATCACCAATGGAATGAGGTTCTGAATGCCAACAGCTACTCCTTCTGAAAGGAATTGAAAAATGACAACTGCTACAAGTTTAAACTGTGTAAAACAAAGGCAGGTTTTGGGTCCCTAACAAGTTGCCAGTTCAACTTTTGCATAGGCAGCTTTTAGTTTTTGCTATTGCTCTTGATAGCCTGAATGGTTTTCAAGGCAAGATCTGGCCAGTGGTCACTCATCTGCTCCTGCTTTTATTAATAAAACTGGTAACATTCAGCAGATACATAACGTGCACACCGATGCCAAGTAAACACCAAGGAAAAAAGAGTAAATTTTTGAACATTTTACTAATATATTTGAATTTGAGTGTATAACAGGTAAGATGTATTTTAAGATCTGTTGGTTTGCTGAAATAAATCCTACGTCGGAATTTGGGGCTAATGCTGAGCAACTAAACCTTAACTTGCATTAGAAAAGCAATGAGCCATGCTTTTGTCAAGGCTGTTGCACAAACCAGAATTGTTTCACATGTTATTTTCCTTCCAGAATTGGAGCATTAATTTCATTCTCCACAACTGCTGAAATCAGAAAAGTACCTTGTACACATCACACATGAGCCCTTCTTGTTCACACTAAGTGCTTTCCAAGTTACTTTGCTGTAAAACAAGATACAGCTGCCTGTTTCTATAATACTCCTGGGTATAAATGCATTTCCTATACTCAAGGCAATGATATATTTAAAACTTATGGGTATTGTTATTATTTATTTTTTCCCTTCCCGCAGCCCCACTTATTACCAGGTTCACTCTGCAGATCCTTTGGGCATATATGTATCATATAATGAGCACTTTGTAAAAATCCCCAAGCAAGTGTTAGACACGTTAGTGTCAGAACTGAAAGAAGTTTAGCTGCATTAGTACATAAAGGTGTATGGGCTAATTAGCACTTAGAGCACTACCAGGACCAAATTCTACTTAGTATCTCTGCATCACATTATTCTGCCCAATGTACAATCAGCAGTTTGCTTGGAGCTAAAACTGGGATTGCTAATACAGGGCTCTTCCCTGCAGAGTAGACCTGACCATCGTTTTCTCTAATTAAACAGGGTATCTGCAGGACCTCCTTCCTGTTTTGCGAAATACAGCCTCGGGTAGATGTATAGGAAAAGTACCTAGTTCTGGCTGTTGAGTGCTCTACAAACAGGGAAGATAATATATTCCTGCACCATATGGTAAAAACAGAAATAATGAAAGATAACCTGGTCTGAAATGTTATGTATGCAATATTTCATTTTAGTGAAAAATATATTTTAAAACAAAACCAGTGGGATCCTTCTGCCTCCAATCTGAGGTGAATTAATTCTCAGTATTAGTGTAGGAGCTTGGTGTTGAGAATAAGCTCTTTGTATTTCTTTTTATCCTTTTTGAACTTTGTATGACACCAAATTTCACTTCTTCCTGCATGCAGTTTATTTTGTTTAACAACTGGTTTTCAAAGCATTAAGACCTTAAGCCCTCAAGAATTTTGACAAAATGATTGGGGGAGAATGTGCCTCCCCCCCCCTATATAATTTATTCAATAAATGACAACGCCAAGCTTCATAAGAGCTGTGAATCTTGTTCTTTTAATTTAACTATGGTAAACTAAGGCAGAATGTAACTGTTTTGATGGATTAGATTCTAAAACTATTACATAATTTTCTTAATTAAAACAGAAGTTTTATAAAAGCTAATGTAACATTTGAAGGGATCAGAAGGAAGGAAAGAACCCTATTCTAAATCAGAGCTTGTCACTGATTCCCAGTTGGTGCCTTTGGTTCTGTGTCCTGTGAAAAAGTTTGAAACTGATTAAAAAATTGCTATTTGTGAAGCACTGTGAGCACTGTACACTAACTAAGTATATTGTCACCTTCCACTAACTACTTGTTACCAATGATAGATCCTAATTATTTCTAGCAATCTATACAGCAGATCTTAGGATCAGAATCAAGAGAAGAGGGAGAAAATTTTACTAAAAAATTAAAAACTTCAACATGAAGTATCATTAAAATCACTAGAACTAGAAACCATATGGAATCACACCAGTTCCTTTAACAAAGTCTTGTCTTCGAGATAATACAGCTGGTGACAAGAGGCTTAGACTAACAGGGCATTAGACTACCAGGCCAGACTGTAGTCAGTTTTGCCACAGACTACCAAAGCAATCTCTGCCAAAGCAAACATAACTCACTCTGGGTCTCAGTAAAACAGGGATTACAGTACCGCTCTTCCTCTTTTATGATTCAAATATGAGCACTCATCCCTCAGCGCATTTGTTTTCTCAGATCTTAGGGTAACAGAACCCCATTTTGCACCACACACAGCATAACAGTAATAAGTAACATTGTAAGTTCACAGGCAATGTACAAAGAAAAACTCCTCAGAACAGTGGATTTTTTGTTACCTCATGGCACATTTTTTTGTTTGAATTTACAAAAAAATCACAGGGTTTATGTTACTCAGGACTGGAATTCAGCACAGAACCTACACTGCTTATTTTAAAAGCAAAACTAGACACTCAAGATAAAAAGAAAAATGGGCAAGTCACTGAGAGATTTTTCCTGTCAAGTGAGCGTTTTGCAGCTCCCAAAATCTTGAGTGAGCCCTCCATTTGGGGGTTATTAATTTATAAGTAAGAACATTTCCTAATTTCCTTTTTCTTAATCTCTCTCTAAATTAAGATATTTTCTTAACATTCTCAACATTCTCCCTCTTTTTCTTCTGAGCTCCCATATTATTTTATATTAAGTCATGAAGTCTTTGCTACATAAAAGCTACATTTTTCTTTCCCAGACTACGAAAAATTTGGCAGTAGAAACATGGCTACAACAGCACTGGGGCTAGCTCAATAAGTCATTTACTCCAGAAATAGCTGAAAACCTATCTGTTGGAAGACAGTTATGATGACTAGGGAAAGACATCGACTATCAGGACGTCATGAGGTGCTTAATTTATATTACACATGGGCATAGAAAGCAGTCACTGAGGACAGAATGTATAACCAAGATGTAATTTTCCCGAAATTCCTGAAGAAACCCTCAACTGCTATCAAAAGTCAATAGGCATAACCAGTTATGGGATTTTGCAAATACCTAACTGAATGAAAAACAAGGAAGAATAAACCTAAAACTACAGTTTTATCTGTCCTTATCATAGGCTGTCATAAAGTGCAAAAACGTAACAACATGAAATAGGTTTGTTGAAGGGAAGCAGAGTATGAGGAAGACAGGAGGCAGAGTCCTGCAGCCCCTGTTAGTTCCCTAAGCATTCCCTCTGAAACCAGAACTATGTTAGGAATCTCTACCTTCAAAAACACAGTCTTTTTCCTACTTAAGACTGGCCTAATGGATTAAATTCAAATTTAAGGTAAAAAAATAATAATCCTGGACTGCATCTTTTAATGCCAAGTTTCTGCCTGGAACAAATTTTTGTGGTTGCATACTAATCCCCTAAAAACAGCATAGAAATGTTGACAGCTGTAATAGTTATTCATACTGGTCCTTTACTTGCACAAAGTTGCTAAAATCTTGTGTTTAGTTATCCACGCCTAATTATCATGCCAAAATTAAAATCGCCACTCCATTAATTTTCAGGAAAATGATCCAGTATCTGTCTGTAACACCAACATGGGTCATCTTTGGCCACAGAACCTCAAGCTCTCCATCAGTACAATGCAAAAACGCAGACCTCGGTGAATCTCATTTGGGTTCAGGGGCACTGGTGGCACAGAGACATCTTGTTCCACTGGGAGCCAACTGCTCTCAGTTGAAAAGTTGCCTCACTGTTCTATTTCTGCCTTTGAAAATCTGCACATGACCTAATTCAGCATACTGCCTTTAGGTGTTGACTGCATCTCCCATAGAAGCTTGTGGTATATTAATTAGCCAAAAATACTGCTGAAAACAACAGTTCACCAGAATAAGAGACTCAGACAAAAGTTTTTGATTTCAAAAACCCAATGTAAGTCAATTTTAGCCTGTAGCTGATGGGGCCTGATGACATTTGATTATCAGCAGGGAGTTCTCCAAGGTTGTTGGCAGATTTTAACTGGAAACCATCTGGATGTTAAAGAATAGTTTGACCAAACCAAATTAAGCATCTTCCAGCAGAAAACCAGTAATGACAAGTTAATTTTTACCTGAACACAGGCTATAGATGATGCAGTGAGGGTTAAAGATTCAATACCTTAGATGTTATAATTCCTAATTGTAGGATAAAATAGAATATACACTATTTTAACTTGTCTTTATTAACACAGAGCAGTCAGGATAAAACAAAACCAAACAAAAAAATAAGCAGCCCTCTCTTGGTGGAATTGTAACTAAACTTTTTACAGAAGATTTTACTACAGGACAGTGCAATTGAAAGATATATTACTACAAAGTAAAACTGTTTTCTTCCTGTTTTCCATTGTTATTTTAATACCACCAGTATTCTACAGTATCATGAGAGATCCTTAATATTTTTCTTTTCACTCTGCTGGAAATTTCAAAATCTGTATTCTTTTTGTCCATTTTGATTATTTTTTTTACTTTGAAATTTTTCTATAGAACAAAAAAGTCTGGAACGGGGGTTTCTGTTGACAAACAGGTTAACAATGATGACCTGTTCAAGTTTGACTGTGAAGGGAGAAATCATATTAAAACAGAATTTTAGAGAACAGATGAAAAATAAGGAAGCTTGTCGTCAAAAAATATTGATTCTAAAAAATATGAAATTATTCTGATTCATAATCCTAAATTCAGAATGATTAAAAGCCCTTAGATTCAGCTACTTCTTCAACAATGACAACTTATTCTCAGAAATAATCAGAAAATGTTAAAGATTTCCCCGTTAAAGGTTGTGTCCTGCAATTTTAACTGGGTAGAAATGAGAAAAGTGGACAGACTAACATCAGGCAAATTCTTTACTTTTCAGAGAGAAGTAATGTACTTTGGAAAAAAAGTTCTGAATTTCATCTATTAATAACTGAGTATAACGGCTCATGGGGGCTAATTATTGACAGTTCTGTTACAATCTGTGTTCATTGGGCTGATGAGGTTAGAAGGTTAATGCTCAGGTGGAAAGAAACTCATTACAATATTAAAAGACTATTTGACACCTGGACTAGTGGCTTCAGTTCTGGTGAGCAAGTGGGCAAAAGCAAAGCTGAAGAGAAAGACGTGAGGGAACTAGATGAAGGGAAGACTTCTCTTTGAAAAAAAACATGGGTGTAAGGAACATAAGTGTTTATTTTAGAAAGGAGACTAAGAACATTAGGCTATATAAAAATAATAAATGGTGCAGGAAAAGAGACAGGAATTTCTTCTTGGCTACTCTCAAGTTAAAAGAAAAATGAGACATTCAGTAAGGAGCTGGAAGACAGAAATTTTAAAATGGATGAAAAGAAAACTTGGATAAAACATGGTTAACCCATGAAACTTACTGCTGCAGATAAAATTGAGGCTAATACTTCAGCAGATACAAATTAGGACCAGTTATGAGATCATCAGGAGTCCAAACACTATGGGAATTCTGCACAGCACAGTTTTTTAGCTCTCCATGCTGCCCTTTTCCCCCCTTCAAAGAAACAAAATCAAACCAAAGACTCAAACAGAATATAAAGTCCCGTGCTTCAAGGGAGGAAAATCAGTAATTAAATCTAAACCACAGGCAGGTTATGTCAGAATTATACTTTACAGATTTTGGGTATTCTCTTTGAAACATCTGGCTCTGGCTATAGAGACAGACTTCTGGACTACATTCCTCTGAACTAGCATGGCAAGTTTAGCTTTTGCCCTTATATTGTGTGCATTTTGCTCTTCTGTCTCCCTATCTGTTAGACACAGTCAAAGCTTCCTGTGTTTATGGAATGTCTGCAAAAACCACTAGTTTTTTGGGTGGGGAAAACTGACCACAAGTGTTGAATGTTCAGATGTTGTCTCAAAATTCATCTTATGATTAAAAACAGGCTTTGGGAACAGAAATCTCTCTCTCTTCCTTCCCCAAAATCAGTGTGCTGATTTAAATGCATGCATTTTTTAAAAGGAAGATGAGCGTTTGGGTTTGTTTGTTTTTTTGTTTTTGTTTTTTTTTTTTTATAGAGGAGCTTTTTTTTCCTCCTAGTAGCAAGAACTTGGAATTGTGTCAGCTTTGAACTTTGCAAGTTCTGTTTCATTTGTGTTTGGATCTCAGTTGGGCATTTTCTCCCACTGTGCACACACATGCAAATAATCTTCAGCATTTTCTGTGGAGAAGGAGAAATAGCAAGCAAAAACCCAAACACCCTCCCACTCTGCCCAAAATACTCACTAACTCTTTCACCAGTCCTTTGAAAAAGAACCACCCCATCTGCTTGGGTCTCTCCCTTTCATATTCTCTCTGACCAGAGAACTGAGTGAAGTCTGGATTAACATTTGCTAGAACCATAGTTCGACATGCTCAGCAAAAAACTAGGAGCACCAGTGCTGCAATGATCCCCACCCAGTGGGTATCCCCCTGAAACGAGAGGGAGCTGGTATTCACTCGAGCAAGGCAATGCCATTAGCCTCACTGTAGAACTGAGGAGCAAAAAAGTGAAACCACTTACCTACTATAGAAATTCTCATGAGAGAAACGATTTATACTCAGGTTTCCTAAATATGAAAAATAGTCACCTCCTAAATACAAAAAATATGAAAAAGAGTTGCTGGAACACCTCTTTCTGGAAGTTCTATTCATTCCCTACCTTGCTTTTATGACTTCCTTATTTAGCTGAAGACTCTAGCCAGATACAGAAAAACATAATGTAATACTGAAAAAATGACCATTCCTCTTTCCTTTTTACTTTTGTTTTTTTTGATGTAGTGGGAAAAAAAGAAAAGAAAAAAAGAGAATTCATTTTTCTTTGTAAGGGCTTGACAATACAAAGCTCAGCACAGAATGCCTGTAGGACAAATGCTGATGAGACCATGAGGCCAGAAACTTTCTTTCCTTGTGACAGTTGATCACATAATAAATCTCAACTAGATGCTATCCACTGTACTTCTTTCTCATTGCAATGAAGGTGTGTACTGGGGACTCTGTAAAGAGCAGTAGGGAAGAGCATTACAAACTAAATTTATAGGGACAAACATTCCCTCTTTTCTCTTTCTCTGAGAGATTCGCTCATCCAAAACAGAGCTAAGAGTTGGCACTTGCCATCTGGCAACTCATGGGTTGCACAGTTTAACTCAGGAAGTAAAGAATGTGTTCAGCTGAAACTGTAAAGGTATTTTAGGTAGTAAGAATGTAGTTACACTGGGCTTCAGTAAAAAGACAGAAGTTATCAAGAGATGAAAAATGAGATACAAGAGATATCGGATGCGACATGAAACAAAATTCTATTAGAGCCTTCAGTAATGACATGCCAAAGAAGGAAGACATGGGAATTTCAGCTTCATACTTGCTGTCAGCTCCATTTTCCAACCATTGCTATTACTGTCTTTGTTTCTGTAAAAACAGAAAAACATTAAAATTGGTGGAGCATAATCAACAAAGCACTCAAAATCAGCAGCAATAGTAAAAACTCTGCAGCCAAAGCAGTCTAGTTCAATTGCTTAAAACAAAAGGGGCCTTTAGCACTTAGATCTTACCCTGAGGGTAGTTTGTGTAGGGCCCTCCTGCTAGGATGGTCTCATATTCCCTTTAACAGACTTGCAAAAAAAGGTTGCAGGAGCCAAAACCCAATTTGTTAGAAGTTAGGGTGAAAGCAACTTTGATTATAAAGGGTGGAGGGGGGTGTGGGGTGGTGGAAATATCAATCCTTCAATTTTTCAACTACTGCTTTTTAAAAAGTCAGTTTTACTAAACTCCAGACATTGCTCCCTTAGCAGACTGCCTGTGGAGCCATTCACTAACCAAGGGTATTTTGGAGCAGCTGGTTTCCTTTAATACGTGCATATATAAGAAATTGGTATTACTCCCTCCCTTTCCCACTGCAACTCATCTTTGAGCTATTCTCAAGTGCCCTGGCCAACTTAATTAGCCCAGTCAGGCCAGGCTCGTTTCCCTGGCACCAGCATTTAACAGCTCTGGTCAGCAGACAGATATTTGGGGGTAGGTTTCATGTGGTTTAATTCTGAAATAATGAGAGAGAGGGAAATTTAAAAAAAAAAAAAAAAAAAAAAAAAAGGAAGGCTAGCCTGTGGATGTGGTGCCATCTATCCATTTGAGATGTAAGTAGAATGCAGTGACTTGATCTCATACTTCACACTTTCCCTCCTGCAAAGCTAGAGCTAATGTGACAACTGACATCAGTAAGGGCTGTGTTTTCTTCAATAACAAACTGCAGAGTAGCAGTTTAACTGGAGATGTGGAAAGAGACAACAGTTATTGAACAGTATTCTTGGACCATGGCATGCTGGGAGATGCAGTGCTGTTTTTTAAAAAGGCATGAGCCCAATACAGTAATTCTTCAACTGCATAAGCTACCAATTTATTACATGAATTTTATTTCCCATTTATAATTATGTGAAAGGACAAGACAGAACACACCCTAAAGATCACGGATACTGCACAACTGCCATGCTATTTTACATGGAATATGTTCACATTCTGTGGTGATGGGCAGCAGCATAGGCCTCTAATAATCTTTTTTAACACCTTCCAGCCTTCATTCTTACAAACATATTTTTCAGAGTACAGGTATTCTTTAAAATACTTGTGCTTCTGTAAAGCATAATAGAATTATATCTTTAAAGTGATAGGCCTTCACAATGGGAAGACAGATTAAAACAAGGATAAATTATTCTTCTGGAACAATCAAGTTTAAGAGAGAAACCCATGAAAGAAGCACTAATGAAGAAGGGCTAAGAAACCAACAATAGGATGTATTTTAGGAGGTACATTTTTGAGAGACTTCGAATAGATTATTCCCAAAGAAAAACTGTCTGGTAAACAAAATTATTCATAATTAGATTATCTCATGATAAATTCCTGTTGAAAGGAACCAACCAGTTCTGTTAACACAATTAGCAATGAAAAGTCAAGAATGATCCTCCCACCTGTGAAGTAGACAGGTTCCACTGAATTTGTCTTCCAAACACAAAACTGTTTCCTTTGGCTGTTCTGAGAGTAATACTATGTTTTCAAGCAATACAATTAATTTCTTGAAATATCAATGGTTTTTTGTGCCAAACAGCTTTTAGTAACTGATGGCTTGAGCAATACAAGATGTGAAACATGAAGCCACAATATGCTGAACAGAATAAGCCACAATAAACCAAAACTGAATGTTTCTCTTCATCAAATATTCAAGTGCAAAATTCTCTTTTGGGATTGAGAGATTTTTATGCCATACTGTAGTTCTTAATCACAGAATTTAGTAAGCAAAATTAATTCAGAAGATTTCTCATTATTCCTAGGGTATATAAGTATAGTGCAGAGCAAATACAATCAAAAGTTCTTTGCTTTGACATGGATTGCAGTGATGTCAGCCACTGGGAGACATAACAGGTAAGTCAAGCAGAAAGAAGATGACAGACAAAGGATCCAACAGTAGAGAATTTTGCTAGTAATCTGAAAGCACTCAGAGACCTTCAGGCACAGAGATCTGTATAAAGTAACAGGGTATTACATTCAAAGTAGAAGCTACACAAAAGTGTATATTTAAAATCCTGCTAGAATTGTTAAAAGGTTTTACACCTAGTGTCTTTTGGATACAGACTGTGTGATACAGTGTTTTATCAAAACATAAGCCAGTTTGGATCTTGGCAGTGGAAAATCTTGCATTGTCCTGAACCACACCAGCCAATAAACTGTGTTTCTCACCACAGCTAATACACCTGGAGCAGTGCAGCCTTCTTGTGGCTATATTGCATCATGCTGTGTGCGGGGTGCATGCTTTGCATCGGACAGGCAGAACTTACAAAGAGACAACACAAGGTTTCACACCCAAATGACAGTACAAAGCGAACAATGCCAGAGCTGGGACTTGGAGCTGTGCCCTAGAAGAATCTCCTGTTTCCATTGCATTGATTTCCCTCAAGCCAAACCCACTTTGATACTGACTTTAAACACCAGCAGGTTGAGTAAAATGACTGTTAGGCACATGAATGTGGTAGCTAGTTAATTAATTTTGGGACATAGAGAAATATCCCAAATCTTTGGGACATAGAGAAAATTATAAGGCAAGCTATTGTTCCTCTAAATATTGTGATCCAGATGGCCATAAATGAAGTTTCACATGAGCAAGAAGAACAGTGAGAGGAAGATTTAGGACAAAATGCCTAATTTTCCACCTGCCAAATCTAAAATTAAGATTACAGGAGAAATCACTTGAAAAAAGCAGAGCAAATGTGCCAATTCTCTATGAATCAGTTATCTTAAATCAAAATGCTGTAAAAGAGCACCTCCTGTAGAAATATCACAGCTAGATAAGAAAGATACATCTTGCCTGAGGCTCCTTCTGGTTTAAGACTCTCTAGCAATTTCAGCACTTGATGCAGTGATCCTATGAATTTCCCACAGCAGGCACTGGGAATGACAAACATTCTTTTCAAGGCTATCCCCAGCAGTGGACCCCTCGTACAGACTGCTAAAAAACAATCCCTTAATCTCCTCCACTCAGTGCTGACCTAAAGGAACAGAGGATCAAAACACAACCTCTGGAATGACCTTAGCCTTCTCTGTAACACCTCACCAAGGGTCAGAGATGTCAAACAGCTCCCTGCAGGCCCTTGCTGTTCTCTAAGGAATGTGCTCTTTATCAGATATACAGGAAAGCTCTCTTAGAAATCTGTAACACATACATGAGGACTACTAGTCATCCTCCTAATGAGATCTACATGCAAAGCAGAAGACAAAAATTATGTGTATACAATCAATTTACCAAGACCACATATTTTCAATGCTTACTGTCTAAATTTCATTCTCCAAATAATTTCTATAATTTCTCAATTTCCCAAAATGTAGCAGAAGACACTGAAACAATAACTGCACAAATCCAGAGTTGAAAAAATAAAATATCTCAAGTCTGCAGCAGCAGCAGACTGGTTAAATATACTGTTCTCCATTTTTAAGCCTAAGAGACATGGAATAAGGCCGAGCGCACAAGTGCAGAGGACTCAAGACAACAAAGAGTGATGCAGATTTCCTCCTGTTCCTTCATGCACAGGGTCAGAACAGAGGAAGATAATTTAAGCAGTTTTGTAAATATAATTAAAATGGCTCTGACAGAAGCCTCTGTTCAACTTCGTTTTCTTGAAGCTAAACAAAGTTGATTCACTTTTACAAAAACTACGATGTAGCTGCTTGATTAATTATCCCATTAATTATGTCTCTAAATTCAGTGACAGCAATAGACACACATGAATGTGGTGGCAAAAAAATACTTTACTTACTCCCTTTGAGCTATTTGAGTTAACTTACAACTTACTATTTATGGCTTTGAGGATAATTACATATCTTTTGGCATGATTTTCTGTTACGCTGTCAGGATTCCCTAGCTATCCACTTTCCTCAACAAGAGATTTTTTTTTTCTGAAGACAAACTAGAAAACCTGATATTTTGAATGAGTTATCAAGATTTTTATGTTTCAGATAGTTTATAGCATACAGAGCCTGTGACAAAACTCAGGTAAAAGAGCAACTACTGCACTAAAAAAAAATCCCACACCTGCACATGGAATAAGTCCTTGATATTCAGACTCTATTCCAAAATGGAATTTGTAGGGCTAGAGGGACTCAGGGATGACAGCATCAGAGAGACAGACAGAAAAGCAGAAGTTAATTTGGAAAAAAAAAGGAGGAATGAAAATAATATCACTGCCAAAAATCTTGGGAGCATATAACTTTTCTATTGCTTATCATGTTAGTACAGAAGCACACTTTCACACTAGTGTTTTTTAACCTATACTCCCCAGTCCACTGTCAGTCTGGGGTAGACAGGACTGCAAAGTAACTGGAAGAAAAAAAAAACAACAAACAGAACACACATATGCACATTGCCATGCACTTACTTGAGGGATGCAGCAAACAAAATGAAGAGCATTATAAATTACAGAACAGTTCAAATTTAGCCTCATTTTTATCATGGTGACAATGTATGTGGTGTGTGAGATGGTCTTTCTGTTGTTTTCCAAACAACTTGATAGTCCTTGGACAAACAGAAAAACCTGCACTAGAGCACTGTTACATTCTAGGATTTGCCAGCATGCTGGGCAGATCCAGCTGAGTGTACCACGTACTCTTAGTACATAGTGCATGTGATGCCACAACACATAGCTTGCTTTGTCAGTTTAACGGAGCATAGAGCCATGCTGTGACTCGGCTGCATCCCTGCAGAGGTGCGAGTCATCTACCTGCTTGATGTCTGTCTTTACTCCAGCGCTACACACAAAAGACAACAGTTGCTCCCTGGATCTGTCTGCTGTTTGCCAGAGGAAAGACAGGCTGTGGTATTTCTTTCCCCAGCAACAGTGTCTTGGCATGACTAAGGAGATTAAATGAAATTCGTCATGATGCAAACTAAAGCTTTGGAGACAGAAGATCACAGACGAGTCTTGTATATTATTCATGGCTTACATATTCAGGAAACACAGAGACACAGTGTAGAACTCATTTCCAGAGAGTCTGGAGAGCAAACCTCTAAGGGTTCAAAAGCAAATGGACAAACTCATAGAAAAAAACCCCCCATTGTTACTGAAAACAAAACCACTGTCTGATTAAGGTGATCCTTACATCACAGATTACTGGCGACTGGGGAAATACCTGGGGAAGGATCTCTACAATTGTACCTTGTTCTTCCATTTTCTCCTAGGCATCCAATACTATGGAGAGGACTTTACACTCAAGGTTGGACGAGTGTGGCCACTCTTCCACCATTATTACAGCAAAGTGCAACTGCTGACCAGAAAAGCATTTATAGGCAAAGGACAATCCTGCTGGAGTCTAGGGAAAGCAGGGAACGTCAGTATCTTTTGAAAGGAATTTCCTTTCCTGCTTCCACAAAGAGTAAGGATAAAAGCAAGCTGTTAGTGGATTTGCAGTCCTACTAGGACATTTTTATGCCTTTATTAAAATACATACAGAGCCTCTTTAAAAATGGGAGGGGGGTCTATAAGCACAATGAACAAAACACACATTGGAAAGAAAATATTTACATCACCTAGAGAAGATTATTTCAGATGAAATCCAGATTATGAACTGGCAATAAATAATGGAAGCCTGAAGCATCTTGGCATCTAATTGTCTGCAATAAACTCAATATTCATGAAAGATCAAAGTGGAGAAATAAAGCATAATTCTAAACTACAATACTAATAATCCCAAAATTCACCCTGACAAGTCACCATTCTGTTATGTACTCTGCCTGCATCTTTGGCCACTGTTCCAATAAACCTCTGAGGAAGAACTGTTATGTTGCCTGGTACAGGATAATCTTTTCTTTGGCTAGTCCCTGGGCATCACTTTTATCCAGATTAGATGAGTAACTGCACACTTTCTTTTAACATGATGTTGCTTTATAAACTGTTGCCACGAATAACCAGTGATGATGTAACACAGCATGAGCATTGCTAGATGCAAACTTCAGCATCAGATAAAGACCAAAATGCTGCAACAGCTCTATAAACATGATCAAATATTACATCACTGCACAAAAAAAAAAGAGGATAGCCCAGCCTTCCTGCTAATACTGGGAGAGAATGCTTAAGACTCCAGTTCCACCTGTTGAAAGAGAATAATTTTTTAACTTCTCAGGAAATGGGATGAGGTAGAAAATTCTGATTCTAGTCCATAAGGAACAATAATGTACAATATATCATTATGCTATAGATTGTAATAATGAATCAAAAAACCTGCAAGCTTCTCTTTTTCTCCAGCTCAGTTCACTAGCAGAGAAGCCATACTCAAAATCTCAGTACAAAATGTTTGGATCTCTTGATCTTTACTCAAAAGACTGGAGATTCACATAGTAGAAAGGGCAGACAAGGTGTACTGGCTACCTACGGCTGTGAGGTTCATCATTAAAAGACAAAGGGATCAAGAGGAAGTTTCTGCCTGTAGGATTTTACTGCTCTTCCATTGGGATTTCTAGCAAAAGAAGCTAATCACAAAAACTCCAGCAAAGTCTACAGCCTAGGACTTGTTCCAGGCTCTTACTATCCCTATCCTGTTTTCTAGATAAAACTAGTAGAGATGAACTATATAAAAACAAGGGTAGCGTGAGGTTTGTGTCACTGCTCTGGCACATCTGCTCTCTTGCAAGTAACCCAAGAACCAGAAGTTAAGAAATGCTAACCCAGACACTGGAACACTTTCAAGACTTCCAGAGCAATTCCCTTTTCTATCACAGTTTAGTGTCAGAACGAATTTAAAAACAGATCATGATGTCCCCTGGACTTTGGGTTTCCAATGGCACAGTAGCAAATAGCATAGTCTACCTCCAAAAATCAACTTCTGGCTCAGCTGACAGAATCCCAAAGGGAGCTGTTGCTTCTGGAGATGCTGCAAGGTTCTGCAGACAGGCTAGGCCTCCATACCTGAAGTGTTTGATAAGATCGAAGTCCAGAAAAGTAAGGCAAAGGAAGTTCCAAGTGCAGTATCAATAATCATAAAACTCAGCAATCTGAGCTGAATCCTGACTGCTGATCATAAGCTGCCAAAATAAATATTCCTATGTTGCTCTTTCCTACCTGATTATATGCCAGTCTGAATTTACTGCAAGTCCTAATTTAAGATCACATTTGCATCACAGCATTTATGTCAAGTCGGGTTACTTGCTTCCTAAAGAGGCAGTTGCCACTAGACACAACAGATGCTACTTTCTGCCTTTAGTCATCCCAATTCACATCCAACAGAAGAAATTAAAATCTAGATCTTCCTCAGTGGCTCTGACATGCCAGATCTTTCTGATGTCCATCTAAGTCTAAAATCAGCTCGTTTATTCACTCACTGACTGTGCTTTAAAGTGCTGAGGGGCTTCAAAAATGAGGCCATTTCTTGGGACATCTTTGATGCACTGAAAGGACTCTGCCGCTCTGGCAGGGAGGAAGCCTCTTGGCAATGCTGCCATCATTCCTACAGCATCAGTTCCCACAAACACATCTGAGCTAGTTTGGTAGCAGTGTTGCCATGGTGGTACAAAGCTAGCTCATGTCTACAGCTTATGTATTTAGCCAGCTTAAATGTATTTACAGCCTATTTTGCCTTAGCAATATTACTCCCAGTGGTGAAATAGCCTGTTGAAGGACAGAGGTATTAAACCTTCAGTCAGTGCCTTCCATTCTAATTATATTTTCTGCTCTAGTCTAGTTTCTGGAAGGAAATGTCTCCAAGAAAACCATTTTCTAGGCATTTTCTTTATAAAATATAAGAAGCAGAGGTGGAGAAGCAGAATCATGCTTAAAGCAGCTTAGAAGGAAATGCTGGGAACCCCAGAGGGGCTGGGAAACATGTGGGTTTGGGATGAAAAGAACCAAGCCAAGAGCTAGCTGGCTACTTCCAGTTTTCACACCATAAATCTTTACATTCCTTAATGGCCAGCCGGCTTTCACGTCTAGAAGTAAACTGAAAGAAACCGAATACATAGAATGTAGCAGACAAGATACAGCTTAGTCAAGGTCACACTGTGTCAGGGATCCTTTCGTACTCCAGCAGCAGCGTAAAGAAAAAACTGGCACAAGGCCCAGCATCTCTGTAAATCAATACAGCTGTTTATTTAAACCAAATGGCTGGCAAGGATATCAAACTTTGACTGTTGTAGCCATCTCCAAAAGGAAATTAATAACATTTCAGGAGATGACAGCAAACCCATGTAAGAACAAAAGAATTCTTTCCAACTAAGTTTTTATTTATTATGGGGCATGCTTTCAGTTCACTGCTTAAAGGCCAGTAATAGACAGTACCCCTTATTAGCAGAATTGATTATCATAAAACCCAACAGACAACCAGACAGATATTCATCCCCAAATGTTCCTGACAGCAGAAAGTTCCTAAATATATTTGTAGTCATGAATGGCATGCGTTTAAACTTCTTGGTAATATATGGGAATCAAATCCCTAGATTTAATTGCTGAGTGTTAAAGACTGGCATGGACATGTGCTGCTGCAGTGATACATAATCCATTGGGTGAGAAGCCAGGCTTGGCAAGACTCCAGCCCAAGGTTCTATCTGTGTACAGGGGTAACGGCAGCAAGAACATTAATTTTCTGATATGTGATATCTCACTCTAATCCATTTTTTCCCTTCGTGGCCATGGTGGCAAATATATAAATCTCTGTTACAAAAAAGTAGGAAAAACTAAGAGGAGAATTTGCATCTTCAACTTCCCCACCCTATCCTGGAGCACACAAACGTTGTTGGTATTTTTTTAAAAAAAAGAAATTGCTTTTCACTGTACAGGTGCTCCCTTTCTATCTGTTTTCGAGGTTGTTATTAATTTTTTAATAACCTCCTAAGTGACGGAAACAGATACTGTTAAAAAAAGCTATGACCTTTGACATTTTTAAGCTATGTTGTCAAACTTCATTGGAAAGAATTTAAGATGACAGGGCAGGTTAAATTTGACAACTTCAAGCTAGCACTGGGAACATGAGACTGAAGTCTCTTCTTTTTGCACTAACAAAACTGCTTGACTGTGGGTCAGACTCACAGTTGGTGCAAGAGGATAACACAGGCATCACTTTGGCCCACTATCAGTAAAATAACATGAACCTCTCCTTGAACATTCATAATAAGGTGCTAGGGGATTTCTGGTTTGAGCAGCACCCAAAGATCGAGAGTGAGAAAGCAGGGGATTGAGTAAGTGTAAATTATGCTTTAACCTGCATTTTGTCACAGCTGCTGCAGAAGTTACAGATTCCAACATATTCATTTATTTTCAAAAAATCTGTTGTTCTCAACACACACGAAGCTTTGCCTGTGAATAATGTAGCAGAACTGAGGTATTTTCACAAGAAGTCTCCTTGTGCTGAAAGCAGGCAACATTGGGAAGTTAAGAACGATTACTGTAATAGCAAGGGCCAATAATCTGCTCTCTGGAGACAGGATTTCTTTCATGTAGTGCCAACCTACTTGATTAAGAACCATGAGGACCATCTTGCTATTTTTAAGTCTGGTTTTGCAAAGAAATAAAACCTGTGTGGCTGAGGATTGCGGACTGCTAAAAGATGGCAGAGGAAAAGCTCTTTGTCACTGTGTTGTAGAGATTTGTAGAGCATAACAGCCAAGAGGCAGTGCTAGGAAGTTATGTGTTTGGTAGTTCTATCATTTGCTCCTGCACTTGGACATATTGCTGGAGCCACTTGGACACAGTGATGATCCTAAAATTGGTCCTTCAATTGTCAGTAGAAGATACCTACACCTTAGATACAACTCACAGACTCATGGTTGAAAGGTGCCAGAGAAACAGTATTTCATTCTGCATTTTCTTCTATTACTGTAATGTTATTGATAAAAATTTTGGACAATCAGTACAAACATTTTTCTTTGGCATTTTAAGCCTGATTATAGCCATGGTAATCTAAGAGAGAAGGAGCACTGAAGACTTTCCCATAGGTAAGGGTGATCCAGCTGGCAGCCTGCAGGACTCTCTTTAGACTGACCCTTTCCCTTGAAGGAGTTCTTACATCCATGCTGACGGGCAGATGCCCTATTGCACCCGTGCAGAGCTAAGAATGTTGAATCACCAACCACTGCCTCACACAGGCTGTAATTGAGGTCTGAATTCCATCATTAAATGATTGTTCTGCCCTACATAACACACGGTTAGCAAACAAATGCACTCCATACCACAAGCTATCTTATGTTACATCTTGCCTCTTCCTCTAACTAATACTTCACTCATGGATTAATCTTTGCCTGTTTCAAGAAAAAAGACGGAACAGGAAATAAGGCTTATATTGCTTCAGGCACTACCTGAGTTTGGACAAAAAATCACAGTGCTTACTTGAGTAAAGCCAAAGCAGTATCAACACACAAAAAGAGATTAGAACATTAAGTGATTAAGAATAAAGATTCAGATCCACTGCATCACTCTGGAAATGCGTGAAATTACTCCCTTACTTGGCTCAAAATAATACTAACGCTAGTCAACATAAACCTTGTCAAGCTTCATGATAGAGAATGGAATACCTTTGCTGCCCAATACAGTAATACATAATTAAATACAATAATGCATAATTATTATTAGTCTTGTATTAGTGACAGAAAAGCAGTCTATACCTCTCCTCAGGTAGAAGTTACAACCTGAAGAAATGTGACTGCCGCTTTCAGAAGTCTACTCCCTTGGGAAAAATGTGCTTGTTCTGGTCTTTGTGGGGCTGTTGCAATATTATTTAACCCTGTAATCAACAATGAAGTACAGATGTAACCTTAGTGCTGGTCTGAAGGTATGGCCTTCATGATACTGTACATATGATCAAGCACATACAAAAAGTTGCTTCTCAATGTCCTGAAAAGTACTTAGGATCAACAAGAACAGAAATTACTTATATGGTATCAGGAATACTAGTGATCTTGGCCACTAAAACACTGAGTAGGTCCTCACATTTAACTTTTTCAACTCCTTTCTTAACACCAATTTTCAGAACACATCACACCTACCATGGAAGAGTATTTCTATTACATCTAGTGACAGGGGCACCCTACAACTCAGGGAAAGATCACATCGCTCCAACTACTTCAGTCTCTAAAGTCCAAATGTCAGGATTAGACTAGCATGGTCAGAACCATATTGTGACTACAAATCAATAGCATAAGGGTAATTCACAGATGCAGAACATTCATATTCCAGTGTTTAGACAGTGCAGTGGGATGCATGGCAGGAAATGTGTTACCTGCTCACCTTTGTATCAAAGCAAGCACATTGCTTCCATTCAAACAAGAGGAGAGGAAAAAAAGGAGGCCTGGAACATTTTAATATACACATCCTTTAACTAAAGGACCACTGGAAATTTTAGCCTGACTCTAGAAATCCAGTTCTAAAAGTAGCATGAGTATATCCATCTTGCTGTACATGTGTGTCTTACACTCAGATTTCTCTTGATGTTCATGCTGACTGAGGGTATGCTATGATCCCTGCAAGACATCTTGTAAGGACTGTTATAAAAATAAGAGTAGAGAAGACTCAGTTCAATTCAAACATGTTTTCAATGGAAACAAGCTCATTCTTACACCCATTGCGCAGCTGAAGTTAAGTACCATAGCCAAGAGCAAAAGGATGCTATCGGCTTTTTAACTGTACAAAATGCTGCAGGGTTTGGCAAGCTCTCTGTTCCCATTTCTATCACACCTCTGTATGTTTTCTCAGTGTTTCATCACTTCAAAGCTGAATGCCAACAGTTACAATGTGAAACTCAGGAATCAACAAACATGGGAATTCAGACCATGGGCTGTGCACACTATGCAAATTGCTACTTTCTTAAGAAACATCGAATAGGGGCCCTGCTTCCCTTCCCAGGCAAAACAAGACAGCATTTTCAAAGGCAACAGGTGGAAATTTGGTTTTGACAGTGTAACTCTTATGTACTGTGACCTGTAATGGGATACAGTGTTGCTCTGTCTTCAGAAAATTCCACAGGTGCTGAATGGCATACTGCTTTGAGGAGGGGGAGGTTAAAAAAAAAACAAAACAGAGAGGGAGAGAGAAAGAAGAACAGGAGATGTCTTAGCAAAATATTGTTTCTGGTTTCTACACTAATAGATGCATTAGAACTGCTCAACTTGCAAAGCAGAAGTACTGGAGACGTGCGCATCTGTATACTCTCTAGTTTAAGAGACAATGTATGGGAATTGTACAGAAATTGTAAAGATCAATTTTGAAAAAAATGGAAAAACAGCTCATGTCACATTTACATAGTATAAAAAAATAATAGCACCTGGCATTACCATTTATGTAGAAGGTTGTTTAGATTTCCTAATCTTCAGTAAGAAATTGGTGGAACAACTGATCATAATTATGTGAAGCACATTTCCTTGTTTATGAAACTAGTATTTCTCAACAGGAAGATTTTCAAATCTGGAGTTAGTTCTTGCACTGGCAACTCTGTTCTCTTTTTATATGTCCTGTAGCTGAAAAAAGAAAACAGACTTCTCTAGCCTAGGGCACTTCTATCTCAGTTGTCATGCACTAGTGTGTTTGGACAATGTTTCTTCCAAAAAACTGTGGGGCTTTTTTTTTTTTTTTTTAAATTAAACATTTACATTGTGCTTTTAAAAAACCTGTTGATTTAAAAACAAAACACCAGTGTTTATAATCCACTATCCCTTTACCTCGTACCCAACACCTTTCACAGAGAGCTACTTTCTAGCCTATTTACATGTAGTTCACTTCATAAATCCAGGAAACAGAAAGAATCATGTTGAGTTGATGATCAACTATGACTGATGTTTATCCCCCAAAATCTCTAACAGTTGATCAGAGATCAATACAAATGGCTGCATGGTTGCCCAGTTAGTAATTCAAAAACGAAACCCCACGGCTGAAGATTCTGTCAAATCCAGCCCATTCCTGAATCTGTTCTGCAAGAAAGAAGCAGTTCTCTGGTCTCTAGTGTGACATAGCTCAGAAGACGTTTTAGAACTCAAAGAAACAACTGTGGAAATACATTGTGACTTCTAATATGCTTCAACGGGTGTTTTACAGAGCTCTGAAAAGTTATCTTGGAGCTTTGGTATCCAGGCCGTGTTTGGTGGTGGTTCTTCTTAACTTCTTCTTCCAACATTATCACCTTTATCTTTCTAGATTAAATCTGCTGCTTCAGTCTTCACACAAAGACACTATGAACATGGTACTTGAAGGTGTCACAGTCAAAGAGAGAAAACAGAACTGTTCATGTTTGTTGGCAGTATCTACATTCACACTCCTTTAGGCTCTCTAATATGGGCAGTCACAAGAAGAGAAGCTAAGTGCCTGGAGATGGAGCTGAAAATTCTGCACTAACTGGTTTGGAAGGAAAGGACACAGGCAGCTTAGTCACATGTGTACTGTCATCTTCTTACTCACAGGTGAAACAATTGGATAGTTTTTTGGCTGAACTTCCATCTGGTCACTGTTAGAGATCAATAAAAACAGATACCAGCAAATGGCAAGGGGGATTACTGGATTCGGTAGTAAGCATCAGTTAAATTCTAGAACTTGCAGACACAGCAGTGATTCAGGTGATACTGATGAAAGCTTTTTCCTACCACTTCATAATCATTCCAAGCACTTCTGATTATTGCAGATCTAAACTACAATTCCTGCACAGAGAAAAGATCCCTTACACGCAATGATGAACTGCCTCTTCTGCTGCTTTGGCTGGATAGAATACTGTCATCATTCCAGTCTTCGCAAAATTTAATGGAGCCTCCATTTGCTGACCTGGAGAGTGGATAGCCTAAACAACTCAATTTATATGGCACATATACACATCACGGGACTCCACCTGGAGGGTGAAAATAACTTTTGATAGGAGCACTGAGAGCAGTCACTACACACAGACATAGTCTAGGTTTTACGAAACACTGTGTAGTGTTAAAAACATTCCCTTTTGTCCACAGTGAACAACAATCTGCAAGTTTATCACCTCTGGATATGAAATGCAGGGAAGCTTTTAGCCTTAGAGACTGAAACCCCTATGACAGTGTAACCATCCATCTACTCACAAAGGAGGCCATTAGAACTGTGCGTGCATTTTTCCATCAAAATGTCCAGCAAGAGCTTAAAGTTTTAATCCTCTCTATGGACACCATGTATGTGGCAAGCAACCAAGAAACCAAATACTCCTTACGTGACCAAAACACTGCCAAAGAGGGACAAAGTAGGAAGAAAAAGAAAAAACAAAACAAAACTGTCTTAGGGGACAAAATGTAGAAAGACAGTATCATCCAACAGAAAACAGTTGAGTGACAGCTAAAGTAGCTTTCAATTACAGCAAAGCAGGGCTTTTTAAAAAAGCCCCAAGCTCCTTCTTTCAGGAAGATTTTAACATTTGTAAAAATATTATGCATATCTGAAGCATTTGAGAGGATTGGTTTTTCCCTCAAAAATTTCACGTATGCAAAAAACTTTCTATTTTAGAGCTGTTAAACAACTAAATTTCCGATCGTACTACCTCTTAATCAAGAGCCAGTCCCAACCGTAAGCATATACCTGTAAAGAAGTCTTTTGTGTAAAACAACTAGTTAAATTTATCAAACTACTTTTGCTCTAGTAATAGCGATCAATCCACAAAGTGGACTTAACTTCTTAGGGACATGCTAGCCATCCAGAGGGACCTGGACAAGCTCAAGAAGTGGGGCCCATGTGAATCTCAAGAGATTCAACAAGGCCAAGTGCAACATCCTGCAACTGGGTCAGGGCAACATCCAGTATCAAAACAGGCTTGGGGGTACTGGTGGATGAAAAGCTGGACACGAACTGACAATGTGCACTTGCAGCCCAGAAAGCCAACGGTATCCTGGGCTGCATCAAAAGAACTGTGGCCAACAGGTACAGGGAGGGGATTCAGCCCCTCTACTCCACTGTGGTGGGACCACCCTGTAGTGCTGTGTCCAGTTCTGGAGTCCTCAGCACAGGAAAGACATAGACCTGTTGAAGCTGGTCCAGAGGAAGGCCACAAAAATTATCAGGGGGATGGAACACCTCTCCTACGAAGAAAGGCTGAGAGAGCTGGGGTTGTTCAGCCTGGAGAAGAGAAAGCTCTGAGGAGACCTTACTGCCACCTTTCAGTACTTATAAGTACTTTCTTATAAGGGGGTTTACAAGAAAGATGGGAACAAAGTTTTTAGTAGGGTAAAGGGATAATGGTTTTAAACTAAGAGAAGGTAGATTTAGACTACACCTAAGGAAGGCGTTTTTTACAATAAGGGTGGTGAAACACTGGAACAGATTGTCCAGAGAGGTGGTAGATGCCCCATCCCTGGAAACATTCAAGGTCAAGTTGGATGGGGCTCTGAGCAACCTGGTCTAGCTTACTGCACAGGGGGTTGGAGTAGATGACCTTTCAAGGTCCTTTCCAACCCAAACTATTTTATGTTTCTATGCTGAAATATGGATCTTAAAATGATGTAGTAGCAGACATATCATGAATTAAAGGAAGCCCCTGATGGGTTCTCCACTGAGGTGGTATGCACGTTATCTTGGTAGAAGCTGGAGGGAAGACATTATGGGGAAAAAGACAGGTATAAGTCTATTATGTCTTTCTTTCCCCAGACACATTCACCTTTTCTTTAGAGGTAGGAGGCCAAATGGTTTGATAGACCTTTTGTTTCTGACAGAGTAGTCATGGCTGTAGCTGGCACTCTGCATTTTGGAGTCTCCCAAGCTAAACACACAAGCTACCACAACCTGAACTAAAGAGCTTTCTGGTTGGGGCAACAGCTGACTAATAACATTTTGTG
This sequence comes from Athene noctua, assembly GCF_965140245.1. Taxonomy (NCBI): domain Eukaryota; kingdom Metazoa; phylum Chordata; class Aves; order Strigiformes; family Strigidae; genus Athene; species Athene noctua. Next base: position 19,341,120 of record NC_134049.1, on the reverse strand, counting down.
GGTTGGGCACAGAGGGAGACTTACACCACAGGTTCACTGACAAGTTTCATTTGTTCGATTTTTGAGTTTACTGCCAGTAAATCTACATAAAAAGAACATGCTGAGTCAAACTTCTGCCAAGTTGCTGTCAACTTGGGTAAAACCAGATCTCTTGCAGTAAAACCTGAAGTGGGAGCAGACAATGTACATTTCAGTGTGAAAGCCCAGTGAATTTTCTCTCCCATGCTTCCAGCCCAGTCATACCACAGGCATTTATTTTAACAAGTAGCTTGAGATACACATTTAAAACACTTATTTGCCTCAATCAGAAATTTGGGGATCAAGGCTTCTCATTTAATGCTGGGGAATGACTCATATTGCCTTAAATATTTGACTTGTCGAGGTATTATTTACTGAAGATTTGTAACTAATAACACTAAATAAATACACATATTAATTATAAGAGGTGTTTGCTCTGCAGATGCAGGGAGGGGTCTCAGATTTCCAGTAATTCTCCTTCACCCAGTTCTACATGCTCACCAGGTCTTTATTATTACAGCTCCAGGCATTCCACACATCCAGGCCTTGATAACAAGAGGATGGGCTGCTGATGAGACCAAAGGGAAGTGGAAGCCAGCATTCCACCACACTTCTCTGCTTGGGGCTAACATTAATTCTAAAGACTTGGTATCAGTTCAATCATGTTTTTAAACAGTATGGCTTTCAGCTAACACATAGGTGCCAGTATGCTAGTGATTCCCCTCCAGAAAGCTCTTCTACAGTCTGCCTGCTGGTCACAAATTTATTAACTGACAGGCAGTGTTTTGATTTCCTCTGATGCTTTGTCCATGCTACTGGAGAACTCTAGGTCTAAGAAGGTGTCTTGGTTTCAGCTGAGATAATTTTCTTCCCAGTAGCTGGTATAGTGCTGTGTTTTGGATTTAGGAGGAGAATAATATTGATAACACATTGACGTTTTAGTTGTTGCTAAGCAGTGGTCAGGGACTCTTGAGCTTCTCATACTGCCCAGCCAGCAAGTAGGCTGCGGGGCACAAGAAGTTGGGAAGAGACACAGCTGGGACAGCCGACCCCAGCTGGCCAAAGGGATATTCCATACCATATGACGTCATGCTCAGTATATAAACTAGGGGGAAAGCTGATCCAGGGGGTCCCAGATGCTTGGGAACTGGCTGGGCATCAGTTGGTAGGTGGTGAGCAACTGCATCATGCATCACTTGTTTTGTATATTCTAAAAATTATTATTATTGTTGTTATTATTATTTTCCCTTCCTTTTCTATCCTATTAAACTGTCTTTATCTCAACCCATGAATTTTAGTTGTTTGTTTTTTTTTTTTCCCCCCTGATTCTCTCCCCCATCCCACTGGGGGCGAGGGGAGTGAATGAATGGCTGCATGGTGTTTAGTTGCTTGCCGGGTTAAACCACGACAGAAGGGGACACTGTATGTGCATCACTCAGAAGGGCTCTCCTCTAATGGCTTGCTAGGTCTTCAGCCTGATAAGCTTAGTTCTAAACAGAATTGTTTTCAAGAGTTTAATCAATTAGCATTTGCTGTAGGCTCTGTCAAAGCAGTATGGTAGGGATCCTGCCCTGGAAGCAGTCATGCATTTTGCTCTCTGGGAAGATCTCCAAATGTCAGGGCTATAGATAACAGTAGTAAGCTTTTAAGCAAAGATGTTCCCCTTGGTTATCAATCTGTGCTTACAGAAGGCCAGGATCAACCTGAAATAATTTGCTTTGGTAGTCCAAATACGTTTGCACAATGCCTATTTACATTACACCTGGCTCATACCAACACAATGAGCTACTTACTTTAATTATCACTAAATACATTACCAAGCTTGAAAGAATGTAGCTGTTAGAAATCAAGGAGGATCCCATAGTGCTCCTCTGTTGAGAGCAATAATTTTCCTCTGCGAAGTACCTGTACTTTTTTAAACCTCAAAACCCAGAGCGAGACTGAACTGAGATAGGAATAAGGGGATGTGCAACATGAAACCACTACAATTAGGCATTACAAACACCATTCACACAGGTCTGTGAACTGAAAGGCCAACATTCACTTTACTTGCCAACTCAGCTTCTTAGCTTGCTTTGACAAAACCTAAAACTCATCTGCCAAAATCTCCTGTAAGGGTTATGTTATCTCCATCCAAATATCATCTATTTCCCATAATGAGCTTACAAAATACCAAGAATACCTGAGTATTTCAAAGGAAAGTAATTATTTCAATGCAAGTAATTAATGAAAATACAGGTTCTAGACAAATAATTTGTGAGTTATGAATGTAATGTGTTTTTTTAATTAGTGTCTCCCTATTAAAAAGTGGCCTATGGTTTACTTGGTCCTCAATATATTTAAAAGGTTTGTCACCCAAAAATCTTAAGTGAAGGCTAACATAACAGTCTGTGACATGTTTTTAACAAATATTTATTTGTGATGAAGTCAGAAAGCATACTTAATTCCTGAGTCTTTCTATACATGGAGAAAGACTCAGTATATGATATGGCATCTGTTGTATCAGGCACTGAACTGGGCTGCTAAAGATCTGGATTCCCTTCCTTACTTGACTGCATCATGTCAGTTCTTCTGACTATTAAATAAGTTTATTAGCTTAAGTTTACTGGTGTTTACATAGGCTCCTTGAGGCAGACCCTCTCTACTCAGTGCTTCTACAGACCTGAAGTAAAGGGTTCTGTCTTTGTAATCAATTCCTCTGCAGATAACTCCAATGAAGGTAACATATGGCTGGTGACCTTGGAAAAACAAATCAAAGCAAGATTTGTAGAGTGTATTTCTTCCTATCATCTGTGTTTGAATGACTTCACACACCTTAAGGACAGATTCAGACGTAGACATACATTCTAAGGCTTTCCAAGGAATGGAAGAAAGTGAACTCAGTTCTGATTTTCTAGATTATGGACTAGCTATGCACATGAACTCCTCTCTTCTACATCAGTCTCATAACAGATTTGTTTCACTTAATTTCTATGTTTTGCATTAGCCGGGCTTTTGTTTGTGTGAACCAATGCTATATGCATCCTAAGGGTTGGCTGTGTATATAGAAAAGAATTAATTGCATGAGATTATGGGGATATTGCTGATCCTCTTAAATCATGAGTCAAACTGCCAAAGAGGTGAATGTTCTATTATCCTAATTTCTACAGTTTCATAGAAATAATGAATTGATGTTGGGCTTCTTTCCAGATTTTTACATGATATTTCCACGATTTTCAACATACATAGTAATTTAAACAAACGACCTTACTCTATCCCTGCCAAATCTGAGATTCTCACACACTCACATTACCCGAGGAGCCGGGTCTTCTATTACTCTGGCCGTTGGGCCTCACTGAAAATCATCCTGTAACGCATGACCCATGCTCAAACTGAGCAAGATGGCAGACCTGGGAAACAGTCTATGTTTCAACTGCACTTTTTATTGCTTAGCAGTCACAACAGACTATGAATCTCTCGATAGGGGTTTATTACACACTGAAGAAATAGGAATGTTGCACTTCTATTTCCACTAATTGTGAATGGTACCTAGACATAAAATTGGCATCCCAGAAACAAGCAGATTGTACATTTCCATGTCAGAGAGGGGACCTCTGACATGTTCACAGCATGCAAGTGCATTATCCAACATCTCAGTTTATATCTTGCACTGTAATTGTTTGGGAGTTTTTGGTCATAGGAATTCTGCTGTTTGTCATCTCAGGCATGAAGGATATTAAACAAAATAATCAACTGAATGAGCTCAGAAATACACAATGCTTTATAACATCAGAAACACATACTGCTGTTCTCATCTCTCAGAAACAACAAAAGTTTATCTGTGAACATTGCAGGTGAACCACCAGTGGACATTACCTTTTAAAAATTCTTGGACAGAGATCTGATAGGAATGTTTCAGTTTGTTATATTTATTGTTTTCATTTGTTATTCAATTATTTTTTATTTTTTAACAGAAGGTGCTATGAGGTTTCATCTGTTTGCTCACTCTTCACTGAGGTCACAAACACTGTGGTTAGACTTCAAAGGCAATAAAGCAGCATTGGCTTTATTTCTTTTGAACATGTCTGGAAATACATGGGGCAATTTCAATTTTCTTGGCAAGTGTGAACTCTTGCCATTTTGCTACTCTGAACAAAACACAGTTTGCCTTACCACCACCCAACATGCACAAGAAATCAAGTAGGACAGAAACAATGTGCCAGAAGGACAAGAAGTAACATACTTAAATACCTTATCCACTATAGTCACAGCAGTGATCATGAGTACATGATCATGCTCAACTTTACAACTGCCTAGTTTGTTACTGACTGAGCTGTTCTTGTACTAACAGGAACTGGTGTGGAATGCGTGGAATAGCAGAAGCCTATCTGCTAAAAGGAAAAAATAGGTAACTTTCAAAAGGTGTGCAAAGGAAGCTTAAAGTCCCTTATCCATATTTATTCTTATCTCTGAGCAGTGCTATTAGCTCATTTTACCAAGCATTAGCCTTTCTTGAAGCAGTGTACATAAACAAGATCCTCCAACTGCATTAAGGCCAAATTTTCATTAAACAATTTTATGGATCCTTATTTAACATCCTATTCTGCAGGGTGTATGTGTAGCTGCATTTCCTTGCAAATACTTATTGTCACCACATTTATAGTTTTCTGTAGTCCTTGCACCATTACCATGGAGTTTGCTAGTATTAAGTAAATATGAGTGTGACTGACTGTGATTTTGTAATTACAGTCTTCAGTGTTTAAATTTTTAACCTGAACTGCAGTGTCTGAATCAGTCTTAATTTCTACTGTATGAAGCAACTGTTGCTTTCTACCATACTGCAGGCCACAGTGTCCTGTTTGGTTGAGATTAATAAAAACTGGTATGCTTTCCTGGTTATCTTTATTCACCTGCAAGAATTACAACTTTTTTCAACAATTCACAGTTTTCCTTCCTGACTGCAGTGACTAGCTCTACTCAGCATTTAAAGAGCACCATGAAAGTCATTCCACAAAATAAATCAACACCCGTATCTACAATATTTGCCCAACAGATTTAAAAATAAGACCTCAGCAAAGCAGTCCTCTAGACTTAGATGGAAAAATTAAAAACTGCTGAGAATCAGAGAAGTCAGGGCCTCGCTGACTAAATCTGCATTTTGCTGCCCTTACTGAGATACATGATCAAACTACATCAACTCCATAACTTTCTACTCATCAGCTGAACCATGGTGATTGTCTGTAGTATCTGGTCTTAGCCTATAGTACACATGACTATACAATTTAACTTAAACACCATACATTGTCCGTGTTTGGTGTTGACTAAGTCAACAGCTGCAAGGTAACTTCTTAACTTGCTGCAACTTGATTGCAGAGTTAAGTCTTACATAGCAACCAGGCATGGGAGAATTATCAATCTTCCAAGAACTTGTCTGAACTCTGTAGAAGTGGGCCTTAAATCAGCTCTAATAAGAGTAACAAAATAATATTATTAAAAACCAAGAATGGAAACAACAGCAACTAGCACTTATGTTTAGAGTAGCTTAGACAATGCTTAATCAATGAAGCAATACTCCAAATCAAGGAAGAGCCTGCTGTCATAAACTGATCACCGTATAGGGCAGAATTCACTAAACCAGCTATCCGTGGAATTGTGCTGACACTACTCCTTATGACTGCAGCATTTTATCCTCCTATTGATACTACCAGCATCTACCACATGAGGTTCATTCTCTTACTCTCTGCCAGTACCCTTACTACTCTGGAACTCATAAACCCAGACTCAGCTGAAAACTACCTTGCTGGCAGCTGCTCCACCATTGTGGCCTCCTTAAGAACTTTTGTGAATAGTATTTAAATTGTAAATGTATTGTTTCTAGTGTCTTTCCTCATGTAAAAGCAAACACACAACCCAAAAGGAAAAAAACCCAAAGCCCACAAACTCCCAAATACAAAAGCACCTTGTCAGAATATCTGAAAAAGCCATCTTTATTTTAGCAATTATCATGTTCAGTCAAAGTTTGTCTTACTGCATCTAATTAGTGCTAATTATACCTCTGTGTTCAGGTAACTGACCGTGGTGATAAAGATGGTGGCACTGGGTACCAGCAGCATACAATTTACATTCCAAATCCCAATGGAAGGGGGCTGTGAAGGGTAGAGACACAATCCTCTCTCCATAGGCTGTCACGATGGAGATTTCAGACCACTTTCCAAACATATACGCAATTAAGGTTTTCCACAGAGGGATCTCAGGAGCTTTTACAACATGTGTGTTTCAGTCTTTCCACAACTGCTCAGTAATGCCTTATCTCTAACTAGCTTTAACTTCAGAATTTTTAATTAAAATATCACAAGAAAAGGTTTACTGGTATTTCATTACTTCCAGCAGAGTTCCTCTACTGCACAGCACGAGTTGAAAGGTTCCATAAATTACTTGGAAAGTGAGAGTGGGCAGATTTTCATCTCATACATCCTGTACAGAGAGGTACACTTACCTAAATCATCATTTTCTTGTGTGTGACTGATGATTCTGTGAGATTTTGTTTGTTTTTTGAAGAGCAGATGGAAGAAATACTAAACATACTACAGGAAGGTCAGATAATTCTTCCTCTCATACAGAATAAGGATCCTAACCCCTTCAGCATTTTTTGAAGGGTGACAAATGCACATCCAGTTCCTTAAATTCTTTCTGGATCTTGTTTCCAGCCTGAAAAGAACATTTTATATAGCTTTATTTTGCCTGTCTCTAAAGATCTTCAAGGACTGTTTCTACCACAATAGAACCAAAGTGACAGAAATTTCATAGCCTCAGCTCATCTTCTGTTTGGGAGGGAAGTCTTAAAACTATCTCTGATATCAGAGGAACATCAAATCTTCTGTAACTGGATCTCACCTTTGACCTCATCAGCTACTCAGAAATTCCTGTCTAAACACTTTCCGTCTGGTTTTCATGCACGCGTACAACTTTGTTTCCTGTTAAGTACAACATAGAATGCAACTGCCTCTTATCTTTGATTAGTCAGGGCACTGCACGCATGATCACAAAACAAGAAAAAAACACAAGTGATGCTATAGCTCTTTAGTCTTTAACACGATCCTGTTCGCCACTCCTTATCTGCAGCTGTTCTAACTGGGTTTAGTTCCCCACACTGTGAGATTTAGAAATACTTATTTCCTTTGTCATTGTTTGTTTAAGGATTGTTGCTGTCTGCAATTCATAAATGCCAAAAGCCCCATGTCAAGTTCCTCTTGCCTCTAACTTGCCCCTAGGCACTGGAATTTGCTCCTGAAACTTTTGAAGAGAGGGAAGCTCACAAAAAGTCACTCAAACCCAAGAAGATGAGAGTCTCACCGATCCCTTCTCCTGTTCCCCATCTCAGAGAGCTTGTTCATATGGCACTGCTCTGAAAGACATGAAGCACCCACTCCTCATGGTCTCTTATATTTGGCTAAGGCAGCAGCCAGGACACTATGGAGGCTTCTGCTCCCACTAACTCTCATGTTTTTCTGGAGCAGGCAGTTAGAAGAATGGATTCCCTTGCTCTATCCTTTGTTCCATCAGCTCTGGAACCAACTCTTTTGCAGATATTTAAAAAACCTGGTATGTGGCTTTTGCCTGACACTCTAATACAGAGTCACCATGAGTCACATTTCATCAGAGTAAAAAATTCTGTCAAAATCCAATGCGCACAGCAAAATACAGAGCATTGGATGAAATGTTAATAATTCTGAACACTGAAATGAAATGCTTTAATAGTTCCTGTTTCAGAACTACTGTTCTGCACTAGAGGTTAATGTACACACAATCTAAAAAAATTGAGATAGAACAAAGTGTTTCAATATATTCATAAATATCCTTCATCCTCTTCTCTCTCCAGTTTCTCAACAAAGCATTGTGGGAACAACACTACTGGACATAAGCCCAGATCCCTAGATATAAATGTGTCTACATACTTCAAATGATAAATAGATAGTCACAAACATTGAAAAAAAAAATGTATTGCCACTTCAGCTACCTGTCAGCAGACGCAAGTATACAATTTCAATTTACCATTCAGCAGTGTTTCAGACATCCTCAGAACATCACACTTGTTTTCTAACCACTCCACGAGTATGCTTCTTTACTTTGTAATGCTCCTACATCTACATTGTGAGCTACTCTGGAGCACAAATTGCTCTTTAAGTTACTCAACCCTGTTCAGGTTTTGCTAGCATTATTACAACAGCAGTTCAGGAACCAAAATGTCAAAGCATATGGAAGACTTAATTCTAGGGAAGGAAGTTACTACACCACAATGATAAACATCTCTTATTGCATTCCTGGACATGAAGCTAATCTGTTGCTGAACACTGGGGATACATTAAACACAACATGACTTGAAAAACACTGTTTTCAAAGCTGAAAAAAAAAAAAGGAGGGGAGCAAATTCTGGCAGATCCTGTAAGACTTTAAAATTTATCATGACATGCAACTTTCTGCATGTTCTTCAGGGGAAAGGTAACAGTAAAAACATTTCAAACTTTGTCCAAGCTACCTCTGTGTTTTGAGCCTTTTTAACTTTGCTGATGCAGAAGCTGTAAAAAGTCGTAATTTCTTCTGGGAACATGTGCCTGCTTCATGTTGACACTAGCAGATAAAAACAGCTGTGAGCTGTACTGATAGCTATTTTCAGAATGGATGGAGTCAGGCATAGTGATATTAATTCATGAGACCTGGAAAGGGAGGCAGCATAATTAGCCCAAATGAAATATGAGAAATCCTTCATGTAAGAAGGCTGGACAGTGTCTTGTAAGGAAAAGCTAACCCATGCACCTTCTCCAAGTGAGGTAAGATCAACAATTCTGTCTGGAATCCCAGCTCTCTGACATCACCAGCTCTTTAAATCATAGTGAGCTGAGAGAAAGGAAAATGCTGGCAATGCTTTGATGACATCCCTGAATATGGCGTCCTCTTGTAACTTGCCTTCCCTACCGGATACAGAGGGCAAGACTCATTCCTTTTTAAAAGGAAGAATGCAACCTTGCTATCCATGTTCTACATTTTTGCTTTTTCCCAGAGCTGTCATATACAACTAGCCCTGCTTGATGTGTTACTGAAACAAACTTCCAAGTAGAGGTTCAGTAGTAGTTAGCATAAAGGCTGAAACTTCAAGACAAGGCCTCAAGCTCCTTCCTCACATTTCTCCTACTTCCTGTTCTCTTTTAGACTAGCAATGCCTGATTATGGCTCTGTACCTCCTAGTCAGAATTTGGGAACACACAGAAGTAAAAGGTCCTGAAGGATGAAGGGTAACTGAACATGGCTGACTCGAGGTTTTAGATACTGTTTCCGAAGAGTTTTTATTTCATAATTATACTCTATTGCTTGTTGCAGTGACATCTACATGTGCCAGTTCAGAAATCGAAATCCCACATCATGGTTGGTGCTGTCTCATCGTATTGAATGAGTTTCTGCTCCAAATACAGTTTTAGTTACAAATGAAAGAAGCAAGCAGAGGTTTGGTGATAGTAGCATGCAAACACTAGCATTCTCATGCATTTCTTCACTTATGCTTTGCTATCAGTAAATGCTGCAGCAGCTGCAGCAAGAATGAAGGAGGTAGGTAGGAAGGTAAACCCAAAGGGAAAAGTACTCCTGACATACTGCTGCTTCTGAAGCCTCAGAAACAGAAAAGTAGTTTGGCACAGCTGATGTTAACCCAAGAGGCTGATGTTCATTGCTGTGTTCTGTCTCCATTTGCTTTATTGGGAAGGGCAATAGGATGGACGTGGCAGGGAGCCAAGAACTAATTCCCAATCCTAAAACCAGTTTTACATTAGCCTCAGCAGCCCTGAGAGCAGCCTGATGGCGCTAACTCCTCAAGGGCTGTAATCACAGGGGTAGTTAGAATGGAGGTACTGTCTAACTCTCTCTCACATTCCTCCCCAGACAGCAAATGTCAAAACATAGGGCCAACTGTGCTGACTCTGTGTCCACTAAGTGTCTCTGGCATGTGGTAAATTTGTGAGTTTTGATGTTTTCAAAATATACAGCTGGAGCAGAGATGTGGTTTGTACATCATTTAAAGAGGCCTACGTATCTTTTGTGCTGACAGATATTGGGCCTAAGGAATTCAAACTTGTCTACCCATCTATGTTGACAAATTTCCTAAATTTTCTATGGATGCCTCTATTTTTATATCCACCTTTCACATTCTGCTTTACTCCAAGGTTGAATACTGAAAAACTGTTCTGTAGCCTTCTGTGTATTCCAGAGGCATGCTCTTTAATCTGCAGAAGCAACAAATGACGCAATACATTTTCTCTGAGGCCATCCCCAGAAAGCTGGAACAATGATAGAGTCATCTCTTCAGTCTGGATCTGTACAGCATTTAGCACTATATAGAGGTTCCCTCAGTCCCATTCATGCAAATTAATAAACTGTAGGAGAGCTAAAAAAGATGTAGGATACATTCCATGCAGTCTCTACACAGAAAATATATATTGTATTTAATGAGGTTTTCTGCATCTACCCAGCAAACCTAACAGAATGTCACAGAATAGTTGAAAGTTTCTATCAGGCATGAATTTTTCTGTGCATCTGTGACTATGTTCTGCTTCCGCAGTATCACTGTAAATTAACTCCTCAAAAGATAAGTACAGGCAGAGCAAACAAGCAGTGTAACAGATAGAAAAACCAGTCCAGTACCTTCTTTCATCAGCACTTTCAGGGATACTGTGGAAAATCAGCATCTCATAACATCATCCACTATCAGTCTAAAAAGGAATCTCCAAACAAGCTTGCTGAGAGCAAAATAACAAGGGGCTATGCAACTTAGATCCTTCAAACATCTTGGAAACTATTTGTCAGAAAACTGTTACAAATGTCATTGACGCTGAACATGTCAGCTTTTATGTTTGTCACTGCGGTGAAGTGGAACTCCCAGTGAGTTCCTGAAGATTAATGCTCTTCCTGGGACAAAGCAAGCTAACTGCTTGAACTACTGAACTCAGATGCCCAGAAAACAATAGCAACTTGTGCGCTCAAAAAGTGGTCAGGAAACAGGTGTGAACTGGGAATATCTGCAGATCTGTGATGGTCCAGAGAAAATAGTTCAGGAAAAAAAACCCAGATAGATTTCTAAGTTACCCACAAGGGAGACCCAGAAATCATACAAGACACCAAAAATTATTATTTTGGTACCATTTACAATCTTACAGGACATTGTCTTTACTCATTTAACACATACTGCTTCCCTGTTTCCTTTCCCATTATTGTTTACTGTCTTACATATTATAGAGGTCAATGTCTTGATGCTGTTTGTGCTGATAAATAAATTACAGTTCCTCTCTGATGAATCACACTGTACAGGGTAACAATGTTATGCCACACTTCAGCGATACACAGAGACAGTAAGAAAAACTGTAAGAGTCAAAACTGCCTGTGAGGCTGGAAGTCACTCCACATTATCCCTCTGGTTTCATGTTATCCTAACCTATTTAGCTGTACCAGGGGCTCCTTTCACCAAAGTAAAAGAAAAGCAGAACAGCACATATGATTATCTGGCTGAACTTACAGTTTAATAATGGAAACCTGAAGCTTTATTCTGTACCAGTGATATAGTATATATTCTATATTCTAATACTCTGCACAGAATATTCTATACCTACCATATTCTACGGCAGTGGTCTAGCGAAGCTGTCAGCTCTGCTCCCTCATGGCTGCCCAGCTGAGCTCAGGGAACCCTCTCTTACTTTCATATTCAGCTGTAACTTGAAAAGATATACCAAGGAGGCCATTCAGAAGGTTCACTAGTCAGGGCAGCAAAATGAAAAATCCTAACTACAAAACCATTTCCCAACTCTTTCCTTGGGGTCTACTTCCAAACCCCATATTCAAATCTAAAACAAGCCAATTCAGAGGGCAAAGCAACAAATTCCCTCATCTGCCCTTCCTGCCCAGGGAGCTGGAAGGAAAGGGGAACACCCTCCTGATAACCTCAGCCCCAGCTTCCCCTCTGAGCCCAGATCCACCAGGCCATCAGTAGGAATGGTAACTGCTTACTTGCCAGAACATCTTTAACTCAGCTGTAATATGACATAGAGCACACCAGCTATTGGCTGTAAAGCTACTGGCTCATGTCCTGTGCAGGAAAACAGATGCATGTACCTAGGATTTTTTTCTTAATTATTCACCTATCCCTACAAGTATCCTTACAAGCAAACCATTCTGGACAGGGGAGAAAGAGAAGACTTAATACTCTTCTTTCCTAAAAATGCAACCAGAGATGTTTACTCTAGAAAAATTAACATCCTTGCCTCAAACTGGAACTTAATACAGTAATTTTTATTTTAAAAATGAATTTGCATGATCAAGCTATGTCTTTGAAAGGAAACCTAATCCATATAAAATTAGGAAAAATGTGAAACATAATCTAAGAACTTTTTCCAAAACAAAGGCTAGATCAAAACAGATATTCTCCAGGACAGAAGGAGCCTGTGATGAATCAGTGGTGATCCGTGAAGCAGCTCAATTTGATTCACGATGAACATATAACAATAGTTTGCAATTCTAACACAAGGATGAGATAGCATTTTGCAAATTTTGACTAATCCATTTGAAAGTACTTAAAGACAACACAGGCATGTTACAAACTAGGGAGTTTTGGGTAGGTTTGTGGTTTTTGTTTTGTTTTTGGTTTTGTTTTTTTAAAATCAGCTTCCCCAATCTAAACAAGAAATCTCTGGAAGGGAACTTGGGAGATGTACTTTGCTGGCCCCAGTTTCATATGGCTAGCATGCCCTCTGCTTTGTTTACATTTCATATAAAAAATGCATTTGACAAGAAATTGAAGCTCTAACTGAAGAAAAAAGGGAAGAAGTGAGAGAACTGCTTAATTACAAGATCGAATGAAAAGTTAATTTATCTTGTTACATAGCCTTGAAGAAATTTCAGTATCATTACTATCTCAATTTACAGATATTATCTCAATATATGATCCAAACCAAACCATGAATAACCAAACAAAAAGTATTCCAAATAAAAGACCCTGAAAACAACTCAAGTTCTTACAGCTAAAATACAGAAGTGTCTCTAGAATTTGAGGTTTAATTTACAAGTCTATTACCATGCTATGAATTATTACATACGCCTCCTGAAAAGAGGATAGACCTGTTACACCCCTAGTGATAGGATTTAGAAGTATAGCAGATTAGTTAATCATTCAAATACAGACTTGTCATGAACTACACACAGAAGCAGCTAATCTAACACTGACATACCTTAAGAAAAATCTGTTCTGTGATTCACAGATGAACTATGATGCAACCCCAGCTGCTCTGCTCTCAATTCATAATAACAGTGTCACGTATACTGCACAGAAAGAAAGTCTAGTATCTTGTTCTACTGTTACTTTTTCAATTCACCGTCATCTATAATTGTAGTCTTGGAACAGCTGCAGGGCCCAAGAACAGGCAGATGATGCTTTGTTTATGATAGGCTTTCAAGGATTTACAACAATTTTGTCTTGTCTATCTGAGGAAACCAACTGGAATAGATATTTGAAAAGAACAGTACCCTACATAGACATTAAAATAACTCAGTTGTCTTATCCTAGGATTTGAAGGACAGGAAAAATGTCCAAGGAAGACACAGAGTAGGCTAACCAAGCATGAACAATTGGCAGCAAGGGGGCTAATAATTTTTTTGCTGTGTAGTTTTGCCCAACAGTTTTCACTTAAAGTCTTTTTCCCAGGAAGTCAGAATACACATACCTTATCTCCTCTTTAAGTGCCAGCAATTCACATTGCTTGTGTGATTTCTGAAAGCCTCCCTGTTTATAATTCTCAGCTTCCACAATGCAGTATTGATGTGGTTTGAATTAGACCTTCCTGAGAGCATTTAAAGCTCTTTGATGCAGAGCATGTCTTGCTGATTGTATTTGAAAGACATCTTGTAATTTCTCTAAGCAGCATAACTGCATTTTTGATTAATCCATTTGTTTATTGCAGTTTCAATCTATGCATGGAGTAACTGAACTAGGGAACAGAGTAAACAAAACCATATGCCTGTCAGGATTTAAAGGCACCACTGTGCTTAGCAAACGTACATTGCTTTCTTCATTTGTTTAGTATTTTAATAAATTGTTAACAACCGATCTTCTAAATCAAGCTAAATCAAGGCTCTGAAAAGAAATATTTCGCAAATTTGGATCCATTTTAGGTCCATCTCTGCCCATGTCTTACTTTCCAGATGTGTCACAGATGCTAGGTATGATATTCTAAGTTCCCCTCTTTCCTCAGTGAGAGACCTCTGAAGCTGGTGCTGGACATGTACAGCAGTCAGGTCACCATGAGAAGAGACACAGCCATCTCCACTCAGACCTTACTGCAGAGCCACATCCTTTTAACCAGCCCACTTGCTTTTGGTAGGGTGGTTCAATTCCTAGTCAGGCAACAATGCTGCCTGTCTGCAGCTGGTAACCTTATGCCAATATTATCCACTCCCCTTTCATTGTGATGTTTATCCTCTGCCATTGCTTGGAGAAGTAATCCACACTCCCTACAGGCTGAAGAAAAGAGATCCTAAATCATTACTGCCTGCTGGCAGTTTTTGAAGATGTTGCTTAGCATAGAACAAGATATAACAGTGAGCTTTGCACAGCACCAAATATCAATGACTGACAATGGAGAAAAAAGGCCATCTCATTATCATAATTTTCTTTGAATTTGACGTATGTCAGAACTTAAAGGGCTTCATTCCTAGAAGAATAAATCAAGTGACTTGTCTCACAGCAGATCCTGATTCTCTGCTGCTCTTCCTCTACAAAAACACAACCAAGCTCACAAGCACACTAGATACAGGGTTGCATGCAGCCCACTCTGCTAACTCCTTGTCTTGCTTGGGACAAAACATTGAGGAGGATATTATGGGGCTGAGCCAACACACAGCCAACAGTTTACTGTTATCAGGAATATGTACTTAAAACTATCAACCAGCACCAGGGAAAACTGCCTAGTCGAATGGCCACTTACTAAGGAGAGTAATATGAAATATACAACAGCAGTGAGGATTCAGTTCCCTGGTGTCACAGCTTTTTGTTTTATTTTTTAAAGTGCTTTTTACTTTTTTTTTTTTTTAAATAAGCTGCAAGGGAAGAGCTGCAACCAGGCACAACTTCTCTGAATACAGAGCACATGTCTGTGACCATGGTATGGTGGAAAGCGATGAGTGGGATGGTATAGCTTTCTGTTCAGGTCATCAGACCTTTGCTTTTTAATTAACCATTTGTTAAGAATGCTATTTTGTACTTTGACTCCATGCACCTTCAATCAGTAATAAAATCTTTCACTTGCCTTTAGCAAACAGACCTCAACCTTATATGGAATTTAAACAGCTCACAAAGAATGCAGTAAACCTCTTGCCCCTTCTCTGAAGCAACTGTTCTTTAAGTGCTTAGCAGAACGATGCTAGAGATCCTTTAAGAAATGCAGGAATTTCAAGCTCAAGCTACAGCCTGGTTTGTAATTAAAAAGGGGAAATTCAGTTCTACTGTCTAGGAATTTTTCTAAAAGTGTAATTTTTACAGTGGTCAATAAAACATGCTTTGAAATACTAAAAGCACATGACAATTTTAATCAGAGGTCCAGTACAGTGCAGTTTCATGGCCTAAATTTTAGCAGTACAAAGATGATCTTGAACATCCCTGGGTTAATTTGTTTCTGGGTTAATTTGTTTCTGGGAAATAGATTGTAGGCTTCCTACACAACCTGGATGCAGGATGCTGAATCTCACAGCAGCAATATCATGGGGCTGCTCACTCAGGGGACATTCCCAGGAAATCTGTGACCATAGGATTAATTTCTGCTAATAAATGGGGTCATCAGCAGACTAGACTTTTAGTGTTCACCTTTGGAAACGGTGGGGACTATCAAGAAAACAGGCAACCTAAGTGCAGGAGCTGGCTGCAGGCTGGTTGGGCCCAGCAGAAGGGCTTGGCAGGGGCAAGTACTGTCTGTTGCCAGGAAAGGGGATCCCATTTAAGACCTGTGACAAAAAGTTAGGGCAGACAACTTCCGTGCAGACATTAAGAGTTTTGACTATAAAAAGCTCAACCAACCAACCTTTTTTTTTTTTTTTTTTTTTTTTTTCTCTCTCCCTCCTGTATCAGTGAGCGCTTTTGCAATAAAGTGACCTTTCAGAGCTGGATTCATCAGTGCATTCATACAGAGACTCCAACTAACCCTGTATTCTCCCAGAATAAGTTCTGCCTCACCTTCACTGATAGAAGCAAGGTGTGGGGTAAGCAAGCCTGATTTAAACTAAATACTGAATCTCTTCAGCAGGCATCTCACAGCAGAGCTTGTTTGGACTGCTCATTCATAAGCAAACTAGGGGTACAAACACTCAAACTTTAGTTGCAAGATTGAAACTTCCATATCAAAACAGGATGAAGCTGGGGAGGAAAAGCCCTGTGCATTTATGCTTCAGAGCAAGAGAGGCACTGCCTGGCATGACTCTGTTAAAGGATACGTGTGGTTGAACTGTAGATACAAAATTTCTAAAAATGAAAGGAGGCATAGGAGAAGTCTTTATAAACTTGTGAGAAAAACATCTGCCTAAAGCCTCTTTTTTTTTTCAGATTTTTATCATAATTAGTCTTTCAAACTGAAAATCTCCTTGCACAGAGACAGCCTGCCTCTGAGGCACTGCTCTGCTTTTCACCACCTTGCAGTGATTGGTATGTAGCAAAATGCAGCGTGCTTGGCAGGTCTGTGGGAGGAGGAGGTCATTTTACTGAGGAGGACACACTTATTTCAGATATGGCATTCTCTAAAGCTCCAAGTTGTTTTGGATATGGGAGAAAAAACTTCACCTCTGTGCAACTGTTTGCCCTCCAGGTAGATATTGGCTAGGGAAAGGCTGCTCAAACAGTGGATGGAAGGAATAAACTCCAGGTTTTTCTGGCACTGTAAACCAGTTCTTTGGTTCTGCCTGCCTCTTGTTAAACAGGCATAGGCTTTTAGCACTCTGGCTTATACTCAGAGAGGCCACTCATACACGAAAGGAAAAGTAGAAGCTCTACAGAATTTGATTTGAAGGCTCTCCCAAAACAAACACTTTGTAAAGAACAAGATGCGGTGTAGAAAGCTACTTAGTATTGACTCAGGAATGGTTTTTCTCTCCTCTTGTCACATTCCAAGATAAGTGAAAGCACCCTGAGTGAGAGGGAGCAAAGCAAACTAGAAGACCCTAATCAGTCAACTCATTTGGAGAGTTCAGTAACAGAGGGCATGCAGAAATGCCCTCTTGTGAGGTCTGTGTAACATTAAATTTTGATCCTGTCAAAGCTCACCATCCACAGAAGTCCCAAAGCAGTGAAACATCTTAAACTAACACATCAACAACGGGCAGAGCTCCCAAACGCTATATGACACAAGAAGGAAGCGGGCAAATAAATGAGCAAAGAAGTGCACTATATCTAGTGTATGGATGGGCCAAAAAAAAGTCTTCTAAAGATTCTGACATTATCCCTCAAAACATAGTGTAATTGCACAAATTTTCAGACTTTTAAATCCTCAGACAAAAAGATCAATGTGGTTTGTGAGGGCACTTCTGTTCGAAGGTCAGCTCACGTGCCTGCTTCTCCCTGTCAGACATCTGTGTTGTCCAGTCAATCTGAACTCACTAGGGAAGCCTGCAATCTTGTTCTTCAGGACAGTGCTGCAAAGCAGAGGACGTGGAACTGCAACTCCCATTACCCTAGCTCTCTGCAGGATGGAATCTCCAGGCCAAAGAACATCCATAGCATGGCAAAGTACCTAAGCTCAGAAAACCTTGGCTGGCTGGGGACAAGGGAACGCAGCAAGCCTCCTGCCTCAAGACACCACAGCTCTAATGGGAGGCTGGCTGCCTCAACTCTAACTATCACTATCATGATAGTATCAATGTTTTCTTTTTGCAATTCTAAAATTGTAATTTTGAATTTCCTAGTACATACATTCAGAATCACAGTATGAGTGGTGTTAGAACCACCACTGTTAAGCCAAGTAAAATCATGAGACAGATATCCAGCCTGAAATTTGCTCCACCCAGCTAGATGACCTCTCATCGCCTCCTTATGAAAGGCCTGTTCCAATGCCTACTGAAATCTGTCAGTCTTGCTGTGGCTTTGAATGTTTCTTCAACATTTTGAAGCTCCCCAGGAAACCCGTATCAGTAATTTCTTAACAGAAATGGAAGCTGAGTGTAAGCCCCAAAACTCAAATCCAGTTTTTAGAAAAAACTCAGTGCTGGGAAACATTAAGAACTGGGGTATTTATTTGGGGTGTCTTTGGGACAGAATACGTTTGGCATAAGAAGAAAAGGTGGCTTGTGCTTGGCTGAAGTTTGCAGTTTGTTTAGGTGCAGCCCTAGTTTCAGAACTTTTCTATTCCCTCCTCAAAAAAGTAAATTAATGTATCAAACCCAGGGTAGCACTTCTAACAGAAATCACAGCTTCCACCGGAGGTGCTTCCACTCAACAATACATAGTGAAAATTCCATTTCTACCCACAAAGGCTACCAGTGCAAGCTGCTTCTCTGAATCCAAATCAAAGACACTGTTTATTTGGCATAAAGTCACTGCTGAGGTTGTTTTAATTCTTTAATACAACTTCATTTTACTTGGAGATGACAAATCCACTGTATGGTGAATTATACAATTTTAATGGTGTGAATTCCTTAGTGGGAGGAAGGCGTTAAATCCGTACTGGAACTGCTCTCCAAACCCAGCCCTTACTGAATGGAAAGGGCATACGTTCCAAATACAGTTAAAGCTCTTTACTAAAATGTTGAAAGTTAAACAATATGCATTTTCCTTCATTAAAACTCCTATCTTCCTACAGCTTTGATACAGCAACAAAGGAAGATAACAAGAGAACAAAAGGTGCCTTGAGTTTTTCCTCTTCTAGGCTTTCTCTTTCAGGAAACTAGGTACCTTCTGCCTTCAGAAAGCCACTCCTTTTCTTCCTTATGTAACTAATGTGTAATAATTAGAGACACCTGCCTCAGTAAGAGCCTGCAAAATGAACTGAACTATTACTCCCTCAACTAGATCAACACCTGTTAAGAGGGTGGAGAATTTCTCATAGCCATAACAAGACAGCCTGTTACAGCTTGTTATATGCTGATACAGGGACCATAATCAAAGAGCACTGAGTTTGGTTTTGGTGAGAATTTCGGCTATGGGACAAATTCTGCACTGCTCATTGCTGAAGTATGCTTATATCTTGGAAGTCTGAGGACAGCACAGGTCAGCAGCACCTCTCCAGCATTTGCAGTGAGTGTGCAAGAACTCACTAGAAGTAAACAGAACAAGTCACAGTGCAGGGAACAAAGTCCTCCCCACAGCAATTCAAAGCAAGGACCAATTCCAAGCTAGGTAGGGATTTGCAACAGAAGAGAACAATAAATATCCCATTTTCACAGGGTAAACTGGGCAGCAGTAAACAGCTCTGCCTCTCAGAGACAATCTCATATTTGCCTTTTACTTTTACCTTCCGCATTTTGCCAGTTTGATGTCTGCTTCCTTAAGGGCCTGTGTTTGCTCTACTGTGAATAACAGACGTTCAGCCAGGCAGAAGAGCAGCAGCTTTTCCTTCTTGCGGCAGATTCCTGTAGTAACTTTACTAAGCAGCGTGCTGCTGTTTCTTCATGCTCTTTATCCTGTTAAATTACACAAAAAAATAAAGTCAATCATGTATAGGATAACTTCGTAATGGCCTCAGTTCATCTTGTGCCCAGTTTGTAGAATAGGGATCTGCCAAGAGGTGGGCCTGGGCTTAGGAAAAACTCCATCATGCACTAATTTAGTAACTCAGCTCTACCCCAGTACCCCTAGAATTGTTAACAGCACCTGCCACCATGTACAAAAATCCCAGTGCAGCATTTTATAAATCAGAAACCTACCCTGATCCTGTCAGGCTGACGCACCTTAGCTGTTAAGGCCAAAACCAGCCCTGCTCAACAGCAGCCATTTTATGTGTGCAGCCTTCATAAAGTGAGCTGGAAGGACTTTCTCCCATTGCCTGACAGAGGCACCCCAAACGCTGGGCGTGGAGAGGGAGGAGACAGACCCGCCAGCTTGAAGAGCTCCCTCCAGAGCTGGGAACCGCAGAGCCGGTGGGTCGGCCGGCGCGGAGCCAGCCCCGCCGCCTCGGGGCCTCGCCACAGCCTGCCGCGGAAGGGCCGCGCAGGCGGAGGTGGCGGAGAGGCGCGATGCCCTCCCGGCTGGGCAGCCTGCGGGGCCCGGTCTCCCTGGCCCCTGCCGGCAGCCACGCTGAGGGCGGCGGCGCGGAGGGGCGCCAGCGGGCGAGGGGGCGGTGGTGGTTTCTTCCCCCGGCCCCAAAAGGGCGGGAAAAGCACGGAATCCAGTCTCCAGGGTTACAAAAGGCCCAGCAAAGACTGTTTTTCACAAGAGGGAGAAAAAGTCTAGGAGAAGAGTTGAGAGACCTCTTCTAATTAAAGCTTGAAAAGAGGTGAGGGGAACGTGACTCTGCTGCTAAGCCCCCTCCCTCACACCAGCAGCAACAACTGTATTTGAGGAGCTCCAGAGGGCGGGTGGGTGCGCCATGCCTGCAGGCAGGCAGGCCTCATCACTGCCTGGCCTCATCACTGCCCGGCCTCAGGCCCCGACCTGAGCCTACCAGAAATGGCACTGGGCATATGTGTGCACCTTGGGCTGCACGGGCTGTGAGTAAAGGCCAAGCCATTTACATCCTGCCTGCATAGTGGGGGATGCGGCTGACATTTGAACAGAAAGACCTGCATGCCAAAACCCACAAAGGAAAGGGCAGTGAAAGCGCAGATTCGCTCAGCAACATGTGGGTTGTATTATACAGTATCAGCCACAAAATCTTTCTAATGTGTACAGATAAAGCGGACTATTGTGCTGTTGTAAAGATCAGAGCTCAGTGGCACAGGGAGATTATGAAATGGCCCCACAGGCTTTGACTTCACTCCAGCAACTCTCGCCACAGTCATTTGAAACATTACCAGCACCATCCAAGTGCCCTGCCTCCATGCCAGCACTCGCATCCCCCACAGCATGGAGGGCAGAAGAGGAGACATGTCCCTGCACTTCAGCTTCTTCAGTATGTAATCCACCATAGTTTAGCACAAAAATGAAAGTTGACGGAGCAAAGATACCAACCTGTGCAAGTGAAGGGCTCAAGCACAGCCTGTTCCTTTCTGAGAGCTCTGTCATGAGGCCAGTAAGCTTTGGCAGATGGGCAGAGTGGAGAGCAGGAACAATCATGGCTTACAAGGGTTTAGTGAGGTGTGTCCTTAGCTTCCTTTAGTGAGATGAGTTGATGCTTGCCTGTCCAAGCCCCCAATCAGGTAGAATGCGCCAGGCCTTGGAAGGAGCAGAGCCCAGAACCCAGCTCACCTGGAGTTACCTCTGAGACATTTACCCGCAGGGAAATAAAAGCTGAGGTAAGATTTTGAATACCAGACATAGAAATCCCATGATTTGTTCTGTATAAACTTGAGGCAGTGGCTATCCGCTTAGCTTGCTTTCCTTTCTCTGCTCTGGAGTAACTTGACTGTGTTCATTTCCTCTGAGGTTGAATAAACCTCACTTTAAGGATCCTGAACTTTGTTTTGATCACATGTGACAGTTCAAAAAGTTGTGCTTAGATCACCTGCTTGTATCAGAGCAATATGACCCACAAGTTTATGTGCACCTAATTGGCTAGCTTATAAAGAGCAGTGATGGCTCTTCAGAGTTGGTAGAATAGTCATTGAAACAATATCAGGTATTTATCTGCTGCCCACTGTGCAAATCTGAGTAAAGACTAGTCTATAACGCCAGGACCAACAAAAAATAAAGCTTTCCTATAGTATATTAGGGTCACTAAAAACAGTATCTGTGCAGAAGATAATTGCTTTCTGGTATCTGTAGAATTACAAAATATAAATTCTGCAAATGTAGGGTAGGCTAGAATTTTAATGCCAAAATACAGAAATATTTTTCATTAAGTCCAATTTTACAAACAGTTGTGCCCAGACATGCCCACGAACAATTTACTGATTGAAGTAAGAGGTAGTGTGACTTAGTGTCTTAAAAAGTTGTTAGAGTATTATGTGAAAATAGAAATACACTCACATGTTTCTCAAAAGTGGCAAGCAAATATCTCTAAGTAGGTAAGGGCCTATCAGCCTTCCATGTTCTCTCTTTTAGTAGCCTCAAAAGCAGCACCACAGTGTGTTCAACCTTGCTCTGTGAAAACCATAGTCTAGTGCTACATATTTTTTCATCACCATAGCGTTGGTGCTCAGAGGCTCAGGTCCGAAGTTTGCACGGGGAGACAGGTCGGCATCGTTTTTAAAAACCCTTGGGTAGCTCTCTGTCTCGCAGAAGCGTACGGGCAGATCCAGCGAGACGCTGAACAACCTCTGGGAGGATCACAGGTTATGTGTGCGGCAGAGATAACGGACAAGGTGCCAGCAGATGGCACTCAAGAATGTACGCAGCACTCCTGGGCTCATCGAAGCTGCAGCCCCGCCGGCTGTGGGATGCAGTGCTACTTGCGTGCAGGCTCTAACAAGTCCAGTATGTTTCTAGACTAAACTCATGAAAAGTAAAAAATAAGTGCTTTCAGTGTTTCACATCTTTCATCGGGGATCTAATTCCTGTCTCCAGTTTAAGAAATCTTCGTATGTGTGCTGCATGTGACCAAAGCACTCTATAAAATAGCCTCTTTCTGGATTTAGATTAGGGCTGAGGTATTTTGCTGCATTACTGACAAGCAGAACCACTTCTTGGCTTTTTCTTTTTTTCTTTTTTTCTTTTTCTTTTCTTGCCTCTTCTTCGGGTTTTGGGTTGGGTTAAGGAAATGGAACTTGAATGGTTACCAGTTAAGAGCTCTTTTTTACAAGAAAGCTTTGGTCTCTAGCCCACTATTCTTTACTAAGGTCACTGCAGTATGCTACTCCTACTGGTCTTAGGAAATGAGTCAATCATCTGCTATAGCTTGATTTTAATTAACAACACTAGATAAATTCTGGTGGACAGAGCCTTACTACTGGAGTCTAGGAAATACTTGGAAGGAAAAATCAGGCTCTGCCTGTTTATGTTGCTGAGATTAGCCCTCCTCAGGTCTACCAGCTAACCTTCTACTTGCAAGAGCTAAAGATATGCAGGATAAAGTTACATCTTACTTAAAGTAAGATGTAACTTTATCTTCCTTCTAAGGAAGGGAGTCTTGTAACTCTGTAATTCATGAAGTTAGACTCAGTCTGCTGACAAGAACTTTCTTCTGTGATTTATACCGGGACTCTAGGGAATTAAGAGGGCTTTTTCTTCCTTCTGACACCATGACTGGCTTGAATATAGCCAACATTCTTACACTCTGGAGTTTTCAGAGTGCCTGAGTCATACTTTTTTGCCAATGTTTCTTTGGTCTAATATGGGCAGGTAAGAAAGAACTCTGTCAATGCCAAAAGCATTTTCCAGAACTCTCCCTGTAAGGCTTCAGACTGAATATTACAAGTCTGGGCTAAAGTCCAGCACACTGAATCCACAGAGGTTTCATGAGCTAAATGGAAGAATTAAACAAGATTTCTGCAGTTTCAAGTGTATCCATGGGACTGAATGTGGCATGGATCTGAAGCTCTTCGAAAGCATCAAATGCGATTTCCAGTATAAATACAGTTGTACAGTGGTTAATAACTTAGCATTTATATTGTGTCTACTGAAAGCTTGGTATACAAGTTGACAGTATTTCTCTTTTGGTCTCAAAAAATGGTTTAAATTGGTAATACCATTTCAAAATATTTTTGTGGTTTATTTTGTGGGGGTTTTGTTTGTTTAATAACCCATAAAAGTAGGGCTTAATTAGAAGCTAACATTTGTATACTGATCTGTTCTTCTCTGAGAAAGCCAAAGAAGTGAGCTCTGCACACAGGCATGCATGCAAACATGCAGCAGCCCTGGCTTCCAGCCCATTTTGTGACATGTGCCTGCACAAAAAAATTTATTGCCAGTTTCCACAGATTTCACACGCCACTCATGAATATCTTAGTTATTTGGGTTTAATAAGCACAGCTCCAGTTGGGATGCACTTGTGGGTGGCTTTTCATCCACACTGTGCAGCTGTCCTGATTGAGGGAACAGTTGTTCAAAACAAGGTACTGAACTAATTAACATAAAATAAAAATACATAGTTGAGAATGACAGATCTACTTAGGCTAATAGGTAAGATAGTGGCCTGGAAACATGTGGACTGAGATTCAACTCCAAATCCAGCTTTCTGATTACTTTCTGACTTTTAGCAGGTCCTGGTGTTTCTGAGTTTTCTTTTCCCCATCTTAGTTTTAGCTGGTAGTTCTAGTTAAACCAAATGGATTTACCAGGGGTATTCAAAAAGCTTTTAAGCTCTTGTCTTAGCATTGGATTGTGCAGTACATGCACTTATATTATGCATTATGGCTCTTGATGTGTGGCTCCAAGGCCCTTACAGTCAGAGAGTTAAACAGCTTTTGTCCTGAAGACCTGACCTCTCTTGGAGACAGCTGATCCCTGTGGAGCCTCTAGGACCACTGGAATGCTAACACCAGTTTTGATTCAGTGTTGCACAGATATATTAGAAAGGAAGTTTGGGGCCTCTGTAATTGTTAATTAGTTTTGTCTCCACTACTTCTGCAGTCTTGACCTGATTTTTCTCTTACAGTGAGGGGATTGGTTGAAGGAAAGGCAGTAGGTGAAACAGGAAATGAAGTGGGGAAGTAAAGAAAAACGCCAGAAAAGAGTGGAATCTCAGTTGGCAGATGAAGACAGGAAATACTAGATAGACACCGAAACATAGATATACTCTGGCCATAAAAATGGACATAAGGACAGCAGTGAGAGCTTATGGGACTCAGGTGTAGAATGTATCTATACTAAAAGTCAGAAGCAAGTAAGGTTAGGGTTGAAGCTAAGCACTTCAGGGCCATCATGGAATCTGAGAAAAGACCAGACAGAAGAGGGGATGGTATGAGATACAACCAGCACAGCTAGAGATACCAACTGGGCCAGTTATGAGGCATGGAGAATAAAGCTGCAGCAGTAGGAGGCAAGCAGAGAGGACTGGATGATGCTCCTGAAAGGGCAACCATCTCTTAGAATGTGTAACAATGATGATTGTTGCCATTAAAGGAATAAAAGCAGCATTCAGATAAAGAGCATAGAAGTTCAGCAAAAGCCTCCTGAAAAAGAACAAAAGGTTTTGTAAGTCATATTGGATCCTGTAGAAGAGGAACAATACAGAGAAATGGGATGCAAGTACTATACCAGCAGGAAAGGAGACCTGCAAGATAACTCTCATGCACATTTTCCCCAAATGCAATTCCCTTGCGTAGTCGGTAATCACATGTAGACTATGGATTGATCTTTAAGTATTTAGCCAAAATGTCACTTAAGGCAAATGGTAGCTTGACTGGAACTCATAGTGGAGAGGAGGGGTCCAACACTTGATTCAGAAACTGATTGTCTCTGGTCTAAATTTGAAACAGGCTCATTCTTTCCTAAGGTAGAAAAAGAAACCCAAGTCTTTCACGATGTTTGCTTGAGGTAGAGTTTTGCCCTTGTTTGTATTTTACTTCCCTTCTGATCAGAAGTAGCTCCTGTTAAAATGCCTTAATAACATGGGGAAGGTCTTGATTCTGATCTCACAAGCTGTTTCATGCCAGGATGATTTTGCAGACTTCAGCTTAATTACTTCCAATTGTGCTTGGATAAATGATTTTAGAATAGGCCCAGGTCCATGACTTCACAATTCTCTGGGATCCTGAAGATGCAGGTTTTTTATAATTGACACAGGCATGTGCAGAAGTTGGAGCATCCCTGGAGATCACTCTCACTTCAAAACAACTGTTGTGGTGGAAAAAGAGTTTACAAACAACTGCGGTTCATCCCACCTGTGTGTTCTCCCCTCTGAATGTTAAAAGGGTGCCTGCCTACATTAAAGCTGCTGTTGTCTGCATACATAATTCAGTGTTTATTTTAACACAAGTGAAACGGCTATCACAAATGGCAACTCACACTATCATCAAAGTGAGAGAATGGCAAACATAAGCACATAAGGAAACAGCATCCTTTGATGGAATTCAGTCTTAACAAGACAGCCAAGAGTTGCACAGCCCTCCATCTTGCCTTTAGGACACCAGTGTGAGTGACAGGTCTTGGCAGGCAGCTTCTGTAGAGAGGCAGAAGCATCAGACTGAGCTCACAGCTGCAGTCAGTCCTGGCAGATACGATTTCATGGCCATACTTGGGATTTCTCACTGGGTCGAGGTTCTGGCTGATCTCTCAAGCTGAATAAGGAAGTGTGAGTGAACGCTGTTTCAAGTTGCCCTCCTCATATTGGGGGTATTTGAAATCTCATTCTAGACAATGACATGACAAGTCAAAACTGTAGCAAAATACTGAGATGAAATTTTCATTTTGGCCACTTTCTTTCTCTTCATGTCTGAAACGACTTTTTTCAAGGTATTTCCCCATAGTAGTCTGAGTGGAAAAGCTGTAAATATCTGATCAAGTTAGATTACATCTGAAATTAAACCTGCTGCTGTGGAAAACTTAAAGGAAAGCAAGATTGCAGTCTTTTGTCATTAACCCCATTTATAAATTGCAGTCTCACACCTTCTCACATTTCCTTTCCCAATGTTAACTTCCCTTTTAAAGGACAATGAATGTGCTCCTGTTCATGTAACTAGGCAGTAATGACAAATATTAACTCACGTATGTCTAACATCCCAGTTAATGACTTTTATTTTTAACATGTTCCTTAACATGGAAATACTTTTATTTCTTCTGAAGTTTCATCTGGTATTCCTGTGATAGGCTTTAAACTTGGCGTTCATTTTTGTATGCAATGAATCCATTTAATTGGTATTTTTATGAGAGAATGAAGATACATAATACTGAACTACCCATCTCACTCCACACAAAGAGGTGGACATCTATACAATCTGCTGGTCACGTCAAGATGGAGTGCAAAGAAGCAAGCAGAACACATATTTCTCTACCAACCACATTATTTGAATTTAGGTTTCCTCAGCTTTGGGACTGGGAATGCTGCTACTCAGAACAGCTCCAGCTATCTATCCTTAGGCTTGCTGCAGCTCTTATTTTAAAGAACATGGGACAGTAGCTGTCAAATTTAGTTGACTATGAATCTACTGTAATATTTAGGAAGTAGTATTTATGGATATTAGCAGGTTTCAGTGAAATGGCACTGACTTTTGCTAGCTTGATATCCAACCCAATAAATCTAAAAGCATGACCGAGGGAAGCTATTTATATATGTACATATATATATATACACACACATATACATATATATGTGTGTGTATGTACTGATAGTCAAGTACAATTGTATCTATATTAGCAAGCAGAGTGGTGTAAAAGTAACAGATTTTTAGAGCAAATCATTTGGTACTAAGGGCCAGAGTTTGCCCTATATACACTTTTTTAATTCGGACTTTCTCTAGTCTTGTGTGAACTGAATGCCTATTTGTGGTCTGACCACATCTTCTTGTTTCATCTAAGGTACACAGTTCGTGTGCCTCAAGGCACCCAACAATACAAACTAAAGCACGGGAAGTGAGGTTAACAGAAATATTCGCATCAAAACTACAATCCTGATCTCAATTAAAATGCTAATGAAGGTACGTGTTATGTCCCACTGGTAGCGATAAGTGCAAGTGGGTGACGCAGTCAGTGCTGTATCGTTCTTCTGGTAACTGCAGAGAAACCTTCAGTGCCATTAGATGTCAATAATATCTTGTCTAAATCAGTAATTTCTCTTACATACATGCAGCCTGACTTTTCCCTTGTGTTTAAATGCTCTTTCAAGTTTTTTGCTTGCTAGTGCAGTTTTAAATCGTGTTTAACTTTCTTGTGGCACCTGAAGCTTGTAATACCACACCATAAATGCACCGTGCTGCCCATTGTCTGCAGAGCTGAGAAACTGTTTGCTTTCCAGTCTTTTTTATGAACAGTCTCTAAGTCATTAGTTAACTTGGTCTATTTCTATTCTCCACTGGCCTGTAAATTACTAGAAGGGAAAATAAAATATGCTAAAATACCATGACATACTTCACTGATTTACTAGGGAATAAACAAAGGACAGATCTTGCCTTTTATAGATGCAAGCTTCTCTGTGCTGGAGTTGTATAATCTGCCTTTGCCAAAATTTAATTACACACAGTATTTGTGGGCCTTTGGAATCACAACCTCAGTTAACTTCCATCAAAAAAAAAAAAATATCTGTGTTTAAGTACCTCACCAGAAGAATTTTTCCATTATGGGTAGGCTGTCATAAAGGAATTGGCTGCAAAATAATATATTACCCATGAATACAGATGCTCTGCCTCCTCCCAAGAGATAGTATACATATCAGACTTTTCTGATCCG
The DNA here is from genome assembly GCF_965140245.1 of Athene noctua. NCBI lineage: Eukaryota > Metazoa > Chordata > Aves > Strigiformes > Strigidae > Athene > Athene noctua. Next base: position 19,312,700 of record NC_134049.1, on the reverse strand, counting down.
TTATAGCAAATACCTTGCTCCACCACTGCCAAGGACAGTAGGATAAATTCTGATGCCTAGGGTTATTTAGAAAAGAACAGTAAAATCACAGATCTCAAAAACTGCCTGAATGCTGCAACAAACAGGATCCACCACAGTAAGGAGTGGGAAGAGAGGGAGCATCTGAAGTTACTTACTCTGTAAGCTCAGGACACCACAAATGCAATGGTTTAGTTTTGTCAGCACTACTACCGAGCATCCTAATGCCATGTACTTAGGTAAACTTCAAACACCAGCATGCCTGGCATATATCAGAATGCCATAAACCCCTGTTTATTGATGCAATTACTTCCTAGAATATTTAAAAACAAAAAAAATAAAAGCAAAAAAATAACTGATTCAATCACCTTTTAGCTAAAGATACACATCAAAGAACAGATTATTCCTGCTGTACATAGCCACTTGGAATTAAGGGGATTTTTGTTCCATTTGGCAAATACTTTTCCCTTTTACCACCACTCTGCTTCAGATGCAGATAGAACTGAGGCTGTGGTTTAAATTCAGCTATCCAAGATTCCCAAGCACAACATAGACATTGCCAAAATCTTCAGCTGACCGAGTTTTCCAGGACAGACAGAGAAATTTTAGGAAATCTGAGTAGCTCTTTTTTCAAATGTTGCTTTCCCAGCTCCCAGTATAGTCATTTGGTGGCTATCACCAGCTACTGAAGAGGACTGAGGTTTGGCTGTTCAAGAGGCAAGTGGCAACAGTAAGCAGGATCTGGCAGACAGCAAGATGATGTAAGTTTTGGAGTGCTTCTTTCTGGCCACTGGAATGAGCTAGAGCATGGAGCTTTAATCAAAAGCCACTAGTCTGGAACTATTTTAAAGCTGCCTCGGCAGCTCACCTGGCAACAGCCTTACACATGTGCCTTATTATTGCAAAACACATTATCCTACTGTGCACCGATTGTGCCCACAAAATTATGGTGGTAACTGTTGGGTTTCTACTGCGAGGCAAAAGCACAACTGGAATGCTAGCTGTGGAAGTATTAATGAAAGACATGGATATACGCTGTCTGAGCTATCAAAAAACAATGATATAATTTATAGAATTCCAAGATATCCTTGAATCGGGAAGAATTTAGTTCTTAAAACTATAGTTTTAAGATATACAGGCTCCATTACTTAAAATGAGAATCCTGGCTGCATTGCTAGTAAAGCTGAACAACAGCTTTTAATACATATTTGACTTTCCAGATCACTCACATAATTTCACCCAGCCTTGTGTTTACTGGTTATAGGAATTTTACCCACTGAGAAGTTGCCTCCTGCCTTTGTTCACATCAATTCCAGTGGAGTTCAAGGATATTGGATTCTCATGCAGGATAGAAGCCAAACATTACAGGAACTTGTATAGCAACAGATGCTGGTGCAGATCGGATGATTAAGTAGCCCCAGGCTCTGTCTGGCCTATAGACATGAGCAAGGAAAAAGATGGCTTTGCAGATTGTTTGACATTTCTTTCAGGATAACACTGTGTTGCTGAGCTCATGGTTTATATTTACATGCCTGTTCCTGAGGTCAAACATCCCTACTTACCCAGGAATAGCCACTGACTTCTGACATTGGAAACTCAGTTTCAAGTCCCTGCACTACTGGAATCAGCCACTAATTTGAAGCAATGTCTCCCACATCTGAACTGACTGCTCTAACTGCAGTGCTATTGACTGTATCATTTAACTGTAACCCTGCAATGTAAAAGCAGTTGCTAAACACAGAGTCCCAACCTGGCAGGTGACAATGTGTGAGAAGGAGTGGGGCAACTGGAAGCTGATGATAAGCATAACTGTTATGAAACAGTGTCAGAGCAAACCAGCTGCCTGGGAGGAAAGTCTCTGTAGCTTTCGATACATTTCTGAAGGTATCAGCTGTGCTGAGAGAGGGGTACATTTTGTCAATGCAGGAGGGCCTGAGGTTTGAATGTTGAACTGTACCGCAAGTTTGCATAGTTATGTTTTCTCTGTTGTTGAAACTGCCTATCAAAGAAGTGGAAGTTACCAAAATTGACCACAGAATCATCTAGGTTGGAAAGGACCCTGGAGATCATCTAGTCCAATCAGTGGCCCTGCAGTTTTCCTCTGAACCCCATTAATAACATAGGGACTTGAGCATATTTCATCTTTGTATTTTCCAAAATCTGGTTTAAATTTTCCTTTTCTCTTTCAAAACAGGTCTGAAAGGACTGATTCAGTGGGTCAGATCTCCTGGGTGGCACGAACTAGCAAGACCTGTGTTAAGGTGATCCTAATGAAGCCATTTCAGTTAATACTGGTTGAATGTCTTGCCAAAAATCTTATCCTGAAATGGCCATTATTCCATTTTGGCACATTTGCACTCCTGTGCGCCTCCAGATGATTAATGTTGGTGTGAGGAGTTGGGGAAAGGAAGAAAGACCATCTGACTGCTTCCATTCAAAACTAGACATTCCTAACTTATTCATGTTTCCAAATCATCCATTCTTTCAGGGGTGGAGAATTTTGCTTGCTTTGGATTCTTAGCCTTGTGGTCCAGAACATACTATCTGAAAATTAAAAAGTAAGGAACCAGGAATGTCATGGCTTCTTGCTTGTTGGTACTGGGCTATGTAGATCTCCTAGTCCTGGCAGAAGACACATATATCTCATCAGAGGAAACAGACAATCAGTAGCCTATAACATTTACAACTAGCAGATTAGGTAGCTGTTGTCCCCAGTAGCACACACATCTGAAGCACTTGACACCAGTAAGTGCCAGACAAAGTAGGTTACTGAGCTGTGGATGATAGTCCTATCTCCAACAGCAATAACTGCTGTAACTTACCCAACACATTCCCATACCAATTAACATGTTAACTGTGCACACATTGCCTAAAGGATCCAGGGAATTTGACAAGGGATTAGTTTAGATAACTTAGTGTTATTTTTATCGTGATCAACCAGTGTTCTATCTTCCCTCTATAAAGATAGGCTTAACAGCATTGTCTGGTAGTGAGCAAGCTTCAGTGTGTTACTGTTGCCTCCAGGATAAATTTTTAAATCTTGGCAAGTAGAAATAGGGGCTTTCCTGAGTGACACTAATACAGCGGTCTGCTCCCTCACACTGACCTGGTAGACATCTAGTGTGCTGTACAAATGCTTCCAGTGTAGTTGCCTAGATAGAATAGCACTGGCCTGGGATGCCCTTTTCAATCCTGTTTACCTGCAATTATCTGTAGAGATAAAAGCATGAGTACAAATTAGAGGCAGAAACTCCTTCATAAAACATGGACAAACATTAAACAAAAAGGCAAGTCAACTCTCCAGCATGGTTCACTGGGATTCACCTTCTGCAGGAGAATTGTTTGGCGTTATTCCAAGTTAGATTCATATTCACATCCCCACAAAACTGTCTAGGAACCAGACCAGTGTAAGATCAAAGCGCCTCTCAGTCTTTAGTGCATTTAATCTTGCCATCTATCTCTGAGGTTTATGTGCAATTATCCCGTTTTACAGATGGGTTAGAAAGTGTAGAGGCTAAAAGACTTGACTACGGTCATACAGGAAGTCTGTAGGAGGATGAGGTATTGAACTGGCTAACTTCTCCTGGGTGAGACATCATCTCTGGTGTGGCACTGGAGATTTGCCTTTATCACTGCAGTGGACTCTGAAGGAAGACAAGGAGAATCCCTGCTGACAGCAAACGCATCTACATGAATACATAAAAGAAAGGAATGAAGGGAATTGTGTGGGAGGGTTTATAGCTTTGATCAGTCTGTTTATGGTACTGTGATAAGATGTTAGTAGAGAAAAGCAAATCTCTTTGGGAATGCAAAATCTTGGTTCAAGCTGTAGGATATTTACTGACTAAAAATAATAGCTGATGTTGTTTCAATGCCTTTGATTCTAACAGTTTGCATGCTAGAACTGCCGTGCTAGAAGTGATACTTCTGACTGCCAACACTTGAACAGCTCCATGCAGAGCAGTGTGCCACACCACTGTTGCTGAGGGAAGGAAATGTGGTGAGAATTAAGAATGCAATTATTCATTTTGGAATTTTGCCAGAATACAAAGAACAACACCCAGCTTCTTACAAAAATTAAACTCATTAGATCTTTAGTTACAAAATATGGAAAGATTAAAAATCCCTAGCACAATAAGCTTTTCATGCTTCAAGGCAAGGACTGGGGATTTTCTCAGAATGGAATAACTATTATCAAGATTCATTCAAGTTTATCAGTGGACTTTCAGAAGTGCTACCCTGTGACACCTCTAGGCTGAGATACAGCATATCCTGCAGTCAGAGGCACCACCCCTTTGTTTCTTGCAAAGAGAAGAATAGCCGAGTCTTACATGTGACGGGGACTCTGCTTCTATTCTCTTCCCCTTCAAAGCCTGTAGGCATGTCAGAGTCTCCTGGTAGAGCTCACGAAGCTGTGGAGCACATCCTGGAGCGTCCGTGTGAGACTGGGTAGCACAGGGCCAGAGAGACTGCTCACAGCTCTGCCTGCAACTCTGCCTTTGGTCTCGGAACTGAGGGTTTGAAATTGAAGACTTCAGCACTGGTGCACTACGTTACTGGAAACTTCCCAACGCTGCTGGCATTTCTATGTAAAGCAGCATAACCTGGTTTCAGATCTATCCATGTATCTGTCTAAATAACAAGGCAATATTACAGATGTCTGTTTCATTGAAGTGGCAGGTTAAAACTCATAGATGACCACAAAATGAACATTGCTATGAGATGACAGGATAACATGCACCACCTTTTCTATGGTTCAGTAAGAATTCCTTTTTCTATAGTCAGCCTTTCCCTGTGCCTGAAGAGACCACTCTACGTAGTCTTTTTTTAAGTTAAAGAAAACCAAATGACAAACACCAGCCCTTCAAACAGTGCTTTGATAAGCCCAATGCATCTTTTTATCTCGTCTTTAAGGGTGCAGAATCTTCTTGGAAAGCTACTCCCTAGCATTGGACTACATTGTCTACTCTTGGAAGTAGGAGGCTTTCAAAACTGCTCTGAGATAGAAAGGCAAAGAAAGTAATCAGTTACTTCAACTACATGGTTTTTATGAGGGCTAAAACTCTACAGGTGTAACACTGAAGCTACCAGTGCCACCTTGTAGTTTTGACTCAGCCAAGGGAAATCCTGTTGCAGAATGGGAGCAATGTTGAATTGCTGTTCTCCTTCCTTGTGAATCACAGATGACAGCACAGAACCCATCCCAAAAGAAGGAAGGGAGTCGACTGTGCTTACTTACAATCTCTAGTTCATTGAGAAATCACCAAAAGATTTCTTTGTCCTTCCTCTGAAACATGTGGAACTGACTGCTGTCGGAGGTGGGACACCAGCCCACATTGCAGAGACACCAGGCGTGATTGAGGTTGCAGCTCCAGAGGACTGAGAGGGGTTTCCATCCTAATGGGAGCATAGGCCCACACAGGGACTCCTTTCCCAGCGCTGTACCCTGGAGCAAGAGAATTGAGACATAACTCTTCATGGTCAGAATCTCTCCCATTCTTTCAGGAAAGCACTGTAGTTTTATCCACTTAGAAGTAGCCAGCTGGGTCCCCTAGGAACTGCAGCAACCAATAAATAGCAAACAGCTACTAGAAATGTGGCTGGTATGAATATTGGCAAGTAGACATTTATTTCTAAAGCTGAACATGACTTTTAAAGAGATAGCTCATGAAATTACTGAGGGAAATTACTTGGTCTATTAAGCACAAAAGAATCTATGAGATTTTCTTAGTCTCCAGTGTTATTTTCCATTAGATTTTAGGGGCAGATGAACAGATTTATGAGTACTCGCTACTTACTTTTCTCTGTCCTGTCTCTATCACTTACCCTTTTTAGCATGGAAAGCTTTAAGACTGCTAAAGTTAAATTCTGAATTTTCTCCTTTCTTATCGAGCATTTTAGGCCCACAATATGATGCTCTGTTTCCTAGCATACACCCTAATTTTCTCAGGGACTTGGTGATCCCAATGAATTGCTAAAAATATTTCTCAAAACTGTTCAATGTGATGTACTGCTGCTCCAGGCCTTCCCCTATGACAAGCTGCTCTTGTTGAATAACTCCCTCTTTTCTTTACACACTAAATTTACTTGGGAAGGAAGTCTAAATGCTTAAATCAATGATGGAAAAAATTGCAACACTTAAGAATACTTTAGCTGCACAAACTGCAAAGTATCTGTGGGCTCAGATAATTCAGACTACTATGCACTACTGTCATTTGGAGCAGCCCCTAAAAATGTTATGTATGCAAGCAAATATGATACAAAGGAGTTCAGAGCTGAAAACTGAGAGAACATACTTGTTACCTGGGTGGAAGAGAAGTGCACAGAGACTGACTTCAGTTGTTCTGAATATCTTTTCTTCTGTTTCTTCTTCAGAACAGTCAGCATCTCTTTAAAGCTGTTTGACAGCTCTGAAGATTGAAAGCAGAGCTTTCTAATGCACGTTTAGCAGAAGTCTGGGAATGCTAGCAGGATGCAGAAGCCTTCTCTACAACCAGACAGGGACTATGAAGAGAAGTGGCCAAATATGGTACTGCTTCAGCATCCCAAAATGCCTTTGCAGATACACGTGCCTGAGTAGCAGCAAGTTTTCGTCTCCACACAGAAGAACTGGATTATAACCAAGAACCTTTTCAATGCTGCGTTTTTTACTGCAAAAATTCCAAGTAGTTCCCTCCCACGGCTTTTTTTTTTCTTTTTTTTTTTTTTTAAATAAAGATAGTGGCTTGGAAAGTCCCAGCGTGATGGCTAGAGGAGGCTCCTTCAGCACTAGCGCAACTGAGCCCCTGCTAGAGGCTCCATCTGTTGTCACATGTGAAGGACCAAGTCTGCACAGCCCTGCTTTTGGAAGGGATTCACAGCTTGTGCAGAGCTCCCTGGTGCTGCAAGATGACAATTGCTGGCATCCAAGTTAGCAGTTGAAGGCCATTTGGAGTGGTCAGTGCTTCAGTGTGGGCACAGCAGATAAATTAAATAAGGACAGAAAAGGTGTATTGTGTGGGATCGCAGTCCCGATGATTCTAACAATGGAGAAAAGGGTTAGCAATTTCATTTTTGTGTACAAAATGGATCTCTGCCTGCTTTATCATAACAATTATTTGTACCTCAGAGAAGAATTATCCTAACAAGAAGGAATACATAGACTTGGTGTTAGCTTCTTCCATTTGTAGAGCTGGGTTGCTCACAGCAACATAGCATAAATTAGTCCTAAATGAGAGATTGGACAGAAGTAGTCATACGAAAAATACTTCCAAGGAAGACCTTCCCTCCTCTTTGTTACAGATAAAGCTGCAGGTCACTGGAACTGAGAGATTTTCTGTATTTTTTTTCCTTTTCATGATGAGAGCAGTTGATTCTGAGCCAAACAAAGTAAGAATGAGAAAATCTGTAACAGTTTAGTTTGAAGTTGGGGGAGGAGAAAAGGGAAGAAACTTTCTATTATTTCACTTCCTGGGTCTCATGCACCTGTGCAATACTGTTCTTAATAGATTTTATTTTTAAAAAAAGCTTTAAACAGAGCTGTCTGCAACAGTTTGAAAACTAAATGAAGAGGAATTATTTTGTTGACCATTCCTACAATACAGTTCAGTGTATTGTGCCAAAACAGGTGGTTTCCCCCAAATCCTACTTACCTTAGACTCCTGAAGAAGGATTCTTCTCTAATTTAAAACAAACAAACCAACCAGCCTTTTCCCAGGTTATAGAAAAAGTTCTCCACAGGTATGTGAAATAATTTGGTTTCCTGTGTCCCCATGTCTGATGGGTACTGGTTCTACTTCTTTTGCTTCTGTGGGTTTTAGAGGTGTGGTTAGAACTCTTTCCACAAGCAGGGAGCAGGAATGGTGCCTAGCTGTGCTGCTGCTAGGTTTGGGTAAGTGTTGTGCTGGATCTGAATTGTGGACTATTCCAAGTTATGGTTAAAGAAGGTGACGTTCATTGGTTGATGTACCACACCCAGATGTCTTTAGGGGATATAAATAAAGAGAAGCAAAGTAAGTTAAAGGTTAATCTAACAAGAGGCAAAAATAGCATTGAAGGTTATCCCATTTTTCAAATTATTATGTCAACATTTTTATTTAAGAACAGTTTAGAAGTGATGCCAGATGAACTCTTTGCCCAAGTTAACCCTAAATATCTCTCTCACTGAGAGAAATGAATACCATTATCTACACTCAATAAGAAAATGGAGGGAAAATTGCCAAGAGCCATGTAGCTCAGCTGTAAAGAAATTCAGCTCTCAGGCTTGAGGGCTATAGATCATTAATGGAAGTTTTGCACAATGAAATAGTGAAAGTACAATTTCTGCTTAGTGGTAGTGACAACAAGCATGGGGAAAGCTTGGCATACTAAGGCAGACGCATAAATTCCACCCAACTCTTTGTTCTTTTGTTTCCCAACATTTGTTGAATTCTTCCCACTTTCCATGGTTTATTTAAGAGCTCTTGCAGATGTTTTAGATTTCTTCTAATCACAGTTAAGCACTACTTACATTGTTTTTTTAAAAACAATATGCAATATATAATTTTGTATTAAGCTTTATTTTCCAAAGCCTATGTTCCCTTGCGCCTTTTGTTCTCATATGTTACCCATTATAAAAATGGGCTTGTTAACCAGAAATTATTCCACAAATATTTTCAAGCTTTGATCATTCTGTCTGTCTATAGACATTTCATCTATCTCTGTAGTACAAGGATCCTGTGTGGACTGCGGTCATTAGTGTATTTGCAGTTTCACACTTTGCCTGAAGAACAACTGTGGTACAGCTCAGCACTGTTTGCTGAAGAAGAGGTGAACAGTAGTTGTGTGGGATCAGGTGATGGGGCAAAGCAGCAGCTTTTCTAGGCATAGGACCAGGTGATGTCACAAGACACAAATGGGAGCTATCAGAAGCACTGCCTGTAGACGAACACTTGCTGCTTTCCAGTGCACATCCCTACAGCTGGACAGTGCAAATGGCATCTGTGGCTGTGAGTTAGCGACACGGGAGCATTGTACATCTCTGCACTCCCTGTCTAGGATGAAGGCCCTGACTTTGTACCCTGCTGTAGCTCAGATCTTGCTGTGAAGACTCTTTCAGACCACCCTCATGCCAGAGAGGTGCCAACAAATCAAAATAGCTTTGAGAGCAGGCCAGAAGCCTGGAGCAACATTAACAAAGCTAGTCTGGCTTGTGAGGCTGAGTTATACTGTGAGCAGCAGCTGGGAGAAAAATCCTCCAGAAATCCATCACAGGATGATGAAGTTTTCCTACTTTCTTCCTTGCTCCTTCCCTTCAGTCTCTCAACTACTTTCAAGCAAAGACAAGTAGTCCCCATCCAGAAACACCAATTAGGATTGATAGAGCTTTTCCCTTATGTTCAGTCCACAGGCAAGGAACAAACAGAAAATGAAAAACCAAAGCTTCACTCCAAATAACTTCCTGAAACAATCACTTCCTCATCAACTCACCTCTCCTGTGAGTGAAGAGAGAGTGTGAACAGATGAGTGTGAGCAGGAAATGCTTTCCATTTAAATACTCCCACAGGAATCAGGTGCAAAACCAGCAGAAGCGGGTCATTCATGCAGGCATACAGTCAGCACTAGGAAGCTCAGCTGAGCGAAGAGGAGCTTTGTAGAAAAGTTTGGTGAGAGCCTTCAGGCTCACAGTCAAATCATCACCAGAGTAAGTGGAAAGAGAGCCTAAAATTGAACAGCACAACATATTTGGGTTTCTAGTGTCAGCTGTTTTGTGCTATCAGTAAGTTGAATCTTGTCTGTCACGGCATTTGCCCAATAGGTAGGAGGTTTCTTTAAATTCTTTAAATCCCAGGATCTATTCCCTGGTGAAATGGTGCAATCCAATTGGAGAACAAAGCCATTGAATTGTCCTTTATGGTCTGGTTCACAATCCAGAGAAAGCAGATACCCTCAAAAGAAAGGACTCATATAGAGCACGTGCAGAGAACATACAGCACTTGCAAGAGAAGAGGCAGTACTGTTTTGCATGAAGTTTCAGCCATACCTATGCTCCAGGGTGCAGTTTGCATGTAGAGCGAGTGGCTGTGTAAGAGAAGTTTGCCTGACATATTCTGGAAGCAAATAGGATCAAGAAAACCTTGACATCAGTTTTTCTCCATTTAGCACATATGTTAAGAAAGGTACTAAACTGTAGGTAGAGGACTCTCCCTCAGCTATTTAACTCCATGGTTCCTGGAAGCAGCTGTTTCAAGTGCTGTTTATAGAGGGGGGGTGCTGCTAACTCATCCAAACAGTAGGCCTCCTGCAAACTTTTAAGAGGTCTCTGTTCATAGCGGGCATAATTTTCAAGACCTTGTTAAATGTTATTCTGGGCACTGGTCTATACCCTTGAGAAATTCCTTACTGAGCAGATTATAAGGGCAGCCAATGACCCAATAACCTTCATTTTCCTGGGATGATGCAATGGCCGATTCATGCTCAGGAAGTACAGCGGGCTGAGCAGAACATGAAATGAGCTGCTGAAATTCCCTACTCAGCATTTTGTTTCCATGCCATCAAGGGTAAGATTTCAAAGTGTAGAATGGTCCTTTAAGTTCTCTCTTTTATGAGGTCAGGCTAAACGCTTCCCTTTTATATATGAAGAGAGGGTGATCTTTGCCAGAGTCCACACTGGGTTTGCTCTTGTTTTGATTTCTGTTTTGGTTGAGAGCTCTGTGTAGCAGGAAATGCAGCTTTCAACAGCATTTTAGGCTTTGCTGGGAAGTGGCCCCTGCAAGAAACAGTGGGCTGCAGAAGCATCGAAGAGATTTAGCAGCAGCAGAGAGACTGCTGCAACCATGCTCTGTCTGCAGTCTCTGTCACTCAAATGCCCTTCCTTTCTACCCAGTCATCAGCTTCAAGACTCAATACGTGATTCTGGGCAGTGAATAACATGAATGAAGGAGTAAAGAAAAAAGCTCTGAAGAGCTGGCCAGGCTGTGAGAGAAGGGTGAAGATTTCAACCTAAACCTGACTATGAGGCAATGAAGGGCAGGTTATAAACATCCAGGATTGTGTGAGAGGAATCATGTAAGATATTATGTACCCCCATTTCAATCTTCTTGATTTAATCAACTACAGTTGACTTGAGAATAAAAAACAACTCCCAGCACAGTCTACAGAGATCTCCAGGAAAGCATCAGAAAGTATATTAAAACTGACAAACTGGATGAAAGCACCGCAAAATGTTCTCTATTGGTAGTACTTGGAAGAGCAGAGAAATTAACTGGCTGCACTAACGCACTTGTACATGGGTTGGATTGACTGCAGATGCAAGTAGGGACCTGAAGTCTGTACTAGAGAGAGTGCTTTTAAGACAGCAGCCAGCAGAAGTTGCTTAGACACTAACTCCAGCCATGTCAAGCCATAGCTGTATCTGACCGTACACTGTGTCTCACATGATGTATGCCTGAGATACACGTTACTGTGGAATACAGTCCTACTGGAAAAACACAGCATTGTGCTGGAACACAGTTCCCAGAAGGCTCAGATCAGTTTCCACAGACTGCAGTAATCTGGGCAATTGTTTAGACTAAATGGTTCAGGCTGATTAACCTGTAACCCTAGCACTGGGTTCCCATCACAAATTTCAGTAACACTTTGTAAGGGACAGAGGCAGAAGGGCCCTGAGGCCAAACTCTGACTGTGACCATATAAGCCTGTTTCTCATTCTTGATGTCAAAAGCGGAATGATTTCTACTCCCCTCTAGCCATACTTAAAAACTAGTCCAGAATTCACTTCCTGCCCAAACTCGGTCAGGACCAATACCTATCAATTCCTCTTATGCCAACACAGTGTTGTGAATCTAAATAGCTCCCTGTCTCCCAAATCTGCACTTACCCTCTTGCTGGTTTTATGCAGAAGTACCGTATCTGCTCTCACACTCTTAAGCTTAAACAAAATACTTCTCCCTTTGGCCTCCAGGACAGACTCTCCTTTCCTTTCAATTTCAGAATTTTTGCCCTTTGAAATGCTGTGCTTCCACAGCTCGAGATTTCTGATCACAAAAGAGTTTCTGTAGGGAAAAGAAAATCATCAGGGTATTCAGAACTTGCACCTAGAATTAGTTCTGCAGGAAGTAGCTTCTTTACTGAGCTCCCTGGGGCTCTGTGGAAGCAGTGGGGCTGAAGAACTGCCAAGTGGGTTTTGAGCAGACAGATGCCTTTTTCTTTGAAAATCTGAATGAAACAACAGGAACCGCTGCCGATGGAAGGGGCTGGACATGAAACCGGACAAATACCGCTAATGCTAATATTCCAGGGACCCTATAACACGTGTGGAAACAAAGCTGCAGCAGGACGCAAGATTTCTCCTTTGGGCTGCAACATTAAGAATAGTCTGTTCTTAGTCCAGTGGGAAACAAAATGAGAGGAATCTGATCCCAAATAGTGAACCAAAAAATGCCAGGCATTTTCTGGATGTCTGTGTTATTACAGGACCAGCCAGGGATGAGTTATTTGTCTTTGAGCTATACAGCTGCTAAAGTTCTAAGAAATGAAGTCATGGCTTTCAACTTGCCCCAGTTATAGCATGTATTTCTGTTTGAACTCTGAAGGTGGCCTGGACTCTCAGAAATGCACGGATGTCTCAAAAGCCACCACCTATTTGTCTGCAAGATCAAAAGGGACCAAAGCAACATCTGAGTTTACCTAATTTTAGACATGATTCTGTAATTCACCATCAGTAGTGTCACTGCAGGTCTAACTTACCCTTTCAACATTGCCATGTTTACTGGTGGGGAGCAACTACAGACAGTATAATCCGTGCTTGGAAGCAAATATCTGAAACGAGCCTCAAACAGTCTGCTCGCTGTCTCAATTTTTGTATTTTTAGAGTTTTGCTAGGAATTTGAAGGTAACCCAACAGTCACCTGTTACAGGAAAATCCAAGTATAGCCCCCCCCCAGTCCTTACCCTGTTTCCCTTTTGCAACACATTAGAGATGCAGCAATATCTTTTACTGTGTCTAGAAAAGGGTGGAAAGCTGTTATCTCATGTTTTGCTCACAGTGATTTTTTCTTTTCTCCAGCACAGGGTTTAGAGTTGCCTGCACCGTGGTGTTTGGCAGCCTCATTTCCAGTACACATTCACAGATATCCAAGGCTGTGCTGGCATCTCAATTCCACTGCAGTAACACCCACCAGATTTAGAGAGACCTCTGCAAATCCCAAAGCCCAAAGCCTGCCTTACAGTCCCAGAAGAAAGGAACAGGCAATTTCCTATTCTGTATCCAGCAGCTCTCCCTCCATTCAAAGGCAATGAGGGTATTAGGAACCATTCAGCATATTAAGCAGGGAGGAAGAAGGGTGTGAAACAACAAAATAAAAGGGAATACCAGTTATCTTCATCAGCGGACATTATGAATCTACTTATTATGAATCTACGTGGGGCCAAACAGTGTGAACTGTGCTGCTAGCAAATACTTTTGAAAAAGGACTGCAGGTTGAAGGTTCTATTTTTAGCGGGTGTTACCCTTCAGATCGGGAAGAAGATCTGAATAGGCTCTGACCTTTTCTGAGGTGGGTGCACTGGCACCCTGGCACAGCCTGTTTTGTTTTATAAAGCATTTAGTCTAGGAGATATTCAGCATATTTAGAGTTTTTACAGTTCTAAGAGAGGAATAGGACACCCTTAAAGAGAAATTCTTGCATCTATTGTCTTTTCAGATAATAAGATCTTGGACAAACTGAAATATGAGTGATCTGGTCATGTAATATAGAGCCACTCCCATGATTTGGAAGAGATCCAAGATGACTCCTGAACAGTTGAGAAACTAACCAGAAAATTCTCTCTGTGGCTTGAATTGTTGGGCTATAGGGTCTGGAAGCATCACAGGCACATCACAGCAGTGGTTTGGCTTGAGAATTACCCTAAATAGCCTTATTATCATCACCAAATGATAGAGGAAGGCAACTGGACTGCAAGCCAAGCATAAGAGAACGACCAATAAAGATGTTTTCCTGAGGTCATCTTTTTGAACTCTTCCCCCCCGCCCCCCCCCAGTTTTTGTATGTGAAATCTCAGTAACACAAAGTCCCAGATCAGAAGAGATCAGCAATATATATGAGAGATCAGCAAGAACAGCAACGTGTTCATACTGAAGTTCTCACTCACTTTCATTTTTCTGAAGCAAAAAGAAACATGCTCAGAGTTATGTTGGCACACATTTAGCTAAAATCACTACTGATTTCATGAAGCAAAAGTTCTGTCTAGGCTTGAAGAATATATCCAATTTGTTTCCTAACACTCTTCTGTTTGAAATCATAGCACAAATACTCCTACAATGTCTAGGTTGCTTGAACTCACTAATTTTCAAATCTGTTTGTGATTGTTCATATTTGTTGGCCATGCATATGAGGGGACAAATTCAGTTCCTGTACTGTAGTTTCATGAATTTAGGGACTGAGTATCCTACATTAATGACAGTTGATAAATACCACTGGAGGATTTAATCTTGATTTGCAGGAGATACTGTTCCTGATTTTGGTAATAAATCATTAAGACCCTTGTTTTCACCACAGATAGACACAATTGCACATACTGAAAGATACTGACTTTCAAGGAAAAAAGCCAACCATGAGCAGATGAAAGCAGGCAAAAGCAGATGCAGGCAAAATCAATAACCAAAAAGAGAAGAGAAATAAACATTCAGCAGAAATCTCCAGTGATTTCATGAGACAAAAGTTCAGTCTAGGCTTGAAGAATATACCCATTTTGTTTCCTAACATGCCTCCATCTCAGGTCATAACTCAAATATTCCCACAGTGACTGTATTGCTTCAACTCACTAAATTTTAATAACAACAAATAACAGTCTTTAAACTGTTAGCAAAGCAGTGTGCTTTCTCCCTCAGTAAAAGATAAAAAAAAAAAGTCTCAAGTATAAGTATTTGATATGCACTGGAGCTACTAGAAGTTTCACATCAACTTTGCCATGCATGCCATTTCTTTTTGTTTGGTTGTTTTTTTAAAATAGCTAACAACTTACACAGAAAAAGTAGAAGTAAACATAATCCTCAGACTGGATCTCAAGAAACTGTGCTAGCAATTTAGAAATACAGTGTCATTTCAACTCATTTATTGTTAAAAAGTGCAAACAAAAGATTAGTATTTAGAAGAGACAAAATAAGCATGCTTATATAGCTGAAGGCAAAGGGTAAGTAATTGCAGACAGACCAGAATCATTAGTGTGGCGTTCTTAATGTCTGAGTCTCACATAACTGCAGATGACTAAAGGCATCTCTGAGTAAACTTCAAAACTGGTTCTGTGGCTAAGTGTCACACTAAAGGCTTCAATGCCTCAGGATTTTCATCTTATTTTGCAGGAAGCTTTGGTAAAGCAGGAGGCTGATTTAAATAAGCTGCAAGATCTTTGTCCAAAGTATTAAAGCTGTCACTTCTCTTGTAGAAAAAGTCAGAGAAAAATGTTGCATTAAATCCTTACTTACTGGAAGAGAACTGAGGCTGGTGCATTAAGAGAAGTGGGTAAAACATAAGGCAAGGCCAAGGCACTGAGCAGGGTTTCTTGCAGATTAAATTCAACTCTGGAAGACAGAATGTTTGTCTAAAGCACTGGCAGCGGAAGATGGTTGTTCTTGGCACTAATCACAATCACTGTTTAAGTCCCTCTTCTGTACAGTTACCAAAAAAGAATGCATTTGATTTCTCTGGAACTGACAGAGTGCAAAAACATTAATGCAAAAATTAATGCAGACCCGTTCGTAACTAGATAGGAAAATAAATATTAATTCTTTCCAGGATATGGCTACTACTGGTCTGTCTAGTTCTTGGATCACAGGACCCTGAGCGGCTATTACATTCAGTACAACCTGCTCTGTGGATTTGAACAAACTATCTCCCTTCCTGCAACATGATTTTGCCATCTGTAAAATAAAGCGACTCATTTGTAGTGCTTTATGAACCACAAATAAGAAATGGTCTCTAAGAGCGGAATATTCTTATTAATACTTGAAACCCACTATGGTGATCCTGGGATGGATATGATGGAGAAGGTGGTTCTAACTATAGTAGCATGTAGTAAAGCGTATGGGCTGCACATTGTCTCTCTGAGTGTCTGAAACACTGTCATTTAGGAGATCCCTTAAGTGTGGGCTTAAGCCCATTTAGGTCAAGTTGAGGTAACAATATTGCAGCTAGAGTATGCAAGGATTTTTTTTTTTTTTTTAAAACACTGTAAGTATGTGCTATAGCATTTGATAAACTGGGGCATAAATACCTTTTCTGTTTCAGAAGCAAGGCTGATAAAAGTATTACCTTGTCGTAGTACATCCTTAATAAAATATTTATTGGAATTATATTGGAAAATGTACAAGACACTACAAACACGTATTTACAATACACTCACTGCCCCATAATCTGACCACTCTTTCCAAGATTTAATCAGGTCAATAGTTCAGTGAGTTATGTTCAAATAAATATTTTAATCAATAACTTAGAATATACAATGCAATTTGAATGCAAAGATCAACTATAATGCAGGAAGAAACCTCTATATTAACCTTTTTACTTGGTCAACTGCACCTTACAAATTACAAACAGCCACAAAGACAACTGATTCTGAACCATATTCAGAGAAGATGGAGCATAGTACAGGCAACTATTCTAAACCAAAAGGATTATACCAACGGCCTTGAAAGCACTGAATATTGTGGGATTGAAGATTCCAGCCAGTATTAAATTCAGCATTTTATGAGCAAGAACTGTATTAAGGAAATAGCCAGCAACCTTTTTGCACTGTCCTAATGCAATTATCTTTTCCACAGACTTCTAAATGCTTCTGAGACTGCTAAATTAACATTTGATTCAGTACCATGAATGAATTTTAATCCTCAAAAGTTCTGAACTTAATGTTCCATGTATATTTTTGATAAAGAGATTTTTACTTTATAGCAATACCAGTTATGAGTAAACATGCTAAAAGAAACCCTCTTCAGCTGGGATAAACCCTCACAGTGGACATTTTAGGATGCTAAGAAGGCACCAGCCCCTACTATACATTTTTAAGATTAAAAAAATATGTAAAGAAAATGACCAGTAGGGAAATAAAATCACATCTGTTATACAGGCTTTACATTATCCAAATCAGACATGGATAAACCCCATATACTAGTATTTCTCCTGCCACACTACACATAACTGACTGACCTGCACTGGCGGAAAACTTAGTGTATATATTGTTAAAAGATGGTTGAGGAAGAAAGAGTCCAGCTCAGAACAAAAGAGGAAGGGGGAAGGAAAGGAACTTGTAAAGAAAAATAAAGTCAAAAGGGACCCAAACATGTGAAACATTGTGAATTAGTTTTCAGGTCTGTAGGCATTACTGTACAAGCACAAAGAATTAACTTCTGTAGAGTCTCTAAACTAGTGCCTAGAGTGTTTTCAGTAGATTAAAATTGTGCTGCACTGAAAATAAGGACAGCAAACTTGCCAAATGCTTTTTTCTAGTAGTTTAAAATAACTATTTAAAAATATTTCAATAGATATTAAAAAATATTTTAGCCTAAACCATGCCTAGGGCCTCTACTGCCCCCATTTAAATACTCAGCTAACTAACCCTAAAAGAGGAGCTTCTGCAATCTTGTTTGTGTCATGGAGAGTACATGGAAGAAGACTACCATATAATCAGGGGCATGCCATACACATCTGGTGATGGATCCACTCCACCAGCACACGGAATGCCAGGAAGAGCCCCCTTTGACATGAACGCAGTTGTGCCAGAAGCAGCCCCTGCTGGTAGCAACATCAAACGAGTTGTAACGGATCAGTGTCACGATTTCTGGCATAGATATCATATGGAGAATTGAAGTAGCCTAACTGTATGTGTATGCACAGAGCTATACATGACATGGGAAAATGTTGAAAGAAACCGAAGTCGTAACATCTGTGTAAGTAAAACTAGCCTTCCCCCCCCAAAACACAACACCAAGCATCCAACACCCTTGAATAACTGGTGTTTGACTTTTGTATATATTTATGTGTGGTTAACATGCTTTATTTTAAGGATATTGAACAGTCACTGGCATATCGCAAAGGAAGGCTGCATAGTTTTGCCTATGTGGCAGAGCTTTAAATAGAACATTCTCACTGTCACCTGGGAATTCTGCCTTTTCCCAGCCTTGGAGATAGATACAGCTTTTGCTTAAGCAGCAAAGTGATCCTTCGCATGACAACCAGTGCAACACAAGTCACAGGTACCTACATGAGGGAAGGGCTTGTTGTTGTTGAAGACAAAAATAATTTACCTTACTTATTTTTATGGCCAGATAAATACTGTACATAATGGTGTGGAGGCATGACTATAAACTTCTCTGTGCTTTTCTTGGGGTTAAAACTTTAACAGGGAGGCAAGATGTTAAAATGAGAGTTCAACCCCCTAGAAACTCCAGCATAAAACTACAAAACTGTCTTGAACAGAAGGTTCTTCCACTGCAACAAAGTGTACTAATTTTAAACAGAAGTCTCTTCTGCTTTGTTATTTTTAAAAGGTTAAAAAAGTGACAAAATGGCACTTTTTGTACCTTGATAAATGACAGATAATAATCTTCAGGCAAAATGAATCATGTTGTCAGACATGACCTGTCATGGGGGTAATATTTCCATGCTCTAGGACACAGGGTTGCTTCAGCCTGCGCCTTGAACAGGGCCACGTCTAGTTTAGATTCATTCTCTTAAATTTCTCTGGCGCTGAAACATTACAGCCCAGAACTTTTCTGCAGTATCTGCTTTATGCAGCAGCTAAGCAGATTACAGGACCTGGCACAACCTTACCGTGCCTTCTGGAGACCGCTCTATAGCAGCGGGCTGGGAACAGCAACACACAAAGTTCAGCACTGTCCAGTCTGTTGACTCCAACTAGGAAGTATCAGATTCAGGGGCCTGATCTGATACGAGGCAGTTGACTCAGGGGATAATCTGCCAGAATTATTGAAACTACCAGCTATTGAAGACATGAATGCTGCTTGTGTTTCGCCTCAGTGCCAGGCCCTCCTGCCCAGCGCTGACTGCAGCAGCGTGAGCTGGGCACCGCACCCTGCGAGCCCTGAGCACTGTGAGGACAGGAGGATGGATGATGCTGCCTGGGCTGAAGTGCACCCGCGTGGCTCTGCCCAGTGCTGTGTGCACTTAGCAACCTCCGCTCACAGATCTCCACGTCACTCCCCACTGACCCACGCGCCGTGCCCAAGCACGGGTTCACATGTTAAAAGAAGAGCAGCTCACAAGCCAGATCCAGTCTGTGCCTCTGTCGACCTCTTAACTGATATATCCGACTTCACCGCAGGTACTATGGTCAGGCAAAACAGCAACTTGTAACAGACTTGTAACTTGTATGACCAAACAGTTTCTGCATTCAGCATCATAAACTTTGTGCCACAGACACTTGTTCCATTAACATGAACAACACGATAGGTGTGATGTATACTACTGTGAATATGGAAAAGTAGGTTTCTGGAATCATGACAGTTATCGGCAGGTAACTCTCTGTTAATCCTGATAGAGTATAAAGCACACACACAGAAAGTCCAAACTCAGAGATTAAAAAAAATGTAGGGACGATAAATGTAGTGACGGCACATGCCATACTCCTGGGGTGAGTATCTTATCAGTTTGGACTGCTTAAAAGCAAAACTGCTCATGAGCTAAACATACTTACATTGAGGAGGCTTCTGGACTATCCCTTCATTAGGAATTAAGTAATGAAGATGCAGAAAATCAAAAGGAAAGGGACAGATGAAACAAAGTCTAATGTTCAATTTTTGTTTTCAAAACTTTTCTTACTTTGAGGCTTCTGATGTAGAAATATTTAGACAAATGATAAAATGTTCAACTTTCTGAATAGCTGGGGAAACAACACTAGACTATTTGTACACAAACAACTTTGAGGCATTTTGCTTTTAATTTGCATACAATTCCTTAAAGTGAATTCCACATGAAGAAGGGTGAGATACAACAGAGCTCATTTCATTTCACAAATTAACAGAACAAAGTAAACATCTGTCCTTCTTATTAACTAGCTTTTGTCTCTTACTGCAACTTGTCACTCCCTGCTGCAAGTCTCCATGTCAGATAAATGCATGGACTAGTTCCAAACTCCACAGACATTCACATGTGGACTTCAGTGGTACTGCAAATTGTAACAGCAAAAAAAAATTGAAAGACTTTAGATGAGATTATAGTCTCTTAATGCTTCCAAATGAAGACCCAAAATTCACAGTAAAAAAAGACTTCAGTTCCTCAGCTCAGCTACTCATCTTACTGTGGTTCCTCTCTGGAGCACACAGCTAAGGAGAAAAAAGAACAGTACTTTCTGTCAAATGAGAGGGGGCATTAAATCAGATATAGAGAGGTCTCAAAATAACTGTGCTAAAATGGACTTCCCAAACAAATTTAGCTGGAACACAATTTGAGCATGCTCTTTCCTTCTACACGCTGATAAAGTTTTCTAGCTATACAATTTCCATACGTAGTTGCCTTTGACCGGTCTTTTGGCTTCTTTCAAACTGGCAAATACCATCCTGATCAAAATATATTACAACAGTTTATCCTACAATAAAATACTGGCATGGTGCTAAGGACAGCATATCTTTCTTCATGCTTTAATGAGACCAAATACGTTAAACATAGGTTGAAAGGGAAGCAGTAACAAATCTGTATCGCAGATCTTTCTGAAAAATTGATGGGAATGTGAGGCTATCCAGGTAAAAAAAATAAAGAGAGCCATAAGCTGCAAAGTTGTTGAACCTACCAGCACCAGCAGAAAATCCCTATCACAAGAGCGGTCTTTATTTAGGTCTTATAGCAATAAACACCAATTTAGCCTCCTGCCTAAAAATTTACAGGAAGCCTTTTTTTTGGTGTAGGAATTCTTAACATTGAGATTCTGTGACACTGCTCACAGAGCTGCATGAAAAAAAGGTCAAATCAGTTGTGCTGAAGTGGAAAATTACAGAACTTGGAATTGCATGTCTCTGATAGTAAGGGTTTGCATATGCACAGAAGCCTACACATCACTTCTGTTGGTGCTAGTGATTCCATTTGGGATTTTCCAATTTTTCTCTCCTGATTGTGGATTCTCCAGCAACTCTACTGAGTCTGAAATGTGTCAGTACCAGAGAAGAGACTCTAACAATAAAAATCTTTGTACACTTTAATATTTATTAATTCTCTAGTAATTTTTTGCTATATATTTAACACTAGTGTGACAAAATTCCTGGTAATTATATCTCATGCAGGTAACTTAAATGAGGAGTTAGCACTATCTAAACTGGTAAACCCACAACTAGCAGGGTTACTGTTGAGTCTACAAGACAAGTATTTCTGCAACAATGACAACTAGGTGGGTATGTGTGTAACGTAACAGGCTCAGCTGAATGTACCTGGCAGGTATCTAAATGGCAGCACAGCCTTCAGAAGGACTGGAGTGGCAACATCCTTTGACCTAAATAGACTTGACATTATTGTTTAAGAGGGCTTGACTGGAGTTGGAGGCATGTTGGAAATTGTTATGAGAGATGGTGTTTCTGTAGCTAGTCAAATAGTTAAGCTTTTTTTAGTTAAAGTTTCTGTGATTTGTGTTCTTTCTTTGATAGGGTAAAATGTGTTACTCTACCCATACTGCTACTGTTTAGGTCACAACAGAGATACTGAGAGCATACTGTACCTTACTGCAGCTGAAGACAAAGACAGCTGACAGATTGCTGCTATTCCTTCTCTGCAATTCCTTGGGGAGTACACTTTTGTCAATACCAACTATGAAAAGAAACTCCCTAGAGTCCAGATTTTTAAAAAATATATTACAGGAAAAGTGTACTTGTAAATCACTTCTCCTACAATACCCACAGGTTTCAAAACAAAATAATTATAAATGAAATTATTAAAAGAATAACAAGAGTTGTGATAGTCTTTTGTTGTACTGGGCATTTCCCTTTTTTAACTAACATACATTCTAACAGAAATCCCACAGTACAAACCAGAAAACTTCAATTAAAAAACAAAATGCAAACTATTCAGTCCAATGTTAGAGCATGTGTATGTGTGTATAATACTGTAAAAGTAGTCACACATTAGAGGTATATAATTGAAACAGCATTTTCCTTCATGAACCTGCTATTATTGAGGCAGTGACAAGGTTTCAATTTCTTTGTTTTCTGAGCTCTTTACAGAATGGCGATTGCCACATTTTGTAAACCTAAATACTGTACAAGCAGGAGCTTGTTTGTATCAGGTAAGGAGTAATACTACTAGTGCAAACTGGTGCAGAGACAATTCCTCCAGTTTTGGGGTGAACCAGCTATATAACACTGAGAGAGGACAGGCATCTTCTTCAAACCCACACTCATGCGTGTTTCTCTACTCAGACATACATCCTTCTCCACCTTGGTCTTCTTTTTACAAGGGTAGTTGGGGGAGAACCACCAGCTCATGCGATATTTATCATATGAAAGATTTCTTGACTGTTTTCCTATTGATATTATGAATGTTTTATAACAAGTCAAGGAACGATAAATACCTCAAGCATCAGGAAAGTGACAATAATACTGACTTAGTATCTTTAGTAAAAAGTAAAATATTCTCTCCTGAGATATAAGTCAAGGAAGGAACAGGAATGATGAACCTAACACTGTACCATTATTTGATCATCATGCACCTCAGCTGACCAGATGAGAAAGAACAAGTGTTTATTGCCCTCTGCTCATCCAACGCTATGACAGGCAGTTTATTTAGGCAAGTGCTTGGCATACCAGAATGTTGTCAGAGCAGTTCTCACTGTACTGTCCCCCTTTAGCTTATTTCTTTGAAAGAAAAGGAAAAAAAAAAAAAAAAGAAGAAAAAAAAGAAAAAAAAAGAAAATCTCAGCAGGTTAACCCTCATCTTCTCTTAGCTCTGTGGGTAGAAATTTATATTGTTGTTGGCGGATCTGAGCCAGTTTTTTCCTTGCCTCTTCCAGCTCTCTTTCCTTCTTCAGCATTTCTTCTTGGGCAGCAATAATCTAGAAAACAGAAGCATGAATTATGACAGCAAGGAATACTGTCTGTAAAACAGGTTCCAGGACTATGCCATTGGGAACAGTACTGTATTCCCACTTGTTTCTTAAAGAGTTTTACCATACATCCATGATGGATTTTATAGTGCTGTGCTCCCCTAACATTCATCAGGGTGAGGGGTTAGCACATGTAGAATAAGCACCATGTCTTAACAAAGTTTGAGTGACCGTCAAATTGAACACTCATTACTGCAGGTACCCACAGTATTTTCCTGCAACTCAAAATGCCAAAGGAAAAAGGACAGTACTACAAATATGCAGAAATGATAAATATCAGTATCTTTTAAGTAGTGACCACAGTATATATTGTTTCTCATTTGTAACGGTGAATACAAATGTTGGTACAACCTCAAAGATTTGGAATATATTTTTAAACGTTGTTATTATTTCCCCTTATTTATTACGGTCGCAGTAACAAAATGTCATCAGTTCGTATCTCTCACTCTCTATTTCTTTTGATTAGATACACACAAACTAGTGTTCCATTAAGATTTGGGAATATTTAAAGCACATAAGAGAAGTTTGAAAAGAACCATTAACTTAATCAGCACAAAAATAAAATATATTGGACAACGGTAACTGTTATTATGGTAAATGCTCAATGAAGAAGTGTAGACATCTTACAGCATTATCACTTTGCTGTTAGGTCAGTGGCTACCTAACAGTGCGGCACCAAGTAATTTATCATAGATTTCTACATAGATTTGTCCAGCCTGCAATGCAGCAGATGGACATCGTAACATTATGATACATTCCTGTGATAGTTTTTCTCTGCTTTACTTCTTGCGTGATTGTACCAACCTGAGCAATGCCACCCACAAACTTTGTTTTGACCACAACATCATCATCCTCTGCTTTCCCAAATGCTGCTTTTTGGGCTGCTCTGACAAGATTGTCTGATGCTCGCTTGACAGCATTTCCTGCAGCCTTTGAAAAAGACAAAAGCAATTTATTAATAACAAAGATGCATAACTAACAAGGATTCATCTGAGCATCAAAACTAAAACGTCTTTGCTTGCCTACACAGAATAAGTGTGTTTTGGTTTGGTTTTCCCAGTGAAGCAAGTTAATCTTTCAAAATCAGTGGTACAATTCCTTTATTTAAGAAGTTGGCAAAGTCACAAATGAGATTTTTTTTTGCTACAGTTTGAAATAAAACAGTGGATGAAATTGCAACTTATGTTATGCACAATACTGATCAGATATTTTTTTTAGGAATAAGTACAGAAAATGAAAGCTAGCGTATAAAGAAACATTTTAAGGCAATAGAGTTTTTAAATTAATGGACATTCATCAGGGCAAATTAGCCACTTACATAGCCATGATTGTCTCACATTTAAACTTTTATTTCCTTAAAAATTCTCAGATTTCTAAAGATAAACAAACACTTGTAATACCTATTTTGTTGTCTAAACTGAGTAGTGTCAGCAATTGTGCATCAAAAAGTAAAAGGTAACTAAGGTACCTGCATTCTAACACTGGCAGAGCTATCTCTGTTACACTAGAATACACAGTGGCAGTAGAGTCCACACTGCATGCTCAGTAATGACCGTGTCCACAGGCACTGGTTTAATGGATACAGAGGAGTATACCAGGGGAGTGGCTTTGGAATCTCCCACTGTGATCCCCATGGAGAAGAAGAGAAGAGTCCTTGTGGCAAACAAAATGAAAACCTCTCTTCTATGAATGCTAGAAGATGGAGCTGGCACCTTCTTTTTTAAGCACTGAGGTCTTGAAGACCACTGGCTAGGAAATACCCTGTGCAGACAGGTGATGGTAGTACAGAGGTCAGCATTGTAGGATCTGGCACTGAGTTTGCTGCAGTGTACTAAGTGTTGGTGAAAGTGGTGGAAAGCTGGCTCTGGGAGAAGAATGGTCCATGGTTTAATGGGTACTGCACATGGAGGTGTAAGTGAGATCTTTCCTGTACCACTGGTGGGCCTTTAAATTTGTGTGTCCCAGGTAAGTCTTATGTCTGATATTTTGTATTTCAAATTGGTTGATACACCAAAATTTGACCTATGCCTCCTTCTTGGCTCTTACTGGAATCCTCTTCCTTTCCATCTCTTATCTATTCATCAATGTCATGATAGAGGCAGGAAAAGAAACTTTTGGTCTGATGTGGATTTAGTGCTAAGAGAGGTCATGGTTACTCATTCTGAGGGACTGACTGGGGGACATAGCTATATGTTTTCTATCCATACAAATAGTGAAAGGTGGGCCCTCAGATGTATTTCATGTGCTTTAGCAAAGAGATAACTTTAGAGAGTGGGACCAAACACCATTCAAAGATATTTCCACCTCCTGAACAAGAGGAACACCTATATCACCTGTTACCATAGGTAAGTCTTTAGTCCACAGTGGAGTGCTATGGAGAGATATCTTATGTAATTGTGAAGAATTCACCTGAGATACCAGAAGCAATGTGTAATGAACACTCCTGCAATAACATAGACTGTTACTATGTTATAATTAAACATTAATTATACAAATAAACATTACTTTGTACCAGATACTCTCAAGAGCAACTGAATACTTCATGAAGAGAAGGATGTGAATGGTTAGGTCTTGCTAGAACCCCTGCATTGCAAAGGTGGCTATCCTGTGAATAACATTTGAGACCTGTGTGCTACAGGAGCGGATCTGCATGTCATTCAGCTATTGGTACTGTGTGGGTTTAAACCAGCAGAAGCAGGTTGGAACAGATGTAGGTACAGCTGTCCTAGCTTAATCTACTGCCCAAGAAGTGTTAATTAGACTCTGAAAGTTTACATGTGGTCAAGGAGGACTGGCTAAATTAAGAGGGGAAAACCACTAAGGATTACTAAACATACGGAATCTGCATCTGGCTTGGGAAGTTCCCAAGCTGAAAATGCTCAGAAGCCAAGAACATAGTAGAGAATAGTATCACACATGCTTACCCAGTTCTTACTTGCTTCTCTACGCATTTCCTAGTGGCCACTGCTGGAATCAGGATACACGTGGGGCTTAATGAACTTTTCATCTGATCCAGTAAGGCTGTTCTTGTATTAAACCCTAAACCCTAGTATCTAACAGCAAATCAGTGAACACCACCAGTAGACAACATTAATACTTTTACAATGTGCAGAAAAAGTGTAGGTATTTGCAGTGTTGTAACAGTCAGTGAGAGAGAACAGCAGAGCTCTCTGTCCCGTGGTTCCCGATGTCCCCAGAGGTCATGTCATGTGTGCTGAGAACACATTCCCACACAGGCTGCTGGCCAAGACAGCCCGCTCTGACGTGCTGGAGACACAGCGGCACTAGGAGGGGAAGCCACATGGACCAGCTCTGAACCCGCCTTCCACCTCCCCCCAGTCCTATTCCATATTTCCAGCTTCATCTCCCTTTCAACCTAACTCTCACCCCACCTGAAATGACCCAAGGACAAATAATTCGAAATTTGCTCTGCTCAGTCTGAAGTTCATCCAAAGAGAACAGAAACATTTCCATTTGTTTCATTAAGTTTTGGAACAGACTCTGTAGCAGTGCATTCCAAGTCTGCATTCATGGGAAATGCAGTTCAGATGTCTTCTCCCAGAGCATGCATTTGTTTGTGGGGTAGGAAAGAGAAAGCCAATACACTCAAACTCCTCAACCTAACCTATCAACTGAAGCTGTGTGAAAACATTTGTACTGGGGGTAAAGCCAGCTGAAAAGCCTCAGTAGTTCTGGCAAATCCACCAGTAAAAATATTTAGTAGACATCAACTCACTGGTTTTGCTATGATAAAGGACATTATTTCCAAGTGCAAACTGCTTTTCCCTTCATTTTTCATTTTGGAACTAACATGAAGCTTGATAAAGTGGCAAAGTTCAACTTCAATCCATGCTTGGGCGCGTTTCCTTCACATTCCTTTCCAACTATTCACATTTGTTATCTATTTAATAATAGTTGCCTATAGTGACTGAGTGCCCTGAATTTCCTGGCAGAGCTCAGAAAACAGTCTCTAGTACTTTATTTTGTTCCTGTTTCTACTGTTTGGTCTGCATTTGAAATTCCTGCAGACCCATCCTGGCATTTGATGTTAAATTGCAGGTTGCATTACAGTCAGAACTTTCTTACAGTTACTTATACCTCCCCCACAGACCCTTAACAAAGTCAATCCATACAAATCCACTATAAAGCACTAAACCCATCTCATCCCTAGGTATAACACTGACATGCTGCTGATTTTTATAGAAACAAACACATTGTTCATACACTTACACATTTTTTCTTCCTGAATATTGTACCCATTTTTTATGCTTTGAAAAATCTGATGACATCAATTTCCTTGCTCAGACAGATACTTAGTTGTATGTATTTCTGTTGAACTTGATTCTACCTATCCATACATGTACTGTTATACTGCATGTCCATTAGTAGCATCCGTGTAAATAAGAGGAAAAGGGGAAATTTCACTATTGCCCAAGATACTCCACGTTGATGGCATGAAAAAAAAGGAGCTGAAATAGTTCCTACATTCCAGGCTAAGCCTGCAGGACAGGCTGTATGAGAAGGCTGTAGCCATTTTTAAAATGAACACCCTTCAACAAAATTCTGGAGACATTAGATTTTGCCCATCATAACAGAGTGTTAATTCAGTAATAGTTCAGAGAAGCTCAACATGAAGTGGGTGTGTAATGTAAAAGGGAACCAGTTTCCTACAGAAAAGTTAAATCAGACGATGTTGTATCAGCTTCTGTTCTTGTTTTTGTCTGACAATGATTCTCCATTTTAGAAATGTTCCTACAGTTACTGTAGGAATGTAACCTACAGTTACTGTCTCTTGACCTCAGAAACAAAGGAAAATTGGCCATAACCCAGGCTGGCACTTAGGTGAGTACTTTGCAGAACATATGCAATAATCTTGCAGAGGTCAGGAGGATACTCAAGTGCAACCAAATTAAGCGTGCTTACCTGTTTGCAAGCTCAGTGGGAGTCTAACTGAATGCAGAAATAATTGCAGAGAAACCAAGTATACTCAGTCACTATAAAAATGCATGTAGTAAACATTCTCAGCTCATGTATTCCTGTGGCTTATTATGAATATAAATCTATCAATATTGCACCTAAGCCAAGGCTTGGCACAGGCCAGTCAGCATTTACATCTCTAACATCTCTTAAAAAAGAATAAAACAAGCAGTGAAGTGAGCTTTATCTACTGCTGAATAATGACAAATGCAGTCACATCATCCTTGATGAATGAAAGTGCCCCAGAATCCCACAAGGAAGAAAAACTGAACAGGATTCTGAAAATTCAAGAAACTGCTCTTAAAATTTGGGGTTTGTTGATGCAGTGCTAAAGCAGGGTTTACATAGCACTACTATGGGTTTTCAGTAATTAAGAACACAAATACCTGTAGCCTCCTCATGGCTTCAGAGTCATGATCAGCCTTCACTTTGCAAGCCACAAGCAACTGTGCTGTAGAAGCTGCCACTTGCTTGGCAGATGAGATGAGCTTCTCCTCACTAGCATGGCCTTGTACTGAGGCATTAGCGGCTTCACAGAGATTGCTGGTTGCAGCTGCCACCATTCGGGCCTGGGAGACAGTAAAAAAAAGTCACTGTATATTCTCACATGATATTATTTCTTCAGAGAAGGTGCTAGTTTTCCTTAAGAGAAGTAGTTACTCACAGCAGAAATAAGTCCCTGAGACCACTGTCCATCATCAGCTGCATTTGCAGGGATTGCTCCAACCTGTAAAAACAGTTCAGAGATGGCTTACAATGAAACAGAAAATACAGCTGCTTCGTAATCCATGTAAAAAGGAGACAGTTGCACCTGTGACTGTGCCCGGCACATACAGGAGCAGAAAATTCAACTGAAAGTTAGTTGTGTGTTGTGCTTCCAGCATGCATCTGCCTGCTCATGTAGTGTCCAACTTCCTATGCTGCTTGAATCGCCCTGTCCATGAAACGTGTAGAAGTCCCAGAGTAATGACTGTTGCAGCCAAGACTTTGGCCTAAGCACCAGCTGAAGCAGTAGTTACTATCTCCTGGCTTTTAAAACAACTTATTTCTGTCTCCACAATACATTTGGATTTAAATAATTCCTGAATCTCTTCTGATTCTGGCACTATGGGAAGGTACAAACCAGAAAGCTCCATAGGGAAGATCTTTAACTGTCTTCTTGCCTAATAATGGCATTTGAGGAAAGCAGGTCCATCAGCTGAAGCGTTCATGGCATCAGCAGTACGGTAACAACCAGGAGACAGTTTTCTTTGCAGGTCAGATGAAAGTAATGAAACAGAATTCTACAGTTGATTGCCAGCCCAGTCTGGGAGTTTTTGCAAGAGAAGCTGGAAGATGTGAAGTGTAAACATGGTTCAGAAAAGTGTAAACATGGTCCAGAAACTTACTGTATTTTAAACAGGGGAACAGGGATTCATGCATAATGAAGATCCCAGAGATTGGAATTGAATCTTTATGTGAAGCATCAACATAAACAGAAGATGTGTTCTCTCATAGCTGTGATGACACTTCTGTATAACTGAGAAATCAGTTATAGAAAAGAATACTCTAGGTCCCCGAATTCTTTAGGTTTCAAGGTTTTTTTCCCTCATCATCCCCAGAAAATGTATTTTAAGTAGACCACAGATGTAGGACTGTAGTTAGTGGTATCTGAATTCTGTGTGTGTGCGTCCATGTGTGAGTGAATGGGGGGGGGGGGGGGGGGGGGGTGTGATGTGAAAGAAGATAGATCAGATCCAACTTCCTAGACTTCATCTATACTGCAGAAATGGAAATGGATGACTCGCATCAAATTAATGATTTTGTAACAATTCAACAGGGGAAAACAGTTTAGCTTAAAATTTCTTTAACAAACTCTTCAGCTACAATATAGCACCAATTTGGTCTGTAAGATACCTTCACAGTCTTTACCAAGCAATGCTGGAAATTCATTTGGGACAAGAACATCCCTGGTTTGCATTCATCTGTGCAATTGGGTAAGAATTTCCCACTGCGTCCATATGAAAGAAAATGGTCAGTGAGGAATCTAAGCCAACGGTCAGTACCATTTACTGTTCAGTACTGAAGCGATGGATGTGGAGCAGATCAAACTTGTCCTTCCTGCCTACATGCCAGCCATGCTCTTATGGGAGGAATCCCTACCATATGCCTCAGAAGTTTTCCTACAAAAGCAAAACATTTCCCCCAATATCAAGAACAAAATCTTCCCACCAAGCAGGTTGGAGCCATTCACTATGGTTGGTCATTTTAGAAGGCAGCTCCTTGTACTTCTGGCTGACCTAGAGATACAGGCTATCACAGCAGTCAAAGGATACCCTATAGCAACAATTACCTAAGCATCAGTAATTAGTAAAGAAAGAAGGAAAACAGGTTACGGCTTCATTATTTCAGAAGTATCTTAATGGCTTTATTTATTTGTGAAAAGTACAATGAGAGGATGTGCCACAAACAACTCTGAAGTTTGGTGTTTCATGAAATTTTGATTTGATTGGGATTCATTTTTTTCCTTAAAGACCACAGTATTATTTGCAGATCCTCCAAGCAGGCAAGAAACTATCAGTAAAACCCATTTGCTGCAAAAAGTCCTGATCTTTCCGCAAGTTACTATAGAAGGGTGATGGAAAAATTCAGCAAAGCAGGCTGAACAGATCTGCTAATATGGCACTGTATTCGACACGTGTGTTTCTGTTAGAACAGCAAGCTACAGCTTTCTTCAAACAGACAGATTAAAGTGGGTTTAGCAAGTATCTGAACTTGGCTGGAATAGGATGCAGGTGCTGTCAGCCTAAATCTGAATGACGCAAATAGAAATGTATCCGTGGGAACAAAGCAGCCCAAACTACCTGAGGGAGATTCAGGGCTGGTACCAGGATAGAAATACATTCTGTATTATTCTGTATAACTTTACAGTAGTGGATGCTGAGGGAAGTAAAGCAAGCTGTATGTCACAATGAGACTAAATAAGAACAGGTCTTATCCTATAAAAGCAGACTGCACATAATCTAAGTGAAGCAGGTAAGTCAAAATTTTCTTTTTTTTTTGGACTGTCTCCACAGCCAGATTTTAATGGGTATTAACAATGTATTATTTTATGGATTACTGGTAGGTTCCACGACTAGAGCTTATGGTGGGTCTTTTCAAACAGTTACATCACTATTGTTCTGAAACAAGTGCTTTGTGCTCTTGCTGAAACTCAAAGCACAAGCTCCTCAGGAATCCTAGCTGAAGTAGACTGCATAGCACTTCTGTTACAGGATCCATGACACAGCCTGCTCAGAATAAAGAGTTAGATGAAATTGGAAACCATAACTATACAACAACAATGATCCTATAACAAATTGTTCTCACAGGCAACATATCTGATGTTCAGATTTTAAGTTTCAAAGTATATTAACTGGGGAGAAAAAAAGTGATGGATATGAAATGGAATTATAAAAACCTCAATCCTGACCAGACTAACAGGACACCACATGTCAGAAGCACTCTGTCTACTGGTCCCAACAGTAATTACACGCACTTCCACCTGAATGTACTGAATTTGCATGCAGGCCTGTGCCCCCATTGAAGACAACAAAACATTGAGGGCACAATTAGGGAGGCTGTTTGCTATTCTTGGTCTGGTGTGGTGGTGCGCACTGTGACATTTGTTTTTGGATGTCCAAGCTGTCTTGTGGGACTGTACATTACTAGCTTGAATCACAGATCTTCATGAAATGAAAAAAACCACAAACACAAAAACTCCCCACAGCTGAAACATCTGAAGAGCCAAACACTCGATTACACTTGTGAGGTTTAAAAAAACCTAATTGTGTTTTGTTAAACAGAACCAGGCCTGGGCCATGTATTGTGATGAGCAATGAAAAGACTTAAATTTTCATTAGTCGTTTCCAAGCTCCTTTCCGACTTTTTAACAGAGAACAGTTAAGAGAGTAGATTCAATTTTGATGCTTTCCCCACCCCTACTGTTGCTACTTGTCCTGTTTACCCACCTTTCCCTGTGCCACCAGTTCTCTCTGGGCTGCTGAAGCTGACTTCACGAGGGCACTGGTAGCAGCTGCAATGGATTTAGCTGCTTCCAGGATCTGTTCTTCAAAATCCAGAGTCTCATCTGCTTGCTATAACCAAGAAAGAACAATGTCACACATTATTCACCTGAAAACAGTTGTACTTTCAAGAACGAGGACATAAAACAAAGTGAGACAAGAAGATTTTGGAACACATCAGTAAATTCAGTAAGACCTACAACATAATTTTCTGCAAAGGTGTTTCATGTGGACTAAAGCTGGGAGTCAACATAAATGAATTTAAATATTAAATGGCGCCCTTGCGGCTGCTCACCTGTGAAACTGAGTATCACGCAAGATACTTAAAGAATCACCTTTGACTTTCTGATACATTACCTCCACTAGGGCTACTCAAAACTAGATTCAGAAGAGTGCAGGCCTGAAAAGAAACTGTTGGTTTTCCGTATCAAGATTATCTTTGTAGTGCTGTAATACTGGCTTTCAGGACTGCTAAACTAGGCAGAGCATTTTCTAAATACTTAAAGACTTAAAGCATTAAAAAAGAACAGTGATAAATGTATATTATCTCATTCACCTGTACTAAGAAATGTAACGCAGATACCAAGGAAGTGAACAGCTTTTGTTAAGAGCTGTCATTTCACAGAGAGCAGCATTTTGAAGCAGTCCAGTTTAGTCATCTTGGAGCTATGAAGTTCCAAAGGTCTGTCTGGAACACTTCAGTCATCCAAACGTGTCTTTCAACAAGCATGTGCAAATAGAGAGTTCCTAATGAGGTTTCTTGCTATTTAAAATGCAAATCTATTGTTCCATAAAACAACTTCCCTGGCTTTCTAATAATTTAAACAAATACTGAAAACATTCATCCATTTAAGCACACTTGCTAGCTTCTGAACAGTTAACAAAATAGATAAACAGTTACTGTCATTTTAAACAGAACCAGGCCTGGGCCATGTATTCTGATTGTTTTTTATACAAAATAAATGAACAGAATGTATTTTGTTTGTGATCAAATCACAAGCCTACCAGAATCCAATGCAGTATGACCAGTAGGGCTAGTGGATACAATACCAGAACAGACCACCTTGCGAGAGATGAAGCTTTTGAAATACAGGTTTCTTCCAACTTATGCAACCACAGCATTCTTGTGTCAAATAACTAAACACCAGCTAAGTGGGCTTCAAGTTAGAAAACCAGGCACTTAATTTACAAGTCTAAGCACATCCATGTAAATTTAAGTCAGATTTAGTTCTCCTGTTACTGCCATCTGATGACATACTAGCCAATTATAAAATAATGGTGAATAATTACAAATTATTACAAAATGGCCCATCAAGCAGTGCTCAGTCCTACAGTACATAACTGCCACACAACTAAAACAAAGTCCAGGAGATGAAAACATAGCATCCATAGACACCAGGAAAAATGAATGATCTGAAAATAAAAAATGCGGTGTAGATTAAGTTGTTTGGCACTTTAAAGTTTTTCTTGTCCTTTAGGAAAAGACACTTTGAATAGGAAAAGTATTTATCTTGTCTTGCTTTTGGGCTAATCCCATCAACTGAAGCATATGTCTTTGTAATAAAAGTATAAGAGATTGCTTTGTAAAGTGAGCAAGTCATGTTCCAACGTGAATTTTTAGTGATGTAACATCATAACCATTATTATATCTAAGTGGTGATCACACTGGTCCTGAATTTATGCAACAGGCCTCAAGTCTTCTTTATAAAACTCTTACTTCAATCACGACATCATAAAACCAAAGTGACTAAATGGAATTCAGTATAGTCACTATCAGATTTCATCATTAAAATAGATGTATTGTTAACTTTGATTTAAGTTGACTAATGACTTAAAGTGAAATATCAACCAAAGTACCACTGGATGATAGCCAATTTAACAGACTGTTCCTGCGCTTTCACATTTGTCCAAGGCTCCCTGTTATAGTTTTAGAATTTTCATTTCTGACACAACAAAACATATTATGTCTATTATTCTTTACATGTCAGCATTGCCAGGAACTCAAACTTCAGCAAGGGAGCATTTCAGTATCTGCTTTTTTATTATAAAGGAGGTGTCGTTCTTTAGTAAAGTCTAAGAAAATGCCCATGGCCAGACTCTGATCTACCAGGCAGCTGTATATATGCCAAAACGGTATTCCATTTGCAAAAAAACAGCCCCCAAAAAGAGGCTGAAGAAAAGTAGTCGTTTGAATTCATTTCAACATAGTGAGTGGACTAAGTATTGCATATAAGTGCTAAGAAAAAATTATTTCTTTCAGAGGGAATGCAGAGAGATCAAATCTTGCATTACTGACAATGCTATTGTACAATGGCTGGATTAACTTTGACTGTGGAGCAGCAGGTAAAGCTCAGCAGGAAAACAGATAGCTAAACTTAGTATCTCATTATATAACAGATTTCTCCTTGGCATCCCCCCCCCCTATACCAAATGAATTTCTTTCCAATTACACTGAAATTTTGTGGGTGGGGAGAAGAAACCACACCCTGAGTTTCTCAAACTTTCAAATCCTACATTTCCTGTAATATCATAACTTCTTTTATTTCTGGAAAAAAAGAAGAAAGTTTTCCACTGACAGATGATCCCTTCTGTGGAGACATTATTTTTGAAGCTGCCTTACACAGGACTCAAACTGTGGAACTTCTGTTGAGTTTTCATCTTTTCTAATAAATCCTTGTTTTCTGGTCCTTCCCTGCAGTTTTCCCTTCAGCATTCTCAGGTATGACATCTAAGGGCTGGATACTCATATTTGAAATGGGGAAGTAGGCACAATGCTCAGTCAGCACTGTGGGTATGTTTAACTGCCTGTAGTCTCCGAAGAGCATTCCTCAGCAATAAGGACACGTAGCAGTCCAAGACTGAATACAGCGAAATGCCCTACAAGAGAAGTAATTCTTCTACCCATTCCCTTTATTAAAAGAGTGTGTCCTGAACTGTCTTAAATTCACACTCATCACAACATGTGTCAGCTCACAGCCTTCATAAACAACTTTAGGAGCAGTGATGTGACACATGGCAGAAAATTCTACCTTGTAAGATTTTAGTCACTTGAGAGGGCTACTTGGATTTCTTTACAAAACCAGACCTATGAGACAAGTGATTAGCTTCTCCTTCCTCAAGTAGCCCCCATGAAGATCAGCATCTCTTTTTCCACACGCTGAAACTAATAAACTGTTATTGATTACATACGAGTATAAATGGATTGGAAAATGAAGTCACCAGAACAGACAAACCAAAATTGTTAGTCTGTAGCATGAAATATACTGAAAATGTTGACTGTACCATTAAAAAAAAAAATAAAAAAATTGAGATGATTCTGTACTGTATTTTAACCAGCTTTATATAGAATCTTCATTATTGTGGGTAGCATAAATAAAGTTAGGGTTAATAGGAGAACAAATAAGCTCCCAATCTCATTGGCAAACAGTATAAAAAAATTACAGAAGACAAACCATTTTATTTTGAGGCAGCTCTCATCTTCTGTTTCATAAAAAGAAAATCATTATAGGTAAGTTACTGCACTGAGCCATTGAAAACATAATAACTGTTTCAGTGAAAGTCAGTTCTTGGCACAGGTGCTGCTCACCGTCATAAAAGGCCCTACACAACTTAAAAGTCCCTCCAAGATCAACTTTACTGATAAAGGAGCCCTTGATGTACATATTTTACATCAGATTAGATTAGGAGTCTGCAGGAAGTCTTCTAAACCTGCTTGTAAGTGAATGTACTCCTTCATATTGCCTTCTACTACGTTAAAACCCCCGGAGACAGGGCAGGACACTGTAGGAATATGTTTGATATATAGTTGGATTAAATAACAACCTAATATATCAAACATATCACACAGAGTCCTGCAGAAAAAGGCATCCAGGTTTGATTCATCTTGGGAAAAAAAAGGACAAACTGCTGAAAGCTAACAGCAGGGAACTCTTATTGACTACTAAAGACACTTGTTTGAAGGCATAATCCTGCACTGAAGCATGGAGAGCATACCAACAGAGTAGAGCAGGTACAGCAATGCTCTTTGCTGTTGCACCTCATCTACTGCACCTTTTTCCTTAGAAGTGTTCTTTTTCCAGTATTAATGAAGCACGCAGTTTTTATTAGACAAAATGTTTTTCTTCTTCAAAAAATTACTAATTTTGGGGGGTTGTTACTTTACAGACAGTGGCATATTTGCATAACAGGAAGAATATGTGGCTGCATTGCAAGACACTTGACCCTCCAAAAATGGAGAACAGAAAAAAAGAGTCCATATTCAGAAAAAACTTAGTTGTATTTAAAGGAAATAGAAAAAACTTGCTTAATAAACAATTAAGATCTCATTGCTTCCCAGATCATTCCCCACCTTGAACACTGCAACGAGAACACTGAACAGGTTTTGTGTTACAGGGAGGAGTAACAAGACCTACTTAGGAGTCCTCAAAGTTGGAAGAAGCTTGCAAGATACAAGCTCAGAAGACAGACAGGTATTAACAGGGTATCAAGGGGGCAGCGGACTAGCGGACTAAGCATTTTAGGAGCACATTCACCAGTAGCCAAATGACCACGATTTAAAGCAAATGCAATATGTATCATACAATAAAACATGGGCAGCAGTTAGCAGATCAGTGTCCTACTAGCAATTGTTCTCTGGGATGATTCCCAGTAGTGGAAAATGAAGACCTCTCACTATTGGTATCAGTTTAAGACATCAAGGGGGTGTGATAGGTGCAAAAATATGAAAACAAGGAAAAGAAGAACTAAAAAAATCCAGAAGTATTAATAAATTAAGATAGTGGAACAAATGAGAAAAAACCCTACCTTCAACTACTGACTTTTTTATTTAGAAATAACTGGAACACACAAAGATGAAAATTTCAAGCCTAAATCAAATGACTCCCACTCCCTGCCCCAATAACAGAAGCTTACCCAAAAATAGAGTCAGCCACCAATTAATAATGACGAAGATGATGATTTCCTGCAGGCAGATTATTCTAAAATTACCAACTAAGGACTTCTCTGCAAGTTCACTTGATGCTGATTACTGTTACCCAAAGCAGGATATATTGGTCTAGGTGGACCAGTGGTCTGTTCCGTTGTAGAAGACAGCTACTATTCCTGCGTTTCATAGACTAAGCATAAGAAAAATCAATTGCATTACCTAGTCTGGGCATTCACACTACAACACTATGTACGTCGTCAAAGACGAGCATCAGAAAAAGAGAGAGAGCCTGTTCAAAGCAGGAAATCCTATTCTGGGAGGATAAAAGCTACAAGTCTTCGGCAGAAAAAGTGGTATGTGAGCCACTCTGTGATCTTCCTAGTACCTTTGATGTGTATTACAATCTATATTGTGAAAGGGATCAAACTTCTAAAAAAGGGTATAAAAGCTGTTTAAATCCCAAATCAAATAAATAAATACTTGGGTGAGTTTCAGTTTCAGAAAATGACAAATAAACAGACCAATAAA
Source organism: Athene noctua (assembly GCF_965140245.1). Classification (NCBI taxonomy): domain Eukaryota; kingdom Metazoa; phylum Chordata; class Aves; order Strigiformes; family Strigidae; genus Athene; species Athene noctua. The sequence goes on along the minus strand of NC_134049.1, from coordinate 19,275,158 downwards.
TCACAGGCAGACTGGATACTCAAATTAACATGTTAAATGAGGAGCAGGTGTGAGATCTGTATTCACTGGGAAATTACAATGACCCTGGAGTGCCTTAGATGTTGGAAGGAAACTGCTCCACGGTTACTAGGCAACACACATATGCTATTGTGCAGTGATTGTATAGAAAAGGTGATGGAGGACTCTTCCTCTCCTCAGACTCAGCCTGTGTCCTCTGCCCTGTAGAATCTCATTATAAAGGACCATTTTTCTTTATAAACAAAATGGATGTACTTGTTAAAAAATGCAGGACAAAGAGCATTTCTTTTTCAAGAGCTAATTTATTCCCATCACTAAGCAGGGGGGTGGGGGTAGTCCTCAAAGAGTGAAGCTACCAAGAACTATTTCATGTGATGTTCCTGAATGACAAAATACCACCCTGCACCAAAAACAATCATCCAACACTGAATGTTCTTGAGGCCCTGCTTTTTAGAAAGACTTCTCATTAGCTTTACTTAGGAAACAGCTTTGCACCTACAAAGCAGCATAAACAGGGAAATAGATACACAGTCCTTTCCTGATGTCAATTACACAGCCAAAGAATGATTTTCATTTTAGAGAGATGCAATTCTAGGCAACATGGTAATTTCTTCCAAAACCTGCCTGTTATTCCATACTAGGCAAAAGGTAGCAATTCTCTGTGATCCAGTCTCGTGAGCTATGCATACAGTCATAAGTAACAGCAGTTTCATACCTTCCCTCTGTACCACACATGAAAATAGTTGGCTTAATTTTATAGAATATATTCAGAGACACATTTGAAATGACCTGGCAGCATGCAGCACCACTTGCTTTCATAATGAACTGCAATTTATTTTCCTTCAGGAAAATTAAATAGAAATGGTCATACCACATATCTGTTTTGATAGTGAGGCAGCTACTCTTTTAGCATGGCATAAAATGTTATGTTTTTATTTTAGAAAATCCTGAAGGTCTTTCGCATTCTGCTGAGTCCCTTCTGTGTTGCTGCTGCTTTCTCCTGCTATACTAAACACATTCAGATGAGAACAAAGGGTCTTCAGAGGAAAGCAAGTGAGAATGACTTTTCACATCAGTAAAATGTGTTTGGAAACAGAAAAGGAAATAATCAAGAGTAATGATACTGTAACTCTTAAAAGCATTTCTAACATTTGGCTTTACTTCCTTTGCTTGTTCATGGCTGGTGCTTGACTCACTCCCTGAAAAGCATCTTTTTACCCTCTTCCTTCAGGGGTAAGTCCCATCCAGTGCAGTGTTTAGTGGCACTGAGACTGATGCAAGGTTTGATTGTTTATACCATTATTGTGGACAGTAATAAAGTACACACCAATATATGGGCTATATGCATCTTCTGCTTTATTAACTTCAAAGAAACAATGGGGATGGACACTCACCTTTGGCTTGGCTCTTGGTTTCAGCTGCTCTAACTTCTTTGCTGCAGCCTCAATTGATGCTGCAGCCCCTAGTAGCTCTGTCTCCGCAATGACTGTTGGGTCTTCTGGATCCACCCACTCTGTCCCTGAAATTAATGGAGACGAAGACAATAACTTCGGTGCCACTGTGAGCTGCCATTCAAACAGGGTGATTTACAATCACACTTCAAGTGTCAAATACAGAATGGACATTGTAGAAAGCTGATTTTAGTACCATAATGGCATAAACCCACTGTAATTTATGCCACTGAGAGCAAAATGAAAGTCAGGGGGAAAAAAAGTCTTTATCAGGATTATTCTGTTATGAAAATAACTTGAGAATTGTGTAAGCAAAGCAGCTTCAAAAAGCAATACTGTCCATACTGGGAACAAAACTACTGTCACTCAACTTCCATTTATCAGAGCTCTCACTAAGATAGTTTCTAACTTGACCAAGTTGTAAGGTACGTTGAATCTGACAGAATGGTAAAGGGGGCATGCTATAGACAACAGATAATCATCCACAGCACACAGAATCTTTGTTGGCAGTGGTTAGAGACAAAGCTAGTACTGACTGAAGAAAGCATGCTTTTGGCAATGTGTTTCTAACAGCAATGTAGAGGAGCCCAAAGCAGTTTCTGTAACATATCCAAAAGGTCAACTTTTTTTTTTTTTTTTTTTGGTTAAGTTTTTGGCATTTCTCTTGGCTCAAGGAAATTTTGTAGGTCCACAAAACGAATACTTAGCTGAAGGTGATCTCAGATTTTTAGAAGTTTTCAGTGCATTTTTATTTTCAATTTCGTAACTTTATTCTCTGGATGACAAGACGCAGAAAGCATCCCTGTTCTGGACTGAGGGAAGCAATGAAAGAGCCAAAAGGATAATCAGATGGAGAAAGAAAAGGAAACCAGAAAAAACTCTTCTAAGTTCATAACTACTAAGGGCAAGGGGAAAAGTGGCGTCACAGATGGAAACAGAAAAGGATGGGAAGCAGTGTACAGCAGGCAAAGGAAGACTAAGCTAGAATGAAAAAAACAAAGAAAAAAATCTCTTAAAGCTTTGTTAAACTTATTGAAACTGGATCAGAAAATCTGAGTGAACCTAATATTCAAACATCAACCGAAACATTAATTTTTATTAAGGAAGAAAAACTGGGGAGAAGGATAGTGGCACCTTGCATGAGGAATAGCAGAACCCATGTCTGATTCATCAAACATCAAAGGAAATAACCTTGAATGCTTATGGGTCAGCATTGCACCAGCTAAAGAATGAGGCAGGTTTTGCTATGGATGACCAAATCACAGGAGAATACAAAATGACTGGCTCCTATTTATGATGTGCTGGGAGAAAGCTGAAGTACACGGTACTGTAATCCTAGTGAGCTACATTTCATGCTGCTAATCCCTATACAGTATGTATATATGTATTTTATATCAAATATTAAAACATTACCAAACACAATTTCTTAGCTCAAATGGTGTACAAGATGAAAGAATTCTGTATTAAACTTTAATATTGGCAAATAAACAGAGAAAAAAAATCTTTGTGATACAGGTAGCATGTATAAACACAGTCAAAACCAAACTTGTAAAATGTGGCAGTTCTTCTTCAAAGAAAAACATTCCACAAAGGTAAAAACTTTTACATGCTAAATTGGTTAGGAGACAGAATTTTATCATGTATCTGTACATGAAAATTAAGAATGAAAATTGGGAATGCTTAAAAAAACATTTTACTTTCTGCAAAAAAGCTTCTAAAGTGAATTTAAAAAAATTCCCTACAGGCAGTAAGTGAAAAAAGAAAAAGTAAATTTTTATTTTAATGAATTAAAATAAATTAAATTTAAAGTATTTTATTTTTTAAATTAGGTCATTAATTTTTAAATTAATGAATTAAATTAAAATGCAAAAACTACTGGAAATTAATAAATATCTCCAAAGATGAGGACAATAAAATTATTTTTAAAAAAGCATTTAGGGAATAGAAAAATTCTGATATTGGCTTGGTTTGTTAGCAAATGAAAATGGAAATTTTGAAACATAAGAAAGAGTGAAAAAAAGGCTGAAGAATTCAATAAATTTACCTGAAACGGGGAAAAAGCATAATGTAGATCATTGTTACACGAAACAGAGTAACTATATTAAGACATAGAGGAAAAAATAATCCTTAGAAAAATAATAAGGTATTCCCATATATGTAACGTGTTTAGTCAGGACTCTTTTCCAAGGAATGTGGACTGATAAAAGCAGGAAACAACTGAGGAAAATCCACAGTTTATATTACACAGAATATCAGAAAAATGAGTATAGTGTTCTCTGGCCTAGCTTAGGAAAGAATGATGGATCAAATATGAATTTACTAGAAGCTTTTGTTGGGGAGGCAGAGGGCAGAATTAAAAAAAAAAAGTAATTACAGTGCTTTATTAAATATATATTTTAATGTAGCATTCTATTACCTATGAGATTAGAGTGCTCATATGCCCTTCTGATGGCTATGAAGATTCCTTTAGACTGAAGTTCCCAGTAAATCTGGTAATAGATGTGTTTCAGCAGTAGGGGTCTAATATTTAACACCACCACCCTTAGGTATTCATCTCATTTAAAATGTAGAATGTTAGAACTGTTACCCTAAGAGTTCATGAACACCACTGGATAAAAATTTTACTTAAGGAAGTATCTGAGAAAAATATGACTCATCTGTTTTAAGAACAGTGAACTTATGCTAAGCAATGCAATTCACTGCTTATTTGAGTGCTGAATTTATATTTGTTCACAAATTTTTCAATTCTAAGAGCACAAGAAATCATCCAGATCACAATTTTCATTGCTCATTAACATACCTTGTCAGGGCAGGACCCAGACAGAGGATGTAAGCACTGTAGGTCTAAAATTGACATCACTGCTAGAGGCTGAATATTAATTCAGTAAGATGATGGTATTCTCTTTTATTTGAAGTTGGAAAGCAACTGTCACTGCAAAGCAAAAGACTTATTTGACTGAACAAACATAAGTATAAGGAAAGGAACCAGCCTTCCAGTTACAATTCAGCCACCAGTTCAAGAGGAGCGATACTGTATTTTGTTTTCTGCTACTGTGGAAAGGCCACATGATTTACAGATGACCTATGACCCACCATAGGTAGTGGGAGAGGGTCAAAGAGACACGTTTTCTGTGCACAAGTGAATACCAGCTGAGAAATTAAAAGAATGGAAGTAGATGGCACTGAGACACCTAGAACATATTAAAAGGGATTTTGTTAGTTTCTGGGTTTGTTTTAAACTAAAAATATGACAGATCATCATCTCTGGAGTAAAAGGCACACTGTAGTGGTAGGCAGGCTGCCCAACTCACCTTTCATTGCTTCTGCCGACTGGATGAGCTCTGTAACAGCACCAGCAACCCGCTTAGAGAAAGAGGCCAACTGATGCTTTAGTTCTGGAGTTGGTTTTTGAAGGATCTAGAGAAAAAGATGAAATGTAATAATGCATATTCCAGAGAATTCTGGAACATTCCCAAGGTACACTAGTCAAAGATTTTTTTATACAGCAATCGGCTGAGAGAATACATGAGTCCAGTGAGAGAAATATAATTGTCAATGAACCACTAGGAGCAAAAGCTTACACTGCAATCTCCGATGAATACTGGGAAGTGGCACTGCCTTCCATTTCCACAGGAACTGAGAATTGTCTGGAAGTTCTCAGTACTAAAACTAGGACAGAATTCTCCAAAACAGAGGCACATGTGGGAGGAATATGCAGCTCTAGCATTCCATTCTCAGATATTATAGTCATTATACTTACACATCAGGCTTAGACTTTCTAGACTGCTGGAGAGGAGCTGATTTTCTAGTATTAACTGGTTGGTCACTATGTCTAAGAAATAGAATTACAGAGTTTTGCAAGTTAGTGCTAGTTGCCTGTTCTGGAAAAAAAACCAGCAATGGTGAACACAATGGAAATGCCAACCCTGGGCAAGACCCTTATATAGAAGGGAATGAAATATACCTCTGAACTGAATTTGCATCAAGTATTAAACTGCTTCTTCAAATGGAAAAGAGCCAGATATTCAAACAGCAAAGCTGAATTCTTCTCCTGAACAGGAACAACATTTACATTTTTAATTACCATATTGTAAGGAGAAAAAAGGTAAATTTCTGGAAATACATGTATACTCAAAAACTACTTCTGAGAGGAGAGTGACAGATATATAGAGACATTTAAGAGCAAAACAAGAGGTTGAGTCTCAAAAGTCACATTCGGGTGTGCATTTTCTTAATGTTTTCAAGAATTTCCGTGCAAAGCAGCTCTGAAAAGTAGGTGCACACTGAAAATACATTTTATCTTTTTGTAAGCATGTCTCCCATTTTGCAGTCAAATGTCTAACCCCTTGACAGAATAAACTAAACTGAACTGTTTTCTTAACTTTTCCTGGTGAGAACTCTGCCACATGAGGAATTCTACCTATCTGGAACTGCCATGTCAATGTATGAGTGGACTGGACTCCTGCTTCCTAAGGATGATCTCTAAGTCAACCAGTTTCCATAGTAAACACAAGTACATGAATCCTCAATAGTTAAGCAATCTGCAATACTAACAAAATGTCGCAACACCATTATAACCAAGTGTCCTGGTTTGAGGGAGCGGTGGGGGTTTTTGGCAGCTGTCAGAAGCTTCTCGAAGCTCCCCTGGCTCAGGTCAGACCCACCTCTGCACCAAGGCCGGGCCGACTGGCTGTGCCTCTGCAGTAACGTATTTAAGAAGGAGAACCTGGGAGGAGCGGTGGGAGCTGTGGGGAGCCGTTGGGAGGAGAACGTCTGCCAACACCGGGGTCAGGGTAAGGATGGAGGAGAAGGGGGGAGCTGCGCCGGGGCAGAGACTCCCCTGCAGCCCGTGGTGAGAGGGCAGGGCGGCCCCTCTGCCCACCCTGTCACCGGAGGAGCGGACACCGATTCGCGGCCCGGGGGGGCCCCACGCCGGGGCAGGCGACCGCGCCCCAAGAAGGCCGGGGGCCCTGTGGGAAGAAGCCCCGCTGCTGTCGCTCGGCGCTGGGAGGGTCCCAACACGCGGGGGTGACCCCACACACCCGCGGGAGCGACTCCTGTCGGAGCTGGTTTGTGGAGGACTCTGCTGTGAGAGGGGCTGCGCTGGCACCGGGGAGGAATGCCAGGAGTTTCCCTCTCCCCGAGGTGGAAGAAGCGTCAGGACTGAGCGCACCCCCCACTCCCTGCGGGGGAGGAGGTAGAGATATCGGGAGCAAAGCGGAGCCTGGGAAGGACGGAGGGGTGGGGGAAGGTGTTCTCAGGATGTGGGAACATTTCTCAAGGTCCCACTCTGTCTGTTGCTGTTAGCGTCTGTATTAAATTTATGTTCTTTTTTCCTTCCCTTAATGAGTCTGGGTTTTGCCTGCCTTAAAGGATGAGATCATCCCTCCCTGTCCTTATCTGGTCAGTTCTTGGGTCAGTATCCTTATCAGTTCCTGGGTCTCTTGCTTCCCTCCTTCCCAGCGTTGGGAGGGAAGGGGGAGTGAGGAGCTGCATGGTGCTCAGTTGCCCTCCGAGCTCAAACCACGACACCAATGTTTATATACTGCAGAATCCCTTAGTATGGCGGAAATTGTGCATTGAGCATCTCAAGGGTTATATCCAGGACTACAGCAAAGAATGACATTTTCTGCTCCAGCAACTGACACTAGTGCTATATATGACAGTGGTGACAATGTTGGAATTGAACAAATGGATGCAAAATTACAACTAGGTAGTTAGCAAACTGTATTGTTTTAAAGCCAATTTAGAATCCACAGCAGATTCTCATCCCCTGCAGCATCATGTACTGTCATAGCATGAGAACAACAAAAGCTTCAGACTTCCTCTCAACTCAGCATGCATCAATACTGACTGAGATGGACTGTACAAATATGTAGGAGGGCAGGTCAGCCTTTAACATTGCTTAGAGTACAACTTTGAGGTTGTTTTATACTAATTTGTGCATGTCCAACAGCTTTAATTAGTGTATCCCCATGCCCTAGCCCTAGCTAAGTGATCAGAGGAATATTCCTTTGAGCAATCAAGTCAGTTTTGTGCCACTTGCCCAATGCAACCTCTGCACACATCAATACACTGGTTTGAGACATTTAGATATTGCATTTGACAACTCTTGCACCTAAAAATTATCATCTTCAAATAAATATGGCTGCTGAATAATACTCCTTGGCATCCCTGTGTTGAGACATTCGTGCAATCATCCCTACCCTGACTACCACGGGCATGACTGAGCTTACTAACAATTATATTACAAGGTGCTATGTGGACTAATAAAGAGATGTCTAATCTGAAATGATCTGCGTTTCTGGAGGTTATAAATTAAATGAGATTGTAGACCTAGAGGTTCTAAACTACCACAGTAACAGGGATCAGGAAGCAACAAGATTATCTCATGCTGAAACCATCTTGCTGTCATTTTCTTTTATCGGAGCAAAACAAATCTAAGCTAGGATGTTAAGTTAGCAAGACTGTGTATGGCAGGAGAACAGCTCAGGTAACAACAGAACAGGCAAACAAATCACTTGGCGTACATGTAGACTGTGTCTCTGACACAACTCCCAAGAGTGAGAAGTCAGGGGAAAGAGGGCAAAAAGCCCCTAGAGCAAAAAGTCTGTCATTTACTTGGTTCAACGCTCCTCCAAAAGTGATCTTTTTTAATCTACTTTCCAGATCCTGTTTACATTTATAGAGCACAGAATGGATGTACTATGTATGTATGTGACTAATTCTAGTCAGACTTCAGCAGAATCAAGATGAAGTTACCATTCCATCCATCTTTTTTCCCATGCAGGCATTATGCTCTTCAATTGTGGTTGTAATCTGGGTCAGAGTCAGTTTTCTAAGGCAGTAAACACTGAGGGGGGAGAATTTTCTCATGGCTTTAGGGCCCTGAAAGCAAAGCAGCTTAAGGTAAAAAAGGTTTGTTCTGCCTTATTGGGCTTCAACAAAGACAGAAAAATAAAATGAGCAAAAATTGACTCAAATCTTTGGTCTGCTCTGGTATAGCTTGAAACAAATACAATGACTGACATCAAGAGACCAAATCTGAAAAATTCCCCAACATACTTCTAAACTAAAAATGGATTGGACATCTAATGCTAAATTACTCACTGCTATGCAGCTCTAGGAATTACGTTAACAAGTTCAATCTTTCTTGAACTATTTTCCCTGCTAGTGGCAAGCATAAATGTGACTTGACTTGTATGTTACATATATTTCAATGAGTTGATGTAGATGATCAGACACGCTGTATTCCCAGCAGTAAAGCTGACTTGGATTTGCTAATCTGCAGTTAGTGTCTGCAAATTTCAGTTTCAGAGACTTTAACATGTCAGTTTAAAGCCACTTAAATCTCTGGGCATCCATGAAGCTGACTGCTGATTTAAGTCACCTCCAGAAACTTCAACATCTCACAAATGTTAGTTCAAACACACATTATTGCTTCCTACAAATGTACTAGCAACAGAAAAATATATTATGTGATAATTACGTATGGTCACGAAAAAACAACTGACAGCAGGATTCGTGAGTTTGATTTTGAGCTGGAAGAAGTTTTATGCAAAGCTTTGAGTGTGTCATGTCTGGCATGAGTTGGACAGTGAGGCAGTGCTGGCTTGGGGTTTTGGGATGGCATTGAATAGGTGCTTCATTTTCCTGGAATCAAGACTGCAAGAGGCATGTAAAAGTGCTTTCATAGAGATTACATCAACTCCTTGGTCTAGGGGACTGGAGTGTGCCTAGTAGGTGTAACGCTTAAGTGGGCTTAGAAGAATGCTGAACTGTCTTATGTTAATTGTCAGTGACCATTTTTAGGTCAGGACCTGTACTGCCTCCAGATCTGATCCACAACTCGGTCCCATTTAAGTACTTCCAGTCTTCCGTCTGTCTCAGAGTTTGAGCTGAAGTACCGAGTTTACTCTAGCTTGCGTTTCCTGAATAACAAAACTGTTCATGATCTTGTGACAAACTGATAAAAATGTGTCACTTGGAGCCACTATAGCAAGAGGTCAGAGAGATTATTCTTCTTGGAAGGGATCCAGTATGTGCATGCAGATGACTCCTTACCAGGAGAACATGTTCCAGGAGTTCCAAGTATCCCAGGGTACATTCTGTTCCAAAGCGCAGGGCTCTCTCTCGAACTTCTTCACTCACATCTGGGTGATATGATGCTTGCTGAGGAGGTAAAACAACATTAATACCCCAAAACTGCTCCCACAAGAGAAGGTCAACACAGAGAAGTTAGGGGAAAGAGAAAGGAAGCAATTTTTTCATAATGTGCAAATGACATTCAAGCTTGAAGGCCATCTGTTTCTGTTGTAAAGGTGTAAGCAAACTGCACTCAAACAGCAGCAGAGCTCTGGTTCTGAGAATGGCATTGGGAACACTTCCTTTTATCAGCACATCCTCCTGTCTGGGTGTGCATTTGCAGCCTTTCTTAGTGTCCTTCCTTAGGTATAGTCAGCAGCAGTACTACTTCTTTCTGACAGTTGAGAGCAAACAGAGAAACCATTGAAGAACCATCTGAAAATACAGGAGGATTTATGATTTCTTCTGATGAAAATGTATCACTTGGAAAACATCTTGGGGCTGGAATGGGCTCTTGGGCGGCGTATACCGTTCCACAGTGCAAAGGTTATGCTATTGTGGCTCTTCTTTTTTACTAATACCAACAAAAATAAAAATTGTAAGTATAGATTTGCCACCCATAAATGGCCATTTACATCTCATGGGTTAGAAATAGGCTAAACTCATTGTTTTATTGTAAGCCTGTACAGCCCACCATCAAGGAATGAAAGCAGAAATGACCATCCAATTTAGAGACCAAAGCACTGGGCTGGCCTCAGAAGACTTTTGGCCAAGGAGAGATCAACCACTAGTCCAGCACATGGGTTGAATGTGGGTCTCTCACTTTTCCTTCTACGTTCCACAAGATGAAGATAATAGTTTGTTCCTTATAAAAAGCTTTACAAAAAGCAGATAAAAAGTGCTATGGAAGTGCTGGGATATTGTTATTCTACATGACAGAGACAAAACGCAAACCAACCAAATAATCCACCCACCCAAAAAAAGCATTAGCTGCTTTTGGTTATCTGGTAACACACTGTATGGAAAAGCTTATTAATGGCTTTAGCTTGACACAGGGATTTAACATGGCAATAGGCAGTGGTAGAACCATCTGTTTAAATACAGAGAAGCAGCAGAATCAGCTCTCTGACTTCTTAAGGATTTCCACAAAGTATACTGTCTGACATCTGACATAGGCCTGACTAATTCAACCATTTTATTTTTATTAAAAAGTGAAAACTGTAGTCTCCTCAAGCCTTGTATATTCTAAAATAAACTTACAGGGAATGTTTTTACTGAACAGAAGTGCTAGTTGTTGACAAGTGAGACTTTCTAAAAACCTTAAAAAATAGCATTTCCTCTCACAGAACAACTCCTTCCACCCCTGCAGCCTCACATCTTCCATGGGGATGGGGAATTATCTCACTGCTCACTTATTTGGAGTCCTTCCTGCAACCCTCAACACCCCGAGCCAGCGCTGTTGTCAGCTGGGCCTGGAGCTGGTCTAAGGGCTCCCTCTGCGGGAAGTTCGAGATCAGCAGAGCACGAAAACGGCTCTCATTAGCCACCTCCATCTCTTCATCTTGTCAAAAAATAATCTGAAGGGAAAGGAGATGGGAGAATACAGGAAAGGATTTTTCCCATCTTCAGCATACTCTAAACAAGCTCCAGAAGCCTTAAAAAATCCAGAGCAGCTTATTTTTCATTTTCCAATAGGGCAGAAGGATCCCCTAGTGTTTTTGTACGAATACATTATAAGCATCCTAATATGACTCTTCCACAGTTAGATATTATTGTTACACATGCAGTTAGAGCAAACATCTGTAGGAAAGAAATATAAACTTCTTTCTGTGCTTTGCACACATAGCCAAGACTGAGATCAGAATGATTTGGGAGCATTTTTAAGGTTCAATGGATCTTAAACAAACTATATCCTTCACAGCACATTGAAGAGGTGATAAAGTAATTTTAGGAAGACATTTTTGTAACCCAGAAACATCCCAACAGAAATGTCACTACACTAGTTAGGACTTGCAACTGGAATGTTTACTTTTCCAGACTTGCACAGAAAGGCTGCCAAAGCATCTCAAACTGAAACATGTGTCCAAAGAACCAGAATACATATTTATTTCCTCATGGCGAGGTTTTTCTTCACTATCAGCCCCCATTTTCTCTTCATGTGCTTTCAAATCAGTAAGGCAGCAAGCATGACTTGACTCTACTGCTAGAACTACTGTCAGCACTGATTATAACTCGTGGAGGCAACATAGAGTCAAAAAAACAGTGCTGTTTGAAGGAACCTAGAGAATTCACATAGTCCAACGTAAAGAGTGGGTCAGCATTAAATTCAGACCAGATCACTTAGGTCTTCGAAAACCTCCAAAGATGGAGATTTCGTATCCTCTTTGGGCACCTGTCTCAGTGCTTAATTATCCCCACAGTAATTGGAAGTTCCCATGTTTCAGTTTTTGACCACTGTGTTTCGTTCCCCTGCCGTGCACCTCAAGTAAATAGCCCAGCACTGTCTCCTCTCACCAATCTCCTGGTAGGTTTTTGAGGTCCCCTCAAAGCCATCTCTTCTCCAGGCTGAACAGGCAGCTCATCAGCATCTCCTCACAGGGTCTGTGCTCCAGTCCAGCTGTCTGGGTGGGTTCTGCTGGGCTCGGTCCGTTTTATCAGTGCCCTTCTTTTGGGGAGCCCAGAACTAGACACAGTATTCTAGATGGAGTCTAATGAGTGCTGAGAAAAATTGAATAATCGTTTCCCTCAATCTGCTGGCTATGTAATGACCTAAGTCATTACTCATTCCATTATTTTCTATGCTTTTGATGGACGATTCATACCTGCTTCCTTTCCAACAGCAATCATTAAAAATAGTGATATTATGCACAGGTTACTTACTGCATAGTCATTGCTTTATACAAATAGGTAATCAAGACAGAAATTTTTATTTTCTTAGGGCCTGCTCTAACGTTTTGTAAAGGTAATGACAGTGTTTCCACTGACTTTTAATGAGTGTTGTCTTGGTTCATTATATCCCACAGAAATCCACCTCACTGTCTTTTGAAATGGCATCTACTTATAAGCATAGAATTAGTAATGAGCACTGTAAATTCATGTATAGCAGAACAAGCACATATATAACTGCTAATAAGTCAAATCCATTATACTACTTGCCTTAGGCTGCTGGCAATGAAAGAGAATTTAAATTTAAATTCCTGACATCAGGGAAGTCTGAGCTATGGTCTATACAATTCTATCATAGATCATATACATGCACTTTTGTCTTAGCCCAAAGGACATAAAAATCTGATTATTTGTTAGTGTTTATTGTACAGACAAGCTTAATCACATGGGAAACCCCTCCAGTATTTGTCAAATATCACAAAAGCCAAGTTGCACTGCATTGCACAGCTTTTACAGCACAGTGAGGCTAAGACTGCTGGTTCCTACCCCTAAAATTCAAGGATGTGAATATCATGGAGATGCCACATATGGTAAACAATTTGTAGAAAGTAATGGCACAAAATTTTTAAGTCTCTGAGCAAAATTTGTAGAAACAAGATTTTATATATAAAATTTGATATTAACTGTATATTTTAAAGCTTTGTTAAATGACATGGCTATTCTGTAATACATTTTAGATAGTACATAGAATTAATATACCTGGAGACTCATTCCACTCTTGATTTTAGGGAAGCTAGACAAGATAAAACTAGACCTTACTCCTTGTCAGTGTATCAATACAGGTAAGTAAAATGATTCCCAGCCGTTTTCCTTCTGAGGATTGTTTGCTTTGTGAGGGTGGTTCCCTGGGGGATTACAAATGCGTTTCCAGCATCCCAGACCTCCATTGTTCAGGTTGCAGGAAGTTTCATCCTGTCAGCTGTTTGCAGTGCATGAACTCCAAACCCATCAAATTAAGTGGGAGCAAATGTAAACATAAAAAGATGAATGCTCATAATTACATGTTCGAAATTACATATTGGGCTGTATATTGTGTATGTGAGTGTGTTTACAACATTTTTGGAAACAGACGATTCTGTTCCTAAGTCTGCTGCCTGTTTGGAGACTGAAGCAAAAATGTGTTTGCACTAGCCACTTCCAAATAACAAAGGACATTTAGTGTGCCTCAGCATCTGAATTCACCCCTAAATTGATTTGTCAGAACGTTGCACAACTATGAGCTATTCTTCGCCTCCCTTAGAAGTTCCAATTAACTGGATAGTACCTAAGACATATTAGGCCATGGTAGTTCTCATGTAAGTAGCACACTTGTTTAGTTTTCCTATGCAAATTAGAGCTGCTTTGTTTTGTTGACCTGAGTTTATGAAGTGAACAGAATCAAAATTTGAAGAATGCAAAGTGCTCAAGGACTGCCAGAGACTAAAAACTGTCAGAAAACTAAGTTAAAATAAAAAGTTTCATTCAGTGGCTTTGTATAAATCCAGTTCTATAAGAACTTGTACATTTGTAAGAGAATAATTTTAAAAACAAAATTAACCCTTCCACCTGGACACTATTAGCCTAAAAATTAATCTAAGGCTGATGTAGAAAGTTAGGATTTGACCAAATATTGAAAATCGGACAACTCACAGAGCACCATTATTTCAGTCATCTTTCATACATGTAAAGGCAAAAGTAAATAAATATAATTTGCAGGAAAAGGCACTTCTGTGTTACTACTGAGGACCAAAAGGAATGAGATCTTCATAATCCCATTTTTTATTAATTTATGCTTAGATCTTTTTTATCTTCAGAACAAAGCCAAATGGCTTAGTAGCCATTTATGAGACACATAATTTCCCCCCAGTTTTGCAGGTCAGTTTTTGAAGTTGTCTAGCTCAAGCAAGTGTAGAAAATAGGGTATCAATATTTTTAGTGCAAAGGCAAAGCACATTTTTGAAAAGCACAGAAGAAATTGAGCAAGCCGACAGGTTTCATTAAGGGGGGAAAAGGCTACTAAAAATAGACCTGAGTGATTCCTTTCACCATTCCTTTCACTGTTCCTAGAAATACTGAAATCATATTTGTGACCATAGGATTATTCATATCTTCTACTACTTGTGCAGATTGTTTGTCTTCAGTTTAATAGGAGACTGAAAACTAGGAAATTTCAGGTCAAATAAAACTTCTAATTTTCACAAAAAGAAAATAGTCAATATTAGTGCATTTATTTTTTCGTGCATAGCACAGAAAACCCTTTCTGAGAGACGTTCCCTTAAAATTTTCATAACCGTTAACTTTCTCACCTGAAAAACAGAGCATTAATACAAAGAATCTGAACAAAAACTATAACATTGAAGGGATTTATAGGCATACCAAAAAAAAAAAAAAAAAAAAAAATCAATCTTAGGCAAGGAAGTGAATCTTTACCTTACAAGCTGTTAGCATGTCAGCTACTGCTTTGCGGCTCAGATTTGCTGTAGCAATCACATCCTCCTGTCTGCATGAGTTCCCAGCTGCAACAGCTTTGGCAGTTGCCATGGTGATTCCTTTCGTCATCCGGATTGATTCTTCAGGTGATGATGTCTTTTCTGGAACCTCACTTGACTGAAACACCTAAAAGTGAAAGCAGAAGGAAAGCTGATACCATTCAAGTCAAAGCAGAACAACCAGGAGAAAAAGACAGCAAGTGGAAGCAGCCTTTGAGCAGCAGGAAATTAGAAACCTATCTGGAGTACTTGAATATCAGTCTTGCTTGTCAGGAGCCTGGCCCTGATAAGCCTGCTCACCTACAGACAGCAGAGAAACAATAAGCTGAGGGAAGCACACACACACACACACAAAACGTTAACCCATTCATCTCCTCTGCCATTTAACTACTTGGATGATAGTTTGTTACAGACAGCTGTTCAGAGTCTTACAGGACTGAAGGAATTACTATTCCTTTATTTACATTCTTTTTTCATCCTGATTGCTGCTTAGGCTGCTCTGCTCACATGAGGAGATCTTTCCCCTGCAAAGGCTGGGCCCTACCAAGCCCAGGACAGACCAAGAACACTGCTAAAATATTCAAATGTCTCTTAAAAAGGTAGAGATGAGAGATGGAGTGTTGCCTCTTATGCCATACTCAGTCTCCCTTAGAAACCTAAAGATACAATAGGGTGAATTGTGCGAAAATAGTTCAAATTATCTGACAGTACACACTACTCTCCTGAATACTGGAATACATGAACTGTGGTAAGATGTAGGTAAGAAGAGCTGGGTAACCTTATTTTTATCTTGTATTTCCTTTTCCCAAGCTTTAGCCTGTCTTTGCTTGCCATTCTTTTACTGTGAAAGGGCAATGTGGAGTGCACAATTAATCAGGAGAGGTTTCTTGACTGAACGCAGTGCAACCTAAGTAGGCTAGTGGCTACAGAAGGCAAATGTCTCGACAAAAATGAGCCTGGTCTATCCCGTGCTTCCAGTTCATCAGTTTTTTACTTTCTCTCTCCAGAAATGGAAGCGACGTTAAAAAATAAAGTCTAGTTAAATATGTAAAGGACATCTTTCAACATTGCTCAGATTCAGTCCCTGGAGTTCCAGGCCAAGCTTGATGCAACTCCTTCAGCACATACGTGCCATCCTTGGTTCCTCTCGACCATCTCCTAGTACTCCGCTTTTCTGCCTGTGAAAAAGATGACACCACCACCACCACAGACCCATTCCTGAGCAATGCTGACAAAATGAAAAGGAAGAGGAGGAAGATTCAAAGAGATACCAACAGACTGAGAAAGCAGATGTGATAATGCACAATCTTTCAATGACAGATATGGACAGGTTTTAGATCAGAGTTATGGAAAGGAACGTAACTTAGCCAGGCCTTCATGAGGATGGATACATGACAGTAACATGCACTAGATACTGTACAGAACATTCCTGATCAGATACTGAACCAGAAGTTTTTACCACTGCAGACACTGTATGAATTCCCAACTATATACAGATATGACACCCCCCTCCCCCTGCCCCCAAACCCTGGGTTATTTCTTCATTACAACAGCATTGCTCACACAACAAAAATAGATGTTTTATGGAGAGCACCTGACAAGTCAAAACTGTGCCAGTGCAGTTACAGTGTGAGAATTGGTACTCCACACACTATACAATAAAATATTTTCTGCTGAAGTCTGTGCCTCTAGGTTTTTTTCAAAAAAAAGTAAAGGAAGGAAAAAAAAAATCAGGGTTCTTCACAAACGTGCAGGTATTAATTTAAGTCACTGAGCAGTGTATTACTAAAAAAACCCTGAAAGCTACAGCTGGAAGCTGTACTTTTATACCTTAAAGAGGAAGGAAAACAATTGTTATGGTCTAACACCTAATTTAGGAGAGAATGCCATGCTATTGTTAATTCCTGCTCAGACAGAATATCGGATAGCAGGCTATGTATCACTGGTAGTATCATTTCATAATAAAGGAAAAATAGAAACAAGATTAAACTGCAGATGCAATATGGCTATGATGCTGAGGAGACATTACCAAAGGCAGGATCAAAAAAAGTGAATAGCATTGTACTCAGAAAAGAATATTTGTAGTGAAAGCTTAATGTCTAAAGAACAAAGCAGCAGTTGCTTCCAGAATTGTACATGATGGTAGCATCTCAAATCTCAAAGTGGAGACTGGTAACGTCTGAAAGTAGATAGGCTGAACTGGCATTGTAATTGTACTTTCAGAGATGACTTGCAACAGGTAGAGAGAATCAAATTGCATCCAACACACTGCAAAGCAGTAAAGCATAGCTTGAGGAGGAGTGCCTGGACAGGCTGGTTTGAGCATAGGAGCATACTTTCAAAAATTGCCATGTTGGGCTATTTTGTTCTGTACCGTGAGTTCCTGTTTGATGTACTCAATCGTGGCCTCAAGAGCTCTTGTCCCTCGAGTAGCTTCATCTTCTACTGCTTTAACAGTCTTCAAAAGTGATGTGACATTTGTTACCATCACCTGGAGAGAGGTGAAGACAAAAATACATGATTCCGTCCTCCCATTTTTCTGAGACAGCAGGGTATGAAGCAAGGCAAATTAAGCTAGGTAGCATTACTACTTCTAACAGGGCCTAAGAGGCTTCATGAACTGTACCTGTTATGGGACTAGGGACTAAATACCAACTCTCCTGTCGTCCAGTTTCTGAAAGCTCCCTGAAAGCTGCAGAAACGTAGCACAACTAACTGTAGAGCAATACCATCTTAAGTGTGAGTGTTCTGGCAAAAAGTTTACAAAATTTGACATACAAATGACAGCTACAATGAAAAACTAAGAGACAGAAAGGCCAGCTTCTTGACAATTATGACTTAAAACACAGAAAGCTCTCCACAGCAGGAAGAGCAAAGAAGCCACTTCTCTTGACTCGATGGGTCATTTTCAAGTAGTGCCTCAACAGCACACTGCTGTCAAGGGGTCTGAGAGGGGCAGGGTTCTTACAGGTAAGCGACAGACATGAGAGTGAGAAGAGCTTCCAGCCAAGCAAGAAGCTACCACACCACTCTCATAACGTGAAAGCAGAAGTAATTCCACCTAAATCTCCACATCTGGAAATATTTTGTAGACACGAAGCCACAAGATCTTTGTGAGGCAAATGTCATAACAGACCTCAGGTACAGAGAAAATAAAGCACAGATATCATGGGTATAGTGTAACCTGTATGATTTTTAAGCTTTGATACCTATGTACTACCTGGAAAGATCTAGGAGAGAGGTGTCAGAAATGCACAATATCCTACTGTAGAGTTATAGGAGGGTTTTTTTTCCCCTTCCTTTCCTCCCTCCCCACCCTTCTCTCCCCCTTCCCCAAGCTGCAAGGTCTAAATAAGGAGGTCACATGCTTATCCTGAGCATATGCCATTGTTTAGAATGTAGTATTTAGGTACCATTTTATACTGGATAGATTTTAGTCTATAACATTAATAAAGAAGAACCTGCCCTCCGATATGGAAGTTTCTTTTTCGAAAGATTCAGAAAGTACTTTCATCAAAACCACAAAAGTCATCGGACAGCCTACAAAACCTAATAGTTTCATGGAAACTCCATAGTATCTCCTTATTTTTCCTGTATCATCCCCAGATGATAATGAAACAAAAAGGAGATAAGATTTCAGGCAATCAGAAATTGCTGAAATCCAAGCTTTGCATATATATCAAGTGTGATTGCACAGATACTTTCAAATAAAATGTAAGAATAAGGTTTTACCTTGGCAGCACCTTTCAGCTGGTACATGGATGGATCATCTGCTGGTTTGCTGGCAGCTCCTTTGGTAGCACCAATGAGATCAGAAAGAGCCTTTGCAACATCCTTGATAGCATTTATCAGGACAACCTATAAGAATGAGAAATAGCCATAAACGTCAGGCAAGAAACAGCAGTTTGGTTGAAGATGTGGTTTTTAGAACACAGGTAAAAAAAAATCTACTACTGATACACAAATTGTACCACCCTCCCTCTACTCCAGTAAAACATGGAACATTCTGGAAGAGAAAAAGCTACGCTGATAGCTACAGGATTTCATACAACTGGTCAGAATCTATAAAAGTGACTATTTCCTGTGAAGAATTTGTAATGCTGATTTCAGGTAGGATTTCCTTCCTCTGAGCTTCTCCAAGAGGTTTACTTTCCTCCATGTTCTCCACTCTTTGGGTGGAAGTGAGACAAGAGCACGAAAACAGATTGATTATAAGCTTACAGTGTAATGCTACAGTTATGTACCAATTCTGAAATGACCTACTGAAAGATCAAATGTACTTGCTATGGCTAGGTGTTAGGGGGAGATATTCTGTCACAGAAAAGGAAGTTAAACCTCTGTAAGAGGCTACACAGAACTAAATGCTGAATAACTTCATTGGCCTTAAACTCGGGAAAAGTCAAATCCGGAGATACTGTCCCCTAAACCCAAGTTCACAGACAGAAGTACTCAACAAAATACAGGCACAATAACAGGCTTTTTAACTATCTTATGGTATTATTGGAATAACTCTCTCCTCCAAATCCCTCTCCTTTGCCCTTTCCACTAGTAGAAAATCAGATGTTTTAAGTATTTTGCTGGAATTCAGAAGATTTATTTTTAAGGAAAATGTTGAAAGATGTGTGAAAAAAGAGAAAGTTCAGGGGGAAAAAAAAAAGGCGTGGAACAATCACTTCTCAGTAATGCATTTCTTTAGCATTATAAATATTAAGAAAGCAGCCTTATTCCTTCATGTTTGTAGTTCACTGTAACTTACATAAAAGTGAAGTCTTAGCTTTTCCTGAAAAGTTTATTTAGCTTTCGGTAGCTCAGAAGATTCTTAACCATGAAAATAAGAAAAGAACCTGAGACACAGCACTGACAAATGTGATTCTCTGTTGTCCAACTGCCTACGTTGTGCAGCAACTTGCACAACAGAAACTCTGTTGCACCAGGTAAAGTAAGCGTCGCTGCTATGGAAAAGCTGTTGTGACATTGTCATGCGCTAAAGCTATTAGAAATGCTCCATACACATGATCCACTGATTTCAAACTGGCAATATAAAATTGCTCCGAATAAATAATTACTTGTGCACAATAGCTTTTATTCTAAGTACTGATTCTTGGCTTTTACATATAGAGAAAAGCAATGTGTGATCAAAGTTTTGCAAATGTTGCTCGTTTATGGAAATCCTTCTGTTAAAAAAAGAAAAAGAAAAAAAGTGCTTCCAACAGTATTTTCCTAGACAGGAAAAAATCTTGGAAGTTTAATTCATCATACAGGTCAAGCAAAGCAGAACACACATCCCTTTCAGAGCATTATGCAAATGAGCAGGCCTTTTCAAACCAACTTGGTACCACCACAGGCACATCTGCAACATGCTCGCCAACCTCGATTTCACCAAGATCCAAACAAACAACTCAAGAAATATTTGAGATAATCTACACTGAAGGCTGAAGTTGCTGAGTTAAATGAACAACAATGCAGATATAGTTGAGAACGGCAAGAGCTTGTTAGCCTACACAAGTACACACAGCCCAGCTGTAAGCTGGATAAGTAGCTTTAAAGTCATGCAAGCTATTTAGAACAAAAATGGGATGAGTCAAGGGTCCAATCACAACTTAGTAGAAATAAGACAAATAATTTGCCAAAAGCATCCCAGCTGGAACATAACCATGAAATAAAAGCAAAAATGTTACACAAAGGCCTGTCTGGTTCCACTCAATGTTTTAACCTCTTGATTGTATTCTAAAAAAAGAGTGATGTCTGAGTAAATCTAGAAAAGTCCCAAGACCCTATTGTGTTGCTTAAAAGCAGAAGTCCCACAAGATCTTATTAACTGAAAACTGCCTCTGGTCTCTTTTATGAGTATCAGAAAAATTTTAAAACCTCTCACCTGTGTTTCAGGATCATCGGATCCCAAGCTGGCCGCTCCCAATTTTACTACCTCAGCAAGTTGAGTGATGGTGTTAGCTGATGACTGAGCCGCTTGGGCCAGTTTGTCCTGACTTGAAGCAGCACCAGAAACCAACAATTTTGTATCTTCAACTAAAGCTTTTGCTGTTTTCAGGATATTTTCCCTGTAGCAAAAAAACAGGAAGCAGGGAAGGAAGTGGAAAAGGAGAAGAGGAAAAAAACGTGTTTTTCTATGTTATGGTGACTAACAGCTACATCAAAGAGCTGATGTAAGTCATCATGGCAGTGTTCACTCATGACAATCAAGCACAGGCCAGGTTGCAAGTGGAAAAAAAAAAAAAAAAAAAAAAAAGGACAAGACCACTATTAAAGCAGTAGCATTGTATTTTGGGCTAGATACAAGGCAGTTTATTAAAATGACACCACCCTGAAAAAAAATGAGGTAGGGTAGTAGTAGCAGAGAGCATTGCATTTTAACACTGAAAGAAAACCTGGCCATGCTGTGAGAAAGTAACAGCTGTCAAACATCCATCTTAATTAGCATATTTTAAGGAAACTAACAGCATTTTTTTTATTTGACGAATGCAGTGGCAAGAATGGCAAAAGGAACAGAGAATGTGACCTAGTCAGGGGTCCCCTCACTATATACAGGTTTTGACATGTCAGGACAACAAATCCAAAGCAACATTTGGGTAAAAAGAAACCATATTGAGTATGTGTTTCACAAATGAGTCAAGTTAACTGAGAATCAGAACCATATTCACATAAAATGTCAGCCTAGAAATTAATGACACCTGTATGAAAATCTCTGACTTTCAGTCTGCAGAATGGCAGCAATTTACACACCGCTGCATCTTTCCTCTTTCTTGAGCAACTGGCAAGGTGGGAAATAAATGCTGGCCATGCAATTGTTGTGTAAGCCGACTAGGCTGCGAAGCAGTAAGTCAGTATCTTGGCTGTGAAGCCCTGGGTTTTACTGCAAAGGACGTAACAGTCAGATGCTGCAAATCTCTTAACATGATGAAAATGCTGTGGGATTGTGGCAGATGCTACTTGAAGGGAAAACAGGCTTATCTCTGCCAAAGGGAAAAACGCATAGCATAGACGGGCAGTTTCCATTGCTGCTACCACAACAGCATTAACCATAAGCATTATTTAGCAAGACAAACAGCCAGACAGTCAAGAACAGCTGTCGGAAAAAAGTAAATAGAAGATTCCTCTTCAGCGTCATGGACAGTTAATTTTTGCTACTGGAATAACAGTGCATGGTAGTCTATGCAGTGCGACAGCTCAAATAAAAAAAAATTAAAAAAAAAAAAAAAAGCCAAAATAGTGCTCCAGTTGCGATCTTCTGTCATAAGTGCTCTCAGCAGATGTTCCCCAGCTTTTTAAAATTCTTTCCTCACAGAAATGATAAAAGTCAAGTTTGCTGTCCTCTATCAATATCCCAATTTTCCTATTTCTCTTCTCACTCCACTGCCATGAGTTTCATCCATGGGAATCTAGATGGTAGAAATTTATCTCCACATGCTGGTTACTTCTGCCAGTTCCACTGTTCCCCTGTGTACATGCCCTTCCATCTTTTTCAGTTACACTGACCTGTGGTCTGCAAACGATTCATTGTTCTCGGCATTAAGGGTTCCAGCAGTAGCAAACATGATAGTGGTGTCCAGATCTGCAATTATCCCCGACACGGCACTAGCCGCAGTAATACAGGCTTGCGTGCCTTTGTTTCCTGCTTGAAGGGCAGATAAAACTAAGGAGACCTGGAAACAACATTAAAGCAACAAGCCGGTCATTGAAAGAAAGCCTCATTACAGGTTAAGCGAGCTCTTTAACATGACTGGAATCAACAAACAACGGGAATTATTCTGCAGTGCCATTTTGCAAACTTTAATAAACCTCTACTTCCCCTTTCTCTTATTTGCTCTCTTTGTGCAGTAGTCATTATGACAACTAAAGATTGTCTCAAACTAAAGGGGACTTGAGCTATGAAGTCCACTTCTCAGACAGAATGAAGTGATCTGTTCATCATAGGATGAAGCACATCAGTTAGCACTTGAAATACAGTCAGAGGTAATGTAGTCAAAGTCTGCCAAGATAAATGTCATAGCCAAGAGCTACTGCTTTTCCCCTAACATGTGCAAATAAACACCGGCCTCAAGCAGCCCAGGAGTCACATACAATACACAGATATAAACTTTAACATCAGAGAAACAGGAAGTATAGACTCTCTGAATCCAAACACTAAATACTGTTATAGAAAATTACAGGAAGACAATATATGGCTTCGTATCTGTAACACTTCTGATCACTAAAAAAGCTAAAGGTCTCCATTTCATGTAATTAACATTGTACTTGCAAAGCTCCACAGCTGGGATGTTGTTCTCATGCCATACGAGGGTCCTAAGTTTTGCTTTTGCAAGAATGTATTCACATCTGGGGATATGTATACTGACTCCTAATAATGCAGTTCTCCTTGAAATCCTGTTAGTCGCTCTTGAACGGGCTGTCACTCTGATTCATTATTACTCTCCTTACCAGCTTTAACTCTTCTTACAAGATATTGTTTACTCCTGCCTAAATTTGGAATTGCTGATACTTCTGGGGCACGACACAGTGGAAATTTTGTACAGCTAAGAGCACACTAACACAAACTGAACTGGTGATGTTTGGTGAAATGCAGAAGTAACTGACATTTGACTCTCAATGTTCTTGCCCAACAAAAGGATAGAGAACTGGCAAAAAGGTTCAGCAAAGCCAAACTACTCAGTCATTGTATTTGAAGCAGATGTTTCCGAAGACCAAGAAACCCCATTCAGTTTGAAGATGCAGTTCTAAGTGCGTTAGCTTGGCCCAGTCTTAAAAAGGGAGGACGCTGCTACATGAAATCACATGTCATCTACCAACCTCATCACGGCAACTGTGGCCATTCATGTGGACTCAGTATTTCCAAGGCTGTGCCTCATTAAGGCACAAGTGCCATCTCAGGTCTTAGGGATTAGTTTTGGACCAGACTCCCTGTGGTTGGAGGCCGAAGCTTTATTATGAGACATGAACAAGGGCTAACCATGGGCTAATCTACCACATGAACTGCACTGAAAGAAAAGTAAGAACTTAATTCAGCCAATATTGTACTCTGATGAGAAGTGAAAAAGAAATATTTTCCTGAACCCAAACAATTTGACTGGTTTACTCCCTGAGGAAGCTCAGTAGACAAACACTGTGGGGTAACATAGAGGGATTTCTTACCTTTTCTGTGACAGCACGAGCACATTCTATCAACTCCCTTTTGGTGTAACTGTCTGTAGGGCAAATCTGGAGAGCTCCAGCTTTTTGCACAAGAAAGATACAGCCGTGGCCAAGTTCTTGTACCCGAGTCCTGATCTGGAACCCTATCTAAATGGTAAAGGAGGTACAGGTAAAAAGGAAGCAAGAGAAAAGTAAATAAATGTATGTCATGCTGGTACGCTGTGTCAACACAAATGGAAACACAGACACTCCAGTGAATTTTTATTACCAATATTCCACCCATCACTATACTCTCTGCAGAGAACTGAAAAAAAGGACAGATACAATACCATCTACTCATGTAGCCCAACCTTATAAAAGGCTTACTAATGAAACAGGAGCACTAGTGAACTGGACCCTGGGAAAGAAAAGGCATAAGGTGTGTACTCAAGTCAACTGTATGTAATTCAAGCACACACAATTTCACCACATTTGAATAACACTACTTTATCTCCCAGAACTATACTGTCAGTGTGAGCTGTATTCACAGCATGCACGATGGGTAAAAAGTACATGTTTACACTGCTGAAACTGGGTCAAAAAGTATATGACTGTTTGGTTTTGAATCTCACACAGAGTCTCAACTTTCCAGAACCAACCACATACGTACAGAGCACTGAAATGTGCCCTCACTGCTTCTGATTATTAACAATCCTACAGCATAAGCTGTGTGGTCCCTGTTTAGAAACACCTAATAGCTTTAGTACCTCTACGAATTTAGGCATATAAGTGCATATTGGGATTAATAAGTAAGCAGGAATCACAGTCATTAGTATCACAAATTGAACTATTTCAACTTCAGGCAGAAAGTAACGTGCAGAAATGGTAATTCAGTTTAACAACATCAAACCAAATGCAAGCCAATGCTTTTCACATAGCTACTGAGCACGAAACACTCAAGTAGTCTATCAGCGGTGGAACGTAACTACAAAGTCAAAATCTCTTTGAAGATCTTTTATCTAGAGAATCTGATACATCTGGTCATGGTGAGATACCCTCTTACCCTATCTTGACAAATTTTATCTATGCTCCATAACCAGAGGCATGCAGGGAGAAGAGAGAGATGAAAGGATTTCTATAATTGTGCTCAGACAATATGCAGCAACTACTGTAACAGGTTAATGCAACTGAGGTGAATAATCCATATTCCTCTGATAGCAAGAGGCATCTAAGGCTGCATGGGGAACCTGCTTCTTCTGTATCGTATTATGACTCTGAGGTACGGAAAAATGTCCTGTCAATGAAAGATACTTGTGCTCCTACTGGTTGCCTGCACCTCACTTTCAGGACAGGAAGTTATACTTGAAATTGCTTACAGGCAAGATAAAAAATCATATATATACATTTTTAATTCATCAAAACATAAGAGATCAAAGGAAAGCTGTATAGTAAATAATTAAGAGTTTTCTTTGTATTTGCAAGTTGTCTGTAAGTGAAAGTCCCAAGTAATTTAGGAGGTTCTGTCCTGGTCTATGGAACTGTCCACTATTATCACAAGCCATTTCTTTCTGAAGCTGGACTGAGGTTTTGACAAAAGGTTTCTGTTCTTTGACTGAGTAATTCTTGTAACAAGGCTTGTAGCATAAAAAGCCACATTTATGAAGTAAAATATTACATCTTTTGCATAGTCCCTATGTGTAGTTAAAAATCTTTTGATTCATAGCACTCCTAGGAGAAAACTTGTTCCATAGACAGTTTCACATGTATCAAGAGCAGCAGGAGGGCTGAAGAGAAACAGAAGCAAAGCTGGTTTGAAGTTCTGAACATTCACTAAAAACATGTTGTAGTAAATCATCATTCCTATTGTTGTACACCTGTGCACATGAGCAGTGGTGAAACTGAGGTGTGCTATCAGTAAATACATACTTCATAGTAGTAAATACATACTCCATAGTACTAGGTGCAGCTTTGCCCCAACCTGTGAAGGAACACTGAATAGACAGTGTGTTTGGAGGAGGGAAAGGTTGGTATCAAAGACCAAAACAGGTATCTCTCCACTAACTGTTTAGAAGAAAACAGTACTGACAACACACACATGTAAATAACTGTTGATATTCTAAGATTTCATGGCATTTTGAAAAGACACACAATTTCGCTAGGCTCATCATCCAGTGAAAACAAACTTAGTAGAGTTTTTGTGTGGCTGCATACAGTTTGCAAGTCTGCTTTTAGTGACAACAGAAGTAGACTGTAAAAGAGACAGATCTGTATAGCCAAAGTACACCTATAATGTTGACTTGGTTCATATCATGGTTTCAGTCAAATTCTTCTGGGAACAGATATACTGTCCTGTCCCATGTTTCAAGTGTCAGTGGGCCAGAGGGAGGACATCTGGTTGTCTATCAGACAAAGCGCACACAGTATAGAGAGTCCTTGTGTAAAAAAGTGGCTCATGAAGCAAAGGAGTGGAAACGCATTCACTGCATTTGTTTTAGAACCACTGCAAAGGCATTTGAAAGAAAACACATTACCCAATGGTTTGAAACCTATTGTCTGTCTGATAATACAAGGGATGTATCATATTTGGCAATGGCTGCAATCGAGTGAGGTGAATACCCCTTGTCACTCTGCACCATATTTATAGTATTCTCTACAGTAAAAGAGTACCCATGTTGACGCCACCATGTACAGAGAATAAAGAGGTCTAAAAACTGCAGACCTCCTCTGGTTCTGCTGTAGCTGCAGCCATTCGGCCCTGGAGAGCCAAATGCCCATAGTCATTGGTCATTTGTGATGCAAGTCCTCCCAACTCTTCCGGGTTAGTAACCGACTTAGTCATCTGAAAAAAGAACACAGGCAAGAGAAAAAGAAAAATGACAGGCATGAGAATAATTTGTTAATACACTCCAGCTTAGAAGCACACTCATTTGTTTGGCCACACTGATGAAATGGGGTAAACCACTTGCCATGTAAGGGAGCTGTCCTCCAGCAAGAACTCCATGACAAAACCCAAGCAAACATGCTTTATTAGAGTCAAGGTAAACAGGCACTCATGGAACATACGGAGTAATCAAAGAGCAGCAGTTAGAGCTGGTAATTCACTCTTTGAGACAGTGGGGAGACAGGCCAGGTACACAGTTACTCGGACCAGTTGGGGAAGTGGGTTTTGTGTGTCACAGCCACCTTATTCTGTGAAAGGTGAGCTAGCCTACATCAGTCTCAGCTGGTGTGGCATAGGAACACGAACATGGAAAAAAATCGGAGGACTGATGCAAAACATGTCTAAGATACAGGAGGAGGACCAAGAAGAAATAGGTATGACTATGCAAAATGCCTTGGTAGAAGGTCAGTATAAGTAACTGAATCTCTCTTTAGAAAAAGCCTACCTTTTAACAGAGATATTTCTTCTGTCTCCAATTTATGTTAGTAAAAGCCATGGAATTCCATCCTTGGGGCAAAACTAGTTTAGACAAATTTATACTGTTTGCCAATAAGCTGCAATGTCATAGATAGCAGAATCATCAACCTGTCTTGACTGCAACAGCAATCAATTTTGTAAAAAATCCTGTCTGTAGCACACATAAATAGTACCCTTGCCTCTGTTAAAAACAAACAATCAATGGAAATACTTTTCAAAAGACAAACATGTTATGGTAAGCACTACTGTGAAACACGAGTTAAGAAAATCTCGATTCAACGAGTGTCGTTTTTTCTTTTGTTAAACCCAGGTGAACCACAAAAAAAGCAAGAAAAGAACAATTTGAGATGCTGATCTGCATTCGTTCATAAGTATTAAAGGGGTCTGAAAATACTACTATTTCATAGGCTAAATGAAACAGTAAGTGTGAAAGGGTATCCTGAAGTCATCACTAAACGTAAGATGGTATTTCAGTGACAGTTAAAAAAGGCTGATGAAAAAGTGTGTAGGTGAAATGTTCTCCTTTTATTTCTTATAGCAAATGAGCCAAATAAAAAGGTTTTGTGCAGAAAAGCCACCACACTATCCAGCTCTCCTCCTGTAGAGGGCCACCCCTATCATCACGCCACTAAGATCCAAGAGTTAAATTGACAAAATAACATCCTTTGCTCCATTACCTTTAAAGACATAAGGTTATTGACAATTAGCATTATAAAGAGTTTCACAACATTGTGAAAATCATTCCACATTCCTTCTGTATGCAGAAGAGTTTGTACTTAGTTCTAACCAAATATCTTACCATTTCTTGTGCTGTTACAGCAATGGCTTTAGAATATTTCACCACAGTGGTCTGATAATCAACAAATGTTCCCTTGGGATCTGGAGGCGTACCTTCATCCAGCTGCAAGAAAAGAGAGAAAAACACAGCAAAAATAAGAAGGTCATTACTAATAGCATACTTTATATGTAGTAATGAAGTTGTATTACATATTCATTTCTATATCTCCTTCATAATCTACTCTCTCTCAAAATATGCAAGCAAAGACAGTGCACCAGGATGTATGGAGAATCTCAGAAAAGGCTTTAGCCCATGTTATGTACATGGAAGACAAAGAGAATGTACAGTGCAGAGTTTTTGAGCACAAGGTCAACTTCTCATGCAAGGTCAAACCACCTGTAGTTCTTGGCTAATGTAGAAAGGAATGTGCAACTGTTATGAAACAAAATGTGCTTGCAAGAAGATAACATAAAATCCCTTTGCACGGTAAAGGCTTCAGTGCTGCACACATTTAACTTGAGATAGGAAAAGCCAATTATTTGGACTGAACTCATTTACATTTTGCAACCGTGCATTTGTAATAGAATACAAAGTGTAGCAGAGCACTTCAGGCTTGACATCATCTTCTCTGAAAGCAGCCTGCTTCAAGGTTGGCCTGCTGATCATTTAGGAGAATAACATGAAAGATAAGTAGGAAAAGGAAGCAAAAATAAAAGGCCAGTTGACCTAAGATCCAGTTAAATAACAGCATATTACTGAATATTTTATAGTAATTCTACTAACAGGTACTGCATCAGTTATTAATGCAAGCGTCATTGCCTACATCAGTTTGATTACACAATCTGCAAAATCAAAGAATCTTTAGGTTTCATGTCATAGTGTGTCAGTTACCAACCACCACTGAAGTGAATCAGCCACAGCTCTTCCAACTCCCAGCAATGTGGATTGAATTTCAAGTGCAAAATGAAAAGGGCATCTGGATTTCTATGCTCACCTTGTTCATTGCCTCTGCTATCGAGTCTACCATACCTCCAACCATGCCTACTTCACTTGCAGCTTCATTTAAGGTAACCATGATATCATCCACAGCCTCTTTCATCAGTTGAGCAGCCTCAGTGATTGCATCGTGAGTATGGGATGCCTGGAAGAAAGAAAATGAGAAAACAGAGATCATCAGAGAGCATTCTGTGCACAAATCAATGTGTGAATCAAAAGTATAATTAATGAAGGCAATACAATAACAGCTCTGAAAATCCCCTTTCAGGTTGAAGATGAGAAACTAAATCTAACAGCAACGTCAACAGAACAAATGTTGCTTAGACAAGCCACAATTTTGAACAGGAATCGATTAGAAAAGCAACAGGACCTTTTCAAGAAAAAATTAGGAAAATGACTTGTACATAACAGAAGCAACAAAGATAAGGGAAAGCAAAAATAACACTAGACAGTGAAACAGTCTACCTCTGTACCAGAACAAAATGTTCAAAACAGACACATGTAGACATATGAACAAGAGAAAATGCTTGCTATATAAAAGAAGAAAAACTATCACAGTCATATAATATTGCTAAAAAAGACTAACAAAAACACTCCTAAGGAATTATTGCACAACAGTTTTCCTAAAGCAGTAAATAAAAACAAATACCAAACCCAAAACCCACTCTACCTTCAACCAAAAACCTATTTCAAAGAAACCTGTTTGGATATTCATGAAAAACTCATAGAAGAAAAACACAAGCTAAAACCTAGAACAAACACAATTTTTTAAAAAAGACAAATACCATGAAAAAAGAGTGAAAACAAGCGGGGTGTGCAAGTGCCCCTCAAAGGAGCGGGAAGCGTGCCAGGAGAGGTGTGTCACATGAAGTTGGGTCTCTACGAAGGTGTCTACACAATGCCATCTGTATAGAGTGTCTGTGGCACGTCGGCGCCCTTAGTGCAAGGCATGGAAGTGCGCTGTAATATGGCGGGAGACCCACGGCGGGGAAGGTCCCACTGGAGGGGTCCGTGCCCTGTGGGTACACATGGCAGGCGGCGTGCCGGGTCGTGTAGGTTTTGAGTGGCATGGGGCATGGCTGGGGCCTGGCTGGCCACCTGCAGGGAGAAGGCATGAGGTCGGGGTCACGCACGCTCCTTTTGCTGTAGAGGGGCTTGTGGGATGGTGTGTGCTTCCTCCTGGAGCTCAGCAGCAGGGAACTGTTCCTGTCTTCCTTCCAGGCAGCATGGGGCATCCCCACAAGCATGAGGGCCATCGGGCCCCAGCCCATGGCTTCTGTGTAGCAGACAGGCCCTGTCTTTTAAGCGGTTGGTTTCTGTAGTGGCGCAAAGATATTTGCTGTGAGACCTTGACTTTGTGTCCCTTGGGAGGACGCTGTGATCTGGACTGGAAACCTGTCTTTGACAGGCGTTTCCACTCTCCGATGAGAGCCATCAGAAGAGCTGTCAATGGCATTTTCACTGCAATGTATCCCTGAGCTATGCAGTACGTAGGTGCTGCTTTCTCTGCCCCACCTGCCCTCTCTCCCCTCACCTGCCCGCCCTTGCCCACCTCCAGTAATCCCTTAGTTACATACAATAACTGTACCTTGGGGTTTCCTCCCCCTTCTTTGGCAGCATACAGCATCTGTAAGGCAGATTCTGCTAGTGTCTTGCTCTGGTCCAACACGGT
The DNA here is from genome assembly GCF_965140245.1 of Athene noctua. Taxonomy (NCBI): domain Eukaryota; kingdom Metazoa; phylum Chordata; class Aves; order Strigiformes; family Strigidae; genus Athene; species Athene noctua. The sequence continues at coordinate 19,244,200 of NC_134049.1, read as the reverse complement.
CATCTGTTGCTGATGATCTAACGTTTTGGATGCCACTCCAACTGCAGCTAAAACCAAGGGTTCAAAGTAACTTGCCAGCTGCGTTACCTAAGAAAACCAGAACAACCAGAGAAAGCCATTAACCCTTTTTCTCAGGTGTAACTGAGAAGAACCATATTCCACAATTAGCACTAGGCCATGGATTAGCTCAAGTACCACACTGTCCTAGTGCTTCTGTGCTACGCAGCGTTGGTTTGTATTATGTGCCCATGTGATTCTGTCTCCCCTCCCCTTCAAATTCCTTGATAAAGCCACGTGTTCCTCCCTTAGAACAAAGTCCCTTGAGGTCAGATGAAATAATTTTCAAAACTCATGGAAGCCACACAGTACTTAGGGAGTATCCATGACAACTGTCTCCACCATGCAAGGGAGGATTTTCTCAACCTTTGCTGTGGATGATGGATAACAAACGGGACCACACTGGATTTGGACCGTTTTGTTCACCTCAAGGACTGCATGTGTTTGCCACCTTCGCTTCCTAACCTCTCAAACCCTCTTCATCAGATTCCAGTGCAGACCTGGAAGGTTGTCTGCTGAGTAGGCACAAATGCTAACATCACCTCACAGGGTTCATCACTCCTGATGCATGAACAGTTCCTTAAGACAGCCATGTGGCCCAACCCTGCAGTGTTTCTTGCTGCTAAAAAGGAGACTAGTGGTTAAATGCTAGTCTGCAACCCAGTGGCTTGTACAGGCCAATAGGCAGAGGCACGCTACAAAGACTGCATACCAAGCACACTGCATTTGTCCCTCAGTTAATTACTTGGGCTCGATATAGTGTTAGAAACATCTAAAGACACAGTTCTGCCAGCAGCTTCTGTTGCTGTATTTAAGTCTCCAGAAATATGTGGAGTCAGCCACTCTGTCTTCCTCAGTTTCTGATCAGATTTACACTTGTTCTGAGGAAACATCTGCTTTTGCCTATACACATATTCTAAGAAAATAAGCGAGTATTTTTATACAAATGAATATTTTTACAGTCTACCTGTCATCTGACACATCTACAAAAACACAGCAGTGCTTGGTTCCTGTCAGAAATCCATGACTCTTTGCTTTTACAGTTTTTACTGGATGCAAAACCCCTGTACCTCTTTGGGCCAATTGGTCCACAGAACATGCACAGATAGCCCCCTGCAGCACCATCTGGTACACCTAAAGCCTCAGAAGTACAAGTGTGCATACCTTTGCAAGGGCTATAAGCAGCTTTTAAAGGCTGGCATGGGGAAGAAAAACAGCAGTACCTCATGTGCAGGAAAAGATAGTAAAAGGTTTACTCCTAAAATTTTTGAGACTTAGTCAGACTTATTTTTCTATTTTGTTTCTCAGAGTATTAAAGACAAAAAAGAAAAAGGAAAAAAAAATAGTAATGATTTCACAAACGTAAGATCTTTTAAACTGTCTCAAAGTAAACAGCAACAATGGCTTCTTCTGCATTCAGCAGGAAAAACAAGCTCAAGAGAAGTGCTGTTGACTTCGGTCAACATTTACCTAACAAGCAGGAGGAGAAATGTGACTCCCTAACCACCTGTATCTTCACAGTCCTGATTTGTTGTGTGCTAGGTAAACTGAGAATGAACACTGCAAATAGTTGAGATGTTATGAAATATTTCATGGTTATTCAAAGCTAAATGGAGTTCCTTGGGAACAACTCTGGAAGAGCTCTCACGCTAATAAAGTGATTCCTTTCTGGTATTAAATGCACTGACACAGAAAACTTGTATTTATTTTTCTCTTAATAATATATTGTAGTATGAGGAATTACTTTACTGAAATCTTTTAATAACCACTGTAAATAATGCACACTTATAATACACATGTTGTAACATTTCATTTTTCTACAGAGATCTAATAAGCACAAGTTCTACCATACCTAACACTCCACGTAAGAGAGTGACATGTTTACACAATGCTTATAACAGAATGCAAGATTATTCTAAGCCTTTCTTTTGCCCCCCCGACCCCCAAAAATTTGCAACAGCAGCTAAAATTCAGTTAGTTCAAAATCACTGATTTTTTCATAATGAAGCTAAACTCTCTCTATAATCAGTGAAGACAGAGTGCCTTGCTCAAAAGGTGGAAAGCAGGCACATCACACTCCTCCTTTGAAACCACAGTCTAAACCTCCCTCTCCTCAGTCTACAGAAGCCACTGCAGGAGATGGGTCTCCACAGGCCAGAGGTAACCTCTGTGCATATCCCACACTTCCCTCCTTGCTTTGTCATGAACTGGCCAAGAAATGGAGCAGCACACTTTATGCAAGGACCTCAGATCAGGACAGAATCTGACGAACCTTTGCCAGACTTCTTCAACTGGCCAAATTCTGTTATACATACATACTCAAACTATAACCCTGTGATCTGCTGAACGAGCCTGCAGTGTGATGGGCCCCAGGTCCTGCGGTCACCTTCAATACAGCACAAGAGACAGAAGAACCAACACATACGTACAGCTGCTGGCTGCAACAGTTAGAGCTAAGGAGACTTGTAGCACCAGGCTCCATCCTTCCATCTTTGCTTTTCCATCCCCTTTCTTCATTTGTCCTTTCTCTGCAAGCCTGCCCCTCACCAAAAACCTCAAGAAAAGTATCTTTCCTATGGCCCAAAACACAAACAGGTTTATTTGGACTCAGCTCCAAGTATTTGAAAATCCCAGATCTTTCCTCCTTCCATATACTTTCTTCTGCTCTTTTGTAGGAATTGAAAAAACTACAAAATCACAGTCTGCCCCAACATCCAGCTGTCGGAGATTTCAAATACCTTCCTAATGGTCGGACAGTACCTTGTGCCCAAGCTGAGCTGCTTCTCCCCGAGCTGCGGTAGCTATGGGATCAATGAGGTGGCCAATTTCCTGGACGACTGATGTCAGCTGCTCCTGTAGAGCCTAATATAAAGAGATATTGTCAGGTACTATCAGAGCTGTTCTTTTAACAAGTTATCCCATACCAATCACCCTCAGACCCTACTCAGAACACTGTTCAAATGACCCACTACAGTAGGATGCCGAAATCCATGCTGTTTGCTTTCTTTAGACACTCGCTCCTTTCTTCTCCTTTACCCCAACAAGAACCCTGAGGCAGGCCCGCTCCTCTGTACACTTACATGGCAAGTCTGGGGAGAGAGAAGGGAAGACAGGTCCCTCCAACTCCAGCTGGTAGCAGCAAACTTAGGAGTAGGTGTCCTTTCTCATTGTAAGGCAATAACCCTCCCCTGCCCGCCCCCCCCCCCCCCCAACTATTCTTGCCCTACTGAAGATTTAGTATCACTGCACTGATCAGAGAAACCAGAAAGAGCTGTGATTTGAATATGAAGACACATTCTTCAAAAGCAGACAATACAGCACAAGAGCAGAAAGCTCTGCTGCAGACTTTGAAGCTAGCAGGAAAAATTAGTAAGGAAAAGCAAAGGAAAAACATGACATCTCTGAGGTACAGAGATAAGGACTGACCACCTGAATACCATCTGTGGGATGGGAGCATAAGACAAGTGTATTACTGGGCTTGTCAAGACATAAATACTGGCTTTTAATTCAGAGGCACGTAATGTCTTGGCAGCCACTGGGATTTAGCTCACTCTCAAGAAAGGCAAGAGAAAATATATATTATTTTTACACTGTGTTACATTCCTGTACTGCTTTATAAATAACTGCCATTTTCAATAATGTTTATTTCAGTTCAACATGGTGTCCAAGATGACTTCATCACTTAAATAGAAAAGAATTGTATCTATGACGTGTTTCTTGTAATAATGTCTTTTGTATAGCTTCATTCAGTCTGAGATGTTTCTAGCATGCAGCATTACAGTCCAAAGAAACCACTGAAACACCCAAACAGACACATAATTTCAGGAAGCAATAGTATAAAAAGACACTAAATACCAAGCTGGGAACCCGATCATGTGTTGCTGACTTTTTGTAGGCAGTCTGGCATGACAGCCTTTCCTCAATGAGATAAAGGCTGAAATAGGACAGGACTGGTCTACATTACCATGGTGGGCAGAGAGTGGGGCAAGGAAGGAAGCTTTTTTAATGAGAACATAGCAACATCAACTACAGATTTCACTAATTTAATGAAAAAGTATGCATTAAGAAAAATGACATTGACATTTACATCACTGGACTTCTAGTAACAGATTAGTTTCAGAAAGATCCCTACTTCCACATGGCAAGACACCAGAGAAATACAATCAGTTGGTCACATCAGCACAGGAAGTCAGAGTAATACATGGGTGGTGGTTAAAAAAACCCTACTTTTGCCCCTACTTTTGCCTGGTGCTTCTGGTATCTCTGAAGAAGTGATACACTTTGGCTAGCGTGTGATTTTACTTGGAAAGATTCCAGTAAGAATACTACTGGTAGTAGATTGTGCTGAGCTCTCAGCTCCAAATCTTCAAATGGAAAAAAAAGCAGCAGGATAATTGAGGCTGCTCAGCATTACTCTGTTCCCGTGCTGTCTCCCTTACCTCAACTGAGATGTCATCCCTGGTGGCCAGACTCTGACTGACAGCTGCGAGGGAGGCCTGCTCAATGTCTCTGATGCATCTGTTGATCCCATCAATGGAGAAATCACATTCTCGCTGGCCTGGGGCCTTGTCCCTGAAAGGCAGAGGTATTAAGCTGAGCACAGTGGGAAGGAGGCAGGCTCTTTCACAAATGCACCCAAGCGTACTTCACTACCTGACAATATATAAAACACATGGGAGGAGAGCGACAAGGACAAAAGTTAAGCTTTGTTCTACCTACAGGATCTTGATATTATGTACAGAGTACTCTGCACAATTTCATACACACACACATTGCTCCTCTCGTAATGATTCGACAGAAAAAAAGTTTGCTGCCTCAGAAGAAAAGTGCAAGTTCAACCTCTCAGGATGGCCAGACTGGCCCAGTAACAAAGGTTAACATAAAAACACAACAGACATCATGAAAAAATATTCACATTTCTGTACAGTGCAATTGACTGTCTCAGAAAACATCTCCTTAGGTATAAGCTGTTACATTCAGTCCCAGGTATCTTTAAGTGAAGGTTAGGTTCTGAATACTTTGGCCTAACATGCAGTTTGCTATTTCAGTACAATCATCATCAAAGATCAGTGAAACTGTAGACACTCCTTACTTCACCATTTTCACACCATTTTGATTTAATCAATATTAAGAGGTTAAATATAATCAATATTAGGAAGTATATAATCAATATTAAGAAGTATAGGACTACACTTGAAATTTTTCATTAAGGGACAGACAGGTTTAGTTCAAAAAATAAAGAACAATCACTTCTTACTACAGAATTCTTGCAACTAAAAGAGAACACTACAGGAAAGAATAGAGAGCAAAGGTAATTCATACACTGTCTGACACACCTTAAAAAACCCGCCTTTTTCCACATATGTCACCTGGTTGGAGGTAATACTAGCTGCATTTCTTTTATTCTACAGCATTCTCTATTACGTGTACCTTAAACTGAATCAGAGGTGGAACCAGGGAAAGGGAACAGAAAACAAACACAGAACAACCCTATGCTGCAGAGTGCTGCAGTCATCAATTATGATTAAACACCCAGTGTAAGTGAGGAGATACTGTGCATCACAGAATAAATAATTTCTATTAATGAAAAATACCCCAGTGCTAACAACCATATAGTATTATTCTTTATGAATGGTTGCTCAATTATTATTACAATTTTGTTACTACAGAAGACATACCTGATAGAGGTGATAAGACTCTTGATAGAATCCGAGACAGTATGGGAATGCCCAGCTAGTACAGACCATGTAGGAGGGTCTTTTGGATTGATAGCCAGAGAACGGGCAGTTTTGATCAATAAAGATGAGCTCTCCAACATTGTTTTAGCAGAAACTAGAATTGGTTCCTGTGCTCGCGATCCCTGTGATCAGAAAGGTACAAGAATACAAAGAACATTTATGTAATTATTTGAGGTCACCAACACTTTCTGCTCCTAAAAATCAGTTTAATTAACAGCATTAAAATGGCATTATAGTTTCTTGCCTCACGCTACTATATTCACAGATAGTCAACATGGAAATAGTATTAAAATCATCACAGTCTAACCTTTTTCTCGATAATGTACTTAAGAAACACTCTTCAAGTTTAGAAAGGCACCATCCAGCTGAGAAACAGGAGAAAACAATGACACTTGTCTAACCATAGACTATGGAGATACAATTGAAAATAAACTTTATTTGTCACAAAACTTGCAAGATTCAACCAAGTGTGCTTTTTTTCCTAATTAAATGGACTACAACACTCTAATTGGGTCATCATCTCCATATCTATTATATTGCTTGTAGTCTGGTAAATCCAGAAATGACAGGCCTGGAGGACAGGCTTATATTTCAGTTACAGCCCCACATCTGTAAGACTGCAACAGTTACTGCATCATCTGATACTGCCTGCTGGAAGAGAGGCTGCTAAAAGCAGGACGGAGCAGTTGGAGAGTGAGTAACAATACATGACCTCTACTTCAAAGATTTTACAAAGCTTGAACAATTTATTTTTATTTTTTTAACCCTGAAAAAAGCCTTTATTGGATAACTTTAAATACTGTTCTGTTGTAGTTACAGGGATTGAGGATAGAGAACTCGGGGGGAAGAAAAAACAACATATAAAAGGTCCACAGAAAGTTATTCTTCCCAGAAAACTTGCTTCTTGTCATGATGACATGATTTTTGGAAGAGAAAAATCCCAGTGACATCCTTTCAATCCTTTTCAGAACTAATTAGGTTCCATGTATTAAAGCTGCTCTTGAGGGGAAAAAAGGGCATTTATTACTTTATCACATGGAAGAATCCAGATAACGAGACATGAGAGTCACCTGTACTACATCACTTTACTAACAGGAGACTGGCAATGCTTAACTGTAGTCTAACTAGTTTTATTTTACTCGTGCAAAATTCAAGGTCAGAGGTTAAGTGAAAGACAGCAGAATGCCCTATGAACACACAGGAACACAGAGAGACATTTCAGGGTCCGGTCTTTATGCTCACTTCTTCTCTCCTGACATGATTACTTCAACATTTTCAGTTTTTTGAGGGTAGAAGTGCAACATCCTACCTTACCTCAGTGCTGATCTGTGCTGGGATGCTAACAAATTCTGGATTTGAAGCAAATGCTGTCAGATTTTCCACAGCCTCTATCAAAGGTGCAGTAGCAATTCTGCACTTGTTGCGGTTCTCTTCAGAAAAGTCACCATCCAGGGCCTGGAAATTAAATCATGATTGAGTTCTGTCTGAACAGGTTTCTTTGCAAAATTGAAGATGGTTTAATTCTTCATAGTTTTAAACTGTTGTGTGCTTACGGCATTTGAAAGTTCCTCCATAAACAAGGCTGATGCAAGGAATGTGATCCTTTAAGCATGTGTTTCTTTCCTTAGCTGGTTATTGACCCTAAACTTAAAACTCCTGCTTTGTTTCACAAGACTGAATAAAGGTTTTCTAGCATTGCATTCTGATGACTCTCATAAATCGTGTCTCAGCACTTCACGCTCCAAAGGGTGGAAGTGGCTAACAAAGTGGTTCTTTCCTATAGATTGATTTTAATTTTTTTTTTTTTTTTAGCAATAATTTATTGGTCACATTTTCAAGTGAATCAACTTATCTCTTTCATAATCTCATAGGAAAGATATCAGTATGAAGGACCTTCTGTGTAATGTAGTAGAACCTTCAGTCCTAAGAGCATAATTATTTTGAAAGACTTTCGGTCATAGATCAGCTAATGGCTTCCAGAAGGGTTGAGTCCTAAGTCCTCTATGGCTTAACAAGTATTTCTGCTTGCATGAGGAAAAAACTACCTCCTGCCAAATTGCAGACAGGTATCTGAAAAATAAAAGATTACTATTAACAGGAGAATTTAAAACAGCTGCAACATAAACAGCTTCTCTTTGGTTCCCATTATTATTTGTTTGTTTCTTTTGCTCTTATAAATATGGTAAAGCTGTCAGAAATACATCCACAAACCTCTGGATACTGAGCAATGTAACATCATTAAAAATCTTCACATACAGTTATTTTCAAATTATTTGCATGGTGCGAGCTCATTAAATGCATCAACACAGAGGTGTCTCATACCGGATGGCCAGCTGCCTCTCCTAATACTAATATCACCCAATTCTTTCCATCCTGACTACGGCTCAGTTATACCACTGAACATGTTTTCCAGTTCAGGTTCTCAAAAATGTAATTACTGATTTCTTAAACCATACATATCACAGAAGGGAAAAAGCATTTCTAACTGTTCTGATTTTGTCTCAAGAGCAAAAAAACAAAAACCAAAAAAACCACAAAGGGAGAAGGAAGTACAATTAAGCAGCATTTGTACCTTGATAGTTTTAACCAGGTTAGCAGTGCTGTTTGCAACTTCCTTGGCAGACTGCACAAAATGTCTCTTGGCAACAGGATTTGCTGTCTTCGATGAAGCAATGCGACAAGCATTGCACAAAGCGGAAGTATGTTTGGCTACAATTGTGGCAGCTGATAATACCTGTAAAAATAGATGGCACAAAAAAAGCAGATTGTCAAAGGAGCATGACAGTTACTATACTCTAGCTCTGTGAAGTCGCAGTTCAAAGCCATGTAACAGTTTCAAACCAAAACTCCTTTGCTTGGTCACAAATAAAGTGAAGTCACGTGTCCTAACAATGACGGTCTCACTGCGATCCTCAGGAATCACCTGTGATGGGCTGCTTGCTGGATCCACCAAATTCTGGCAAGCCATCTGGATGGCTTGATTGGCTCTGGCAAATTGAATTGGGTCAACAAGACCCTGCTGACCAGCCTGACTGTTAGGATCTGAGATGCCAACCAGGTAAGCAGCCTAGAAATGGAGAAAGGAAGAAAACAATCCTAAGAAACAATTCTAAATCCATCTCGGTTCTTTGATAAGCTTGCCATATGTCATAGCACATGGTGGTCAGAGATTATCCAGAAATCATACTGTGAAGTACTATTACCGTATTTTTAAGTAATAGATCTCCAGAATCCTCTGACACCAAGAAAACTTACCCTTACACTTGTGAAATTTATTTAGTCAAAACAAAACTGTCCACTGTTGAAGTAGCTGGTATCCCTAGAAACATTATTTTTCACTTGCATAGCCAGTGGAAAGAGCTTTAATGGTCACAAGCATCAGCAATTTACTGAGGGTTTTCATCAAGCCTGAGCAAAAATGTAGTTCACAGCAAATGCACTACTGCTGAGTGTAGGACTCATCGAGTCTGCAGTTGCTGGTCTCACTGCAGCTCAAGATGTCTGATGGTCAAACATTCTTTCTTTCTCAATGAAATAAAAAGTTTCATGCCTCTCATCAAGGAGGAATTGTCTGAACTATCAAAACTATATTTGAAGATTTCTTGATGAATTTCCATTGCAGATACAATTAAATGTCACCTTGATATGCCAGTAAGGCAGCACAGAGTTAGATGTGGAGTCTGCACTGAGACCTTCAATGTTTGGGGAAATCAAGAAGTGGTTTCCGGATGCAGAGCATGATCCCTCCACCACCAAATCCTTCACTGAAAGGCTAGATCAGCTCTCAAGAGTTCAAGTCACCCAGTTATCAGATCAGTGAAATCACAGTGACCGGTTCCAGACTCTGAATTTGTTGTACTATCTTAAGAATTTTGGCTATTCCAAAAGTATTTGAACAGATGAAACAAGTTGCTTTTTATTTAAAATGTCTGAAATTAGTAATGCTCCTTATGAATTTTTACATACTAAATAAACTTGATTCATTTTAACTGTGGTTGGGTTTTGTGTGCTTCTCTATGAAGTAATAATTCAGATCTTGAGCTGCAAACATGACCTCTACATGCTACAGCTTTGACATTTGCTTTATCCTCAGAAAAGTTTCTTTCTTGATGTCACTTTCCTTCCTTATAACATGCATGCTATCACACTCTGCTGCTTCTGCAATGTACAGCAGTGTGTGCACGATTCCTGCGGCTCTACACAGGGCATGCTGCGTAGTACAAGGTCGACATTTGGGCACAGGGAAGTGAATCTCAAATTTACACACCCATAACATGATCTTGCTAAAATAATAAAAACATACTTGCTTTATAGACTTCAGTAGCTTACCTGAGCTGCTGCCTCTGTGAGGCCACAAAGAGCCTTGGATGCAACTCCAACACATTCTCCAAAGACTAAAAGATCCCCCGTTTTTGCATTCTGGGAAATGCCTGCCATTGATTCTCCAAGAACCTCAGAAATTAAAAAACCAAAGTTACCTTCTGAATATGCTTTGCTACCACTCAAAGGCAAATGATTCCTGGTCTTGACCCAGTACTGGCCCACAAGTGTCTTTGACCTGGCTTCCAGAACTGTTAGCTAGTTAACGACTTCACTCAACTGGGCACATTCCTCTGTGTGGCCTAAGGGATAAGGTATGCAGATCGACACTGGATTGACAGTGCTGAACTATTATAGTGTAAATGACTACGACGATACAGAATTAACCCTCCTTATTTTTGCTGTCATCCACTAGTCATCACAGCTAGCCTGGTGCTAGGTACATTTCACGGATTGCAGAACATGACAACCAATCCTGCAGCTGCTGCTGACACGTCCAGCATCATCTTTGCCCCTAAACGCACTGAAACACAGTGGAAATGAAATTGCATCTTGTCTGCTGGAACCATCTGAATGTCAGAATTCATTAATTCCCATAGTGTCTCCTACTGAATTCAGTTTATTTTCTTTTAAAATTCAAAGTAAGGTCTGACTGCAGTAGAGCATTAGATGCAAAATGACATGCACATCCATCAAGCACTTTCTTTTCCTTTTATAGAAGGAAGGATCTGAGACAATTCCAATGCAACAAATAAGGACACCAAAAACAAACCTTCAAAGAAGGATGTATAGCATGGTATGTTTAAAAATAACTTAAGGGATTTCACACAGATTTTCTGATGTGCTGGAATATCTGGACAGCTCAGACATTTCTCTAAGCTGTTTTGCACAGAACAATCAATGGTATTCCATTGCCAAGCCTCCCATTTACACTTTGGGCTGTTCTAACATAGCTGCAGTCAAAATATATAATTAAAGTATGACATACTGTCTAATGCACAGGAGAAGAAGGGAGAGGGAGGGAAACTTTAACAGCATTGCCTACCAGCCGCTTAATTAAAAAATTCTTACTGAGGCAATATGCCTTCTAAGTGACCAAAACCTGACACTACCTGTAAGAAACCCATCTCAGGCTGAGTTTTATCAAGGAACGCAGCATACATTTTTGCTATAAACACTGTGCTGTGTTTCTAACATGTCTGATATGCACGTGGAAACTTCTGATAATCAGAATGCACTTTACAATTGGCACAGAGATGGGAAAAGGAAATTACCTTTGAGTTTTCCATTACGCCCTCAATACAATCAAAATATGAGAGATCGCTCACAGGTTCATTGGGGTTATCCAGCATTCCCTTAACTGTCTGAAATAATGAAAGAAACTTTGATTATTGGCAGAGCCTGAAATACTGAGCTGAGAAGAACACAGACCATCACAACTATCCTGCTTATACCAGTGTAATCTTACAACTTCATCTCCAGCCAGCAAACAAAACTACACACTGAGGGCTCAACATACAGATGAGTGTGCTACAGATTAAATGCTACCCTGCATCAACCAAACTGTGATAACTACACATTTGTGCTCTACAAATCTGTTGGAAGTATAGCCTAATGTGGTTTACCTTGTGTTTGTGATGACCGATTTATGGTTAGTTAGCAATGCTTAGCTGACACAAGGTAATCTGGTTTTCTGTCAGCTCTCAACAACCTAATATATGTTTTCAGTACTATTTTAATTTTCGTAAATGGAATTACAAGAGTGATAGGAAAACCAGCTACCATTTGTTGCATGCTGTCTAGAGACACAGAGGGCTACCGAACTAAGTGCAAGTCAACCACCTGCCTGCCTCTTACTACTGTCAACAGATTTCACCAACATAGCTTCCTCTGTCAGAAAATTAGATATACTGGATGGGTTTAATTTCTTTTTCTGAGATGATTCTGATTCCTATAAATAACAATGTGAAAGTCAGCCACATATTCTTTAAGAATCAATGCATTTAGATAACAAAACTTGTAAAGAGCCTTAAAATACAGTAGACTAATTATTTTATACATAAAACCCCTGCAATACACTTTTTTCCATGCCAAATATCAGGCAGAAAAGACTTTTAATCTTACTGATGAAAGTGAAATCAGTAAGTATAGAAAGATACCAATATCTGTAGCTGATGTTTGCCTTCCACCTGAAAGAAACCTAGGCATGATTTTAAACCCTTAGACTTTCCTCATAACTCAACTAACATTAAGATACACCTATAATACTTTTAACAGCCCAGCTATTGCTTTTTAAAAGCTATAGTCTAACTTAAAGCTTTACAGCAATTAAACTGTGAGAACACAGCAATTAAACTGTGAGAACAAAGTGATGTGATGAAGTAGTCATATCTAGAAAACAATTTTCAGTTGCCTCTCATCTCTTTCTCAGTTCTCACAGGCATTGCAGCAACTCTTCATTGTTGTGTTCCATCTCTAAATAACAACTTGTAAAGGAAACAATGTTCCTGCAGCACTTGCACTACTGTGGAGATAGAAGCCCTTGGAATGTAAGGAATCAGAACACTGAAATACAAGCCAGCATAAACTTCTCACTGACATAGATTTCCTATTACTGTAACACCTTTGTTAATCCTTTCTGATGAAATTCCAGGCAAGTTTAGCTACCTCACTGGAGGATATACAGTAAGGTCCTCTCTAAACACAGTCTTAGAGACTCTCCAGGGAAGACTACAGAGCATACTGACAGTCTATCAAGTCTGATCTGAGCCACACTCTTTCTACAGAAACAATACATTATAGTAATTTTAAGAAGCCTTGGGAAGACTAGAAATAGTAGGCAATGAATTGGAGAAAAGAAGGAAACAGGTGAGAGCTTAATCATTGTAAAGAGAAATTGAAAGTTAAGACTGCTAAGAATGCTTTCCCCCAAACTTGATAGGTTCCTCAGGTCATACTGGTACCAGCCTCCAGTCTGTTTTCAGGACTGTGTGGGTTTGCCTCAGTTTCCTTTTTCTCAGAAATTAATCTAATTCCATACACCCAGGCTTTTCTTGCTAACTGTTCCTCTCAGGCAAGTGTTTCCTGAAGTTCAAGATGCTACAGACCTTCCTTCTGCCCCTCCTGGGATCTGCTCACAATCAATGCAAGCCACGCTATTGGCACAGAACCCTCTACAATGGCTTCTCAAGGCTGTTCTGTCCTACATTTCTCCCCTAAGCTCTCACTGTTCTGTGGCTCATTAGCTGGGAATTCTCATCTTTCACATCCCTCCTGTTTTGCAGATCTAACCCCAGTATTCTTTCAGGAAGTCCTGAGAAATGGCGGTTTATCCCCCCTGCTTGCTCCACCCCTATATTCTGCAGTGATTTCAGGAGCCATTACATTATGGCCCAATTTCCAGTTTTCTCTTTCTATTATTTGGACTTGCTGCCACTCCCTTTAACCAAGAGGAAAACACTTGTAAGCTCAAGAAGCTAAGATTCAGAAGTACAAAACAGCTCACATGCAAACTCATACCAATATTTTGGGATGATGACTGTAGACTGGCATGTTAAAAAAGTTCACAATATTCTGGAATGCACTGCAATGACCTTTGTATCCTTTTCACACCAAGGGGTAGAAATAAAAAGCCTAAACGTCTTTTATGCTCTCTATACAGGCTAGTCATCCCTTGATGTTCTGACCTTGACAGCAAACAACAACCATTTAGTTTAATTAAGAAGATGCTATTTCCTACTATTGTAAGCAGCTGTGTCTATGATTAGTGGACAGCCTTAGAATTGGGTCTTTCAGTTGACCTGCTACCCACTATTTAGCCAGCCAAACATTTCCCTCATGAACGAGGACATACCTTGCAAAACCTTGTACTGACATGTTCTACCAGTCTGGCTGTGAGAAAGCCAATACAAAGCATCAAAAATCTACACTAAAAAATGGCAGGGTAATATGGTAAATGTCATCCTAAAGTGGACTATCAGTAATAACATTCTATAAGCAGAAAAATCAGGATACCGCAGTTCCCTTCAGTGCACTGCTGGTAGTTGGAATGTCCATCTCATCATGATTCTTCCTTAATTCACAGTAAGTATAAATAATAAAGACTAAACTGTATCTTTTTGTGAACAGGGAAGAGGAGATGGGGACAGGGCAGCAAATTTCACCTGGCCAAAACGACAAGATGTTCACAGAGGTTCTATACTTACCTTGTATGCAATTAAAACCCCTGCTACAGATATCAAGTGAGAAGACAGTGACAGCAACTAATTGGACAAAGGAAACAAACATTTGGGGCCCATTTTTATACATAAGAACTTTTGACATGTAGTAATACCTCCAGTTCTCTGAGTGCATTATCACATTCCTTCTGACCGGGTGCTTGCTGCGTGCACAGTGTGATGAGCTGGTTTATACTCTCAGTCACAGCTCTAGGGAGAGTAGAAGGAAAAAAAAGTGTATTTTAAACTATGCCTCTTACTAAAACTTTTGTTTCATTAACTGTACACTGCATAAAGATTCAAAATTTTGATATTCCTCTACATTTTTCTCTTCAGTGTCTGGGAATTAACGGTATGTTGAACAGTTCACTACAGACCTCTTCTTTAATGAGCTCCATAGGAGCAAAAACATTCTCACCAAAGCATTTGATAGTGATCCACACCTGAAAAATCTATCTCTTCAGTGCAAACAATTGAGAAGTTAGTCCAGAAGAAACAGAAGCTTCATCTCACAGCAATAAGCGTATTGGGTGTCTGTGGCACGGTTTTGGCTGCAGGGGTGGCCTCTGCGAGAAGAGGCCAGGGGCTGCCCCATGCCAGGCACAGCTGGTTCTAGACAGCTCCAAAACACCCACCGCAGGGCACCGCTGAGCCCAGCAGCCAAGCTGGTGGCACCTCTGGGAAAATGTCAGTAAGAAAGGGCAAAACATCAAGGCAAGAAAGACACAGAAACAAGTGGCCAGTATTTAAAAAAAATGTTTGAATGTAAAGTACGATTATATGCCCTTTGTTAGCAAAGCCTCGTGTCTTGTCTGCCATACTGTATTACACACACATATACTCCTGCTATATATTTCCATAGTCTGTTGATTTTTTTTCTCTTTAACTAACCATTGATAGTCGCCAAGTCAATATGCACTGGCTCCCTTAGGTTTAAATCCACAGAGAATATTTTTGCATTAATATTTCTATGGAAGTTCACAGTTCTGATGCTCGTGAACACAGACTGAATCTGACACACAATACAGTCCCTATTTGCGTTCCTGATGAATGCTCTGCTATTAAGCAAAATTTATTATAACTACATTCATTTTAGACTAATGGCTAACCACCCAGGAAAGTAACTTCTAGAAGAGGAGGCTTTGCAGGAGGAAGTCTGCTGCTGACTGTTATTAATCAAAGATCCTTTTCTATAGCTAGACATATTGTCACCAATTTGCAGAAACTTAGCATGTATTGTGGCATTATAGTGGAATGCAAGTTTTTTGTGTTGTTTCTTATGGCAAATTTGAAAATGAGTGAAATCAGAGTGCATGGAAAATATGTTTTCCTCCGGTCTTGAAAACTCTGCATGCCATTTGGATTATTTTCTCTTTAAGAAAACTGGCACTTCATAACATGTTTGGTAATATTAGTAACATGATTACCTAGATGGATGGTATCATGCTGTTACAAAAGAAAACAGGATGTGTGCATTACTTACATACCAGGTTTTATGTTTAATTTCAGGGCAAAGACAATGGAAACTATCAGACATGTTTAACTGAGATTTCTACCCTACCCTTTTCAGTAGTTTTGGTGTCCTTGTGGAGCCATTTTAACTGACTACTTCAGCCTTTTAGGACTTCTACATATCTATGTCTTGTGTCCTGTCTGGCATATTGTATTATACACACGTAGTCCTGCTATATATTTATATGGTCTGTTATCAAGTTTGTTTTTTTTCTTTAACTAATCAATTATATTCTCTGAGTCAATGTGTGTGTATATACACAAATATTTTTACAATTATTACCTATCTCTGAAAAACAACATGCATGGCTTCACCAACATAGCATCAATACAAATGATGGCTTCTCAACCTCCTGAACATCAGTGATTCATCAGAAAAATGTCATTGCATACAGACATATGAATAGATGGCAAAAATGGAAGGTTCTGTTCACTCCCAGAGAAACTCCATGCAAAAATATCGTCTCAGATTTTAATCTGAGAGACAACGAATGTTGACTCTGAGAGTATCAGGGATTAAATAAGGAACCCCAAACTTGGTAACTGTCAGCTTTGTAGAGGATGTAATGTGGTCCCATGAATATCATTACTACACACAAGGTACCTGTATCCACGAATACATCCAATGTACAAGTATTTTAAAACTTTATGGAAACAGTAGAACCAGGAAGGCAGCCCCTCAAACACAAAACCCAGAGTGGAAGAGAGCTTCTAGGTCTCTAAAAGCCGCATTTGTTTTCATCAAATACAGCATATAAATACTTGAGTCCTGCAGGGAACTCAGGCAGAGTCCTATGAGGCTGTCAGAGGAAGTGAAGAAAAATGCCTCCACAAGGAGGCCAAAGCTACTGAAAATCTGGAATGTCTATTATAACTGGAACAAACGGGGAAGAAAGGGAAGAATACACAAGAAGATTAATCACAGTACTGTAGAAGATGAAACAAAAATGAGAAGATAAGCCATCTTATAAACAGGAACCAAAGGAAGCTGTATCCTTTTGTTTTCATGAGAAAGAGAAAAGTAAAAATACTTGACCCTGACCATATCATAGCAGGGAAAGAGAACAGAGCCCTGTCAAGCTTGTCACAAGCAGCCACAGAGATTTGATAAGGGAACTATGGTGTCTCCTTAGAGTCTTAAACACAAACTGAGCAATGGTGCAGTATTTACTTTTTATGGTTATCTGATGTCTATGTAAAGTCTCATGCATGCAGACACACATACACACACTAACAGCATGACAAAATAGAATATCTAAAGGCTCTACATGGCTTGTCTCCCTTCTTTTATTACATACTTCTACAGAGGGAAAACCAGCCTGGCAGAAACTAACAACTAACTGGGCTTCACTGGGGACACTCACTTCCTCTACACTCCCAACAGGAATGATCCAAGCCTAAAGCAGAAATCTGTAGCAGTCTGATGCTGTAGCAATAACAAGAGCTCATGCAACTCCTTCATGTTGAAGAAGTGTGCTTTTGACTACCTACAACTTTCCTAGAAATGATATATTTCTAGGGAGACAAGATGGATGTCAGAATTATTTTTTTTTAACCAAATATGACAAAGTAAAGCAGCATAATTTCTTAAAGAAGTCCTTTGTTAAAGGAATGGATTTATTTTTTAAAAATAAAGTTATTGCTATTAGAAAGGGATGATTCCAAGGTTCAGGACAAACATCAATTACATTATCCCCAAGGAAGTAACAGTCTTCCTCACTTCCTGTCTAGGCTAAGCTTTGTGGGTATAAACATTCTGGAAGACAATATTATAATTCACATCCACATGATCTTGGATGTTCATCTGATTTAATGTTAACATTTCTATGTGTGATGTCTATCTATCCTTCAGCAGTCCCTTTCCAGTTTGATATTTGAACATTGCACTTACAAACTTAGATAACTGCATAAAAAGTTAATTCATAAAAAAACATTGTGAAAAAGATTTGATAAAATAAAGGAGAGGTGATTATCCAGTCAAAGACTGAAATGCGGTATTATTTTTCACGTGAACACTGAGCACCTTGACAGAAGAACAGGGTCCACAAGATGAAATTCAGGGCATGGTTGGCAGAATCCCTAAAGTAAGGGTATCTTTCACCAAATACACACAGCATCTAACTCTTCCAAGTGTTCTTGATCATACACATATACACACTGTTAGTGACAGGCAGCCACAATGTGATTTTTAGGCACATTCTATATAGAAACATTATTAAATTTCTTTTCTTTATTAGGGATTAAGAGGCTTACTTTTAGCTACTGCCTTGACAGAACACAGATCGTAAAAAAACAGTAGGCAAAACACACTAGTCCTTCTCAAAAACCAGGCCAACTCTTCAACTACTGGTTCTTATTTCCACCAAAGGTAACAAGTTATGGCAGTTAAGGAATTACTCCAATATAAGCAGTTTTCCTCCAGTCTACTTTCATTTAAATAGAACTGCAGGTTCCAACCACTCAGTTAACTGTCCATAGCAGAAGAATATATAAACATATTATAAAGATCACAGAAAAAAGCAAATATCTTAGGAAAACCGACAGCAAACAACACATTCTTACCTTGCTGCTGCTGCTAAGAGGTTCTTGGCATTAGGAGCTCCAGGATCAACAGATAGAGACTTGGCAGCTAGTAACAGCTTGCTGGAAGCCATAGAGATGCTCTTGAGGTTACCTATTACTTGAATCTGGTCCTCTTTAGTCTGGAAAGCCACAGCAGCATAACATTAAGTGCAGAGTTTGCAATAAGCAAAGTGTGCTAAAACCACGTTTGAAGACCCAGTTTGTTTATCCACTTGAAACCACTGACATGCAGGGGTCCGTAGTCCAGAGAAGGACATGGACCAAAGCCTCTGTTTGCCCAGACAGGTGTCCCTAGCTTCACTTACGTAACAGAAAAAGAAATAGCTTGGTTTCTAACAATGGCAGTATTCACAAATGAGCAACGGAGAAACTTTACTACTTACTGAACAACGCTTTCGTTGTCAAGACTCTCATGTGTCTCTGCCTGGCACAACTGATCCACATTATTCAGTCAGTGTACACTCTGTATTCTAGCATCCTCTGTGTAACCCACAGGCTCTCCAGCATCTATCTGGCATTAGTCACACAGAAAGATCCTCCCCCCAAGTCCTCTAACCCAAGAAAATATGTTTCTATAAGCCTACTTTGGTAAATATTCAGACTTGGACATTCTATTACTTATTTCAAGCCATTGCTTGAAAAGGAAAACCTGCATGTACATACAGTTAGAGGGCAGTGCTGCATTATCACTATATATATATATATGTATATAAATGAGTATGTATTGTCACATCTCACATATATATATATATATATGCATTATCACACAATATATACAGATAAATCACCTATCTGTCACTACACAGCTGTGACTAGGTTCTTCTGTCAATGATCAGTAGAAACAAATTCATTGTAACAGTCTGATCAGGGTTTTATGTAAAGAGATTCCATATTTTATCCTGTATTTACACTGTATTTTCTCCCTACTCCGACATTTTGCTGGGCATCCAAAATACCTGGTGTTGCTTCTGTTCAGGCCAAATAACTAGACAAGGACAGCCATTAATAACTAAGATGGTTATCACCCCCTATGTCAGCAGGATAAGCAAATCTTCAAGGCCCACAAGGTCATCAGCAGATGGAATTCTCTTTTGAAGTAGCTCTTTGCAGTACCATTTCTACCTCTGCCTTCACTGAATTGCCTCAAACAAAACATTCTAAAAGTCAATGAGGCCCATGGCTAAAAACATAATAAGGCACCTAATTCCTACTCAATTTCAGAGAACGAAATGATATTTGGTGCCTAACTCACTTCATGGATCTGGAATCTAAATGATTAATTTTTGATGGAGAATAATAAGAAGTCCAATCTCTCTACTCAGCTCTATCTACAAAGAATATGCTCGGTAGGGATACTCCATAAAAAACTTCAAAGGACTGGCAGGCACACTCCAGACTTTCTGGCTAGTTTTCTTTTAGCAACCATTTCTTAAGTCTGCAAGTTCCTCCTACTAACTAGAGCAAAACAGTCTGCAGATTCATTTTTCTGCAAGTCCTCCTTGCTATCCTAGTACGTGACCCTTCTGTATATGCTGATATTTGTTATGCTAAATCATCTCCAAATGACCTGTCTGTGTAATTCTGTAGACATAAACCCAGTAAGACAGAATGAAGGAGGTATCTTCTGACTTCAAATGAGTACCTAGAATACTAGGAATAAGCTAGGTAATGCGTGACAACATTCCTGATTGTTACTGAGTTCATCAGAACAGAACTCTGTCAGATTTTAAATCACTAAAGTGATTAGTTTAAATCACTGAAGTCCAAGTGCTTACTGTCAGATCCATGGCATTTTAGCCAGACCAAATACTTGTTCCACTCTGTAGCAGGTGCACAGCAGCAAGCACCATAGAGCAATATTAAGTCTGCATTTTAAACGCATCTCTTCTACACCCTACTTAAAGCATTTGAAAATTAGCAAAGAAACAATTAGTGCTAAATTTTGAACTGTGTTCATAAAAATTAAGCTCCATGGCAGTTCTACCAAAACAGAAGCAGCCATTTCCACAAGTTTTGAGAGGCTCAGCACACCTTCATACCTTCAGATACACAGTTCAAATTAGTTAACAGCCCAAACTAGACAGAGGAGTACAAAGTCATATTTCTGACTGGGCACAGGAACAAAGTCCAGTACCCTGCATAAAATACAAATGCTGAGTTGACTTCAATCCAGATAACCAGGTACGGATGACTGCTTCCTAACAAACATCACCCATCATATCTGTATAGACTCACACTAGCTAACCAAGATACTGCACCACAAGATACTATGCCAAAGATAATTCTTGGTCCCAGTTAGCAAGATAAAAATCTTACTTGTGCTTGGCCAGCCATTTCAATACCAGCATCAAGAAATTCATCAAAATCATCACTAAATTTTCCAGAAGCTGCCGCCAGTTCCCCACTTTGGCCCCGTGTAGCATGGACGACTTCTCCAGCTGACTGATTCAGGTCTGCTGCTGCTTGGTTCAGTTCACTCTGAGCTTCTTGAAATGACTTAGAACTTGGAGGTAGCTGTAAGAGACCAAGTGCCATATTTTACTGTCTGTCACACCACACCAGCTCTTCATGACTGGAAAGTTCAACGCAATGCAAGACCACTAAATGCATGTGAGCTTCACATACAAGCTAGAATGGAGTACTGCAAATGGACTGCTAGTGATTCAGTTCTGAATGCAGAATAGTCCAATGATGGAACAGCTATCAACCAGAAATCTATACAGCAACCTTAGTCCTGCTGTTTCTTTCAAGGGACAGACAAGTATGTAGGCCTTTCAAGGGACACCAAAGATGTTAGCTTTTATGGTTCAACTACGAATTCGAAGTGACGAACTCAGGGGCAAAAGATGGAGATTTTTCGTCTCCAAGTCATCATTCGCTTCCACAAGCAGACTTTCCAGAACACCACATGTCATTGGTAGCTCTTCACAATCACTCTAAACTCCTGACCTGGTTTTACCAAAAGGCATTGCACAAACATATTAAAATACAATTCCTCCTTCATTCACAGGGTTGCAGGATCACTGGTAGGCGCACAATAAAGTTCTTCAAATCATATAACCTTCTGTAAAATTACCAGTGCACAAAGGGGTTTTTCAGACATGGATGCAGTTTAACAGAAATATAACAATTCTTCTCCTTGTAAAAAACATCCATAGAGGCACCATTTTTTGACTGACCACAATACTCCTTAAACTGTACTGATCACTTCTAGGTGGGAGATGGATTTTAATTTTCTCATTTTCATATTCTTCAAAATGTTAAGTCACAGTTGATACTTTCAAAAAACCAAGCTAATGGTGATGTGTGACAACTTTAATATTGCCTTCACATGCCACAAGACACATTTCATCTTTCCCATAAACAAGAAGAACAGATTTCGGCCAAATCAGCTACTTAAAGTTGGATAAACTTAAACAAAACTTCTATGAAGTATACTTAGGGCACATTTACTAAATAACAATTTGACATGAGGAAGCCAGATCTGCTTTTTGTTTATCTGAAATTTATTTCTATATTAAAAGACATCTCACCGAATCAACAAGGAGCTTCTTGCTAGATTCCCCAATACTCTTCAAGGCCACATCCACATCCTTTTGTCCAGGCAGACAATTCACACAGTTATTCAAGGAGTGAGACACTGCTTTTGCCACCTACAACACATAAGTAAACACATCCTTACTGAGAAAGGCTTAAGTGGTCATTTATCTAATAGGAGGCATATTCTAAAGCCTAATTCCTACATTCTGATTCTAACAAGACCATTTTTGAGGCTTGTGACTGACTTGGTTTGTTCACTTGTAGTCTAGCAGTAGTCACTGTCTACGCTCACCCATCTGATAGGATAGTGTTGGCAGGTCAGCTCCACAACTGCTCCTGGCACCTGGGATAAAGGCTGCAGCACTGCAGATAGGGGAATGCCCCTGAAGTTAACCATATACTAATCACAGAAATCCTTTGGATGCTTCTGTTTTCAAAGTTCTGATTAAAACAAACATCTCCTCATAAGAAATTATTGAAAATACAGGCCAATTATAGAACTTTTCACACCAGTAAAAAAGAACCTGTTACTCCTTTAGTCTTCACAGTGGTGCCACATGTGTAGAAAACTTGCCTTCTATTTTTGAATATAACATGAATACAGATTCTTCACTTGGTAATGATCAGTTTAACAGTTGTTTCATTTTTGCAGTCAAGCAGCCTGCTCAAGTATGTTGTGGGTAAAAGCACATAACTGCGTCTTTGTACAAGTTTATTTTTCTAAAAGATGACTAAA
The DNA here is from genome assembly GCF_965140245.1 of Athene noctua. NCBI lineage: Eukaryota > Metazoa > Chordata > Aves > Strigiformes > Strigidae > Athene > Athene noctua. Next base: position 19,221,497 of record NC_134049.1, on the reverse strand, counting down.
ATATCCCACTTTGCGCTATCTGCATTGATTAACGTAAGCATGATGTTACTATCTGAGAGCTGCTGGAAGGAATAAGAAAGCTGACATTCCTTGCAGTTTTATTTTTCTGTTGTTCTCTCTCAATATTTAACGCTGTGTTCTAAGTAATGTCGCTGGGTGTTTGATAATTCATGTAGCTGGCTAAGGGCCCAACTTACCTGGGCTAATCTCTGCTGACTGTCTGCATCCCCTGGTGCAGCGAGGGCCTGCTTCGCCTCCTGAATAAGCATAGCAGAGCCTTCCATGACATCCCTTGCCGAATCCAACATTGCATGTGCTGCCACAGGGTCAGTGGTAGATGCTGCAACCCCTCTGGCTGCCTGAGCCAAAGTCTTCAAAGCCTGAGCAGTTTCTCTGGCAGCAACTCCTATGTTTAGATTTCATTAAGTATTCTGTTAGTAAAGATGATCTTTGTATTTTATGACAGATGACTTTGCAGTCATCCCATGCAAAGATCCCATTGCAAAATAACATCTCAAATGCAGTTTAAAAGAAAATCTTCAAACATGAACACATTTGAAATAGGCAGAATCATTTGCCTAGAAAAGTCCCTGTAGTGAAGCTGTAAAGTAAGTATTAGGCCCCAAAGACCACATTCCAGGCACAGCTCTGTGTCACTGACTACATCTTAGTGAGGCACTGAAAAAGGAAGAAAATCTAAAACCTGGAAGTGCAGAAGAACTCATACTCCAAGCTATGGAAGAAGTGATTGTCTGCAAGAACAGTGTATGTTACTTTGGATTTTTTAAAGAATAAACACAGCAATAGCTTAAGTTCAAGCAATTAAAAAAAAATAACAGAACATTAGGGATGATACAACTGGATATAACCTAACGTGCAAGTAGAAGCACATAAAAATAACTGAATGAAGTCAGAGAGGATGTAATGAAATTAGATTCTGTGGTCTGTCTGGCCAAGATTAGATGATATTCATCAGCTCAAGTGCTAAGGCATATGACCATATGAATACTGGTTCCATTTTTGTGAGATTTAGTTCAGCCCCTAAAGAAAACCAATACAAAATAGTCTTCTAAAAGACCTTAATTAGCAAGTCTAGTCAACAACTATGCAATTAATGTGCGTAGCATATTTTGAGTGAAATACAACCCACAAAGAAGCCATGTTAGTATTTTAACACCAGTGCCTTTTAACATTTTTTCTTCTGATTAACTGAACATTTTAAAATGAAACATTAGAAGATAAAGAAAAGCAAGTGATATTGTATGTCAAAGTAAAGATAAGCTAGGCAGAGAAACAGTACTGCCTATGCTGAGGTTACAACCTTTCTATTTAACAAACCACAGAGCTTTCTACATTCTTAATTTAAAAAATTTCAGAAGAAATACCCACGTTTTGTTTCCTTTATTTACAGTACCAGTAAGCATCTTTGAAGTTCAACTTAATTTATCAGAGCACCACAAAATACAAAGGTCTGACTATTTTGGTTTCAGTTTGGTGTTGCTTTTGTCCTCTACAATGACTTTCAGTACAAAATGAAAAGAAAATTACTGTGACAGTTGCAGACAAGAGGGAATTATTAAATAGTGAATATAAGCTGTAAAGAACTTTTATCACAGAGAAAGAGCAGAATGTCATAATATCTGCAAACACTCGAGTGCTTGCTTGAACACACAATAGTTTTTGCATACTAAGGCAGAATAAGATAGAAAATAGTTATATGAGCTTTGAAAAGGAACTCACTGCTTTGTAGGATTTCCCAACCAAACAGGTCTTATAGTTTAATGTTAAGAGAGTTACTAGATTTAATTATTTGATATCAGTTGCAAGTATCTGCATCCTTCACCAGATACCCAGTCCTAACTTCTGCATAATTATGTGATAGAAATGTGAGCCATCTTAATGCAATTACACTTGCTTCAAATGAAAGCAACTGTAAGTTACATAGCCCTGATGCAATTCTATCCAATGAAGTGGTAATTGTCATAATGCATTTTATCAGTAATATTTTTCAGAAGTCCTACAGTAGCATTTGCATCAACAGCTTTCATTTCTTAAAGAAATAACAAGACAGAACATTTTTACCATCTAAGAGTAAATCTTTTTCCCTTCTGCAAGGAGCATTTTCTTATTAAGGTGGTTTTGGTTTCTAAAAGTACAGGTACAAAAACAAATCGCAGAATCTGTGTGCCCACATTCCCTATTGGCTTTAACTCAAACTATGCAAATATGATCAATGAGACAGAGAGACCAGCTGCATTATACATGTAAACTGGTAACACCTAGTAAGAGATACAGTTTTAAACATCACCAAATACCTTTGCATCCTGTGGTTCAAAAAATACCTACAGACCCCTTTAATCTTCTGAAAGGACATAGCAGTATTTCCAATGGCACTGACCTTTAAATTGCACTACATTTTAGTTCTGTCTTTCACAGAGTTTCAGTGGCATGTATTTACAAAAACAACAGATGTCTTGATCTATTCTGATTATATACACACAGTAGATTGCAAGGTTATTCTTTTATGAAGCATGATTCGTGCTAGCAATTCCTAGTAACTTGCCATAATTTACTATCAGCATAAAAAAAAGTAATTCCTTGATTTAAGTAGTTTGTGATAAGAAAACCCTCTATCAAATATTTTATGGAAAGCAGAGGTTTCACAGAGACATGAATAAAACACTACCTGTGTAGTGCTCGTTGCCTTGAGCAGCACAAGTTAACAGCTGGGCCATTGATGAACCAACTGCTTTAGATGTACTTCCCAGGTCCTGAGTGCATTTCTCAAGCTGTGAAAAATTGCAAAGGACAAAATACGCTGTTTAAGCTCAACTAAAACCCACTTGTTTTTTAAATAGTAATAAAAAATTTCTTATTCCACAAAAACCAAGCTAGTGAACATACACACAGTTTCTCTGAAACCTGACAGTGTTTTCCCTCTCCTAGGTGAAATAAATTAACATATTAGGTAATATGAACAACTATTTTATAATTCACAATGGAAATCAATACCTTCATCTGAGAAGGGTTTTTTTGCCAAATATTTCACTTTCTGAGCCTACCAGGACTGATAGAACTATTGAGTTCTCATCTTTGTCACTACTGAAAAAAAATTTCTTTTTGACGACTGAAACATTGTTGCTACTAAATTGTAATTTGTACAGTGCTGTGAGTAATTCTGCTACAGAACACACTTCTGGTGTAGCGAGAATATATACTCTTTCAAAGAGAATTAGTGCAAAATCCTATCAGCATCATCATTATCCAAAGCCTCATGACTTATTTTGCCTCTAATACTTAAACTTTTTAACAGCTAACTTTGTTCGTTTGTTTTTAAATGAAGAACATCCTTCCTCAATTACACTTTCTCCTGGGAGAGGTTTTAACTGTCCATCCACAGCTGCCATCTTCGCATCTTGCAGTTCATTTTTGAGCGTCTGGACTGTATTCAAAGCAGAATCGATTTCCATTGGGCCACACGCTTCATGAGCCTATTCAGAAATCAGATCAATCACTGTTAGCAGCTGTAAGCCACTATCAGAAACAGTAAATACTGCAGCTATCATCTCCCCCTACCAAATTATTGCCCTCATGACTTTAGAGGCCATTGTGGGCACTTTAAGTGTTACACATCAAGGATTCTAAACTCCTGCACAATATTCTCAGCTTATGAACAGAATAACACACTGTTAAGAGCCCCCATGTGAATGCGACGCACTTAGCTTGTGTACACATACCTTCACACTAGGCAGTCCAGGTACTGAGAAAGTAACTGCTGCTGTCTGGACTTCACCTTTGACAAAGTCTAACTATGCATCGTGACTGAAGTCACACAGAACCCTCTGATGTGGCAACCCACAAGAAGTACCTGAGCTGGAAATGTTAACATTAGCTCAGGTGTAGCCATCTATATGCTGCAATCCTGGTTTTGGGCCTCAGCGTACACAAAAAAAGAGCAGACCTTCCACTCATACTTTTATTGTAAACACATATATAGTTTAGAAATCTATGTATGAAATGCAGACAGCCTCTGGTTCCCTGAATTTCAGGGGTGATAGCTCCAATTCACAATCACAACACTGACCACAGCAGTGCTGTATTGGGGTTCTCTCCCCAGTTTGGTGAGATATGCTCCCCTGTCCTTGCTCTCCTTCAGAGCTCAGAGCTTTGATGTGATGCTCTGTGTACACCCTTCTTCTGCCTTTCTGGTATGGAACGGGTAGCACAATCTTTTCAGTTTTCTTGCCACCCCCCTCCCCTTTCTATTATGACACAGAAGCCACCTGGGAGTCTGAGCAAACTGTGCACAAAAAGCAAAACTGAGCAGTGAACACTGCCTGAGCATGAGTCACTCCCTTGGGGGAGATACACTGAGCCAAGCAGGAGTGAGCCTGTGACCACCATCCAAGCCATCTTGCTTTCACCGATTAAAACTAGTATTTACCTACCTTCTGGGAGGCAGTTCGTAGCTCGGCTAAGCTGGTAGCAAGATTCTTTGCACACTGACTTAGCTGCATTGCTGCTGCTTGGTCAGCCACAGTGGGGACTGCAGCTTTCGCAGAAGCCACCATTTTACTTCCAGGCTGTTCAAAGAAGAGCAGTGAGCACAATTGGTTTTACTAGCTGATTTTCTTTAAAGGTGGCTTAGGATTCAATAAACAAACTGCTTCCTCCATTCACACGCTCATGATGTTTCTAGATTTTCTGTAACGACCACTTCATGCACTTCCTTGCTCCTTAACTATGCAGCTTTTAGATCCCAGCCTTTTATTCATATGGTGCACCCTGTCATAATTCCACATTGCAACGTCCTCTGCAGCAGGACTCATTTGTGATTTACTAGTACAATGACTGCTTCATTGGTACCAATGTCAGCCTGAAGCCTTTGAGTACTCATGTAGACTACTTAAAAATATTTAAATGTGGAGTTTTGCCAGTCAGCATTCATGTGGTACGAGCAGGTCCAAGGGGCACAGATGCCAAATTCGTTTCAATGTTTCTAAATACTAAACTCTGTCAGAATTCTATATATTGAAAACTGTAATTCAAGCAATGACTCTTCATAGGGTTTGTTGCTAATACAATTAAAACAATTTGCTGATTCTCACCATGGTACACACATACAGCCAGAGGGGAGATGGATCATTTTAGTGACCCCAAAGGGAATCATGTAGCAAAATATGCAGAACAAGAGCATGGTTTGCCATACCTCTGACTATATGAGAACACAAAGAACCTGCTAACAGCAACCAACGAAAGGGTTCATTTCCATTCCACATTTAAGGCAGGACTAACTGCTGCCAAGTAATGATCATGTCAATATATGGGGAATTGCTTTCTTCTCTTTGTTTCTTGTAATGTCAGCAATAAACCCACAGTTTTGTTATCAATGCTCAATATTTTATCTATTTTTTAAAAGATGTTTTGGAAGAACCACAGATTCAATTTTTGTGTTTTGTTCAAAACTTCAACCAAGACCCATCACATACGCAGGCGAGCATCTAAGAGAACATGGTAATATTCCCTTTTATTTGTGAAGAATTCTGGAGCTTGTTGATGTAACACTAACTTTACCTTTGCTAAGAAAGGTTACAACAGCATCTCACATATTCAGATCTCCGCTTAGAAAGATGCTGAATTCTCTCCATCTTGTTTTTTAAACTCCTTCCCCAGAAGGCAAGTGCTACAGCAGTGAATATTTCTTCTCCAGACACTTCAGTTTTCTTGTTACATTTATCCTCAGTTTTGGCAGTTGTCACTGTCCACAAATTCAAGATACTTCAGCCATCTGACCTGAGGAACTAAATTCTCCTTAGCTATGGCTCACAGTGATGAACCTCTTTACACGGTTCTTAACAGTTTACTACTTATTTATCACAAATAAAACCATACAAAAACATAAAAAAAGCTTTTTGCTCTGATGGAATCTACTACAGTGATTGATTCACTTCACCTGAAGGAAGTTCTGGCTGGAATTTATGAGAGCAAGCTGGGCACTGAGGTCTTCTGCCTGAGCTTGACTTCCTCGTACACCCTGCACCAACTGAGGAATGTGGTCTGCAACATTCTATAATAAAAAAAGGGAAAAGCTTTTAGTAGAGAAATAACAACTCCAAATCCTCTGACACTAAAACAAGCCCTCTCCCCACCACCCTTAAAGACAGCCCGTAGTGTTCACAGGTACAATACTCTTGTGCCTTCACAAAATTCATTTTGGATTCCATGGAAATGAATTAATACATGATAGGATTTTTCAGAGATATTCTGCTTTCACTTAAGAAATCTCTATACAAGCTACTCATTAAAGATTGTACAAGACAATCTAAGATTTTTCTGCAAAATTATGTACACAAAGTATTGTGAATTACTTCCTTTGCATGTTGAAATGCCAGTACTGGAGATGACAGATTTTTCAAGAGACTGTCTTGCTTTCATAAAAACACTGTCTTTTCCTAAAGGAAGCACCTCACCCTACTTTTCCTTGACTTCTAACAGTACAAACTTTATAGTATGGCTGGAGCACTCTGAAGCGTGTATTGCTAAAACTTTATTCCTGGACTGCTCAGACTGATACTCCTTGTCCATCCATTTCACAATAACACATACTTCAGCAGTGCAATACTAATTTATTTTCCCCTAAAAAAGTAGGTATTGGATATTCTCTGCTATTTAATAAATCATCAGCAAGATCAAATTAGAATGAACTGTAAACACTACATTGAATCAGCTTGCTTTTTTTTTAATTCATACTGAAATAGAAGCTGCCTGAAACACAATCTTGAGATGTACTTGAGCTACCATATCTAATGCCAACATTTCTTAGGATTACCACTGTGACAAGAAATAATTGCTGAATGTTAACGTGGTTTTTAACGATGCCTTCTTTAATGGTTTTCTTCTTGTTCCTCACAAAACTGCTCTTCCAACCAGAACAAAACCCTTTTGCATTCTATTGTCTTTTTCAATTTTTTGTTTAAATGCAATTTCTTTAAAAACCCTGAGGCAACATTAGTCAGAGCTAGAAATTAAGCTGCCAAGTGTAGCTTAAACACAAAAGAGAACAGCTTCTCACCAGACTCTGAATTCCAGCTTGGAACAATAAAAATGTGCTTGATTTCAGGCATACCTTAAAATCTGTGGTTTTGGCAGCTTTAACTTCAAGCTAGAAATCACGTTAACCCCATAGTAAGGTCTAGCTTACTTTTCACAGTGACATTTAAGGCCCCAGTTGCTTGTAGGCTGAACATCAGAATGACAGGCTCAGTATTGTTAGTTATATGACCAATTGCTACTTCACCCTTTTTTGTGGAAAATTCAAAGGTTACCTTTATTCTATAGCAAAACTCAGTCCCGTTTCACTGCATGTATCATTCAACAGCCTGTTTTGATAATCATAGAGCTACTGGCCTGCTGAAGAGCACACTCATGCGCTGAACGTGTGGCCAAGACTTCTTGCCAGTGTGCAAATTTCTGAGCAATTGGATCCCTCCACACAGAGCTTCTAGCATAGCTCTGCATGTAAGTACTGCTGACTGATTCGCAGCAAAACTTTTACTTAAAGCATTTGCTTCAGGTGACTTGGCTGTTACTCAACAGACACGTGCTGAGGTATATAAGCCTGTCAGTCCTTTCTAGTAAGCTGGTCACAAGGGCATTTAACAGCAAAGTACTAGATGGTACTCACAGCAGCTCAGCTTTTCATACAGTAAAGCATAGAAACTACGGATAATACAATATGTGGTGTTGGTTTTGCTTGTTTGGTGGGTTTTTTCTTTTAAAACTCCTTTTGAGGTTGCAACAGTATTATTATAAAAGCGATCTTCAGTTCTCCAGAAAGCAAAGTTCAAGAGTTATGTCAGTGAGTTGTGATATGTTTACCTTACAGCTCTGCACAAGTTGCTGGTGGGCTGCTGTGTTTTTATTTGAAACAGCTGCATTCTGAGAAGCTGCAATAGTCTGAGTAGCAGCAGCTGCAGCTTGTTTAGCTGCAATCTTTGGAGAAAAAGAAACGGAGTTAAATCAGTGGTAAAAGTCTGAGTAATTCACAGGATGAAATATATATTATAGGTAACATTGACAGTAACAGCTTTGACAAATTAATGCATTATATCCCTTGATTAATTTGATTTGCTTTAAGGAAACCCATGACTGCTCTTCTCAAGATGAAAATGAGCTGAACACTGTTATTCATCTCTAACTTGCCAATAAAGAAAAAGGTGGAACTAGAAGAATTCTAAGCTCTTACTGCTTCATAGCTTAGGCTGCAACATCACTACGTCAATTAATTACAGAGAGCAGAAATGGTCTAATCGATTAGCTCCACACAAAGAAGGCCAGAGAAAACAGGCAAAGTACATTTAGTGCTTCACACTGCTACATTAACAACTCTGACCAAAGACTCAAGGGAGCCAACTTCTACTGAGATTGCTCTATGGCAAAAGCAAAGATACTAAAATGATGCAGAGGTATAAAATACTGGTATTACTGAGTCTAAAAGCACTGAGAAGACGTTCTTCAACTATCTAGGAGTGTTATTATCAACCTCTCCTTATTACAAAATTAAAAATGTAACAATTTATCTGAAGTATTTCAACATATTGTACAATACTTTTCTTTAACTGGCCCACTGCATGAAGTTCATTCTCATCATTACACATTTCACTCCTTTGTAAGGCAGTATATATTACAACAGCAAACCAAAATGTTCTTTCTATAAAGCTCTTCTGCATGCAGTTAGAAAATTAAAACATCAGCCTTTATTTCCTGAAATATTTCTGATATTTTGTTTTAGCCAGATACAGTAATTAAAATGCACTTCTGGAACATGGTTACTTAGATCTCCTTGTTTGTCTAATCTCACTGCACTTGAATCAGACTACTGTAAAACCACAGTTGGAAACCAGGAATTAAGAAAGGCTTCTTTTTTTTAAAATCTGTCTTTTCTACATTTTAGCTGAGAATGGGAAGATCAAACCTTGCCTACAGGACAAACTTCAGAGATATTTTATCCTTAGTGCATGGTAAATTGCCTTTCTCCCCTTTGGCTCTGCTACTAGATACGATGTATCTTTTCACTTTCCTTTCTGCTTCTTTGATTCTCTGATGCCTTTCTCCCCTTTGGCTCTGCTACTAGATACGATGTATCTTTTCACTTTCCTTTCTGCTTCTTTGATTCTCTGAATAACTTAACAGTTTAATTGGATATGCTGTAATTTAACATATCTTTGTACGGAAATTTACATGAAACTGTCATATATACTAATAAAACCACCAAAGGATATTGTGTGTAAATGACAGATCATACAGACAGATTAAAACAGTAATGGAGTAGTTTCAGCTCAGCCGTTTGAAACCTCAGCTGTTCTAATTTTTATGACTAAGCCGCTATCAAATGCCTTCTGAATCAAATTCTTATACCACTTTACTACATCAGAGATGCAAGTTTCTCAAATTTCTGAGGACTACGGTATCATGTAATAGCATTCTTAATTTCAAGCTTTGTACTCTGGAACTGAGCTTACATTATCATTCTGTGCTTATCACTCTTCCTGAAATATACATTTCCACGTGCCTGAAAATATCTACAGATACTAATTATTAAAATGGAGTAAAGTGAAAATCCAACAAAATCTACTTTCCAACCTCTAATCTGTTGACAATTTTCTTCTTGATGGCATTCTGTGCAGCTGCATTTGTAGCAACCCGTAGTCCCTCTGCTGCTTCTCTCAGACGCTGCTGTTGATCCTCATTTTCAGGATTGGCTGCAGCTCCCTGCACAAAATTTCAGATCAAAAAACATGAGTCTTAGTAAAAGTTCCTGGAGAAAATGTAGATGAATATCAAGGCCTTAGTATCTGCTACATCAGCCTTGTATCATCTTAACCAAAGTTAGAAGAACATTTAAATGTTACAACGCTTTAAAGTGGAAAAATTATCACTAGTGCAAAGTTGTTACTGTATCTGTTAAGTACTTTGAGGAAGGGAGTTGAACATTTGCTTCATATACTACAGGTGTTTGGGAAAAAAAGCCTCTGTAAATTGCTTCCACTATGATCTATACTTTAATGAATGTAGGTTTGGAAAAAAAAATAGTTTTAAAATTCCCAATTCAACATGCCTTTCAGTAACTGCAGTCCAAACCTTGACAAATAGTAAGTTTTCTCCATTTGAAGTCTGAGAAAGTACCAGAAAGTCAAGGATATGCTCTGTAGCCAGGCATATGGACCTTCTAGAGCCCTAGCAGAATAGCTGGCCCTGACCTGTAAAAATCATTTAAGTGCAGGATCTGGGAAACAATTCAAAGAACATATTCCTCCCTAGTGGATTTAAATAGATTTCTAGCACAGGAAGGAAAGATAAGGTTAGGTGTTTGCCTCTCTTGGGAGAGGGGGGCTGGGGGCATAACAACACAGGCAAGATTCCCCAGGTCGACGAGAAAACTGTTCCTAAGACAGAGGCTGAGCTGCTTTTTTAGTGGTCTTTGTAAGAGATATTTGCAAGATACTGCAATGGGTTTGTCGTTCCCTTTGTACTGGTAGATTGGTACAAGACCGCATCACAGTGGTTATGGCTGGTGGTAACTGCCCTGGGTGACTTGACTCGTGATCACCCTGCACACAGGTGAGCGAGGCAGTGCAAGAAGCGTTTTTAAAACCAAAAAACCCCCCAGGTAACTAATAAATTATTTTTTTCTGAACGTACCTAGGATGTGATTAAATGCAGAACGTTTACAGGATAAGAAAAACCATCCCTACTATCAGCCAGATCCTCTCTATAATATCCCACATACCAGCTCTTCTTTGTGTATAACCAAGCAATTGTAAGCTGACAGTTAGTTGATTTTCCTGGTACCTTTGCAGCTTCAACCATGCGAGCTGTAGAATCTGCCAGGAGCTTTGCAGCAGCCAGAAGTTTCTTAGAGTTGTCCATATCAATTTCTGCTTCAGCATCTGACCTCATGGCATTGACAAGATCAGAAGTGGCTTGAGCCAGTACCCTGGCCTGCCGGACCATCTCACCTGTGGTGGACAATTATATTTTTACTTTTCTTCTCTCTGCGTTTCAGTTTTGGTTTCAAATGTCATCTCAACAAGACAAAAATAAAGTTAGATTTGCTGAAGCATTCTTCTGACTTGAAAACAATACACAAATAGTTTGTAACTTAGAAGCTTCATAAACAAAATCTTGGATCACAACACAAATGTAGGAAACCACTATAGTGGAAATTAAGAAAAAATGTAGTATTTGCATTCTAGATAGCAAGACAAAAACCAAAAATCAATACTTTAAGGTAATTTTGAATATACAGTTCAAGGAAGCTCCTGGCCCAGTGAAGACTAATAATTTTGCTTTCAAATTATAGCCAAGATTTCACTCCTTTAATAAAGTTACCCATCTTTCACCTTTTTTGGGGGAATTACCTTCTTTCTCATATAAACTAAATGAAGAACTCTGTCAGAAGAGATTCAGCCCCAGTTACATGGTTTTGGCCAACAATAAGGTGTATATTTAAGACACTGGACTCATGTTCTGGTCATGGTGAAGCACAGAGATGAAACAGCAGTGCTTCTGAAGTGGATACATACCCCTTCTAGAGCAAATTCATTTGGTCACTAAAACATACACTTGAACTCCTTCTTAATAGACTTTAACCCATAAAGCCTTTGGCTTTCAGGAGGTTACCAAATCAAGAAACATGCCTTTGAGTCACAGGCTTCATCCTTTTCAAATGCTTTAAAAAAATAATGGGAAATAAAACCAAAGCAGCATCTTTCTCATGTGTAAAGGTGACTTAATGGGCTTCAGAATTAAATGGCTTCTTACCATGCTCCTCTGCTCAGACACAGGCAAAAACCCCTAAAGTTTCAACTATTTCCCAGTATGTAATTTTGCAATTAAAATTTTTACCAATAATGGCTAATGCAGCTCCCAGTCCAAATATTCCACTTGAAAAAATACCTTTAAATGCCCTTTCTTACAGTATTAAGCCAGTAAATCAAACAGAAAGAATAACCTACTTGAGCAGTAAAATACAGCAATCACAAGCCAACGTCTCTTTACTGTTAAAACTGCGACCACAGGAGTGCAATGATAAATTAGAAATACAGACTGGAATCTGAATGCCTTACTAAAAACTACGTATTGCACAACAAGATACTTGACTGAATATATAGACTGAAAATATACAAGATATCTGAACAGAAAATAAATGCTACCCAAGATCATCTCTTTTACTGCATCCTTCTGTACAGAAGCTGAATTGTAAGTGACAGCTAAACATAAAATTTTACATGCTTTCCTGTGCACATTGACCACAATTAAATTCCTTAGGATAGCTACGGAGCATTAGAAAACTTTTTTCACAGCTTTCTGTGCAAAGATTGAGTGGTTTGTCAAACATTCCTGTGCATCTTTTAAAAATTCTAATCACTCAGAAAAAAAAATTCACTCATAAAGAAGATTCTAGGGACAAAATACACTGAGAATTTCAGTAATTATTTCCTTGCACACGTTCCTCTAGAAGAGTGCTGTATGGTTGAAATGACAGTTCCTTAAAAAGAAACTTCTTAAAGTTTTACCTCTTACACGTTAACAGCCAAGGTGACTCTACAGTAAAAGATTAGTTTGTTCATATCGACTGTAATGTGAATACAACTGTGACTGAAATATTTTCTTTCCTGTCCTTGCATTTATGTAGTTCTAAAGAAAAAACCAAAACCATACTGTTAATTGTAACTGCTTTTTCAAAACTAATTGCGTTTTAAACTTCCTGTGAATCGTCTTGATTTCAAGTTGATACTGCCCCTTCACACTGTTGCTACTTCATAACATTTATAAGTACTGAAATATCACCATTCTAAGTAATTCACAGGTTCTTTACTAAAAATCCATATTGGACCAGTTACATGTTAGGCATCTCAAGATCTGGTTGGTTCTAAAGGCTGCACATTTTAGAAACATCACAGGAAAAAGCAGAAGTTTTAAAACCTACAACAAATCTATGCATAATAAAAGCAATCACTGGGAAGTATTCAACCAGGTACCTATCTTCATATTTGGAGAAAACAGACAAAATATTACAGTATTCCTTTAGCATGATATTGATCGTTTTCACAGAATATTCATTCTGTCTAGCAGATACGTGCATTTTGCTAATTTAATACTCCGTGTTGAATGACTAGCCATTGTGACAGCACTAGCCTAGAAGCACAGGGCACTTCACAGAAGTGCATATATTTGCATTATCTGAAATGTGCACATCTCTGAATTGTGGAAAGCGACTGTCCATTAGAGACACTTACCAGCATCTCCCATCGAACTGAAAATACTCTCTGTGACACACATGATGGTGTCCGTAGCCTGGTCGTAGCGTCCAATAGGCTCTCCCCTGCTCGCAAACTGGCGGACGTGCTGCAAGAGGTCATTCAAGGCTTGGCTGACGATGCTGGCAGCTGCACTGACCTGTTTCAGTAACTCAGTGTCATCCGTGGCAGCCTGGCAGGCCCTCACACAGTTCTCCACTGAACGGTCTACCAGTTTCCCTGCTTCAATCAGCTGTTCCTGACACACTGGAGAGCTGATGGTGGGACTCACAACCTGCATGGGGAAGTGACACAAAGCATTCAGAAAAGGCTTATTTGCAAATTCCTAACTACTAAGTGAAATTTCTACAACATTAGTTTTTAATCTTTAACCTCTCTGTTTTCCCCAGAGAGAAAACCCTCAAAGTGAGTATTAAAATGGTAGCTTCAGACATCTAGACTGGGAATCTGGGCTCTGAATATCATTAACTTAATCTCAGTGCTGAGAATAGAGGCCCACACCTTGTTTCATGCTTCTTCAGGAGCTACTGAACTGAGAAAACACTAGACAGTGGTTCAGGAGGGTAGGCATGGGCCAAACTCCTCCAGAGTGACTACATCCACTGGCAGACTTCTGTACCCTGGAATTCCAAATAAAATGAAGTATAAATTCAAATTGGTCTTGTAAGACCTCCTTATATCAGCCTTTTGTTTGTTTAAATAAAAGTAGTGCTTGGCACAAGGCAAACAACATTCTACTTCTGAAGCCACAAGACAAGTACTAAACCCTGTAATCTACACATTAGAAACAACCCTCCCCCATTTTTTTCAGGCATATCCAGATAGCTTTTAGCAATGGGAAAACTATGCATATCTTACGAGGAAAACAGGATGCCACCGGGTGTCTTATGCCACACTGAAGAAATTCACAAGCAGTAAGAACATCAAGTCCAAATAATGAAAATTCATATATATGCATTACAAAAAGCCCTTGCAGCCAGAGAAATATAATAGAAAATATTGAATGTTTAATACCTAATATTGGCTATTCATTTTAATATAAACCCTCTGGAGGTTTCATAACAGTTGAATGCCCATTTCCCTCCAAAGGATGACACTGCAGACTTCAAAAGCAGCATCCAAGTAGGAAACGCAAACTATCTAATTTTTAAAATTAAATATTTTATTTATTTATTTTCAAGGCAAAAAAAGGCTGCAGAAGACATAACAATCCAATCGCAGACTTCAGAATTTGAGGTCTGATCTCAATTCCTTTGTAATTTGCTTAGACTGAAAATCAGTACTTGGCCAAAAGCAACAGATCTATTAAAACAATGGGCTACCGTAAATTAGTGCAAATATATTTAATGTCAACGATCACCAACTTGATGCTATTTTCAGCAAGAATACCAACTTCTAATTACTTAGCTTTAAATGTGGTGAAGCCATCCTAATTCTAGGCTTTATTAGAAATCTTACATAGTCCCCCAAACAAACTGTGCTTCTTGAACAAATATTTTTTTACTTTTTTATTTTATCAATATTAGTAACTTATCAGATGGGCTCTGTTATCTGTGGAACCTTCTCTGGAGATTACAGCAACACTTCACATCCTCTGCACTCCTGATTGCCACTGCTATACATGACAATTTATTAATCAACTTTGATATTGCATAAATCTAGAGCTATGATATTAACACAATATACTGCTTGAGACTGCTGGAAATGCACAGAAGCATACACTCGAAACGATGCCTTGTCACCTCACAATCACTACTAGCCTCACCTTTGCACAAGCCACAAGCTGGGAAGTAGAGAGTGCACACTGTGTAGCAGCAGCAATGACCCTGTTCTGCAGGACTGTATCCTCAGCGACCTGTGCTACATTCTTGGCCTTCAGCACTAACATGGCAGCAGCATTGGCAACAGCTTTGGCCAGACTCATCAGAACATCCTGGTAAAATAAAGGAAAAACTCAGTCTTGTGAGCAAAAAAGTAAATACTTTCTCTATATTAAGATCAAGTTTTCTGAAGGTAAGAAGTTCTCTTGTATGAAAACTTAAAACAGTTTAATGTAAAGCAGCAAATATGACTATTACTCAGAAAACTCAACAGTTTTCTGTTCTCAGTATAACTATTCCTCTATTTATATTATCAGTTACTGGACTGAATGCGTATGGAGTGTCAAATTTTGAATTCTCTCAGAGTCTGTAAGAACAAATCCGTGTCACAAATGTGCTTATCTTTACTTCCTCAGAATACACTGTTAGTACAAAAACATCTGGAGGTCACCAGTAAACATGTGATAAATATCTGCAATAAGGATGACAACCTCAAAGAGCAAAGTGCTGAAGATAGACAGTACTTGAGTTAATACTAATTAAAGTACTTAATTGTTCTTAACAGTAACAACAACTGCCACTCCATTTTTGAAAATGCCATTTCCAACCACAGTATCTCCTTGTCCATGATGTAAATACAGCCCTATAAATTATTGCTCAAAAATATAACTCAAAACAGGTCTTAATTCCAGAACATTTCTCCCTCGTACAAAAATTTAGTTAACTCTTAAACTGCAAAATTAAACACAGTCATGTGTTAATTCTTGTAATGAAAAAGTTCAGAAATTTTTTTCCCATTTCCCCACTTAAAATGCTACATTCCCTATACCTCAGTTTTTTAGTGGGATGGAGTCTTCCTAATGCCTCTACTGTTAAAATGACCTGTCTTTCCTCTAAAAAGATACTACAGATACACTTATGCTAATTTTAACTTCACAGCAGAAAGTAAGCCTTGGATTTCAAAAATTAAGAACACCAGCTTTCATTTTGTTTTTAGGGTATGAAAGCATGATAAACCATCCCTCTCCTTACCCACCTTCTCCAACACTCCATAGCACTTATCAGAATGCTTAGGTTCTTTCTCTTAGCCTAGAAAGAGAGGGCCACAATACATACTCCACTAGGAACACAAATGAGAACTCTGATGAAACTTGTAGGCAGATTCACTAGTGGATCAAGTGTTTAAAGTGGCCTGTTAGTTGTATTAGCAGACATCTTACAGTGTACTCCAGAGGTCTATCTGTGGCTTTAAATTACTTCCCCTTGGTTGTAGTGCAAACCTGCTCTTGGCATTCAGTGAAAAAAATCCAGACATGTTCTTAACAGAACATTTTAAGAACAATGGTTTTAGTAACAGTGTTAGCTATTGGCAGTTTAAGTCATACAGGCATTATGATTTGATAATTGATAATACTAATCATCTTAAATAAATTATGTTTTAATTACAATAATTTTCTTCTACTCAGTTTACCAAAAGGTTATGTAAACTTTTGGTTTACATGCATACAAACAGATAAAGCAAACACTTCTGGGAAAACCACTAAATTTAATGAGAAGAAATACTCATTCTTTCTTAATAAACATTCATTCATTCTTCATAAATACATGGCATAATAGGTCATTAGCCTGCAAAGACAGTGAAACACGAAGAAGGGCAATGGTTGAAGTTGTCTGTGTGCATGTGAAACCTTTAATATACTGCTTTCCACTAAATCCCTACAGCATTCAGAACAATTGATAAGACTACGTGTGTCCCCCTGGAAAACTCAATTATAATCTTGCATCTGATACAGTGTACTTAGTGAAGACAGGCAGAGTTTTAAAAAGTTATTTGCTGTTCCTTATTTTCTGTGTCTGATTTGGCACTGTGCGATATAACTTGCACTCTGCTGCAACTGAAGCAAATGGGAACTGTGATTCAAACATATCAAGTGTGACACAATGTCAAGAATTTGAGAGATCAACAGGTCATAGGGTATCTCAGATTAGCAGATCGCTAGACTTCCATGCCCAATTTTCCATCTGTAAAATGGAATGACAATTCCAGATCCTACAGGAAAGCTATAAAAGATGTTACCCATGCAACACTGAGGTAATGAAAGTCACCATAAATGAAGCCAGTGATGAATGTAGTGATGAAAGTAAAAACTAGAGTAGAATTTGAAAAGCAAGAGTCTGACTGGTATGCAAAGAGCATGAGCCATGCATTTTAAACAGAGGGGGGAGTACAGTGCAAACAGCTCTCCATGAAGCAAGAAAGCATCTCTATGATGCACAGAATGAAGTAGGGTTTCCTATGAAATCAGCACACTCTGATTGTGTAATTAAAAACAATTTCATAATGGATTAACCTCAATTAGCACTGAGAAACTTCAAATCTAGCATTGCCTAACCTCACTTCGGGAAGCCTGGTTTTATGCAGCGGCCTCCTCATTAGAATGCTGCACAGTTCTGACAGTGACAAGCAACCCTCTCATTACCTGGAACCTTTCATCTGTTTCATTCTCTCCAATTTGTCTCAGTAGCTCCCCACTTGCTTGTCCAATGCTTCCAGCTGCAGTCAAAACTGTCTGTCGAGGCTGGAAAAATATAATGGTAAAATACATTAATTCAAAGAAAATAAGCTTTACTTGAATTTTAGATTTCCTCAAGGAACTTCTGCATTAGCATGCAATCAATGTGGCTAAAAAAAAAAATAATTACACAACAGAAATACTTTGGAAAAATCCACTTTTCCACACAAACAACTGCACATTCATATTTCAGTGGTTTCATCAGAAGTGCTCCCAGAGGACATGTAAAGAATTTTGAAGAACCTGAATAGACATTGCTGCAATAAATCCAAGGATAATTAAGGATGAACAGTCAATATACCAACCAATCTGAAACATCAGGAGATTTCATGTTCTTCAAAACATAAATACGTGAAGAGATCTAAGGCAAATGGGCTGCAGACTCCAACTCATAACAAACTGATCAAACCTGGTCAGTACTATTCTCATTTCTGGAAAACTACAACAGAAGGATTAACTTCTCATTTTATATATCAAAGTAGACAAAGATAGTAAAGAAAAAAAAAAGGAGTACCTCTCCACTTCCTATTAAACTGAGTTATAGTACTGTTTGAAATGTTTCTAAAAGAGAATACAGTATCCAGATAGATTAACTACTTATTACACAAATCAGTTAACCTCTGCATATAACACAGAACATTCTAATATCAAGGTGCAAGACTTAAAGGCATAAAGACAGAGACAGATGAAGTAATAAGAAGTAGTCCAAGGAACTGCTTGTACAGGGGACATTATGTGGCACTGAGCAGGTGAAGCTTAGAAGCTAACACATCTCAAAAAAAGCCAAAGCCATGCACTTCAAAGAGGAAACTTGAGAAGTTGCCATCTACTCACCTCTCCTGAAGTAGGCTGCACAGCCTTCAGCAAGTCTGAGACAGCACTGGCCAATGTTCGAGCAGCTTTCAGGAGGTCTTCTCCACTTCCAACTTCATCATCCATGAGAGCAGCAAGCAGTTTCACACCTTTAGACATCTCAGTGAGGTTGGAGGAGATGGTTGTAATTGCACATCCCACAGCAGTGTAATCAGTGTCAACTGGGTCCCCTGTAGAGCAAACAGTTTTTCATGATCAGAATGCTTTAGTGGTTAAAGGAAAAAGAGGGAGCTACCACAAACTACACTCGCTAAGAGACAAAAGAGACATTTCAAGATAGCCAAGGACTGCCTGAGTAATTTCATTATCACTTTAAAAACATAGACTGTTATAATTTTTCCAACTTCTACATTTCTTCTACAAGAATTTATCTTCTAACACAATTTCTCTTCATTCAATGCAATTTGCTGAGAAGTCCACAGTTTCAGCTATCTTTCAACACTGAAGGAACCCAAGGTAATACAGTATTGACCTCTGTAAGCCACGCACAGCTCCTTCAACTTGTAATTTGCTGAAGAAAAAACCCACTGTCAATAAACACATAATTTCTTTCTAACAACTGTCAGATCAATAATGCTTTTTTGTAATAACCTTGCAAACACTCTCCGCTTTACTTTGTCGAATAAGCCACATTTTATCATCATCAATGGTCATACCAGATATACTGAAGATACAAAAATTGCAGTGGGAGGGACAGAAAGCTTGTTCCCCACATCAATGCACTTAACTATTGGAGTATTTTGAAGAAAATTTTTCTCCAGCTGTCCTATACTCAGTCCCTACGTTACCTGAATTAGACTGATAAATAACTAGGAGACTGCAAGGAAATCCTTCCCTTGAAATTTACCTGCTGTAAGGTTAACAACAGATGCAGTTCCTGCAGTGATAGCATCAACCTGAGAGTGTATTTCATGTTTTGATTCATCAACCTTGTTCTGAACCCATACTCTTGATGCCTGAAGAGCAATAACAAAACCAAGAATTAAGGATTGCAGTAAGTTTCTGTAAGAGGAGATACTGTGTAAATCTCACGTTCCTTCATGAACATTTAAAAGCAAAACAGAGAACAACCAAGCCCTTAAAGTGAAATATCCAAGCAAGCATTTTCTTTTGCTGAATCATTCACTACAGAATTGCTATCACATTTCAACAGCTGAATGCCATCGACAGTGCACCCATGAAGGCTAAACACTCTTGACTGACAGTTCCCCAGAAGCAATAGTCTCTTGATCTGTCCTCCTACTTAACCTGATCAAGAACAACAGAATCATATTCTGCTCTTATTTTTAAGTGTCTGGGAGGCAGTCACTTCCACCATAAATACTGGCCATAGTTTGTATTTAATTGTACACATGCACATAAAACAAATAGGATTCCAGACATGGTTATGCAAGGAAGTCTGCTACATCCAATCTCAGGAGACTGATTAGAGTGAGGTGGAACACTGTACATTAATTCTTTAAAGAGAGCACAAAATTTTAATCTCACTTTAAAAGCTTTAGTGATACCATTGTCTAACCCAAAGCATTAAGATCCATTTCTATGAGGAATTAGAAAAACTCACCATGTCCTGCCCCAGAGGTGGTAGGTTATCAACTTCACTGAGGTCAGCTTGTGCCTGCTGAACAGCATGCATACTGGTATTAATAGTCCCCATCAAGGCCTGCTGAGCTGAGGTCTGAAAGGCAAAACAAGGAAGTGGCTGTGTGCTGTGTTCTAAATGGCACTTCAAGCAGATGTTACATATGCATGAAGAGAAAGTGACTGACAACAATCCAGCAATCACACCAGGCCATTTCAGACAGCTAGCTTTTTCCTGGTGTAAAAGAGAAAGCAGAGCTCTTGAACACTCCTCTCAGTCTTGATTCTGCCTATGCCATTTTATAGTCCTCTTTACTTGCACACATTTATAAAATGCTGAACTTCTTCAGATCAAATGATGCCCAACAAACACAAAACCACCAAACTGTCTTACTGACTTGCAGTCTGAAAACGTGAACATGAAAGCTGCATTTGCTTCTAGGATGTCATTCTTGATTTCCTAGAACAGCCTACCAACATAATCAAGGATGGTTCTAAAACTAAATTGCTACCAAGATACACAAGCTAACAGAAAACTGAAGGGGTTTAGGCAAAGCAGGATGGCTATCTGTATTGGGTGTCTGTGGCACGGTTTTGGCTGCAGGGGTGGCCTCTGCGAGAAGAGGCCAGGGGCTGCCCCATGCCAGGCACAGCTGGTTCTAGACAGCTCCAAAACACCCACCGCAGGGCACCGCTGAGCCCAGCAGCCAAGCTGGTGGCACCTCTGGGAAAATGTCAGTAAGAAAGGGCAAAACATCACATGGCAGCGAGGGGGGAAAAAAGTTCAAGAAACAACCCTGCAAACACCAATGTCTGAGAAGGATGGGGAGGAGGTGCTCCAGGCAGTGGAGCAGATTCCCCAGCAGCCCGTGGGAGAGACCATGGTGGAGCAGGTATTTCCCTGCAGTGTGCAGAGAGGGCCATGCTGGAGCAGAAATCCACGCTGCAGCCCACAGAGGCCCCCACACTGCAGCAGGTGGTTATTTCCCTGAAAGAAACTACAGCCTATGGAGAGTCCATGCTGGAGCAGGTTCATGACAGAAACTGCTGCACATGGCAGACCCACACTGGAGCAGGCTCTCCAGAAAGGAACTGCACCTCTTAGGGGACCCACACTGGAGCCAGTTTATTCAGAAGCACTGCAGCCCATAGGAAGGACCCATGCTGGAGCTGAGGAAAAGTGTGAGGAAGAAGAAGCAGCAGAAAGGGGTGGTTATAAACTGACCTCTTGGGAGCAGGGAGTAGAATATTCAGGAATTAAGGAGTAAAGTTGAGTCTGGATACAATAAGGGGGTGGTGGGAAGGTGTTTTAGTTCTTGTCAGTTTCTCACCATCCGACTCTATTTTAATTGACAAAAAATTAATTTCCCCCAAGTTGAGTCTGTTTTACGCATGAGGGTAATCAGTGATATCCCTGTCTTTGTCTTGACCTATGTTGAGATAAAACTTTTAAAATCTTATTTCTGCCCCTCCCCACCCCCCCCAGTCTTGTTGAGCAGGAGCGAAAGAGCAGCTCAATGGGCATTTGGCAATAAGCCAAAGTCAGCTCACTACACATACTACACTTACAGTGATATGTCATGATCTTAAGCATTGATTATATTCTCTACAGCCTGTTTAGGGCTTTTGATAGTCTTTTACTTTAAATGAGAAAATTCAGCATCAGCTTTAAGCCTGCTAAGAAATTCTAAACTGGTGGGCTAGTGATAAGATAAACGTAAGCCTTTTTCTGAAAATTGCTTACTTTTGCCAGTCTTTAAACCTTTTTTTCCTAACCCATGAATGCTAGTTTACTACTCAGAAGTAAAGAGAAGGGTGGAAGAGCTGGCTTTAAAGAAAACAAAGAAGTAAGTCAGAATGTGATATCCTAAATATCTAAGGGACGTTCAAAACATATGTTTAGTAGGACAGCCAGGAAGTCGATACACACTCGATATCCTCCTCCTGCTCTTACTAATATGAACAACATACTGTTTCTGACTACTTGCTGCACAGGCAAGTTTCAAATGCAAAAAAGTTTCAAACACAAAACAAGGAGGCTTCTCACAAGCGGGGGCATATGTCCTCTGTGCATTTGACCAATTGTGACTTGTTGCTGAGGAGAAGGCATGATGCCAATGTTGAAAGTCTCTGGGCCACTGGACCCTGAACGCATAACAGCTGGTAGTGCCACAGAGCCATGCTCCACCTTCCCTGTTCGGTTGAACTGCTGTTGCAAGATGGTAGATCTAAAGAAAAAAACAAAACAAAACACAACTCAACACAAAGAATTAATTAGCTCCTGCAAATCAAGTACTTCCTTTCTAACCATTTTCTAACATATTAGAAAAAAACTAATCTGGGGCTTTTGGCAGATTTAATACTAGCAGCAGTAATGAGCAGGCACCAGGGAAGAAAGGCAATGTGCAGTTTTGGTATATGTGGTACAATACCTTTACTTCTTTAAAATGCATGACAGACAAAACCAGAACAAGGTTTATGGCGTAACAACTGCTTTGTGTCAGTTGTATCATTGGCTGATCAAAAGAAAATAGAAGCATGAACCCTGCGGAGGAGATGTATTTTGCAAGCAATCCCTAGATTTGGGATAAAAACTAACATTCTTTCCTCTTTATACACACATGCACACACGGTAGTTACTAATAATCTGGCACCCTATAAGATAGTGGACTGGGAGGCAGGATACTTTCATGTACATCCATGGTCATGAACCGCTGTGCTGAGTTTGTATGTGTGGTGGGGTTTTTGGTAGCAGGGGAGGGGGCTACAGCAGTGGCCCCTGAGAGAAGCTTCTCAAAGCTCCCCCGGCTCTGGGCAAGGCTGAACTGTAGTGACGGTGGCCACGCCTCTGTGATAAGGTATTTAAGATTGGAAACCTGGAAGGAAGAATGGGAGTTGTGAGGAGTTGTGGCGAGGGAGACACCTCTGCAAACACTGAGGTCAGTGAAAGAGAGAAGAAAGATGGGGAGGTCTGCCCCTCAGCCCGTGGTGAGAGGGCCGGCTGTGCCCTGCAGCCCGTGGGGGTCACCGGGGGAGCAGATGCCGACCTGCAGCCCGGGGAGGACCCCACGCCGGAGCAGGGGCTGCGCCCAGAGAAGTCTGGGACTCTGTGGGAAGCCCCCGCGGTTGTAGTTCACTGCTGGGAGGGCTGAAACACGTGGGAGGGACCCACACTGGAGCAGTTCGGGAAGAGCTGCACCCTGTGGGAAGGACTCACGTTGGAGAAGTTCATGGAGGACTGTCTGCCCTGGGAGGGACACCACGTGGGAGCAGGGGAAGAGTGTGAGGAGTCCTCCCCCTGAGGAGGAAGGAGCAGCAGAGACAATGGGTGATGGACTGCCCACAACCCCATCCCCTGGTCCCCTACGCCATTCTCAGGGAGAAGGTGGAGAAACTGGGAGCAAAGTTAAGCCCAGGAAGAATGGAGGGGTGGGGGGAGAAGGTGTTTTTAAGATATGGTTATACTTCCCGCTGTCCTACTCTGTTAAGTGCTGGTGGTGTTTGAATTAAACTGATGTTGTTCTCCTACCAAGTCTGTCTTTTGCCTGTGACCATAATGGGTGAATCAACCCTCTCTGTCCTTATTTGAATTCTAGAGCCTTTAGTTGTATTTTCTCCTTCCCATTCCTATGGGAGAAGGAGTGAGTGAGCAGCTACATGGTGCTCAGTTGCCCTCTGACCTCAAACCATGATAACCGCTTTGCCAGATATATTTCTCATATTTAAATACAGTTCAAGCTTTAGCAACTAGAAGCGCTGACAGAAATTCTGGCTTTAACAACAGCAATCTGCTGGGGAAAAAAGTAATTTCAATTGTGAAAAATCTTGTATTCATCTATTATAAGTTTTGGGCTTCTCTGCACAGCACTTCGCTAACAGTGCATTCTTGATTTGGAAAGGGCAATGACAAAAGAAAGCACATCTGAACATGTGTGATCCATCAAAAGTTGAAATTTCATATAAGGTCACATTAAATATCTAATAAATCTATCTCCTATAAACTGTATATTTAACAATAAATCATATAGATTTTTCACATACACACTGCTGACACACTGCCATCCTCAGGGTTCCAACGGAAGACTTGAGTGGTTCGTTACAGCTTATAGTGTCACAAACCTATTTCTATTCCTGCACTGCAAGGAAAGATTTAACATTCCTTTTCAAGAGTATGGCCAGCTCTACAGTTTTGCTGTAAGTCATATCCAGTTACTCTCCCATCAGAACCACAGCCTGACCAACCACACATCTGGTTGGTTTGTCTAAAGTGGCTTGGTGACATAAGCCAACTTCTGTTCATGACACAGTGTACAATTAAACTGACAGGAGTCAAATTTACTGGAAACACCTAGCACACAAGCAACTAAAAACCTTGTAAATCCTAGGTGTTTGCATGGAGATCAAAAATCGAATATGACTTTTTCAGCTCGGCATCATTATGCCTGCCCCCACCCCCAGCATTATACTGAGTTACAGCCTGAGTTCCTTTGTTCAAGGGTCAAGTTAGCACAAACTGATACCACTGTCGGTTGCAACCAACAACTTTGCAACAGATACCTATTCTTCAGTCCTTGAATGAAGCTATGAGTCTGCTGAATTGCCTGGGGACAGTACTGTATTTGTATTGAAATACCCTGTAGGAAATAGTTCTTTTAAAAGTAATTACTATACTACTTCATCTGACAGAAGTTGTCACATCTAAAAAGTGTCACTCTTAAATAGTGTTTCCTGTTGCATATACTCACTTCTTAGGTGAAACAGATTCTTCCAACATGGTTGATTCCTCATCACCTTCAAGCCCAAATCTATCTTTACTTTGTTTCTGGAGAGGGGGGAAAGAAAAAAAAAAAAAAAGGTTAAATAATGTGTAAATAATGTGTGTTGCTTTTTGCTTCCTCTCCATCATTTCCTTGCCATTTATCTGAAACCTAGTCAAATAATCTGCAGTCTTATCCAGTGCTGAACATCATGTCTTTTGGCAGTGTGTGACAATATAACTTCCACCTCAGAAGAGGTGCCCTTCAGCAGCTAACAGACCAGGTTCTAAACCCTGTCAGATTGAGTGCATAAAGGAAAAAAGCCTGCTGGTGCCTTTTTGAACAAAGGTATAAGGAAAGTGCTGAGATACTGTCTTTTCTCACAGGAAAAAAAATGCTCTGAGGATCAAGTGATATGCAACAACAGCAAATCTCAGCACAGACAGGACATGTACTATGTCCTTTCCCAGTCTCTTCTATCTCAGGAACATCAGACTGACTCAGGTAACTAGAAGTCATATGTCATATTTAGCATCCTGAAATGCTACTACATGATGCTACCTACCACTAGGAAATACATATCCATACTAGAGATGATAAATTTAACACTGTATCCAAGTTATTTTACCACAGTTACTTTAAACTTTGGACAGTCTGCACATCTGACTTCAAGGCAGTTTTTTTACAGTGGTATAAGGGAGCTAAATATAGACAAAGAGAGTAAGTCTAAACCACTAGAAACAACAGAAGTCATAGAAGTAGTGCCTTGTAAAAACACTCTATTTCTACTTGTGACCTAGTACAAAGATACTGTCTGCTTTCCACCTTGTTATGTAAAACATGTCTGAAAAAAAAAAAAAGTATATAAATACAGGAACTCCACCATGTCCTTGGGTACATTTAATAGGAACTCCTCATGAACATCCATACACACACATGACCCAACTTCCTCCAAAGATTTTTTACTATTATAGCTTGAGTTTATGCATGAACTCAAACTGCCTATTTCTAGTCAAGTTTGTGCCTTACTTCCATATTAATGTGAGGTAAAAAAATACAGCTAGACTAAAAATAGTAAAAGATAACTCAAATTCAGGGTTGCCTGTCAACTGATTAATGACTAAAACTGCAGGACAAGAGGGGTTGAGGGGTGAGGGTGGAGAGTGTTGCACCAATAATACTTCAGCAGAAAAAAATGCACCACCAATCCACACCAGAGCAACTGAGTTGGAACAGTCCAAAACACACCAGGAATTAACATTATGCAACTAAAAGCAATAAACCATACTTTGAAGCATGCATCACAGAGATAACTTGGGCTCAACAATTGGAAACTGCATGTTTCTCATACACATCATGAAGCATCATGGGTGTTTATTACTTAACCTGTTCCTAATTCATTCATTTTAAAACTGGCTGTGTCAGCAGATTGTAAAGAAGAAATCAAAGGACTGGAAAGGACTGGAAATATGCACATATGTATTCTATCAAGACACAAAGGCTGCTTTCATCTGGCATTAGAAACGAAGCTACTTTTGAAGCTTGAGAGTTAAAACCAAGTTTTAAACCATCTATAGAAACCTGCAGTTTCTTTAACATTTATTAAATCTGAGAGTGACAGCCTCAGAGAAAAAGGCATGTAGTGTGATGAATTCTGGCAATCTTCCTCAACTTCTGATTTCGTAACACTTGATGTTATATCCTACACTGTTCACATGAACACAGGCTTTAAAGAGCTGCTTAGCTTTCTGTCATTTCTTTACTATTAAAATCCATTACAGCAAATAATGATGTAGCTTGGTTGAACCTTAATAAAGTAAAAATTTGTCAAGGAGCATCTGAAGGTTCTATTTGAAACACCTCACTTTTCTATACAACATGGCATTCACGTATGATCATTCAGCTCCATGTTCGTTGGTAAAACCGGTATTTTTTTGCTGTTGTGCTTATTTACTTCTGATTATTTAGAATGCTGAAGATTCATATCTTCCTCTCTTCTTTCCTGCCAGGCACAATCCATAAAACCAAGCTTCAAGACAGTATACTGATTTTATCCATCTCTCTGCACAACTGAGATGTAATTCTTTGCTTTACTCATCACAATATTTTTAAAGCAATATGTGTTTTTGTTAGCTTGTTTTTGTGGTTTTTGGTTGTTTGGTTTTTTTTTTTTAGTTTTGCCAAAAGACTTTCTCAGCTTTGATGCATTATATACAAGAGCTGCTGGACAGCTATGGTGTAGTCCTTAATGTAGTTCTAAATGCTGCTTCCAGGGGATCATTTTTTCCCACTTGATGCACCACTTCGGTCCATAGCTTAAAATCCACAGTTGAAGCTTTCGACTTTTCTCTGGATATACACTCACAGTCAGCAGTTCACCTTCCAGACAGACAAACAAAGCTCAAACATGCTGTACTGAGCATGACCCGTACACTACTGCTATAATTAACAGCCCTGATATTTTCCAGAAGCACTTACTTAAGTTAAATGGAAAGAGCTTATATTACTTAAAAGTTTAAAATAATAACATCAAAACATAAGATATAACACTGACTTCATGAGAGAAAGAGAACTGCAGCTTACACAAATTTGAGCTTTAGCACTTCTGTACAGTGATTTTTACTAAATTTTTACTACACGTAATCTTAATACTATACCTTCTTTAGGATGATATCAATGTAACCTGCAATTAATTGAGAGATCTGTTCTCCCTCAGTGGTCTGTACTGAGTAATAGCTTTCCTGATATTCACCAAAATCCTGAAGAGGGAAAAAAAAAACAACCTTTGAAAATGAAAAGTAAATAAATGAAGAAACGGTACCAAATATGAGTGTGAGAATTCAAATTTTAAAATTGTTTGTATAGACATTTGATTATATCCAACAGTAAATGAAACTGTTCCAAAATTCAAAACCAGTCTATATGGGTGGTGAGGGAGGAGAGAGGAAGGATGCTTTTTATTGCAGCTTAATCACAGATGTTTCATCAATTTAAATACCAGAGGACCAAGAAATACTTAGTCTGACTATCATCCTCAGTCACTGAAGGATGGAGAAGAGTCTTTACAATTTTATTCTAGAGCATAATCACCCATGCAATTGGAAATCAGCTGCTGTGTTGGGTTTGTGTGTGTGGTGGGGTTTTTGGTAGCAGGGGAGGGGGGCTACAGCAGTGGCCCCTGTGAGAAGCTTCTCAAAGCTCCCCCGGCTCCAAGTTGGACCCACCTCTGGGCAAGGCCAAGACAGTCAGTGATGGTGGCCATGCCTCTGTGATAGTGTATTTAAGGACAATCTGGGAGGGGGAGCTGGAGTTGGGAGGAGGAGTTGTGAAGGAGACACCTCTGCAAACACCGAGGTCAGTGGAAGAGAGAAGGGGCAGGGGTGTGTGTGCCAGAGCAGAGCCCCCCCTCAGCCCGTGGTGAGAGGGCCGGCTGTGCCCTGCAGCCCGTGGGGGTCACCGGGGGAGCAGATGCCGACCTGCAGCCCGGGGAGGACCCCACGCCGGAGCAGGGGCTGCGCCCAGAGAAGTCTGGGACTCTGTGGGAAGCCCCCGCGGTTGTAGTTCACTGCTGGGAGGGCTGAAACACGTGGGAGGGACCCACACTGGAGCAGTTCGGGAAGAGCTGCACCCTGTGGGAAGGACTCATGTTGGAGAAGTTCATGAAGGACTGTCTGCCCTGGGAGGGACACCACGTGAGAGCAGAAGAAGAGTGTGAGGAGTCCTCCCCCTGAGGAGGAAGAAGTGGGGGGACTGACCACAGCCCCCATTCCTTGCCCCACTGTGCCACTGGACGGGAGGAGATGGAGAAACTGGGAGCAAAGATGAGCCCAGGGAAGAAGGGAGGGGTGGGGGAAAGGTGTTTTTAAGATGAGGTAATGCTCCTCATTGTCCTACTCTGTCTGTTAAGTGCTGTCATTGGTGTGTTTGAATTAGATTGATGATGTTGTTCTTCCTTCAAAGAGTCTGTCTTTTGTCTGTGACCATAATAGCTGAATCATCCCTCTCTGTCCTTATCCCCATTCCCAAGCCTTTTGCTGTATTTTCTCTTTCCCATTCCTGAAGGGGAAGGGGTGACGTGAGCAGCTACATGGTGCTCAGATGCCCTCTGGGCTCAAACCACAACAGATGCACATGATTGAAGTGAATGTAATTTTCTAGCCTCTGCCTCTTGCTCTACCACTTTAAACACCTTTTCATATCCTTGTTGCATTGGTCTCTTATGGAACAAATAATTAAAAGAATATCACATGCAGCTTTAAATCCATAATCATCAAATGTCTGTAAACTATCTAGCTAAACAATAGATAAACAAACTATCTAGCTTTGTTTATGTTCGTATCTTGCAAGTCACAGTGCATTATGAATGGTAAGTACGTAAGGGTTTAAGTGGGTGTGAATAAAGATTTTAACTGTTTTAGTGGTTAGGCACAGAACATATTTAAACAGTATTTTTGGGAAAGATTTCAACATTACTTTGGGGGAACTGGTCTTTCTAGAAACATCAAAATACAGATTGATCATAGACACCAATATGGTCCAGTTAACTAGTTTAGACTCAGTGATTCTATATAATGCTAGAAAATTACAGATAAAACAAGTTATATTAAAGAAACTGTTCTGAGTTCAGGTCCATCCTCCTTTCTCCTTGTCACATTGACCCCTCTTCCTCTGAATATATACAAAAAGATTACCAGAGTGAAGCTTTTAGGTGAGGCAGCCCAGCGTTTCACAGTTGTCAGTGGCCATTCCTGCAACACTTCCTTTGTCTTCTCATCCACACGCATCACTGAATCTTTGGTGACACCCAGCAAACGAGGAACCAGCTTGTTTTTGCCTTTCATTTTTTCCTATAACAAGGTGTGAAAGGTTGGTTTTCATTCAACTGGAGCTTGCCATAGGAGAAAGGCAAAGCGTGATGTAATATACTGACAAAGGGAAGCAACTGGCATATAGATGAGGACAACTGAATGCTCCAGGCTCAGCTTGTCTGGTCACACACAGTGGTTTTCAAGCAACACATTAAGCTACGCTGGTCTTTACAGAATTACTATGGAGTTCAAAAGACACTCCCTTTTCTCCCTCTTCCAGGAAACAGAAACATTTTAGGGATTGTGATAACAAAGCTTTGGAAGTTACTTAAAAAAAGCTCATGATGGCAGTCCTTCCAGACACAGATTACCTCTGTAAAGCTGCATTAGAGAAGCTGAAAGGGAAACTGGCATCAGGAAGACTGAGAAGTTAGGTTGCCCTCAACATTTCTCTATAAAATTTCTGGAGCAGTAAAGGAAGGGAAGGCCCACTGGGGCTGACAACTGGGCAAGATCAGCCATAATTTGTCTCATATTTTGGATTTGAAATCTTAGTTATTTTCAATCTGTGAGAACATCTTAACCCATGCAAATATCACATGGAATAGGGCAGGGTCAATCTGCATGTTGCCAGCTGATGTGTCCTTATTTGTCGGCCATTCTGCCTCTTTAGTTTTCCAAGTTTGCAGAGCATAGGCCCAAGCTAACAATTTTCTACATAAAATCCATCATAAAATAGAAAAAAATCCTTATGTTCCATTCCCCTGAATTTATGTAGGCTACAAAGCATCAATTCCTATTTACATAGTAGGTCATTTGATAAACTTTTAAAAGCCCAAGTACTCCTTCCAACAGAAGTTTCATGACATGGTTACTTGATTCAGTTACTGTTTGCTTTAAGCTATGACAAAAGAAAGAAAGATATTAATGAAAAATATATTTTCACCTTTTACCATACAGATCAGCTACACTGTGTTAACGAATCCTCAGTGAATTAGCAGATTGTTCTAAATGTGCATGCTTGTTAGTTTTAATATTTTAGTTACTGAAAACCGCACACCATAACTTTGTATAGTTTCTAATACACAACCTAGCTCAACATCTCTGATAGAGTTGGGACTCCTTTCACCATTACTGGTGCCTAGCAAGACTTTTTCCCTTAAAGGAAGCAAGACAATAAGTTAGTTTTTTCAAAGTGTACTGTATTAATAGTAGTATCCTCTAAACATTCTTCATTGTATTTTCACCTTCTACCTGCTTCACTGGCATCTGTGGATGACTAGGTACTTTAGAAAAAGGCATTCTATCAATATTCTGCTACCTACAAAGATTCTGCACTGTAACTGTGGGAACCTAAGAATGAAAGTATTTGCCTAAGTTTAGCCTCCTTTCCATTCTATGTCAACGGTTACTGAATATTCAGGCACTAATGCTTCAGTCCTGTTTTCACAGCAGAACATCAGTATCTTGGTACTAAATTGTTTCAAACAGCCTTAAGACCATGACCTGTTTTAGTGTAAGGCTTAAGAAAAATTAATCATGCAGATGAAGAAGTTGTTCTTCAGATGCAGTTTTTCAGCATGCAATTCATATTATCACTAAACTTCTAAACAGTAACAACTTATGAGTTCTTTGTGACTTTTTTTCTCAATACAGTACTTTGTAATCAAAAGAAATAAGAAGAAATGTCATTTTAAAGAAATTAAATCATGACAGACTCAACTTTCTTTCTGGAAGCAGTATGACAAGGATCTAAACTGAAATTACACTTCTGGCCCACATAGTAATTTACACTTTTTTCCAAATGCCGCTTTCAGACAGAACAAACATCTTTGACTTTTGCTTAGTGCAGAGTCTGAGGTAATGCATAACCAACCATACAATATGTTCACAGCAAGATCTACATTACCTTAACAAGAAAAAATGACACTCCGTAAGTCCGCAGGGAACGGGCCAGCTTCACATACTTCACTTTGGCTTCTATTTCACTCATCTCACCACAGTTTTTGTGCTCCTGTAATGAGAGTTCAGTATCACTTAGGCAGAAACAATGCTGGAAACAAACAAAAAAGTTATTTTTTTTATCTGTTTAAGGATGCTTAGTTAATAATCATTACGCTTAGAATATCTGAAAAAATACTGTCTAGAAATGTTAACAAGACTGTATCCCATAATTCTTCACACTGGAGAACTTAACCTGTGCAAATGGAACATTCCTCTTTGACCATTATCCATTCTATCTGTACCTCAGATCAAGCACATTTAAACCACTTCTGAAACAGTTTAAAATTCTAGGCATTGCTGCAATTTGACGCCATTAAGTAACATACAATAAATGGCTCTTTACTTGGCTTTTTAAAATCATTTAAAAGTCCCTGCATGCACATATTTTTCCAGGAACAGACTATTTATTCCTGCTTAGTGCCCCAAACTTCTGATTCATGAGAGTCTCAAGCCTTATAACTGACCATTTCTCATCTCTTGTAGGTAGTTCCAATGGGCTTTTTTTGCCAGTTGCACTGTTATCTATAATTTTTTCCATCACATGAAAAGAATTCTACAGGTAAGGAAAAAGCAATGATTTCTCTAAATAGTTCATACTGAAATACTCATCCAGGTGTGTCTTGTAATTCAATTTCTATTTATTATTTAAACAATTTACTCATTAGTAAACTTTATTACCTGTAAATAATGACAAATACCAATATTACATATTGAAACTTCACCTCAGTATCTCCTCTCCTACTCCAAGACCATTCTGATGAAAATCCTATCCCAATGTCATGCTATTTAAATATTGTTTGTGGCATTTCTTATCACACCCCATCTTCCCCTCACATTCTGAACTGCTGGTTGCCACCTCTTTCATTCTGAATGATGGCAGCAGAGGGAGCACCAGGAACATGGGAAACACTTCCCTACTCCAGTTTAAGTTGCCATCTTGACAGTGTTCCACGGAGGAGCACTTGGGGGAGCACCTGCAACTCCAAACCCCCTTCTGAACCCCAAGGACATAGACTGATCATATCTGTCACGTTCAGCACGGAGAATACAACCGGGATCCTGAGAGAGCAAGGAGCCCAAATGTAGTCACTGGAGATGGAATATTTTGAGAAAATCACCTGCCAAACTCAAGAATTTTATAACTCGGGGAAAACAGCTGATTCCCCCACCCCAAAAAAAAAAAAAAAAAAAAGAAAAAAAAAAAAAAGAAAAGATAGCTTGCTTATTCTACTTTGGTGTTGCATCTTTTCCCAGCATCAGTGCCCTCACTGATGAGCGTCTTGTCTATGCACTGAAGTGTGTAATGACTGAAACTACTCATAGATCATATTTGACATAGGCAAAAATCACATGCTAGGAATAGCATGACAGTGAAACTCAGAAGTGAGTGAATCTTTATTTGCTTAAACTGCAACATCACTGCCCCCAGCTAAAGATACACTGAGAAGTGTTCAACATACTTGTCTACGAGGAAGCACTATAAGCTCCAGGTGGAAGAGACTTACTAAGCTACTAAGAATTCCTAGACTGCAGTGTAATAGACATAGGAAGCATGTGCCCTGCTCCTGCTCTTCAACTTGTCTCCCAAGTTGAGATCACAGATCACTGGTATGTCCTTCCAGAAACCGTATGACTTGATTTCAGCTGCTGACCTCAGAATTTTTCAACTTGCATTATATTGCCAAACTTGTATTTCAGTAGGCACAGATATTTAGTGCATCTACAGTACTCAAACTCTGATACCATTTTCAACAGTATCAGTACATTTTATACTCAACTGCTATAGTCTTTTACAACTGTGTGATTCCCAGACACATACTGAACTCAAGCATTAGCTAACAGAACTCCATATTACTTGAAGCTCATGCTTGAATAATGGAGGCATGAAATCAAAACTGGCTTTCCTAAATGTGCTTCTATTTCAGTACAAATACACATCCTTACATTTCAATGCAACTGAGAAAAAGGTCTTAAGAATATTGAATATTCACTCTCTCCCCTTCAACAAAGTACACTGAATAATCATCAGTGAAGAAAAAAGGATCAGGACAATAAATCTGCCGAAGAAAGAAAAGAAAAGCTGTCAGAGTCTTTACACTTGATTTTCTGATAGTTACATAATTCAAGTATATACAAAGTATACACCTATGAAAGCTTGTATTTTTCTTAAAGGAAGTAAAACTATAGTAGGTTTTTCAGTCTTACAATTACCTGAAATATTCTCTTTTCAGCCCCTCTTTGTTTGGTATATTCTTTAGGCAGGAATTCTTTTAGGCTAGGAAAAAAAAAATCCATAGTTAATGGTGCCTTCTTGAGAAGGGATGCTACCCATGCTCATTTATTGGCATTAAGACCCCAAAGCTTTCTAAAATGGGCATAAATACTTATACAATCAAACAAAACTCTGTCTAGGTAGGGTGAGAGCAAGAGTATACCACAAGTATACATAATTAAGAAAACCACTTTAGTTACATTCCTATGTAATACCTCTTTGAAAAGTCATCAAAAGTAAGTAACAGACAGGACACTTTCCATTCTTAAAGTATTTCAGCAGCTCAGAGGGGTTCACATCTAAATTTAAATACACTCATTGTAATCTCGGGGAAAAATGGAACATCAAAGCTTGAGCCATCTCTGTGTCTGAACTCAGACACTGCTATTACTTTCCAGTAGCACTTTGATTTACTGATGTCTGTGACAAAGTTCTTCCTGTGTCTTCCAAGAAATATTAGAACACTAATATTTTACTGAAAAACTGCAAAGCCATTTAAATGCACACTTAATACCAGTCACTATCTCAAAAACAAAGTCATAAATAACCAGTCCTAATTTCTGTACCACTCAGGTATTAATAGTCTCAGAATACAAAGTAAACTAAGCAAGTTTAGCCTCCCCGGTAGAGTTTAGTCAGAAAGAATCTTTAAACACCTCACCTGTACCTCTTTGCTTATAAAAAAATAAGTCCTTTATCTTAGCCAAACATTACCCCACCTTGAAGACATATCAACATCATGTTTTAACAAACACCAGTTCTTTTCTGGATTGCACCTTCCCATCTGGAACACTCTACTTTGATGAAACAATGTCACAGATTCAGCAGTTCATTTTCAGCCTGAAGAAACTTCCACAGTGAAAAAAATTGGTTTCTAAGGATCCCCTCTGGTTTGGACTATTAAGAATCACAACAAAAGTATGATGGAGAATCTCCTTGCCATTTTGATTTATTCAGTAAGAAAGCACACTATTAACACATAAAGTTAAAACCACCTACTATCATACAAATTTACAAGTTTTGAGAAGGATGGATTTTTGTTAAACAAGATTGGCAAAAAATCTGTTTGACTGTTCTGTGTTTGTTTTGTTTTGTTTTGGGGAGGAATGGGTGTTTCTGTGGGTTTTTTTGTGTTAGTGCACTTTTTTTATATTTAAAAACAAAAGCCTGCCATTGCAGAAAACAAACACTCAAAAGACTAAATCAGGATTTTGTGCTTTCTTTACAAATATTATTCAGTAGTGATGTAATTCAATTTGTTCTTTCTATAAAGCTCTAGCCATATACATCAAAGTAAGAACTACTGTCCTTGCTAATCATTCTTCCAATACTCCAGTAGTTACACCTCACCAATACAAAATAATGAAATCTTTTCTCAGGACCTACTTAAACAGACACATCATGGTGGGGGGAAGACTGGACAGCCAAATTAATTTTGTTAGTAAGGACTGAATACACCTAAAAAGCTATTGACTTTATTCTGAAACAACTGGTGCTTTCACACTGAATGTCATATGTTCAAACCAGTTGGATTAAAATCATTTCCAAGGCGAATGAAAAACAAAAAACCACAAAAAACCAAAACCAACCAAACCTGAGTTAAACACAGTTTAATTTAGGAAATGGATTTATATAGAAAAATTATAGTTACGAATGCATTTCTAATTGTCATCTTTTATTAACTAGAGTTATTTTTCTCAGCTTTTGTACATAGATAAACTATCAAGACCATTACATTTTTAAGCATGTCTACTTTCTTTGTTAACTAATATACACTTTAAGAAGACATTGCTGAGTAAACATTATTTGGAGCTTCTTAAGCAGCAAGAGTTAAGAAAAGAACTTTACACTTTGTCCGCTAAGCACCAGTTGGTATACTCTTGCACATGTAGCTGGCAGTTAGATCAGATGCTTTTCCCTTGTATTCCATTGTTTTTCACTCAGTAGACAAATAATTACCTCAACTGAAAGGGTGAAATGCTATCTGTAAACAGACTGAAATTATTTATTGCTACCTACAACGAAAATATTTTTTTTATAACGCAACAGACAATAGTTCACTTTATTTTGCAGCTTGTTTAATGGAGTTCACAAAAACACCTGGAATATATTATCATTTAGCCTTCTTTAATCTCACATTATTACAATGGACAATGAACTCAGGTAAAAAAAAACATCTAATAGCAGGCAGCGTTTAGTCAACTCCATTTACAGTGAGTTTGTTCCTACAGCTCTTAAAAGAATATATACGACTGCCAACATATTGTTTTTCATTAGCATAAAGGTATATCCAGTGTTCCTGAAAAAGACAGTTTAAGACAGTAAAAGAAGCTAGATTAAAGAAGTGATCTTCTTGGTCATCAAGTGTGATTGGAAATAAAAAGCAGAGGTGGGTGGTTTTAGCTGCTCCTTTCCTATCTGCATATGAATAGTGTGACTTCTTTATTAGATATTCTCTCAGCAAATTTAAACACGGTGTACCTCTGTAGGTGCAATGCAAACTTCAGCTATATGAAGAAGGGCATGAAGGAGCACTATTTGCAATTTGATAGTTTAAGAGCTTTCACAATTTTCTTTGGCATGAACTTCAAGGAAATTCCAACAACCAATACACCAAAACGTTGACAAGATGCAGGCAATAATCTTCATCTGTGCCAAGAATAATTTATCAATGACAAAAAAGGATAGAAAAGATCTCTCTATATAAACATATTGCAGACATGGCAAACTAAACCAAGCTGTTTCAAAACAGTGCTATGAAATACTAATACTATTCTGTTACATGCTATTTTCTGTACAAGCTTACATGCTCTTCTTAAGGCAATCTATAGCGTGTTCAGGTTTCAGTGGTGAGTGAATGGACACCTCCCAAATATAGTTCACATACTGAGCTACAGCATACAGTTTACATAAAACATAACTACTTTCAGCCTTGAAAAGAATCCATGTCCATCCACCAGAGTAGGAAATAGTTGGATGAAACTTTTAAAAAGATCAACCTTTTTCAAGAAAATAAACCAAATGTTTTCTTCTGAAAGAAGAGATGCATTTTCAGAAAAAAAAATAAAATAAAAATCAGCATTTATCTACACTATTTTTATATATTTTTCGTAATGAGTCAGGAGCACTTGGCTTGTTTAGACTCAAAACAAACGATGTGGTTTCACAAGAAAGCTGTCATGAAGGCTGTGTACAGCCAAATGCATACAACACTAAATCATAAACATGTATACCTGAAATTAGAAGGCAATGACTAAGGACTCACAGTCTGGAGCAGGCTCCTTTAATCAAGGTCAAAAAGAGAATTACTTCTAAACCAGAAATCCTTCACTTCATGAAGCTGATTATACAGCAGGACAGTGAGCGATTACACTTAGTGAACTGGAAGGCTTGATCCTAATACAGTCAAAGCCCATTTGAATGAAAATAAAAGAATAGTAGAGAAAATTCTCTGCAGAAAATGACAAGGTTCTAAATTTTGGTATTCTGATTCTAAATTACTTCCACTGGAGTAACATTCTCTTTCTAACATACAATTATTTATACCTTTCATTTCTATTAGGATGAAAATAAAGATAATGCACTTTATATGTGTGATCACTTTATTCTGTGATGGACTTCAAGCTATCTAACACTGCAAACAAAGTAGAAATATCATTCAGTCAGCAGTTTCAGTCCACCATAAAACAGTTACTATATGGGAGCTTAAAAAGAGAAAAAAAAAATCTTTATACTGAAAAGACCAAGTAGAGCCCATAAAAACACCTAGAAAAATTTAAGTGACTAAGCTCTGCACAGCAGTTTGCAAAAACCGCTGGTTAAATTTGTGGGGAATTATCGCTTTAAAATTAGAAACAATTATTGCTGGGAACACCTAACTCTTGAAATTATTACCATTACATGTTAGTCTGTCATAATACCCTAATAGTTTGCTGCAGGAATACTCCTAAGTGAGTGGAGGGAGAAGGGAAGAGTAAGTAGACAATGAACAAATCCCAGAGGAAGACTGTTGCATAACTGGTCACAGTTCTAAAGACTAAGAACCAGAAGTATGCTGAAGCTATTACACTGGGTCCCCATGACTGTTAGAGACATCAGTAGCTCTATCAGGAAAGGTTCATGGATCAGTCAGTAGCAGACAAACAGTACAAAGAAAAGCTGATTATTAACTGGAACTGGAGAATGTTTGTTCACATGGTTTGTTTGCATAACTGAACTGCTACTTCAGGAAAATCTTTCAAAAGTGAACTGTTTCAAAACAAGTGTTGCAGCACTGCATGTTCCAAAGCAAGCCACTGTTTTAAAGTAATTCCCTGAGATACAGTAAAACCCAGACTCAGGCTCACAAAGTCTAACAGTCAGCACCAAGAACTCGTCCAGCAGAACAGGACAGAAACCAAATATGCAACCAGTTCTGTGCATCCCATTAAGGTATCCATGAGCCTCATAGGTAGGCAAAGCTTGAAGGACTGTGCAGCAAATACCTTTTTGTTACCTTGCTACATTCTTTCCTTAGACTCTGGCCCTCAGTTAATTCTATTGCAGGCAAACCATCAGAAAATCAAAATGGATAGAAAAATGGGACATCTAGATTTCAGTCAAACTAAATTTGCCCTGCTGACAGCAGAAAAGTAAGTATCACAATAAAGGTTAAAGGATGAGCAGGACTCCTGTCCACACCGGAAACAAAGAGCACAAGTCTAGATTTTCACCATGAGAGGGTGAATCGAACAACTGATTAATGCCATTAAAAAGTTTGGAAAATTTAACCTCTATACATAGCAATATTAACTTTATTCAAATATCAAAGCATCTTTCCATTTGTGTACTTTCCTAGCAAACCAAACATCTGTGATATATACTGATGTACACTTAATTCACAGATGGCATTTCTAAAGGCAGGCAGAAGCAGATTTCTAAGGAAGAACAAAATCCCAGTTCTCCCACATTACCAGGTGGTTGGGGAATCCACTTGCATACTTGACTGGCACCCTGGGGGGAGCTGGTGCCCTGCGTTGCCTAATAAGCCACTGACAAACATTCCCTCATCAGCTGGGGTTGCTGATTTGTGCCACAAGTCTCCTTTCACAGGGAGACTGCTACAAAAACCACACTGAATCTGATAACCTCTGCTTGAAATACTAAAACATTTAGTCTCTAACAGCTCAACATTAGTTATACTTGATGTCATCCAAATTTAGAAGTTAGAAGTGTTTACTCTAAAAATCCAGGTTTGTGTTTGTGTTCTACATGAGGTCCAAACTGGATCTGTGCTTGAAACCCTCCAAACTCGCAGGCCTTCTCAAAGGACACAGGATGGGAACCATTCAGAATGTCATCACGAGCCTACAGGAGGTAAGCAAAGACATGTCAGGGACATCCAAAATAACTACCACATCTCTGAAATGCCTTAAAAGCTTGAACACAGCCCAAGAATGCAGCAACACAGTTTTCTGTCTAAACGTCTTTATTATTCCATTATGGATGTGTTTATGACTAATCAAACTATGGGATAGATTATTTTCTGGTGAATATCTACAGAGACTTATTGAAACCACAATTGTAACAACTTTCATCAAGAAGAGGCCTTGACACCCATTTCCTGCCATACATGCATATAAAATACAATATATGTATATACACTTTTGTGTATGTACATACACATATATAAAAGTGTTTATCTTACCACCTTGTAATAGCAGGGAAAAAATGATCCCAATAACTAATAAGTAAAAACCAGATTACTATTCTAGAAATGGCAACAGGAGAAGGCAAATAGCATTTTCCTTCCTTTTGTTTAAATTTAACTATCATAGAAAATTATGGATTTTATAGCTCTGGCAACAGAAGGCTCATCTATCCATAGACAAAACAAGGCAAGGCAGTATTGATACATACTGTCATAATGGTAGCCTGAAAGAAATATCTAAGTGGCAGGAAAACAACTCAGTGTGATAAGAGTTTTCCAAAATATTTGAGAAAATGTAACGTCGTCTTACAAGGAATGTAATCTTTCTTTTGTCTTAGTTTTAAAGTGTAATTTAGAGTAATCCTACTTGAATCAGCTGCAAGTATAACAACTGAACATTGTACTAAACTTTCAATGTTTTGGTTTGGTGGGTTTTTTTACTTTTTTAAAGTCCTTTTAACAAAGAGTCTAAAAACCTGCTTTTTTTCAGATTGCATTACAGACAACTGCACCAGAACCTTCAGTTAAATAGTATCTTCTTCATAAATCTCCTAGCTTGGCTAAGGTAGGTATAGTACCTTGAACAGTTTGGGGAACCTCCCTAGAAACCCACCATGTTACATTACATGGTCTCTTGAACAGGAAGCCTGCATGCCTTGTGTGCTGTCTGGGTTGAAGAGTGTGCAGAAGCAGCTCTCTAACTGATCAGGTGGAAGAGAAAAGAGATGAGAAGCAGAAAGATGGTTGACATGAGCTTCCATATTACAAAGAAAGCATCACATATGGAAGAGAATGGGGAGAAGAACTAAAAAGAACAACTTAAAAGACTAAACACATTCATGAATTTCAAGGAAACCAGGACAGGGACGTGAACGTCAGTGGATTTTTCGCTGAGTGACCATTATTGAGTTGAAAGTATTTTATTAAAAAGAATCATTAAAACCTCTGTACTATCATGTGTTCTTGGAGGGATCAACAAAAAAGTAGTCAAAACATATCCAGAACTGGAATTGTAGAAGATGGAGTGCTTCAGCAACAAAATTACTCTAATTACATGCGTTTCCTCAAGACAAGGTAGAACCTGTACTTCCGGTCCACATACTGTACCTGAACATAAAGCAAATTAAGCTGAACAGGATCCCTTGAATCTACGTTCTGGTCTGAATAAAAGAACTTTCGTCTCAACAGTAGCGTTTCATTTTCATCAACTCCTTGCTCTCTAAACGTTCGGCTGTGATCTAGCCAATTTACTAGAACAGAACCACAGACATACACACTTAAATAAACAGCATTGGCAATGTTAAAAACTATTATGAAAATCATGTGATAATTGGCAATTCCACTGGAGGGGGAAACTCAAAAAAAAAAAGTTACTTTCATTTCTGTTTCTAGTAATCAGTGTTAAAGGTTGCTACAAATGAGAACTGAAGAACAGCGCTGCTGAGAAACAAGAATTTACTACAGTATAAAACACCATCAATTTTGTTGAAGAAACAACTATAGTAACGTTTCTATACTAGATTTAGATCTTCAAAAGTTTTATTGCAAAATTACTTAAAAGTTTACTACATCTTCCCCCTAAAACCAATTGTTCCATTTACTCTTCTTATCTCTAAACACAATTTTAAAACATCGCCCTGTCAGTCACAGTTAATCTTAGTGCCTTAATGTAAAACAGAAAAAATGGTTCTCATGACTTTACACATAAAACAAATCAAATACTGTCTTAGTTCTTTGTCAAACTCCATTTACACTTAAAATTTATACCTTCAAGGAAAAAACTACCTTTTGATGGCTTTCAGTAGGCATTGATATTAAAATATCCAATTTTAATGAAGGGGAGAAAATGGTCATAGATATAACCCTTCACACTTAAGTTCTTTCTTACCAAAAAAGTAAGAAACACACTTCAAAAGACCTGCTAACTCTCATAGCTAGAGGAAACAACTTGTCCATTTATCTAATTTTAAAAATACTCAGTTGTACAAACATTATACATAAAAGGATGTACAATACAGGTAGGAATCAACTGAGACACACTGAAGAACCTAAAAATGCTTTCCTGTATGGTTTTCTTGCACTACACTGTGGAAGGATAGCGTGGCGGTTTGACCTTGGCTGAATGTTCTATCACTTCCCCCCCTTCCCCCTTTTTCTCAACAGGGCGAAGAGGGGAAAGAAAATAAATAGGAAAAAACCCCCAACCCCTATGGGTAAAACAAAAGCAGTTTTAATGTAAGCAAAGCGAAGCAAAGGTCCGCGCGCAGAAGCAATAAAGAAAACAGATTTATTCTCTACTTCCCATTAATAGGTGATGTTGGGCCTCCTCAGGCAGCAGGGCTCTGATAAACGTAGTGGTTGCCTTGGAGGACCAAGGGTGACCCCGCCCCCTTTCTCCTTTTTCCCAGCTTTATACTTGAGCAGACATCACATGGTCTGGAATATCCCTTTGGTCAGTTGGGGTCAGCTGTCCTGGTTGTGTCCCCTCCCAAGATCTTGCCCACCCCATCCCACTAGGGGGGGAAAATGCTGGAAAGAGCCTTGGTGCTGTGTAAGCACTGCTCAGCAGTAGCCTCCACACCAGGGTGCTATCAACACCCTGCCAGCTCCCAGCATAAACCACAGCACCGTGAGGGCTGCTATAGGGGAAAACCAGTTCTGGCTCAGCCAGACCCAGTACATATAGTAATGGAAGAATTGTCCTGGAATACACCACTCACAATCATCATCTGTATGAAGCTTTGCTTTCAGTTTTTCCATTTTTCTTTCATCACGCAACAATGTCCTATCTTTCTTAAGCGTTCCCGTACTCTCCTCTTTCTTCTCTTCTATGCTTTCCTGGATTAAGGAATATTCCTCATAATTTGTTATTCCTGGAATTATAAATAACATTTATTGTTTGCAACAATAAAAATTTAATACATTTTAGGGTGGG
The DNA here is from genome assembly GCF_965140245.1 of Athene noctua. NCBI lineage: Eukaryota > Metazoa > Chordata > Aves > Strigiformes > Strigidae > Athene > Athene noctua. The sequence continues at coordinate 19,178,863 of NC_134049.1, read as the reverse complement.
TGAAATATTCTTTTCCATATATTAAAACAGCAATGGTTAATTTGAAGTATATCAAAGACATTCCAGATAAAATGCTAAAACAGTGTATGGGGAAGGAGATCCCAAGAAAAATCTACAACTTCCACATTCAGGACATCTCTCCAATACCCAGCATTATCCTTCAAACACATCATTCCTTCATCATATGCTGCATTTCCCACTTTCAGAAAGATATTAAAGTTTTTTTGTTATCTACCAGAAGCTGCCAGTTTAAAAACATGGTGGAATTTAAAATCGCAGTAAATTCCAGAACAGAGACACACCATAGCAAATTGCCTTTCATGGATGCCTACAATTGCTTCCTGAGAACTGAGTAATTTCAGCTTGCCCACGATGTGTAGAAGAAATGTGGCAGAGCAGACTGAGGAATAGCAACCATGAGAAATATATGATTTTTTTAGAGTTTTAAAACTCAACTCTTCCCATGAATCTTACAGGAAACTGAATCAAAATCAGTTGACAACATTTAGCAAATGCACTAAGTTGCTCTCGTTTCTTTGTTCTGCTTAGTTTTTTCCATGGTTTGGTAAAGCATGTTTATACTATACAGAAGAGAAAATTAAATGCTCACCTACTTGACTACATTCATGAAAATAAGTCAAACCAATTTTTGAAGTAAATTAGTTACAGCACATTAGAATCCAGCATAGAAACACTCAAACAAAATCGAAATGGATTAATTTAAATTTAGCTTAACTCACTTTATAAGTAAATTAATCTAAATCAAATTAAGGCCACTTTAATTATAAATGAGAATTAAGCAAGGTTTTAAGATGATTTAAACTAATCCATATTGGATGTATGTTTATTGTTAAATATGAATTAGTTTTCCAAAATGTCTCTATTTAGATAACTACAAGGACAGACTATAACCAATAGGACACATTTTTGACCAGCTGCTCTGGATGGCTTCCGTATGTTGTTTCTCAAATGATATAGTACTGTGATCAACTCTTAATCATAACAACATAGAGCCCTAAGTTTAGGTGTATTTCAAGGATAAAGTATTTATCTGTTATCCCATTAAAATTGTTTAAATTTAGTTCTAATTCTCTACCACATAGCAGGAAAGCATGTGTAAATGTAATAAAAAATTTATAACTATACTGTCAGAAAACTTTATGCCTTCAATCGTTAAATACTGAAGCTTAAGGATATAGCTAACTCTCTACTGACTTTCATAAGATCTGGACAACAGATTTCAAAAAAGTACATGTTAACTGATAACAAATTTAAATATTTTTATAACATATGTGCCAACATCTAGCCAGTAATGCATAAAACATCTTAAAAATCAAGATGCAAATAAGGCAGAAAAACAAATTCTTAAGCACGTGGGTCTCAAAATCTTACCTATCCTGCTGCAAATGGTAACCAGCAATTCACCAACTGTCTTAGAATCATCCACCATGACTGTTTTCACTGAACCATCCAACATACGTATTTTCTGAGGTCTCTGTTTCTTTTTGTACTCCAATATATCCTAGGAAGTAAACAATACTGTTTCTAAATACTTTTGGAAGCCACCTCAAGCCAATCCACTAACTTAGAAGCCTAAACCAGGATTCCCTCCCCACACACCCAGCTGGATTTTTCTTTTGTTATGGTATAGGCAAACTTATTTATGTAACAAACCTGAGAAGTGACTACATTTAGTTCTGCCAATGTCATTTTTCAAGAACTTGTTCTAGCTGGCAAGACCAAAACCTAGACAGGGCATGATAGACCAAAGTACTTTTGTGCTGCAAAAAATAGTTCTAGTATTTGAAAAGGATAGCAATGCCTTTTAGTTATAAGCAAGCTGGCCATAATGTGAGCAAGTATGACCTCATCACCTTTAGTATGCAAGAAACCTACACTATAATGCAACATCACCTCAGATGTAAAGTTTATTTTTTGTCTTTCTGTTAATCATTCTGTGAAGACATGATTGGCCACAGTAGTTCACAGTCACAACCAGACACAGAAAAAACTAACTACTGAGGCACAGCAAGGAAGAGAAGTGGGCAATTCCAGGAACAGACTCAAGACCTTCCAAATGCTAAACATTCTTCTTGCTTCTTGGGAAACAAGTTTTCTAAAAAATGCATTGAAAGAAGCAACAGACTTGCACCATACCCCATTTCTCAGCATGTAATAATCCAGTGTTCTTCCAGCCTCCAGCCATATACCTTTTCGAGGATCATCATCTGACAAGAACAATCCATAGTCAGAGGCTGTGGAACAGAAGAGACAGAGTGTCATTGAAAAATACCAAACCTAATCAAGCCAACATGGTTGACATTCAAGGTTTTTCAGCTTCAGGGTTAAGCTTCCATTACACTTATATTCCATTCTTAATGAACTGAGATAGAAATTTTTTTGTGTGCTTTAGAAAATATTTAGCTTAGCAGCAGATAGCAGGGTAGATGAGGCTTTACAAAAGACTTGAACAAAAACTTCACTAAGCAAGAGCACGTCACATCTACTGTGCAATTTGTATTATATTTGTAACAACTTATTTTCAAGATGATCGCTTTTAAATGCTCATAGGTCCTGCTTTGGAATTGAATAACCAAAAATGCAAGCAAGTTTGGGCTTAACGATAGTATACTATTTCAAGCAGTAGTTCTATTTAAAAAAAAAAATAAAAATCAACCATTCACACACTGAATTTGTTGAACTTTGGAATCTTTTTGGCATTTTTTGAATCTTTTTGGTAGATGCTTCAGGTTTAGACATTTAAAAAAATACAAGGCTTCTAGAATTACATCCCTAATAACAATCTCAGCTTGCATCTATTGAAGCATGTCAGTTGATTCTTCCAGAATGACAAGTGATAAAACTTCTACTGTCACAGAAGAACAGACCCAGGCTTAGGCTTCAAAGACTCCAGGTATACAAAATGAAGGATCATGACTGTCAACTCGAGGCCCATCCATATGCATGAAGAACTGATACAGAGTATACTTCACTACCACAAACAGTGTAAACTTCTGTGCACTAGCTAAGCCTGCTCTAACTGCAGTTCTACAGTTTAAGCTAAGGGCTTTTTTCATGCAAGAGGGCCAGCTGCATGCTCACAGCCTATTACAACAGCTCAGTGCAGGGATGGTCCCTTGTTTACTTTCAGCCACATGTCTGGACCCTCTGATCACAAAGTCAGATAATCATAGCTGCAATTTTTGGGAAATGTTTCATCCTAAAATGTTATGCATATATAAAACTTATATGTATATAAAAGACCTTACACTCAACTAATAGAAGTGTAACTGACTTACAGATACACAATTTCAAAGGAAGAATCCTTCCGAAAACTGCATAAGAAAAACTTTCCCTGCTGACCTTAATTAAAAATTGCCCTGAAAAGCCAAGTGATCCATATGTACAGAGATTTTTATGACACAAATGCAGTACAGAATCAGTTATGTAAAACTTTAGAATTTGTGCCTATAAATAGGTTGTGACCTTTAGAAGCACACAAAGCGCCTTGCACAGAGCACAGAATTACCAAGGAAGCACAGACTACTCTGATATTCATTTCTGGGGGATGTACCCTAGTAATGAAATAGTAGTAACTGTGCAACTTGTATGTTAACATGGCCACCTTTGTGCCAGCATTGCAAGCTTGTGGAAGTGAAATGTGCAAGGCTGACAGTCACAACGCAGGACAACTACATTTTCTGTTGTGCAGGAACTAGTTTGATCAGTCTGTACTGCACCACTGTGAGTCTTCTGAAATAACAGGCAAACACACGCATTTTAACAGCCCCAGGAAGGGGAAAGGATATGTTAGTAACCTTTTTTGCTGTTCATCACTCAACTTCATAAAGTTCTTTGAAGTTTGTAATTGCAACCACATATAAAGGAAAAGACCTACTGTCTAATCTGAGTAGAGTTTCTAGACTTTTCTATGAGGTTCATGATGTTCAGGGGTATTTATTATGCAGCTTCTCTGAATTCAACAGCTGTTCAAAATCATTGCTTTGAGAGATCAGTATAGAAAAAACACACAGCTTGTGTCTAAAAATTGAAGCTCCTTAACTAGACTACCTAAGGACTCCTGCAAAAGAGAAGCTTTTCTAAATAATAGTAATATTGTCTGTTACTGGTAAGTTTTTCTAACAGTTCAGACAAGACTTTTAAAACAGCTCTAAAGGTTGAGAGCTGTGCATAAAACTCAATAAACAATCTACTTTAAGAATCGCATTCCAGTGGCATTATGTACAGTACAGCACCAATGCATTCTGAAGAATCTGAATTTGACAACTTTGACTACATTTAAACCAGAGCTTTTGTCCAAGTGAAAATGTATTTCACAGTCTGCATTCACCTAATCTGCTCAATAGGTACAGAGACAGTTAAATTTAATTAATACGTAGCAGCACTGTGAATATGGTATGCACAGCATGGTGATGCTTTTAGTTATATTAGTTTTAAACGTTTCCCTTTGCTCATTTTGGAGATGTCCAGCTATTCTTCCTAATTCATATTGTCCCTTCTTTCATCGAGGCACAAAATAAGTCTGCTCAGATTTTCCTAGAAAGCATTTCCACAAACACTGCATTAAAAACATGGTATCATAAAAATTGCTCTCCAAGCAGGAAAAAATAATCTTTCAGGCAAACAAGTAATTTATTTGAGAAGTCAAAGTTCCATTAAAAAAAAGCATCCTTTGTAGAAAAACCTCTGTCAGGATGGAAGGAAGAAAAAAGAATGAAGCTACATTCTGTCAGTTAAAAATCTGTTTGTGCCTTGTGCATTTCACTCCAGAGCCTTACGATTTAAATAAAAAAAAAACCCCAAACCTTCCAACCTGAAAGAGAAAAGGAGGAACAGAAGAGTGTAAAAAAAACATGAGTCTGTGTTTATTTTCAATTCAGACAATGAATCGTCTGAGGACAAATCCAGGAACTCACCCTGCCCTGTTTGCGCCTCTGGCACTCGTTCACGAATAACTCTACAGGCATCATACACTGCAGTGGATGGTTCAAACTGCATCGTCTTCACCACATTGCACTGGCGGACACAGATCTTCAAGGAAAGAGCTACCATGGTGTCAAGTCACTTCCAAGTTCCTACTAAAGTATCTGAAAAAGCAGTAATGGTATTATTGCTTAGAATTTTCCATTTAATGCTTTAGTACACTCAACTTTTCATTTAAAAAAAAATAAATTAGTTCTCATTGGCATCATCAAGCTAAAGCTATCCAAAACACACACTGTTCTTGATATATTGGAAATTTGTTTACCAAAAACTTGTGTACACATACTTAAAGGTTGCTACTTTGAGGTATGTCAAATGGTGCATAGGAAAACCATATACTTAATTGGGTACAGTGCCAGTATATTTATACTAACAGAAAATTATTTTTCTCTCACCACACCTTTTTATTAGATCATTTAGATTAGCTGGTAACTAACAGCTTAGAATAACTACTTAATCAAAAGCAGGATTTTCTTAGTACATAACTTCTCCTTTATGAAGATTCTAAAGCATGCAATACTGTGTTGTAGTTTTTTTCAAGACTCCATATAGATGTGCTGGATGTTTTTATCCTGCTGAGCAGCTATCCAGAGCTTCAAGAAGCAGCTATTTTTCATTTCAGTTCTATTTCAGAAACTTCACTGAATTTGACAGCATTTTTCTACAGAAACAGGAAGCTACAGATGCTTTTTGGTTTGTTTCATTTTGTAGATAGTCTGGGTTTTGTCTCAAGAGTCTTCCCTCGCTGTCATAACACTCCAAACCACTCTTCCATCATTAGACTTTCCACAGTGATCTCCAAGAACTCTTTAGAACTGAAGTCCTTTCTGCATAAATACAGAATCTACTAGAATCTCCATATATGTGTATGTTTAAAGAGGAGGATGTGAGATTCTGTGGACTACTGCCGCGATAATTTGAGCAGGACAAATTCCAGTAGTTAAACAAAAATAATCAAGATACTCAATACAATAAAGATACTCAATACTGTCTAGCAAAATCACTTTAAGGAATAGGAAGGAACCACCATTTACATTTCATTCATTCACTGAGCAAAGTGACTGCATCCCTTCTCCAAGGCACGGATAGCAGAAAAATCATTTCTCTAATGGTAACATTTAGGAGCAGCTTTGGCTCTAAGATGTCATCCTCCCCCATATTTTTGTGGCAGCCCATCCATTTGCCTCTCAAAAGCAAATCGATCTACTTTGGATTTTTTTAGCAGTTGTAAGACCATTCACTACCAGTATGAAATACTATCTAGATAAGAGCATCCAACAAAGAAAAAGGGGTGAACGAGCAAAAAACTATACAAGAAACATTAATGTACACACCTCAATGCTCTCCTAATCTATTGGTGTCTAATAACAAAACAACCTGTATTTTGAACCAAACATTATAGGTAGAGGTCTGAATAATAAATTAAGATCTCCCCCTACTACCAAATACTAGTTCCTAAAATCCCTCCAGAAGGTCTTTACATTTCAGAAGTAATCATTCAGTATAGCAGCAACAGCACAAAATAAATGCAATACAAAAAATAGATCTCGCCAGTGTTTTCACAGAGATTCACCATAACTGGGTTCAGTTTAGTGCTTTATCATTTATACCTAAGCAAAACTCAGAGCATTACAAAACCAAAAATATCACAGGTAAACACTGATTGGAACAGTTTTTCACCATCCAGAATGCTCCCAGGAGGAATAATTATGTTCATGTGTGTTTATCTGCACTGTTAAAAAAAAAAAAAAAAAAAAAAAAAAAAAAGTGGCACACTAAACAGCTGGAAAAAGAGACAGATCAGCTTGGAAAAGTCTGACCAAGTTGGTAAGAAGGCAGTTCTAACTAAGAGGTGACATCAAACCTGGCTGTCAGCTTCCAGTGTGGTAAAGTGAGTCACAATTCCTGCTCTCTCCTCTGTGAGGTCAGTGTGTTACAGCACAGCCATTATAACTCAACCCTCTGAACTCTCTCTCTCTCCTATTTTCTGCTCCTTTTAAAAAGGCGACACCAGTGAAGAACTAAGGTCTAGAAAAAGTTTTCCTCTCCTCTTTGCTTTCGACTGCACCTGAAGGTAAGAGTTGCAAGCCACACACATCACATCTTCAGGCTTCATCTGATTATCTTGTCTATTAAAAGGCAAAATGAATACTGACCTTTTCCTATCAACTTTCCCATGGACAAGCGCACTCAACTTTTGGTTTGAATGACTTCAGTTAAAGGGAAACAGTCATTTGGAAAAAAACGTAGGGACATTGAACAATCATCTTTTTTAAAAAAAAACTTGAATAGAGGCACTAAAAGATGTCTCCTCTCTTCTGCTAACATATAAAGGAGTAATACAGATGACTGACTCTGCATTCTCTGACATTAAAGCAAAGTTAATATAATACAGTTGCACAGATACATTGCAGCACCTTCTGCAAGATTGAACTAAACTTCTTTTAAGGTAGAAAATAGGATCCATCTGAAAAATACTTGTGTATAATGAAATGATTAACTGCTTTCTGGTATGGAATACAAGTGACTGAATAAATTAGCACCTGACTTGAAAATTTCATGCCATGCAAATCCTGTATGACCAGCACTGACAGTAGTCGGTGTCATGTAAATTATGGTGATATGCTTCCTATGTGTATAGGTGAATCTTTTAATATTTCAGAAAACAATATTTTCTTTTAAGGCAAAGGGTCACAAGGTTATGGCATGAAAATAGATACAGTTACTTGCAAACTGAAAAATCTACTTAATCTTTTAGTTTAAACTTTTATATGTAACACTTAGGGCACTAACTTAGTTCAAGGAACATCAAAATTTAGTCCAGTGTCTAATCTCCTTTTATGAAAAGGGGCAAAGAAAATCCAAATGGTGAAGACTGACCATGAAAGTTTAACTTGAAAAATAAAAAATAGATTAAAATGTTCTGTAAAATTATTGTGAGTTTGCAGTTTGTGCTGTTGCTTTTACAAGATTAGCACAAATTTAGCAAACCAGAGCATTCCAATAAACTTGATCTCACCTGTGAGATCCAGAACACAGTAAGTCAGAATTTGAAAGCTGTTTAGCCAGTAGAGCATTGTGTCACACACTTAATAAATTTAAAAACAAGCAGAGGCCTCATTTCTTAAAATTTAGACAAAAACCTCATTCTTTTAAAATATATTAAGTAGTTTCTCAGATTGTTAGTATTTTCTTTTTATGATCATGCACCACAGAAAGCATAAAAACCTGTGTTGGAAGGAACCTCAAGAGGCAGCCTAGCCTAGGCCTTTGTATTGCCAAATGATACATCCCTATGCTGTCTCTGCCAGATGCTCGTTTAATGCATTCTGACAAAGCTCCATTGAAATGAAGTCCATATTATGTACAGGGAAGCTGATCCGTATTTTTCTTTTTACTACTTCTGCATCTTGAGGGGTTACCCCCTATTCAGGCAAGTTGCCAACCTAGGTCTTCCTTCCACTCAGCAAAAGAACCTTTCTTCCCTGCCCCACATAAACAGACATGGCAAATCGATCCCTCTCATCTTTAACACAACTTTACAAGTTCGGAATCTGTTACTGTGTCCTTCCAATGACTCTCCTTTTTTTCAGGATGAAGTTCAATTCCTTAAAGAAGGAAGGACCTAGACACGTCAGTGGTCTGGTCGTCTTCAACTCAGTGCTCTTGGTTTCAGAGACACCAAAGGATGCTTTATCCAAAAAAGAGCTTATGAAAAGCGCCCGTGAGTTATCAAGCTTCCTCCAATACTGTGTTCTTAAACATCAGAGAAAGGTTTTCATCTGCCTCCTCCAGATCACCCTCAGGCTCTAAACCTTCCCACTTGGCTTTCCGTAATAACGGGGACAGGCAGTTTCCAACTCCTGGGTAACAGCCAAAACAGGACAGCTGTTTTTTCTCAAAGAACTTGGTCAAGAAAAAGGCCTGAGTTCACAGAGAAAAACAAGCAAAAAATAACTTCCAAGTTCTTTTCTATCCATTGATTCTCATCACATTTAAATATTTCTCTCTGCAGGTAATGGACTCTCTGCTCCCCAGTATCACTCAGTCTCTGGAATGGCTGACCAAAAGTCAAAGAGCTCCTGGAAATTAACAGGATTTTGGAAGGAATGGTTTGCCTGGTCCTAAGACTAATGTTCTGTGAGTACTGAAGTAGGTAGTTTCTATGATAAATCAGACTGTGACTGATCTGTGCTTGCAAAGATGGAGACTGAAGTAATAAATTATGAATCTGACAGGTCTGGGAGAGGTAGCAGCAGCTCTGAGCTCTTAAAAAGAAAACACAGTTCACCGGTGAGAGAACCCAGTGCCTGCAGGTACATATCCGACCGTGTACGTCAAGGCCTCAAGTTGAATCATCACAGTGCACAGGTCGCAAACAAATCGCAACAAAACAACATTAAAACCAGTGGTTGAATCAAAAGGAGCAGGTCTCTGTGCTCACAGAGATACTTCACCAACAAAGCAAGCAACCAAAAATATTTTAAACATATAAAACCCAAGACATTCTCAAATGCTGAAAAGGAAGACATAAGAATGAGGCAATATTAAGGTTCTTTAGAGTAAAATAAATTCAAGCTGGGGGAATGACTGCCATTCCACCTGCAGTTCAGCAACAGCATAACCACGGCAGCAACCAGCTCCCCTTCAGCTCCAGAAGTTAACCGCCCCCCCTCACAACTGCCACTGTTTTTGTTTGTGTAATCACTTTCTCAACCCATTTTGACACTTCTTTTTTTTGTGTTGGCCATTGTATTTTTAAAGAAATTTTCCTGTACTTTTTGACAGAACTGGGTTATGGAGTGATTACACACAATTTGCCAGAATATCCAAGGCAGCAATACTCTCCAGCAGAGGAGCAGGAGCAATATGTGGTAAAGAACTGTCCCAGCTGGGTCACCATAGCCTCTGGTCACTGTACCTTGGGCGGATAACACTTGCAGAAGGCACCTGCACTTCCATTCGCACAGCCTTACTTCAAATCTCAGCTGAATCTGCTGTATCCTTCCCAAAAGCTCCCTGCATAGAGACATTCTCACAACAACTAGAGCTAGGATGCTGTTACTGTTAAATTGCAATAGGTGTGGGCTTAGAAGCAGATACATACTCAATGAACAGTTAAACTACTTCACAACTTCTCTTCATTAAAAGAGATTTTCTGAAATTCCAGGGACCAATATTTACAAAACTAAACATGTCTTCATCTCTTTTAAAGTAGGTATTTTCAGTGAAACAATTTCAATATTAAATACAAAAAATGTACTTTGCTGAAATAGTTAAATATTTATAGATCTGAACATTCTATTTCCCCTGAAATGAAATAAATCTGCAAAATGCTTTTCTATTAATGTTTGATACAAACTAAGACAGAAAACAAAGGTAAATACAGACAGCAAGTCACAAACTAATAAATAAAAAAATTATTTGAGAAATGTCCCCAAAGTAACAGGAAAAGAGTCAATGTCAAAGCACACCCACCCATAATTTCCACTGGAAATTCATTTAAAATTGCTTTTCATTCTCGTGTCATTCGAGAAAAGCAAACCAGAACTTTCCAACACCTAGCAGACTCTCAGAGCTGAGAAACATACTCATTTCCTCATATGCTACTATACCTCTTCCTTTGTCAGTCTTACCAATAATTTCTACACATTGTCTGTGTTACCACAGTAAAAAGTAAATAGCTTTTGCGTGGATTTACTCTCCAACTTCCTTCTTCCACATAGCTTGGCTGTCTCCTGTTGAGGGACATCAACATAATAACTACACTGTCCACAAGAAAACTACTTTTCAGATAAACATTCAAGAGTGATTCATGGCCCCGTGCTCTGCTCAGCAGAAGCACGGCAGTCTGGACCACATGGCAGAGCCAACCTAGGTAGCATTTGAATTGAGGCAACATCAATATACTACAGCTCTTGAAGTAACTGTACTATAGTGTAAAATCAGCAAATAATAAAACCAGAAAACAGAATCAGAACTTTTTACTAAATTGGTGAAAATTAACCCCACGGTTCAGTAATGCCAAACGGGTGGTGTAACAAAATTAAGGGTACCCAATTGTAAGTATGTACAAATGGTGCTCTTCACTCAGGCACCTAGTGCAGACCCCCTACTGCAACTATAAACTACAGGAAACCAAACTAGTTGGACAAAAATTTATTTCTTCCTGGTTCCCCCCAGCTCCTCTGTATCTTCCTTCCCAACAGATGACTACCACCAATACTACCTCCCTTCTCCTAAAATCCTTCCTCAGTCTAAGTCCATACATTGCTAACAAATCTGGACAACCAGAACTGACATTTTACAACTTACTGCAGTTTCTGGCTCAGCCTGCCTACAAATTAATAGGAGAACACAGCACCAAAACACAATGAATTAAATACAGATCTCCTAGAAATGTCAACTACAGTTACTTGCAGTATGAGGTAGCACTAAAATATTTTACATAGTTGGCTTTTAACGGTGATGAAGTTGGTGGGCTTTTTTTTAAACTCATGATGACACACCAAAGGTTTCCCAATTCACTTTCATCACAGTAACAGATGTGCACTGCTGATGTATCTTTACTAATTTGTTTGTGCTACTCCGTGGTCAAAGTATTTTCTGTTAACAACAACAAAAAGTGAAACAGCTATCAGTAGTCATTTTTCTCCGTAATTTCTTCCTTCTTTGTGAAGTATGCACACTTTCTTCTTAGCTTGTGCACACAAGAAGAGCTCATGGAAACGTTCAGGGCCCTAAGAAGCAGCATTCTCAGACAAATTTAAGGAAAAACCCGACACAATTTCTCTCCTGGGGAGACTACTTCTAGACCAAAGGAAGTTATAACATACCAAAATTTGTTTCCACAAAAGATTCCCCAAGAAACTAAATCATACCTGAGACCCCAGCTCTGCTAGACTGGGAAGGTGGCACTACAGCGCTAAAGGCTTGGGGAGGAGTGGCTGGAGAGCTGCCAGTCAGAGAGGGACCTGGGGGTGTTGACTGACAGCCGGCTGAACAGGAGCCAGCAGGGTGCCCAGGTGGCCAAGAAGGCCAATGGCATCCTCGCTTGTGTCATCAATAGCGTGGCCAGCAGGGACAGGGAAGGGATCTTACCTCTGTACTCGGCACTGGTTAGGCCACACCTCGATTCCTGTGTTCAGTTTTGGGCCCCTCACTACAAAAAGGCCATTGAATGACTCGAGCGTGTCCAGAGAAGGGCAACGGAGCTGGTGCAGGGTCTGGAGCACAGGTCTGCTGGGGAGCGGCTGAGGGAACTGGGGGGTTTAGTCTGGAGAAGAGGAGGCTGAGGGGAGACCTTATCACCCTCTACAGCTACCTGAAAGGAAGCTGCAGAGAGCTGGGTTTGAGCCTCTTTAACCTAGTAGTAAGTGACAGGACAAGAGGTAATGGCCTCAAATTGCACCAGCGTAGGTTTAGACTGGATATTAGCATTTTTCTTAACAGAACGGGTTGTTGGGCGTTGGAATGGGCTGCCCAGGGAGGTGGTGGAGTCCCCATCCCTGTAGGTGTGTAAGAGTCGGGTCAACATAGCACTGAGGGATCTGGTGGAGTTGGGAACTGTCAGTGTGAGGTTAATGGTTGGACGGGATGATCTTCAAGGTCTTTTCCAACCTAGATGATTCTGTGATGTTACAACTCATCAGCTGCTGTACAAAGAGACAGACTAAAGCAAGGGGGAGCAGATTATCTCGAGACGCATTTTACAGGCACTCTCAAGAGATATGTAACCCAGGATAAAAGGCTGTGTCTCCAAATATTGATGAGGACAAAAGTTTGCATCATGTAATTCCAACAGGAATCAAATACCATCAAGCTAAAAGCATACAATAAACCAGCAGAAGAATGGCTTACTAGATGCATGGGAGAAATAAGATTTAGAGGGGAGAGCAGCTAGTGAACACTGACCTTCCTGCTCATTCACATCCCCACTTGGCTTAATTTGTACCATTCCTACCCTGATGTCTGTGGTGTCTGACAGCTGATGAGGCCATGATGCTATCTGTATATTTTGAACTACACTGCTAGCAAACTGAGAATGCAAAATCTCTGTTTAGTATTATCTCTGCTTAATGTTGTGAGGAGATGAACACTTCTTTGCCTTCCATTTCACACCCTTGCCAATAGTGTCTTAAGTAAAACACAATCCAAAAATATCTGCATTTCTAAACTAAGCAAATGTGGAACAGCTAACACTGACACTGTCAAATATGGACTATGCCCACCCAGTTAAAGGAAAGTTGCCACTGCCAGTGCTATGGTTAAAAGCAAAGTTCTGCTATGATTTAGGAGAGGTCTGTCTCCCTGGAGATATTTCTTAACTGGTTCATTCAGGCTTGAGCAAACTCAAATCTAGGTCATGAGAACTGTCACAGTCTAAAAGCCCGCATGTGTACATGTTAGTATAGGCAAAGCTACGTATTTTTATAATAGATTAACTTTGCAAGAAAATCCAGTGGGACAAAAGTTCTCTATCCTTTACAGCACTCCTACCACCTACCTGCTGGCACAAGGCACCAATGAAACAGGACGCACTAATTCTCTGTTGCTCATTACAGTTGAACATCTAATTCTATTGCAAAGTACCAAATACTTGTTTGGTGGACTGGTGCCTGGTAAGACCTCCTTAAGCAAAAGGCACTCAAAAATACAAACCCAGTTGTACTGACAGCTACATATGCTATTTCCAAAATTATGAATGCAAATGAAAGCATCATCCTTAAAAATCAAGGATGATGGAATCACAAGGCAGGCATGCCGGCAGATGACTGCACAAGCACAGAGGGTAACAACACACATTTCACTACAAACTCACAGTGGCACTTAAACTAGTCGGTCTTTGCTGCTGTTGGCATCTTATGTGCTTGTCACACTGCTTCTTTCCAAGGAAGACTCCACTCTCTTTAGTGTTCCACTGCTGTCACTCATTTATACCATGATGCTTTCAAAGGTGCTTAAGGGGTGCTATTAATATGCTTTTTTAGAACACTTGGCTAATTCTCCACCAGAACATTATATAGGAGCTGAATGATCATCTGTAGGCTGTATGGCTGAAATATATATGTCCATACATCCTACCAAGGCCTTCCTCATCAACTCCTTGATGGACAAGACAGGGAAGATGCCATCACAGCTCAGCTGGCTTTGCCATTCCACTGAGAACAGTGTAGAGAAGTGCTTCAGGGACAACTACCACTAATCTGCAAATTAAAAAACACTGGACTGGAAGTAGCATCTCGTCAGTAAGTTTAGAAGGGAGTAGTACGCATTTCTGGTTGTCAGAAGGGAAGAAGAAAAAAACAACTTTGATTTCCCTCTAATTAGCTCACAGATGAAGGCAAGAGCAGTAAACCAATGGATTAAAAATTGATGTTCTAAATGAGCAGTGAATACAAAGATATGAGCTTAGGGGAGTCTAAAAGCAGCCTGACAGCCTTAGGCTCCGCATGCTGTCTGGGGTGGCTAGTGAGAACTCTTGAAGCTTGAACAAGCAAGCAAAAAAGTATAATCCTTCCTTCCATCAATTATAATACAATGAACTTACCACTGTACAGCACAAAACACCGTTTATTCTCTGTAAATGTGTATGGAAAATGCAAGGCCTCTTGTATGCCCTCCTGCCCCAAGAAAAGCCCTACTCATCCACAATGCCTGTATGCACACACCACACAGCCTGGTAAGCTTACAGTTAAAGCCTTCAAGAATCTTGGGAAAAAATTCAGAGCAAGTATCTGTATCATGCAATGCTGAATCTTAGAATCAAACTACTTGAAAAAACAGTAAAATGAAGGTGAACTAGGGCAAGCTTTGAAAGGCTACTGTGAAAGTAGGCTTTAATCATTAGTAAGCATTAATCATACCGTTCTCAGTTCACACATTATAATTGTACAGGAACAGAATGTATTTTGCTAAGAACGCAGCAAGGAAGTACCCTCAAGCAGAATTATGTAAGAGACCAAAATATTTGAGTCTAATTAAGAGTTGTTTATAGGACAGTCAGCTTATTAGCAATTCAACTACAGTTTGCTTTTTAAGTCAAAAAGCCTATTTGCAAACTAACTTGCTTGAATGTATCTTCAAAAGAAGTATGAATTACAAGAGACTACAGGAGGAATGTCATTGTTCCAAACAGAGCTGAAACAGCTTTTAGATAACAAAAGCAAAGAGGTTGCCTGGAACTAGTTTGTAATGTAGAAGTCATTAGCCTCAGGAGTAGAAGCCTCCAAATAATGGCAGGCCATGATGAAACTCTTTGAAGAGGCCTTCAAGGCTTTTGTTCTTATTTTGCAAGAACACCAGAGGAGAAAGCTGAAAACAGGGAACATGAATTTTGGTAAAAATCAGAATTGAATCAACTTCATTTCACTAGGTTCCTTCCCAAAGGAAGTGTTTCCCTCGTAGAAATGAGCTCTTTTGAAGAGAGTCCTTGGGAGGATGGTAATAAAGACGTTCACAGATTCTAGGATCTGTAATACAAAAGACATTTTTGTTTGGTGGGGTTTTGTCTGGGCTGTTTTTTTTGGTTGGTTGGTTTGGTTGTTTCCTTTTCTTTTTTTGAAGGGTGTGTTGTTGGCTGTTGTTGGGGGTTTTTTAACCAAAAATAACTGCTTGTAAAGTTAATCTAGGTCCATCACAAGAGCTGCAACTTGCTCAAAGTGGGATATATACTTATACAGCTTCAAATGTATTTTCTGATTTATGGTAATTTAAGAGCACATAGGTAAATTATAGGATAAGAAGAAAAAGTGAAGAACAAAAATATTTTCTTTTCTGTGGAAGAGTTAAGATGCTAAGAAATTGATTTTCCAAAGCAGCAGATTTGAGTATTTGAAGCATTTCACCCACATATTCTAAATCACACTAACAATAATAATAGGTTGAACTACTGAGTAGGCTGTTAAATCCAGGCAGTTCTGTATAATCACACTATTTTCAACTGCTGAAATGCTATAATGTTTTGAGGGACAATTTTGAAGCTTTTATGCCTAGGTTTGCAACCTCTGAGCACACTCACTTCAATGCTTTTTTTCATTGAATTAATTCAAAGCCACCACTCAAAGTTCTGAACTATGCCTGCCATTCTTGGCAACCGCCCCAAAGTAGGATGTAATAAATCAGAGTTGTTAATTTACTCATTAAATGACACAGCTAGGATATGACCTCTTGGGTTTACCTACTGCAGTCTAAGTATTACTCTTTTTTTTTTTTTTAAGTGACATGCATAGGCAGAGATTAGAATATGTTACGGGTTTTGTACAGTAATATACTCTGCCTATTCAGAAGAAAATCAAGGAATCTTTTTTGGGGGTACAGTAACGTTATCGCTAATTTCTAGATAAAATGCCATGATAAATCATATAAGGATTCTTCTGTTGCTTTCTTCCCACCCTCCTGAACATCATCTGATGCTGCCCTAGAACTTTTTCATAATTTTCTTTAAGGAAAACAGTACTCAACAGTTACTGGATTACCTACCTTAGGGAACATGAAGGCAACTAATAGACTGCTCAAGTTCCTTACAAGCTTTACAAACAACCTTCTTTATTTGTTAGGGAAGTGAACTACTGAATAAAATAAAATCCACTTAGCTACTGAAATCACTGAAATAAATCCATATTGATAAATTTGATCAGCAGCATCTTCTAGAATTAGATGGGGTAGATAAGTCTTCAGAAACAGTTTTGCTTCACAGAACCAAGAAAATTAGTGAGGTTCAAGTAAAATTATTTTTTTCCAGTCCAGTGATAGGGTTTATGTGGAATAGTTCTCTGCTCTCATTGATGTCATCTGAAATGGTGAACTTCACAGGCACTGAAATCGCTTTCAGTAGGTTTTGATCCATTTATCACAACAATCAGTTAATACAATCATTTAGAATAGTTCACTAAAATAGGAAGCAAGGCAGAAAAAAAAAGTAAACATTTATAAAATGTTATTTGAATGAATGCAACTGTAGCCTGGCAAGTTAGCATTCCAACTATTTCAGTAAGCCCAGAAGAACCTGAAGAAGAACTACACAGAACTAGTAGCCATGCTGACAACCAAACCATCATCTCCACAATGAACCTAATTTGCTCATCCAGAATCTTCACAAAAGGCAAAGGGATTCCTGACTTGGAAAGCCACCATTTCTTGCAGGTCCCTTTGGAAAGCAGAATGCTTGGAAAAAGCTCAGTCATTTAGTGAAAATTTAGGCTGACAGCTTAGAGACCGTCATTTTTATTAGGCAAACCAGGTCCCAGTCAGAAAGATATAGCTACTCTTCAGGCCAGTTAACTCACATTTTCTCTGTACAAGTATATAGCATGCACTAAAATTCATTCTATGTTAAAACAGTCATATACAGAAAGATGGCGTGCACTTTAAAACTGTATAGCACAATATAAATCCAAGTGCTTAAGCTAACTTTTCTATTTAAACCTTCGGTATCTACCGAGCTTGCCAGGAATACAAATGATAGCAAAATCACTGTTGTGGGAAACATTCATTTCCATAGTATCTTCTGTCTTAAACTGGTAATTTAAAAAAAAAAAAAAAAATCAAATAAAAATGCAGCTAAGGGGATACCAAATGCTACATCTGTTTTTCCCACCAGGATATAAGTCCAAAACTTGTCATAACAGTACAAACCCCTTCCATCACAAATGCTCAGCATGCAACCTACGACTGACTTCCGTAATACATGTGTCCCTATAAATATAAACCAGCATCAGATACTGATGCTTCCTGTCTTCTTGTTAAACCCTGCCATTATGTGCCTTTTGTACAGGTCAGATATTTATTAGTTACAATAATAAAACATTGGTCCAAAAGTAAAGAAAAGCATATTCTGCTAATAGCCTACTGTGAAAAGTCAATAAACAGAAATTTAGGAGTATGTAAGATTGTGCAGTAAAAACAAAATCTTATGGTTTACTCTGAGGTAAATATGGTATGATCATTCAAGAAGCTACTCCATGCTAATACAGGATTAAATAAAATCATAATTAAGAATCAGACAGTATTAGAAAGCATATAAGCAGCCATATGGTACGGTCAACTATGAAAGGATGGAATTACTAATGTTTCTAGTATTTCAGGTGTTTGATTCTCTGACCTCTTCATAGAACATTCTATAGAGTCATTTTTTACTTTAATATTTAGGCACCTCTTATTGTGACTAACATCGAGTATTATTGTTGCTTTTCCAACAACTATCAGACATTTTATATTTAAAATTGTATAAACAGAACACTGCTGCCATCATGTACATCTCTCCTTGAAACACATTAAGCACAGAACAAGAAAACATGAGTAAAATTACTGAGCTGACACTAAACCCAAATGAGGGTAAGACAAAATACCCCCAATGTTAAAACTGCAAAAGGGTCAACATCAACCTAACAACCAAGCTGGCAGTAGTACTTTTAACAGAATTTGTTGCAAGCAAAATAATCCCCTGTTGGACTCCTAACATGAACCACAGAACATATGGTTATGGGCCTGGAGTTAAAATGGAAAAAACCCACTAAGTGCTTCTCACAGATATTTGTCAGACTCAGACATACATTTTTAGTGTCACTTAACACAGTGTGTTACCAATGTTGAAATTTAACAAGAATTTCTTCCTGCAAAAACAATTGGACAAGAATGGTGATCCTACTGACTCAACCCAATGCAACTTTTTTCTGCACAAAATGTTACTGAAAAGGTCACAGACAGGAGTCATAGCATGAATTTTTAGCAAAAAAGGTACACAACAATTCACTGGAAAGGACTGGCCAAAGAGATACTTGCAAAAACAGTACTGAAAAGACATCAAGGGAATAATGTAAACTATGTGATTTCTCTGCATCTTTCTATACTGCTTGTTGGCAGATCCATGAAGAGGCAGGTTGTCCAGGATGAAACTGTCAAGCAAGTCCATCAGAACAATTCACTAATTCACTAACGGCGTTTCTTCAACATTTTCTTTACATAGCCATATTCATTGGAACTACCTCCACAGGCTGCTGATTCTTGAAACAAAGAGTGGGGTGTTAGAAGCCAAGACCCTGGACACTTTGCTTAAGATCAATTAGAATATTTGTGAACGTGAAGTATTTTTCAAAACTTGAACTATTATTCTCCTATTCCCCCACAGCAATCTGACTAAATCAGGTTTCAGAAAAACAGGTACACAAAAAAAGTAAGAGAAAAAAACAATCCCTATCAAGTCAAACAGATTAACAGTTCTTTTTTTCATTAGCATCTATTTCACTGCAGTGAATACTTGAACACAGTTTTCTTTGCACCTAATAATATTTATTGGGGAATTCAAAGCAAAGCCAATTACTATTTGAATCTAAACTCGAATTAATTCAGTTATGTTTCTACCGCTTAAGTATTCTGGTCTCAATTGCATCTTTTGTAGTATTATCCAGACAATTTTTGCTCACAAGCAATCACAATCTGGAATCAATATGAGATTAACACAGTTTCCATATAAATCATCATTTATCAATTTTCACATTGCAGAGATAAGAAGGTTTACAAAAAAAACAGTAAAAATAAAATTAGTATTAGTATTGCTGTCAGCAAAGACATCCCTCACTAGAAAGGCAGTCCCACAGAACTGTGATAAATTTGTCATATCCGAGCAAATGCTGGGAAAGTACATGCAATGGTTTACACGCAAATGGTCTACAACTGAAATGATGTGTTCATAAAACATGTCAAATTGAATAATAGCAGATCATGCAATCTCGTTTCAACATGTTTAAATAGCTACTAAAAAAAGCCATTCCTGCTCTTCCAACCTCCATCACCTACTTGAGATTTACAATGAATGCAGTCACCAGTCATAGTATCTAGAATACCAGTGGGTTTGCAGATGGTATTGCAGCAAGCTTGAATGAGCTTAGTGCATGCTCCTTTCATTTACTGATGCTAGCAATTGAAGAGAGAAGGAAGAAGGGAAGGAAAAAAGGAAAAACAGGGCGTCTCAATACTTCATCATTTCATGCCATCTCAAAGGCTGGATGCTAGCTGTAATGATTTTTTTAAACATCAGGTTCCTGGTAGAGACATCAGGCTTCTCTCTGCTTTTTATTTACTAAGTAATTTTAATTTTTAAATAAGAACACTTTTTCAACCGAAGAAAGACACAGGAATGGCTAGTCAAAACATGTAGAGGGGTAAAGAGAAAAAAAGAGTAGCGAAGGGAAGAAACAAGATCTACAGCAATAGACTGCAGAAGGTTCACTTACTACCACAATCACTGAAACTAATGAAAACAGAAAAACTGAGCAAGGACAGTGTCCTTGCACCAGTCAAATCAACATCTCTGATACAGCTACAAAACAAGAGAACACAGAGATTGAGCCACACAAGAAAGCTAATGTAGATTAGAGCGAATGTTTCAAGCGAGCAGCACAGCATTCACTTCATTCCAGCTTTAGGAGCACTGCATACCCCCTAGGTAAAAAGCTCAACAACCACTGGATAAGGAAGGAAGCGAATTACAATTGGTGTAATCCTTATGAAAATTTATGAACATGTTTAAACTTGAGAAAAAACTAAATCTCTGAAGAGACCAGGATGGAACTCCAAAGCAGCTGCTACTCCTACAACAGAGACAGAAAGGAAGAGAACATAAAACACTGCTGAACTTTTATCAGGGTGTAACAGTGTGCACAAACATTACATGTCAATTAGATTATACTTAGCCTAGCACACTGCCAACTGTGTGCTAATCTAAGGTCAAACCTCCTCCTACATCAAATGTGTTCAGAAAGAGACTCTGGCAGTGATCTTACCGAAAAGCTCAAAGTCAACTTAGACTTCAATTGGTGGAGCCTGAATTCAGATATTCCATTATTTTTCTTAGCAAAGTCTATTTCCAGATGTACCTAGAACCTAAGATTTACCTAAACCAAAGCCTATTTCAAGATGTACCCGAAACAACGGATGATTCTTGTATCTTGTAACTATTAGCTCCCATAAGTGTCTTAAAAT
This sequence comes from Athene noctua, assembly GCF_965140245.1. NCBI lineage: Eukaryota > Metazoa > Chordata > Aves > Strigiformes > Strigidae > Athene > Athene noctua. The sequence continues at coordinate 19,157,878 of NC_134049.1, read as the reverse complement.
GCATTACTAATGCAGAGCAGGAATATACTCAGTATGTGCTATATATGGAAGAACACACTCATTCTACACCTACATACATAGACACATACATGTATATATGAACAGATCTATATGAATACATAACTGAAAAGACAGGATGCTAGATAGGCTAGTATTTGTGACATAGGTATAAATTTATAACCACCACAAAAATGCATTGAATTCCAGCTACTGTCACTGCACAATCCAGAAGATGATTACTGAGTACATTCTCCACATAAACCATCCCTCCAAAAAACCTCAAGTTTCTTAAGTGAGGATAAAATGACCTACCAGAACCTCCTCTACCTCAGCTGATGGTCAACAGCATCAACGGAGAATGCAGTTCAGGGGGAAATTTGTAGATCAAACAGGACCCAGGACCACAAAGGAATTAACACCATCTTGGACCATTACACATCAGTCCTATTTCATTCCAATATTCTGTACTACATACAGTCTCCTAGAAGATTTAAGCCACCACCCTTTGCAATGGACACAAAAAGACCAGAGGACAATAAACAAACCTTACAGCATAAAAAGGAAAAGAGATTGTTTTCCAAGTGCAGATGGGAAAAATAATCTGTAATTGTCACTGCTTCTGTTGATTATAGCCAGCAGCAATGGGCAAATCAACATGAGATGCAATTTAAAACTACAGATAATAATTTTCCTACCTAAAGACATGAGGTTCCGGTAGGGCTTCCACTTGTTTCAGCTGGGATCAATCTTTGACAGTTATCTTATTTTGGCTATCAAGGAGATCCTCACCAAGCAGGCGTCTCCGAGATTAAAGATTTTTTTACTTAATGGCTGTTTAGGTGGGAATCAAAGGAATGTCTTAAACACAGATAGTCAGAAGCATTTGAAGTGGTCCTCCGATTCAAGCAACTGAGTTGCAAATCGATGACAGACACTGACTTATTCACCCTGTAGAGTTTCAACCTGCAAACAGAATTTCCATTTAAAAAGTTCTTATGTTAAGGAAGGCTACAATAAGTAGGGCAACAGGATTTCCCGGTTGGAAATGTCACAGATTCACCAATGACTCTAAATATACAGTCTGAAAAATATCTCCTTCTCATACCACATCCTTAAAAGGAAAAATCACAACAAAATGACTTTACAGCAACTTATTTAAAAGACCTGAAAGCAACAGCTGAACAGCTCTTTTTCACTCCAATATATATAATTCATGTTTCTCCTTTCGCAGCTTCAGAGAAGATTTCAGTGTTAATTTCCACAGACAACATCACCCAGCCAAATTTATTTAGTTTTCATTTTTATATACTTTCTAGGGTGTTTCCAGCTCTTACTCCTGTGCCAAAATTTTCATTTTTACTGCTGACTTCCACAGTGAATTTCAGGCACTTCCGAAAATAAATCCATGAAAGATGAGACAGAAAATATGATGACACTTGGATTAATAACATCACAGGGGACAGCTGTGCAGGGAGATTCATTCTTTCCATCACTGTGTAAAACCTCTCAAGCTCCAAGCAGCTACAGATTCATGGAATTCTGTTTGTCATGAGATGTAGGCTCAACTTCCCACCTAGCAAATGGGCCTTGTCTGAAACCAGCACTTCTTTTCTGAGAAACAGAAGACTGTTCAAAGTCCTGACAGCATGCATTAAATTTTCTGTTTATTTTCTTTTAATTGTTTAAATGAGTTTTGAAAACAATTCCTGGTTTAAAGGAACAATAAGCCCAACAGAATCCCTAAACCTAAGCTGCTGTTAATGTTGTGAAAATTCCACAGAGTTATAAACCTGTATTTAAAACTACAGTATGTCATCCCCCTAACTTCATACTATAAAAACACAAGGAGGGGTCCATTTCTAAATAGAAATCCATATCCATCTTTATCTAACCTCATCAGGGTTATGTTCTTCTGGACACAGTGCAAATCATGTTATTTCTGTAGCAACAACAAAGCACAATGTATACAGGCAAGAAGTTATGCCAATACTTAATAAAGATCTGTTAACTATTTTGGTATCTATTATCATCTGAAAAGAAACAAATAAACCACAACTGTAGAAAAACAGAGCATATTCACAAACAATTAAAGAACTCAACTTTATTTTTAAAAACACATGTGTTAGTAAAAAGGTATTAAAATGACTGCCATGGCAAATAACATATTTAATCATCTACCAAGCATCAGTTTTAGAAGCACTGCTTGCCTTTGTGTTGTGGTTTGAGGCCAGAGTGCAACTGAGCACCATGTAACTGCTCACTCACTCTTTCCTCGTTGAAGAATGGGAAGGAGGAAATACAGCAAAAGGCTTATGAATCAAGATCAGGATAGAGAGGAATGATTCACCCATTATAGTCACAGGCAAAAGACAGACTCATTGGGGGAAGAACAACATCATCAATTTAATTCAAACACACCAATGACAACACTTAACAGAATAGGACAGTGAGGAGCATTACGACATCTTAAACCCCTCCCTTCTTCCTGGGCTCAGCTTTGCTCCGGATTTCTCTACCACTTCCTCTCCAGTGGCACAGTGGGGCAGAGAATGGGGGCTGTGGTCAGTCCCCCCGCTCCTTCCTCTTCACAGGACTCCTCCTCACTGGCTCGGCTTTGACTCGGAGCTGGGGGAGCTTCGAGAAGCTTCTCACAAGGGCCACTGCTGTATCCCCCTCCCCCACTACCAAAAACCCATCACACACACACAAACCCAACACACTTGGATATACCATGGTTTTAGGTTTGTGCATATACCCTAATTTTACATAAACACAGCATATTTGTGTGTGCATGTATGATACAAGCACATGCACAGATACATCCCTAAAAATCATCATGGCTTTGAAGCATTGAGTATCATTGAGAGAGTTTCCAATTGAAAAGGAACTGAAGAGAATACATGGTTCCCTAATATGTTGTCTAGTGCAATTAGTGCACTCAAGGTCAAAGCCCTCCTCCTACTCTTCCTTTCTCCACTACCATCACTGGCTGAATGGCTGACTACTTTATCTGTAAATTTAAGACCTCAACAACACATATCAAGCATTTAAAATAAAGCCTCTTTACAGTTACTGCAGGCTCAGCATCATTAATCAGCTTCAGTTGCACCAGAATGCTCATTGGATTGCTCATATTGAATTATATATTTACAGCCTGATTAATAACGCAATACTTTAAAAATCTGAAGTAATTTTATCCATGGTCTAGCAGCAGAAGGATACAGAGAAAATATTAAATGGAAAAAATTGAAATAAAACTTCAGTATAATTGCGGATACAAGTGGCATTACCCCACTGTTTTTTTGGAGGGGCAGGGGGGGCGAAATGCCACCAATCACTGATTTTTTTTACAAGATGTTTATCTAAACATATTTAGAATTAAGCATTGTGCTAAATCTAATATTTTGCACCTGAACAGTGTACAACATTCACCCAGAATGACACAATTTAAACCTACACTAAAGTTCTTATGCATAAACATAAGAGTAATTGACTTACTTTTTCAAGCCTTCCACATCCTTCTTACTCTTACAGAAATATTCCATTACAGGGAAGAGTCCTTTTATGCTGTTGTATTTTATTTGCTTGGGCAACTCCAATCCTTTCCCTCTAAGATGTACCTTACTGTAACAACTAGGCAAGACAGCAGTGAAATGTTTTCTTGTATAACACTTTTCTTGCCTACTACAACCTAACTCCACACCACTATTTCCCAATCCTCTCCGTATTTTGCATTAAAACATCAAATAGGTTTCGTCACAGTTCCAAGTTCTTGGTATAAAACATACACTTCATTCAAAATGGGGAAAATAAGCACCAAAAACCTGAAATTAAATATTGAAAATCACCAAGCTAGATATTAAGACCAGGAATCTATCCAGCTTTGGAAGCAATCTCAGATTTATTGCAGTTTCCTACTTGCTTATTATGTGCTGTGTCACAACTGTTCTTCATTGGAGTGCCTGTTTCTTGTGGAAAGCGTGTTACAGCAGTTGCTTTAAATGCAAGTTCAATGGTTAAGTGACACTATTAAAAAACCTGAAAGAAAGGCCCTGTTTAAAGTTTAGGACACTGTTCAGGGAAAAAGACGTGGATGCTGCCATTGATTTGGCTAGATCATCTTGTCCCTGACAGACTCTGCTTCCCCACCTGTTCTTTGTCAGAACCTGCACAGGGCTTCAACAATGCCTTCTTCCAGCAGGCATTTAGCCAATGCTGTTCCTGAAGTATGTGAAACGAAGTTTAAATTACTTAGGAGTTTCTTACATTCAAGAAGACAGTTATGTTTTGCTGAGCCTCAATAATCTTAACTGTGAATTTAGGAGATTTGAATGGGAAATTTCAAAGAGAAGTTAGTTAACACAGCTATTTTAATGAAAGTAACAAGACTAAAGATGATTTTTCGTACACCCTGAAGAGAGTTAGAAAACTTTTCACCTGCTTATTCTTCCTAAATCATGGCATCAGTAAGAAGTTGTGATTTATTGTTTGGATCACATATGAAAAATATAAAAACATCTTGGAATAAGTCATTTTAACAAAAAAACTATTTACTGTATTCTCACTTGAACAAGTTCTTCCAGCACTGATACAGCAATTCAGAAAGCAGTCATTCAATAGCCTTTTGACCATTTCTATCTTTTGTCCATGTGTTCCCAGAACTAAAACTGTACACATCAGCACGCTCCTGTACTTACAACCCCACAAAGCCTTTTTTGAGAGTTTTAGTCCGCTGAACAGAAGCAAAGTAGATTAAAAAGCTTTCCATCTTGGAGGAGATGATTTTGAATGTTCAATACATGCAGTAAATGGAAATCCCCTTGATCCAGTGATTGAGGCTGGGGACTTAAAACCAGCTCACCATAGGTGATAATGTGGTTTACAAAGACTACAGTAACTGCACAACAGAAAAAGGTGACTAATTGAAACCATCCCCTATGCACCACCACCCCCTATGCACCACCACCCCCAAAAAATCCAAACTGAACAAAAACTCAGAATGAAGGGAGTAACACTCAAGAACTCTTGCAGCACAAGACCTAATTCTGATCTGCTTGCCCTATATGACTGTAATGGCTTCAGCAGAAGTTATACACTGACATCTCTGGAATAAGTCCATACGCATTTCATGCATCATGGTATCTGTATTGCTTTAAAATAAGCTATTCAACTATCACCACCATTAAAAGAACATCAATGGTAAAACATACTAAAATGAATGTGACTGTTTTCTTCAATTTCATAGAAAGAAAGAACATATTGTGGTGAGCTAATCAACTGAAACATGTTTTTGGTTTTGGCTTTAGTTTTTTTTCTGTAAGAACTAATGTTGTATAATATGGATTTGGACACAGAGGTGCATCTTTCTATAACAATATTTTAGAATGTTTTCACTTATGAAAGAAAAAGTAAGCAGAACAGTTTAGCACACCCACCCTGCCTATTTCCATGTTGGTTTTTTTTGTTTCTTGCTTTTTTTTGGGGGGGTTGTTTGTGTTGGTTGCTTTTTTTTTTAATAAATAGCTTTTACTTTGCTTACCATCCAATGCAAACATGTTTGGCTCTATTGTCACAAACTGGTATGGCTTTTAACTAAATTAGGAAAGGCTAAGATTTGCTTCTTGAAGATCTGCTTGTCAATCTACTCAAGAGCAACAATGCAAGTAGCCTTTCAAATACATTCAATATTGACAAGTGAGCCACCCTCCCAAAGACATATACGGGCAAGTTTTCTTCAACATCAAGTTTTTCGTGTCTTAATATCTGAACTTCCTGATGAACAAAAACCACTGAATCATGGCATATAGGCAAAAATCAGCTTGCTTGGCCATTTCTGTGTTAGTAAATTCCAAATAAACACATGCCATTAACTCTCAAAAGTTCTTCAAATGAATTGAATTTCTGCAAAGACAATCACATAACATTTAAAACTGACTGAATTATCAGAAAGTTTTGCATTTGTTTTCCTTCCAGTGTATACATGAAAAGGGATTAAAGCATTCCTTACTATTCATATTCTTCACCGACAGTGATTCCACTAGAGACTATGGTTCCTTTCTGGTACTGCTAGGGTATTGTTCCACCAGTTAAACAAGATCTCGTGTGAAGAGGTCAGTGAATTTCCTGAGTACAAGTTTATTCTCCTACTCTTCACTTACATATACAGCACCCAGCAGCACTGACATATTACCAAGAGAAAGGAGGGAAATCATTGTGGACTTTCAGAGATTCATTCCTGAGTCAGACCAGCATGAATGAACTGAAAATATTTCCTGGGGGAAATTTCCTTTAAGAAACCAATAATATTGCCAAACTCGCCTATTCTGTCTGATTAGCAAGAAGTTACCAATCCAGTTCAATCAGCTGTATGGTCATAGAGAATTAACTACATGAAGAGGTAATACTATTTATAAAATTTCTAAAATCAGAAGCTAATTAAGATCTTTAGCCATGTTATTTGATAGCACAATTGATAACAGTGACCTGACAGCAGCATCAGTGAAATGAAAACGGAAAAACAAAAACATTGCAAAAGAGGACTTAATGCAGTGTTAACTCTTGAAAGTACAATAGTTACAAGGTTCTTGCTGACAGACTTGATTATCAGAATGCTCTACTAATGTTTAGCTTGAAATGTCTAATAACAAGAAAAAAACAGTGTTGCTAACCATCTAGCCCTCTCTTAAGATTTGCACCTATGATGAAATGCATATCCTGAACAACTATTTAGTGATTTTACTTCATTTAACCTTGTCCTTAGACACATCTGAGATAAACTGACATGCTGCTTTAATTATAGGCTGCTTTGAAAGTTCACTAAAGACATTTTTCAAACACGGAAAATAGCAGAACAAAATTCCATTAGTGACCTTTTAGTATTACAAGCACCATTTCCAGATGAGCCGTCAAAGCCAGAGACACATTTAGAACAGCAATATGTACAAGGTCAGAATAACTCCAACAGATTAAGAACCTGGAGCAAAATTTATCAACATTTTGCCCAAATTTTACCACTTTGTGACATTCTTTTCTCAAAGCATTACAGTATAAAAATGATACTGTATCTGTGCAGTTATTCCAGTGATGATTTTTCCTTATTCTTTTTGCCACCTCTCTTACATGTATGAAGATGAACAAAGTTAAGTCATCTTCTCAGCTATTTGTTCTCATACCAATGAAAGGCATGGCCCTTCTTCCTAAGGCTTAGAGAACTCATTTATTATATGATCATATTCTCCAGTCTCCCTGGAAACTGTTTAAAAATAGTCAATAGTTGTAATGGTCAGGTTGGTCTCCTGGCTGTTTAACTGCAATGTTTACTTGGAACTTCAATATTCATGCATCACATTTCTTTTTCAGCTTGATTTCTCTCTTCTCAAACACAGCTGTACACATTTCATGCTTTCTCTAAAGAAAATATTATACTAATATATACAGCAGCAGGTAAGTTTCTAATTACTGTAGGAGTTATTAGTATTAGTAGGAGTTATTTGCATTATATGCAAACCAAAGAAAATGAAACAGAACGTTACCTCAAAATTAAACTTCATTTAATAGAAAATAAGCTTGTCTGAAAGTACTGCTTGACCATGTGGAATCCTCCCAGTAACCAGGTCTGTAACAGAAGATACAAACAAGTTACTTATCCCCCCAGTCCATTAATTTCTAGTTTTAAAGTACCTTCTGCCGACACACTGGAAAGGAAGCAAGTCCAGAAATTATAAATTTCCTTTTTTTCTTTGGGAGTCAGAATTTGCATTGCCAAAAGAATAGCTTTAAGTTCAAGAAAATAAACTTCAATCCCAGGCTTCCAAATTATTCACACTTAAAAGCTCATAATAAATGAACTCTGAGATTTTAGAGGTAAATACCTTGAAATTGTCTAGGCACTGAATAAAACACTTGTAGCACATGTCGGAGTGTTAACATAAATTAAACAATCACGCTGACCTCTCAGAGACATCTATTTTGCGTTAACTGTGCTTTTCTATGGTTTACAGTCTCTGTATGGAGTAACTTAGTAGAAAACTGAGCAGCACAAGCTTCTCCAGGCAATTTCCCTTCACAGTGAACCCCCTTCTGAGAGTATGATTGCAGAAAAATAAGAATAGAATTAATAGTTCTGTATTAGTTTTAAAATATGTCAGAAACTCTGTTTCAAAGGTTTCTGTTGTTTTGAGGGGGTGGACTTTGTTGTTTGGGTGGTTTTAGGCTTTGTTTTTTAGACTTTGTTCTCTTTTCCCCCCCCCCCTACAATTCATAGGATCATTTGTTAGTTTTTATTCTAAATAAAAGCTAATATAGCATACAGGTTTTACACTCATGAGGATGGGTAAATCAGTTTGAACACCAAAACAAATTGCAATTTATCAATTTCCTCCCCTTCCTCACCCCCCTGCTATGAAATAAACATCACCTTCTCTTCAAATATCTCAAAGTTTACAAGATTGATTGTCCTTTCCAGACACAGCAATATGTCTGGACAAATAGAAGATGGCCTAGATCGTCCTGCTAACAAAGGCTTGTATATGTGCCGTGTGTGCAGACTGTGGTTATGGAAGGCTTTTATCCTCACTTTTAGATCTTTTGGAGCACTCTCTTAGCGCAACTAAAATATTCAGATGAAGTTCTGATCCACAAGAGCTATCCAAATTTGAAACAAGTTTATGTACCAATTTAAAAAGATTGGGAACTTACAGTTACACATGTATATAGCTACATAACAAGTAATGCATCTTAGCTGAGAAAAGCCTACAGCAACAAAAGTATTCTTGCAAATTTTAACCAACCAAAGCTGGCAAAAACATTTCCAAGGAATAAATTCATCATAGGATGTTTTTCTTGTCTAGGTTCGTTAGAAAAGTGATTTCTTTTCCTTTCAGTGGACTTTTAAGCCACATCAGCTCTATGTCAACACTGCTGGAACTACTGTCAACTACTACTGTTAACTACTAACTGCAGGTTAACCAACTTACTGCAGGCCAGAGTAAATGCAGTGTATATCAGAACAATTATTTCAGCATCCAATAGATCACCTGCACCTTTATTAAAATTGACATTGTAGTAGTTCACTACTTTGAAATTTAGACCCCTAATCCACACTCATTCAACTTTTCAATGCCTACCAAGTCTCTAGTAACGCACAAAGGATGCACAGTTAAGTTTAATGAAAAGCTGTGCCACCAGACTGCACCTCATGATTTTCTGCTAAAATTTAAGGTCAGGATAGAAGCAAGTTCAGTGCACAGAAACATCTGCATATCTGATACATTCCCTTAGGAGGCTATATCAGCGTATAAGGGATTTACCTGTAACACAAGTATTTGTATTACCGTAACATGCCAATGTCCTATTCAGTACTGCCCATGAATTTGCAGGCCACCTTACTTCCTGGAAAGCACTACTTACTTCTCCATACTTGCACATATTCTAAATTTCTAAACTTTGTTTCAAATGTGATTGTAAAGTATTTCAGTCACTTGCAACATTACTACCTTTCTTCATTTTCAGTCCTTTGTTGACAAAGCTATCAGAAGCCCTTCCAAAACCCCAAGTTCTCAGAGCACCAAGTCCCAGCTGAAAGCATCTTCACCTCTACTCAGAGCCTTCACCAATTAAGGCTGACACTCAGGCAACTTGTAAAATCAGTGTCTGTAGAATGTACCACATCTAGTGGACAACAAAACCTGATGTAGCAGAGAATGAAGTGACCATACCATTATTGCTTCCTTCTAGAACACCTGACAAAGATCCCCAAATAAATTTTCCAGTTCAATACACAGTGTTCATTTCCTATCATTGTGATTTAAATGATTGGGAAACTGCTTTGAAATCCGCTCTTTTCGGGTGCAGGTCTATAACAGAACTGTTGCTTTAAAAAAAAAAAATAAATCAGCTCTTGTTTTCAATATATAAACCAAATATGGTGAACTAAAAATTTATTTTCTTGTAGTTTATCAGGAGGATCTATCCACTCACATGTTAATTGGAATCATGACTGGGAAGAAGGGAGGTGAAGGAACTGCTCTCTTTACATTTTACATCAAGGAACAAAACAATGCATTTGCATGTATTACCAGAGCAAGCTAATGAGTCAAATACCATATTTCAAAATTACAACTTCATTTAAAATAGTAGATTTTCAGTTACCTGAATGTTTAACAGTAGAAAAATTAATGTATCGGTGGAATCTGAGAAAAAAAACAACACTTATGTTACATTTTAAGACTAGCTTGAACAAATGTGAATGTGGAAAAAAACATTAATTTTTCAAGTGGAGTAATTACTGCTGAAGTAGCCATGTATTTTTTTTTACCTACCAAATGGAGCTAAAGGGAACCTAAAAACTATTAATCACTGTTTGTTTATTCCATTGTCCTCACTTCCTGGAATGTAGTCAGAGATGGAACTCGACTGCCCAAAAGCCCAGTCAGCAAACCAGCTGTCCTGAACCCTGGATTTGTACACAGCATGAGCCTACTTACTAACATTCCTAATTTATTGTAGGGTGGGAGTAATAAGTGCATAAAGCACCTAATTCTGGAAGTGTACAAAAAATTCAACAGGGCTTTCTTTGGAGTATTTTTTAGCATAAGCCCATACCCCCTCTCCCCCTTTCTTTTTCTCCTTAGCTGCAGATATATTTCCATGAAGTGGTTCAAGTGCTATTAATGTTATTTACAGAACAAGAAGACTGAATCAAGAAAAGTGCTGAAGTAGAATGTGCTTTCTCAATTCCACTGCAGAATCCTACACTGTGAATTAGAAGAAAACTACAGTTTTGCCCTTCATAGATTTTTCTTAGTTATTCTGCATTCTCAAAATTCTTGATGATAACATAGTTTAATTCAGTAGCATTTGGATTACAGGCTTACTGAGACTACAAGGGTAAATTCCAGTATCCTCTCAGACTACATTTTTTGAATGTGGAAAACATATCTGCCCACGTATTTCTATTGGGTTTACGTGCATATTCCCACACTGTATTTTGGGGAGGTGTTTTTGTTTGGGGTTTTTGGAGTTCTTTTGTTCGGTTGTAGGTTTTTGTTTTTGATTTTCTTACTGTTGTTAGCTGAGCATTGCTGTAAAAATCCAAAGCAAATCAAAAGACACGGTCCATTACACAACACATTAATTCCTATGTTTTCATCCTGTTGGCATTCATCACCAAATAACTGTATCACCCCTGCTAAATGAATCTGCTAACAACTTAATATTTTGAGCTATAAACAGAGAAATAGTTCCTTTGCACCATCCCCCCCCAAGAGATTGGGAAGTTTTGTTCTATGATGTATGTTCCATGCTTCAAAGCTTTATGTTCCTTGCACACAACAAATGCATTGAATAGACATTTCAAGCTGGTACTAATTTAGATGTCTGTATGGTGTGACTTCTTTCAATTCTTAATTCCTCCACTTATCTTTTATTATTTTCTTAAAGACTACAAGAGAATAAAATTACTAAAAGGATATGAAATATGCAATAGTATGAGGCATGGATAAACATCATCTTCAGAGGCTGAATCCCTGCTACCAGTCCCATCCCTATAAAACAGGGCTGAATTCCACCGAACAGATTTAAGGAGAGAATGGAAAAATATGGTCTATGCAGCCACTCACAGTACACTGCAAAGAACATCTTGAACAGGACCTGATATAATCTCCAAATTACATCCAAAAGCAGACTCCCACCTTCCTTCAAAACTCTTCTCAGTAACTTAGTACTTTAATTCCTTTGCATCCTGAATTTCAGCTCCATATACTAAAAATACCCACAGGAATAAAGCTCCTATCCTTCTGAGTGTTTCCTCCGTTCTCTTCTTCTGACATCTCTCTAATTGCTAATCAGCACAACAAGCAAGATGCACTCTGTAAAACAACATTCTGAGAACATGCTCCAACTGCTACATCCACTGACGTGGGAGGGTGTGCAACATGCTTAGGTAGGACACACCACACTCAATGAGCATTTAATAATACTGCAGAGTTTGCAATGGAATTGCTTTCAGTCAACTCTGCACAACACGTAGCTGGAAGATGAAGCAGGAAGCATCTTTACTGGGCAAAGACATCCTATTGACCAGTACAGATCAGTCCTATATTCTAATATTAGAACTCATATAGTACAGAAAAGATGGCTTCAGAGTGTGCTAGTACAAACACAATTAAAGTAGGACATGAATATATCAAAGGAATAATTGGAAAAACCTAATTGTTATAATACAAAGTTCCTTTTTGATGTAATGCTTGATACAATTTCTACCTTTACAGACAAGGATCTTCACCACTTTATATAAAAATGACACACGTGCACACTAAAGAAGAATCATTCAAAAGTGTGCCTTGCAATGAAGGCTGCAACCAGGCTTCCCATTCTTATTTGTGTAAAAATGTTGAGTTACCTTCTGCTGGCAAACATAGGATTCATGCAACAACATCAAGCCTACTGATAGAAAGATTATAAAATACTAAAAACTTTAGTCTGATTTTAGCTGACTATTTAGACATGCCAAGTAACAGGCATTTCAGGTTCTAAGTCTAAGGCGGTACTCAGCACAAAGCACTGGGAGGCATCTTAACCAAGTGAAGAAACGGTGGGATAAGGCACCACCAAAAATATACCTGAAAGCTACCGTAACTTTAAGGTTTTCTGAACATTTACTGGAAACAGTCACAAGCCTGAGTAAAACTGAGCTACATGCAAATTTACTTAACAAATTGACATTGAAAAACAATAGTAATATTTTTGTGTGGTAGATCAATATAGGATTTTTCACAATCAAAGCCACCTTTGGCATTTACCACATTAAATATTCTTGTAACCAACAACCATGTTTTTGCAGGTGATTTCTGAGAACACATGTGCTACCTCCTCCAAAAGCATGGCACAACACAAACAAAACCACACGGATTAACAACATAGTTTATGTACCTCAGGTAAACCCGCAGGCTAACTGCCGTAATGCCCAGGCTTTCCTTTCTCGAGGACAGACTGGCTCAGCTAGGGTCAGTAACACAGCAGGCATTGCCGGGAATGAGGGATACCCAGCAGGGTGTTCCAACATCAAGCACGTGGGTGTACCCATTCCATGCCAGGACAAGTGCATAAAGAGCCCATCATAGAAATACAGCTAAAGACAGACAGTCATGCCCTTCCATGTACTGTGAACAATGAGTCTTACAAAGAGCTAACGGAAATCTTAGCCTGACACTACTTGAAGAAGCTCTCAGTTTTTCAAAGTGGTTTATATCAGCTTTTAATCTTGCTAACAGTTCATTACCAAAAGCCTTTATGGTAAAGCTTTAAATACTTTATATAAACGGTACTCCAAGATACTGTAACTACACTAACCATGAACAATCATACCACAACTACACTTCTCTTGGTTAATGAGGAAAAGTTACTAAATTATAAGACTAAAGCCTCCTTTATGCCTGCAGCTGGGTTTCAACTATCGATTTTTCAAGTTTTAGGCATTGTACTACCTTGAAAGCAGCAAGCTTTTCCAACTGCAGAAGTTAAACTGAAGAACACTGCACATAAACACAGAAATTCTGCATTTAATTTCATCACATGTGATTACCAATAAAAATCTGAAATGCTGGGGTTTCAGCCCCAAATGAAGGTTGACATATGGGGGATTCCCACAGTCCTTCACAAAGGGGGGTGAGTCTGCCTTTAGGCTTCTCTCCAGGGTGCGGTGGCCTGGCAGACAGAGCCATTGGGTAAAGGAGCCCCAGGGGTCCCGCAGTAAGGAAACAAAGGTCAGGTGTCCCACTGAGGGATAACAGCTGGGACCCCTTGCAGGCAGGGGCAGTGTCTGTCTGTGAGGTGGATGCCCTGTGCAGAGTTCCCTGTTGGGGAAGGACCTCCCGCCTCCCTGGGACTGGGCTCCAGTCAGGTCTGGCCTTTGTAAACACGGGCTGTGTAGAGATTCAGTGTGTGGCTTCCTTGGTCTTATGTGTTTGGCTTGTTGACTTGGTTGTCTCCTGTCCTTTCTATATAGGAAACTGCATTTCACTATTTATTCCACCCATTGTTGGTTGTGTGGTGTCGTTGTTGGGGTCAGTGGGATTGATGTTAATTATGTATAATCTGACTTGTTTGTACCCCCAGCGCTCACCCATGTACTGACCCTTCCTGTATCAAATACAATTTGGTTATTGGTTCATCTTTATGCTAGGCCTAATAATTGGCAAAACAGCATCCTATACCCCAAAATGGCTGCTGCAGGTAAATCAGTTTTTAGTAGTATGAACTGAAACACAACATTTACCTTTGAATACAAAATTCAATTTTAATTAACTTGCTTTATTTTCCCCATCAAAATATTACAGGATATGTTCATTACAGTGGGAAATCCACTACAGAAAGCAGAGCAAAATGATATGCAACGTCATTTCTTGCCCTTCCTCCCCACCAGACACATATGATCTATCATGTACACTTTTGGTTTAGAAACTACCATTTATCAGATAATAATACAGACTGCCCCACTGTCCCTAGATAACAGGGAGACAACAGGCCACTCGGGTGGTTTGGACCAGAGACAACCTAACGCTTCTGGGTCTTTTGCTTGCTGTACTTGACTTCAACCAGATTAACTGCTCAAAATAACGAAACAAATCTGTTCTCTATTGATTATAATCAGCAACATATACCACGTAGTCCACTGCTGTGTCAGATACTTCATAAATGATCAGAATTCACCTACTGGAACAAGGTATTCAGTGTCTAGGCAAGTTTGACTATCCCCCAGGTGTAACTACACTCTGAAATGCCGTTCTTCCCTTACGCTTGGAATGAAACATTATTCCTTAAAAACTCAGAAGTTTATTGAAATGGTGCTTCAGTGTGAGCTGATGCATTGAGGCTACACTTTCTTCTTTTGTACCTTACAAATGGAAGTAGGTCAGTCCTGCACAGGTCTGCCAAAATTCAGCTTTCAACCCCTAAGGATCTATCATTGTTTCACTCTATCAGATCTTAACTACTACTCTGCAGCTTCTATTTGTCAATCTTTAGAGCATCCTGCACATACAGGATGATACTGAGGAAGTCTGAAAAGGCAAAACAGGTAAATTCCACAACACGAGACGAAAGTACACATTAGTTTCTTCTCAAAGCTGCATCATTTAAAGTCAAATATACTCTGATATATTTTCCAAATTTTGTAAATCTCAGATCTTTTACATAACAAAGCTGAGCCAACTTTCTGTGATTTTAATAAAAGAAATGTCTTCTCATGTCTTCATGAATTTGAAGTTTTGTCAGGCAAATAGTACTTTCTTCCTGTCCAGGGCTCTTCAAGAGCAGTAGTTTTCCATAAAGGAGCAGTTATTACTCAAACTTTATTCTGAACTCCAGCTTCCTCTCTAGGTAAGTAAGAAAAAAAGGTTCTAATTTTGTTGTCTAGTAGAAAGACAAAATCTTATTTAATGTGAATTTTTATCACTTTTAAGGTAGGCAAAGAAAGCTACCAAAATTCAACGGTAACTTATTTTAATTATCATTATTATTACTACTACTACAGAAAAAGCTACACAAATATTGACATTCAGTCATGCTTGGTAAGTTCTTTGAAACATGTTTGCCCAGAACAGTATGTCATCCTGGCATCAAATTGCAATGCCCTTTCTTTGATGCCAGAAAGTTAGTTTGACTGACTCACAGGAGTGATTTGAAGTACAAGGCAGTCACACTTTACTGCCCTCCTAAGAAACCACGCACTAGAATGCTGCACCATGTGTCAAACCCACCTATTCTTTTCTCATGATGTGAGTAACACTCATTCTCCAAGTACTACTACAGAAGTATCCAGAGAATGACAAGTGTCAACCACTCTTAAGTATGCCAGGCTTGCAACATCTGCAGGGAGGTAACTACAGCCATCATCAGTCATTCTTCATTTATTAAAAATCTCTATCTCTAGATTTGATCATAAAATACAACCTTTTAAAAACAGTTAAATACATAATTTTCAATCATGTAATACAATACATAGTAATTGAAAATGACAGGTAGTAATGACATGAAATAACAGGTCTTTAAAATTGAGTACATGGCACTTTCCTCATCAGGGTGCCATTTGCATTAACCATGATTTCTGACCTTTTATGATTTGGAATCTGTGCTAATGTTATTCTTTATTTCCAACCAGACAATCTGTAAGCAGTTTAATAATTGTAAACAAGATGTTAAGCCGAATTTTCATGAGAACAGAAAGTGTAGCTTGCCTTAGAACAGTTGCATTCTCTGCTGGATACTAACACCTGAGCAGTGAACACAACTCCATAATATCATAAAGAAATTCCTCAGCATAGGGTCTATTTTCTTCCCATGCTGTGATGGTATGCACTCAGAATATCCAAATATGTGCTTGCACTCAGGTCAAAATGAACCAGATTTCTCAGCCATTTATGCTGACATGCATTACAGCATCAATGATTCAGCCATCCATTGCAAAGATTCACTGGTTCAGTGGAAGCTATTGAACCTCAGCAGTTCTATAGCAATATAAATAAGCAACAGTATATTCACATCATCTTTATGAAAAAGTGTGAATTCAGCTGTCATAAGTAATTACTACTACAAAACAAAAAAAAGGGAACTTCCTTTTCTTTACTGATAAGTCATGAATCAGTCAGGCCTCAAACACTTCTCCTAAATAAACATCTTTTACAGTAGGTTCACATTTCCCTTCAAGCTACTCATATAAAAGAGGGGCATCAAGCCATGATACAACACTGGTCCTGCTCCCAATCCTCAGTCAAGCTTTCATCTTCAGAAAAACATATTTAACCTGCATTTTCACAAAAAAACCCTCTAATTAGGCTAGGCTTACAGTTGGATCAAAAGAGAATTTATAGCAGAAGGAAATTTAGAAAAATTCCAAAGTCTCAGGTGTCACCCTCTCCTATTAGGCAATTAAAATGACTGCCTATTAAAATAGCTACCATTGCTATCTTTCTTCTCAAAAAGCTAAAGAAAATACATTAACAAGAACATTTTAAATAGCTTGACTATGTGCATGGTAGATTTTAACCCCATATAAAACAAAACTATCACCAAATCCAGGTCTTACATTGAAATCCCTGCAAGGAAGGGTAACAAAGGTGGCTGGTTCCAAGTACTGACAGTTAAGCTAACTGAAACAAAAAAATTTATTGCATTGCCAACATTAATTTAAATACATCACTTTCAAGAGAGACTACAAGGTTATAATCAAGTTATGAGGTTGTCTGTAATGTACACACTTTCATCTTGAATGACGACAAGAAATTCATATAGAGTTTTGGCTAAATACCTGCAAATAAAGTCATTAGCAATATGAATATTAGTTTTAGGAGTTGAGAATTCATGTCCAGGGTTAGTGCATGACCTGAATAAGCAATAAAATAATAAAAAATAATCTTTCAATGGACAGGTAAAAGAAAAAAAGAAAAAAATCAAAACCACCGCAAAGTTTTTGTTGTTGGTACAATTTCTCCAGAGTATGTTACCAAGTCAGGACACCTGCCATTCTAATGGTGTAATTCTCAAGCTGTTTATATTTAGCATAAAATTAGCCTGCTAAATCTGTTCACAACAGAAATACAGTCCACTTACACTGCAGCAGACAAAGCATACAATTTACCTCTTTGGCATGACTAACAGGACGTGTGCCAACTTTCCAAACATATTCCTCGAAAGCTGGCTTGCTCTATATTTGCATCCAAAGGGTTAGTATAGTAATGGTTCAGAGAATCCAGATACAAAGTGCTGGAAATCCAGCTTCAATAGAAATAAAACTTGGATTTTTCATTTTTATACTATCCTTACTGTTTTACTAGGCTGAAGAGATTCTTTCTAAAGAGCAGTGGTTTGTAAGATTTCCTTATCTTCAGACCAAGTTATTAAATACTTAACTTAGGCAACACATTAACTATCTTGAAAGTAAGAAATGTAGCAAATCACAAATATACCAAATATCCAAAGTTCACGTTAGCATAAAAATTTATAATGTTTGGAAAGAAATTATTTTGAACTCAAACCAGAACGATCCAAACTCACCAAGACCTCACGGGTTGACGCAATCCCATGCACAAATACAGGCTGGGAGCAGCTCTGCAGAGAAGGACTTTTGGGGGGGTTAGTGGATGGAAAACTGACTGCGAGCCAGCAGTGTGCGCTTGCAGCTCAGAAAGCCAGCTGTATCCTGGGCTGCATCAAGAGAAGTGTAGCCAGCAGGTACAGGGAGGGGATTCTCCCCCTCTTCTCTGCTCTCATCAGATCTCGCCTGCAGTGCTGTGTTCAGCCCTGGGGACCCCAAATAAGGACACGGACCTGCCTGAGTGGGTCCAGAGGAGGCCACGAAGATGATCAAGGGGCTGGAGCACCTCCCTTATGGGGACAGGCTTAGAGAGTTGTAGTTCTTCAGCCTGGAAAAGAGAAAGCTCTTGGGGAGACCTTCCAGCAGCCTCCCAGTAGCTAAAGGGGGCTACAGGAAAGGTGGGGAGGGACCCTTTATCAGGGGGTATAGGGATAGGACAAGAGGTAATGGTTTTAAACTGAAAGAGGGTAGATTAAGATTAGACAGACAGGAGAAATTCTTCACTGTGAGGGTGATGAGACACTATCACGAGTTGCCCAGAGAAGCTGTGGCTGCCCCCTCTGTGGCAGTGTTCAAGGCCAGGTTGGACGGGGCTTTGAGCAACCTGGGCTAGTGGAAGGCGTCCCTGCCCACAGCAGGGGGTGTAAACTAGATGATCTTTAAGGTCCCTTCCAACCCAAACCATTCTGTGATTCTATGAAAACAAAATAAATTCCACCCAATCTTTTTACTAGTATGCTGACAACCCTTTGGCATATCATCTTGTACAGGTCTGTGTGCATTACAGAGAATCTCCAATCAGAACAGGTTCTAGACCTCCTCAGAATGAAAGCTGGTTATCAAAGAAAATGCAGCTACAATGAGATGTAGAAATAAACGATTCTGAGCTAAATCCATACACACATACATGTATGTGCATGTTATTATTCCTTTAGACATGCAAACACACATGTCTTTCACGGAGCTTACAACGGCTTTAGCTAGGAGGTCTTTACACTCCATCACATAGGGACAGCACACCCAGCATTTTCAACACAGTTAAGGCTAGAAGTTTTCAACAGGAGGAAGTCTATCATAACTGAGGTAAACCCCAGCTTGAAAACCTAATCAGCAGGTAGGAAAAGGAACAACTCTGGAACACCTTCCTTAAGGCCCAAAGAGAATACGGAGAACATCCTCCTGGGGGAGGTAAGTCTTTACAGTACTCACCAGAACATGTAAGTACTCTTTCTCCTATTTCAAAACAAAACCTTTAAGTTGTTTTGGGCAATGGTTGTAACTTTTTATCTTGAAAAGCTTATATTATAAAGCAGGGAATTTAAAGTCTCACTGTATTTTGCATTATATGCACTAAGGATCTCTATTCATATGATCTAGATATTTCCAGAACAGAAGTCAGTCACAACTTCAGTTCCTTCTTACTAGAATATTGTATTCACATAAATATTTTGTGCCTAGGAAATTCAACAGTTAAAATTTAACGAACATAATTCTAGCTAGCATTCCACTGCTAAAACTACCTGTATTTCTGAAGAGTCATCAGTACACAGACCTACACTGCCAAATTCAGAGTGCTGAAAGAGAAGAATATGGAGTCAAACATATCACTGGATTTTGTAGTGCTGGAGAAAATTTATGTCAAGATATACCAACCTGCTAACAAACTCCACAGAGATGCCCAAATTCAAGTACTGACTACAAAATCGATTCATTCCTCTAATTCCATTCTTGCACTCCAGAAAGCTATTCATAAAATCTCAATTCCTTTAGAGAAAATAAAAATTGACATACCACATCTGATCTTTAGACTTCACAGCTTCAGACACAACTTTCTCCTCAAAAAAAATTTGGTATTTATCCCAGTGAAAGGCCATTAAGTTATCAGGATATCTTGAAAGTATTATTACAGTTTGGCAAACTACACACATGAAAACTGTCTTCTGACAAACAACAGAAGCAGAAGGCTCTTCAAGGCAATCAGATAACAAAGTGAAGTTCTGGAAAGCAAGTTACAACTTTCTCTGTATGTTTATCACTATACCTCTCTAACTTACAGTATGACATCTTAACACCAGTTGGTTGTCATTGTTGTGATTACTTAAAGGCCTTGGAATTGAAATTACCCCCCTCGTAAAAACAATATGATTTTTGAAATCCAGTGGTAAATACAGTTCTCTCTCAATTTCTCCCTATAAAAATGACCTCTGCAGATAAAGGTGTATATACTTCTGGAAATCAAACTACCCCAAATAATTAGGGGGCACACTATGATATCATTTAATGTTTGAGGTTCACATCACTTGAGAATTGCAAGACCTAAAATTTCAGGCAGTCTTCACACTTCTGCTATGCAAACTATGCAGGTGATCCCTAGCTCAGTATTATGTATCTTTTCCCTCTATACATTTGCCTAACCACATACAGAAAGGAAGCTCAAACTTGCATCCCCAGGAAATATTTTTCTTAAATTTATTCTAGTAAAATTAAAAAAGAAACATTATGTACTTAAAAATTGATTTGTTTTAGTCTGCTACCACCTCAGTAATCAGTAATGAAAAAAGTAAACCTCAGACTGTTTTCTTTAAATGGCAAATGCTAATTCAACTAGTTGTGTATGCTTTAAATAGCTGTCAGGAGTCCAAAACGCGATCATAAGCAGTCACCTAAGGCCCATGGACACCTTCTGTCAATGAAGGTTGTCACTCCAGTCAAGTTCTCAAGATTGTAGAAGTTGAGATCAAAAGAGCTGGCATTAAAAATTACCCAGTGAATGTGGTCGACTAGAATGAAAGTGAAGCACTTCCTGACCCACAGACAATATTCTCCTAGCTCAAAGTGAGCCCACTGTCATCAGCAACTGTTCTGGGTATCTCCAGAGGAAGACGTGCTCCTCAGGGCAGATTACCAGTAATAAAGGTTTGTGAGACCTCCCAAGAAAGTACTTCTTAATTTTCTTGTATGCTTGAAGCTCATCCTCCCAGCACAATGACCTGGTATCAAGCTTCCTGTACAGTATTTCAACTTCAGCAATATATGGTTTTTAAGTTACTTTCAATGCACTTCCCTCTCCAACTAACAGCCATTGATGCAAGTGAGTGAAGCCACATCAAACAGATTAAGGAGCTCAGTGGCTACCTCCTGCATTAAGGACTTGTTTTCTTGTAGGAGGTATAAATCTTTGGTACAACTGGGGGCAATGGGAGGAATCTGAAAGGCAGCTTTAATTGCTACTACTTTTAAGAGTTCCTCAGTGATTCAGAATTTAATAGTCCTACAGAGTGAACAGATAACTGTTGTACCCTATACCAGACATGCATAAAGCAGTTCTCTTTCTGTCTGATTTGTCTTAGAGGACATTAACATTTCAGAAAAAACAGCACATCTTTTAACTATGCAGTTGCCAAATAAATTATTTCTGATTAAAATATGCTTTGAATTTCATAAGTTCTTCCCACATATATCCTTCAGTCCCAAAATTTTCCTGTCATTTTAACTACTTCGTTTCATGTCCCCCAAAGAACAAAAATGAACTCTGCCATGTTCACAGACAGGTTGAACAGCACTCCTTGTGTCCTAGGGGGGATCACTGCCTGCAATGGCTATTTAAATGGGGGAAGAAGGAGAGACTGCTGAAAACCACATACATAAGAAATACATGCTGTTTATACTGTTTACTGAAATCAAACATACGAGAAGCTCAACCTCCTCCCCACTCCTTCCTCCAAGTAAAAGGAAAAGAGACATCTTCTCCTGACAGAACTAAGCTTTCCAAGCACATGTTTCTGGACCGAGGCAGTGTCTGAGCTATGTAGAACATGAAATAACCTTTTCTGAGATGCTTTCACTACTTCTAGCTCTGTGGTCTTAGACCAAATTTTTTGTATATATATATAATTTATATTTATTCGAGAGCGTAAAGAGCAAGTAAAACTCCCTCACACTTCTACACCACAATGGTCTTGAACCAAGTCAGCCCTCCAACTATGTACATGGGATGTCTAACCCCAAGTACTATCCTTTTCAATCACTCCCCATACTGGAGCCGCTTCAATTTCACATCTCTCTACCTCACTGTGGTTCGCCTTTGAAATTAGTTCCCATAAGTTTCCTCCACATACCAGCCTAGACTTCCATAATCTTTCTGTCAAGAAATGTAAGTCAGGTCATACCCGAAACATTTTGCTGGAGACAAAACATTCTTTGCCTTTGCTCTCAAATAAGCTACTTAATGAAGTACACAACAATCTTGGTCACTCAGAGTTGGTTTCAGTTATTTAATGTGATCGTAGACATGAACACTGTTGCTGCAGATACAGACAATGCCCTTTACCTACCACTGAGAAGTGCAGTTAGCATGGTTGCCACTGTACAGATGCAAGGTGGCATGGATTAAAAACAGAAAAAAAACAAAACTGACATGAAGAAACCTCACATTTCATCACAAAGTCAAGCTATTTGTATGGAAGAGTGGACCAATGCCTAACATTTTCAATAAGAGACCCCAGAAAGATGCATGTTCACTGATTTTCCAGTCATTGTCCTGGAATTGAAGCAAAAAACCCCAAGTAAATGAAGCAATTTTCCTATCTGGTCTTTTTGAAACAGGTCACTGTGACACCAGTCTGCCCAGAACTAAGGCTTCAGAAACAAAGAGGTAAAACATTGCATTCTTAGCTCCAGTAAACATAGAGCATTTCACTATTTTCAGAATATCATAAAATTGATATCCGAAGTTAATTCCAAAGGGTTTTTCCATACACTGTCTGCCCAAGGGACTGATTCCACTGCATTCAGAAAGCACATCTGAAGTGTTTATTGCTTCCAGATTCTGAAAGGAGAAATTATTGTTATAACTCAGCTGAGTTGTCTTAACAGCTCTGCTAAAGCCTCTCTGGTTTTCATCCCAGAGTCTCACTTCAGAATAAACATATTTCCTGTGTATTCATTCTCCAAGTATACAAAGCTCATATTCAAGTTTTAGGCTGAAAAATCCATTTAACAAGGAAGATGAACACAAACCAAAACTTACATTGCAGGCTACTTGAAACACGTGCAAAGTCTTTGGGAATTTGAGCTGCTGCATATAATACTCCCTAACCTTTCTGGCATTCTCTGCCAAAAATCTGAAGCACTACATTCAGAATTTTCACTAAAAGCAAAATTTTAGAATCATGATCTACATCCAATTCTGCACCTAATGGTTTTATTGAATCAAGCTAGCACATAGGTGACAACTGAGCTCACTGGCCCAGATACATGAATTATGTCATACAAGAGCAACAGCTAACATAGGTCTACTCAAGTTAATGATAAATTAAGTTGATGTATGACACTCAGATCTGAAGGTCTAGCAATGTAACAGCCCAGCTACCAGCTTGACCCTAGCAATCAGAGAATGGACATTAGTCATAGGTGCAGAAAGTCTGAAACTTTTGCTCAGGCAGCTTTTGCTCTCAGAAGTCACAGACCTTAAATTTAAAATACAAGAGTCTACTAAGAATACAACTGACTGTTGAATGCAGTAAATAAAATACCTCCTTAGGAACATTAACTTTGGTCATAGACCACAGGAATGTAAGAATAAACATCAAGTAAATGACTAGCACAAAGCTATGCATAAGCCATTTGGATGAACTGAGGAAGTGAGCATGTCCATGAAAACTGCTGATATAGTGCAACTGTATTTTGGTAGGTGGCATTTAGCAGGTCAACAGGCCAAGTGACACAGTCAGAATTCAACTTCCATCTTTATTGCTATGTTTCTAAATCTGCATTTCAGTTATTACATGGATTTTATCATGAAAACCTGTAAGTACTCCTCATTATGCTTTTAAGTGAAAGAATCCACTTCTGTCATAGCACACTTTTGAAGCAAAGCTCCCAACTTGTCTGAAAATTCAGAGTAGCTCAGCTCAGGGATACAGTGTATACAAATCGAGAAACTAGCAATAATTCTGAGCTATTCCTGAGCCCAGTATTAGATAATTATCCACCAGGTAAACCACAATTAACAAGGACACATTTAAATACTATGCAAGCTGTTTTGAGCTACTACCTTGAAAGCAGGCACTTCAAAGGACACAAGTGCTTTTAGAAGTTAACTACCTTTTTATCAACTGAATCCAAGAGGAAGACAACTGCAAAATATCCTTTAACAACAGATTTTATTTTGAGATAATTCAGAACCGTTTTCTGGATTGACTTTCACTCCAGCTGCTCTCGTGAATGATTTACACTCAAGACTCCTACAACTATGTGCTGTTGGCTCCTTGGACAGCACTTAGCTGTACGAACAGATGGACAACAAGCTTTTGGAAGCAATTCTAGCCAAGAACACCCAAGTCAAACCCTCTTTCTGTACTGGTATGGGGAGAGGCACGCGGGAGGAACCACACTTCTGGTTGACATTATTTACCACTTGGCATGTTGCCCTGAACTTGCAACTAGCAAGTATTTAGCAGGGGCAACTTTTTTCTTGGTGAGAAAGTGGCAGAGGACACATCAGTCTGAGAGCATGGAAAATGACAGATCCAGTCTTAGAAGTACTACTCTAGGATTGAACAGAAGACTAAATGCAGTATGACCTTGGTGTAGCTTAAAGAAGCACACACAATAGGCAGAGGAACAAAGTTTTATCAATTGAAAATAATAACTTCCAGGATATACAATTCTTCTGAAACATTTCTGAATTCCTGAGGAGTGGAGGGGTGTCTGTCTGTCTCAGGGAAAAGACCAAGGATACAGTATCTTAAGTCTGAAGAAAACTCAAAAATTGCCTAGAACTTTCCCAGTGCGATTGAGGAAAAGGCTCACCTATTCTGACACTGTGTTCTACCTCCTCATAACCTTGCAGCTGCACAAAAATCTGAGAAGATGGAGAGTAGTTCCTCTGATCGCAATGGATCCAGAAACAATGCCTTAAGAAATCCAAGCAGCTTAAAAGATTTTTCACAGCAACCAGATAGTTGGGGAAGCAAGTAAAAAGCCCTACTGATGGACAGTCTGTGAAGCGACTGTCTTACTGTAATGAAATTATGACACTGAAATTCTAGTCACAGGGAAAGCAGTAAAAAGAGATGGAAGAAAACCAACAAAAGTGAAGGTTTTACTTCTTTCTTCAATGATTTTTCCCTAGCCATGTAAGTATCACGTGTATAATCTTCACAATCCTAACCTGTTTGTGACACAGACAGCAGAGAGGACATTCAATGACAAATGAAAAAATGAAAAAAAGAAAATTGGACAAGTAATACTGACACACTGAAAAACAAGAGTTTAAAGGAAATGCCTCTGTACAAAAGAAGTGTGTATAAGGCTGCTGTACAACTATTATCAAGTAGATTTTAAAAACAAATAGGATGGCATTTACAACAAAATCAACATAAGATATGTAACATTAATAGCTGCATCTGCAGGGAAATGTGTCTGAAGAACTTTCTGCCTTGACAACTGTGGATCAGTTGAACTGACATTTCACTTGCTGCTAGAATCCTTCACACAAATCAGGCTTCAGGGACAAAGGGACACGTAGCCATGCTAACCTGTACAATTCTGAGACAATAAAAGAGATTTTAAGAATCCCAGAGATGGCGGGAAATGATGCCTGCAATACACTGAACTGCAAAGAGGGCCAGTGTAAAAAAACAGGACCCTGACTATTTTAAAATCCAAGCATAATCTAGCTGTCTAAATCAGGTAATTTTCTTACCTCTGGAATACAACACCAGTTCAACTAGAAAGATAATAGTTAGAACTTCAACAAAGAGCAGAGGCCAAACACCAGTGTTTCTTTCATCTCACAGTCTTATAAAATGCATGAAATTCAGTTGTGAACACTCAGGCTTTCTTAAGACATTACCCTCCCCCCATTCCACATGTTTTAGGACTAAACAACTGAATTGCTTAATTACCATGTAACATTTTATGCAATAATTATACAGAAACCAACACTGACCATGTGTCTCTCCATTAACATTCAATTAACACATTCCACTGTGGAATGCTTCAATACAATTTCAACCATTTCTGCAATCAAATGGAATAGATTTTTTTTTTCATCTTGCGTGTCTAGTGGTATTACATGACAAATGTGTCAGCCACCTACAACTGCTTCAACTCTGACACCTTATTACTTAAGCATTTGCATAGCCCCCACAAACTAAACATTACCATTTAGCCTAAATTGATCTGCTTCACATTAAGTTTATTATACCAACACCTATGCACCTAACAGTATCTCAGGAGAGCATAGGAATAAATTAACATGAAATTACACTACCACATGAAAAATAACTGTTCACTTGGTGTAGCTATAAAAATATCAAAGTCCTCCTTATTTGCAAAAATTCATTTCTGAATGTTGGGTTCCGGGCTATGCTGTATGATATATTTAACTGCTGCACTACAGCTCTCATCTCAGATTACACTACTATTTAAGTCTAAAAAAGCAATGCATGTGTTCATGAGAACTGTTAAGAGTAAACACGCAAGTCCTAAATGGAAAGTTTGTGTGGACTAGGTTAAGGCACATATAGAGATACAACATTCAGGTATTGCATGGGAGGACTTGGACATCATTTGTCAGCTAAAAACTCTCAAAGCTCTCAAATTCCTCAATTTAAGACAGGGAGAAATTAATTGCTCTCCCTATTAGTGGAAAAGAACCTTTCCAAGACAGGTTGAGACAGAAACAGGGACACCATACTCTCAACAATTCTCAGATCACAGCCAAGCCCTGTGGTTTCCAAGCCCTTTACCCATGAAAAGGCAACAATCCACACAAAGCACAAAAGGAAGAGGATCAGAACTGAGCATTCCTTTTGTGTGCCCAAGCTAAGAAGTCTTTCACAGCCTAACACAGCTGCTCAATAGTTTGAGATAGGTTCAGCTCCCTCCATTCTCTGGATATGGAGAGGTGTAGCAATGCTCTTTCCAAAGCAAACATTCAGCCTTTGAAAGGACCAAGTGATCAATGTGCAACCTGAAGGCCAAAGGGTAGAAAACAGCAGGCTGAAGGGGAAAGATACTGGAAAGAGCTTGGCAGCAATTCCTCCTCCTGTATAATGCTTTTGAAAAGACTGTCTGTGGCATCCACGTTTGGTGATAAGAGGCTTAAAAACAGTAGCTCAACCATAGGAAGCTGAACAACAAGCAAACCACAATTTGTGGCTGTCAAAACAATTGCTTTATGCAAGTCAATCCACCACAGAGCTACAGCTTTTGCTGCCTTATCACCAGAGACCCTGTTCAGTTCTTTAATATTAAAGATACCAATTTGCTGACCCATACTCAGTTTCTTGGCTGAACCAAGTTCATTCTGATGCAATGGGAAGACATACAAGGCCCCCACTTGTAGCTAAATGAATGTTAGCAGTATTAAGTGAATCCTAGCTATGTTTAGTTCCCAGTAGAAAAACTGATCAAAACCACACGTGACACCCTTAATTACTACCAACCCCAAGTAACCACAGGAAAAGTACTCTGAGCATAAAAACAGCTTACAAGACTTGAAAATGGAAAAGAGGAAAAAATACTTAAAAGTAACAAAAAATTACAGAGTTGTCATAGTAAGGGAACTTGACATTTATGAAGTTGTTCCCTCAGAAGCCTTCCTGTAGCAAAGCAGGCAAAAAGCCAAGTCAGGCCATTCAGGCTACGAAAAAGCTGACAGCACACAGGTGATGAACAAGGTAAGTGTGGTACGTGAGGAAGCAACAGTGGACACTGAAGACAACAGCCAGGACCACAACAGCTGCAGTGGTTTGTAAAGGAAAAGGTTGCAGAGCTATTCTGTAGCATTAACAGAATGAAAGCATCAATCAAAATCTGACACGCCTCAGCATCTCTCGTTCCAGTTAACTCCATGCATCCTAAACAAAACTGTGTTCAAATATGATCCAAGAAAGGATTTCAACAGTTAAAGAATTTTACATTACTCTATACAGGCTATCTCATGCTACATCTTTAACACATTATGCTGTGTACTTTAACACATGCTGTATACTTTGTAAGCAGTTTCCTGAACACTCTAAGGATTTGCTGTCACAACTCAAGGAACTTAGAGAGGACCAACAGAAGTGTTGGAATACCAGTAATGTTCCCTTGTGGACTCTAGTACTGTTTATACCAGCTTTAGTACTTTGGTTTAGAGCAGTATATCGGGTCTTCCACATTTTGGCACTCACAACAGTCACAACATACTACACATCTAAATGCATAAGATGAAGAAATGCGTTACTGAAGGCAACAGAATGTCTATGAAACAGCATTTATAGTTAGCAAGTTCTTTACTGTGTTCTGTACTGAAGAATATTTTCCAGAGAAACTTAGTTTACAGTAGTGATCATCTGCTTCTCCACAACATTCTTTGCTGTTTATTCCTCCCCAGATTTTTTGGTCCCACACTTCAAGAAAGTCATAGTATCGTCTTCCTATAATCTTTTAACCTCTCCCTAGTAAACCAATACTTTTTTCATTCTTCTTGTCACTTAGAGTAGCTCTCCTCAGTTCCCAAGCAAAAGCAGGGGGGATGAATTTTGTTTCAGATATTCTGGCAACAGGGAATGGTAATACTATCACAAAAGAAAGATAAACAGGAAACCAGTGTACATCCCAGCCGTGAAAGCAGTTTCTGCAACTAGCCCCTCTTAAGTCCACACATGCAATTCAAATTCAGTCTGATATTTTATAATCCTATTCACAATGAGAGATATTTAGTCCAAGCCAAATAATTAGCATTAAAAAACTCATCACACAACACCTGCACACATAATTACTTAACAGGAAGCTTTCTATGTTTTGCGTAATTGCCTGTTAAATTGTATACTGGATTTTTGAGATGGTGGCATCTTTAAATGCCTGACTGCAAACTAAAATTAAGATTCACAAGTATACAAAAGCAAACTATTCCTCAACTTACACTGAGCTTCTTTGCAAGGACCTTACAAAATATATACTAGTTTGTTTACCCAGGCAGGGAATGCATTTTTTGATACCCAACAATGTCCATGGCTGCAATGCAGACTCTCTTCTAGGTTTAAAGTTTTCTAAAAGCGTTTCCCAAGATCTTGTAAGGATCTAATCACTGTTTATGAAGTTCCCACCCATCAAAGGAACAGTTGCAGAAGTATGGAAAAAGTCCTAAACTGCAGAGTGCAGAGCTAGTTTCCACAGCTTTTGTACTCTTCAACTGGCCGCCTCACATGCAAAGCAACAAGTGATCGATCTTGCAGAAGGATAAGAAGGAGCCTAGATCTTGGACAGCAATCAAATCTGCAGTTGAGAAAGGGGGCAAAATGGCTCCTGCTACAGAGCTCTTCTACACATGATAAAGTTTGTTCCATAAGGCTAAAAGGGAATATGCATAAGGCACTACCATTTCTTTAAAATCCTTGAAGTCTTGAATATTGAACTCCACTAATAGCTTCTTTATCTT
The DNA here is from genome assembly GCF_965140245.1 of Athene noctua. Lineage (NCBI taxonomy): Eukaryota > Metazoa > Chordata > Aves > Strigiformes > Strigidae > Athene > Athene noctua. Next base: position 19,128,353 of record NC_134049.1, on the reverse strand, counting down.
ACATAATTTCAGACAAGAGCTTATTTATATAATGTTGAACATTCCAAGTAAAGAAAGCACAACTTTAACTCTGTTCCCTTCTCTTATCTAAATAAGATCTTTCTTTAATGGACCCTTGATAAAAGGGCCCTACAGATCATAGATGCATGTGAGTAATTCCTTTCAACCATTTCAAATATCACAGCCAATGACCTTCTGAATACTGGAAGCTGTTGCAAGCTTCCTCCTGTTAGCTGCATTTCTAGTTCTTGTACACCTCAGATTTTAGGAAAAGAACTGTGTTGTTATGGGAATATACACAGTGATGATATAAAAACAAATTTTATGTTACACACTGTGTATAATAATTTGGTACTATAGTTTCAGCATACTTGGTGGCTCAATGGCTCATGCACTGAATTAAATTGCAGACTAACTTTCCCTATAATTTTAATATTCCCATAGTGGGTTGATTAATTTAAAATGCAATTAAAGTTGCACTTTAAAATAAGATAATTTTTCTCCATACACAAATAAAGTCTAATATAGAAGTTATCCATCCTGGAAGCATCAGTATATCATACCTTTGGATTCTATTGCTTCTTTGCCACTAAAAAGGTTAAGCTTTCCTTCTGTCTCCCCTTATCCATAAAATGCATCTTGTTTATTTATTTAACTTTGTCAAAGCAGCTGTTTTGAGCTCAATATTTCTTTATACATTTTCAAAAGATAACTAACTTCCCATCTATTTATTTATGAAGGTAACAGCTTCTTGCACTCTGAAGTTAACCTGCCAGAACTGCTTATCTATTTATTTGACATATGGAAAGTATATACATGGAAAAAATATTTAGCAGAACAGAATATTTAAACCGAAGTTCTCTCACAACTTAAGAAAGTTAAATAAACACACTCTTTCCTACCTCTCAATAATCAAGTTTTCTTCATAAGCCAGATCTCAGCACCATAAACATTCCTAGGAGAAAATATAAATCAAAACAGCTTGAACTGCTCTCCACTTAAAGAAGAAGTCAGTGAGCCATTTAATGAACCATTAGTAAGCCCATCAACAGTTTAAACACGTTACATGCCCAGAAAAATATCATATAAGCAGAATAAGCAGCTTGAACCTGCCACAGAAAGTGTTGGAAGCCCACCATACAGGGGAAAAAAGAAGCAAGAGGAAAACACTAGAGAAAGCCATCAGCTCACAAAAACCCACACCACCACCACCCCAAAAAGACAAACAGCACACTAAACCAAGCAACAAACACTCTTTGCCATGGCTGCCTTGGGAAGTAAGGGCCCTCTGGGACTGAACTCAAAAGCTGCTCTGGAGCAGGTGTTATAGGGATTTGGGTGAGGAGAAAGCAGGGATAGACTGGGATACAAGCAGAGTGCTAAGATTATATATAAGGATATATGCAAGTCTTCCAACAGTTCTAAAACACACACACAAAAATTATATCACCAGTTTGCAAACTGCCCTCACCTCTGTGATACTGAAGTAAAACTCTTAACATTGTGAAGAAGAAACTGTTGATTTTGAGCAGTGAGATCAGCAAATGTGGTTTCCTGAAGACATAATGTCCTTCTCCCAACACCTCTCTCCCCCAGTAATTCTAATTCCTTCAGACCCTACATCCCTGTGACATCTTCCTTCTCCAAGAAAAGACTTCACAAGTACTCCACATAGTCCAGCTAGCCAAGTACAAATAATTTCAGATAATACGCAAGAGTGAAAAGAAAATTTGTGATATGTACAATACTCAAGATGGCGTGTGTCAAGACAAAAGGAAAAAGTGAAATTTGAACAAAATGAAAGATAAAGCAGCTGATAATATCTAACAGAACTAAGAAAACCTCAGAAAATTCTCCAGATATTGCCCTAATAATAAGACGACTGATAAGCCAGATGCCCTGATTGCCAAGTCTTACAGAAGTCCAACGTAATTTCAAAGCCATATAAACTGGACTGGGTATTTTTGAGAACACTGCAGAGAAATCTAAGGGGGGAAAAAAGCAGAGAGGTAGACAGCTCTGGAGTTACAGAATCTGAAGTTACAGAATAACAGGAATAGTAATAAGAACTCTGTTAATATTTGGACAGATGCAAAAGTGTCAGGCCCTCCTACTTAAATGTCTATCAAGAACAGTTTCAGAGAATGTTAACCAGTGTGCACACAGTTTAGCTAAAATGCATATCTAATTTAACTTGTGTTTGGGTTTTGTTTGGTTGGTTGGTTTTTTTTATTAAAGTAAGAACAGTGTCTTAGCTTTAACTTCAGGACACATACTTCAAGGCCTATTCCAAGGGGTGTTTCCCTACCACCAGAAAAGGCAAAGAAACGCCCATTTAGCTTTACAACAGTCCGCACAACTTTTTACAAGCTTTACACTTCCTCAAATACAAACTGACATGACTTTCTAAAACTCAAACTATTTTGAAGTTTTCTGAATCATCCTGTATAAACTGGCTCTGCATCTCAGAGTGCAACTTATTACAGCAACACCGAGCAGTTCTCACAAGGTTTCAACATGCCTCACAAAAAGAACCTTTAGAATTACCTTTGAACTATGGGCCCTTCTAACACAATTCACCAGGACATTCAGCACAAAAATATTAAACCAAAAGTTGCACATTTTGTAGATAAAACATTCAGCTAACTATTGTACTTGCAACAAACCATGCTTGTCAGCAGTATACAAATACATAACCTGAGGCTGTGGCAATTTTTCTAAGAAGTTGAACAACAAAATATTGGCAAACTTCCTAGAATTCAATTTGAACAGTAGTCAAGGACACTTTGGCAGCCCTGTGGGATTAGTGAGACAGCACAAACCCTACCTATACTGAAGAATGTTTCAGTTGCAACTTAAACTTTATGATCAGCCTTTAGAAGCCAAAAAGCCAAGTAACTTGGGAAGCTCTGCCTGAACAGCAACTTTATTGTTGGACTGGTGCAGGTAGGCTAACTTTGGGTATGTCACACTGAACATTCTCTCCTTTGTAGGAGAAGCCATTTTATAACACTTTCCTGCTCCACAAAGCAGTTTCATTCCCTCAAAAAAATCCACATGCAACAGAAAGTTAGTATATAATTAAGACTTACTACAGCCTATTTAAAGAAACTAAAACTAGGGGCTTACAAGAGCTAATCTACAAATACATACAGTGAGATAAGAAAGTAAACAGGGCAAGTAAAAGATAACATTTTCATTCTTCTGCAGTATTCTCAATGTCTTCAAATTTGAAAAATTTCCATTTCTCTCTCAGTGTTCAGAGCATTTAAAAGTTAAGAGCTTTAACCCATGGTTTCAACTTTAAATTAAGAATCAAACTGCCAGAGTTATTTCCTATTTGCACAATAAATGTCAACACCTGAAGATAACAGTGTCCATCTGCAAACTGAACAGTGGAGCATTTCAATCAAATAAACCATTCTTGACTTCACAGCTCAGTAGGAAGAAGACCCACAGTATTGAGTTCACAGACACACAGCATGGGATATAGCAGTTAATCAAAAAAGGATAACATGGCAACTATGAAGTTCATTAGCAAGCAAGATCCACAGTCAGAGCACACTATTTAACTGTTTCACTATCCAACATGAAGCATTTTTGAACGTGTTTACATTCTCTGAAACAGAAAATCCAAATTCTCCTTGTAATAGCTGTGACCATTAACATATACATACTAACAGCCCCAAACATGAGGGGTAAGTATCAGCAGGACAGTAAGCAGATGAAGCAATCTTTAGGGGTGAAAATTCCAGACAAGTTTGAGTGTTTGTAGCTCAAAATCACATCAGTATCAAACTCAAGTTAGTATTCAAACAATTAAATGTAATCAATACTAAGAATCAGCTGTATTGACACAAGAAAGCCATGTCAACAGAGACAGGAATGTCAATGGGAGAAAAAAGTGAGTATCGTTTAATATCTGAACGCTCTTGTTCCTGGAAATAGCTTCAAACAAAGCACTTGGAAAGCTAAGTTACTATGCCACTCTTAATTTAAAAAAAAAAAAAAAAAAAAAAAAAGGTGAAAATGCTTGTCACATGATGAAGTAATCTCATTTTCAGAGCACGATCACTGAAGAAGACATCAATAGATCTCTCAAAGGGTGAAGTGCCATTTGCAGTCACATCTGACCCACATCAGTCACAACATCTGAACCACATTTTGACTGAAGTGTTTTCACATTTCTACCTCCAGTCATGGCAAGTTGAGCCGATGACAAAAAAATAATCTAGCATTTCCCATTTTTGAACTGTCACAGTATGAAATCCTTGCAACAAAAACATTTTTTTTCCCTATTCAGATGTTTCTCTAGAACCCAGTTACTGCAGGATGCTAGGTGTTTGAAATACCACGTAGTATTTAGTATGGCACTCCCAGTAAGGAGTACCTGATGAACTGCTCAAGACGCACACTTTTTTGTTTTCCAGTGTTCTTGCTAGAACATTTAATTCAGCAACCATTCCTCTACAAATAATACCACTTCCTCCAGAGTATTTGTTCAAGTGTGATACTCCTAGTTTTATCCATTGCTTTGCAACAACAAAACTACACAATGCAGCAAAGCCACCCAGCTAGTCTGCAGAAGCTGTTCTTATTAGGGACTCAGACTCAGTCGTTTGAAATAAGAGACATGAAATATCACATTCATTACATTTCATTGAAGAAAACACACACTGGAAATTACACACTTTGTATATGCCTAAACTAGAAAGGCCTTTTAGCACACCTGCTAAAGCTCCAGCTACAGAGGTGGCCAGGAGGGGAACAAGACAAGAACAAAGACAACAGAACTTAAAATGCATAAGATCAGTGAAGAAACCAAGTCAACTGCTACAGCTACAGTGCTTCAGTTCCTGAAGCCAGCCTAGACATCTCTGCAGAAAATACTAAATGCCCCATGGGGCAATCCACGGGCATTTAGAAAGAACGCTGATTGGACCTCAAGAAACATTTCCAAACTAAGGAATTGCAACAAAATAACCGACAATGCAAATCTTTCTATGCATTTACTATGTACCAGTATATTAATCACTCCTCCAAATAATTCACATGCCAAGAACACTGACACGAGGTGGAACACCACATATACTACATAATGTCCTGTCAAAGATGAATGTTGCTAGTAGTAAACTCCAGGCTGCCAAATTAAATCTTATCATATTCAGTTATTTTGAATGTTTCCCTATATTCTTCCTCCTCCTACTGATACAATTTTATAGGTTATGCAGTCAAATACTTTCCCTAAGATTTTAAGACTGTAAAATAAAAACAGCCCTTGAAGAGACATGCATTTTATTCACAGAATTTTCTCCTACCTTTTTTACAGTTAATATTTTCTTTAAGGGATACAGATGTAAAATGCAGTTTTAAGACAGCGGTGCCTAAACTTTGATTATTGATCAGCTGCATGTACTAATAATAAGGGCTAAGTGGTATAAAATAAATGCTACCACTAGCCACTTGTTTTGCAAGGCTTCTTGCAAGCACACACAACATCACACAAACTAGTACTATCTATCTTTGAGGTATGTAGAACTTCTAATGACAGTAAAATATTACCCCATACCATAGTACTTACTGGTTCCTTACTGCCTGTCTAGGATCTTAGAATACTGAGACAGGTCAGCAGAATATTCCAGAAGCAAGCAAGACCTAGATGTTAACTCAGAGCAGAATAGTCAGGGGAAAAAAAAAAAAAAAAAAAGGCATGGGGAGAAAAAAACATTTTAAATATTCTACCTAAGCAAAGAGATTAGTGAAAGCAACAGCATGTTTTGACATTACTCTTCAGAACGATAGACACATCAAGCCAAACAACAGAAAAAAAAAAATCAACAACTTGAAATGTGGCAGCAAAGTGACCCATACTTCAGTCTTTCAGAGTGAAGTTAGTAACAAACCAGGGCAGCTCATACCACACAATTTAGCTGGAGTGACCCGACAGCAGCAACTACTATCCAAACACGCATAAGCTATGGCAAATCTACAGTGTCTGATCAATGCTCCCAAGAATGTGCATATTGGCAATATGTAGAGAAAAACAAAACCCTTGATAGGTAATCTTAGGATTTGCAGTGTCACTACTTCTATCACCCAACACTTGTTTATAGACAAACTACCATTATTTTCAGGGTAACTCTGGTAAAACACTATGGCAAATCAGTAACTCTTCAGACACCTAGAAATTATTTATGAGTTCAGTTTCTCTTTAAATGCCAAAGTAATTTGGCATCTATGAATGTGAATGTCACTATCTGAAGCTGTCAAAAACTACAATATTTTGGCCAAATCAGAACAGAGTATCTTTAAGAAATGTCATTATTTTACATACCTTTTACAAATCCCATATTTTTTTCTCATGCAACTCACCCATTCAACATTAACATCTTTGGGCTAAAACTTCACATACATAGCAAACTAAGCAAAAAAATTTACAATAGAGCCAATAAAGGAGTAAATATTGCAATCGAAAGAAAGATTTTCAGTCTACATGAATGTTAGAACACTGGTGCTAACGTGTTAATTTGAAGAGAAATGCATCGTCTACAACTAAAGTACTTCTTCCCAGACCCCATCTCCTTTTCAATTCGCTGAGATTCAGATTATGTGGGTCTAACAAATTACTTTTCTAATTTTAATACTTGCCTTTGGCACTTTCAACATGCTCACAAAATTTTTAGAAATTACTTGCAGTGTTTAAATAGAACTTCTAAGCTGCTGATGGCGTTATCCAGTAATGCGTCATTCACATACAACCATATATGTGCATGCAGATATACAAGATACACAGTGTACCTTTTACCCCTGACTGGTTTCATTACTCCCAACCTCAGTAATGAACATGCCACTACAATATGCTGTTTGGGGTTCCAAGGATTATTTTACAAGTGGTTAGCTTTTCACCAAAAAAAAAAAAAAAAAAAAATCTAGAAAATGAAGTCATTTGTTGGTCTTGAAACTACATCAGCCGTCACTACCATTCATTTTAGCACTGTTGCTCATCTATGTAGTAAAGCTGGACATTTCAAAAGACATCAGTTACAGCGTGAGCACCTGCCTGCTTGCCCTCCAGTGCAGGAGGATATGAGTTCAGTATGCCACAACTACTCAGGGTCATCTACAAGATTTAAGAAAGTAATATAAAAGATTAGCTTTTCCCCTTGATTAAAAAAAATCTTAAGTCTTTTAATAGCTTTTCCTCAGTTTTAAGGCTTAGCATAAGGTGGTAGTTCATAGACTTGGACAGATGAATTTAAAGCCATTTAATCTCAAGAGTTTACAGATAAGGGCAATAATAATTTTAACTAAGAAAACTGAAGGCATGCCAGAAATAATTGGGGATTCAAAACAAACCTACACTGTAATCTATTCTTAGTTAACTAACTTACCTTTAGTCCTTACTGGAACGATCATATGCCTGCTGACACCAGACAGCAACCTTACTTTGTTTCTTTTTCTACAAATTTCTCCATTGCATGGTTTAAAAACACAAATATGAGGTGGCATAGAGAAAGCCTAAACTAATCCTAAAAAATTTACCCTCATATACCAAATAAACATCTGCAATTGTAACTGAAAACTGCACTTGACTTGTCTACTAGAGTAACATGAGAGATCAACTTGCAGCTCACTGATCTGACATTTAGTATTATTTTTCTCATGCATCAATAAAAAAGACGTTTTGCATCTTTTGATGATTTAAATGTTTAAGACAGACTGGATCATCCCTCACCTCTATACTCGGCTCATGCAAATACTGAATCAGTGCTCTAAATCCTTCTCTGCAACTGGGTTAATTATGTAGATCAGCAGAAGCAGCTCTCTCCTAGAAGCACTGTCACTTATTTAGATTCTGTTCTGGAGGAATAACTAATGATATGTTCTGAAGATATTTTTGGCACTACAAATCTGTACCATCCTAGTGCCCCAAAGGGAAACTGTCAGCGCATCCGTTCTGTTAATATGACTGGGAACGAGAGGAGCTGTGGCATGGGGCACAGTCTAGGACAGACCGTAATGCCCAGATCCCCACATAAAGAAGAGACTCAATAGGAAGCTTGTCATCTAAACGACATAAAAAGTTAACACTACCCAATCACAGTTTGCCTTATATGTGCAATTACCTCCCTATTTTACTAAAATGAAATTGTTTTCTTTGAGTAGCTCTACTGCTAGTAAACTCCCCTTGAACAGCCAGAAGTATTCTAAGAAATATCTTCCACTCTCGCCATGCTTTCATTCACAACATTTTACTAGTGCAGACAAAGGTTGCCACAAAATGTCATGGCAGCAGTTAGTGTTGCTTATCCTTTGCTCAGTCACATGGAATAAAAGCTAAGCAAACTGAATTGCACCATAGCTTCCCTCTGCTTACACCCAGCAGCCCACACATTCACACACATAACTGGTGCACACCAAAACACATTTCTGCACCTACTTGATCCTGAAGTTGCCTTTGAGACTGATCTGCTAATGACAGGTCAGATGAAATTTTCAGTTCAACTTCTTAAGGGACTTTAACATGGTATGCCTCACAGATACCCCTTTTAGCAATTCAAAATAAACTTTACACCTCCATGTCACAAAGAACAAAATTATTCCAGGCACAGGAAATACATTTCTGTCATTTTCCAAGACTGGAATTCACAACTTCACAATTACTTAAAAAGAAAATGCTAAGTGACTAATTAGGTTTTTTTCCTCTAATGTATTTGACAGAAACAGCACGAATTTCTGGCTTTCTACCATAGCAGAATCTTCTAGACTGCCAATAGACAATCTTATGCATCTGCCTTGAAGGTTATTTGCTTAGATGACAGCATTAGGCAAACACACTTGAGAAACCTGCTGTAAGAGTTCAGTGCTCAAAAGACCTTCCAGTCAAACTCTGGAGTTAGCCTATCTTCCCCCCCCAAAAATGCTTACAGAAACAGCAGCTGTCATTTCCATCATCATCAACAGAAGGGACTCACATTAGTATCTCTGAGAAACTTTTCTGTAACATGCAGCCTGCAAGTTTGGCCAGTTTGAATTCAAAATGTTAAGAACAGAATTTGAAACCATGCTGTTTGAGTTGGTCACTACCTACAGCCCAGTTAAATACTGCTGACCTGTCAGAGATACTAGTGAAATAGTACCTCATAGCATCAAATGCCACATTGAATTCTGAGGTCTCAGCACTGCAACTGCAAGACTCGAGCAATCCACTGGAGGAGAACTTTGGAGAATGCAACACTGCCAACACTGCTGTGGCACTGAGTGGACTTGTTGCACTCTTGTGCAATTCTTACAAGACTGGTTGTTCCTAAAATGGGAAAGTAAAATCGCTGTATTTTTAAGATACAGAATGCAGTATTATACTATAAAATTCCAAATTTTTCCTGAATACATAGTGCCTGCTACAGATCAGGGAACAGCAAGTACTTGTAGTCTTTCTACACTTAGATATTAGCAGCAGGATGTAAATAGCACTGAAAGAATATTCAGATTCTTCTCTACGACAGCTGGGTTGAATTTAAAAATGCTCCAGTTTGTGCATGTCAAAATCCTTACAATGTCAAGTAACAACTAATGCTCAGACCCAGTTTTCAAATGGTTATGTAGTCAGAGCAAGAAAACACTGCCAAGGTACTGAATATCAATAAACTAGCCACGCAAAAATCTCAGTGAAGTACAGATGGGTAACACAAAACTGATGCCATTTACATGCAGTTCAGCTAGTTAACTGTATTTCACAGATCTTCCCAGACTGATACGTCTACATATATTCTGATCTGTTGCTGTTTTATTCAATAATAAAAAAAAAAAAAGCTGATGGCTGTGCTGTTACAACTTCTAAATCTGATGACCCTAAATTACCCCAAAATTAGCCTCCTCTCAAAAGACAGTTGATGCTCTGTCAAGATAATTATACCTTACTAGTGAGTCTAGCACTCTATAATCTCCTGCAGTTTCATATAAGATGCATTAATCTTTGAAATACACAATTTATTGATGGTACATGTAAAGCAATGGCCTTGGCTGCAACAAAATAGCCATGCAAAGAAGAAAGAGATGAAGTCGAGTAGCTTCCTTCATATATTTTAGAGACTACTGCTGAGCTCTGAAAAAATCACAACTGTAGTTGTTTCTTAATCTCAACAATTGAAAGCAGAAATATTCCTTTCTCTCCTTCATGTCAGACAACAACATTCTATTAGCATAATGGATTTGACTTTCATGTGGGTCCAAGATTTTCTAGGACAATCTCTTGGCCAACCAGCATGGTCAGCACTGCTAGAACACAATGCAATAAAACAGACTGGGAAAGGTTTTGGGCTGTATGGGAACTTCAAAGAAACCTGCAAGATGTAACTTCAGTGAGCTTTAGTTAGATTTCCTGTTACCGTTTCAATACTTCTTCGATGGTATCCAATAACAGCAACAGGGCTGGTAAGTGCATATCAGGAAAACTAGGCAAGACTTTACATCCCTAGATACATGCACATACAGATTTATGATGCACTTGGCAAGCTGTTACCCAGTACATTCAGGTTTATTAATAAACACTTCAAACAATTAATGACACTGCCTGTAAAGCACTTGTATGTTATCTTCTTCGTCTCTAGTGGATTAGGTGTGTCAAAATGATGTGGCACAGCACTGATCACTACTGGATGACTTGTTTCTTCTACTGACCCAAGGCTTTTACTAAAAGTGTACATGTGTGAAACAGATATAAAAATAAGTTATTTTGTTACCTTTTACACAAAACTGTCTTTCAAGTACAGAAAATAATTCTTAATTAACTTATAATTGACAAAATGTTATTAGTACACTGGATGTTTCAAAAAAATTTCAACAGAAGTCAATCTCTATTTGCATGGCCTGATGTACTGAAGTATGTTGCACAATAATTATAGTTATCAAAGTTATTAAACACCTATTAAACACTTAGAAAAAAATGCTACATGAAAGTTAAATTAGGTAGAAAATTCTGCCTGTGAATGTGTGTCAACTGAGGTAACAAAACTCAACTGAAAAAAAAAGCAGCTAACTGCTTGGAACTTTCATTTGCATCAACAAATTTGCAGGCACTCAAAATCTAACGCACAATACCAGTTACAAAAGCCTGCAGCAGTATCGTTTGATACTATGAAGTATGTCATACACAATTAATTAACTGCAAGACTACCATTTAACTGGTACTTAAACTATCATTTCTAGCCCTGCCCAAATCAGAAGGTTAAGTTTTAATTGGTATCTTAACAATACCATCAGCATATACACTAGTCCCTCAAGATAGATCTCAAAATGCTCAGACAACTTCCCTGACAGTGGCCAGTATGAGTCCAGGGAATTAAATGCTCTTCAGAAGCATCAGCTCTTCAGGGTCAGACACTGGGTGAACCTCCATGGTGGGTTGACTCCGCTTGGACACCAGGTGCCCACCAAAGCCACTCCATCACTCAACCAGACAGGGGAGAGAAAATATAACAAAAGGCTCACGGGTTGAGATAAGGACAGGGAGAGATCACTCACCAATTACTGTCACGGGCAAAACAGACTCGAGAAACATTTACTACCAATCAAATCAGAGTAAGATAATAAAAAATAAAAACAAATATAAAAACAAATCTTAAAAACACCTTCACTTGCTGTTTCTGCCACTCTTTTCCCCTCAGGGGGAGGACTCCTCACTCTTTTCCCCTGCTCCAGCCTGGGGTCCCTCCCATGGCAGACAGCTCTCCATGAACTTCTCCAACGTGAGTCCTTCCCACAGGCTTCCGTTTTTTGTGAACTGCTCCAGCGTGGGTCCCTCCCACAGGGTGCAGTCCCTCAGGCACAGACTGCGCCAGCGTGGGTCCCCCACGGGGTCACAAGTCCTGCCACCAAACCTGCCTCAGCGTGGGCTCAATCCACGGGGCCACAGGTCCTGCCAGGAGCCTGCTCCAGCGTGGGCTTCCCACGGGGTCACAGCTCCTTCGGGCACCCCCCTGCTCCGGCGTGGGGTCCCCCACGGGCTGCGGGTGGGTATCGGCTCCATCCTTCACCTCCGTGGGCGCAGGGCACAGCTGCCTCCCCACGGGCAGCACCACGGGCTGCGGGGGAATCTCTGCTCCGGCGCCTGCAGCACCTCCTCCCCTCCTTCTTCTCGGACCTCGGTGTCTGCAGAGTTGTTTCTCTCACGCGTTCTCACTCCTCTCTCCTGGCTGCTGTTGTGCAGCAGCTTTTTCCCCATCTTAAACACGTTCTCCCCGAGGCACTACCACCGTCACTGGTGGGCTCGGCCTTGGCCAGCCGTGGCTCTGACTTGGAGCCGCCTGGCGTTGGCTCTGTCGGACATGGGGGAAGCTTCTGGCAGCTTCTCACAGAAACCACCCCTGTAGCCCCTGCTACCGAGAACAAACTCTTCAAATAGAGTGCCCTGAGGCAGATACTTTAATAGCAATCTTCCTGTACAGAATGACTTTGAGGACCCAGAAACTCCAAACATAGCAATAAAGCTATTGTTACTGTGACACAAATCCTTTACACTCCTGTGGGCAAAGACTGCAGAATAAAATGCAAGACTTGCTACTGCTTCTATGTGTTCTGTTAACATCAAAAACCAGTAGGTTCCAAACATTCTTGTAGTTCTAACTCAGTTCTTGCAGCTTCACTTCATACCCTTCTGGACATGCAACTGGCATTACCCTGCTCATTTCTCTCAATAGATAATTTTCTTTCTACAGCACATAATAATACAACTTTTCCAAAATGGCACCGCACTTTTCACATCAATTTGGTTATGACTCCAAGAAAGCCCTCATAACAAACACAGGATTTGCTTGTTTGCTTCATATCCATTTTCCCTTATGCACATCAAGTGAACTCAGCCAAGATAACAGCTCAGTCAGTGCCTCAATTAACAAGTCACCCGATGGTATCTAAAAATTACTTCCATCAAAATCATTTATGTGGAAACTGTGATGTAACAATGCCTCCTAAGCCCTTTCCATTTGCATTAGCACTCAAAACATGTGCCTGAAGTCCACTCTTCCCACCTTCTCCTCCCATCTGCTGCCTCTATCTCTAGATGTGATGAAAGTGAAAAGCAGAGACTCCAAGCTGCACTCAGAGCAGCAGCAGTCTGCCATCTGGATGGCTTTATGTAGGGTTACAGAACAATAATTTTGTTTATTTCTTGGACAATATGTGTTTAGTACCTTGTGACAAGAATATTCATCACTGTTACAATGCCCATACAACTCAACACAGGTCAGCAAGCTAGTAAAAGAAGGCTTACTTAGAATAAAAGATGACATTTGAGAGTTGTTTGTTATTCTCTTATTCAAATTGGCCAAAATAACAAAATGGATACAACACAATCTTTAGATCTTTGAAAGAGCTAGCTTTTCTTCAGGTGAAAATAGATTTACCTTTTTGTAAGTAAAGGACCCTGTCCTTTCCCATGTTTACTGGAAAAAAAAAAAAATCAGGATAAAAAAAAATATTACTAAAGAAATTGAGTGAATCAACATTGATTCAGAAGTTATTATTTTTAAAAGCCCATAAATTTATACAAAATACAAGGATGGCTAAGAAGAAATACATCTCCCCTCAATAAATTTTCTCTCACATGAGTTTTTTTCGATCTTTAAATGTCTCCACTCTTCCCTTCAACTCTTACTTGCTCAACTTTGATGAGAGATACAAATGAATATGAGGAAACACACTAGAAGGAAACTATCCATTATAGTGTTTAATTGCATACTACAACTTAGCTTAAAACAATCACACAAGAAACGGAACCATGTAAACTGAAGTCTGCTCAAATAACTATTTCCTTCCCAAAGGTCCACTGCAATATGACCACCAGACTAATAACCCATGTGGAAAATGAGAGATGAATGAAGCCAGCTGTAGTCAAGCAATGCTGCATAGCCTGAGCTCACTCAAAGCCATTAAAGTAAACTTAGCATCTGTAATTGCACTCCAGAAGAAACCTTTTTAACCAACCCAAACTAGAAGCTCATAATGCTGGAGGACATTAACAACCTGACCCCAGCAAGCAGACCACTTCTACTGAGACAACTAGATTCCTTGGAGGTGCAGTCCCCCATCTCAGCACTGCCACAATCCCATCCTTCACTTTACCCCACAATTCCGGCTTTTCCCATTCCCACCTTACACTGGCACTCAGCCCTGTCCATAAAAGGTATGCACAGGGAGCTAAACTGTCCAACTTTGGGTCCCCCTGCTTCTCCACAATATTAGTTTTCAACTAGGCTGAAATTTCCAGTCTAGCTCTCTGCACAGTCAGGCAGACACAAGGTAGACACAAGGGAAGAAGAGCGAGACAGCACTAACCTTGGTTCAATCTAAACCAACCTTAGAGAAGTGGTTATACACCAGTGAACCTTTATTATATACACTATAGGCTTCTTTCCACACACAGTGCTTATCAAGATACAAGTCAGACCTGAGGGACTCATGGTAACAGGAAAAGCAAAGGTCTTCTCTTCACAGCAGTCACAGTACCTGTTCTGACAGCAGGACAAGATGGCTTAGATACAGGACATCAACAGAAAAGCCAAATTTCTCTTGCTCTAAATGAGGAAGAGCATACCAGAACAGGTTTTGCAGTTTAAAGGTAAAGGTACCAGGAAGGCCCCCACTGCTGATCTAGCCTTTTAAATCCTTTACAAAGAGAAAATACCCAAGCACAGATGCTCCATAAGGAGCAAGAAATAGTTCAGAGGTTCTCCATCAGATTCAGTTACTGTTAGAGTGTACCAACAATGAAGAATTTCAAAGTTAGGCTATCTCTTTTGCTGTTTTCACTGTATTGGAAAAGATAAACTCTCATGTGCATGTAATTTTGCACAAGAACAAGCTTCTTCAAATCAAGATTTATGCAAATCTGCCTAATAAACAGGTTTCATTATCACTTCTACAACACAATCACTGTTCAGTTTATATTCCAAGTTAAGAAAAGCATTTATGGCAACTTCTATCAAAGGTAGATGGCACAAGATGATCATCCTTAAAAAAAAAAAATTATCATGCTTATTTACTCCCAAAATTCATTCATTTCACCCATTTCAGAACAAAGCAGTTACACTACATAGCTAGTGGGATGAGAGAGGTAACATTTAATAATTAATTTATATTAAGATTTCAGATACTTCATTGCAACGCTTGTAGGAGACTACAAGACACAAAGAATGGAATAGAGTTAAAATCAGGTTGGATATGACAGTCATCTCTACTTTCTACATTTGTGCCCAAGAATAATATTCCACAGCTAGGGAGACTGCATTTTATTTCCCAGCTGCAGGGCTGTAACCAGAGAAGAGATGACCCTTCCATTTTAGTAGCTAAAGCAGATATCTAAAATGTAGGGCAGCAAACGTTTCTCCATCTTGTCCTTAAAGTAAGTTTGACTAAAAATTGGATTTATCATTCTTATCAAGATGCTTTCTATAGCTGAAGAAGCACTGAATATGCAAGTTCCCTGCAAATGTATGAACATAGCTCCTAGTTTCACAGATGCTACAGATGTTGAAGTTCCTTGTGAACATAAGTTTGTAGTGCATGCTACAGTTAAACAGCACAGGCCTTCACAAACAGCCTGGCTTACAATGAAAGCAGTAACTTTTGCAAGCTATATTGCTCTGGAATGGTAGTTGGCTTTGTCCTCCTCCCAATTCTCATTTAAGCCTTTACTCTTAGTAAAGGCCACATATATTGCAGCCTACTTTATTTAGCCACCATTCATTTGGAATAAATAGAGGCTTTGTTTACAAGTTTGAAATACAGAAAGAAGGCCTACCCCACACACTTGACAGGCAAGCAATCTGGAATGCAACAGCACAAAGATCTTCAATTATTAGTGACTTTGTGTTTACAGGATAGGAGTTTGTCAAGGAGTGTCAAAGCTGAAGAGTTAATACATTAGCAGTTCTCCACCTTAAGAAAGTACTGGATATACCAGAAATGTATGTACTAGCAGCATGCAACAGATACTTTTAGTCTGTTTGACTGTCAGATCAGACTGTCTTGCAGCCCAGAAAGCCAATCGTGTCCTGGACAGCACAAAAAGTAGTGTGGCCAGCAGGTCAATGGAGGTGATTCTTACCTCCTACTCTGCTCTTATGAGAGCCCACCTGCAGCACTGTGTTCACCTCTGGGGTCTCCAGTACAAGACAGACATAAAGCTGTTAGAGCAGGTCCACAGGGGAGCCACAAAAATGTTGAGGCCTGGAACAGCTCTACTATGAAGAAAGACTTGAGAGGGTTCAGCCTGGAGAAGGCTCTGGGGATGTTAGTGCAGCCTCTCAATACTTAAAGGAGGTTTACAGGAAAGACAGAGAGAGACTTTTTACTAAGGCCTGTAGTAACAGGACAAGGAGCAACCATTTTAAACTAAAAGAGGGTAAGCTTAGAGTGGACATAAGGAAGAAATTTTCTTTTACTATGAGAGTGATGAGACAGTGGAACAGCTTGCTCATAGAAGTTGTGGATGTCCCATCTTTGAAAGCTGGACAACCTGATCTAGTGAAGGATGATGGATGAGATGATCTTACAGGTCCCTTACAACCCAAACCATTGTATCATTCTTTAATTGCTATTAACAAGCATGTTGAGACCTCCAACTTCCACTGCACTGCAAAGAATCAGAAAAGCTAATACCTAAATACCTAAAAGGTTGCATTGTCTTCTGTTTTTTTCATGTTATCCTGATTACACTGTAAGATTTAAAGGTTTTAGTCTTGCTTCCTCTGACTATTTCAAAATTCCTACCAATACTTCCTTAAGGAATTTACTGTTCTGAAAAAAGTATAATTAAGAAGTATTATACTTCAAATCTGAATCAAGCACACTTTCCTGAAGTATGAAAGGCACCTTGCTGCAGTACACCAAGTGACAAGAAGTGATCTGTTCCATTGACACCAGCTCTATGTACACAGTTACAAGTGGAATTCCTAAGTACACAGTCTGGAGAACCAACAACCTTAATTTTTACAGAAGTGTCACATTGAAGCACATTTCACCAAAATGGAGATAATGACTTTCGACCTTTTCTTATTTTCCTCACACAAGATATATGGTTTCAGGGTTACTTTATCAAGCCATTTTACACTCACATTTGTTACTATCCTTTCTTTAAAGGAACATGTCAGCAGAAGTAAGCTGAAAGTAGGGCAGAGATCACCAACAGAGATGGAAGAGCAACAAGGTGACCAACACCACAGCTCATTTGCTTAATTAATATTTGCACTGCAAAAACTTATCCCATCACGCTGAGCTAAGACCACCTGCAGCACCACCACTTCTCCAATTCACTGTTCTGAATTATAGTTTATCTTACGCTTAGCCCTATGATTTCAAAAACTACTTAGAAGGTGGGAAAATACAGCCAATGGAATTGTAGCTGTATGAAGCAGGAACAGCTGCTCTGCTGTCCAACTTGTAAAGGCTAATCTATGGTTTAAAACATAGCGATAAATTCCCCAGCTCCCCACTCACTACCTTTTACCTTTAAGACACTTGCTCTTCTTCAACCAAGAAACACACCTGTATTCTTGTGTATAGCCACCACAGGGTAAACACTCTCCTCTTTATCTACATAATACCTTTAAAATCCATAACACTTTATTGGAAAGATGAAGAGCTAAGATCTCATAGGGGAGAGCAAAGAACTGGTTTAGGAGAAGGGTGAAAAGACAATGGAGTAGTTTCATTCAGCAAGTAACATAGTTGGAAAGTGACAAGCTGAAGTAACAGTCCTAGCTCAATAGGAAACATCTATATAAACATGGGCTACACACGGTAACATTAAAAAGTGAGGAGAATTTGACCTTGAAACAGAATTTTGAGTGTCTGACAATATTTCTGCTGAGGGCTATGTGGGTCATTCAAATTTCTGTAATACTTTTTGAAAACACAGACTGCTATTTGACAAAAAAAAACCATGTTTAATGTTTCAGGCATCTAAGTTTAAGTCCAAAAGGCACCTTTATAGGTTAAAAGAAGTTTATAGCCACAAGACAAATTTATATCCAAGTCGTCCCATTTGTCTGCATTCTGCCCACATTCCAAGCATTTAAACTTGATGACAACTCAGGTAAAACAGACATTGGATCTCATCATCCACCAGTGACCTGTGCATCAAAAGCCTGCACTAATTACTAAGACTGCTATCTGGCATTGCTTAATACCTGGCCCATCAATAGCTCTGACCTAAAAATATCAAACATTTCCAAAGAGATCACTCTGTTGATTCTGTAGCTGTACCAAGGAGTATAAAAGTTGGTCGGACATCTGCCACCATAATCCCTGCTCATCAGTGAGATAACATCATCTCCCCACAAAAGTCTGTTCCTTGTCAGTGCTTTAGAATTCTTATTTAATAGCCCCCTTCACCTCACACCACAGGTGAATTTCTCACACTGTTCCCCTCTCCTCTCTCACAGGGAAGTCTGATCAAGCTCTTTTCTCAGCACACTCATACCACATATGCTTTCCGCACTGTGGTTCATACCTCGCCCACGGTAGGTGGGAATCCAAGTACATGCAAGGAAGAAAATGTAAACCTCCACTTTTGAGGTAACTTTTGCCAAGAGCAGCTTCTTCCTTCTCATTACACAGCACCAATGACTTTTGATTCCTTACATCTCTGTCTTTAGGACACAAAAAAACCCCAAACACAATCTTCTGTTACATAGCTCCGAAATATACAGCGTTTCTGCCTTCATTCACAGAGTCAAAAAAACTTCTGTGAACAAAGACAATTCCATAGCTACCAAGTAAGTGCTAAACTTGAGTTAGAGTATTACACTGACCATCCTGACATCACTGGGGAGCCTGGCAATGCCCAAAGAAACAGGAGGAGCAAGTAGATCCAGTTTGACAAACTAACCTGGCTCTTTCGAAGGGATTTCTACAATTACAGCCTACAACTTCAGCAGTCAGAGGATCCAGCAATTGGTTATTAGAGACCAGCTGTGTGCACACACATGTGTAAGGGAAAACTGTAAACAAAATTATCTCCTCCAATCTTAGGGATCAGGAAAACAGGAACATGGACTTTCAAGCCACTTGAACTACTTCAGGTTTTACCATTATACTTTCAACTATGCTGCAAGAGTTTCCCATCCAGGGAAAAATATTCAGTCTTCAAACCAATGGCTGGTAAACAGGGAAGCTTAAGTTCTTCAAAGTGCAGCGACCATATTGCACATACACTATACCTGACCACAGACACAGGCACCAGAACTGGCACAAATTATTCTGGAAGAGAACAGCTAATAACAAAACTACTCTTTTGGGTTTCAGTCACTTGAAATTGACCTGATATCAAGTTAACTAAAGCATTAGAAGGATTTTAACAGCATGATGCCTAGCAAGTTACAAAATAACGCCCACAGAGATATTAAAAGATAAAGCTATTAAGTGTTGTATGGTTTCTGGGCAGGTCTGTTCATATCCTAATAAGAAAGATTCTACAATTTTCTTAGATCTACGCTCAGCAAGCATTTGGAAGTTTTTTAATTAAGCAACACACATTCTCCAAGATGCATTTAAGCATGCATTCCTTCAAAATCAACTAGTTCTAAACTCTTTAATTTTTTCATTTTTCAAAGAAGTGATACTGGTTAAGCAGCTGCCTGCATGAGGCATTAGTGATTCATGAAGACTACAAAAGCTGGAGTAAAATCCAAGAAATGGTGAGATGAAAGATTCAAGGCTTCTGTTAGTTATAGTTTCTCCACTGAGAACCTTATTACTACAAATTATGTTTCACAAACCATATATGTACAGTAAAACCTGCAGAGATACTGCCTGCCTCACTACCCTAAAAATAACTTTGCTTAGGAAAGTCATCAGGACATCATACATTATGCTAGATAGGCACTTCCAGTACATACCCCAGTTCTTCCCACTCAGACTGAACTGAAGCCAAAAGCCAGACTTAATGAGAACTCATCTGCTTGAAACTGAAGATATGCTCATTAACAAGACCTGAAAAATGAAAATTCTAGCTCTTGCCACACTAACGCCTTTTTGCATGCTGAAGTTCTTTTGAATCTGACTGCACCAGCTTAGGGCTTCACTAAAAAATGGCATCCCCTCAGTGTAACTCTCAAAATACAAGAAAAATAGAACTATTGAACAGAACAAGAACAGATAAAAAAAAAAAAAAAAAGGCAAGCCTTTCTTAGCCTAATAAACAGATGGAGTCATATCCCCTGAAACAGAAATTAAAAGGTAACTAATTTTGAGCAAGAGCTGTCCCATAGAAGAAGAACCATCAGAAATTACTGCCAGTATACCTCTGAGGAAAAATCATTCTTGCTAGTTATCACTGAAAGCATGAAAACTTAGAAACTATTTTGCAGACAGAGTCAAGGAATAAGAATAGAGTATTTCAGTTGGAAGGGACCTACAGTGATCACCTAAGTCCAACTGCCTGACCACTTCAGGACAAACCAAAACTTAAAAGCATGTTATTCAGGGCCTTGTCCAAATGCCTCTTATAAACACTGACAGGCCTGGGGCATCTACCACCCCCCTGTAGGAAGCCCGTTGCAGTATTTGACCACCCTCTTGGTGAAGAAATGCTTCCTAATGTCCAGTCTAAACCTCTCCTGACACAGCTTTGAACCATTCCCACATGCCCTATCACTAGATACCAGGGAGAAGAGCTCAGCACCTCTCCCTCTCCTCAGAAAGCTGTAGAGAGCAATGAGGTCACCCTTCAGCCTCCTTTAGACAAGCCCAAAGTCCTTAGCCACCCCTCACAGGACGTTCCTTCCAGCCCTTTCACCAGCTTTGTCCTCCTCTGGACGCACTCAAGGACCTTCACATCCCTCTTAAATTGTGGGGCCTGGAACCTCATACAGTACTCCAGGTGAGGCCACACCAACACTGAACACAGCAAGAGAATTGCTTCTTTTGACCATCTGGTTTTACTATGTTTGATGCACCCCAGGATGCGGTTTGCCCAGGACAAACTGCTGACTCATATTGAGCCTGCTGTCAACCAGCACCCCCAGATCTCTTTCTGCAGGGCTGCCCTCCAGCCACTCCCCTTCCAATTTATACTTGTGCCAGGCAACATTTGTTATATTTGCCAGGCAAAGGTATAAATTGGGAGAGGAGAGGCTGTTCTTGAATGAGTACTGAAGAAGTGGAAAGGAAAGCATGAAACAAGGAACACATCCAAAAAACCAGTTTGTCATTAACTGTTTCAGCAGTCTTTGCTCTGACATTTCAAATTAAATGACAATCAATAAAATCCAAAGCTGTTAAAATATAAAATGTCCAATCTCTAGAAGAGAATTACAATACAACAAACAAATGGGCAGGAGGGGAACACAAGTGAGAGACATGCTGTGAAGAAATAATCACCACTCATAACCTACTTTGTCAGTCATGGAGAGGCCGAACCAGAGAACTCTGGTTTTAGCTTGTCCGACAGGAGCAAAAGGATGGCAGAGGATTGACATGAGCATATCTGCCACTCACATTTTTTATACTAATTCTACCTTCTCCACCAGTTTTGCTATCTTGATTTGTGAAATGACATAAAATACTAATGTCAAATCAATTTAACTAGCCCTTCAATTAAGTCAGAAGCCAAGCTTAACTTAATTTTCCCTTCAAAACTAAATCACAGCGATGTACAAAATAATGGTATACCACTAATCCTGCTCTATCGTGTATTTAACAGATACAGAGCATTTCACACTGTGTTACCAGAGACAGGTGTTTTGCATTCAATTCACTAGAAATCATTGAATTAGGAATTAGGAATCACATTGTCTCGGTGACATTACTTTCAAGATCATATATGATCACCTTTTAAGTAATCAACTGCTCCATCCCATCACACCAACACTTACTGCATTGCAAAGTTTGAGATGAACAGTATAACTTGAAGATGAGGTGTACGCTGAATGCCAGTACCAACCTATATTTGGTCAAATATATATTTTAGTAAGACCACTGATCAGCTAATCAGCCACACAATACATGTACTTAATGGTTAAGAACTATTAATATTTAATTACCTTATTTAATAGGGGCACATTTTTACTCATGCTTCATATAACAGATTTTTTAAAAAGAGGTTTAAATATGTTGTCTTAAAGAAAGAACACACAACAAAACATTACTAAATTATTTTACCATTTCAAGTGCTTAGCTTCTGTAACAGCTACAGTATAAGAACCATAATCCCATAAGAGAAAGCTGTATGAACAAAGAAAAACTGTTGTCCTTTCAAGCTATTATATACACAACATTTATTTTCTTTAAATTTCAGGCACAGTTATGTTTCACCAGCTTAACTCATGACTGAACATAACCCAGATCAATCAATGCATGAAGCACATGAGATAGCACCTGGTGGTGAATATCAAAAGGGCGCTGTTTCAATAAATGTTGTGGCAAGTCTAATTCTACTAACTCCCAGACACAAAAAATCAAAGCACATGTATCACAGCAACTTTACCTGCTCATGACCTCAAGTGCACCGTTTTTGGAATACAACCGAATCTGCTGCAGCATGTTCAGGGCTGGAAGTCAAAGACATGGTCTGAACCGAAATAGAAAGCCATGAATGGGGGTTGGCAGCAGGGGAATCCCCTTCTTGCTCCTATTTATAACTGAAGGCAAGTAAGGTCATTGCCAATTTAACACACGGTTCTCAAAGGAACTTCTGCAGGGGAGGGGAAAAGAAATGAAAGGTGCAAGTATTTCAAACACAACATTCTAAGGAAGTGATTGAAAAGCTTCATAATCCAGTGAGACATGCTTCGCTTTGACCATTTCTATAACATGAATGAGTCAAAGTCAACATTCAGTGTTCTGTGTATAACTTTTATTTCAATGTCAAATACAATGAACTTGGAAGTATCTGGCACTGAAATGAGGAGTAAATAAGGAAAACTAATACTAGCTTTCCTACAGCTTTTAAACTTAGGGAATAATAGATTTTTGCATTGGTTGGGCATATTTGAAAATCTGGTTTGGCTGCAAGTCTGCTTTGTAAAGCAGATTTCGATTTTTGGAAACAATTACTTTCAAAGGGGAATCTCCAGCTTCTAGTTGAACCTAGGAACAGTGTGTAAGATGCAATACATCATCTTTTGCTTCCCCACAACAAAAATATTAAAGCACACAGTTGATCAAGACCTCTGTCCTGCTGTCAGGCAGAATCTGTCCTGTCACACTAATTTAAATTTAAAATTATGAACATAAGAATGCCTTTAATTTTGAAGGCTAAGGAGACGAACCAATTTGTCAGGCACACTGGAAGTCAACTATGTCTTCTGTCAATACACTGCCCAAATATTTTTCTGCCCCATCTACATCAAGAAGCTAGATATTGTACTACAAGACCATTTATGCTACTAATTTCTGGAAAAAGTGAATGTGGGCAGCAGTGTAGCTAATCACATCAGGAAGCTGATTTGTGCACACAAGAGACTGTAAATCAGTTTCGTGCACTGTTGGAAGGGACATGAATTCTTCACAACCACAATAATCACTGGAGAGGTCTGCATTCTCTTTGATCACCTAAAGCAGGAAATAGGCTTTGGAATCGTATTTACCAGAGTGCTTAATACAGAACACTGATCAGAATTCTGTTCTTCCAAGTTGGCACAAAAAGTTTCAAGCCTTCTGATAAGCAGCTATCACAGACTGGTACCAACAGCAAACCAATATAATTTTGCTTGAAATGAATTAATAAGGCTTCCAGAGAAAAAACATGCATGAAATTATACAAAGTGTTGATGAGATCTGCTTTAAAACACAGCTTAAAAACAAGAATCAAGATTAAGGGACTATGAAGATTTATACTGGTTGAATCAACATCCTCTTGTGTAGATTTAACATGCTCAAAGTCTTTCAAAAACTGTATTTAAACAAAGAGGACAAGTCACAGCCATTCACACAACCTAAGCATCTTCAGTTTCACTGTACTTCCTGCATGCACTACCACACAGTGCGTTACCTCCACACCAAGGTTAGATTCCTCACTAGTTCACAAACAAGTACTGCATGCCTAAATCCCACCCCTTAATGTGATGATTTGACAGCAACATTTCTGCAAGATTCAATACACATGAATAATATCCATGAATAAGATCTCTGTTATTACAGAAAATATAGCAAACTGAGAAGGAAAGGGTATTAACAACAATTGTTTGGTATGGATGGTGCACCTCTGTGATACTTGAACAACCTGGTAATCAGCATTTCTTACAAAGATTTGGAATTAAGTATTTGTTGCCAAACACATCCCACACATAAAAAACAGAGACTGTCTTTGGTGTTAGCACCAGACAACTGGAATACATGTTCCCTATTATGAGTGACTACAGAAGAACCAAGTAAGAGCAAGTGTCTGTCCTGTGACCTGTCAACCCTTCAAAGAAAGAACTGCTTCTTACAGAGGCTAGGTGGTCCATCCTCAGTAACCCGACAGGAAATTATTTTTATGGCATTCATCTGAAGTATTGGAACTCAAACCTAGATAAAGAGACACATTTTTTCCAAAGTCTCAGGTTTAATATAATAGGACTGGCTCTTTCCAAAACAGAAACATACAATAGTAATATTAGCAATGTATAGAACAATGAGAGCTTGCTATGCAGGCAGATGCTCATCTTCCAAGGAATGACCCTTTTATTGTCACAGGCTGCACTCCAATATGCAGCTACCAAGTACTTCAGTGGTGCTTAGCACAGAAGCAGTTTTTGGGGAAAAAATGCCCAGAAATCTGGGGGAAGCACAAATTTACGAACTAAAATGTAACATCCAAAATCCAAGAAGATTATTTTCAAGTTTTGGGATAAATAGTTACAGAGGGTAACTGAGAACAGATCCACTTTTACCTTCAGTATAAACAGCATTTATAGCACACCAAAAATGGGCTGCTCACAGTCCAAGTACAAGTCAAGGTTAGCAAGATCTTACCATTTCCTCTATTTTTCTGTTAGAAACAAGCAAGAAACTTAAAAGCATCCACTTAGCAATTCATCTTTATTTTAACCAAATTTGCAGCATATAAAATCCTAAACAAGGCACAAGTAGAGAGCAAGCCAGAAGCAAAAAATCTCCTTACAAGCCAAAGTGTCAGCTCAGGAAGCTGGAACAAAGTTACATGTTGCTGCAAGATGGGGTCAGTTGCATCACTTTGAGTGCAAAAAGAGAAATATATCCCCAGGAAAAATGGATCAAACACTTTTAACCTTTCCTGAATTGCTGACTATCTCAAGACAAAATTTCATTAGGTATGTAACCTAGCTCAAAAACTTTGGGTTTGATTTTTAATATTCACTGTAAGAGATGGCAATTCACTCATCAAGGACAAAAGGTGCACCTTCATTATAAAAAATAACTGAATTTGTCACAGTACAGCATTGTCAAAAAAGTACTGAAACAAGTGTTTTCAGAAGAGTTTTTTTAGACTATTATGCCAGTACCTAGGATATCCAAGCTCATAATAGAAGGACATGCTTCACATGTTCTTACCCTAAAAGAGTGTTAAATACAATAGCCATGTTTACCTATACAGTTTATTTTTATCCTGCTAATTAAGAATTTTAGAAAAAAAATGTTGCTACATTTTAATCATAATTTGGGGTAATTCCTGTTCAGTGATACTATAAACACCGCCACTGGATTCTGACTAGTAGCTCTACAGGAAACAAAACCCCTACAAAAGTAAGGTTAGGCATGACATTTCTTGACTACATTTAAAATAGCATCTATCAATCAGTCAGACCTCCAGTGGGCCACCTCTGGAGACTGCCAATTTTTTTAAAAAATTTTTTTCTTAATTAATGCAACAATTTGAATATGTTATGTTTCCTGAAAAACTGCGTATTTTTTTGCAAATTAAGAAAAAAGGCTTTTAACAGTATTAACACTGATGTGCAAAATCTAGCATCTGAGTTTCTCAAGTATCATCAGAATACAGCAATTCAGACTTATTTCCATCATGCCCAGTGAGTATATGAAAGATTACTAGAGAATGGGATGTGAAAGAAGGGATAGAGGGATGCAAGGGTAATAAAGCTTCAAACTGAAGCCGTAGGTCAAATTCCTGCAAAGTCAGTATTCCAAATTAAATTTTCAAACTGAAACCTGACATTTGGGCTCAACAACTCAATTTGCTATGACACACATAGTTACTTTCCCCTTGCCCATCAAGGTCTCTGCCTTCACCTTTGACAGAGTAATTGCAAGCCTGTAATGCTTCTAGAAGGGTAAAATCCTGATCATTCGGCCAATCCTATACATGCAACACAAGGAAAAAATTGTTCCCCCTAGGCTCTCAACTTAAATTGTGCTGCTTGTGGCTGAAGTTGAGGACTTCTATTGTAGCATGCATAACCACATCAATCCTGCCCATATGGCTACCCAGCTCTGATCTCCAAAAGTGCCAGAGTCCACAGACTAGCTACATGCTGTGTGAAGAGAATGAAGTATCAGATGACAGTAGAACTTGGCCTTAAGCTATCAAACCCACTTTTCTCTAAGAGAGAATGCAGAAACCAAAAATGGATGCCAGTAAATCATTGATACAGGGTACGATACATCATCATTTTATGTAAGAAAATGCTGCAAAAACAGTTCCAGATTTGAATTCATGTCTAGACACTTCGGCAGCTTAAGCACAAAGGCTAGTCCTTGTCTCGGAGTTCCAATCCATGTTAAAGCACTCAAAATCAATACCACGTATTCCTGAGCCTTTCTATTTATCCTTAAGAAGTCAAACAAATAATCTTAAGAGTTCCATTGTTCAAAATACATTAATATATAGTTCTTTCTGACCATCAACACTAATTAGGTGGATTTATTTTTATGTGTGGGTTGAAGTATCATAAGTAGTCAACTGTTAAGGCCACAGGCTGTATTGGTGCCTATTTAGACAAATTCAACACATCATGTACATGCTTATTTTACACACACATTCCCTCAGAGACATAACTCTCATGTACACAGATTTCCATAGTGCTTCAAAGGCTTTGGACTCATGCCTATGTGTATAATTGAAAACTTGTGTTCAGTCAGTTAGAAGATACCAAGTATATGCAACAGAAAGCACAACTTCACCATCTCATTAATAACTTACATTGTCTTCAAATGTAGTAACTGTCATACAACAAGGTTATTCTTTTGACACTTTACAAAGGCAGCACAAATTACTATTTATAAAATGCTTGGAGTAATTTATAAAGTGTAATTCATCTCTATAAACCTCCTCAAAAATCAACAAAAACCCCTTCTTTATTTGAACACCACCACAGTCCCTCTCTCTTATAATGACAAAACTCTGGTTTATGTTTTATATTGTATGTATAGTTTTCTACCTTGCCTGAAGAAGCACTTTACTAAGCTGTAAGCCTAAACTCATAGGGCCTAGATGTAACCTAGGACCCTACAAAGTCAAACATTTTCTTTCATTTTCAGGATCCCATGGTCACCACAAAGACCTAAACAACTATCTCTGCTTTGCATTTCCAGCTTATATGACTGTTAACAACACATTAAAAACCACCAAGTGCAGTCAAAACAGTTGCACTGGTATCTCAGTGGAACAAGAACTTGAAACAGCAGCTCAGAAGATGCAACCACCCAGTTGCACTTCATATAGATCTAGAAGTGTGCAAACCACTTCTTGTTTACACTTTGTCTTATGTAGGACTAAACAAAAGGTTCTGTGTGTTTGGAATCATTAAAGAGCAGAAACTAAAGCAGAACAAAGCGTGCATG
Source organism: Athene noctua (assembly GCF_965140245.1). Lineage (NCBI taxonomy): Eukaryota > Metazoa > Chordata > Aves > Strigiformes > Strigidae > Athene > Athene noctua. The sequence continues at coordinate 19,100,591 of NC_134049.1, read as the reverse complement.
GGAAAAGGAGAGAACATGTAGGAAAACAAGATTTTCTCCAATTCAAGGATTTCAAAGCTGAGTTACTAGGAAGCTCCTTTTCTCCACTACCTGGTAAGCATTCTTTTGCCTATATATTATTTTCTCTCAAATACTGAAGAAACACTGCTTCTTTGTTCAGCTGCAGGAGACAACTGTTGCAAGACTTGCCCCCAAACAAGCCAAGAACAGACATTTAGAAACCACTAGCTACTAGTATAAACAAACTGAAATCAAGGTTTATTACGCTCATAAGTTGCAGCACCCTGCAGACTTTTCCAGAGAATCTCAGAACAGTTTAACACATCAGCTTATTTCTTCCAGTTCAAAAATCAGACTCTTCTGAAAGAAATACTGGTTTCAAGTGCTTTAATTGTTTATTCATTGCACTAGGAAGACAGTGCAATGTATAACTAATTTGCAGCATAACATCTAAGTGAGAGAACCTTAAGCACAGTCTTCAACCCCCTTGAGTGAAGACAGCAGCCACTGTCCATTGTGTATTGGACAGATAATTTAAAGCTGTACATAATAAAAAAGTCTTCTTTGACAAACAGCTATTATTACCAAAACCCTCCTAAAGGTATCCTCTTTACACAAAGGATCTTGATACGTAGCTTTAGAGCACCATACTGATTCATGTATTCCCCTGCAAAAGATGGGAAACTTTCCCTTCTGTGTGCCAAAAAAAAATTTCAAAGTAGGTAATCCAAATATGTAGCAAGGTGGGCTGTAACCTCTGCATATCTAGACACATAAGCTGGAGTCTGGAGCCATCCATGTCCCCTGAAACCAGACCTAACTCTGAGGTCAGTGTTTGTTGATGGTGTCTTTGATGCCTATTTTTCTTCTTGAAAAAGCAAACAAGCCTTCAATGGAAACAAAGGGATGCTGGAAATGCATATTTTCAGTCTCCAAAGTTCTGTTCTAAATCCACTCTTTAGCTGTTAGTCAGGACCTTTGTCTTCCACACAACACTAAAGCTTCTTTGCTGAACACAGATTCCTTGTTACAACCCCCTGAATTTCTGGACTGTAGGACTTGCACCGAGATACCGTGTACCACTTGAGTTTCATGTCACTGTTCTGAATACATTCATTACCTAACCAGAGTATGCCTAACAGTAACCCAGACTCACCTGTTTACATTCTTCACCAAGCCTTCATTTTAATTTTTTTCTGCAAATACTTCAGTTTGGCCCCATTTTGCATCAGCTGCATTCTGGAGAACAAGCTGGTTTCATGCAAGCATTCCATAACTCTAAACAGGAAGAAACACTAAACACAAGCAAAGGCTAGCCTCTCTCCTACTTGCTGCAGCTCCTCTATCATATGCGCAGCTGTTTCACTAGCTAGTGGTCACGGATACGCTCACACTGATGAAAATATTGGATTGTCAACCAACACCATCAAAAGACTGCATTCCACTAACTACTATCAAGACAGTCATACTCCACAGGCAAGCTTGATTATACAAATACTAGGTTTTCATTAGCTAACTACTTAAAGAAGCCTTTTCCTATTGCTTAGTTGATTATCCCCTAAACATTGTCAGAAGAAAGATTTTCTAATTCTAAGCTACCTGGAGATATCTTAAGTATGATTGCTTAAATTTCAAATTGCAAATTCCCAACAAGCACAAGTATTTCAAACATCTGTAGACTGACCAGGAAAAAGAAAACAACTGACTTGTATTAAACACTAGAGGCCCAAAAGGAAGATAAATTTCACTTGCACAGGTCTATAGCATACTGATTCACTTGTCACATGTAATGGGAAAATTAGGTCCCATAGAATAAATGTAAAGAAAAATGTCCCAAATGAAACTAAATTGGAGACTCTTCTTGCAGAACAACTTAACTCAAAAAGAAAAAAAAAAAAAAATCTATTAAACATATACATATAAGTGTTGGTACCGAATACCCACAACTGTTCTAGAAAGTCTGCTTCTATGAAGAGACAGCTGCTTTCCATATCTGATAATGCTAGTACAAAGACTATTTCACACGTAGTAATGCAATTTTGGTTTAAATATTGAAAGGTACAGCTTAAGCAAGAAATTTGAAACGAGTACATAGTCCAGAAAAGAACTCAATTAGTCAATACCACACTATGGCAAATCTTCAGTCTTTACAAAGCTGTAATTACAGTTTTTAAAAAGATGCTTTCCTCATGTTTTTTCTTTTATTTTCTGTCTTCATTCTACATTTTTTACTTTGGTTTTAAGAAGTGCCTTGTAAACAACTTTCAAAAAGCAACTCCCTGCTTTATCTTCCCTTTTTACCCAAAGGACTTATCTGCAATCCCACCTTGCTTTCACATCTTCCTCAGGGGCTAAAGTTGTACTTCATTCCTCACAATTCACATGACAGCTGAGCTGTACATGAAGAGATACACTTAATGGGTGGTACCAAGACAGTACTGGTGCCTGATAGCAGATGTTTAGCAGGTACCTGAAATTTATCTTTAAGGGAAGACACTGTAGCCTCAGGCACAATGAGAACTACCTTGTGTCGGCTGCCGAGTAAGAATTGCTGTCCCTTCTTAGAAGTCCCAGATGGAAAAAAAAACAAAACAAAAACAAGCAACCAAAGAAAACTTCCATCATTTAGGAATGCTGATTTCTAAAAGTTTAACTGTTGTGACCTAAGGCCGCAATTCACAAAGGCATGCTCATAAAAATTTGCATGCTGTCATAACACACGTGGGTCACATTACTAAATACCATGGTTTTAAACTACAAGAATGTGAGGCAAGTGAAGACAAGGAATTCTAACCAGGGAAATCCACAAATGGTTTAGGGCTCTCTACAGTTGCAGTCTCGCTCAAATCACCTCTGACCCCAAAGACTCTGAAGTGTTATGTCAGATACACAGATGCCACAACAGATTTTGATTTTGCTTCAAAATCCATGTGCAGCAACTGATCTCCTATGGATTTACATCTGCTATCACTAACGATGAACCTCACCCTAAGTGTACACTGTGGCTTGAGATAGTAGCTAATGATAGTATGAAGCCATCACAATTAGAAATATATTTTAAAACTAAGCACCCAGAACATGAGGACAAATCTCTACAATTTCTTCAGCACTGGTTTCAAGCAATGAGATACTCAATACAGAACTTTGCTGGAAAAAAAAAAAAAAAAAATCAGCACTGAACTTCACAATAAACCTTTAGAAGTCTCTCTAAGGTTTATTTCCCAATAGCAACAGAGACATACCATTGGGGAAGCACTTGGTCTTCCTGACGCAGTAAAAAATGGCTGAAGTAATAAATGGAAGACAACATGGCATTACTTTGTCAGCAAACACTGCTTGAGATGCATAGAAAACAGCTAAAAAATTGAAGAAAAAAGCGCATTAGAATAAATTGTGCAGTGTGGGAGGTTTGCTATACTGTTGGCTGAAAGTACAGATGTTTCTAACACGTCTCAGTTTACAGTATATGCTAGATTGTTTCAATGATGAAATACACTGGGAACTACTTTTTTGTGAGTCACTACAGGAAAGATGTGCTGGAAAAGATTCAACACATTCTCAACAGTAAATTATTCCTCTAATAGAAACAATGTTTTATGGAAAAACTCTGCAAGTGTAATCACTCATGGGGTGGCTGCTTTGACTGGAATACAAAAAATAATATTAATTCCGGTGTAAAGGTAACAGAACCGCATGTGAATTTCTTTCACTGCATCATTCATAGGCAAGCTATTGCAGCAAAGTTGGAACCAGAAGCATACAAAGTGCTACAGGATGTCACTGAAATGGTTAATTTTATAAAAACAAGACCTTTAAAATCTTTACGACAACCTTGTAATGAGATGGGGAGTGACTATGAAAGTCATATTCCCACACTGAGGTTGCTGGTTATCTTGTGGCAAAGTGCTTAGAAGAGTTGTCAAACTTTAAAATGCATTGTGCATTTTTTTTCCACAAAGACAACTGTTCAAAATTTGCTGACCTTTTCTGTGATGACAAGCGGCTGTCAGTAGTATGCTCCCTAGCAGATATCTTCAAAAAAATAAGCACTTACAGTGTCCCTTCAAGGTGAAGTTGACATTTTAACAGTGAGCAAGAAAGTAACTGCTTTTCAAAAGATACTCACTCTACAGATTGTTTTGAAAATGGATGTTTGGAAATGTTTCCACTGTTAGGTGATTTTGTTGCTGAAAATGATGTGTTAACTATAAAAACCTCTCAAATTTGTACATTTAAAAGACTTGGAAACAGAATTTCCTAACCTGTTTAAAAATATTCCAAAAGAAGGGTTTCAGGGGGTTTTGAATGCAATTGTTAAAAACAGAAGAATGCAACACCTTCCCATTAGTTTACAAGAACAACTGATTGACATGAGGGAAGACAGAAATTTAAGAGATTAATTTCAAGAAAAACTCTTGCGTAATTAGTGTATGGGAGTGGAAAATGAGTATCGTTATTTAGTAAGCACAACCAACAATGCACTTCTTGCCTTTAGATCTATGTATCTTCGTGTCTTTTTCAGCTATGACAGCCATTAAAAACATGTATTGAAATAAACTGAACTTAGAACCAGACCTTCGAATAGCTGTATCAAAGTAAGTGTTAAACCAAGATTTTTTTTTTTAAATAGCGAAGCATACTCAATCACATGGGTGTCACAAAAAGATGTTTTTAAATGAGAGAAAAAAGTGAGGGTTTTTTAAGAAATAAACCAAAAGTTTTAAATAGTGTTTCTCATCCTTATTTTTTATCTTTTGTATATGTTTTATAATGTACATATTAGTACAGTAGTGTATGTGCATAATTTATAACTAAATATACATATTTTGGGTGTGCATGCTCACAAATCTTTTACTAATATGAGATCAAAAAAATCTTTGGAAACCACTACCTTAAATGATCTGGTAGGCTGGTAAAACTATTTCAAAGAAATTAAGGCCATTGCTGATTGTAATAAGATCCACATGGAACACGGTGTTTTGGTTTTAACTTTTACTTTTCAGCCTAAAGCAACAGGGCTTTTTGCCCTTATACATGTATGGCATTTTTAAAGCTTCAGATTTCAATGTATCTTTGAAAAGGAGTAATAGCAGCATTAGGTAGGAACACATTTTTCCTGCACAGATATTCACAATCATTACTGAGTCCCCTTCAGAGGCTGGCCTTACAGTTGTTTCAGTAGCGATCTGTTTGGTTCTTCAGGGCACATCTACCCTTCTAACTGGTTGCAGCCTCTGTTTATCTGTGTTAAATCATCTCTAAGAACTGCTGCAGAAGTAGCTCACCTTAGCCACACACTTGTACCACAATCGAGGTTATTTTTCTGCCTCCTCTCTTTGCCACTAAAGCCCTGCCATTCTGTTGGAGTGTTCTTACAAAGTCAGCCACAGTTCTGACGTGAAATCTTTCTTACATTAATATCTTTTCTGCCCAGGCCCTCCCAATATTTTAATGCTTTGTCTTGTGGGATTTCTTTCAGAAAAACAAGAAAATTGTGAAATTTAAATCCCATGGTTTCTTATTTCATATATCTTGGTTTTTTAGGCAGAATGCATTAAAATTTGGCTAGCACCTTGGTCATCATGTCAACTAACAGAAAGAAGGCTACTGAAAGTCTTTGCTTTCAAGAAGTATGCAAGTAAAGAACTATATTTTAAGATTACCAACAAGACTTCCCTAAATCTTCTCATGAAGCAATTTCACTCTTGAAATACTTGCATTAGAGCTCAGGCAACCACCAGCTGTTGGGATGGAGAGCCCTGTCCTGCAAACCAGGCAACAGCAAAAAAGTTGTCAGGAGAGCAGAAGTGACACTTCCTTCTTCCCACTGAAAAAATACAAGAAATTTGCATACTTGGGCTTTCTAACTGTACTGTGCCCTAGGTGATCACATACTGAGCGTAACTGTTCTTTTCCTCAAGATCATCAAGTTTCAAATGACTATTTTCCATGGTACTAGAAGGCTTTGTGTTCATGTTGGATGGTTTGCTGTGACCTCTACAATGGGGTTTTTCAAGACTAGACCATTTTCTTTCAAGAACAGCCACACAGCAGTGGCTAAGCATCTCCCTGTAAGAGGTAAGTATCTGCATGTTCTGGAATGAGGTGGCCATTTTGAACAAAACAACAGGCAGTATACAACAGGAGAGGAGAAAGACTGAAATGCCATAGGTCCTCCAACTACCCACAGATATGGATGCAGGTAGCACCACTAACAGACTATGTTCCTGGTCCTGGGAAAATTTTGTTTTGTTCAGCCCAGCCTTTGCTTTCTTGGCTCTCTAAAGACAGAGGACAAAACCTCACTCAGCCATACAGCACCTGTGAACCCATTTGAACTGACCCCTTACATATCCTATGTCTGAAGGCCTTTGCATGTAGAGGACAGGGCCCATTAGATACACTGTAAGCCCGCTTCTCTCATTCTGGGTTTGTTCTGTACTTAATCCATAGTCTGGATTGTCCCATTTCACCAGGCAAAATTTAGTTAACTACCCTTTCTTCACAGACTTCAGTATTCTGTACATTCAGTTTTGCCTCTCTCCTCAGCTGCTTTTAAGTCTGGTTAGTATCACAGTGCAACTGAACAGGCAACCCAGCTACAATCAGGCTTATCAGGACCTTACTCAGAACTGCAAACACAGCCACTGATTTGTTTTTTTAATTACAAAACAGTTGATACGTACTACAAGATCTCAGGTTCTTGCTTGGGATCTGTACATCCTCAGCTTTTGCACGTAACACTTCTGAGAAGTACTTTAAACATCACAACAGAGTGATCTCGTTTCCCACAGTCTTTGCGTTTTTTTAACTGAAGTTGGACATTTATCTCTTCCTCCCTGTAACAAGGCCTTTAGTGATACCCTGACCCAGAAGATGCGCCACTGGTTCCTTCTATTTGACCTTGCATGTGGGCTGCGCAGTAGTGGCTCTCACTTGATCCTTCTCCCAGATAGTTCAGTTACCTCCTCACCAACAGGAGATGTTTCCTTATACTGCAACAAAAATTAATCTAAGAAAATCTGTTAGTCAAAAATGGGAAAATTACAAGGAAGAATTACAAAACTTGCAGGCTATACGGAACTACAGCATTCAAGTTCAGTTTCCTGATCTCATTTATTCATACATTCATTTGTATCCCTGTTGCTGAATTTTGACTGTGTCCTGGTAAATCAACATTATTACTGTCTAAACATTATGTACTTCAGTCCTACACCACCACCATATTCCTGCCACAGCCTCTCCCATTAAATTACCATAAATCTCTTCTTCAACAGGGATTATCAATCCTGTCAGACATTCACAACCTGCTTTTGCTGCTTCCATTCCCTCTGCCAAATGCCACCTTGATGTTTCCTGCTACGTAGCATTTGGCACATTTAAACTGAACAAAGGAAAGATGTACTTGCCATAAATCCCTTTAGGGCTAATTAATGTTTCCACTTGTACAAATTCAAGCCTAATTTTTACTATCAGTAAGTTTCTGAAACTGTTTTATGCTCACTTATTTCTATCATCTACAGCCAAACTTTAAATATCGTATTCCAGAAAAATCACAGCTTTCCCACTAGTACATACCACCACTGTAAATAAAACACAGTATAAGCTAGACTTGAGGTAGCTGAAACAAGGGGTTATTTACCGTATCACAGATATCAATTCCCAAGAAAGGTAAGAGAGATCATTATAAGAAAATAAACAAGAATATGTAACAAGAAAAGCATTACACCCCTCTGAAAGCTTTTCTAAACTGAACACAACCCTATTGTTTAAGATGTTCTCACACCACTATACCAAACACTTCAGCAAAACAATACACACTTTGATACACTATAGCAACAAATCACTCTACCACAGCTGACAAATGTAGATGGTTATTCAACTTGAAAAACTAAAACAACCCATGTAGCCCATTGATTCTTTATCACCTCAACTGTTAATTGCTGTGATGCAGAAGACTGAGAGTCTCCTGCTTATTCCTGGGTTACACATCACTTTTTCATGTAAGTAAGAAATCTCAACCTTTCAAGAGCTGACAGATAGAAAGACACAAGGTTCATTTACAATTCACTTCAGTTCACACTTTCTTCCTACTGCCCAAACACAGAAAGATGAGCTACCTACTGAGAATTCAAGGAAGGCAGTTTCAAGTGCCAGCCTGACCCATCTTGGCAGAAATTCAACTGGTTGCTGTCAAGTAAAGGGACTACAAGTAAGAAGTCAACACTGTAAACATATTTTAAGACCAGACTTATTGTTGTATGGTCACCCTCATCTTGTGAAGTCAGTCAGTGTGTTTCCTAGTTTTATGAAGATGTTTGGGTAAAAAAGTGGTGGAGCTTTGAGAATTGAGGGGGTGGATCTCTGGGGATAGAATTCCAGCTTGCAACTGGAAGTGGAAAATATCAAAATGTTATCACAATTGCTTCAAGTACACAGGCTAATTCAAACTCCATTCCAAGATAAGCATGTGTGCACATAACACACCCAGGGAAATGGTTCTCTGACACTACTATGAAACAGGTTTTCACAGCAGCATTAGCACGGACAGAAACTTAGAAAATTCAGTGGTCACAGTTACAAGTCTGGCATCAAAACTAACCACAGGTTCCTCTCCACATTCTCATCTCCAAGCACATCAGTCTCACTCAAAAGGCATGTCTTTACTGCACCCAGAGATAGAAGGCCACAATTCTCTGACACTGATCAGACCCAGGATTTTCAAAAGTCTAGATTATTCTGCTTAACATAGCCTCTAGAACCAGAAGTAGACAGGCTACTATGAAAACAACCCTCTGCTTTAACATTTGCATCTCCTCTGACCACAAAAGTTCTTCAGTTCAATTTAATTTATACTCTTATAACCATGTGTGGTCAAAAGCAGAAACCCAGAAGCAAAAACCTGTATTCTCCTCCAGGTACCAACAGTCAGGGCTACCTGAAACTACAATTTCCAGCTATATACCAGCAACATTTGTCCCAACTGACACACTAAAATCCAAAAGTAAACAAATGAAACCTAATATGCAAAATACTGCCTATTAAGACAGCCTCCCCCTATTTGCAACAACACCCAACCATTTTGTTTGCTGTTCTCAATTTGCCTCAGCATTCTATTGTCTGCAGAAACATGTATAAGCGGACTTGCCAAATTTTTAAAGATTCAAGAGCAATGAAAAAAAAATAACTTTTGAAAGCTGGATACAGTGGTCTGTAAACACATTCACACTTCTTTTCTAATTATGGCCTGATGCAAAGGCAGCATCTGGATAAGAACTTCTTTGCAAGAAACTGCATATTTCAAAAAAAAATCAGGATGCCTACACATTTGGCAGTTTATTGAAATCTCTGAGGTTCAGACAGGACTACAAGCTGAGAGTTACTTCAAATGGTGGTTTTGGGACTTTAATGCTAAAATTAAGGATTGGAACGATGCTTCAGCAAATGGTATAGTTCACATGTCATGAACATACAACGCTGATATCCCAACAGCTATCTGACAAATGTCACAAAAAGAAATGGAGATGGATGTCTGCACTGCTACTGTCTAGCTGTGGTGACTAAGTACTGGCATTTTGGAAGCTGCCTAGACCTTACATTTGCAGAGATTTAACAGGTATTACATAGGTAAGCATATGAAAATGCCACTATCCAAATACTAATGCTTCAGAACATCCTTGCTGTGTGGAGTCAAATCTTTGTAGAAACAATACCAAATAAGAGAAAGTTTTCACAGCAAGAATTTTAAGTCATTATGAATATTACACAGTTCAAGCTATGCCACAGCCTGATGTTTCAAGCTCCCGCCCCCCTCTCCAAAATAAAAAATACTTGAATCAACTGTAGTGCTGTACTAGTCAGTTACAAATATAACTATAGATGCATTTCCTAATATAAGTAGAATTCAGTGATTAGAATAGCTGGCAAACGATGAAAGAAGTCTAAGTAAAACTGTACAACAAAACTAGCTCACAGTAAAATTACTTAATCCTTTGCAGATCAAATGCAAGTTCATCTTTCTCAACACTGTCTACTCCTAACCAACCTATCCATCATACATACACCAAAAAACCTCTCGCCCTCTCAGGCACTACTACAGTGCGATGGCAACATTTCAAATCAACTTAAATTAGGCTGTATTACATTCCATTACATGATATCATGCAACAGATGTTACTCTAAGAACACACAGGACAATTATTCAGGGTAAACGTCTATAATTTGAATGGTAAAATGAATGGGTATCCTATATGAAATTGCTATAATCTTTATCAAGTTTTATACTGAGATTAAACATTTAAAATATTGCCCACATTTGTCACAACCCAAAGGCTTAGATTGGCAACCAGAAACAAAAAGTATTCTTGTTTTACTTAAACTCAACAATTTTGCCATCAACAGATAAGCTAGATGAAAATTCCACTTAACCCTTTAGTTCTGCAGGGACCAGCGAGTTAAATGAGGCATTGTAAAACTCACACAAAATGCACTTCCCAGAGGCAAGAGATTCCCCCCCCCCAGCTGTGTGGTAACCTCCGATCTCAAGGTACCGCCTCAAAAATTCCATGTATTGAGAATTCAAGCAGAAGAGGTAGTTCAGCCAATTTAATTCATAGTAAACTGAGTTAACAACTGTACTGTTGGAAGAAGGGTGACCATTATCTTAAACAGATATGAAAGTCTTTCCTATACCACAATTTGCAAGGTTTTATAACTAACACTGGCAGCTTGCACTTGTACTTGCAACACACTGCCATTCACATATGAGTAAGTGATGTTTTACATAAGCAAGAGAAATCTCAGAAACGTGTTGCTTGCTTGCTTTTTAATCGTATGGACATTTTTCCACAGCTACCGGGCTCTCTTGATGATGCAGAACTCCTGATGTCTTTAAATAACATACTTTCAAATTCAGAACTGGTTTGAAACTTAATATGGCTCAAACTTGGCTCTAAAATACAGGTCTGCAAAATAAACTTTTAAAAGACTTGGAGGAAAGGGGGCAATTGTTTAATCTGACACAGTTATTTCAATCAATGAACATTCCCATGATCTTTCTAACGAGATACCGCAGCAGCATTTTAACACACAAAAAGTAGAGCCTAAAGAAATCGAAGTGGCTGGTCAGCAGAACAAAAGCGCTACAGAAGGTGAGCACAAAGACAGCAGAGGCCCCAGCTCCCAGACAGGTGTTCCCACGCAGTGCCCGGGCAGTGGCACTGTGTCGGCGCCCTCTAGTCGCCCTAAGAGAAGACTGTGCCCTGCACCCCACAGCCATCTCCTAGGGTGGCATGGAAGAAAGAGAGGTGCCAGGACACGCAGGGGAACCCCAGCCCACAGCGTGGACAGGCCCTCCGCAAACACCCACTACCGGCTCGCACCAACGGTGGTTTTGCGCTTTGCTCGGTGGAGGGCACGAAGCCCTGCTGCACCGGGACAGGTAACCCAGAACCGCTGGCACGCTCCCAGGCTGGCCCCGGCAATGGGGAGGCGGCAGAGCAGCGCGGCTCACCCGCCCCTCCATCCATCCATCCATCCATCCATCCATCCATCCATCCCCGTTTGCGCTGCGCAGGGGCGAACGCGTCCTTCCCTCCCCTCGGGGTGGCCCTACGGGACCGGCCCGCGACCCGCTTCCAACCCTAGCAGTCCCACGGGTCTGGTGGGAGAAGGCGGACATATGCACAGATAGATGGATACAAATATACGCGTACACACACGCGGCACGATCGTCCTTGGGAGGTCGTCGCTTCGCAACGCGTTGCGAAAAGGTTTTTTTCTAAATCGCGGTCGCCAGTAGCGCCCAGCAGCGAACAGTTCCGTCCCTCGGGCAAACCCACCCCCCGACCCGGCCACGCCAAGTTCCCCTGGACTGCCTGCGAGGGGCCGGGAGGAGCCGGCCGGCCCATCACCTCCCTCCCATACCAACCCTATACGGCACGGGGTGGGGGGGGAATCCCAAGGGACCGCGGTTTCCCTCCCACCCCGGCTCGGCCCCTGTCGAAGGGAAGGTGAGCGGGACCGCTCTCCACCTCCCGGGGCCACGGCACCGGGCCGGGCTATTGCTGCCCCCCCCAGAACCGGCAACTTGTTGGGCGGGCAGCGCTCCGCACGGGCGAGGTTGTGCCGGACGGAGCGCAGCTGCCGCCTGCCTGGCTGGCGGGGGGCAACGCAGCGCCTACATGCGAACGCAGCAGCAGCCGAGTCGCCGCAGGCAGGGAGCAGCTCTGCGCTCCCGCCGCTCAGCCCTGCGCCGAGTCTTCCCCCTCTCGGCGGCGGCTCAGCACGGACCAGACAGTCCATGCAACGTGCAACGGCAGGGCAGGACAAGGGGGTCCTCGCGGGGCTCCTACCGGGAAAGACGTTACTGTAGCATTGCAAAGCGCCCAAGCCCCGCCGCTCGCTCGCTTCCTTCCTTCCTTCCCCCCCGCTCGCCTGCTGCCCGCTCCCGCCTGCTCCGCCGCCGCCGCCGCTGCGGACTCCAGCGCAGACCCCCGCCGGGGAGGGCAGGAAGCGCGTCATCAGTCCGGGACCGCTCCGCCGCCCTCCGCCCGGCACGGCCCGGCCCGCTCCGCCGCCGCCCGGCCCACGGCGCGGGAAGCCCGGGACGGCCGCCCAGCCCGAGCGACCCTCGGGTCCCGCCCGCCCAGCCCCTCCGCTGCGCCCGGAGACCGGCGGGAGGGGAGACCGGCCTCAGCCGGCCCGCCAGGCCCAGGGCTTAGCCCCCCCCCTTACCTGGGCGAGACGGGGAGGCCCCTCCGCCGGCCGCGGCCCTTGCCGAGGCGATGAGGCAGCGTCGCTCCCGCTGCACTCGTCCGGGAGCGCAGTCGCTGGGGGGGACGACGGCCCCTCAGGGCGGAGGAGGCGGCCGGAGGAGGCCGGGGGAGCCCGGCATTTTTCGCCGCGAGGAGGAGGAGGACGAAGCTGCGGGGCACAGCGAGCCCCGGGGGCCGCTGTGGAGCGCGAGGCGCCGGGCCCCTGAGGCAGCGCGCGCGGCCTCGCTCGTGCGGGCGGTGCGGGGCGCTGGGCGGGTGCGCGGTGCTCTAGGCCGGGGCTCGCCCCGGCGGCTCCCGGCAGCCTGCCGGCGCCTGGGGCAGAGCCCCGCACCCCCCGCACCCCCCGCGGGCTGCCCCTGGGCCGGCCCGTGCCCCACCCAGGCACCTGGGGCGCCGGGATTCCGCCCAGGGCCTGGCACCCAGACACGCACCTCCTGCTCGGCGACCTCGGGCGGAACTCCGTGGGCAGACACGGCTTCAGGATAACACAGAGACGTGGATACAGTCAGAATGCTTTGAAAGCGATCCAAACTGCCCTTGCGTTTTGTTGTATTAAGTATTTACACGAGTAACAGCAGCAAGAAATCACCTGCTGTCACAGCGAAGAAAACTCGGGACTTGCCTTATGCATCTTTTATCATTTTAACTGCTCTGCCACCGTTAGAGCTGTGTAGATGGCTTCCATACCAATATATTGATATGAACAGGAGAAAAGAAATAGTGATGGAAATTTAGTCCCTTATGTGAATCAGTTCCATATATACTGAGGCCTCTATCAGTAAAACTGCAACGGTTAAAAATCATGCAATCAAAATAATGGAATCTGATTTAGCTGAAGTACAGCCATTAGTAAATATTTTTACTTGTAACTAGATTAAAGGGCTGCATCGCCCTACAGCTGGTTTCGCCTTCAACAGTAATTTTGCTCCAACAAATTAACCTTGAGACACTGCACTCACATACAATTGCACTGTGACAGTCCAATATAGTTACACTTGTACCAACACACTTATTGGTGGGCATGTTTAAAACAGTCTGAGGTTACAAAAACTAACTGGGGTTATCTTACACACTCACGCTACAGAATTAGAAGCAGCATAATGTTAACATCAGTAATAATCACTCTGAGCTGTGTCAGCTTCAGTAAGGAACAAGCATCTACCCTCGTAACTAAAATAGAGACTACACAGGGTGTGCTTTATAACTTACAAATACTTTACAATATACCTGTTTTACAAATGAGTTATTGTTATCATATTTGTTACTAATGAGATACTATCGTGTCTGTTACTAGAAGAAGTGACACCTTCAGTATTTCTTGTGTTTTAGGGGTACTTTTCCAGATGTAAGTTACCTGTGAACAGCCATAACATTTTGCATAAAGAGCAGCTTTTTTATCCTGGTCTTTTACTCACCATAAGGATAAGCTTCCAACAATGTGGCTTTCCCTATTCAGCATACAATTTAAACTCCCCTCTTACAAAATACATAATCTCTTTGTATTTAATCTCTTTGTGCAGTATTATCCCATTTTCTGGCTGCAATACTGATTCAAAAGAAAATTCCTCTGCTCCATTGCTATACTTGATTGCACCAGCTTTTTCTGCCTGACGAACTTCATTTTTAAACTTTTTCCTAGCCTATGTGTTCTCTCTCGCAATAACATGCAAAGCCACAATTCCAGTCTCTTGTTCTTGTAATTTCTGTGTTCTGTTTCCTCTCAGTTCACAGGAAGACCATTTAAATCCCTCTGCTGCATTGCCCTCCGAACAGATCCTTGGAAATCTCTTTATCATAATGCCTGCAAAAATACCCCCCAATCCCAAAGAACAAAATTTTACTGCAATATGGAGTGCAGTGGCGAGACCAGGCTCCCCTGTATCACTTCTGTGTCTTGCTACTCCCAATACCTCTGTGTGTCTGGACACATTTACTATCTCCCTTTGCACCCAGCTAGTGACTTGCTCTGAGGCACAAACCACCCTACCAAATACAAGGGGGTGTGAGCACACTCCTGAGTTCTACAGTAACAATCCATTATAATACTATTACAATAAAAAATGAGGTATCCTGTCAATCTGTCATTTGAGGATCCAGTTTTTGTTATTTCAGTGATAAGAAATATCCACAGTTTTGCTGCAGTAAGTGGATATAGGGAACAGAAGTACAACTTCCTGGTTCCTTTATATTATTTCAATTTATCAAAATTTGCAAATAGGTGTGTTTCCCTTGAAAAATAATGGTCACAGTATAGATGAACCTGAAAGCACTTACGTTAATGTCCTTGCATAATCCAAAATTTCTTTACCGTTCCTTTTCTATTCAGCCTGCCACCAGTTTCCTGGAGTATTGTTAAACTGATTTTACCAGTCATAGCTGCAGAGTTTGAAATACTAGTACCTGCATGTCATAATAATCTGCTGAGATTAAATCAGACTCCAGTTGCAGTTACCAGCAGTGACAGGTAATGTTTATGATTTGTTGTGATTGGTGGAAAAATAATGAATTTTTTAGAAGAATATAACATTTCTAGGCTTTACTTGTGTTCAGAGAACATTTTAAAATTAAGATATGCTATCAGGCATCTGACCACTTCTGAGATTATGCTTTCCTTCCATCCCAGCTTTATCTTTCCATCTCCTAATTACTAAACCCCAGAGCTGTAAGGGTAAGTGTGTTTTGTTAGAGCAAGAGCTACAACAAACTTACATGCTTCAACAAAGTGAAATGGGATTGGCGTGTGAACATGAAAGACATTCTCCAGTGGTTTACCAGGTGGGACAGTAAGGTTGAAGACATTTTTTTTTTTACCGCTCAGGGGGCAGATGTGAAGCAATCCCCCAAAACAGAGGCATGAAACATCTATACAAACTATCGATAAATGCTGTCTTACTTGTTCATAGCCCTCTGTTAATCCTTGTATTGAAATTTCTGTTAAAGTAGCCTGTGGATGACAGAAATACTGGCATAGTTTTGGGTGAACTAGAACTTAGTCAAGTGTGTGTGTGCAGGGGCCTCCAATGAAGTGCGTTATAAACAGTTTTCCTATCTGTCATTTCAAATACATTTTAAATCACTGTCTTGGAATAGCTCTATTAAAATGCAGCATAAATCATCCCCAAGCATGTAAACTAGATTCTCTGTGTGTGACCAGACTACTTTAATGAAAGCTTTGAAAGATAAACTTAAGACATGTAGTTATAAAAATGGCATTTATAATGAGTCAAACTTATCCTTGATCAGTAATGTTAGGCAAAAGTCAACTCTGTCATTATTGCTTTAGCATTAGCAGGCAGTAATTATAATGGTTCTGAGTGCATTCACTCAGTTGCCCTGACCAACCTCACCTGGGGCCTCCACCCACACCCTCTGCCCCATGGACCCAGGAGCTCCATATAAGCTCAGCCCTGGGCCTTGAGTCCATGTGGAAGCTTGGTTATAGAACTATCTGTTGGTTTAGGTTGTGAGCTGCACATTGTAGTTCCTAGTCTGACTTTGAACCTGACCTATGGACCTGACTATGGACCTGCTGTGGAGATCAATAGATGGTGTCTGACCCTGGTTATCTTCACTAGGCATCATCCTCACCTGTAGACTGACTTCCTGATTGTATCTTGGATCTGCTTTATTGATGTGAACTTTTCTAATGATGTGGGTTTGGAGTTAAGCCTGTCTGCTATGATAATACCTGTCTTGTTACTCTTGCTTTAGTACTGTAGGATGGCTTCTGCTTTGCTGGCTGTGTTATTGTGTGTAACTTCCAACCTCCCACCCTCTAGGCAGCAGCTAGTCCTTGCTGCTCCCTAGCAGAAAGAGACTAAGGTACAAACTAGCTCCTCAAGCTATTATAGTACTTATGTATTCCTTATTGTTCTAATAATCTTGCTACTGTTTGTGTTATCATTGTTGAAGGACATCTAATTTTGCTAGGCATTAAGCAAACATGGAATAAAAGCTCACTCCTTGTTTTGAAGAGCTTACTACCTATCTACACTGTAAGGAACAGCGGATTGAATGAGATGGATGGGGAGTGCTAATAAGATGTTAGTGGCCAGCATCACACACTTCTGTTTCCATACATCAGTATCCTAAACTGTTGTCTGTTACCTTAAAGTGCTGTATGTAGTAAAGGCAAGTTTGGAAGACATATGAAGGAGATCAGAGAAAGAATGAGTTTAGCAAGTTAAAACTTTTAGTAAGGAACACTCAAGACCAAGACTGCAGAAAACAAAAGAGATGTTTTGGTACATAATCTTAAAGAGAACAGCAGTTTCAAGAGCTCAAAGAGAATGAAGGATAGGATTATAATTCAGAACTGATTCCCACAGAAAATGTCAGTCCTGGCAAAGCTAATAGGACACAGATTTGGCAATGTGGGAGGTCAGGAGACTAAGAACAAGAGTAGCATCTCTTAGTTGTATCCCACATAGTATGTAGAGCAGAAGGGTTATAAACTGATCCTCTTGTCAATCAGTCTGGCTGCCCTCGAGCATGATATTTCTATTGTCAGGAAAAATCCTGACTCCCAAACAGTAGTGTTTTCTGTAATGCTGCCCCTTGGAAGGCAATCCAAGTTGCCTTTTGATTACAAGCCCCCTGTGGCTTCTGACAAACATATTTTAACATTAATGTTTGAAGCGGAACTACATTCTGGTCTGATGAACACTTCCAGGTTTTTAAAACTGTTGTGGGAAGAATTGCAAAGTAAACATGAGGACTGTTGTCATGAACCCACATGCATCTAGCTAAGCGATAATTCTCAATATGAACAGTAAGTAATACAGAGTCTTTGGGTTCCAGATACTCCTGAGTGTAAATATTCACACCATTCTTGCTGGTTTTTAAAAGCACCTACTAAATCAGCATTTATTTTTAAAAGTTTGATGCTTTATTTAGTTTTTTTTCTTATCTATATCCAAAGATAACATAAAGTTTTCTGCACAAAGTACACATGGAAATATTGTATTACAGTTTTGAAAATAGTATTTAGTCTTCTAAACTGCTTGGTTATTATACAGAGCGATCCAAATCAGATCTGACTTGAATGGAGTTATGTTAAACTTTCTGCTTTGTCTGAAATTCATATCATGCAGCAATAATGGTGTTTTTTCAATTCCTGCGTTTTAAGGATGCTGATAAAGCACTGGAGCAATGCCAGGTATTTTAGGAAATACACTGCTGTTTCCCTGGTTCCCCAGATGTTACAATATATTAAGTTTCTTGCTGGAATAAATAGTAAATTTTACTATCTAACTATTCAGTGTTACAGAAAAAATCTTCACCTTTAAAATGAGAGATATTGTTAGCACCTTGTCTTCAAACAAATCGTTTAGATAACATGCACTATAATGTATGTAACTGTTTCTCTTTTACAATCTCCTTCAATGACTGGCAACAGCTGTGCCTCATTTTTATCATGTGGTTTTATTGTTCAGAATTACTGATTATTTGTTATGATTTATAACAGCAAAAGTCTTTGATGCTTTAAAACAATGAAACAGACTTGGACATATTTAAATGAATCCAACAGATGCATTGTCTGAGTCTGTGCAGTACCAAAGGAGAGAGCTATAGTTGACACAGGATTATTTCCTGCTGGAGGTTTGCCAAAGAAAAATTGGCGGCAGTCGCACTATTCTTTATTGCGAGTCTCCTTTAATGTGTGCGTTTAATAAAGCACTAACATCTGGGGCCACAGGGTAAACTTCAAGTGTACAAACAGTGTAACTCTTCAAAATCAATATTTATTTGCAAACTTTTCACTCAAGTAAAAACATCCCAGAGTATCAGTTTTGGGGCCACGTGCTACTTTAGCACTACTTTGTGTTTGTGGAGCTGAAGTATTAGATAAGCCTTGTTCCTTCCTGTGCCTCCCATTCAATTGCTGTGTTCTCTTTATGGCCACGCAGGGATTTCCATGGCATGGCCCCAGGCTTCTGCAGGCAGCCAGCACTGCTGCAATTATTGATCTCTACTGAAGAGCCAAGGAATGAAATCACAGGAAAACGGAGCTGTGTCTTGGGATGCTTACCTCTAAGGTAAGACACGTGGTAGTGCAGAGCACAGGAAGACATCAGTCATCTTGGCTGACAGGAAGCATTCATTCCTCGGTCCATTTCTCTCTTCCCCGTTTCTGTTTATTTCCCTCATCCTGGTACCTCACCTGATGCATAGCAGTTTGAGTGGGTGCTGTGAGCACAGGCAGGTGGGCTTGTATGTTTTGCAAAGGCTTATGATTCTGGCTCTTTCCACAGCAAGAAGGAAGCCCTGCTGAGTGCTTACTGCTGCTGTACCAGGTTGCTGGCCTTTTAAAATAGTTCTTCACATACCCTGTGAGAATCTGGTATTTCTTCCTAGATCTTTGGATTCCTGATATGTCTCTTGTTTTTTTAGTGTGTGAACCAAATCCTGTGGCCACCTCAAATAGAAGTGATAAAGTTCCCTTTCTCTTTCTTTTTGTTAAGCAGTATACCTACATACAAACATAGGTTATTGTGTGGTAGAAATATGCTAGTGTATTTACTCAACACTCTCTTACTGTATTGCTGACAAATACATCATGTTTGAGAAAAAAGCGGGGTGGAAGGTAAGGGAAGTTAGTCCTCATTGCTGGTGCCAATGCTTTGAATAGGTTGAGGAGCTCTGAAAAAGGTCCCAGTATGTGGATGGAGATTTCTTCCATAAACAAAGTGGCTGCATAGAACTACATCATCAGGGACAAAAGGAGTTACTATAAAGAGGGCAGTAGCTTCTTTGTAGTCTGTCTTCTACAATAATGTCTTAAGTCAGTTTATCCAACTCTATCCAAATGAGTGAAGAATGCAATATTATAAAAACCTGATGAAGTAAATCAGCTTGTACAAGGACTGTGTGGGAAGAAAAGAGCCACTCCTGACACTGAGTGGGGGAGTATAATTATATATAACTCGTAACTTTTGCATAATGCATCTTAAGGGTAAATGTGCAAGTGGAGTCCTTGCTTGCTCAGCAGTGATAGACAACCTCTACCTGTGGGCATGTTCTTTGTGCGTATCGAGATGGCCTGTATTTAACTTTTAGGTGATGTCTAGATCTTGTGATGTTCTCTTTTTACAGTGGCACTTTATAGATATTTGTGCTAGTGCAGTTATTTCTGCTTCCTCCTCTAATCAGAGCACATCTTGTTGTTTGTGCATACCCAACCAGGTTTATAAGGCTAACATTCTCAACCAAGTAATTAATCATTTATGATTTTCAAATTCATACATAATCAGCTTTTCACCCATGGGAATAGCAAATTAGATCTTCTCTCAGTAAAATGAAAAATTCACACTCTTCATATGAAATTACTGACAGCACATAATTACTATAAAAATACAAATTACATGGAATAATTTAAGAAAAAATAGATCAGTGCATCCTTTATTTTGTTTCCTATGTATCCTTATCGTAGGCCGTTTCAAAAGTAAGCTACCTTTTCTGTGACTTCATCGATAAATCTCTTGACTGTTGTGGTCTCTTGTTGATGTATTAAGTCAATAATGATTTAGCAGCCTTTTTTTCAATGATAACAGCAGTTATTAATGAGAACTGTACTACTTTTGGCATGCCTGAGGTCTGAAGGGAACATAAATCTAACAGCGCTCTGTTAATTTTATGCTCAGCTGTGAGACACCTTTGTATTTTCTGTTTTTTGGGGACATTTCAGCATTCAGGATTAGCTTCACTTACGTTCAGTTGCCTCACCTCCTACTGGGTGGTGGGAAACCAACGATGGCTGGCGTTGCTTCTTCTCCCATCCTCTCTGTTTCAAGCTACACTGCCAGCCCTGTGCTGCACATCAAACCCCCTCTCTGGCCATCAGTCCCTGAAAGAGGCCATTTCCATCCCTTTTCTGCTGCCTGTGTAATGCAAATGAAGTCGGGTGCCCTGGGGCGGCTAATGTACGGGGATGTAACTACACGCATTAGAACAGGGCTAAACATTTTCTAATCTTTTCTTTTCCGTTTTAAAGATCTCATAACAGAAGAGTCTATTAAATCTACTAATTGTAATCAGGACTTGTGGATTTGGCAGTTTTCCCTTACTCCCTAACCAGCTTTACTATTTCTGCCAAGCCACCCCTTCCTCTCCAGAGCTGACCCAGCACTTTGCAAGTCTGGACCTGAGACAGCCTGTCCCAGCTCTGGAAAACAGACCCATGGATTTCTTTCCACAGATGTAATGAATTCTGCAAAATGGTTTGTTCTTTGATTGTATTCATCACCTCAAGGGCAAAATTCACTCTTTCAGTACAGACTTGCATTCCTTCCAGAATTGTATTACATGCTCTCCTCCTCATCTTGCAGGAAGGGGGAATGAGAGCACAGCAAAAGCATCAGCTCCGATGCTTTCCTTGCTGGAATATATTGCATATGAATGTGAACTATTATGCGTTTCATGGTCAGTTGCTAATAAGAAAAGGTATCACGCAGCAGGGGAGCAGGTCTCTTACATCACTGCAGCCTTGTGCTCAGAGAGTAAGTGTGTTGTGGGATTTTTGAAGTAGTATAGTAAACCTTTCTTAATCGTGGAGCATGAGTTTAGACTTTACTGGGGCATGTATCCTAATGGGAACCTGGCACATACTTAGGCCCTTACATACCATTCTACACCCTGCATTGTGCCTATCTGGCTTTATAGTTTTTATTTTTTTAAGTGCCCTTGCAAAATTTTGATCACTCGAAGCACAAAACACGAACATTCGCTTTTGAATGGAGTAGGTGCCTGCACAAACGTGTATACATGAACATACCTACCTAATTTATTTACCAGAGACAAGAAATTAGTAATGACCTTGGCAGAGGTGTTTTTTTTAACGTAATGCTATAGATTTCATTAAGAGTTAAAATCCAGACAAGGTGGAAACTGGCACATACTATATATAAAGATGCACATAATTTTGTCTTTCAACCTTGCAAGCAAGATTATTGATATATAAATAATTTCTAGTGAGATGAAGGTATATACATAGGTTGAAAGCACAGGCAGATTTGAGGTTGGGATTTTTCTTTATTCTTGAACGAGGCTAATCTCTTGGAGCTTGGCAGGGCTAGATCTAAGCACAGGCAAAGGAGGCAGCAATCGGGATGGCAGAATGGGCCCTGACAGAACCCTGAAAACCAGACTGGCAGCTGCTGCTGCCACAAGGGGGGATGAGAACGTATGAAACAGCAGCTACTTTGGGAAAATGGGGCATGTGAGCCTTTTCTGAATCCTGGTCACTTTGGCAGAAAAAGCCAGCTCTGGATGTAACCTAGGCACTTCATCCTCAGGGCAGCACAATTTAGTTTGCTTATGCTGATAAGAAGCCTTGAGCCAGCTCTGGTGGTTAGCATGCATCCACTGTGCCTTCCAAATAAAATTATCCACTACATAAATCAAACAGATACCATTTAAAAAACAACAACCACCTTTAGATAAAACTGGTTTATGAAAGGTGGCAGACATTCATAGATATGTACAGACAAAATACTTAGACCTACATGAAATGAAATATGAAAAATAACAGAACAATTGAGGAAAATCTCACTGTTCCAGCAGAGCAGCAAGCTGTGGGCTCTTATGAGGTCTGAAGACAGAAGGAGAAGTGGCAAGATGGAGAAATGTGAGAGTTGTTCCAGATGTCAAAGTTGCAGAGAAGGCTCTTGTGTTATTGTGAGGCTTTGTGAAAGGACTTAGAAGCAGCCAATTCTGAATTGGTGGAGGAAGAGGGGGATAAAGACAGTCTATGAATAATCATCTCATTAATAAGTGTTGCTTTTACTTTTCCACAATTCTATCCAGAATGAACTGTAATAATGTCTCCAATTGTTGCTGAGTCCAGTGAATAAGTTTCTCCAGTGGCACACATCCAAACGTTTCTGTCTTCTGGGCTTTATGAGATGGAATACACTTCCCTTGCCTAGAAGCGTGATCTCTTCTGTGGCCACTAAACTGGCCAGAGATCTGTATTTCTGTGTAGGAGTCCAGACTGCAGATTATTCCAGATATCTAAATAAATACAGCAGAGGTTTATCTGCACAATTTTAGGTGCAGCTACCTCTATGTGAAATGAATATTCATGGATTTGGCAGGAATGTGCTATGCTAGGGGCAAAAATGAGTCTTCGTTATTGCATGTTGAGGAATGACACTCAAGTGCTGCAGTGTACAGCACTCAGTATCTGGGGATAAATCATCCATGCAATTAGATGTGTAGTCAATTGATCTACATGTTACAATGCTCAAAAAAAATTCCACTTTGTTAAATACATTTCTCACAGAGTTTCAGTAACTGTTGGCACTGCTAGATCTCTTTCCTGTTTGTCATGAGTTCTTTGGCTCTTTCTACCACTTGACAAAGCCTATTGATTCTTTTTCTATGCCCAGGTTCAGCAGCTAGCATCAGGATTGAATGACAGCCATAGCATCATAGCTGAGAGCTGTGAATGTGGCAATAATGAAAAGGTAAAGTCAGTTAGGTCTCTTGTGGCATCCTTTTTCTTGGAGGAAAAAATGGTTCAGTGGGCAGGGACCAGTTTTCTAAAGGTACCTGCCACCTAAAAAGGCCAATAGACCCTTGCTGCCATTTTGAAAATCAGCACAAATCCTGCTAATCTGCGCCCTTATCTGTGAAAAATCTATCCTTTACTGATGGATCTTGCACCTGTTGAAGTTGATGGCACAAGTCCTGTTGAAGTCCATGGGGCAGGATTAGGCCTTACCACAGCTTGCTTATGAGCACTAGCATCATCGCTTTCCTGACAAGGAGGAAAAGTACACAGTGAAGTGAGGAGGCAGATCCTCCTCCTTTGCCGCTAAGCAGACACTTAAAGGTGTTGCTGAGTTAAGACCATAAGGTCAGATAGTATCTGACCCTTGGCCTGCCAGACATCAACTCTTTCTCTATGCAGGTGTTCAGGGAATCTTAAAAATGGCTGGCATGATGCTGAAGCAATAGCTACATCACAGTATTAATTGTTCTGTGTTATCAGGTATTTTTTAGAGAGCTGGCAATGGCAACCCATGTGATACAATGCGCTGGGCTATTCCATTCACTGCTGCTGAGGCTGTTTATAGAGCCAGGCAGTTGCAGAAAGCGGTACTTGATGGTACCATTAAATGTAACCATTCTGCCTTAGGGATGATTTCAGCATTCCTTCAATAACATGTAATGGTGCCAAACTAGAGATATTGTGCAAATTACAAACACAGCTTGCCCAGATATGTTTTGTATCCCTTAAGTATTTAATTCAATTTTATCCTAATATGATTTACCCTAGCAGTTCTACTTGCATTTTACTTAGTGTTACTTTATACTTATAAAATTGAAATGGTTAAATATTTCTTAACCACCTAGGGAGGAAGAAGTTTGTCTCCTGCAGCAACAGAACAGGCTCTGTAGCATGCTTTCCACTGTCAGTGCCAGCCTTTGCCCTCAGAGGCTGGCATGCAAGTTTTGCAGATACCTCAATCTTTGCCTAAGAAACATGTCTTTAGTTTCTTGTGTGTTGTACATGTTTGAGTGTAGGAAGCAAGTAGAAAGGAAAAAAACATATTTTCCTTAAGTCTCTTGTTGAAGGTAATTAGTCACTAAAAATGTGAGAGATTTCTCTGCTTGTTACCTGCCTGAACTGAACTTTATCATCATATACTGCAGCCCAAGAATAACAGATGTGGGGAAAGTGTTTGTAACTGTACTTCATTTACAGGTTTAGGAACCTGGACTCCATTTTGTAAATATTTTGATACTGTAGTTACCTTCCACAGTCTTGTGAACATAATGCAGTCCTGTGCACTTCTGTTGCACAAACTGATTTGACACAGGGGAGGGGGGGGGGAAGATTGTGCAGTCTCTACATTGTTGCGGTTGCTACAATGTGGAGTCATCTGTGCCATAGGGGTAACCACAGATCTTTGAGCCCTAACCTTTGCCTAGGAGATAGTAAAAGGGATATCACTGACACGCTATGAATTGGACATGGTTGAGCAGCATCTGTCACGTATGTTTGCAATGGTTATATATCCTTTTTGTGAGGTGGATATTGGCCTCGGAGGATTTGCCGAAAACAGAAAATAGAAGTTGGTATTTGCTCTATCAGTTTATCTGAGTAACTCATGAGTAAGCTGATATGGCCACGTCTACTTCTAGAATCCAGTCTCTTCAAGTAATTGAGCACGTCAGCTGTAAGCAGGAGCAGCCTTTTTGTGTTAAGATTTACAACATGAAATCATCTTACACTTTATATTTGCCCCTGTTTTCTCCTCTTTTTATGCATTACACTTTGGTAAGGCAGATTTCTATTTGCTCAGCTGAAAGTTCTCCAAAGCAGAGACTGCAATCTGTTGTGAGCTAGTAAGAGCAACCAGGGTTTTGCATGATCATAGTGCCCTTGTGTTGAGGCACTTCTGAGTACAGGGAAAATGATTGCAAAGTATCAGAATAATGCCACCCTCAGACAGGAGGTCTCAAATACATGTTTTAATGAGTGTCAGAAATTTAAGAATGACGTGCAGCAAGGGATCAACCCAGGATGAAGCCTGCCTCATGAAACAAGCAGGGTTCACTACTGCTTTCCTGTTTGTAATGTAGGTAGTGTGCCTTCAATACAGCCATCTTAAATGGTTTACTGCTTAATTCCCCATCCTACAGACCCATGATGTGCATCAGTCCTCCAATGTGACTCACTTTTCAGTTATATGAGAAAGTAGAAATACAATGTCAATAAGCCATGTCAGATTTCAAGCTCAACCTAGATGGAAAAAAAGAATGAATGCTTCTCCCAGTGAAATAAGGGGAAATGAAGGCTAAATGAAAATGCAGCGGTGACTTTGCTTGAATAAAATCAAAATACTTCTGAATATATGGACTAGCGTTAGTGGGGAAACTGGATCCAAGATGCCATCCTGTTGCACTGCACTAGAATTAATGGAAACTGAAATGATGAACATAAATCATTTAGTCTTGACCAATAAAATAATGTGTAATTTCACCCCAAAGTTTAATTTTAGCTCAGCAAATGATGTTCCATGTCAGTAACTGGTTTTCTCACTGAAATTTAGGGAAAAAAACCTAACCCTGTACCACTTGTCATTTCAGTGGTAAAGCAAAAGGCTTTGTCAGGGATTGCCCCTTTCAGTCTCTTCTCAAGTCACCAGAGTCCATGCATGTGAACACACGACTGATTCATGAGGTCTCAAGGGTTATGCTGCTCATACACCAAGGGGGGCAAGGCCTAGGTGCTGAGGATTCTGTGGCTTTCCATAGTTCCTGGTCAGTGGCTGGAATTGGCACTAGCTTATGTGGGACATTTTGGTGTTTTTCAGCAAGTACTGATGTTCATAGTACAATACTCAGAGATGGAGGAGGTTGGGTGAGGTGCATCTCTGTCTGGAAGTCAGGAGAAGGGGCTGGAGTGTGTTGGGTTTGTGTGTGTGGTGGGGTTTTTGGTAGCAGGGGAGGGGGGGCTACAGCAGTGGCCCCTGTGAGAAGCTTCTCAGAGCTCCCCCGGCTCCAAGCTGGACCCACCTCTGGGCCAGGCCAAGACAGTCAGTGATGGTGGCCATGCCTCTGTGATAGTGTATTTAAGGACAATCTGGGAGGGGGAGCTGGAGTTGGGAGAAGGAGTTGTGAAGGAGACACCTCTGCAAACACCGAGGTCAGTGGAAGAGAGGAGAAGGGGCAGGGGTGTGTGTGCCAGAGCAGAGCCCCCCCTCAGCCCGTGGTGAGAGGGCCGGCTGTGCCCTGCAGCCCGTGGGGGTCACCGGGGGAGCAGATGCCGACCTGCAGCCCGGGGAGGACCCCACGCCGGAGCAGGGGCTGCGCCCAGAGAAGTCTGGGACTCTGTGGGAAGCCCCCGCGGTTGTAGTTCACTGCTGGGAGGGCTGAAACACGTGGGAGGGACCCACACTGGAGCAGTTCGGGAAGAGCTGCAGCCTGTGGGAAGGACTCAGGTCGGAGACAGTTCATGGACCAGTCTGCCCTGGGAGGGACTGACCACAGCCCCCATTTCTTGCTCCCTCCTGCACCTCTAGTGGGAGGAGGTAGAGAAACTGGGAGCAAAGATGAGCCCAGGGAAGAAGGGAGGGGTGGGGGGAAGGGGTTTTTACGATGTGGTAATGCTCCTCACTGTCCTATTCTGCTTGTTAAGTGGTGGTGATAGTGGTGTTTGGATTAAATTGATGATGATGTTCTTCCCCTACAGTCTGTCTCTTGACCATAATGGATGTATCATCCCTCCCTGTTCTTACCTCAATTCTGGAGCCTTTTGCTGTATTTTCTTCTTCCCATTCCTGAGGGAGGAGTGAGTGAGCAGCTGTGTGATGCTCAGTTGCCCTCTGGGCTCAAACCATGACATGGAAATAGCTGGCTTTTTGAGTAGATGTAGCTGGGGGCATGGCATGTGGCTGAAATCCGTATGTTTTGCTGTATATTTTAGTGAGAGCTGTACTGTTAAGGGACTGAATTGAGGAAGGCATGTAGCAGCCTATGTAGATAGGCAGTGCAGACTGTCAAAGCACCTGAGCTGTAAATGCAAGCCACATAATTCAGATGCTGTTTAAAATGTTATTTAAAGAGCCTCTATGAAGTGTCTGTTCACATTACTGAGTGCCTAAATATATCTGCAACTCTGTGACTACACACTTAGTTCCTTTGTACTTTCCCTCCTTGAAAACAACCATAAGCACTTTTCACTGAGCTGGATGGCTTAAATCTTACTGAAGCAAAGCAGAAATCCCAATCAGCTTAGAGTCCCCTTGGGTCTGATCTCTGATGCCAGCCAGGTTGTCCCACTGTAGGGAAGAGGTCCAGCACTGTAGTGCAGGTACAGCCCAGCCCACCACAAGGTGCTCTCCAGTCATGTGTGACTGGAGATGTGCAACAGCACTGGGTGCTGGGAAACAGCTACGAACTGGTTACAGTTTGAAATAGCAAAGATATTAGACAAGGGGTAAAAAGGAAAGGGAGAGCATGGCATTAGATTTTCTATGCATTATGACCGTGGAGGGAGTCAGTTACAACTTTGTAGTTTTGCAAGGAAATTTATACTGCTTCAGAAAACTTGGCCACAGGGCAATAGTGCCTACCAGTCTCACAACTTGAAATCCCTTTCTGGCTCTTGGACAGGTTTTGCAGATGTTTCTTGTGTGCTGAGACACTGTTTCTGACGAGCAATTCAATGAGGGAATACTAAGTATTCTCCTACCCAATGCCAAAGTACAGCCCTTCTAACAGGGAGCTAGGCTTATCACCAGTTCTGTTATTTTAATGTGCAATGTTTGAGGGGAAAACAGTCTCAAAATAAAACCAAACAAATCCCATAAAGTAAGATGCTTTTTGTTTATACTTATTAGCTGGAACCATGTCAACAGGGAATAGCTCTCAAGTTTTTGTGGAGAGTTTAATACTGTGGTGCAGACTAGATTCTGCAACCAGAGCCCTCTTCATACAACTCAGGCAAGCCTTTACTTTTCAGTGAGTCTCCCCAAGAGGAAAGAGCCATTACTTCAGTGAACATGGCCAGCTCTGGGCTTTTGCAGTAGCATGATTCCTTTCTCCCCAGGTAACTGAGAACTCTGTTTGTCACAACATCAAGTTTTATCTGCATTTTTACAGCTGGCTTGACAAAAGATGCTAAAATTGAGACATATCAATGCTTTTGAGAAAATTATGCCCTATTATTGCTAAATTCAAGGATTGGCTTATGGGTCAGTGAACTGAAAAACATGTAAATGATGCATGGTATATCTTAGTCTCCCTCACTTTTGAATGAAGTATTCAAGATAGAGCAATGAGATTTTTCCATCTCACCTTTTTTCAGGTTTTATGCATTGGTTGCTTTATAACTTCATATCCTACCTATTGGTTTAAAAAACTTCCAGTTGTTTGGCTTACTTTGTCCATATTGTTAAAATCAGGTTAAAAAAACCCCAAACAATCCTCAGGACAAACAGATGTGGTTGTGGGCCTATATAACTCTGGGGACTCCTTATATAAACTCATTAAATGTCTACTGTTTCACTGACAAAACTTAATGTAAAACATGATGATTACCTATGATCTTAAATTTTCTTTTGAGTTTGTTACATGCCCTGATATCCTGCAGAAGAATTAAAGCATCTGACAAAAAAAAAACCCCAAAAAACCAAAAAACCTCTCCTCTCCTTCACTATGAATTTGCAAAAACTGAAACCAACAGCTGTTCCAGAGCCAAAAAGAAATAAAAGCATATAGCAGGTGGCACCATGTATGTATGTCTAATTGCAATCCAACAATCTGCTAGCTAGTTGCCAAACAGTGAGGAATTTCATCGTGATTCAGGCAAAGAAGGGAGAGCAAAGAGAATGGGAAAACGAGAGAAGTTTTGACCTAGGAAATTAGAGGAGAAATTTAGAGAGAAATGAGTCTATCTAGGAGCAGTGACTGATGATAGTCTCTTTCTTTTCTGAAATGTTCTCCTCTTGACTAGCCACTCTTTAGAGAAACTGGCTGTAGATGCCAAGAACACTGGTGAAATGATGGCATTTCCAGTACAGGGCTCGCTGTAAGTAAACCTCATGGACTTTCTGTCTGGTGACACGCAGCTCATGGTTCAGAGACTCATGCAAAGCAGTGGTATGTGTGCTTCTGGGGCTTCTTCCACATACAAGGCATCTCTACATCTCTGCTCACAACTACCCTTTGAAGGATCAGTGATGTGAACATAACTTTTCATTTGCAAAGTTCTGATGACAATTAATTTCAACTGTGTGACCAGACTGTTTCCCCACATTTTTCTCCAGCCTCTGTCCAGAAAATATAATTTATATGGGTCCTGTTGATGACCAGAATCAAAGTATTCTGCCTCTCCCCTCTAATACAAAGAAAACCTTTACTTGAAACACACTGTGTTGGGAGGATTTGGATGGGGGTAAAGAAACTTTGGTCCTTTAAGACAAGGGAAAAAGAACTGCTCTCCTTAAGGTCTGAAGTAAAAGAAACCAGAAGAAATTCAGAGCTGCAAAATGCATGGTCTTGTAGTTAAGAGCAAGAGCAAAACCCTCTGCACCAAAATGGAAGCCATTTGAGGGAAGTGCCTTAGGCTTAACAGAGAATGTATTGGGAGTTCTCTTTACCTCAGATACAAGGAATATTCCTGCTTTTATACAAAGCACTAGTGAAATGACCTATCACAGGGAAGGATAGGACTATTGTCTTCTATAAGAGGAGACTAAAAGACCATGACATTTATCTGCAGAAAGGCTGAAATAACTGTCCTCTGTAGAGCATCAGAAGGTGAACACTGTGAGAAGAAGGGAGAGAATTGTGTGAGGTTTAGGAAAACATGGGTGTAAGGACAGATGAGCCTGGTCTGGCTGTGAATAAATTTAGCCTGGAGGGATCGCTGCAGTGATTGGGATCTAGAACTGCTTTCCTTTGGGAGAAGTAGAGCTGAAATCTGACTTCCTTTCATGATGCAGCAGGGTAAGATGATTATGTGGAATCGGATAATGCAATGTTTGCAATAAAGAGGGATCGTGCTCAGAGACTGAGGTGACCTCTTCCAGCCCTGCATTCCTTGTCCAAAACTGGCATAATCTGCAGACTAGCCTTGTAAAAATAATCTGGGCTTCAAAGAGAAACTCCAATACCAACAGTAGTTGGTAACAGGAGAGGGATCTCTAGATCAATCATACACAGCCAAAGCCTTATCATGACTTGGCTGCTGCTTCTGCTTCAAACATCTGCAAGAATGGGTTTAGAAAATGGATTTGATACATTAAGACAAGCTGGATTTGGATATGGCAGAAATCTGATGGGTGCGTGACTTCTAAGAGAGGAGGAAAATGAGATTCTGGAGTAAAGTGTAATCTACAGCAGGACAAAAGATAAAAGATGAAATAAATTGGAATGAGGCAATGCTATCAACCAAATGTTTTAATAAGATTTTATGAGATGCAATGTTCCCAGTCTGCTAGATTAGCTTTTTTTTTTTTGGTCAGTAGTCTATGGTATTTCAGTTGCATAGAAATGGGAGTGAGAAGAACTATGATAAATGGATTTATATTCTGACTAGCACCAGTATAGAGAAATAAAAGGGTGGCATGGAAATTGTGCTCTATAAAAGGATTGGTGTTGAAAAAAATCTAGTAAAAATCAAAAAGACATGAAATCTGCTTTGGGAGCTCTGAAGAAGGGAATTGTTACTGTTCTTGACATTACAGATTTTAAGTGAGATGTTGATTCAAAAGAAACATAAAATAAATGAACAAGAATATACCAGCAATTCACTCATAAAAAAACATTCTTAAAACACTGTATTTTTTGTGTGGCGCTCCAGTGCCCCAGTGAAAAAGACGTTCAGGATAGACAGGAACATTAATATTAGTAACTCTAGAGTTAAAACTGCTAAGTTCGGTCAAAGCTAGCATGGCCTATATTTGGCATGTGATTCTCTTCTCACTTGTGCAGTCAAAGTCTGAAGTCAGCAGGATTACACAGAGGTAAAGCCAGCATGACGGAAGGGAGGGAGTACCAGCCCATTCCCAGCTGTTCTGTCTCCAGGGTCTGATGGTGATTTATTTTAATGCTGAGCTTTTCACTGACCCCTCTAAAGGTGTAATTTGTTTGCCTTTCCTGTGATCAAATCAATCTTCCAATCCACTGATAGCAATCCTCAGTTAATTCTTTCTTTTAATGCTATCTTACCATATAGATAAATCATAAAGGGTTGCTATGCCTGGAGGACATGAAGTGGTGCTAACTTAAAATGATTTAGTAAATGCTTTTCCAGAGTTTTGCTGGGCAGCACACTGAAGACACTTTTCAAAAATATTCAAAATCAAAGCATTCAGTATAATAACACAAGCCCAGGAGGGCTCTTTTCCCTCGTTTGACACTCTTTTCAGTGGGTGAAATGTGCTCCTGCATGGTCCAAGTAAGATCAGGTACTACTGAAACTATCCTTGAAGGGTTTGTATCACTGTAACTGTAGTAATAGCTTCCTGATACCAGTGCAAACTTTAAAAAGAAAAAAAAAATCTACAAACCTGTAATTCATTTGGCAAATTTCCTTTAGAAAACTGCCTCAAGCCCAGGGTCACTGGGGTTCTCTACGACTTCCAAGGCTCTTTGATTCAGATCTAACAGAAAGCAGAAAGATTTAAATTATGTTCTTGGAGGAGGGCAAATTGTTGACAGGGGAAGCAGAGTAGTTGCTAATGATTTTCAGCCTGCCTGAAATGGCTGATACTTGAATGGACAGTGGGGTTAAGTATTTGGGGGCTGAAGCTCCTCTGGCCTGACTGCCAGGTTCGCTGCTGTTGAATGCTATCGCTTTAGGGAAGTTGCCGATCAGTGAATTGTTGAGTATAATATTTTCATTACTTAAGATCGGTTGTAATTCCCAACTTCAGTTGATCCTATTAAAGAGCAAATAAGAGCAAACAGCACCTGGAGTGAGGGTGCTGCTGCTATGTAGCTCAATACTAGGAATATCAGAAGCTGTAGTACTGTGCTTATTAGTGCCTGTGTCATTTGCTGGCTTTCCATTTGCTGATGAGTTCTGCTTAATTAAAAGCAGCAGGAACAAGTTGATGGCTTTCTGATCCTGGCCTTACTGTCTGAGGACTGCTGATGAGACAGACACTGCTCTGGCACAGTAATGAAAAGCAATCTCTGTCCTGGAGGCCAGGGATGGGATTTTCTCTGTGAAACAACAGCTTTCAGGTGCTTTTAGCCTCTGAGACACTTGGGAGGGGCTGGCCCCTGCCCTCCCTGCATTTACAGGATTGACTATCTGCATATAAATGGATGAGGGATGGAACAAGACTGCTGCCCAGGAAGCTGCTTTTATCATTTATTCAGGTGGCAAGAAAACACAGAACCTGCTGGATCACCTGGCTGGTTTCACACTCAGCTCTGAGGATGATGCTGCTGATCATGAAGGAAGAGCAGTGCTTCCCACACCTATGGCCTGGAAATGTATTTCCTGGTATTCCTTCCTTCTTCTCAATGACTTGTTCATTCAGCTCCTTATAAGACTGGTGCTAAAGAAGCATTTTCCAGAGCTTTCATTGTATTTCTTATGTTACCTGAGACAAAGTAAGTGACAAAAGATATTTGTAAGTGCTAGAAAACGGAGGAAAGTATCTTTTACTTTACATGCATGGGTAGCAAAAAGCCCCCAAGTGTCCCAACAGCTGAAGTGTCAGGTTCTGCCATGCTCTCGAGTAACGCAAAGCCTCAAGTGAAACATATGCTGTAATGAAATTACTGCCTGTTTTCTCTTAAGTGTTTGGGATGGAGGAGGCTCCCACCACAGAAGTGCCATGTGTTTCACACTGCCTGCTCCAGGGGGAGGCGGCTGGCCCTGGGGGATGAGGGAGGGAGAGAGGCTCAGGCTAGATTCAAACTTAAAGTTCACCTAATGTAATGAAAGAAGATGAGATAACTGAACAATAGCAGGTTTCATTTTGTCCTCCCCACTTAAGCAAAGCTCCTCACAATGTAACAGTTTTTACTAAGTGCCAGAGAATCTGTTATGGTCACATGATCTGACTTCTACTTTTCCCAGTGGGAATATGTGTGTGACAGCAATAACTTCATATTGTTTTTCTTTATACAGTAATAGCTGGCCATATGTTTAAGCTCTTTGTGTTTGGGAGCACTAGTTAAAGTGTTTATTTTCTCATGCGTATGGATTCCCTGACTTGGAAGCAATTTTGTCAAAGAAAATCCTTGCCTTTCTCACACTCTGCTTGCTGCTGTGAGCCAGTGTTGTTCTCCAAGCGCTTTTAACCCAGTTTGCTAGACTTCTCTGGTTGTAAACCATTAATGGCAGATATTTAATGCTGGGGAAGGGTGATCCACAAAATCTCCCAAAACTGCTTCTTTATCCCAAGGTATAATTACAGTATCCTGTGACTTTTCTTCTGATTTTCTGTTAAATGAAATTTCAGACAATCAATTCCCTCCTGATAACAGAACTGTCACTGCCTGTTTTCATCCTCTCTCTGCTGCTCAAGACCAAAACCTCACAAAATTCTGAGCCTTTTTCCAAAGTTGCCTGAAGCCTATGGGGCTCTTTAGATTGGCTCCTAGAATCAGATTCTTCTTACTGGTATCAGGTTGTGGTTTTGTTTTTTTTTTTTTTTCCCTGCCACTGATATTCCAAAGGACTTTTGTTTTCCCAACATTTTTTGGGCATAGGGAGCTCTGAGATAAGGGAGGTAATCACAGATCATCTGTATAAAGCTTTATGGGGTCAGGGCTATAGCAGATCCTGTTTTTTTTAATGGAAAGTAAAAATGTGGAACAATTTCTTATTTCAGAATATACTTCTGCAGAAACACAACAATTTTGTGGACAGAAAACCACAGACTAGCTGCTGAATGCTGGGTCCTTCTAAAATGAAATTTTAGAAAGAACCATCCTTCTTCTGTACCCAGAAAGGCTGAGGACAGAGTCCAAGGATGAAGAGTCTAGCTTTGAGCTTTGCTTCAAATGTTGTATTTCAGTGTACCACAAGCACCATCTGTTTCTTAATCAGGTGCTGCTGACTAGTGATACACCTCTGAAATGCATTCCACTTCAAGATGTAGCTCTCATGATTACATGTCCTACCCATCAAGATACTGAGGGCAATCCCATCAGTGTGCCACCTTCACACAGAAGACATGTTCATCTCAAGTCCACTACTCAGAGGATAGTCTTTCATTATTCATAAATTTTCTTTTTAATATTTAATCTGCAAGGACTAGGTGAAGCTTCCTGGACTGGCTGGCTGTCTTAACTTGCTGCAAAGCAGGAATATTTCCAATTCAAATCTTAAGTGAGATAAAGTCTAGGTGAAAGCTGATATAAACAACTCAAGATCTACTGTGTATGATCTGGAGAGGAGGAAGTCAGCAGGAGGCTGCTGTTCTTATGTGCTCCACACGCCCCTGCACGCAATAGGATCCCTCTACCTGGCAGCTCCTGCAGCAGAATTCCTGCCTAGCCATGGAGAGCCGCTCCTTCCCACCTCCCCTTGCAGTGTCTGCTCGGGAATGGGGCTGGGGCCAAGGGAGGAACACCCAGAGAGCCTCCACACGGGACTCCTTGGAGCAGCGTTATGCTTATGGGCTCTCACAGCCCATGGCAGTAGGACAGAGTGTGGCCTGTGGGCAACTACATCACGGCCAGACTTAGAAGCTTTCTTCCATCAGTGACACCTTGGTCTTTGTAGTTCATGGCACTTCACTACAGGGAAGTGATGTCTGCCAACACACCTGTTTTTATAGTGTTAAACATCTGAATCAAGTTCTAGCATGTTTTGACAAGGTGAATTATCCTTTTTGAAATGTCCTTGGCTTGCTGCCTTGTTCATTCTCATGAGCCTTGTTTGTACTAGCAGGTTGTTGCTTCAACACAGCAACGTCATCTGGTGTATTTAAGTTTCATACGTACTGTACCTGCGGGACATGCTGCAACCAGCTGGGAAGCCCCAAGAACATGTATTTCAGGTGCATTAGAGCACTAATCCTTCCTCTCTTTTCAGTTTAAGGTTGTTTCTGATGTGTGCTCTCTAGGGAAGGACTCTCTTGCATGTGTGTCTGGGAGGGAAAGGTTATTAAGAACCAGTTGTTTAATAAAACCTTGCAGTAAGTGTTTTGCAGTGTATAGATCAGCCCCTCCCCCCCTTTTGAAAATCAAAATCACTTTGCTGCAGATTTCTGCACGTCTATTGGAGCATGGTATGGGACAGTTGTAGAGGACACTCTCAGTATTGCTATTTGTGCAATTCACGGGTCATGGCATGTGGTGTCTAACTTGACAGTTTTAGCCTTGTGTCTTGAATGAAGATGACAAGCAGATAAATCCCAGGAGTTATTCTTCCAAAGTGACACTGTAATACCTGGTTAAAGTGGTAGTAGTAGTTAATTATCCATTTGCTGACACAGAATATTTTTTTGAGGAATAAAACAATGCATAAAATGACCAAAAAAAGAGCACATAGATCCATGGCTTTTCTCAAATCTGACTTTCTGAGATGGATGTAAATGTATTTTATCAACGGTTGAAATACGTTCCTTCTGTGGACAGGCACGGTGCCAGGACTGTGTACTAGGGAACTAAATCCATTTTCTTCTTTCTCTTTCTCTCTCTCTTTCTCTTTAACCTTGATAGAAATGACCCTTACTGCATTTGAGTTTTTTAGAAACTTGTTTGCTTTACAAAGCCTCATTTTTATTTGCAAGTAAAAATTATGTTTATTTTTAATATTTTGTATTTAAATTTACTTAGAGCACAAAGAGGATACAAAGAATAGCTTTTCTCAGTATGTGTGTTATTCACCTTACAGGTGTCAATATAACCATTATATGCAACAACTTCATTTAGGATTCACGAGAATTTCCATTAAATTAGACTACATTAAGCATTGGACCAAAGTGCAGAAAATGTTCTTCTCTCAAGGCTACCAGAACAGAGATGGCTGCATGAAGTGTTTTGGTATTTATGCTTTTGTTTCTAAGCAGGGAATCTAAAATGAACAAATCTTTGTAGATGAGACATGGCTAAGGACTTTGGGCTTGTCTATTTTGGAGAAAAGAAGGCTAAGGGGAGACCTCATTGCTCTCTACAGTTTTCTGAGGAGGAGAAGTGGAGAGGGAGGCGCTGAGTTCTTCTCTGGTATCTAGTGATAGAACGTGTGGGAATGGTTCAAAGCTGTGTCAGGAGAGGTTTAGACTGGACATTAGGAAGCATTTCTTCACCAAGAGGGTGGTCAAATACTGCAACGGGCTTCCTAGAGGGGGGTGGTAGATGCCCCAGGCCTGTCAGTGTTTATAAGAGGCATTTGGACAAGGCCCTGAATAACATGCTTTTAAGTTTTGGTTTGTCCTGAAGTGGTCAGGCAGTTGGACTTAGGTGATCACTGTAGGTCCCTTCCAACTGAAATACTCAATTCTATAAATGATAAAGTTGCACTGCCTGGTTTTATTTTTATTTTTAACCTGAGGAAAATATAAGCTATAATTCTTAAATTTCATTAACTGGGGTATATCCTGCTTCAAGCCACAGCACGGTAGCTCTACAAAGCCATGAGATGAATGGTGATCATTACTGCTGTAAGACAGCACACCCCTGTGAAAGGAGCTGATCAGTTTGGGGGACTTTTTTTCAGGAAATCCTTAGAAGCATTAACTGGCCTAGTGGAGAGAAGTCTGCCCTTCAATCAGGCTAGATAAATGTATGAGGGAACAAACAACTCAAAGTTGAACTCAGTGCAAGACAAGGAATCCAGGTTTCAGGAAAGCTCTTTTATCACATTTAGAGATGTTGTTCACCTCACAGTCACTTGAATCTGCAACATGCTGATAGGGTGGCCTACAGCATGAGCTTTCTCACCTATGTCAGATTTCTGTTTCTAGAAATCACGAAACATTCACATCTTGCAGAGCTAGCCTGGTGGGTGAAAGCCCAGAATGTCTGCCCAAATAAAAGCTCAACCTTCCACAACAGAAGAGTGACCTGAACACATTAGTCTGGGGGCAGTTCTGGGTGTGGCTTCACCATATCCCAGAATTCTTGAAAGAAACCCAGAGCCTGCAATATAAAGCTGCAACTCCTGGGAAACTTCATGGGAATTTTTAGGTTTTCATCATGTTCAGCCCTATAAAACTTATGTGAAACATCTACTAACAAGGCAGTTTATGCACCACTCCCTTGGATATGTGCTCCTTCTATGCTGCAAGGTTTGCTCCCACCCACATGTGCTGTTCAGAAGAGTCAGATTTTGGGAGAAATCACTAGGCTTTCTTCCATTTTCAAGATGAGGCATATCTACCCTTTAGGGAGAGTGTTTTTAAGTCCTCTTCACAAATATATTTGCTTGATGTCAAATCATCATCTTTTCCTTTTTCTTCTCCAATTCTGCATTGACAGAATACACCAGAGGGTCATTTAAAAAGTTGGGAGAAGCGGTGAAGACTGTTCATCAAATCAGTTGTACCCTAAATCCTACCAGACAACAGAAAAAAGCATTTCATGCTTGCTTTCAGGGCTGCCAGCGCATGGCAGCATTGCCTCAACACTGCTTTTTAAGGTAAGCTGCTACACCCTCAACCACTGCAACAGTGTGACTTACTTGTGCTCACTAGTTCTAGCTACTGATGTTAAACTGTCACTTCTAGAAGAAGAAGAACCATAGCATACCCCATACTGCTCTATCTCTCTTGAC
The DNA here is from genome assembly GCF_965140245.1 of Athene noctua. Lineage (NCBI taxonomy): Eukaryota > Metazoa > Chordata > Aves > Strigiformes > Strigidae > Athene > Athene noctua. The sequence goes on along the minus strand of NC_134049.1, from coordinate 19,062,614 downwards.
ATTGTTGTCTTCTCACTGTTCAGGCTTTGATGTTCCAGGGTCTGACAGCCTGAATGCATGGCTAACCTGCACACCTCTGCTACTGCCATGGCTTCAAGAATGTAGATTAAGGGAACTTGCAGAGTAATCAATAGAATGTAAATTTTTGTTTAGAGGAAGTTCCATTTCCATTCTTTGTGTCTGCACCTGCATAACCTGGCTGTGATCTTATGACTGGTCTGTCAGAGTGAATGTATGTCCATAGCAACAAAACTGTGAAATTATCTTCCTGATCAGACATTCTTTAGCCATACTGATAATTCACTGCAGGAAGATTACTCTCCTGTGACCCTTCAGAACAATGGCCTCACAGATACAGGGATGCCAGCAGCCTCCTTTTGAGCCCCTCAGTCCTTCTGAAGTTTAAGATTTAATCACAGAAAGTCAGTGACAGGGCAGCAATTTGCCAAGCCTTGACTGAGAGTCATGCATACTTCCAAGTTGGAGCAGTGCAACAGAGCTCAAAGTCCCCCTTTTTTTTTCAGAAGTAAGCAGAACAAGCAGAGTCATTCTGCCCATCATATTGCTTTCAATTAAATAATCCTCCTCTCTTGTATTTTCTTCCTTTCTCAAGCCAGTTCCAGCCTTCTTTAGGATCCTTTCATCAGCTTACCTAAACTTCCCAGGCTAATTAGGTGTCTGTTAGACCCTCTGATGGTGCTAGGAAATCCACTCTGTTCTGCTGTTGAATTTTATCTTGGTTATCCGTGTGAAGAAGCTTGCTTTTCCAGTTAATTGGCTGAACTGAGCAGTGGCGCTTGTTTCACTCCAAGCATGGGAAATATAGATAATGAATTACCTGTTGTGTCACATATTTCATGATCCTGATAGCCTTTAGAATATTTTTTCCAGTTCCATTCTTTCCTACAGTGTTACAAGTCTACTTGATGAAGTTACTGGCAGTCTTGAGTTCTTTATATGCCACTGCTGTGAAAGATGCATCTGGTTTTCCATTAATATCTAAAGTGATCTTTGTATGTAGCAGCTCTCTAGTCCATTTTACTGCTTATCAGTACCATGTTGGCTACAGCATTATACCTACAGCTGAACAGTGAGCAGACAGAAATCCTATCGGTCCAATTAGAAATGCTGTCATTAAAACAACAGAAAATTGTAATATTACAAATAAGAGACTTGAACAATAAATACTACATAATTCTGCAGATCCTAAGATAGTTGCAGCATTATATTCTAGCAAAAAAAATGTTGAGGCTTTTTCTCAGCAATACTGGTTTACCTCAAGCTGAATTTGTATATTACTGGCATTTTATGAGACTTCAATGTTTCTAGCTCTCACCAGGCACATTTCATAAAGATTTTCCCATGATACATCACTTTTTACTTTCACTGGACAAAGACAAGCCTGATAACCTGCTATATTGCATAAGCATATTTCTCCAGTTCATTGAATAATTGGAATTAAATTTTAATTTGTTCCTGAGTAAAGTCCATGCAGCTGCTATATATGTATAATGCTTTCTGTGACATGTGTTCTATGTAACTCCCAAACCTTCTATTTCTTTGTGCTTTACCTGGATTCAGGTGTCATAACTCATCTGCCTATTCTAAGAGGTACAAAGCTGATCCACAGAAGAGAATATACGTATCCCGAAACTGCTTATCCCATTGGTCTGAATTTGTACTGACTTTGTAGATAGGGAATACTGAAAAACCTATTCACCCTCAAAAGTTGAAAAAAACCCATTCCCCACGTTTTGTTGACTGTAGACACTTAAATCAGTAGTGTTCATTTAAGTCAAAACTTTCAAATCTTTTCCAAGGGGAAGGGCAATGATGAGCAAGAATTAATTTTATTATCCAATGAAGTCACCTTCAGGTATTCAGTCAACCCAGTCAAAGCCAGTGATCTGCTTTTCTTTGGGACCAGCTTCTTTTTTTATAGTAGAACTTGCTCTATGCCAGAAATGCGTCTCGTTAATGTTGGTTATAAAACTAAACTTCCACAATAAAATAGTATATTGCTTTTTATGCTTCACAAGTAGAATAAAATCTAGGCAAAACATTTCTGAGGTTTAGAATTACTAACCATTGATAAGTGAAGTAGGTGTATTGGGGGGGGCACTGAGTGTTTTTTATCGTTCAAGGTGAAATCAGTACTAAACAATCTCTCATGCACTAGCAGCAATGTAATCAAACAAGCTGACTGGGTAGGAAATAAGGAATGAGGCTAATCAGAAATTTATATTATTTATTGGTGAATGTTCATAGGTGAACTCTGTGTGTGAGAGAATGGAATAAAATGTTTCCCATACAATGCCATTTAAGCTTTAAAGGAGATGAGCAGTTTCAGAAAGGATGTTAGTCATTATTGGTAGGTTGCCTGAACACAGAAAATGCAAGAAAGACTTAATTCCCCTTTTCATTAGAGCTATTATCTCTTTTCTCCCAGCTTTATACATATTCATGCCTGCTTAGAGGGCTCCTTTACACAGCTGAGCATGGGAATTGCTGTTAGTGAAAGTTAGACTCTACTTCATGTTAGAATGTGTGACGGAGAAAACAGACTGGAGCAGCTCATCTACTCCTGGACACCAAATTGTTGCAGGGGAAAATATTTCTTTAACTGATTAAAATGCTAGACCGGCTTTTCCATAAATAGCATCTGAATCTTATTGGCCTTGGACACCACGCTTTATCTGAAGTACGTTTCATGCTGGAAGCTGTGCTTCGCATTATGGGGTCTTAAACCCAGGAAAGCATGCAAGGAGGAGAAATTAAAAAAGCATGCAGGAAAACAAATTTAACATCATACAGACAAAACAATGAAAATGTGTTTTCAGATTTGAAATAGATGTACCGTCTCGAATTTCCATTATAAACATAAAAATGCATTTAAAGCCAAAAGTGGTTAGATCCCTGTATAGTCCTATACTGCAGACAGATAAACTATTTTTGATTACTTCCGTAGCAGTGGAACTAGGGACAGCATAACCTTCTCAGATTTTGCATGGCAAATGTCAGCTTCTCATTACAGGACCATTGTAATACGTTAGAAAGAATGAATTCTTTAGTTCATACCTTTAGATTTTTACAGTTCATACTGCTGTGACACAAGGCACTTGAGATATTTTGTGTGAAGTCCCAAAGTGCCTGAAGGGCCCTGCCACTCCTGTTCTCTTGCTGCCAAGCAGCACTCAGGCATCTGTTCTTGTTCATTTAAAGGAGCATGGATGCTCCTCATAAAGCTATGCAGAAATTTGCCTTTGCTGATGAGGTAAAATATAAGCTACTCTGTGATAGAAAATAAGAGAAGAAAGATGAAAGTTTTCAGATTAGATTTGCTGAACCTCTGTGACTACTTTGCATTACTATACAAGTGAAGCAGAAAGACTTGATTTAGGCCAGAAGTAGTGAGCAAACTGCTAATAGGTATCTTTGACCTTTGTCAAAATGACAGGAATGAATCAATGTGCTACACATTTGCTCATGATACCAACCTCTAACGAAAAAAAATAATAATTTAATTGCCACCCAACTGGCTGAGGGTTTTTTTCAGGAAACTACAGCTGAGTAACTGCTGCTTTCTTTAGGAAAATAAAATTGAACATGGTTATTTATCCTCACAGAAGCCTGTGGAAATTCTGCATGTTTTAAGTAGTGTAACGCCCTAAACCATTTCTGTTGCTTTAAGAATGGCAAGCTGTTAAGTTCCATCTCATCCATGCCTGTCTTCCACACCTCCCCCTTTCACAGCAGGGCCACAAGTTTTTCTTTTTAATCTTCCCACTCATCTTGGCTGGACACAGAGGGCTCCCCCTCCCCTGGAGCACATCATCCACAGGCTGTCAGCTCCTTAAAACCTCCTGCCTCTACCCACTGTAAACCACTGACCTGAGGGGAAGGTTTCCTCTTGCATGCCCAGGCCCTTGAACCAGTCGGTGCCATTGATGAAGACCTAGAAAACAGTTTTTAATTTGTCTGATTGTTCCAGGTAGAGATGGCTTTTACTGTAACAGCTGCACTGGGCAGGCCTTGCAGTTGTTGGGGTAATGATGGTCTCCTCCCTTCACAGAAACACACTGTGGTGGGGGGCGGGTGTGTGTGTGTACAACACCCCCATGCTCAGGAGCTTGTAGAACTACCACTTTTTTACCTCAATCATCAGGACACTGCTGTCGTTTGCAGGAGAATGAAATAATTTGTAAACTAAACACTGAATTAAAAACTTAAATCGGCTCAGCTGAACAAGCAGGGAAAGCTTTCGCGCCTAGGGATCCGGCAGACCCGGGTTTCCAACGTGTTTCGGCCGCCAGGATCCGTTCACCTGCACGAGGCCCGCCCGCCCCGCAGAGCCGCGGCCGGCAGGTGGGGCCCGGGGCCCGCGGAGAGCCCGGCCAGGCCCCGGCCTCGGCCCCGGGCCCGGGCCCAGCCCCGGCCTCGGCGCGGCCCCCACGGCCGGCCAGGAGCGCGGCGGAGGGGGCACGGTCCGACATTTCCTGAGCCGAGTCGTTATGCCGAGAGAATTCAAAACGGCGGTAGAGAAATAAAATCAGTGCAACGCGTGAAGAAAAAAATCCAGACTTCGTCCCGTGTTGCTCGCGTAGGAGTGTTCCTTTTGTCCCAGCTTTTCCAGCCCCCCACCAGATCCCAGGGTTTCACCTGTTACTGCTACAGGAGTTATAGTAAAGCCTGGCCACAAATTATATTCCTTCCGGTTTAAAAGTGGCTTTTCGCAGACACATTTTTTATAGCAACAGGAAGCCTTGTTGGCAGTGTATTTCAATTATGCTCTGAAACTAATCAAGGAAAGAGAAGCCGTTTTGAACACAGGAAGCTCAACAGCTAATCACACGTTTGAGTGCCTGCTTCCACGGGGGATGTGCAAGTACTTAAGTGTTCCTGAACTCCCAGCACATCAGCAATCTGTTAAATGGCTATAAAGTGCAGGCTTTATTAGGAAGGGGGAGGATCCATACCACCCAGTGCGAGGCACCTGCACTCTCTTCGCAGTTACCAGAGGGAGAGAAGCAACCGAGATTGGGAGAGTCTGAATCACCCTCTGGAAAAACCCTAGCTCCTTTCACTAACCGTAGAGGAGGCCTAAAGAGACTAAATGGAAATTAAGTACCTAAGCCAGGGTAGCTACTTTATTTCACCACTGCCAGATGCTAGCTGTGGGCTCGGTATACCTGAGGCTAATTGCCATGATTGCTCTAGCTGAACTACTTCTGTGAACTGTTACTGGAGGTAATAAGGTTCCCACTAAAAAGCTCAATTTTCTTATTTTTTCTCCATTTTTAGAGTCAAATCTTTCTTTGGTATTAAGCAGAGCTGTGTATAATGGAACGAGGCTCACTTGCTCTTTGGAAGCTACATGGTATGTAATGTATGATGTACAGTAATGTATGATGTACAGTCCTGTATTCCTGGCGTGAAGGGATAACAGCTATGTGGCACGCATTCTGCTTCCCAAAGGAGGGCGTCCCAGTGTCTCCAATAGCTCCTCTCACTGTGCTGCTGAAAGGTCTCATTAGCTGGGGGAAGCACAAACCCTCACTGGAAGCCTCTAAATGAGATCCAAAATTACTTGAACCATGAGTGCAGCAAGTAAATCCATTTAAGTAAACTGCAAGAGCATTGACAACCGAAATGTTGCTGGGACATTTGGGCTGTCTCAAACGTGTTTACAAAGCACAGCAGAAAGAACTGTCTCTGATTTGAATCACTAGAGGATTATTATGAAAGTGAAGCTTAATTGGTGTAAAACAAGCAGGACAGAGGCAAGGCTCAGACCCAGAACTTGTGTGTTCCCAGCTAAATCTTTCAGCAGGTTCAAAATGTTCCCTGCCCCTGTAACCCACTAGTTTTCTCTGAGCACATCTTATCTCTTCCAAGTACCCAATAAACATGGACTTTAGCTCTTCAGCGCAAAAAGGCAGAAATTGTCTACTATCACTGTGTTACAGGCATACTGCTTCTGCCAAGTATTTAGCCAACCTGTTGGGCAGGCCCTCCTAGCTTTGCAGTTAAGATTCCTGTTTGCAAAATAATAATAGAGAGTTTGAAGAGGTCCGTTCAAGTTCTGCTGCACTGCAGAACTGGGGCGAGAAAGTTCATGGGTCCCACCTGGCTCTGTGCAGCGCCTGCTCAGCGCCGCGCAGTCTGTGCTTCTGACATACTGCGGTGCGAGGTGACTTGCCGGAGACAGCTTGTCTTTCTCCTCGCCGCATCTGCGTTCGGTTCTGGGGTTGCTCAGTACGAATGATAGACAGGATTTTGGGTCAGGGCTGGGTTGTCTCCCGTTCTTTGTGGATAATGGGGGCGGGGGGCGCGCACACATTCAGATGCAGAATAGCAGCGCAGTTCTTCTCAAATGAGCTTGAAAAACCGCAATCCCCACTTCTACTGCTCTAATGCTGGAACCCTGCCAGGATCTCGAGAAGAAAACCAGCACCGAGACAATTCCGCTTTTGTCCCGGGTTTGTTAATCTCGGGACGCCTCTGTAAATAAATACTAATCAAAAGGAACTGGCAGCCGGGGAAGGACGGGGGGCTGCTTGCCGTCCGGGTGGCTCCGGCCACCCTGCGAGGGCAGCCCCGACCCGCCGCAGGGCGCAGCCGCTGCTCCGCGGGGACGTCGGGCGTCCCTCAAACTGCGCCTTCCCGTGGAAGGCTCCTTCGGCAGGCTCCCTCGCACCGCCGGGGGCAAGGGCCGGGAAGCGCGGCCGCCGGCCGGGCAGCCCGCTCCCTCCCCGGCAGCCCCCGCCCTCCGCCGCGGCGCGGGTGGGAGGCGCCCGGCGCCGCTAGAAAAGGGGCGGCCCGGCCCGGGGCAGGCGCGGGGTGCGGGTCTGCAGTCGCGGAGGGTGCCGAGGCTGCCGTGCGGCGAGCGAGGGCTGTTGGGGGAAACTAAGTGGCTTGCACTTGATAAGGTACGTTCTGTGCTAAGGGAGGAATGCGGTGGGGGTTAGCAGAGAGGGACGTTTTCCCCCGGTAGTGACTCGATGCTGTTTTATCTCTTCAGTGGTTTAGTTCTGTTCTTGGGGCAAAATCCATTTGACTTCAGTAGAGATAGTGCGTTGGGCAGGGGTTGTACTGAAACTGTGGATTGACTGAGCTTGTGCCAGTCCTGCCTTGAATAGCATCCTCTGTGCCTTCCTTGGCTGTAGCGTGGTCAAGAAAGATGTTTATGTGCTTCTGCATCTGTCTGCAGGTGGATTTGTACTTCAAGCATTTCCCCTCTGAGGACTTCCAGCCCAGCTACAGTGATGTGGTTCTTGGAAAAGATCAGAGCGTCACATGAAAATGGAAACCTCCCTAGCTCCTCCTTCCTGGGACTGCCACCTGGCCAAAATGGGCCTGAAAAAGCCCGAATGGGGGCTGTTGCTTTTCCTAATGTGCTCACCCCGGACAGAATCCCAGAATTCTGCATTCCCCCTAGGCTGACAACCTCTGGCTCTGTTAAGAGCATTGGCTTCCACCAGGACCACGGTTCTGAGGATGCAGACCTTAATTCTTCAGATTACAGCCCCAGCTCTTCTTTGCCCCATCTCATTCAGGTGGAAAGTGCTGAAGAGATCCCAGCCCTGGAGGAAGAAAGCACCAACTCAGACCCACAGTCCCAAGCAGCGCTCTCCCTGCCTCACTTTCCCAGAGCCCCCACTTCCTATGGCTTCTGCACTCTGCTGGAGAGTCCCCACACTAGGAGAAAGGAGTCCATCTTCCACGGTGACCCACGTGGCGCTCTGCCCAGCCTGATGCTGTCTCGATCCAGAGCTAACACATTCAGTGGCAAAGGGAGTGTGTCTGATCCCATCGCTATCAGCTTTGCTTCTGTGAGGCTGCCTCCCAAGCATCTCTCTCTGCACAGGCAAGGTGCCTGTGACAGTGATACTGCCTCCTCCAGTGATAACTCCCCTTTCAGTTCTCCGCTTCTCAACAGGTCACCCCCCAGATCCTGCTCCCTGATCAAAACACAAAGTCAGGAGGGATTGCTCTGCTTAGCGCTGAAAGCCAAGAACAAATCCAGTGTGGCCAGGAACAATTCTCTCTCTACAGAGGAGAGCAGCTCCACTGATAACAGCCCCAGTGCCATCAGGCGGGCCTCAGAGGGGCTGCTTGCCACACGCAGCTTCAGCATGTCCTCTTCTCCCATCTTCCCCCTGGACCTGACCCGCAGCCGGGAGAGACTCGTGGGAGAGAGCACTGTGGTAATGGACAAGGGAGGCATGTTGAGGCTCTCAGCTGAATACTGCTTAGAGAATAAAAGGCTGCGGATCCGCCTAATCAGTGCAGAGGGTTTATATGATGACTCTGTAGAGCCCAAAAGCATAAACTGTTGTATCACCTTCTCCCTGGTGCCAGGGAAAGCACAGAAGCAGAGAAGCACTGTTATAAAGAGAAGCAGAAATCCTATCTTCAATGAGGACTTCTTTTTTGATGGCATTGCAGAAGAAGAGCTTTACAGCCTCTCTGTAAGGATGAAAGCAGTGAATAAAGGGTGCAGTATGAAACGGAGCTACACCTTAGGAGAACGGGAATTGTCTTTAATGAGTATGTTGTCAGTGTAATGCTTTAAACATTCTAACAGACTAATTATGTCTTTTGAAAGTTTTCTACTAAATAAAGTTTTGGGTTGATGTTTTTCAGGAACACTTTAAAGCACTGTGTTGCTTGGTATCGCCTTCATGCTGCTGTGCCTTATTTTGCGGCTTAGCACTTCAAACTCTGCAAGGTATTTGCTGTTGAATTAAGAGGTGGCTGTAGAGCAGACCTGCCTCTGGAGTAGGAGCGGGGAGGACAGAAGGGCTAGTTTGCCTTTAGGATAAAGTATCAGGTAGTCACCAAGTCAAAGCTGTTCTTGTTTATGGCTTTCAGGGTGTGGAATAGTGGTTTTTCACTTGCTCTGGTCCCTAAGCAGGCACACAGCACATGCAAGCACTAGGCACTGAACTGCTGCAGCTCCCAGGTGCTGCATCAGTTAAACAGACCATTTTGACAGCACTTGTATTTACAGAAGTGAATGTTTTGATGTGTCCTGTGTTGTGGGGAGAGACATACAGTTTGGAAATCTGCCCTTCTTCCACAGGGGGGTGGAAGATTTGAACTCCCAAAGCAGGTGTAAGTTTGTGTTGAGGTTAAGATCAGCTTTTGATCAGCAGCTAAAAGCCACTGCAGGCAGGGCTCTCTTTCTCTCCACAGACCTGTACTATCAATGAACAGGGAGGTGGCTCCTGCCTGGAGTCATTATGGAGCAGGTGATTGCTGTAGCATCTTATTTACCTTTCCTTTCCATGGCTGATTACACAGCTGTCAGGATGAAGTTGCTACTTAATTGTGTTTTGTTCAGGAATGTACTGTGGGAGCTATAACCCTTGGCAATTCAGCTATCAAATCCTTTCTGAAAATGAAGCAGATGGGATAAGATATCGATATGGCAATGGCAAAGGATTGTTTGGGATCTCTGGGTTGAATTCCTGCTTCAGCTAATGACTTGCTGCATACATTGTTCAAGTCATTGTGATAAAACTAGGATAATTTTTCTCTGTCCTGTGTCAGCAAATGGTGAGTGGCAGAGGCACTTAGCTTTAACACCAGGAGAAACACAAAAGTGCAGAGCTCCTGCTGAGCCATATGGACTGGAGGCTAGGTAAAACACATAGAATCATCATAGAATCATTCAGGTTGGAAAAGACCCTTGGGATCATCGAGTCCAGCCACCAGCCCCACTCTACAAAGTTCTCCCCTACGCCATATCCCCCAGCATCTCATCTAAACACATAACCCTTATCTAAACCCTTAAACACATCCAGGGATCCACCACCTCCCTGGGCAGCCTATTCCACTATCTGACCACTCTTCCTGTGAAAAAATTTTTCGTAATGTCCAGTCTGAACCTCCCCTGTTGGAGTTTAAAGCTGTTCCCCCTTGTTCTGTCACTGATCACCTGTGAGAAACATAAACTCATAGAAACTGCAGTGTGTAAGTGAGAGGAGGCAGAAACTCAGTCTTGAAAATCCAGGCCTGTTGCTGCCTCCCTTGATTAAGTTGCAGGCTTCATTACATGAAGGTAGATAAGCCTTAATGGAGGAGAAATCCACACAGGCGTGGGGCACAGAAAAGGAAGGTTTTCTTCTGTGTTCCCTGTGAAGCTGTAGAAACAGGGCTTTTGCTTGTGCCAAATTTACAGCTTAAAAGCCCTTTCAAAAAGGTTTCTAGCAGATCCTCCCCCTGCCCTATTCTGGCAAGAGTATAACTGCCTGTAAATCATGGGACTATTCATGGGAGGTTCTGGTATTGCTTGGCCACTGAATCATTTGATTCTGCTTCAGGCTTAAGTACCCCAGGGAAGATTTTTTTTTCCTTCTGATAGCAGAAAAAGCACAAAGGATGTTAACTGTGACTACGAGTGCTCAGAAATGCCCACTGCTAATCCTTGATCCAGCTCGCGTGAAATGCTTCTGAAAACAGAATCCTCGTACAAAGGACAACTTGCACCAGAGAATGGCTGGGTATATTCCCAGAAGCTGATTAAAATGAAATGGAACAATAATCCTAAAGGAAGTATAATTCCCTAAAGGGAATAATAATGCTAAAGGAAAGAATTAAATTCACACACTGTGCAGCTGGAGGTGATGCACTGACACTTGTATCCTTGAACCTGGGCAAACTGACTATAAGGGAAAACCTAAAGGCAGTGGGGAGAAGTGAAATTAAAAAAAATGTGACTTCAAGGAAGAATCAATAATGATGCAAAAATTTAAGCCTATTAAATTGGTTATTGCTTGGGGTCTCCCGAAGGAAGGCAGAGGCTCCCTCTTCAGGCTCAACACACATTCACCATCACATTTTTAGTTCTTGGGACTTCAGGTCTCTTCACAGGTATACCCGCATGGAGAAAGGGGCTGAGTTAATACAGAAGAGAACAATTACATGTGTCAGAGGATCAAGCACAGTCACACAACAGTGGGTGTCTGTCTGCCCTGTGATATGCACCGTGCCAGTGCTGTACTGCAGGACACGGAATGACAGAACGGTTGAGGTGGGAAGGGGCCGCTGGAGATTGTATTGCCTGAGAGCAGGTCGGGTCCAGCTGGTTGCCCGGGACCGTGTCCAGTTGGGTTTAGAGTGTCTCTGAGGTCAGAGACTCCACAGTCTGCTTGGGAACCCTACTCCAGTTCTTTACCACCCTAAGAGTAAAAAAGTTTTTCTTTCCGCAGATGTAGAATTCCCTGTATTTCAGTTTGCACTCATTGCCACTTGTACTGTCACTGGGTACCCCTGAGAAGAGCCTGGCTGTCCTCTTCACTCCCTTCCATCAGGTATTCATACACATCAATGAGATCTTCTCTGTGCCTTCCCTTCTGCAGGCCAATGGGCATAGTGTAGGTACTGGCATAAAAAAGAAGTGCTTGTAAAGTCTCATCCTTCATCAGTCAGGAAAGGAGTTGTCCTTGGAGAAAGTCATCCCTTCCTATCATAGGAAAATAAGTTTCCAGTTGGGATCATCTAGTCAGGTATTGCATCTCTGGTTGCTTGATAGAAAAACTGAGCTGTTTTTAAGGCTCTTTAAACAATGACTTATTTCTGAGAAAGCCTCCCTACACGTTTGATGATAGGCCTGTGTGCTAGAGGGTGAGTTGCTCCTCAAGCAAAGGAAAACTTGCAGAGCTGATTCAAAGGCAGAGTTTAAGCGTGGGAAGGATAGCTGGACTTTGTTTCTCTGGTAAATAATATAACTTCAGGATTTTCTGGATAATTTTCTCCTTTAATATAAGAACTTTGGATTAAGTACCTATTCAGCTACATTAGTTAGACTCAGGACTAAGTATGACTGTAACACTAGATAGATAACATCTAGTTTTGGTGACACAGACACACCCCAGTTTAGTGGGTTTTTTTACGTTTGGGGTATTTGATCCCTTTTGAGTTTTGGGGTGTTGCTTATCAGGGTGTTGTTCTTATTAGCAATGCAAAGCCATAATACAATTTGAACACTTCCATTTGCTTGAGTATTAGAGGGCACAGGACTTGCTTTCCTGTGCTGTTAGAGGTCAACTAAGCTGTAAGTAATGAGCTCCTACAATGCTGCCTATGCTGCAGCTGCTTTCCGAAAGCATCAGCCTTACTGGGGTTATTACGTAAAACACCTGCATAAGCAAACAAGAAGGCAACTAGATACCTCAGCTTGGAAAAACTCATGATGCCTCAATGCTTATATGAGCGTCAACAGCAAGAAGAAAATCCACCTCCTGGTATTAGCAAACAGCTACTCAGAGTTAAGAAACACTATCTTCAGATTTTTTCCAAACTTCTAAAATACCATGAAAATATGGTAGCATAAATTAGTCTCAAGCAAAACTTCTGTTTTGGGGTAGTCTGATCAGCTGTATTCAATGGTGCTCATTGGTTGAAAGATCACCTCTTAATTTCGTTAAAAAAAAAAAACACCTGACAATTGTTTGAGGAAAAGAAGGTCTTTCTGCCAAGATCCTGGACTCAAGTATTGCTAAGCAAATATTATTTGTTTTAGCCACACTGGAAGTACTACTTGTGCTGGCCTTTTCAAACCCAGTTGTTTTAAGCATGCATCTTCGATTCTGGACAAAGGTTACTGCGAAGCCAGTCTTATATTTTTCTTTCCAGAAGTCCACACAGGTTATTCTCAAATACAGTTTGTGGTGCAATGTACTGAAGTACGGTAGAGTAAAATGCAGTTCCTATAACTGTGCTGATATTCCGGCAGGGTTCAGGAATAATACAAAGGAAAGCAAATATTTATGACCTAAAAAGCCTAACAGGACAAACATGTAGACTGGGGATTAGGCAGCACAGTGTCTGCAGTATCAAATTCCATTTATTGCACCACTTGTTCTAAGCTGCTCCCATTTCTCAGACTGGCTCTGGAGACACACTGCTGAAAACAGCACTGACGCCACCTCCAAGTGCCTCCTCTGAGGGGGCTCTTTGAGAAGGCTGGTACTTCTCTTCCTGCAGCTTGGCTTTTCAGTCAGCCATAGTGACTGTGGTGAATGACATATGATGGGGCCTAACAGGCAAAAATTATTCTAGTTTTTAGTCTAACTATTAATTGCTGTGGGTAACTTTTAGTTTCCTCAGAGAACCTAGGAAAGAATAGCTACATGAATGTGAAAAGCCTGTCTTTGGGTTGCCAAGCTACTTCCTCCAGGCTGGGGAAGCTGACCTGGAGAAATCTGTGTAAATCGGATTGCTCAGCAATCCTGCGGAGAGGTCTGTACACTGCTGGGGAGGGTATGCCATAGGCTGTGTGCTCGCCGGGCTGTCCCCATGCTCTCTGCCAACTCCTGCCTGCTTCAGAGATGGGCACTTGTCCTGCATCTAGGGTAGAGATCTTCTAGCTTGCATAGGTGGCTGAGTTGTTGGGCATGATATTTGGCCAAGGTAGGAAAGGTAATGAGTCACACTTATTGACAGCTTTTTGCAGCAGGATGTTTGATTACAACAAACAGTAAACTTACGCTCACAAAATGAATGGTGTAATTAGATGCTGTTTCCATTACTATGTACTCTGAACAAAAAAAAATGCAGGTAAGATTAATCTGGATATTTAAATGAGATGGCATTTCAATACAGACTCAATGTTGATGACTGTCACTGAAATGTACTCTAATATCACTATTAATAATGTCTTAGAAGAAAAGAATAAAATTGTGCTGAACAATCTCTTCTCATATCAGAAGTAAAATGAAGTTTAATGTTGCAGAGTGTTGGGGAACTAATGTACTTGGCATCAAGGTGATTGATATCAAACACGGGTGGCAGGAGGGGCCAGAGCTGCAGATGCCCAAAACGCGACCTCAGCCTGGTCAGTGCACAGCGTCACGCTGGCTGCAGAGTGGCCAGAGAAAAGGGGCTGCATTCTTCTTTGTGCATTGTCCTGCTGTGCCTCCACCAGGACTGCTAAGCAAGTCACGTCTTTTATGCTGCTGATTCTTTGCATTTAGGGGATCCTTATGAGAGGAAAAGAGCTTGCAGTAGTTTTTTGTTCCTGTCAGGAACAAAAATGGCTACAGCCCAGATTGCTGGTGGTATATGGCAACTGGGATGAGGTATCAGGAACTGAGCATAGTCCCAGAGATGAGAGGAAAGGTCCAACAAACAGGAGTGAAAAGAATTAACAGCCTCTTTTGCCTAGATACCACCACAGGTGACCAGGCAACTCTGTATTACTGCTTTTTTTTATTCCTTCTGCTATTACTTTTCTATTTCTGGCTATAAATGTTCTAATGCTGCAAAAGTAGCTATCCTGAGTGGTACAGTGAGAACCTGACCTTGTCAAGCATTGCATGTACTAGGCAGGAAAGTACTGAACAAGATTTTCCAGCTTGCTTCCTTTCTGTTAAATCTTAATGTTTTTTCTACTTGCATTTCTCAGCCTGTTCAGTGCAAAATCAGGAAGCATTTGAAGGAGCACAAGGTGAGAGGGAAAGCTGTCTGAAAAACCTTAGAGTTGCTTCTTTTTAGTGAGAGGGCCAGCCAAAGTTCTGAGTGTTCATTACACTGCTATGTTGCAGAGGCATGTAAAGGAAGCAAGTCACAGCCTATCTGTTTAAACTGTTGCTGTGAAGTAGAGAAGGTCACACAAGTTTATTTTTCCAGTGCTTGCATCCCTACATGCTGTGGATTTCACATGGCTATGTCTCGCCATGTTCCTCAGTTACCTGTAAGGAAGAGCTCTTCTCTGACTTGACATAATAGGTGAGAAAGACATTGAGAAAAGCACTCAGGTAAAAGGCTTATATTAAAGGTGCTTGTTTTCACATGTGCAGATGCAAAGAATGAGATAAGGTAGCTTAGAATGGCACTGCATGAATTCTCATGATCATTTCTATCATCTCTTTATGAAAGCGCAGATTTACAGAACCTTAATTTTGGTTGGATTTTTTAATATTTTTTTTTTTCAAAACTTCCTGTGCTATTAGCTGTTTCTAGTGAGCCATAAACCTGAACTTACAATACCAATAAATATAATAGCAGTAACAGATGCTGTCATGAAATGACAGAGCCAACTTCAGTTTGTCTGAGGTTTCTCTGATTTCACCAGATTATTTCATTTATGTAATTGTGATTCTAGAAGATACCTGGGGTGTAACTGTGTTACTTGAACCCTTCTGGCAGCCCAGTGCCTATAGCAGAGCTGTACCTGCCAGAATTGCTTTCTGCTGAGATCCCAACCATTATATTTTGCAGGAGTTGGGCACTGGACACAGCTGGCTTTTGCAGTGCTGGATGCCAGAGCTACAGCAGAGCTGGAGGCCCCAGCACTGCTCCGGTGTGTACTTAAACAGCATGACAAAGTTTTGGTGTTAAAGACAAGCCCAGCATGACCTGTGGCCCAGCCTGTAGGAATTGCTATGCTGAAGCTGACACTATACCCTGGAGTTGGGGGGGGGGCAAGCGGGCAGGGATCACCTAGTAAAGTCTGTGAAAGGCAAATAGCTCATGCTGAGTAAGCAATGTCACCAGTGATGAAAAAGCGACTGTGGTAAATGCTGACTTTCTCACCCTAATTAGCTACTGTCAAAGCTGATTCAAGCAAGTGATTCAGCTGTTCGGTCTTGGATCGGTTGGTCTGTGGGGGAAGGAGGAGAGTCAAGCCTCCACAGATGATTTTTAATGGATAAGAAAAGTTGTCTCAAATTATAGGTAAGGCTTTTCAGAGATGTGATGTAAGCTTGGGTAGCCCAGCTCTGTACTTGATGTTCACTGCCTTGAAACAGCTAAACAGGTTTTGAGTTCATCTTCTGCGGAGAGAGGGGCAGGGAGAGATCTGAACAGGCAGAAAGCACAAACCAGCAGTGTGGGTGATGATACACCCTGCCCCTCAGTGGGCTGTAGCCTCAAATCTGTGGTGATAATTCTTGGTCAGTGTCAAATACTCTTGACTTATTGCTGTGTGTAAGCAGAATTGCTTTTGCATGAGTAGCTGAGCAGTGCAGGATTGCCTCATCTGATGCCACAAGTGAGGGGTCCTTGGGACTCGCACCCCTTGCCTGCTCTCAGGCCGAAGGGCTGGTTGAAGTGAATGCCACCTCCAGCAGGGAGTGTCCCTTTCTGAGGGGCTCAGAAGATGCCACCTGCAAGATTTGTTTCCTGAATTTTCCCAAACACAAGTGGTTTCCTTCAGCCATCTGCTTTAAAGATGCCTTACTGTGAATGAATGAGTTAAGGTTGCCTCAGGGATGGGACTGGATGGAAGTTATAGGACAGCAGACATGTTCAGCTAGCAGAAATTATTTGTCACCCTTCGAAGTTACTACATGGACACAGGAGAAGGTGAGACTTTAATGCTGAAGGGCCCACAGGAGCAGAACACTTGTGAATTGCACGAATATGACTGATAACAAAGGGATATTTTAATGTGGGACCTTTTTAAAGTTCAAAATGCAGCATACTCTAAGGAAAGTTACTGGAAGAAAAACTGATAAAGTAGAAAACCGAAATGCAGGACTAGGAGTATCAGTATGGAGCTAATCTGCTCCACTTATTTATATTTCCATTCAGTGTTTGTGTTGTAAACAAATACTATTTGAAGACTGGGTACACTCATAGTTCACTTTTCCTTGATAAGAACTCTTTTTCTAAAGAAAAACAGTCCTTGTTATGGCATTGGCCCATGACTTTTTGTCAAATTCAGAATCACAGAATAGTTGAGGCTGGCAGGGACCCAGAGATCACCTAGTCCAACCCCTTGCTCAAAGAAGGGTCAGCTACAGGAGGTTGCTCAGGACCATGTCCAGTTGGATTTTGAGTATCTCCAGAGGATGGAGACTCTACAACCTCTTTGGGCAAACTGTCTAGTGCTTGACCACTGTCAGAGTAAAAAACACTGTGGGGTTTTTCTCCTCTTCGTCCTCTTGCATTATCTTATTCAAATTGAATTTCCTGTTTTTCAGTCTGTGCCCATTTCCTCTTGTTCATCCTGATAGCACTGAGAAGAGCCTGGCTCGATCTTCTTTCCTTCCTCAAATCACATTTCCCTTGTTCCTTTTATTCAGCTTCACCTTCCAAATATGGGAGACAACTTTCCTGGATATGCTTTACTTATATGTTTTTTGCTAATACCAGAAATATCATATAAGATGTCTTGTCCATCTTGGCTTTCTTAAAGTACTACAGATATCTGTGGTCTGATCCTGCTTACATTACCTACAAAGAGAATCTCAGAAAAATGTTATAAGTGCCAAGTTAAAAAATTTTAATACCCATGCAAGATGTAATGTCATCAGTATAAAATGCAAGTGTTGGAAAACGAAGAGAGACTTAAAAAACCTGAAAAGCTGAAAGCCTTATACATTTACTTGTAAGAAATATTGCAATATTAAAGCCTCCCCTTCTATTATTCACCAATAACGCACAACTTGGTGTTTACAACTGAAATCCAAAATTAGTAAAGTGTGGCCCGTCAGAGGAGCACAAGGCAACCAATGGTCTCATTCCTTGTTGAAAACAGGCATCTTCCGACACTGGGGAACAAGAAAGTCTATAGAAAAAAAAGTACACAAATGGAGTACAGCAGAGAGATGAATCAAACTGGTGTACTAAACACTAATAAAAATCATTGCTGATGTTTGCTTGCGTTCTATATGGATAAGTCAGCAAAGATCTTGAGCTATTTGGACTATGAATTCCAGAGAGTTAAAATATTCAAAGCTGTGAGGGCAGCTGTTTCCAGTGATTAGCTGAAATGGATAATAAAAGTAAATGTCACGGAGAAGCTCCAAGACTTAATGCATCTGTTGTGCTAGTGTGGGGCAGGGTGGGATATAAGTTGCTCCAAACTGAATTTCTGATAGGTGTAAATATTTAGTACATGTGACGCCAAACACTGGGGGTCTTAGTATCAGTTTCCTAAGGAAAGAAAAGATCAATGAGCCTAGAGAATATAGAGTGGGGATGCAGATTTTGATTCAAACTTTGTTATGAACTAATTTGCTTGCAGCCAGTAGGGGCGGAATAGGACTATACGACAGAATAACGATACCATTTTGTGCCATCAATTCTGTGATTTGGTAGTTCTAGGGAGAAAGGTGTCCTTTCAGTGAACACCCCATATGCTGGGCTGGGGGCAGTGTGTGCTGACCCTGGGAGAAGACCTCTCTTGGCAGCTGCCCCAGTGCTCTCCTGGGGCTCCAGAAGTGGCTCCAAATTGTGATTGTTGCATCTTACAAACAATGGCTACTAAATTAAATTATTGACAATAAACAGAAAAAACTGTCAACAAACTAGCAGTTATTTCAAGGGTAAATTCTGTAATGACAGCTGTGTTGCAGTGCGAAGTCTTACCTAATGTATTATTACTTTGCTCTTTTATCAGCTGTCACTGTTTCAAAGGTAAGTTCCCCTAGTTTTCATCTCAGACTTTTAGCATATCACTTCTCTATGTTTTCTGACTTGTTTCCTGGAAATTATTGTCTTTCTCCATCTTCCTCCTTTGCATACAGTAAACTCTTCTTCCTGGTGTGTCCTCTGTCAAAAATATTTTTCTGGTAAGGACAGAGCTGATTGCCTATTTTCCTTTACCTTTCTCCACATCTCCACCTCCCTGCCCTCTCCTAAGGTTTTCTGCCTCTTTGCAAGGCCTTTATTTACCTTTGGCAATGTCTTCTTTGCTCCAGAACTACCGAGTTTTATGTAACATATTTTTCCACTTGGACTACTAAAACCGGGTCATTTCTAATTGTGATATGAAACAGATGTCATGCCTTGTAAGTGGTACAGCTTAGCACCAACATCACTTATCCCCTGTTTCCAGTAGGCAATTCCATCCAAAGAATGGACTAGTAATATCTGCCTACTTTGCCTGTCCCTTCAGCTAGCTTTGACTAACTATACAGTACTTGAGCATTCATCTTTGATGTTACAGCTTATTTTGTGTTTTAGTTGTAAAGATAAAAGAAATGGAGTCTTTTCTGATGGATCCTTTGACCCCCAGCACCTCCAAGTCTGGTATCTCCCCTGCTTAAAGTATACTGATAAAAATAATTTGGCAAGCTGAAGGCTTGCCTCTGATAAATTACTAGTGCACAGCATGGGATTCAGCCATAGTCCATTTCTCTGCTCATGACACTTAAACTAACAAGATTTTTGATTGCATGGGCTGCAGGACTAAGGGCTCAAAGGATGAAAAGACTTGCAGTATGTAATAAAAACATACCTCTGTTGGAGTGGGATATAAAAAAAAATTAACCCATGTCTTATCCACACTTAGAAACCATTGCTGTCTAAAAAGAATATAATTGGTTTCAAAGCAAGAAAGAATATAAAAATGCTGATGTATATAGAGAATGGGATCAGAAGTTGGATTTTTTTTAATATAAAATGACCAAAACTGACTGTTCTTTGAAAGGTTAAGGGAGATAAACCCCATTTTTCTAATCTATCTTCCTTATTTTCTTTACTCCATTATAGCAGAGAAGAAACAGTTTTCCTTGTAATCATGGTGCTGTTTATGATCCTGGTTATTGAATTTAGTTTGCAATAAGGCCTTGAGAAGCAACTTAAGAAAAGTGTCCTCTTGACTTTGAGCCCTTCTGAAGCTGGAACCTGTTAAATAGGTCAGTATGTTTTGGGTTTTATTTGAGGGTTCTGTAATTAGGTTCTTGTCTGTCAGATGCAAGAACAGAAAAGTCATTGCTGGTTTTTGGCTTTTTGGTTTATTTTCTTCAGCACTTTCCTAAATTCAATTTCTTTCTTCAAGGTAATTCCGAATGCCTAACACAGAGTGACAGCAGTTTAAAAGTGAAGACAGGAGTTGATAAATGTTTTTATGAAGAGTGACTCTGAACCCTTACTGCAAAGCAATTTACCAGATAAACATACATTATTATACTGTACATGTGATGCAGTGAAGTCTGAAGAGAAGCTTTTGCCCAGGAAACATGAGAAGAGAAAATTCTTTTTACCATGCACTCGAATATATCAGGCCTATACCTACTACATAAGTAACTTTTTTTTTTTTTTTTTTTTTAAGGCAGAACTGAGTTAGTGGCAGTAAGAACTATATTTCTGTGTGATGGGAGGAGTTTACTCCCTTCTCAGTGCTTTCCATCCATCTGTCTTCCTCTGATACTGTACAGCCTTCTCTGTCTGCCTCAGTGTGCCCTCCTCTTCATCCACATTTCATTATGTGAGGGTTATCTGGGGCAGCTGGACACTTCAGATGTGGGCTATATGCAGAAAAAGAGTAACCTGAAGTTGACATCTGTGTATGTAGATTTAAGTGGATAAATCTGGCTGAGTAACCTGAAAATCATGCTGTTTTCATCTATCATGTTGTACAGACTGTGGGATGTAAGGAAAAGGGAGAGTGTGTATATGCCGTAGATCTCCCAAGAAAATGTAGGTATAATAGCAGCAACAACAGAAATCTGGGTCTACTGAAGGGAGGCTTGGGCCTTGAAACAAAACATGAAATATCTCTAAGTAAAATACGTGGGAATAGTTTTATGAAACAGTTAATGAGAAAAAGATTGGTTTCTAGTGGATACATCATAAAGAAAGCTGGGGAACAACCTCAGTTTAATTCACAATTAATGACATGAGCATTTGGGGCTCTGCAAAGCAAGTGAATTGTCACATAAGTGCCTCACACTTCCCTGGTACAATTTTGAAAATGTGGGTAACAACTATCTGCTTTGGAAAGAGTGGGGAACACACTGCAGCATGGCTTGTTAGTAGTGCTATTACACATTGAGTAGTGGTAGGTGCTAGGAGACTTGTTAGCTACATAAACTAATACAGGTCTGTGCTACCAGAATTTCTGTAAAGTACAAAAGAAGGAGAGATAAAAAGATGTGAATGGAAAGGAGAGACATCCAGCACATCATGCAAAACTCTACTCCTACAGATTTCTACACCATGTCCACTTCAAAGTCACAGAAATATTAACTCCAACAAAATCCACTGACTGAGTAAGACTTTCCCAGGTATATGAAGCAGAAAACATCTAATGAGGAAACTGGTGATCTTAAAGTGCATCTTAAAACACTATTACTGACCTCCTACTTTAATGAAGCATGGCAATAGAAAAGTTTAGGAAATAAAATGAGACGTGCTTATATCTCCCATGAATTAAAAATGGTTCTAGGATGAAGAAAAAAAAAAAGGCAAGGCCATACTGATGTCAAGTTAACTTTCCAGGTGAGGAAAGGTGGTGGAATTGCTGATTCATGATGCGCCTTCACTGTACCTTCTTTTCTCTCCCCCCCCCCGTTTCTGACACTCTATGCTGGCACCCATAAATGTTTTTCATATTAATAAATGTATATATAATTCTACTCTGTACACGTGAGTGGGAAGCATGCAGCCAGGCTCTGCATTGCTGCTCTGTGTGTATGAAATGACACCACAAGTGGTTGTTTCACTCCTGTGAACAAATGTTGCGAACAATGCATGTTGTTTCACTCTTGTAAGTGCATATTAGATGCTGCTTTTAAAGAAGAACAGAAGAGTGAAAGCCTGTTTTTCCAAGTCACTCTGACAGATCAAATGGAGGTTGCATGTTTCTGACTTCTCCTATGTTGGTACGTAACTGCTCAAGTTTTGTATCAGGTGCTTGAAGCAGCTTTGGCCTGCGAAGGAGAGCATAACAGCTTCCCCTCCATGCAAGATCAGGGATTGAAGATCAGTGTAATGTATCATCAGGATGAGTGCTTATCTCATTCATGAGCCCAGGTTGGTTACAGACATCACGTAGCCACACTGTCATCACCACCAGGATTTCCTGGGGTGCTTTGGAATTAACCATTGCATCACACCTAGGACACAGTATCCTGCCTCCAGGTGCACCCTGGTCAGATGTATTGAAGAACACTCTGCAACTGTTAACTATGTTCCTGTCAGACCCTTAATTCCATGAACTGCTGATGTTTCTTGGTGCAGCTTTGATTTACCAAACAGGTTCTTGAGGGAAAGTTGGCAAAACAGTTTGGCTCAGCAGCTCTGCAGTTAATGTACTTCCCAGACTGCATGAAAACTGTCAGACCATTGAACCTGCCATGGAAACAAATGAACTTGATATAAAACTGCTTTTAACCTGTAATTTAATGTTTTTGTGGGGGAAATTGACGAATCCTCATTTCACATAAACAGATACATGAGTTGTTACAGTTAAGTATGTTTATTGTACATGGCAGTTCTTTTTAAAACACACATGTTTAAACAGATGGCTTATGTTGACTATTAATGCAGTTCCTGCAATTAAGTTCACTCTGAATGAAGTAGACGGAGAATGACATTCTATTGACATCAAAGCTGGTGTATTGCATCTTCTCCTTATGAATGTTCAAATTCAGGTCTGCTACTACAGCCTCCCTGAAACGTCAACTGTGATAAGTCATGATGTAACTGAAGAGGAGAGGTAAGGTACCTGGCATCTTAATAATTTACTTTTTGACTGGGATTTGCATATTCATGATGTTATGTTTTAATAGTGAAGGTCAATGTTTGAGCAAATTACTGTAAATAAACATAGCAGTAGGGTGAAACTTGACTCTGTCTCTGTAGATGTGGTGGGCTCAAAGCACAGGCAAGCTAACTTCCACCATACAGGGAACCCGAATGCATGGTGGTGCTGTGCTCTGATCACCATACTGCCCACAGAAGCAGCTGCATGGCCCACTAATGCTGCTCTCAGGTTATGATCCTGTAGGCAAGGCAGCTGTGCCAGAAAGAAGGAATGACAATATACCTGGTGAAACCCAAAGCTCCTCTAGTGCAGTGTTGATGCAGGATATCACAATAGTGACCAGCAAAGAGGGAGTGTGAGAGCTGCTCAGGGACACAGCCCATACTACAGAGCTGAGGATGCTGTAGGGCCTCCTGACCTGCAGCCCACTTTGCTCTGTTTAATAGTGCCTGACAGGTTTCTCCTCTAAGAATTTGTTACAGAGCTTTTGGAATTGATGTAAACATTCACTCCTGTAGCAGTGTTACATACCTTAGCTGTGTGTTATGTGAAAAAGTGTCTCCCCTTCTTTTGAACTTGCTACTAGCTTCATTTGATGATCTGCAGGTCTTACAGAGGAAGAAAAACTGAACAATTGTTCCCTATTCACTGTCTCTGTGTGACCTGTGATTTTGTAAGTCTATTCTATCATCTGACATGTCTTGCAGCCTGAGGAGTTCTATGCCATTTCTGATGTGGAAGAGTTTTTGTACCTATCTTTATCAGTTTTTCCTCTATTACCTCAATAGTATTTTAGTTACCTATCTTAGTCATTTCCAGATAAACTTCTGCAGCAGGTAATGTGTTGGCCCTGAAGCTGGAGTCTCATGGCTGCCTTTCAGCAAAGAGGGTCTCCAGTGCCCTGTGACCCATTTAAGAGATGTTGATTGTAGCTTCTGGAGTGACATAAAAGAACAGATATGGTTAGGCTTAGCGAAGTAGAGTAGCTGTTTAAAACAGCTTAAGAAGTGTGACATGTCTATTAGATACTGCTTACCTTTTCCTCCTTTCTTGGTACTCTCCTAAAGCAAATTTCATCTTTTGCTACTTCTTCTATGATATTCTTCAGTTAAATTTAGTAGTGGAAAAAACCACCAAAACATGCATTTCACATATGTCTTTGGATAGAGATGTCTTCAAATGTCCTTTCGTAATTCAATAGTAACTTTTTAAACATGCTGTGTGGTAGTTCTGCTGTTTTGGTATCTGCTCTAGCAGGGCCTGCGACACACATTCTTGGAAGACCTCCAAATGTCAATGAGTGATGCTGGACAAGGCTGATGTTGAAGCAGAACAAGGTCCCTTTTATTTCCAAGCCTGGCACATCTTCAGTGTTACAGGGCTGGCACTGCACGGCAGTGAAACACTGCCTCCATGCTGAAATACCACGGTCTGTTGGGGAAGAGAGCTCATTTTCAGTCATACTAATGCAATACTCAGGCAGCCATATTCAACAATCTAATTAAGCCTGAACAAGAGGAGAAACTTGATACCTACAACCTAGAAAACAACTAATTATCCCTCTTTGAGTGGTTATTGCTGGAATTAAAAAACCCCACAGCATTTCTGGGAAAGCCTTAGGAAAGCTCTTTCAGGAACAATATGCAGTGCTTAAATTTCGTCTGATTTGTTACTGACTAGCTTTAACAGAATTTACACAACAAGAATAAAAGGGACAACTATGGCTCCCATTACATAAAGTCTGAGAGCTTTCATTTCAGTGAATATACTATAATAATCTAAGCATTACGAAGTAGTTATTCCAGCACTCCAGTATAGTATTCTGTAAAAAAAATGAACCCACAACAAAAAAAAATCAACCAAAAAACCCCACACCCCAAAATCCCAAACCTTAACCCAAACACAACACCCCATCCCACCTCAAGCTCCGCAAAACCTAAACCCATCCTTTCAGAAAGCCAGTGAAGTAGCTTGACTATAGCAGATTTACTCTCCAAAAAGCTATAGTTAGCATTGTAGTTGACACAAAGCTCCAGGAAGGAAGTCTTAGACTCAAAGAGACAAACAGCCTGGATGCTTTTCCAGTAAGGGGTAACTACAGCAACCACCAGGCAAGGCTATTAGCTCTCTACAGAAAGAAAGATGTAAAGTTAAGTTGTGCTGCAGCTTGATTAAATATTTGTGAAGCTGATTTAACATCCTTTCACCAAGTGAATGTATAATGCTCTAACAGCTATGTAAAAATAACCTATGACAACAAATAACTTTTCTTGAAAAATGGCTCCAGAGCAGTACGTGTAATGCACAGGTACCAGAGACATTAGGAAGCTGATTACAATTGATGCTGGTTATTCAGGTTGCTTGACATTTCTTGTCATTGGAGCTGGATTTCAGTCATTTGTAACTTTGTTAAAGTATAAGTGTTTGGTCTCATGTTTTCTAGCCTGAATGTTAACCTCAGGCTGCATTTTAGTGAGAAACACTGATCAAAAGGTTATAGCCTTCTCTAAGGATTGAGTTTAGGAATGAGATCCTGGCTTTTAATTCTTGTCTCCAAAGGCCTGGAAAATTGATTCAACTACAGCATTGGCACGGCTCTTGCAGCAGGGATAGACCTCTTGATGTTCTCATGCAACCTAGACAGCTTTGATGAATTGTAATTTGCACATGCTCCATGCAAAGTTAGATTTTTGTGGCTAAAATCTCACTATGTCTTATCTGTTTTGTGCATGCTTGACAAAACTAATTTTTCTTGTTTCTGATCAAACTGTGCATGCATGAAACCTAAAGAGTAATTAAACCTGATTCAGCCCATGCATGTAAGTAGAGTTAGACTTTTCCGATCAAAGCTGCTCTAGCTCGTCTTTTCTATGATTGATCCTCCTGCTAGAACTTAATAGATGTATGAGAAGGAGGAGTGAAGGCCAAGAGGAGGGAGGGGTCACCTTACAGAGCTGGCAGGACATGGCAGCCCTCTGCAGGAGTGGGTAATGACACTGATAAGATGGTGGTGGCTGGGAGGGACCAGCCCAGCTGGCCAAGCAGTCAGCAGGAAAACAGCTCAAAGAACTGGAGGTCTGAAAAGACAAAAGAAGAGAAGAGGGGCAGGGAAAGAGTCAAACTAGAAGAAGAGGCAAAGCAACAGACGTTTGGGATGGACTGTAGGTGCACAGCTCAAGGTAAGGAAACTAACAATAGCAGTAGTTCCTCAAGCAGCAAAGCCAGCTTATTGGCTTTGAGGATAAAATATCCCAGGTCAACAGAATTTATTTATTTTTTTAATGTGTGTTTTATGAAAGTTAAGTTCTAAAACAAACTATCTCAAAAGAATATTATTAACCATAGCACGATTGACACCATAGCAGGAAGCATCCAGATCTTTCCTGGAGCAGAAGTTTCTGAAGTTATTTCTGAAGGCTATTGGGAGAGGGAAATGGTTGGTCAAAGTCCTGGGGGTGGGTGGGGAAAGGCAGCCCGGGTAAAGTCATAGATAATCTGATGAACGCTGCTTGTTAGCTGTGGTAACATGCACTCATTTGGGAATTTCTTAAATCCACATTACAGAAGAAAGTGAAGGAAAAATGATTACATTATGGCTGCCAGTATTTCTTGAATTTTACCCCCTATATTAAACAAATGATGTAATTTTGTTGGTGCCTTATTTTCAGCTTCCTGTTTCTAAGCTTATTGGTATTTCCATATGCCATGAAAAGGTAAAACTAATTTACTGAGAGATTATAGAGTAGTTAATTTATGTTGGTTTAGGCAGTGATTCAGATGCTGTCTGACATTAAGGACCAATCTCTACTTCCTTTTGGCTTGTGGATAAATGCAACAAACTTTCTACAGCCACACAGGTAAATAAAGGAGTCTTACAGATAAAGGAAGCAAATAAGAGTGCTACTCTTTAAAAAGTTGTATCACACTTCAAAACAGCAGCTATCAGTTTAACCTCATGACTGAGGAGCACTGGTAGGACTCCTGGGCTGTGCTTCCATGTTGTGTGCTGTCAGCTATGAGGATGGGGAGCCTTCCTGGCAGTGGCCCTAATAAACTTGTAGGCCATAAAGCTTGATACTCAGATAGAAATAGATGTGAATGGTGATCAGATGTTTGGGTGGGTTTTTTTGTTCTTTTGTTTTTTCCCCTCAACATTTGCTGCGATTGAACAGATTTTGCTTTTTCCATCTAGCAGTAGTCTGTCTGCATGTAACAAAGCATCAACAGTTATTTTTTTCCTTGCTTCTATGCAGAGTATGAACTGTCATTCAGAGACAGACACCTCATCGGGCAGCTTCTCCACGTTGGTGGTTTTGGCATACTGGAGGTGCCCTCTTTCTTCTCTATGTCATTTGGCTTTGGCAACTCTGAGTGCAAGCAGGATACACACACCTTCAAGGTACAAAGCAATTATTTGTTGCCTTATGCACACAGTTGATAGGTGGGACTAAAAAGTTCCCAGGCTAAGGAGACCTGGCAGGGATCTGGCAGTGACGGGGGGATGACCGTGGTCTTCCCTTGTTCCCTGGGACAGGCTCATCCTCAGAGTTGCTCAGTTGCCACCCTTGATTCCCTATTTTTTCCTTAGGGCTTTGTGACTTTCCAGGAAGTGACCTTCCCCATTCAACAATCTTGCCTCTGCCTGTGACTTTTATATTTGTTACTCTGTCTGGTTCTAGCAGACATACTGTCTCACAGCTCTTTCTTACAATACAGCAGTTTTCTCAGAAGCCTGAGTGCAGATTATGGTGCTGTGCTGTGCAAAACAGAGTTTGAGACTATGGAGAGCTCCAAAAGGAGGAGTGCAACAGTGGAGGCACTGCCATGAAGTCTACATTTCTGTGGTTGTGCCCTGAGCAGGTTGGTCTGAGAAAAGTGGTGCACACCCCCATTCTTGTGCTGGCACAGAGCTAAGTGCCCAAAGCTTGAATTACATATGACTGCACAGAAACCTTTTCAGAGCATCAGTAGTGAAGGACAAAATTAATTCTCTCACTTGTCTAATATTGAGACAGCCCTATTTATCAGGGTCTAAAAAAAACCCCTGGTACTGGACAGTTTCTGTTTGCATTAGCAAAAGAGTTATTTATATGGAAAGTGCATATCCAGCATTCCTGATGGAGCATGGAACAGAAAGTTTTCATGGCTAAACACTGCAGCTTAGGGATAAACCTGAGCTCACAGTGAAGGAAATGCAATCAGGAGATGTTACAAACCTGTTAGGTATCGATGATTATGTAAGAACAGTCTGTGTCAAATATTTCAGACTCTAGTTTTATGTTATAAAAACTGATAAGTCTTGTGCGGTTGGCCTTTTTTTTTGGTGGTTTGTTTTGGTTTTAATGCTGAGTATGTCAGCACTGAAATCCTATGAATTGAAATTGAGGTGAGGGGATTTGAGGTAATATCTTCTGTCATAAAATCTGAATGGTGACTATGAAATGATGTAGACTGAGAAACTCAAACTGCTTGGACATACTGAGTAAATGCCATGCTGGGAGACAGGGCAGAGTAAGTGCTTTGTTCTTCAAGTAGCCAGAGACCCACTACAAAATATACAAAATGGTTCATGAAATAAAAGGTTGTATCAAAAACCATTCCAAATGGGTCAGGCTGTGTAGTGGAAGAGGAGGTCAAGGAGAGTCCCTACATGAGGGTCTTTCTTTACAGGGACTTGGTCAGAGGCACTAACTTTCAAAATGCGTCTATAAACTGAATACATGAAATTGTCAGGATTACACAGTTCTCAGTGCTCATCTGACAACTGGAAGACTGGACAGCAGATTGCTTGGAATTACCATGTTCCGTTTTCTGTCACGTCTCATGGCTGTTCTGTGCCTGTGCTCTTTGGCCAAAAACAATTAGCACATCTGGCACTTCTGGTCATCCTTCTATACTGAAACATATAAAAATATCCTACTTTTAAGACTTATCATGTCAGTCATGGCACTTACTTAAAGTAACTAAACACTGCCTCTTTTTAAAGGCACTTGTTCCATTCATAGCAGCTGCACATCTCTTACCAATTGCCAGTGAAGTTCCTGCCAAGCTTCAGGATAAGAGAAATGTTCATAAATTGCATTTATGAATTACATCATGTTGCTATGCACTTGAACCATTCAAGAAAAATTCCCTTTCTTTCATAAAAGCATTTGATTTGCTTCCTGGAAAAAGAAACAGTTTTTAATCTTTCTTGGTCACAAAGCAAGACTTTTTATTTTTAATTCAAGTTAATTAAAAAAGCATGGCAATTTATCTGGTATTTCCAGGGAAATTTATGGTTGTAAAAATTGCAAATCAGATTACTAGGTGCACACCACAGACACAATCAATACAGGAAAAACACACTAGTAACAGCAGAAATGTAAAATTTGGAACTGGGTTGTTGGCATTCCCATTTTTTCAGGTTTCCAGGTCTTGCCCTATTAGAAATCTTGTCCAGAGCCTCACTCTCTGGATTAGTGTGTTCCTTATCTTCAACCAGGGTCAATCTCTGCCAGCATTGGCCTCACTAGCTCTTCTCCCTCTATAACATTTGTGGCAGCTATGAAGAAAAGCTGTATCCCTGTCATCTTTCAATCTGCTAGGATAATCAGGCCAAGCTCTTCTATTCTTCTGTAAAATATGCTCGCTTGTCCTCTGATCATCTTTCTCGACAAGTGGTGACCTACTCTAATAAAGGCCTTTGTTTTCAAAAGTTCTAACTTGTGTTACATGAGAGACCTGCAAAGGGCTGTTAAATATGAAGGCATAATCTAGTTCTGTGTGCTTTCTCTTATTTTAATATTTAAAATGAGAAAGGCAAATATTAACATCACAGAAGAACATCACATAGGCTCAACTACTGCAAAATCAACAATATTATAATCAAAGCAAAGTGACAGTTGAGATTAAATCATGTGTTACCAATTATATTGGCTTAGTTCAACAGTTTATGAAGTCGTAAAGTTAGTACTGTGTGTAATCAAAGTGTGTGCCCAACAAAGAGAAGAATTGCTATTTGTTAATTTTGCATCAGGTGTTTGAAAGAAGAGTTGCTTCCTTTCGGTAAAGGCCTATCTGTAATAGAGGATTTTAGCAACCTGGGGATTGCCAGTGCCAGGGTTCACTGAACAAAGGACATTGCCTGGAAGAGAGGATAAAGCCTGTTTACCTAGTCTTAAGGAACTACAGAGATCTAAGAAGGCCCTTTGCAGTTTTCTGCTTCAACACTTTCTCCTGGAAATTGCATTGCAGTTGCAGAGCTATTGTTTACCCTCCTTAGTTATTACTTGGCTCTACCCATATGAGCACAAAGCTTGCACAAAGTTTTGCAACAAGGTTAACTTCTGGACCAGCTTTAGGACTAACAACAGCAGGTAGGTCAATATGGCCTACTTTCAGATGGCTCTTTTTCGATCTCAATTTAAACAACAGGATTATGAGTTGGGGTTTGCTTTTCAGCTAATTATGAAGTTTCTCTACAAACCAGTACTGTCTAATCTTCTGCACTGGCTGACGGTCAAGTTAGCTGTGGACTTTGGACACAATCTGTGTGACCCAGTCCTCTTCAAGTGGGAAATCTTTAAATTTACATCCTGTTCATCACTCCAGGCTAAAGAAGAAAATCTCAGAAAGGATCCGTCTATCTTTTTCTAGGTTAGGTACTGAGAATCATACAACTGGAAATATTTTTTAATTTCATGAGAGAGCACATAATAACTTGTGTGCCAAATGTATTTTTCAGGATAATTGTCCTGTGTCCACTGAAGTTTTCCAAATTCTGGGTAATCTGAACACTCGTTTTATTAAAAAAATAATTCTAAAATGTTGGAAGTGTATCTTTCTAAGTTGCCATCTCTTGTCTTTACAGTATGTACATGGGTTGTATTTCAGAATTTGACCTATTTTAGATCCTAGTCTAACATTCTATGGTTATATATTATTAGTGCTGCTTAAGTATTCAGTAAAAACAAGTGTTTTTCAAAATATTTTGTAAGTGAAAAAATGTATTTTTATATAGCTTAATAGCATTAACTATGAAAGATAAAAATTGGAAAATTTTATTTTTCCAGTCTCAGCCTGAAAAACTCATTTAGGATTGAGCTGACTGATGCCATTATTAATTATAATATGCTTTTATCCTTTCCTGACTACACCAATTCCCAGAAATATTGTAAGCGATGCTTCTGTACACAGTTTAACTCCCTAGCAAACATACCCATCTGTTCAGTGTTTTCCTTCCTGCATAACTTTTACCTCAGTGGTAAAAGCAGCTGAATGAGGGCATTAGGCAAGAAATACATCTGTTTCTATAGATTGTCTTGTTATAATGAAATCAGGAATCAGGTGATGTTGGTTCTATCAGATGATACCTATGTTGACAAATGCCAGCTAGAGTTCAAGGATTTGGGTGACAGGAAGCTTCAGTGCCTACTACCTTAAGTAGCTAAGTGCCAAGGAACTGTTTTGTTTACTTTTAGAGAGCTCTACCTTCGAGACTGTTTCAATTTAAAGTGGCTTTTCTCAAAATTGTGTATTCTCAAAGTAGATAAAATTTCATGTGGTTATAGGCCAAATCGTTGTGCCATGGAAATCATTATGACTCCACTGATCCCAAAACACATTTTTCTTGTTCTCAAGAGAAGTAATGTCATCTTCAGAGTTGACCATTTTAATGGCAGAGGTATAAATAGACTGTTCATATGAAGTTTGGGATAGTGGAAGGATCTTTCTAAACTCTGTTAGAGACTGGAGGTGGGTTCCCTTTCATGCTGGTGACAAGTTTCAGAAGTAGGATGCTAGCAAAATTCAGCTCATCAAAGCTACATATACTCACTGGTTCTGTACTTTGTACATAAAAATCTCAAGCTCCCAATTTTACCCCTGGGAATTTTCCGATAGCAACTATAAGTTCCACAGGCCCCACAGCCTCTACAGGGAATAAATGCCATTGCAGATCAGACAATTTCAACACCACAGTAATGATTTGCATGTTACTCTTGTGCTGTTATACTAAAATGGTGAATACAGAACTTGGTCTGCTAGTTGCTGTAATGGCAAGTATTTGTTGTGCTCATCTCATATCTCTTCTCATAAAGCGAAAACAGACAAACCACAGAGAATGTGTGTTATGTGGGCAACTGTACCCTGCTTCCATGTGCTCAGCTGCCTTGATCCTCATTGGAAAGCATTGTCTCGCCAGGGAGTTTGCCAGCTCACAAGTTGAATTTTGCTTGGAGGCTGTGCACCTCCATGCTAACTCCAGCTTCTCTTTGAGAGAGCACAAGACATTTTTCTTCAGTTCAGAGGATCAGGAGATATCTTCTATGTTTGTCAGTTCTTGGTATTTTAAAATCGAGGACTGGCTGTTCTATTCTTACGAATTGCTTCCCATTTAATGGGGAATATGCTTTTGGAATAAATGAGTGTCTAATTTAAACCCACTGTAGATCGTATCCTGCACATTTTAGAGAAAATAATAATTTAAAAAATTGTAATGACAAGGCTGTCTGTTTCTCAGAGTTGCAGGAGAAATGTTTAATGTTGGGACAAAACAGGTGGGGATCTAACCAGGGCAGAATTTGGTATTATATAAAGGCAAATGAGTTGAATAAGGGCAGCATGGGCAGGCAGGCTCCAAGATGTGCTGGAGATTACCATTTAGAGGTTTCAGCTAGTTTGGTATTTTAAATAATTTTTAAACTGAGATTAAAATAAAGAAATGTTTGAACATGAGAGGTTTTTGATCTAGGAGTAGAATTCAGATGGATCCCTGTGCCCATGCAGTTAACCCATTTATGTGACTAGGATTTGGTATAATGTGTAAGGTAACAAGGCTCTTGATATGTGTAGTTAGAGATTGCTACTTTGAATTCTTAAAATGCATAAAACAAGAGATTCGTCATTCAAATAGTCTGATTTGCACAGACTCCCGCAGCACAGCATGTGAGTGTTTAATTCATGTACATGTTTAATATTTAACTGAGTGCTTCTTTGTTATAGTAACAACAGGGAAAAAGTACATATGGTTTGCTGCTGTCAAAAATAAAGACGTAGAAGCACGGTAAGCAGAGGCTCTTAATTTCTTTCTCATCTGTGAAGTACAACCTTTCACCTAAAAAACCCGATCACCTGTAAAAGGTAGTTGCTATGTATTATTTTTATTACGTATTATTAAATAGCTTTTACTTCCTTCTGATAAGGGACAGCTTACAATACATACAACTTAAAATACAATTTGTATCCATAAGCTTCGGCCTTTCCAAGTCACGTATACTGACTGTTCAGAGGGTTAATGTTTCATGAGAAAGGCAAGCTTACGAAATGAGGATAATTTTATAAATAGCTTTATTATAGAATGCTGATGTTTAGGGTTGTGGAATATGCTGAAAATTAAGTGTTTTATTTCCCAATATTTTCTACAAATAGTTAACAAATTATGTAGTCTAAGCCAGGTTGCCTTTACTGCTTCCTAAGCAGGATACAAAAGGCTATGGGGGCAATTCCCTTTTTACCCAAGAGGTCAGGAAGACTAGCATACAGCTAGAACTGTCAAAAAATCAACTGCAATTGGATGTTGCCAAAGAACTTGATTCTTTGGGGTTTCTTTCTCTCTCTTTTTATGGAAAGCTTTTTATTCATATTGCAATGAAGGACTAAGAAAAGGAAGTGGCACTAATTTGTAGGAGAGTTGTAACAAATAAGGAGCCCCTCTTCTGAGAAGGACAAAGGTAGGGACGAGAGCAATAGAGATGGTTTCCCTGGGTTTTCTCTGGCCAGGGTGATGTAGCTTAATACTGAAGGCACATAACGAAGAGGCAACATAACAGCTGGCTTTGCCCAACACCAGGGAACTGACTCCAGCAGTTAATGGAGAGAAGGAGACGCTGCTGTGTGCATGGTCTTTTTGGGACCACCCAGGCAGAGATCAGGGAGATGCTGTCATTTGGCACACTCTTCTTTTTCATAACAACCACTGGGATCAGTGATGAGCATCCAGGTTATTGGTGGTGTATTTGATAATTAGATTCTGTAGAGATAGGACATCAATCTGCCTAGACTGCATTGTCATTTAATCCTTCCTGAATGATAAAGTAGCCATTACCAGTATTGGTCATACCGTCCAGCTTTGGCTTATCTGCAAATTTCATAAGTACCCACGTTGTTCTGGACCTTCAGCTCTCCCTACTATTAAATATTAAGCATAGTGGACATCAATAGTAATCCATGAGGAACACCGTTATGAAAAACTATCGTTTATGTAATTGATTCTTTTTCCATCTTCACAATTTCTCTTTGAACACAACCTGTTAAAATATCCCTTTATACTAATATGTATTCGTCCTCTCTCTATTTTCATGCAATCATGTTAAAATAATTTAAATATTTCAAAAGTATAATCAAACTTTAAATAATATTTTAAAAATACTGATTTGCCACTGGGTGCTGTATCAAATGCATTGCTTATATTTACCTAGATTAGGTCTAGTAAATTCTTCTGGTCTGTGGAGCTAGTTATCCAGTCAAAGAAAGATAGCAACTGATATGACATGATCTACTTTTGATAATTCTATGTTGCAAGTCATTCCGCTCTGGGGACTCAGGCTTAATTTATTTCTTTGGATATCTACTCTGCATCCTCAGTGTAGAGTTTTCTCCCATCCACTCATATCCTAAGCCAGGGCTACGTTCTAACCTAGGGCCTGCATGGCTTGTAGTGCTGGAGGGGAACAAAACATCCAAGTAGGACTAAGTTTGGATTTAATTTGATGTGGAGCAGTTATGAGAGGCAGTGCTGTTAGCTACTGTTTGGGGCTTCCTCCTCGACTTTATTCCTGACTAAACCAAACAGATGAGTTGTTAAACAGGAGTAATTTGGAGCTAAACCAGAGACAGAGGTGCTCAGCCAGCCAGGCACCAGTCTGTGGCAAGGTATCACCTTCCATGACAGTAGTAAGAGCAGGTGCTATTCCTTCTGCTTGAACTTGCCACCCACATAATCTGGGCACCACAGACTGCAATTTGACATGATCTGTGTCAGACATTCCTTAGAGCTGTTATCAATTCTACAGGTGTTATATCTACTTATATCACTTTTAGCCTGGCATTTTGGTGCTACGCTTGTTCTGAGATTCACATTTGAAATGACAGCATAATTAAAAATAATTGTGCAGGACTTATTTCTTTTGTTCTAGCTCTTTCAATATTCTGTCATGGTGATCATCAAGAACAGCTTGTGTTTGGGCTCCTCCTGCAAAGCTGTGGTTTCTACTCTGTACTTGCTGCCTTAGGTACCCTAATATTATTCTCCTGCACATCCCTATCTTTACTAAGAACTGAAGTGAAGCTTTCCTTTAGAGCTTGGTCTTCAAATTCTTGGAGTTTTTGCAATTTTCATATTCTGTCTTTACACCTACAAATTTGTTGATTATATGGCAGTCAGAAAAAAATTAGTGATTCTAGGTTTATTTGGTTTTAGTTGCATGTCCTTACTTGTCAAAAAGAGGCAAGAGTTTCAGCAGCTGAGCTCAGTACTTTCTGAAGATCACAGGCATTTGAAAGCATTTTACAAATTTTCATGTGGAATTGAGTGATTTTATAACACATATACCTGCAGGACAGAATATATCATATCCCTGTTATAAATGAAAACTGTTGTACCATTTCACATGGTTTTTCTTCTGTGATCTTTCATTGCAGGATGCTCTTATGTTTGGAAAAATGAAAAGTGGTGATAGCTTAATAACAATGACACTTTAGTCCTGCTTTCTGATTTGGCACAGTTTTATTACAGCACTGAAAAACTTTGGATATAGCACAATCTGAGTGTTAAACTTGACATCTACAACAATTTTATGAACTATCACTATTAAAGTTTCTGATGGAAATGAAGTCTAGATTTCACTAAAGCGGTATCATTATTTATATGGATCTCCTAGCTGGGTGGTGGCAGTGCAGGACTGTTGCATTGCCCATGGGGAAAAAAGTTGCAATTCTTGGCTACAATTTCTAAGTATCTGAATGTTAGAAGAAGCCAAAGAATACCAAGTAGAGAAGATGCAAAGGCCAAATATAAGACAGAAAGTTGAAGCAGTTCGCACTTAAAATCAGGCTTCAGCTACTCGGTAGCCCTTATCAGTTGAGAAGAACTAAAAAATAAAGAATTTAATGGCAAATATTATGTTTTTGAGTTCAAGTACAGTATTTGAATATGTTAGACGATGAGACCTAACCTTCAAGTGCCTTACTTGTGAGATAATTAATAACTTGACACTTAAATTCATGTATATACATACTACTTATGTGAGAATCCTGGTATAGTGAACACCCAGATTATGCATATAAAATGATAAAGTTGGAATGGTAAGTGTATTTATCTTCAATGGAAATTTAAATACAATAGACTCTGAAATTAGATAAGCTTTAAAAACGCTACTCAAAGGTTTGTTCTCATAGTTAGTCTCAACAATGAAGTGGAAATATAAATAAAGATCATGTTTTTCTTTAATGAGAGATTACAGTAACCCTCAGGCTGTTTTTTCACTCTTGCTAAGATGTGTGGAAAAGTGTCAACTCACCTGCTCATGAGCATGCCCTTGTGGTGCAGTGATGGCCTTGTAGGGTCTTAAGAACTCATGACCCCCAGGGGAGAAGTCTGCATAAGTTCAGCTATAAATAATGGATTTTGCATCCCTTGAAGCATGCAGTCTGTGTGCAAGAGGAACTCTGGGTCAACTTCATTATTAAGGGTAAAAAGAAAAAGAACATATATGCATTAAGAAGCATGGACTTGCAATAATGAAAGAAACACAAAAAATAAACCTGTAAAATACATTAGTGGTACTAATAGTATTATAATTTACGATAAGATTCCTCCTGTGTTGCACCTGTGCCTCAACTTATTGAAATAGCTGGTGTAACAAGTTGCTACAACCTATACTGAAGTTGGGATTTTCTGCAGGCTTCCAACTGTGTCCTTCTTGCTTTTACTATCAAAGGTTCAGCCACTAGGAGCAATGGATATGGAAACCTTCTTTTTCCTTGAATGGGAGTCTCTTTTCCACCCCATCCCACCCTGCCCCTTCCCTCTTCCTTGCCTGTTCTTCCTTCCCTGTTGTTAGAACCAGATCATCACATAGAAAGATGGGAGATCAGGTTGTATCCTTCCCCTTTTCATGCAGAATGACCTGAGAATTTATTGTGTTGTGTAACTAGCACTTTTTTGTTGCTGTTGTTGGCTTCTGCTTGTGGACTTTTGAAGACATTTTGGTGAAATTGTGTCCCTTTATACAATAAGAAATATCAAATGCAGAGTCTTCTTGATATATCTATCAGTCCTCTCTGTCTCCAAGAACAGACAAGTTTTCCAGTCCCTTTTTAGGACTGTCATAATGGCTAGGCTGAGTATATTTTCATCAACTACTCATCATGGACTGGTCAACATCATAATGTTCTTAACCATATCAAAACCAAACTTTGGCTGGTACTAAATAAGCAATTGTGCTACTTTTCAGCATCCCATTTCTTCAATATTGGTCAGTACTTTTTCAGAAAAGCCATTCAAAAAATTTATCTCAAACAACTCTATCATCTATGAATTAGTGGGTTTTGCTGGAGGACTGTTCCAATGTCCAAGTGAATCTGCAAATGACTGAAATTTTTAGCAAGTGAAAACGCTTGACTTTGGTTTGATAGATATTTACATGTGCTTTCACCATGAATAAGTTAAAGTTCTTATCAAGTGAATAAAATTATACATTAAAAGCAAATGTGTTTGGTCCAGATTAGACTATTATTGCTTCCTTCCCCACTCAAAGGCTACAAATTCATTAAAACAAGTGCATTTTTATTTCAGTCAGTTTTCTCACATAGCTAGTAGCTGTTTCATCTTCACAGCACATCACTGAAGAAAGCTATGATTCTCAGAAATGCCATCAAACAAAACCCTCATGAAAAATTAAGAGTCTTCTTATGGTAGAACTTAGTTGTTTTTTGAAGATTCCCTGGCTTAGGATAAAAGATAGCAACGCAATTTGTATTTCAGATCTCGGTATGACATGCATGTGATCAATACTTATCAAATAGACTAAGCCTCTTGGCTTAGAAATTTCATGCAGAAATGCAGATTCTAATTAATAAATCTCTTAGATGCAGATAAGGTACAGTAGCTAAAGGAAATGTTTTTCAAACCCCCTTGAAAACCACCTGTCATAGTCAGATTGTCTATGGAGCTATCCTCATTTGTAGATACAGCATTATTTCTTATCATGTGGTATCTATGCTGCCCTTGGTTCTTGTAATCACATGAAAGCTATGAAAAGCTTTGGGTCCAGGCTTTTAACGGGGGCTAAAAGTGGGAACATCGTTTTTTATCTAGATATCTCTAAAAACTTGTTCACAGTAGTCAGTAAGGATAATTTTATACGTTTGTCTTGGAGGATAATTGGAAAGGTTACACATTTATTTATTTTGAAGCAGATGTGGAAAAATATAATCTTTGGGTTAGAATTTAGACAACATATCTAGCTTAAAATTATCCTGAGAAACAAAACTGGGGTTTCTCTAGAAGACTGAAGTTATTTTTATGAATAAAGATCAACTTTGTCCCTTTGTAAAATGGCTGTGCCTTGGTGTTCGTAGATGAAGTTAACCCTGTGGCTTCATATACTGACACGCTTCCATTCACATTACCACTTAGTTCTGACATATTTGTGCATGGCAAGTCTTTCATATTTTGCTGTTCCATCACACAGAGAGAGGACACACACTGAAACAGTACCATAGCTTTCTGCAGATGTGGGTTCTTCAAGGCTCTCCACTGAGAACTGGGGGCCTCCAGCTGTCACAGGGGAAAAGGGAAAGCAGATTGCTATGTGTTGGCATCTTTGTAGTGCTTCAGACATCTTAATATATCTTAATCTGTTGGCTTTACTTATTGCTAATGTAATTGAGGTAAGTGTTGCAAAAATTTTTAAGCATGATGTTAATAATTATTACTTAGCAGTTTTTGAACTGCTAAGTAATAGCAGTTATTCTAACTATTCTGTTCTAGTTCTTGTAATGTAATTTGGGTGTTTGTTTTAATATCTAGTGAAATTGTCGAGGCACCTTTTTTTTTCCCTTATTTTGTGCAAGTGCATTCAGCATTGATGAAACTTCCTGCACACTACTTAGAAATAAGCTTTAAAACAGTGAAATATGAAGTTACTATAAAAATTTTAAATTGAAAAGTAAATAAAATTGAAAACAACATCAAATACTATTATTTCTGCATAATACTGAACTTTTCTTTAGAAAAGGCAGTATGGCAAAATCGTCAACAATGATCACTTCCATCTGTCAAGTCCAAAAATATGTGCCTTAAATATTTAGTTACTTCTGAGACTGTAACACTCAAAAATTGCAGCAAGGAAAATTCTCAGTAGCTTAAAGGAATGAAACACCCCTGAAAATCAGATTGGATAGGGAACAATTTGCTCAGGGATGCTGTAGATAACGAATTTTGGAGATTTTCAAAAATTGCCCAAACATGGCTCTTGGCAACCTGATCTAACTCACCACAAAGTTCTCTCATCTCTGTAGGCTTTGTGATGAGAGTTGATGCCACACTGTCTGGCTGATTTCCCAACTGCTAATAGGCATACACTCTGTTTAGTAAGGTACAGTGGATAAAATTTGCCATCTGTTCACTTGGCAACAGTCAGATGGTAGGAGCTGGAGATTTTGTAATATTAATGCAGTAAAATAGGAGAAAAAATCTCGGTTATTGAGCTATCAATCCATGTACCCACCTCAGATTAGCATTAGAATTGCTGTGACTATTATTTAGTTATGCATGCAAGATTGTGTAACAAGCAACACCAAACAAGTATTTGTTGTTGCAATGTGTATTTCTATTCATAAAACTGAAGTTTTAACTTATACTTTCAACTCAGATTTCTTGGTTCTTTTAGGCTTCATTTTTTGTAAAGGCTTCCCTAAAAGGTTTGAGCAAATCTTGCCACATAAATAGCAAAACCACTAAGTGTTACAGTGTTGTATTTGTTTTCTTTTTAGTAAATGATTATGCAGTGATAGAATCATCAAATCCTCTTATTAAAAGGAGTGCTACAATAATACACAAGGAGCCTCTATACATCAACCAGAACATGTTTTTGATGACTTTTGGCTGAGTGAAACCACTAATTCCATTCATATTTATCAAACCACTCATGTCTATTCAATGCTAGTATTTAGAAAAAATGGACAGAATGCATGTTTTTTTCCCTGAGGTGAATGAACATTTTCTGTGTATTCAATGAAAGGTAAGCAAATACCCAAATTTCTGTTTGTCCTGTATCTGTTCTTCTAGATACAGAACTCATACGTCATGTAACCATGTATGAGGTTGTTTTTTTCTTTTTTTCCCCCTCATTTTGGACTGTTTACCTTTTTCATTGAGAACACACAATGAATGGCACCTACCATCAGAAAGAGCTGCATTAATGTAATTTTTAAGTGGCATCTTAACTTCAAGGGAGGCTCAGGAAGACTAACAAAGGATTATTCGGTAATAGAGGTGCAAAACGACTTATCCTTATTTTCAAGTAATATCTCAGTACTTGAGTAACCACACATATGGTTGATAAAATATATATTAAAACTGCTGCCTTCAGTTTTTCCATTCTTAATTCTGTCCCATTTTCCTTTAATTTTTAAAAATCTATTTTACTGAAATCTATTTTTCTGTTTTACTGAAACAAGATATATGACACAGGTGTGACTTCCTGGGGTTCTTTTCCAGCTGAAATCACATTACTTCAGGATCAATATTTTGATCCGCTAGGTCATACATTTATGTTTGTTAGGAAAACATGTTTGGAAAGAGTAGTAGAAATTTAATGTACTCAAATATATGTTATAACAAGCTGATTTTAAAGATTCATGGGGTCTTCAAGACCTTTAGGTAAACACTTTAGTCAATTAGGAAATTACTTAACCACATACAAGCTGTTTTCTTATGTTTTTTAACACCTTTTATAGTTGTGATTCACTTTTTTTTTGCTCTGCAGAAATTGTTATGACCATTATGAAACAGATATATCATCCCAGCTATATAATTGTTATAGAAAACATTTAATACCATTGATTTGCACAATTGTTCTTATATTTACATACACTAAGAGCATGAGTTGCCACTGATTAGTCAGTACTTTGCTCAAACCTTAGTTATTCAGCTGTGGTTTGTACAGACAAAAGCATAATAAGCTAAAGTTTGTTACTTAACAGAATGGCAGTGGGAGCTTTATTCACAATTTCCTGTTGTTTCATCGAATTGCCACTTCCCTATGACAGGAATGGCTTTGAACAGCCAACACTGCACAAAAGAAAACAAATAAAATATAATCTGCCATTTTCTATAGTTTCAACAAATAAAATATAAACTGCCATTTTCTATAGTTTCTGTAGTTTATCTTATCAGCGATGTCTTCCTATCTGAAGCTAAATAGACCATAAAATGAGAATTCAGTAACTTTTGACTAAAACTCTCTATTTCAAA
This sequence comes from Athene noctua, assembly GCF_965140245.1. Classification (NCBI taxonomy): domain Eukaryota; kingdom Metazoa; phylum Chordata; class Aves; order Strigiformes; family Strigidae; genus Athene; species Athene noctua. The sequence goes on along the minus strand of NC_134049.1, from coordinate 19,021,647 downwards.
CACTAGGATATACAGAAATCAGTTACATGGGGAAGAACTTTTAAGGCATTATGGAACATAAGTTGTATTTACACATTACCCAAGAATAAAAAAAGTTGTCAGGAATGAATTATTAGAGAGGCTCTAGTCAATGCTGGTTCTTTATATAGCTTTATTAAAATAATTTAAACATGTTCTAGATTATTTCAATGCCATCCACGAATAAAAAACCCGTAGTGTAATCTCATCTGTTAATCATATCAGAATCACAATGTGGTTAGTTTGAAGGTACAGAGACAGAATTATGGTCCTTGAAATCACCTCTGGGTTGCCACAGTTACAGTTCTCATAAAGGACAAACCCAGCACTAACAATGTAAACCCAATTTATCTATATTCAGGCATAGACCAGGCAGAAGGGTCTGACTTATCTATTGAATCTTTGATGTTAAAATGCTTGCAGGAAAGGTAGGCGTATGTATTTATAGTAATGGGATACAGGTGTGGCATTTCTCTCTAACAATGTGAAAAAAGGTGCTAAATAATAAATCATCTTGCGCTGCTTGCATGCTCTGGAAAGGACTCTATGGCTTATCACATATTTAACAAACTGAAAATGCATTTGACACATCATTATTTGGATGAGGGTGATCTCATGGGTGTCCATTATTCAAATAAAGTCAAGAGGTACAAGCAGAGCTCTTTGGATTTACCCCAACTACAGCAAGAGGGAGCTTGCGAGCCTGAAATAGGCTGTAACAGAACCAGAGGGGTAACAGGCTGTGGATGGACCTTTCCTTCATCAATTTATCTAAAAAATTTTCTCAAACTATTTGTGGTTTTACAACATCTTGCATTAAGCTCCAAAATATATCTGTATGCTGTTTAAAGCACTATTTGTTTTACCTTGTTAACAGTTTGATCAGGTGGTCTTGATGTATTTTTGAAGTTGAATCCTATTGCTACTATTAATTTCCTTTATCTGGAACACATTTTTAGACTGAATGTGTCATTTTGAGCTTCAGGGTGCTGTACTCCGGGAATAACGGATGTCTTATGAGTTCAAGATGATTTTACATAACCCGTTTGAGATTAGTCCCCCTGAGATTTAAAAACTTGTTCCAGTGTTGACGTGGCACACAGAGTAGCATGCTCGTATTTACTTTCTCCGCAGTGCTATTAACTCTAAATAGTCCGGGGTTTACGATCGACATTCTTGTGTTCCCTTCCTCTGAGTGCCATGTCACTTGAACAGCTAGATTAACAGAAATTACACTTTTCTTATGAACCGTAAACACAAGCCAGGTTCCGTCTAATCCCAGCGGAACCGATGCAAACAGGTGTTCATCCGGGATGCTGCCTTCAGCGTGCACACATACCCTAACTGAAGAGGGATCCAGGGACGCGGCCAGCACGGCGCCGAAGCCTAGCGCTGGCCTATACAGGTTATTTGCCCGGCCCTCAGGGGTACACGCAGCTTTGGCGGGAATCGCCTCAGGGGACCGGGCCGGGCGCCTCGCACGCTCCGCGCCTCCAGCCAGAGCCGCCAGCCCTCCCCGGGGCTGGTGAGGAGGCGCGGCGGAGGTGCCCGTAGGCGACAGGCAGTTGCCGTGGCTGCGCGCAGCACCCCGAGAGGCGGGGGCAGCCCCGCCGGCGGCCGCGCTCCGGCGGAGGCACCGCGCGGGGGCGCCGCCCGCCCGAGCGCCGCCCCCGGCTCCCACCGCGGCTCTGAGGCGCCGCCGGCTCGCCCAGCCCGCGCCGCCCCTATCCCGGTCCCGGCCTCGGGAACGCGCCCGCGGGCCGGTGCGCGCCCGGTCCCTGCCCCCGCCCGGCAGCGGCCCCGCGGCAGCCCGTCAGGCCGCGCCCCGCCCCCGCCCTGTCACCTGACTGCGGGGACGCGCGCGGCGCTGGGTGCCGCCGCGCTCCGCGGCCCCCTCCCTCCTGCTCCGCTCCCCGCCGCTCCGCTCCGCGCCGCCGCTGGTGGGCCCCGCCTCCGCCATGGTGCTGGAGTCGGTGGTGGCGGATCTGCTGAACCGCTTCCTGGGCGACTATGTGGAGAACCTGAACAAGTCTCAGCTCAAGCTGGGCATATGGGGGGGTAAGAAGCCCCTTCCCTCTCCCGCCCCGTTCCCGCGGCGCTGCGGGGCCGCCGCTGTCACTGGGCGCGGGCGCTTCCTCGTCTCGTTGGCCGCGATCCCCCCGTGAGGGGCTGGTGGGCTGCGGGGCCGCCGTCCCCTCTGAGGAGTGCTCGGCCTGGGGGTTTGCGGCCCCCTGTGAGGAGAGGGCGAGCTGCGAGGCCGCGGCCCTACGCGAGGGACGGCCGGTCAGTCTGCGGCCGCGGACCTCCCGCCTCCCCTCGCCCACCGTGAGGGGCGGGCGGTCTGTGGGCCGCGGCCCCTCGGGAGGGGCAGTCGCTCAGCCGGTGGCCGCGGACTCGCCCCTGGTCGTGTCCCCCTCCCCGTGACGGACCGTCGGTCGGTCTGTGCCCGTGGCCTCTGGCCCTTCTGGCCCCTCTCCCTCTCTGTGAGGGGCCGCCGGTCGATCCGTGGGGCTGCGGCTCCCCGCGGCGGCGGCCACCACCCCGCCCGTCGCGGCGGGCTCTCCCCGCTGTTGCGCCTCCGTGAGGCGAGGCTCTGGCCGAGACGGGGGCTGGGGCGAGATCCCCGCGCAGCTACAGCAAAACATCGGGTTGTGGGGGAAGCAGGAGCTGTTAGGGGCTCCCCCCCACGCGGCGGGGCCCTGGGCGCGGGTACCCGAGGAGCTTCCCCGCTGGGGCAGTGGTTCCCAGAGGCTGAGGCCAGGCCTGGAGCCGCGTCGCTGGCCTCGGGGTGCTCTAAGGCAGGAAACCGTCGGCGGGGAAAACAAACCCGTTTGTTTTCTTCTCTTTCTTGAGAGTATATTGGGTGGAAGCCCGAGTGTGCTGTCGGGGGTGTCTGCAGCGCCGTGGAGCGGCTCAGGCGTGGGGGCCCCAGGAGATGGGGGGGGCCTTGGTTGTGGTGCAGCTGATGGGGTGCTTGCAGAGCTGGGTCTTTCACCTGCTAATTTATTGGTGTAAATAATGTGTGTTAAACAGACCTGGTAGTGTAATAACGTGGACTAGCTTTTCTCAGTGAATATATCAAACATTTCAGTTTACTACCCTGTAGACATGCAAAAAAACAGTTGAAGTACTGTCTAGAGAAGCCTGTCGATTTTAGATGCCTTCCATACATAAAGGATGAGACTTTTCTCATCATCTTATTTTTGCTTTTGCCATGGTAGTAAGTATTTCAACACTTAAAAGTTACTAGTACTTACATTAAAAATGGAATATAGTCTAAGGAATCTGGAAAGCACTAAGAGGTATATTTTATGTGCTTTCCTCAGGTATAATTTTGTGTGCCAGTGTTCCCTTTGGAAATCCTGTTACGTTGCTTATGTCAGGAGAAGTTAATCTGTTTGTGAAAGTAGTCATGCATATTTGTGGCTCTACGACTGATTTTTCTGTTATGTAAAATAATCAAAAACAAGACAGAGCTTTCCTAGTCTACCCTACCTTGATAGAACTGTAATTATCATTCACAACAAAGTGAGTAAGAAAGATTTTCTATTATTGTAGGTGTACTTAATATAGTAGAAACATGCAGACATCTAAATTGGTGATATTTCTGTGATCTCTTCCACCACGAAATTTTGTCTGAATAATCAATGTTTAAGGACACTTACAAATTAGACATTTATTGTGCTATTCTTTAACTGGGGTAAGGTTTTCAGATTTTATGCATGTGTATTTGGGAGGGTTGTAGTTGTGTTAACTTGTTCCAAATTACATCATAGTTGAAGTCACTTGTTCTGTACTTCTCTTTTTCTTTTAAACAGGTAATGTGGCACTTGACAATTTACAGATAAAGGAGAACGCATTAGTAAGTATTCTAATACTATAAAAATTGTTTTTATGGATCTAAAGAAAAGGTCATAGGATAAAATATTACTGTAGTCTCACATTACACAGTATGCCTTCTTTAACAGTTATTGGAAGCAAGTCCTTGGTTAACTGCTTCTAATTTTCTCATGTTACTTGGACAGAGAAAGAAAAGAAGATATGGTTGAAAAGGTAAGTGTGCTCCTTCAGAAGAGAAAAACAACTTTTGAGAATTTAGCAGCAGGGTTTTGAAGTAAGCTTCCCAGCACCTTCTGTGCACACATGCATATGCAACCTCTTCTAGTATTTGAGGCTTGCAATCCTAAAACTTTAAATAAGATATTAGTGCGTTTCTGTTACTGTTTTGGTCATCCAGTACAATTTAAAGGATTTAATTTCTGCAGTGACTGCTGCTGTATAATCATAATTCTGTTAAGTCATAGGGTTTTTTCCTCACTTGTATGTCCATGTAGATGTTTGTATGCTTCTGAACAATTTACTAGATCTTTGCATAGGCCTAGGTATTCCCTTTTTTTTTTTACCTTTGGTTGAGTAAATGGATTTTCAAGGCCTGACTCCTGCAAATTGATTGATCCAGTTGAAGTCTTCTGAAAGATAGTGGTTCCTTTCTCAGTTGTTGATGTGAGGATGAAGTGAGAAAAAGTTCATCCTTGTACATCAGGTGGTGGGACTGAAGCTTATATATATGCCTTTCTGTGTAAGTTGATGCTTATTAACACATTAAGATGCGTACTCTGAAAGTAAATACGGTTATTCAAATGCTCTGTTCTGTTCCTTTTAAAATAGGAATGATGGAGTGAAGGAAAAACAAGTACTAAATTGCATTAAGTACTCATATTCTTGTCTGAAAAAAAACCTGGATGATTTTTCTGTCCTTTAGTTGAGCTAATGAACACCTGTACTACTGAGAGAATCTCACTGCAATCTGTAGTGTGCTTCAGACTTCACTGGAGAGAACTGTTACTCTTCTGTGAATTGAAAACGTTGGATCTTTGTATGACCTAATCATTGGTTTCTCTTCATTGTTTCATATTTTACCTGCCCATTTCATCCATTCCTGGTAACTTTGTTTTACTTTAAAGATCTTGATACAAATATCTTTGTAATCTGGTAGTTTTAAAAGGAGGGAAGTGTTACCTACTTTGTACATGTCTTTCCTCCTTAGGATGGCAGCATGGTTGATTGTGATTCTAGCAGTTCAGACTTACAGAAATGCACAGTCATGTGTATCACTGACCAGAGCTGAGAGCGAGCTAAGACAAATCCAGGAACTGAAAACAAAGGATGTTTCTGACTTCTTTACAATTGCAGTATGTTAGATTTCTGTGCAAAAGTAATTAAAGGAATGTTGTTAACACCACTTTTAGAGAAGTAGCCTACACCTTCTTGAAAAAGAAGGGACTAAAGAAATGGGATATGGTCCAACTCTGATTTGCTTGTCTACTGCTGTCTGGATTGTGATTTCCTCTTAAGGTTTTTCCACCAGAAAATAACTAGTTTTTAATTTCTATATATCGATACAGTACTTTTCAAATGTGAGAAAAGAAAGATGAGCAAATAGTTACTTTTAGTGTTACACTTGCTGAGTCCATTTTTTTTCTTTAGGCACAGTGAAAAACCATTTCATTAAAATGGAAGTTTGTCAGACCTCAGTCAAAATTTAGACATCAGCTCATTCAGTCAGTTTAAGAAGATTAGTCTAAGATTTCTAAAATAAAATTGTACAAAATTATTTTACAAATGAATTCTTGGACACCTTGAAAATATAACCATTTTTTCCCCAAAATATGTTAGATAGTTTGCTGACACAAAGTCATGAAGTGCCATTCTGTAAAATGTATACTTCTATGTTTTGAGGCTGTTTTGTTTTGTATGACTTCAGCTATAAAAATACAGGAGTATAATGGGGCAGTTGCTATTAATGTTCCTTTTTTACTTTGTTAAAAACTTCTAGTAGTGATAGTAATGAATTCTTTCTGATGGATTTCTTCAGCTCTATCCTGTTTTTCAATCATGAAAAATGATGGCAAGCTATGATATGACCTAAGCTTTTTAGCAACTTGTTACATGTTTCTCAGCTTATTGGTCATTACCATCAAAAAGCTTGAACTCTGAGCTTCTTCACTTGTATCCAGCTGGTCACAGCTCTTAAAAGTCATCAGACATAATACTACCTGTTTCTTCTCAGTTACAGTCTTGACGTATTTTCATTAAATGATCTTTTTTCATGTTAGCATCAAACCCCAATGCTCTCACGGTTTTTAATTTATCTGTTGTCTTTACTCAACAAATTTAAAACATCTTGAATTTCTTGCCTTTGCTTAATTTTTTTCCCCCATTCTGGAATTTAATCTTCTGAAAACTAATTTTTCAAGGTCACATTTGTGGTCCTGTCCTTGCAGCAGGCCAGACTGAGATGGTTCCCCTTAGAATTCAGCTGTGTGTCATAAATGCAGTATTAAATGCAGTGGATCTGGTTGCTGGTATCTGCTTCTACATGACTGCTCCTGACTCTGTCAAGAGCAGAAATCTTTGCTCTCACAGTTTCAACCTCTTCTTATGCCTGTTCTTACTACTAAACACAAAGTTTAAAAAACTGGGGAGGGGAGGGGCTGTGGCGGTGTTTTTAGATCAGACTGTTTTTAAAAGTGAGTCAATTTTCTCTTTCTCTCCTGATGTATTTCAATCTAAAATAAAAACTGAGAAGAAAACTTCCAGTTAAGTTTATTGACCAGATTTTTAACATGCGGCAGCCTGTAGGAAGAAATATTTGGGAGGTGCCGAGGAGCAGTTGTTACCAGGAAGAAGCATAAAGAAATTTCTAGGACTATGCAGTAAAAACCAGAAAAGGGTTAAAATACTCCACAGCTCTTGCTTTTCAGTTGTGTCTTTGAGGCACTAAAAGAGACCAAGCCATGGAAATTTTGTCACAAGTTTAGTCACTTAATCAAAGTTGGTTGATATTAGGCTCCTAACTGCAGTTCAGAATGCTTCTTAAAAACAGTGGAAATCTGTCAGAGATGTTAATTTGGATATTAAGCATCTTTTCTGGAGCAGCCCTGTTAAATGTTTTTAAGTTGCTGGAAAAGTGGTGGTCAAGGTTGTTTTCTAGTATATGGGAAGAGAGAAATGGTTAGTATCAGTCGCATTTGGGGAAATGGGTTTGCTTTTTATAATCTTTGAGATTAAGACCTCTTCAGGTCTTTGAATTGTGGTTAACTTATTTGAAAAGAATACTGAAGTGGAAGACAGTTCTAGAGTATTGATGTTTTAAGTTATTTTTAAATTTTATTTATTTAGTTTCTCCTACTTCCTCTTTACTTTGTCCTTATTTTTATATTCTTGATATTCCTGTAATTCCTGCTTTTGCTGTACACTATGTAGGAGAGATACTTCATGAGGTTTTAGTTGATGGTAATAATTGCTCACTTGTCATGTGTTGCTCATCTTTATGAGTCCATCTTGTTCTTGGCATTTGGCAGACATTTTGCGAAGAAATTCTCAGTATTCTAAGTGAGACTTCTTATATGTTTGTAAATACTAGGTGCTGTTATCAAAAATAAAAGACCTATGTGGTGAATCAATAAAAATCTAAAATTAAATTCCTGTATATTGATAAAATTTTAGTTTTTAGTAACCTTTGGAGCAAGGCATTATCATACTTGTAGGAGAGAATTGCCAGAAATGGTTAAATGCTTTATTTTAAAGCTTTCTACAAGCCTAACCACACTTATGGATACCTGAGTTCGTGTGAGTATTGCTAAATAATTAAATCGCTGTCATACCGAGAACTGTTTCTGTTCTGGAACTTCAGTTCTGGGAAAATAGTTTTAACAGAAGTAAAGATAATTTTGCTGTATAAAGGAGCTTATCTTTAAAATACATGGATCTGTTTAATACTGTTTTTTTTTTCTTTGCAGAGTGAACTGGATGTACCTTTTAGAATAAAAGTTGGTCAGATAGGTAAGTTTTTGTTTCAATGTGAGTATTGAAATGGAAATTTCAGTACAGGCCTTAAGGTCCATCCTGCCTCTGAATTTCTTCTATCAAACTTTCTTAAATGATCTCTGTGTTGTACTTGCTGTTGAAACTACCATAGAAGTCTAATGTGACTGCCCTGGATAAGTCATAAAATGTTATCTGGCAAAAACTGTTTGTGTAACTTTACAGGCTGGTATGAAAAACATGTCTGAGAGGTTCTTCCCAGATACATGGGTGATCAAGGAAGCTGTTTAGTATAGGCAGAATGTGTGTGGCTCTTTGAAGGATGGATTAGGAATATGAAGAGTTTAGGCAAGATTCCTGAAACTGGCAAACATGCCGAGGGTTTAGAAACTCTTAGATACATGTTTTTTTCAAAGTTCCTTTCCTTGGCGGTCAACATTGCTTTTTCACATGAAACATTTGTTGGGCATGAATGTGTTGTATTTCTTCCTCTACTTCCCTGGGAAAATCACATTCATCCCATTGAATTCAACTCCAGTCATGATCTTGGGTTTTGATCTGAAGTCTTCTGCCTCAAACTGCATCACCTTGCTTAAATCATGGCTTGTATTTTCTCTGCATGTATTTTATCACTTCAAGGGCTTAAATGTTTAGGCCCATATGGTTTCTCCTTACCTTCTAAGGTGTTTAGGACATCAACATATAGGGTTAATGCTCTTCAATGCCTGAGGTGTTGTTTGGGTTAAGAGCAGTGTAGGTTTTTGTTTTGATGTGACTGTCTGCTTTGTCTAGATAAACTTACTCTGAAGATTCCTTGGAAGAATCTCTATGGCGAGGCAGTTGTTGCAACTCTAGAAGGCTTGTATCTTCTAATAGTTCCTGGAGCAAGTACGTAATCTATTCAACAGCACAGTTAAATAATGGTAGAGGACAATATCTAAGGGTACCATGTAAATGAGTATAGAATATCAAGTAGTTCATGTAAGTTGCCATTTTTACATTCTGTTCCCTTAGTGAAATTTCTACGCAAATGCTAGCAAGGTAGTGGAAGAAGGGTGGGGAGAAAACAGCACCTGTTGCTTTTATGGAAACCTTGGTTGTATCCATTTCAAGTTCAATTCAACAGCCAAGTTTCCTCTGAAGTGTGCTTATCCTGAATCTGCTTTTCTGGCATGGTTTAGATCTTTTGACTGTTGCATGATATAGTTCATACGCTTCTAACTGACAACAGTCTAAAGTAGTAATTCCATCAGAACTGTTTTTATGGAGAGGAAAGGTCAGAGAACTTGATTAGTTTTCTCTTAAATTAGAACCTCTGGTATATTAAGAAAACTTGCAAGTTTCTAAAGCATCAAATATGTGTACTAGAACTTACAAACCTGCATTATATTGCCCAGACCACACTTTTATGGGTCTGAATTTCCACAGAAATGTTTTCCTATGAAGTAATGTGTAAATATTTGTATGATTCTTTTATGCCTTACCGTGTAAAAATAACAATTTCAGAGGCTGGCTGTGGCTTTCAGCAATTAAACCTAGAATAGCTTTTGTCTCAGACAAGGTGTTTTGCAACATAATGTTGAATATGGCGTGCGTTACTTGATTATGCATTTATATAACTTGAAGTTTAGTATTAAAGCTGTCCCAACTTGGCTTACAGGCATTAAATATGATGCAGAGAAGGAAGAGAAATACTTGCAGGATAATAAACAAAAGGAACTGGCAAGAATTGAGGAAGCCTTGCAGAAAGCGGCAGAAAAAGGTACTGAGTTAATAATATAAACCTCCATTGGAGTTTGAGGACTTAGACTGTGCTATGAAAGAAGAGTCCTGCTTTGTGATTGACTTAAACTTTGTGTTTTCAAGTGTCTAGCTAACCTTACTACAGTGCTTTGAAAAGCCTTTTTGCTTTAAAGCTTGAAAAAAACGTTATTTGTTTTGTTTACCATTCATTTATCCAGTCAGCTTCTGTTGGAAATGGGAACTTGATAATCTGGTATGTCTTTTTTTTTCTTTTTCTTCTTTTTAAAGCTCTAGGGAAACAGAACAAAAGATAGAAATGGCATTGCGTGAGGCTAATGCTGCTATCTTTAGAGCTTCAGTAATAGATGTTTAACAATGTGTTTTAGAGGTGCATGTGACAGGTTGTTCTTTGCTTAAAGGAAACTAAGAAAAGTGGTAAGGCTTGTAATTTTTTACTTCAAGAATAATGCTTTTGTTTCAGTTTTTGCTGTCCTTTCATGATGTACTGTGTTTTGACTGGATTGAGAAATGAGACTTCCTTGAGTAGGAAATAATGGCACAAGGAAACAATTGAACATGAACATGGGAAACTTTAACTTTTGATCTAGGTCACTAAAACATTTTAAACTTTCAATTATCGGTTAAAATAATTGATCATTTCAGTCCAGTTAACCTGGTTGTGGCTTTTGGGTTTTTTATTTGTTTTCTTTGTTGTAACAAATATCCTTAACAAAATTAAGTTATAAAATAGGCTTGTTTGAACAGAAACCAAGCTCAGAATCAATGACAAGTGACTACTTATGGTAAAGGAAAAAGTTACTACTGAAATTTTGTGTCTGAAGTGAGACCTGTTTGTTGGGTGGTATAATGGTTTGTAAGATGCATCTCTAGGATACCTGTAATGCTGCAAGTCATTTGCCTTGGAAAAGTTAGTAAGACGGAAATGATACTTAGAACACTTGGAAAAAATTAGTTTGATTGTAATCTCTCTTTGCTTATTTAATTTTCCAGTTACAGGACTCTACTGCCTTGTTCCTGCTTTGCTAGTTTGAGGTGTACATTTGCAGTTCAAAGAGCAATCTGGCAATCCGTTTACAGTGAAGAAGGAAGCCTTGCTTTATTTCTTGCCTTTAATATGCCAGAAACTGTGAGAGCTAAGACAACTTCAGTAAGGAATTTTGTAGCCATTACTTCGTACTGGGGCAAAGGAATGTTCATAGAGGTTTAACACTGGTTACTTAGGACTTGGATATGGTAAAGCAGCAGTGTTTTAGCCGTTGTTCTTTGCACCAGTAGCAATGGGATGAAGGGGTAATATAACAAGAAGTTTTTAACCTAATGGGCATTGCTTGAGGAATTCCAGTTGTGGAATTTCATATAATTAAGAGTCAGTCTGTGCACCTGTGACAGTTGTTTTTTTGAAAGAAACTTAATACATCCAGCATTTGTAAGGCTTTTGAGGAAAAAAAAAAGATACCTCAGTAAATCAACTCCTTATATATAGAACTAGAATTGGATTTAGTCATGTTTTGCAGTTTTAAACTTTCAGCCTTGTGAAGGAAAAGCTAGAGGAATATTCAAATTGGATTATTTTAAACTGTAGTTATCCTCTCAGTCATGCTGCAGCATGATCCTTATAGGTCCTTTCCAACTTGAGATATTCTGTGATCATATCTCAGTGGTAGCTATTTGTGTTTCTGGTATTGTACTAGAATGTTGTGCTCAGGAGGACTCGTTGAGTTCTTGCATGAGCAGATCCCTTGCTTTTGCAGATACCAGAGTCATAGGGCCCGAGTTGCTCTACTGCACCATAAACTAAGAAATTTGTCTCTTTTTGTAGGCTTTTAAGAGCACAGAATAGCTGATGAAAATCTAGGAGGTATATTGACTGGAAAGTTACCAGGGTCCATGAATTCTCAGCTGTATATGCTGTTCTGATTATTACTCAGCTGACCTTAATATGTTTAGAATCTTGATTCAGTACTTGCATTTGTTTGAGTCTCTTGTCATAAACAGGCCTGGGGATATTTTCTTTAGACATACTATTCAAATATTGAGCAAAATGTTCATGTCACTGTGTGGTCAGTGTAGTGTGATGGGGAAGTGGTAACAAGCTCTGCTGATACAAGCTGACACTATTTCCTGTTTTCTAAGCTATTGAAATCTGTCAGTATCAAAACTCATACATGGAGACCAGAGCTTGCAGCTCTCTTCTTTTGCTGGTTATAAGTAAAATGAGAATTGCATAATTTGCCTATGTAGATAGTCTTTGAAACTAGATATTCTGAAGTGACTCTGACTGTCAGATACTGTAATGGAAATACCAATGTGTCATGAGTTTTCTAAACTTCATATTAAATCAGGAGCTGATTTCCTCCTTTTAAACAAAATGCATTTTTTTGGTTATTTGCTGCGATGTGGACCAAGGTACACATTCACAAGATTCCTTGTATGGGTTGGAGAGTCTGATTTACAAGGACATCAAGCCTGGTGGGTATGCATGGTTAGTTACATTTTGCAAATGCATGATGGATATGCAGCTTACATTTTTAAAAATACCCACCTCCCAAAGCAGCCAAATGTAGAAATGAGGAAACAATACTTGTTTAGTAAGCATCCACATACTGGGGGTTCTAGAAATAAGACTCTGAATTCCAGTGGAAACTTGCAATGACTAGTCCTGTCTTAGTTGAGTGGCTGTACAAGAAGACTAAGAGACCATGTAGAAAGATTTCCAACAGCCGTGTCGAGCTCAAGAGTGTTATAAAAGGCTGACAATGTTCTACTGTAAAGTTAAAACACTGTCTTTAGGTGTTTGTAGAATAGAGGGTAACTTACTTAAAGTATCTGGGCTTAATATAATGGAAGTTCAGGCTGTCTTGAAACTGGACACGCAAAATGAACCATAGCAGATTGAAGGCATTTAGAATGCTTTTTCCTTGATTCTGTTTGTTTGGATTGCTCTCAGGTTAGGCAAGGAAACAGTTTCCATTGAATTCAGAGGAGCTGTTGTTATGTTGCACCTGCTGTATTTTTATCTGCTTGAACCAGATTTTTAGAAATTTATTCCTGGCCAAAATTACTTCATGGGCTTTTATCTGAATGCAGGCTTAGAATGAGCTTAAAATAATACATTTAGTTTCTCCATAGTAATGGATGCGGGTAGTCAAGCAAAATCATGTTGCCTTAGTTTTGTCATACATGGGAGTGAAAGCCCAAGAGCTACAAATTTAATAGTAAGTGAAGGAAGTTGTTTTTAAAATAACATTTATAGATGATTACTTGTAGATTATTACTTACATTTTTTCTGTTTGGCATAGTTTTCCTTTTTGTTATTTGTAGGGTGATCACCTTACCTGTAAGACAGGTTGAAATCTTGTCAGGCACTTTCTTCTCCTTTGTTTGAACAGGCATGCCAATTACATTAAAATAAAGTTGTTCCGCAGAGTTAAATACACTGTTGCACTTGCTTCCTTCTTGCTTTAATGGGATACACCCTTCTCATGCTGCAACCCCTTAAAGTTAAGCACAGGCAGCCCTCTTGCTAAGTTATTTTTCCGTGTACAGCCCAAGAGGCGAAAGAAGCAATGCAACTCACCAAAGTAGTTTTCTTTAGAAATGTGGAAAAATATGACCGTTAATTTAATTCATGAAATGGTTGTGATTGTGTGGGTCTTAACTTGTGTGTAAATAATTTTATTATTTAATAATAAATAGAAATTTAATTTCATATAAAGCTTTTAAAGAATCAACATTTTGGTATGGGGTTTTTTTTTCGGTTACTGGTATTGTTCTTTCAGATTGCATTCATACCATACTGTTGATTAGTATGAGGATTGTATTGAGAAGTGCTCTTTGGGTTTCTGTGTACATCTCAAATATCTTAACTTGGAAGTTATGCCTCTGTATGCTAGAAGCCTCTTCTGGATTTAAACTTCCATGTTTGTTGGGGTAGTTTTTCCATGTGTGTATATGATTAACCATTCAGTTATGACAATTTTGCCTTTGAGGTCATTAAATAAAAAACAAACACTTGGATTGCGGAAAAACTTATTCACCAGAGTTTCTAATAAGCAGTCGTGGCTCTGTTTTTAGCTCTCTTCTGTACATAAAGTGATCTGCAATTATGTTATACAGTGTACTCATGAGGAACTCTGGGAATGTATTTCCTGAGAAGCTTGGTGATTATTTGTAATTCCTCAAGCTCTTGAAAAATGACATAAGAACTATATGAAAGTTGAATTAAATGTCTTGACCTTACAATTGGCAGGATAATTGATTCTGTAGAAATTTTGGTACTTAATCTAGAGTTTTTACTGGCTGCATAGTTTACGTGGGCTTTGAACTTCAGTGACTTTTTTTAAAAAAAAAAAAAAAAAAAAAAAAGAAGAAAAAGGGGGATAAAAAAAACAAGGCAAGGCTTTAGTTGCTTCCCTGGAAGTGAATTTAAGTATACATAAATTATGAATGCTTCCTTAACAGATCTGATACTCTTTAAAAGCTTTTAATGAGATCTTACTAAGACATTCTGCTTAAGATGAGCTAAACTTTCTTCCATCTTGTTCTGTGCTTTCTTACATTTCTGCTTTACTAACTTGAATTTTATCCTTTTCCCAAAAAATTGCTTGCGCTGAAAAAGGACGTAAGCGTAAAAAGTATAAAAAGCATTTTAAGAGACCCTTTAAAGGTCGTGATCGCTCAAAAGGTGGGTAAAAGTTATGGCTTTTAACTTTTTAAAAACTTTTTTGGTTTCTGTTTGGATTAGTTTTTCTTAGTCTTGGATGTATCCATTAATACCTTTTTCTTCCTGTTTGAAAAAGAGGGTGTAAATTGGGGAGAGCTCTTTTTTGCTGTTTATCCATTCTCTGGATCCAGTAAAACTGAGGAGATCCTTGTTTCTTTCTACTTGGATAGCTGTGCCTGTTTCTTCAACTTGAGTTATCTGTAGTATTTCTAACAAAAATATACACATTTGGTAGGCTGAGTGGCACTTAACTGTGAGGAAAAAACTACATGTGAAAGATACCTGTTTGACTAATTTTTGTAATATTCCAGCAACAGCTATGTAAAGTAAATCTGGTACTATACTGATGATATAATAGTAAACAGTCCTTTCAGCACCTCTTAGCTTCTGTTCTAAATAGCTCTGACTAAAATAGTGTTATATCACATTCAGTAGCAAAGCCTTTTCATTTTAAAGGAATCTTCTGAATTTCTCTTAGAGCTTAAAAAGAAATGACCCTTATTTTTATAGCAAAATGTACAAAGTTATATATCTGTGGTGTTCAGCATTCATTGCAAGTTGTAAACAGTTAAAGTAAGCTGAGGAGTCAAACTCAGGGTGTGACCCTAAACTTAGTCAAAACCTGTAGTCTTTATGTCTCTCTAGTTGGATAGCCACAACTGTTTCTTAAATTTGAGCCATCTGTACCATTTCCAACAAAAATGTACAAGCTTGGTACGCTGATCGGTGGCATTCACTGGGATAGCCACTTTGGAAGGTGGATACGGAACAAGACAAGGTAGCCTGTAAAGATAGCTAGAGAACAAGCAGGTCATCTAGCCATATTTTAGGTAAAATGTTAAGATGCTCAGCCTGAAATAATATTTTTAGAGTTATGTCATTAAATAATGAGGAATTGTAAATATTCTCCTTCCCCTGCCCTGCCTTGGCATGTGTACGCTTGTCTTGGGTAGAATGCTGAACTTCTGTGGGTATGCATCTTCTGCTACCATATCTTGTTCAGCAGAAGTTCAAGTATTGTTATGTGGCATAGCAAAATCTGCTATGGACCTACCTTAAATGGTCACAGTATAAGTTCAGTGTGGAAGAAATGAAATTATACTCTTTGTTTTCACTTATGGTATGCCAGCTTTTTAACTTTCCCAGACAGTGTTGTATGAAAGGCTCCAATGGACTGGTCTCTTGTGCAAGTATCATCTTCACCTGGTTATTCAAGGGCGTTTTGTGCTAAATTACACTGTCTCGCCTATTTGGTTGTTGAAACCCCTAGCAAATTGCTGAGGGACTTTTAAGAGAGAACCTTTTATCTTGGAAGGAATGGAGAGAATTATATTAACTAAGAACTTGCTGTAAGCTAAACTGTTTCAACTGAGACTTGTGGTTGTGTTGTGCACACACAGCTAACATCACATCTTCAGAATATGATGTACAGAAAAGGAAAAAATTGCAAATATGTAATTTAAATAAGTGAAAACTTAAATGTTAAGTATTCATGTTGGAGTAAGCATTAAATTTACATTAATATAGCTGTTAGTGTGGTTAAACTCAAGATGTAACTACTACACTGCTGACTGTTTTTAAATTATTTTAGACAAACCAAAGGAGGAGAAGAAAGATACTTTCTTAGAAAAGCTTGCAACCCAAGTTATAAAAAATGTTCAAGTCAAAATCACAGGCATTCATGTTAGATATGAAGATGATGTAAGTATCTGGAACATATTCTCCTCATTTTAAATTGGGCTCTGGTACAGTCATGATTATCTAGTCCATAGAGGGAAACTGTGGTCTTCCACCTTGAAAAAGTTGCTGTGGTTTCTTCTGCACATCTTCAAATAAAGTACCCCGGATACAACAGAAAGCCAGAAATATTTTGGATATGTGAAATAGATATTCTCTCTTTTGCCTTGTCCAGTGGTGCCTTGCTCACTACATGTGGATGGTGGCTCTTTGTTATATTGTGTGCAGTTGGTGTACAGAATTTTTCAGTGTCCTGGGTGAAGTCCAGAATGTCAGAAACTGGTGGGGTTACAGATGAGTTGGAAGACAAGTAGTTGAAAATACTTAATTGATAAATGAGATAATTGATAAATTGATATGTACCAAACTGGTATTATTCTAGCCTGCTTCCAGCTACCTTTCGGAAGATGATGAAGCACTTTGTGATGAGATAATTGAATGTAAAAGAAAAGCATTATATATAGATTATTTCTGAAACCTATTTTGGGACTGTTTTCAGAGACACTAAATTTAAAAAGGTGGGAGGAATGGAAGTCATAAAGTGATATAGCTAACAGAGATGTGGTACTCTGTAGTTCTTAGTTCTTTTCTATATGAAGATTCTAGAAGCTGAAAGGAAATTTTCAGCTTGAAGTCCTAAGTCTTTATGCTACAGCCCAATTTAGCGGATTTCAAGAATGCTTCAGCTAGAATAATTAAGCAAAGGAAGATCCTCAAAGCAGATCAGGATTTCAGTCAACTTTTATTAAGTGATACCTCTCTGATTGCAGCAAGAGAAATAAATAGCTGTTATTTTTCTGTTTTTGTAGATCACAGATCCACAATGTCCAATTTCCTTGGGAATGACATTGGGCGAGCTCAGTTTACTGGTAATGTGTGTGTGTGTGCATGTTCTTATGGTTTTGATTTACTTGTCTTTGGAGTAGCAGAAAGGAAAAGTAACATATTGATGATACAATGAAAGTATGCATACTGCTGGAAACAAAGACAATCTTATTAATGCAAATAGTACTTGAAGTTTGTGCAAGCAGAAGGAAAGACAATTAAGGAACCTCGCACTTTCTGAGACTAGTGATTTGTTCTTATGATCCAAGTGATCTTTAAAACTGAATATGTTTACTTTCATAGGCCAGGTTATCTGTTGGCCTGATAAATAAACTAGGGCAAACATGACGTCATGATGATAAAGAATGTGGTATTTTGCCAGGCCTTTTGGGAAATGGGGGGAAAAAATTTCAGCTAAGCCCTATTTTCCTTAGATGTTAAGGATTTTGTAGGTAAGAGTTGAAAATCAAAATAAGTTGACAGATTTTTGTATTGGATTTTGACTTTTATGTACACAGTCTAGAGAAACTGGATTCTGTAATCAGGTAGCACCAAAATTATACATTCCGTGCTTGAAAGTATAGGATAAAACCACAAATGTGTTAAATAAAATGCACAAGATTACTTTTATCATTTTGAACTTTCAGACAACAAATGAGAACTGGACACCTTCTATTCTGAATGAAGCTGCAAAAATAATTTACAAGGTAATGTGTGTTTTTCATTTTTTTGGGGGGTTCTAAATAAAAATTGGAAAGATAGTTTGTGAATTGTCCTGCTTTTCTTAGTTTTGCTGTGTGTTTAAATGGGAGTAGAGCACAAATAACTGGCTCTATATAAGGCATAACTTTCAACTCCGTGGTTGAAATAATTTCCCTTAAATGCAGATGCTGATTCCCCTCATTAAATGCATTATACAGCAAGTCTGTGTGGTAACTGCGATTTGAAATAGGTTGTCAAATTGCTATTTCCTACTCTTAGTTTGTATGTCAAATGTAATTGGGATTCTGGTAGCTCTCTGTTCTCCCTGCCCCCCAACCTCATGCTGAAAGGAGTATGCAAACATTTAATAGGAACAATATAAGAAGGGTTTAATGGTCCTGGCTTCTTCATTAGGCCAAATGTTGGTTTTGTGCACTCTTGCCTCTGCAATCCAGAATCATCTTTATCAGATGTACATGAACTTGTATGCTTTAAGAACTTGCTTTTTAGCAATTCTATTTTCACTTTGAAAATATAAGATCAAATACAGCTCAGTGCTAATGGTGGATTTGCTGTCTTGTCTGCTTTTATTTGTTTTCTGTTTTCACAAATGGAAAGCTAGGTTCATAGAATGGGTTGAATACGGAGTATGGAATCTGTTGAATGTTTTCTTTCCTCTGCAGCTTTTGTGCCTGGACAGCCTCAGTGCTTATTGGAACATACACAGCAAAATATATTATCATGGCTCCCGTGAACAAATACTGGTAATGTAGAAAAAAATGCATTAAATGGTACTGTACACTGTAGCTGTTGTAGTACTCAAAACTACACCATACTAATTTCTACCCCACTTCCACATTTATGGTCAACTGTATTCTGATACTAGGATCATATGTTAATCTATTACACTATCCATATCCATTGCTAATATTATTTTTTTTGTGAACTTCATATGTTACCAACCTGTATAAGTTTTACAAATAGTCAGAAACTGTGTATATAAAATCATGTTGTATTATCATATTTATCTTGAATTCATGCTATTTACCCAGTACTGTTTACTAAATATCTGGGCTATATGATCTATTACATAGCTACTGTAATGAAAAAGGCAATATTGAGATCGTAGAGGAGCACAGAATTAATACAATTTCAGGATATTAGATCTTTATCAGAACAGGAGTTTATATTACATGTTATCCAGGTTACCTAAACTTCATGCCTGAAATTAACCAATACAGTGAAGGCAGATAGAAGAACAAGATGTTAAAACAACGAGGGTTTTTTTTTTCTTTTTAATAAACCAAAGCTTAGGTAGGTAGGTATCCATTGTCAGACCTAAACAAAGAAACAGAAAATTGCGGAGATGCTAATGTAGTAGTTCTTAAAGATAGCAACCCTTATTGTGGGAAATAGCGTTAGTAAAATTCTGAAGAGCTTTAGTAGAATAAGTTATATGGATGGGTGAATGAGTATGCAATGCTTGACAGACAGAAGAGGGTCACATCTTTAAATGTGGATTGCACAGTAGGATGGAGTAATGAAGGCTTTAGAAAATGAGGTTGGATGGAACGTAATTAAGATAGACTGTATGGAAAAGATGATGCTGGAAATACTTCTTTCCTGCTTGATGAAGCTGAGTCAGTTGGTGTAGAGACTAGAGAAATAGTGATGGTGCTGCAGTGCAGAAGATGAGAGGCAGCATGAAGGCAGTGAGGGTAAATTAAGACAGAACAAGAGGCAATATCTTAAAATGGTAATTACAGAGAAAGAATAAAATCAAATTGGTGGGGCGCTTCCTGGAGTCTAGATTTTTCTGATTCATTTGTGTTTTGAGTTGCTGTTAGCTCGATAAATAGTGCAATAATGCAACTTGTAACACTCTAAGTGTGTAAAGTACTTGTTTTGCTTTCATTTAATTGCTGTGAAATCCTCTTTCCCATCAGAGGAACTGGGAACTTTGGCAGTATGAACAGGGAAGTTAGAGACATAAATTTGTCTGAGGGCACACATCCTATTTCTGTAAAACAGCTGAGGACTTCAGAGTTGGAAAAGCAACATTACTGTTAAGAAGTTTTACTTCAGATGACCACTTCATTCTCTTGTTAAGAGCCCACTATTTTGATGAAGTAGTGATTTACTTTAGTTATGTGTATATATATGAGTTGCTTTAGTTATATAGTGTATATATATACACTTGAGTTATATAAAGTGGACTTTATATATAAACTTTTAGTTATTCTAGTGAGATTTTGGGTAGTACGTTAATGAATATCTCAGTTTCTGAAGGTAAACTTTAGAACTGATTATGAAAACAAGTCAATTGGCTTGGAATAATGGACATGTGATTACTCTTGTTAGTTTGTCTGAACATCGTTTCGTTTTCCTGTGGAGATGATGTGCAGTGCATGCTGTATGTCTGCATGCTATTTCTAGTGTGAGTAAGTGCTCTCTGTGCAAAAATGACCCATTATGTTTATAAAGGTTATGCAGGTGTTCTGTGTGTCCAAATGCTACTTTTTTTTTTCCTTCTTTGCTCATGTTTTACAGGTATCTTTATTTTTGTTTATTCTCTCCTTAACAAAATAAACAATATGCTGAGCTTGGTACTAGTATGGAGGGTTGAGTCAAATCTGTTAAGTGTTTAAAACCAGCCAGTTGTTTAATATTATTTGAATTTTTGTCTGTTACGTGGAACTTGAAACCTAAGTCCTTTCATTTTTGCTCTGGTTCCCATCATAGGGCACTGTTTATTGTCCCAAAACTGGGGTGTGAATTCACTGTATATCGAAGATACTATGAATATGTTGATTTCTCTTCCTGTCTACAGTCTCTTGCTTTGTTTTTTAAAAAGCTAGATTTCCTTAGAGCACTTCCACTTCTGCCTTTCTAGTTTAGCAGAAATGTTTACATATTTTTAGTAATAGCCGAGTTACTTTAGCTACAGGAGTCTTCAGAATTACCTCTCTGTGGATGTTTTCTCTGTTGTATCTCAGTCTAAAGTGAAATGTAAACACAAATCAATATACAGTTTGAATTGACAGCAGCAAAAGTCTTAGTGCTTCAAATGTCATTCCAGCACTGTTGGAAAGATCCTTTGTGAATTAGTCCTTGACATGCTTGTGAACAGATGGCTTTGTGGGCTTACCTGGCACTGTCCGGTAGCTTAGATCTCAGTCCTTTTCACAGAGACTTGTATTTACTATTGACTGAGCTGCAAGTGATGATGCTGGTGTGGTTTTGTTGAACATAAGTTCTATGTATCAGGGAGTACCACTTCCTATTCCATCATCAAGCAGGTTTTTAACGGGTTCTTTCTGAAAGAATTGGGAATTTTGTCCTCCATGACTGTAAAATGGAGTTGCCCCTTTCCAAAGCCTTTGGTATGTCCTTCATGTAAACTTTTCTTTGAGTTTGGAGACAGAGCAGTTCCACCATAGCTAATAGTATCCAGTATTCTGACCACGTATTAATTTGAAGCCTCTTGCCACTTGCAGTTTTTCCAGTTCTTGAAATCCTTAGCAATTTTGGCACTGTATACTAGTATCACTTTGCATACTGGTGTCATCTCCATTATTTGGATTTTTTGCATCTTTTGACTATTTAAATTTGTCAGTTGTGATTAGTTGTCCTTGAGTCCTTGTTCCTAAAAGGGGAAGAGAGGAAGAGCAGGAATAAACTTAGAACACATCTGTTAAGATTTGAAGAAGCACAGGGGAAGAATGAAAGTAACCATGGGCATAAGATTTCTTGTGTAATCTCTCCCACTTGCTAAATTGTCTCTGCTTCAGAATTTTAAAACCAATACAGGAACTGAACAAATAGCAAATAACATGTCTTGTTTAGGAAAATTTTCTGTATTAAATACCTGAATACATTTTATATGTAGGTTTTAGGGTAACTTGTTCCCTGGAAAGTTAGGTCCTCCATCCAGACAGGCTGTTTTGGTCTTAATTTTAACAGCATTATCAGGAAATCAGATTTATCATAGGAGCTAATTGGTCTATGTTGTAGTAAGAGTAAGATGTGTAATCTGTAGCAATCCGTTACTTTTGTACAACAGTTGTCTTATTTAAATAACACGAGTATATGAGTGGTTGTGAGATTAGCTGTTTTATACTTAATCTCCTTGAAATTTATTTTATATTTTCTGTATTTATTCTATATTAATATAGATCAGCAGACAGGAAATAGGTTTTAATACCAATATTTTTAATGAGAAAGTGTACCTTTTATAAAATACAAACCAGTTTTTAAATAAGAAACTGGAAAAAGGGTTAGGTTGAAGAAATCTGTAGTTAAAAAATATTTTCCTTGTAGAAACAACTCTTAATAGTATTTATAAAATATATTGGGAACAAGCACTTTATCAGCCTTCGTGTATAGCTTATATGTACATATTCCTAAAAGCAGGCCTCCCTCTTTAACTGATTGTGCCATTGCAGTTCTGAAACTATATAAAATATTTGAGCATGAATATAGCATTCTCAATAGATTGCTGATGAATTATACCATCAGATGGACCTCATTTTCAGTTAAGACTCGGTTCTAGCATATTTCTCAGGCCTCTTGGGCTGTTTTGTTATTTTCCTGACTTTTTTTCCTGTCTTTAATTCTTCTCATGCCTGCAGAATACCAGAAGGCTCAAGTGGCCTCCTTATGTGCTAAAAATGAGAAAGGGTAGAATGTGAGTAGATACTCCTGGTACTTTCAAGGAGTTTAAAAACAAATGCTTGATCTACTATGCTACATGTTTGAATGTACACATGAGCTGTATGTTTCTAAATTAGTACACAGAAATTGTTATTACAAGAATTAGGAAGGCAGAAGTTAAATAAAAACTGTACTAACCTTTCACTTGATATGAGAAACTTAAAATTCTTTTAAATCTGGTATAATTAAACCCTTCACTCTTAAGTACTTGTGCTATATTAGCTTTCCCATTTAGGGGGAGGAGGCTCTTGTGAAATACGTGTCAAATTAAGTTGGTCTATTCAAAGCTTGGAGAACTGTAAACAAGTAACGCTCTTCAGCAATTGCTAGACAGTATCGTATTCCTTTACAGGATCAGCTGAAAAGAGGAATTCCATGTAGTGGTAACCAGCCTGAAGACTACCAGTATAGTAAGTAAGCTAGCAGTGAATGAATATAAACTGTTCTGAGCGTGTTAGTATACAGTAGCCTGACCTGATCATGCAAGCATGCCCATACTAACTTTATTTTACAAAAACCTAAACATAATAGAACATAGTAGTGCTTGTATGCTTTTTGACTCCTGCTGGGCTGTCTTAATTTTTGGTAAGAACTGCATCCTGATTCTGTGGGTTGTAAGCATAAGTATTATGAGTACAAAGTGGCTGATATATCAGGCAGTGGAAATAAGTACTTTGAGATTGCTTATCATACTTTAATTGTAAACATAAAATTAATCTCAAATTTTTTATCTTCAAGTTTTTAGACCGGTATCAGCCTCTGCAAGACTGTATATCAACCCATATGCAGAAGTAGAACTGAAAACTCCCAAGTTTGATTGTAATGTAGAAGTACAGAGAATTGTCATTGAATTCACTAAGCCACAGGTAAGTTGTCTTGGTATCTGTTACCCCCTATTTCAGAGATTGTGATAATTGTAGGATTATTTTTTTGTTGTTGGAAAACATTCTTCTTTGGGAATTTTCTGCTTATATGCAAGTAGTCTATCTAAACTGTTTATCAGTAACTGGGAAAAGTATAGGATTGTTTTCCTTTTGTGTAGCAGTCAGTTCCTGGTACTAGGTCCTAACACTCTGACCCTGTTATCTGTGGATCCTCTGGGGACCATCTGATCTGTATTCAGCCCTTCTAGCAGCATTCATTTCATGTACTGAATATAATAATTCTTATGAATAGCCCTTGTATTAGAAAACTGAGCCAATGTTACAACTGCAGAGATGCCAAGATACAAGTAAGGGTGGGAATGAATGTCGTATGCTGACTTTGGTAACAAAACCCGCTGAAGTATCAAGGGACTGATTTAGATAAATCTCCAGCAATATCAGTGTTTTATTTTTTTCAGTGATAATTTGCTACATGGGTTTTTAGCTCTTATTGATGTCAGAATGTAGTCTGAGTTCAGAACAGTACCAATAAGGTTAACGAATGTAAAAGGCAGTTCTAAAACAGGGGAAGCTGTGTATTAACAAATGAAGAGAACATGGTTGGTTTGAGAAAGCCTGGGACTTTGTGCTGAGCAGGCTAACAGAAATAGAATTTTTATTTTTTTTTTTTCAAGGAAACCAGAAGTTCATACGTTGGTGTGTTTTTGAGAGCAGTGGGTATAGTCACTCCACTTTTGCACTCTAATGACAATGCATAAGCTTGAATTTCTGTATAGTCTGGGGAATACTGAAGACCACGGTATACATGTACTTTAAGCACTGCATGCAACAAAATCTGCAACTCTGCTAAGGAATTTGTTTTTCTGTGTTCAGTACCTCAGCATGATAGACCTTCTGGAGTCCATAGATTACATGGTTCGCAATGCACCATACAGAAGATTTAGGCCAAATGTATCTCTGCATAAAAACGCCAGACAGTGGTAAGCTGTGTATGCTCATGCATTCTGTGGTAGATGCTGGATCCTCTCCAGTCTCTTCATTCTCCTTTTGTGATTAAATGTAGTTTTAAAACTAGATTGCATATATCATTACAACTTAAACAGAGCTTTGCTTAGCCAAGTAGAAAAGGTGCGTGGAAGAGAACACATGAAGGAACCAGGTGATGAAAATCTGACTTGCAAAGTTAACCTTGGTCCCCAAAATCTCTGAACAAAATGCCGATGTTCTCTCTAGAAGCTAGAATATAATTTTAGAAAGCCTAAAAAAAAATAGCGAATGTATTACAAGGGAAATATTAATGTATGTCAACTGTAATGTTTAAAGTTTTGAGCTCATAGACATTTTTGTGGATTTTTTCCGAAGTATTTACTGATACTTAATGTACTTAAGGCTGATATAGCCCAAATTTGCAAATGCAGAATGCAGATTTATAGTTCTTCAGGCATTAAACTTGAGCCCTCAGTCCATTTTACCAAAGTGATGTTGAAACTGTCAAATTTTTAGGAACAAAGGTACTCAAGTGTCAAGTGGTAAGCAAAGTGTTGGTATATTAATAAAGTGCCTCTGCAAATTAAAGTTGTCATGCATAAATGAAATGGGACTTTGCTCACAAGTGTGATATTGTTGTAGGTGGAAATATGCAGGTAACAGTGTTCTTGAGGTTCACATCAAAAGATGTACTCGAATGTGGTCATGGAATAACATAAAACAACATAGGCAGCTTCTGAAGAGTTACAAAAATATGTACAAGAACAAGCTGACACAGAGTAAATTGTCAGAAGAAACACAGAGGCAAATTCAGGTATGTTTTTTCTTTTTGGAGAAAGTATGTTTTGGTCCCTCTGTTAAATAATTATTTCAAATATATATGACAGTGAACAAGGTTGGTGGTTTTACAAGAGCACAAGATTTACCATTTTTAATCTGAAGTTCAGTGTAACCTGTTCTTGAAAGAAAGAAAATACTAGTAAAGTGCCATTTAAATAAACCCTTTTTGGTTGCAGATTAATGAGCTTGGATGCATTTAATGAAGTGCAAGATTTATCTATTTAAAAAAAAAAAATTAGCCTGCCTAACATCAGGTTTCATCTTCTAATGAACTTCTGCGCTGGGTATAGCCTTGGAGGAAAGGAGCAGGTCTAGAAAAAAATGGGAGTGTAAATATAAAGGAGGTGGTAGAGAATTTGTAGTGGTGAGCCTTTCCTGAATGTGTTCTAGAGGCAAATGATTTCATCAGACATTTTTACAGGACCTAGAAAGAAAACTTGATGTCTTCAACATAATCTTAGCACGACAACAAGCACAAGTTGAGGTAAGAAATAATTTTTGTTCAGTAATATTGTAACACTTCAAATATGACGGTTTTGTCATGATAATATCTTGAAAAAATTTGTGCTGATGTGTATGATCGCATAGGAGGTGGCAAGTTTCCTAACCTTCTAGGACAAGAGTAAATCAATTTCCAAACTGGAAACTAGTTGCCAAAACCTACCAGGGTGTGTGCATAGCATTACTGCTACTCACTTTGTAGCATTCAGGCAATTGTCTAAGGATGATGATTTGAATTGATTACCTTCTTCCTTTTGACTTCCGTTATTTCAAGACTGGTTCTGCAGCTGCTCAAGATCAGCTGTTCCCATCCTACCTACACCTTTGGATACTCTTTTCTTTTTAGGGGACAGCCAATCTAATTAAAAGACAATTCTGAGAGAATTGTTAAAAGATGAAGTCTCTAGCTGCATTTATTTTGGAAATAATTTATGACACTTAACAAGGAGTTGCATGTTATAACATGAGGAGAAGTGTTATAGCTGCAGTTAAGATCAAAACCACCTAGCACACTGAAGGCAAGCTCAGAATTGTTGTCTTGTGAGAAGCATGCTTGTGGTAGCTGTTTTCCTAACATGAAAACAGATCTCTGTAATTTCATCATACAGTTACTTTTCATGCTAGTGTAGCCTCAGTGTTTGTCTACATATCTGGAATGTATGAAAATGAAGATGAAAAAATAATAAGGATGTTTCTTGAAAGTCTTTGAGATATTTGTGGTCAGACCTTGATTTTTAAAATGTAAAGTGAAAGCTTGAATAAAAATTAAAAGTTTTAAATACATGTAACAGTACAGGGTCAGTATTCAGGTTTGTAACTACTAGATTTACGGTATGTAATTGCTTCTTGTGCCCTCTTGAATACTGTCTTTTCATGTGGTTCCTGCCTTTTAGTAGTCTAAATGCTAGTGAAATGTGTAGAAAAAGGCTGTTTGCAGTGCAGGTAACACATGCTTATTTCCACAGACACATGCACACACATAACACACACACACTCACCCCCACTCCCCCCACCCCCCGCCCTTGATCCTTTTGCTTCTCCTTTTGTCTGGTGAGTCAGTGTTCTTAATACCTTACAGGGTGGTGTTGCTGTCCATCAGTTAAATGTCTGTTCAACATGCATGCATATATGCATTGTTTACAGAAAAACAAAATATATAGTAATCATATTAATTATGTGGTTTAATGTCTGGTTTGTAGACAGTAAGATCAGGACAAAAGCTACTGAAGAAGAAAACCACTGAAGCAGAAAAAAAAAGCGGAGGATGGTTTGGTGGTTTCTGGGGTAAAAGAGAATCCAGGAAAAAGGAAGATGAAGAATCACCCGTTCCTGAAAGTAGGTGTAGACTGTAATGCACTAACTTCTATAGGGACTTAAAGTTTTTATATACATCAAGAAGGAAGTTATAGTTTGTTTTGCTTCCTACTATGCAGAAGGAGAGAGCACAGCATAAACTGTGCAATGCAATATTGATCAATTTTATAGTATTACTTACAGTTAATGATTATCAAGCTGGCAAATAAAGCATACTTCTGAAATGGCTGTAAGCATTACAGAACCTTGGGAAGAAGGGTATGGAGCTTATAGCTGTAGTGTAATATGTGATGATTGGAATACTGTATTCTGCTGATTTGCTGTCTGGACTAGAGATTTGTTCTAATAGTACTCCTCAAAGCTTATGTAATATAAATTACATTGATTTCTGTGCTACGGATGTAACACCATATATGAAGACTGCTTCTGTGTAAATTATCTTAAAATATGGAACTTAATGCAATATGATGAATCAGTGAAATGTCTCAGCAGAACTTAAGTACATAGAAAACAAACGGGAGGGAAAACATGCTTCTCATTACTAAATAAAGTGCAAGTTTTTGTGGGTTTTTGATTTTTAGCTATTGATGAACTAATGACACCAGAAGAGAAAGCTAAGCTTTTTACTGCTATTGGATATAGTGATAGCTCCCACCACCTTTCCTTACCAAAGCAGGTAAGCAACTTCTTATGGGTATGGTTTAAAAAAACAAAGCAAAACACAAATCAAAAACCCCATACCACGCAACCAAACAAAAAACCCCTTTTTGATGCATGTTAGCCTTAAGATAAGCAGCAGAATATGTGCAAGTTAAATCTATGTTGAATGTACAAAGATTGAAAAAAAAACTATTCAGAGATCACAAAAAATGGCTAATGTTTTCTTTGGTGTTCTTCTGCCTTGTGCACAAGCCTCATCTGAAGGGATTTAGAAGTAACAGAAACTGGACAATAGATACTTACTTGCAACTTAGATAATTAAAAAAGCTAACTGTAAATGAAAATATATTCCATGTTAGCTTTTTCATTGCATCTGTTTCTTGCTACCTGTTGTGAAAAATTAGTGTGGATGGTCTTCTTGGGTTTTGGTTTGTTTTTATTTTTTTTAAATCCAAAGTCAGTGTCATTTGGATAATTGAGTTTGTGTAGTTGTTGTTTCTATAAAGAAAAATATTAGCGTGTGATTATTTCCTGTTTGACCCAATGTTTATAACTTCCAGGGATGCTTTTGTTAGAAGGATCTTGTTATGTTTCTATTAAAATATTTGTCCAAATACTTAATATTAGGAGATTTCAGTTATAGTACTTTCTCTAGTACACAAAGGAAAGCATAAAAATAAAACCACATTTTTGTGACAGATATTTTTTTGCTTGTTAATAAAAGATAAAACTTGACAGGTATAATAGTCTTGAGAGGGCTTATAGAAAGAAAGCTAGAAAGTAGACAACTAAGTATGAAATGGTAAGGTTTCTCTCAGTGTACTTATTTTCTGGGAGGCTATTACACTGTTGTTTTAAATCTTAACATGACTGGTGGTTCTGCTTTAAGTTCTTCATCAACTACAGAAGTACTTTTTACATTAAGACTCTTTCCTTCAAGGAGGATGTTGTCTCTTCTCCCAACAGGCCTTCCCGCTCCACAATCCAACACTTACAACTTTCCAACCTTGTATATTTTTTTAAAGTTAATTATTATAAGCTTACATGTGCCTCACAGGGAAGTTCAGAATTGTTGGTGGCAACATGAGGCCTGTGTGCTATTGTATGAACTTCTATTCCTGTCAAACTGAAGAGGGTAGAGCAGCAGCAAGCATCTCTTACCAACAAAGAGGAGAGACAGCCCAAAAAATGCCCAGTACTGGTGCTTTTTTTTTTTATTTCCTTTCTGTTTCATGCTTTCCTTGCTTGCCTGTGTAACTTCGGTTTTTAATTTGGACAAATTAAGTGTAAAGATGCTTGCATCTCTTTCAGTATCTTGAAGAAATGTGCAGGCTTCAGATTCGTATAGGAAGTGTTATTTGATTCTGCTTAAGTTGCTGATTGACACAGTCATAAAATGCTACATGTTTCAGGAAGCCAAAACCCTTTCTTGACAAGGTTGAGATGTTCAGCAGCAAGAACAACAAAGGCATATATGCAATGTTTTCTGAAATGTCTTGATCTTGCTAGCTCTCTACTGAGTATAGTTTAGCTATGCTTGCTTTCACAGTTTTTAAAAAACTTCCCCGAATCCTGAAAAGAGATGCAGACTGTATCTGCTCCGCATTTGTTGAAATACACTGTTTTATGTTAAAAAATAAGGGTTGAAGGGAAGTAAAGACTCTATTTTGCTTCTTACCTCTGGATTCGTTTCTTACCTTGGTTGACTAGAATAGGTTTTTGGTATTTACCACATTTTGTTGGATTTGTTGAAATTAGGACCTCTGAAAAATGATTCATATCAAGATGACTAATTTTAATTTTTCTCTCTCCTTCTCACTAGTATGTTGCCCATGTTGTGACACTGAAGCTGTTAAGCACTTCTCTTACAATTAAAGAAGACAGGAATGTGGCAGAAACTCTTAAAGTACAGATAATTGATCTGAGTACCAAAATATCACAGCGCCCAGGAGCACAAGCCATTAAGTAATTGGATTGGTATTTTCTTTTTGTGGAAACATCTTCCCTTTACCCTCCTCCCCAACTTTTGAAGTCTCTTCTTGGGTAGTCCATTATGTTGTATATTGGCTTTTAAATTTGTGGGCATTCTGCAGTTGTATTCTGTTGAAAAGTTAGTCATGTAATTTGGCCAATAACATAGCATGGAATAAAGAAAGGAAGAGTATTTGTTGGTTTTCATAAACAATAACAAGCTCTTTCTTGAATCCAAATGTCAAACTGCTGAGTATTACTTTTGGGAAGTGAATACCTAAGCAGTGTGAAATGGTCTGGCTAACACGCTCCAGCCAAGCTACTGAATGTGGTGCTTACTTCCTACAGAAACGAAAAATTACATCTGTGGGTTGTGGGTAGGAGATTACCAGCATGTAGGAAATGGAGTCCTTCCTGTGTTTGAAGAGAGGACACATCAGTAATATCGAATACAAACTATTGGATTATACAGTCAATGAATACAATTTTCAGTGTCTGGAAAACAAGTCTGTGCACTTTCCATGCTTACACTTCCAATTCCTTCCTCTTATGACTTTATGCATGAGATCGCCAGCTCAGCTGCTGACTCTTGAAATATTTTTGCTGAAAAACATTTTGGGGAATATTAAAGGTACAGCCTGAATGCTGCGCAAAAATAAAAAGAGCTTTGAGAATATTTTACATAAAAGCGTGCCATATAATTCAGTTGGCAAAACTGAAACAGTAAAGCATATACATTTGTTAAGTTTCTGGAAAAACATAATTAGGTTATCTCAACGGAGCCAGGATTGTGACACTGATTATGCCCAAACTGTGTTGCCTCCCAAAGTCAGGGCTTCCAATGGTTGAGACCCAGGACCTGAAAATCAGTTTCGTATCTGATAGGTACTTTAAGAACGAATGAAGTTTGTGCGATTTGGTGTTCATATGGCTTTCTTCTGCTTAACACTATTGTCAGGGAAGCTGTCAGTAAAGAATACCCATTTACACCAAAACAAGTCTGTCACTGAATTTGAAATCATGATGCAATAGTTAATGTTCCTACTTTTTCAGCTGTAGTATAAATATTCTGCCTTTCTTTTTTCTTGCAGCTGATTCTCTTAATAAACATGAGCTGAAAGTTATATTCAGTCCACCTTGCAGATAACAGAAGGGAAAAATACCACCCCTGTGTTGCTGTCAACAACTTGCCTCCTATTTATTTTTCCAGTTTATTAATGTAACAATTTCTTAACCATGTGGTATATTAGTCCTGTGAAGTTAGTCATGTTTGGCTTTATTAAAGGCTTTCTTATCTGCTTGTCTTTCCTAGATGGAACTGTGTTCTGTATTCTAATTAAGTGTATTTAACTATTCATCTTTAGGGTTGAAGCAAAGCTTGAAAACTGGTATGTTACAGGTCTGAGGCAAGAAAACATTGTACCATCTCTTGTGGCCTCCATAGGGGATAGCAAGTCTTCTCTACTTAAGATAGAGTTTAATGTTAACCCAGAGGATAGTACTGCTGACCAGAGTCTTACTATTGAATCACAGCCTGTGGAAATAAAATACGATGCAGTGAGTAGTAACCAAAACTGTTACCTCTTTCCTTGATTCTCCTTTCTCTGCTGTTATTCTCTTTGCTCTGTGAAGATCTGTTTTTGAGTTTTCACTGAGTGACTTCTGTGTATATTGATAATTTTTGTATGTCTTTTTTTTTTTAAAGAGAACAATAAATGCAATGGTAGAATTCTTTCAGACAAGTAAGGGAATGGATCTGGAAAGATTAACATCAGCCACATTAATGAAGCTGGAAGAAATCAAGGAAAGAACTGCTACAGGTAAGATAATAATAAATCTCATCTGAAATGAACCCTTGAATGGCTTCAAAAGTTTCAATATGATTTTCTAAATACTTTGTTTATGTTTTGATTTCGGGCCAGATAGTACGATGGGATTTTTCCCTTCAGTTTTTAACTGGGAGGATTAGTGGGTGTTTTGTGGGAAGAAGCATTGCGTTTAGTGAGAAATCAGTTGAATGTTACAAAAGTAAGTCTTTACTCAAAAAGTGCTGTCCTTCAGATAGATAGTGTCTCTTTTTATGTTCACTGGCACAAGTGTTTCACTTGTAAATAGCATTTCAATTTTAATGTCCCTTCCTTTTTATTTAAGGTTTAGTTCATATTATTGAAATGCGGAAGGTCCTTGACTTGAAGATTAATCTGAAACCTTCCTACCTTGTGGTTCCACAGACGGGTTTCTATGATGAAAAATCAGATTTGCTGATTTTGGACTTTGGTACATTTCAGGTATATAAATGACTTCTATGATCTCAGAGGAAGAAAATATTCTTTTCTCTTAACATAGCTGTCACCTGAACATAGCTGTCATCTTGTCTTTGGAAGGCAAAGATAATCATGTGTGTAAATGTGTTTTAACAATATATTTCTTAACAAATAAATGTGGGTCAGCAATTTGATCAATGTTCAGAGCTGTTAAGTTGTCTTTGACATAGTTGTACTAGTTAATCTCCCCAGGAAACATTTTAATTTTGTAATCATGATTGTAATAGTTTATTATTTAATATCTTTAATTTCTTCAGCAAAGCACATGAACTTTTGTTGCCTTTTTTGTAAAACGATAGCTTTTTATTAATAAGAGAATATAATTTTTCTCATGCAGTTTTGAAAGTTGATTCCCTTGTTCCTGTAAAATTGAAAGATTACTATAATTTAACTTGATTTGAGCTGACTGATTAAATATTTTAGTTACTCCAGCAGTAAACCTGTAAATCAATAAGAAAAATTCTTTTTGCATAAATTAAGTGGATTGATGGAAGTAACAACAAAAAAATCTGTCAAAAATAAGTAAAGTGTGAAATGAATTAAGATCTCTTCTCTGTAGGACTCCAGATGTCAATCATAAACTCCTATGAATAGTCTTTTTCATGTTCACTAGAACTAATAACGTGTATGTAAGTTAGACAACTCTATCTTGTCCTTTATGTGTTTAGCTGAACAGCATAAATCAAGGGAGTAGTCAAGCTTCTACCTTTTCATCTTTAGAGGAGATTATGGACAAAGCTTATGACAAGTTTGATGTGGAAATAAAAAATGTGCAACTTCTTTTTGGAAGAACAGGTAACAAAGCAACATAGCTGCTGTTTATTCAAAAGATTGATGAAGGCTACCTACCTGTAATGAATAAATATGTTTTTTAAGGAAAAAAGGCAAACCAAAATTAGTAGTTAACTAAAAGATAGCTATAGATTATGCTACAGGTTTTGTATCAAACTGTGAAAAAAATTTTTAGTTTCTCTTCAAACAGCTACTTGGTTTTTGTTTGGAGTTGTATATCATCTCTTTACTTTGATGGTAGCAAGCCACATAAATACAGAGACATACTATGTTTTCCATTATTTGGGGGAAAATACAGCTAAAAATGTCCCTAATACTTGATTTGGACTTAAGTTTGTGCAGTCAACAGAATGCTAGGTTACTGTTTTATATTTTATCTATATATATATATCTATTGATTTTCTTTTTTTAGGGTTCTATATTAAGATACACCTTTTAGTGTAGAATGGGCTTAATGCTGCTAAGCCAATATAGTGTTAAGAGCTACTGAAAATGGATTCAAAAGTTCTTAAAATACCCAAATTGTTCTAGGTTTCTCTAGTTTGTGAGTGGGTTCTTTATCCTTTCCTAGTAATGTCATTTGATTACTTTAATGATACCTTAAAGCAATTAGCAAGCCATGTTTTTTCATCTAAAATTTACTGAACATTTGCAGGTGAAGACTGGAAGAAGGCTCGTTTTCAACATCCATCAACTTTGCACATATTACAGCCTATGGATATTCATGTACAGTTGGCAAAATCAATGGTGGAAAGAGATACCAGAATGGCAAAGTAATATATTAATCTTGAAAGGACTTTTTAAAATTACGGTATACTTACAGAAAAGAAAACTGCTTTCCCCAAAGGTTCAGTTACACTTTATAATTTGAAGGTATTAAGAAATGGAATTAGCTTACTACTTTTTACAAAACCTTTTTTGGCTAGTAGTTCCCTGGTCACCTTCACTGGTTACTAACTATACTGTTTAAACTAAGTCCAAGACCTGTTTTTAATACAGAATCGCTAACATTACTGTGATGTGATCTTTGTATATCTACATAGATATTGGTAGGATTTAAATCAAGAATTGGTTTGTGGTTTTTTTTCCTCTTGGAGTTTAATAACATTTTTTTAAAAAAAGGTTTAAAGTGTCAGGAGAACTTCCTTTGGTGCATGTCAGACTCTCTGACCAGAAAATCAAGGCAATTTTTGATCTGATTGATAGCATTCCATTGCCTCAGAAGCCATCTGTGTCAATTCCAAGCACAAAGGTAAGCTGACTATAACTAGGAAATAAAATTTAAAAAAGACATCACTGATATGATCATTTGAAATGTGCATTAATGCTAATGTCTGTGGTCTTGTTCACTTGAAATAAGAGGTTTGTTGCCAAGCTAAGTTAGGCAAAATGTCTTCATTTGCCATCAGAACATGCTGGGCTTATTGAAACAAGGGTGGCTTAGTCTTTGTCATTGTCTGCTGGTTTCAGTATAAACATTGTCAAAACTGACCTTTTGAAGTAATATGGGGGAGGCAAGATGAAGCATACATCATGAGTAGAAAATATGACCGAACATAAGAAGTTATACAAACTTTAAAATACTGATTTTTTTTTTTTCCTTTTTTTTCCCCCCTTCTAGGCACCAGCTATTCCCACAATTCCTGTTGTTAGTAAAGGGTTACTTAATACACCCCATTTGTTAGCAGAAATAGTGTCAGGTAAGAAGCTACAGATATGCCTTTGTAAAAGTTAGAAGGCCATAACTTATGGAATAGCTAACATTTTCAGGCCACTATTGATCTTAAAACATGTTATAAGGACAGTAGAGATGAGTATGGTTAATCATCTCTAACTTCATGCATAAGAAGATTCTTTTAAGATGCTGGTGTTACCTCAGAATAATAAATTTTTTTTTAAAAGCAAAAAGCCCCTTTTTTTGGGATTAATATTATGCACAAACAACCTCTTCAAATGTAAGCTATTAATAGCAATTGTATTAGGATCTCATTAGCAAATGAATTGAATTACTGAGATGTCATGAGACATCATTTTAGTAGAGTATTGAGGAACCTCAATTTTTTAATTTCAAGCCTCAATTTACTTAATTCCAAAACTGGATGTAGCCAAATACTAATCTGCAGCTGCTACCACTTCAGGACACATACTTTTTTTGTGTGCCCACCCTGAAGTGAGTAGCATGTCTGAAGGATGTGTACACTTGCATATTAAGAATGTGACAAAAGCAGACTGTTACAAATGTTACATGTGTACTGTCTTGAGTGTGGTGTATTAGCAAAGCTGTCCTTTTTCTGAAAATGCAGAACTAGAATCACAAATGGCAAATTACTATACTGACATTGTGGATTTGAGCATTTACTGCTGTGGCTGTTCCAGAGAAGAAATTTCCTGTAGTAGAACCTGTGAGACTTGATTCCTGGAGCTTACTTTATAACTGGTTTTCCTTATATGTGTTCTTGAATGTCTAATGATACAGTTAAACTCCAGTGCTTTCCTTAATAAGGTTTTTATTTTTGTCACTTTTTGTCCAGTGGGTAAGAAAGCACTATAGATGTAGAAAGTATGTTTTGTCAGATTAGGTTTAAACTGCTCATACAGTTTAAAATCCCGTTGGAATGGGAAAGAGAGGGTGGGATATTTACCTCTGTTTCTGGAAGAAGTTTACTAAGGAGGAAGTCACTTCTCTTTTGTAGACTCTGAAGAAGAATATTTTGATTTTGAGGAAAGTTCTGAATCAACTGACAGATTGCTAAAGAAAGGAGAAGAAATAAGAAATAAGGAGCCTGCTAAAGAGGAACTGACAGATCTTCAGTTGAAGTTTGAAATTAAAGAGGTATGTGTCCCTAATTATATTTTTACTTTCTACATAAAGAGTATTTTAAAATAAATATTCTGTTTTCAGTGTTCTCCAGATTTAGTGGATGCAAAAACATAGTCACCAAACAAAAAAATACGTATGTATATGTATACATATTTCTGTGTATGAGTTATGTATAGAAGGTATGCAAATGAATTATTTTTATATATATGGTATGTATATAAATAAAACATATGCATACTTCATCTGTGTATATGTATTAAAAATACCAGTAAAAAAGCCCCTGAGCGGAATATTTTTGGTAGAAATTAATAGTACCAAGTCATAATTTGGGGGTGGGAAATTTGCACTGTAAGAACAAAGCAAATACTCAGACAGGTCACTTGCAAAGAGCAGATCCCAAATTATTTGATATTTATATCTCTCACCATCAAGCAATCACATTTTTTTCTATTTTTGTACTTTAATTAAAAAATATACTTCCAGTAAATCAGGCAGGGCTTTAATTTTGTGCTTTTTTTCATTGTTGGTTTGAACGCTTAGAATACTACATGTGAAAAGACTGTATAACTGTGTATTTCTTGCTCATGCAGGTTTTAGTAGAACTCACCAAGCAAAAGAAAACTGAGGAAACGGTACTTGTATTTGATGTAATGCATCTTGGGACAGAAGCTACTGTCAGAACCTATAATTTAGCAGCTGTATCTTATTTAAAGAAAATAAGCTTGGATTATTATGAAACTGGAGGTAATAAGCAATAGAAGAGAAGTATACTAACGTGTGTCTGTGTGTGTGTATGTATAGCAGTTAGTCTGAAACTGTGGCTCTCCTGTCTTATGCTCACTGAAATCCACATGTTCGAGTTTTCCAGTTACAATACTTACTGTGCAAATGTCCATTGGCAGTGCTTGTCCCATAGGTACAGTTGATAAGCTCTGGACTCCCACCATAATTAGATAAATTACATTAAATAAATTGCTTAGTGCTCAGTCTTTGGATGAAGAACAGGTACAGTCTTGCCATTTTGGATATAAAGTGATTCATATTTGGTGGCACAATGTATTTTAACAAATAGTATTGCAAGTTAATCCCTGTATTTGAGGCAAAAATTCTTTGGTTTTCTGAAATGATGGAAATGACCCTAATTCTTGGTTTATTTTGTGTGGTATGATACAGGTAAAAAAGCACCTGTTCATCTAATTAGTTCCTCAGATAAACCTGGCTTAGACCTTCTGAAGGTGGAATATACCAAGGTAATGCACAAAGCTTTTAATGTTTATTTTAAAGCACTTCTATATGTTATAAATTCTTAAACCTGCTCTTCAGAGCTAGTGGATTGTTTTGTATCTTCTGAAGAACACAGTGAATGGTTGGAATTAATATTAACTTTCATCTGAATCATTTTCAGGCTGACAGAAATGGGCCACACTTTCAGACAATTTTTGACAACACTGAACAGATGATTCAAGTGAGTGCTAGCAGATTTTATTGCTTATTTTCTTTTGATTTACTTGTTTAGAAATGTAGAATCAATAAGGGGATTTTGACTTTTCTGGTATATTTGTTTGTTTGACAGAGCATATAGCTTGAGAAGACTGGTTTAGGTTAGGCTACCTTACTCCAGGTGTACCTCTTACTTATCGAAGTTTTCCACTTAAGGAAGTTTTCCACAATGGGTTTTTCACTCATTTAATACTTCTAAATTAATTTGGTATCACTTTATTTTTGTACTGGCGAGGTTATAGTAACACAGCTACAGCTCTAGGGTGGTTGTTAGGTTTTCTTATTTTTCTACACTTAACACTTCTCTGCTTTACAGAAAACTTTTTGCCTTTATGATTTGTTCCTGGTAACACATGTACCTTTTCTGTTTCTAAGAAGCTGCTATATTGCATTGGGTGCTTTTGCACCTCAGTCCAACTCTTACACTTGTTATTTTTTGTCACATGGAGTCTCATGTTTTCAACAGGTAGCTTTTTCATCATTGAATCTTCTACTGCATACAGAGGCCCTTATGTCTGCTGTCACGTTTCTAACAGCTGTTAGTCTATCAGGCAGTGAAGGTAGAGGAGTCACACAAACTAAAGACGAAAAGCAAGAAGATGATGCTAGGTTGAAGAAAGGTACAGTTGTGTTTATCAAAATAAAATGATGGTTCTGAAAGTATGTGTTGCATGCTGGCAAAACGATCAAATCCAGAGAAACCTGGTTAACTTTGTAGTGTGGGGTGGAGATCAAAGCTCGTGTGACTGTGGCTCCCCAGGCTGGGGGAATGATTTTAGAAAATCAATAAATGAATCAATTGTTATGATCATAAATGGTGTCTTCAGGTGAGCTTTCTATTCTTGTGTTTGTTGCCATTTCACAAAGAGACTTGAATTTGAGTGAATAAGATTTCTGCGAGCTTGGAGGCCTCAAACTGGGAGCATGATCTTAGTGTTCATGGTGAAATAAAGGAGATAACATACCATAATCAAAGTACCATTTATTGATCTAGATAATTTAAATGCACTTTCAAGCTAGTAATAGAGTCCTTTGCTAGCCTACTGAAAGTCTTGCTGTTCCTGTAGCACTGAAACAAAAATTGAATTTATATCAAAATAGGCTCAGAGGGGAGCAGCTGCACTGTCTTTAATACTAAATGCAAAATTCAAGCATCAAGTAAGCTGGAAATGAGATGTCTAATGAAGAATGTTCAGAATTTAGAATTTATAATTCTGAACGGCCTGGGTTTGAATCTGCAGGCTGAAGAAGAAGTTGCTGCTGTGTAGAGTTCAACAAAGCCCATAAATATTAGAGTTCTTGGAGTAACACTTCATTACTCTTGGTTAGTGAAGGTGCAGAGTGTCAGTGATGGCTTCTGGTCTTCCCTCATAGACCACTTATGTGTGACTTCACCTTTTTCTCCCTAGCCTTAACACTTGCTCTTTAAAACCTGGGTGCTGGTTGCCTGAAATAGGCTTCCAACTTTTGCCATTTTTTATAAACTTGAAGTTTAAGAGAAAACTTCCTACATTAGGATCTTGGAAAAGCAAATATTAGATAACCTTTACAAAACACTACTGAGAACCTATTGAGGTATTGACTTAATATTAAAAAGTATACTGTGCAGTTTATTTCCTCTTAACTCATCAATTACCCTTCATTTTTAAAAGTAAATTTGTTCCAATAAAGAGTCATCTCTAGATGGGAGTAGTATCAGACGTAGAATTGCAAGCAAGTGCTGACATGTTTTATCTTTATCAGAGATAAATAATCCCTTCAGAGGAAGACTTGCTGCTTGTAACATCCCATAGGATGTTACAGACTTAATCATGGTAGTGGTGATGAAACTTTAGGAAAGAAAACTAAGTCATCTGAATGCCAAAAAAACTCTAGAACAGAACAACCCTCAAATACTCTTAGGAATTTAAGTGAAAACATGAATTGTATGTACCTTGAAAACATCCCCTTCTCTCATTTTTAGTGGCTAGGCCTTCCAGGGATAAGGATGTCTTCAACTTCAAGCTTTTTGCCAAGCTGGATGCCTTCTGTTTAAATATTTGTGATGAAAAAAAGAACATTGCAGAGATCAGGATACAAGGTATTAACTTCTGTGTTAGTAGTAACTGATCTAGTAGTTTAGTCTCAAAGTAGCTGCTAATAATTGGACTAAAAGATATTTAAGGTGTAAATTCTTAGCACCTGAGGTTTTTTTCCTAATTGTTACCTCTATAAACATGTCTTGTGGTATTGGTTTTAAAGACAGTCTCCTAGTGTTTCATTTTGTTTTGGCTTCCAGCTAGAAAAGCATGGTATTTTTCAGCTAAATATGTTTATGGTTTGAAGGAGTTTGATTATGGGTGGATTTTCATATTGTTTGGATATTTATCTTCTATACCTGAATTATTTAGGGTAAAAGACCCCTTAAAACTTACTTGGTTTCAAACTCTTAGGGTTTGTTTGGGTTTCTTGTCTTGGTTTTGTTTTCTTGATTAATTCTTACCCCTCAGAGGGGCTATTAATAATTCTGAGAGAGGCAGGAGGAAGTTTCACTTCCAGGTTTGGCTATATCTGCCATCCTGATAGCTGCCAAAACTCTCTTTTGGCACAAATATTTAAGAAGGTATGGTATACAAGTAATATAGTTCATAAAAAGTCTCTTGCCTGTGTCCATCTCTAAATCATATGATGTATTCACACAAGATTTTGTATGCAAAAGTGTTGTATTCAAGTACAGTATAGTAATATATTTTTTGATAAAAAATCTCAGTAAACTAACTCGATAGCTTGGCTATTAAGAGATGGATTGTTGTTTGAATATTTTTCTATGAATAATAGCTCATTTCTAGAAATGATTGTTATTGAGTCAGTATCTATGTTAGAAATTTTGCGGTCTTGTTTTGTTCAGAGCTGTTGTATGGTCACGTTCTCAAAGCTGAATAACAGACAGCATTGTGTATGGACTTGGGTTTGGACTCTAGACAATATACTTACCTTCTGAGTCTGAAAAGCAAAAAATGCCTATTTCCAGAACTTACAATACTTTTTTCATTTTAAAGAAGTTATGGTAGTTGGAGATTTACTTCTTTATATTTTGAGTTGGACACAGGGGAGACTAAAATGCCTTGAATTGAATACAGCTTTTATTTACAGTCCTTTCAGAAAGGGATGTGGTGATTGACTTATTTTGTTTGGAAGCAGAAGAGAATCAAATGTGTTTAGGTATTTTTTGTGTTTTTTTTTTTTTTAAATCTTTGTTGAATTTAGCAAAGTATTAACAAAATAATTGTTTGTTGCAATGTGTAATTTCTGTAGTTTTTTTCACCTCCCCTACTAGTGTCAGGTGTCCCCACCCTGAAAACGAGTGTCACCTTTGTTGTGCAATACTACTGTTTCTCTCTTTATACTTTACAGGTCTTGATTCATCGCTTCTCCTTCAGCCAAGTCACACTGTATTCTTTGCCCGACTTAAAGACATAGTTGTCACAGATGTTGATTCAAGGACCCTTCATAAAAAAGTACTCAACTACAAGATTTTAAGTTTTATTTGATTCTTGGTTAGTTTTGTGTGCATAAAAGTGAAATGTAATACGTATTCTCTTCTTTTAAAAGTTAATTTATCATGAATACCTCTTTTCAAGTAAGATACATGGTAAAGTATAGTTTTCATAATAGAAAAATAGATGTCCAAAACTTGTACTTCTGATAGGTTGATGGTACATTTAGTTCTTTTTTTGTGTTAAGTACCTTTTTAGAAGCTGCTGATGGCTGGTAGGTACTGTTTCTCTCTTTCTAGGCTGTTTCTATAGTAGGAGATGAAGTGTTCAGTTTCAATCTGACATTAGACCCATATGCTACTGAGGGAGAAGCCTACACTGACATGTCAAAAGTGGATGGTACCGTATCTTTGAAAGTGGGCTGCATTCAAATAGTATACCTTCACAAATTTCTCATGTCTCTTCTGGTAAGTCTTTTTGTCCTTGTATGTTTCTGCTGCATTCTCAAACTAGTCATCTTTGTGCTCTCAGTACGTAACTTAAGCTTCCAAAAGAGAAATGATAAGCTTAATTTTTTGTGTGTACTATTAAAAAACTTTGATAAGTAAACTTTCACTGGTTTGAATTTCACAAAACATAACACAGTGCAGGTGGATCACTTCCCACCCTCTGCTTTGGAAATAGAGAAAAGCTTGGTGCTATTAAGGGATTTTTGGGATTTTGTTTTTGCTGCCATTTCACCCTGGCAAAAACATGAGTTTACTGCAAACGTATCTGAGCTAACATTAGTGGCAAGACTTTCTGCAAGGTTAGATGCTACGAGGCTTGCAAATTAATCATGGTAAATATTTGTACCTTTGTCAAGTATCCCAATGTTGGCTTTTTCAGTAAAGCATTAGTGGGCTTTCTGTCATTCAGTACTGGCTTTAATAGGAATTAGTGTTCACTGGGGGCAAAGAGGGACTTTAAAAATAATATGTCCTCAAAACCCAAGGAGGTAAAGAAATCTTGTAGCTACTGATGGAAGAGAGAGTAGAGATGGGTTTAAAATGAACGGATTGTACTGGTTAGTATGTTTTTGACCCTCTATTAGAGATCATGGCAGAAGGCACTCAGTTGTCTTTTCCCAGGGAAGATTTAACACAGTAGGCAGTGTAATTGGTGGTTGATGTTGGTTGTGGCTGATGTTGCAAAATGAGAGAGTAATTTAGATTAAAAAAACTGTTTACCAACATTTCTCCTTTCTCTTCAACTGCTTATTCTAGACCTTCCTCAACAACTTCCAGACGGCTAAGGAGGCACTGAGTGCTGCTACAGTCCAAGCTGCAGAAAAGGCTGCTACCAGTGTAAAAGACCTGGCTCAGAGAAGTTTTCGACTTGCAATGGACATTCACTTGAAAGCACCAGTTATAGTCATTCCTCAGTCCTCAGTCTCCCCCAATGCTATAGTAATGGATCTTGGCTTGATTAAGGTTCAGAACCAGTTTAGCTTGGTGTCTCCAGAAGGCAGTTTGCTCCCTCCAATCATTGACAAAATGGATGTGCAGCTTACAAAGCTGCAACTGTCTAGGTAAAGTGCACTTTACTAAGTAATGCCTGAGCTAATTGGTAATATTAATACTCTATAGGATATTAATCTACTTGCTTAGAAACCATGGTTGGTGTTAGTGTCAAATATTTGGTGTTAAATTTACTAACCTGTTATCTTAAGGGAAAATAAATCAGTCATGAAATAAGATACTGTTCTGCTTGGGAAACCATTTAAGCCTAAAGTGATATTACATTTCAGATTTTAAGATGTCATTTTGAACATGTAATACATGATTTAACTTCTAACTTCCCCACCATGTGTTTTGTTTTGTTTTTTTCCCTTTGCTTTAAGGACCACTATGGAGACAGGTTTGTCGCATCCAGACATTCAGATACTTCACCCTATTAACTTAAGCCTGTCTGTGAAACGAAATCTATCTGCAGCTTGGTTTCACAAATTACCGGTATTGGAGATCACGGGGTACTTGGATACAATGAATGTAAGTCTTGTGAAAAGAACGTGGTGAAAATCTTACGTAATGTAAGACTAATCTTTAAGTTATTTCTGGACACAAAGGTGCAACAAGCTTCAAATTTTTAGTAGTTGTGGAGTGAGCTTCAGAGATGTCAACAGGATTTAACTTACCTGTGTGAATGTAGAGGTTTGAAAGTGTCATATAAAATACCTGAAGTGCCATGTACATTTATTAAACTGAGAGAAACAAAAGAGAAAACTGAAAGTGCTGTCAAGCAGTCTTGTTGATTCCTTGCCATAAGGCAGGACCAACTTGAACAAAATGTTTTTGTGACCTGCTCTCTGAGCCAGTCTTTTTCTTTTTCTCAGTGCTTTTTTTTTTCTTTTTTAAATTGAGTCTTCTTGAGAGAATTTAAATTTATGCAAATGTTTGCCTTGATAACTCCAGCTTTATAACTTTCTATCTTGAATCTTCTAACCTGAATGACCTTAAGATAGTTGGGTTTTGTGGCATTTTCTATGCTGTGAAAGAAAATACTAGGTACATCTTGGATGAAACTGGAATTAAAATATGAAGTAGCATGTCATTTACAGAGAAGGTTTAAAAGCATATATATGCTAAATAAAGGCTGCAATATATAGTGATGCAATTTAGAAGTCATAACATTCTTTAATCTCATAATCCTTTAACAACAAACAGTTAAAAGAATTGTGTTAAGGGACTATGCTGCTGACAAAATACCTGTAAATAAGCACTTCTCTTGCCAAGAAACATTGTTCTGCTTCTGCTTTGCTAGCTAGTGATAAGTTTAAAGAACAATGTGGTTTTTTCCTGAGAACTGTGATCTGCAATTTTGTAGGTGGTGTTAAGTCAAGAGGATTTGAGTGTGTTTCTCAAAGTGTTGACAGAAAACCTGGGTGAAGCAGAGGAAAAACAAACTCATGCAAAATCGGTACTGCAAAAGGAAGGTCAGAGATGGAATTTGTTTGTCGTGAATATTAAGTCTGTTAGCTTTCAGAAATAATGAAAAGCATTTACTATCTGGAAAGCAAGCTTAGATCTAAGAGTATGATGTGTAAGTGATAAACTCTTTTTAAATTTGCAAGGACAGGATTCATACTTCAATACTTAAAAAAGTGGAAACAGTACAAGACAAAAATTTGGTAATAGCATTAGCTAAATTGCACATAACTAGCAAGGTATTGAGATGTCAGAGTCATCTTGTTGCCAGAACATGTTTCTGTTTCCCTTGTCTGCTCTGAAGTTAAAGGCTCTGCTTGTGGAAATGTTGCTAGCTTAATGAAGGTGAATGTAGGTCATCTAAATGAATAAAAGAATTGAATATGTTTCTTGAGCTAAAGAAATGGTGGCAATTTCAAAAGTTAACTAATTTATTGAATGCTTCAGGTAAAACGAAAGAAATGGAGAAATCTGTTTTGACGCAGGATAAGAGTGTTCCAGAAGGAATGCTGTCTGAAAAGAAGAAAAAAACATTAAATGACGATGTAATCAACATGCTACTTAATTTTGAAATCAAAGAGGTGTGTATTCATCTGTAAAACTGATTGTTAATGAATCCAGTACTCGAGTCTGTTTCTTAGCAGTAGTGGGCTATAAAGTCCATTTGTTTAAAGAAGATGGT
Organism: Athene noctua; assembly: GCF_965140245.1. Taxonomy (NCBI): domain Eukaryota; kingdom Metazoa; phylum Chordata; class Aves; order Strigiformes; family Strigidae; genus Athene; species Athene noctua. The sequence continues at coordinate 18,977,620 of NC_134049.1, read as the reverse complement.
ATGTACCAACAAAAAGGAAACAAAAAACCCCAGAACCTGTGTTCTTCAGCTGTTTCTTTAGCTATTTTCTTTTTTCCATGTTATGTTAGATTGTATTTATAAAATATTTAACATGCACGGTACATCTAACAGGGAAAACCAGACTTGTTTTAGGTGTTCCTCACTCACTTAGCCTTAATCCTTCATAATGCTGCATATGAGTCTCTTAGTAACAAATACCTATCTTTTCACTTAGAGGTATTAGGATTGAGGGTAGGTACTGGGAAAATGCATGAACAATCAGTCTACAAAGATATCTTTTCATAAGAAATCATCCAAGCATGTTTTTTCTCTGAAGATGTCTGTGATATTTAAATATGAAGAGCTCAGCAAGGCCTTTCATTTTTTTCAAGAGTCAGACTAAGTGGCATAGGTACGCAGGTTACTTTTAAGTAACTGTCAGTTCCTTTGGTTGTTTTTTGGGGGTTTTTTTTGTGTAAATTTTTTTTCACCAAATCTCTGTGGATGTTTTTATCCAATATGAAATCTGGGCTCCTATTTTTTAGACAGGAAAAAAACTACCTTCAAACCCAAAACTGTTCTATTGCTGAAAGAGAGTTGCATTCAAAGACTAGAAACATCCTCCTATCCCCAGCCACCAGGGAAAAATATTCTGTGTGAGTGATATGAAATCATATAAGAAAACTTAGGTTTTGTCCCACAGCTGAAGTGTAGACAAGTAGTAAGCTGATACCATCCCAGGTTTGGGGTTTTCTCAGTTTTTGCAGAATTACAGTTGCAATTGGGTGATGAGGTACCTGTCAACACAGCATGTAGTTGCCCAACGCATATCACTAGTACCTTTGGCAGCTTCTAAATTTCAGATTGGCTGTGAAGAATTTTTTTAATGGTAGAACTGACCCTATTGTATGCTAGTCTGTAGTGTTTCATGTTGTCATGAAATAATATCTTACAAACAATTCTGTCTCGTTTAATATGGTTTTACACACACTTCACATGGAAATTTTTACTAAGGTAGTGTCCGCATTGTCTGTGGTCTGTATATGTTGGCCAATTAATGACAAAATGCTAAATTTGTTCGTGCACAAAGAGTATGCCACACAATGATGCGGACAATGTATTGACAACTGTGAATTCTTAAAATTGCTTATGTGGTAATGTGGTAAATTTTTACATTGAGGCACTATTATAGTTCTCAAGAATGGAAGATAATTTCCTTATGAAATAATTGCATTTATAGTAGCATTGTTCATTAATAACTATATCTAGTTCTTCTACTTGAATTTTCAGCTACATTTAGAAACAAAAGTTTCTTTCTCATTTTTTAACATACTAATTAGTGTAAGGCTTAAAATCTTCTATAAATGAAGAATTGTAATGTTGAAACACTTCTGTGTCCTTAATTATTTGTATAGCATCATTCAAATATTGATTCACATTGCTATCTGTTCTCTACTGTCCTTCCTTCCAGACCAGTATGATTTGTAGTAACTGGGTTTTTGATATTCAAACTCTTTATGTAGGACTGTATAGTGTCTGATTATAAAACTAAAATGTAGCTTGACAAGCTAAAGATATACTGCTAGGGAACAAAATTAAAACCTAGCCAAATTAATAGCCTTGGGATTTTTGTTTTGTTGTTGAAGGAGTTAAGTGATTGGTTGTTTGGCCAAGGGGAACAGAGTGGGGAGGCAGGGGGAAATCTTTAATGAACTGGTGGTGTAAGTTCTCTTTGTTAAAAGGAAAAATGTCTAGGTTAATACTGCTTTTGAAGCTTAGCTGAGGGGATAATGCCCAGTTATAACTGCATGCCATAATATCTGGACAGCCTTACTGAAATAGTCAACTTATTTCCCTTTCATATTCAAGGTTGTGATAACCTTGATGAAGCAGGTTCAGAAGGAGAGATATCCATTACATATTCTAAATGTGCTACAGCTTGGAACTGAAACCAAAATTAGAAATCATGAATTGACTGCAGCAGCATATCTGAAAAAAATTATTATGAGATGCATTGAAATAACTGGTAAGTCTTCTAGAAAACTGGTGTGTGGTCAGTACAGTGTGTGCAATAAGCTTTTGTAGCAAGGGGGTAGCATGGTCAAAAATAACAATAATGAGCGGGGGGAAAAAAGGGCGGGAGCTTATATGCCAAATTCACTTAATGGTGCTGTCCTATGTAACTGAAATTCAATTAATTTAACTGATACCAAGTCTTACTCCTGTTGCTAGAGTTAGCTTGAGTTAAATTATTTGAGTTAGTTGCATACATTAGGAAGGACTGGTGATTCTTGGGAAGTATTCTATCCGTTCAGAGTGTTTTCATGAGCTTTGAGCTTTATGACCAGTTCTGGCACTGGAAATCCAGCATGCTTCCTTGAATGGTCAGGTAACAAGTCAAGGTGATACTGAAGTAATAACTGAGGTAGCCATGTATTCAAAGTCAATAGTGTGCTTTTGAATATAAAAACCTAAAGATAGGAATGCAGAACTAATTATAGGGATGAAAATAACCATCCAGTTTTGGATCTTCTTTCAGGACCAAGATAAGTTAATTTTGACTAGTTTAGTTGAAAAGAAAAAGTCACAATGCAGTGCTTAATCTGCAACTTCTTGGTGAATAGAGATGTTTACCTTCACTGTTTCAGCAATTAGTATATAATTGAGAATTAGCATGGAGGCATTCCATAGGTAAAGCTTGTGAGTGAAAATACTTTACAGTTTTATTTCTTTATTTGCAGACTCAAAAGGAGATCCTCTTTGCATTATTAATTCTTCAAGTGAGACAGATGAACATCTTCTGAAAATGGAATACATTAAGGTTTCAGAACCTTTTAACTAAGATTATATGGGGAGTAAATGAAGGCTTCCATACTTAGCCTGTGCTAGATTTCTTTTTTTTTTTCTGGCTTGTTTTAAAACCTGTAGGATTTGTATCTAAAACTTTATCTAGGTCTTCTCCCAAGTACCTGTTTTTCAATTAACCATTTCACTTCACTCTCCTGCTTTCATACAGTTTTTGATTTATAAGTCAACATAATTACTGCAATCACTGGTGAAGCCAAATGTTTGCATTCTTATCTGTGAACAATATAGACGAGTACCTTTGTGAAGTTTAATTGGTGAGTCTTTGCATACCTAAGTGATAGGTGGCGCTCTACAGGTGGTAAAAGTAGTGTTTGAGGAGTGATATATTAGCTAGAGTTCTTGAGCTTTTGTTTTTTTAAAAAAAAAGCACCTTTCAAAAACTGCACGAATACTTGGGAATCTGATAGGTTGTAGAGCCAGTGGGCCACTCATACCCTTATCTGTAATGACATAATTTTTGTAGAGAAAAACAAGACTTTGTTCTGACAAAGTACTAAGCATAAATTGATCTAGTTTAAATAGATCCTAGGTAAAAAAATTTTTTAACTGGCCAGTTGAACTTCCACAAAATATGTACTATAAAATGCCACTGAGCAGAGCACTGCGAGTAGCCCATTCTGTATGCTTTGATCTTGTGATTTATTTAGAGAACTTATTTCTTCAGGCTTCATCACTTCCCTTTGTTTTCTTTTGCAATGGGAGTAATCCTTCTGTGTGGTAAATTCCATTAATTCAGTTAATGAATTTGGTTAGTCAGTAGAGACTGACTGTGTGCTTTTTATTTTTCTTCCTTTAGGCTGATGTTGATGGACCAGATTTTGTTACTACTTATGGAAGCACCAAACAAAATATCAATGTAAGTACTGCATGTATTTAATTTTTTTAAGCTTCTCAAATAGTAACAGCCAGGTAAACATGTTAGTTGCCCACTTTTTCTCTTCTCATTGAAGAGAAAAAAACCCCCAACCAACCAAAACAAAAACCAAAATCCTGACTTGCTCATCATGAAAGCTTACTGCTTTATATTTAACTATTTCAAAGAAAAATCCAGGAAGAAAAAAGACCTTCTTCTTTTACAGAAGTATTTAGTGTATAATTTTTTTAACTAGAAGCTGTATGTTTTTAGCTAGTTAGAAATATGTCCTTATAGATTTTAACTGAGGCCTGTAGGATGTGTGTTATTTCTGGAATGATACATTTAGCAGCATGTGAAATGAAGATCTTACGCTTCAGAACTTGAAGGTTCAAAACAGTGAAATTGAGATGTGAGGTGAAATGTCAAGCGTTCTCAGAGGTCTTGTGTTCAATCAGTCCTTTTTTTACTTCTCCTGAAAGCAACTATTCATGTGTAGTTTTCTATGGCTTCAGTGACTTCTGTAGTAAGCAGGTCATTTTGCTTTGAAATGTTCCCCTTAAAGTAGCTGTGATGGGTGGAGCTTGCTTCTTGACAGCCATACGTGGAATTTGAAGTGGCTGGACTACTTTAGAGTCAAGAAAGCTGACATCCCTTAATGTATCAGTAAAATCAGCATTTAACAAGAATTGCTTTGGGCTAGGAAAGGTTGGCTAGCTCATGCTAGGTTTCACCAAGTAATATTGGCTAGAGTCGTTGCTACTCATGTACTTTCTATTCTGATTGCAAATTTTGAATCTTGTTGTTTTGTTGTGTCATAACTTCTACAGTATCTCTATACATGGTTCTGAAGACGTCAGCCAAAGTGCTTAATAGTCCACAATGAAAGGCAGCAGAATTAAGAGAGCTTACCGAAAAAGCATAACCACATGAAGCATCAATTTTTAGATTGGCACAGTTCCTCTGTAGCTGTGCTAAGCTTCCTTTCCATAGCTCCTTCATCTGTTCTGGAGCTTATGTGGTGTTAAGTTGAAGGAGGTGGAAGGGTGAGATACTTGTGAAATTGAGCAAGATGTGTTTTTCTCAATTCTATGACAGTAACTCTGAGTTGTTATACGATAGATGGCTACTAAATAACAATGTTACTTTGTCTCCTTGCCCTCATTTTAGGTCATCTTTTCATGTTTGGATATAGTACTTCACACAGAGGCTTTGCTTTCCATCATGAGTTTTCTCACATTCAGTGTTCCATCAGGTGGTCTTCCCAGTACTGATAAAGCATCAGACCACAAGCCCCAAATAAAAGAACAAGAAAAAGGAAGTGCTCTTAGACCAGGTAATGTGCTTTTAGAAAGGCCATACTTTTGTTGCTTAACAGCATCTAGTCTTTGTTTTCAAAGGGTACTATTTCAGGTGACAGCATTGTAGTCTATATGGTGGAAAAACAAGGCACACACAACTGCACTGGGGAGAAAATAGCCTCATTTTAAGAAGAGCCATAGACTTTCGGTGTTGCTTATTTCTACGAATTTTCTTTACTCAGTATAACTTTTTTCTAGGTAGTGGTCTGACTTTTATTATAAAAGTCAAATAAATGATGTTGCAGTGAACAGTACCAAAACCTTTCCAAAGCATCAGTGTCACAACTTTTTTGCTTTCCAATCCAAAGACTCTGAAGTGCTTACATTGCTGAAAATCAACATTCTTTAGCCCTGGGGAAGCAAAGAGAAATTCTGAAGTGTGTTGTGCTTATTTTAATAATTGGTATCTGTAACCTTGAAATAGTGTGAGTTCTTGTATGGAAGCTCCTTAAGAATGTTTCGTCAGGTCTTGTGCGGCTGATTTCTGTGTTTGTAGTGTTGTTTGGGGAAATTTAAAGTTTTTTTAATCCTAAATCTATCGGGACTGAATTTACAGTGGATGGCTGTTACATTTTGTATTCAGCAGGCACCTTCAATTCTACTGCAGAAACTTTTTTCACTGAATATACCTGAATTGGTATTGCTACTCTATATGGAAAGGAACATTTCTCATGTGAGATAGTGTTTCAAATAATGAAATGTATTCGGCATACTGTTGTGTGAAAACGAGATATTAATGTGGAAAAAAACCCATCATCTTGATTGCTGCTTGCCTGTGTTAGTGACTTCTTGTGCCAGAAGAAAACGCTGTTAATAAAAGACTTATTTCACATTTTTACTAAAAATTAGCAGTAAGTTTTAGGGAATAGCTGCAGGTTGCATTTTGAATAGTTCATATATGTACAAATACAATCTGACAAGTAATTAACACTTGTTCTAAAAAATTGATTTATAATGAAGTTTTTGTGTGTTGCTTGTGTATCCTATCCAGTGTCTAGTAATGCAGTCCATGATGATATCTGTGAATTAAAACTCATGGCAAAGCTAAATGCATTCAGTATTACAGTGTGTGATCAGACCTGTGGAATTGCAGACATTAGAATACAAGGTAAGGGGGTTTGGTTTAAATGTTGGATTAGTTGATTGTAGCATGAAATTTGTTATTCCTCTCCATTCAGTTCTGAAAGGCTACTGTGTGTACTGTAGATGTCTCTTAACATATATTTGAATACATTTTGATTGCGGTTAGATATTTTAATAGCCAAAATGCCTGCGAGGGAAGAAAATGTTTGACTTAAAAATTGATTGCTTGCTTTTTCCAAATGATGCAAAACTAAGAAAAATGAAGGTACTATGTTATAAATAACACAAGCTTCCATTTTTTTTAATAGCTAGATCCTAGATAGTGTTGGAATTTATTATTCTAGTCTTAGAGTCAATTTATGTTGGCAAATTTGTCATGTGTAATAAGGTCATGGCTTCTGTCTTGCACTTAGTGTTGGTTGTTACACAGTAGAATTCTGGGTTCTAAACTATTCTTATTCTTTATAATCAGTAATAAATAATGCTTCTTTTTTAGAAAGTGTTTACTTAATAAATGCACTTCAACAAATTGCTATCTTCCTTTTGTCTCAAATCAGGAATGGATGCATCAGTAGCTATGAAACCTAAAAAGATTAAAGTGTTCTTCAGACTTGAGGACATTGTAATTACAAATGTTGATCCAAAAACGGTCCATAAAAAGGTGATGTGTTCTGCAAATTGTAAACAAAAGAAAGACCTTGTTCTTTAAGTTATTTAATCATAGCACTGTAGTTGAATTGTTATAATACTAAGTAAGATATAATATACTGAACATTAACCCAAATCTTATTGGTTAATTTCCTTCGTCTCAGGGAAGCAAAACATTCTTCCTTTCAATACTTAGTTCTTTTTAATCATGTTTGTATTGATGTGTTTAATTCTGAGTAGCATGGGTTGAGTATAAAATGAACTATGGAAAACCAAGTGAGAAGATATCCAAGTATTTCTGATAAGTTGAAGTTCTTTTTGTGGAAATATTTCTTGTTTGATAACTTAAGCAGTAATTCTATTGCAGGTTGCTGCCTGGGATTATTAACTATATGGACTTAATCTTCTAGGCTGTCTCCATAATGGGAGATGAAGTGTTTAGATTTCACATGTCACTTTATCCAGATGCCACTGCAGGGGAAGCCTATGCTGATATGTCAAGGGTGGATGGTAAAATGTCTCTGAAAGTGGGCTGCATCCAAATAATTTACCTACATAAATTCTTCATATCTCTCTTGGTAAGATGCTAGTTTCAGTTCTTCTCTTGATATTCAAAAGTTTTTCATAAAATAAAGTTTAATCAGCCCTTTGTGACCTGTACCTTACGGTGAGCTGATGTACGTGCATACAGAGGTATTTTGCTGAAGAAGTGTCACTTAAGTTGTACTGCTTTATAGAAGAATGATGACTAAGGAGAAAGATGACAAAGCAAGTAATGAATTGAGTTGATGGCTTCAATAATATCTTAAAAATTAAATAGGCAAGCAATGTCTTAGCTTGTGCATGATTTTAACCTTTTTCTCTTTTGAAACTTGCTTGGTTGAATTAGAATTTTCTTATTTCTGCTAAACTGTACTGTTTTTCTTAAACTTACATTTTGCCTGGAGCTTGCTCTTTTTGCGAGGCTTATTTGCTCTGATAGAACTCTAACTTTTTTTCACTACCTATCAATAGAATTTCCTAAACAATTTCCAAACGGCACAAGAAGCAGTGACTGCAGTCACTGTCCAGGCGGCAGAAATGGCTGCTTCCAGCATGAAAGACTTTGCTAAAAAGAGCTTCCGCCTCTTAATGGATGTCAACTTGAAAGCTCCAGTTATAGTTGTTCCTGAATCTTCAACTTCATATAATGCTTTGGTAGCTGATCTTGGCTTAATCAGAATTCAGAATGAATTTAAGCTGGTGTCTTCAGATGAATCTTCTCTTCCACCAGTCATTGACAACATGGATGTGCAGCTAACTCATTTGAAATTATCAAGGTATACATGGAGTTTTCTTCTGAGTTGAAATGTGTTTGTAAAGAAAACGGGTCCATGTTCCATATGCAGCGTTGTTCTGTTATTTAAAGATGATAGGCCATGAAATCATGCTAAAACAGTAAACTCCCCCTGCCCCCCAACTAAGTTTAGGTGTGCTTTTAGATAGGGACATATGTTCACAGTCTGTAAAACTTTGTGGAAAGAAAGGAATGATAGGACAGTACTTGAGTTCATCTTAAGTGCATACCTGGTCGTAAGTGCATGGAAGCACACATTATTATTAATTTAAAAATAAGTATACCCATAATTCTGCTAGAGTACTGTGATACTATTTGGGTTTCTGCAACTAAGTATTTTTCCTCTGCTGCTTCCACTGTCTTTTGTAGATGTGTTATGTGCACAGATTCTCAACCAGATTCTGAAATTCTGCATCCTGTGAGTTTGACTTTACTGGTCCAGAGAAATTTAGCAGCAACTTGGTATCATAAAACCCCAACAATTGGTATTAAAGGAGACCTAAAACCAATGCAGGTAATATTATGGCAAATCAGAGCTACATCAAAAGTTACATATATTCCTAGAATAGCACTTAACCTAGTTAAGAAGCTTGTAGACTCGTTGCAGTTTGTATTCTATACAAAATGTTAAAAGACTTCCACTTTGACTGTCCAATGTATAGATCTGTTAAAGTTTTGATACCATATCCTGAATAGTTTAGGTATATCCGCATACAAATGGAATAAAACTTATCTTTATTTTTTGGAGCTGTCTTTGACTCAACAGTCAGTAAAGTCATTGAAGTTATCTATTGATTTAGTATTTAAAATCTAGATTTAAGATTTTAAATTGTTTAATCTGTAATATTCAGGTTATTTGAGTGTTCAGTAGATTTATTAGAAATCAAAAGGGTCGGTATGGATCTCTAAATATACAACAGTTCAAAATTATATCTTTGCAAAGGGAGGGCTTTACTTTGTTTTCCTATGTTAACCATATGGATTTAAGTCTGTGAATACTGACTAGGCGGGACTTTTAGTTGTTCACAAGTCCTATTTCATTCCTGTATCTGTGCTGTGGCCAAATGTAGCACTGGTGAAGCACAGAGGAGTAACATTGAAGGAGTACCAGTTAAAAAAAAAAAAAAAAAAAAAAAGTAGAAAAAAATATTCTAATATTGTGTATTATGGGCTAAGTGAGTACATTTTGTCACTTAATACTACTTTTTTTTCATGATCATGTTATGTTATAATTTGGTTCAGATTCATTAACTCTTCAAAGGCCTACTTGAACGATAGTTGCTTTAGTATACAGAATGTAAAGCTTGGATTTAATGTTATCTGGCTGTATTTCTGGATTACTGAATTGTTAAGAAGTGATTATGATAATCAATTACTCATATTTTTAGCAGGCAGAGAGCCTTTACAAGACTAGAAAGTGTTTATCATGCAGAGTGTTAGTTCTTGTTGTAACTCCTGTTCATAACAAGTAACAAATGATATTTTAGGAAAAATGGGCAAATTATTTAGGGTGTTTTGGCCAGGATCATTTTGACTAGACAGCTTGTTTATGGTGAAAACAGCATGTTGTTTCTTTTCAACATTCACACACTGTATTGGAAAGAAATACTGTCACCAAAAATGAAGTTGTGGGTTTATCACTTTACAGATTGCACTCAGTGAAGATGATCTAACTGTTGTCATGAAAATTTTACTTGAAAACCTTGGAGGGGCTTCTTCCCAGCCAAATACTGTGCAAGAGAACATTGAAGATACTCAGATACTTAAAAAAGGGAAAGTTTCACATGAATCTGATATCTGTGAGGGTAAGTTTAATTCGAAAGCTTAATATGTTTAGGCAGAGGACTTTTTCAGATTCAGACATCGTATTATCTGAAGCACTTAAATGTGTGTAAATAATTTTTTTTCTTAATTTTTACATATGTTGTGAGAATGTATGCACGTACACAGAGTGTGAGCTGTTGATGGTCAGAATTTTTTGTGGCATGTTTTTTTCAATTTGTCTTTTATAGGGTGGTATTCTTTAGTCTATATCAATTAGTCTAGACTAAATTGCAGGTGGTTTATAAAAGAAAAAAGCCAAACCAACTACCCCAGAATGTTAATGTAGAATTATAACAATCAAGGATATTATTAGCATTCAAATAGTGTGTTAATGTAAACAGTGTATGTCTCTGGATGAAATATTAACACTTTGCCAAAATCTTTTTTTGTCCAAAACTTAACATTCTCAGTGTCAAAAAAATGCTGTTCTACCAATAGTTGAATTGCTATACTATGAGAAGAAATTGAAAGGAAGAGTGGTGCAGACTACTTGAGCAGTCTTGGTACTTTCTGTAGTTCTTCATTAAAGCGAATGAAGAACTGCAGTAAATTAATCACAGATTTTTTTAAAGTTCTTAACCCACTCTGTGCTAGATAATTTTAGCATTCATTTAATAGAACAAAGTGAGTAAATACAAGTGCAAATTGTTCTGGATTTAGAGCTTTTCCTCCTTTTAGTGACTTTCTGATCTTTAAAAAAAAACAAAAAACAAAAAAACCCACAACCAAATAAAAAACCAATCCCCAAACCACCACCAAGCCCCAGTGTTCTAAAGACATGTAAAAATATTTTCTTTTCACTAACAGGTCCTCTTCCTGCTTTTGGACAAAAGGATGTTTCTACGATTCAGTCTTCTGCCGAATGTTATACAACGCTTAAATTTGACTTTAATTTTGAGTCACTTTCAGTTACTCTCTACAATAGTGGTATGAATCAGGTTTGTGACAAAGCTTTTACCATACAGATGGGGTGGGGAACTCGGGCTTCTCACACAGACAGAATTCAGGATAATAAAACAAAATGTTTCATTGGTGGTGTTGGCTTTGTAATGCTTGCCTCACAGAGCTTACAGTATTTATGCTGGAACTCTAAGGTTTCAGGGGCAGAGAATATCCCTAATTTGAAGGTCATAAGTGCATTTCTAAAAATCACACTGAAAACAAGTAATAAACCAACAACCAAACCCACCCACCATTAGATTTGGTCATTGAAGCCTTGATTCCAATATCCAAAATACAAATGAAAATTTGAAAAGCAGGAAGTGCTAGCTTAGACGATTCTAGTTCTGTTCATGGTGCCTGTATAGTTACTAAAGAGATCCAGGAGGTACATGGCCTGTACTTCCATCTTGTATATCCCTGAGTGTGAGCAATAATGAACATCCTTTCTGTGCTGAAAACAGAAGAGAAATATGTACAGTGTTGCCTTGCTTTTATGATTTAATATACTTTGTCCAGATGTGAAGGTGCTTCCATTAAGTCTTGGTATATAGTCAATGTGTGGTAGCTTTGTATTTAGAATAACCATAATGCAGGAACTTGTGGTGCTTTTTATATGAGGCATTTAATTTTAGAAAGTTCTTGTGAAATAAGTGTCACGGGGAACAAACACACTGTTATGGGATTTTATTTTCATTTCTTCTTCGTGCCCTTTTTGCTTATTGCTGAGGTCCATCCTGGTTGTAAATGAGTTGGTGTGATGAGAGTGGAGGGATACTCTGGTAGGACGTTCAGAGTTTAAACAGATTATCCGTTGGTCACACATTTTTAACAACTGCTAGAAATGCAGTGAAGAAACTTTACTACAACCCAACTTGTTTTCTCTGTTTTCTTAGTGAGTTTCTTGGACTAATTTGTATGATTGAAGGACTAATGATAGCAACAGGCTAATCAGATCCTTCAATTCATGGATCAAAATTCCCATGGCTAGCAGCAAGGGAAACGTGCTTATTAACTTGTTCTGTGGTAATAGTCCTACTATTTCTCCTTATGTAGAAGTCTCTGCTTTCGCTGCATAGTGACAAATTACGCCTTGGTGAACTCCAGTTGCATCTCATGGCATCATCAGGAAAGATGTTTTCAGATGGCTCAGTGGATATTAATGTTAAACTCAAGGCTTGTACCCTGGATGATCTCAGAGAAGGAATTCAGAATGTGACTGCAAGGTAAATTTGAATGCATCAGAAATGAAAAAATTCCATGCAACTTTGTGAGGAAAGGCTATTTCCTTGTTCTATACTTTGCTTCATATGGGATCGATAAAACTTAGTAGGGCTGTCTGTTGCAATGAATGATGTCATTTTAATAATGTTAAGCAAATTTCTTCTTTTATACATTGATTTTCTAGTTTATCCCAAAAAATTACCCCACCTGGGAGGCTTGAGTGTTACAGTAAACTGTGTGGAATAGCTGAGTACAGAGCAACCAGCCTTAGCTAGAGAGTTCTATGCACTGAAACTTTAGTCTGATGTTACATGCCACATACATAGTTCCAAAACTGTAGCACACAAATTTTAAATTGAAATTACTCTTCTGTTAGAGAAGTCTATAGCCTCTAATTTCTGGAGGAAACAGTGATTGTTTGTATTGTAATTCTTATTTATAGATGGCATGGGGAGAAAAAATGGCACTACTTACACATCCTTGTTTTTCTAGATCTGTGTGTTATGGTGTTTGAAATATTTCTTATTAAACTTGTTTTCCAGAATGATAGACAAGAAAGATGACACAAATGACAGTTCTATGATAGATATAAGCTACAAGCAGGATAAAAATGGAACTGAGGTCGTTGCTGTCCTTGACAAGCTGTACATATGTGCCAGTATGGAGTTTTTGTTGACAGTAGCAGATTTTTTCATTAACTCTATGCCGACATCCTCAACTGAAAGATCTGCACAGTTCCAATTAAAGCATGTTGCTTCTGGGAAATCCAAGCCAGAAACAGGTCTGTACAACTGATTTCCATCCCCTCACTCCCCTCCTTTACAGACTTCATACTGAAAATAAACCAACCAAAAGTTTTCAAGATGCTGTCTTGCTATCAGACTTAAGAAATGAGTTTATTCCTTTCCAATGTGTGAATTGGCCACTGGTACCATAGATTGTTGTAAGCAGTAGTAGTTCTAAAACTGCTGTGTTAAGTAATGGAGTTGTGCTCTCCAACAGGGCTAAATATTGAAAATCACTCATGCTAAACAGGATTTTTACCCATGTAATATCACAAAGGAAGGATCCTTAGGGTAAAAAGCGCCATGTAGATAGCAGTTGTTCTTTTTACTTTCTTAACTTACTCTTTAAAGGTGAGTGACAAAGAATGTCTTATCCTTACTTCTACGAGCTGTGTATTTTGAAGCCATTGGTTATTATTTCAGTTTGGTTATGGAAGACTTAAGTTTGTGATGAACAGCTTTCCTCTTTTTGATTGAAGGCTGAAGGTAAAGCATGATGGGTGAGAAAACACCAAACAGAAAACCCCTCAGAAGTGGTCTAAGTGATTGCTAGGCTTGCCTGAGTTGTGGTCAGACCTAATCTGTGCATTGTGTTGTCTAGCTGGTTGCCAACAGCCCTCCCTTTATTTTCAGGAACTTGGCAGCGGGCTGGGAGTGAGCCTTAGGTTTTATGAATTGCCCTAGTGATGTCAGCACTTGTTTCTTGTTGGAGATATGCACAAGTCCTGTGATGAGGGAAGAATGGTACACACTCCAGAAAAATCCCACTTCCAGGGACTACTCAGGACTACCCAAATGTGTTGCTGGCTGCAACCCATGATGCCTAGCTTTCTTTGCTTCTCCTGTAGTGCACTGAGCCTCAACTTGGCACCTGTTCCATTGCATAGGTGTGATATTCCAATACTTCCAGCAAGTGTTAATGTGCACTGCTATACTGCCTATCATTGAGAACCAAAGTGACTTGATCTGTCTCTAGGTTAGAGAGAGAGCTTTTAACTGAGATAGTATGATTCTCTCATTCTGTTTGGAGACTGACTGACTGTATTTAAACGAGAAATTGTATCTTGCTAATTTCTTTTAAATCAGTAAATCTTCACTCTAAAGTTAGCTACTTTAGTTTTTGAGCCAGAAGATTATAATTATTTCCAACTTGGCTTTGTAGAGCCAGTGTTTAGGTTGACTACAGTGTATAGAATTAATACCATCTTTATACAGTATTGAAACAATCAGTTTCAAAAAAACACAACTTCTGACCAGTTTACTGCTGATTTCTGGACACTCTGTGATATTCAATTTCAGCAAAGTATTTCTGAAGAAATTAAGACATTATTTGTTAAATTTGTACCTCTAAAATCATAGCAATTTTCTTACGTGGTTTAGGTATTATGTACATAATACTGCTTTCAATCCCTTTATATTCAAGGAGGTTTTTTTACTTATTTTCACAGAAATATCTGTACGGCCAAATATGAGAGTAAAAGCTGTGATCATGGATCCAGAAATTGTATTTGTTGCTAATTTGACCAATGCTGATGCTCCTGCCTTAAAAGTTTCCTTCCAATGTGACTTCTCTCTGACATCTGGAAAGATTGCACAGAGGATGACTGCTCAAGTAAAGGGTTTCAAAGTGTTGGCCTGTGCCTTTCTCAAAGAAAAAAAAGACAAGAGTGTTACTACAGTAAGAAAACTTGTTTTTCATAATGAAAAAAGTAATGAGAAGTGTTGGCAGGTGTTTCCTTTAATTGGCATATCCATAGCACTCAGAAGACTCAGTTTTCATATCAGTTATTATGAAGATAAGATAGGACTGTGGATCTATAGTATGCCATTTAAAGGTGAATCTTTTATCAGTAGGTGCAAGACTTCATCATGTAGAGCTCTGTCTAAAGCTTGTGTAGTGCATTTATAAATTGAAGTTTCTTAGTGAAGAAATTGTATGAGGGGTTTTGAAGACTAAGAATACCTCTCTGCAACTTTGTTTACTTGTTGCAGTAGAGTATGCTGATGAGCATGTCATCTGGGTGGAGCTTCATCTACTCGTTCCTGGCAGGGATCACTGAGCCACAAAGGTGGCCTGTGTGGTTCATCTTGCACATGGTATCTTTATTTGTGCATTTAGTTTTCTTAAGGATTTGTGGGGTTTTTGACTATACCATCAGTCTGTGTGTTGGATTTTGGTTTTGTTTGTTTTTTAAGCCTTATGTCAGGAGCTTTTAGTTCACTAACTTTTAACCTTCTAGTACAAAATTGCTCTTGTGCAAATTTGGATGCTGTAATGAAGCACAGTGATGCTACAGAAAGAATGCTGGTACTCTGAAACACGTTGTTGCTTTATGGAATCAGTATCCCTTTGGCCTATAGGATTAAAAAATACAATACCATTTGAAAAGGTTAGATTTCAGGACTACCAATACTTTGATTATTACCTTAATAATCAAATTATGTTTTTCACTCAGGTGTTACAGCCATGTTCTTTGGTCATGGAAAATATGATGCATGTCTCAGGGTTACAAACTGTGGTAGTAACAATAGAAGAAGTTACTATAAAGGTAAGATTATTAAAGCTGCCTTTGGAAGAAGAGGTATGTTTCTCAAGCTGTAGTTTGGGTTTTTTTTTTAAATTTACATACAGCTATTAAAAATTTCTGTTTTCCTCATTACTTTAATTTCAGAAATAGGCATTTATCCTATTTAGGGCTGTCCTGTGTTGGGAAAAATCGTTACTTGTTCCTTGTTTTGGAAATCTCTTGGCAAAAAGAGACTAATTTAAATAATTAGATACTAGGATTTCTTCTGTTAGGTTCTTCTAAATTTATGAAGCAACCCTTGCCCCTACTGCCACCACCACTATTTTTCTCTTCAGAGAGACTTCTAAGCAGGAGCATGCACACAAGAGCATGTAAATTTAAGGCTGTTAATGTGATTTCCAGAATAATATGCAATGTAAATACCTAATTTACCTGTTCTTAACAGGTAAATTAGTATTTGTGTCTGTAGTAAAGGTCTTTCTGAATGTAATTTGCTAATTCTCCTATAAGAGGTATGCAAATTTTCATTTGTGATCTGAAAAGATGGTCAGTGGTGAAGTCCTAAATGGTAGGCAGTAGTACTGTGCTCCTAACCATTGAAATGGTGGTGTACATAACTCTCTGCAAGCATGCTTTTTTGAACACCTTGAAGATCTTAAAAACACATTTCACATTTTACAGTGTAGTAGGAAAAATGTTGATATTGACTAATTTTATTGGAGTACTACGTATCAGTAAAAGTGAAATTTCCAATCTGAGAATTTTGTTCTTCAGCCTCTGATTGTGTAGGAAAACAAGAGGAGGTCTGTGAGTGCATTCTATTTCTTTACCTTGGAATTTAAGTTTTATTTCTTATAAGGTCTTTTAATGCTGAGTACTTGTATGGAGAACCCAAGAGTTATTTACCTTTTCCACTTATCGTGTTTTGTATGTTAATCGGTTTTAAAATGTTGAGCTATAAATGTTGGGGTTTTTTTTCCTTTGTTCAAGATCTCACCAATAATTCTGAACACAGTGATGACCATTATGGCTGCCATAAAACCCAAAACAGCAGAGGAGGATTCTAGAGGAGCAACTGAAGTTTCTGAGAATTTGTGGCAAGTGAAGCCTATAGATCAGTGCAATGCTTGGTTTCTTGGTGTTGATGTAGCCACAGAAGCAACAGAAAGTTTTAGGGACCGTGAACATGTTCTGAAACAAGAGAAATTTGATGTTGTAGTGAAATCGGTTCAGATCACCTTGGAATGTGGTCTGGGACATCGTACTGTCCCTTTATTGTTAGTGGAATCTGTGTTTTCAGGTGTCCTTAAAAACTGGTCCTCGCTGATGGAGGTCACTGCTGATATGTCACTGGAGGTATGTGGAATCAAGTTGTCAGCAATTTAAAACACTTGTTTCACTTTCTGTGTGCTAAATTAATTATAAGTTTATACTGTAATGCTCTTAAGAATTCTTGAGTACTCAGACAAGTATGACTAAGCATAATCAACTCATTATTGCCTACCTCTTTGATTCTCTAGCATTGTGTTTATTGGTAAGATAGAAGTTACACTCTTTTCTCAATCTCTGTATCTTGGATTGTGATCACATCATATTTATTTTGCCAGCTATTGCAACTCTTTTCCCCAGCTACAGTAAATTCTGGGATGGTGTAAGTCTCCTACAGAGGCAGCATGTGGGTGAAAGGGAGCATCCAGAACTTATTTGTTCCATGACTTGCGTTCAGATTTGCAGTGGCTGAAGTGCTGGTGTAGGCTATGAGTTAGATGAATTGTTCCAGTAGACCAGATTTGGACTAAAGTTTTCTCAGACTAGTTGTTATTTCATAGTACAGTGAAGTACTTGCAGCATTGAAGTTTCTGATCTCAAAGTCATTCTCTCAAACAGTGTAGGAGAGGATATGGACTGCATTATATTAAGTGGAAGTGTTAAAATGATATGGAGTTACCAGGCTGTCTAGTTGCTCTAAAAGCAAGCAAGGTGGTCAGTTCTTCAAAAATGATATCACAAAAAATATATGATATATTACACTTCTGTGTATTAATTTTTGAAACCATTAAAAGTTAATGCTAGAACTCCAAAATGTGAAAGGAAGATTGATTGCTTTGTTATTAATATTTTTCATACTAAATGCTATTGGAAGGAACTCAGTCCTTTATGTTTAGATGCCTTATTTAATTTTAATTCTTTCTTTAGATTCATTATTACAATGAAACCTATGCAGTGTGGGAGCCACTTATTGAACGAATTGAAGGAGGAAAGAAGCAATGGAGTTTAAAGCTGGAAGTATGTCAACATACTTGAAACTGTGAAATAGTTTAAATAGCTGTTTCTTAGAAGTCTTATGTGACAGAACATTGACCTTTTGAATGCTGTTGCTTTGAGGGAGCTATGCAATTTCACAAGGGAAAAAAAATCAGTCTTCAGACATCTTAAGGTTTTTCTGAATAACGTTAATTGTCCAGTGCATGGGCAAAATGTAGTGTGTAACCACACATACAGAGAGGAAAGAAAATTACTTGCTTGCCTTCAGTGTTGGTATTAAATTTCCATGTTTGTGTAAGGTGTCTGAGATTCACAAGGTAAAGTAGGTTTCCCTTTGCTTGACCGATTTGTCAAGCTTTTTCCTGTTTTAACATAGAAAAGTCATCTCTGTTTATAATTAGCTAATGAATTTTTTTTTCTTAGATGAAGACAAACCCTGTTCAAGAGAGAAGTCTGATGCCTGGGGATGATTTCATTGTTCTTCCTGAGCCGCAAACTGCAGTTAACATCTCTTCGAAGGATACAATGAATATAACAATATCCAAATGTAGTCTTGCTGTTTTCAGTAATTTAGCCAAGGTAGTTCTAACAGGCAGAAGGTGCCAAATTATGTGTTTCTGTAGGTAGTTTTTTTTAAAGAGCTCTTTTGTGCTGCCTGTCACAAGCCAATGACTGTTCTGCAGCCCTGATAAATGTTATCTAGCAGGGCAGAGCTGTTTTACTCTGATTAGTCCTTTAGGGTTAACAAAAAGGTGATGCCAGCTTTTGAAAGAAGCAATTTCCATGTTAGAAGAATGCTTACCTGCTTATGCAGGACTTAAGGAACAGTCCTACAAGCAGGCTGAATGAAAATAAACCCCTGCAATAAACACAACTATTTCCTACAATCCTTTTTCTGAAATATTAAAAGAAAAATTTAGTTCCCTTCTATCTGTTTGTCCTTAATAGAATACTAAGAAAAGTGTGGATTTTAGGACTGGCCTTTCAGCTGTAGAAGTGGAATGTCCAGTGTGCTAAAAATACTTCTTTTTTCCCTTCTTTTTCCTGTGATAGTAGGTGTGCTTATGAATGTCCTGGGCTTTTTCTCCCCCTTTTTTATGGGGGAATGAAATTTTGGTTACCAAATCAAGGTATTTCTACAGAATGTGACTTATGCCTATTTATTTTTTAATTCTAACTGAGCAAGAGTTCTCTAAATTAGTACTTGCTTATACTGTAAGTCTATATTGGCAGTTAGTTACCATGGCTTTTGTGTAATCAAACAAATTTTTACAAGCATAAATTGTGGTTAAATATGAAGTATGTACATGGACTTCTGTGTCCTAGTTCCTTTTTTTTTTTCTCTTACAATGCCACAACTGTAAAAACTTCCTTATGAAGAGCATGAATGCTTATTGTAGCATCAACATTTGCTGTAAATCACAGAATAATAATGAAAATTTCTGGAAATAACCTTTACTTCCCTGAAATACTACTATAAAAAGCATAGGTATTCCTATTTTTTTTTTCTTTAAAAAGGTAGTTGCTGGGAACTGTCTTTAAGAGAAATTATATATATGTTATTTTAGCTGTGTTTATGGTATTGTTTATGTATGACGTATTATATATGTTGTTAATTGCAGGCATTTTCAGAAGGGACTGCATCCACATTTGACTACTCCTTTAAAGAGACAGCACCTTTCATAGTGAAAAATGCCCTAGGTGTTCCTCTCAAAGTGCTTCCTAGCTCCAATTTTCGGATAGTTGGTTCAGTTGAAAAAGAAAACATGAACGATGTAGAAATCGGTCAGAACATTGAACTGGAGTACTCTGTTTTTGAAGCGCCCCAACGAGGAAAGTTGTCTGCAGTGTACCGACAAGAAAGCTCTGTCTTCTCTTTAAATTTAGGTACTGTGTTGAGAATGGGAAGATAGGGGAGTCAACATGGTTAAATTCAATGTGATCGAAGTTCATACTTTTGAATACTAATGGCAATTTTTTTAAAAAATCAGCTACTGAGCTTTTTAAAGTAATGTAAAATTCCTTCTCTACAACTTTTCAGAGAGTGAAAAGTACAATGTTTTTTCTCCCCCTTTGGAAGAAATAGAAGACATTCTATTGTCCCTCAATGACCCCTGGGACATAGGCCTGTGGGTTCCAGCTCCTATTAAACAGGATCTTCGTTTCTCATGTCCCTACTACCATTCAGCTTTCTGTAGTTACCCAGTTAATTGAGAGCAGTTATGATTTTTCTGTGGTTTTCGCTTTGCCAGAAAGTACTTCTAGGAGAATAGCATATAATAACTACTAATATATAATCTGCTTTTTTCCTTTCTATTTCATCCCATATGAAGGTATTTGACCATGATACAAAGATTATCTTCTGTGTTGTGTTTTGTTAACTCACCCAACAAATACCTTTGTTTACTTGTTTGGTGTATTTATTGTGCAGTGTATAAATCATCATCTAAATTATGGTCTTCAACAGTATTCTCTTCTTAAAGCTTTCCTTCAGTGGTGTTCAAATAACATTTCAAAGTGCTTTTGCCAGACTGTTTTGAACTTGATTGTTCCTGAGTTTAGAGAAGTTAAAGTATTGCTCTAATAGAAAATGGTAATAATTGATTTATTTTGCCTAATTAAGACTTCTGTATGTTTTCATGTATTAGAACTTAAAGGATATGAAGAAATGGTAAACATTCCTATAGCCAAACCAGGTCGACGACTGTACAACATAAGAAACTTTCTTGTTGATCGTTCAGATTCGATCATTGTACAGATAGATGCTACAGAAGGAAATAAAGTTATTACTGTACGATCACCTCTGCAGGTAAAAAAAACAACCCAAGAAACAACCTGAAAGCAGTGCTCTTCTCTGAGTGCCTTTTGCTTTTCTTCCTTAATTCATTGTTTTGAGATCATAATTTTCCAAAAAGTTAAAGGCAAATTATTATTTATTTTACTCCATTTCTTACATGAATTTTTATCTGTGTTCTGTATGTCTGCATCTTCCTGATAAATGAAAAATTTGGTTTTTACTTTTAACTTTTGGCTTTCTGATATCCTCAGCATTGAGGTTAAAATAGGTACTTTATATGTGACTTGGCATTTTAAGCATGTTTTCCAAATCATGCAACTTCAAAGTAGCATAGTTTTCTCATATGCTTGCATATTATTCTCTTTCAGAATTGTATTTTTTACTAAGTTGCATAGAATTCTGTTTTTAAAAGGAGTTTAAGTCTCCTAATGTTGATTTTCCTTGTTGCTCTTCATACTTTTTTACTTTAGAAATTTGTACCATAGAAATGTAATGAAAATTATGCATTTTGATCCTAGATCAAGAACCACTTCTCAATCCCATTTATGATTTATAAACTGGCTGGAGACTCCAAGTCGCTGGAGCCAATTGGCATATCCAAGCCAGAAGAGGAATTTCATGTTCCTTTACATTCATACAGGTACACTTTTTCTGTTATGTAAGGCTACTCTGTGCAAGACTGATGCACAAATACAGCATTAGTGTGGGAGCTTTAATTTGCTTTTGGAACTCTTCCTGACTGGGCATAAAAACTAAAATACTACCTTTATTATGTAACTAGTGTGCTGCAAAAGCCCTTCGGAATGTTAGAAATTACTTCAAAATGGGTGAAGTTAGCTGTCTATGCAGAGCTATTCTGTACTTTGTCTTCTTGCCATAGGTGTCATCTGTACGTCAGACCAACAGGAATATTTGACGGTCAGTTCAAAGAGTCCACGACTTACATTGCCTGGAGGGAAGAGCTACATAGGAGCAATGAAGTAAAGTGCTTGTTACAGTGCCCAGCCACCGAGACAAATTTCTTGCCTCTAATCATCAGCTCAACAGCTGTACCAGATGAACTAAATTTTATTTCAACTTATGGAGAGGAGTGGGATCCTGCCTACATTATCCACCTTTACCCTACCCTGACTGTGAGGAATCTCTTACCATACTCCTTGAGATATCTACTTGAGGTAACTTATTTTCTGTTTTTTTTTGTAAATCCTTTAATTGATTTTAAGATTATATTAATTTAGAAGTGGAGGTGATTGTCATATGGAAGGTACTGAATGTTGGTTTTGTATTTTCTATTGTAAATGAGTCATCTGATGGATTGATTCTGGGAGTTTGGGGGATTATTTGTTTTTAATTTGGGTGTACCTGCTAAGTTCCTCCTTAAATATGAATCATGTACTGGATTGGTCTTTCTCTTTTACATTCTTCTGAGATCCTGTTTGTGTTTTGCAAGATATCTTTTGCTTCACAGGGAGAGGCATAAGAAAAAGCATCTTAAATTTCTGGAACTTTCCTTTGCAGAAAATACAACTCATCTCCATTCTGACACCGAGTTTTTACTGAGGACTGTGTGAGGCCTTCCTTGCACAAATTGGGAGATTTCTTTGCAGGATGCTTCACAGACTTTTTTCCACTTCTTCCCGTATTTTCAGTATCTATTACATCTTCATGAAAGCTGAGTGTTTTTCCTGAATAGAAAAGGTGTGAGGATTTAGAACTATCATCCTAGTATTTTCTCTTTTGTTCTAATTTCATAACTGGCTGTGACATTCATTTAGTTCTTTATTACACTTTTTTCCAGCATTCTAGTGCACTATTTCTGATTTTCCTTACCTTCACTGTACTTCAATACGCAGAGTCACAGAATCTAGAACAGAATGCCATTGCCTTGACTGAGGATCTAGAAATTAGTAATTCAGATCTGTTTCTGAAGTCACTGTACATATAGACTGGGACACGTGGTGCTGAGATAGCTGAAACCTGTGCATCCTGCAGGAGAATTAATTGCTGTTTTCTGAATACCTAAATTTTATATATTAAAACTTAATTACCCCCTTTTTAATTTCACTACAGGGAACAGCAGAAGCCCGTGAATTGATGGAAGGCAGTGCTGCAGATGTGTTTCATTCAAGAATCGGTGGAGAAATAATGGAGCTTGTGTTGATAAAATATCAAGGCAAAGACTGGAATGGGCATCTTAAAATCCGTGATGGAATGCCTGAATTTTTTTCTGTGTGTTTCACATCCCATTCTGCAGAAGTGATGACAGTGGATATTTACATACATACCAGGCGAATTGGAAGCCGTATGATCTTGTCTGTGTTCAGTCCTTACTGGATAATCAACAAGACTTCGCGTATCCTCCAGTATCGAGCTGAAGACACTCATGTGAAGCATCCAGCAGACTACAGAGATATTGTTTTGTTCTCCTTTAAAAAGAAAAATATTTTTAGTAAAAATAAGGTATGCTTATTTTAGGTGGTGGTTGTGGTGGTGGTGTTTTAAAATCCTGCTCTCAGGGGAGAAAAAACCCACACACATACATTTTGTCTAAGGATTTTTTTGGGTAGTATTTAAATCTATTGTCTTTCATTTGGCTGCTTTCTTCTTGCTAATTATACTTTCTGGATTAAGTAAAAGGGAAGTCAAGGAGACAAAAAGTCTGTTGTAACTTTTTCCAGGTCTTGCACTGTATCCCATTGGCTGACTTTGATCCTGGCCAAAATCTGGCTGATGGTATAGGTTATTTAGGTCCTGAAAATTCAGTGGGTGCCCCATCAGAACACTGTTTCCTTGAGGAGAGGAATTTAATGTAGATATGTAAATTAAGAGTGTGGACTCCTTTTATAGTCGAAAGGAAGGCTGCTCTTGAATCTTCCTGTACGGCTGTTTTCTACTGAATAAAGAGGAATCACAAGCTTGTGCTTTACTCAGCTAGATATCACAGGCTTGTGTTTTGCTCAGCTAGATGTTTTGACATTTACAATGCAAATATTCTGTCCTGTGTTAAACATACTTCTTTTGTTTTGATTTTGTTTTGATGTAATACTTCCACGGTCAGATGTAGAGTACTGTAGTAGAGGATTTTTTCTGAAGGGGCCCTTCTTTTCTTTTAAATAGTTTTTTTGCATTCAACAATAGTTGAAGAAATGGTTGAAGAAACAGTTTTGACAAGGTGTTCTTTTATTTCCTCTGCCCTCTTCAACTTTGTGAAGCACCGCAAAACTGTAGCTTGTATTTCCTCAATCTACATGTGTGCTGTCATGAACATTAGAGTCAATGAGAAGTCCTCTGTTTTGCTACCTTTTACTGTAACATCTTTCCCAGAACTCAGACATAGGCTAATATATCAGAGTATGAATAGTGGTACTGCATGCTTAAGCTTATCTTAACTTACAGAAGGTTTTAAAAGCACTTAATGTTATTTTTATAGTGCTACATGTAATATAATTGCACTCCATAATGCATGAACTATAAAATAAGAATTAATTTATTGAAGTAGTTTCCATGTTGTTCTTTTGTGTATTTAGATCCAGTTATGTATTTCAACTAGTACGTGGTCCAGTAGCTTTTCCCTTGATACTGTAGGAAGCTATGGATGTGTCAAGTGTTCAGCTAATAACATGGACTATCTGGTAAGATAGGTTTCTGTGTTTTGTGAAGCTCTGTGGGGATTCTTTTGGCTTGACTGCTTTTCTTCCATAAGGCCTTTGTTTCACTACTTATGCTACTTTTAAATAATGGAAATATTTAACATCTAGGTTAATACTTGTCATGCCCCAGCTATTCAGGTCTGCACGTGGTGACAAGTAGTTTCACCTATTGAACAGAAGTTTCAGTATAATTCATAATCGTGGTTTATATCAAATGTGTAGTATGAAAATGGTCAGAAATACGATGGTGAACTCACATAGTGGCGATAGGAGTTCACATTCAAAATTCATTGTTGTTTGCAAGTGTTTAGATCTTCACTCAGCAGTTCTTGTGTAAGACTACATTTCCACAACTAAGCAGAATAAAGAATACACTTTATAATAATATGAAGATATGTGGAGACTTGTGTTTCCATACACTCTTTAACTGATCTCTGGTGATGCAGTAATTTTGGGTTGTCTTGATTTACTGTAGAGGAATTCCTGACGGATTTTCCCCACAAATGCTACAGCTACAAAATGATGCAGCTAAATCTGTCTCTTTACCATTGTGATAATTGTGTTGCACGGTTCACTGATATTACTGCATGTGTTTAGTTCCTTTATTACAGGTGTTCAGAACAGGAGTGTTGTGTGCTAGCCTTTCTCATTACAGTAAGGATGGATTTTCTCTTTTTCCATCCTGACTTTTCTCTTAAGCTTGTTGATTGTTTGCTCAAATTGTCCTTGTTCAACAGGTTGGAGTTAGCATCAAAATGAGCAGTTTTAACCTTACCAGGATAGTTACCTTCACTCCATTCTACACAATAGCAAACAAATCTTCTCTGGAACTAGAAGTTGGAGAAATTGGTCCTAATGGCTCTTTTCCAACTAATAAATGGAATTATATCTCATCTTCAGAGGTAGTGTTTCCGGTTTTTCCATTTGCATGTCATTGTAGTCAAATAACTAGTCTCTAGCGGTCACTTAAGGAAAAAAGCAGTTTGCTTACAGAAGCTCTGTCACTTCTGATGGCATGACATGAATACTTCACATGTCAGGGCAACTTGAAGCACAGATTGTATATGTTGATAAATTAAGTCCTTCAGCTTCAATAATTTATTAAATGTAGAGGAGATATTCATCAGTAGTTACTGGGGTAAACTAAGGCATTTGAAATAGTTTGAGTCACACAAGACTGTTTTACTGCTGGCTTACTGTATTGAACATACATGAACTGTTGAAGTCATGCATGTTTCCTGTTACAGTGTCTTCCATTTTGGCCCGAAAACTCATCTGGTCAACTTTGTGTAAGAGTAGTTGGCTATGAAAGCTTATCCAAACCATTCCTGTTTAAAAACCAGGATAACGGTACACTGCTGAGGCTGGAAGAATTGGTGAGTATAAATTTGTGTGGCCTGCTCTTAATACTCCATTTTAGCCTTATGGTATTGAACTTAGGAAAGCTTGACTCCCCAAGATAGTCAAGATTGGAACCTTGTGCCATGAGGTGTTGGTGCACTGCACTTCTGTTGCATAAAAAAGGTTGTGAATCAAGTTTGCAATGTTGTCATAGCTGTGTGGTTGACTTAGATTTAACAAGCTGATAGGAAGCTGAACAGCTCTATTGCTATTAAATTAAAAATGGTATTCTACACCTCTAACATCTTTTCTTTTGCAGAGGGTATTTATTAGGTGCCTTCAGTTTGTTTAAATAGTTATCCTAAAATAGAATGTATTTTTTGTTCTTGATAAGCTAATACATGTTGGAGACACACAGTACATGGCTAAAATAATTTATGATTCAATTAGTAGAATCTTAATTATTTTAGAACTCACCCTAGCCTAGCATTAGGGAATGTGTATATAAATGTAGCATGTTCAGACAAACCTTTGGAGATAATGCTTATCATATTTAGCTGAAACAAAAGTGACTGTGAGGGTAATCTAGCTGTCCAAGTTTGCTGAAGCAGTTAAAAAAAGATGGTTTTGGAACAAGACGTCATCAATGATCTGGTGTTCTGTTGATGCACTTAATTAGAATAGTGGGAGTTTTTCTTCACTGTTCTAAGATAGTAGATGGCTCAGCTTTGCAAGAGAATTTTTTCAAGTCCCGTATATAGTGAGGTTTTACTACTGCTGTGTAGAGTGCTAAACATAATTTTTCACATCCCTCTGACATGAGCTGGAGAATCTGTAAGATCATCTTTTTCAAAAGTGGATAACATCCCCTCCCACCTCTCCTCCAGACCTTATAGCATAGCAAAAATGTCAATTTATCTTGCTAGACAAGCATTCAAGAAAGTTATCTGAAGAGGCTATCCAAAAGGAAAAGCATGAGGTACCTCCTTTGTATAAGCAAATGAGAAAAATTGTGCTGTATGCAAAAATAATTTGCAAATTGGAAGCCATTACAAGAAAAACTTAAGGTGATTGGTTTAGAGGTTTAATGAACAGAACTTTCCTGCTCAGTGATCAGTTTGTTAATAGACTGTTGCTAATATTTGTCATACCTTTTAAAAACTTTAGTTCATTTGTCTAGAGTAGCCTTTCAGATTTTTAAGGAGTATGCAGGAAATTGCAGTTTTTAAACATAACTTTAAGTTTTGTAACAGAAAGTGAAGGGGATGCTTGCCTATACTTTTTACTGAACTTAGCCAAATAAAGTAATTCTTAATGTTATCATTTGACTAATAAAATCAACAAATGGTTTCTGGATGCTACTGCTCTCTGTCTTAAGCCAGTGACCAATGTGTTTGTGTTTATCATTACTAGGTAACAGAGCACATTTCCTTTTTTCATTTGGAAGAGGCCAGTGAAAGACTGATCTAAAAATAACAACTTAGTCTATTCTAACCTGAATTTATGCCTAGAACAAGTACTGAACTTTCTGTCTAATGTTCTCTCCAGAAAGGGGGCTTACTGGTAGATGTGAATGTTTCTGAGCATTCTACTCTCATAAGTTTCTCGGATTACCATGAGGGAGCTGCTCCAGTTCTTATTGTTAACCATACTTCATGGGACTCTCTCAGGTATAAACAGAGGTATGTGAAAGAAACCATTCACCATTGGTTACTTATCCAGGGTGTATCCTTTGTGAAAAAAATTGTTCTCTTGTACCATTACGGTACCTTGAAAAATAGAAAATACCCTTTTTAAAAATCATATCCTTTTAATGAAGTATTTTGTCTACTCTTAAGCAGTCTTTGTAGTTTGAGAAAGTGGAGAGAATAAAGTTGAAGTACAGATCTTAGCTCGCAAAGAGCCTAGCTACAGCTGGTCTTGTTTGGGTAGTCTAGGCCCTTCATGCCTCACCCCAGGAGGCTGGAGGGGTGGAGTATATATCACTGTGATCTGTTTTCACCACTTCAGCCAGTGGTCTTAAATAGTGAATGCTGTCATTTTTACTCCTTTTCTTTTAACCCGCAGTGGATTACAAGAGGAAATGGAATTGAAACCAAAGCAAGTATGCCTGTTTGCATGGACAGATCCAACTAAAACAAGAAAATTGACTTGGGGCTACTCCCAAAATTTTGGTGAACACGACCTACTTAAGGTAAATTTTAGAAGAGTAATGCTGAAATTGCCAAAAGGTAAATGCTGAGCCAATCTAGAACTATAACAAGAATAAAATCATCTGGGAGAAAGCTTCTTGAGTAACTTCGCATCTGTCTTGTCTTGTAAGAGACTTTTGAGCCTACTTTCAGGTAGCAAGGTTTTAGATGTTTAGATAAATATAATTGGAGGACTGGACACAAACTCCAACCAGCATTGTCTCCATGATTTTGTTGGATATGAAAGGAGAAGGTTAAAGTATATGAGCTGTGGACATATCTAAATAGTACAGAGGATGAATAATTCACCAATTTTCTAGCAGTGCTGCATTCGCCTTAACTATCTCCCTAAAGAATGGACTGTTGTGACTCTCGCTTCCTATGGGAAATGCTTGCATGGAGCAGAAAATTCTGAGTTGCTTACTAAGAGCTATTTCAGCATTTGTAAGTCATGCAATATTAAAATAGGAAAATGTGTGAAGTGAGGGTAAAAAAAAGAATGATCAGGGTGGAAAATGAGTTGGGGAGAGAGAGAAACTATAACTAGAAGCAGAGGTAAATTTAGGTAAGACTGGGCAAGTATTTTGTTAAAGAATGGGGAAGCAAGCATTGATAGAAGGTTTTTCTCACTTAACTGAAACGTGGGCTAAATAAAGGCCTATGTATCTGTCTCTAAATAGCAGCACTCTTGCACCTTTTACTAAACTCTGGATTTTTCAGAGGTGGCTTGGTTTTTCTGTTGGTTGGGCACAGAGTTAAGATAAAAAAATGAAAGTATTAGTAGCTAAACAGGAAAACAAGTTTGTGTTTCAGTTACATTGGGAATGGATTTAGTTTCTCATAGCTGAGCTATGACAACCAGTTACAATGTGCTTTTCTGTATAAGCACTGTCTTGGGTCAAATTTTTTACATTTAAAAATGTTTTATTTCGAAACTGATTTCCTTAGTATGTAATTACAGTTATATTCATGATTTTTTTTGCCTTTTGAGAAAAGGGCTTTAACTATCCCAGTTTTGCCTCACAAATTAGCAAATAAGGGATATCTGCATTGGAAGAGCAGAGATCTTAATCAGTGCCAGGTTTTACTGTTTCATGGTATATGATTTAATACCTTCTTCCCCCATTACCTATGATTCGAAGTCTTTTGCTATGAAGGCCTTTGTTTCCTAATAATTTCCAATATTATTTTCATCCACAAATATTGTTGGAATGCCTGCTTTTCAAAAGGGGAAAAAAAACCCAAAGCAACTGCTAACTTCTTTCTAGTGTTGGGATGCAGGATGCCACCAAATGAGTTTGGTGGAGTAACCTGAACAAAAAAAAAAATACTGAGTTCTGGTTTGTATGTGTGCCAGTAAACTTGCTTTCTTATAAACATACAGCAGCATCATGAATTTACTCCCATAATATAAATATTATATACATTCTTTTTTTCCCCAATACAGGATGAATGTGGCCAATTTCCTTACAATGCAAATACTCAAATACACTGGGTGTCTTTCCTGGATGGACGTCAACGAGTGCTACTTTTCACAGACGATGTTGCATTAGTGTCTAAAGCACGACAAGCAGAGGAGCTGGAGCAACCTGATCAAGAAATAAACTTGTCAATCCATAGTCTTGGACTTTCTCTTGTTAACAATGAAAATAAAAAAGAAATCTCTTATATAGGAATTACTAGGTACTGCGCATGGGAGCCTAAATATTCCTTTGAGTAATCAAGATTTGATAGCATATTATAATTTCAGCAATGCGGTTGAATTGAAGAGGACATCTTTCAAATGAAATTAATATAAGTGAAACCTTTTTCAGTAAACTTAAATTCTGCCTTTATTTAAATTGCAAAATAGGAATAAATAGGATTTATCTGCTTTCTTTCTTAGCTTCTATTGAAAAGTAAACAACAGGGTTTTTTTGAGCCTGAAAAAAAGAGGGTAATATCTTTTTACATGATTTACATGCATAAGAAATGTTTAAGTACCTTAAGTAAATTGTTAACCTTGTTATTTGTCTTGCAGTTCTGGTGTCATTTGGGAACTGAAACAGAGGCAAAAGTGGAAACCATTTAATCAAAAGCAAATAAACCTGTTGGAACAAGCCTATCAAAAGTATGTTTGTACGAGTGCTTTCCAAGCTCCTGGTTGGCATAAACTAGATGGCAATACAGAGGTATGTTTCGAGGTTTCAGTGTTTAAATCAGAACATGTGCAACAGTTAAAACAGGCTTCTGTTTTGCTAAGGGTAGATGCTATGTTAAGAGAAACACGAAAAGCAAGCTGCTTTTTGGAATAGGTTCACAATTTTTACAGTAGAATATTTTTGTATTGAGGTAGTACTGAGGTATTTTCCAGACTTGTTTTATGAAGTAATAATCTCAAAGGATTTTGCTTTTGTGTGGTAGAAAAGATTACTTGGTATCTGCATGTTAGTTATGACCTTAAATTCTTTTCAGAAATCTTGGTTTTAGCTTCTTAGTAAGTTGCAGTTTCCATGACGTGTCATGATAAAGGAGCCTGTAGTGTTCAAAGACTGTTGAAATGAATTCACTTACCTGAGCTTTTTCAGACATTAATTATACATACCCTTATTCCATGCATAAATTTAATGTCTTGAAATGGCTATGTAAGATACAGGCATTTTATACTACCATCATCAGGCTCATCTTCTGTATCATCCTTCCATTTGAAAAACATATACCCTCAGCTGTATGAAAACTTAGGTTTTGTACAGTGCAGTAGTGCATTCAAAGTACACGGTATCAAAAGCTGAATCTGTAAGTTGTTACATTTGACTAAGAAAAATTTCCTTTTGCTTCTCAGAACTTAAATATTTCAGGATCAGGGTAAAAGCGTCAGCTGGGAAAGTATTCAGCTGCATGTATGTATCTTTAGATATGCCAGTGTAATATGTAACTTGTGAAGAAGTAGTTACTAAGATGACATACGGGTTCCCGTTTGGGGAAACTAAAGTTGCAATATAATGTGCTTATCAGACTAACTTGTGGTTTTTGTTACTTTCCATGCAGATAATTGTATTGAGTAATTCAGTAGCCATGTGATCATGAAATAAGGAAAAATGTGTTTTTATTTGCTAGTCTGTTTACTAGCAAAATATTTATTGTTTCTCTAATCTGTATGTTAGCTCTGCTTTCTTACATTTCTAGGTGAATTTTAGTAAGGTTCCAATGGAAATGCGTCTCCCAGTCAGATGCAGCATCCGACGCAACTTCCTATCAGGAATTCAGGTTGAATTCAAACAGTCGCCTCACCAAAGAAGCTTACGGGCTCAATTGTACTGGCTGCAGGTACCATCTTTTGTCATGTTCTATAAACTAAACAGACACTTTAAGGCTTTTATTTTATTCATTTTTGTGAAGAAGTATCTCCAAATCTTACATGTATGGTCCTCTGCTCACTACATCATAGTAGCAGAAGTGCTGTGAATGCTCTATTGATAGAAAAGTACTGCAGAACTGCCATCCCAGGACTTTGCAAGTAGTATGGAAAAAATTCCTCCAGACTGGGTTAATGTAAAGCAGGGTGCTATGATGGAAAGCTTATTTCTAAAAAGAGGTGTTTTGGTGCTTTAAAACAAACAGAAACTTCAACCTTTTCAAAAATTGTTCACCATAGTTTGTGTAGTCATGTAACATTATCCTAGAGAGATATCTAGAGGTTCAGAGATCTTCAGTGCAGAAACTGCTTGTCTCATGGAAAGTAGAAAAGTCACATTTAAATATTCAAAAATAGTATGCAATAATATATCTGCATGTAAGCTTAACAGCGAATTAATGTGCAACACTTGGACCTGATCAGCATACTCCAGTCAGTACTGACAGTGTTCCTAAATTAACCAGTAGAGCGCTCGAGCAGATACTAGTGAGAAGTTTAGTACTAGAGGAAAATAACGATGATTAAATAGGTAAGTAACATTACAAAATCATGTCAGAATAATCCTCTTCCTTTCTTCTCCTTCCCCCAAAAATAAGAATGATGTTCTTGTTGAACACAATCTGTAAACAGTTTCCCAAGATTTCTAAAATGGAAATGATCTTTGATTATCATGTCATTAAAATATTCCTGTACTTATGCAATAATTTTTTAGGTTGATAATCAATTACCAGGATCGATGTTTCCTGTTGTATTTCACCCTGTAGCCCCTCCCAAGTCAATTGCTTTGGATTCAGGTAAGATAAGCCTTTTAGTAATACCAGATCTACTCAGCATTGAGAGTAGTAACTTGGCAATTTATTTTTTATATATACTTAGATATTATTTTTCTATTTAGAACCAAAACCCTTCATTGACATCAGCGTCATCACTAGATTCAACGAATACAGCAAAGTACTGCAATTCAAGTGAGTTCAACAGTGTGTTGTAATACAATTTTAGAGATTTAACACATTGTAGAAGTGAACCTTGTTTTAAGGTTTATGGTCTCCTATCCAAACAACTCTTGACTTTGGATTGAGTTTTTAAACATCTCCAGCAAAAACCCCATCATTTTAAACTAAACTTACTTTCAGAAAATAAATACTGACCGCATCAAGGGACTGTTATGCAAATTCTCTAGTAATCAGAATTACTTCCTTCCTATACTACAGGATCAAAGATGCTGTTTCCTGTACACTGTTGGGTTGGTTTGGTGCTCTAACAAGAAACAGCTCATACAGTCACTAATGTTCTGCTATGAAATGTATGTTCTTTAGATAATATGTCTGTGTTGGGTTTTTTTTTTGGTATTAAAAATAAGACAAAAACGTTATACTGATGGTTTCTAATGCAAATATCTGTACCCAACTAGTGTGGATATAATATTTGAGGGTAGTGAATTTTAAGAAAATAAATATTCAGCGATATGACTTGTGGATAAGAGGAAGAAATATGATGTTTAGGTGATGTTATCCATGGAGCACATGGAATCATAATGTATGTCTATAAGAAGCATTTGGTGATGGTTAATATTTTTAGGTAAATGTTGAAAATGTTAAGATATGAATAGTCTACAGTAAGTGTATAGCTTTGTAAGGCTGGCAAGCCCTTCTAACTGTCAATAGACAGTTGATATCGTAGACTGTAAGTCTCAGTATACATTACATAAAAATTGTTTAAGCATGATATTTAAGTTAAACTTCTACAGGTATATACTGTTCATATTTACTATTTTAGATACTTCATGGTTCTTATCCAGGAAATGGCATTGAAAATTGATCAAGGATTTTTAGGAGCACTTAGTGAACTTTTCACTCCAACTACAGACCCAGAAGCTGAAAGACAAAGGGTAATGTATGAGAGAAACTGATTTTTTTCAGAACAGAAACTTTATCATAACAGTGTCACAATATTCTGAAAAGATCTGTTGAAATGGGTGAATATTGCATTTGACAACAGTGAATAAAGGGACACGGTAAGGTAATTTTCAGTGAAACACTGGTATTTCTGTTAAACATTTGTTGTGAGCATTACTAATTGACAAGTTTGAGTAACTGGTATTTAAGTATGTGTTACTGTTTTCTGATCTTTTAATGTTTCATTAATTGGTGACAACTGATTCAACTGTGGCTACAAAGTGTTAAGTGGTAAATGAAGTGAGGTTAGGGTTTATAGAGTAGACTTCTAATTGTTGCTCTACAGTGTCTTTAGAGCACAAGGAACAGATTTTCATGGCTCTAAGTCATATAAGTGGGTAGTGTTTGCAAAGGTCACATTTGGTTCTAGTGTGCATAGGAGAGTCATTCTTACAAGTTTCTTTTTCTTAGAAATATCTTCAGATGTACTATGTAAAAATTCTAATTTTGTGAGGAAATAAAAAAACCCAAAGAACTTCAAGAAGTTAGTTATTTTATTAATATTTCTAAATTAATTTAGGAGTGATACCTTAAGTGATTGAGAAATTTAAGGGAATATCAAGCGATATAGCATAAAATGGAAAAGTCACCCAGAAATTGCTGTGTGTGGTTTTTTAGTTTTGTTTTTTATTTTTATTTTTAAACCCTGGATTAAAGAAATACATTATTACAGTTATAACCTAGCATACAAAAGTCATTAGTCTGTTTCCAGTTTTGGAGGTGTTGTGTATTCAACATTTGACTATGATTATTATTTCTGCTGTTTATGTGTATACTTTTACATATATTTTTATATAGCATTAATTACATTACATATATGTTGATGAGAAACTTCTGTTATATTTTTTCTTTTAATAAAACCAGTCTAAATTAATTCAGCAAGATGTGGATGCCCTTAACACTGAACTAATGGAATCTTCCCTAACAGACCTGTCAATGCTCAGCTTCTTTGAGCATTTCCATATTTCTCCAATTAAGGTATGTAATAGAGATACTTTTGTTTATTAAAACACTTGATATCAATGATCCCTTAATTCCTTAAGGTTAATACATCCTCAGATCAGCCTTCTGGGTAATTGAGGTCTTCATGCTGTCTTCCTAAAGGGAATTTTTTAATGTTCTCTAGAACTTAATACTTTGTTGGAAAACTTTTCGTTGCCCATGAGTACAAACAGACTCTTAACCATTGATAGGTGGGAAGAGTCAATGGGTATAATAATGAAGAAAGCTAGATAAAATGCTGGCCTGAAGGTATCCAAATAACATATGATAAATTGTAATAAAATACACTTTTATGGGCTTGCCTTCATGTCTCTCTTGAACCAGTTAGATTTTTTCAGAGCAAGGGAAGAAAGATCATCTGTAATTACATGTTATTCTGAATCAACAGAATGCTTCCCTAAGGCTATCAGAATGAATAAGAATTTAGAGGAAGAAAATTACTTACTTTTCATTGGACATATAAAAGGCAGACATAAAAATCAATACAGATGATTAAATTCTGACACTTTTTCAACTTCACTAGGTATCTATTAGAGTACACACAGATTCTCAGATCTTTTCTGATATGATTGTGCTTATAAACTTAGAGTGTGAAGGCAAGGAAAATACTAGAGGAACGAGACACTATTGTAATATTTTAACATTATCTCTAGCTAGTCTGGTTAAAGGTTATCAAGAAACAGTTATAATTTTAAGTTTCTGCATCTTTATTTGAATTGTTTAGACAAGCTGCCTGCAAAGTACAGGAAGGGGCTTCTTTTTCTCTCCTGTTTTTTTTTACCTTACTTCAGTGTCTCATTTCAAAATTCTAAACCACTGTTTAGTGGGAAGACCATGAAAATGGCTGTAGGGCCTTTAGAAAGAAAAAAACTAAAATTGGGAACCTTGAAGAAGTCAGATCATAGTGGCTAACTGCTACGCCCTCTTTTAAGCTAGTAAAAGGGAGCAATATTGGTTATGGTGACGAACAAGGGAAAAGGAAAATAATTTAAATAGTATTCTGTTGCCCTTTCCACCCTTAAGAAAAGTGTGTGAATTTCTTTTAAAATAAGTGTCATAACAAGCCTAAACAATCCCATTTCACAGCGTTAAAGACAGGTCTCTAAGGTTCATGCATTTCCCCAAAAGTGTGACTAGTTGCAAAAATATACAGGAATTAGTGAAGTAAATCAGAATTTAAAATTTAAAGTGGGAATAAGCTCCGTCTATTTAACATGTTATTTCTCTCATTATTTACAGAGAAGTTTACAGATGTAAGTATGACAAAAGTTAAACTAGGGCAAATTGACAGTTCTCTGTATTGAAATATAAATAAAGACATATGTTATCAAAGTAATACCATTGTGCGTTCAAGCATGCTTGTTTGAAATTACTCAAAGTGAGTAAAAATACACTTAGCACTGTTGCACCACTGATTTGTTTACATGTGTACCACACAACCTGTCTGGTGTGGTCTTTTTTGTCTTGATTTGTCTTGTTCTACTAATTCTGTCTTGACAGTTACATTTGAGTCTGTCTCTGGCTTCTGGTGGAGAAGCATCAGATAAGGGAGAAGAAATGATCGCCATCCGTTCTCTGAATTTGCTGTTGAAGAGTATTGGAGCTACTCTAACAGATGTGGATGATCTTATTTTCAAGTAAGCTAATTTAAGGGTTTTCTTCAGGTTTTTCTGTGGGGTTTTTTAAATTATTTTGAATAAAGCTACTATACATTTAGTAATTGGGTCTGTGGTAAACTTTGACTCTAGTATAAATGATTCAGCCTATGGAGAAAGAGAGGAATGAAGGGGAGATGGGGTTTGAGCTCTTTTTTAAGAGAATAGGGCTTCAGGATTGTCTGAAGGAAAAATAAACTATCTAGAGGGAGGAAGGGTATCTATAACTAATGTGATTACTTGTCTTTCAGACTTGCTTTCTTTGAAATTAAGTATCAGTTCTACAAGAGAGACCAGCTGATGAAGAGAGTTGTTAGACATTATAGTGAACAAGTAAGCTTATTTTAGCTAAGTCTTTGTGTAAAATTTTGAGTATGTTACAGAATGCAGAAAATAGGCAAGAAAAGGTGAATATCTCTAAAAGCTAATAATTTTTTATTTCATGGTACTGAAGTAGGAATCTGACGGCATGTTATGAAAATGTAAATACAAAAGTGTCCTGAAAGTGTGTTTTAAGAATTTTAAGTGATTGCTTCTTTTTATTCATATTTTTCTTCACCAAAGCATTATAATAATTATCCATACACATACTGCATCTTTTTCCTAAGCCTGCCTTCATTCTAGTAGGAATACTTAGTTGAGTGCTCTAACACCTTACTTTAGTAAATGAAAAAATTTACCAGCCTTGGCTTCGAACATAGAACTGTGTGTAACAACAGCTAGTAACACTGCTTTTGTTTTTGCTCCCTGCCCCCCTCATCACTTAGCTCCTGAAACAGATGTATGTTCTTGTACTTGGGTTGGACGTTCTTGGAAATCCATTTGGCTTAATCAGAGGCTTGTCTGAGGGAGTTGAAGCTTTCTTCTATGAGCCATTCCAGGTATGACTTCCTAATTTTTCAACTGTGTATGAACAGTAGGCTGATTGGATATACTGGTAGTGTTGTAGTTTTGTTGTGACTGTACTCTACATCCTAAAGAGTTAAGAAAGCAGTAATTTTTTATGTTAACTTTAATGAAATAGCTTATTCAAATGGCCTTACTTTCATCAGTGTAAAGGAATTGCTAGTTTTTCTTAAATCAAATGCATAAATGTATAGTTTTCTGCTATTCACCGTCAGCTTAATTTTTAGGGTGCTGTTCAAGGACCTGAAGAATTTGCTGAAGGCTTTGTAATCGGTGTTAAAAGTCTTCTTGGACACACAGTGGGTATGTATTGTATTGTTACTGTTTTATTAAATCAGGTTAACTCGTGGATTGCATTAAGGGTTTTTTTCTTATTTTGAAGGGAAAGTTATATTTTTAAAATATCTACATGGTTATTTTTTGACAAGTATTTAAGTTTGTCAGATACTAATGCCAGTATCTGTGATACAGATCATGCATACCTATCTTCCTCGAGACCATCTAGATGTCTGTTTTGTAAACTGAGAAGCAAACTGCAAAACCTTGCATGTATAACTGAATTTGTAACATGCTGTGGATGAATAAGGAAAATGATTATAACAGTACTAAAATGTCTGGAGAAGCCTGAGAAGAGTTCTTAAGACTAGCTGTGGTTACAGTTACCTTAGATTTTTATTTAGCTATGTGTTACAGTAATTAGAGAAAATATAATTCCATCCAATATACTATATAACATGTATTGAAGTGATTTAAGAGTTACCTTTTGCTGTATTTATGGATTTCAGGCCAGATTCTGAAGTCTTCTTATGGACAACATGTGGTATTCACTGTGTAAATTCATAATATCTAAACTGAATATGAAGGGAAGTCGATATGAACTTTGTGTCTTCTTGTGTGTTGTCTGCTGCTAAATTGTGAAAGAACGATGACTTCTGCTTTCTGCCCTGTTCCATCAGGTGGTGCAGCAGGGGTGGTGTCTAGGATCACCGGTTCTGTTGGAAAAGGCTTGGCTGCTATTACTATGGATAAAGAATTTCAGCAGAAACGGAGAGAAGAAATGGGTCGGCAGCCAAAAGACTTTGGTGACAGCCTGGCTAAAGGAGGAAAAGGCTTGTTACGGGTATGAATTGAAGTTGAGGGCATGATGTGCCAAATGTTAACCCGTGCTTGAAAATGATATGAAAGCAATTCTGATGTCTTTATCGGTTCGTAAACTAAACAGAAGGGACAAACAAGCAGTTGGTTTATAGGAAACTCAGTATGGTGTATCTACTTTAGTGTTTGAGGTAGTGTTTCTGACCAGCCTGAGCAATGAAGGTAGGGTTTTAGAAAGGAAGAGAGTAGAAAGTAACACCCGTTTCTCCTGTGAATTATATAAGTTAACACATTTGTTGAATATAAGTAGCTATTTGTTATCTAATTAAAGTAACTGGGCCCTTATTTTACTTTATACTCAATGCTAGGTGTTCTTGACTTAAGAATGTGAACATAAAGCAAGTAGGATGTGTATAAAAGTAAATACTACACTAGGTTGGAGAGATTTTTCTGAAATAGAAGCTTTGCAACCCCTGTATTTTATTTTTTTGTAATCTAAAATGGGGAACCTTTTCTGGTTGCTGAAAGATCATGCCTATTTCTAGTTATTGTTAAGTATGAGACAAACGTCATTTAAACAATCACTGAGAGCTCTGTATTATGAGAATGCGAATTAATTCTTCTAGTAAATTCTATCACTTTACATTCAAAATAAAACCAGTCAACATATTTCTAAGTAATTATAACTAATAAACAATTTTGAGTTGTTTATGATACTGCTTACTGAAAATTTGGAATTTACCTTAATGGGTTTTTAGCTTTACTGTCTTTAAAATGATTGACCTTTAAAGTCTTCCAGAGAGTTATTACATTTTAATTTATCTTGAATATTTGGTATCACCCATGACTGGGAATTCTGGCAGCTTCCTGTTTGTTGTGAACGTGAAATAGTGCCTTAATTATTACAAGACTGATTACTGTACAAAAGATTTATTAGTCCTTCCTGCCAGCATAAATATTTCTTTAGCTATTTTACGTTTTCCCCCTTTCTTCTTTCCCTCAGTTACAATTTTCTTTAAAATTTACAGTACAAAAACCCCACCACCAAAAAACAACCCGACTAAAAAAACCAAAAAAGCACCCCAAACAACAAAAAAACCCAGCCAAACAGAGATTCAGATACTGAACTTCATTATAAAGTTTCAAAATGAAGGGTGAGACACAACTGATTGCCCAGATGGACTATATCATTCCTGTTTCCAAATAGGAACTTAATTGTCTTGTTTGTTTTAGGGTGTTGTTGGAGGTGTGACGGGCATAATCACTAAACCTGTAGAAGGTGAGCACTAAGGTTGCACTTCAGTTCTTAAATGGTTTCCCAATGCTTTACAATTTATTTTGTGATTTTTAAGAAAAATCAATCTAAATGTGGTGATGCTAAGGCATAGCAAGATTATTTTTATATTTCTAATTCAAATGTGACCTTATACAATGGTTTACTCAAATACGTTTATAGCTGTTACAGGCTTACCACCTTTACAAATTAAGGAATGGCTGTCTTTGTGATGTATTATGTTAGGCATGCTGTAGTACCCAATTTTTTTGAAAGCCAAATTTCAAAGCACCAATTGAGAAAGTTTTTTGGCACTTCAAAGGTTGAAGAAATCTTAAAAAGCAAAATTGGTTTTATGCCCAGGATTGGTATTTGTTTTCGTGAAGACTGTCACTTTATCAGTATGTTTATCAGTATGCTAGGTGATGAAAAAATCCAAGATAAAATGCCTTTTATTAAAATTCATGTCAAAGAGATTTAATTGTTGGAAGTTAATTGTTACTGTGTTATAGGTTATTGACAAATACTTTGAGGTATAGTCCTTCTCTCATTGGTGGATGGACACACATGCTTTCTAAATACCATCTTGGCTCTTCCATGGTTATATATCACCAGAAACATGTAATTTTGAGATAGAAATAGTTAACTTCCATTATAGTTGTGCGTCTTAGTCTTCAGATTATTTTGTTATTACAGTTAAGCTATAAATACTGATATATTGGTCTACATTCCATACTGAAAGTGTGAGAAGGAGAATCTAGTTAACATCTCACTTAGGCTGGCTTTGGAGGCTGGTAAGGTGTTAAGTGAACAGCAACAAGTCTGAACAGACAAGGAAGCAATGTGTGACTTCATAGAGAACCTTTTAAGTGGATTGTGTGTAATCAGTTGCTGTGGGCTGTTACTACAAAATAGTTCTAGTGCAGCCTGGAGCAGTAATGGTTTAATTCTGTGGTTCATGTCTTCAAGTAGGTCATTAAAACTATTTCTTTTTCTGTTTCCTTTCTTTTAAAGGGGCTAAAAAAGAAGGCGCAGCTGGATTCTTTAAAGGAATTGGGAAGGGGCTTGTAGGAGCAGTAGCCCGCCCAACAGGCGGCATTGTAGATATGGCAAGCAGTACCTTCCAGGGAATTCAAAGGTAAAATGTCAAGAGGGAGTTTTGAAGTACTCTCCATATGTTGGATACAAGGTGGTAAAGTGGTCCAGTAGTGACATACAATTATTTGTGTTAAATACAGCGTGTGGTAAGCTATATGGCATTGAGAGCTGTCTAGTAATGAATATATTTTATGATGATCTCTGGAAATTGCTGCTTTAGGGTATATGCAGTGGTGTAGTTCAGGTAGGTAGTAACTAGTCCATTTTCTGCTTTCACTCCATCCTCTGATCAGGAAGTAATTAAAAGATCTTGTGTAAGATTTATTTTTATGGTAGGTTTGTGTACTGCTGAATGCAAATATCTAAATGTCACTTAAACTTACTGTAAAAAAACATAGACTTTTTTGGAGAAAAACTTGCCGGTTTGAAGTTTGGTTAGCAGTGTGCATCAGGGCTTCTTGTGTTTTAAGGAGACTTTTGCAGAGTGTGTTAATAAACATATGAGAACCCTTAGTAAATTATCTATGGTTGGGTGTAAACTTCTCCAAGGTATTCTGAAGCTAATTGGCTAATGTTACTTTGGATTTATTGCTAGATGTTTGTCTTTACTATTTACATCTGTAGCGTACCCAGGAAGTGTAAGTGGGATATGTGGCAAGTGAAAGGGTGACTTTTTAAAGATACACTGGTGAAACTCAGCATGGTAGCAAGTTTACCAGAATACTGTTCCACTCTCTCTGGCAGGGTGGCAGAATCAACTGAAGAGGTATCCAATCTCCGTCCTCCACGCTTCATTCATGAAGATGGCATCATCCGGCCGTATGATAGGGTGGAAGCTGAGGGCTATGATTTATTTGAGGTATGGCTTGCATTGTAAATAAAGTTAAAATTCTCTAACCTACAGGGTTCCATAAAGGATTATGTTACAGAAAAGCTGTCTGGGATCTGTGGCAGTCACTTTCTGTAGTAAAAATTTGCCCAAGCCCGTTTCATAAGGCAAGCCTGTATAGCAGAGAAGACCCACTGCTTGGAGTAAGCCGAATGTGACAAGAAATCTGCAGCATTGCTGTTAAATGATCTTCTGCATGTTATGTTCTGTAATTGCTTCTCTTATGCTCTGGAAGGATGTGGTAGGATTAAGAAATTAGTAGGATTAAGATTTGGGTATGTGGAATCAAAAACATTTTGATACTCATTTCTAGTGTTTTGCTTAAAAGCAAAGCTGAGGCTGGTTTACAAACTAAGCAACTTTTAAATAGGATGAATAGAGATAGAATTTTTTGGCATATAATACAACTACTGAAATTGCTTTTTTTTTTTTTTTTTTTTTTTGGTGTGGTATCAGCAGTTGAAAAAACTGCATGAATTCTCAGAATACCACCTCTTGATATTTCCTTGTGTTGTTCTTAATAGCAGTAGGTCATAGCTCACGTGTGTGAGCATTTAGACTGCTTCTACATCAGGATGTCACTAACATGTAGAGGGTGAATAACAGTTGTTTTCAAGTTGTAGATAACTGGAATTCAGTTAACATGTAATTCAGCCTTCACATTCTTAAAACTTACGTTAAAAGCTTATTTTGTTCCTAAAAAGTTGGAGTAAAATAATTATCTACATTAACATTTTAAGACCAAAACTTGGAATATTGCTACTTCCTTTTAATCCTTATTTCCTATTCTATTTCTAATGTTTCTCTTCTTTCTCTTTCTCTCCTGGCATACGCAGCAGGAACTGGAATAACGGAGTAAACATTTTCCATATTTCTTCTGTATTTCTGTCATGGTCTTTTATTTGCTTTAAGTATTTAGATTAAGGGCATGATTGCATTTAACATGTCCTCTCCCCTTCATTCAATATCCTTTCTGTGTAGCAGTTGAATAAGGCAGTGTTTCATGGTGTCCAGGCTAATAAACAAACTTGAATTACCATCTTCAGTAAGATTACATGAATGAGATGAGAGAGACAGGGAGGGTTTGTTTCCTGTGTATTTGTTTTTCCAAGGATGTTTAGCTCCTTAAAAATGTCAACAACAGAAGGCACTTGGAAAAAAAAAATCATGGTAGGGTAGATGCTGTGTTCATTTATTAGCTTTCTCTTAGAGCTAAGACTATGGATTAAGGGAGAGCACAACATTTTGATACTTGTGCAAAATTGAAAATAGTGGTATTGAATTCTTCTGTGAAAATGTTTATAATTTCATGAGAATGCTTATTTCATGCTCAGTCAATTCAAAACCTGGAAAGTCAGATTTGATGTCTTGCAGGCCATGTCTCTAGCTCATGCAGTGAGGCTCAGTAGTATAGAACGTCTTTCGTTAAACATAAATGCACAAGCTGTATAGCTGGAGAAATCAAAGAACAAACAGGGCAACTGAAGCAGAATTGTTTTTCAAGGAAGAAGTTCTCATGAGTTTTAATCTTTGCGTAAGGAGTGTTTGCAGTTGATGAGGTTTGCTAGAACAGGTAATGAATGCCTTTGGCTTTGTTAGTCTTTGCCTTTTAATATGCAGGTATTAGTGCCTGATCTGGTAAGGAGACTGTCTCCTAACCCCAGCACTTAGGGTCTGACATGATGCAATTCATACATTATTCAATGTCTGTGGTGTTACTTTGTTTCATTTCCCAGTTAAAGCATGGAGCTTTATAAAGAATGCAGAACACTTCATGAATAATTGAGACAGGGTGGTGAGACAGTGTTGTGTAGCAGAGAGAATACTGTGCTAGGTTTCAAGAAACTGCAGATTCTATTTCTGGTTGAGTCGCTGTTCTGCTTTGTAAATTTGCACTGGCTCTTTCATTTCCATGTAAAATAAGAATGAGTTGAACTTATTTAAAGTGCTCTAGTATTCTCAAAAAATAAAAGCTTTTGATAAAGCCTGAATTTTAAGAGGGTACAGATCATGGAGTAATTTGCATCAAGTGTAACCCCCTTTTTACATAATGCCACCACCATTGTGCTGACGTTGATCAGGTGTATTGAGAATAGCTCTGAGAAATATGGCATCTCTTAGGCACAGAGCTCAGTGGGAAATCTTACTTTAATAACATATTGCATGTAAAATCTAAAAATACTATCAGGATTGTTTCTGAAGTTATGAGAAACAGGCTTTCTCTCCAAAGCTTTGAGTTTAAATAGAGGAGCATACTTATGAATAAATCTGTTTAAGTATGTGGCACGTCTCATTTCTGCATATCCACCAAAAGGATTCAGAAGATGGATTTGCAGCCTTTGAATTGCAATCTTACATGGCAGTGGGTTTTGTATTTCTTTACTTTTTACTTGTTTTTAGAATAGCTATGGTTCAGGTATAAAATGTGAGTTCATATTTTGATTTTAGTCATATGCTGC
Source organism: Athene noctua (assembly GCF_965140245.1). Classification (NCBI taxonomy): domain Eukaryota; kingdom Metazoa; phylum Chordata; class Aves; order Strigiformes; family Strigidae; genus Athene; species Athene noctua. The sequence continues at coordinate 18,934,200 of NC_134049.1, read as the reverse complement.
CATCTTTCTTCTGATGTTTTGAAGAGACTTTGAGATAAGCAGTGTTTCTGGCTTTTTTTTTTTCCTTTCATGTATGTTTTACAGTTTCAGAAATTTTTAAGATGGTCAGAAAGTGATATTTTTTTATAGAAGAAGTGGTTCCTATATTTTTGGTTGCTGGAAAATGTGAAGTAAAATATTTTTCGAAAACGTCACATCACTAGGGTGCAAATCCATGAAAACGCTATGCTGTTGACTTAAACTCTGGAATATTAATCCACTTTGAGTTTAAAGGATTTTTGGGGTCAGTTGCAATGTATGATGATGTTTTAAGACATTTGTTGAACTTTTAAATATATGAAAATAAAATGCAAATATAAACAAATGTTGAAGGCTTTTTGATTCTGCTGTAAGCTGAGTTGACAAAAGGTCTTTCCATTTTAGTTACTTAAACAATATAGAGTTCTTAGCCTGCATGATTGTTCACAGACAGATAAATATGGACTCAAGTTTAGCTTCTGTTGTCATCTTACCAGTTTTATAGATCCAGCTGTGGAAATACAGAAGAAAAGGTATCTTTACAACAAATAACTAAAAACATACTGAATTTTTAGTCCTCTTTCCTTAATTTGTTCTCTCTAGTTTGTCAGAAACAACTTGAGAAATTTAGTGTTATACAGAGGCTGAATTCCACAGTAACAGCTGTAAAATGAACTGAAGGTCATCTTATTTTGCTGTGAAGAGCATCAAACCAATTTTGGGGCATCCAGTTGCAGGCACTTGCTAAATGTTGATCTGAGCTGCCTGCATTCTGTGTCCAGGCAGAGCATGTATGGCCTTCATTCTCCCTTAGGTTTCTTCACATTCCTATACAGGAGCTTAACATTTTCTGTTAAAACAGATTGTATGATAAAAAAGGCTGTTGTATTGGCTTAGAGAGAACAAAGCATGCATTGACATGTCTATATAACTGTCTTTGCTAATTTTTACTAATTAAACATTATTTACAAGTGGAAAGTGTCAAGATTTTTTGCACTGATTTAATGTTGTTATTGGTGGAGGGTAGAGTAAATGTTTGAGATGCATGTACTGTAGGTTAAATTTCAGTATCTGTTGATTTCTCTGTGGTAGAAGTTGAAAACTCTTGATCTTAGCAATAAATGGTAAATTTTACCTTGTGACCTAGGAAGACTGTAGTGCCTGAGTTTCTGTAAAATCCTCTATTGATGACGATTGTAATTCTTCAATATAAAGAGCTCATGGTTGTCAGAGAACATAATTAGGTTAGTGACCCTGACCAGGCTTTTGTGACTGTTGTGCTGGAGCCCTGTGTGTGTTAGAAGTTCCTTGAGTACAAATGGAGTCCAGATGTTTTAGCTGGGCTAGAGTCTTGGAGCAAAGTCCTTGGTGCGCACATCCTTTTTCTGTCACTTTTTTCCAAGGTTGAGACTATATAATAGAACTGCTCTACTATTACCAGTATTGCTGGCTTCTAAACACTGCCTAGCTGCTTATTCGTAACTTCACAGAATTCCAACATCAGTGGCACTTTGATTTGTAGATTCAGAGACATGAGATGATTGAAGTATAGGCATGTATGTGTTACATATTAAAACTATACTTAGCTTTGCAGTCCAAAATAAATGCAGAACTAGCTTTAAACATGATGTGTACATGCTGTTTCAGTTTTTTCATGCTAAGAGTTTCCATCTTTAAATGTAACAATATATGGCTTCCACAAAGAGAATGGTAAGCAAGGTTATTTTAGGGGCTTCCCATTGAAGTGTTCTACTGGCCATTGATTTTAGATAAGATGTGTGTGATATGACACTGTACTGTGGTATATTTGCTACCCAGACAATTCATGGTCTCTGCATGTAATACAACCTGTGTACAGATAAGGTTCTTCAGTAACAATTACATACATACCATGTACATGACAATTACAGTCAGAACATGAATTCTAGCAATGTTACAGCTACTAAATATATAGAAGATTATAACAGAAAACATGTCTTTAATTCCAGTAAACCACTTCTGTCTTGAAAACTAACAGCCATTCAAACTAGTAACCTAAGTACTTTCACCTGTAACATGTAGTTAATGTGTTATATTAGTTAATCAAGCAGGAGTCAAAGTAGGGTGGACAGAAACAGATTGCCTGCTCTCTGACAAATTCATACCAGGAGAAACAGTAGTTGGCACAGATTTATTCTCATACCCAGTTTGATATTAGGTTCCCATTGTTAGTGCATGATTCATTTCACCACTTTATCTTTTTCTACACGTTTTGATGTGTATCCATTTCCCTCTGTGATTCTTGTTGCCTTTAAGCCAGTGTTATTGTGAGCTTGATTTAAGGATGACTCTGATGTCTTCTGTGCTGCTCTTTGTTGTTGATGGAATATTGTAAATGTGGTGTAAACCTGGTGACATGCTGTAGAAGATATTATACTTCAGCTAAACAGAATAGGAAATCTGAAAAATAAGTAATTGAAAAATTAATGAAGGATTGAAAAAAAAAAAATAGCTAGGAAGCATTCAGTACTTTATTTTGAAACCTTAGCCTCTGTATTCATAGTTCGTCACTTGAGTTGCAGTTGTCTAACAGAAACGCAATGAGTAATTTGATCTACACTTTCATGTACCTTCTTATTTTGGATGTTGAATAGGCATGTCCGTTCAATGCTTCAGAAGCCTGATCTTGAGGTGCGTTGAGCATTTGTAACTTGATAGTTTATTTCTAAGTGTCTGGGTCATGTGCTGCAGGCTTTTAAAAGTACTGTTGCAGGATTTTCACTCGAATCAGTCTGCAGCATGGGGTGTAACAGAATGAACGTTACTAAACAATTACTAGCACAGAAAGGAAATGAAAGGTGAAGAAATAATCTGATACTGCAGTGTCAGTGTTCCACCTTTGAGTGGAATGGATCAGATCTTTCAGTGACTCAGCTTCAGGAGTGAGAACACTGTGAGAGCCTGCCTTTAAAGAACCAGTTCAATGAGGTAACTTTTTAAAAGGCTTTTGAATTGAAAACACGGCTTTGAGTTTTCTTTTTACAGCCCCAAAATAATTTTCTATTCATTTTTCAGAAATTGCACATCAGAAGGCTGGAAAAAGAGAGCTATCGATACCACTGTGCCCTTCCAAGAGGCAGAAGAGCAAACCTTATTATTACCAATAGGTATGAAGTTTTGAAGGCTTTCTAAGGGCTCGTCTTTGTTTCAACTTGGGGATTAGACGTCTGGGCTATGTCTAAACTGATTGCTAGTCTCTGCATATGTATTTTCCTTATCCGGTATCTTCGTGATTCTTTTATAATTTGTTTTCTTTATGGAAAATGGGATATGGTAATAATGTATGTCAATACTAGATACTGATTTAAGAAGACAGTTTACTCTGTCAGTGACCCTTTCATACTGGAGGGAAATATTATTGTTTCTAATTTTTCAAATTAGCTTGTGATAAATGTTTGCAGTCAAACCAATTTTTTGATAATGCACATGTTTACAGTCTTGTTAATTAAAGGATACTGTAAATGGAGTCCTAAATTTGTGTGCAAGAATGAAAATTAGTATTTAACACATCAGACAATTTTTAGAATTCAGAATGTTACTAGTCTTGGTTATGCAGTTTGAGGATGCAAAACTTTCTAAATACCTTTAGATCATGCAAAGGAACGCATGGATTATGATCTCCACATCCCAAATTCCACCAGCTTCCACCTTGCCTGAGAGTATGAGATAGGCTCATCCATAATGAGCCTACAGGAGGCATCCTACCATGTTTGTTTTATAATGACTAGCACATTGTTCTGCAATGGCTACATTGCTCATGCTGTGGCTGAACAAGCTTTTTCAAGATACTGACAAAGCCCTTTGCAGCTTCAGATAAATTTGCACTTCTCTCCTTAACTCAGTTCTTCTCCACATGCATAAAAGTTATAGTTTAACTCCATTCAAAACTGCCATCTGTTTTTGTCTTAGTGTGCTAGCTGACATTGGAGCTCTGAAGTAATTGAAGGGGCAGCTAGCTAGCAACTGTAAACAGTAGCAACTGATCATCTATCAGTCTGGTAGTAGTTGTGTCACTGTGTAGGTAGTATGTAGCTGTTTGACTGCCTTCATCTGGTAGAGGCTGGCTTTGAGGAGCTGGTTTGAATTAACTGATGACCCTCTGGTATCTAATTCTAGTAAAATGTTTTGATTTGGAGGACTGGGTGGGTTTTGATTCAGTTGGCTTGCAGATACTATGTGATATCATAGATCATCTATGAGTCCTAAGGACAAAGTGATTATCTCAGAATACATATTAAGGAAATATGGCTCCATTGTGACTGACTGGATACTTTTATCCACATAGAACATGCCTTCTCGAACAGATTTTCTTCATTTTGTTTTGTTTTTCTGGCAAGGTTCTAGTCCCAGGGAGAAACCAAGTATTAACTTTTTTCTTCTGAACAGGAGAGTCATATATGTAAAAGAAGTGGAAATCTTAGGCCATTTAACAACAGAGTGGGATTACTTATTTGAAGACTTTACACGCTGTCCCTCCTATGAAGCAAATGTTTTAAAAATAACGGTTTTGGTAAGAAAAGCATGTAAACTTTTTTTATTTAACACTGTTTAGAGGTCCAAACATGCTCTTAACTTATTTATAGTTCTAACTGCTAACTGTGGGACTATGAGAGAGGATTTACTTAAGATTTCTTGAAAGTGTGAGTTGGGTTGGACAGAAGCCACAGTGAAATGTAGCCTAAAGTTGACATTGAAGCCACTGAAGTACCAGATTCTGCATTCTTGTTTTGTGAGTCACCTGAAGTACATTTTTGTTCCCCTCTGCAACAGGATCAAAGGATGTTCCAAAGGAAGGACAATACAGGTCATGAATGCATAAAGACAGTTCAGCTTCAGGATGAAACTACAGCAAGGGTATAGTCTTTTTTTGTCTATGTTTTTTCCTATCAACTCCTTTCTTTACGCTACTCTTAACAGTTGTTGAAACTCAGAATATAAAAAAGCTGATAATGTTCAGAGACCATTATAGAATAGGCTGCTGTGCCTGAGGACTGTTTACCATACTTTCATGTTGAAAAATGAGTTTAACCAGGAGAATGATGAAACAAGATAGTTTAAAGCATTCAGGAGACTATATGCAATAATAATTTAAGGTTGAAGTTGCATTGTCTTGTATATTAAAACTTTCTAAATGGAAAATAATTCACAGAATCACAGAATCATTCAGGTTGGAAAAGACCCTTGGGATCAAGTCCAACTACCAACCCTACTCTACAAAGTTGTCCCCTACACCATATCCCCCAGCATCTCATCTAAACGACCCTTAAACACATCCAGGGATGGTGACTCCACCACCTCCCTGGGCAGCCTATTCCACTGTCTGACCACTCTTTCTGTGAAAATTTTTTTCCTAATGTCCAGTCTGAACCTCCCCTGTTGCAGTTTAAAGCCGTTCCCCCTTGTTCTCTCACTAATCACCTGTGAGAAGAGACCAACACTGACCTCTCTACAATGTCCTTTCAGGTAGTTGTGGAGAGTGATGAGGTCTCTCTCCCCTCAGCCTTCTCTTCCTCAAACTGAACAGACCCAGCTCCTTCAGTCGCTCCTCATAGGATTTATTGTCCACACCCTTCACCAGCTTCGTTGCCCTCCTCCACACTTGCTCCAGCACCTCGATCTCTCTCTCATATTGAGGTGCCCAAAACTGGACACAATACTCCAGGTGTGGCCTCACCAGTGCAGAGTACAGGGGGGCTATCACCTCCCTACTTCTGCTGGTCACACTATTCCTAATACAAGCCAGGATGCCATTGGCTTTCTTGGCTACCCGGGCACACTGCTGGCTCATGTTCAGCTGCTTGTCAATTAGAACCCCCAGATCCTTTCTTCCAGACAGCTCTTCAGCCTGTAGCCATGCATGGGGTGGTTGTGGCCCAAGTGCAAGACCTGGCACTTGGCCTTGTTGAAGCTCATCCCGTTGACATTGGCCACCAATTCAATCTATCCAAGTCTCTTTGTAGAGCCTCCCTATCCTCATGCAGATCAACACTCCTGCTTCACTTGGTGTCATCTGCAAATTTACTGATGATACACTCTATGTCCTTACGAAGACCATCAATAAAGATGTTAAACAGATATGGTCCCAGCACTGAGCCCTGAGGAACACCACTTGTGACTGGCTGCCAGCTGGATTTAACCCCATTGACCATCACTCTCTGGGACCGTCCATCCAGCCAGTACTTGATCCAGCAGACCGTATGCTCATCCAGGCCATGAGCAGCCAGTTTTTTCTGTGAGAATTCTGTGAGGAACTCTGACGAATGTTTTTCAACAATCCAGGTAGACAGCTTTTCCCCTGTCCAAAAGTTGGGTCATCTTGTCATAGAAGGAGATTAGGTTTGTCAGGCAGGACCTGCCTTTCATAAACCCATGCTGACTAGACTTGATCCCCTGGTTGTCCATTATATGACTTCTAATGGCACTCAGGATGACCTGCTCCATAACCTTCCCTGGTACTGAGGTCAGGCTGACAGGTCTATAGTTTCCTGGATCCTTCTTCCCGCCTCTCTTGTAGATGGGTGTTACATTTGCCACCTTCCGGTCCAATGGGACCTCCCCAGTTAGCCATGACTTCAGGTAAATCATGGAAAGCAGCTTGGTGATACCTCAAGTACTAGGTAAAGTTCATTATGGTCTCTAGGATTCAACATACCTCTGAATTCTGCTAGCTCTTCATTATTTCAAGATCACTGGACCAACCCAGTAAGTGTACCTTGTATGAAAAGGCTTACTTAGATTCCTCACAACTCCCAGCCTCCACCCTCCTCACACCTGGGTTTTCTACCATTTATCTCTAAATGTTTGTTCATATTGATGCTGGAGAGACTGATTTATTTTGGGTGCTTTTGTTCTGTGGGTGGGTGGGTCTCGTAGCTGACTCACATAAGCTGAACTAACAATTTGTATGAATTCCAGGGTATGTCAACAGTAGAAAGATTTACCTAGGAAATCATGTGTCTTAACTGTAGTTTTGTATCAGATGATGAGAGAGGAGGAGTTCTACCTGATACCAGAAGTTAAATCAGTTAGATCCACAGCATCTTGGAAGGAAACTTGAAATTGTAGCTTCAGTAAATGGCAGGTCAGCAGCTAGAATCAGAATAGGGGCCCAATTGCTTCTATTAAATTGATAGAGCCATCTGAAAGAAGGAGTTAGACCAAGAAGGAAAAAAGAATTGCTATCATTTTGAAGCACTTTATCTATTGGAAGAGTCTATATTGTTTCTTTACTGTCTCTTATCTAAAGAAAAAGTTCCTTCTGCTTTTTCTTGCATCATGTCTTCCAAATCACACTTTTGGTTAACAACTTTAAATCCTTTTAGTTTGTCTGTTTAGTGTCATGGCCAAAGCTGGAACATTGTACAAAACACACAGGCCACACTAGAAGGATATTTCCTTGTGTTTAATTGTCTTTTTTCTGTTATTGCTTAACTGCATGTTCCTTTACTAGTGTTTATGCTGGTATGTAGACATTGAAAATAAATTTTTCTGTCCTGAAGTGCAACACTACCCAATTACCTTCTGTGGGTTTCTGTTTCTTATCACTATTACTCTTCATTTTGCCATCTCACTTCTTTGCCTAGATCCTACTTGTAAAAATATACCAATTTGATAGAAAGACACATAAAAAGTATGCTTCACAAATAATTGCCACTTCTGTGAAGGCTTCTGTTGTGCCCTCTGTATGTGCCTGAAATATGGTCCTTCTTTTAGTCCTCTGAATCTTTCTCAAGCATTCATGAGTTACCTGAAATCCATAAATGTTTTAAATACTTCAAGTACACCTGATGCACATTGCCCATCCAGCTTAACTTATTCTTTAATATTGATTGTTGTATAAATGAGTTTTACTTTTATTGAAATCATGGATTAAAAAAAGCCCTTACAAGCATTTCAAACCCTCGGCTTTCACTAAATGCTGGAATTACTCAGGTAAAATCAGTGACCATCCAAGCTTACCCCAGTATATTTTGTTGGTTCCCTGCCCCCTTGCTGCCCCCCCCCCCTCCCCGGCATTTATGCATATCACATTGACACTAATTTTCTCAGACTGGAGATATATCGCTATGTTAATGTTATGTATGTACATTTTATGCAGGATGTACAATATGTTTAATGTTAGACAGTTGAGACCTGAGTTTTTTATTTTAACTATTAGATTGTTTGAGTTCAGGAATTAAATAAAAATGACTGGCTTAGTTGCACTGCTTGGTTCAGTTAAGTTGTTTCTCACTTTAGAATTATTCTTAGGTTCTATTTTAATTTATCCTTTTGTGGATTTCAACTAACTATCCAGTTTGAGAGTGCTTTTCCTTGTAAATATTTTCAAAAGTGTCTGCTGACATTTATATCTTCTATTAATTATTGTGAATGATTTTTCTGTATTTCCAGATGATGATAATGCAAACCTCCTGGTTGTTTGACCTGAACATAGTCCTATTCTTCAGACTGAATGTAGTAGTTGTAGGCTCTCAGTACTTTCCTATCCATTTTACAAGAGGAAAAAATGGCTTAATTTCATCTATCTGATACTACAGAAGACCTTATTCTTACAGCATTTAAGCTTTCACTAAAAATGATGTGTAGCAACAGAAACAGGATGTCAGGAGTTGACACATACTGATTAATGGATCTAGTATGTTGCAGTATTTGATCAGTATATTTAAGAGACCTTTGATGCCATAATATTGAAAATTTATCAAAGGCAGGAGGAATGCATCCTTACATTTGTATTAGGGAATATTATTTATATGAAGTAGCTATGTAAATGCTAACTGCTGATGTACTGTTTATGTGTGTTAATAGTACAGGCTGTAGCTCCCAGCTGTGTAGGCTGACTGGACATGAGTTTCATGCTGGATCTGTAAATGGCTTGACTTTGAAAGCCTCCAGAGCGTAGTATTGGAAAAAGGTCATTTGCTTATCTGTTTAAGATTAGATCACTTTTATTGGGGTGCTGCCTGAGGACAGTTTATCTAGCTAAGTGTAAATAACATCATTAATATTGCTACTCAAAAAATCAGAGTAGATTGATAATATCACTGATGCTTTTTTCTGGGTTGAATATTATGCATGTGGATCAGAAGCTATGTATCTAACTTAAACTAGCCAGTGAGTGTGTTGGTTTTAATGTTTGTGGAATTAGCTATTTTTAGTATTTTTATTTGTGGAATATATTTATTTACAGAATGTATTTATTTAGTATTTTTTATTTGAAGAAGAAAAGTGCAGATTGTCTGCTTTAATTGTCTTTCTTTCAATATGTTGCTTTACAGAGGATTTGTTGTGCCATTCAGGAAGCCCAGGCAACAAGAAAACAACAAAAGTTGGTGAAGCAGGCATCCTCACAGTTGAAGAAACCACGAATGCTATCTTGATAATGACAGGATTTGTTACATTTGACCTTTAGTATGCAATTTTATCCCTAAAATTGGTTAGAAGCAACATGGAAACATTGTGCAGAAAGTAAAAGGTAAAATATCTGAGGTCTTCCTTCAAAGTTAACAGCCATAAACACCTTATTTTAAGAAGCTATGCTTTTTAAAACTATGGATTTCATTATTATAAAAAATGCATTTAAGTTTAAAAAATTACAACTTTTGCAAAAATATTTCCCCACTCTGAAATTTTCTGCCCTTTTCCATGTCAGAATATCTTATTAAATGGATTCTAAAATAAAGTGGTTATCTGATTTGCACTCTGTGTTTTACAAACAGGTTGTAGTAATTGTGGTTATAGAGTTTTGTAAAATCGCTAAAAGTACTTGTGTTACTGATTGAAAGTAATTTTAAACTATTTTAGGCAGCATTCTCTTTAAATTTTGAAAGAAGTGTAACCATTTAGCTACTATAGTTTCAACCCTGTCTGTTTAGTATTTGAAAATACAGCACTGGAGCAACATAAGAATGAGTATGTATGAAAGGAATAGGCTATTGTTGTCTGGAAGTGCTTGCTTTGGAATGTTGTCACTTATGCTGTAAATGAAAATCTGCACTTTAAAAATGGAAAGTATTTTTCACCTGTAATGTTTATGTGTTTGGTTTTGGTTGTATCACTGTAGTTTAAAGACTTCTCCGGAAGGTACAGCGCACTGGTTTTAGACAGCATTGTATGTCAAAAGCTTAAATCAAAGTAATTAGCTTTCCATATCTCAGTGTATAGTTACTCCACTGGAAGAGTGCCATCTCATTAAGCCAAAAGTCGCTTCTGATACAATATTTTTATTGCAGTTTTTCTTCCTGAAGACTGTTAGCATTCAATTTAGCAAGATATTTAAGCACATTTAAAGTATATGCCTAGTTCTTAATGGTATGAATAATCCCAAGAACTTCATTGAGACAAGTTCTATTCTTAATACTAGGCACATACATAAGTAACTGGGTCAAGGACTACATGAGCAAACAGATTTGAGTTCAGTGATCAATGAAGAGCTCTTGCTGTCTTTGAGGTCTTTGGCTCTCAAATAAGATAGAAAGTGTCCTGGCAAATACTGGTGAAAATTTGCTCTTTCCAGCTTCACTTGGAAAGAATGTTTTTTACTTAATTTTGTACTAGATAATAGCTATAGATACAAACACAATGAATAAAAATGGCAATATTCTTGTATAGATCTATTCAATAGGTGGAGCAATCATGAGAACAAGGCCTGGATTTTTAACTCTCTCTATACTTAAGGGCTGATTCTATGAATGTATTCTTAACCTGTACCTATGATCTCACTAAAAAGCATAAGATCTTTGAAGGTAAGCTTCCAAACACCATCTGAGAGCATCTGTAGAAATGATTCTCTTTCTATTGTATGCACATGGCTATTAATCTGATTTGCTATGATGGAAAAAATGTGGTACAACCTTTCATTCTGTGATATCACCTATTTTCTAGAAATCACTGCTCAAACGTTAACTAAATTAGCTGTCTATGTATTTCAAGCCTGTGTTTAAAAAAAAAAAAAAGACAATAAATTTTTATATGCAATTATTTGTGCTATGATTTTAAACGTTGTTGCTTCTAAAATAAGGCCTGGATGGGTGTTTAGTCCTTGCAACTGTTTTCTGTCTCCTGCTTGAGCTGTAGCCTCCTTTCTGAAACTTTCTCAATCCCTTCTGTCCTGCCCTCTCTCCCCCAGCGTGCTCAGTTGCTTCCTAGGTAGAGAACAGTATGTCCTTCCTCAGTGTAGATCTAGTTCAACCTAGTAACCATTTTAAAGGACAGTAGCAGAAAACAATAAAATGAAACTGTCTCATGTAAATACATGTTAACATGCTTTTGCTTATGATTTTTATAACCATCTAATGCTTTAAAAACTAAAAAAAGAGAAAGACATGAGAACTTTTGGGATAGGTAATGAGTATATGTAGTTCTTCACAGGGTGGTGCTATGAATTCCACTTAACTGTAGGCTTTTTTTAGGGAGTATTTTAGATAATTCTCATTGAATTTCTGTCCGATCTGAAGACAGTAAGTCTTCACATGCTGAAATGTTGTATTTTGAAAATACAATTAACTTCTTTACTAATTTATTAAATGAGCTTGGTCCATTTTGCTGTTAACTCTTCAGAGGTATTTTCAGGATCTCTTGCAATAGGAATTTTAATTGGATTTTATTCAGACTTTTTCCTCTCAAAGGGACCCTATATTAATTAAGTTTACTACTGCCAGTCATTCTCTACAGAATTATAGTAAGCCAAATACTTAAAACTACTTAAGTTTTAAAAGAAGCAAATACCACCACTGCCACCCCCAACACACAAAGCCACTCAGATTGTGGAATCTCCATCCTTGTAGATATTAACAACCTGAGTCAACATGGTCCTGGACAACTTGCTGTAACTGACTATGGTTGGGCCACGCAGTCTCAAGAGATATCTTCTAACCCCAGCTGTTCTGTGATTCTTTTGCAATAAGAAATCTGAAATACCCATGTCTCCTCCAAAAAAGAACGAACATTTGAGGTTCTGTTTCCTGGATTTATTTAAATTTTAACCATCAAAACAACTTTAAACCTTTCACCATCATGTTTAACCATTTTCTCAAAACTTGCAGAGTCTGAAGAATGGTGTATTGCAAACACTGAATAGGGAGTGGTTTAGTAGCAAGAGATTAAATAGTTTTAGAGAGGATTAATTGTGAAGTTGAAGGAGAGGATAAATTAAGTAATTCAGCTTAACAATCGAGGTACCAATATTTGTATTTAATTGCTGGCAGTAAAAATGCCTTTTTTGTAGTAGAAAAACAGTGATTACACTAGGTATATCTTCATCGTGGTCTTTGGTTGAGAACAAGGATTATTTATGTAACAGGATCTTGGGTCACTGAAAATTAAAATTATTTAATTTTAAAAGTGAAAACGGACTCGTGCAGCCTTTTGAAACTAGCTAGCATCTGACAAAATAATTCTTTCAACAGTTTATAAAATTGCATTTAGTCAAACCTCTGTGTGAAGACTTAAATTGGAATACATGCCAGTGGACTGACCACTTAAAAAGAAATTTTAATACAAGAAACAAGTGGAGAGATTTGAGAATCAACATATACAACTTCAGGTTCCATGGGAGAAATCAAAGCTTTAGTCTCTTTATTAAAATTTCCTGGGCGAAGGTGTGCTTTTGAGGGAGAGGGCAATTATCATAATCATACAATGCCACCAGCACATGAAGGGCAGATTGAAGGAAAAAAAATCTGTTAGGTGTCTAGATGTAAAATAAAATTTATCCAAGTATATGAATATTGTTCTGTTTAATGATATAATTCTCTTCCTTGGATTATGGATTGTATTTGCATAATCACTAAGTAGCAATGATGCAAATACACAGATCTCCAAACTTCACCATTTGTTATCTCTGTGCTGCAATTTGCTCCTGTTTTGGAGTTTTCAAGATGTTTGTCGGCAAGTAAGACGGTAGCTTAATCTAGTCACCTGTCTTGTCTGAAGGAGAAAAGCTTAAATATGGAAGGAGAAATAACTCTAAAAAGGAAAGAGTTGACCTATTCAAAGGAACATGTGAATTTAAAACTTCATTCTGTTAATTGTATCCTCGCCCTTCCTACAGGTTGTCAAGTAAACTTCTACTCTATTCTTTCTTATTTATTTTAGAGTGTGAATGTTCATTGTCTATCCTGATTGAGTTTTCATATTTTCATTAGGGCAGAGGTGCAAGGAAGGCATCTGTAAAATGGCTAATTCGTTAGCAGTAAGAAGCTGGTTAAAAAGCTAATGTGGTATATTGAAATCCTGATACAAATTCCTTTTACATCAGTAACTGGAAAGATACCTCATCTATTTATGAAGACAAGCTGTGCTACTTGAAATCAACAACTGTTGAATTTTAACAAGGAAAATAAATTTTTGTTTGGTTTTCAGTCAGGGAGGCAGAACTATTCCCAGACACTTTACTGGGGTCAGCAGATGGAACACTGGAAATTCTCTTTACTGATAATATGAGAACACTCAGATTCCAGTGTTCATCTTGCGTGTGTGTGTCCATACTTTTTCTAGATTGCTGCTTATCAAAGGTAAGCACAGTAAGGATGTATTATTCTGAAAAATGCTTGTCCCAAAGAGACTTGAAAAATAGGGAAGCTGCTTATACGCTATATAATGTAGTGTACTTCTGGGGGGTTGAAACGTTTCCCCATCAGGTATGATATAAATTCCTCTCATATATAATCAAAGCTTTATAGGTAAATCATTGAGCTGTGCAGGTCCTTGTCTCTGCTCTGATAAATGTGGCCCTGAATCTGCCCTTGACTTAGTTGATGTATGAGGACTGTATAATGCTTATAAAGCTTCCTCTTGTGTTTATTGTTGTCTTTGCCTCTGGCTGTGCTTTCCATTTCCCTGCTGAAATGAAATTTGCTGTTGACTTTTAAAGAGCTATGACGTTGCACTAAGATGCTCTTAAGGACTCCAAAAAGACTTCTGCAACTGATCCCATAGAATTGTTGCAAATTAATTATCCTTAAAAGCAGAATAGAAAGTGTCTTAAAGTCAGTAACTTAACACTTAAGCAACCCAGCTTTACATCTCATCCTGTCTTCAAAGGTATGTAAACAAATAACGAGAAAACAAACGTTTAGTATAATGACATTCTGACAAGCCTATTGGGGAGCAATTGTACAATTGTTTTTAAATTAGAATGGTATCAGTAAACTTATCGTGGTGAAGGTCCTGGAGAAACTTTTCTTTTAAATTTAAACCCGTTAGCTATCTTTTTTTTCTATACACTATTAAGACATTCTTCACACTTTAACAGAGCACACCAACCTTGAGTAATTGATTACTGATGCTGCTAAGCATCAAAAGAGTAGACATTCTCTAAGTTTTTGTGGAATATAAAAATAAAACATCATATTACTTAAATTAACTTTGAGTTAATCGCAAAGATTTTTAAAGTTTGACTTACTGTAGTATGGCAGAAATCTATGTGTGAAATTTGATAGATGAATATGTGTCTAAGTTGCCAATGATGAGATGCTACTGTAAATTGTTGTTTCAGTAGTTACCCACAAGGTGGGGGAATGAATCTTTGTATTCTACTGCTATTGTCTTAGAGCTTTTCTACCCACCCTCCTCCTGCCTGGATACCATACTGTTAAAATCATCTCGCTGATATGGTCAATGCAGAGCATAGACCATCTAAATCAGTGGATGTCAAAAGCTTTGCAAACTGGATCCAAGCCTGGAGTTCTGGAAGTGTTGAAAAAATATACTGTGCTGATTGTTCACTTATTTCTTACTTGTATATAGTGTTATAGGAATTGGTGCAGATTTCCATGGGTACAAATTTCTTTAGTGGGTAACATTTTAAAGTAAAAACCTTTCTGTGTGGTTTTACTCAAGTGCTTATTCTGCTAATACTACTGTTGAATTGTACAAATTGATCTGAAGATGGCTGTGTAACATACGGTGTCATATAAGGTATGTCCTGGTTTTTTTTCTGTGTATCTAATAAATTCAGAGAGATCTAAGGCAGCCCAAGAAACCATCAGAGAACTGTTTGACAGGATTGTGTACTTTGCACTGTCTAGCTAAAGTTAATAAAAATAATTTTTCTAAACAGGAGAGATTATGGTAGATATTACACATATTTCAAATAGTACTTTAAAAATTACCCAAGACTAATACTTGCAAACACCGTGAAATTTAAAAATAAACATTATTCTATATTTGGGTCATAACTGCCACTTCTTACTTTTAGAGACTGCCACTACAAGCTGCTGCTAAAGCAAACTAGTCTTCACTCAGCTTCTATAGTTCAGTTGTAGGAGCCGTTCTTACACTTTGAGCTGCCTGGAGTGTGCACAGTGTTAGGTGTGTTCCTTCACAGCATGCGACAGCTGCGTAACTCTATTAGCCTATTTTGGTCTTTTTGTGTCTGTATTGTTGGTTGCAAGTGTCCTTTTCTTTGTCTGCTTTTAGGATCCTTTACAATTCCCACTTTCTAAAGTTTCTCTTGCCAATTCTATGGAAAAGAAATACCTAAACCAGGAAGTAGGTAATGCTAAATTGGTTGTATTCTTTTACTGGCAAAAAATATCTAATAAGAGAAAAATCTTGCTAGGAGGGCATATGAGAGAAAAGACAATCTTCACTATATGGTAATTAAACACTTTAAATCAGGTTATTTCTAGTATTATTAGGCTGCTCAGTTCCTCCTGCCATCCCTCACAATTTCCTAACCCTGTGACATCCAGGGCTTGCAGGCAGGGGCTGAGAACTGAGGGGAAGAAAGGAAAGAGGGAGAGAAGGCACTTGCTTACTGCCAGCACTTGCAACAAGATTGCTGCCTTACTCTTTTTCTAGTCTCTGCCTAGCTACTCTCATCCTATCCAGGAGAATACAAGACCATGTAACTTTCTGTGTCCCATCTAGTATATTCTGGGTAGCTGGCAAGTATTGTTTATTGTATAGCCAACATGGATTGTTTTTTTAGTTCCCAATTTGGCCTTTGTGTTCTTGGAATTCTGCTAGACATTGTGTTCTGGGTTAATATCTAGGCCTTTTCAGGGGAAGCTTCATGGTTTCCATTGGCATGAAGGGCACACTGAGCTGGCTGTGGTGGCACTGACACACTTTAGATATGCTGAGTAACAAATACTGGATGGCCTCTCATTTCTTTCTAGTCTTTTCTGTAGCATCTGCCTAACTAATCTAGAGGTATTTGAAGGATTTAGAAGCTTAGAAGAAAGGAAGAATGGGGAATAAAAAGTGAAAGGGAGATAACCTGGAGAGGACAGGAAACGGGAGAATCATGTTCTGACTAGTAGTTACTCCCTGTGATCTGTAGACACAAAGTTTAAAACCCTAATATAACTTAGCTGTCATAGCATTTGTATTTGACTCATAAGAAGTTCTTTAAAAGTTTTCTTAGACTGAGTTAATACCAATTTTTGTCATAGATAAAAGTACACGGAGGATTTCTTCAAGTTTCCTCTGTACATGTCTCATAACATGTTCTGCCTCTAATAATTGTTTTATTTCTATTTGCACATTTGCAGTTTTAAATATTAATTGTACCTGTATATAGGGTGCATATTCTTGATGTTGAAAGATTATGTTTTAAGTCTTCAGAATTCTATGCGTACATCTTTGAAAGTAGATATAACACATGTGGAAGTGTTCACAGGGTGTCATGGTTTAACTCCAGCCCACAACTAAGCACCACACAGCTGCTCGCTCACTCCCCCTACGGCAGGAGAGAAGAGAGAATTGGAAGAGTAGAAGTGAGAAAACTCGTGGGTTGAGATAAAACAAATCAAGCAAAAGCCATGAATGCAAGCAAAGCAAAACAAGAAATTCATTCATCACTTCCCATCGGCAGGCAGGTGTTCAGCTGTCTCCAGGAAAGCAGGGCTCCATCATGTGTAACGGTTATTTGCCAAGATAAATGCCATAACTTCAAATGTACCCCTACCATCATCCTCTTCCCCAGCTTTGTATGCTGAGCATGATGGTATATGGTATGGAACATCCCTTTGGTCAGCTGGGGTCAGCTGTCCCAGCTGTGTCCCCTCCCACATCCTTGTGCATCCCAGCCTACTTGCTGGTGGGGTGAGGAGCAGAAGAGGCCATGACTCTATAGAAGCACTGCTTAACAGTAAGGAAAACATCCCTGTATTAGCACCACCGTTTCCAGCACAAACCAAAAACATAGCCTAATACTAGCTACTATGAAGAAAATTAACTTCATCCCAGCCAAAGCCAGCACACAGGGCTACTAACATTATTGCTTTTGGGAGGGTTTTTTGAGTACAAAACTTTGCTTCCAGAGTTAACCGTCTATTCTTTTGTATGCCTTCCTACACATGGAGGCATACGTAGGAGCCCTCCCTAATCTAGGGCATTAGGTAAGTTTGTAGATTTGGGAAATACATAACTTAGCTGAGAGTGCATTTAGGGCCATGTTCGCAAATAATGACCATTAAACAATATGGCTGAAGTGGTATTAAAGCTGGTTAGACAGTTTTACCAATGCTGCAGTTCTGTCAGGAAGGCACTGATAGGCATCGTGGGTCTGCCTTACTCTGTTTCAATCCTTCAGTGGACCATGGCACATAGAACAGGCCATTGTGTGACAATATGAAGCATTTAGCAACAATATTGTGTTGTGATGTTCAAAGGCAGTCCAAGCCGCTCATTCCTGGGTTTGTGCCATGCCCTCAATTGAGTAAATCCAACTGTCTGTCAAACCAAACTCTAAATCAGATCAGGAAACTCATGTGGCTTAGCACCAGTGGAACCTGTCAGTGGTGGG
Source organism: Athene noctua (assembly GCF_965140245.1). Classification (NCBI taxonomy): domain Eukaryota; kingdom Metazoa; phylum Chordata; class Aves; order Strigiformes; family Strigidae; genus Athene; species Athene noctua. The sequence goes on along the minus strand of NC_134049.1, from coordinate 18,916,391 downwards.
ACTGAGCAGTTGGAAGAAGTAGTGAGATTGCCACCAAATGATTTGTAGCATCAAATCACAGACTTAACCTTAGTAGTTCGTTTTGTGCTAGCTCTTGTGACGTCATGCTTATGTACATCAGAATGAGAACTTGAACTTTTTAACTTATTTCTGTTCTTAAGCAGAAGGTATATGCAATTCATCTACCTTGCTACATCTTTTGGGGAAACTACTCAATTATCCATATACTTTAGGATTTTGGTTACTGCAATACAGTAGTTAACAACACATCAACAATCTTCCTCTTCTGTTTTGATCATTCACATCAATCAAGGCATGTATGCACCAAATGATTGCTTTTCTCTGGTTTGGTTCAGCAAAATAGAAGGCAGCCTTACACTTCTCACCTTGGCAAAAGCTGCACCCATATTCATATATTGCCACATGATATATGTATATAGTGTACGCCACTGGGTGGTAATAATCCAGTAGACATTAGTGTGCTTGACACAGCTGTATTTGATTAATCAGAGGACAGCCGTGAACACTTCTGTGCTTTAGCTGTTCTTCAGCCTCTTGTAACCTGTAGGAAACATAGATGTTGTTTGTTCAAATACAGACTGCTTGTAAATTCAAATGAATGGTATGATTTAATGTTGGGAAGAAACTAAAGCAGTAGCAATTGTCTTTGAGATCAAACAAACAATGGAAGGGTGCAAAATAGACATGTTAAATATTACTCTCTGCCTATATATAAAGTACTGTGATACCAACACCTAAACACAATAAACAAAATTATCCAGAGTGAATTAGTTTAGTAAAGGCATATTTCACTTTTCCTGTGCTGGATTAATTTTCTGCCAGGTTAATAGTCAGCTGAGTATCTAGAGAGGGGAAGGAAAAGGAAAGAAGGGGAGTAAATGTTCCCTTTGGATGAGGGCAAGCTGTTAGGTTAGCTCAGCATCATCCCAAAAGTTAGCAGTGCTGAAAAGTTGAAATTTTGTAATTGAAGCTGCATGCTAAAGATGTGGTGTTTCATTTGAACTAAGCTTTTAATCGAAAAATTACAGCTTTCCACAATGTTTCCTTTTTTGTTGTCACTGAAGAATTAAGTACTAGAAAATAAATTTTAAAAATATTTTTAAAATACTCTGGTTTTGAAGTGTTACAGTGTTTTCTGATGTGAGGTGTTACTGTTGGGGTGGCTTTATTGCCATTGTTCTTTTATATCTGCCGAGGTCTTTGACCTGTTTCTGGGGCAGATGAATAATGCTCACATTGGCAGAGTCAACAAAATGCCCCAAGACCAGAGGCAAGAAACAAAGAAGGGAGTGTGGAACTCTATCAGAGAGGCTGTTGGCAGGCAGGCAATTGATTAATCCACCAACAGATACACAAGTGTGTAACATTTTCAAAGGCCTAGGCCAGATGAGCAACAAGTGGGCCGTTAAACCTCCAAATCCTTTCAGTGACATTATTCAAACAGATGCCAGTGTGCAATAAATAGGACATGATTTAGGATTCAGTTACCAGCGTACCTAGTGAAGACAAATTGAAATAAAAGCTTTGCAGGATGGAGCCCATCAAAGGTATGAGCATACCCACACGCTTGGGATCAGGGCAGCTATCCACTTGCCAGGAGATTATAGTGCTTTCCAAGGAGTTTTGGGAAGAAAGACGTCTTAACATTTCAAGTTTATAAATATACAATGAAAATGGTGTGAGAGCACAGCATGTGTCTGAACTGGGGCCACCTGAATTTCTAGCAGTTCAATCAAGAGACTTATTGAGCATTTTCAGTGGAACCTGAAATAGATTCAGCTCACAAGATAAAAAGCAATACAGGGCAGAATAGTGGCATTGCCCTTTCCACACAGATGAATGTTTCTACTATCAGTTTTTCTTAAGAAAACATGCTTCTTTTTAAGCATCCAGGTGGAGATCATAGCATAAGTGAATGAATGCTTAATATATTATTCAGGTGTTCCACCAGGCCTATTCTATTACAACTGATAAGGGCTTGGCAATGAAGTCTTCAGGGGGAATGCATTTCCATTTGGGGAAAACCTTTATAATTAAGACCATTACAAACTGCAAACTGTACTTTTAGCATTCAGCTGGGACTAAAATGGGGGGGGGGGGGCACGCAAAAGTCTTGCATTTCTTCAATAAAGTTACGTTAAGTGCTGTAGGAGTGCATAATAGAGGAAATTAATGTTGAAACTTTTAAATGTTAAGAGTGATGAAGGTGCTATATGCTAGTGAGTACTACTTTGTATGGTCTGTATTAGAGCATAGTGATACTGTTAGAATATGAAATTAACAGTCTCATCTCTTTATAATCTTATCAGCTTGCACAAGCTAAGTGGCACAGAAGATGAGTTAGCTGAGACCTCCAAAGAAATGCTGACAAGAATAGTCTATTATGGAGCATAAAACCCACTTTCTGCTTGGAACATGGAAATGCCATGAGAGTAGCAGACTTCTGCAAAAGAAGTGTGGAAGTGATGGTCATTTAAAGGTATCTTAGGCACTTGATAAGCAATACTGTAGCCACTGATCAAAATAATTTAAAGCTTCCTTTCACAGCTAGTTCACTAAGGCATTTGCTTTTCACTGAGAAAGGATGAACTGGGGATTGCAATGCTGGTTTGGATTGTTGTGCAGTTACTAACACTGTCCCAGACTTCTAGTGTGTCTTGCAGCAGAATTCTTATATGCCTTTTAAAGCCTCACCCTTAAACACTCCAGTCTCCCATCTGGAAAACATGATCTCAGTGCTTTTGTAACTGACTGGTATTTGATGTTTAAAATTGTAAAGTAATCAAATGTAAATAATGTTAACTGAAGTTAGATCTCTGTTCAGGTGATTCTGTGCATTGACAGTGCAAGTATGTCAGTAACAACGTATGGTAGATATTTGGTGGTCCATTGATGTTTCATAAACATCAAAAAATATTAATCCCTTTACACACCTTCATTTTTGCTGATGCACGTGATCTAAAGCATGCCAAATAAATTATGTCTATCTCTTTGTACACCTTGCCCTTCACTTCTGTAACAATTACTTGGAATGTTCCTGTGGGGCACTGGAAGACAATAATTGCTGAACAATATTTTAATCAAAACATATGGATTCACTGAAAGCTTAAAAATTGCTGGATTATGTCAAACGACTTAATTTTTTTATTCTTTACAAGAAATTGGTTTAAAGACAGACTGATCCTTTACTGTCCAGACCGCCTACTCACTGCTTGATGAGATCTAGTTCCCTATTATGGCAACACACAAATTGGGAAATGTTGCTTTATTTAATGTGAGTCATTTCAATCCTAGTGAAAACAAATGTTTAAAACTTAAGAATTTTTTGCAAAATTGAATGAATGCTTTGAGCCAGAACTCTCTGAGAGAGCACACAAATAAAACACGCTGGCTTGTTAGCTTTCTGAAAATGTTATGCAAAAAAAGTTTAGGAAAGAGAGTTATTGTTGAATTTTCATAAATGGAATTTTTTTGTTTATGGGAAGGAAAGCAGATTAATTAAAAGAATAAATATGTACACACATACTGACTTGCAGGAGTGTTGCTCAGATTCAGTTAAAAACTGAAATCAGAACAAGAGACTTCTTTCTCCCTCTTCTTCTCTCAGCTAAGAATAGTAACATGGTGGTTAGAGCACCAGTCTCCCACATTCCAGGTAACCATATGCTGATGAAACTTTTTTGTTTCTTTGACTGTATCATGAAACCTTCAAAACTTAGCTTTTTTTGCCGTAATGGCTGATGAGGGGAAAAGTGAAAAAGGTAGTAGTGGATCAGGAAATCAGATTTTCTCACAGCTGTGAATCTAAACTGGGTTTTAAATTCAACTTGGTGCTGTTATGTTGGCTTATTAAGCCTTAGGAAAAAAAATGTTTGCAGAGTACATCAGTCTTCTCATGATAGTGTGGAATGGAGAACACAAGACAATGCTGAATTTTCCTCAAGATATCAGTATTCTAGAGAGGTTGGAGCTATATTTCTCCTGTGTGGGTGTTTGAGCATTTGAATTGGCCATCTGTAGGGACAGCAAACTGCTTAAACTTTTTCTTTTTTTTGAGATATTTCTATAACAGTCAGAGAATTAAACCAGAGTTCTAATCTACAGAGGAAATTCAGATAGCTAGCCATTCCTTTTTACAGAAGATATAATGCTTATCTGGAGAATTTTCCTAAGAAGTTTAGAAGGATTGTAAATAAAAGCAGTGAATGTTTTCAGATTATATTTAAATTCAGAAGTATTTAGTTTCTGCATTCTGAAGTCTACATTGACTTAGTTAAAATCATAGCTCTGCAGTAATAAGTAAATTCCTCGAAGATTTTCAACAAAGTTTGAAAAAGCCTTAAACTTTGAAAAAAAGAAAAATTAGCTGACCTGTGTGTTTTACTTGTTTCCATCTTCACTATTGTCAGTGCTGGACCAGAGAGCACTGTTTATAAGACCTCTAATCTGATTCTACTTGCTGAAATTCACTTTCTGAGGTATTTATTTCATGTATGCTATAAGAAAATTGCCTTTTGCTCTGATTAGGCATAGATTTGGCAAGACTCTTATTTCTAGTTCACAATGAATCTTAAAGCATTTGTCTCGTGTAGGGTTTTGACAGATAGGTGCTCATTAGTGAGTCTTCATGATGTTTAAAAGCTCAATAGCTTGCATAGCTGCTGATTGACTTAAGTTCAAAAATTTTCATGAAAGACCCTCAATTACAAAGCCTTTGGCTTCTGACAGTTCAGTATCTATCTCAATTTTCTCTTTCTTTCCAAAGAGACAATGATTTAAGATTTGCTCTAAACATAACATAAATGATCAATGGTAGATGACAGTTGCCATTGTTTGTTTGTCCAAACAGGTTATTATGTGTAGGAAAGTCTGAACAATTAGTCCTGGGTTCAGCTCTCCTTTGGGTTGAAGCTAATTTTATACACAGTGTTATCTTTCTTGTTGACCACATAGAAAAGTGGGTTTTGGTGGTTTAGAATCTAGGAAGTATCAGCACTGGCACTTTGAAGAAAGAAGTAGTGATATAAAGTTGTGACTACTTTGCAAGGAATGAAAACTTCCTCGCCCAAAATGAGCCTATGGACAGGCTGATACTGTTAATGATACCTGATGATAAAATTACTTGAAAAACAGGTTTTCCTACACACAAGATCCTTGTATTCTATTTGTATTCTATGCTAGACCACAATGTCTTGGCAGTGGCTCATTTAAGGAAATCCAGAAACATTGAGAAAGCACACAGTTGTCTTTCCTTCTGGTCTATCTTTATTTAAAATTTCAGTACCATAGAGAAGCAACTGCTGAGTAGTTATTTTTGCCATAGTGATTCTGATGAGAAAATATGTTCTTTAGAATGTAAATTCTATGTATTTGAAGAAAGCAACTAAGCAGAGAAACACACACATAGGTAGCTTTACATCAGCGTTTGAGATCAGGTGTTCTCTAAGATTTTTAAAACTGTGTTTCTCACTCTGTAGAACTAAGTAAGAGGTCTGTGCCAATAGCTGGAAGCTTACATTTCTCATCTGAAAAAAATGTTCACTACTTGTTTCTTAAACCCTTAATTTATGTGTCTCTTTTAATTATATGTGGTTTTGGCCTTGTAATTTTGAATTTCATATAACTTTTTTTTCCTTTTCCTGCCTAATAACTAGATCAAGATCATTGATACCAATATAATATGGTAGTTTTTTCTTTCAGAAAAAAAAAAAAAAACAAACCATGCACAGGCACAAAAAACCCACCCTAAAACAAAAAACCCCACCAACTGCCTAGCCTGAAGCAGTAAGAGATGGGTAACAATTATGTTTCACGTACAGCTGTTTCTTTTCATGGAAAACATTGTTTACAGACTGTAATGAACAATTGAGACTATTCCTTAAGGTTGTCTGCAGTGGCCCCATTTTAGTTCCTTTTCTTTCATTCCTCTCGTTTATCTGCCATTACATGAACTCTTTCTCTGCTATTGGATGTTCTGGAAAAAGATGAAGTAGAACTTCTATTGGCATTGGTATGACAATGCCTACAGACTTCGGTAAAAGGCCTCTATTGCTCTTAGCACTTCTCATTTCCTACACTATTCTCTAAACATGTAGTTGAAATCCTAAAGATTTCCGTGACTGTGAGAGGTTGTTAACACACAGTTGCATGATTGTATAGATTTGGCTTGCCAGTCAAAATGAATATTTTGAGAAGTTAAGATCCTTCGCCTCTGCAAGTGATATATGTCTGTTGTTTTAACGTGGTGGCTCAAGTCACACACTGACTAAATCCAGTGACCAGTTTTAGTGCATAGAAAATCAGTCTCAAGAGGGAAGAGGTTTCATGCTGCAGTTTCAAAGGCCATGACACACATTTGTATAATGTACAGATCTCTTAGTAACACACTGCATGCAAAAATGGTTGAGTCTGCACAGTTTCAAAGAGCAAACAGAGGAAATGCAATGGCATAGTTATCAAAGATGGAGGTTAGCAACTGCTCTGGAGCCCAGGGGCCAGTAGGTGTGTGAAAACCAGGTATAAGTATTGACAATTTTTTGTAGAGGGAATCTTGCATTATTGTGTTGAGGCCTATGCATGTCCATTGCATTTATAAATGCTGCAGGAAGCATTTATCATCAATAATACTGTGCTGACCTGGGTCAAGGCTGCCAGCCTCACCTAACTTTGTACTGATTTGATGATAGGTCCTTCAGAGGTAGAACGGAGCATTGTTTTGTGACACTTGTGAAATTTCAATTGTGTGGGAGAGCACGCTTTGGTTAAATCAGTGAATGGTCATGGAACACCTGAAAAAGGCCCAGCAAAAGGTCTTTGTGTGCATGTGTCTGGGATGTTTCTGTATCTGTATGTATCTATTAAAAATAAAATCAATTTGGTTATCAAGTCCCTATAGTTTGTGACCTTTTCTGAAAAATATCTATTTCATAACAATTATCCACTTTAAAATTAACAAAACCTTTTCTTGTCAGAACTTTTTTTTTAGTGATGACTCAAATAAGGGCATTTAAATAAAGGATACATAACTATTGCCCACATTCTGGTTAGGTAAATGTTGGACTGAAGCAGAGTTTTCCTGCTTCCTTGCTAATAGTTATTTTCTCAGTACTACCTGTCTGTGACACTGCCACCTGCAGTGTTTTTAAATGAAGATAGTAAATGCTCCCATCTTAATTCTGGAGAATTAATTCCTGGAAATTCTTTAGGACTGCTGTCTTATTCGTGTACTCTATTTATACTTATGCAGCCATTCTGCATTCCTCTTCTTGGCAAATATAGAGCATATTTAATGTCCCATCTTTTTGACTGAGATCTATTTTATTACTGCTTATTAGCCCAGTAAATAATTTCTTCCAGCAGTGGTGTCAGAGAGAGGGATGCCCAGTAGCTTTCAAGCTGAGGAACACAACTAAGCTTCTGATACAAATTTATTGAAGAGACTGGGCTTTTTTCAGTTGAGTGCTACTTTTTTCTCCTCTTTTTCTGTTGGTGAATTTATCTAGAAAAATATTTTAACTTGGCTGTTCTGGAGTTGATCTGGAGAAGATGCCCAATAGAACCTCTTGTTCAAATCCCAGCATACTTAATTCACCTTTCATTGTGCTACAGCGGAAACAATAGCTTTCATGCAAGCTCACTTGCTGAAAATTTTGAGATGTGTGCTTTACACAGACCTTCTGAGGAGAATGTATTGAGTTTGCTACAGTAAAATCCCTGAGCCTCTATTATTCTATGAGATTGGCACAGTTGCCTGATACTTTTAAATTAGGCAAAGCACTACATAGCTGATTTAAGAAATACCTGTGGTCATTTTATGTGAAGTGATGTGAAAATACAGTGCTATTTGTAAAGATCCACATTTGAATTGAGTGCAAGCAGCAAGAATGCAAGCTGTTTTAGGAAGACAGTGTTCTACGTGGAACAATCTGTTTGTAGAAAATATCTTCCAGGCTGGATCCTGTGTTAGCCTCAGGAGAGGAGCTAGCAATAAGGTGCCATTTACAGGGATTAAGGAATTAAGTTCTGGGTTGGTTTTGTGTTTGGATTTTTTTTTTTTAATTTTCATGTTTATTTCACAAAGCCAAATTAGTAGACACTAACAATTTTATCTCAGTGAAATTAATAGTTAATTTGCTAGCAAATCTGTGAAAGCAAGACTACATACTGACTGAGCTCGTAGGAATATGAGCTTTTGAAAACCCGTAAAGAATTTCCCTGTTTCCAGAGAATGGCTTATAAACCATTCTTTGTTACAGTGGTGGCAGCTGAATTTGTATAATAGGAGCACTGCACTAGTCTGGAGATTTCATTACTTAAAATGGAGGTCAACTTTAAAAATACTCTTCTGTGAATAAATGCTCTGTTTCTGGTGGGCAAGATATACTGATACTTTAAAGAAAAGTAAAGATAAATCTTTCTAGGAAGACAGCAAGTTCTGCATGTACAGCAAGCACATCAGAGCAGCGACAGTGCAGCAGGTTAGGTATGAATACACACTCATCACTGTACACAGTGCAGCAGGTTAGGTATGAATACACACTCATCACTGTACAAATCATTGCAAGTCACCTTGGAAACACGACTGAAGTGTTAAGCTAAATAGTAAAGCAAATGCACTACTTATATTTCATGAAAGGTTTCAGTATTAGTTTAATCTGTTTCAGAAAGAACTTTAGAATTTTCTGCTATCTTACAGCTGAAAAAAGCATGGTCAGAATTTTCACTGGTTTTGAGTACCTCCAAACTACTTGTGAGACATTAAAATGCCAGGTTCCATATCTGTGACGTGTTGGGCTTCCACCCAGTATGTTGATGGCTTTATGTGAAAAATAGTCTTGGGTTTGGATAAAAGTGAAGAGGGGTGCTATAGGTTTGATGCAGCTTTCAGAAGGATCTCATTAATTATGAAAGCATGTGTCGCTGTATGCTCGGTGCCTGACTAAGCTTAAACATCTCGCATTGCTGCTGAATCCCTTGAAGGTTGTTGAACTAAATACACACTTCTGTTTTTCACCATACAGCATTTGACCTACCATAAGCTGATGTAAGTCTGAGATCTGAAACTGCACTACCAATGCTTTTTTCATGGTAGAGAGGAAGAACGTAAGTCAGGCATAATGTTTAAACTGGAATCTGACTGCACTGTTATAGCTGAGGACTTCCAGAACCTGAATTTCAAAATTTGCAACAGCTTTAGTTGTCAGTAGTGGGCCAGTATGAGTTGGGTCAGTGGCTTTGTACTTTATATAATTGTAAAGAATTATCTTTCCTTGGTCCTTCCAGGCTGATTTTGCTGCACAGTTCTTTCTATTCATAGTTTTTGCCACTTCTCTACTTCCTACTGTCCTCCTTGGACATTCTTTCATTCTTAGCATTACTGGTATTCACTGGCTGTTTTGCTAGTTTTCAGGGGCAGTGATACACTAAAACCCCAGCAACATTGCAGTAAAGTTTGAATTGATAGCCAATACCTAGCAATTACCAAATGTGTTAGTCACTGCTCTGTGAGGGGCCATGTGAGTAAACACTATGATTGCTTCAGTAAGTAATCATCCTGCTGCTGGTGCTAGCTGAATGTTTTCCCATGTTATTCGTTTGGTTGTGGCAGCACCACTGTTTATTCAGCTATGTCTGTCAGCAAAGCAAGTAAGTGTTAAAAAGAAAAAAGTACTTTTTAACCTGGGTCAATTTTCTTATCCGATTCACAGTCTGGCCTTGCAGACAGTTGTATCAGCACAACCAAATGGGCAGCCCGAGGGCAGAAGCAAGCAGCCAGTTGGAACCCTTTAAGGCAATATGATTATGAAGGTGGTACCTGGAAGCATATCTGAAGCAAGACCAGTTAAAATGTTTTGATTTGTGAACAAAGGTACTCTCTGATATGTGATGAGCTAGTTTCCTAATCAGCCATAATTACACGGGAACTGTATATATTCTTTGTAAGTGATGTCACATATCAGAGAAATACCAGATTCACTCTTGTTCTTTCCTAGTTGGAGCAGACTGCAAGACCCCCCCAAATTAATTGAAGCAAGAAACCAGAGAAAAGAGTCAAAAAACATGTCTGGAAATTCAAGGATTAAGCAAATGAACTGAAAGTAATTTAGTAGATACAGACACACCAGCAAAATCAAATGATGATTCCACCCACAGAAAGATACTGCATTTCGCAGTGTGAAAATTTGCAATATATTATACCTTTTGTGGCAAAAAAATACAAATTTTGCCCCTGCAAATTGATGCATTCTTGTACAAGTTGAGATGGATATGCATTAGTGTAAATAATGAGATAGGCAGAACTTGCCATGAATTGTTATTCTTTTGCATTAGCTTCAAGTATGCCATAAACATCATATTCAATAGCATTGACAATTTTAATAAGTTCAAGCCCACTGTAAACCAAAGCTGAAGAGCACCAAATCTAAATGTCTCTTAACTGGTCTGTAAGGTAAGATAAGAGATAATGTAACTGCTGATTGGAAGGAGGAACGTAAGAGCGGTAGGACGAAGAGTAATTGTCTGCAGTCCAACACGCAATTTCATGTAGGAAACTTGCCACAGATGACTTTCAGGAGTAGTGCGTGCTCTGACATGGGAACTGGCCAGAGACAAGTCTGATTTCTGATTAAAACAAAAAATACATATTTGAAATGTATTTAAAGCAGATTAATAAGATGACAGAGGTGAATAACTTGGAAACAGTATAATTTTTACCTGTGGAAATCTATTACTTAACTCATATTCCAGCTTACTGAGAAGTTATTTGTGTGTATGTGGAATTGATGCATGTAGTAAAGGTGTTATGCAGGGGTGTGATCTCAATGACTTTTAGCTTTGCTGACTTGCAGTGTGGTCATATCTGTGCCATAATTCATGTTTGGCTATCTACTGAAAAAGCAAGAGGGAAGATTTTGTTCATGTTCAGCAGCAAATCAAACTCAGATGGCTGTAGCGGTTACTGTCATCAGTTGTCCTCTCTGCTCCTTTTCTGCTTGTCACTATGTGCTCCAAAAAAGGCTACTGAAGATGTGGTGTAAACAGTCTTCTTCCTTCTCTGTTTAAAAGCTATTTTATCAATAGGGTTTTATAGTAATATGTCAGACGCTAAGTATCTGTAAGCTGACAAGGGCTGTTTTCAGCTGTCCAGACTCTGCCTGTAGTTGATATGCCAGGGGGGAAGCAAGGAAACTGACACCATTTTTTTTCCCGGTCTAGTGAGGAGATGTTGGTAAGTGCTGCTTTACCAAATGAGAATTGATTTTGTTACTGTTTCTGGGACAGGAGCCTGTGGCTGATGTACGTTTCAGTCACCCCACCTTAATCCACCCCCAGTAGAAGTCGTTACCCCATAGGGATACTGGGTGATGTGAATTTGTCATGATGAATAGAGACAGTTACAAATAAGAAGGAGGAACAACCATCCTGTACCAAAAGGTATTGAAGGGATTGACTTATTGCACAGCTAATAACCCATAAATTAGGTGATGCAAAGCTCCTTGGAGAGGACACTTAGGAGAATAACCTTATAAAGATGGGTATTAAAAATGTGAGACCAAATACGTTATTGTGGCACAGAACTGGTAATCTATTTATGGTCTCACTGGGAATAAATGATACCATCTTATGTACCAAGCAACACCAAGATTAAACCTTAACTAGGTACACAGTGGCTTAGCATTTTGTCCACATGCCTGCATGCACTCTCAATTACTGCTAATAGGAATTACATGAAAAATCAAGAAAGGCTGAAAAAAAATAGTTGTCCTGGTGTCTTAGTGCTCACACACAAGCTAATCTTTTAAACTTAGTCTGGAGCCTAAACTCAATCCTATTTCTTTGAATGTGAATGAAGGAAGCAGACTGAGATATAGAGGAGTCAGTGGAATGAACAGACATGTCCTTGCATTCACATTCCATGTAGCTTTAGAAGATGTTTGCTTTTCTGGAAAGAAACAGGGACATAGAACACAAGGGGAAGGCTGCTTGTTCAGATCTGAGGTATGTCATGAGGCTTTCCCTTCTTTCTCTCCCCAGATCGGGATTTCAGCAAAATGCAGTCTCTCTTTGTGTTTCCGATGAGCAAGAGAAATCAGCAATGCTGTCAGCCATTTCTTTGATATGGCCTTGCTTGTTTACAAATAATGTATATGATCCTGCTTTCCTGAGCAAAGGAATCCAAATCATTAAGGACTGCATGCATCACCACAGAATCACAGAATCATCGAGGTTGGAAAAGACCTTGAAGATCATCCAGTCCAACCATTAACCTCACACTGACAGTTCCCAACTCCACCAGATCCCTCAGTACTATGTCGACCCGACTCTTCAACCCCTCCAGGGATGGGGACTCCACCACCTCCCTGGGCAGCCCATTCCAACGCCCAACAGCCCCTTCTGGAAAGAAATGCTTCCTAATATCCAGTCTAAACCTTCCCTGGTGCAGCTTGAGGCCATTCCCTCTTGTCCTGTCGCTTGTTACTTGGTTAAAGAGGCTCATCCCCCCTCTCTGCCCCCTCCTGGCAGGGAGTTGCAGAGGGCCAGGAGGTCTCCCCTCAGCCTCCTCTTCTCCAGACTGAACCCGCCCAGTTGCCTCAGCGGCTCCCCAGCAGACCTGTGCTCCAGACCCTGCACCAGCTCCGTTGCCCTTCTCTGGACACACTCGAGTCATTCAATGTTTTCTTGTAGTGAGGGGCCCAAAACTGAACAGGTACAAATAGTGATGCTATGGCCCTGTATATTCTTTTTACATTAAAATATGTTCAATGAATTATTATGACCAGCCAGGTAATGTTTGATGACAATAAGATGTTGTAAATGAAATATTTAGTAGTGACTGTTAATACAGTGTTCCAAACACAACTTGAAAGACATCTCTTACTTTGATTGCATAAGGGAGGGGAGAAAAATGGTTTCTGGGAGTGGATGAGGGAAGAGAGCACTGTGTCCCAGAGCCTGAGTTTTCTCATAGTTGTGCCAGTCTTAAAAGCAAAGAAGCAAGGTTTCTGAGGAACTGCACTGGCCTGATAAGAATATTGAAGTGGACTTGGCTGTCCATGAGAGATGTTACAGTTCATACACAGATGAACTAATTAAACTAAAAGCCAGGGTATGAAGTGATGCTACTTGCTGCATTCTCATGCACATTAGAATTAACCCCCATTGCAAAAATCACATGCCAGAAGTAGAGTCATATGAAGTTCTTATCCTTTTGCTGCTTTGAATTTAGAGACATTTTTCCAAGCTGTCAGAGTTGCTCCTTACTGTTTCCTGTCATATGGCAGACAGCTGCAAGGATGCATTCGCTGCAGTAATACAGCTGATCCAGGAGGTGTTGCTAGGAGCCCTGGGGAGGCTTCTTTTTTTTTTCCTGCTGACAGGAACACTGTCCCAAGTAGAAGTTACTGCCTACTTGTATCATGCAAGCACACTGAGGGTGTGTGTTTTTCTGGTACACTGAAGTAACAAAAACAGGAGGTGGCCTGAACCTCTGAGCTCAGAAGTGTTTGTAAGGTATGTCAAATGGTGTCACTATTGTAGTTTCAAATATATGTATGAGAATTAACCGTGAAAGTAATTTTTAAGAAGTCCTCAAACATCACCAGTTTCAGGGAAGGTCACTAGTCCAGAATAGTAATTCAGAGCTGAGACAAATCATCCCTCAGTAGTGTTACTTCTTTCTTTGATGATTAATTTGAATAAAAATTCACCAGGGTAGCAGTAGCACAAAGAATTTTTGCTTTAAAAGTTCAATAATAACTTAAAATGCATCTTTGTCGTTAGAAGGTGCAATGCATGGCATATTGGTCACATACATTAACCTGCAAGGTGCCTGAACTACTATGATTCTTTACAGGAATCTCTTCACAGGCAAACTACCTGTAGGATGTTTTATTATGAAAAGATCTCAGACTGAGATCTAAAAATCAGTCTAATACATTAATATTGTTACCATCTAGTGATGCATTACTTGGAGTTCTGGGGTGTTTGTTAAACCAACAATCCTCTGTATAAATCTCTATTTTAAAAATGAATTAAAATATGATCAGATATCAAAATTGAAGAAGCTTCAGTTCTCACTTGACCAATTATTTTTATAATTCCTATAATGACAGTTCTTAAAAGAAAAGCATTAATTTGGTTCAGATTCAAAGTGAATTATTATCTTAAATGTCATTCTTTAATGTGAGGGACCAGTGGTGTAAAAATGGAGTAAAATGGAGGAAAAAAAATTGACTATGTGGCTTTGAATTTTTAACTTGCAAGTAACTTATCTTTCTGAGCAAGATTTATCATTAGTTTGTCTCCAGAAATTGTGAACAACCGGAAATATAGAGGATATATGAGGAGTTTTAAAACGTTTAACTTATCCCACCAGTTATCTTTTCACGTAGAATATCCAGGAGCCTTTTGTCTATTGTATGATGGTAGTATATTAAATCGCATGGAAAAGAGAAAGAGCATTACCCAAACCTTATGCTTCATGATTGAGAATCTTAGGTAAAAATACCCTTGATGACTTCAGTCACTATTTTGTAATCATTGCTGTACAGTTTTCTCCCAGATATATTCTGAATTTTCGTCTGCAATAAATTAAACATGTGCTATACTCTGTTTTTAAGAACAGCTGTAAATTTGTATTAAATAATGCCCACAGCGGATTTATATTTGCCTTTGGCTTAGCCTCTAGCTTGAAGACCGTCCAAAATTTGATGTTACTCAAGGAGCATGGTTTCCAAGGATTTTGCCATGTTAAAGCTAAAATATTTTATATACGGTGTGTTTGGGCTTATTATACATGTTAATTCTTTGTGACTATCCCAAACAGTGAGTTTTCTTGGTAATGCTGAAATGGATTTCCCGGTCAATGAGACTGGACATTTACTATAAGTGATGCGCAGCCAACTGGTGTGTCATTTGCATAGTTATTTTTGACTTAGGATATTTTATCTACCTCTATGTCAGCTGACTGACACAGATAATCTGGGTGAGAGTTTCCTATCTGGAAAGCTCAATTAGCAGATATTGGCCAGTGGCGCTAAAATACCCAAACCAAGACACAACTCCTCCTCCCCAAAAAACCCAGAACCAACACTGATTTCCTAACCTGGGCTGTTGTGTTGGATTCTGCTATGTTGAGTCATCTGGCATCTGCCTTCTAATTACAATAACCGAAGAACATTCCTCTGAGCTGTTTCACACTGTTTTAGTGGTGGTTGCTAAGTGAGATCCTGAGATGACATTTTCTTAACTTTGGCATATTGTGATTACATTATAAATTTCTCTGTCCCAACGACACTCATTTGTTTGTCTAAAATTTCACTTATTTTCACAAATGGGCACAATATAATGATAGTCATTAGTATTGGTGAGACTCAGCAGCTACAGGTTTCCTTAGAGTGAAGCCCCTACTGATGCTAGTTATTTTTCCAGTGGCGCGTGATCTTCATTAATGCAAGGTCATGACCATTTCCTTCTTTCATTTCTCCTCATCCCACTGCATCCCTCAGCAGGTCAACTTAAATAACTAAACCGAATAAATGATCTTTCCTTTTCAGCTGCACTGAACATGCCATGTTGCTACATAATTTTAAAAGTGCCATTTTTAAGTGATGGCTGCAAACAGCAGAGAATTCAAATGCAAAGTCATCTCTGCCTACATTTCTTCTAAAAGCCCCTATCCTGCAGTCTATTCTCTTAAAGTGTACGAGTCAAAGGCTTCTTTCCAGTGAAGCTGGAGAATGGGTGTGCATGTTGCAGTGTGCTCTGCAGGCTAACAAATATGGTTTCCACTGGGCTGATGCAAAGATATTTACGGAGGTATTCACAAAGGCTGTGTCAGCTCGAGAAGCTGTCTCCTTAGGTTTCTTTTTTAGCTGATGAAGAGATCCAGCTGATAATGATGCAAAGATGGAAAGCAACTGTTCTTCAAGGATGGGTTGTCCTTCAGTACCAGCCAGCTTGGGCAGGACCTGAGACATTCTTGCAGGAGGTTTTGGAGCTGGAGTGTGCTGTATTGTACAGGCTCTGAGCCTGGGGAGGTAGGACTGCCTCGTGGCCCACAGCCGAGTGGTGGGCTTGGGGCAGAAGGGGCAACTATGAAGGAGCAGGCTTTCTGTGGGTAGATTTTGACACACACTGAAGATGTAGAAATTATTTCAGTCACTCGGTCCTACTGAATTGGACCAACTGTATCTATTGTAACACGTTGGCCTTAGAAGGGAACTACCCTGATTATAAAAGTGGTGTTAGGTAGATTAGCCACCTTTGGCTGAACTTAAATACCCGACTCCTTAAATATCTCTCCGAGTTACAAGTTCTTCTTGGTAGAAAATATTGAGTCAGTATTTGGATCAGTGCTGTCCAAGCAAGTGGGCAGCCATCAGCGCAGTAGCGGCACACAGAATTCTGCTTTAAAAGTTCAACAATAACTTAAAATGCATCTTTGCATCGTAATTAAAAGGTGCAAGGCATTGCATCTTGGTCATATACATTAACCTGCAAGATGCCTGAACTACTATCAGCAGCTGCGTACCATGTTAAAATACTCTTCCAGTTTGTTTTGAGGAGTAACATATGGAAGCAGTCTCATTTTAATAATGGCATTAATAGCATCCAAAAGCCTGCTCATTTCCCAGGGAATATAAGCAAAAAAGCACGTTTGGCTTCAATGGCTGCTCTCCAGGAACAGCCAAAAAATAGCACCATATCCTGATTTTAAAATAGTGATATGCAAGAGGAGTATTCCCTGCCAATACATTCAGTTGTCTCTCTCCAAGTTAATACCAAGTTACCTCTCAGCCTTTCTCTTTTAGTTGCCATTTCAATCTGATGCAGGATATGCTCTTCACCTCTCCAGTTGATCAGAGTATGAGAAAGAAGTAAAACCAGGAACTGTCGGAATTGGCTGTCAGCTGCCATTCAGCATCTCAATCTCTGGTATAGCACTTTAGCAAGAGGGAGGTCTAAAACAGCCTTCTGTGGCATCCAGCCCGGGAGAGGCTTTACTACAGAAGACCAGTTGGCAAGGCGGTGGCCCATCCAAGATATCAAGACAGGTCAGGACCCTCTCCTGTGTTTTTCCTGCAGTGGACTATAGGCTTACCAGTGAAGTGGACATGAACAGTGGTCTCAGAAGCAGTTTACAGAGCTACACAAATTTCCAGAGATGGAAGGATACATTCTCATTCTTTGCAAAATAGTAGCAAATATTGTATGATTTGGATAGAAGCAATAATTCATCCAGAAAACGTTTTTATCTCATAACATAGCTTCTGTACTGCATTCTGAAGCCTGAAACAAACTGATGGAGGTCAGGGAAATACCTGCACTGTGGATTCCAGCTATTTCAAACTTTTTGTGGAAATTGTTCAGAAAAATTGCTGGTAAAAATGGAAAGTTAGCATCAGTGTGAGAATAATCTTTCTCAGGAAATGACAAAATAAATGGAGGTTAATTCTTCCATGTAAGCTGGAAATGGTAGTGGCACTTTATATAGTGTATTTCATCTGTGTTCACAGAGTATTTGATTAAAATAGAAAATCTAGTTAAAAGGACACTCTTTTCTCTTGACTTACTATTGCAAGTTAAACTAGTTGAACAACTTTTGCATGAAACTCCTATAACTCTAATGCCCTGTTCAGGCATTGTTTATTTGACAGCCTTGTAACTGCTACACTGCTTGAGCTCCTAGAAGACAAAATTTGTTTCATACCTTGAGGGTGCAAAGTCCCAGGGCAGCAGATGGCCCTATGATTATTATTTCCAACCTGTCTTACCTGACCATTCCTTCCCTGTATGAACAGCTGTTTCATTCACTTCAGTGCAGCCCAGCCCGATCGGCTATTTTTCTTCTGCCCTTTTCTTTGCACATAACATAAATCTCTTCTTTCCTTTGACCTGGCCTGCAGTTCCATCCACCTGTGCATGCCTTAAGCAATGTCAAACTCTTGCCAGATCCACTTCCCTTTTTCTAGATAAAATCTTTCGAAACTAAACTTTTTATTTTTTGCAGCAGTGCCGAATAGATAGAAACAGTCAGTTTGTTTCTTAGATACTCACTTTTTGAGTGCTCAGTGGGTGTGAATTTAGTCAGCTTGCCCTGTTTTGGTGGACTCAGCCCATTGATGGAGTGGTATCAGCCTATTGGTGTTAACCAGTGAGTGGGCCCACATTTTGCCACTTGCAGGTTTTCAGCTGTGCAAAGCACTTTACTCAAACCAGTGGAGTTAATTTAATCTCTGATATTGCAAAGGCAAATGTTCAAATTAGAAAACGTCAAAATTAAGACGTTAACCTCAGTTTGGCCTCCTTATGTGCAAATGCACTTAAGAGGTGATTTTTAATTCTGTAATTACATACCTTTTCTGCAGGACCTCATTTCATTCACTGTGCAGGATACTCAGTATTCAACAAATAAGCAGTTTTTCAGTGCTTCATTTTATCCTTGCTGCACAGGCTATGGCTATGTCTATTTACTGTGCAGTACTCACACTGTGATGAATATGGAAATACTGGTTTCCATGAGGACACTCATCATTCACATTTAAGAACTTTTTTTTGAAATCGCACTTGTAGACAAGGTGGAAGCATTCCTTCCAGTTTACAAATGGACAGCTGGGGCAGATGAAATTCTGATACATTACTGAATGATGACATTTCTAGAACCTCAGTTACAGATGTTGCAGGTTTTTTTAAGCATGGGGACAACTCTTGTAGTGATTAACAGTGCTCATATTCTGTAAATCAAATTGCTCAAGCTGGACTCCCATAAAATGAAGAATAAACAAAACCCACAGAGCTTCTGCCTTACATAATTTGCACAGCATCATGGATTCCTGGGGAGAGCAGCAGAATACAGAGTAGAAAGCATGACATGAAGTCTGTTCCTCTGATTATGATATCTTTCTCCTCAAGCTTTCCAGATTCTCTTAGAAAGTAAGATTCTCTTAGAAACTAAGGGCAAGGGAACACTACAGTCACCAGCTGTCTTCCTCCTGCTATTCAATATATTTCCTGGGCACTGTCCTTTCACTTCCTTGAGACAGGGCTCCTGTGATAAAATTTAGACTGCCAGATGATGCACGCGCACAAAGCAAACTTGATGACGTTGCACAGGCGTTCTAATGTTTAGCATTTCTTGACTTTGAACACTTAATTTTGTGGATCTCGTGTTCTTTCAATCTCATTTTTAAGGTTTCAGTCCCATGGAGACTTCCCTGTTATCACCTCCTTCAGTAGGTAAGAAGTATCATACCATGGTATAATAGAGTAACTTGTAGCACAGCAAATTTCTGTTGTTGTTGTGACTCCCTGTCTTTCTTTTTTTACATGGAAATTTTTTCCCCCTCAATCAAATGCCTTGATTCAGAACCAAGTGTCTGGCTTTATCCACTTTGAAACGCTGATAGCAGTTCCTTTTAGGTAACTTGAAATGCAAATAAGGATATATTTGATACAAACTAATCCCTAAAAGGACTTGATGAAGTGCTCTAAGCTTATTTTTCTGAAAGATGAGTCAAGTCCCACTTAAACATCAAACTGTCTTCCAGCACATGTTCTACACAAAATAATGAGTAAATGATACTCTAAAAAAGCATCACCAGACACATTTCTGATTATGTTATGTGATTTGTTTAAAGTAGAAATAGTGTTTTACTAGCTCTAATTCTCTATCACAAGTGAAAATATGTATTCCAAAAATAGGAATATTGTATGGCAATTTGAAGATCTAAAAGATAGTAGGCTTAAAAAAAGGGAAAGTTGTTCCTGAAGAAGCCTCTGTGGATCAGCCACATAAAGCTAATGGATAGATAGCTATAGGTATATTCTATCTGCAGATGTGCTTGTTTCTGAAGGTAGAAATATTTACCAGGAATATGAAACAGTTGTAAAACTGAGGGGGTTTATGCATATTATATATATAATTTATTTGATATTGCCAGGAATATCCTAGTTATGCATTTTTTTTTTTTTTTTTTTAAATTATTTTCTCGGGAGAAAAAAACCACAACACTTTTTGCAGAGAGAAGTGGGGAAGAAAAGATGAATTTGCCCTTAGGTTCTAAGCAAAAGATCTGGAAATCATTCAGTCTCTGCAAGACATATAGTGAAGATGATGATTGATTACATATATGTGCATCAAAGTTAGTAGGAACAAATTTGCTTGGTTTTGACAAAAACATGTTAAATTACAGAGTCAAAGATGTTGCACAATGGTGGTAGACACATTTTAGTAATACTGCTGGGTGACATGGTGTATTCCTTCCTTCTTTCTGAAGCTATATCGAAATAAATAAAAGTTTATGTTTACTGTAATGACCTAGATTAAATTTCCTGTAGAGTAATATGCTCATTTTGCATATGCAAGCACCTGTAAACTATTACAGATTACTTAAATGTGAAAGGGCCTGATATCCTTCCTAGCACATTAATTCAGTATGGGTATCTTAGACTTTAAGGTAACTATCCCTAGGCCACTACAGACACAGAACTTGATAATTTCTTAGCATTAAGGATATTCCTTAATACTATTCCTTATTATTTCTGAAGCTAAACGCTTCAGCAGATAATAGGGCTGTTTAGTAAAACTTGGTATCACTTCTTGGGTATTTCTTAGACTCAGTGTGTTTCTTCTGAAAGCTGGTGGCAAAACGTGTGTATGTATGTATGTGTGTATCATTTATGATATACTTCAGATAGTCTTCTTTCCTCCAGTCTAGTCTGTAAATACTGATAAAAGGAGAAAATACTCTTGATAATTCTCCCTTGGATTTTTTTTTTTTTTTTTTGGTGAACAGCTGTGACTGACTTAGTAACATTTTAAACAAAGAAGGAATTATAATGCTTATTCTGCATTTTAGCTGGCAGAAATACAGAACGTAGACCACATGGACAGTGGATTCACTAAGCATCTTAAAAGCATCTTGAAAGCTGGTCTTGCATTTGTTGGGACTTTCCAGAGCTCAAAGAAATGTCTAGTCTCAGGGAACAAGGCAGATAAATAGAAGCTCTTTGATATAACTGTGAGTGCCCAGATAAGGAGAAGTTAGATGAAGTACAAACCTGATGACTTAGAAAGCAATGAAATGTGTTTTATTTGCTAGATCACTTCTACAAACAGAATGTGTTGAGCAATTCTTCATTGGAGCTGTGTCACCTGGATTGAAAGGGTGTCTGTAGCTAAACAAAACGTGATTTGTCGCATCTAGTTTTGAAATCTGAAGGTTGATTAAAGTCTCTGTGGCACTGGTGGTCACTTCCAAAACTGCAAGAAGTGTTGGAAGTTGTAACAGAAACATGCAGGCAATGTTTGGAAGGGTTATTTGCTGGGAAGGTTTGGAGGATGTTTGCTTTTGGTGCTTCTCTTTATTTCACAGTGAAATACAGGCATTTCACTGTGGACAGTAGATATAGTGATTGAAATCCACTCCTCTTCCATTTTACTCTCCACACTGCTCTGTCTTACTCATTTGTAGATCAGCAGAACTTTGTGTATAAGATGTAAGTTGTTACATCTTTTGTTTCTCTTGACTTTTTTATTTTTTATTTTTTTTTTAGCAGCCACGTGCTTCCTCTTTTTACTTTTTCCAATTCATTCTTTTAAAGTGGGAGTTTAAGGATGTGCAGTTAAATTACGTTCTTGTTTGTAAAGGATCATAGAGAGGATTTCTAGCAAGAAATTCCTAGTGTAGAGGGAATAACTAAGTTTCAGCATGTTAGATCCTGTCTGTGTGTATGTTGTCAGAGGTAGGGTTCCTCTTCAGAATACCATGTGCAGAGGAGAAACCCTTCCTTTTTGAGACCACCTGTTCCATGAGTAAGTACATTGGGAAATCTCATTGTAACCCTCTACAAAGAGGGCTGATGGATCTGGATACCTTGTGAAAAGCATGTGATGAGGTAGTCATGCTTTTTTCATGTAGCAAAAAAACTGGAATGGTTTCACAGTGTGAAAAAGTGATTATCCTAAATAAAATAATTTTGGAGTTCATTCACATTCTTTAAAGGTCAGGCTCATGAACATAACTAATGAAGTGTGTGGGTTTTCTGCTCATCTGCTGAGCTAAACTGCCAATCAGATATTTATGCCTTCCAGAGGAAAAAAGCCTACCCTTTTTGTCGACATAATAATTTAATACAGCTTTATTTCATAAGCCACATTGTTATTGGAGAGCAATTAGGATAAAGAGAAACTCTAATTAAGGCTTAAACGTGGAACCCTCTTGAGGTGCTGTTGAACTGCACCTAGGTCTATTGAAACTAAGCTAATCTGATGCCTCTCATCTCGACTTTCATGAAGTTGTCTCTTCTCCTAGGATTTTGCTAATTTATGCTAAAGGTATCATGAGCTATTTGGAGTTAACACATACTCATACCAATAAATTTTAGAGATTTTGCAGTGACCAACACTGAGCCAACTTTGTCTTTTGAAGGTGCAGCTAAAAACTGGAAAATAGAGGACTGAATTAATAACGAAATGCCAAGTTGATGTTTGAATCAAAATGGATTTGTTTTAGTGGTTTAACTTTGTAGTGTGAATTTAAACCTCTTTTGTATTGCATCTATAGCATATGAATACACTGGCATAACGTTGTGCAGTAAGAATTAAGAAGGAAAACTACAACATTAGAAGTAATATAAGATGTAAAATGCTAATGAATATAAACGGGAATTAGAAGAAAGCTAATAAGACCAGGACACCAAACTTTTAAAATTAGGGTTGTGAATTATTAAAAATAATTGATGTTAATGGAACAATGCATGTTCTGAGTTTTCCGAGAGAAAGATTTTCCTTCTGAATTGAAGGTCAGAGTGCTTGGCCTTTTAAATGCCAGCTCTGGCACTGTTGTACCATTTCAGGGTTTCATGAAATAGAGAAAATGTATGTTAGGAAGACTTCTGTTCCCCTAATTAAGTACTTTTAAGAGGAGTGAAAGTCAAAGGGTAAAGATACTAGCAAAGCTACTTCTTAAACTTAGACCTGGAGTCTGTGTTGCCTTGAAAAATATGTTTATAGGGATAATTAGTTTTCCTATCTATACATGTTATAACCATAAGGTGGAGGTTATAGAAAAGGACAGACGATGAAATACAGCAACTGTTTAAAAACTGTCATCTTTGTAATGCCAAACCAATATTTGGTCTTGTGTATCCTGTTAAAACAAGAAATGAACTTGTCTTCCATAGAAACCTCTGTGTGAGAGACTGTATGTCAACTGCCTTTAGGTTTTTTTTTCCAAATAATACCTCACATGACAAAACAGAAGTTTAATCCTCCCCTAAACTTTCTTCTTAACCTTGTTTTTTACTTAAAAATTTTATACAGGAATTGCCTGGATCTGAATTCAACCTTGTCTTCTCCTACTTGCAATGAAATTTGTTCATAGCTCTATCCTGACTGTAGGTGTAGAACCTGTTAATATATCTCTGAGAAGCTGTGCCGGCTGGCCATATAGCCCAGTCACCCCGTTATCCTGATGTATGTGAAATGATACTGTTGACAACAAAGTGTGTGTTACAAAACACACAAAACATTTCCTATCATAGATTATTCTTCTAGATCCAGTTCTCTCCAATTATCCTGGCTGTCTTCTTTCCTTGTCTGAGCATACAAAGACACACACAACATCAGAGGTTGATAAACTGTGATAACAGTTGCATAATGATTTTAATCTAATAACTTTGGCCATAAAAATAGCTATTCATTATTGCTTTTGGGATATTGGAGCTTCTGATTCTTCTTGGATCATTCTAATTACTTGAGGTACTTTTTAGAGAGCTTTTTTTTTTTTTTCCTTTGGGCATGATGATGAATGATTTGATACTCCAATGTGTAGATGAAATATAATTGATTACACAGTATTTTGTTGTTCAGATGGATGCGTATCACTCTTGTGGCTGCAGGACAAGACAGCTTTGAATCTCTTAGAGAGTTACTGAACAAGATTAGTATTTTTTCTCATATAAAAAATTATAGTTCTGAAGACATCCATGTACTGTCATACCCATGAGCTTTGTGAGTTTAAATGTCGTCCTGTTCTAGCCATATGAGTATGTTGTGGACATACCTGACTGCAGGGTAATTGGTATCAGGCAGGTTTAACTGCATGTATGTTTTGACTCTGGGAAAGGGTTTACAGAACCTTATCTCTTACATTAAGCCCAGTCCCACCAAACATAAAATACCAAATTACATTGTGATTTTTGTTATCAGTTGCTGACATGCTGATATAGATTAGAGCATGTGTAACCCAGACTGTTAAGGGTTTAAGTTGTCTTTGTTCATAGGAAGTCAATTGAGACAGTGCGTTCCTTTTGCTATATTTCTTCCCATCAAAAATGTACCATTTCCCTTTATAAAGTCTTCATTTATAATCCTGGCTTGAATTTTGTGATTATCTCTTGAATACTGCACCCGCATGCAGAAGAGACTTGCGGAAGTAAGCTTAAGGAATGATTTTTCTCAGTGTTTATACTAAGGATTGGACTCTCTTTTTTGGGAGGGTGTGTTGGTTGTTTTATTTTAAAAAATGTCTAATCTCTCATTTGATTCGTATGGGGTTTTGGCTGGAGTTTACACATATGTTTTTTTAGCGCAGTTCTTACTTGCTTTAAATACATAGGAAGTCAGCTTATCTACTGGTAGCCATATAGCATCTTGTATTTTGGAGATTTTAACAGTTTCTGTGGGCTGTACACTAAAGTTTCTGCCAGCTTCTGGAAGTCTTCCCCAATGAACAATGCTGTTCATACTGCTGCTTTTTACAGTCTTGTTTCTGTGTATCAGCTTGATACTACAGAAACTTTCATGTTGCCAGACATCATGAAGATTATTGCACTGCCAAAATACCTAATTCCAGACATACGTTTTCATCGCAGCATACTTAAAAATTACGCTTTCTCTCCAGCACTTCTGATAGTCATTCAAGGCACAAGTTCCAAAAGTATGAATGCTTTTCCTTCGTTGGTCTCCTTAATGTACTGTATTGAATCTACACCAAAAAGCGCTTTCTGGTTAATGAATTATTAAGCTTTCTAACTTTTTATGAGCATCTATTGGGATTGAGCTAGTGGAGTAAGCACATAAACAGTGTGTTCACCTGTAGTTTGCATTGACAGCAGTTCTGGGAGCAATAGAACAATGTATTTTGTGCTGAAAATAGGAAAAAGGAGCAGCAAAGACTGGCTGATGCTGCCAGGCTTCTTGGAAGTTTAAATAAAACTAGTAAGCTTATTTGCAAAGGTGATTCCCTTTCCTTGACAGGAGGAAAGTATCGAGCATATTTACAAAAGCCCTGTCTCTTTCTGACAAAATATACCAACTTTTGAAATTTTATCATAAATGCCAGTGTAATTGCCATCTGCTCTTATTCACTTTGCCTTTTCCACCTGGATACCAACATACATCTGTATAATCATAAACTACCTACTAACTCATCAGTCCTCTGGCCTGCCTCATAACTTGTAGCACTTACATGATGATGTAACCTGTCATCAGTTTGATCAGGAGTGGATTGTGACCACGCTAAACTCCAGCTAGAAGGACATGCTGAGTAGGCACTGAGTGGGAGTCAAACAGGAATATGTCCCTTCAGAAAGAACGCAATGGACAGTTTGGGGAAGGAGGTTTGCATATCCAAGGCTGTCTCCATGCCTGTGTTGGCCTATTGTGATAATCCTGACTAGCATCTGCTATGGAGAGCATAAATATACAGAGGAAACTGGTGTCTTTATCACATCATTTTTCTAAAGCTGACTACTTCAATTTCTGGTAAACAATTAAATATGAACTCTCTTTTGAGCTTTGCAAGTTTCTGTTGGCTTTTCCTCTTTCTTATTTAAAGGAAGGGAATCTGAGATATTCAGTTTCATGTTTTGATTTTAAATATTAAATTGATTTGGTTTATTTTTCACCACAGTTCTGGGTATCTAGAAATAAGGGTTCATTTTAGAATGCAGAATTCACCAGGATTACTAGCTCCTCATCCATGGTGGAGGGATCACAAACTGGTGCAAATACGTGGCTTGACAGCAAAGCCAGTTTATGTGACCTGGGAACCTGGCTGCTCATTCCTTACACCTTCCAGCATTTGTGTTTTACCTCTTCATGCTCTGTAAAATAATGGAACATTATTTGTATCATACGTGTCACTTTTTTTAAAAGGAGAAGGTTGGGTAAGTATACAGTAGGTGTATGCAGTACTCAGATCTGTCCTTCCACTTGACATGCTGGTGTTTTCAGTAACTGATATCATAATAGTGTTGGTATCTCTGGATGTGAGTTTGGAAAGTCTGCCTTTGGCCATGTCTCACCAGGACAGCAGTTTCAGGATGGTACTTTGGAATCCATCTTAAACCAAAGCCTTAGCAGTGCACCCGAGGGACCTCCAAAAGAGATGCTTGTACCTGTGAAATAGATGCTTCTCATTTTTCCAGCTCACTAGGGCTACATATTTCTGAAGGACTGGGGCTTTGTTGGTATCAGACATACTGTGCAACTAATAAAAATGTTGCAGGGGCCATGAAAATGGCCACTGAAATCACCTGTATTTACTGGATGAATACCTACACATTCTGACTAGAGAAACTTTACCTGTATCTTTTCCTTCTGATGTAAATTGAGGTACAGTTCTGAAAAGCCTGGCACCTACCAATTTAACATGAGGGCAAGAGAACAGATTCCTCTAGGTTCAAATTAATCACACCAGGTTACTTTTATACATAGAATACTATATAAATAATTGGTGTGATGATATACCCCACTTCCACCACTAATCTTCCGCTGATTCCCTTAGTTTCCTGCTATTTTTCTTTAAGGTAAGGGGTCCCAGTCTTTTCCTCCCGTTCAATCTGGTCAGATTTGTCCTGTGATTGAATAAGAGACAGGGTAGCCAAAAGACGGGGCTAGTGCATCCAGAATCATTAATTCAGTCAGTCAAACAAATGGGAGGCAAGAGAACAAGAAACAGTGACCAATTGGTCACATGGCGGGGGATCTGCCCTGGAGCATGAAACACACTGAGTTCAGCCCCCTAAGCTGGATGGTCACAAATGCCATAATGATTTCTTAGCATGGCCCTGGCTGTGGTAGCTCATGCCAGCCTGCTGAGCAAGCTTGGCCAGGCTTCTTGAGATTCACAGATAAGATTTATTCCTGAAGCCTGACCTACATGAGTGTGTATCTAAATGTGTGAAAGCTGTGATTTGATGGCAAGCAATGAAAGGTCATAGAAAAAGCAGGCAATGCATTTAAATCAAAATGATGAAGCTGGGTAATTTCATTAGCAACAGTTGTATTTACTGGAAGTCACAGATGGTGCAGTTTAGCTTATGGCCAATTTGTTAAGACAAAATAAGTATAAAGAAAGAAATATTCCAAGTGAGAGGTGGTTAAAAATTAAATAGGCACCAGATGGCTCAAGATTGTCCTTCATACAAATTTGGTGAAAGAAGACATAAACAATCCAAAAGCATTTCTGAATGGGACACTTACAGGCTGGCTAGGCCTTTATCAGAGCTAGGTTTAAAAGCAGAGCAATTAAACTTCACTCATGTTGTAACATCTGACATCCCAGCAAAATGTTCAACTTGAACTTCCGAATTATTTTCTATGAATGATAGGTTGTTTTAACTGAGAAGCAATGTAAACTGAATAATCCATAAATGTCTCAACCTTCAGCTACTGTTAAAGTAACCTCAGCTTTTATTTAAAACAAGTGGGGAAACTTTTACCATGCAATGTATATTTATATATCTAGATGTATGCATATCAATACACAAGCTTTTATGCTCAAATAGCGTTATTTTAGATCTTGCTTGCTTTTGAGAAATGTTAGCAATTGTTAGAGATCACTGATGATAAACCAAGGTTACACCCCTAGACTGTATTCCAGGGGATACAAGTTCCTTTTCCAGGCTGCATCACAAATACTTTCCTGGCTTTGGAAAAACTCACTTTCCACATTTATGCACTTTATCTATACACTAGCACCTATGGTGAGTTTTGGGGGGCACAAGCTATTCATACTTTTTGCATAGTGCCTAGAACTGCTGGAGCTGATCATTAGCACATCAATGAACTCTCTTGTAAAACAATTAACAATACTGATTCCCCATGTTTCTATGTGGGTAACATGATTTTATTATATATAGTACGTTGATTCTGTTTTCTGCTCATATGCATAATATATTTACTGTTTCTTACACAGGTAGACGTTAGGGGATTTATAATGGTTTTGTCCATATCAAGGTACACCTCTGCAATATCAGTAAATTTAACTGTAAAAAACAAACAAAAAAAAAACCCCACAATTAAAAACATTATAAAAGATTCTGAAGAAAAGGAGTCAGTATCATGTTACTAAAATGTGCTCTTTGGTTTTATATGGAGCGCTTAATATAGGTGATACCAGAGACACAGCAGAAATCTCTTTAAAGCAAGCTGCATGTATGGAGCTGGTTTCCTGGGGGCGGGGAGGGAGGGGGAAAAAAAAAAAAGCAAAGGAAAACAGGCTTGAATGAGAGAGGCAGCTGGAGACTCTGTTGACTAATTAATGAGCAACATACACTTAAGAGCTTTTACTCATCCTGCACTAGCTATGCACATTTTCTACTGCATGTTACATTCTCTGGGTATGAAAGCTCTGCAAGTGGTGCCTGCTTGCAGGGAAAAGGCTACACTTGAAAAGATGGCTGTGCTCACTGAAGGGAAATGAAAACATTTACAAATGTCCTGGAAAAGACTGGAAGAGTCCAGATGGGGAACATGATTTGAAGAATTTTACAATTAAATTAAATTAAAAAACAAAACAACAAAAAAAAAAAAAAAAAAAAAAACCAAACAAAACCACAAAAATCCGGGTGATCCAGGAATGATTTTTCCATGTGCCAAGGTAATGCACATGCACCAACCCCAGCCTTGCCAGGGAAATACATTCTTCCATAAGGCAGATTTTATGTCTCAGCTGTGAGAGTTGCACCTATGAACAGGAATATGATTCACAGTCATGGCTTCATGTTGAAAAAGACCATCCAAGTTGAAGTAATAATAATTTTTATATTTTTCTTTGAAGATAAAAATACAAAAATTATTTTACTGACCTTGACTAATAAGAGCACAGACTCTTTATTGTATGTATTTACAGTGCTTTCACTGTGGAAAGAGAAAGGGGGAAGGGTGGAAAGGCAGGCTAAGAAGAAATCAAGCTCTTCAAAGTGTGCACTCCAAAAACTTTGTATTCAGCTCCTGCCTTTTAGTTATTGCTGCCCTTTGCAAAATGGTTAAATTTCAGTTCCCAGGCAGTGAGTCTTTTGCTGTGTTTCTGAGAATCTGTCACCTTCTGCCTGAGGTTAGACCTGCTCTGACTGTACTTGAGTAATGATAAACCCCAGCAGTATATACACTGCCAAACTCTGCCCCTCTCTGCTCCACCCCTACCACACCATCCTGCACACCTCCCATCACCTATATTGTTCCAGCAGATGTTCCTAGTTCATAAGCATGGTTCTTTTTCATGCTTATAGGCAAATGCACATTGTTCTGAACTCACAAGTAACTTGGTTACAGGTCTGAAGACTAACCCCAGTTACAGAAATAGTTCTGAGCATGATTTGTCATTACCTGTGTTTGAAGCTAATCATGTTCCATAGTCAGGCAGCTGAATCCTTTGTCAGCAAAGGGTAGGGACAGTAGCATAGGTGGAAAAAGAAGAAAAAGATTTATGGGTGATGAATGGCAAGACGAGTGGAGGCTTTGAGGATAGTTGAACAAATGCTGATGCTCTGAAATATATGTCAACTCCTTTTTAATGTTGCATGTTGTAGAAACACTACAGCAGTAAAAGTATAAAACTTGCAAATTACATAGCAAGAAATTTGTAAATGGAGTGAAGTTTCAATTCTACATTCAATTTTCTACAGGATCAGTTTCATGATTAAGCAGGTCAGATGTTTCTAAGTTTAAAAAAAATGTTGAAGGTGAATTTAAACAAATTTAAAACTCATGTGAATTATGTATTCTGCATATCAGCAGAGAACAACTGAGACTCAGTGTTAAACAGCTGGTAGATGCTGTTAGGCATTATGCAAGTAAGTAGTGGTGTTATTGTCCTGGTATTCATTTGTGTTACTTTCTGTATTTGAAATCCTGTACGGTTTAAGTTGTGGATGGGTAACCCTTGGTATCCAAAATAATGCAGAACTGTTCTTGATTCTCTTATTTTTGTTAGTACATCTTTGAAGATTCAACAGTCTTCTTTACCGAACTAGTTTTATTGTGCTGTCTTGAAGAAGTTTGTTAGATAAATATAAATTTTTTTAGCAAACCTAGCCTTTTAAATGTTTTTATCATGGAGGTTTTGTTTTCAACTGTCTGTTGTCTGTCCCAGTATGGCAATATAAGGTAGAACTCTTCTTATAAAGATCAGAGATAAATTGAGAACTTTGCATACTGCATTGAAAAGCCCCTTCACAGTTTGTGGTTTTGCCTTACTAACAATACTGTTTGGATTGTGCATCAAAAAAAGAGAAAACCACATCATTGTAGTTGTTCAAACAGTCTTGTGGGTAGTATCATAAGAAGTCCCATGATTTGCCAAGAGAATAAAACTGCATTTAAATCTGCTAAACTGAAACCACCTGAAAAGAATTATTGGTTCAATTCATCATTCCCAGAGGTGCTTACAAGCAGCATGCTGTGGCAGAAACTCTCCATTATAGCCAGAAGAAGGTTCAGAAGCGTGACTGAGGAGCTCGATTTAGGTGAGTTATATGAAAGGTTCTTTCTGATTACTTTGCTAGCATGTGGGATGTGTGCATGTAGCTGGAAACAACAGGGGATTTCGTATACATCTTATTTTACTGGTACTATGTGGATTCTTGTCTTTCCTGGCTAATGTTTAGTCCTGCAATAATTGTCCTTCTTCTTGAATATTCACTTTGAAGACTTGTTCATTTTTGGGTTACTGACTCTACCAATACCTATTAGAGCCAAGATGCTGAATTTTTTCTTCCCAGGGCACAAATTTACCACAAGGTATTTCCCTTTTCTCAGCAGACTAGTTCTGATTCTATTCTCTGTGGTCTTCAAATATCTGCTTGGTAAATGTTTCTATAGGGTTTGTGTGTCTGGAGTCTGTTCAGTTTTACTGACCTTCAACTTACAGCTTTGTTCTGTTACTGAAGCTCTACCTGTGTGCACATCAACAGAGTAATCTGTAAAATTGAACAGTTATCCTAAATGTCAATTATGTTAGGAGTTTTGCATTATTTGGTTAATTTTCACTAGGTTTGTGCTCAGCCTGTATTATAAACACATATAGAACAAATACCAGGTTTAGAGTGCAAATTAGCATGCAGTACTTCTGAAAATTTCACCAGGAAAAGCTTGAAGTTCAAATTTTCCTCTTTCTAGGGCTGACTCAAAATTCAGTTATAGCCTTTCATTCATTGACAGACACCTTAGAATTAGTAACCAGTTTAGAACTGGGGAAAATACGTAGGAATATATGTGCCTGGGATTGAAAACTTTGATAAAAGGAATTTCACAGTACCTTTCAGAAGTATATTAACAACATTAAAATTTTTCTTTAGCCCATAGAATACAGTCTTTGAGGAATTACAGCAGCTCTTGGATGGAATTAGATTGATCCAGGAAGATAAAATTCTTATCAGTTGAAAGCAGGTGGGAAGTTATAGGTAGCCAGAATAGGAAGGCAGTTCATGTTATGAGGCTGTACTGGCACACTCTTGCTTACATACACTCTTGTGAATCCTGCCTGTGTGTCAGGAAGGTTGATGGGTTAAAGGAGAAGAGCACCTGGATCAAAATTCTGGAGAGACTTTGTGTGCTCCAGGGCCACATGGAGATTTGTGAAACCACCCAACTTAAAGCTCAGCATGACTTCCCAGGGTTTACATCACCCATTCTGCACAACAGAAGAGGACGTTTCTTTTTCCTCTCTGGAGGTGTATGCATTTCAATAGTGCACCATAATTTAATTTTTTTTTTTTTTCTCCAGTTAATTCTTTTGCAAGATGAGAAGATCAAATTCATAATGACAAACTATTGGAAGTGTGTGGAGGTGTGTGAGCTGGTAGATACAACAGCAAGTACAGTTATATATACAGCACTAAGAACTGTCAGACAGTCATAGAAATTGACATATAATACTTAGCTTTTTAAGAGCAATTTACATCTTCTAAGGACCATACTATACAAACACTAATTAATCCCTAATTGACTTATCTATATGTATTAGCCAATTAATCTCTAATTAGTTTATTTGCAGATACTTTCACATTGGGAACTAATTTAGGTGAGGCTTAAACCTCTTGGGACTAGTTCTGATCTCTCAAAGAGGTGTAAGTCAGGAGGATGTATAAATCCATTATAATGTAGTTGTAGGGATACACCAGTGAAAAACTGCTCCAAGGAATGTATAAATAAGGCTCTTTGTGAGTTCAGAGATGTGCTACGCTATGGTGAGAAGCAACATCAAAATGTTTGGAATTAATTAGCCAGTGTCAATGGGGTTTGATTAGAGTTTTGTTGTTTTTTTAACATTTATTTCTTCACAGGACCACATATTACTTGAAGAGTATTAGTAGGCGCATACAAAAGTGGCTACCAAGCCTGAGGTGGAAAAATTACTGCTAATACACCTCTTGTGGGTAGAGCTCTTAGAGTGATGGAAGGAGAGCGAAGAATAAAACTTACTGGTTTTAACATGGAAACTTCATTCTATCTCTACTTACACCACTCATCATGGCTGAAAATACCCTTCAGGGGGATACTTCTGACACATATTTGACCTAATTATCCTAGATCTTAGGCTCACTTATCTTTTAAAATGAGTGAGATAAGAACATACTGCACCCTTGCAACCCCTGAAAACTGGGTATGTTTTGCAGAGTAATCTTACCCTGTCTCTAGACTACTGTCTGGATAAACCTGCGAGAAGAAATTAATTTCCCCAGCATTTGAAGACACTGTAACTGGTTTGACTGCTTCAGTGATGTCCTTTTCCAGTGTTCTCCTTTATCATGTATAGGATAGTTTAAGCCATTCACAAGCAAACCCTCCATAGTGATGGCACTGCAAAGGCAGCCTGGCCTTGCCCCTACAGTGGGATGCCTGTTCTCTTTGGAGGAGGAAGGAGGCCAAGTGTGAAAGCAGAAGGGATTGGGGTAGTTCAGCTTCAGCTCTGGAGGATTGCTTTGTGCCTTGCCTATGTAGATTATAAATAAAAGAGGGAAATATAAAGTCTGAGTCCGGGAAAAACTGTAATGTCACCAAATTACTGTGCAGTTGTATTTGCCACTAGGGGAGAAAAATCTGCTCGTTCTTAGAAAGTTATAAAGCTCCTTATATTGCTTTTCGTGAATTAGTTAAATCAGCTGAAGCAGCTGGACCACCCTTCACTAAGACTGCAGGAAGTAGACTGCCAAATGCTGACACTGGTCATGAAACTGATGTTTTATTTAATGTCCTTGCAGCATAGAGCTATTTGACATCATGTTTATAGCCTGCATGCAATAGAAATATAAGAAATCATATACGGTTTGGTAGGTGGTGTTCAGATTCAGTTGTAATAATTCACAGTGTTGCTTCAGGGTTTCCATATTGCTTTGGGCATAAAGCTGTATTATAAATTACAGCACACAAAGCTGAGTTTGACCTACCAGTTGATGCATAATAAACTGACTTAATTCTGAATATTAACTACATATTGTGGCCTAGAGGTTTTTTCCTCTCTAAGTGTAGTACTGAATTATACAAGAATCTTTTTCTCTTGGGTGAAACCTAAATATAAATACATTCCCAGTCTTAATACCACACAGAAAGGTACCAATGGGAAAATATTTTTATCCTAAATATTTCTTGTGGCAGAAGAAAATAATTTCTGAATATTGCCAAGTACAGGAAGTAATTATCAAGACTTTTCAAAAAGTAAGCATCAGGAGCTGATTAATATCTGAAGGATTTTAGTAGTCATTGTTGTGAGTAGTTAAATACTCTGGTTGCAGTGGCATATTATTCCTTGTTCTGTCCAGACTTACCTTACAAACATGTTTTAATGGATCCTAGTTCAGGTCTAAAATTTTGCCTTAGGCTGAAGCATATAATAAACAATTTCAGCTCTGGTGAAGATGTCTAAAATAAAAAAAGATATGGTCAAACCATCTTGGAATTTAAATTCCACTCATAAAGATTTTGCTATGGATCAATAATGTATGTTACTATAACAATGTATGTTACTATAATCTGCAATATACTTGGCCATCAATACAGCTAGAGATGTGTCTTTAGAGACTGAATCAAGATGTGCTCATTATATATGAAAATATTGCTGCAGAAAGTTTCAAACTAGTTCTTTCGGCTATTTCACAACTATTTAACAAACCACAAAGGATCATGAAAAATCATGGGCTCCTGTAAATGTGTATAGATTATATATAGCATTTCCTGTGAAACTCATGCATTTGCAGGATTTTTCCAAAAGAAGTACAACAAAAATATGAGGTACAGGTATTCTACATCCTTTATGAATCGTATCTCATACATAGCCAGCTTTTGATAGCAGGAGGCACAAACTGAGCTCTGAACTACATTAACTATGAGGGCCTATCTTACTGTAGAGTATGGTCCCTGGGGAAGCTATGACCTCTTCCCGTGCCCAGATCTATCAGGTGACAGGATCTTACCAGGGAAACTTCCTTAAGCCATCAACTCCCCTAAAAAAACATGTTGTGGAGTCTAAAATTCTCCAAAATGCTGCATGGAAGATTAAAGTATTTCACTACATGTTTTTCCTTATGGCAGTCAAAAGGAGAGAAGATGAGGAGATGACTATTTTTACCTGTTTTACCCCTGCTACCATCCTATCTTGGGGGAACAGGGAATGGAGGGGAAGAAGGTGGAGTTGGTCTGCTTGAAATCTTCCCCTCCCCTAGTCTCCTTGCTGAGGAAGGCAGACTGAAAATTCCAGATCCCCGAGCCCTGCCCTCTAGTAAGGTCCATACCAATGGCATCACTCTGGATAGGCGATGACCAGCTTTAACAATTTAATCAGAGGCAGTCTGATCATCATTTCTTCTCAGGTACTGTAGCAATTACTAATATCACCCAGTTTTCATTTATCTTTGTCTGAAACACTTCAGGTGGTACACAGGTGATGCAGATTCCTACTGAATGCTAAAAGGCATTTGGAAAGCTGTGATTCAAGAGTACTTTAAATACCAAATAATCAGAAAATTGGTTTTAAGGAAAAAAAAAAAAAGATCATTTTGAAATATTCTGAAAATAGTCTTGAATCAGCTTTTAACTATACTTAGATTTAATATTTTTTTCCACAGTATTTCTGTCTCTACAATTTCTTACAATATTTTATCCTGGAATTAAATCCTGTTGTGATATTATCTCATTTTCAGTAGAGTCCTGGTGAGAAGCATATGACAAACAGCAGTACCCCCAATCATTTCCAGATACATACTTCATCCATCATAAATACTTAAAATTCAATCATTAATCAGCTGCATACTTCCTTCAAGTGATCAGCCACTAATAGCTAAAGAACTTTGATTTTTTTAGAAAAAACAACCCAACAACTGGTTTTCATAGATCTGACCCAGCCCTTCTTTCTGCTTTGTAGAAGGGAGAATCACAGGATAGATCTGTCTTCTAATAATCCTCTGACTAGCAGCCAAGTTAACTTGACAGTTGGAACTTTCTCTAGGGATTGCTCCCATTTGCAGCTACCGTTTGGAGGCTGGATCTGGGTTTCAAACTAGGTGCTTGATTGTAAGAAATGGTGATATGAATGATGCTATGTTTAGTGGTTTGGTTTTTTTTTTCCAGTCAGGGAACACAAGGAGAATTTTTTGTGTACATGTAACCATGAGGAGCATAAAAGCTGAAAAATGGGTTGTAGCCATTTAAAAAAAAAAAAAAATCCACCACACCAAACTTCATCTTTTATTTCTAGGCTGAAAACTGAAATTCTCTTTAAAAGAACCCCAAAACTCTGCCCACTGTGTGTACTTTAAACTCAGCACAGTTAGTTTGCAAGAATGAAAGGTTCTTGGCTTTGCTCTAAATTCCAGTTTGCAGTCACTGTTATTTTAAACCTGAAGCTTATGGCTGGCAAATTTTGAGTGAAGCTCAGCAGTGGCAGCAGGATGAAACTGTAGTGATGAGTTTTTGTCTTGGCTGTTTCTTGCCTGGCAGAGTAGAGTGTTGGTTTGTTCTTTTATTTATTACATGTTGGCAATTGCATTTATAAGAAAATAACAGCTGATATTTATGTGATATCTGAAGATACGTAGCTTGTTACAGTCAGATTTAATCTGTTTGTGCATTTATTTTAAAATGTATATGTGAGGCATCTGATGGTGTGACTCTAATTACTCTGAGTGCATTGGAATATGGTTGAGATTATCTGATCATGACCTGGATGGTCAAGAGACACACAGACCATCTTAGTGTTACATGATGCGTTGTCTTTTAGCTGTGATATCATGAGTCTTTATTTTTGTGCTGTTCAAATCCACAGCCTACATTCAGTCCCAATATTCATGAAATATTCTTTAGTTTCCAGCCATGTGATGGAGTTAGTGAGGTATAAAGTGACGACCTAATGTCTAAAGTGACCCCTTCTGCCTCCCTTCCAGAAAGGAATTCAACAAATTACTGGCACTGAGCAAGTCTGTACAAATAAAGACAACTTGATGTTTGCAGAGCAGTAAGGCTTCTTTCCCTGCAGTTGTCTCTTGCCCATCTCATGTGCATTGTGGAAAAGTTGATTCCCCCGCCCAGGTCCATGCACACCCCTCTCTGCTCTTCACACAGAGAGTATATTACTGGACTGCTAAGTCCTGCGCAAGACAAATGCGATTGGGTACTGTTTTGGGAGATAGTCCTTTGGTGCCATTAGCTAGTACTGTGACTTGCAGATGTTTTAAAGTAATGTCCTAACAAAGAGATAGTAGAGATAAATGACTGCATTTCCCGGGGGGGAGGGGGGGGAGCGCTGTTTTCTTGGAAGTATTTTGGCATAAATGACTGGAAAATTTTTTTGAAACTCTGAACCTGACTGGACATAGTTGATTCCACAGACAAACACTACCTAGTTCAACTAAATAAAGCTACATGTCTGTCAGGAAAGAAATTTGATACTAGCATGACACACAGAGCTAATGAAGCGCCAGGAGGTCTTCATTTGCAAGCTCTCTATCTTTGGAGACAGTTGCATTCTGCCCTCCTTTCTTTCTGTGCATGATACAAGAGGCGGAAAGCAATACCTGGCACTAGGTAGGAGTTTCTTCTTCTGTATTGAGGCAGTCATGGTGATTGGCTGGGTTTTCTGTTTCAATAATTTCAATTTTTGTTTTGGGCTCTTCTTAGCATGTTATGTTGTTTGAATTGTATTTGAGTCTCTGTATATACTGAACATGTCTATGACAGTGAGAGAGCTGTCACCAAAGACTGCCAATTGTGAACTATGACCTAAATGTCTGTTGTCTTGGAGCAGCTTTAGCCCTGCTCAAGAATCATATGCCTAATTCCCAGATTTAGAGTCAACAAGCGGCAAGTGCTGCTTAAGATGCTATTCTCCAGTGTCATTCAGCTGTTTTTTTCTCTTCACAGTGTTTCCATATGAAGTATTGTGCATGGCTCCATACTGCTCTCACTTATACTGGTGTGAACAAAGTCAATCCAGTGAGGATGGGAAGGAATCAGAGAAGGACCTCTGTTGCTGCAACATGAAAAATGGTTACCCACCATTTGCTTAGCGATGTCTGCCTACGTGGTTACTCCTGGTCTGAGACAAAAGGAAGTAGTCTTATTTTTCAACCTGAAATTGTGCTGCTGCACGCTTGGGATGCACAATTTGTCAGTTACAGTGGCTTGATGGATGTTTGGTAACTATTGGTCTCTGCAAGTGAGAAGATCTGCCATAGCCCTAAATCAGTGTAAGAGATTTTTGAACAGAATCATGTTATCAATAGCAGAGCTAAAGACCAACTGAAATCCAGTTGTTACAGCTTAATGGTCCTAACTCCGATGGTTTAGTGTGGCAGCTGTTTCTTTGGAGGGAGGAACTAATTTCCTCTGGAGGGGAAACAGGACTTCTCAGCTCCAGAAGTTAGTTTCATCCTAAACGTGTCTTGCAACTCACATCTGTTCCTAAGGTGGATGGATATTCTGGACATGAACTCTGTACTTTGCTGATATCTTTGCTGCTTTCCCCCTAGTTTATATACTGAGCATGACGTCATAGGGTATGGAATATCCCTTTGGCCAGCTGGGGTCGGCTGTCTCAGCTGTGTCTCTTCCCAACTTCTTGTGCCCCGCAGCCTACTTGCTGGCTGGGCAGTATGAGAAGCTCAAGAGTCCCTGACCACTGCTTAGCAACAACTAAAACGTCAATGTGTTATCAATATTATTCTCCTCCTAAATCCAAAACACAGCACTATACCAGCTACTGGGAAGAAAATTAACTCTATCTCAGCTGAATCCAGAACAGTAGGGATGAAGTGTATTCTGTCAAAATTGGACATTGTACTAATATTTACACATGCTCCGGTAATGTGCCAGTAACTGGAACAACAGCTGAAAACAAATATTTCTCTTTCATATCTTATGAGATCACAAAGTAAATAGGGACTTCAGATTTGTAATTTTGCCTGTTTGGCTTTCTTTAGAGGAACAGCTAAACCTTTTGTGTCGGGTCTTAAATTGGCAGAAACAGACATTTTAAAAGAGTTAATATCAGACTAAGAAAAAGTCAAATTAGTATGGCACTAAAATGTTTATGTGCTATGTGGTACTCAAACCAGCAGAGTTGTGTAGTATTTATCCTGAACAATGGGACAGTCCTTAAATGATGGCCTTAGAATAGTACTCTAATGCAAATAATGATAGCAGTACAATTTTTTTAAATGGATGCTGACACAGAATTTGAACAACTATATTTCCTACCTGAGAGTCAATTTAGGATGACTCCTTATCAAATGAAGGACTACCCACCATGAGTGAAGACTGCCAATTTGTTTTCCTTGTTTCCCCTAGAAATAAACTCTTTAGGAAACCATTAGGCAACACATTTGACATGTCTGTAAAATAGTCTCACTGCCTCTCAAACAGAATTCCTGCAGTTTTCAAAGACTTTGCCAGGTTGCAAACTTTAAAGTTTGCAGCATATATATGTATGGTGTGAAATATAGAATCAGAAGTTAATTCAAGAAAAATTACATACTTCCCAAAAAATAATAGTGGACTCTTCATTCCTTCATAAGTTGTTGCAGTTTCAGGAACTTCTCATTCGTAAATCCTCAGGACTAGATTTCCATTTATTAAATTAAATTGATCTCTGTTTTCAGTTCCAGAGCATCTAGTTGCTGTGAGACATTCGGTATACAGATGTCCTTGGAGGTAGCCCTATTCTATCTGAATACTTTCCATAGACAAATAATATGGGAAGTGGAGAGAAAAGACACAGAACCAGCCCACTCAGCGTGACAGTGGGACTTCTGGGAAGTCTGCTGTAAACTCCAGGCAAGTCCTCTGCCCACTAGCTGGCACAGGCCTGTTCTTAGGACTTCAACGACTGTAGAAAGAAATAAGTTGGCTCTTCATGTAAAGGCTTTTCTGTCTATATCGGTGCAATTGTGAAGTGAAATTTAGTTAGATTTTATCTAACTGGCATGTTGTTTTTAGCCCCAAGAGAGCTCTTTGAATGCTTTGGGACAAGGGTGGAGTCTACCAGTACTGGCGTAAAAAGCCTTAACTTCTTTATCTCCTGTGAACAGTAACTGCCTAAATGGGGAAACCAGTTCCACTGGTGTTCTTTATATGGAGATGATGATGTAGAAAGTGTTAAAAAATTTCAGAAATAGAATAAAGGAGAGCCTGGCACTGGAAGGTTATCAACTGGCGTGGACACAGCTATTTCTGGGACTAAAACGTAAGAGAGAGGAGTAGCTAAAGCCAAAGCAAGGTGGTATGAAAGAGGGAAAGATTCCTCCAA
The DNA here is from genome assembly GCF_965140245.1 of Athene noctua. Classification (NCBI taxonomy): domain Eukaryota; kingdom Metazoa; phylum Chordata; class Aves; order Strigiformes; family Strigidae; genus Athene; species Athene noctua. Next base: position 18,876,345 of record NC_134049.1, on the reverse strand, counting down.
TTCCTTCCTGATCAACAAAATCCTGATACTTCTTTGCTTGCTGAAGGATCTGTATGATTCCTGTACACAACTGACCTAAGACGATTTGTAAAAAGCCAAGTAGTGCCTTCCAATTTGGCCAGGGTGATTGTTACAGCAGGATAACAAAACTAGCTGCATTCTTTCAAAAAAATCCACACAACTTTTTTGCCTTATGAATTGTAGCAGAATCCTGTAGCAGTCAAGTCGGTAATATATTTGCTGCCTCATGTTGCCTATATAGTAAGATATTTATAACATGTATAACTTACTGGATGAAAATTGTGTGTCAAGTGGCACTGCAGTTTCCACAACTGCCGACTCCAGTAACTGTCCAATAGGTCTGATTTGCAGTCTTTTGCTCTGGTGCAGAAGATAAGCAAATTCCTTGTGTAATGTAGGATTTAATTTTAGACTCCCTACTGCTCTTGTTCTGTATCTCCATACTTTATTTTCATCATCAAGTAGTTCTTTGTAAATATTGTAGCCACTGAATGGGAAGGGAGGGCTCAGGTACATGTCCAAATACCATCTAGTACAGTTCTAGGTAGCACCATGTGCAAATTTTTCTGAAGAGACAACAGTGAATGGTCCAAGAGTTCTACATGTGCCAGAATGTGGATTACTGAGATTTCATATATTTACAAATTTAACATTTCTTCATTTAGCAGAGATTCATAGGTACATAGTAAATTCTCCAGATATAAACTCCCAGTAGTGATAATTTCTGCCACTTGCATCCTTACTGGTAAAGAGACATAATGCTCAAAATTAACATTCAGTTTTGAAGTGTAACCTCTTTCTGGGAACTGGAATTAATGTGTGTCTCAATCTTTTCCTGCTCGTCTTATGGTGCAGTGGCAGATATACTCTGTGATTGAAGATGAGCAGTTGCCTGTTAATACTGACTCTTCTGCCAGCTGGAAGCCAACACTGAACTTCATGATGATAGAAAATGTTATGGGGGAAAGTGGTGGTGATCAAACAGTAAGAATGTTTATAACATCCAGAGCCCTGTTCAGTCTGGTTGACAGCTGAAAGTGGAACAGGCTTGTACTAGAAGAATTGTTGACTAATTCTCACCATGCCATCCACAGAGAGATTTCTATGTATTTTTAATTATCTCTCTCAGCTGTTTTGCATGCAGCTGCTGACACACTGCTTTGGAAAAGGCCATGGGCACTAACAAGAAAAGATGTGGTACATGGAAGTGGCTTGGCTTGTTGTAACATAATTGGGATCTAGAGTTAGTTTATGGATATATGGTTTGAAGTACTGGGGCATTCTCCCGTGAGGCACTCCATACATTGTTAGGGATGTCTTCTGCTTTCCATAAGACAGGCAAAGCATCACTTTTGTTCAGATCTCTAGGTAAGCCATTGGCATAGTTACATAGCTTTAAAAATGCATATTAAGGTGAATTTGCTTTCTAAATACCATGGATAAGCAGCTCAGTGAATGAGTTTTCACTATGATTAATCAGTGTTTGGAGGGGAAAAGATACCGAAAACAATACATATACTATTGAATCTGATCTACTAATGGTAAAAGAGTGCTGCCTTACAGATTCGTCAAGACATTAAATGGAGGTGAAAAATCTTTCTCTCTAAGGATATTGAAATCAGAACTTGCCATATTTATTTTCTATTATCCATTTATTCATAACAAGATTCTCACATGGGATGTTTGTGATGTGAATGTAAATGTTATCTTTAAAAGACACTTTATGATTTGGGAAACTAACCTGTCTCCATAAAGAAAAAAATTATGAATAATCTCCCCAGCTATTTAAATGGACAACTGGTATTTCTGAACGTTAGGAATAGAGATTAAGTAAGCAATTCAAGGCTGTGAAAGATATTAGATGCATTACACGCCTAATTAAAAAATAATAGTGGCAAATTCTGAAAGGAAAATTGGATCATAACAATGGGACATTCCTTGTAGGAGGGAAAGAAATTAACTTTTCCTTTTAGTTACACAGCATGGTTTCAGACCTGTAAGCCAGACTGCTGAAATACAAATGTAGATGCACAGACATTGAGAGAGATGACAGATTTTCACATCTGGAAAACTGGATAACAACAATTCAGTTCATGTAAATGAAAAGATGAAAATTATGCTTTCACTTCTAATGCATGGCATGAACTCTAGATGAGCAGATACAAATTTCAGTTTGTGTGAGTCAACTATTTTTTTAAAAAAATAAAAAAAAAGTAATACTAGCTTGGAGAAACTGCCTTTTGGTGAGTTCTAAAAGAATTCTTATGACATGTCTAGATATTTTTTTTTCCCCATGCTGCTTGCAATGTACATCATCTATAGTGGAGGAAGTGATAAAGTACCATCTGACTGAATGCTAATGTTTTTGAGCTATCAAGCAGTAGATTATCCAATTTGTTGTATACACTGCACATGTGCACCTGCTAATTTGAAATGCTGATGCACCAGAGAGAATCTAGGCTGCCCAAGGAGTCAGCTCTGACCCATTTCTTTGATATATGACTTGCTCTATCTTTGATATTAGCAAAGAAGTTTTCTATCCACTTGTAGTTTGAGCAATAATAGCTTAAGGCCTGAACACTACCTATGACTTCAACTCTATTGTGAGAATCCGTATACCACACAAACCCCAAACACAGGGAATATATAGACTTCAAAGGGAAAAGAAGAAGATAGGAGAAGCGTCTTTTCCCCACTCCTCCGAGGTTAGAACAAAAAGCTATCTACTAAAGATGAGCTCACAAAAAATGTCAGACTTTGTATATTTAAAATAGAAAAATGTGACATTTTTCCCAGCTTAAAACATGTTAATGGGGAAAAATTGCAGCCATAATAAATATTGTATGAAAAGCTGCCAAGTAACAAAGCCATGACAAACTCAGGAGAACAAGGAACTGCAGTTGATGCTGCCACTTTATTTTTGTATTATATTCTATCTACTCTTTCTGTGTATGCAGAACTCTTCAATGTCAGTAGGAGTTTGGCATAAAGGGCAGATTAACTTAGACATCACATTGATACATGTCTTCTAGAACAGTACGTGGCCCCATGGTGCTGTTACCGTAAGATACTACAGTCTTTGTGATCTCATGTGAGAACCTATCTAGCCAAAGGTGATCCCTACACTCATCTTTATAATTTACAAATTTTGCTATGGCTGACAGACCAAAAAGACAGGAAAAAATGCCCTGGAATTTACTGCCAATAATGATTCATCTTTTAAGAAGTAGCTTAAAAGTGTGTATCAATTTTGAAATAAGAAGGTGTTAACATATATGAAATGAAGCAATATTACTGAGAGTCATTAACAGAGGTCAAACTTTGCAGAACCATTTAAAAACCAAACCCTCTGGATTATATCAGCTAAACTTCAACTGTCTCAAAAGCAGAAAATCAGAACTGACACTCTGAATATTTGAATGTGCATAGGGATAACTGACATCATGTATGTATATGGGATATTAACCTTTTTTCTTACTGGAGTTTCAAGTAGGTTCCCTTCCCATGGGTGTGAGTGTGCTATCACTAGTGGAGTTCAGCTGGTGAAGCACGTGGTTTGAAGAGGGAGTTTCTGGTCTGCTTATGATTTGGACATGTGCGGGTTAGTAAAATAATCTGGGACATGTGCAAAAAGCAGGCTTGTTAAAGGTTTGCACACAGGTGTTTTGCAAGCATTTGAAATGCCATAGCCGTGGAATCTGCAGGGTCACTTGCTGGTTTGCCCACTCTTGCTTGAATGCCCCTTCTCCCAGGTCATGAACCTTTGTCAGGGTGTGACTGTGTGCATCAGGATGCCTTGTTCAGGTCTGAAAATTTGAAACTTGTTTGGGATTTGAGAGGCTGTTTTCCCAGGCCACAGAAGATGGCAACTTTATCTTTCTTAGAACATCTTCCACAATAAATAAAGTAGCTAGCAGTGGTCTCTCACAGCTCAGCTGTGCAAGAGTCAGTGTTGATCAGCCAGATGTTTCATCAGGATAAGCACTTTTTTTCACCCAAGTTCCTTGGTGAAGCTATAGGCTTCCCACTTACTCTTGAGACCATGCTCTCCCCTCTTTCCATAGATTTCTGGCTTGAAAATTGCTTCATATTCATTTGTGAAACTCTTAATCCAGCAGAGTCCAGCAGAGCTGTTGTCCAGGAGGCTGTACAAGTTTGTGGGAGAGGAATCCTTGGAAAGATGTTAAACACACAAAAATTGCTCTAGCTCAGGAAATCCCTGAGCTGCAAATAGCTGGGGACTCAGTTGCAGTAAGAGTGCTCGAAAGAGCATCACATATGCCTGTTCTGCATTTATACTCGCCCCTAGGGACTTGCTTTGGGTCACTGTTAAAAGTAGGATGCTGTGTGACATGGCTCTTTGGACTAGGTGCAGTTGCCTTATCATCAGTTATCTTTGCTGCAAGAATTCCTCTCACGTCCTCCCACCTTGTTGAAATCAATTGCAAGGCAAAATGTGAGGAATTAAAAAGTGAATTTTCAGGAAGACACAAATGTAGCTCTCTAATTGTAAAAATAATTTGTAAGTTGGACAGAGGCAGTTTTGCAATAATGGCAAGAAGCAATGCTAGTAAATTTAAGGCATTCATCCTAATCTGTGTGTTATTTTTATAAAAATGTACTGTGTTATTTCCACCTGGATCCTGATTGAATTTATAAGAATTGCAATATTTGCCTTGAAAGTTCTAAGATACAGGTCAATCTTAAGCAGTTTTCTTTCTTCTCAGTAGTTTGCCTTTTGCTTTGTCCCTTGCTGTTCTGGTGCTGTGCTCTAACCATAAAAGCTAACTAAAATACATATTTCCAAAGCAGTGAACTACAGAATGCACTGATTAGAAAATAATAAAGATATGGGGGTTCAGTTTGAAGGCAGGAAGAAACTGTGAACAAAACAATGAGTTTATTAGGGTAGCATAGTAAAGTACAGAAATTTGATTTCAGACATATAAAAGGTCAGCTAATTTCCAGTTTTCTTTATCTAAGGTAGGATAGAGGAGTTGAAAGTCAGAAGATAAGGCCATAAAGACTGTTTATTCTTCTCAGAAATTGTTTCTATAACTACTCCCAAAGTGTGTGGAAATGCTGTATTACATATATCTGTTACTAAAAAAACTAACTTTTGTGCTGATACTTGTGAAGTGATGATATCCACAGCAATCTGACCTGTCCACTGTTTTCTTCTGCACAGTGTACTTGGAATCCACATCTAAGATTTTACTGTCTTTCTAAATTAAATGTGTAATAGTCTGCTCAGTGAAATGTAAAGCCATCATAATAGTCTTAAAACCCAAATGATCCGAATTCACCCCAGAATGGCTGACTGAGCAACTGTAACAGCACTGCTCCTGTGTGTGAGGATTAGCTAAATTCTGCTAGTTTTATCCACAAAGCTGTATGAATCTGCAATGTTGCTGCCCACCACCTTACTAAAAAGCAATCTGTCTTGCTCTCTGTTTCTTATTTCTCTCGTGTACTGACCCATACCCTTCTCAAAATACCCTGTCAAAAAAACAATGCACTCCCCAGAGCAGAATTTCAAAGTCTGTCTGTAAAGCAGCCACCTCTACAACACAGAGAGCCAAATTACTCTCTGTGTATGACACATCATTGTGTTGTCTTAATAGTGACTAATACCTGTAAGCAGGGACTCGGTCTTGCTCTAGAAATGGTGTGCAAGTTTCACAGATCTGTACTTACTGATCTTCATTCGCCTCCTGTTGGTGCATAATGTAAAGTGGTGAGGAACAGACTGTAACAGGAAGAATTTACAAAAGAGTTGGAATCTAAAATACGGATAACTTGCTGTTCTGTATCTCATTGTGCATAGTTCAGCTTGTTACCCAAATGCAGAAACATAAAAAAGCTATGTATTATGTCTACAAAGATAAAATGGGGAGAAGGAAAGTGGAGAGAGAGAGAAATTAAGCAGCACAGGCAAGGGAGCAAAGCCTTTTGATACTCGTGTTTTCAGGCTCAAAACTTAGATTAATGGGGACTGAGCTTCTTAGATTGCTTTGGAATACTGCACATGAACTTCATCTGAAAGAAAAAGGACACTTTAACCTTCACTCTATAGTTCTGAACAAGCTGCTTGCTAATAATGTAGAAAACTTCAAACCGTCTCTAAATATTAGAGCATCAAGCCAAACAAAGAATGAATGACTTATTAAGGTGTTAGCACAATGTGAGTGACCTTCCTGATGTGACATTTGTTTGGCATAAGAAACACCTCTAGCAGATGTTTAGTAGTTAAAACTATTTGAGAAGACTTTTCTCTGGAAGTAAGCTGCTAGATCATTCAAAAAACATACAACAGGATCTCTGCCCACACAGGTAGCCTCAAAGTAATTTTTATATGTGTGTATAAGAAAAAGGAGGTGCTTCTTTCTGTCAGAAGTGGAGATGCAGGGCTCTTCTCTCCCAGCTCCCTCCCTTCCTGTATTGGGGAAATGTATTCTCCTCTACATCTCATTTCTCCTACCTGCAAATTGGTGGGGTTTGGGGACTTTCTGGTTGTCGGGATTTTTTTAAATATTATGTTGGTTTTAAAATTTGTCTGTTGTCTCTGAAATGTTTTGAGCATCCCACTGAGAAATAGGGCCAGTCGTACTGTTTGAAGACAACAAAAAACAGTCTGTCCTTGTCTGAAGTGCATTCTTGCCCAAAGTGATGTTGTCTTTCCTATGTCAGGAGGATGACCCAGCATAACCTTTGTGCTGCCAGGAAGAAACTTGTTAAGGGGCATAGTTTAAAGTTGTGTAGGAGATGAATTTAGCCATGATGATTTCAGCTATGGAAATACCCCTCAGTGTCTCTGCAGAGGGGAATAAGCCTACCACTGCTGTGCTCAGGGGAAGGGGAAAGACCCAAGTTCTGATCCCTGTGTCAGATCAGTTACTCTCCTCCCACTGGCATCCCACAGTGGATACCAGGCTGCTAGTGACTGGGGAGACAGAAGAACAGTTTTCACTTTGACCTGAAAATCTGCTGTGGACCCAAGAAACCATTTCTGATTAGCATATCTTTGAACTCAATACATTCCTATGAAAGCTCTTTGGGTTTTGACCAATCCATCGGATTTGCATTTTCCGATGAGGAAACTAGAACTGATCAGGACTTTTTATAAACCTAAATGTCCTGTACTTAATCAAATATTTAAAAAGGGAAATGGTAAGGAAGAGAACGGATATAACTTGACTCCATTTAGTTTGCTGTCTTGATCAGAACATACCTTTAATGAACAGCTCTCTGGAGCCTGGTGCCTCACAGGTTTTGCCAGTACCCTTGGGGCTGTGCTGTTGCCTGACATATTTGCATATGAAAGCATTTCAGTATTCTAGTAACACAGTAGATTTTTCCTCTCTGGCAGAAGAAAGAGCAGAACGCAGTTCACGAATTCCATGCACCGTAGCTATGGTACTTCCTTGAATCGAGTTCCATGTTCAAAGGCTATATTAGCAGGGTCAGTACTAGTGTAGTCTCATTTCTGCTATAACTGGCTCCGTACTTTTCCAGAGGTGGTATGATTTAACTTTTCCAAGTGTGTTTATAGGGAGAGCTGCTTTGACATACTTGATTTTCCTAGATTTATTTCATATCGTAGGCTCTTAAAGAGGGGGAAGAAGCACTGTTCCTTTAATGAATAAATATTTTTCAAGAGAGAAATTCAAGTGACATATCCCATTCTTTTTTTTTTTTTTAAATGGTGAGTGGTGAAATGGCTTCAGAATAGGAGGGGAAATGAGAGTCTTTTTCTTCATGTGAAAAAGTGAAAAGAAAACGAGCTGCAGCACAAAACAACGTAGCTTGTGCTGTTGCATGACATGTACCTGCTTCACAGGACGTTCATGCATGTTTAACTTTTTAAAAAGCTCACGTAGAAAAATGGTTAATGGTATTAGGAAATCTGTAGAAAACTTTTGTCTTCATGTTTCTCTCAAGAAGAATAGGATAAAGCACCAGGGAAATCTCAGGGAAAGTGAGACTGAGAATAGTTTGTCACTTGTGACAATGAAGGAAATTCATTTGCAAAAGTTCATTCTAGTATTGACAATTCAGCCCCGAGTTTCCAACAATTATTGACAATTTTGATGGGGTCCTTAACTGTCGTTTAATGAAGCTATGAAAGGACTTTGTCTCCTTGTGAAATAGAGAACTGTCAGTATTTGAAAGAGTCATGAACTGTATGGCTTACTAGCTCAGTTACACACCTCTGGGACAGCAGGGAACTTTGTCATGAGCATTCTACATCTGAATCACTCCACTAAAGAACACACAATAATTTCAGCTAAAAAGGTTTAAAAAGTGTGGGTAGTATAGTACTATATATAAGTTTTGTTGTCAAATTGCATATTATCTATTCCCAGAGACACCTCTGTTTAAGTAAGGTCACTTGGCAGTAAAGAGCTAATATCAATATTTTTTGTAAATCCCTGTTGTTAACAGAAAGATGTCACGTAAAACTGAAGCCTGAGGTATGCCTGTCTTGCACATGCTCTCCTCCTTAATGTTGTCCCTATGGCAGGATTTGCTGCTTCACCCACATGGTTTCCAAGAAGGCTTTTTGCCCCTTTTACCCACAAACCACTTTGGCTATAGCTGAACAGCTGGGTCTCGAAATAGCTGGTGTCTCATGTGTAAGTCCAAACATTATCTATGTCAAAATGTCTGGTTCGTGAGAACCATCAGAAATGTAAATGTCCCTATCCAAATTCATAATCTTTTCTACTTGAAGATGAGGTGTTTTTTGCTTGAATCCTTCAACCTGTTAACTGGAAGAGGATTCCTACAGCCTTACACGCTGAGCCCATTGGCCACACCGGCTTAAAGCTGGAGCTGCAATTACAGTTAAAAATAAAGAAGTGATTGGGGAAGGAGGGGGGCAGGTGAAATGTTACATCTGTAGTATTGAAACAGAAAAGCATAGTCAGTACATGACAAATATTTTTAACAATATTACTCTCTGTACTCAATTCACATGACAGATATCTTGACTGATCCACCCTTGGCAACGAGGACTGAATCTGAATGAAGTCTCAGACTGAGATGCCTCCCAACACTTGCAGTCATCTTGTTATCATTAAATGTCCTTAGTTTCCTGCATGGTGAACTTGTTCTTTTATACTGTAATTATAAATTTTCCCAAAGCATTGTGTGTGGCAAAGTGGCAGTCATTATTCTTACAGATTTCCTCTTAAAAAGTATTAAGATTATTTTTAGTTTGCTAACAGAAAACCTTGAGGTACAGGGGCAGGAAAGTGATGAAAGAAACCTGTGGCAGAGGCAGAAACAGAGATTGTAGTCCGTGAAATCACTGGTGTTGGATGAGTAAAAAAAAATCTGTCTCTAGCAGTAACGCTCAGGCTGCCTTAGAAATGTGTGTAACTGTCCATTAGTGAAGCTGCTATCTACTTGCCCATGGCTGAAGGCTGTCCTTAGCCAGGTCTGAAAATACCTTACTTCAGAAATATTTTTTCCCCCCCAGCATTGTATCTCAGACTGTTTAAATTTTGCTAAATTCTTGGCCATCATCCTCTGGAAATAAGATGTACAACCTAATTATAAACCAAAAAGAAAATTATTCTCCCCTAACCGTTTTGAAGAAATGTATTTCTAACAAGAAGTCTTCTTATCAGACTTTTGTTTACTATTGCCAAAATAGCCACGCGTCTTTGCATTTAGGTTGTCTGCAGATTAAAAACCCCCCACTTTATCAGCTCCATATATAGTGAGGATTTTCCAATGCTTCTGACCATTCCTAGTGTTCATCACTCATAAAGCACTCCATCATGTTTTCCTACTTCTTTTCAAAATGAAAAAAGCCAATCCAATAAGGGAAATTAGATTTCTGAATTACATTACATGAAAATTATTTTCCCAATTTATTTTCTGTGTAATGTATTTTGCATCTTAGGGGTTTTTATTATTTTTTGTTTGGGATTATGTTTTCACTCAGTTGTCTGCAATGATGTAATGCAGAGCTTGAAAATGCTGGTATGGTTCAGATTATTCCTTGCAGTGTAGAGTATTTGGCATTTAATTGCATTTGGATCTCATGTTTGATAATGTTGATTGCTCACCAGGCTCCCTCTTAAGAATTTCATACACTCTCTGTCATGATTAACGTGAATAATTTCATGTAATCTGCGTATTTTGTAACTCCACAGCTCCATTCACTTTTGACGTAGCAGAGGGAATCTGGGTAGGAGCAGAATATTTGAACATATTGGAAACCACATTAGGAACGAAGTTATCAAGTTAGTGCTTCTCAGCTGTATACGGAGGAGCAGATCCATTTCTGTAATTTGAATTTTAAAGTTAAACCTAGGATATAAGGTTTCACTGTTCAAATGTCATCGCTAAGATGCAGCTCAAAGAAGTGTTGGGGGCTATAATTAATGGCAGCTTTTCTGTAATTCATATATTATGATTTTATAGAATAGAATTTTGAAGAAGTGATTCAAAGTATCGCGAGCGTTGACATTATTACATTAATGTTCTGTGGTTTTTTTCTGAGGGCATTAAGAAGGAGGCTGTAATATTGTTTTATTTGTAAATTATGATTATGCATCACTCATTTCCTCTTGTTTTGTTGGAGACCCTTTTTCAGCTTGTGAGCAGTCTGTGGTATATTTAAATTGATGCAAGTAAAGGAACTGGATTTGTGAAAATTATTTAAAACTCTTTGGCTTCCCATTTGACGTCCTGTAAAACAACCTTTTAAGATCGTATTCATATTATCAAAATGGCAAAGAATCAAAGCGAATGAAAAGACCTGATCTGACTCCCAGAGCAGTCAAGAGAAGTGCTTGACTTTTTCAGAGTTAAATTAGGTGTTCTGTTCATTGACGGGCAGTGAGTAGTTATTTCTAAGCAAGAGAAATAAATATATTTTTTAAATTCTGCAAATAAATATTTTGGTGATGTCTTGATTCAAAGTCTTTCTACCTAAACACACTGACCTGTTTTTGTTTGATTCCCTTCACTGTTACGTATTTCCTAGTTTTGTATTTGAGGTAAAACATTAGTATTAGAGCATCTAGTCATATGAAGATCATGTTACACTAGAGGTACCCTCAGCTGTACAGAACACAAAGAGCAATTATTTTAATGCTGCTTGTATTATAAGCTCCAAGGACAATCATCGTGGCTCCAGCTGAGGGAAAGAAAATTCACAGTTGTGTTTGGTTTTACTGAATCTGAAAGTGTAACCTCCTTCTGTGAATCACTCCATATTTTGGTGTATTTCATATATTAGTATGTGTCTAATAATACCTGAAAGTGTCTTTAATAGCTGAAACAGTGCTTTATAGATAATTAGGAAGCATGGGAGGATAGTATAGCTACTCATAGAAACATGAACCTTGTGTAACTGTCATACATATTAAACCTAGGTTAATGCCTGTCTTCACTTTTTTTCCCTGAAATAGGTTGCCTTAACATTCCTCTTAAAGTGGTTGCCAGGGTTCCTGTATCCTTGATGGCCACAGAACAAAATATACACTTTTAAAGCTTGGATGGACAACCAAAACGTGTTCCTGTTTGCAAAGAGCATATACGTTACCAGACATGAGGGAAATAGGAAAGGAAAAGATAGTATGCCTGCACCTATTGAGACGCTCCTCACATTCAGATTATACAATTAATGTTTCTATTGGTTAATGGTATTGATAGAGCAGCTATTCTCCAGCTCATGATATACAGCACCCAATTCTTTCCACATGTAGTCCTAAAATTTTCACAGGTTTTAACTAGAAGCAAAAGTTCAGCTTTGCCTTTCCTGCTTTGGAAGTATGGAACATCTGTCAGAGTAGTTTTTCCTTACGCCTGTCAGGTGAGACCTGGAGCTAAGATCCTAAACCTGTCTGTCTCTGTGTACCCAGGAGGTCACACAGCTAATGGCAGGCCATGATAGCATGTGTATGACCATGGCTCAGACTCTCTTCCCCCTCTTCCTCTACTCCCTCTTCTTCTACCAGATCCTCCCTCCCTCCTTTGCTGTTCTCAGGACCTTGCAGGGAAATAGTGTGGTCTGAAAAGCTTGAGTGAGTTGTGAAAAGCTTTTTATTACCTGCCAGAAGTCACTTGTCTTTGCAACTCTTGCATGCTCCTCTGGTTATTTTTACTTGCAGAGTGTTTTTTCCCCCCATTCTTCAGCTGCCGGGCAAGATGGCGTTCATTTGGCTTCAGTTCTGACAAAAGATAAATGAGCTTTGGGCCCTCAGTGATTCACTCTGGCTGCCAGGGGGTTCCAAAATAGCAAACTATTTTTCATAACTGCAATGTGATATGAAGTGAGTTGCAGCAGGTGCTCTAACATATACTACAGCCGTCTGTGGAGTGGGGAATTCATTAAGTTTCCTCATTTGTCCAAAAAAAGTCACCTTTCTGAGTGGCTAGCACTCTGTCTTTGCCAGCTGAAGTATGCTCTCCTGAAGCTACAAAAAGAGTGGGTTTTTCAGGTATGCAGCAAGTACGTATGGAAATGGTACTGTGAGGTTAATTTGTTCATCCTGTAAAGAATCATTCTCATTTGGTAGATCCATCATTTACTTTTCCAATTCATGTAATTTGTTTTGCCATTTCTCTCAGGGATGCAGACAGCATGGATCCGTGATTTTTGCCTGTATCTTATTTGTAACTGCATTGCAATGTCTTTTGCATTTATAGATTTGCTGGAAGTAGAACTTTTAATTGTACTTCAGGAAAAAAATCAAGTATTCAAGAATTGGCAGTGTGCTATTGATAGAAAGCTTCCTTTCTTGGACCCACCGTGAAGAAATCAAGTATGCCTTCTAATCCGATGATTCAATTGATTCAATGTGCTCTGTCAATTTTTGGGTAAGATCCTGTAACAATATGTATTTTCTAGTAGAGAATGAGAATAAATGCTTAAAGGTATCAAAGCATGTCAGAGCCATGCAAATTTTTGCGTAAGTCCATAGAGGAACTTGGAGGAATGGATGAATGGGTGATACCCAGGTGGGGAAATGCCAGTTGGCTCTAAGATGTCCCCTTGGTAGTTTTAGCCACCACCTCTACTTCCTCAGCAGGGCAGGAATTGAGCTGGTGACCACTGAATGGGTCACACTAAGAAAATGGAAAGAAAGAGGAGTTGTGCCCTCGAGGCTTTTGAGGGGAGCTGCTCCACAGCTCTGAATGCCTGCTGGGAGAGAGGCCATCAAAGAGCGCAAACAAGTGCCAGGGCCTTCTGCCTCAGCTCCCGTAGGTGTAAAATGGGATGCTCATGTTGATGCAACGAAGGATGTCTTAAAGGCCAAGCACAGATCTTGCGCAGGTCCCTACCCGAGATTCCTGTGACATAAATGGGGTACCATGTAACCACTCAGCTCCTGCAGAATCAGCTCTTGAAGAATTTATGCCCATATAATTGCTCAGACATGGAAAACGTAATAAATATTAATGTTATTCTCAAGGAACAGTTTCCAAAGAAGAAATGTGCAGATAAATTTAAACATGTATATTTTAATCCCTAAAATATAGATTTTTTTCTTAAAGTGCTGGAGTATTTAAAGCTTTACATATAGACAAGTATTCTCTACAAATGTTTTCATACTGAGCGAGATTTATGTGGCCATATATTGTACCTAGAGGTCCAACACACAGCACCATGTTTACAAGCACATCTTAACCAAAATACATCTTTCTTCCCTGAAATACATAGCACCCAAATAAATAAATGCTTTCAGTGACTTAAAGGCCCCTCTTGTGTCGCAAGTACCAGCGTTATGGATTCTCATACAGTTTGGGGTTCCATTTCTGCTGCTCAGCAGGAAGTCGGTGATCCCAAGGACTTGCCAGAACTCACCTCACAAACCTTAATGAAAAGCATCCCTTCTGATGCCGTAGCATATGTAATAGATGGTTACACTACACCCTATGGGCTGAGTTTCCAGACCATGCTTTGTTCTTTCTGTAGGATTTGTGGTATGATTTTTCACTGCAAAATTTGGTCTCAATGGCTTTCTGCTGCTGAGGAGCAATGTAGAAAAGAAGAGGCTACAGGGAAACTGGCTGTTGTACAATTTGTAATATTTGTTGTCATTCTCTATCTCTGATGGCAGTAGGGAAGAAATCTCTCCTATGGATACATCACTCTTCCCCTTCCAAGGAACAGCAGTACAATCCACCTTCTTAAATCCCCAAAAGCTAAAAGCGAAGTCAGGACACAAGACTTGATTTCCCTGTTATGATTAATATAAAATTCATTTTAAAAGCTTCCTGGAAAGGGGTGGTGGTAAAGACTAATGTCTTCAGGTTTCTATCACACAATATAAAGGTAAAGGAAAAAGGGAGTTAGAAAAGCAGTAAAGCAAAGCAATTAAATATATTCAAGAAGTCATCTGTGGTGCAGTGTTCCTTCAACACTGAATGTATCAGCTAGAGTTTCTTACAGCAGCACACTGTTAGTTACTCACTGATTGTATTCAATTAATGGTAAGTTACTCATTGATTGTATCAAAATATCAATTACTCATTGATTGTATTTGATTAATGTTGACCCTCCTTTACCTTCATTCATAATGGTGTACTTCTTCTGAAACTCACCAGGCAGAATTTGTCCTTTGATATGTAAGAGAAAGAGAGGGAGAACAGTAAAATTAATCTTTGGTTTCACGTCTGCCAGCTTATCCCTGTATCTGGATAGAAACTGGATAGATGGTGCATATATCAAGACCAACTCCCAGATAGTACAAGGATTCTGGGTTCTTGAGTAAGGAAGAAATCTTTGCTTTTGTGGAAATGCTGTTCTTAACTAATTTCTTAAAGAACAGAATGGTGAGCTCATCTTTTGACTCAGAATTCTCAAGCTAACTGCTCTTCAGGTCTCCCCCAGCACACTTTTTGCATCTAATATGAAGTGTAGAAACACAGATTTCGCACAATATCCATAAGTGTTTTGACAGATAAGATCTGGGAAATTCTTTCCTAGCTGATTTGCAATGTTAATTAGAACAACAACAACAAAAAAAACCACAACAAAAACTTTAGCTTCTGGGATGAAGCAACAAGTTGGAATTGCAGTGCAGTGGTTAACGGTTATAGCCGTGTTGTAAGGAGAGGACATTTCTCTAAACCCTGCTAAACTCTTTGCATCAGTAGATCCTATTGAGATCTGATTCAACTGTGTCAGTTGGGCACATGTGGCATTGTGGGATAAGCTTTTTAAAAGAATTTCTGCTTGGCAGTTTTGCTTGTTCACTTCCAGTTTCTTATGCTATACAAGTAGATAAATTTCAATTGCCTGGTAACATTTTGTACTATACCACATGCAGAAAACAGTAATAAAAGAATTAAGTTTTTAAGCCATTTATTCATTCAGATATTAATGGATACCAGAATCAGATATGCACAGGTGCTTGTTCTTTGACCCGTATATACTGATTATGGAGTGTTTCACCTTTTTTTAGCTTGTATCAAATACGAGTTATATAAAAACAAAACAAAACCCAACCTGGATTAAGCTTTGGGTCTTGTATTAGCAGGTGCAGGTGTCATTAAGAGGCTTGGAACATTTATTTATCTTCTAGTCACTACTCCTAAACAATCTAAAGCTGCTGATTTTCAGCATAAACCAAGCAGAAATATTATGTCTACAGATCACTGAAACTGGGATGTTTTGTTGCAACTTCCCCCAGAAATTCAACATAAGGGGCATACCAGAGATAGAAAATTTCAGTTTGGGTGGCAAACTTATAGGGGCAACTTGATTACATTGCCATCTCACAATATTTCTGTAACCTCACCTCTTCTTCATGTAATTTTAAAAAAAAAAATTTAGAAGGCAGTTCTTATCTTTCTAAATCCCTTTTATGTGGATGTTTTCTTTTACCTTTTTTTTTTTTTTTTTTTTGGCATTGACAGCGAAACTCAAGTTTGAAATTTGATTAAATGGATCGCATTCCTGTTTGCAAAATGAGATGCAGGACATTGTTTCTATCATTTGCTTTGTATGAGTTATGCAAGTATATTTAGGAATACAGAATGGATTTAAATTGCCAAAATTAGAAAAGAGCTCTTTGTAAGCAGCTTGTAGAACAAAAATTATTATAAAAAATGGCAGTTTCAGATTTTTATCTTTTCATGTAACAGTTGAAGAAAAATTACAAGAGTCATTACCACAGTGGTGATTACCTCAAAAACTTCATAGAAAATATGTGTGGTGAAGTTTGTATGTTTTCTTTTAGTCAGATTGATTTATTTGAGAGGCAATATAGATAAATTATAAGCTCAATAAAGCTGTAAAGCAACACCACTAAACTGGGACTGTAAGATAGTGGTATGCATATGAGATGCAAATATTTGAACTGTAGGAATGCATTCTTTCGGGAAGGAAGGATTTTGTTAGATAATAAATTCATCCTAGGTTTAAAAGACAGTAGTTTTCCGTCTGGGCATCTCAGCTGTTATCATTCTTGTATCTAGGATCTGACAAACAGCTGCAGTGCCTAAAAGTGTGTCTGGCACATGCACTGAGACGGTTTCCTGCTCACTTCCTTCCGACTTCTAGTATCTCCTGTTCTTGTTAGAGAGGGAGCCCTACTCTGACCCTCCTCTAGACAAGGAAATATCTGTATGTATAAATAATTTGTCCCTTTTTTTGCTTTAGGTTGGTACTTTCCATTCAAGGATTTAATGCTTCATATGTGTGTATAAGAAAAAGCTTTTGAAAGTTCGTGTATCCCTTTTGCTGGCTTGGTATCCCCGATTCCATTGTACTTTGGGGTACATTTCCACAGAGAAATGTTAAAGGGGCTATAGAGACCACCTTCTTTTCTTCTCCCTGGTGGGGGGGTGCAGACATATGGATCCCTGTGAAAGCAGCCTTCTCTAAGGATCAAAGATTTGGCTAACATTTTCTAATACTTAGCAAAATCCCAAGGTGGATCTGATGCAGTGCCATGTAGTACATCTTTAAACATCATGGTACAGAACCTAGATTTTGTTTTAGGAAGTCAGTTGTGTGCCACTGTATCCCTGTCAGCAACACAGGCCTCTACTTTCCACCTACTCCTCTGCCTATAACCTTTCAGAGAAACATATATGATAGTCTTATTTATTATTTGAAAGTAAGAGACGCATCATTTCGTGCACCCAGTTGCGTTCTTAGATTGGAAACAATGCCACCTGCAGCTCTAAACACCCTCCTTTCTCATTATAACAACATCTTTAAAACCCAGTCATTTTAGGTGTTATCAAAAGATATCTAGAGATGCCTGCTGTAGTTAATGTTGCATCAGCGTTTTTATTTTAAAGACATTTTTCTCAGTCCTATAACCAGGCCATAAAAACTTACACAAGGCAGCCATTTTTGTACAGGAAAATTTTGAACTGCTGGGAAATCCATTGTTAAAGGAACTCTGTCAAGCATTGCTAAACTTCCTATCGACAGGAATGTCTCTTATTAATTGGTCTAAATATAAAGTATTGTTGAGATTCGGAGGATGTAAATGTTAAGCAGTGTCCTGCAGTGCTGGAAATCTACCCAGAACAGAGTGGTGTTCAGATTGTCTGAGGTGATTTTTGCCTCCTAAAGGAAAGGTGTGCTAGAAGGCACGTAGTAAGGGAAACAAATCGCCAAGAGGAAAAACCAAATCTGTGAAATGTTTTCTAGGCTTAATTTCTATGAATCAAACTGGAAAAGGATGCAAGTTGAACCTAAATGATTACTTTGATTCCACTGTTTTGAATCTAACTGATCTCTAACTCATCGCACATCACTCCGTTAATGCATTCAGGAAGAGAGAGGGACTACTGCAAAATATGGACTAGTAAATCCTCAGTTTTTCCATAAATTCCATGACTGTGTCTACATTTCTGTATATAACAGGGTAATGTTCCATGGTACATACCACTTTTCTGCCATACAAGTGAGAATATTCAATAAAGCAGGAAAATGCAGTCTGTGATATGGGACCCTCCTTAGTTATTAGTATCTGTGTCTCTGGCTGATTGCTGCAATGCGTGCTTTTGGAGGGGATGTCCTGAAGTAGATTCAAATACTGTGGAGCAGCAGGTCTAATCTTAGTAATTACTCTGGAAATTCTTTTCTGTTGGCTATCCTGCTTTTTTGAAGATTGCACCTTCAGTTAGAAACTGCTATCACACTACTTGAACAGAAGATAACTTTTGTTCAAAGCCTCCAGAGCTATTTCTGTAGGGCAGCAAGGGGCTATGCATTCTCAGAGAAAGCCTTTTACCATGAAAGACATCTAGACAGAAGTCTCTGATGTCATATCTCAGGAAGGAGGCTGTCTTTTCAGTCTTTTCTGCCTCATCAATCTGCATTGTCTACCATGGTACACCCAGATCTGAGTTCCTAATGTTTTCCAAAAAGTGAGTGAAAGGATGAGGCCACTGTTTGTCCTGTCAGCTCTACTTTGTAAAGGGCAATTAGATGACAAACCAATTAGTTTTGGAAATACATTGGATACATTTGTAACATTGTTATATGTTGATACACACATCTCCATTATATCTACTGCATTAATGTAGTGTCAGAGAGCAGATGTTGGCCTCTACTGTATGTTTTTAATAAGATTTGGGTGTTATAAAAAGCTTTTATGCTATTCATTTTGTTTGTTCACAATAGAAATGTGGTTTCAACAGAAGTAAAAAACATCTTTGGCTAGCAGAATGATCCTATTCAAGTGAAAGTGTTGTTCCTTAAGATTAATATTACTCTTGGGCTTAGTATTAAAGCCGTCTCCAGAGCATGAGCACACCCTAATATGAATATGTATTCTGAACTTCCTTTGTACATCTTAGTAAGAAATTAGATATATATGCATTGCAGAGAGTGTAACATACTGCAGAGTGATGTAACGTCATCCTTGAGTCCTCAGCTACAGCAACTATACTTGACTTCCAATACAAAGCAAATTTCAGAGTCCAGGGAATTAAAGATCGCTACGGGTCAAAGAGAAATTGCTTTAATATCATGATGGTTCTCTTTGTTCTCCACAGATGACATAAAAATACAAAACTGAAAGACTGCTGTGTTTTCCAGCCATGAAGTGCTCTTTCATGGAATCACAATACGATGCCTGTTAGAAATATTTGTTTTCTCAGCTATAGTACCTGATGGTTCATGGTTTTACCCTTGGGCAGCACCCAGAATGTGGGGGTACCAGAGGTATCTCCTGGATGTCTGAGCAATCCAATGGGAGGGTTGGGCTTATCCCATTGCTAGTGGTGGGTTATTCTGATTGCTTGTCTGACAAGACAGAACATAGGAAAGGACCTTGCTGAATATTCCCAAGGATCTGAGTCCTGTCCCATTGTTCCACCAATGACCTAATATGTGAAAATCCAGACCCTAGAGACCTTTGTGCTCTCTGGGTCTCTGTTTATCCTCTCACCCTGTCTGCATAGTGCCCCTGTCAAAAAACATCATGGTGTTTGTGCGTTATACTGGAAAAATCAGAAGTGTATAATGAAGTATATTGTAAGTGTATAATAGATAGAAGTATATATTTATTAAGTGTATCATAAGTATAAAATTACTTTTCCATGTGAAAAAGCTTTGTTTCCACCCAGATATTACACAGCTGTGAATATTCAGTTGTTCTGTTGCCAGCTGCCAGAATAATGTGCTCTCCATATTATGAAAAATGAATTCAAGTGTGTAAGCTTTCTGAGAGCTCTTTTGGCTTCTTCAGGAGTTTTCTTTAACTGGGGCCTGTATCAATTCTTTTGTCAATTCTGTGGCTTGCACAGATTATCAAGCACACACATAGACATACTGCAGATTATGATCACTCATCCTGGAAACTATATTAGTAACAAAGCACATTAATAATCCTCTGAATCAAGGAAGAATCAAACCGCAGTAGGAGTTTGCAACCAAGGGTACTGAATTGTGTCTTTGTATTTGAAGCATTTTAAGGGAGCCTCATCTTCAAAAACTGCTGAACCTGAAAACACTGCTCTTTTTGGACAGATATGCCTACTTTAGCTTGCATGTATACTGATGCTTGTTTGGTCTCTGGTGACTTCTAAAAGTTGAAATGTAAAGGGCTTGCAAATTATTTAAAAGGATAGCATCCCTTCCTGCACACTTCTCAGTAAACAGCAAAACAGAGGAAACTGGAATTTGCTACATCTGCTCTCAATCCCCTGTTCTTTCTATATTGCGATCACTTCCAAAGTCCTACCCAGCACTATATAGAAACTTCGTAGCTTTGAAATACTGGTCCTGAAATACTCTCCCTTAAACTCAAAGCTACCCTATCAATAAAACCCCAAATGATATAAAGTGGCACATAACATGTCAAACAAATGCACAGTATAGTTTAAGTGTTCCTTTTTTTTTTTTTTTTTTAAATGTACCTTATCTTCTTTAAGGCTTTATATTCCCAAGAAAATAATTTTGCCATCCATCTATATACTATAAGAAGTACAAAGAAATGTTTATTAGCTGTAAATGGAGGTGATTAGTTAAGCTCAGTAGGAAATATGCTAGAAAATGTATACTGGGTACATGTGTATGAGCTTATGCTGCTCTGCTTTCAGATGGACTCTCACACTCTCTGTCCTTCTCTCTCTGCCTTCCTCCCCTTCTCATTGAGTGTTAGAATATGTGAGCAGAATCTCTAAATTCAAGTGAAAGTGCTATTACAAAGTATGCTGAGCAAGAAGACTAAAAGCAGAACGCTTGCCTCTAATGATGTTTTGATCTCTTATTTTAAACTAAAAAAAAAAAAAAAGGCAAATATCTGTTTGGCTAAAAACATGATCTCTCCTTCATCAAATACATCTCATAGTTCTAGGGTGACTTTCCTGGGTTTATTTCCTGAGCCTAGTTTCAGATCAACTTAGGGTAAGTTGGACTGGAAAATATGAGGCAGATAACCTGAAGGGGTCTGGGATAAAGGTCTTCTCCCATGGTAAGGTGTGGCACAAACGGCTGGATGCATCATGTGAGTGAGTGCTTTGGTTTCTGTCTCTGTTCAAACCAGGCCATGCAAGCTGTTTTCAGAAACAGGGAATAACACTGGACAATTTGTCTGCTCCAGTATTGCAAACTCTGCATCTTCACAGAGAAATGTTAGATCCATTTTTTTTCCTTTTCTCTCTGAAAACACACAGTGTGGTGATGCTGACTTGCTTTGAACAGTTTCACTGCCAAGTGGCTTTGCAAATGAAACATCATTGATGTCTATGTTCTTGCCTGTATGATTCTTTGCATGCGTTTTGTTTGCCACTGTGGTCCTTAATCTTAGTTTAAAAATCCCTCTATAAGAGCCTGGGCTTTGTAGAAGAATTGAGCTTCTGAAATGAGCTACTTTTTAGTTCACGCATGAAATGATTTTGCAGTACAAAGGTTGCCCTCATTTCTACCTGTGTCACCCTATGACTTTCCCAGAGGTTGCACAGGTGTCGGTGGTGTCAGAGTTTGAAGCCCATGAGGCTGCACAGCTGGTCCAAGAATCTGAATTTAGCAGTGCTGGCAGTGCCTTTTTGCTCTGTTGTGCTGTGTGGCTAATGCAAGCCTCTGACTGAAGAGGGATTCAGGTCCCTGATCCCTTCCTGAGATGGTCTAGGACAGGATTGTGCTATAGTGACATGTGAACCCAAGGATATAGATAACTCCCTCAGACTCATCTTGGATCTGCAGCACCGTAATGATGAAAAGCAGCTGAAATCCTAATGTAAGCAAAGATGAGACTAAAAATCCATGCAGAGATGATCTGTTGAGTAAGAAGGTGCCATCTTCACAGTGTCGCATCTCAAGAGTAGAACTGCACATTAAATATCTCAAAAGCTGCAGAAAAACAACACCTGGATATGTAACAAACTGACAGGTTTATTCTGGGATGACAGCATTATGGATACAGAACCTTCCCCAGTCTGTCTCCGTGATGTTTTCTTTTAGCATTCTCCCATAGCCTTCCTGGTAATCTGGGCAAATCTGTAAGAAGGTTCTTATTTGGTTGTATTGGATTTTTTTCCTCCCAAGTGCAGAAAGCTATCATATTTTTCACTTAGCTTTTAAAGATGTTTTTGATCTGATTCTTTTGCAGTAAAAATACATTTTTACAGCCATGTGCAATGGAAAAAATTCTGAAATATTTCTGGTCAGTTTTATTCTTTGGTATATTACCTTGGCTCCATCATGCCCTGGTATGGATCTCATTAGCTGGTAGCTTTTCTGGTAGAAGATGGCAGAGGAGAAGGAATGTATTAGCTAGTCCTATTGACAAGGCTGCTGTCGACAGTGATTGACAGGTAGAATCAAGTCTGGATATTTCATTCTTCCAAAGCAGAAATAAAACAAAAAGTGTTGAAGGTTTTCTTGAGGAAAAAAAATGTTCTATTCTAGAGATTTCTCTCTCTCTGCCCCCATCTTTTCTTTTTTCTCATCTCTTCTTGTCCATAGTCAGAACAGTGAGCAGCAACAAATCAGTAGTTTCTGGATGTTTCCCTGGTGTGTGTATTCTTCTCTTTAGATTAGCTTCATTTTTCACAAAATTTGCACTTTTTCCAAACACTTGTTTCTTGAGGCTATGTAGTTAACTACAATGATTTTCTGCAATTGAAAGCATACTGCTTTCCATCTTGTATTGGTGTAAAAAGAAGAGAGAGGAAACCCAGGCCTGCTTATCTTTCCTCAAAGATAAAGACAAGAAGCAGCTATGTGTGTTTGCTGCGTTCTCTTGTTTCAGCTCCAAGGCTCAGCTGCGCACTTGAACAGCTGGCAGAGATGGAAGAAGCAGGAGGGATGGCCATCCACCACTAACCAGTGCCTCAGATGCAGATGTTTGATGTTGTGGCTCTGAGTATTTTCACCATTGCTCTGCTTCTAGAGAGATTTGAAAAATCAGTGTAAGGTATTGCTCACTAACTACACGTTTTCAAGTATATTTAAATTTCAGGATTTTTGTGGGCTTTCAGAAGTAGGAAGCTCAAATTAAACTTCTAACTGGTGAGTAAGGGCCTTTCAGTGTATTCAGCAGTTCACACGGAGAATCAGCTGAAATCAGAGGGAACAGCTAGGCCCTCAGCAGCTTGGTAAATGAGGGCCATTACTTAAGGTAGGCTAGAAGTGTGTTTAGGAGTGAGCCTGAGGGAAATCTGTTTCCCTTCCTTTTAATGATCTCTGTTTATGTACGGAGAAATGCAGCCCCAATTCTAAAGAGAAGGGAAGGCGTTAAGTGGAAAAACTTTCCCAAAGTAGTTTTACTTTTTTCCTACTTTTTTGATTAAGCCTTCAAAAGAAATCACTATGGTCTTCCTGTATCTGAAAAAGATGGAGGATAGCATTGTTTACTAATAAGAAGTATGTTAAAATGACTGGATCTCTTCCCTTCATCTCCTGCACCGCCTTTGGTAATGGTCTGTTCTGTGGTACGGGCTTGTTTCTTCCCGTAGGTTCCACCAGAAACCTGTACTGTAGAGTGAAGGGTCTTTACAGAGCATGCAGAATATTCTCTAAGAGGTACAAAATTTCTGTCACATACCTCTGAATGTTCAAGTTGACCAATTTAGATTCTCAGATAAATAAATGGGAGCTTGAGGCTACATAGAGTATTAAGGGCGGGTGCTTGCTGACTACTTTGGAAACAGTATTCTGCTTCCAGACAACTGGAAAACAAGCTCAATGGCCTTGATGGGAGGGGGGAAAAGGCTTGGAATTGGTCTCATTCAGGCTGTTCATCTGTATAACCATTGCCTGAAGTTCTGTGTGGTCTGAGATGAAGCATGTTCTATAACCTCCATGTCCTCATGTCATGAGGCCAAGCATCTAGTTGGATCTCTGGATATTACAGTGCTGTATGCCTGGGAAAGGAGTAGGAAGGATACTGGAAACTGGGTGTGTTATACACCTGCTGCTGCTCAGGTGAGCCCCCTTGAACACACTTGTATTTACTGAAGAGGATTTAAGCGTATGCATGGTCTCATCTCTGTTAGCACAGTAAAATCCACCAGCTTAAAGCATTTACTTAAATGCTTTGCTAGGTTAGGGCCATACATCATTGAAGTCACAAGGTTTTTGAAGAGATTAACACTGTTCTGTGTAGTCTTTGTGCAACTATTTTGTTAATAGACATTTTAAGTATCTTTTAAAAATGTCAGAGTAAGGAGAGTAAGAGATCTACAGACTTGGTGCTGGGAAGGAAATAAAATTGGATCGGATCAATACAACCTAGGTTTGTTTCCTCCCACACCTGCTTTATCTAAGATTGTCAAAGCCAACAGCAATGATACCTCTTCAGTTACTGTCACTAGGCAAAGACTAGCGGATATGTTCCAGCTGTTTGGCCTCAGATTTCACCATCTCTGCTGGAATACAGCAGTGATCTAAAACCCCGAGACAAGACAGAAGGGCTTCTCAGCTGTCTGAGACAAGTTGGCACAAAATAAAATATTTTGGACCTCATTGCTGAGAAAATAGTAGCCAAAACTACAGAGTGGCTGCTACAAGATGGAGTGGGAAGGTAATGAAATGCAGCCGGAGGTAGCTGTAGCATAGCATATAAATTGACTTAAAACAGGGGGGAAGGACTGAAGGACTTTCCCAGAGTGAATGATTTCGTAGATTATTGATTTGGGCAGCAGTTTATTTAAACATTAAAACTCTGAATGAAGCAAGTTACCCTGAAGAAAAATGTGTCAGGTATAGAACTTGTTACAGCTAACTGGTTAGCCTCTGAGGACTTTGTAAACTGTCCAGATATATTTATTATAGAAAATATTTTCTTGAGGAAAAAATAGACTGTTTCCCCCTCCAGAGTATACTGTGGTATTTTCTGATGTGAATGCTTGAATTTTGTGGTCTGTTATCATTACAGTTACTGTATGACTGTGCTCAAGAATTTTTAACAACCTCTTTCTGTTTACCAGGGAAAGAGAATAAAAAATAACAACTCAAAGAAAAGAAAAATTACTGCAAGAGTAAATAGCAACAGTTGTACCATTACCCATCTAGATATATTATTATACTTAGTGCTATCTCTGTGGAGTGCCCCACAGCCATATAGAAGCACTTAGAAGGACCTGTCATTCAGTGATGGAAGGGGGCTTCAGGACAAGGAATGACAGGGCATATTCCTGCATTCCTCATGGCTTCTAGGAACCTGTGGATAAGGAATCCCTCAGACTTCTAGGTTTGCTGCCAAACAAGACTTAAGATAAAAGTCAGGCAGTAAGTAGTGGGAGAGGTTATGGAGAATACTTATTCTGCTCTTAGTAAGGACAAAACCTTCAGTCCTTTACAGAGCAAAAGGAAGGGATGCAGGGGAAACGAGAAACAGGCGCTCTCTACCCTGATGTCTTGTCAAGGATAAGGCAGGTTTGTCCATAGGCTAGGGATGGTTTCAGAGTCTCTGTGGGTGCTCTTTTGTTGTTAGGAATGTTGATTTTAGGTCCTGTCTGTCTGTCCCTGTTCTGACACCAACAGACCAAGCTGACTCCCATCAAATGTGATACAGCTTGAAGTTGCTTCCGTGTGTGTGTATGTGTGCACATGTAAGAGTGGGGAAGGTTTGGCTAGGCAATATTGAATATCAAAATGAAATTTGTGACATCTAAAATCCTGAAATATTTCTTATTTTCTTGGCTATATGAGCTTTGTGGAGGCTAATGAGCTCCTGTATTCAGCTATAATTGGCGCTAAATGGTCTCCCAGGTTTTGCAGTTGAGGCTCAAACAATTCCTCATGTCCATTTCTATGATTAACCCGCCATTCTTTTCTCCTCCTCCTTCCTTTGTGTTCACCTTCACCTCCCAAGCTTTCATCTTAACAATGTTTTTCCAATTTGTCAAACAAAAGCACATTCACTGCTAGCTGTTAATGACCAGCATCATTACTGTCTGCTCCGAACCATCTCCTGGCCATCTCACAGCACCCTGCCCGCATGTCCCGTGGTGCATGTAAGATCCTCAAATACAGCTCAGCTCTGTACAACTCCACTCCAAAAAGCAGTTCTATCCTGAACTGTGATGGCTGTTTTCATGCAGAAGTTGGGTCTCAAGCTCTAGAAAGTGTTTTAAACTATGTCTCTTAAAATGATCTCTCTGCCCTCTCATTAAGCTTTAGTCCAGTGCTTTCCAGATTCATTTGGAGGACATTTAGGCAGCATTCAAAGTCAGGGCACTGACACTGAATGTCATGCTGTGTGAAGGTAAAAGGTTAAGATTTGTGTCCTGAACAGGAAGGACAAATTTGTTCATGTGTAAATGGTTCATTCATGGTAGAAATGAAATATTCAGATATCTGCTGCGGGTCATTTCTCCTTGGTCCATCTGTAAACAGGACTGTGTCCTGCACATCTAGAACCTGAGACCAGTCCAGTCAGCCTGGGAAAGTGTTTACAAGTAGCAGCCTTTCACAACAGCTGAATCCTTGTTTGCATTGTTTTCAGATATTTGGCATGTATGTTTTGTCTCCTGCTTTTAAAAGACCTACAGAATGAGTAATGGTCAGCAATTTACTGCACAGAGGGAATAGGAACAGCAAATGGGTTATTAGCACTACAACACCTGCAGTTGCTGTGAGTTGAGTGGACAGAAAATGTGCGGTTAGCATGCAGATTAGAAAGTGCTTGATAAAGCTTGTAAAACTCGTTATTTTGGAGCTATAGCTAGTTTGGGTTAGTTTACTCCCAGGAAATGCTCGCAATGGAGTGCCTACAGTCCAGCTTGTGTGGTTCCTCTCCCCTCATTAGCAGAAACACACTTCCCACCACAAAATTGCACTATATTGTATTTCGGAGGATTGTATGTCTTTGTTGTGTGTCTGTGTAAGTGGGTACCACGTCCAGGTGTGTGTTTCTGTTGGTATAGCATCTCAAGATTTCAGCTGCATGAGTACACGGCTCTCCACCTTAAACCAGACTTAAATGTCCTTCATTGCTAAAGAAGCATAATACAGTGAACACATTGATAATTTCTGATTGTCCCTAAAGCAACTACTGTAAAGCCAACAAACCTGGCATTGAGGTTAATTTCAAAGAAAGAAACTTAAGCAGGAGGGTATATTGCTGTCCTCTGTGACCTGTACCAACCAAAGTTACTGCAGGATTTGTGGTCCCTGATCAGTCTGAGCAGTTTTGGCTGGTTGTTTTTGTAAGGTAGGCTGGATTCCTTTTTCTCTCTTGTGGTGCTAGAAAACAGAAACTTTTGTACTAACTGTGATCCCTCTATTTTATCATAATAGTATGTTTAAATTTAACTTTATTCTGATTTATCTCAGTAAAAAATGCTTTCCTGGGAAGGCAGGGAACAGGGCAGACTGAAGAAGAACAATTAAAACATCTCTGTCGTGTATTCCACCTTAAATTTGTGGTAGCTATTCTACTGCAATTCCACATCCCCAGAGGTTTTGTTGTTTAAATATTTAAACAATAAAAATTACTAAAGCTCTAAGAATGATGTCCTATGATATTCAGTGACCTGAAGATAAGCTGTATCAGCCCTCAAGAAGGTAAAGAAAAGACTTGCATGTAGAAGGTGAAGGAATATACTAAAGCTCTGTAAGTGAAATCACCCTTAAGATTCTCTTATGCGAGGATATGTTACCTGACAGGCCAATTCTGGAAAATGCCTGTTGTCTTAACTAATTAAGATACATTTTTGACAGGATGGATATCATATCATCTAAGCAAGTTGTACACAAGCTAATAATTTAATTTTTCCAACTAACTACACTGTGCAAAAAAGGTCTGTCGCAGGAAAACATCAACATAGCAGAGGAACTGCAAGTTGGTTGGAAAACATTTTGAGGCAGGCATCTCAAAACTAGCTTGTATGTGTAGCTGATTATAAGTACAAAACCTCAGCCCAGGAGAATATAGTCTGTATATTTTTGCACATTGCGAAAGTTACTGATGCTGTCCTCTTCATGTGAGAGGAATGTAGAACAGGGTAATTTTTTTAACCTAAAAGCACTTACTCTTGTACTTTCTTGCAGCTAGAGCTCTTCACATTTTCAGTTTAAACAAAGAAAAAAAAAAATTAGCAAACATCCTCTGTATTTTTTAAAATGTACATTTCAGTGGCAGAGTGGATTCACTGGGACTTTATGGGACATGTTACTTATATTAAATGATTTGAAAGAATCTGTTGGCTTTAGTGCACACAAAACGTTGGCTCTGTTGTGGAGATAGGGACTGCTGGGTTACCCCTCCTGTATGGGCCCAGCCCCCCCCGATGTACCTTTGTCAGGAGAGTCTCCTTTATAGTCTTAGACGAAAGACTTAATGACATATAGAAAAGTAGCCTACATTTATTCCTAGGATGTTACAGGACCTGGAGACTGTAATCATGCTCTGACAACATGATCTGAATGTGAAGAAACACAACAATGTGAAGAAAGCAGGGACGGGAGGGCTGGGGCTGGGGCTCCTCCACTTTGAATTTGTATATGATACAAATCTTATGCCTCTTTCTTATAGAGAAATAACTGAGAAATGACACAGTGCACTCTACCATCTCTGGGGAGGAGGATCAGTGCTTAAGGTGATCGAAAAGTTAGTTATCTCTGCTTTCCACAGTTTTGCTGGTGAATTAGCACACTACAGCCTTGGTGGAAGGGTTGCTTCCTAAGCAGTATCAAGGTGTGGTGGGTATTTTGTTTATTTTTTATTTTTTAAAAAAACCTCAAACCAATAAAACACACCAAAACACTCTTGCCTTGTGTCCAAAAGTGTTACAGCAATTAGTTTCTAAAGCAATTAGGACCAGCAGCACTCAGGTTGTTGGTGTTACAATAAGGCATGCCATCACGGAACACAGCCCACCCGGGTAGCGTGCTAGCAGCCTGTGCGTTAAACCCTGCAGATAAGCTGCCACAGGATATTTTATGCTTCTGCTGTTCTTTGGAAATTGCTATTTCAACTGTCCTGTTTTGAAGTTTAGGGAAATGGATTTGCTCAATCAAAATATTTTTCTGTTGAAAAATAATAGCAGATTGAGGCGTGTAATATCGTAATGTTTGTCATATCATAAATTTCAAAATTATACATTTTCTTGCTGTAAATTTGAAAAGTAATTAGTCACGTCTTCTGTTAAGCAGGAAGGTGAGGTCTGCCAGTCCTTGGTAAGGGGGAGGAGAAACCAACTGCCTATTTTAGAGGTTCTAGCATTCCTCGGCTTTAATACTCAGTGAATTTGAAACCTTGTGGCAAGACCTAGATCAGAGCCTAGTCTTGGCTGTGTTGGGTACTGAGGGTCTTCTTGCACAGGCAGCCCAGTTCCCCTGCGCCCCAGTTAACAGTTGCCCCAGCACCATTTGGTTAGGTGCAATTCAAATTCAGGCCCATATGTAACAAGAATTCCAGATGGCTTCATGCATCTAGGTTTATGCTTTTTTTTTTTTTTTTTTTTCCTGTGTATCTTCAGTGAAGCTGAAACCTTCTCTCCAGTTACACCTGTTTTTTAACCCTTCCTTCATCAAATAAGTAACCAGATGGTAATTTGCATTTCCCAGGGGAACAAAAGCAGTAAGGGCTAACACTAGAGCTGTTTAGTTGTTCCTAAGCATCCCTCCTCTGACCATGCAGTGCACATTTCCAGGAACCTAAACCAGCCCCAGACAGGTGTTTCTTTAAGTTTTGTGGTTTACTAACTGAGGTTTCAACCAACTAGACTTTCTGAAGTAAAACAACTGGTGTTGTCACCGTTCACGACTTGGTCCCACACGAACCCGCGCTACTTTGCACAATAAAACCCATCATATGTTTAATTCTAAAAAAAGGGGTTGCCTAAAAGCATGGTGTGAATTTCTTTGAAATAGAAATGTATTAAATTTTTACCTTTGAAATGGAAAAAAAAAGCCTTTCTATATTACCAATTTGTTACATTAAATATAATTTGTGTGGTCCATGCCACATCTACAGCAATATACAGCTGTGCAAATGGACACATTATTTGGCTTTTGTCAGGCTGCATCAGTCAAAACAAATGCTGCCTTCTGTTCCTCAGCTGCTTTGCCCACGCCTGTGCCCTCCTGGTTTCTTTGCTCTGTGGAAATCCCTTTTTTTGCTCTCATTCTGTCTGCTACAAATGGTTAGGAGTGGGAGTCAGCAGAAATAGTTTGATTTTAATTCCCACTGAGGACAGCACCAGGCAGAGTGTAGCAGCCAGGCTCTCCAGCCCTTCACTGGGGCACAGTGGGGTTTTCAGTAAGCTGGGAAAGCTGGATTAATATTAGGAAGCACTTGGGTTTAGATTGTTCCTCTCCTGCAA
The DNA here is from genome assembly GCF_965140245.1 of Athene noctua. Taxonomy (NCBI): domain Eukaryota; kingdom Metazoa; phylum Chordata; class Aves; order Strigiformes; family Strigidae; genus Athene; species Athene noctua. Next base: position 18,846,114 of record NC_134049.1, on the reverse strand, counting down.
ACCTAAAGAGATCTGATTGATAAGAAAAAAACAGTGGGAGTTAAGGGTAAACTAGGAAGTAAGAGAACAGGGTTCTTCTGGTCTTGGAGAAGGGGGCCTTGGCCTTTGGCCAGTAGCCACGTGACCGTATCCTGAGGGTGATGAAAAGCCAGTATTTTTCAGGAACCTTCCCGCCCTGCAGTTTTGCTGGTTTGGACAGGTTCCCACCCATCTCACGAAATGACCTGAACCTTCTCTCTTAATTTCACAACATATATCAAAAAAACCATGTCAGACTGCAGTTTTTTGGTGTTTTCTCTCGAGTTGTCATTGAAAGACACTTGGAAGCAATGTGATGAGTAATCCACCCAATTTACACTTTTTTTGGACAATATGTTTCCAGCCGCTGTCTAGTATTTTTGCTAATACATCCAGACAGTACAACTTCTTCCTACTCGTGGGCTAAATCTGAGAGTAAGGCTGTTAACGAGGATTTGGTTGTGGCTGGCTAAGCCTCATGGAGACCTGAAGACCACGGTGAGTAAAACACCAGGACCTTTGTCTGTGTTAGAACTGCTTTCAGTGGCTATGGCGAAAAAGCTGGAGAGAGGAAAGGACATATTAAATGATCAGCAACCTCTCTATTTTTTTCCATTTTATTTTTTCAGTTTATTTAATTTTTACACAGACTCCTTTATTTTTCCCACTTCCATTTGAAATGCCCTAATGCTGTTGTTGGTTACCTAAGTAATACAACCTCCTTTGGGATCTCAGAGCCTCTTGATTCAAAATTTCATTCTTATGAAAAACCTTTAAAAACATGGTCATTAAAACATCATGAATAATCAAGTGAAGCAATGAGACAGTCCCCTAAAAGAAAACACACTTCAATTTGCAAAAAACTCTCTGCAGATGTCTTAGGAAATGTTCCCTCTCCTCCTGCAAATCCCACTAGCAGTGTGACATGCTTTGCAATGTAGATATTTTTCCTAAGTGCAGGCATAAGGACTCCTTAGAAACACTATTCTTTCTCATCTGCATTCTATGAAGTTTAAACTAGGGGATTTCTTCCGGGGGCATTCACAGGCAGACGCAGGGATGGACACAGACCTGTTTTCTGTGTTATGCTCTGTTAAGCTAACACATGGAATCCTTTTTTCCAAGCAGCTACTTTAGATAAATAGGGTAAATCTCTGGCAAGTAGGTAGAAAGGTACTCACTTTGGGCTTTTTAACATGGATATGTTTTGCCTCACCTGTGCAAGTCAGGGTGTGTCCAGGGCATCCTTGCAGGGGCAGAGCTTTAGGTTTGGATGCACCAGTGCACCAGGGTGCGTGACACTCTGGATAGATTTACTGCAAATGGTTTGAGACCAGCACACAGGATATGGTGGCCTGAAATCTAATGCTTCCTCAAATCAATTATTAATTTGAGCTTGATAAATTTCCAAACCTGAGATATTTAGCAAGTCAAAAGCAAAATGTGCTCTGGCCATTCCTGAGCCCGGAGCTTTGAACTTGGTAATTCTGTGAAGATTCCTGTTTCATTAAAGGGATGTTCTTTATTCAGTCTATGAATTTTGCTCAAGGCCTAGTTTTGATGTTGGAGAGTCATTTGGTTCTGGCTTGCCTTTAATGAAGGAAAGACCCGTTCTGACAAACACAGGGCACAACAAACTCTCTGAAAGCTACCATAGTCTCTGTAGCTGCAAATGCTCAAAGAAGGATTGTAGGACTGTCTTTGGCCCTAAAAGCTGCCAAAATAATGTATTTGCTCTGGACCTTCTCATATCAAAATGGCATGATGCAATGCACTGAGATGTTGGTTGGATTATTCATTATTTATTTTGATATTTAATTTACTTTAACTGCTTGTTTGCAATTTTCCCTACCAGCTGTGGCATAATTACCTGTTAGGGTGTAAATCAGATGCTTATAAATGAGTGATGCTGTTCTTTCTCTCTCTTCTCCTCCAGTATGACCTGATCCTGGTAGATGTTGAGGGTTTGGTTATTGTTTGTTGGGGTATTTTTTTCCAAATGACTCAAGGGCTGGTAGTCATGACTGCTGTCATGTAAAACACCATCTGTGATTCTGGCTTGGGTGTGCTATGTTCCAGAATGCACAATACATGAGCAATAGTTCAGATTGTGGTAATGTGTTGCTCTTTCATAGTGCTGTATGTACAAGACAGATTTCCTTAAGGACGTTTCTAAAAGCAGTGTCCAGAATAAACAGAGCCAAAACTATCAGTTTAAAAGACTTGAGTTAAAGCAAACATTTATCTCTCAGGAGCAGTATCCCATAATGTAACTGAAAGACTTAATTTTTTTCTTTATGGCTGAAGACTAATGTGAAGAAATTAAAGAGATACTAGAGGTTCAGTTCAGAGAAAAGATATGTTTGATCTTCCCCTACCCATCTCATTCAAACTATTATCTATTAGTGCCTATTATGTAATTATGACTAACTATTACGTGAGCTATATTTGTTTATATTTATGCCTGTCTATTCTCTGATTCATTTGTTATCTATCAGTATCTATTATATAGATACACACATGTTATGCCTAGGTGTACATTAGCCTGTGGTAATCTCAGTTCCAGAGCTGTGGCTCATGTCTCTCTTGTGGCTGAGGTTGACTCATGGCTGAAGGCCTCTTGTGTAGGATTTTTGCCTGTTTGGGGACTACAGAAGGAATTTGAGGTGCATAGATCAAGCAACTTGAAAAGACCTGCACAATGTGAGAAACACTCAGGAAGTTTACATAACAATAAAGGGATGTACGTTACCTGCTGGAGATTAACTAGGGGAGTAGCTAATACTAGCTAAGAATCCTGTTATACCTTTTTTCTGCCTTTTTTACCACCACCTGATGTGGCACCTGTGATCTCAGGCATATGAAGGAGGACTGCTGCAGCCTCCTTTTGCAGGCCTCCATCCACACATTCTCTTGCACTTACCTGCATTCACACCTTGGCCTTGCTTTTTCTCTCAGTTTGGCTCAGTCACTGTCCAACAGAACCTTGTGCAATAGTAATGTCTTATCCGCCAGGACTGGTCAGTTATTCCTCTCTCTCTTTCTAGGCGGAAGTCTGTTATGGCAAATGAGGAGAATTGTCTCTCTCATATCTGGTTTTGGCAAGAACCTTCTCTACTTTGAAATTCCTTGCAGGTGACCATAACATGAGTTCTGAGGGCTAGAGCACTGGGTATCTTCTTAGAAACGTGGTGTCCTAGATATATCTGTGTGTGTACTAATAATACGTATGTATTTGTAAAAAAGGAGCGAGTTAGCGTATTTAAGTCCAGCTCAATCCCATGAACAAGATACTAAATTTTATTTATAGCTTTGGATGTATGCATATCCAATTCTAGTTCACCACAAACGAAATAGAAGTTTTTATTTATAGATATGTGTACAGCATGTTCATCTCTAGAGTCTCTGAATTGTTCCTCAACAAGACTGACAGCTGACAGCTCTGACCAGCTTGACAAGGTGCTTTTGGATAGATTTCCCAATATTTAAGACTAACAGCCAAACTCTCCACTTTTTTTACACAGATGAAAATGTCAAATAATCAGACTGTAAGTAATGTACAAAAAAGAAAACCAATACTGCTTTACTTTAAACTTTCTTCTTCTGGCTAATAAACTCTGGATTACAAACTCCATAGCTTGGAACTTGCCTTACTATTTTAAAAACTAATGGGATCTGAATACAAAAAACAAACAATCATCACTGAATGAAAGAGCAAAGGATTATTTGAAGCACTACTTATTTTCAGTAGTTTACTGTCTAACTTGGTTTGGGGATTTATAAGGTAATTTACATTCACTGGTCCTTTCTGTGACTGTCACCTGGGAGGATGCTGTTACAGGGAGGAGAAGAATGGTCCTGAAGGAAGGATTTTTAGTGTCATTTTTATCTACCTGGTCATATTTGTACTGCTGTGGAAATTGCTGAGTAGGTTGAAAATACTTTCTCCATCTCTATTTCTCTATTCTGTGCTCCCCATCTGTTCGGGGAACCCTCAGTTTTTCACCTGACTGCAAACAGAGATGCAGGCTGACCAGTAGATGGGTCATATTTCTGAAGAAAACCAGCGGCCAAGGGGTGGCCACTCTGGAGAACAGGAGCAATGCCTCTTAGCCCAGAGTGGGAACCCACCTTCCGTGGGAAGTCAGGATCTTTAAGTGTCAGATCACACCAAAAGTTTTTGAGGGTTATGTTTATACTGGCCAGTTGCATCTGGACTAGTGACGTTCTTACTTACACAGCGATTGCCCTGGGGTTGCAGTGTGCAGCTGAGGTTCTTTGGTGATACACAACTGCAGAGGAGGAAAGTAATGCCCCTGCTCTGCAGAAGTTGCAAACAAATGTAAGGCGAAACTGTACAGGTGGGAGAAGACAGGGTAACAAATAATTGTTTCCATTTTTTCTGCTTCATGAGCTAGCAGATTTGTAAACAGCTGGAGATCCCAATTTGATTTCGAGCTACACGCATATGAAGATCAAAGCCATATTTCTGAAGTTTGATTTATGAATTAACAATAATCTCAAAATAACAATAAGCTTTGTTTTTAGGCTTAGCTACACCAAGGATTTGTGCCATTCCCTGCACATACCTAGGCTTGGGGTTTGTGGCTTGAAGGCTTCTCCAATTTCATTTGCAAGTCAGCTCTGCCAATGAGTCAGCAAAATCTGCCTCACTTGTCCTGCAGGACCAACAGCAGCTCCTGGCACAGGGTATTTCAGGCAAATGCCATTAGACTGTTACAAGTTAAACTGGTCTAAAGCAGTTCATGCAAGCAGCAGGACTGAAAAATCTAGTCGTATACCATGTCTGGGATTTGTCACTTCAGAGGTTTTAGGCAGCTCCTGACTCAAACCTCCACTTCATCTCCAAAGCACAACTGGATGAATAGATGGGCACGAGGATGCACAGGTAAATCTGTTGCATAAACACATGGATAGGGTTTTGTGATTGTGACAGCATGAAGAATGAACTTGCTGCATCTGAACTCCTCAGATACGGTATCACATTTAGTAAGCTGTTTTCTCTTCCATGTCTGCTGCTTACAGACAAGAATCCTCCTCCCAGATTCCAGCATGGGTCAGCTTGCCATCATGGTGGCCTCAGAAGGAGAAAGAAACAAGCACAGCTTGGAGAGAGGATCACTGCCAGTCAATGCCAACAAACCTGCTTCAGAGCTTTTCTCTGTGCATTACTATGGCCAGCAAACTAGACTGTAAATAAGTGGCCCGACTTCCAGCAGACCTTACCTTGCCGTTTGCTTGGAAGTCAGCATAGTGGCAGATGAGACCTGGCAGATGTGACTGCAGCAGTTGAGGCTGTCACTGCCAAACCCCACTGCTGCCTCTGCTCAAAGGTGCCGCTCCTGTTCTGCCAGGTGGCACAGCGAAACGTTTGCCTGTTCTCCAGTCATCCCTGCTCATGCCGGACTTCTTAGCAAGGTCTCCCCCTTTGGTTTGAATGAAAATCAAAAGCTTCCCTGCCCGTAGCCCAGAGAGTTTCAGATATTCTGTTTCCACACACAGCTGTACGGACAAAAATAAGAGGAGAGATCTGTAGCCCTAGGGTAGGAACAAGCAGGCGGGCAGAAGTGAGGAGGAGACAAGACTGAAGTGAATTTTGGCACCCATCATTGCAATTAAAGGAAAAGTTTGCATAACTAGAAGATTTAGATTGACTGAAGTAAGGCTGTGGGCCTTCAGCGGCTCTTGCAATAAGACAGTGATCTAGGGTGGAGAAAAGGGAGAGGGGAACAGCGGGCAACACTGGTGTTAGCTAAAACCACCATGCCTTGTGTCTTCGAGCCCTTCACGTGATCTGTGCATGCACAACACCTTTCACTTAACCAGCCTCATTTCTCTGCCAAGAAACACTAGGCAATGAGTTGGAAAATTTTATCCCACAGCATTTTATCTGGACAATGATCAGCTGTTTGAAAACAAGGGGTCAGACCTGGGAGCAGCACCTGAGAAAGGGTTTGTTCAGTGCAGTTGTAAAGAATCCTTATGTTCTGATTTAGAAAAAAAAAAAAAAAAAAGGGAGAGGGAAGCAAAAAAAAGAAAGCATCTGGCAGGTGTGCAGTGCAGCGGGTGGGGGGCCTTGAGACAACAGTTTTGTTCATTTTTCACCTGTAACTGTTGTGTAAAGTGAACCTCCATAGCGGAAGGAACTACCAGCCAGTTCTGGTAATGCTGTTCTGTTGCCACATTGCTTTGTATTCACAGTCTTGCTACCTACTGAAAAACAGAAACAATAGGAAAAATACATTCTCTATGGCAGTGCTAGTGTATATGTCTTGGCAAACAACTACAATGAGCCTAGCTTGAATTTTAAAGTACAACTATTAATTACATGCCATTGTGCTAAACATTGATGAATTTCTTTGTGGTAGAAAATATGTGCACATTTCTTCTAGGCATTAAAGCCTTTTCTCTTTGGTGGTGGTAATTAAAAAACAAGGACAATATGACTGGCAGAAAGGAGTGTTTTTTTTCTTTTTCTAAGAAGACATAATTTATAAATTAAAAGCGCTACGTCTCAGCCAAGAATAAGCTGAAGGGTGGTCTTCTGAACTATGGCATGAGTGTCATCAATGAAAATGAAAGATAAAAGATGAAAAGCATCTTCTTTTCCAGTTAGAACGAGCATTTTGCTATTATATTCAAATTGCACAGAGACAAGTTTGTAATGCTTCCTCACCCACAGGGACAACCGGTCAAGAAAATACTATTTCCCTGAAACCAGTCTTCACAGGGCTGGTACTCAAGTCACTGACCCGTCTGAAGATGAACAGAGGGAACAGCCCAATGTCAGGAGTGCCTGTGTTCCCCTGGGAAGGCCTTGCCTCTATAGAAAAAATCAAACAAGGAGAGTGCATGAAGGACCTGGTAACAAGTATCAATAAGTTCTTATAAATGCACTTTTACTTTACAAATGAGTAACAATCCAAAATAACATCTAAGGGGTGTTTTCCAACACTGCTGTGGATATGGCTGATATGTGCACCAGACGTAATATTTCCTACGTTAAGCACTCATCTAGAGTGGAGTGACCTTTGGTTTAAGGCTCTCTACGTTTCTTTTTGCCACTAAAAGGAAGAGCTCGGCCCTCCTGTCTTCCTCTTTCACCTCCTTTCCTTATCCTACTATTTGTGAGGAGCTGATCTGAGTGAAATTTAAGCCATAAAGAAAGAAGAAAGATTTCTACCGGTTCAGGTCCAGAGTTGCACTACTGAGCAGCCTTTTCAAGGGAACAACCAAGAAAACACAGGCAAGCAGAAAGGTAACAGATCCACTTCTTTCAGAGGTAATCTGAATTTAGATCAATTTAAATAAATCATGAATGAATCTATTCTTAAACAGAGTCCAGTGTCTGAGTGCTGAATCCAGTTAGCTGCTTTCCATGTTGAGGGCATACACTAAACTCCTCAAGTTTGATGGTCCTAGAAGAGTTAGGCTGGTTGTTTTTTTGTTTTGGTTTTTTTTTTTTTTTTTTTTAAATAAATACCTTTTTTTGTTGTTTTTGTTAGTTTGTAAATTGACTTGTCTGTGTTGCATTCCTGGTTGCTCCAGAACTAATTTTAGCGTGGGTGACTTGAGACACTTGATACAGAGAAATGACCACTTTCCTTGCAAATTATTTACTTATAGCATCGTATGATGATTTCTGAACGTTGTCTAAGAATCCTGCTTGTCCAGACTTGTTTTGTGGATTCAGTGTAGCTTACCAGATAGCTTGGGGGTTGGCTGTGATAAGAAAGTAGCAAGTAGCTCGGGGGTATGAATTAAAAGGACAACTCACCCATAGCAGAAGCAAAGCCCTGAATGGGCACTTAGGCAAACTTAAACAAAAGGACTCAGAGATGCTATCTAGGGAGGGTGTTCTTGCCGATTGAGGAAGAAGACACCCGGACTTTGCTTCACAGCGCGCATGCCCTGGAAAGAGCGGACGCCTTGAAGAGGACCACATACTTCTCCCCTTAAATAATCATCATAATCACACCTATTCCCCGAACTAATTGTAATAACCCGGCCCTTCCTAATGAATATGTATGCTTTGTTGTAATAAATATTTAGCTACTTGCCAGAGACGGTGTGCAAGCTTTGTGGAGAAATCCCCTTGCACCCCGGCCGGAATAAACACACCTGCGAGTTGTAGTTTGTTTCCGCGCGTCACGCTCACCGTGAGTCTAAAGCTTTGTGTTTTGTTCCCAGTCTCTACAAGAGGGGTTGCAGCTTTGCAGTTCACGTTGTTTATTAAGTGGATGGTTTAGGTGTTTCTGCTCTGTTGCAGCTATGGAGTTAATTCACTCCAGTCGTGTTTTTGTTCTTTCTGATGACGCTATGTTATTCTGCCTTGTGCATGTCACTAGTTTAACAATCTCTTTATCTGCAAGTTAATTAAGAGTAGGGCTGGCTCTGGGGGGTTTTTTTCAGTTAAAAACAAAGCAAACCCAATATTCTGTTTTCAAAACTATGTCCTTAAACTTTAAAAATCTCAGTGGAAAAAAATATGGGTTTTCTAAGACCTTTCTCCTCCCCACACTTTTTTTGGTCTCTTTCCCTGTTCTCTGTCCCTTGTTTCAAGGGGTTTTGGTTTTTCTTTTTGCTAGGGACAAAACGGGGCGGGGGGAAGGTACAGAGAAGTGGGAAATAAAACATCTTTTTTAACTCTCTCCACACAAGTACTTGTCTTTCAATCAGTGCAGGTTAGAACTAGCTGCAAATGCATTTCTGCGGCCCCAGTATGCCTGCACTGTGTGAGCACCTCTGCCCTCTTCTTGGTATTTTTAGCCCTGGTTTTCTTTGGTATAGCTCTGCTCTTCCTCTGCATTAGAGGACAACGTACCTTCCTGTGTGGTTCTCTTGTTTTCACTGCCCTTTCCTGACCCCTGGCATTTTTCCTAGAGGCAGTAGGATGGATTTTACTGGTATTCAAGCTCTAGGCACGACACTGCCATAAGTCTCTGATGACACTGGGTATCACAGGAACTGCTGAGAGCTCAGCTAGACTTTTGAGAGGCCTGATTATGCAGTAGGTGCCTTGCTTTGTGTCCGTATGCTGTGTTACTAAGGGGGAGTTGAGCGGGAGACGAGTTAATCTCAGCTCTTGGGCCATTAGAACAGCCAGAGCCTGGATGGCAGCATGTATTGCCTGGGGCCGTCCTCCCACTTGGCATCTCCAGCCTGACGTGGCCTCTGCTAATCCCTTTTGGGTTGACTGCATGTTGCCCCACTACAGAGGAAAAGAAGCATCATCTGCCTTTGTGTGCCGCCGCTGTTAGAAGCTTTTTGCTAATGGCAGCTAATGCGACAGTAGTGTTCATGCTGCAGTTATCCTGGTAAAGGGAACGGCTCGGGAGGTCATCGCTGGGCTGAGTCCTGGGGAACTCCTTGGGGGGTGACGGCCAAAAGCCAGCAGCGAGCCCTTGTGTTCGGTCTTTGTCCTTAGGGACCAGGACTGGCAGAATCTGCCTGTCTCCTTATTTTCATTCCCTGGAGGAGTAAGAAGATGGGGCGGGGGGTGAAGGTGGGGGGAGCAACCACAGCTCAGTGCTTGGCTTTTTTTTTTTCCTCTTAAGTATTGCTGATTTCTGAAACTTCCAGAGATGTCTCGATTAAATATAGAAATAGTGTTGCAGGTCCTACAGCTGTCAGAATCAAAATGAGAACAGGATGCTGATTATGAGAAAAGTCGTGGTTTTCACTAGTAAAATACTTCCCCAAAGTGATGATTTTTTGGTAGTTATTTAGGTGCTCAGAGTGTGCATGGATTTAGACTACTGGGGTCTTTTTGATGCTGGTTTCTTTTTTTGCTTTTTCCTGATCTGCTAACAATAGAAGTGAAGTAGTTGAGGGTTTTGCTTATGATTTGTCAAGTGAAAAGTGTTTTGAAAGGGAAGCTACTTACTGGGTTAATCCGCTCTCTGGGTCACTCCTCTGACAGAGTGGAAGAACTGACTTTAGTGCGTATGGAAGACATCATTCCTAGTAGACTGCATATGCGAGACAAGGTGAAATCTGACATAGAATATTTAAACCCGTGACTTTGCTACGGATATTTAGACTAGGTTTTGTTTGATTTAAAAGATCTTAAAGATCAACAAAATCATGTGAGATTGTGGGACGCAGGCAACTAAGAGCTCCTTGGAGTGGTGCAATGTAGATGAATGGCCTGAGCAGTCTGAAGCTTTTGCATCAGGCACAAATAACTGCTCTGTCAGTAACGCTGGGTATTCCATGGGATTTTTCTGCAGACTTTAGAGATAGCAAGTTGTGTTCATTTCTGTCATGATCAGAACAGTCTATGGGGAGCACAAAGCCATCAGACCTGCCAGGAATTTCCCACAGAGCTGCAGCTCTGGCTTTTTTCAGGACAAGAGGCTACACATTCTTCTGGATGCACTGTTGTGTTTGGGTATTTCATTTGCTTGTTTTTAAATCTGACAGTGAATTCAAAATATGTACTTAGAGCAGGAAGTGTTCTCTCCAGGGCTAAGTACACAGTTGCAAAGAAAATAAATAGGAAACATAATATGTAAGTTTTCATGCGTGTTGTAGATTTCTGTTACTACAGAAAGGTCCTGGTATCGTTTGGGTGGCTTTTTTCAGAAAAGAAAAGTTGAATTTTACTGCGAGGAAGAAGGGTCTTCCACAGAAGCTGTATTATTTGGGCTTCTTATTTTAGTTTCTACTGTTGAATGTTTTTCTTAGGGTGTTTTAATGCAGAGTTTGAAATAGAAAAAGTGACCTTGTTATGAGAATACCTAGCAGACATTCAATATGCCAGCAGGACTATCATAGTAAAGTTGATGGCTTGAAAAATATAATTTCAAATGGTACTTTGATTTTTCTTTTTTAAAAATAATTTATCTTTGCAGTAGATTGACATTTAAATAATGTGGCTAATTCTATCAGCATAAGTATTAGAAAGCAGTGTTGTTTATGTATCATCTTCATGCGGCTTCTAGGGTAACTGTCTGACACAATGCAAAAAAAAGAATATAGAAAAAAGGAGACAATTGGACACTTGAAATTCAGCTACAGTATTTAAAGACTCTTATTTCTCTTTTCTAGGTGTAACTCCTGTTGTCGATCTTCTACATAAACCTGGTCTGATAAACCATCAGTTCACTTCAGTTTGACTGTTACTGAATGAACACTGAACTGTGGTTCGTATTTTTCAGGGAAATGCGAGGAAATGTGTGAGGAGAACTAAGCAAGGATTCAGCTGGGTTTGCCCCATTTAAAGAGCACGTAGACAGTGGAAAACTGGTAAAATGCGATAGAGTATCTGAATGTATTTAGACTTTTGAGATCCTAGTATGAGACTTCTGTGAAGTTCAAGCAATGTTTCTTAACACCAATTCGTTATCTACAGAGGAGGTCTTTTTCTGTCTGTTTTTTCCCAGTTAATGGCTTATTTAAAAAAAAAAAAAAAAAAAGTCTGTAGTTGAAAGACCCAGCAGGCTCCACCTGCCATACTGGCACAACCCGCCGGAGCAGCAGCATATCAAACTAAGTAATGCTTTTATTGCTAACGTTCAGCAAACTACTTTTCATAGCCAACCCTTGACTTTGCGAATGGGACAGCAGACAAGGGGTTATGCGAACTTGCGTATGCTGGAGCACAAACATGTCATAGCCAATTTTAATCCTTAAGCCTGCTTTTGTTTCGAAGGTTCTTGTTTGCTGCAGGTATCTAAATTTAGCCATATTTTTGTCAGCTAGAACTTATGTTACAGAAAAGAATGCTAGCAAATCTCAGCAATGTCACACTTTATTAGTCATGCAAGCACTTAAAAGCAAGGTTAGAAACACAAAATTCTGGAGATTTGTGGTGACAGTTGTTTAAAAATGCCACACTGAGCTTTTTAGGATTTACCTTCTGAAAATGGACCAAGTTAGAGCATTCAATTTCATGAACAATGCAGCTTTCTTAAGTTTAGAAAAAGGAATATTCAAATCCTGAAGAAAAGCTTCACTGGACATGTATGCTCCTCTTTCTTTGCAACATTCGTGAGTCCATCACATTCTTTTGCAGGTTCAAAGGCAGAAAATAGTATTTGCTATCAACCTCTTTGGTAGTGGCTGCAGGCTGCTTGGGTCCTGCAGATAAGCTCCAGGGACTCGCGGCATCCCCTTCTAAACATTCTTTTGCTTTTCTGTTGCTGCAGTGTGGGCTGGCTCTCTCCATGTTGCCTTGCTCCATGGGGAGGGTGAGGGGGCAGAAGTCACACCATGCCACGAGACAGTGAGCCCCATGCCCCGCACCTCTAACGGTGTTAGGCAAGAGGCAGTGCCATTGTTTCTGCATTTGAGATCTCTTGTTCAAGTAGCAGTATATAAAAATTTACCTTGCATCTGTTGATGTGCATTTGCTGCAGTGTTCTGTGTAAGAGAAAGAAGCTCCTCACAGAATTATACTTATTTTTTTTCTTTTTGAACAAAGGCTCTCCCAGTGTTTTCACTGTGGACTTTTTAAGATTTTTTTACCTTTTTCTTATGCTTGTGACCCCCGGCTACTTGAAAATTTGGTAAGAGAATACCTTTTTAAAATTAATTCTTAGTAAAAACATGCAAAGAAGGTTCCAATTTCATACCAAAAAAGCTGAAATATTTAAACATAATATGGAAATTACATCCTTCTTGTGATAGTGCCACTCTGTAAAAATACTCTCAAGTATCCTGCTGTTTGGTCCAGTTTCCAGGCAACTTTTGTGTCCTGTGATGCTTGGCTTTGGAGAAGAGCAATCACAAGCCCCAAAGTATCAGTCTGTTGGCATTATGTTTCTAGCATGAGTGCCTCAGAATATCCCAAGCCACCTCATTTCACATACACAATGACTTTCCAGCTATTCTATTAGAGGATACCATCCTGCAAAGGGAACGGTGGACCAGCTATCTAAATAGCTATTCAATAACCAGTTGAGCTATGAAAGATCAGAAGGAATCAGCTTTGAGAGCTCGGGTTGTGAGCAGGAGGTTCAAAGCAATCCCTTGGCAGTCATCTTAGAAGGGAAGGGCAGACAATAGAGAGCCTGGCTGGCTGAAGTGGAGAGCTGGCGTGCCAGCCAGAGAGCAGGCAGGGAGGCCTCACATAGCTGTTTTAAGAAGGAACGAAGTATGTGGCCAAGAGAAAAAGCGCGTGTGGAAAGGTTATGCTGAGAACTTGTTGGCTGTTGTCCTCTTAAGGCTGCACTTAACCAAAGGTCTGAGTGGAGAACTTCGAGTAAATCCCCATTTATCCATACTGCAACTGTTCCAGAAATGTTTCAGAGGAAATGAAGTAGATAACCAAGTGTCTTGACTTTGCTTCTCAGTTGAGAAACACAAGCAGTCTGTCCTCTGAGCACGTGGCGATCAAGTGGAGCAGTGATTTTACATCTGCTGGGAACTTCAGCAGTTCTCAATAAAAAATTCAAGGCATCGTTACTAGCATTGTCTTCATTATACTGCCATTTGCAAAGATGTGTTGAAACAGATTTGCAGATTATTCCAAAATAGAACATATTAGAAGTATTTCAGGTGTGAAGACTGGGTATCTTCTGTTAGTAACAATATTTGGTTTGGCATCACATTGTGGGGGCTTTCTTTTAAACTTTGTTGGCTTTCATAGCATCTTTGTTTCTATAGACTCAAAAATGTGGATTCTTTCATAAAAGAGCTTTTTCATAACATGTAGACAAGTTTATACAAGTTGTCCTCTCTCCAAATGATATTATACATTACTAATATTACGGAGAACTTTGCTTCTTTCCTCTGGGCAGGGAAGACATTTTGTAGCTCTAATCTGTACAAATAGCTATCTGCATCAGTGCAGTGCCTTGGCCGCAAAATCACATTTCTAATTGGAATAATCCATTCTGGATTATTGTTGAATAATGGGTGGGAAATTATCAACCTTTTTTTCCAGCAGAACTGTATATTCTCCATGGCAGTTTGTTTGGTTGTTTCATTTCACAAAAGACCTAATTCTGAGCTCATAAAATGACTACCAGAATTCTTGGTAAGAGAGGGCACTCAGCATTTAAAAAGATAAAAGGCTTCAGAAATAGAGGTCTCTGGGGGTCTGGATACAGACTGTACGCAGAGAATAAAATAAACCCGACACAGGGTGTAGATACAGAATGGTCACTTGGAAATAAAAGGCATTTTGAAGGTAGCTTTGTTAAACTGGATTTGTGCCAAAGACAGAAGTATCAAAAAATAAAATCAAAATTCCACTATTTCAACTTTTTTGCCCTTTTCCCAGCTATAGAGCTACAGCTGCTGATTTTACAAACTATTCTGCTTCCAGGAACAGCAAATGCAAACCATAAACATCACTGAATTGCACTTAATATGGTTCCCAGAACAGATTTCTGAAGGCAGCACAATGTGAAGTTGTGGGTAATTGAAGCCTCAAGGCATTCTTGTCCCTTGATCTTTACCTGGTTACAGAACCTCATCTTCTGATGCCAAATCCCATTAGGATACCCCAAAATGACAGATGGCTCTGCCTAACTGCCAGTCGGCACAGATGTGATCCTTGGTTTTGGATAAACAGTAGGACTCTTTTTTGTATGTAGTAACCTAAATTTTCCTGGCCAGAGCGTAGCTGCTCTGTGACAATAATGCAGGTTGTTCGATATAAATTAAGAGCAATGTGTGTGTGTATGCACATGCATGGCTATAAAATTTCTGTGAAGCCGTAGTACAGATCTGGGCCCTGGGAAAGCTGTACTAACATAAGACAAGGTGTGAATTTGAAACCACTCATTTTTCTAGTGTAACTCCTCCCATGGAGCATTCTAACCACTGAGTTTTGCTTTAGTTAAGCTGAAATGGGGGTGTCTGTGTGAGAGGTAATGGCATAACAGAACTGGCTTAAACACACCAGCATAACAGAAGAAACTTTCCTCTACAGACTAGCCCACAGGCTGATTTAAAAAATATGTATATATTATTCAGATAGCTATTGGCAAATGTTTTATTAAACATTGTAAGTAAAAATGCATTCTCACAAAACAACTCGAGTAGACCATTTAGCCTTCCTATTATACAGTTGGTAAACAATAAATATTAATACAAAGCAATAATTTCCACAGGATATGGTACCTTGTTGTTAAATGTATTCTTTGTGACTTTTATTATTACTGTTAGTGACTTCTCTAGCTGAGAGTAGCAAAACTGTATAGTCTAGAGGAATCAGTAGAGACAGAAGGGCATCTTTAGCAAGAAAAAGGAGTTCCTACATGTGGGTATAGGAGTGATTCATGCTGTTTGTGTACTTTTACTCCCTTTCCCCATTTCGGTTTTGAATGGTTACTCTGGATTAGAGTCCTTACATGCGAGAGTGTCTGCTCCTTCGCCACATCTGCTTACCTACATACAACTTCATGGTGTGCATTCCCAAAATCACCGGTGAACCTGGTGTTCTTAAGCTCTCAGTTCTGAGGCTGAGACACATCAGTTCAAGTTTCAGAAATGCTGTGCCACCTTAACCCCGCACTCCAGCTTCTCTGTTTGTCTCCACCTGAACAATGAGAAATCAAAGAAACCAGACTTTGCTGCTTGCTCTGAAAATTTAGATGCTGTGGTGCAAAATCCCAGGAGTATTTTATGCCTGTATTCAGTTCCCCAGATAGTAGTCCCTGCATCTGTACTGTTTGGTGGAAATCTACTTTAATATTATTTTAAAATAACCTTAAACCCTTTCATTTTGCTCTCAACGTGCTGAAAAAAACCCAGCAGAATGGCTGTTACAAACTGCCCATGTGACATCCTGCATGTGCTGCCTGGGGACATTTGCTCTGAGCAGTAGAACTTATTCCAGAATGACAGTGGAAAGCTAAGCTATAAGGGCAGTGACAAAAAGGCTGTAGACCTAGTCAAGATGCTGTAGAAGCTGATGAAAAATTTCAGTCTGGAAGAAGTCTGTGAGGTCTTTGGTAACTCCCGGAGCCATTACTCAATAAGTTAGAGAGCCTAATTTTAAAGTTTCCACCAATACAGTGGACAGTGATTAATTCATAAAAGGTTTGTAATCCCACCTTAGAATAATTGGCAACATTTGTGTTGGCATTCAGGTAAGACAGATGAACTAAGAAAATCAACTGTGGACTTGCCTCAAATTTGAAAAGGATGAAAGTAGGACAACAATAGTAGCTGACAAATTACCAAAATTGTATTGGTGACCTCTGTGGAGGAATTGTTTGGATGGAATCCTGCTCCCATGTGAGAATCTTGAATCTGGTCATTGCAAAAAAAAAAACCAAACAACAAAACAAATTATAGAAAAATTTAGAAAGTCTGTTTCAAAAACTGTTCAAAATTCAGTACATTGCTGATAGTGTTACAATGACTGATCTAGTGAATCCTGGATATCTCTCTTCTGTCTTTCCTATCCATCACAAGTATGCTGATTTCATGCACAGTGTGAATGAAATATCCTCTGGAGAGGGTAAGTGGAGTAGATGCAAGCATTGGACTCAAGGTTATATGCTGCCTGGGCCAGCAGACATACATACATCCCAGCCCCAGCACAAGATTCTTCTTGCATTAGCGTCTTGGCACCCACATTGTGTGGCTCTGTCCATAAATTCTGTCGTGTTTTCTTCTTAAAACACTTCCTGGGTCATCTTGACATGTTGTTCTGCTAGAGCAGCTAAAAATACTTGTAGCTGGGAATGGAAACTGCTCCTATTCTCAGCATGGTCTGAGTCACTGCGCCATGGAGTGTTTGGGTGTCAGGCTCACTGCGCAGCGCTGCGCACACGCTGAGCTGCCGGCTGGGACGGATTTCTCCAGCACCTGCAGGACAGGGGAGGCCAGAGAGAATAGGGGACAGGGGAGGTGAACCAGGTTTTGGAGCACAGTAGTCAGCCAGATGGTTCCCGTGTCTGTGTTGCACGTAGGGGGATTTGCCCCCATTGGTATGTGTGAGCCTCCACAGCCGTTGGCAGGCTCTTGCGGAGATGAAGTGGCACTTCTCCTGCTGAAGAATGTAAAGGGATTTCATCCACCCTGCGCTGGCCTTGGCTTGCCCCGTGGAGTCAGTGGTGATGAGGTTACATCAGCTGCAACAGAGGAGGACAGGCAGAGTTTGGCCATCTGAAGCTGACTTGTATAGAGGTACAGAGGGATTAGGATCAGGCTGAGGAAGAAAGATCACAGTGCCCATTGCGTTCAGCCCCCTCATTGCAATCAGAGCCAAGGAATTCCTTAATGGCTTTGTGATTTGTTTTACTGGGTTCATCTGTCTTGGCCAGCTATATTATTGGTCTCAATTAACATAACTCAGAGGGAAAGTGTTCAAGATTTGATGTGCTCGCATTGGCACCGTGCTTCTCTTGTCTCAATCTGGCTGCTATCTTGGGGCTGGGAAAGATGGGGCTGGGTGGGCAGCCTCTGGAAAACACAGGGTCTGCGGGGCGAGTGTGTCCCACCGGTCCCTGAAGGGCACCTGCTCTAGCACTCAGGCAACCAGAGAGATACCCTGTGGGAAGGGGATGTTGACTCCAGCAATTCTGTGACACAAAACACAGCGATTTGCTTCTACCCCAATAGAAACATCTCATTTATAAGAATTCCCTTCCTCCTTTTCAGGTTAGATCTTTACCATGAGGAGCACCCACTTATTGGAATGGTTGTTATTTACATCTTTCCTAATTTTTCAGCAACTTCTTGCTTTGACATTTTCAGCTAAATGAACAGGGGGAAACTTGCATTTGTTTACTTGTTCTTTTAGAGATAAAACACCTCTGTGCTTCAGCCTTTGAAATACTGTGAATGATGGGTTTTGAAAGTGAATTTAGAAAATATTCTGAATTAAATATTTATGTTTAAGCTTTTACAAGGCAATATGAATAAGCCTTTTGGGTTTTTTCCACAGTACACTTAATTGTGCTTAGCCATATATGAGAATTTGATTCCCCAGCTACAAAAGCCTTCTATTGGTTTTTTGTGGAAAGTTCAGGCCCTCCGTTATCTCAGTGCTAAGGTGTTGAGCTAGGATAAAATTAAGAGGGTTTTGCCCACAAATTTCACTCCTAAAGTGTTACAGTGTAGATGAGTCCAGAGAGTGAAAGTTTACACGGCTGTAATCCCTGGTGGGTCAGAATAGGTCAAACACACAATATTCTCACCAATTATCCTGTGCAGTTTAGAGAGCAAGCAGGTTGTGGTATTGACTATTCCAGACTTCTTGGAGTAGCAGAGAAATGTCTCTGTGCTGGAAGACTGAGTGGAGAGAAGGGTAATATAGGTGACGGAGACTGTGAAAAAGACCAGAAGGCAGCACGCTCTACAGAGGGAGTGCAGAATGCTGGGGAGGAACGGCGCATCTGTACTGACAACAGGAAGAGAGAAATCTGTACAGTTTTGGACTTCTCTGCCTATCCTCAGAGAACAGAAGCATATGATGGTTTTCAGGAACAAGGATAAGGAATCGGGGATCAGAGGCTAAAACTATGCATTCTGCTGGGAGCAAGCAAGACTCCACTAGATGTCCTTCATGTCCACAGAAATGACACCCCGTCAGATTTAACTGAAAGGGCTGAAAGGTGTCTGCAGGAGGTGAGGCAAGCACCTGAATGCGTGGATCTATGAGCACCGTGGGGTTCTGTTCTGTGCGAAGTGAATTCATGCATAGTAGTGAGTGACTTGCTCAAAAATGTGTCCCATGTCACTGGAGAGGTGTTTTTCTTCGTTAAAACTACTCTTCAGATTGCTGAAAGCAAAAACACCTTTGAGGGGCTGGTTATGTATTACAGTCTTGGTTTTATGTTTTAGATGGCTGCTGGTTTTTTTATCATACTTTAGTTTATATTATTGTTTATGTTGACTATGGCCACTAGGAAACTGGTGTGAGTGTTAGCAGTTTCCTAGAGACAATCAGATGGAAAACTGGTGTTCACTAAGGTTGTGGTGAAATGAAGGAAGGAGTTCAAGTTCCTAGTTTGAATAAGAGAGATGGCATCTGTTCACTGAAGTAGACAACTATTAGTATTATTAATACTCATATTATTAATAGTTATTAATATCATATTTGGGTCATAATGAGATGGGCATATTGTTCAGACATCTTGAGATCTCTAACTGTGTTCACAAACTGGGGAAAGTGTTACTGAATGCAAAGTTGTAGGTGAAAAGGAGTCAGATGAAATTGGTGACATATATAAGAACATTCAGTGCATATGTACTGAAATAGAGAATATTTGACCTTTCTTACTGGTTCTCTAGACAGGTTATGGAGAGGGTGGTGGTGAGTATGCTGGTGGCATCCATTAATGCCCTGGATAGTGCTGGTGGGGAGAACATTTATAGTGCGTAGTTTATGGATGTTGTGCCGATGTATTACTGCTCAGAGCATTAGCCACAGGAGGGAGGAACTGGAACCAGCAGTGCACAGTGGAGAACAGATATCACTAGGAAGACAGAAAACAGCATTCTTGAGCTGTTGTTTCCTGCTGTACTAGTGCTTATGCTATCTGCTTTCCATGCAGTTTGCAGTTGCACTCTAGGTCTATCAGGAGAACTGAGCTTGGAAAGAGAAGAGAAGGGCAGGATGGGAAGGAAAGAGAAGTAAGAGAAAGTGGAAATTGCCGAGGAATTGATTCTTGGGCAACGCCTGTTCAGTGGACTGTTAATTCTGTCAGATGTTTAGTTTCAAAAGGCTTGCCAGGTCTTTTAATGATGCTGTGCCATTTCTTACTATGTGATCTTAGCAGCATTATTGGGTTACCGTCCAACTTAGAGGTTCCTGTACAGTGTGTTATGTTACAAGATGGTATCGGTAAGCACAACTTTCAAAAGCTCAATGTTCTTTTATGATCAGTATTGACAAAATAAATGTCAACTTGCACGTAGCACATCTACAACCTGCAGCAAGCTGGGACATCACCAACTGTCTGGAGAAAAGCTACATTCAGCACCGAAGGAACAGGACTGGGAGTGCCTAATATCATGCATTTGAATAACTGCCTGCTATGTCATGCTCAGTTAAATTGCTTTTCATTATGTTTGTGTGGAAAGTATTAAATGAACACTGCAAAGCTGCTTGATTTTTGGTGTTTAATGCTGAAGAAATATGGGCATATGCTTTTACAGTTTCTCACTTGGCTATTTTCTGTCTTTTTTGAATGAGGAAGGATGAAGAATTTTAGCAGCCTACATGCCTTAACAATGTGCATAGACAAATGTGTGTGAAGTGATACGTTGTTTGAAGCACAAGGGCAAAAGTAGTATTACTGATACCATGGCAAAGGTGTGTAATGAATTATACCTCATAAAAAAGCACTTTATATACACTGGATTTTGAGTACTTTTATATTTTGTGCCTGTTGGTATTTAAAAATGATTGATTAATCTGAAAACTGCAATTGCACTGTTCCTCTGTTACATTACAGGAACAATATCTCAACTTAATGGAATATATGGCAAATTGCAAAGCTACTATGGCTACATTCCACAGAATAAAGTTGAAAAATAAAGACATAAGCTTCTGGATGGTACACAACAGAGGCTTGGGGAAGAGGAGGGTCTCAGAGTCAAGACAGGTTGAAGAAGATTGAAGGATGGGTATGGTGAAACAGGAATTCAGACAGATGTGGCAATTTGTTTTACAACATAACCATAAAATGCCACTTAAAACGCCTCATTTGTATTCTATGTCAATGTAATAGATGTAAATCTTTCAGGCAGTTACTAAATATACATTTCTGCTGGCACGTACAAAAAGCATATGATCAATGGGAGAAACTTGCGGGGATTTTTTGTTGTTAGGACAGCATGACTGAACTTTCTTGGACTGGATCGTTCAAATGAGCCCTCCATTTTGAGCCATTCATTCTGCCTCGCTTTCTGACATTTTATCCGTTCACTGCATTTAAATATTTATTTTCATTTTATAAGTCATAGTAACCAGCTAGTGACATGTCTGCTTTTGACACTCACTTGCTTATTGCAGAGAGGTCCCTCCATCTCACACATATATGTTGCACCTATAAAAAAGGCCTTCTGCTAACGGTTTTAAATGATCTGCATTAGGAAGAGTGTCACTCCCTGTGAATGTGGATATTGCTGCAAATGAAATGACTATTTGTCAGGATTAAAGCAAGCAAATGGTAAGATAAATTTCAGTTAAAAAAAAGACTCTGAAAAGACACAACAGATATCAACAGAGTTATGAATATTTCAGCTTTTTTGAGTAATAACCTTGTAAAAACAGTGTGTGACAATCTCAGTGAGTCTCACGGTGGCTTGCCAAGTCCACTCGTGGTTCAGCTTGAAATTCAATTTCCAAATAAATTTCAGAAATTTCAAGAAAAAGTGCTTTTGGTGAGGATTGCAGTATTTCCAATCAACTATTTTCAACCTCCAGTTCTGTAGAGGAGTTGTCTCAATCAATTTGTAATATGTTTTTCTTAGGTATTAATCGGTTCTCTTGCCTGGGAAGATTATATTCCTTTCATCTTTGGCCCTCTTTTCCACTGGAGCATTATATAAGAAGTGGGATAGTCTCACAGACAGTCAGTGAAGTATGTTACCTGTATTACCTATATATTAGGAACAAGAGCCTTATCAAACCTGCTTACTAGGTCCTGCCCTCTGTAGTCAAGGCAGGAAATTGGTTTACCCAGTCCAGCTTTCAATTTCAAATAAAAATCCTAACTAACTTGAGTTGTAAGATTTCCAAATCTTCCTTTTTCTAGAAAGTAGAAAGTCATCATTCTAGGAATAGTTTTGTGTTGCTAAAAACAAGTTGGCATCTGGAGAAGTATTGGCACAAATTACATTTTTCTAGGTTCTCCTCGGGTTTTTGTCATTACAGTATTCTGCAATACTGCCTTATCCAGAAATAAGCATGGTCTTCCTTATATTTGGACATACATTTCTCTATGTCATGCTAATCTGCAACATTCTTATTTAACTGAACAGTCTTTACAACAGATTTAATACTTTATTAGCTATAGTACACAGAGGTTAATTCTCACCTTTAAAGCTGTCTGCCTAGTGAGGAGGCTCGGGGTCCCTTAATTTGTAATCTGTATGAAGACTTAGTTCAGTGGTCATTTGCTTAGAAGACCAGGGTAGAGATAGTCTTTTCATCTGTTAGTACCGCAGTTGTCTTGTTTGCTCATATTTGCTACAACGCTTTCATTGACCTTTGAAGTCCCTCTTAAAAAGACTAGCACTCTGAAATCTAAACATTGACCTGCTCTGAGAAAGTTCAGCTCCAGGCATATGAAGAAGTAGTCAAGACTACCCTGCAAGCTCTTTGACAGAGAGGGTGTTTACATCCTCTGTTTGGGCCAGGCTGCTCCACGTTTACACTGTTTACTTCAGAAGGTTGGATGAAGTGCCAAAGGCTGTGACCAGTTTAGCCTCACACAGATCTGCACTGATGCAGTCTAAATCCAAAGCCTGCCTTATTTTCAGTATGCAGCCTAGCCATGGGAGTGCCCATTTTCATTCCTTCACATCCCATTTGGCTTGGTAGCTACTAGATGGAACATGCCAGTATTTTAAGTAATAACTGGAATATAATTATTTTTTCTTAGAACTTTAGTATGCATTGAGAAGATGCATACAGCAGCTCCTTGCTAGTGTTTCTCTTCCCTATTCTTTCCCTATTTCCTTTCAAACCATAATGTATTCTGAAAGCCTAACATTCATCTTCCAGAGTACTCAGTTTAAAGTGCTGATTTGAGGTACTCCATCTCTGAGAAGTGGCATGTGTATTTGTTTTCTTTCTGTATCTGGAGGAGTGTGTATTTCTTGGATCTGTTTTCTATATCTGGAGGAGTGTGTGTGTGTGTAAACTGCTTTGCTTTGCAGTGGTTGCCCACAACAAGTACTGCTCAGGCACATAACTCCAGCTGCTCCCTATGACTGGTAGGCAATGAAATAATGAACTGGTCATTTGCCTAGAAGACCAGGGTAGAGGCGGTCTGCTCCAGCAGAGTTAAAACCTGTATATGATGCATGTCTGTAATCTGCCTCCTGTTTTCTCATTCTCTAGTCATACCTTCCACTGATTCAGTACTCTCAAATAGATAAGTCTTTTGCTTTCACATCTTCTCCTTTCTATGTTGACTCTATTTTCCAAGAGACTGTTGTTTCCCTCATTGCCCAGGGGACATTTGGTCAATGTGGCAGTCTGCGGAATGTCTCACAGTGAATGCCCGCACCACCATTTTCTCACCTTTTCATCTTGTAGAACTACGCTGTCAAGGCTTTTTTTTGTGCCAACTGATTCTCTAAATATTTAAGCTAAGTAATTTGCCAAGAATGGTGGTAGCAGAAAAAGGATATTGAAAATCCTAGAAAATAAGTCAAAATGCAGTTATCTTCTGAAAAAAACGTTAAATAAAACCTTATAGAGCTCCTTGTTTACTCCCTGTCATGACTTCTGAGTTTATTGATGTTAAAGGTCTAATAGCCTTTCTCCAATTATTTATTGTGATTGGTTTTCAGCCTTTTGCCACTAAATAACACAACTAAAGGAGTTAATTCTTCAGTGATAAAGGAAAGTGGAGTTGTTGTGGCTGCAGGCTTAGGATTTGGTCTTCAGTGAGGTATCTATAGATGACTGTGTCTATGGTATCTGAGATTTGCTCTGAAGAATTACAAAGTTGTATCCTTCTAAGAACAACTTTCTTAGAATTTCAATCTGAGTAAAACGATATATATTGTTTTACTTGTACACCTTTTCTAGCCACCTTGCTAAGAATCTCCAGACAGAGTTCCACTGTGTGGAGTGGGCATAAGTCTGTTTTGCAATGTTAATAACAAAGAGAAAGAGAGAAAGAACACAGAAACAAGAGATGGGTGTTTGTGGCAATGCAGCTAGACTTGGGAGCTGCAAACCCCATTCTGGGGGTTTTCTGGATGGTGTCAGGCCTGTTGATGTACTTTGTGTGAGCCTGTTAATTCAGTTTAGAAAAATCTTTGGCAGATAGCCACTATTCTTGCTGCACATATATGCAACTTCAAGCACCATGGGCTGCTTGATATGCAAACATTACGCATAGACCTTGGATTCGACATGTTAAGTAGGAACTAGGGGTTTATCCAGCATTGCAGACGCTGATCGAATTGTGCAAATTTTATGAACTGTACTTAGAACTGCAAACAATCTGTGTTTCCTCTGTTTTCCAATTTTGCCTCTTAGTCAAGATTTAGGTCACTCTAAGTAAAGGACTTGACTATAAAAATTTCAGGGACTGAGTCTGTGAAACTTCCAAACCTTCCACCCCCCCACCCCCCTCAGTCTCTCAATCTCAGTCTTTCATTCAGCACGCAGTGCACAGTGTAGATGGCTGCATCCTAGAGTAGTTCTCCATTTTCCCCAAAGTCTCCATGCCTAGCACTTGCTTGTGATGATCTGCCCAGTGCCTGGCCAGTTTGAGATGTCCTCAGAATGATCATGAAACACCCAATAATGGCACTCGGCCCTTCCTTCCTTGCCTGACTTGCTGCCCACCTTTGCTTGGTCCTGATATGACAAAATAACATATGTGGACAGGGGTATCAGAATTAATTCAGAATTTAGTGGACAATACTGCAGCCTAGCACAGTCAGTCAGGTCTTTATATTGCCAGCATATCTTTGCTCTGACAAGAAGTGTATGAGATTCAGGGAGGCCAGCAGAAGCAACAAATGATGGTGGCTTTGCATGGCATCGTTCTGGCCTCACTACCATTAAAAGATTTGAGACCAAGAGAGCCAAGTACTATGCTAGAAGTCTTTCCAGACTTTAGCAGGAGAAGAACCCAAGGGTACAAGCACCAAGGCACAGGGCACTTCCACTGCCAAAGGATGAGGAAACTCTCCAGCCTTTAGTCAAAGCTGCCTCAGTTCTTTATGGGATCAGCCACTCCTAACAGCCCCTACTGCTGCCCATAGGAATATATCTGAGATGCTATTTATGCTAGTGTTAGTGCAGGGCCCATTGGGAGCTAGGAAAAAGGAGACAGCTCAATAAGAAAGAAAAATCAGGCAGATTGGAGGAAATAAGACTGTATTTTACCCTTGTCTTGTATGTAAATCTCTGGGTAGTAAATGCAGCAGCCTGCTCTGTCCTTGTGTCTTCCAATATGAGAATTAGCCCAAAGCAAACTTAGCAGAGAAATCACATGTTGTTAGTATGTTCATATTTTTACTATTCCTGGAAAGACTGAAGGCTCAGGCAACATGAAGGAAGGAACTGTGAAGTATTCTGCTTTTTCTCTGGCTAGATATTCCTCAGCAAACTTAAAAATATTGACCAGGCAATTATAGAGCAGATACTGCTCCAAACAGATGCCTTATTATAACATTCTAACAATTATTCTAATTCTGATTCAAGTGACATTTAAATATGCTTAATCCTGAATTTTTATGCATTATTTTGCATACCACAAAAAATGCAAGCAAATGTACTGTAAACTGCAGATTTTATGTCTTTAACTTTTGGGCCATGTAGTAATTTGTTTTGCTTTCACTAAGAAGCTTCATTGGTTTGTTTTATACCACTTTTTCACTACACTAGCTGGTTTTCAAGCATATTCTTAATCTCAAACTGCATTTGCTATAAAAACAAAAATGCTCTTGAGAAGCTGTATTAAAATGTGTTTCTTGGTGTTATATGCTTTCCATCTTCAAGAAACACACTGTTAGTCTCAGGGAAATTTTAATCTTTGGGTGTACACAAACAGCAAATCTTTTTTTCTAATTTCATACTTAAAGATAATAGGCTGATTCACACTGGAAGCAGTGAAGCCTGAAAGTGAAATAGGTTTAAATTTACAGCTAAGCAGTATATTTTATGTTTTGTCTTGCTTTAAAAAAAGATTCATGACCCTTTACGTGTAACTGTGTGCACAGAATAAGTCGTTTACTTAGTTATATATCTTTTTCCCTGATTAGATCTATTGTTTCTTTTCCGAATCTTAAACCAAAAACAAGGTTTAAAAAAATTAGAATGGGAAGGCTAAATGCAGAGAGACTGTATCAAAATGAAGCAAACTGTCAGGAATCTATGAATATAAATAGTTTTTAGCAAAAACATGTTATCAAGGAGTTCTCTCAACTATATTTGGCATTTTTGGAGCAAGAGTGTTGGTGCTTTATTAAGGAACAGCTCTGTAAAAAGGGAGAGTTTGTGGAGCCTCAGCCTGGAGTGTCCTTGAAATGAATATAGGAAATATGAAAGGTGTACTCATGCTACTGTGGCAATATCCAAAAAAACATTATTTTTTACCCATTTTTGGAGCACACATCAACCAAAAAGCTGTAAATAATCTACAGGAATGCTGAACTGTCACAAAATTATTCATGATGAAAGCGAAGGTTATAAAATATTCTTTTTTTTTTTTTTTCTTTACTCATGTAAGATGGTAAAATTAAACAAGGTGAGCAGCACACCTTTTTTCTGTGTCTCTTACTGCCTAATAATGATGGGGAAGAGGCGGACTGGGAGCATTCCAGCTATAGTTCTAAGCAGGATTTTATATTGTTACATGCCTCAGATTCTCTCTCAAATTTGTACTTAACCTGATAAGTTAGCCTACAAAGCATATGTTCCCCCTCAGCCACACAGACTATTAAAGACAGAATTATAGGCTCATCTTAATGAAGAAGAAGCCGTATTTTGAAACAGGAGCTCATTACTGCATGCTCAGTCTTGTGCTGTCCTTGCTTTCCAGAACTTTGGTTAGAGTTAATAGGGTCTGCATGTGAATGTGAACTGCAGGATCAAACTTCGAGGTGATACGTAATGCAAACCTCCTCAGCCACTGAAATATAGTGCAATTGTGGCTTTTTTTGGTTACAGACTAAATTCTTAAAAGTTTATTCAGCAATTAGGCAGCAGCTTATCTCTGATCCTCAAAGAGGTGTTAAATTCATGAAAGAGCTCCTTATTGCATGTGCTGTAAATTACATTCTTACTGGTCAAACTGTGGGCATCAAGGGAGAAAAAAAGGTTTAAAAGACACCCTAGGGTGGAGGTTTGGATAAAGCTCACAGCTGAATGCTTAACGGCTTCTCTCTTCAACTAACTCCAACATGGGGGAAAAGAAAAAAAAAAAAAACCAACAAAAAAACCCAAAACAACACAAAAAGAACACTCACTTGTGTGGGTTCCTGTTTTTCTCTTATTTCCTCCCTATGCCACTTTGCCCAGTCTTGTATGTGTTAAAGGAGGCCAAATGGGAAGATGGGAAAGAGCGTGGAGAAGGGGTAGAAAGGGGAATAGCACCATCCAGTCACTGTGATGTGGTATACTTGCCAAAAAAGGGATACCACCCACTTTCAGGATGAGGATCAGGCTGCTGCAAGCGTTTATTCAACTGCCAGTGCTGCATTCAGTTCTCTGGATGCCATTCCTGAAATCGTCTCCCAGACCCCAGCTGTAAACATAGTTACTAAATGCATACCTCATAAAAGCACTTCTAAATGCAAATGGCCCGGTTTTCTTTTGTGTGCATAAAGCCATTTGGGCGTGCATGTGGGTGTGCATCATATTCAATTTGTCTATGATTGATAGACTGTCTTCCAGACCAGAGGGATAAAAAGAAAAGTGGAAGTCAAAGCCTCTGATTTTTATTTCAGCGGTAGCCAGGCACATACATCTGTGTGCAGAATTTGGCACTCAGCAAATCTAACTTTTGCCAAACCAACAAGAGTAATTGGTGTAACAAGGCTCTCGTGAAATGAAAACACGCATGAACTAAGTATTTCACATCTCTATATTGGAAGTTATTTTTAGGGTTAATTTGGGTTATGCGGTTATATTGTTTGTGATTAATATAGGGTCTTTACTATGCAAATGGTGCTTGTAAGAAGCAGAAACCAGCTGTTTTAGTTGGGTAGTCTTAATGACCATAAACATGTGTGGCATTTTCCTGCACCAGACCCCTTAGAGTACACTCCCAAGCACTTTTGTGATAGGTTGAAGACAGTGAGGAGAGAGAAGCTTGAATGATACACAGATCCTGACTAGATACTGTGGATTTTATTTTTTTTTTTACTGTCATGTCCATATTATATGTAGTTCTGTTCCCAAGGGATGCACTTAATAGACATTACACTGTGTAAAACATTGATTGGAGCTGGTTACATGGCATAGGGATGAAATTACTTTTACTAAAATGCTTCTTGGTACTGACACAAGTGTTAAAAGTCCTAGCTTGGCGTTTCTAGGGTAGACCATGCAATTACAAAATTACTATTTCTGGAGTAGTATTAACTAAGTTGTTATTCTTTGAAACATCATGATTTTTATATGTTGCAGACTGTTTTCATTTGCTTCCTGGTATTTGTATGTATAGGGTGTCCTGAGATAGTACTTCCATTCTTGTCTCTGTGGGCAGAATGGCTGGAATTTACAGAGGAAAGAAAATGAAGATTCATGTGAATCAAAGATTTCCAATATTGTATGCCTTATGATAAATTCAGAAGAACAGGATACACTCTTTTTGTGTTCTGTTGAAATAGTATGCAGCAGCATTTAGGGCACTCATGAGATTTTTATACTGACACGGGGAAGGCATAGTATTACCAACTCTTCACTCCCTTTAAGACAAAGATTGTGAAAAGGGAAATGGGAACAGAATTTAACCCTCTTACAAACACTGAAGATCTAGGATAGGTCATTAGCACACCAGGTTTATCACTTCCTGAACATGTAGGTGAAAAAGAAAAATCGATTTGTTTTCACATAAAGCTTCTATGAAATTTTTACAGTTTCTAGGGTGGGAGAAGGACAACCCTCTCTTTCTCCTTCCCCAAGACAAATGGGGACATTCAATACCCAGGCTACAACTCCACAAGACATGGCAGAGATCTTTGAAACAGGGATTCAAGTAACGCATTTTTCTGTGTGATTCATGTGAAAACTGAAAGCTGTACAGTTCAAGCTGGTCCTGCTTTAAAGCAACATTTTTTGGCAGAGAGAGAGGATACCTTTGATGAAAATGAAATTGGTTCCTAAAGACTGTTTCAACAGACTTATCAAAAATCTCTCAAAGTTGAGTTCAGACCAAGAAGTATTGTCTGCTACGTACTCCGCTTTCACGGGCTTTCTTCCTCCTCAGCACTGGTCTGGCTCGGAACCTCTTTCTAAAACAGAAACTCTTTTCTAAAGCTAGTGGCAAAATTGTTAAAAAGAAAGAAAGAAAGAGAACAAAAAATAGAAAAGAAAAGAGAAAAGAAAAATGTCATCCTTGATTTAAAGAAGTCTACTCTTGTGAGCTTTACAGCTCAGTTTTTTAATTTCAAATTGTATAGTTACAATAAGCATCTGACCTCCTGGATGCTCATGTAACCTCAGCCTAATCACACTGAGCTTCATGTGTCAATGAGGGAAGATGCGTCACTGCACGTGTCACCCACACTTTGATGTCTTTACAGAAGCATAACAAGCAGATTCCTAAAACTACTTAAAAACAATTTCTGAACAAAAATTAAAGACCATCTCTTAAGTTGAAAAGAAGAATGCCCAGCTACTTTGTCTAGAATAAAGCAGCAAAGGGTGCATTATGCTGAGGGTATGGGTGCTTTTAGATAATGATATCAGCTCTGAGAACAGAACTAGAGTCTTGGTCCGGTCACCCCCTGAAAGAGCAAATATTTCTTGCTCAGCAGTGTCAGACGTGGTCCTTGTCTTATTATTCTTTTTTAATAGTGCATGACCTACGTTATCTCTCCGCATCAGTATCCCCTAGATAATGGCCATCCGTGCTTTAAAGGCTTTATAGGTAAACTACAGCTATTTAATATTTTCTTTTATAGTCAACCAGTCTTTTCCTTTTCATGAAGGAGACCATAGTGATCTACTGATACAGCCTAGCACTGCTTTGTCTGTTCTATGATTGTTATGTTTCCATTTATATCACAGTCTCCTCTGTACTATTCAGATCCAGAAAAAGAAAAAATACCTATTGCACAGTTAGATTTTCTGTTTGTAGAAATGCATTTGATAGCAGGGGGAGGGGGTGTTTTCATAAAATTCAATGTTTTAATAAAACCCAATTTCCTTTTCACATCACAGCCGCACTATGACAAAAGAATTGCAGCAGGTGTCTTTCACGGAGAGAACATAATTGTGAAGCTTGCTGGCATCCTGCTTGCTCAGTCTCTCCAGCACTGACAGCAGGGTGAGAGGCTGCCGTTAGAGGAGAGGCTGTAGCCCAGCTGTGGCTAGAGGCGTCCACAGCAAAGGAAGCAGCAACAAACCGTGCAGGACTCTGGTCTGGTGGTCTCTGCTACTTGTCTGTCACCGTGTGGTGTCCCCTATGCTACTGAGCTAGGTGCTACTGAAGCACAATGTCAACTCTTAATTCCCGAAGTCCTCTTGCAACCCAGCTCAGAGGGCAACAGTTTGCTCATTTTGCGTTTTCAGTTTAGCCAGCACTACCGTTGGAACAGGCATTGGAACAGGCTGCCCAGGGGAGGTGGTTGAGGCACCATCCCTGCAGGTGTTTAAAAGATGTGTAGACGTGGCACTTAGGGACATGGTTAGTGGGGGACTTGGCAGTGCGAGGTTTATGGTTGGACTCGATGATCTTAAAGGTCTTTTCCAGCCTAAATGGTTCTGTCATTCTATCACCATGTGAAAGGCGACGGGGTCACACTTGCCACGCTCCAGTGTCATTGTGTTACAGAGCAAACGCCCCTGAGGACAGGGACCTGAGCCCGCCTCTCTGCCGCAGCAGGGGAGGGAAGAAAGGGCATTGCAGTACAGCAGGGCTGACCATGGCCAAACCTCTGCGTTTTCTGAGCAAGAGGGCTGCTTCAGCCAGCCTCTGGTTTGCAGCGGGACCCTGCACTTCCTCCTACCACCCACAGTCCTCAGTTCTGGGCTTGTAAGAGGGACAAAACAGTGAAATAAATGGTTGATTCTCTCTCTTCCTCTAACTTTTGCTTCCCAAAGTGCTCCTTATCACATTCTGCTTAAGAGGGCACAGCCTGACACCACAGTGAGATGGGCTGCTGTGATACTGCAGACTTAGAGCATGTGAAGGTCTGGGTGACTTTCATCTTCGTAGCCGATGTGCAGTTTCAAGAAAGGGCACCCTGCCATGGGCATTGTACCTTTGTCACTAATACTTAAAACCTGTGTTGAAGCAGAGGAAGCACAGAAGTTTAAATAGAAAGATTCTCAGTAATGTGCAATAGCCTGCTGGATATCTGCTTGATTTTACCTGTGTTCTGGACCTGAATAAGCAGCAATTTCAATATTTCTCTTTCCAAAATGCACTTCTTTTTCTAGTGAGAAGATCTCCAGTACTTGTTCCAGGGAGTTGTTATGTTACAGCGACCTCAGACAGGGTTGTCCTGGCCAGTTAGTGAATGCTCATTCCTCCAAGCCATGTTTGTACAGGTCCCAAATCTGAATTACTTAATTTCACAGCTTTATTTCTGGCTCATAACATGAAACATTGAGCCTATGATGCCCAGTGCCATATCTGTATCTGTCCTTTCCAAATCTTGCTGATAAAGTCTACTAGCCCAGAAAGAATTACCATTCATGTTTTGAAATCACCTGAAGACAAGGTGTCCTGCTGAGCAATGTGTAATAGCAGATAGCAGCTGCTGTATGCTTCCTTGGTACTGTTCTCCCCTGCTTAGTAACCTTTGATTGTTGCTGTCAGTTGTACAAGGCTTATAAAACCTGATTTCTAGCTTCAACTGCATGTGCATATCTCTTGTTATTGTCTGTATGCTTAGGTAATCACTCATGTTGACAGAGAATTTCCCTTGTTCTTCCAGGTCAGAGACCCTCTAGTCATTACATTAATTTGAACAGTTTAAGAACGATCAACAGCAAAAGCAGAAAACACCATTTGCTTTCTTTAAACAAACAGCTCATCTTCCTGCAACTGCAATACCCTCTGCTTATCTCTCTCACATATTATACCATGAATTTATGCTGTCTGTAAGCTCTAACCTCCTGGATGTTTCATAATTCTTCAGATTGCATCCTTGGCAACAATTCTGACTTGCAGCCTGTCATTAGTTATGTTGTCCAAGTATCTGAGATCAGATGCAGTGTGTTGAGAAGTTGATGAAGCTGACACAGTTCTAACACCACTAATACAGTAGATGTCTTTTGGTAAATCAGTAAGAAAAACTCTCCTTTTTTAAAAATTAATTATTCTCTTAGCATCCAAGAGCATGGATATTGATGGGTTTCAGCAAGGTCCTGATTTATGTGCATTGTTTTTAGCCCAACATTACATCAGCAGTGTTACTGAATCACATGGGATGTTTTCTTCTGTTCTTATTTTTTTTTTTTTAAATAATTTTTAAAAATTGGATGTTTGCATAAATGACACTTCACAAAAACAATTCAGTCTAAACCCTTGCTTCAGGTTAACACATTCACTTTTCCATGTCAAGTTTTCCCAGTTTCAAAAAGCTATGAACCCCTAAAAGCAATTTAGCACCATTGTGCCACTGACAGTTTTAACTCTGGACAAATCCATGCTCAATTTGTTAATCTGTCAGATGGACTTTTCAATGTACAGCCTGCTCATTTCTTACCATTTCATGTAAACACAGCTGGTGCAGTGGTATTTGCTGCCGGTTTATGCATCAAGCTTCACCTTCTCATTTGTGTGTTCATACACTTAATCTTCTGAAAATATTTTCTGAATAAATCTTCCTGTGTTTAATTTGTGGGCATTGTTCACGTGCAACCAGTGTTTTCCTGCAATGTTCCAGCTTCTAGAAGACTCCCAACTCTAGATCAGGGACCCATGGCTAAGAGGGGCTACAAAACCCAGCAGTGAGATGATCACAGGGTCAACTCAAGAGAAATGGAAGGTGATACCAAACTCGGCTGCTTCCTCTTGCCTCCAAACATCCACCAGCCTGTTAGTGCACATACAGAGCTGAAAGCAGAGGAACTCTCCCCAGTTTTCCAGCTGACAGCAGAAGCAAATCAG
Source organism: Athene noctua (assembly GCF_965140245.1). NCBI lineage: Eukaryota > Metazoa > Chordata > Aves > Strigiformes > Strigidae > Athene > Athene noctua. Next base: position 18,813,181 of record NC_134049.1, on the reverse strand, counting down.
TCCTGCTGGCTGTGTCCATAACGAGTAGAGCATCATAACTGTAGCACAAACCTGCAGTAGCCGGGCCTGAAGAAGACTTTAGCAAAAGCAGAAACAGTTAATGCTGCTTCTCCATTCAGCTGATGGAGTCTTTGGTGGGGCTGCCAGTCTGGAGGATGATTGTTTTGAGTGGCTTTTTTTCATTCTCAGCAAGTGCCCAGCAGCAACTTGGTTGATCCATGCAATTTAGAAGCTGCTGCATAGCTCTCACATGGAAGTAACTCTTCTTTGTGGTGTGACCTGAAATTGAACTAGACACCTGAAGGCAGAAGGCTGTTTGGGTAACATTTCCAGGCAGATACTCAGGAAGTTCTCCACCCTTTTCAGTTTTAAATTAAATCTTTTGGTTTGGGATATGTAAATTGAGTTCAAATAAGTTCAAAAGAAGATTCCGTCTTCCTCCCCACCTACACAGACATACAACTTCTTCATCCATCAACTTAGATCAGACCTTTCCCTTTGGCTAATTGTGGGTTTGATCTACTCCCAGAAAACAACCTCTGGACTGGGCTGCACAAATCGCATGTGGAGTGCTCAAATTTAAAGATACAGAATTTAAGTTTAGAGTTGTAGAATGCAGTAGGGAGCTTTCTGTGGCCCTTCACACCAGAGTGACATTTGTTCACTGTAGGCGTGAGTGTGTTCATTTGAAATTGGTCTAGTGAAGTAAGAGTATACTGAAAAATGTATTTTTGCAGCCAGGACTGGAACTTTCAGGGGCATTTGAGATCTGATTAGCCATTTTCTTTCCCATTATCTACATTCGTAAGATATAGGGGTTTTTAAATAATAAGCAAGAGGCATATTTGGCTATTGCAGTAGTAGAGTAGTTTGGATTCCAACCATTGATTTAAATGCATGCTACCCGCCAGCAATTTAAAGGGGAGCTAGTGGTTGTTTTTAGTGTAAGACAAACTCTGATAAATAAATCCAATATTAATAGCTTGTCTCCTCCCACCAGTTACTTCAAAGCAATAGGATGTTTTGAGACAAGTATTGAATTGTTATCAAAATGTCTCAATCTCTCAGCTCAGACTTTGACATGTTCTATAGGGACTTTATTTCTTTAGCCAGAAATATGGCATTGAGGATTCCACTCAGTAACTTCCCACTCAAGTTATAGATTTTCTGTCAGAAAAAATAAAACCATGCTTGTATACAGCTACAATTAAAACATATGGCTCTGTTTTGGCATCTGTTCTTTTTTTCTATTTAAAGACTTGCAAGTATGTAATAAAAGGGATAGTTCTAAGACTATAGTTTTTGTTAGGGATTTTAGACTGATATTACTATAGCCTTTCTTTAAGAGCTATAAAAATAGTTCTTTACTCTTTGATCTCTGGATCATAGCTTCTTCACAGGAGCTGTAATACTTGAATTAAAATGTGTTCGATTAAACTAATAAAAGACTAGATCTGGAAAAGATACTAAAGTTTGTTGTAGAAATACAGCATAATTAAGCTAAAGATTTGCATAGCCACAGATACAACTGCAGATCTCTTTTGCCCCTCTGAGCTTTCTAAATTGAAGATAAGTAGTGTTACTGTTGTAGTAGAGTAAAAAAACCAACATACTGTCCTCAATACCTACCTAGACAAAATTTGGAGAGCAGAGAAGGTGTCTGAAATTGCGTTTAACTTTTCCTTCCGAGCCATACACTTTACATCTCTGTAAAGTGTATCGGTTTTAAAATAAATTTGTTTTCCATTTTGATGCCATTTTTACTTTTCATGTTCCAGCTTCTGACTTATCAGATTGAGTGTTAGTGTTATGGACACAAATATGGAAACGATCTTGGTTGTTTGGCAGTACCTTCACACTCACTGATCAAGCACTAAGTGCCATCTGATTACTTTGACAAATCACAGCAAAGAATACAGTTTACAGTTGGATTATCAGGATCCACAGAGCAAAGTATGTGCTAACATATTCATCGCATTCAAAGATGAATACATTTGAGGAAATCATGATCTTCACATTGATAATCTTTGAACCAAAGTAGGCTGAATTTAGTGAATAAGTTACTCATGAATTATTTGTTCAGCTCTGAAAACAATGATGAATCTTTTAAAAGTAGCAGTGAGGTTTTTGATTAATAGAGAGCCTTGAAAGCATCTGGTTTGGATGTATCTGTGTATTCACATTTGACTGGAGTCTTTTTTCACTAGCAGGCTAATGAGAGAAATAAAACTTCTACTGCCAAGAGACAAATCCTCACATTGAATTTTTGGGGACTTTGGCCACTGATAAATAGGAACAACAATCCCCTGCAAGCTCCTGCATGATCTTAGCGGTCTGGCTAGAATGTTGGCTAACGGGTTCACTGGAAGCCAAGAAAGCAAATTTCATTAAATGAGTTTCTGGTGCATATAGCTTTTTATGACACATCAGAAAAAGAACAACACTAATAAACCCACCAACAGAGACTGAGTGATTCACTGAACCTCTTTTGAGTTACTGTAGTGATCTGCTTTCTAGCTGTGGGATTCAGTGATCCAGGAGGCTTTTAAAACAACTGCTTTGTGGCTATTAAATACCACAAAAAGAGATGAGAGGTCTCATGTTTGGGCCTCAGGTAATAATTCATGGAAAAAATGCAAGACAGAATTCTGCACAGCTGACTACAGTGACTGTAGGAGTGCTTGCCTGAGGCACTAGCCACTGTGTACTGGGACCTAGAAAAATGGACCAGGGATACAGCTCCTGTAGAGAAATTCCTAGCTTAATCTTCCACTGCTTCCTACTAGTGTGGGGTACACGTTGCATCTCTGCGGGTTGGTTAAGTCAGAATCATAGAATGGTTTGGTTTAGAAGGGACCTGTAAAGATCATCTAGTCAAATCCCTGATTTATTTTTTTAACCTTTTCCTTTCCTCTTCGACCAATTCAGAAGGTCCGTTCCTGGACAAGCTGGAGATGTTGCATAAGTCATAATGCCAAGCTCTGCCATCAGCAGATTTCTAAATACATCAGTAAGAGTTTCACTGTCTTTATTCCTTATTTTCTCTGTGGGGAAGCTGAGGCATTGAGACATGACATGACCTCAGTAAATTTAAGGAAACAAAGCAAAAAATATACGCCTCATTCTTGTGCTCTCCCCATCAGACTATTGATTCCCTGTGCTATTTAGACCCAATGACTGCAGTCATCTTTTTCAGAAGTTTTCTCTTACTCAACTTTTATAATGTTCTCTTTTTCTTTCTTGCAGCTTTGTTTCATGTACATTTTAAAATCCAATGTATCTTACTCCAGATGTTTATTACAGCTGATTCAAGGCAAGTTTACATTGAATGACTATATATATATATATATCTCAGTTTCACATTTGAAGATAGTTAAGTAGTGGTGGGGGGTTTTTTTATGACAGCACAGTTTTGGCCCTCAGGTTCTTAAATCAGCAATGTCACTTCGTGGCTTTTAATTTATATATTTTGAATGTTCCAACCTGACATATTTTGAGCATAAGACATACAATGAGTGCTCCATCTAAAAATGTAGATTCACTGCTGTGACTCAGAGAAACAGAATTACCATATCATAAATTCTTGGTAATCTGTCTTTCCTAGGGCACCTACAGTTTGTACCGTCTGCTCATATCGACTTCTCCTTTTTGGCCAACTTGAATAGTCAGCTCCTTGAAACAGCAGAGGTTTTCATTATATTAACAATTAGAGATTATGCGATGGATGGAGACATGGGGAACAAACATATCAAAAGTCTTTCCTTTTCAAATGATCTTAGATTTTTAGCTGTTTGTTGTTCTTGCAAAACCTTCTTCATTTATTGACCTTTGTGGATGCAGACTTCCAGAAACATCCTCCCTTGCTAGTCCTCAGGGAAAATCTTTTTTCTTCTACTGTTTTTGAAAGCTATTCAAGATGCTGCTTTGTGTTTTTTTGCGTACTACTTCTTTGCAGAGAAGTTAGAGGAGTATTTAGCTGGATGCAGATTAAGACCTTAATCACTCCCACTACTTCTTTTGGCCTTGTAGACATACATTTTACAGTTGCCATCTTTTGAGAAATAGTATTGCTTTAAAGCTAAAGATCTGAATTATTCTTACTGTGCTGAAAGAATCAAGATTTTAGACATCTGAAAGGACAGTCAGTTTTATTAGCTTCGACCTGCCTTTAGAGTAAAGCAGCAATTTTGATTGTGAATATTTTTTAAGGTGGTCCTGGTGATTGGGAAGGAATCAAAGTTAGGTGCTGGAAGTGGGTGGGAGTTGTGGGACGAAAGGTCATAATACAGCTAAAGGAGAAGGATGAAAAGGGAGTATCATGGTGGGAATTGCTCCATATTACTCTCCAAGGAAAAGTTACATCTATATGGAAGCTGTCTAATGAAAGTGCCAGGGAAAGAGTAAAACAGAAAAGTAGATATTCAAAGGTCCAGGAAAGAATCCCAGTTTGAGGCCTGGAGTAGAGGATACTGTTCACATACTAAAAGTGAGACCTTAGCAGGAAGGTGGAAGGAACACAAAAAGCCTAGGGAAAGAGCTGGAAGTGTGTTTTGTTTAGCTTGCCTTTTTAGTTTAACATTGCAAGGGTAAGATTTGGCTTTGGATGGAAGACTACAATCACAGGAACTTGTCTGAAACAGCTGGAAGAAAAGTGGAGGAAGGTAAAAACGTACAAAAAATGGTATCTGTTAAGATCTTGTTTTAACAGGTCAATTTTGGGCCTGCAGAGATCTTGACAGAATATTTGTTAAATGTTAAACATGAAAATTTGTTAAATGATAAAATATCTCCATGTCCAGTTCAACTGTCATGGTAATGTGGCCCTACCAGGTGATTTCTGTGATATACCACTCTTGCTTTTAGTAAGAGTCAACATGAAAACTTCTGTGCATGGTACCCCACAGAGCAGAGAACTATTCCTAAGGTTCTGTTGAAATTTGAAGTATAATGGGTTTAGTTATGTTTGAATAAACCTAAAGGTGTTATTTCCTCAAATGACTTTGTTCACGGTGAATGTAATAAATTTGGTTTGCCCTTATCTATTTTAGATCCCAATTCAGATATTGAAATGAATTTATCACAATACTTATACAGCTCATATTATCTTTATGTGAGCATGCTGATGAGCAAGTTTTACTAGGAAGAATATTTGCAGAAAGAGAATTTTAGATTCATATCTAAGTACATGTGGGAACCAACTGCTGGATTTCTGTGAAGAGTTGTGCCAAAAGCACTAACCAGCTATTGTGTGACAAAAGTAAAACCTGTGATTTACCTGAGAGCTGGAAATCAAAGTAAATATATTGAGCATGGAATTTCTGTTATTAACATTTCATAATTCATATTGTAATTTTTTATTCCCTAAAAACAGTATTAAATTTGTTTTAAGAATGAAGAAACGGATAGAAATAGCCAACAGCTTGTGGTTATTTTGCCACAAGGAGCCAATTCCATTACACCATTTTCTTAGTCCAACTTCTTTGTTTAGATAGCTACCACATAGACTTGTTTCTCAGAAAAAAATTAGACTTATCAAGCAAAAAGAGCAAAATTACAGAAGGGCACTTCTTTTGTCTCTTTTTTTCTGAAAAGGGAAACTCTTTTCACTGGAATCAAATCTTCAGGTTTGGCCTCAAGATAGTATTATTTTCTCTCAGTGCTTTTCCTCTGCAAGCTTCTGTGTGCTTGATAAACTCAGCCTGCCTGTGCCAACATCTGATTTTGGAGTGCGTCTGTCCCTTACTGTTTTGGGGCACAGAACAGCCTGTGCCTGGGATGGTGCAGGGTCTGCCACTGAGCAGCAGAAATCAGAAAAAAATATTTTGCCTGTGTGAATAGTAATTTTTGCAAAACTAATGTGGAGTTTAATAACCTGTAGCCTTTCATGGCTCAAACTGCAAGTTTTAATAGCCTATTAAAAAGCCCTAAAACTCCTTAATTCGTTAAGACAAGATCCCCTTCTCAGTATGTACATTGAATCCTGAACAGTGTGTTGAATGATACACAGAAAGTTATGGTGTGCAAAGGAAAGGCCCTGGGCAGATTCTTGAATGCCACCTTCAGAGCACTGATGTGCTATAGATTCACTATGTGTATTTGTCCACAGAAGGAATAACTCCTCACTGAGGAACCTCCTGTGCACACATTGTCCTACAAGGGGCATCAAGGTCAAAAAGGCATCTCTCTATTGAGCAGATAGAACAAAAGGCTCTGACATGGTTTATAGATTATTTCCTTAATCTTTACAATGAAGTAGTAAAGAAATTGTCCATACTAAATCAAGATATGGAGAAAACTTGTATATGCTGGTATTTTACAACAGAAGAAGAGACTTTCAAGTAGTTTTCATGATGAAAACAAATTTCTGGGGCACCCAAGCCATTATTAACTGGTATGAAATGTCACTTGTTTTGGTTCCATTTATGGAACAATCAAATATATAAGTACCTAGTTGTTGTATAACTCCCTTAGCAGCAGATAAATCAGGTCAACATTGACTTTTTTGGAAAATGTTATCATTATTTTACAGAGGTACATAAGATGTCCCTGGTCCCCCTGCAGTTCCTCGAGCATTAGATCATGCTGTCTGCCTTCCACAAATGTAGATACTTTTAGAATGGAAGCCTCCTCTAATTAAATCCGTTCCTCCTCCCCTGCACACAGGAAAACTGCAACTGCCAATGGGGCTACGGGAATAGGAATTGTGAATTACTCAGTGCAGTGGATTTGCACAATCTGGGTTTTTCATTCCTTTTCAATATCTGAGTTCCATTATCTGAGCCGACTTGGGGTTGAATGCCTGAAGCATTGCAGGCACCCGAAAGCAACATAAAGGCCATAGCTGTGATCCTTAGGGAAATAAAAGCAACATGCTCTCTGCAGAAGGATCACAAGTTTCTCTGCAAAACGAGGAGATGCTTGTGACTTGCTACAGGACAAAGGGAGAGGTATGGAATAAAAATCTGCTGAACGCAGGGTCATGATTCACTCATACACTTCCCAGCGTCTGAAACAGCACAGAGACCAACTGAACCAGAGCTCCTGCTGCAGAGCAGGGAAGGGCCAAGGGACTTTCTGTTTCTCTTCAGTGTTGTACATGAGGTTTCTGTCCCTGTAACTTTGCTTTCTTGGTTCTCCCAGGGAATTCTCAGGACCTAAGTATTTCCCTGTATCAGAGGAAGAAGCAGCAAGCAATCTCTAACGGAAAATACATAACAAAAAAAATACAAGCATCACAACAGCTTTGCAAACAGAATAGCATAAAGCTTACCAGGCTGACATGTCAGCACCTCCCCAGAGGAAATACTGGGAAAGAATTCAAGATGGAACATTTTTATATCTGAAGGGGGACTGTGGGGTAGAAATCGGAACCATTTCTTTAAACAAGCATATTCCAGGAAACTTACAAATACAAGTTCCAGAAAAGCTCAAATAAAGCCCCAGTGAAACTAATTCCCTCAGCTATATTTAATAAAATGAGGAAAGTGAACCCTTAGCTAAGGCAACAGTTAATGGACACAGTGTCACTGGGGATCAGGCAGCCCAGAGGGATGTTGTATAGCTCTGGTGGGGAGGGGAGGGTTGGTGAGGAAATTGTTAGAGATATTTTGTGGACACGTGGCATGGACATGCCTTTGTAGAGATGAAAGAGATACGGGAAGATGGGTCCTTGGGATTGGAACACAGCAGGGGAGTGCTTTCTGTTGCCCTAAGTGCACAGGGATGTGGGACTGGGAGGCTAGCAAATGGGCATGGGGTGCTTAAAGTTGTGTGTTATCCCCACAACCTTACATCACGTTCCCTAAAGTTATTACCTGTTCATATCCATCTGAAATACCCCAAATCAGGCATCTTTTGCAGGACAAAGAAGGTAGTCTTAAGGTTTCTCCAATACAGGAAAGACCTCACAGTACCACTGCAATGCACAAGCGTATGGACAAATTTAGAAGGGGCAGAAAAGCTTCTGTTTCCCATGAGATGCCTCTGCACAGCACTGCAGCACCTCTGCAGCTCCTCCACAGCTCAGACCCAGTTAACTGTGTTGTGAGTTTCCAGGACAAGAGAGAAGCTGCAGCACCCTGCAGGAGACAGTCAGCTGCAGCCCCCTCACTGGATGCACCGCAGCAGGCATGGGCTGTTTCTCTGCTTTATCACCCAGGTCAAGAAGAAACCCCATTCCCTGTTAACAAAACAGCTTCAGCTGGGCAATTCTACAAGGAAACATGTAACAAACATCCTCAGAAAGTTACACAAATGAGGTAAATGTACACAAGAACGAGATCATATATTACACTGTCCCAATTAATTTTACTGAAGATTCAGGGACATATACCCATATGAGGTTACATCAGCAGCACGCTTCTTTATGCATTTGTGAGTAGATAATATATTTGGGCAGGCTAGTGGTAGGGGACTAAATAATTTTCTGACATTCCTGCTAGCAAAATAGGGTTTTTATCAGTTGCACCATGTTATTCTTTTGATTTTCCCTGCTCCCAAGAAAAATGACTAACATCTTTGTTCAAAACCTTCAGGAGCTGATGTGCTACAAACAATGCTGGAGAGAAGTAAATGTTGCCTAAAACTGTCTCTCGGTAAAGGATAAGAGTAATATACACTGTAAAATGTTAAAAACCTTGTTTAGAAGTTAGTTGCAAGATAACTACAGGGCAAGGAGAAAACTACTGTTAAAAGGGCTGCTTCTGAACTGACCCAGTGAACGGGTTTCTGAGGGAATGGTGATGTTATCTGCTGGAGTTGGCTGTGGCTTATGTTGTAAAAGATTTCTGAGAAAAGGGGTACTTGGTACTTTTTTACATTAGGAAAAATAATCATGATCTGTATTTTCAGATACTGACTTTCATAGTAGTAGCGTATTATCTGCAATTGAAAGATTGCCCTTTTTCCATTGGGGCAAAGTATAATGAATCTCATTAAATGCTGTTATGGATGTGTGGGAATTGGAGTGGAGACTGTCAGGAACACCTTTCCCTTCTGTGCAAACTTGAAAGACATAAAAACTCTTAACATATTCCTAAATACATAATTTCAGATTTGGACAAAATTTTACCTCAGTAGATACGAATTTCAAACTATAGTGGTGGTGGCAGTGGCATTGTACTACTTTATATACAGTATTTTCTTAGTTAATTATAATAACTTTATCTAATGGCAGTAAACTAAAGTAGAACTTTCCAACTTAGAATCCAAGGCAAGTACAGTTTCACTCAGCTAAAGACTGTCAGATATGAGAGCAAATCTATGGCCGGTGTCATGCAGTATAGTAATAAAATATAGGTCTCAATTTTCTTGATTTTTCTTTCAGTTTTGTAATTAAGAAGAAAGAATCTATTTAAACCAGCTCATTCATGCTTCATGAGTTATTCTAGTACAGTATTAATTTGTTATTGCAGAACTACTCAAAGCAAATAGTTCATATTTATTCTACCTAGGAAAAAACTAGAAAAAAATAAAAAGAGGAGTTTTTACACAGGAGAGACAATCAGTATTCAACTCCTTCCATTCTCGTTGGCTTAGTAATATTTGCCTGGATCAGTTCTTCTGGGAGGATGTGTGAGAGTGGGGTAGGAGGATAGTGAGAGATCTGGAAATGCAGAAGCTTAGGCAAGCATGGCAGTGAGAGCAGGCAAAGCTCTAGGTCAATGGCTGGCAGATGGCTTATGAGCTGAGGAGGCTGCTGGCAGATGGTATTGACAGTGTGGACAAGACAAAGATTTTGGCTACAGAAAGGGAGCTTTGGAAAGACTCTAGAAGTCTATCTTTCCTGATAAGAACACTGTCCAATTTGGATGCACATCACATCTTGTTTTTTCTTGGTTTTTCTTTTTTCTATTTTACCAGAGAAAAGGTAGAGAGGCTTTGCTGTTGTAGGAAAGAAAAAGTGACTGAAACAGGGAATGTGAGGTCTGTTATTTGGTCTAGCTCCCAAATTCTGACCATTCAATAACAACAAAAAACCTTTACTATGTGTAATTGGCACGTAATTATTTGTGATTACTAGTCTGATTCCTCTGCTTCTCTCACTGTTACTGAACTAATTACGCCTCTTATGCAACATTAGCAAATTAAATCATTCCAATTATCCGCGTTTATTTCCTTGTGCTTTCTCTACTGCCACAGTTCTTTCTCATCACCCTGTATGACGGTGCCTGTCATGCTTTCGTTTGCAACCTACTTTCTTCTGAGGCAATTAGTGGGTACTTGGGCTGGGCCTGGCTGTGAGCCAGGGTCTGAGCCAAGCAAGTGCCCAAAATGGCTGCCCGTGCACCTGTAACTTGGTGTGCTGTGGACAGGCAAGTAACTGATGGGTGATACACAAAATTACATGTGTTCCCAAGAATTCAGATGACTCAACGGCAGAAAGGTTGTAACTATCAAAGAGATCTGAAGAAGAAGGAATCACTTCAAACAAAGTAAGAACTAGCTTCAAAAATCATTTTAGATTCACACAAAAGTCTGAGCCCCAGTACTCAATTACTACTCCATTTGGTGTTTGTTCACTTTAGGATGCCAAAATACAAAGGGCAGTGAACCCTTAAGCAAGCTGAAAATATTGTAGGGAAGTGCATGGTCTGCTATGAAAATGTTTGTCAACAATGAAACTCTGAACTGGTATGGCAGAAACAAGAATGATATTTAAAATCATCACATATCTTCTCCCTGGGTGTGGGAGGGTACCATCACAGCTGATGCTTTGCAGGGGGGAGGTAGCTCTCCACCAGGCACCTGACAGCCCTTACCTGCCCTGCTAAGCCTTGCATTCCGCCCATGGCCTTGGGTCCCAGCCTGGGGTCTTTGCCCCTGGTTTGAGATCTGTTGGAGATGTGCCTCTTTCCAGCACTGTCACAGTTATACTTGTGCCCAGTTGATCTGGACCCCGTGGAGAGTGGCTGGCCTTCACCATGCTCTGACACCTGTGTGAGAATGTGGCTTGAAGCCTAAAGCTGGGATCTGAGTCTCAAATTCTGTGGAGCTTAGTTGAGCTTTTGAGAGCAATGGCACAACAATGGCTCTGAATTCAAATGGCTGTGTCCAACCCTTACTTCCTCAGTGTCAGGAACTTGCACCCTCACCGCAGGGCCAGAGCTGCACCCCTTTCCGAGGCTCACTGACCAGCAAATGAACTTGTTTCTACTGGTGCTATGCTAACACAAAAGTCAGTTGTCAAAGAGCTTCACTTATTGCCCGGGAGTAATTCCTGCTCTCTTCCATTCTTACTCCTGAAAGAGGCATTACTATAGCTATTATGTACCACTTCATGGGTTATAAAATACCAGCATTACTGTTCCATGGGATTTAGGCAGCATTGCATACTTAGAATATTCTACTTCTGCTGTAGTATAATTGAATGTTACAATGTAATACAGAAACTGCAAAGCAGAGGTGTGTGCCCACTCTGCTGTCTAACCAGCGGCTGTCAGTACTGGGCAAGAAATTTCTGTCCTTCTCTGTGGGCAGTTTGTGGGAACAACCACCTGCAGCAGCTCCCCGTGGCCTTTTCAGCTCACGTGACTGAAGGCGGCACAGTGCAGCTAAGGGTTTGAGTACCGCATCTGATATAAAAAATAATTATGGTACCTCTGGGTGCAACTTCTACCTTTCAGTTTTCTGTATTTAATGTGCTAGATCAGAATAATATCTATTTACTTAAATACTTGACTGTAAACCAGCTTTTCTCTGTGCAGTTGCAGATGATGTACAGTTGCCTGTTTAGGTTTCCAAATTGTAAGGTGAAGAGATGTATTGAATTTCCTGTTATATCTTCCTGCTGACACAACATATTCCTTTGTTACAATAATATCTATTTCTGCTGATTTTCAGACAAGCCAATTTTAAATGGAAATCCAACAACATATGTATTTTTAGCATTTAACCTTAGGAAAAGAGCATGATATACTCCCATTAGGAGGGCCTAAGTAGGAAGAGTAGACAGAAGACAGAATTACAAACAAAATAACTTTTCAACAAGAATCCCATGAGCACTGGGAAAGAAGTCGGTGTTCTTTGCATAGGCCTTCTACTTATTTTCAGTGTTTGAATTCTAAAGGCTATAAAATTTAGAAGGGAGTACAGAGCAAGTGTCTGTCCAAGCCTGAGCATTAAAGAGTGAAGCAGGGAGATGACAGGCATGGAGCATATTTGCATGTCTCAGACTTGCCTGAATGACTTTTTTCTATGTGCAGAACTGAGAACAGGTGAAAAGGGTTGGTAATTAGTCACAGAGGGGCTTTGTTTCCTTTCTTAATAGATAGGGACCTTGGTTTATAGGAGGACTAGAAGCAGACATTTAACTGCCTTGTCTTTAAGATACTTCCTCAAGAAACAATATTAATGTTTAATCTGTTCCAACAGGGTCTAATCTAGGCTTCTTAGGGTAGGGCTTGACAGAACATCCAGCATTGCTGAGTTATTGTGGCAGGACTATATTGTAGAAAATTGCTAAAGCCTACAAAATTCTGTCTTCAGGAAAGCTTATCCATGTACTGCATTAGCATGTGCTGTAAGTATGTTGTATTTGTCATTATGTCCGGTCTGCCACTACAGCATGGCAGTGTTTGGTTCTGTATTCCTGTGCAACAAGTTTAAATGAGTGACTCAAACCATGCTTGCATGTATGGCAGTAACCTTGCCCATCGGTAACAGTAAAAGGCACCGTATGTTTGTTTGTTTCCAGATATAGGAATCTGCAGGTTTATGAATAAGCGAGGAGTTTTCATCACCCAGGTTAGTTAGCTCTGCAGCATGCTGAGGAACTTCCCAGTTCCCTGGGCCGCCTCCTAGGAGAATGTAGTGATACAGAAGGAATAACTTTTACGTCTTTATTTCTAAACTTGCTGCTTTCTGTCCTTTTAGATGTGAGCAGCAACTGCTAGATTTAGAAATTAAAGTGAACAAAAAAAAGGAACACTTGGAGGACGTTTGTTGAGTGTTGTATACTTTTAATTTGATCTTAGTGGAGACTCGTTAAGACTTCTGTTAATTCTGGCAACTAGACAGTTCAAACATAAGCTTTTAATTATTTAAATGCAAGCTGATGATTGAGCTTTATGTGGTAATAGTCTGCATAAACAGCTGAATTCCAGTCAGTGCTTACTAGTTGTACTGTACGAGTGATGTATTCTTAATACCAGAAATTAGCATCATATTGGGCATATCAGTGTTACAGCAGCTGTTAGTTCTACACTTTAATTTTTACCTGTTTAACAAAACATTCTGGCAGTTAGAAAATGTACCCTGCCAGTGGTTCTGTGGTGATTCAGTACTTTGCTTTTGAAAAAGTAAAGTTCCGAAGTTCCCTACTTGTTAAATTTGCTGGCATCTTCTTGACAAGATATTCTTGGTGTTAACTGCACTTCTCAGGTACTGCAATTCTGGGAGCATGATTACAATGTTTAGTGTGATTCTGCCATCCATTATCACCAACACCACCTACTTTTGCAGAGCTGTAGCAGTGGGCGTGATGCTATCTGGTTCACATTATTGGCCTACAATTCTGTACACAGGAAGAAAATAAACTTCAGACTTGAAATATTGTGGATATTGAGTTTTAGGATTAGTAACCATATTGCTAACTCAGGAATGTTTTTTTGCAATGGGAAATTACTGTCACCTGGAGAACTGCAACCCTTTCTTCCCATGGCATGTGCGGCTGCAGCAGAGTGGCAGTGTTTGGTCAGCAGGTAATAAATACTGTTCACAGTGTGCCAAAATCTCTTCGCCTGGTCAAGATAGCCTAGAATTTGGTGCTGTGTAGACATCTGTTTGTGTCACACCCACCTTAATTGCTGTCATCCTAATGAATCCTCTTTTCCAGTTCAAGGCAAGAAGAACCAAATAAAATACATATGTCTTTCAGAATGACATAAGGGGGAAGAGCAGATGCTGTTTGAGTGCAGGATCTTATCTTGTAATCTGAATGGGATATGATACAGAAAAATTGTTGGTAGGTCTTCTCAAGCATAAAGCAATATTCATCAGTCCAATCATGTTACCATACAATGTTACTGTACACACCAGAGAAGATGGCAAATTCTCTGTAACTGATGCTAAAAGATGCAAATATTTGCTATATTTTGTACACAGTGATGAAAAGTTGTGACAGGGACCAAAGACTCCTTTTATGATAGCAGCCATCTGGTAAAATAGAAAGACATAATATTTGTGCGGGATGGCTTACAACTTTAAGGTAGACTAAAATGCTGCCAGACTTGCTCTTGTTGCTCCTTTCTGGTCAAGCACAGTCCTGCATTGTTTTATCTACATACCAGAATGACTGATAACCAGCCTCAGGTCACATTTGATCTCATGTTCATTAGCCAATATTTATTTTCAATTAAATTATAAGCAGTCTTGGTCAAAGCCATGTACATACTAGAGTGTCTGCATTGTGGGGTTTAATTTTACTCAAGGATTAATACACAGGTACTTAGTTTCTTCACCTTCTTTTGACCTTTGCTGCTTTTAGAAGGGATGAAGAGGAAGCGCCTGTCTCGCAGCTACTTTTTGTTCCTGAATTCGTCACAGCTCTTTCAGCTTGCATCATTCTCCCTCTAGAATCCCTGTGAGAGCCTTTTAGCCACTCTGTCTAGGTTCAGTATTGCTCCTCAGTAGCATTTCACAGCCTTCCTCTTCCATAGCCAGAGCAGCTTCCCTTGGTGGCACCAGGTCCTTTGCCTCACCCAAATGCAGGAGGTAGAAGGCTACAGGTATGCTATCCTGGCTGGACTAAGTTTTCCTTAATGAGGCCAGTTATTGTGAAAGGTGCATATATAATAGCTATCGCAGAGAAGAATTTAAATGACAAAACATCTTTAATTCCCTTACAGCTAACCACAAAGGATCATGAGCTTAAACAACCTTGGCTAGATTTTGAGCTGCATAATGTATAAATAACCTGCACAGCAATGCATAAACACATGAAGCTTATATTCAAGTTCAAATAGCCTTATTTCTTGCACTCTGATTGAGGAGCAGTAAAGGGAACAGGATCTTCTAATTAGACAATTAGTCCCTCTGGGGGGAGGGACTGTTTCTCCATGCAAGGACTAATGTGTTTACTGACTTTATATTATGTTCTGTCCATACTACCATAATACAAAGTAAGTGGTAGTTTCCTTTGACCTAGTAAAAGATGAGGATAAGATGCCCATGATAATTTAATCATATCTGTCAGTTGTTCTTAATTCTATTAAGCATGGAACTTGGGATGGCTGGGTTGAAATACCATTTTCAGTGAATTTTCAACTGTCAGGTTGGGTATGGCAGGAACTGTTTTACCTTTATTCCTATGGAGCACATCTGTGAAATTACTTGAAGTCACTTTAAGATTCTGTGCTACTGATGGTTGATATTCAGCCATACAGAAACAGGATACTAGTGTCTTTTGAAAACTAAACTGGATGAGATTGGACACATTCAACTCTCAGCTAGAGCAGATAGTTCATTAAAAATGCAGGAAAATGGAAGACAGTATTTGCAGTAGTGGTTGGGTGTTGTGAATTTCAACCTGATGCAGGGAGATTATTTACTTAATTTTTGTCCCATGATTGTCTTTAAGCCAGGCTGGCTATAGGACAATGACAGAGCAGCTGTTACTCCAGGAAGGAAACCTTAATAATCTTGGCTGGAGGCATGTGACCTTTTATTCTCAAATGTTAACATCATTTTGTGTTTTGTTACTTCAGACTGATTGCAAAGACAGGTTTGACATGAGTTTACAGGTGGATACTCTTCTCAACTCT
This sequence comes from Athene noctua, assembly GCF_965140245.1. NCBI lineage: Eukaryota > Metazoa > Chordata > Aves > Strigiformes > Strigidae > Athene > Athene noctua. Next base: position 18,797,420 of record NC_134049.1, on the reverse strand, counting down.
ATTTTAGGAGATTATGGGCCACCTGATGGCCTGTTAGGAGATGTCTCTGCACAATAGCTATAACTCAAGTATTTCAAACTAAAAAATCATGGGTCGAGTTATCTCTGCCTGTAGAATGTGGGATGACTCAAGTCGACCAACTCCATCTTCAAAACATTTTTCTTCAAGTAGTTGCAGCCTGAGGAAAATCATTCCCACTGGAAGTCCCATGGGGACACTGGAAGGGTTGTCAGCAGATTATCCAGCTGAACACCTCCTTCAGACCCTACGTCACATCCCACACTTCTCCCCCAAAACCCAGACAGTGCAACTAAGGTTCTTCTCTTGTCTTTCACTCCTTTATTCAGTCCACACAGAAACCTTGGAGTGAGTCAGCTCCCCCGGGCATGTACATACCATTCTGACGGAAGCAGCCTGTTCAGACAGTTGCCTCTCTGCAGCTGAGGGGATGTGTGGCCCTGTTTATGGGGCTGGAACAGCACCTGCCCTCCCCTTCAGGTGGGGTTTGGCTTGCCTTTGCCTAAAGGAGGAGGAGGCTGTGAAGATACTCGCATAACACCTTGCCCTAGCCTGTAGGGTTTGGCCAATCTTGTCTCTGTTATCTCAAATCATGTGGCATGTTCTCAGTGTAGCAGCCAGACATAGGGAACTTCTGGACAGAAGAGGAAGGAAGGAAGGAGACTGGTGGTGGTAATGAGAGTTAGTGTGCTGCCTTCCTTCCTCTGCCCCAGGTTTGTCTGAAAGCACCAGCGAGAGATGTTGTTTTCAAAACTTTATGATCTGACTGGGTTTAGTAGCTTCTAGCTTGTTTCACTTTCATGTGCAAATGTAATGGCTGAAAATAAAAGCGTGATGTTAAGTTTGTAATGTTAAGTATTTAAAGTTAAGTATTTAATGGTATATTAAAGTTTTGGGGAGGTGCTGCAATAAATGGGTGAGTGCTGAGGAAGTCAGAATCAATATACAGAACAGATGGGAAAAGCTGAAGGATGATTTTTTTAGTTATCTTGTAGAACTGCATGGAAATTAATGGGATTGTGTAGGGTGCATCAAATGCATTTATTTTGTAAGCAAACCTTGATTGGGCGATCTGTTTCTGGTGGTCATTTGATATGTTATTGGTGTTCATAGTAGGAAGACTGGGAGATGTTTCTACTGTATCAGCCTTGTAGTCAGCCTTGGTAACAGAAGCTTCTGGTGCTGTTTGTATTTTCTTGTACATTGGCATAATGTGGCACATCAAAACAAGCTTAAAAAGCCAGATACATTCAAAAGCTTTTTAAAAGCTAAGATCCTGGGCAAAGCTGCAAGGTTTTCAGTTATTTTCTAGAGTGGAGTGAAAGAGATACTTCCCAGAGCTCTTTCTTTTCACTTTAGCTGCTTGAACTGCAAAGACCAGCAGTAAAGCGTATTTTATAAATTGTTTTCTTTACTCAGCTCTTACAAGAGAGAAATGTGCATCTGAATTTGGGGCTGTTGGACTGTTTGTATCACCAATATTTTTTACATTTATAATCTTTTCAATAGAGATTACTTTAGATACAAGACGTACTTGAATTGCATTTTGATGTTAACTAATGTATTTGGAATCCCCAAAATAAGAGAACATAAACTAGAATGTTAACTAGGTAACTCACCGGAAAAACAGTATACTGTTTCAGTAGAAATTTAGTGTCCTTTAAACTAGTTAAAGGGAATAGAAATATTTAGTCCTAATTACAAAATTAGCTCATGCTATGTAAAGTATTCATAATAAAATTCTACTCAAAATTCAAAAAACTTTTGAAATTAATTCACGAATGGATCTATGTTAATGGACACTTTTGCAGTGGTGCTGATACATGAATTTTCTAGGAAAAGAATGAAATTAGTATCTTGTGAAATAGCCAGTTCCAGGTATCAAAATGGTTCTATTTCTCAAGTGCAAGTCTCTCATACCAGCCACAAGAAGTAAAGCTAACGTATTTTGTAAATTCAAATTGCAATACAAGATGTCTTATTTTCAAGTAATGGCAAATAAGCAAAATAGGACCACTGCAAAAGCATGTGAAATGAATTGGTGCATATTGCAGCAGTATCTCAAACAAAACTGAATTTTGCAGAGCTTTAATTACTAGTTAACTAGATTCAAGATGGATCTGTATATAAGCTAAACAATAGATACAAAAGAACATTATGTGGAACATAACATGCCTCTAACCATTGTTTGTTCCACTTGATTTGAAGTTCCACATAACAAGATGCCATTTGGACTGGGGATTTACTGCATGCCTTACCTTTAGCAGTTATGCAGAAATTTTTAATTCATTTATAGTCATTACTCTAATTAGAAGATAACGACTCCTAAGTTTTATTTTTTTTCTAGAAATCTTTTCTGATACATATTTCATTGTAGTAGACTGGAGTATAAACTCACTGCTTTTCGTAGCTGGAACTGAATAACTGAAGTCACTTACTCTGAACACCTACATGCATTATTTATCTCTAATGATTTCAGACATAGCTTAAGCTATACTTGATTTATGTATATGCACATACTTACATGTTTTGTAAGTATCTTACCTTTAATATGATCTTTGAGTTAGGTTGGACAGTAATTGGGTAGTTACTGGGCAGTAGGTGCATCTAAAGCAATTGTAACTTCTTTGGGATGAGGACCTAGGAGTTCATTTTCAGTGTGACTTCTGCAGTGCTCAGAGTGCTTGAATATGTGGAAAGAAATATTCCTTTCAAGTTTTACTCTTTGATATATGGCTTGGTACTGTGAGGTGTGTAGAGCAGCCTTGGATGTTGGTATGCTACATGTGGGAGGGAAGGTAAATCCCACTGGTCTGGCTTTCTGTCATCCCTCCAATCAGGAGTTTCCAACTTTGGCACTGCAAAGACACTTTTCCTTCTAGCTTCTAGATTAACAGTGGAGTATTTTGCCTGTTTTAGGAGTCAGGAGTGCACCTAGGTTGGCAGTGGAAACACTTGTTTCATGTGTGATCTCTTGCCCACAAACAGGTAACCCAAGGCTGTTTCAGGGTGAGACATACTGTAAAAATTCTTGTATCTGGGGAGAGCAGCCTTGTTACTACTTAACTTGCTCACAACATCTGACTCTGGCAGGGTCTGAGTAATACGTAGGGAACATGGTGTAGTGAATGTGAGTGAGAAAAAGCAGTGCTCCACAGCTGATGGGATCTTGGGTTGGCATCATGCAAGCTATTGCTGAAAATTCCCAGATGTGGTGAGTTAACAAAATGGAAACTTAATTGAATCACAACCTAGGCATCTTGTCCTTTCTTCTGAGTGTCCAGAATAAAGTAGATATCAGAGTGTAGGTGTTGTGCAGACGACAATATGGTGTCCAATATTTTTCTGCTAGTAAATAGTCTCCTGAATTAATTCCATGCTAAGATCTAGAGGATGCATTATTTTTTAATTAAATAACTTCAGAGAAATATGAGTTGTGTTTGTATCCCTGTGCAAGTAGTTGTAGCAACGTAACAGCAGATATGGAAGAGCCCTGTTACTTTCTGCAATCAGTGGGTATTTATTTATGGAAAAATGACACAGTTCACCAGAACGTAAATTTGCAATCCATGTTTGAAATTCAGTAATATTTCATCTGTACTTGCAAATATAAATTGCCCACCCCAGAATTGCTTACATGCCATTTTTCTGAGAAAACTGCCAAAGTACTAAGGCATATTTTTCAAGAAAGAAGGAAAACTGCTCAAAAGAATCTTCCCCGTAATGTTATGGGGGAACTGGAGCAATGCTGTTTCAGTTCATTGTCCCAACTTCTTCCAGCTTTTGTCTCTCCTTTTCTCACTACCTCAACTCACAGAGAAACAGCAGGAGCATAGGTGATTGACCAAGAAGTGACACAACAGGGAAGACAAAAACCCGGGTGAGGGACTAGAAGAATTCAGTAGTGACACTTCCAGCCTAGATAGGGATGTGAGGAACCTACCAGTAACTGTAAAGCTCTCGTGGCTGCAGAACGGGCTAGAAAGGACACATACAATAATAAGGAAACAAGTAAGCTTGGAGTATGTTAAAGGTGTAAGCTACCACAAACCATTGCAGTAGCTTATGCTCTTCCTTGCTCTCCACATTTGTGCATATCCTGCAATATTTCATCTCAAGTCTATGATCAGTAACAGCAGCATGGAATAAATTTTATTTTATTGCTGAAATTTGTGGAATAGTACAAGTTAGCAAGTTGTCTGTTGCTTTTTGTTCTGGTACTGGCTAGTGGGACAGATTGAGCAGAGAAATGGCAAAATGCTTGTAGTTTTGTGCTTGTTTTAGCTTTTGTGCCCTGGTCATCTTTGTCCAGCCCTAATGAGGGTGGTTTGCTGGGTTTGGGGCAGTCCTTCAGCAACAGTAATGCAAACCAGGGATCAGGAGCTTAAACTTCCATCTACTCAACTAGGAGTACTGAGTGATGTGTTATTTCATTGTAGCCTAAAAAGAGTTTACTTTCATAACAGAATAGAAAGTAAAATGGGTTGTTTAATTGAAAGTAATTCATAAACACTTAATATGTATAAATCCAGGAATAACTGGGCTGTTAGAAGAAAGATCAAAGAGTGATTTTTACCTTCACCATTGGATTCATTATAAAAATGCATGATTCATTACACTTTGAGTGTCATGTGTATCTACTGAATTTGCAAATTAAGCAGACATCAATACAAAAAAGATGATGTATTTTATTGACATAATGTAGCAAGTTGTGCCAAATTTAGAATATGAACTAAAAAATCTCACACTTGGATCTGATGAAAACACAACTGTGTTATGCTTTATACTGCTTAGGTGCATGAAAACTACTCGGACAAATGTGTAATAAGGGTCCCTGCTTTAAGTGCCTTGCTTTCTCAGATTCTAGTACAAGGAGAAGCAGCTCTTGTTCAGTAGGTAGGACTTGTATGGATGGTAAAACAGACTGGTCCAATTCTCTCAACACTTGTTATGTGTTGATATCTATATGTTTCAAGCCAGGCTGCAACCACTACATGGTGAGAGACTATATATCAGTGTAATTTTAAAGTCCTGACTAAGATTTATTAGCACAGAATAGGGAACAGATATGATCACTTTCACTATCATAATAGTCTGGGGAAAAGTGATTAAAAAACCCCTGCCATTTGCTTCATTCTTTATTGCCTGGCAAATGCTGTCAAGGGAAGGTCAGTGGATGCCCACCCATCACGACAAGAGGTGATAAATATGTCAGATCATGTTTTGTGCGTATTTCTCTTGTAAACACTTTCTGTTGATATATATATATATGAAAGAAAAACTGTGCTCTTGGGAGGACTGGGAGATTTTTCGAGTGGCGATGGCTTGGTATGGAGAAAGGCAGTTTAAGGCAGACATGCCCCTTCCTCTAGGGCACTGCTGTGGGCACTGGGCATCCAGGCCCAGACCATGGGCTTAAGCCCAGAGCATCCCTCCATTCTGCTTCAAGCTGCTGGTGGGTACTTGCTCTGACTTCAGGCTTCCTGGTGGACTGTGTGCCAGTACTGGATTCGATTAGCGTAGATGTATTCCCGACCACATCGCGTTCTTGACACAGTCCTTATGCCATGTATCTGGTGCTCCAGAGATAACCACGGTGTCTCCTTGCCAGTGTAAATCTGTGGCAGTTTGCTGCTGGACTGAAGTCCTGCGGTTTGACCTGAGGATGGTGGGGCTTTCTGACTGGTACAGTCAGATTTTTGGTGATGCAGAAAGTAATACCTTTTCTAGCAGCTGTTGATAGAATGGTCTTGAAGGAAATGCTAGCTCAGTTGGGTATAGCTCAGTCCAGGAGGGACAGAACATTTTGGAAGCACCTCATGTGAGTAGCCTCCTGCATCTACAAATAGGTAGGGTAAGGTAACTTATCATTTAAAGGATAAGTTAACACGTTTGTGGGAAACTTTTAAACAGCACAGTGGGAAAGAGGAGCATCACAAGTGACTCGAGACAAGACACCACAGACTGGGTTTCAAAGATATGCAGTATTTAATTACTGTGCTGATATCAACATAATCACAATATCCATCCAGTGCTCATGGAAAACAGTTCTGGTTTTAAGTGTATTCAGGGAGGTCTGGATAAGGGTACAGTCCACACCTGCGTTCAAGTTTGCCTAAATATTATTTTTGATACGTGACTAAATAACGTTAAATATTTGCATAATGTCTCTTACCTGGAAATTTCATGTAACCACTGAAAATTAATTTAAAGCAGATAACTGCTTTGACTGATCAAAAACCCAGAAATGTCAAAAGTTGTATGTGCTCCTTTGTTGCAAGGCATACAGTTTCAGTGAGGAATTTTTACCTCAAAAGGAAGCTCAGGCTGGTTGTTAGGTATCTCATTGCACTAGGTGACAGGGTGCTATAGTGGACATGGGCACATAAAACATTGAGAGAGAAAGCAGGGTGTGTGTTACAGTGCATCAGCTACTCCGCTGTACTTGCCTGAGTGTGTATTCTTACCCCGCAAAAATTCCCTGATGTAACAGGCTTCCTGCTGGGGGAGAGCCTGCACGAGTTACATTCTCCAGTTACACTGGAGAGGCCCATGTGCTGCTAATTCACACTCCAGTTTACTTTGTAATAGTTGATTTGCACACTGAGTCCTGGTTTCTGATATTTGTAACAGAACTACTTCGTGAATTTCAGAGGAAATAAGTTTTGAAGATACCCAGTTACACTGAGACAATGCTTAAAAAAATTCTTTCAAAAGAATTAAGTATTATATAACTTTAAGGACTGATCAGTCTGAAAAATATGCTGCAATGTGTCCATAATGCTATGGCACAGGCATGCTAATATATTTCAGTATCTTTATTTTTAATCTATTATCACTTTCCTTGCTGCTCTTGGACCCTTTCCTCCCATTCCCATGGATAGGAGCTTTGGTGTGATCACAAACAATAAAACTCATTCTTAGAGAGAGGAAAACATTTTCCTCTTGTGAAGGTTAATCTGTTTTTATGCTTGTGCCCTGAGAGATTACTGGAGTGTACTGGAAGTGTAATGTCTCCAGCAGAGAACAAGCTTTCAGAACCAGTTATGGTCACTTACTAACTTCAGTTTGGAAACCTGACTCTTGAGGCAATACATTGTCAAGGTGAAGGTGCAATTACATGCTAAAGTAAGTAAAAACATTTTACATATTAACAAATTGTTTTAAAATTTATTCCGAGGTCATTCTGCTGTTTTAGTTTTTTTGATGGAAATAAACTGTCTAGTCAGCACAAATTTAAAGGAACTTTAAAGAGCTTTGCTCTTTACTATCATGAAGCGCATTAGAGCCTGCAGGAGTTCTAGGGCATGTATCATGTCTAGAAAAAGGTTATTTGCTGTAGAAAAAACCATTAATGAGTTTGTTCATGCTTTCTCTTTATTACTGGTAATCTGTTTCAATCACATGATGTGAACAAAAACTGTAAGAATATTTCTTCCAGCTGAGGAAATTGCCAGCCACTCTGGAAGAAATTTTTTATTTGAGCATTTTTTAAGTTAAGGGAAGATGTTACAAAGATGAACAGTTCTATTATCCAAATGGGACTTTATGAACAGCACATTCAGACACAAACCCAGTATTTTTCTGATCCCGTTAGGGAAAAATGCTGGTCTTGGCTGATCTTGTAATGTAGCCATTGGCAGTCAAGTTGTAACTAGTATTATGGCCCAGGAGTTGATATGTTTTCTTTTTCTGTACCCTCTAAAACTTTCCTTTCTATATTAGCTATCTTTTTTCCCCAATTCTCAAAATATTTGTGCCTCTGAAGTAAACATACAACATAAACGACAGCACACAATTTAAAGGTATTATTAGCAAAAGGAAAAAGATAATCAGAAGTATAGACAATTCCAAAGCAGCAAAACCAACAAGTTGCTGACCTTGGAGCAGAGAATGTGCTGCTGATACAAAGACCTGAGCATTTGTCCCAGACCACTGATATTCTGTGGCCCTCCGTGTTAGTTACGTTGGAAAGTGGAATCGTTGCTGTGTATCCGGTGGCTCCTTTGGCTGGCAGGATGACAACTGCAACAGACTGTCAATATCATGTGCTCAGCTTTACTTTTTCCCCTTAGGGTATTGCATGTTTAGCTCAGCTGGTAAAACCCAGCACATGTATACTTGATCTCCATTTGTCCTGATAACTACGTGTGTTCAGCAGTAGGCTTTTTGGACTAGTGCACTCTAGCTGAATTACTCCTTTTACTGCAAATACTGCTGCAGCAAGGAATGAATGTTTCATTCTAGTAGTTAGAAATAGTTTGAGAGACACAGATTTAATTTTATTTAAAATCTTTGCTGCTTGCCAGTACCATGCCAATAGACATCCCTGGGTTGTGATGTTCTCTGATTTCCCGTATTTAATTTTGGGTCCTACTTGAGGGGAAAGGATTACTTTCTATTTACCAGACAGGGCAGCAGTGCTTGTTCTTCCCTAGTTATATGCACAATGTGTCCAGCTTGAATTATTTTAATACTTTGTTTCTAACTCACAGCTGCATGCCAGGTTGAATCTTCATCTTTCAGTCCCTTTTTATGGGTACCCTCACTTCTCCTAATGTGTTGCATGCGATATGATGTATTTCTGAGTTTTAATGCTCTCTGTTTCATATCATCACACACATATTCTGTGTTATCTTAACTTCCTGTCCTGGCAACCTTCTCCTTGCAGTACGCTGTGTGGTGGGTTTTTTTGTATCTGCCATTACTGCACACTGACAACTGATCCTAGATTTTTTCTTTATTCTTTTCAGTCCAAGTGTGACCCTTTAGTTAGGCTTAATAGACAGTCCAGTGTTTTATTGTTAATCTGCTGGCCACTTTTGAAGTCAATTATATTACATGAGAACATGCAGAATATCTAATTTTTTTCTTGCCTTTTGACAACTGTAGTTTTTTCTTCACTTCTTCCTATAATAATTGTGAGGTCTGCTGTGGATTTTGACCTGTATAGCTAAATAGTGTTCCTACTTTCTCAACCATGGGATAAAATAGCTTAAAATCACATCAGATTTATCCCTCTAACATGGACAAGGCACTTGAAGGGTCAAAGACACCTACGCTTACTATGTGGATTGCAAATGCTCACGAGAATGTGTTTTCATTAATATTCATGGAACATTCTCATTCTGCAAACATTTGTGTGAACAGTATTTGTCAAAATCTACTCATTATACCTAAGCCTCCAATAGAAGTTTAACATCCTAGGCCAGCATTTCTTTCAAGGCTGTAACAGGTTATTCATTTCATCAAGCAGGCTGTTTGCAACACTTTGTGTTTAACTGCATGTCAGCCATAGGAAATCATGGATAAGCTACAAGATTGGCTTCTCTATGGGAATTCATGTCGGCTTGCACCGAACTTCTTTAGCTAACTCCATTACTGTACAGTTATTATCAAGTAGATATATGTGGTGCTGACAGCTCCTGACAGGAGAATGCTTTATTACATAGAAGTTTGCAAAGAAAAAACCTGAACATTACAACATGACAATCTTTTATGCTCAGAAAGCTACATATTGGACAAGAATCCACATAATTAATATTAATTGTAATAAAGTGTGACAATCAAGAAAGAATAACAGGAGATTCTGCTCATAAGTCAAGACCTCAATACAACGGAAGAAATAGAGCCAGCCAGAGATGGATGATGGAAGAACACTGGCACTGAATAATTCATGAAAGAACACAGTGTATTGCATGTGAGGTCTGGAGCCTTTTAAAGGCCTGTGAATAGATGACAAAGTTTACTCAATTCAGGTAAGTAAGAGAGGAGGAGGATGGAGAATGTACATGTGATGTAGTGTAAACTATTAATAAGAGTTAGAAGGTCATATACTTCCCATGTCAAATGTGAATGATCAGGAACAAAAAATGCCAAAATATATATGGAACTTCTAAGGAAACAAAGCAACGTAGCTGCTTTGGTAATTTAAAGGCTTGTTAGCCGCATGTTTTTGGCATTTAAAAGAAATAAATTATTCCATTTTGTGAACAATATGTGCATAGGGTATTAAAACCAAGTATGGAGCATAAAATATGTGGGACCAGTAGGTAATATATAATGAACAACAGCGTTATATAGTTTGGGTTATAATAGGAGGTGAGTGTGAGAAAATAAATTCTACTGGGTATGTGAATGTTATGATCTCATTTAATATTGCTTCAGGAAATTACGGTCATGCTCTTTAAACAGATCTTAAAACAAGGAAGTAAGGCTGTGGGGGATTGACTAGAAAAGATGTTTTGTGCTGAATGAGGATTCTGCCACAGACATGAACAACTATATTTCTGGGGAAAACATATTTCTGTGGAGAGACCATTTGACTTGAAAGAAAAATATGATTGAGTTTTAAGCCTTGCCAACAGGATTTAATAATGAACCTTGAATTCTGCTAGCTTCCTGGAAGTCCATTAACTTTGACCATCAGCATTGTCAGTGATCAGCTAGGCCCATGCTTCCTTCTGGGATTGTGAAGAGGCATAGCTGGCATTTACAAGGGTCTGATGGATGTTTCCGGGCAGTCCCTTTAATTTGCTCAAACAGAACAAATCAAACAACAACTGCAATACATAACTTGGAAATGAGAGAGGTTTCCATTATTGTTTTATCTATGCAGTTATCAGTTTGCCAATTTTCTCCAGGCCAGTGAAGCTGTTGACTTTATTCTTACAAAGAAGGCAGAAACTAAGAAAAATCCTAGGTTAAATGTGAGAAAGGTTATGCAAGTAAACTCTGGGCTGAAGAGCATGTGCCAACAGTGGTGTGGAATTAGCAGCCTCTGGGTTTGGTGGCTCACCTTGGATGATGGGAGTGGGGCCGCAGTGGGTAGGCAGCTCTGTGACTGGTAGCACTAACACTGCTTCCAGCTGTGCAGCCTGAAGGCCTGTGTGAATAAAAGGCCTTTGAAGCCTCGCTTTGAGATCGTTGCAGGACAGTTACTTTCCAGCATAAGTATTCAAGAGTGTCTGCCTCAGTGACAAAGCCAAAAGCATATGAAGTCATTCTATGAGATAGTAAGCACATGCAGTCTATGGCAATTGGTACGGCTCAGTCTGGTGGGTGAGGCAGTGTTGTACTGACAAAGTTGGGCTTGTTGGCACTGACTTGGTATTCTGCTCTGACTTCTATTATAATCAGCAAGAGTTTTCCTGAAGTCTGAAATTTACTGATGCGGTTATGATATGTCCTCTGTCAGATATTTGGATAGTAAACTGAGCTTATTTTACACTGTCTTCCCTTTCTTGTTTCTGATGTGACAGATTTGTGTTAATTATATAGTTGCACAGTAGAGGTTGTCACAGGGAAGTGAGAAGTTCTGGCAGCTGAGTAAAGGGCATTTGGGAACTATCAGTGTTGGGAGTGGTGTGGGAAATAATTTGGAAGCTGGGTATGAGCATGTTGTTTCTGCCTTCAACACCGAAGGAGCAAACAATATAGTTTCAACTTACAATTCAACTGAAACGCATGGATAGTTCATAGTGTATTACTATCATTTGACTTTCAACAAATCCAAAAGCTGTGTTGGATGGTTCTCCTACAATTAGTATTTTCTTGATTATCTCTAACTACAGGAATTAAGGATAAAATTTTTTGTTCTCTCATCTGGGGTTGTAGCTAAGTGGGAGCACTGGCCTGTTGGTCTGCCTGCTATAACACCTAGAAACAATACAGCAAAATGTTCCTTTGAGCAGGAGAGCTTATTTTTGCTGAAAGAGCGAAAATAAACATTGCAATTAACAAGATAGAGTTACTTTACCTGTGTACTGCACTAGCCTGGATATACGGGCAAAGCATTTAGAAGCTTGTTTGTCTTTTTCAGCAAGTTTTTGTATTTGAGAAGAGTTTAGGACAAGTAGTAGATTTCTTTACAACATCACATTCAGCATTTTGCTGTGGTCATTTCTACTAAGGAGCTGAAACTTCAAAGTATGCAGAAATAGCACATCTAGAAAACAGGGAATCAGTCCCTGTCTAGGGAGTTGGGAAGGCATCCATAATTATGGCAAGGTGATCACTGAAGGTACTTCCTTGCAGACGTGATTGTAAGAGAAGATGGAAAAAGGCACTTAGCTGAAGAAAATCTGTTACTGTAACTGAAGTCTGTTTCAGGAGCATACATTAATCCTTGCTTTAGGTGGAGTTAAGCTTTTGAATGACCAGTAGGAGTTGGCAGGCAAGATGGTCTTTTACACGTGTATATGCTGATATAAATGTCATAATACAAATTTAAGTACTCAAGAACATTATGTGGATTTGGGAAAATCCCTAAAATTTTAATTCCATAAGCAAAATATTATTTTGGCAGCACATGACAGAAATAATCCTGCTCCCAGATGTTTCATACTATTGCAGTTGAGACTAGTTGCATGGTCTTCTTCAAGACAACTCTAAAATAGGACAAAAGCTTCTTGGAATATGAAACAACTCAATTACACAATGAAGTAAAGAACCATGTCTGAACTTTTAACGGGACACAGTCTTCTGGAGAAATACAATGGGGAACAGATTCTTCACCAAGTTTTAAAGTATGTCAATTAGAGGACAGTGTGAAAGAAAACTCTTGAAACTGAAGAAGGGAGAGGTAGTCTTTATATGGATGCCATGACATACCATATGCCTGCATTCTCAGCCTGGGTGCTGACAACTGACTACTTGGCCACTCTGTAGCTGACATGGAGAAGTTGGAGTATTCAGATGGTTTCTTGGCCATTAAGATATCTGTATCCTTCTTAAAGCAAGAAAAGTGAAAAATAATCTTCCTACACTTGGTTATATGCCTATTTTGTCAGCAAGTTCTAATGCAGTTATATTTATTTACTCCAAAAACTGGGTCTTGATGGAAATTACTGGTGGCTGAACAAAATATACAGAAATACTTGAGAATGCGTTGATGTATTACTGAGAGGTGGGTATTACCAATTGCTCATTCTTTAGAAACTGTGGGGAACCCTCAGGTAGAGAAACACTTTTAAAAAGTATTAATTAAATTTAAATGTTTACTTTTATTGATATTTTATTTTTTGTTGACTTCTGTTTACTTTTATTTCAGTGTCATAAATTGAACCACATGAAAACTGTTCATTACTGTTCAGAGTGATTCTTTACTGTTGCTTTAGTCATTGGAAACTGAAGTGTGTAGGTTTTATTAATATAAAGCTGTATGAAGGGAGCCTTATCCTCTCTCCATCTAAACACACAGGAAATACCTTTCAGACTCATTCTGCTGCCTCTTAACAATCTGTAGTAAAAGCTGTGGCTATTCCCTCTATGTATGTCAGAGGTGGCTTCGCAAATCCGCTGCTACCACTGCAGAACTCCACTGTCCTCAGGAGCAGGAGCAGAAGAAAGAAATGGGACTTCCTAGGCAAATATGCCTATGCCAGCAAGTGAAGAAAAGCCATGCTGCCGTGACCATCCCACGCCAGATGATGCCTGCACACAGCCTGGTTATGGGGAGATGTGCAAAACTGAATTTAACTTAATTTCCCAAGTAATTTGTAATTAATTACCAAGTCCTTTGCAAAACAAGTTTAAAAAAACACAAGGTGCCAGCTAAACCGACTATTTCTTAAAAGCTCTAACGGTAAATTATCAGGGAATTAAATACTAGATTTTTATTCCTCTGAAACGGTCTGTTCGTGGCCCCTGGCCTAATGCGGCTCCTTACTGTCCTCCTGCCAGGCAGCAAGAGCTTGGTCCCCGTCGGGAGCCTTCCCCAGGGGTGCTCGGCGCTGCGGGGGGCTGCTGAGGCTGGGAGACGCCTTGCCGCCTCGTGGCAGTGCGGCCGCGTGCCACACTGCTTCCCGCCCCAGCACCGGGAGCGGAGCCCGGGGCCCTCCCACGCGGGCTGGCGGCTGGAGTCACCCCGTAACTGGCAGTTCAGGCACTGCGCCTCGCTGGGTCAAGGGCGAACAACCCCGCTGCTGCCAGAGAAAGGCACCACGGCGCCCGGGGGGACGGCGGGCCCGGGCCTGTCCGGCCTCCCTGTGTGGAGATGGTCCGGGTCTCGCCGTGCTTCCCGCCGGGCAGGCCTCTGCTCCCGCCAGCTGAGAGGCCTGCGCCGGTGCCAGGGTTTGGCTGTTCCTGGGCTGAGGGAACACCTCAAAAACTGCCCCTTAGCTGAGTTCCTTAACGCCCTGACTGGTTTGTGGCTTCTTCCACTTAACAAGCTTCTCTTCTGGTATTTTGACTCTTAAACGGCAGCTCGATTATTTCCATGATGTCTAAGTCCATCATCACCTTGCAAAGTACTTCTGCTCTTTTATGATTATTTTTATGTAACTTCAGAGAGTGACTAACTTGACATGTACTGCTCAGAATCACGTGGCTTTCCATATTGGATTGTGGCTCTTCTGTGGTTTCAGTAAGGTCCTGTTTAACAGCCTCACAACAATATGGCAGTTGTCCCAGGCAGTATCCCAGGAAAATGGCAAAGTGTAACAAAGACAAGGGGAGAGATGTATGTGTATGTGGAGGTGACACCAACTGTCACCTGGACTGTTAACATAAGTGACAGGCTTCAAATGAGTCATCTTGCTTACAGCTCTCTTAAACTACTTACATTCCTATAAACTATATTTTACAGTAATACACTTGGTTTTTTCCCTGCTGCAGGGCAAGTCCTACCTGAAGGCAACTGTGCAAGTGCAAGAGGGGATTTTCTCTGTGGCAAGAGTCATGTTAAAGACGGAAATTCTCACTGTGGACCAACATGTCCCACTTCTGTGAGCAGATTTTGTCTGGAATGCTGAATGGTGAATACAGTTGTTATAAGCAAGATATGAAAGCGCAGGGTATGGAAATAAAGCCACAGACTGGAAATAAGGAGATATAGAACATCTTATAAAATTATATATTTTCTGGTTTTGCTTTTCAGAGGTGTGTAATTCTAGGTATTGCAAATGCTAAAAACTATTCCATTACCCACTGGGTGGAAGAGAAGGACACCTTGTTCATACTGTAGTTTAATGGTGCAAAGCCTAGCAAATTCCCTGCCACATGCACCTTTTCTCCTCATTCCTTCTGCCCTGGAGTTACCCGTATTTGTTTAATGTGTATGTCATACTGTAGTGCCTTGTATAAAAGCTTTGCTTAGCTGCCTACTTGAATGGGTGAGTGAAGGGAAGGAGGAAGATCTATTCTCCCTCCTGCATCTCAGTGTAGCAGTGGAGAGTACTTGTTAGGTATGCTTTGTTTTTTGGGGGATGGATCCTAGTTTAGAGTGTGCTGCAGCTTTGTGGGTTTTAGCAGAGGCTTGAGGAGCACAATTTAATAAGTGTTCTGGCAGTACTGCTGATTCTAATGTCCTTTGATATTATGAGTATAGAGGATATCTGATATCCAAGACTGAAGAGAACTTATTTAGAATTTATAATTGTCACCCATAATAAAATAAAAACACAAGTTGAGGAGGAGAACCCCTATTGATGTTTGGTCATACAATAGTTACCATAAGGGACAACTGAATATAAGCAGCTTAGAGTGAGGCTGGATCTATTCCAAATACTTTTTACACTCTCATGAAAAATTTAAGGAAATAGCACGTTGAGCACTTTCAAATTTAATTATGAAAATATAAAATATAAAATCAGAGTGCCTGGCTGAAATCTCTTGGACGGTAACAGTAACGGTCCTTTCTGCAGTTAGATCGGTTTTATTTTAGACAGAAGCCAGAAAATTCTAGCTATCTTTTTTTGGAAACATTGTTAGATAAGAAACCTGGTTTGAGTTTAATGGCGTCCTATAAGGCACTTTTTTCCCATGCCCTAGTGTTAAATGAAGGGAAAGAGGAAACATTTTGGGTTTATTCTTCTCCATATGATCCCAGGGCACTTCATAACACTCCCCTTATGTACTTCCAGGCTAATATGGCCAAGATATATAAACAATGCTTTTCTTCTGTAGTTAAATCCCTCTTTAATTATGGAAATACACTAGTCTGTCCTCAGAATGGGAAACTAACTCAAGCTATAAGCCTCAATTTTGGCCTGTGACAATACTTCACACTTCTGTAGAGCTATCCGCAAGAGGATCTCCACATGCCTCACAATCACTAACAAATTTAACTTGCCAGCTGTTTTGTGAGGTAGGTGAGTACCGTGTTAGTATGTTGCTTCTACAAATGGGAAAGCTGAGAGACATAATTTCTGCTTTATTGCCTGAAAAAGCACTTTGCAGAACATAGAGAAGACATGCTTGCCTGGAGGAGACTGCAGCATAAAGACAGACATAACAAATGGATACAAGACAACAAAAGAGATTGTGGTGAATGAAAAGAGGAGAAAGGCTGCAAGATCATGTGGTCACTTTGGGAGTGATATGCAAATCTTAGTACTGTAGCTGTGGATTTTATTTTGTAAGACTTCAGATTTCTCAGTGATGTCACATTTGTAGAGTTGAAAAAACAGACAGGTTTGAGAATCATCATGACACAGGTAAAATGATGCTAAGCAGCATATAGTTCAAATTGGTAGGAAGAAATCAGATTAAAAGTGGTTCATATACCACAGACAACAAAATAGAAAGGCTGGCATGCTAAGACTTGAGTGAGACTTGACTGACTCAGCCAGTGCTTGGGTTTAAGTGTGGGAAAAGCCAGCATTCTTTGCCTTTCACTAGCACATGCTAGCTGCTTTGCTCAGGCCAGCCCAGCGAGCTTGCCCCAAAAGCTCATGTCGACAGTTGACTGGAGAGTAAAAGCAACCGGATACAATACCTCTACCTCAAGCTGCCTTTTTCGCATTTTCAGAGTAATCAGCTTTGGGTGATAGACAGTTACTAGACAATTCTGAGGAAAAGGTAATGTTCTTTCTGTAAGATTACATTAGAGAGATCTGTGGTAACTCTGGAAATCCAGATCTATTTCCCAGTGTGGCAAACTCAATTTGACTTTTGTTGCAAGCCTCCTACTATTTGTGACTGCATTAAATAGTTAAGAAGTAATCTGTAAACATATAGACGTGGTGGCTGCAACGCTGGAAAAGGTTACCGAGGAGGTTCTGAAGAGTTATGAAAACCCCTTAAATTTAAATAAGCAAGGAGGGATTAATTAAAACATGAGTGTAACTCTTGGATTTTGGATTTAAAAGTATGCCACTGTTACTTTTTGTTACATAAAGAAGTGTGAAATTTTGGATGATAACAATCTAAAGTATCTGCTTTGCTGCTGCTAATGATCTTGTAAGATACATTAGGTCTTGCATTAGCAGTTGTCTCCTGTTCTGGTGCCAGCAGGGTACTGCAACATATATTCAGCAGCTAAACAGCATTTCTACTCTTAGGCTAGAAAAGTGGGCCCTTTCCACTATGATTTTTGTTTTTACCTAGTTAAAGGCACAGTTTCTTCTATGAGAAGATATAAAGTGTTCAACACTGGAGAGAGGGCAGTGGCATCAATGTGCATTATTCAGGGTTCTAGAAATTGCTATTACTGTGTTTCATTTTCAACTGTAATATATTTCTGGATGTAAAAATAAACAGATTGGTAGACCTCCATCCATAGGATCAGTTTTGTAAAAAGTTCCACGCAGAGAAGTGGAAAATAGGGCTTGACTGCTGTGTGCTAGAAACTATTGGCTATATTTTGATTAATATTTGTCACTAGCACCACTTTATGTCAAATGCTTATTCAGCTTATGATTTAAAGTTGTACAATGCACTGCATAATTGTAAGTAGGAGACATTTGTGCATCTGGTATTTAAATGGAGTATGTGTACTTTGCATTCCAGAGCATCCCTAAACACTGCTGTTAGAATTGTCATTTTAAAAATATGTTTTGTCCTGCTTTTAGAGCACATTTAATCTTTTCCCCATTAATCTGCTTTCCCTAAACCTTTCCCTAATTCTTCTGAAGGATCCCCCACCTGCTGTGCAGGCTACACAACACAGTGAATCTAATCATGTCTGGAATTATCATTTTTATCAGTTTAATCCATATTTTTCTGTTATTTGCTTTCCAAAGCCTTAGACATTTTATGCTCTGTGGTGAGTAATGGAGCAATTGTGGCGGTTAGTGTCTGTTCAAAAAAGCAGTGACAATACAGTTAAGATAATCAATTTAGATTATTTTCTGGAATGCAAGCATTAGTGTTCCATGGAAGCTAAGCTTGATCCTTAGATTTATGGAATATATTTTAAACTTCAAATTGTAGATGAGTAGAGAAATGTCCCTGTTTGCTAGAGCGACTGTTCTGAATTTTCCTGATCAACACTTGCACGTTCTTGATTGTACACTCAGCGTTCTGTTACCTCTCTGAATTTGTTCACATGCTTTTTACATATGAAGCCTTATATTCATATTTTCCGGAAATCTTTAATGAAATGACTTATAGCTAAGACAGCACCTATTTTCTTTATGCTACAACTTTCTATCAGGAAGCACAGCTTCAAACATTTGAAGAAAGCACCAGCCTAATTCAGGCAGGTGCTTTTGTGAAGCTCATCTGAATTTACAGTGGTTTAAAGATGAGAATTTGATTTGGTGTTTCATCCTCTTATTCCTATTACCCGTGCTGCTTGGGGTTATTAGTCAGATGCTGGTATTGGCAAGGTTTTCATCAAACAGAAAGTAACTGCTAGCAATACCTTATACTAATTGGGAAGAGGATGTTTTGCCATAGATGAATGAAATGCTTTGGAGCAAACAAGATGACTTCATTTAGATGCCATAAAGGAATAGCTATGGAGGTGCCATCATGGGTTTTGGGTTTCATCCTTTCTT
The DNA here is from genome assembly GCF_965140245.1 of Athene noctua. Taxonomy (NCBI): domain Eukaryota; kingdom Metazoa; phylum Chordata; class Aves; order Strigiformes; family Strigidae; genus Athene; species Athene noctua. The sequence goes on along the minus strand of NC_134049.1, from coordinate 18,778,680 downwards.
TCATATATATCAGAGCTGCTTCAGTCAGAGCTGCTTTTTCTCTTCTGCTCCTGTCCTTGACTTCTTGTTTTGCTGTGAGGCTCTGGGATGCTCAGCAACAGCTAGCTGCTTATCTACGTAAAAGTCTAGTACTCCTACATTGGTAAGGCTGTTCTGTAAAAATGTAATTTAGCAGAATTCTTGCATAAACTATCAGACTGTAAAACATTTGCAGAGGGCTATGGTTAGTACTATTTTCATTCAAAGACGGACATCAGGGCTCCAGCCACATTTCATTATCCATTTGAATAACTTTTTTCAGTTTAAAGCTTTCTGTCTAACCACGAGCACTAAATTAATACTAGATTCTCTCTCTGCCTAGTGGGAACACTAAATAGATAAATAAAAATCATTGCAGGATAATTGTAGGTGCTGTGGGCTGAAAGCCAAACCAGGCCAATTCAGCCTTTGAGCCCTGTCTGTCTGTCTGCTTTTCTTTTTCCTTGCCCATCATAATAGGGTATTCAATTATAATCTTTTCTCTGCGTGCACAGTGGAGGTTTGCATACAGTGGCCCAGAGGCATTATTAATCTCAATGCATTTGGAGAGTGAATGAAAAGACTAAAGGTTTAGGGGAAAAAAAAAAAATCTCTCCCCCCTGTAGCTGTATTCATCACTTAGGGTCTTTGTCAGAAATGTACTTTTCTTTCTCCCTCCCCCCATTCCTTGGAGCATAAGCTGGAATTGACTCCAGAAGTTAAAGGACAATGGAAGCATTAGCACAGGGATTATGGATCTTCATGTGCAAGCTGGGGGTTGGGGGAAGAAGGTAGAGGCCTGCCATTGGCAGGATGGAAATTTAAAATATGTGGCTAGGCTAGTGTTTACCACTACATAAGAAAAAACAGTAGTGCAATCTCTATTCACATGAAGCTTTCCGGGCCCCTGAAAGACTATACAAGAGTCCGTTTCTATAGCTGGCAAATAAATAATTGGGTTGCAAGTTTAGTGTCTAAATAAAATTTTTAAGAAAAATAACATGTATTTGTGTTTTTTCTCATGGAAGAATTGTCTTCTAGTAGCTTGTGCCTTTCTGTGACTGATTAAATCAAAGTCCTCTGGATAGTCTGTATGTATGATTCTTGACTGTCTCTCCTCTTTTTTTGGAACATTTCCCTGTAACACTCCCATGGGAACTTTAGGGTTTAGAGAAACTGAATGTCATGGCTGCTATTGAAAGGGTTTTAGTTGAATTTAGCAGGGTATATAGCTCCATAAACTTGAATCAGGTGTTCAACATTATAGATCAATTCAGCATGATTTTCAAGGTAATTTTCTGCAACATGAGTAGCTTGGATCAGCCATGGAACATGATAGAACAATTAGCAAAGTCATCCAAGTCATAATCTCTATTTGGTGTAGGTTAACCGTTCGTAAATTTTAGCAGTCCAAATTATCAAACCAATAAATGTTGTTCCTTCTCGTGAAGACACTTGATTTTGGTGCTTTGACTTTGGTAGTCCAACTGATTGCAAGTTAAGGAAGTGTTATTGCTTCCTCTGCTTCAATGAAATTGGTTCACCCCATCTGTAGTTACACAAAATTACTTACAGAGCTTTTCCTAGTCTTCCCATGCAGGTCTAGCAGATGCCCTTTGGTAACTTGTAGTCTTTAAAACAAAAGTAGGTATTTATTTTGTTTCTAATGTACTAGATAATTTCCAAATGTTTAGGCACTACAATATTGTTTGGAAAGGTTTTCAAAGTCCCAGATTTGCCTGGGCATGTCTAAGTAGAAATTTTAGAAAAAAATCTATTGTTATGTTGCCCAACTATATTCTCAGTGATGTTTATGAAAGCTGCCTTTCTTATATGCTACTGGCCTAATTAAACAAGATCAGAAATTACTTTAATGGCAAATAAACAAATGAGCCTCCGTTCCCCTGCTCATCCTGCCCTTTTGATAGAACTGTTTCAATGACTACTCAAAAGGAAAAAAAAAAATAATTCTAAATAATCTGTTAGGATGTCTTTAAAAAAACAAAAAACCCCAAACAAACCAAGCCATCAAACTTGTAGAATTCCTCAGTGGAAGACTTCACGCCTGCCTACTAGTAAACTGGTATTTTACGGAATCTGATTTAACCTGGATAATGCTTTAACAGTGTCTTCCAGCATAAAAGCTTTAACGTTTCACATCAGGACCTTGATTTACTTACCATCTGCTCAGAGGTCTGTCATCAACAGAGATGATTTCTAGCTCCCTTCAGATAACTGGCATTTGGCAGAGTTCTGCTAAACAGTCTATAACCTTGAAGACGAGGAGTATATGATAACTCATGCATATCAGTTAACCTTTAAGTGGCTTAATAGTCTCTTTTCCTAAATAAAACTGCCAAATACTTCAGTTTGGTCCTGGTTGTTCCTGATTTTTCTTTTTCCTCCTTTAAGTCAGAAAAAGCCAATGAGACCTTGGAGGCAGTGAAGAAATTATCTTCTGTCATATTTTTATTCACCATTAACATCCTTAAACTTGCTTTTCTTTTTGCCTTCTTTTATGGCTTTTGCAATGGTGTTTCTATCAGAAGAGTTTGTCTGGAGATAAATGTATTTGTGTAAAAACTTTTTAAAAAGCTATTTTTGCTGTGTTATTCTAGTAAAGTCAAGAAAATTATTAGGATCAGTTTGTCAAAAGTCAGGCAGTCAAAAACCAACTGACCTCAATTTTAGCTTTAATAGTAAGTTTGACATTTCAGGAGGCTAATAATACATTTCTTAGGCTGTCGAGTTAATGACAGAGTCATTCAGTTTAGAGAGCAGAAGAACATTTTTGTAGAGGAATCTGCATGCTTAAGAGTTTGTTTAGACTTATGTTTAGATGTTAAGACAAACTTACCAGTATTTGATTCAGACCTAAGCATGCAAGGAGCAGTTAGACTAGAGTTGCTTCTAGACCAAGCAACCAAAAACTTTTGTAAAGTGAAAGGCTTTCTGTTAATTTAGCAGATAGTTATAGAAGTTAGTGTGAAACAACATCATTCAAAATTACAGTAGTGCTTGAAGCAGTATGGATTATGCTAACAAATAGTGTCATTTACCAGTGTGCACCGTAGAGTGCCCAGCTACCAGATGATGTCTCTTTCAATATATTGGATCAATTACAGGACATGTGGGAGGTTTCTTTCTGTGTATGTTTTATTTTTATTTTTATTCTTTGTTCAGAATCTGCTTTTTTTCTAGATGACCTTTGTGACTGACTGGGTGGGAGGATTTTTAGGATAAGGTGGCTAGCTGTTCTCTTCAGACAACTGGAAAGAGTGATTACTCCAGTTGGTCCAATATCAACTAGAAAGAAGAGCTTGTGCTATGACCAGAACACTATATTCTGCCTAGTTAAAATCCTTCTCTGGATTTTTTATATTATGGGGACAGTTTTGATTTTTTCACTGCTCCTATTTGTAGCAATAATAAGAAATGTAAGTCCAGGAAAAGAATTTAACTGAGATGAGTTTGATATCTACTCTTCTACCTGATCTTTTAAACAGGTTTCAACCTGCAGCAGTCAAACGCCTTGGCCACTGGAAGAACAATTGCTAGAACCTTTATGTACACTTAAAGGAATCCTTTTCAGCAAGAGTTCCTTATAACTTTTTTAGCCTCATCTCATTAAAAACTGTCAAAAATAGGTCAACTTTGCTTCCTCCTGTCAAAAGAGGCACTGAGCGGTTACAGAAGACTCGTGTGTGAGCCACAGTTATGAACGGGGAGATACATACTAGTAGGCATGCTGCATCCAGAACAATGCTCGGTGTACTGTTCTATGGTTGTGGGCTTGCATTTAATATAAATTTTTTTATTTGTGGAGGTGGGTGTATAGTATGGGGTGAAAAAAGAAGACTCAAATTATTGGAATCCTTGCAAGCTTGCCATACTTCATTTTTCCCAGCGTTTTTTTTAGCCTGGAATGTCTGTGTGGTTAATGGATTCTTTATCATACTGTTTAGGAAACAAATCAGAATAGAGGGTAACTTTGAGGAAAAGGCTGTGTGCATACCACTTTTAGGTTTGTGTACTATGATGGAAGAAAGCTTCCATGTTTGCCTTGTTGTTTTTTATTCTAAATACTTCCAGCAAGATATCAAGGATTTTTCCACTACCCTATGAATTTAATATCCCACCACACTAGGTGGTAACTTCTGACTGAATTGACTGTCGAGTTGATTCAGAGTTGATAGCAGATTACTTCCTCCTTCTCTATGCATTTGACCGGTTCCATACTGGTTATTGACAGTAAGTGGACGTCAGGTGTGTTCAGTGCTTCAAACAACTGAGTATATCCCAGTGCTGTCAAAATGATGATGAATCAGTAGATGCCTAGCAGTTCTTGAACTGTGAGAAAAATGGACTGGGGCTTGCTTGAGCTCCTGGTGGACAGATAAGAGAAGCATAAATAATGAAAAAAGTCCATCTAGGTTCATGATACATGATTTTCAAAGGGAACATCTGACATCTCTCCTACATGAAGGGCTAGCAGATCCACAGAGGCTCATCAAAAAGTCTTAATGGTGTTTGCTTCGTGGCTTTTACCTGGAGAACAGTTACTGAAGAAGGTGGCTGTGAGGCTATATATGCACATGGAGAACTAGGTGAAAGGATTAAAAACAAATTTGCTGAAGACACAAACTAGCTTTGAACGTTAGCAGCTTCCAATAAACATATGTCAAAAGAAAGAGCTTAGTCTAAATAGGACTGCCATTACTGTTTTTCACATACAGTGGTAGTGTAACTAGCTTAAAGTTACATAACAGTGCCAATCTGCTTTTAGGCCTTGGGAGGCTAGTCCACAACGGAACTACGAACTGTCCTTCAGCCTTTATTTCTAAAGCAGCTGAGTTGCAAAAGGAGACTTTCAATGCTTAATTCATCAAAACATTCTGCAGTAATCTCTCGGATGCCTTGGATATCAATTTTAATGGCATTATGCCTGATATGCTTTGTTTTCCCTGTTTAAGATGAAAAACTGAATAGCATAACTCTGAATGGTGTCCAGGTGCAGCAACACCTTTCTGTATTGCTTTTCGAATTCCTGACTATGCACTAGGACTGCAATTAATTTATAATAAGGTTTGGCACAAACCACCATAATTTGGCTCTCAAAGAACCAAAATTAGCTGAGCCATGATTAGCCTATGAATGTTTCTATACTGCTAGTGATTGACAGGAGTCCTGTGGACTTCATACTACAAATAGATATGATTTATCCATTAATGAAAGTCACTTTGTTTACTGCTAGGCATGTTAAAATAAGAAAAGCCACTCTGCAAATGCATTGTTCTTCAAACCCTTAAGCTTGTCGATTAATGCACAGGCAGTATTCACGAGCATCTGTTTGTATTGTAAACCACTGTCATCTCTGCTTATGCACATGTTCTGTTTCATTTGAGGATACATATAAGAACAGGTTATGAACATCTTTCATGTGTACAAGAAGTGGCCATTTGCTATGCATGAGATGAGTTTCTGTGCCCCAAAGCATCTCATGACAGAGGCCAAATAGTATGATTTTCAGCTTTTTAAGGTATTTAATCTAATTATTTATTGAAAAGCTAGAAAGATTATATACTTCTGCAGAAATTGTAGTTTTCTGTTCTGGCTCTATTGTAGAATTCATCAAGAATGTATTTTGACAAAGTTTGGCATGTTCTTGGTGGGATTTTCAGAAGAATTAAGATCTCTGTGGCACTGGCCTACAATGGGTGAGTTTGAATGCTCAGTTCTGAAAATCTATATAAGTTTGGAGGAAGTTGGAAAGAAAACAGAGTATACCATGATCAAACCTGTTTCTTTTTGAGTGTAGTAGTTCATTGGTACTAGAATACTGATTTTTTTATAGCATACTTTCAGCTAAATTTCTGGCCTTGTTTCCTTCAACTATTTAATTTTTTTCCTTTGTATCTACATTCCATACCCTATATTTTTTGTCATGCACCATGAAACTCACTAGTGTGTGAATCTTCAAGCAATCTCTCTATCTTACTTTGACCTTCTGCAAGGTATCCCTTCTTTGTTTTGAAGCATTACCTACACTAATACCTTAAATTGCTCTGACGGTCTTCAGAGCAAGAAACATGTTACACAGAAAGATCTGTAAATGTAAACCTCAAGTGTGCTATTTAAAATAGAAAATCTCCCTTATGTTAAAGAACTAAGGCTTCTAGATGTAAGGCTGGTTTAGTTATCATGTTATCAGCCTCTCTGAGCTGGTGAAGTAGCACCAACGAAGAGATTTTCATCTGCAAATGGATGAGAGAAAGAAAGGAAGAAAGAATTGTGAGTGAACAGAAATAAATTTCCGTTTGCTGATCCTCCTCTGGCCTGTGATTCTTTAAGTCATTCATGGATGGCATAAATTAGAGCAACCTAAAGGAGACAGAATAAATTAGGGCAACCTGTCTCAGAAATAAGGAGCTGTAACCAGGTATGTGACACCACTCCCTTTTCCCATTTCCGTGCTGAGTGGAGCTCTGGCATGGGGTGTGGGGGGGTGGTCCTTCCCTGTTCTCTTATTTTGTTCTAATAATTTTAGTTGCCAGAGATACAACAGCGTAATTATTTCTTTGGTACTTAATATTCTTTTGATACATGTTTTGTATTTAATTTTCTAAATAGCTAGTCTTTTTATCAAATATCCTGGGTATGTTTCCCTGATTTACTTTCTCATTTAAGACTCTAATGATCTCTGGAGCTGCCAGTAGTATTAGATGATTTTGTTAAACATTTGGAAACTGTCCCAGTTTCTGCTTCACCTTCAGAGGAGGTGATCTTCTGTTTAAAGTCTTCCATTGATCTTCTTTCTTTTAAAACTTCTCCAGAATGCATGGGAGCAGACTGAAAACGTAAATCGGGCTTATAGAAAATGTATTCTGGTATCCTTACTAAAAGTAGGCAAGTAAAGATAATGCAGTCTGGTCATGAACTACGAGCTAAATGAAAGGGACTAGATCTTCTGTCATCTTGTCTGTTACTCTGGATCCAAAATCTTACAGCTCCACTCACAGCATGGTTTCTGTCTGGAGGTTTACTCTTCAGGCAAGCATATATACTAAACTTGTGTTAATTGAATTTGGTTGGATTGTTTATTATATAGATACTCTTTCTTCTTTCCAAGTAATTCTTTCAGGTCATAATATTTTGCACTGTTTTCAACTTCTGGGAAGCCATTTTAATATAAAAAAGATTTAAAGGTTTTTAATATTACATAAGCTTTGGGAAAACAATCTTCATTCAGAAACGAGATTAAATTCTTCAAGATACTTTTCTGACTCAGAAGCGGGCCAGTCTTCCTATTACTATTTTGATGGGTTTCCATGTTATTTTATATATTTCCAGTGTGATCAAAATCTAGCTGGAACAGCTAGTACCATCCTACCAAAAATCTACTCTTTAATGACGTTTTGCATTATATATTTATATTGTGGTAAATGCAAGTCATGTCTTCCTCTTCAGAGAAAGATTAGGTAAGGGAATCTCTCCTCTGCTTCTGGCTAAGAAACTTCAGTGCAGATCTCTGGATGCCTTAGGGATGACAGGAGAAAAGATTTCAAACAATGTTGATTCTTGATCAAACTTGATTTTAATGAAAGTGTCTCTTTAAAAAGAGTATGTAATTGACCTGTCTTTGTTCAGCCTAATGTGATTGAGAGGAGAATTAAATAATAACCCAGAGACATCACTTTTTTAAGCGTACAGAAACAGCTACTGTCAAATGTGCAAACACAGAAAGGAAGAAAAAGCCTCAAACTGCTCTTTAGTTTCAGCTGAGATGAATTACATCAATACATCTCCAGCAATTCTGACTCTGTTTCAAAGAATGTTTTCAGTATAATAACAATATATTTTCTTACTACAATTCTGAATGTCAGGAGTGGCTGGGAACAAGTCTGACTAGAATAACATTGTCACTAGTCAAGTTTCTAGTGGGTGTCAGTGGGCACCAAGCCTATTATGCTGCAGGAAATTTTCACTGTAAATGTGTTAAGAGGCCGTTTGAGTCCTCCTGGCTTGCTGAGTCTCCCTTGCTACACATACTAGTGTGCTATACTTTACAAAAAGGACTCTGTTGTGCAGAACTGAAGATCTAAACAAGATAAAATACAGGCTAACGATCAAGAAAACAAAAGTTGAGGTAGATGTCTTGCTGGAATCATCTGTTTGTTGCTTTATGAAATACTGAAAATGCAGTTATTTAGCAGGCATGCAGGCAAGAGAGTTCTGTTCATAAAACAAGGAACCCAGACCCAGAAGAAATGTTTTGGAGCACCATGTGGGAAATGGCCTGCCATTCTGGGGATAAAAAGCTGCAAATAGGAACCAGTCCTGGAAAAAGCCTGTGGTTAACATAGAAGGACTAACTACTAATCAGTCTGCTGAAGATGAGGCCCAGTTCTGCTCTGCTAATGGTTGGACTAGATGATCTTCAAGATCTTTTCCAACCTAGATGATTCTGTGATTCTGTGAATCCAACACAACTCTATAAATCATTAGTTTTGATTAATATTGTTATGGTGGGTTGACCACCAAAGCCACTCTATCACTCCCCCTGCTCAACTGGACAGAGGAGAGAAAATGTAACAAAAGGTTCATGGATTGAGATAAGGACAGGGAGAGATCACTCACCAAATACTGTCACAGGCAAAATGAACTCAACTTGAGGAAAAATTAATCTATCTCCTCCCTCTCAGCAGCACAGGGAGACAGGGAATGGGGGTTCGGTCAGATCATCACTCGTTGTTCTGCCTCTCCTTCCTCCTCAGGGGGAGGACTCCTCACACTCTTCCCCTGCTCCAGCCTGGCAGACAGCCCTCCATGAACTTCTCCAGTGTGAGTCCTTCCCACAGGCTTCAGTTTTTTGTGAACTGCTCCAGCGTGGGTCCCTCCCACAGGGTGCAGTCCCTCAGGCACAGACTGCGCCAGCGTGGGTCCCCCACGGGGTCACAAGTCCTGCCACCAAACCTGCCTCAGCGTGGGCTCAATCCACGGGGCCACAGGTCCTGCCAGGAGCCTGCTCCAGCGTGGGCTTCCCACGGGGTCACAGCTCCTTCGGGCACCCCCCTGCTCCGGCGTGGGGTCCCCCACGGGCTGCGGGTGGGTATCGGCTCCATCCTTCACCTCTGTGGGCGCAGGGCACAGCTGCCTCCCCACGGGCAGCACCACGGGCTGCGGGGGAATCTCTGCTCCGGCGCCTGCAGCACCTCCTCCCCTCCTTCTTCTCGGACCTCGGTGTCTGCAGAGTTGTTTCTCTCACGCGTTCTCACTCCTCTCTCCTGGCTGCTGTTGTGCAGCAGCTTTTTCCCCATCTTAAACACGTTCTCCCCGAGGCACTACCACCGTCACTGGTGGGCTCGGCCTTGGCCAGCCGTGGCTCTGACTTGGAGCCGCCTGGCGTTGGCTCTGTCGGACATGGGGGAGGCTTCTGGCAGCTTCTCACAGAAGCCACCCCTGTAGACCCCTGCTACCAAAACCTTCCCATGCAAACCCAATACAATTCTCAATACAGCTAATACATAGGTCTAATGTATGCATTTCTTAGTTAGCCTTACAGTTCCAGAGAAATGATGCTTTGTTGTGTCTAACAGAATGAGTAATAATAATGCCAAATAATTTGATAGCCAGAAGAAGCTAAAAACCTGTCTAGGATAATAAATATTAACTTTAGATTCATTAGATGGAAACCATAGGAGACAGAGTTGAGCAATACTTAGTTTATAGTAGTAAATGAAGCATTAGCTAGATTATTGGAGTAAATGCAAATGATAGTTTAGATCTGTAAGGGATGGAATGAGCCTTCTGCTGTATTAAGTGCAACCGAGTATCTTGGTAAACAATACAGAGGCTAGAAAATAATCAAAATCTTGCAGTCTGAAGTGAATATAGCAAGCAATGAAAAACACGGCTAATAAAACACAGAAATCAGTACTGCAAGTGAAATAGCCCACCATAAAATCAATTTTAACACCATGAGCTGCCAGAAAGTGGTGGGTTTTTTCAGCTTCAATTTTAAGGAGATAAACCCCATTCATCCTGGGAGGTGTAGAGCAGTAGGTCTTAAGAGCTTGTAGCTGCCATATTTTGCTTCACGCAGCTTTCATGCAATGCTGGGAGAAGAAAGGATGTGATCTATACTATATAGTACCACATTTCTTTAAGGATTCAACTAGTTAGTTCCAATTAAACATGCCAGCTAAAAGACAGTGACCATGATTTGTGCCATAAGTAAACAGAAAAATTTTATAATCAATTCATTGACTTTGTTGCAACTGATGGAAAGGCTTTACAATCAGCACAATATGTTCAAATCATCCCTTTCTCACAAAAAACAGAGCAGCAGGCTGTGCCTGCTGGAGACTGTGCAGAGCCCTGTTGTGCAAGCCAGTCAATAAAGAATTACAGTAATCTAATCCTGAAGAAAGACAAAAGTGTAAATAGCCTTTTCAAAGGCTTCCTGAGATGGAAATGACAACCACTTGGCAATAGCCTTTCAAATGGTCTGGAGATGATGATGTAGTGGAGATGAAATACTTCTCTGTGGTCTAACATGATTCTCAAATGTTTCCATCTCCCAAAAAAAGCACTTGATTGCAAACCACGAAAATACATGGTGGAGGAATAACCTCCTCTGAGCTTCACAGCCAAGAGGCAGCATGACTGCCTTGTTCAAGGCAAGTTTGACACAGGGGATTTAACATCCACCAAATATTGAGTCTGCATCTGCAGGAATTATGTGAATTCTAGAGATAGACAAGCTTACGTATTTCTTGCTCAGAGAATCATCATCTTTGGGCCACAGTGTGACATATATACCCTGTCACTAATGTGGAATTTTTTGGGCTTCTTCCACGTGCAGAAGGGACTCAATGAAATCTTTTACAGTGAGCAAGATTGGGTTGCAGTCTTTGCTCCGTACAGGGATTTGAGGTGAACTTTTGGACAGCTTGAACTCATTGTTACTGAATTTTAAAAGGCTTGAGAGAGGTTCTCTTAATGTCTTATTTGAAAAGATATTTTCCATTTCATGTTCAGAGTTTTTAGGAGTGTAATGGTATCTGATAGAGCAATAAGGTCTCTTGCAACCACAGTAAGAATTTGATGCTTATAGTCCTCTGGAAGAGGAAACCCACACATTTTCATTTAACAATAAAATGAAAAAACAAGTTACAAAAGAAAATCCTTACTGAGGATGACTTAATTCTAATATGTTCTCTTACTGTTAATAAAAATCTGAGGTAACTCTTGAAACTATACAACAACAAAATCAATCTGGAGATGCATATGGACTAAAAGAACCAAGACTGATTCTCTTGTAACTTCCATTAGGGTATTCACTGCAGAAATTAACATCCTACATTTTCTGAAGGCTAACCCTAAATCAAGCAACTGCTTTACTGCATTATATAATTTTAAAGGGCTCTTGGCTGTAGAATCTTTAATTTTTGAAACACATGATAATTGTAAACTTGTATATCACATTTCCACTGCAGCTACTCTGCAGCAGCCCTGAGCTCATGAGATTAGAAGGAAAAATGTGTGTTAAACCTTTGCCTTTTTCAACTTGTTTGCCTCGTGCATCTGAGATCTCCCTCTGCATGGTAGGTTTCCCTGGTTTGGCAATTACAATTCTCATGAATGTCTTCCAGGACCCTTGACTTCACTATTACCCATGCTTTTTAAGAGAATCTCTGATAACAGGAGTCCTAGAACTCTGTGGCCAAGCACATGCACAGAAGGAATATAGAAGTGAAGGAATTGAAATACTAGAAACAAGCTTAAGGTGTACACTGTTCCTTATGAGATTTCACTAAGGTAATAATCTGGAGAATGTGTTTTGCTTGTGTCTGCAAAGAGCTTGCCTTTTACATGCAATAAGTATGTCTCTAGAGTATAGAACTTGCATCAGAGTCTGACAGAAAGAGGTTACCATTCCCATTATCAAATATGGGCAAAAGAATCTTATTCTTGAGCTAGATGCTCCTGTGTTACTTTACATACCTCCAGTGCTTGCTATCTGAACACAAATGGAGCCTGGCAAGGGAGAACTTGGAGTCTGTGAACATGCTGAGCTGCTTGCATGCTTGCTTCTACAGATATCAGAAGACAGATCAAAATGCAATTATGCATGCACTTGAGTTTCTTATCAGCTCCTTAAGGTGCTGCTACTACTAAGCAACAAATTGAAGTATCCAAATGAGCTGTGGTGAAATCCTGAAATGACAAGGATGGGCCTGCTTCAAAGGGCACAAGGCAGCTATGGACTTCCTGTTATACAAGCAGTAGATCCAGCTACAAGGTTATCATTTCAGGCATTGCATTTTATATAAGATGTATGCATTCCTGGGGTCTGCTTTTCCCTCAGCTTCTCTATATATCCTAAAAATTTGAAGTGGAGATATAAAGATACACTCTCAAGTTAAACTTTATAATTTTTAATCAGTGGTCCCTAAGTTTTGATGAACCCGGGGGAAGAAACTTCCCTGTATCTTTCTTGTTGACTTTTTCTGAGAGGAAGTAGGAGAGCAGCATCTCTGACTTTAACTGACTGTAACACTCTGACTGTATCAGAATACAGTGCTCCTTTTCAAAGCCTTCTGCTTAGAGAAACAATGAAGGCTGCAGGCATCAAAAGGTGGGAAAAGGGTGCAGCTGAGATTATGCTAGACCCGTGACACAAACTCTATCAAGAAAATAAGACAACGGTTGAAACTTCAAGGTTGAACCAGAAATAGGAGACAGGGAATAAAGCTGAGATGGAGAAAATATTTCAGGAAATTGAAATGCATTGAAGATAACTGGAGAAGGAAGAGGACCAGTAAGAAATGGCAGGTGACAAATTAAAGAAATAGAAGCTAAACCAGAGAGACCAAAAAAGAAGAAAACATACATAGAATGAAGTTAGTTTTCTTGAAGATGACTAAAGTAATTAAACTGTATTGAAGTATGGAAGAAGCGACATTCTTAAGCATGAAGTTTATCTAGACAATAATTTTTGAATCCACAGATTCATTGCAATTTTGCTGGCATTTGTTCTTACTGCACTCTTCTGGTGCCTGTTGCTTATATAGTTGTATGTGTTTACTGGAATGTGCTTATGAAACTACCATCTAATTAAAGCAGTTACTGAAGAAGAACACTGGTAATGTTGTAAACAGAACTGGGGTAATGTTGTAAACAGAATTGGTAAAAATATTAAAAAAAGATGGGAAAATGATGATTCATTTAAAGTTTGAAGAATACATGGCATGTAAGGCAGGATTTACACTCATTGCATGAAAAATATGTATTTTTTTGTATGAGGTAGGAATCTCATGAAAAAATAGCACGTTTTGTGAAATCAAAGGCTACAATATTTTCTTATGAGAGAGTAAGAGTAAACTGATGGCTTTTTCATTCTGATGTTCCTTTGATTTTTGCAAACTGATGGTCTTATAGTTTGGCTTGCTTTTTTGCTCAGTTTGAGTTTTTCTGGTGTTACCGCCCTGTTTTTGTTATGAAAATATGGTATGGCATTTCAGTACAGATTAACATTCATATTTGACCTCAAGGTAAGCATTTGCTAAAACTGTATTTGCTAAAATAAAATTTGGAGGCTCCTTTTAAAATTCATACTGGAGGAGCTGCTGTAAATAAGCATTTCTTTGTGGCATTAGCAAACCAAATACTGAACTACTAAGGACTCTGAAAAGAATGCTGACTATAAATTGTCACTGAAATTCATTATTTTTCTGAAAACCAGTTCATCTGCCTCAGTTTGCTCAGAGTAGGTGAAGTAATACCAAGCAGCATGATTTCAATTATACAGGTATGCGTACAGTCATGTCATTGTGACATAATAAGCAAGTAAACCTAAAAAACCCCACCCTTATCTAAGTTTATATTAGGATAAAATCTGTGTTAAGATCATCTCTAAATATTTAAGATATGTTTAAGAAGCTTGATGTTTAAGAAAATCTGAAGAGAGTTTTAAAACAAAAAGGGTAATGAAAAGTATTAATGAAAATACTTTCATAATTCAAGATTTTTTGGGATTGATTTCTGTAGGCCTGAATTTGGAAGTCTTGATTCATTGGTATACTGACTGAGAAGAATTTCTTAGAAGTCTAATCAGTAAAAAGATCCTTTAGGGATTTTCTTGTCTATGTTGTATGAAAATCACGTGGAATTTAATTTTGCAACAGGGAATAGAAGATAAGACTATGATAACATAGGGGTAGGACAAATAAAATTCTCGCTATAGGTGCTCCTTAAAAAACAGAACTGAGTATATCAGGGCCTGCTCTAAAGCCAGCTCTTATGTGAAGAGTCTGATAAGTTTTACTGTCTGTGAAAGTAATGATTTGGAAATGGTTTTGCACAAGGAAAAAGAAACAATGCTGTAGGGTAAGAATGCAAGAAGTTTTGTCTTTTTCTAAAGCTCTTTGAAGAATGTCTTAGAGACGGTGTTGTGATGTTTGCACTCAAGTTTTGGAAAATATGGAAAACCTCAGTTCTTGCAGTGTATTTTTTAACTAGATACACTCAAATAATTCAGTTTGGGATCACAGTTTAAGCTCTTTTTAGAGTCAAAAAGCATTTACGTCCGAATTTTCCCACTAAGAGACAGGATAAACTGTCCAAATTATGCAGTGTGTAGAAGTTTATCTGTTTGGCTGCTTTATCGCTGGTTTTCGAAAGAAAAAGCAATTTAGCTTGTAGTTAAGGATAAACTAGAGGAGAACTGTCATGACCTCTGTTACTGTATATTGCATTAATTTCCTTAAAACACTCCTGAAGTTTGAGTCTAGTGCAGGAAAATGCTTTTTTTGCCTTTAAAGAATTGTTCAAGTCTGTAAGTACATAGTGCCTTTGTGTCCATTAATATAATAATAGCTGAGAGTGCTTCCTTCCTTGAAGGCTTGGTGCCAGTCTCTTTTACTTCAACTAGACTGAATGCTCGCAATTTATCAATTGAGGATTGCACATATACAATTTCTGCTTTCCTTACACTCCTAATTGTAGTAAGAGAATTGTGTATGAATATAGCAAGAGGTCTGGGAAGTATTTCTTCTGCATTCAGTCAGGATTTAAACAAAAAGACAAATAGGAAAACATTAAGTCAGGAGCAGGTTGTCTTTATCTGCCCTAGACAGAGCATGCTGTGAGTGAATGTTGGAAAATACTGGTTAAAGTCAAACTACCAATCTAAACAGAGATGTTCCATATGAAAATATGTTAAACTGTGTAATGAGCTCTTGAGAGGTAATAGGCTCTACTTAGCTTAAGAATTACCTACTGCATATGTCCAGCAAATGTTTTTACAGTAGAATATATTAAGGAAATTGAAATCTTCTTAACTTGACAAATCATAAATTCTCAGTTTTAATATTGCTATACATAGCTATGAAAATCAGGTATCTTTAAACTCATGTATTCAGTATGTCCCGCAAATTGTTTGGCAAAACACAGATTAATTTTAGACAATCATCTGCTACACCCAGTTGTGGGATACAAGCTAAGGTGAGAAGATTCCAATATACTATCGTATAAAAATTATGCATCTAAAATGACTAGCTCTTCAATTCAAATGGCTTCCTGTAGTGATAGTCTTTGTGTAGAATTTTCAGAAATAAAACTAAGGGGAGGGGTGATATATAACCTTTATGGAACATTGGCCAAAAAGAAGAGACATCTTTTGAAATTAGATTCTTCTTGTAACCTCTGTTTGAATGAGTATCTTTTAGAGACTGCAGCTCACTGTTTAGTAATGGTTTTGTAATTTTATTTGACCACTGAATAGATGATAGTGATCTTGAGCTAATCAAGCCTTCACAAATCTTCATGAACGAAATCTATGAACAAAGTCACGTTTTATGTGTTTAGAATAATCAGTCAGACATATTTTTACCATCTGGTCATGTTTGTTAATTTGTAGGTTGGTAACACAGCTATTACTGGAGTATCATCACATAAAAATGGAAACAGGGCCATAATGAAAAGGGAAAACTCTCAGGCAAAGTTCAATAAAGGTGACTTCTTGGTGAAAATATCTAGTCAAGAAGCAGTGTGGAATAAAATAAATAAGCTTGAGGAATGTGGATGAAGGGGAGGGGAGAGTGAAATCTGTCAGGTGTGTGTGCATGTGTGTGTGTGTATGTGCAGCAAAATAATATGTTGCAACTGTGTATCATGACTGACAGTTCTGTAATTCATCCTGGTTGTATGTGAAGAGGAGCCAAGTTCAGTTGCCTAGCTCACAGAAACAGACCAACCCTTTTTCACAATTCTGAACTCGGTGGTAGCTTTAAGTTAATAAGATGGGAGCTGGGGCAAGGCCTTCGTATTTCTGTGGCTTTCCACCTAAAGGTTTAGGCTGAAACAATTGTGAAACACCGCAAGGCTAATGTATTTCATATGAGTCTGGATGGAAAGAATGAATTGCCTTTCTGCCCTGGGAGAAATACCCACATGTCAGTGGTTCCTTCTAAAACTTTAGCATTGCCTAGGTAGCTGTCTTTATAGACATGGTAAACTGCACTTTTGTGCATGGTTTTTGGGTATATCAATACACCTAGTTTCTCAGAAGTTAAGCCTTTTAATTCTGTATTAGTTCAGAGAAAGGGAAAAGATACACAGTCTTTCTGTCTCCCACTCTGTTTCTCTTGTACCTTTCTCAATTTTGAATTTTTTTCCAAGACTTACAATACTTTTAAAAATGTGTAGCAGCTGAGCTTTTCTCATCAGGCATCTCTTGGGGCCAGAACTCAATCAGATGAGAAACATCAATGGCCAAACCAGATGCACCAGACTCTTATTAAACTTCTTTTCCTCTGGGCCTGGGAGCTCTGCTTACATTTGCCTAAATACAGCTATGACACAGCCTACCTTCTTATTTTGACAAGAAACTTAAAACAAGTTTTAATTAAAAGACTACTTGATTTTTTTTTAGAGTGTCTGTGATATTAATATTCTTTGTCTGACATTTCAAATACTTTTCTCATTGTAATTTCCTCAACCGAAAGAGGTTTAAAGCAGCAAAGAGCATAAATTATATCTTGTTTTGTACTATGAACTTTGAGGTGTGAAAGTTCTCCCAAATGTATCTTTTAAAAACCTCTTTTGTATGTGAAAAAGTATCATTGATACATATTTTGAGTCAGATAAAAATGCTGAATATTATATTTTTCAGCTCATTGGTTTTCATTATCAATGGTAAATATTTAGATTTTTTTCTTTTAATGAATTATATCCCATTTTTTGTGCATTCTCAAAATAATTATTACAGGGAGTGTATTCCAGTGCAACTGTATAAGATTAAGACACAACACAAACCAGGAAAAAACCCAAAGACTTTTTAAGATACTGCTGTGTCTGTAATTCTCGTCTGAGTTTTGAGGTACACTGTCTTTATAGAAACGACTGCTGAAAAGTTGCAGGATGCTTCTAGTGAACCCAGGCATTCAGACGTTGTCATTTCAGCAGATAGCAGCTAGTGTCAGCAGTAACAGCAAAACCTTTTTGCAGTGAGGACTTTTTTTAGGAGCTGTATAGAGCACAGCCTGTTTCTCTTGCACATCTGTGGCAAATCTGGTGTCAAGTGGTGCAAGTGTCACTCAACTCAAAACCAAATGCAACAGTTTAAATACCAACTGCAGGTAAACTAAAATCACAGGGACAGAGATGGAAGCATTTACTGGATTGAGATTGTATATAACTTATGAAGAAGTAGAGTAGAAATTTTAAGCATTTTTAGCAGCCTCATGACAGTTCCCCCCAAAAAAAGGAGAATAATCAGTTGAAGCTGGACCATTTCATTTAAAAGCAGAGCTGAGCAATTAAAGCAAAAAAAGGGCATATCCATTAGAATTGAGCAAAATTTCCTTCACTTACCATGGGCCTCTTGAGATGGATTGAACTATGGTCAAATCAACACTGGGTGATGTTGGGAGGATAATGTGCATCTAAACCTGGGAAGTTTCTCTATCTATAGAGCTTGCCCCTGAAGGTTCCTAGCTGAGGTCAGTGCACAGTGGGGCTATTGTCATGTTCCTCTCAGCACCTCTGCTTCCCCTGTGTATACTGCAGCTGGTTTTGTGAAATGTTGTGAGAAACGGTGTCTCCTGGCTCCCATCTCCCACTGAATTTTAACTTCAATAGAAGCTGTGGATACAGAAGGATGTGGAGGCCGTTGCCCATCATAGAGAAACAAGTTGTTAATTTGCTTCTGAAAAGGCACTGGCTTCCTACTCACAGTTTCTGCTTATTTAGAGTTAGGCAAGAGCTGGGAGCTCCTGGCACTCAAAGGTGTGATGGTGCCAGTCAGCAAACTTGTCTCTGTGGAAGCAATGGCTGCCCCTGAGCCACTGTAGGCGTGGGAACTGCAGCCTTATGCTGGTTGTCGGGGGGCTGGGAAGGAAGAGCTAAACCGTGACATCCAAGCCAAACTGTAACCGGCTGCTGCAGCTCTCTGTGCATGTTCTGGATACCTTCCCCCAGAAGGGCAGGTATCGGTGACAGTGATATTTGCACCTTAGTTCATGCCACTTTAAGCAAGTTCACTACCTAATCAAGTCTGCTGTTCACCGCCTTTATAAGGGTAAACAGTTTGTATGTTGTCTTACAGAGCAGTATGTAACTACTAGATTATAGACTTACACCATTCTCTTTCCCTCTTGTCCTCTGGACAGTGAAGAGAGCCTCCACAACAGAAGCTGAAAGTGTATCTACCTTATGCTTCCCTGTATAAAAGATGTGGACCTCAGGTGGAGGAGGAATTAGAGGTGTTCTAAAACTTTTGCGAGAGCTCTAACTGCTGAGCTATTGGATGAAGAAATAGTTCTTCCTACAGCTATTTATAAAAGACAAGTGTACCCTCTGTTTTATGATAGAAAAAGCCTCGATATTGGAAGTTCAGGGAGTGGGGGCAGCTACCTCCCTGCAGTGAGGATTGCTCACCTGGTGTCTGCAGTCTTAAGACATCTCTGTTACTATGTGTGAACCTCATCTCTGCCTAACCCTCCTTCTACATTGTAGAGAAACCCTGGGCGCCTAACTGGGCACTGGGGATTGTTTCAAGCCTCATTTGACTGTGAGTTAGACATTGTGAAGCTCAGTCATGGTGCAAAAGCCTTTTGTGAATTCTGTTCCAAAGTCTTATGTGTGCTTTTGAAAATACTTAATTTTTTTCTAAGACTGATTTTCAAAGGTGATACAGGAGCATCTGCTGAAAAGGGACTTGAACTTCATGATCTACAGACAACCAGCACTATCCAAAAATAATTCTCAGGTTTTGTTCCAATGTAACCATATGCAGTATTATTTTGTGATATTCTATCTTGGTATGACCTCTGCAAGTAGTCTTTATACTCATCTTCCTATTTCATACATTGTACCAATCCCTTTGAGAAAAATACAGATAAGCCAGTAGAAAAACGTTTATTCTGAATAAATGAGACACAATTGAAAACTGTCAGAAAACGAAATGCTCAGAACATTACCTTAAGAATCAAGAGTTTCAGGACATCTGTCATTTTATCTAGACTTGCATAAACCTGAGTGATGTTTATGAAGATGTGTAGCTCTCCTTGATTGAAAACTTGACTGAGAGTATCAAACCTCACTTGTATCTTTATCCAAACTTCACCATACTACTATTAAGGTATGACTTTCCAAATACACAACGTAGCCCATACCAAGTTAATATAAGCTCATTAACTAGAGTATACTTTCCTAAGTTGTCTTAGTGTCGCTGAGGTCGATGTAAATGAGATGTTTACAGCTACTTTTATCTATGAAAAGCAATAAAAGTAAAAGCTGAAAAAAGTAGCAAAATGAGTAGTTTATTATGATTACCAGAAAATCCAGAAAGTGACATTTAGGCTTTTATTTATTTATTTTTCAGTAAATTCCTTTCTCCCTTTATGAAGACTAAACCCCACTATTTTTCCCTCTAGAGATCTTGCTAAGGTTCCAGTACAGAATGCAGTTCCATCTGCCTCTTCTGGCTTCTTTAATGGTGCATAGAAATTTTAAACAAGAGATTATCTTTCCTTTCTGGGAATGCTCAACAGATTAATATATGGCTGTTATTCTAGCTTGTATTTATTTATTTTATCACATCATATAAAAGACCCCCACTAGAGAAGAAGAAAAACATCTGAATCCCTTATATGGAGATATAAATTGAGAAAGCTGCATTTTTAGCTTGTGCAGCATAATTAAACCCCCTAATGAGTTAAAGCATAAATATAGAATCAAATAACATAGAAGGCTTTATACTCAGAATTGAAGCATCCATCAATCTATATGCCTATAGCCCTATACTTTGTTAGAACCTCTTAAAGTCCAAGTGTGATTCAAAATTACCCTTGAAATTCTGCAGCTGGAGCATCCTTCTAAGTTTATAAGAGGTACTTCTAAAATGTAGGAAGGAGGTGGTTGTAGCACACCAGTGGGGTAATATCCCAGCTCAGCAATTTCACTTTGTCTCTCTGAGCACTTCAGAAGTAGAAAACTTGACAAATAGCCACTCAGACACAACCCAAACTCTTGCTACAAGTCCCCAGTGCCACTTCAGCTGAGCAAGCTGCAGTTCACAAGTTCTAGATCCTCAACATCTTCATCTTGATAAATCCATATACAGCATGTAAGTTTTCTAGCTGGGCTGTTCTTAAAGTCTGAAAACACCTTCTTAGCTTGATGCAAAAGACACTGGCCCATGGGCCTGCCTGACAACAGCCAGCCTCCGATAAGGTCCTGCTGCTGTTCACAACTTAGGCAGGCTGGATTTGCTTCTTTGACCTGCTCTGTAATTGCAGGTATCCAGATTGAAACTGTGTTTGCACATGTGAAAAGCCTGGTGTTTGAGAAGTCTCTTTAAGACGAATCTACCTCTGGATTTCCTACTCCTTTCCTGCATTTTCACATGATCTCAAGTGTACCAAGTCTGAGGAATATTCAGGACATAATGCAAATCTCAGTTTTTATTTCAGCATTTGAAAACAACTCTAAAATTGCAGTGAGTGGAAAAACTGCTGGGACAACTTAATGTGCTCACTACTGGGTTTGGATTATATTGTGTCTGACTATTGTGTTTTCTGGGTGTGAATTTTGCTGTTTGTTAATGAGTATCAGCATCCTTCCTACGGATGTCTCTGAGCATTTTGACTGACCAGGCAGAGTACTGTCTACAGCGGGAATTTGCAAAGTACGGTCATGGAATGACATACTTTGGAATTGCCTCTCTCAGGAGTAAGAGGCCTGCAATTAATTTTACCAAATGAATTGCGGTGGCCAGATGAATTTTGACTGTACTCAATAGACTACCTGTTCACTAAAGCTGTACTGGATAGAAGCTTTCTCCCAGCTGCCCAGGGACTTGTGTAAGGGCCTGTGTTCCAGGGACTGGAGCAGTCAGTAGCTCAGAGCCTTCAGGTTTAAGGCTTGCATGTTCCTGATTCCAGAAGAATCCCTTGCCAGCCCAGAAATCTGCAAGGCAGGGAGAAGATGGACAAAAAATCTGTTCCAAAGGTATGCTGATGCTGGGAAATACGGTAATTATTTCCGAGGGTGTAGACGGAAAAACCAATACTATCTGACGCATGGTTTTGGAGCAGTGTGGTTCCTAGCTTGTTGCTGATTAGGCCTTCTCTGAGTGAAAACTGGGGGAGTCCTGCTTGCACAGGACTGTAGAACTGCCTCTCTCATGAGCAAGCCTGAGGGTGATAGGGGAGCAGCAACCCTTTTCTTCCTAATGAAGCTGCAGAGGTGTGCACAAGTTAGTCCATCCAAAAATTGCTCTTTCTGGAGTTAAAAAAGGAAGGGAGATAATGCAAAGTTTGCAGATTTTTCTTTTCATCTTTTTAGGAGTCTAGAAGCATGGCGCTCTGTCCATAATTAGAACTGTGAGAAACACTCTGGTAAATGATCAAATGTAAATGCACACCTTTGAATGATGCCAGTAGTATTGTGGACCCATTTAGTAATCCACAAGGCTTCTTGGGGGGAACTGCAGAAATTTACTAATTAGCTTCATCTTTTCAATGTGTGGAGAACGTATTGCTATTAATGGGTTTCATAGCACTTTCTGAATTGCACTGAAATCTGATCTTTTCTTCTTTTTGGAGAGCCAATTGCTTTAACTATTTTCTCCAGTATTTAGAGATTTTGTTTTTCAGAATGTTCGTCAATAGCTGCTACTCTAGTTAGACCCAGGCAGTACAAACACAAAACTCATAGTCTTGCTCGGCTGAGCTGGCATAGCAGTATATGAACTGCTTGCATTGGGAACCTGCTGGGATAAAGAAAGTAGCAGTGACCAATCAATGAAATATCACAGAATCTCCAGAGGCAGTGGCACTAAAATTGAAAGCATTAAGCACAAGCTTGCTTAAATATAAAATAGCTGCACACTAACCCATTCTACTTCCTGGGAATAATAATAATGCTGTTCCAATTCAGAATGAAATTAAAATCAAACAAAACAATTTCTCTGTAACCAAAAGCAAGTCTGTGGCAGGGATGAGTCAGGGCTGAAGTCTTGAAATGACGGGGACAGTTTCATGCAGGAGCCTCTCTCCCTTTCCCTGTTACTGGGGAGGGTTCATAGGCAACAGACTTAATGGGTTAGGCAGACAACTTGTTGCTGAGTAAGTCATGAACAGCTGAACAGTTCTGTGTCTTGGAAGGCCTGCATGCTCTTTGGGTGTGTTAGACCAATAGTAGCATGCTTTTAACTATTTTCCCCAAAATATTTTTTTCAATAGTTTTTGCAAATTTGGGGTAAATCACTTGCTTATTTGAGTAACTAACTCATGTTGTTCTTTTTGGTTTTTTTATAGGTAAAGCACACTGTTCTATCAGCTACAATTTCAGTTCCCTCCAACTACAGGAAAACCTTGGGTCAGATTCATCAAAAGGGATAACAGATATTTTTCAGGTATTGCATATTAATGAATAGCTGGCTTTTATTCGTTATTTATCTGCCTCAGAAATTTAATGAATAGCTTGAAATCTAGTTGTTGAATTTCTGTATTTTGTGGAGTACAGTGCTTCAGAAAGTGCAGATCACTGAATACCACAGGCAGGTTTCTGTGTGTATAAATTTACTTCAACCGTGCATGTCCTCATTCTTTTTTCTG
This sequence comes from Athene noctua, assembly GCF_965140245.1. Taxonomy (NCBI): domain Eukaryota; kingdom Metazoa; phylum Chordata; class Aves; order Strigiformes; family Strigidae; genus Athene; species Athene noctua. The sequence continues at coordinate 18,755,536 of NC_134049.1, read as the reverse complement.
CTTGCCTTTAATGGCTTTCTGCCACCTTTTAAGCACTTTAGAAGGTAGGAACAGTGTGAATTCAAGACAGTCACAAATGAAGGAGCATCTGGATAAGAGCTTCAGTATATGTATTTGTAGCATTACACATCACTGTGACACATCTGGGAAAGAATCGGGATTCTGAAAGAGCTGACTGGTACAATGGTTAAATGGCTCCTGATATGACTGCCTTCTCTCAATACACTGCTACACCTGCTGGGCTTTGACAGTTTGAGGTGGTTCCTGAAATTCTCCCAGCTGTAGGTCAAGTCCTACTTTTGGAAACCCTGAGCATGCAGATTTGATAGCTGGAGCTATTCCCATTGGGGTTTTGTGGCTCAGGTGACTAGGCAGCTCTTTTAAACTGGGATGTTGTTCTTCACCAGCAGAAACAAAGCAAACCCAAAGGGAAAGAGGAGAGGGAGAAAAGATTGTTAGTGTGGTGGAAGGGCTGTGATGAACAGGTCTGTCATCCCAGAGGCTTGCCATTTCCCTGGTCTATCTTCCTCAGAAGCTCAAGCAGGTTGGTGCATCTGTGTCAGTCTGCCTGACAACAAGAGGGATATTATTTAACTATTTGTGGTCCTTTTGATCCCTTACTTCCCTGTACTGGCAAACAAGTACTGTAACTTGGCTGAAGCTTCTTCACAGCTAATACTGAAAGCATTAAATGATTCCGCCTACATTTCCAGCAAGGGGCTTGTTTTGAACCACTATGCTGTTTCTTCTGTGTTCCTGATGGTACAGTAACTAAACCACCAAGTACATACAGTGAGCAGTTTGATTACACAGTGTATATATACATATATATGGACATATAGTATATTCCAGGATGAACACAACTATCAAATAAAGGATTGTTTTTGTCATGGCTTCTTCTAACTCTCCTCTTGGCAATTCCATAGATGCTGCCAGCGAACAGAAGTGGTATCATGATCAATCAAAAAAGGCAGCTTAATTTTCCAACAGTGAAACAGTTATATTGCAAAATTATACTTTTGGAGCAAAAGAGCAAAGTGAAATAAAGTGCAACCATCTGACTATCTTGGTACCACTGAATTTCTTGAGGTTGAATTAAAACTTTCAAAATAGGGACAATTTAAAAAGAAAAAAGTGACAGACCTTATATTTTAATTTAAGCTTTTGTTCTTCTTGGAAGAAAGCTTCAATAATTTAAAAATATTTTGGTTTAATAGTCTATTTTCAATTCTAGAATATTAAAGACCACATTCCTGGCATTTATGAGGTCCTAGTTCAGCAAAGCATTTAAGCATGTATCATGTAAAGCATGTGATTAGTTTCACTCTTTGTTAGCTGTATGCTTTCCCAAGCCTTGCTTCTCTAAAAACTTAATCTTTTAGTAGTATAAATATGCATAAATCGATTGACACCGAGTTTTTTACTTTCCAGATGTTTTGTTTGCCCATAAAGTCTGAGGTGTACATTCTGTTAGTTGTGCATAGCCAAAAGGGGAGCACAGATGTCATTACCTGATACAGAAAATATTGAGCAAATGTATGGTTGTCCTATGTCTGTGTATGGAGTGCAGAGGGTATACGGTTTTGCTTATCAAAGGGTTGTAGAAGCATATGTAAGCACGGTCATTTAAACAAATTTTCCATCTTTGAGTATTAAAAATAATTATGGGCTTTAAAAAAATATTTCTGGAAACTTTTTATGATCAGTTTCAGAACTATCCCCCTCGCCCCCTAATCCCTTTTCTCTTGGGGGAAAGCATTTAGACAGTTGGACTCTTAAAAAAATCTCTCATCCCCAAACCAAAGTTCTGCAGAAAAACCTACTGTGGTAATCAGTACATTCATCTGGGGAAAAAATAGAGCTGAGCTATTTATTTATCTTTAATTATAAGTGGTTAAACAAGGAGAATAGACTTACAGTTCCTGCTGAACTTAAAAAGACTGCGATTTGTGCCAGCTAAAAATTAATTAGTAAGGAATTTTTAATTCCAGCATCTTAGGCCAAGAATCTATTCCTTGATAAAGATGTCCCGGTGGAATAGAGTTATGAGATCAGATTGGAAGGAACGTAAACTTTATATCACATGAAGCTTGTACTTTGAGCACCAATGCAAACTGGGGGGTTTTTAGTGTTGGAACATAAGCTCACAGCTGACCAGACAGGGCCCAGCATGCCAAATGAAAGAACACAGGAACCCTGAATGTAACAGGAAGATTTTGAGGTGAAGAAGTATTAAGGGTTTTTTAATCTGAAGTAAGAAATTGCTCTCCTGGATTTGTTCATGAACCTGAAATGATAGAATAGCTAATAGCATCCATTTTGGAAGATCATTATATGCTGCTTCTTCCCACTTGTCTACTTGGAGCAGAGGGACATGAAGCCCTTGTGATAAAAGCCATATTAATAATTTCTTATTCTTTAAAGCTCTTTCCACTCGTTTTGTTCGATTTTTTGAATTTTTCGTGGTGTGTATAGAAAGTGGGGAAGACTTAAAATTCCATAGTGGAAAACAATGGTGAACAGTAGATATAAAACATTAAAGATTTTTTTTTTGGTGAGAAATATAAATATTTTGGCTCTCAAAATCTAAACTCATCAGTTTCATTTTCCCCTCACACAAATTTTGCAACATCATGGAAAAAACATAAGAGAATTTGAAGGTAGTGTTTGGTAAGAGTTCAGTTTAATGTTCAGACAATCAGAAATTCTAGAGTGGCTACATTGTTTTTGCATGTTTGTATTGATTTTTGAAAAGCCACAAATGTAAGTAAGGAACTTTCATGTGAACCACTTTTCGTTCCTTTGAAAAACTGTTCACTGATCTTGCTGTTCCTTATAGTAGTTGAACATCTCCATAAAGGTCTTATAAAAATGTAAGCCTCAGCGGAGGGGAGGCACAGCAGTAGTTTTCATTGGCATATGTACCAGGAAAATATCAGTGTATTATAAAGATTATAGATAATTTAAAGAAGAGTAAAATTGTATTAGTGTAAAGCTAGTGCTGTAAATATTAAATTATTTGCTTTGATCTATTTAAATTGGAGGCAAATGATTGCCATCCTGTTAAACTGAGAAAAAGCTGTGTTGATTACTAATGGCAGACCTGCAGAGATGAAACTTGGTGAAAGCTGCAAAAAAGAAATGAGGAAAAGTCCTGTGGACACTTCATTAATGTGTCCATAGGGTAACATGTTCATGAAGGATGTGGAAAATTCTGTTTTATATAAGTACATTGATTTTCATGTTTGTTATTCACCACCTAGGATTTTACCATCTTATATTTTTATTTTTTTAGATCTTCGGTAGCTTTGCCCAAGTTGCTGCTTTATGTTATTTTCAAGTGGTGGTTAAATTTTTACAATAGCAACAAGGATCGCCAAGGTGATTTATGAAAGAATCCCATGCATTATGGAAGATAGTAAAGATAGAAAGTAACATAAAGTTTGCTGTAAGTGAGAAGCTCAAATGGAAGAGTACTCTAAGAATCTATGGAGTATGGTAGGTTTTATTTTTGCCTTAAACTTCAAAGTATCTGTGTGGATTATCATGAAGTCTCGCAGTTACAAGAATCAAACCTCAACTAAACAAACTTTATATACCAAAGTTCTTCCTATTTTGACTATGAAACATGTAAGACAGTTATTTTTCTAAATGAGAGAATATAGCATGTCTAAATACATTTGTGAAGATATTTTACATAGCCTGCTTTTGCTTTTATATAATAGCTTTCTTTTAAAGAAAAGTGAAGAATCTTTCAAGAAGAAAAAGAAATGCCTTACCCATCTCAGTGGATACTGCATTCATAGGCGTGGAAAGACTCAGAAATAGAGGGCTAGGACCTTCTATTGCCAGGCTTACTTAAGATGAAATTTGTTATTTTTCTGTGTTTTTGAATGGGAAAGAAAAAAAATCTGATGTTTTGATATATAATTTGCATAATTCAAGATGTAAATAAAAACCTTTGGCAAAAGAGTTGAAGGTAGTAGCTAACTGGCTAACAACTCTGTCCAATTTATTTAAATTAAAGATGGTTGCGAATAAGCAAAGTATCAAAAAATCCACTCTTGAAATATTATTTATTTAGACTGAATGCCTATTTTATATTTTTTCCCTTGACTTTATAGAGGGACCGAGTGTGTCAATGTGTGTTTCTTCTCTCCAGTCTTATCTTTGACTTTTAATTGATAAAAGTTTTGAAAATTATTCTGTAATAGGCTCTTTATTTTGTTGTTTGTAGATTGGTTGGATTGTGGTGTGAAAAACAGAAGTTGCCTTTTCTTTTTGTAATACGGCTATGGGCATTGCCATAAGCAGATGTTGGTTGTTGAGATTCATCCTGTGAGGGGAGGACATCCATAGTCATGGAACAAGAAGGATGTTCAGACAAAATGACATGTGAAAATACCTTGCCAGCTGTCTAAATCCTTGTCTTGGGAGAGCTTCTTATGGTCATACAAAGGCCTCACAAACTTGAGCATGAAAGCCATTTTTAATGTTACAGAAAGACCTGACTTTTTCATGTTGATACGTAAATGGCTTTAACATAGTTGAGTCTTTTAGTTTAAGACATACTGAGTGTCTCTTGATGCTATTACTGAGTGGCCTACTTTACATTATATGTGTACTTCTGTAGTTGAAATTGTGTAAGAACCACCATGTTGATTGTAAAAAGGCCACCAAAGAGCTACCAGTAGCTTTACCATATGCAAAACATAAGTGGGGTTTTTTTTGGCTAGAAAAATCCATTGTTGTTCAATTTAATGAACTCTGTTGTGATTGTGATTGATTTATTCAGTTGAAGAAGAAATTGGAAAATACACAAGACCTTGATGTTCCTTTTAAAATGTATTCAGAAGTTTGTTTGTTTGTTTGTTTTTAACAAGGAAAATATCATTTTACTTTGAAGCATATCTAACCTTAATTTTTAACAAGTTAGAAAATCAAGGTGCAAAATGCATCTTTAAATTTCAGGTCTAATTACATATTATGTGTGATTAAAAGGTACTTTTCCCATCTTATTTTTCATCACAGGAAAAAAAGTTGAAAAAAAGAATTGCATAGCTTATTTTGGGTTTTGGTGCTTTATAGAACATGAAGACAGCTCCAAAACCCACCAAATCTTTTTTTACACTGTTAGAACTGTCAGTTGTGAAAGTTCAATAGTTCTGCCCTCTTCCCTCTCATCTCCAAACACAAGGAAAAAATGGATCTTTCCCTTCTTACTATACCTTTGTTCCATTAACATGTCAGCATATATTCACTATAAAATTCCTCCTCCAAGGATTCTTTTTTCAGCATAATACTTGAAGCTTCATATTCATCCTTCTAGTCTGTATAAAATATATAACATTTTGGACTTAGTATTACAGAGAGGCTGTTGTGTTCTCTTGTGGAATGTTAAGTTCTCAAAGAGTTAAAGGAGACAGGAGAATATATGTTTTCTGTAATGCTGGGCATGCTAGTTGACCTTTGCAAGCAGTAGATGGCTTACCATTTTTCCTTGAAATAAAAATATTTTACTAGACACAGTGTTTAAATAAATCAAATGAGGCTTCAAATTATGTAAAACCTGACTAATTATTTTAAATTAAATTACAACTTTCACTTCTGCCTTTCTGGCATAATTCAGTTTTAATGCTCATCTAAGCTATAATGTCTCTGCTGTGTATTTGGGCTGCTTGAATAAACTGATGGTTAGTATAATCTTTTAGTACATGTTCATTGAAGGCAATTTTTGGATTTCTAAGCTAGCTTGAAGATCAAGTTCCGTGACCTGGAGAAAAAGGAGGCAAATCAGAAGGTGCACAGACATGGCTCCTTACCATTGCAATGGGATACCGGAGAAAGCTTCCCCCGACCCGTTCAGAACATTTTCTTAGATGGCTGGTTTGTGATGGAGTAGGAAAAGGCAGATAGTTTCTATCATAACTTCCCCACCTTTCTGAAGGTACTGTCTTGAAAATTGTTGTGAGTTAATGGTAAGGTGAAGTACACTCCTACTCAGCATCATGACTGTTGAAAGGAAAGCGTAGCAGTCATGTAATAGGTTTGTGTGAGTACTTCACTGTGGTTAAGTGTCAGCGTGAGTATTCTGTTCACTGACCTCAGATATGCAGGTATTTTTTGTCATCTTTCTTTCCAAATACTTAGGAAAAGTTAATCGCAAAGAATACTACTTGGCCATATTTTAGATTCCTGCAGATATGCACTCTGTTTCAGCTTGACTATGCCCTCCTGTGCACGCATTAGACAATTTCTAGAAAGTATCTTATTAATTACATGTTAATGTACAGTAATACAAGGTAACTTGTAGCTTTCCCATTCAGGATGATTTAGAACTACAAACTTCTAGTCTGATACGCTTTTGCTTGGCTAGTGCAAATTTCCTTAATGATTTTGAGTGAAGGTGAGCGTTCCAAATGCATCTGAACTCCCTAATATTTTAGGATCTTGCCAGTGAGCCAAATAACTTAGAATGGTTCTTTCAGGTAAGGTATTTTGAAAGGGCTTACTGATGGAATTCACTGGGAGAGTGACAGAGATGTATGAAGGCATATGCACAACCATCATCTACACAACAGTGACTTTTTTTCTTAAGGAAAAGCTATTTTTTCTCCTTGATTTAACCTGCTTTTGACCTACTACTACTTCTAGAGAACGGCATTTTTTGCACAAAAAGTAGTAGTTATCTGTCTGATATAAAGGATGAATTCTGTAATAAATGTGGTGTTTGAGGGAACAGCTATCAAGTAAAAACACAGTTAAGAAGGAGGTACTGAAGCAAGAGTTAGTTAAAAACCACCCCCCCCATTTTGAACCAGGAGTGATCCAAGATTTCAGAAATGGTGTCTCATTTGCTGATCTTCACTAAAAGAACTTCCATTTTCTTGAGATGAAAAATGTATCTTTGCATCAGATTTTTCACTTCCCTGTTTCCCTTCAACTCTCCAGAGAATATGGGCAAGCTGAATTGCTCCTCTAATTCAATTAGCTACCTTTACGGGAGGAAGAGGTTGTCTGCAAGTGTATGGAATGCGAGAAAGGTGTTAATCTTGCTGAAGGAAAATATTCAGTAATTTTTTTAACCATCTGCAAGAAAACAGCAGCAAAGACAGCATGCTGAGAAAGACAGATATCTCTGGGCCTTTTGCCTTAATTTATTCACGGAAAGTATTGAATTCTTAAGAACTGGCCTGTGCTATTGCTGCTTACTCTTTATATCAGGGGATGCCGATTGTGGACATAGTGCTGTACAGATAAGCACAAAGGATTCATTACTTCATATGTTGTATGCTTCTCCACTTCAGTTTCTTTCAGAAAGACAAAATCCAGTAAGGAATGAATCCAAATGGCAGGAGAGGAAAGTGGAAATAGAGGCTTAACAAACAATGAAAAGCAGCTCATAGTTTACACTGTGAGTTTGCAGCAGGAAGAAGGAGATTCCACTGAATCTGTGCTGCGTTAGCTAGTTAAGAATGCTCCTTAGTCTTTAAAACAAACAAAATTATATCTCTGAGTGTAAATTCCAGATGAACTGTTTGATGAGCTTTCAACTTTGCTTAGAGATAAAGGCTGTGGGAAAGGGTCCACTGAAACTGCATCTAGTCACAGTGCCTCCAGCACAGTTGTCTTATTTGTCTCCTATTGTTTCTGATTTTGTTTTCATCTAGAATAAGACAGAATGCTGTTAAAGTAGTATTTAATTTAATTACTGCCAAATATTCAGCTTCAGTAATTAATTCAGGTTCTATACGTGTTGTTTACTAGTATGCCTGTTTTTGCTGAAGCTTAATGGGGTGCATAACTTTGAGAAAGTTGCTTTTAGGTATTATAGGTTATATGTGTTTCAAGTGGAAGCAATTTCTTGTCTTACTGTCAAATTTAATTACAGTTTTGTCAACCATTAGAAGATACACCATAGAATATGGTTACAAGGAATAGATGCATACGATTTAAACTCTTTTTTCAAGATTGGTCTGTAAGCATGAGTACATCTGAATTGTACTAGCTGATTCCACTGAAGACCTAGTGGATGTCCTACTGCTTGCATGACTGAAATTTGCTCTTCTGAATGTCCTCAACCTGTGACATTTTGCTTTCTCTTTTCCTGGAAAGACATCAAAACCACAGACAGGGGAACATGTCCAGTGGAAGAAAATGCACCTTAGCCCCGGCAACTCATTGTACAGGAAGAGGAGCTGTAACTGGAAGAATTTGGGAGAATGTCACAAGGGAACACCTAAGACAGGAAATGCCACCAGCACCAAAATATCTCGCTGGCTGTTTCTGTGCGATATTATCCAGGCTTTGCCCTCATGATTATTCAGCTCTGCAGCAGTATGTTCTCTACAACTGCTAGACTGGAGTTAACAAAGCTTCCTAGGAAGGTTTGACAGTCCCCTTTGACATGTGCATGGTGTGCCCAGAGGTCACTGTAGCCCAGTTTGACAGAAGGGAATGCAGGCTAGGACAACACTTTTAGTCATGTGATTTAGTTTTCGGAAATCCTGCGAGGAGCAGGGAGTTGGACTCGGTGATGCTTACAGGTCCCTTCCAACTTGAGATATTCTACAATTCCATGATTATATGTACTTCCTTGGTCAGGAATGTGCTTTGGCATTCTTTCTGAGGTGGGATATTTCATCAGCTGTATTAGTTATGTATGTAGAAGACCATTATTGACTTCCTCAAATTCAAAACATGCTTGTGTATTAATGAACCACGAACACTATGGCAAAATGGTTTTGTACTATTCTCTGGTGAGCTATGATTTCCTTCTCTGTGTGTGCGTGCACTCTGCCTTGGGGCTGTCCCACACCACAGTGTGTTTTCTGGGGTGGTTGATGGTCGTGTGCATTATAGCTTTTCTGCCGCTTACTCTGTCACTGTATCAATGCTCTGGAAAAGTGTCCATATATTCTTAATATCTTGTCTACTCCAGAATCACACAAGATTTGTGTGATTTTTTTGTTTAAGTTAAAAATTGAAAAATGATTCATCTTTGTATCTACATGAAATCAACAGGAAATGTTTGGTGATACTTGTCCCTTTTTGTTCCATTACTGTTACTTCTGGTAGGATCTGCTGTGGGTAACATCTGCAGCAATTTCTACAGCCCTTTCTTAATCTAACCAAACATTTCTCCTCAAGTTTTCCAGCATACCTGTCTTTGCTGCTAATGCCATCTCACTTGTTTAAACAAGCTTAGTGACCAAAGTTAATGAACCATTTTGGTATGGGTTGCAAGCTAGAAAAAAAAGACCAAAGAAGGAGGAAGACCTTTTCTGTGCCTAGGAAATGTCTCAGCAAAGCAACTTCATAGAGAGAAAGCTTGACAGAAGTCACGATGGTTATCCTCCATTATATAAAGCTCAAGGGAACTGTCACCCTATTCTTTTTCTCATGGTGCTTTCAGGATTTCTGGGCACCCTCTTTTTGCAAAAGAGCAAAGCTGCTCTGTCTCTTTGCTTGTGTAGGTACTACAGAAACTAAGATTGTTTCCTCTACAAACATGCTACAAGTCTGTTCTGCTTTAGCTGGTTCTTACTGCTAGTGACTTATGAAAGAGATGTTGTTAAACAACATAAAAGTAATTTTTCTTCTCCATTGATTCAGGTGTTCTAGGCACTTGGGTTTACTCCTCTGTGATTTCCCCCATGCCCCCATAATTTCTTTTGAAAATGAAAGCTCTACAGTATGTTATCCTACTGTAGTCTTCAGTGTTTCTTTCTCTTTTCTAGGAAAGTAAATTGAAAAACTGTTTAGTTTTAGAAAATGGGGGAAAGAATACACTAAGTGACAATTGTATAGCTAAGGTAGATCTCAGCAGCCTTTAACAGATAAAAGGAGAAGAAAGAACCCCCACCCCCCACTCTCCAATAATTTGAAGTATCTGCAGTACTAAAAACTGTCCTGCAGAACACTCACGTGAATAATCCTTACTGTGGCAAGTAGTCTGATTGTTCCCAGCGCTGGTGAAAGGCAGTGGTCTGGCAGCTTTGAGGAATGAAGTTCTTTTTTTATTAGCCGGGCAAGTTTCCCAACACACATTGCCTGGTCAGCCTGCTTAAACCCTGATCTGAAGAGGGAGGGATAAGCTTTCTCTCAGGATAACAGGCAGTTCAGTTTCCACAGCTCACATAATTCTTGCTTCTATTTGGAGGCTGCCAATTAGTGAAAAGTAAAGGGAGAGAGTTTGCAGGAAATTGCAGCTCTAATCCACCAAACTTGCATCAGAGAAGGACCACCTCACTGCTTTCTGCAGATTCCGGCGAGACCACGCCAAAAGACTGTGAACCTGTCTGTGCCAGACACTGTAAGGATGGGACACTCCACACAGCCAAGATAAGGCACTGGAAGCAAACTGTACTCCTGCCTCCCTCTTCCATTTTCATGCGCTCCCCCTTCAAGTCTGCTGTCTAGGAACAGCTTCTATCAGGCTTGATATGGTTACACTTGTCACTGGTGAAAAACGTAGCTTTTTGCGTCCACGCCCCAGGGCTTCCAGGCCTGCAGTAACTGAATACTTAGTAATCCTCAAGAACAAGCACTGGTTTCCTCAATGGACAAGGTCTGTAAGTCCAGTTCTGACCTCAGATTTATTCGTGCTGTGAAAATAAATGCAGAATCATTCTTAATGCTACTCTGTCTTCTGCAATCTCTGCCCATCCCTCCTTCAGATGGAGGCAACCAACAGATAATCAGAGCTATTGTGGGGTTTTTTTTCAGGACCTCCGAATCAACTGACCCAAAACTCCACCCTTCCACTAAAAGAACTATCAGCAGTGGAAGATATAATCCAGTTTGTGGACAAGCTCCTGGGGCGAATAGGACTCATTGTATGTTTCACAGCTGTTTGTGAGCAGCCACCCACCATTTGTGAGAGAGCAGTGCAATACTGGTGATTAGAGTGCAGAGTGTGGATTGGTCCAGGGTTTGCCTACAAGTTTCATCAGGTACCAGCACCAGTAGTGTTGAAAGCCGTAGCAGCAGTCCTGGTCGGCAGAAGGTGGCATATCAGCTGCTCACACATGATCCAGAACCATTTGGAAAAAGCTTGTACTGCTTTCAGTACAAATACCGTGATTTAGCCTACTCAGGCCATGCTCCCAGTCAGAACAGTCAAAGCAGACAGCTTTAGCACCTTCTGTGCAGGAGGCAGTAGGGCAGCATGTAACATGGCCTCTGTTATACAACAGGGATGTGTTCTTGAGCACACTACTCGTGGCAGCTGTTACTTTATTTTAAAATTGGGTAATGGACAAGTTGACCGTTACTGAGACTATGAACTGCACAAGAGTGCTTGTAGAGTCAGACCAGATCTGGAGGTTTTCTGGCACCTTGCTAGTCACCTTTTGTCCTGCGTCAAAGCTTACTTAACTGAAAGAGAGGTATTGTCTGAAATGTTGCCTTCTCCGGCTGCACGGCTGCTGAAGGTGTGGTGGGTCTGGAGACACTTAATACAGCTGGCATCTTCTGAGCAGCTCCGGCTGAAACAGCCACGGGGGGAAAGACAGCCCTGGGTAGCTCTTCCCGCCGGGGCTGGGGCTGGGAGCTCTTGCAGGCCCGGTGCTGGGGCTGGGGGCTCCTTGCGAGCCTGGGGGCGGGAGCCGCTCACAAGCCCGGTGCTGGGCTGGGAGCTCTCGCGGGCTCGGTGCTGGGGCTAGAGATGGGAGCTCCTTGCGGGCCCGGGCCTGGGGCCAGGGCTGGGAGCCCCATGCGGGCCTGGGGCTGGGAGCTCTCCTGAGCCCGGTGCTGGGACTCGGGATGGGAGCTCCTTGCGAGCCTGGGGCTGAGGCTGGGGCTGGGACCTCTCGCGGGCCCGGTGCCGGGGCTGGGAGCTGTCGCGGGCCCGGTGGCCTTGTTGGACGGGCCCCACGGGCGCGTCGAGCCGCGGGGTCCCAGCCCAGACGGAGGTCGGGCTGGCTGCCCGCCCGCCCCGGGCAACGGCAGCACCTCCTCTCGCCCCGGCCCCGCTCGGGGGCTGCGCGGGCTGCGCGGGCCGCCGCCGCCCCCCGCTCCCGCCCGGCACCTCCGCGGCCGCCCGCCCGGCGCGGCGCGGCCCGGCCCGGCGCGTTTCCTGGCGGCGGCGGCCGGGGCCGCGGCGGCGGTGCGGGGCGCGGGGGGTGCGGGGGCGGGGGGGTGTGCAGCTCTCGCTAGCGCTGCCTGTGGCCACAGCCAGGCAAGCTCACATCCCATCTGGATCACGCTCGCGCTCTCCCTTCTGCTTCCCTACCATAGAGTCGCGCTGGAAACAGAAGATAGAGGGAGTGTAGGAGCTCGCCATCTCCAAGCGATCTACATTGGGAAAAACATGGAGTCCGCTCCGGCAGCCCCCGATCCAGCAGCCAGTGAGCCGGGCAGCAGCGTCTCCGAGGCGGCCGCCGGCGCCAGGGACACCCCGGTGAACCTGGAGCCCGCCCGGAAAAGCGATGCGCCGGCTCCCGTCCGCAGGCAGAGCTACTCCAGCAGCAGCAGCAGCAGAGGTAGGGAGACTTGGGGAAGGGGGAGGGGGCCGGGGGAGTGGGATCGGGGGGTGGGTGGGAATAGGAAGAGGGGGGTAAGAGAGAAGGGGGAAATGCAGCAATTTAATCCCCTGGTTTCATGCTCCTGCTTGCTGAAGCCGCGCACGCAAACAAGCCACGCTGGTACCCCCTGCAAAACCTTGCAAACTTTTATAGCTTCTTTTAATTGCTGCAGGAGGAGGGACAAATGCAATGAAAATGCCGAGCGGTGTTTGGTGCTTTCCTATCTCTCTCATTTATTGCCTCTGGTATCCGGATGGGGACTGTGCCCCTGAAATTACATAATTTTATAAATATATAAAGCAACAGCAGGAGTATTGGGATTCAAGGGAACAAACTTTTAAAGCTGCAGTGTCCTTCCTCCCCCCCCTTTTTTCTCCCCCTCGTCTGTCTCCTTTTGACAGTTTCTCAACTGGTGTGCTGTGGCTTGTTGTGAATGGGGGATCTGTGATTAAACAGGAGATGTGCGGTTTGCGGGTGACTTATTCACTCTCTTGCGCGCTGTTTTCCCTTAATTCATTTAAGTGCATCTCAAAAATGATCTCGCGGAGCGGATGGTCTCGTAGCTGCTGTTGTTTCTTGAAGGTGCGCAACTTCGCAGAGGGTCTCTCTGCTCCCGGGGGTTCTGCTCCGCTCCCCCCCGGCCCCCGAATGAAACGCCGCAAACAAACAAACGAGCCCCCCTTGCCTGTCGCCAACTGCCGAGCCCTCTCCTGCCCCCCGACTGCGCCTTTTAGTCGTGCGGGTCAGCTCTGAAGGTGCTGCGGGCGGCCGAAGTTTGGCGTCAGCTCGGCAGTGCCCGAGCCGCCCCGGCGGCGGGAAGCCAACCCCGGCGGCGGGAGGGCTGCGCGCTGCCCGCCGGCCGCCGCGGAGCGGTGCGGAGCGGTGCGGAGCGGGCAGGGCGCGCTCGCCCCGGCTCCCGCCGCGGGCATGGTGAGGGGCGCCGGCTTCAAACGCCGACGGAGTTTGCCGAGACGTGCGAGAGGGAGGAGGCTGCCGCTTTAATTACTTGTAAATAATTTATGAAGCGTTGCTCCTACAGGAGGGGGAGCGCGCTAGAGAGGCTTCGCTCGGTAAAATCGCTCGGTGATGGGTAAAAATTAATTAAATAACGCTATGTAATAATACACACGGCTGTTGAAAGAAATGACGGGCGGAGAAAAGTACGTGCCCGGCGGGAGCGGCAGCCCCCTCGGCCACCGCCGCCGGGCTGGGGCGGCGGTGCCCAGCCGCGCGGAGCCCGTCTCGCCTCGGACGGAGGGATTTTTGGTTGTAGGTTGGAATATGGCTGATCATGTGTTGGCTTGTGTTTTACAGTATTTTTCCCCTTTTGGCCACACCCCCGCCCCCCCCCCCCTTCCCAGGCAGCTTCCCACTCAGGGAATCCGCGTACAGTAAAAGCCATCGAGATGACACACGCCGAAACATTTAATTAGAGGCGATTTGCGAGCAGGGAGCGCGCAGTTCGGCGGATGCCGAGGCGAGGCGGAGCGGGCTCGGCCGGAGGAGGCCGGGTGGCCACGGGCGTGTGTGCAGGGAGCATTTGGCTGCGCGGGGTATATTTAGAGCTTGCGAGAGTGGATTTGGAATGCAAGCGCCTTATGTAACGAGGTTAATCAGAAACACTGGAGAAAATTTCCTTAATTTGTCGGGGAGTTTTCTGGATGTTTGCGGAGCGGCCGTAGTTCGCGGGTGTTACACAACGCCCCCCCCCTCCTCCCCCCAGGCTCTCCCGGCCGAGGGCTCCGGCGGCGCGGGCAGATGGTGCTGCCGGGGAGCGGGGCCGGCGGGCTCGGGGAGGGGGGAACTTTGGGATCCCATAAATTATGTAACGCTCGGCTGCCGTTGCTCTATGGATGCGAAAAGGAAGGGGGGCGGGGGGGCTGGGGAGCCCGCGCTGCTCTGGTGAGGAGGGTGTTTTCTTCACGGTCCCGAATTGTTTAGGCTTTGGTACTGCTAACCTGCTGACCCACATGTCCCTCCTCCCCCGGGATTACACAGGGAAGGGGGAGGGGGTCAGGCCCTCGCAGGCCCACGCAGGCCCACGCGGGCACAGGCTGACACTCGCACAGGCTCACCCTCGCCGCACGCAAGCAGGCACGGGGTTATGTAACAGTCGGAATGAAAAAACGAAGGTCAGTGATGGAGGCATCCGTCTGCAGCACAATAGCCAGCGCCGGGTGCTGTGGCTTTGCGGGCTTGAAAGTGAAATAAAGCTCACGGCAGTAACCGGCGTGTGGTTTTGAAGGGCTTGGGAAGGGAGAGGGGAGAAGGAAAAGGAGAGTGGCAGGGATGTGAAAAAAAGAAATGTTTGGGTTTTTTCGGATGATGTAATGGAGTTGGCAGAAAATACAAGTCTACTCCTAGAGTGCAAACACTAAGAGAATCGGAGCTGGCATTCTGTGCTAATGTTGCATAAATGAGCGTGTTGGAAATGAATTGACCAACACACTACACACCGGCTGATTATGCCTTTCTAATAGGTAAAACCTGAAGATACAGAGCCATGCAGGAAAACATGACAGTATTAACATTTTGGCCTCCCTGAAATCAGGACTTGATGGATTAGGAGTTAGGTGTCCCTATAGACTTGCAGCTTTAAATTTTTTAAAAAAACAACTATTGAATTTGATTTCTTGCTGTCTTTTTCACACAGTCCTTTATTTCTTATGGCAACAGCGTGACCTTAATGTGTGACCAGTATAGGTGAAATTATTTTTAGAACAGCTACCCTAGAAGCTCATATGTTCAGCTCTGCATTGGGTTCAAGAATTTACCTGTTTGGGTCATGATTCTTCAGTATCTTGTAAACTGGCAGATCTGGGCTCGTGCAATCTGTGTGGAGGAGTGAAAGAGGCATATAGCTACTTAGATATACATACACATGCACAGACCTTTTTAACTGTAAAAACCCTTATTTTTTGACTTAGCAAGCCTTTTAAAACACTGCAAATATTTGTTTAATATCCTTTATTTTCATAGCTGCACCTGCTGCAAAACTGCTTTGATACTTCAGAGTTTATAATGACCAGTTTACTAGAGAATGCAGAAAACAAAATTGAAGAAAAGACTGTTGATGAAGTGGGGAAAGTTTACTGTGGAATACATTCTTAAGTGAAGCTTTAGCTATTATAATGCTAGTGTTTCAAAATACCCTATCCCTTCATATACAAACATATTTGGAGCGCCAGATCCTTACATAACTTGATTTTTTATTTTTCTAAGGTTATGCTGTTTGTGTTGCTGTGTAGAACGCTTAACTGAAAATACAAATTCACGAGTTATGAAAATCACTTTTCAAATGGAGAATTGTTACCTAGTTTATTTAGTATACAGGAGCATGTATGCATGCTTGCCTGTTTTGGAAAATTACCTGCAGTCTGACATCAAAACTGATCATTAGAAAATTGACACCATACATGGAAAAAGCAGGAAATGGATAAAAGCCTGGTTTCTCCCCGAAAGGATATTTTTACTGCTGACGCTGATTGTTAAGATTTTTCTAAGAGCAGTCACTGTCCAGCAGGTTGAATTTCAGTCCGTGTGTGTTCTGCAACAAGGCTTTGTGGTTTACCATGGTTAGCAGAAGGAATGCTTCACTCACCAGCTCTGGCCCTGGACTGTGACTGTTAAGTGCCATTCATTTCACTTTGCAGGCATTGACATCCATGGAGTTCTCCCCATATTGCAGTATAAGGCTTAATGTTCTACTAGTCCCCTTAGAAATAGTTGTAATTGAACAAACTATATTTTAATAGAGAACTATTGTCTCATTAAAAATGAAAAGTATATAAAGAGCTTTTTAGTCTGATTAAAAATGCTCAGTTTTTTTGGAACCGAGCTCTTGGTCTCAGTGGTAAGTCAATCAAGAGAGAACGTCTTGCGGAAAAAAAAGTAAAGACAGCTCTTTTACATCATTGGAAGATGCTGTGTATAAATATTTTTATGATGGTTCATATTTAATAATAGAAACCTGCAGCTACGTAGGTATTTGTTCTTGTTTTCTCACTGTTGAGGTACTTGAGAGTATTTGCTATTTTCCAGAAGCCTTTGGAATTTATTATCATGTCATCTATTCAGCCTGATCTTTTCTCTACTGATAGATTGAGGGGGTTGCTTTTTGTGTTTTGTTTTAATTTGGTTGGTGCTCACTCCACAAGTAGATATGTGACATCATTAATAGTGACATCAGTAGGTTTGTGTTCTTTTCTTTAAAAAAATCCTGTGTTACTAGATTTTCTCCATTTCTGGGTTTAGGCTATTCCATGGAGCATAGTCACGTACAAAATTTTGTGTGTTGTTTTCAGGAGGACTCTTAGAATTTTTAAAATTTGGATGTTTTCTGTAGATTTTTGGGTTGCCTTTGTCATCATTGAGGGCTATTCTGTATGCACCACTGATTTAGTCCTATTTTGGTAAATGATATGTGCTATGAATCCTTTAAAGGACGACATTGTTTTAAATGTTTGTAGCATAGGAGCAATAATAGCAGCAGTATGTTGTTCTCTTAGGAACAATGCAGTTCTCTTATTTCAATAAACCGTAACCTATTCTCTTATTTTATTTGCTTGAGAAACATCTCAGGAGCTTATAAACCAGTATGTAAATACTGTTATCATTCAACCAAATGCTGTAATTTTACTAAATAAAGAACATGTTTTGTAATGGAGATTAACGGGCTGTGTGACAATTTCAGTTTTGGGTATAGCACTGCATTTGAATGGAAAGGGCAATTTCAGCTTTGGGAGGTTGTCTGATTTTTTATTTTTTATTTTTTTCTCTTCTAGTATTTGTTTTCTAAGCAACAAAAATGTGTGCTGGGGAAAATCTGGAATGACTGAATTGATCTCAGTGGATTTAATCTGAGAGATATCCCAGTGAAAATGAGAGGGGAAAAAACCCAACCTAGTTTTAGATTACTGTGATATCTGTATCACCCTTGAAATTAATTCACAAACGGGTGATCCATTCTCTGCTGAAATATTTTTCAGAGCGTGTTTTCAGTGACAAGCAGTTGCAGGAGCAGGTGTAAAAAAAATAAAATTAAAACATTAAAATTGGGGGTATATCTAAATGCACTGGCAAGTCTGGGTGCTGTGTAGCTTAAGGACTGTTTACAGACTCCCTGCTTCCTTGCTTCTGAACATGAAGCAGAGGAGCTATAGTCGGAGGAGGCAGTAGCTGGTATCATGGGCTTGTGGAAGGCAGGGGAAGGGAAGGGGGAATGTCGGGCCCAGATAGTTTACAGGAAGCTGTCAAAACAGAACAATACGCTTGACTTAAGGCCTTCCATTTCTGTACTGGGAGTCACTTGTCACCTCCTCAGCTGTCTGTCCATCCTAGACCTTTTAGCTATAGGCTCCTGTACTATCAAAGACTTCCTGTCATCTCAGTTCCTTGGGGCAGGGTGTTGTGGGGGAAAGCACTGTCTGCTTCTCAAGTGGAGCCGAATTTTTTTCTCTGTCACAGTAGACTTACATCTGGACCTGAGCTCTCTAGGAAGATTCTGTAGTTTTCTGAATTTTTGTGGCTTTGGTAGAAGAGGAAGTTCCTACAGGTAAGTCGTGGGAGAAACTTTTGGATAGGTGGAAGCTTCCACACTTCATATGCAGATTTCTGCTGTCTTATTTTCTCTTCCTCAGTCTTTTTTCAAGTATCTTGTGTTTCGTGTATTGCTGAGACAGTCTTTATAGCCCTGATAATCACTTCTGGAAATGTATTTTAAACAGAACTGTTAGTTTTAAGATTATATATACCCACAGCTGGCAGACAATTCAAGTCTCCCTACCTGATCAGATTCTTACAGATATGTAGAGGAGTACCCTGCAGAGCAGGGTCTAAATCCTCTACCATCACTAGATCCATGTTACACAATTCATGTCATAAACAGATCAAACTTTATTTTAAGGGTTGTTAGCTTTTTTTGGCCGCAGTGTTCTGATAGGAGCCTCTTCTACAGCTTTGCTGTTCTGATGATTAGAAATCCTCTTCTCACTTCTAACTAATGGCATTCACAATCAGTTAGTTCACTTTCTTCTTTAAATGTTGATTATAAAATCTCCTTGGACTAAAAATGAAGAAGAGGCTGATACTGTATTTTGTGATAGCTGAACTAACATACTGAGCTCTGTTCTCTGACTCACGGTTTAGCACTTAAGCATATCTGTTGTAGATGGACTGTGGTGATAGAAACATGAGAATAGCTTGGGTTGTATGTCACGAGGACTTAAATTGTCTAATTTCTTGAATGTAAGGGTTGTGAATTATTCTTCATACTCTTATCTGAAATCTCATCTAGGTATGTTTCATTCTCGGTAACAACTGAGCTCTTCAGAGACTGAATGTATTAGGGTGTGTACTTCTGTGAAGAAACTGTGGGGCTTATTTTACAGCAGTTTAATCTTATAGTTTAGCCTCATTGCACTGTTCATTTGGAAGGATCCCCAGGTGTTTTAAACACTATCGGGAACCATTTTGCTTATTACTGAAATCCAGCCACTTCTTGTGTGGAATCTGACAGCTGTTTAATGGTGCTCAGCCATGCTAAGCAGATCAGAACAGAAAGTGAAGAATACCATACCTGATTGAAACACTCAGAGGGATTTTAGGTACAGATAATATAATTATCTGCATTGGAATTGGGTCAAACAGCTCTATTCCTGTAGAAAATTACTAGATATTTTCAGTGGCAGTGTATGGTCAAGAAATTGGTTTGAAATACTTTCCAGAAAATGATACCCCCAGCAGTGAGATAATCGAAGATCCTGCTGCTTACCCTATTGTGATCACCAGTTGCGGTATGATCGATGTTTTCTTCAGGTATTTCTAGATGTATTAATTGTTTAGTCCCATGCTGGTATGTGAAATCTTACAAACCAGGGGGGATAACTGGGATGTTGCAGGTCTTGCTTTGAAAAGCAGATTCTTGTACAGTTCTGTTCTTTAAATAGTGAGTTGCATTGTTGTATGTGAAATGTGCTCACATTAACAGCGGTTTTAAAAATGCTTGTAGGGGATCTGTTGACACTAATTTAGTAGAGAATGGGCGAGGTGGGCATCATAGTGTTTTCTTTTAAGGGTATTGGGGAGTATGGGGAAAACATGTAGCAATTTTCCAGTTGTCTTCAATTTTACGTCCCATATATCTAGCAAAACAGAATACAAACAGGAGATCTGTAAAGGATGTCAGGGAACAAAAGTGAAAATTCATGATCAACTGAACGTATATAAATGTTCCAGTAATCGTGACCAACTGCAGAGTCTTTAATTTGTAATTTAATCTAATAATTTCCATGCACTTCTAAAGGAACACACTATGAAGCTGGCAACTTCTGAGAAATTGCTGCGCTGTTACAAACAGCATTTGAGCTGGCATTATAACAGCATGATAGATAGTGAGATGGAGAACAAAGTTAGCAGTTGAAACTGAGCTGAGAGAAATTGCTAGCAGAATGTGAGAAAGCAGAGTTGGATTATGATAACCACCCTTGTAGAATCAAATTAAACCTTTTTAAAGGTTTTATTGATTTTTAGTTTGTAGTTGTACCATGTATTTACCTCACATGGGTACATGAGATTAATGAGGCAGGTGTAGTGATCACGGAGTGAAAAACTGTGGTGCTGCTGTTCTTTTTAAATATTTCATTTTTTACAGACTGTGGGATATTTACAGCATTAATTGACAATATGTCTGTGTGCTTTAGTTCTGCAACTGTTCAAATGTATTGAAAGTGTTTAATATACAGAAACGATGGAAATGGAAACTCCTGAACTCCTCTAGAAGGAGGTTGAACCAGGCACCCCCCACCTTTTTTGATTACTCGCATAAAAATCCTTATAAAGGGCATGCTCGTCCAAAGGGGTGGTTTGTGTGGAGAATGGTGAATATATGCCCAAGAAGGCTGCAGCTGCCTGAAAATATGGCTGAAAGAATACAAATTTTTTTAAAAATCAAAAAACAGAGGTAGACCATTTGGCTTAAGTGCTATCAAGTATGCATCCAATAGCATTGCCAACTCCTCACATATGAAAGAGGAATTTTTTTCTATAGTTATGTAGAAGTGTATGCCATACACTTCTGAAATACATATATATGCAAAACTGTAGATACCACGGGGAAGACTTAAATTATGTATTAGTAGAGCTTGACTTGACTGTTTTGGCACTGAAACAAGGTCTGTTAGATAAAGTCAAGGATACTAAGGCCAAGGCTTGTGAAATACAAATTACAGTTTGTATTTTCTTCCTGTCATGGAAGTGTGAGTATACTTTAAAGTAGGATTTCTCCTCATAGTTTGTCTTCAAAGGTAGAAGTGGGAAAAAATGCCTTTTTACGAACTGATAGATGACTTTGCCAAAGTCTATACCAAATGTAAATCAGTCAGAGGGCTGTGCTGCATTATATCTGTTAACTAAGGGCAGAAAGGTAAGGTTTAAACTCTTCCTTTGAAAGAAGTCTTGACATTTGATAAGACAGGCTAAAATACAGCTTTTGTTAATACTTTACTTGAAGTCAAAAACTGTCAGCATAAAGCATCTTCTAAATCCTGTGTATATTAAAAAATAAAATAAAATAAAACCAATCTCAAAGGAAACTAGGGCATATCAAAAACCTCTTTCTGCATCATACTTCATTTGTGTAATCTTCAAGAGAAGTCTTGTTAGTTATCTGTGTTGTCATTATAGAATTTAGAAAGGGTCCTTTGCTGCATGGGTTGTTACAGAGAGGCCTTTTAAAAATTCTAATGAAATATACTCTGAACTACTAACTCTGATGTTGAGTCATAGTGTTTCTGAGATAATACATATATAAGTAAGTCTGTTAGCAAAAACACAAAAGCAGCTCTTTCCATGGTTAATGTTTGGAGGAATAATGGATGAAGAAATATGTAGTGGTGTTGTACTTCCAGTCTCTAAGCATTTTTGCCCATCTGCTAATGGCCAGCCAGTCTTTACATTTTGAGAGTCTTTAAAAAACAAACCAGTAAGTAATTTCTACAGATTTCATTACCATTCAACACTCTTGACATTTGTAATGGTGTATTGTTTTCTACTAAAATCAGGTGTATTTTTAAAAACTGAAATAATCTGATTTTCATGAACATGAATCTGCAAGAGATCAGATTAAGGTCAGTCATATGTTAGCAGCATGAAAGCTACCCTTGGCTATTAGAAAAGTTCTGCTCTACTGGAAGAAAACTTGATCCTGTGACAGTTTATGTGTGTGTTTAATACTAAGCGTCGTGAATTATTCTTTTGATGTGATACTGCTTCACTGTACAGAGCTAGGGGTGTATGTGTTAATAAAGATCAAGGGCAGACTGCTAGTAATCAAGAACTGCACTGTGAAATTGTTTAAGAAAGATATGAAATTCTAATACCAATGAAATGACTTAAAAAAAAAAGATGAATTAACTGTTGTTTTCAGGGTAGGTAGGGCTGGGTGAATAGTTGTAATTACTTTGGCAGATATATTGTTACCCTGCTATAATTTTGTTTGCAGGATCATACTGTGGCTCTGTTGCTGGAGAAGAATTTATATCCTTACTTAAGAACAGCTGTTATGAGATGAGCAAGAATTTCCTTGTGTACAGAACCTGAGTTGCACTTGTCTGTTGCTGTATATGGAATGGGTTTACTAAGATTACTAAAAGTTTTATTTTGTAATTGCTGAAATCCGAGCTCTATTCTTATAACAATCAAAAAGTCTTTTCTGTTTCCTGATGAAGAGGAGAAGGGAGGGAAAGGGGAATGAATTGTAGGGTCTTACCTGAAGAAGATCTAGAAAGCTGACTGGTGAGGTGACCTGGCTTACTGGTGTTTCTCTCTAGATTTTGGCTAGTTGTTGGAATCTGTTTATGCTGTCTTGGCTGCTTCTAATAGGGTTTGACCATAACTGGATTCTCTTCTCTTTTTTGTTTTCTGGGTAAATTACACTATATCACTTTACCTAGAGATTCATATCTCCAGTTCTGAGATAGTTGCTGTTGTTAATTTTTTTGACCATAATACCCCACTGAAATTACTATGCCAAGTCAGCAGTGTCCCAGAGATGCTGTAGTGTGACTAGTAGTGTAATATCCAAGACTATGCAGAAGAGCAAGGGAAGTTGGGGTTTTTTTGATAGGGAAACAAAATCCTTCTAAAATTCTAGCTAGTCATTAACTTTCCAGAGCAGTGCTTGCATATCCTAGAAACAGTCTCAAGGCTTTCTATCACTAAAATCTTTGGTTTCAGTTCTCCAGAGAATGCTCCCCCATACAACATTCACCTTAAAGGGGATGAGGACAAAAGTTTCTAGATGAAGCCAGGATCAACAGAGTGGCTAGGTTTATAGATAGCCATGAGCTTCCATTTAGAAGGCTGTATTTCGTCCCAGCGTTGGGCTTCTCTCTTCTAGCCATGTGCTGAAATGGCTGACTGGCGTTCCCAAGTCCACCTTCCTGTTGTTTTCAGCCCAGTTTAGAGACTGTAGAAATGGCATGTCACAGATCTCTGCAATTGGCAAATCTCCTCTGAATTTCTTCCACGTATCCTTTCTTTTCGTTTTCACAGCAGAGGTTCAAAGCAGAATGTCTTTAGGGATTTGAGAGCAAATGATCACAAGTGGCGAGGTGGGGACTCATGCCAATATACTGAAAATATTTTGTTGCATTGCTTTTCTCTGTACACAGCAGAACGCACACTGGAAGCAAACTCAGCTCTGGAAAGGCAGCAATAGAAAATGTAAAAACAAACCCAGAAAGGAAGTAAATGAAGCCAAAGGGGGAGCAGGGTAGTTTTGGGTAATGAACAGTAAAAGAAAGATGTGGGACTTAAGGAAGAAGTGTAATGAAAGGACACAAAGGAAAGATGACTGATTTGGAGAACGGCCTGAAAAAAACACCATGTTTAGAAAAGGACTGAAGTAGTGGGGGAAACTATGGTGTCTGTTGAGGGGAGGGGAATTCAGTGCCTTATCTGGACAATTCATATGTTAATATTCCGTGATCTTGTCTTTACTATGGAATGTATTAAAATATTTTAATGTAATAAAATGTATTTTAGTGTATGGTGGGGTCTCAAACAGTTGCCTGTCACAGATTTGCTTCAGCACCCTATTGTTTCCAGTGAACTCTGACTAAATGCTCTCACCATAGATGTTGTGCTAATGTGTTATATGAATTATTTGTCTTATCTCAGTGCTGTGAAATTAGAAGCCCTTTCCCACAGTGTGTTAAGCAGATTAAAAGGAAAGCCTGTTTCTATGGTCCAGGAACAGTGCAAATTTTTTTTTTTTTTTTTTTTTAAAAAAAGGGAAAGAAAAAAAAAAAGAAGTTGTGGTCTAACCAGTGGAGTGGAGTGCTGTGAGGAGGCTTTATGAAGCAAATGCATTTTGTAACCTAAATGGTGAGATACTTCCAAGCTTCCCTTGAAAAGGTTTAAATTGTTTTCCCTGGTGCCTTAAATCAAGGGGAAGAGTTTGGGATTGGTAGTTTCTACTAAAATACCTTTTTTTGTTGTCTTTTGAAATTAACTTCCTAGGCAGGTATGCTCCTAGGCAGTTTCTTCAAAACCTTGTCAGTGACTGAAGGGCTACATTTACTTTCTGGTAGACCATCCTGGGGCAGATTTTGGACTGTTTCGAAAATCACTGAGCATCATATTAGAGGCTATGACCAGCTATTTTTTATTTGTAAGAGAAATTGCTTTAAAAAGAAGTGAAGTGATGGCTTTGCAGAGGTACACATGAAATTCAGGATCCATATTACTCTCTCTTGAATTCCTGTCTTGTGTATCAGTCCCTCCTCCCTTATGGATTGACTATATTTTAGTTACAGCAATATTTTATTTCTACCAACTTACTCTAATCTTATTGTCATAATGTTCCAAGACACTTTATACGATAACTGCTCTTCTACCTGTGTGGTATTTGTCATGTAAAAAGTCTAAAGCTATAATGACATTATTGCAGACACAGCACATGCTTAAGGTAAAAAGAGTATCTCACTGTGTTTGAGCAATAGCTTAGTTAAGACATCACATATTATTGTAATAAGTATTTGGGAGGGGACAGAGTAATGGTATGTTGTCAGAGTGTGTTGTACTTTTTCTGGACTCTGTTCCTATTTCTGTAGCTTTCTCATTAATTTCTCTTATTTCCCTACATGGAAATAAGAAACTAGGTTGTGTATTACTACAGCAGTAATGATGCCCCTTGGGGTCTCTTTGGATCATGATCATAGAATCACAGAATGGTTTGGGTTGCAAGGGTCCTTAAAGATCATCTAGTTCCACCCCCCTGCCCCGGGCAGGGACACCTTCCACTAGCCCAGGTTGCCCAAAGCCCCGTCCAACCTGGCCTTGAACCCTGCCAGGGAGGGGGCAGCCACAGCTTCTCTGGGCAACCTGTGCCAGGGTCTCAGCACCCTCACAGTAAAGAATTTCTTCCTTACGTCTAATCTAACTCTACCCTCTTTCAGTTTAAAACCGTTACCGCTTGTCCTATCACTACATGCCTTTGTAAAAAGTCCCTCCTCAGCTTTCTTGCAGGCCTTCTTTAAGTACCAGAGGGCTGCTTGCTAAAAGGTCTCTCTGGAGCCTTCTCTTCTCCAGGCTGAACAACCCCAACCATCTCAGTCTGTCCCCATAAGGGAGGTTCTTCAGGCCCCTGATCATCTTCATGGTCTCCTCTGGACACACTTGAGCAGGTCCGAGTCCTTCTGATGTTTGAGGTCCCAGAGCTGGACCCAGCACTGCAGTTGGGGTCTCACAAGAGTAGAGCAGAGGAGGAGAATCCCCTCCCTGTACCTGCTGGCCACACTTCTCTTGATGCAGCCCAGGATACCATTGGCTTTCTGGGCTGTGAGCGCACGTTGCTG
Source organism: Athene noctua (assembly GCF_965140245.1). Taxonomy (NCBI): domain Eukaryota; kingdom Metazoa; phylum Chordata; class Aves; order Strigiformes; family Strigidae; genus Athene; species Athene noctua. The sequence continues at coordinate 18,730,152 of NC_134049.1, read as the reverse complement.
GCTCACAGTCAGTTTTCCATCCACTGATACCCCAAGTCCTTCTCTGCAGAGCTGCTCTCAATCCACTCATGGCCCAGCCTGTACTTGTGCTTGGGATTGCCCCGACCCATGGGCAGGACCTTGCACTCGGCCTTGTTGAACCTCAGGAGCTTTGCACAGGTCCCACCTCTCCAGCCTGTCCAGGTCCCTCTGGATGGCACATCCCTTCCCTCCAGTGTGTGACCGCACCACACAGCTCGGTGTAGTCACTGAACTTGCTGAGGGTGCCTCGATCCCACTGTCCATGTCCCCAGCAAAGATGTTAAACTGTGCCGGTCCTAACCCTGACCCCTGAGGACGCCACTCATCACTGCTCTCCACTTGGACATCGAGCTGTTGACCACAACTGTTTGAGTGTGACCATCCAGCCAATTCCTTATCCACCGAGTGGTCCATCCTTCAAGGATGTCATGTGGGACAGTGTCAGATGCTTTGCACAAGTCCGGGTAGATGACATCAGATCAGGGCTGAGAAGTCATGAAAATGCTTATGGACTACACTGTGTGGAGGTTTAGGCTGAGATGCCTTGAGTTTCAAATCATGAGGACAGAAAAAGGCAGGAAATGCAAGAGAGCTGATCCGTTATTTCCCTGTCTGTGGAGTAAGTTAGCGGCACCAGGCCACTGAAGTGCCATAGAAGGTACTCGAAGGTTTGACTCTGTAGGCATTTACTTTGTACAGAAGGAAGGGGTAGGCAGAAGTCTGGCATTTTTCCCTCTGTCAGTGTCAGAGGAGGAGGCAGCAGCTGTGCCTAAATGGTTTTCCTTCTTATTCTTCAGCACCTGCTCTAGGTGTCCTTTTATAAGACCATCTCTATGCAGCTACGGGTCTCTGGGATACCTGTGTGTTTTGCTGGCACAGGAAATGAAAAATTCACACTCTGTCACTGATACTTCAGTCTAAACTACTGGTGTGGATGCAGCTATGCCAGCAGAAGGGAGCATTTATCAGTTTATCATGTGTTTGAAGGGAAAGTGTAGCAATGCCAGCATAATTTTTTTTTTTCTTAAAAATTGTCTTCTGTCAAGCTATAGCTTGTCATGCTGGAGGTATCGAGGGCTGGGGAGGAGGGCAACTTTTTTTGCCATAGCTGTGTTAGCAGAGACTCTGCTGTATAGGCAGTGCTTAACAATCTTCTGGAGACTGTAGGGATCTTTCTCAGCCTAGCCCTTATGAAGTAGCAATTATACCACTACTGGTCAGTGGACTTACATGGTTTAATTTATATTAAAGACTTCAGATCCCCCTGCAAACTGTACACTACAGTTCTGTGGTCTTTTACAAAAAGATTTTGCAGTATGTTATGTATTAAAACTTAATAAGAAATAGATAAATGGTGGTGGTGGCAGGGAAGCAGTGTTCCTTCTTTTGGTATAGATTCTTACTTGTGAGCATTTTTTCAGTGTCTCTTGACCAGACTAGCACAGAGAAAAATTATTTTAGTCTATCTCATGTAGTGTCTGATTATTCCAACCACATTTAAGTGTAAATGTAAGCAGCTGAAGTTTTTGTGTAAAGCTGACATTTCTATGTGATATTTCTCCAGAAAAGTAAATATTTCTGCATTACTTTTTTTCGATGTAATGTTTTTTCTTTTAACACATTGCTTTTGATTTGCATTTCTTTTTCATATTTTTCCAATGTGTGTTTTTTTAAGCAGAGGCCTGTAACTGCTGGACATCACTGAGAAAAATGCTATAAACCAAGAACATACAGGGAATAATTAAGTTATCTTAAAATGAAGGCATTTGAAATTTTTAATACCTTTAAATAAGGTAACTTAAATGTAAAAAATGCTTTAGATTCAAATCATATTATGAAGCTGTTCTGCATGACTTCTACCAGCCCCTCCTTTTAGAAGTTACATTTTTACTTGTAATTTGTTTTCAAGTGCAATTAATAGTAATATGGCAATCATTCAGTTTCACAGAACCAGGTAGGCTTCTAGCATTGTGGAGAGGTTTCTAATACAATGTAAAACCACAAGTAGCCTCTTCACATTTTCCTTAAGGACAGTTTGGAAGAAAAAATTAATTCCTTCCAGCGGCACAGATGTGGTTATAAATTTTTTTTCTGTTGCTGGTGAAATTTGCTCATGAATATTCCAAATGGGAAGGTGTCTGTTCCTTCAGATTGGTTTAAAACTTCACAATGGTGAAACTGGAAGGATGTAGTGCGGTATGTTGTGCTTTTCTGAGTATCACATTTGTTCATCTCGATACAGGTATCCACAGAGTTACTGTGGTCAGGAGTGGGACAGGATTCTGAAACATTCATACTGTATATTTTTTACACTGCAAGAAGTTAATTTAGTTCATTGTCTCATGTGAGAGTTCTTACTGTGGCCATTGAGTAATCAAGGGTGAAAAGTCTTGCAGGAGAGCATAACAGCCACAAACACAAATTCTGTTTGCATTCCTTGATAGTAGTTCTTCGTGTGGTTTAGTCTACCTGATCAAATCTGTACTTAGAAACTGAAAGAGATGACTGGGTTTTAGAACTCTCTTTCTCTAGAACTACCTTGTCCCTTGGACACAGGGAAAACCACCTATTTCTCTTCCACACCCACCTCGTTAAATTCAGACATAGTATGTGTGAGGTGACTGCAGTCACGGTGTGGCTGTGCCTGACATATTATAGCCAGGAGCAGGTATTAGCAAGAGTGAGTATCTCATGGCTTCGCAGCGCTAGGGTACGAAAGGGCGTTGGGAGGGCTCAGGTTTGATGGCCACATCAAACGCTACTGCAGCTTCTGAGCTTTAAATGCAAGTGTTCGCTCAACATAAGTTGATGATATCAACCATCAAAGACTGTTTAATGTGAACTGGAGTTTCAGATCTGGGATGTAAAAAGAATTGAAATACAGTATGTTATGTAACTTTAGGTTGCTAATATGCAGTTGTATTACAGAAAAGGATTAAGGGCAAGTTTTATCCAAAGGCACTTTCAGGAACTGGAGATATCCAAAATATTGTTAGTTATCCTTTCAGCTTTTCATTAACAGTATCTTGCTGAGGCAGGTAATTGTTAAAATTGGTAAGGAAGGCTGGGTGCTAGTTAAAGTCCGAAGTTGTATTAAAGTGAACTTTCCAGCAAAGGGGAGATAGGCTACTGCCATTGGTTTTAGCCAGGGAAACCAGCCTGTTACCTGCTTTTTGGTTCATATGTTCAGGGAGCACTGGAGAAACCTGTGTTTGACAAACCTCAGAGTAAAAAGGAGTTTGATTACAACCAGTATTCTGACAAAAGAAGTAAATTTCAGAAACATGGTAGCACAGGGAAGAGAGAACCAAAGGAGAAATTATATGGATCTTCTCTTGTATGGGGAAAATCTGGCAAATACATTGTTACTAGTACATTTGGAATCGTGTATTCTGGGTGCAACAACATCTGCACACGTTTGGTGAGAAGGGAGAAAGTATTCTCTAACAAAGGAAGAAGGGAATATTTGCTTGCAGCAATTGATGCAGATGGATTCTCTGTCAGAGACCTAATGCTGAGATTCTTCTGGGAGAATCAAGCTAGAAGTCTTCCCTCAGAGTATAAGAGCACTGGTAAAAATATTAAAACAAAACAAAACCATACAGGTTTCTGCTGCCTCCTTCCTGGTTCTGAACTTCGTCTTAGATAAATTCAGAATAGTAGCAATGCCAGCTCTGCCATGAGAGGACAGGAAGTTTGCATACCCTTCAGAAGCTGGAGAAGAGATGGAATCCCAACCATCAGTAGTCTATGGACTATTCTCATATTGAAACCCAAAGCATCAATTAACATAACTGAATATTGCACTGTGCATGGTGCACCACAGATTTCAAACACAGATCAAATGCAGCAGTAGGTTTGAATTAGAGCTTTTCTTCCAGAAACCTGCCCAAATAACAACAAAAAAAATTAATCTTAGTATGAAGACCTCTCACTGAAGCATCACTCAAACGCTGTTAATGATGTAGTGACTCCATTAATTCCCATCACTGCTATGTCAGTTGATTTTCAGCTACTTGATTCATCATGATTTTGTCAGTTATATTGAAGACCCTTTTTATATTCAGCTGTTAAAAAACAATTTAGGTTTCTGTTGACTCCCTAATTTTTACATCTTTCCTGAGATCACTAATGTCCTGAATTAAAATTCCCATTTTAGAGGAGAAATATCTCTTGAAATTCTATTTCCTTACCTCCTCAATATATACATGTTGTCGTTTTGAAGTAGATTGTACTGCTTCCCAAGAGACTGGGGAAGCTTCTGCTCTTCTTTCTGTTTGAATCTTGCTAATGCAAGCGTTACCAACATATTATGTGTTAAATCTGCAGTGAAACAACATTGTTTTCTTTAATTCTTTTCTGTATGGTGGAAGGAAGCAGAAGAGGTTTTACTCTTTGCATTTATGACACCCAAGTGGGCATGGGAGTCACTTTTCTAACACAAGAATTATTTCTAAAAATACTCTTATATTTATTCAAACTACCAGCTTGCTTAAGCTTTCATTTCTGAGCTAAGCAGGTTTCTAAAGAGCTCTCTTTCCAACATGAAGATGGTGGGAGTTGCTGGGTAATAAAACAAATGAAATATTTATATTCCTAGAGGAAAGGTGCATCTTAAAAAGAAAAAAGAACATCTGCTTAATTGGTAGTGACACATATCCTGTATTTGCTTTCAGTGAACAGTTGTGAAAATTCATCTCCCCTTATGGGTCTGTGCAATTTTTGAAACTATGACCCCTTTGAATATAAGCTTTTTTGTAAATGGGATCAGTTGGATTTTCTAAATTTGAGATTGAGTGCCAGTTAGGAAGATAGAGGTGCCAAGCTAGAATGATGGTGTAATTAACCAGCCAGTAAAACATCCTGAATGTGAAGGTTTTATTCAAAGCATTTAACATGAAGCTTTATCAATTCTAAAATAGTAAAGGAAGGTTTTAGATAACAGCAAATGCAGGGGATGTGGTGTCCCATTAGCAGCGATATCTCCCAGGCTGATTTTTTTTAATTGACAAAATTATAACAAATGATGAACTGCTGAGATCAACATGTTGTAATGACCAATTAATGGAAACAAGAAGATGATTTTGTTTCAGAAAATTGATGTGGTGAACAACGAGAACAGATGCAGGTATGCTCATAAATTGCTAAATTGATGCACTGAAGTACTGCTTCTGAAAGATAAACAGCTGGGAAAGAGTTTGAGGAAGTGTTGATTTTTGTCTTAGTAAGATAAGTACTGACAATCAAACTAATAAAAATAATGTTTCAATAGATTATTATTTTACTGACTTGTATACTTTGTGTGTTGAAAGTGTAATTGAATTGAGGTCTCCCTCCACTGAGAATTAGTAAGCTGTGTTTCATTTGTACCTTGTGTTGGAGTAACTTTGGTTTACTATTTTGCTTTTTTCTCTGTGCTGCTTGTGCTCCAGCCTTCTCAGTCTCTTGCCCATAGGTATTTCTCACTTATTTATTCCTCATATATCTTGTTCCTCATTTATAGCCACGTGTTTTTCATGGTGAGTAAACTTTGTGATAGCTTAATGAAATTTAGCTTTGCTCATCACTATCTTAACAACCTTCCTTCTGGCTAGACAAAATTAAGCTCCAGTCTCTTTGAAGACATTTTCCCGTACAGATTTGACAACTAACTTTAGCCAACTGCTGAAAACAAGCTAAGATTGTGGGCTGACAGTAGTCACTACCAATGCTAAATATCAAAGAGGAGGTATCTAGAATTCACTGGGAAAAGAGTCCCTGTTAACAACTCACCTTTGCGTAAAGGGAGCTGCTAGCCCAGCCATGCTTTAAGAGGTACCATGACCAGAGGTGGGGTTTTTTGCCATGAGGCTGATTACCAATGTTTTTGTTTTGTTTTTCTTCTCTTTCCAAGACTCAGCCTGAGGGAAAGGATTGTTTTTCGTGAAATACTCTGGAACTTGATTGCTTAGGTTAGCTGAGAGCAGACCACAGAGCCCCCAGGTGTAGTCTACATGTATGCCCTCAGCTCACTGGAAGTGGCAATAAACATATGCAGAGGTTTAAATGGCTCTCAGAATATTTCCTACTTAACCCATTACTTGTAAATCGATTTATTTAGAGTTCGTAAAAAGTAAAATTAGTGCCGGGTTTTTTGTTTGCTTTCGCCTCAGTGATGCTGGATATATAATCTGTATTGTGTGGTATGAAATAGTCATGTAATGCAAATAACAGTCTTACCAAACAAGCAGAATTGAATCTGTGGGTTCCTAAAGGCAGAAAGACCAATACTTCTAAAATGAGTTGCTTAAAGAATAGTGTTGCTGCTATTGTCACTGATGTACTACACAATCAAAACTGTGGCACTGTATTATACATAAAAGGAATTTTTGGAGGGGAAATACTTTGGCCATTACTTGCTTGCTTTAAATGATATGGTAATAGCTATAACTGTAAAAAAAAAAAAAAAAAAAGAAAGAATGTAGGCTCTGTTTCTTTCCTGGACAGGCTGATATACAGAATCCTGAGGAGCTTGTACCTTCTATAGCAGGTAAGGCTGCCAGTTTCTAACCTAATCTATGAAGAGTTACTCTCTCCAAGAGTGATTAGTGCACTTTAATTTAGATTTGACAAGCAAAAGAGGGTATATTCTGATGCCTACATCAGATTTTCCCTCAATCCTTATGTGGAGGTTAGGTGTGTGCCAATGATTCTAAAGATTTCTGGCAAAAATGGAAAAATCCCAGTGCTATCCTGAGTAGATACTGTCTTTGGAAGAATAAATCCTGAAGAGCAAGTGGAAGTTGCTGTTTGGGCTGAGGAAAGGAGTATGAAAATATTGTTTGTGTGATAGCTGATTAATGGGCAAATTAAGAAAATGCATAACACTGAGAAAGAGCAGAAGATGGGAGAAACCTGTCTGAGAGGCTTCTGATGCCTAGAAACCAGATGAGTGAGTAATGTACTCTACAGGTTTTGGGATTGCTTCAAGTATTTAATGCTGCTAATAGTTACTTTGAGTTATGGTGGAATAAAATGCATGCTGACTCCCAACTGATTATTTTGTGTCATAACTCCAACAATATAAAGTGCCACAGTGGAAGATGTTTACCTAGTTTGCTCACAAAGTCTAACTTTACAGCTGTTCCGATCCCCAGCTATTCTGTAGTGGCCATGAAGCTCCAGCCATTTTCTTTGCAAACAGGCGAGTAAGAACTGCATTATCTGTTTTCATCTGGTTTCTCTTTCTTAGCTCTCTGAAAAGCATTAGAAAGGAAGGGGCAGGTCTCCAAGGTTGATAAGAAGTGTTATTGTGTTTCACTTTCCACAGTGATAGCTACCATAGGGTGTTCTAATACTACTTGTCTTCAGGTATGCAACATTGATACCTCTTACTCATCCAGATTACAAAACATGGAGTAGTCATCTCCTATAGGATTCATCTAACAGTGCATAGATGTTTGCACAGTAGATATGTATATCTGAATTAGTTCTTCAAAATGCCCCTTACTGTCCAAAATAACAAACTGAGCATTTTTAGGGGCTAATATAGGAGGGTAACTCTTCTGAAGATTGATACCCAAATTAAGTCAGAGAATCACCCTCAGTGTACTTGTTTCTGTCCTTTAAACCTTAAAAATTCTGTACAGCAAGACCAGTGTGTTAGAGTACAGCAAATTCACATATCGATACCATGGGTGCTCAAAGCTAGGAGTAGGAAGGGAATCCATCTTGCCAGCATGGTTTGCAGGTAAGAATTAAAGGCGGATAAGTTTATTTAGGGTGCGTTTCCCCCACTTACAACTTCTAGGGCAAAGATAAATTGAGATCAAATTACCTCTCTCTACTTTGTCCTTCTAGCCATATTTTAAAAAATTAATTGTTGTGAGGTTGAGTATTGGATCTTTGTGTATTTAAATAGCATAATTTTCAAATTGCTGAGCGTGGTTGTCAACCCCGCAAAGCTGAACGTGGAACGAGAGAGATGCAGCCCAGTGTACTTGTTAATGCAGGCAGAGTCCTTTCTTTCATATGACTGTTGCATTCTTTACAGGCTAAATGGAGCAATCAGAAAAGTCATACTCATAATTCATTAAAAAATGTCAAAACTCTATGTTGAGAATAGGTGGCCCACTGCAGTTAGTCTTTTTCTGATCTAATGCAATTGTTGTTATAAACTGAGACCTTTTCAAATTTCCTTTTATTCAAGTACTATGTAATATTCTTCATCTTCAGGTAATTTACGTCTGCCACCGATTGGGAAATATTTCAGATTGAATGAAGTGGAAATACACTTCCAGCTCTCTATATGCAATATCATTTAAATTTTTATGGCTGACTCTAGGGCCTAAATATGCTTTCATGTGCACTTATGAAACTGCTGTCAGAATCTATACATTGCATAACTGAGGGTAGAATTTGGCCCTTTTATACCACTATGTTGTTTAAAAAAAAACCCAACACCAAATCAACTAACACAAACCAAAAAGCCTCAAACCCCAAACTGTGAATCCTCATGAAATTGTCATAATACATACTACATTTTAATAGCTGAAAATATTTAATTACAATGATTTGAAATTTCATTTTTTATTTACACAGATCCCCCCAGACATCCTCACTTTAGCTTCTTCCTTCCGACTGTCCAAAGAATCAATGATTTTACTACAGAAACATTCATGGATCAATAGACTTTGAAGATTAGCAGGTCATGGCCAGGTACAAAATACATGTTGTAAAACCCAGGCTCTTATATTTGCTTGAATCCTTCCTCAAAAAAAAAAAGAGAGAAGGGGTAGCTTTGAACAACAGACTTCTTTGAATGGATTAATTCCTTGTGTATTTCAAAGGGTTTTGGATATACCAAAGAAACTACAAATGTGGAATTAATTTTCAGTGACTTGAGAATTCAGCTAGCTGACAAATAGTTTTCTTAGATAAGCCAAGATGCTGAGGATGAAAGTAAGACAGTGAAAGAGCCTGAAGAATAGCTCTGTACACTGGGTTTTTATTTTTCTTCCTTCCCACCTTCTACTGTAAATGGAGTTGCATAGAAGTAGCTGCCTTACTACTTTGCCTTTTAGTCACATTTTCCTTATTTCAGGCCTTTGTTTTCTATGCAAGACTGGACACCAACAACTCTAACCTCAAATGAAGATGAATAGGGCTAATTTGTGTTTGCTAAGAGTGCTAAATTAATCTTTAACTCTCCAACACTCAGCTACAGCCCCTGAAATGGTCTAGACTTTTTAGAGAAGCTCAACTAGATCCAAGTAGCTTTTGCAGGTCTCTAATATTTGTATTCCAGTGCTGTGTTCCTTCACCTGCTTGTACATGAAAGTGGTGAGGTTTAACAAGGGTGGAAGGTTTGAAATGGCAGATTAGTTAACAGTATGAACACGGAAGTTGCGTTTGTTTCTTGTCAATAAACCAATCGTAGGATGTTTTAATTCCTTTTTCTTTCTTATTGTCTTACCCTCAAGGTTGTTATCTTCATATTCCCTTTCATTCTTATTTTTTTATGGGGATTTCAATTTTAGATATGTTTCTCCTCCCACCACTATTTTTTAATCCATCAGTTTTGGTCATGTTTGACAGAAGGACAGATGTTTCAAAGATAATGACATATCCGCAAGTTTTGTGAGAACAGGCATACAGAAAAGGCTTAATTGCATGCAATTAAAGGAAAGTACTTATTATTAGACACTAGAGAATCCATATAGAGGAGTGAATTTAAAAATGATTCCTCTGCAGAAAAAAATGCCAGTGGAGTTTGTAATTGATAATGAGCATCAGACCCCTGTGAAATCGTATTTTAATAGTGCCAGGCTCCTTGCTATGTATGCATCAGGCTCCATTTATGATGGAGGCTCAGGAACATCAGTTACATTAGTGGTAAATCTGGTTCTTCATCCACTGGCTTACTAATGAAAATTCTTTTACTACTGCAGCTAGAAAGACTATGGACCTGCAACAAGCCTGCGTCCTGTATGTGCACTTCAATTAGTAAATTACCTGACCAGGCTTGACCCACAGTACTGTTGGGAACTGAAAGAAAATCTTCCCCAAGGCAATATTCTGGGGTATTGCTGCTTTTTATTTTTATGCTGTGATATAATATGGATACCTGTATCTGGATCAGCATATCCACAGAAATTGATATTTTGGGGGCTTGCTGTATGGATTTAATCTGTCATGAAAATGTTTTTGTTCTACTGCATTGTTATCAAAGACATTTTGTGGGCTTTCCCTCATGCCTATCTTTAGGGAAAAGAGATTTATCTCTGTACTTGCAAGGTGTACATTGAATTTTTAGGGCCATTGACAGTTTAATTCAGGAATGATCTAATTAGGGATCCAGAGAACTGGATTCAACATATCCTTAAGTATTGGCTGTCCTGAGAGATGCTCTGGCAGATGGTTAGTTCAAAGTGAGTTTACCTTGGGCTCAGTTTCTTTAGACTGACAGCTTTTTTTACTCAATTAAATGAGACAACTGTCTAAAGAACAGACTCTGAGTTGATGCAAATAACTCTGTGGCACAGATAAAGCTTAAATGTGTTCCTTGAGTCAGCTGAAACTGTCAGGTGCTTTGAGTAACTAGTTCAGCCAGCCAGAAAGGCACACTGGCAAGTAGAAGAAAAAGTTGGGAGGTGCCTAAAAATAAAACAACTCCCAGGTTTTTGTTATCTTTCTTCATTGATTTTACTTTTTGTCACATACCAGTATGGCATGTTGGGAACCGTTCTTTGCTTTCAGTGTTTTATTCATTTAAGTAAGGAATTCTTGTAATGTTTTAATTATCCTCAGAAGTTTATTTGTTGCTAATGTGCCCAAAGTCCTTAGGCTTTGAAACTATGAAAATAATGAGCTATTATGATGGAGCTATCAGGCAGCTCCCAAACTAACTGTCCTTTGCTCTGAGATTTCAGCTGTTTGCAAATATGTTTTTTTTTTTTTTCCCCCTGGCAATTTAGAAATCCATATGTGATGCTTACAGGTAAAATCTAGAGGGTGTTCTTCACCCTCTCTTGCCCCCCAGGAAGAACTAAAGTAGCTCTTCCTGGTGCTGATCTCACTGAGCAGGCAAGACCCTGCCTTTCTGTTCTCTCTATTGAGCTTCAGTTTCCTCATGAATTACTAGGTTTTGTGAAGTCTGTGGGTTAATGAGGGGGTCCTGCTGAGGTTACACTGCCATATGGATGGAATATTCTCTGCACCAGGCTTCATCCAAGGTAAATTGGAATTGAAACCAGTGAAAATAGATAAAATATTCCATGGGTGAAGTAGAAGCCACTTTGCTGCTGCTAACCTGAAAAGTTGCCGGCATCTTAAAGACTTGTATGTAACTGTGGAATAAGAACAGCAGACACTGAAGGAAAAATGCCAAATGCTGGGGTGCCTGTGGAGAAGTCTGTGATATGTGGGTTCCTGCTGGTGCACTTTGAATTTCAGAATGCTGGAATGAAAACTTGTTAAGACCTTAATATATTTTTAATTGAGAAAAAGGGAAAAAAATTTACCTTCCCCTTACACTAGAAATTTCCCTATTCAAGAAGAGGAGTGGGACAGGGCAGGGCAAGATCAGTGAAAAAGCAGATTAACTGCTCTTATCAAACCATACAGCTTTTATGATACTTTTTGTATGCCCTGAAATACAGACTTGTGGAAGACTCAGAACTTTCCATAGTCTGAGATGTTTGGAAATGTTAACAAACCATTGTGATTTTAAATTCTTATGAAGTGAGCAAAAAGTCTGTTGTGAGAACCAGGTTTGTCTCTCTGTAATACAGAGACAGGGGCCTCTGTTAGTATGTTACTATAATCATGTCCCAAGAAGCATTTTATCAACACATCGTTAGTAGATTTTGACTGGAAACTTCCATTGGTTGACTGATTGAATGCTTTCATTTTCATTCCTCAAATATATTGGAAACATGAAGTTTCCTAGTCCTACTTATGAAACTTACTGAGGTGTGAACCTGGGAATCGGAAAGCCAGTGTTCTACTTTGGGCAGGCACATCCTTGGGCAGGCACATCCTTCTTGCCAGCTTCATTGCCAGCTTCCCAAGCAATTGCTTCCAATTGTCCCTCCTATAATTATATATTACCATGTTTCTCCTACTGTCAACAGAGTGTAAGTCATAGAGGAGTATACAATACCAAGCTCACAGAAAATAAATGTGACCAGTTCAACACTAAGGAGGTATATATTTAAAATTTCTTCCTCCCCCAATAGGATGGGCATTTTCAGGACTTCTGTTATTTGCTTGGCATTTCAGCTTGATTCTGAAAGGAACATTGTGATCTCAAGTAAAAAAGCCCAGTCTCACGAGTTGTGTAGGGTTTTTGCATTTTAAAAACTTCATATATGTCACTTGATACATTTTCACGAATTTACTTGAAAGTCTTTTTAAACTAGGAGCATTAAGCTCTAATTTCAGTCTCAATGAAAATGCTGACTATAATGGGAGTTAAAGAGAAGTGACGAGAACATCAAAGGCCTTGTTATGTCTATTAGGAAACAAGATACAGAACTGTCTGCAAGCCTAGAGGGAAAAGGGAATGATGAAGCCAGGAGTAATTGGAAAGATGGGTGTGGCTTGTGGGTGTAATCAAAAGGCACTGAAAGTACGAGGAGTGTCTGGGTTGACACAATCTTGTAGGTGGGCAGGGCTTCTGATGCCAAACCTGTATACAAAGGCTGACAGCTAGCTACTATATATTTTTTTTTCCTGGTGGAAAGATCATTTTTTAGTTCACTTGTTAATGGGAAAATTGTTGATTAATACTACAACTGGGGGTTAAGTATTTAAAGCCAGTGTATTTATCTGGCACAGCTACTTTAAAGTAGTGCTGCAAAGGAGTGGCTCTGATGATAAAAGTATATAATTCTAGCAGGTGTTGGCAGAAGAGATTCACATGTATCTTCATGCAAACATAACTTGTGGGTTGAAGAAATTGAAGGGTACTTGGTCAAACCTAATTCTGAGCTCTTTCCTCTGTAGTTATCACTGAAGATTCACTTTGTAGATATATATTTTTGGAGGGGGGGAAACAGTGGAAGTGAAAATAAATAAATCATTATGTAATTCATTGTTGGTCTTAACCTTTGAGTTTTCTTAGGACTCTGCAGTACTGTATAGCTGGGTCTGTGTCAGACAAGTTTTGAACCTGTAGGATTGGTTTGGTCAAAGCTGCACCATCCACTAACTACTGAAGAGCACTTTGACCAGCTGCTTTTATCTCTAGGGCAGAGATCTATGGATCTAGAATGCTACAGCATCTAGATCTTTAGCCACTCATCAGTCTCATTATTATGCAAGTTTATTATGTTTTATTTATAGAAATTAAGCCTTTGGGCAATTGATGGGGCTCTCAAATTTCTTTCTGGAGTTTCCTTAAGAAGAAGAAGGAAAAACATTACACTTGTTGTGCAATGTGTAAGCAGTGAATCCACTACTGGTGCGGACGGAGTTGAACTTGGCCACCCATGCACTGTGCATACTCAGTTTGATCCCTTTGGATGTGGGGCTGTCCAGCAGAGCAGTCAGAGCTGCTTTCTTGGCTGGCTTGCAGAATGTCTAGAAATCCCTGATAAGTTTTGTAAATCTTGCTTTTCAGCCCCAACAAGATTTGCAGTTGGAAGAAAAAGAACATGTCTTTTTCATAACCCAAATGGTACATGTCTGTTTATAAATGTATCAGGTAGCATATGCTTTTTATAAAACTATTGATTTTTCATCATTCCCCCTTCTTTTTTCAGTTATCCTATTGCAGGCTGTTGTACTTTGCTTAGGAACAGAATTATTTTGATGAGCTTCAAGAGACATTCTAATGTCTTTTAAATGTATTAAAACATCTGTGGATGTTGCTTCAGTACACGCTTTCATCATGTCACAATCAGATTTTTAGCTTGCAGGGTTTCAGCATATTTGCTTTAAATGCTTTTCCTTTGAAATAGAATAATCTACAAAAAGCTTTGACACATTCTATCCCCAACCTGTGAACTGCAGGATAAATTGTCATCAAGAGGTAATCCAGTGGAAGTCAGTGATGTGATCTTCTTTCCATCTGCAATGTCCTCATTCATTTAAGTTTGAAAACAAGTTTCTGTATAGAAGAGTGAAAACTGTTCTAGCAATAGCAGAAGTTGTTTTTTACTCTCAAGTAAACACAAGCATTTCCCAGCAAAATCTGGAGGTATTTCCTAGAGAGAAGTGAGAGTGACCTCCAGGCTCTGGCCTGGTCAGGAGTTGGCACAGCTATCAACTGTGGTGGTAGAACAGGGGAGGAATCTGTGGTGGTACAAGTATCTCTTCACCTAAATGAAGCTCTTGAGCTGTGTGAAATGCAAAAAAAAAAAAAAAAAAGAAAAAGAAAAAAAAAGGCAACTTTGTGGTATTTCGAATTTATTAGAATGGTGTATGTAAAGGCCTTAAAATGAGACTATACTCAGGCTTGAGGAGGCTTTTCTAGTAGTATTTCAGTTCTGAACTATTGATGTATTTGTTGCTATTCCTTTTCATGTTTGTTTTCAGATGTTAGTTCTTTGAGCTATGTTATCATTACCTGACACTGTTCCGATGTCAGTGCTTATTCACCAGTTTCAGCTAAAGGTAACTCAGTGACTTGCCTGTTGATAAATGATGAAAGAAGGAAAACAGATTCACAGATTAATGTTAACTGATAGTCATAGGGAAGCGCTAATTGCAAGTGCTAAAACAGTTTCATAAGAGTGCTAATAATACACTCTATTCTCATTATAAAGCTCCCTGTTATGATTTCATCACAGTACAAGCACGTGCACTTTGGCTCCTCACTGCATTAAACCCTGGAACTGTCTGTATTGCCGGTACCTGCTGTCTGAATGCATGTGGAGGAGAAGGGAGCCAGCTTCATCACCGAGTAGCCGGGCTTTCCTCAGGATTTCTTGTTCTTGAGCTTGGTAGTACAGTGGCTGTTACCACCAGGTTTCTGAAACAGGCAGAATGAGGCCCTGATGTGGGAGTGACCCGTCTCATTATTTCTGTGCAAGAAGGCAACCAAAAGGGACCCTGTGTCTTTAAATTTCTATGATTTCACATGGTCTGCCAGGCGGTAGACCTCTGTCCTAAACCTGCAGAGTTAAATTTACCCAGAATGACAACTGTATACTCAGGATTTAGTTACATAACAGCAGTTGCTGCGTTTCACATTGCACTAATCCAAACACAGTGATAAAGCAAGCCATGAAAAAGCTGGCTGGTTTTGGTATGTTACATAGGCAAAAGGATAAAGAGCTTTTTAATTTTCTTTTCTGCATTGCTGAAACTATTCTCTGACTTGGGTGTTTGGCCATGCAGTGGCTTATTTAGTGCTTTAAATGATGTGTTGGCGTATAATGTTGTTTGTTGCACAACTTTGTAAGTTATGAAGATGGGTGAGAAGGTGGTTGTGTTTGTAAGTAACATGCATACACCACTGTATGCATTTAGATAATAGTATTAAGGCTGGCATGTTGTAAGATACTAGTGATTAAACACTGCATTCTGAAACTGCTCTTACCCCAGTTCTCCAGCAGCTCTTCCCAGCAGTACTCGGAGGAGAATGCTCGTGCTAGTGTAAAGCAATTACCTCTGCATGCTCACTAGTCCGCAGTGGTCAGATCATCTATCACGTATCCTATCATTAGTGTGTTATGGCTCAGCTTTTGAGCCCTGCTGAGAGCATGCCCAAATGCACTGTCGAGTTCCCTTTCTGAGTGTAGGCATTCAGTTCCCTATGGGAGTGTTTGCAGAGCTTTGTTAAATAATAAAGACATTTCTCCAACTTCTCATGTGTTTAATCAAAATATGAACTCTCCCAGGAGGTGAGAAAAGGCAATGGGGAGGAAGGCAGAGGATGTTGAAGATTTGGATTCTGGAAGGGCTTGGAGTTGGGAGACAGCATGTCCCAGGCTGAATATTTCCTCGAGACTCTTCCACGTCGTTGCCAAGCCCCTGTGCTTCTCCTTCATCCTTGTCTTTTTTTGGAGATCTCTGAAGCAGTAATGTTTTTTGCGTATTCTATGCTAGCATCGTGCTTGCCCCTCAGTAAATAAAAATGAATACCCTCCATGCCACATGAAGAGCCTGAAGGCTGGGTGTTCATGCCCTGGATGATCCCTGGAGGGGGGTTGTATCTTTTTGCTGGCAAAATGCCTGTGGTCTGCAGTGGAGCCTGGCAAAGAGCCATTAAAATCTCTCACGCTCCATTGCCCAGCGCCGTGTTGGGCTAACTTCCTAAGGGAAGCTGCAGTGTGCAAAAGAGACCCGAGCACATCAGTGAGAGGGGCCCAGGGCAGAATTGCACCAATAGCACAGAGGGGATAACTGTCATGAAACTATGCTGTAATCGTTAGGAGATTGGTTTTGGATGTTGAGGGAGAAGCCTTAAGAATCTATTAAAGGAAGAGCATAAACCCAAATTGTCGAAAGAATAGAGGTTACCATAAACCTTGCCAGTGGAGGAAGTTGACGTGTTAGTGTTCAGGCTCTTCAAATTCACTTGTAGTGCATTCAGAAACATTGATGAATGTCAAGGATAGTCAAAGATACCAATTTAAAAAAAAAAAAAAAAAAGAAAAAAGTTGCAAGGCAGGACTCAAGAGCATGCTGAGAACGGTATCTTGCTATTGGTAAACACAATGTATGTGTTATTCTTAGCCATATAATTTATTTGGGTTTCCTCAACTGTAGTCTTCCTACTAATTTTTATACACAGAACTGTTAAGATTAGTTAAATAGCTAAACGTTGGCCTTGGAAACAATACACTGAAATTATTTGCATAGATATTATCTTTCATCTCTCACACATCTGTCTTTAAATTTAGAACTTCTTGGTCAAGAATTCAGAAAAATATAAAAATAATTTTCTTAAGCTGAATCAGTGCTGAAGCCTGCAGTATAAGAAATCAGTGCTTTATTAGATGTCCAAGAGCAAAATGGTTTGTTTCTTTCTGCCTTAAGCAAAGCTTACAGGAGCTAATAAGGAGCCAGTGTTAGATGATATTTGAGTGTTCAGAGATGGGGCTCACTCTTTTGCTACAGGATGATCTGAAAACCCCAACATAATGGATTAAAAATTTTGTTTCATATTTTTCATTTTGGTCAGACAGAGATCCATTTGTGAGTGTTCCCTGGTATTTGTCTTTTATTTGAGAGCTAATGGACTTTCTCTTTACAGTGAACACATGTACTGTTAATCCTAATTAGAATGAGGAGATATAAAACACTTGATTTTTTTTCTTCCTATTCAGCTCTCATGTGTTTCATAATTTGTGTTCCATTTCTTGAACAGTTATATGAACAGCCATTTGGTTACTACTTTCAGGATGAGAAGACTCAAGAGAGTGTGGACAGTGAAAAATAATGACAAGGAAAAACATGATCCTGTCTCTTTTGAACATACCAGAAATATCTCTTTGGTTGTGGTAAATAATTGTGTTTCCTAGCTTCATCTCTGTATAGTTCATTCCAAGTTCTTAAAAAGCAGAAATGGATTTGCTCATGTGAGTCACTTTCCTTCTGAAAATGAAATCAGAGTCCAAACTTGAGCTTTTAAAGTGTTAGAAACTGTAGAGTCAATGCATTGTATGTTTTTGCTTTCAAAAAAAAAAAAAAAAAAAAAGAGACACAGGAAAGGGACTGGTCTTGGCCTCTTTGAGTGTTAAACAAAACTGTTCTTTTAATAAAGACAGCACCATTTTCAGATACATTTTGTGTTCACCTTTATCCATCAGCAGCTCCAATCTGTGATTTAGTCTCTTGAGCA
Organism: Athene noctua; assembly: GCF_965140245.1. Classification (NCBI taxonomy): domain Eukaryota; kingdom Metazoa; phylum Chordata; class Aves; order Strigiformes; family Strigidae; genus Athene; species Athene noctua. The sequence goes on along the minus strand of NC_134049.1, from coordinate 18,712,358 downwards.
GCACTGCCATGTAGTTCAAGTACTTTATGGAGATCTGCAAAGTGCAAATGGTCAGTGCCTTTGATAGCTAGCTAATCTTTGGCTTTTTGAAACCTTTTCCTTCCCCTTAAAAAACTTTTTTTATTTGTCAGTAGGAACAATCTGTGTGCCAGAAGATCTGTTGGGGTTTTTTTTTCCCCTAATGGCCTGGGCAAGCAAAGCAGCAGAAGGTTTTCAGGGGTTTTTTTGCAGCTACTCTCGACTTTTTTCTTTAAACAAGGTAACTGTTTTTACCTCCTCCTTATGAAAAGACACAACGTGAAGCTGCTTGGCTTTCAGCTGCAATAACATTTGTAAGCGATTTTAATACAACAAGCTCTGTCACTGGTGTTCTGAAGTTTTCCTGGAATTTCACGGATGTCTCAATGCAAATGTACTCCCCCCACTTTGTTTTTTCCTGTTTGAAGGTTAGTTTTCTTTAGGGTATCACTTCATCCCTGCCAATCTGATAAAGCTAACTTAATTAAAAATATTACCATTAGATCATACAGTTCTCTTTATTAGTTTAGTCCACGGGGCTCCTTTTCCACTGGGAAATTATTTACTTCAGAACTTGTGAGAGTAGCCTTGGCTGGCTTTGTTTAATGCAGCTGCTTTAAAGCTTTCCATCAGATTAATGTTCTTCCAGGTCTTTTCTTGCAGGTACACTGTTACACAGAGATAACTGATTGCTCAGATCCGTGGCATTTGCTGCAGAGTAGTGCTCTGATTGGAGGGGTTTATTGCAAAGAAAACACAATGATTTGTTTTGGATGGTTGTGGAATTGCCCCTTTTCTCTTTTCCTTTTCTTTCCCTCTTCCCTGCCCCACCCCCCTTTTATTTTTACTTCTAAGTGAAAAATTCTCCTTTTGCTATATGGACTGTTGAAAATACTTCTTTTCTGCTCCAAGGATTTTTTGGCTTTACTTGGCAGGTGAAGGTGGGGATCTGCTAGAGAAATTAAGTGACTATCCTCTGTTTCTCACTAGCAGTTTTAAGCAATAACATTGACAGCTTGTTTAGCTGGAGGTCTGATCTGCAGGCTTTCATACTTCCTTGTGTTTTACTGTGGAGGAGCCATACTGTAGTGGATGTGGGAAGCAACCTTAGTGCTATATGTCATAAAATCTACAGGTATAGGATAGATGAATAGAGCAGTGTGTAAATTCTGTGCTCTAAAACAAGTTGTGGTGTGACCTCACGTAGATGACTTCATTTCCATTCTCGTATTGCACTTTCCATCCTGTATCTGACATTCCTTATGAGTATTCTCTTACCACGTATTTCTGTAAAGCCTAGCATGATCCTCCATAGCTGTTCAGACCTCAGTACTACTCTGGTGCAACTAATAGGTGCCAATGAAACTCATATTATGCATTTGTTCAGGATAATTAATTCTTTCAGCACAGACACATTTTTTTTCTTTGCTTTCTATCAGTGCATCTAATCTAGAATGAAAGTTGTTGTTTTTAACTAAATACTTTTAAAATCCTGATACAGACTGGATAAACTGACTTTAACACACCAGCCTATAGAGGCGAATTGGCAGTCGGCTGCTGAGTGCTGTGGCAGTATGTGGCAGTCCCAGCCTGGGCAGCTTCACAGTCTTAGCTAACGCAGTGGACACTAGAAGCAAGCTGCAGAACTGAAGGCATCATTGGATGCAACTATGAATGAGACTTATTTCGAAACTGCTCAGTAATAATATTTTGTTTCAGGTTTTTGAGATGGGACTGTTGTTTCCAAACATCTGTCTCCTGAAATATGTGACCTGATTACCTACATGCCTGTGTTAGTCTCTACAAGAATTAACATTGCTTGTGCTCATAACATTTTTTAGGCCTATTTCTGAATGTTGAATCCATCCTTGAGGCCAAATCCTCTTCTTCTCAGACTAGCAGTCCTACCGAAGTGAAGGCGAGTAGGCTTTGTCCCCCTCATCTTGCCTGTTTTGTTTTCATGGGAAGTGACTGCTGTAGCTTAGGCCATGCTTAATGCTAAGATGCAGGCGGCATTATTTTTCAAAATGTGCTCCCTCCCTCATAATTAAAATTCATGAGCAGTTCCCCGGAGAGCCACCTGAGGTAACAGAGTCTTTTCAGTACGCCATTAATATACAGGAACACTGAATACAGGCATTTGGCTGTGTTCACTCTTCCTCACTCTTCCTTGGCTGGTCGCCTGTATGTGTTGTGGAACAACAAAACTGAAATCTGGACAATTTATATTTCAGTAGTGATGGGATATTCTCTCTTTCCCTGTCACTTCACATTAAGGACCTGCCACTAATAAAACTAATTAATAACTCTTGGCTCCACACAGAACACTTGGACTCCCTAGTGCTGGCGCCATGCCACCGTAGCTTTTGAAAGAAGTGCTTCATCTTAGTCAGGGACAGGATGAATATTTCTCCACAGTTCTAATTGGACAAAGTGCCTTGACATTTCAAAGGCAGCAGATTAGCAGGCTGTAGATACTCTAGGTAGGATCTTCTTTCTTAGTCTCTGAGATGGTAAGCTGGGAGGGACTATAGTGTGTCTTGTTTCAGTGCTGTGACAGGAGCGGGATGAGGTTGAGCCTGTGTGTAAGAGGCAGTCCATGTTGCAAGGCTTTGCCATGCACAGAGAGGGCCCTTAGGGAAGATGCATGTCACACCTGCAAAAAGCAGGATGTGTAAGTAGCATAGCTCCTCACTTGAGAGGACAATGAAATACATTTAATCAAAATCATCTGATTAAATGATAGAAACTGTACTGACCAAATGACAGGCTTGTTGAAAAGTTTCATCTCTATGGGAGGCTTTGTTGGCATTGTGATGCCACTTGTGGGCGTATTTTGGGTTTTTTTTTCTCGCTACTGACATAACTGTGCCAGCAAAATTTTGTAGTATAAGCTGGGCTGTGTTACATAAAAATATTGTTTTGCCTTCTTCTCTAACCCCTCTCTTTCCCTTTAGAAACACTATTTGCTTGCATACTCTAGCTTCAAGACCCTTTCCACTGGTGTATTTCTGTTCAAGTCAAGGAAGCGGGCCCTGGTGGCCCTGGTAATCTGGGATGTCATGGTATATGTATTTATTCATGAACAGATCGTTACAAACAAGAATGTTCTGTCTGACACCTGTGTGGTTCTCTCTATGCACGTTAGTTCCTGCTCAGGCAGCTGCAGTTCTTCCTTGACACCACCTTTCATAAACGCTTCATTTGGAAGGGTCAGTACAACAAGGAATATGTTTGAATGTGAAGTTGGCCAGAAAATTTTTATCAAAGAAAATCTAATGAAAAACATTAATTGAATGTATACAAAGAAAACAAATTGCAAACAGCAAGCCCTTTTGGATTTTCTGACCTGGCAAAAAAAGTATCTAACCCTACTGCCATTTTCCTCAACTTACTGAATGTGCCTCTGTGTAATTGGTGATTATTTTTTAGGCTAAGTTATTTTTCAGTGCTTTAGGAAGGGATAGGCTTCAAGCTTATTAAAACAATTGAGTAGATTCATAGCTGGAAATATCAAGCATTGATTTTAATATCCCACAATATATCAAGCAAATGAGCATCTTTTCTTCATCACACCCACCAGTTTACTGTCAATATAAGACACTACTCATTTATTACGATTAATTTGTTATGGCTGTGGATGTTGCTTTACTGACAAAGGTGGATTCTCTGGCAGAACTTGTTATGCAAGTGAAATGAAGCCAGAGGGGGTGGCAAATGCTGGATTGGAGGTGGAGAAGGATGGCAGCAGTGAGAGCACCCACAAGCCTGGGTGTCTTACAAGACTAAGTTTTTCATAACTTTGTGTGTGTGGTGGGCTGCTACTCAAAAACACACTTGACAGACGCTTTCCTGAGTTCCCAGCGCCTCTCAGTGCTTAGAGAACCTTGGCAGTCGTGGCGATGGAGCTGCAGCAATTAATATGCATCAGGTGCTAGAAAAGAAAGGAGTGCTTCTGTTTAACCATAGTAATATCTCTGTTAGCAGGAGGAATATTTTGCCAAACATATATGGAATTGTTGCTTTTTCAAGTTCCCTATCCTGTTTATTGTGGATATGGTAAAAGATGTGAAGTGAGTCCAACTCTTTTATGATGATGTAAATCTGTAGCGCCACTGACTCCACTGTCACTGCTTTGGAATTACACCAGTGAAACTATAGAGAATAATTTGCCTCCTGGTCTTGTTGCCAAGTAAACTTAAAAGTGTCAGTATTAAATTACTGAAGAGCAGCCCCTTGCTCCATGGGTCCTGGAGAAGTATTAAAATCCATGTTATACTGTCAGACGAAAGGAAGAGTCCCTAACTCCCAGCTATATGCTTTTCCTAGTTCCGTTCTTCCAAGAGTTCTCCTTGACATTACACTTTAATCCTTTCCAGCAGAACAGCCAGTTGGCAGGCTCATGGTCTCAGAAAATATAGTAGTTGTCGCTTCCCCCCCAGCAAGAAAAAGGGGGAAGGTTGGCTGGAATTATAACTGGTAACTTCAGTTCCCTCATTACTGAAAAAGCTTTCAACTACTGCCATCCCCTTCAATTTTTGTCTGGATGTCAAGAATAAGAACACAGCTGAGCAGAAGTGTGTTTCTCTCCAGCTCTGTTGCACCGAGTTGTTTTCAGTTTTCAGTTACTTATTTGTGAAGTCAGAGGTGATGTGCAAGTGTAGGATCTGCAAGACCTGACCCTTCATTCTTTCTGGGATTTGCTGTTTCCTCTCTATCTGCTGCTGCCCTGACCCATGCACCCCCACCCCCCACCCCACCCCTTATGCCTTTTGTGGATGATTTTTGGTAATAAAAGGGCTGCATTTTTCTTTTGAACAACAGTTGCTGTCACAGAAATAGTTAGGCTGGGGCTGTCTTTCCCACCAGTGATTCTTTGTAATGAAATACATGTTTTCTAGGCAAAAGCCACAAATAGTTTGTTTCTTAGCTTAAAGACTTTTTTAAGTGGTGGGTTTTGTTTTGTTTTTTTTAAAAGGTGTAATCCACAATAGTGTGCTGTTGGGGGAAAGCAGATGCTGGGTTATTAAATTACCACTATGCTGCAAATCACCATGTAGCAGAGGAAGGCAGGAGAATGCTGCCGGTGATCAGCAGTGTAGAAGAGCTGTCTTGGGGTGATTGTGCTTGAGGATTAGGAGAGAGCATCAAAGGAACTATGGGCAGCAAAATGAGCGGGGCCTTTAAGCAGCACCCAAGGAAGCTTGGTTATGTAGATTACAGGAGTGAGAAATCAGGCTTCGGTAAGACACAGGTACTCTGAAAGCAAAGCTGTTGTTGGATTTGAGTTTTGCAGAGAGTTATTCTTGTAATGAGAGAGCTTTGTTTCAGGGTGTTGAACTATCATGTACTTTCTACTGCTGTTGAGATGATTTATTCCAAGATTATTGTATAACCGCATTTTGATACAATCATTTTCATTTAGAAGTGGTACTTTCAGTCAGAATCTAGGATATGGATGGCCGCTTGCTTGGAATTTTTGTCTTTTTCCCAATATTTGTGCAAGTTCTCTGTAAGGGAAGTATGACGTGGGTGCAGCTTCAGAAGTGCCTTGGTATATTCAGCTTTAATGTATAGAAAAAGGAACTCCAAGTTTCACCACATCGTTAAATTCCTGGGTGCATAGGGAACACAGTGCTGAGTATTGCTCTAATTCTTGGAGACTGATACAAGGCAGTCAGAAGCCTGGAAATATTTCTACAGCTGATTTCTTAAATGAGACTGCTGAGAGATGATAATGCAGTGCTTGTTTGTGGTTAGTAGTCAGAAACAGCAGCACTTGATAGTACAGTCTTTGGAAGGTTGTCTAAAAATGTAGTCTCTGCACAAAAACAACTGGTATATGTCAAATCAAAATGCAGGATCAAGTCCTGATTGCTGCACTGTAGTATACAGATTCTTGCAGCTTACCTTTCCCTCATGCTGTGGGCAACGGCAGCTCCCTGTGTCCTTTGTACGCGGGAGGCGATGCGGGCTGCTTAGGCAGTGTGCTTTGAGGAATGCCTTCCACAGGTTCAAACCCCTTTTCTAGTAAATGTGCTTAGGGGAATAGGGAAAAGAGAATTGGTTTGTCTATAGCAGCACAGTGAATCCTTTTTTACACAAAGAGTTGTTGAAAAGGAATGTAAGAATTGAGGAGGATGTTTCAGTGAGTCGGAAGCTGAAATGGAACAGAAAATTGAAATACTGCTTAGTACTTCAATTTGGCATACAGGGGATATTCTAAAATATCTTCTTGGTTTTGTTATTGCTGTAGCTTTATTTTGGAAGTTAGGAAAAATAGTAATTTAGTGCCTAGTTTCTTCTAAGTATGCCTGTTTAAAAGCTTACTTGTTCAAAGACATGATTTATTTGACTGGGTTTGGGTGTCTTTAGAACATTGTTCAATGCTGAGCTTATTTGTGATTTAAACTTACGTTGAATTACGGTGTTTGGAGGGTGAATACCATTTTGTGTCTAACTCATATTTTTGACTTTTCACTCTCTAATGAAATAGCAGTGCAGACCTTGATTACAGGACATCTATTATTTATAAGAATCCCTCTCAGCTTTTGCATCATTGTAAGATTCATTCATTAAAACATAAAATAGTTTCTGGTTCTGTTACATTTGATGATAATATAAATATACAGTGCTATCTGTATTGTCTAAACAAGTTGTGCATGAGGAAGAATAACAGAGTTATACATCAAGATGGGAGGTTTTTACAAAGTCTTTACCTTACTCCTGTGTTGGGTTCATGCCATACACTTTATAGATAAAGTACTTCATTTATTGATAACTATGAATACATGTTGGGTGTAACTAGGTTATTTGAAGTTGGAGGTCATGGTATGTTATGCTTTTGATAGTATAGAAACTGAGACGCTCACTTGAAAGTTGTGGGGTTTTGTATTTGCCAAAACATTCCTGCATTTCTTTGAGTTTTCCATTGACAGCTATTAGCACTGGAAATTTCCCCTGTATTTTATAATCTGGACTCAGTCTCTCTGTGATTTCTAGGTAATGTGCTACATAGCTATACAGACACAAAAAATATAATTTACCTGATGGGGCTTGAGAGTTGCAGATCTGCCATGTGGTTTGTCAGAACCTAGGCGTCTAAATGCTAGTACAGTCCAGCTTTGTGTTTTCTTACACAGGTTAATTAAATAAGGATTTATGACTTTTGATTTATTCCCAGAAGTCCTTCATATAAATGTAGTACGGGAATAATCTCTTGATAGCCTCTCTTGGTGGTGATGGAGGTTTTATGTAATGTGTATCTGCAAACAGAATAAGTTCCAGCATGTTCATCTTTATGATGAACAAGACATGGATAAGGCTGGCAGATATATAGCTCGATTTGAAAACAGAGGAATTTTAGAAGAGAAGCTATGCAAAGCAAAACTGCGATGGCTATGGAAAACACAGTCAGGCTAATTACAGATACTTCAGTGTGGTACCTACCAGGTTATCATTAATGACAACAAATATACAGAACTGCTAATGTGTACATTAGTTTTTGCAACACTAAGAACAATACAAAAAGATACTAGATAATACACAGTATAAACCCTGCATATAAAACCTGCATAATGATTTTATCTTAACCTACTTTTCAAGTGTTCATAATAAATCACCTAAAAATGAATAAAAATTTAATCTAAAACGAGTGGCAGATCTCATGTTACTTACTTGACTGAAAACTGGTAGTTCAAGTGTGTTGCCTGGCTCGGGAAGTCCCACACCCACTGATGACCAGATGCTGAGAAAGGATGCCGGGAAAAGGATAACCACATGTATGCCTCCTTCCTTATGCTCTGTATGTATTTGTGACTGAAAATCTTGCAAAATGGCTTCTTACCATTCTCTTGAATAGAATTATTTTCAGAAATCCTCTCACCTCAAATGCTATGGTTTCCAAACACTTTACAGAAGAGCACAAGAATCTGCTGCTGCAGCTAGGGGTAACAAAATACCTTTCTGGTATATTGGTTGCTATAGTTTTTATCATCCTATGATACACCTAGTGTTTAGACCATGCAGATACCCAGGGAAAGGATGTCTGTCTTAAGACCCAAATGCTCAATATTCAGTTTCACTGTCAGAAATTTGGACTAAGTTAGTGTGCTTCCTTTTACAGGTTTTGGCTCCTGTGCTTCCTTTTTTTTTTTTTTTTTTTCTTTCTTTTTCCTGGGGAAAAAAAAATTCAAATGTCTGCAGTATATATTGTTCTTATAAGTTCCTACAGAGAGTAAATGGTCTCTTGTGCAAAGTTTAAAATCCTAATTTGCAGTTTGCCACAATATGCAAATGTATTCATGCTTCTTTCAGACAGGTTTATATCTAAGTACCTCACAGTAGCGCTGTAATTGTACTGATGAGATCCAGAATGTGTTGGGGAGCTTCCTTTTGTTTTTTTCCTATTTTCTTTTTTTTTTTTTTTTTAAGACATAAACTGGCAGGGCACCATGCCTGACTGCAAAAGGCATAAGAGGACCTTGGATACAGCCGCTTTCTCTCTGAAAGGCCTTACATTAAGGTAAAGATACTTCATGCAATCCCAGGTGGAAATCTACGAGACTAGAAAAGTTTCAGGAAAACAGTGATGTCTTTAAAAATAACCACATATCCACAAATGGTTCTGGCGAGTGACTGTATTATGTCAGTAGCTGATGTGATTTTTTTTTTTACTTCCTCATTTGTGCAATCATTTAAAGTAGAACTGGGATTTATTCACCAGTCTTGAATTCTGACACATTCAGTGTAAGGGAGAGGATTTATATTCATCAGAATGAAGTTTACTAGATTTTTAATCAGTATGGAGTAATGTTCAGCTTTGTGTAGACTTTTTAAAGTTATTCACTTGTGTAGGACTTTTTTTTTCTATTCGAACATGCAATTACTTTGCAATGGTATTTTTATGCTTAATTTTTCTAAGCATCTGGCACTTGAAGGACTGCTTCATTTTCCATTTTGCAGGCAAGTTCTTAAAATGGTTTTTCAGGTGTTGAGGCTTTTGGCTTATTTGTTGTCTAGATTTTCTGAAATATTTTCTAGTGAGAAGATCATGTTTTACTACCTTGAAGCTATTTATATAGGCAGAGACCTTTAGGATAGGACTGAAGTCTATTCTGTAACTTCTCCTTCCCTGCATCTATTATGTAAAAGAGATAGTCTAGTTAAGTTCTTGAGTCTGCCTTACACATCAGGACATACATTACTGGTTGCTGGAGTCTTGGCCATTCTGCAGTGTAGAATTACATCAGAATAACCTCTTCTGTTAGTGTATGCTGGTCCTGTCTGACAGAGACATTTGGACATCACACCTATTTTCCACAAAGACAAAAAGTCTTTATGGAATACAAACTGTGATGACCTCTTTTCAACTTGCCAGTTTCCCATGGTGTGGAGGGGATGACTAAAAATGCAGCTTAAATGGGCTAAAAGATACTTCTGCTACTGTTTGGGGAACAGACAGTGTTTTGCAGGGTTATAACAGAAAAAGCAAAGGAAGGAGGCACTGGTGCAGTGTGGAGGGGAGATAGAGACTGGGGAAGGAGAGGAAGGCTCCTTGGTGGCTGTTTAAACTAATCCTAGTGGAAAAAGATATTTAAAAGATCACCATTTTTCTGTGATTCCCCCCCCCCGAGTGCCATGGCACTAAGGTAGTGGTCTGTGTGGGTATCTGGAGTTTCATGTGAGGTAAAGTATGAGAAAAGATCTGTCTTGGGGCTGTTACTAACAAATGCTGTGGGCTGCACAGTAACAGCACTGTGCGTGTCTGCGTTTAGCTTGGCAATAATTTTTTTCTACTTTAGATAGAGGCTCTTTGAGCGCAATCCTAGAACCAGTTTTGCAGTGTTTACGTGAGTGATACAACTTGGCTGGAGCAGAGCTTTCATCCACCTCTCCCACCCTGCCTACTTGGTGTCTCTAGTGTTGTATTACCCCTTATGAATCCTTCCAAACCTATCTGTCGTCTAGAGTGCATGTCCTCACCTATGTCAACCTAAGCTCAAAAGATAGCTGATCTTTTTTTAAGTATCATATTGGAAACCTTATTTTTCTGCAGGAAACTTAAGTATGTATGTAAAAGAACACAGTGGGAAGATGATGCTGCATTATTGTATTTTTGGCTTGATTATGGAATCTCTTCTTAAAGTAACTGAATCAAATGGGAGGAGTGTCTGTCATTTGACATCAGTCATTCAGCATTTTGAGGGTAACATCTGTGTGTGCACTGTAGGTGCTGTGATTTCTTAATTGCACGGTATAAGGAATCTGAATTTGTTTGACACTTTAACCAGCTTCAGGGACATTATAGCAGCAGTGGTAGAGCCTGGCTGGAACTACAGTGCTTCTGCTCCCCCAGGACCCACTGTATGAGGAAGCGGCCCCCTGTGCCTGTATGATGATGGTAGCAGGCACAGTTTCTTGCATGGTGGTGAGTTCCAAGTAGCTTCTTACTGAACAGCTTATTTTGGTGTACTGAGGCTTCATGCTCTGTCTCTTTAGAAACAGTTCCCTTCCCTTCTGAGCATACAGAATGATTCTGTCATATATTCAGCAGCTTTAAGCATTTGCTTTTATATTTTTCATATTTAATATATGGCTATGAATGTGAAAATATGGTATTTTAGAGTTTTGGGGGAAGTTTTAAACACGGGCTTGTACATGTTAGATTTCCCTCTGCAGAGATGATGATGATTTGTTTTTTAAATTAAAAACAATCCCCATGAACTCTAAACTTTATATAACATCTAAGAACACATTTGTCTTTTCCTGCGGTGTAAGTGAGAATGTATATGCCTATATAAATATATACTGGCACATGTTTTTTGCCTTCAAAATGGCTTGTGGGCCATAACTGAACAGACTGCTCAGTTACTATGCTTGGATTGCTTATTTAATACTTCCAAATTTAAATATTTTGTATGTGTTGGTTTGTGACAAAAAATACAGTCAAAAATTAAAACTGGCAATTTATTTTTCTGAAGGAGAATTACTCATTGGGTGAAACATACATTTCTTCAACAAATGATCATTTTCTCCTATACTACAGACATTCCTTTTCAGTGCTTATAACTTAAGTATGAGCACTAAGGATGCTGAATGGGAAATACCTTTATCTGTAGTATCTTGGTATAAGAAAATATAATTCTGGTCTAGCATGGAAATTTGATATTTTTTTTTTAAATGTGGCAGTGCAAATTAATGTGCAGCATGTAGGCATGAGGTGAGCTGTTTCACTCAGAATCAGGTACATTACATAGTCTCTTGCAGTTTCCCCAAGTTGGTACTGAAGTAATGTTTTATTAATGTAAATAAATAACATTCTTCAGTATTCCTGAACATCCCGTAAGCTTTTCAGACAATAGAGGTTCTTGATCTGAAAATACCCTCTCTGATAAACTTTCATACATATATTACGGCAGACCAGCTTCTGTCACAGGTCACCTCATTTGCTAATTACTCAGAATTCAGATCAGGTATTTGCAGTGAAATTAGCATGCAGAAGGAGAATTTCTGAAGATATTTTCTGCTAGAAAAAAGAAGGCAGAATTTAGAGTAACATTTAGAAATGTAAAAACATTCTTAATCCTATGGACTTGATTGCTATAGGGAATATGGGAAAAGGGTGAATAATAATAATGATAAATAAGGTGGAAGTAGTATGCTTGGAGATGGCTTGAAGTTATGGCCTCAGAGTTATGTGGAAGGTATCTCCTTCCAAAGGCTAAAAAAGGTAATCAACAGATTACATCTCTCCATTTGGTGGAAGTAGGCAGATCAAGGATGGTGCAAGGGCTGTATGCATGGAGGTAGAAGTTAACAATGGCTGGAAAAAGAAAGAGGAATAGAAACGTTATGCATCTGGTGAAACTTATGGGGAATCTGTTCTTCAGATGACTTAGGCCATTTAGTTGAGAGCCTGGGAGGAGAGAGAAGAAACATTCACAGGGTTGATCTGTTTTCTGCCATCTGGACGATGACTGTTATCTCTCATGCTGTTCCTTTGTGCTGGTTTGTTTGGTGTCCCAGATTGATCATCTCATAGCTAATTTCAAAATACATCCCCAGTGTTCACAACATGTTTATTATTATGCGATAATTTCTGGTGCAGAAAAAAAATGTTGTGAATTTTGTTTCTTTCCAGCTGGAAGGCGCTTCCAGACATTTGTAGCGAACAATGCTGTCATCTTCCTGTCTCCTCCCCCCAGGACCCTAGCAAGGCAAAGTCCTGTTAGGTAAATTTTAAATCAAGACAGAGTGAGATGATGTGGTCGGAGAAGGAGTGCACTTTGAAAAGATAACTTCCTACTCACTTGCAAGTGTTTGTCTGTCATGGTGCTGGTATGTAATTTGAATCTTGTTAAGACTGCCTGAATCTTGAGTACCTACCTGGGAATAGGTGCCATACCATACATTTCACATCATAGCTCTTACTCTTTGAATATACCTTTGTCCTAAAAGACTCCCATGTCTACCACTAGTAATTACACCTTGGAGGAGAAGGAAGGCATGGATAAACATTCCAGCTGCTTTGCAGGAGCTCTGGTGTTCATGTGGTGCTGCCTCCTTGTCCTGGTAAGATGCCAGTAGTCCTATTTGTCTCAATAGCTCTTTATGTATGTTGTGATGCACCTAGTTACTGGCACCTTCAAGATGAAGCTTGGGTCCACAAAGGAGCAGCATTGGAGACTGAGCTGTGAAATTGCTTACACTAAGACAATAGAATGGTAAAAGCTCTTACCACTTCTAATGGAAATAGTGGACAAGAGGTTTTGGAAGTGCTAGAGGAGAAGTGTTTCAAAAAAAGATAAGGAAACAAATTATTGTTTCCTTCCAAAATGCAGTGAAAAATTGCTAAACTCTGTGCACAGTTTTATGTCTTAGACCTTGTTTCTTTGGGAATAGGGCTTCAGGTCACCTGTGCAACTGCTCAAAATCTGAAGGAGGATGGTGGTCCAGCAACAGGAAAGGAAACAAAGTGAGCAATGAAACTGTTCATCGCTGTGGTACTTGTTAATGATTCTTCTGGGTAGTAGCAATAATGAGCAGTTGAAAGAAGTACTTTATGTACCCTAAATAAATTGCTTCCAAACCTCATAATTGCCACAGTTCTGGCTTTCAGTAGACCTGGTAATGAATTTTTGAGTGGTGTCCACATGTTATGCCTGTTACTGTGCTTGACTTTCTTCCCATTTTGAGTAATCTCATCAAGGGATGGATTTATTATCTGAATTGAATGTATTTGTTCAATGTTGGGAACAGTAGTGATGATGAGATTGAAATAACTCTGCAACTGACTGCAAGTGATTTTTTTTTTTTTTTTTTTAAGGCCACCTTTTCATGATCCTGCTATGTTACTGATAGGTGTGTCATTTCAGATGGTACTGCCTGGAAAACCCAGTGTATTGATTGCAAGAATGAAAGGATACAGCAGCCTCTTAAAGGGTACTTTTATACACAGGAGAAAATAGATGCCTTCTCATCTTGGAAATGTAGATACCACTGAGGTGTTTTGAATGCCAGAAAATGCCTAAGGTTCACATGGACACGATGAAGCTGAATGTCCCTTAAAGGCTTATGGCATGTGCCTGCCATCAGAATTTAACACAGTTCTCACCTTTTGCTGACAAAATAAAAAAGGAGAAGGAAGTGGCAGATATTTTTTTTTTCTTTTTGAAAGAGAAAAGTAGAGAAATCTGGAGAGACTTTACCTCACTTACATGAGCTCTTCCTATATGTATAATTTAACATGGCACCTTATATATAATTTAACGTGTGAAATAAACATAACATTTGAATTTCACAACTGGAACTCTTCTACTTACAGACTGGAATTTTTTTCCATCTGTTTTTAATTTAAAAATACAGTTTCTTAAATGAAATGAACATGTGTGATGACTTACAAACATTGAATCATAAGACTAAAGATTCCGTGATACCTTGTGTCCTTTCTAGGACAGTGAGCTTGAACCACTGTACAAGGTATATGTTGCATTGATGTCAGTGTCATGACTGATAAATCACTTTCATCCTGCAACAGAGCCTTATTTATAAATAGCTCTTTAATAGAATGCCCTAAGTTTGCAATGATGCTTTTCAAACCCCTGAGAATACTGGCTCTTGCCTCGAAGAGCTTATAGTCTAAATTAAATAGATAACCAGGAAGAAAGGATCAAAGAAGAGAGGAGAAGAGCAAAGGAGAGAAGCAGTGGGAAGGGGGGAAGGAAGGTGGGCATAAATCTCAGGAGAGCAGGTCCTGTATTTATATCCTGGTGTCGGCTTCTTATTTTTAGAAAGAATATTGTTCGCTGTTGTTATAATTGAAATCAGATAATGTTTTGGAAAGAGGTCACTAAACAGACTCACCGGTCTTGACAAGTTTTGTAGAGGAAGAGAAGGGTGTTCTTTTGTGTGCAAGGAGAAGAAAGGCTGTCTTAGACATTAGGAGTAGCATGAATATGCTGCTTGCAAGGGGATTTTACAATAGGTGAACAACTAGTGTCAATAAGCTTTGCTTCATTGATTTTGATTCATTCCAGCTGAGGATATAACCCAGTGGGAGCTGTTAGGAGAAAGTAATAGACCTAGAGGGGAAAAGGACATTTTTTTAACTTACAGTAAGCCTTTTGCCTTGCAATCTGAATTGCACCTTTGCTCCTAAGCGAGTGCTTTGGCATATCATGCACAACAGAAGCGACTTACTGTGCTGGCCCTCTTGAAGAAACAGAATAAGGGTTATTCACATTGCCTCTTCTCTGCCTTCTGACATGTAGGTGTTTGACAGAGACTGCAAAGATGGGATGCTACATTTATTTAAGGTTTCTTAGCATAGAGGAAAAAATAGCCCAAACCAAAATTGATTTAGTTTGGTGCGCTTGCAATTAGACAGGTGTGCTGTGCTTTTTGTATTTGGTTTTTTTTTCATTCTGCAAAAAGTTTGCTTTTTATGTTGTTTGCTCATCAGAGTCTTTGAAATAAAAAATAAATAAATCTGAGAGTCACTAGGCATTAATCTTTGACTTGCCGTGGTATTTATTAGCCATAATCTATAAGCATTCACTTATTCTGTCTTTTATTTTGACTACAAGCCAGTCTTAGCTTTGGTATTTCACTAATAGAACTGATACCATTTTTACTTGTCATCATCCTGAATCTGCTCTTGGTGGAATACCAGCAGCGGTGCAGGAAAATTAGTACAGTACCTTGAGGAAGAAAGAACATTTAGAAATTGAAAGTTAAGCAGAACTGATGGATCAGCAGAAGGTGTTTTAGGTAACCAAATATTAACAAATGTAATAGGTTTGAATAGGACAAGTCCTGATCTCCCTGCTCTCACTCAATTTTCAAATAGACTTAATAGAAAAGCAATGAAGTAGTGATGTTGTATGGAGCTAAATGTAGTAGTTCTGTTTCAGTTTGTAATTTTCACCCTTTTCCTCTTCCTCCTGTTAAAGTGTGTGGAGGAAACATAAATATACACATATGTAACAAAATTAAGTAAAACTTTGAAGCCATTATAGAATGGTTTGGGTTGGAAGGGACCTTCAAAGATTATCTAGTCCAACCCCCCTGCCATGTGCAGGGACATCTTACACTAGATCAGGTTGCTCAAAGCCCTGTCCGACCTGGCTTTGTACACTTCCAATGATGTGGCAGCCATAGTTTCTCTGGGCAACCTGTTGCAGTGTCTCACAAACCTCGCTGTAAAAAAAAATAAATTTAAAACCTATAAAAGTCTTCTTTTTATATATATATATGAGGAAGGGCATTGCTTCCATATGGGTGTGTGTATATATGTATTTCTCACATATGACAAAGTACCTGAAAAAGTTCTTAAGTTATAATTCTGTTTGTAAAAGCGGAGTCTGACAGGGCTAGGCTTGATGTGCAAAGCTATGCCTACATTTCTGGTTTTGTAGTCTTAGCCACTGTCTTGTATTTGAATTTAAGCAGTTAGCCTTTCTGGGGAGAGAGCATAAACTAAAACTTTTACTTCTTAGTTTTGACAGTGTGTGCTGTGTTTTAGATGTACACATACAAAGAGGGATAGTTAATTCCAGGTTTGAATTAGCTGTCCTCTCCCAAATTAAATATCATCTGGAAATCTTGAATCATGATATGACACAGAGAGCAGAAACCAACTTCACGGAAAATGTAGATGAGAATGAGAACAAAGTTGTTGCAAACTGAAATCTTGGCAATCGACCTGAGTGTTGTAGCAGATAACGGGGGGATGATGGAAGTTGGGAGAAGTCTGTTACTTTTCAGAGTGGAGGTTGATGAGACAAACTGTTGCTCCTAAGAGTGCATGTGAGTTTAGGGTCTGAAAGTATGGTGGTGCTGACTTGCTCTATCTATTGGAAATGGAAAGCAAATGGAAACCCAGAGATAGAGAATTGGAGCTTTTTAGTTTGTGGCAGTTATTTTTATAGCAGTAATGTCATTGACATTCAGCTGGTCTCATAAAATGGTCGGAAATTTATTAATGACCCACAGACACTGGAGTTGCGGAAAACTTTGCCTTTCAGTCCATTTGCCATCAGTGATGGTTGTAAAATATTTCCAGTGCATGGAGAAGTTTGTCAGTCCAAGATAAGTTATCATATGTCAGATACAGCATCCTGGTATGACTGCTATGATATTTCAAACCAGTAGAAACTTTAGTATAACCAGTGAGTGTGTTTCCTTAAAAATAGTACTAAACTCATAGCTTGAAAATGTATCCTGTGGAAGTGTGGGGTTTGTATGCCATTCATGGCCTGAAGTATCAAAAGTCTCTGCGCCTGTTTTCTTCAGTGCAAGGAATTTCAATATAGAAGTGATGACCAAAATGCTTGATACTGCACGCGCTTGTTGTTAGGAAAGATGAGTTTAAGATGGTTTTAATTCCAATCTTCTAAGCAGACAGTTCTGTAAGACTGATGTTGTGGCCAGACTGTGGATATGGTACACACACAGGTAAAATATTGTGCATTATTAAAAAGTAGTGAATTCTGAAGTATGAAGTATTGCTATTGCCACTGTACAGTGGTCAAGTTCTTGACTGTGCCACAATAAAGCCATTCCACTTCTCATTTTCTCTTCATAATGTCCTGTTTGTTCAGGGTTTTTTTTTTTATTGCACAGCCATACCTACATTCTTGTTTTTTTAACTTGAAGTTAATGAAACATCTTGCTGATACTTTTCCATTAACCTTGCTTGGATGAAGATAACATTTTTATTGATTCCCTCCTTTCCTTCCCTAAATTGCTAAGCCAACACAGAGAGGAGTGAATAGCTGTTTTAAAAATACCTGTTATGATTAAAAACTATAGATAAAAGACACTGACAATTTTTCTCTTATCCTGCTTTCTTGGTTGTCAGCTGTTATTGGAACAATTTAACCTTCATCTGGGAGGGTGGACAAGTAGCACCCTCTTGGATCTTTGTGTGCAGGCCATGAAAATAGCTATGTGGATGGCTTTATGCGGTGCCTTGTGTTAGCCAGTTTTCCAAAAGCAAATTGACCTTTGCTGTATAACGTTTTATGTCAAGTAGGAGATCAGACCTGCAGCTGCTTGTGCTGGAATTTCCTCTTAAGTGCAGTATTAGATTTTCTGTTGTAATGGTGATACCAGCTATTATGCTAGTTGGTGTTTCCTCCATTCCCCCTCCTGCTTTTTTCGATTCAGCCAGGGCTACATCTAAATGTGTCTGTAAAAATCCTTACTGCAGCTTGTAATGTCAGGGCAAGAAAGGGGAGCCCTGAGCATCTCAGCCTAAAAATACCCTCTCTGTAGAGCTCGCCCTGTGCAGGTGTAGCTAGCAGTAACACCTCTTCTGCCTCTTCTAGTGGCAGATCTGTGCGCTGGGGCTTTCGCTGCGGGCTGGGATAGCGGAGGCAGGTGGGCTGTGTGCCCCAGTCCCGGCCCTACAATCAGCAGTTTCTCTAGTGCCTTGAAAATGAACCAAAGAGTGGCTAAAATGAGTGCTGACTTACAAGATTCAAAGTGATACATTTGTCTGCTGGGCCTTCTTAAAGCTGTGGAGGGAAAAATAGAACAAGCTTAGGTTTCCCATAATTTTTCCCCCATAGCCCATAGGAGACTACACAGCAGAGATGTCTTCTCTAATCTTCTCTTCCTACCCTGCATTATTTTCTTTCCCTCCTCCTTTCCTTCTGTCTCACAGCTCCCCTCCCCGCATGCACACATGCATACACGCAGACTTTTGACAGCACACCAGTTTTATTCTCCAGCTCTCTTTTTAGCCCACATGGGTGTCTAGTCAGTGCCTTAGCCCCAGCTAATACACGAGAGCTTGAATAAATGTATAACAGCAGGTAGCAAGTGACTGTTGACAGGGTGACATATTGACTTAATATCTTGTGTTATGTGATATGAAGGATGTGCCTTTTGGTGTTTATTTTCATTTTAATTTTTTTTGTGTGTTTCTTAGTCAGACACTTGTAGGCAGTTTTGAGTAATTGTCTGAAATCATTAACATGTTTATTAAATAAGGAAGCAGAGTGCATTATCTAACAAATCAATTATGTAAATGCACAAAAAGCAAAGAGATTAGTCTTTAACTGTTGCTGAACTGCATCCACTTACCTAAATTAGAGATGAAAGTGGTTTTTTTTGTCACTTTGTGTATGTGTGCTGTTAGGCTCCACTTTGCCCTCTGGGAGCTTAAAGTAACAGCAATTAATTTGTGCTATTGTGCAAGAAGAGGGCATTCCTGATGTACACTAATGAACGCCACTGTGCGTACACCCTTTCTATACAGGGAAACAGATGGTTTGTAGTGAAGAACAGAAGTAATCTCAATTGGAGGGTCTGAATGACAAGATAAACTGACAGTGAAGCCCTAGCAATTTATTCTCTCATCTCAGACACTGGGAAAAAATCTCCAGGAAAATCTGTTAATCTCTAGCATTTTTAGCAGTATGTTTTCTTTCTGGTGACTTACGATCAAATGAGACTATGCCTCTACAGTTTTATCAATCCTCAGCTTCAAGAGGAGGGGACAATAGAGCTCATCACTCACTGCATGTGTGGAAAATTCACCCCTTTCAATTACAGCTGTATAAATGGTGTGTGTAGGGGACCATGTGGTAATAACAGCACAAACTACACTGCTCCATTTTCACCTGCTGCATTTGCAGTCATGCTCAAATGGAAAGAGAATACTCTTCTGTGGTTCAGGCAACTGTGACTTACCCACTGCTCTGAAGCATATTGCACAGAAAGAAGGAAGACTTACATCTTATGTAAATGGCGGGTATGTGTGCGAGAGACAAAGAAGAGGTTATGGAAACATTTTAAAAGCTCATGAAAACATTATCATTCTTCTGTATTAATTACATGTGTGCTCTCAAGCTTCCAGTAGGAGCTGGGGCCTTCCCAGAGGTTAGCGCTGTGTGGCAGAGGAGGAGAACATCTATCACACTAACTTTTTTTGCCACACTATTATTTTGCTACTGTGTGAGCTTCTGTGTACCTTCCACAGAGGTGTGCAGAGGTTGGACATTTCTAAATGCCCAGCACAGGGGGATGCAGAATTTCTCTGTAATGTTGATTTTGCAGGTGATCATAAATGCTCAAACCATCAACAGCACAGTTATCCTGAGGACACTCTAGTTTTATCCCCACTGTAATGCCAGCACAAATAATTCAGCTCTTTATTTCCATTGTTTTTATTTCTTACTCAATCTTGAGTCTGGTTTGTTGAAGTGACTAACTTATGTTGTCTTGAAAGATTACATCCTATTACCAGAACCCAAGGCTGCCTCCAAGGAATGGAGTCAAGGAACTTTTCTTTCTCCTCTCCTCTAGTACTCTCACTCTTGTCCCCTAGTCCTGACAGGTAGCTTGCGGAAGAAAGGCTTTGCAGCCTCACCTTGCTTTTGACAGACTGTGCATTACAGTGACAGCCATTATACTGTCTATTGCAAGAGTTAACTTGTCATAAAATCAGCAACTCTGCTACAGAGCTTAATATAAAAAATGCACACTGTTTACCTGTATTCTGACCATGTTAGTTGGAGACAGCTATCAGAATGCAATTCAGTTTACCAGTGCAGTCACATATGTCTGATTTGGCTGTTTGCTGTCATTTGAAAACTTTCTGGACTGTATATCACCATAATATTAGAAATGTGGAGATGTGGTGATTTAGCTGGAGACAGTAAATTATACTATTGTACCTCAAAGTAGGATTGTTTAGTTTCTGATGAAATTTTCATTCATGAAAACCTTGTTTTAAAGACAGTTCCTTCCCAGGAATTCTCAGTGTTAAAGTAACAGGACATTAAGTGTGTCATGTTTATTAATTGTCAAAATTATATCAATCATAACAGAGCTAACAGATATGTCTGATTGAGCTGAAAGATGAAGATGGAAGAGCTAGCTGATATCACCAAGGATCTAAGAGATGCCAGGAGAGATGACAAATGTGGCTGGATGAGCTGAAGGGGGATTGGAAAAATGCAGTCCCAGTCATTGCCTCAGGGAAGAAATAGTAAACCTTGTAGACATTGAAAAAACATCTCAAGTGAGCAGGAGTGGAGGGGTTTGTTCTATGCCATTGTCTCTGTTGACTCTCACTTGCCTCGTCTGCCTCTTCCTCTTCATGAGAAGTTACCATATTGGGAATAAATGCCGTGATAGCTGGGATTTGGAATTTTATTCATGTTTAGATTAAAAAGCAAACTGTAAAATATTATTGTGCTTGTGTTGATTCTTTCTGATCTTAGCAGTGTCCATGCTTTGGCACTTGCAGAGACTTGAGAATCGTTAGCCTGCAGTGTTAAAGATCTTTATCCAGCAATGATTCACTTGGGAACAGATTCCTGTACCTGGGCAGAGAGTAGGAATAAATTCAATAAAAACTTGGAATTTGGGTGATCCAAGCCCAGCTCTCCACTTTCCCAGAGACTTTGGGAAAGCAGATACATTGGTGTGATTTGTGTGATTGTTTCAGTTCTTCTCTGTGAAGTGGGAACTGCACTCTGTGGTAGTGTAAGAAGGAATGCATTGGTGTTTGCAAAGTACTCAGGTGGCTCTGGTAGTATGACCAGGGAACTGTTAGATACAGAATGGAACCTATATAATTAAAGTATGTATTAATGAGAAAGCAAGATCAATGTATGAAAGATGGACTTTTGAATATATTCAGATCTGAACTATATTTCTTATTAAATACAACCCCTTACTTAAGGGATGTATTTATCTGGAATGTGCAGGTAGCTGTTGCACTGAGTTTTTTTAATGGAAATTGCACAATACCCTTTTTTGTTATTTCCAGTATCTTAAAAGGTCATTGGGCTACAATAAAAAGAATAACGGGAACACATCATACTGCATTTAGTGAAATATCCCATCCTTTTGCAAATACTTGTTTTTCAAAACCTAGAATGAGAGCTAAATTCCTGAGTGGTGTCTTTTTAAAAAGAGAGCTCACAGAGCTTTTTCAAATAATGAATGTACTTCATACAGTAATACTGCATAGGTATGGCACTTTTATAAAAGTTGGTTCAGAAAGTCTGCACAACACCCCCTCATTGATGCTATAAATACATTTTTGTGATGAAGCTCAAAATATGATGAAAATATTTTGATATTGTGTTTTTAACTTTTGATACATCTCTTGCTTTAAAGATAAAAGGATTCACTCCTAGAATTTACACTCCTCTGATGTGATTAAAACCAGATAGGTGTACTGTAAATAGAATATGCTCTGTATGATGGTAGGTATGGCTTAGTGTTTTTGAGCAGGAGGTTTCTTACTGTGGCAAAACAGCTTTTCTTGATGAGTTGCTTGTCACTGTTTTCAGCAGCACCTCCTTTCATCTATTATTCATTTTGGAAGACTTAATAGTATGGTTTGGGCGTGGGCTGGTATCAGACACCAGTAGAGTATAACCCCTGCAAAAATAAGAGATCCACAGAGCTATCGGGGATAGAGTGAAAAACAGTACAAACGCATCTTTGCTTTTTAAAAATGATTCCCCTGTCCAAAAAAGAGCCACAATGTTACGTGCTATAAAGTCTCTCCTGTAGCCCCCTATTTAAATGCCTGATTGAGCAGACAAAAAGATGAGTTTCTGTGCACCTTATGCCCATGTAAGGTATGATGTGAACCAAGACCCCTGTCCTCTAGTGAAAGGAGTAGCTCTGCCCCCATTGTCTGATAATGATTGGAAGATGGAGCAGTATCAGAAAGACTGCAGCTAATATTTTTCTCTAGCCCATTAACACAAACTGGGGTGTTTGCAGAAGGTCTGCAGTTTCTTCCCCATGGTTTACTGTGAGGTCTGTAAGGGCTGCAGTTTGGTGTGCATGTAATGACTGTGAAGTCCTATGTGACCGTGGATTTGTTGCAGTCGCTATGTGCATATAGATGGATATATTTATAGAAGAATCACTGTGAATGTGAGAAATAAGCCTTTGAAGTGTCAAGCCAAATATTCTGGGGGGAAAAAAGAATATTTCTTGTCTACATCAGAAGCTTGCATTTCATGTAGACTCGTCTCATTTTACCCAAAATATCTCCCCACAGGTTAGGAGAGCTGAAAACAATAATAATAATAATAATAATAATAATAATAATGGGGAATGTAGGGGGAGGGAGTGTGTGAGAAAGAGGGAGAGAGAAGAGGGAAATAACAAACATCTCTGAAATGTTTTTGTTCCTCCTTACTTATGGCTTGTTTCTTTCTAGTAGCTTTTTCTCTTACTTTATTTCCTGTTCTGTCACAGAGCTGCCAGGGAGACAGAGCTGTGTTGCTTTCCCTCGGTCAGACCCCTGCAGGTGTCCTACTGGCAAGGAACAAGTGATGGAGGACAGCTTCCAGTGTTCTCTAAGCAGGCTGGACCCCCCCAAAGCTCTGTGATGTGATGCTAAGTCAGGGTGATGAGACACATAAGATGGATGTGTGTCTCTCAGCTCCCAGCATGGCTGCCACCACAAAACTAGCCCAAGCCTGACATGAAGATTTTTCTTTGTTCGTTGCTTCCCTTTGGGAAAGAAAAGGCATACAGATACACCAGTCACAAAAGAGGAGGTCCACTAGTCTTTCATTAAGCTGCTACTGTGATATTGTAAGAGTAGGCTGGGTGACTTTTGGATATGGATTAGAGCCAAGGAATTGTTACTGAAAGGAGGCTTTTTGCAAAGCAAAATAAAATACAGATGTTTTTCAAAATTAACTCTTCAGGTGATGGCATGGTTTTGTGCATTACTTCCATTGCAAAACCAGGAAAGCAATCATTTTTATTGAGAACGGTTTCAGGCTGCAGTTCCAGGCTGGTAGGCGTCTTTGCACACGTTGCCACTGGGATGTTTCAAAATCTTCAGTTGGTGCTTTCAGTGAGAAATCCTTGCTCTCTGTTAACAAGTTTGAGAAGGTCGCTCTGCTTCCTTTGCTGTATCTTTATGGTTTGAATACAATATATCTTTGTCCCAATTTCTCTAAAAGAAATAAATCCTGAGAAGACCATGTACAGTGCCTGTATAACCATCAAAAAAACACACATTGCAAATAGTTTGTGGTATTAAGGATGAGAACTCTTACTGTCTTGCTTGTAAGTAAATACTTATCTAGTGCTCATTATTTCCATTATTATTGGTGATCTTTCAATTTCTTGTTCTTTTTAATGTAATGTGTAGTACTGAAGCTGAAGAAAACCAAGAAGGGAAGAGGGATGGCTTAGAAGTGGGATGCAAGGTACTCTGTTTTTAAAATACCATATACTTTGTAGTATTAAGTCTTTTCATGCTATGATGAAAGGTTGTGTGCTAACAGCATGTGCTGTTAAGAGGTCATTTCAGTCCTGAGCTAAATCCTTCCAAACAGTGTGATTTTAAAGAAGGAAATCTAGCCAAGCTGTTTGTTGTGCTTTGTATTTGAAATCCATTATTTCGTATCATATATTGGTGTGATCTGTGTGATTGTCTTAGTTTTATTGTTGGAAAGTGTTGGTAAAACAGCAGTGGCATTACTATTTTTCTTTAGTGTCTTGGAGACTTAAAAAAAATCTTGCGGTTAAAGTAGCAATCGGTTTCTAGCTGCCAGCTTTACTATACATTTTGAGTAATTTTAGAGAGACCCAAATTAAGTGAGCAAGAGGGTGGAATTAAGACGGTGTAGCTTCAAAGAGCTGTAAGTATCAATAATTGCAAATGCTTCATCTTTTCGTGGAAATATCTTGGTTGGACTAGGCTTGCACCTTGGCATTTGAATTGACTTACGCTGCTGTAGGTAAATGTTAACATGCAGCAAACACTGCAGGCAGATGAGCTGGCTGCCAAAAGAAGGGCATTTTTCAATTATATTGCTGTAGTGTTGAATGGGAAGCTGAGAATATGGTTTCTCTGAGAGATTTAAAATATTAAAGAAGCCAGTAGCAATAAATGAAAGTGCATCCATTGGTTAACAGCATTTGGCTATATATCAAGACCATTTCTGAAAGTAAAACTTGTAACATAAATTACTGAATACTGAATTACTGCAATGTGTTAAGGATTCTTTTTAATTACAGGACTTTAAGGCTTCAAAAATAAAACTCTTCAAAGTTAATCATGAAGTAAAATAACTCCATATTTAGCTGAGCTTCAACTTCATTAAAACTGTTCAAACGGCTGATGGAGCCCTAATAAGTTTTGTTCAAAGATATGACATCTTTGAAAATTTTCTGCAAATCTAACTCTATTATCTTTGATACTCTCTAATTGGATATAGCAATCTCTATTCATGTTGTCTAGTGGATTGCATCCATGATAAGGTGTTGTAAATGTTGTTCTGTTGTCCTGAAATTAGCAAATCCAGGGATTTCAAGGGCTGTTTTCACAGTAGTATTTAAGCCCTTCAGGCAATGTTTTATCATAAGGCAAGTGCAAAACATGTATTTTGCCTTATATAAATATAAAACCATGTTGGGGAGTGGAAGATTTGGAGGAAAAAATGGAATAAGCAACATTCTAATAGTATCAAATCATTAATGAGGGCACTGGTTCCTGAATTATTTACAGTGTATTCCATGTGCTCATCTGTTTCAGAATGGTTAATATTGAATGTGTTGTTAGTTATATAAAAATATTTTTCTCTCTTTTTCTTTTGGATTTATTTTTTGTGATATAATTTAATTAGTGATGCTGTTTAGTCTCTGGAGCTGTAAAGATTTATTTTTATTTTTTCTTTTTTTTTTTCTGCAAAGTAAAATCACTAATTGATGACAGAATATGATTTGACGAGAAGCTGTCAATACAGTGTGGATGATGGAGAAGCACAAGGCCGTGGTATTGATTTCCACGAGCGGAGGTGGAGCCGCTGTGCCACGGTGTGGGGCGGTGCCGGGCTGTGCCCCCTCCGGAGGAGCTGCCGGCCCTGCCTGCGCGGTCTCCGGCGGGCTGCAGGGGCGGCGGGCGGCGGGGCCCTCCCCCCGGGAGCTGTCACTTCAGGACCAGCAGCCGCTCATCCTCTTCTTGCTGTCCCTTAAAGCAGCTTAAACGGCAGATACAGAAGTAGCATTTTGCCCTCTGCTGGGAAACAGGGTTTAACAAATAAGTGGTGTGAACTTTTGTGACAACCACTCTGTTTAAAGAAACTGCGCAAGGCTGAAGAAATACTTATCAGGCTTGTAAATTTATTTTTTTTTTTTCCCCCCCGTGCTTCATTTTCTCAGATGTTGCAGCAATGGCCTAAGTTTCTGTTCTCTTTCTCTGAAGTGTGTGATGTTTTTCTCCTTTATGGTATCTATTCTTTTTATGCCAGTGCTGTCATTAGAAATCATCTGTGGTACTAGTCAGGCTCAGATTAGGTCCTTTGCCCCAGTCCCTTCTAATAGTATGAGCATTGAGCTACTGCAACCTACCCTGCCGCTGTATTTATGGATCTGACTTGCAGGGTGAAAAATCAAACACACAAAAAGTGGAAATGGCCTGGTTTCTAGTTCTGGTTTAAAAGTAACCAAAATACTTTTTGCATTTCTAGTTTAATTTCAGCTAAAGTTGTTGGAAGGATAACAAAAGCAGCAGTTTTTTACTTCGATGTTCTGAAATTTACTTAAGAACAAAATTTTTTCACTGGTGTCTTCAGACACTCTTCAAATGAACCCATACTTCACAAATAATTGTGATTGTGGATATGACCATTCCTCCTTCATATTTATCTTGTTACCAATGACATAGACTCTTTCACTACAAAGTTGTACAACAGTTTCATGAACGTGATGCTTTTCATGATGTTATGCTGGCCAACTCCCTTCCTGCACACCACCAGCAATGACAAAGCCCGGATTTCTGAAATAATACATGTATCATCTTAAAAATAAAGTATAGTAGAAAAATTTAATGCCTTTTCAGTGAAAAACAGTCTTATGCTCAACTTCCAGCTGTACAGATAAGAAAATATAAAGCAAGAAGTATTAGTAAAATGAGAAAATGCTGTATAGCTTATTTCCTTGGATCCCAGATTCTCCATTTCACCATCAGTATTGCTGTATTACTGAACTTACTCTGAAACCGAGAGGCTGATTAACATGAAGCATCAACACATTGTGCTTTCTTCATGGAAACATAATGTATTAGTGTATTTTGTGGGGTGAAATTTATTCCTGCTCCTGAAGTGTAAAGCACCTTCGCAAGACTTTTCAGACTCTTTCAGCCTTCTCTGATGTAGGGATATTTTTAATTGTTGTTTGAGAGCCATTCTGCGTTGAGGTGAATTTTATTCTTGGGAGTATTCAGCTGGGCTATGAAAGATACTGTGCTCTGTGGCTGGCATCTGTCAAGGACTGTAGGATTTTTAGAGTGAAAACTGTGGCTCATACAGAAAAAATGGATATAAAAGTCCCACAGAGGACAATGCTATTGAAAATGTTTAGACATCTAGCTTCTGTTCAGATACCTAGCATGTGTTAGAAGCTTTATTCATGTTAGTAGTTATTAGGTACTGTGGAGGTCCTTCTTGTTCCTACATTCACATTTCATACTCCATGAAACATAAATTTCAGTCACTGTAACTGAACCGAATTAGCTTATGTTTCTTAGGAGTTGTCATTTTATCTGCAGCTCTGCCCCAGAGAGGTAAGCTGTATTTTTTACTGTATTTTTCTGAAGAAGCTTCTTTGCATTAAGAGAAATAGCACTGGAGCAGAAGACAAAATAAAGAATAGACTCATATTATTTCCTTGATGCCTTGCAAAAATGCAAAATACATGTTTTGTTTTTCTGCCCAGCTGAAAAGTTGTTTAGTTTTAAAAACCTGAATTCTCCTATTGTTCATTTTTAGAATTTTAATTAATTTTAATTTATGAAGCTGGGTGATTTAAAAAAAACCCCAAACCACTTATGATTTAAAATCTGTATGAAACCACTTCACCTTGAGAACTATTATCATGCTCTGTGTTACACACAGATTGTGTACTTGTGGGATCAAGTCGCATCATCTTTATATAACACCCACCCCCCCACCCCACCCCCAGTCTGGTTTTTGTTGTTGTTCATGTGTGGACACGTTTTCATGTGTATTATTAAATGAAACCTTGCTTAAAATTACCTGTTGTTTAAGGCTTACAGTGAAGGGGTTTGGTTTTTTTAACAATTCCTCTGCATTGTGCTTTTCCAGTTGTTTTTATACAATGTCGCACTTGAACAGAAACAGCTTGTTTGATAGAGTGTGGAAAGATGTATTGTGCCAGGATGTTTGCAAATGGATGCATACGTATGCACGTGCACAATTCTGTCATAACATTTGGTGAACATGTCTCTGGAGATTTTCTCAACTTAGAGAAGAAGCAGGAGGAAAGTGAATTGATGGGATGGATACAGAGGCACTTCCCTAAGCTGTATAGAGTTCTACTGATTTATGAGAAGTATTGTTCTGTGGTTATGGGACGTGTGTCGAAGCTGTTGGATGCTGTTTCCAGCTCTGTCACAGACTTCTGATGCAGTCGTGCACAGGTCATTTGGTGTCTCAGTGCCTCAGCTGTCGGTGTTGTGGGGTTCCTGAAGGTCCTTTGATAACACCGCAGAAGTGTGGACAGGTGGTCGTGCTATGAATTAAGGCAATGAGCTTATTGAAATAATGGCAGATTTGTCAGGATTATTATACTAATTTGTGCAAAAGCAACACTCTTAAGAATATTGCTCTTTCACATTATTGGGTTCTAAACCATAGGGGAATGAATAAAACTGAATGAGATTAATTGTATTTTCGGGTTTTTTATAATTTAAGTGGTTTTGCCATAACTCGGCTGCAAGCATTTTTGTGTTACTATGTTTTTTGAATCTTGAAGATAACACTGATAATATTCTTTCTTACTACGGGGTATAACAGTGCATAATGTGGATTGACTTTATTTGTATCATTTTTCTTCACATCAGACAAGCCCTATCCCCTGTAATCCTTAGCATTTCTTTGTCTCATTAGTGGTGTGCACTCAGTTTCACTTGTTTGATAATTTGAGTGATGAAGATTTAATAATCTCTCTTTGTCATCTTCTGAAGTAAATTGTCAGGTATTAGTGATACTAAATCTACTCAGTCATGAGATTCGGAGCTGGTTCATTCTGCACAGAACTATATTGCAGGCATTGCTTAACACAGATTTGAGACTGGAGAATCACAGTAGCTGTGAAAGTAGCTCATAGATTAGAATTTATTGCTGTTCAAAGACTATCTTCCTTTTTTTTTTTTTTTTTTTTTTTTTTATCCTGAACAGGTACTTTATGTGTATATTTGCTGAATCTCAGTAGTGACCCGATTTCTCACTTTTATCAGTAGATGGTGTCAACACAGCAGTACCATACACAAATGTCTGCTTCTTGCTACATAACTTATCCAAGAATACAGGAAATAGATGGAAACAATTAAGCAGGGAGTAAGTATTCTCTGCACATATGTAGGGCAGAGGAATCAATTGTGGTAAGTGGAAGAGAGCTATTCGAGTGCTGAGAGACAGAGCAGAAAGAGGGGAGGTAGCCAGCCTCGCCAGCTACCTTTCACAAGTTAGTCAACAACTGTTGCCTTGATAAATAGCTCATGCTGAAACTGTCCTAGCAACAGCTATGTTTAACACTGCCGTCTGGTGCAGATTATGGATAGCAGTGCCGGAAGAGTAATTTTCAGAATGTCCTTTTACATAAACAAGCTGGAAAAAGGACTGTTAAGATACTAGTAAAAAAAATTACTTGGCTGTGTCAAGGGAGAGATTGTAAGGTGCAAATTAGTGTGTAAGCAGGAGATGACTTTACAAAAGTATAGGTAATGTAGAAGAAAAGCAGTTGGTGAAAATAGAAATGAAGAGGAGATGAAAGAAGGGAATAGAGAACAAGGGAAGGTTAGGAAAAATATGAAGTGGAACCAAGATAAACTCTGGCTTTCAGAGTTAAAGATGACAGAAATTACAGTAGCTATTCATCTCTCTAGCTTGGCTGAATGCAGAGGAGTGTAAAAGTTAAGGTCCCATTAAAGGGCAGGTCAGCAGTGTGACTTCATCATTCTGTGCTCCTACTGCAATATAAGGGCTTGAAAAAGGGAACAAGATGAACTGAAGGTACATTGGACCACAAAATCCTCCTTTTTCCTTTTAGAAAGACATGATGATTCAGCATGAAATACAGGCAGTAATGTGCCTGTATTTGAACTGGATTTGTTTTACTTACGTGTTTAAAACAGTTGCTGCATTAAAGGTGGACATCCCCAGAATTTAGGCTGTCTCCATCCAGATGAAAATTATGTAATTGAATCAGATCTCTGCCCTATTTAGTGTCTCTTTTATCTGCAGCGCCCTGTGTTGGCTGCTGAGAAGGAAAGTGTAAGAAAACCTACAACACCCAATTAGGGAGTCATGTGGCCGTATGTGATATTTTTTTCCATCTCATCTGAAGACTGGCTTCTGCTGTGAAGCATTTGGATGTCTATCCCTTCTGCATTTACTGAATTCTGTGCGACATAATACAGGATATTCTCATTAGCTATATGAATCTCAAAACCTTTTAAAAAGCTGCAGCACTGATTATCTTGTGTATTTGGATCTCCATTCTTTGGCTGTCTTCTAATATTCATTCATGTGGTGACAACCATCTTGAGTTGGTCCCTGGCACAACCATACTGAACATGATAAAAATATAAGCATAAGAGATAAAGGTAAGATTTTTAAAAAAGCAATTTGCTTTTTTTTAATATACAAAAGTTCTAATGTACATTATCTTGCAGATTTCTTGCAGATTAGACTACATTATCATAATAGTTTGTTCCTGTCATAATATCGCAATTCTCTAAATTCCAGCATTTTCTGTTCAGAGAAAAAAAAAAAAACAAAACACCCTTCATTCAAGGGTCTGGTTTTAGGTCAGGTGCTTTTGTAACATCATAGGTAAATGGAATTTTCACTTTCCAAATATATTAGAGTCCTCACAACATCTGCTGTCTTTCTGATATACATAAACACAGAATATGTGACAGTTTTCAACTCTTCTGGGAAGTTGTAGGTTTGCAAGTAAAAGTCTTTCCATTTGGCTATCAGAAATGAGACTGATGAACTGAGATAGATAGAATCCAGTTCACAAATGCACCTGTGCTGAGACTGTTCTCCCTGGGAGTGCCATGGTTTAAGCCCAGAGGGCAACTGAGTGCCATGCAGCAGTTCACTCACCCCTTCCCCCCACAGCGCTGGGAAGGAGAAAATGGAGCAAAAGGCTCAGTAATCGAGAGAAGGACAGGGAGGAGAGGCTCACCCATTACAGTCATGGGCAAAAGGCAGACTTGTTAGGGGAAGGAAAAATGACATCACTTTAATTCAAAACACTAATGACAACAGCACTTAGCAGACAGAAATGAACAGTGAGAAGCATTACCATATCTTAAAAACCCCAAACACCTCCCCCCACCCCTCCCATCTTCTAGGGCTCAATTTTGTCCCAATATCTCTTCCTCCTCCCCCGGCAATGCAGGGACAGGGCATCGGGGCTGCAATTGGTCTGCTGCTTCTTCCTGCAAGGTGGAGGGAAACACTTTCCTGCACTATTCCCCCTGCTCCATGTGGAATCCCTCTCATGGGAGAGGGTCCTCCACAAACTTTCTCTGCCACAAGTCCTCCCCATGGGACGCATTCTTCTTGAGATGCTCCGGCGTGAGTCACCTCCACATGTTGCAGTCCTCCCAGTGCCAGACTACGACAGTGGGAGCTGCTTCTTCTCACAGAGTTCCAGGGGTCCTTCACAGGTGGGTCTCTGCTCTACCGGTGACCTCCATGGGTGGCAAGGGGGGCACCCTGTATCACTGCAGGTACAGGATACAGGGGGACTCTGCTCCAGTGCACCAACCCCCCTTCCTCATCCTTCCTTCCACTGACCTTGGCATACACATAGGTGTCCTCATAACACCTCCTCACAAATCCCAACCTCCTCTCAGGTTCCCCTTCTTAAATATGTTCTCACAGAGGCACAGCCACTGTCACTATTTGGCTTGGCCTTGCCCAGAGGTGGGTCCGACTTGGAGCCAGGGCAGCTTTGAGAAGCTTCTCACAGGGGCCACTGCTGTAGCCCCCCGGCCGTGCTACCAAAAACCCCACCACACAAACCCATCAGAGAGTACCAAATGAAGTCTTGGTCCTTCTGTGCAATTCTCAGTCACACAAGTATTTAGAAGACGCTTTGGTTTATTCTTGAAAAATGTCTATATTTTTGTCAGTGATTTTAAGCATTAAACATTTTGCTCCTGCAATATCACTTAGATATTTCCAGTTGATACATTCCAAGGAAACAAACTCTCAACCTTCAGGTGCCAAAGGATATGTCCCTTTGATGTTGATATTCCATACTAGTTGCATACTTTTTTTAGTATTGTCCTCTAGTTGTTCCTTATTGTGATGCCTAAAGGAATGATACATCAGTATCTTAGCCCCCGAACACCACTGCAATTTGATAGCTGTCACTGAACTACAGGAAGTTTTAGAATGCCACATTTTTGCTTTAAGGAAAGTTGTTTTTTCCTGGCAGAGTGTTTTAGGTACTTTTTCTTTGCCACAGTGAGCTGAAATTAAAGTTCGAATATACCTCAAACATTTGCCTGATAATTAAAATTAGGGAAGGGGCATATAGCCCTCTGTGGAGTGGGAGTTTGAGAGGAAAACAGGAGAAATAGGAGAAATGATTGTGAGACAAGTCACTGACTTCCTCTGATGGTAGAGGGTTTTCTCTGAAATACTTAAGAGTAGAAATGAATCAGTTGAGCTTTCATCCAGGTTTCCAGTTGTCTGGCTTACTAAATAAAATGGAAATGGCGAAGTACAGAATTGTTCTCCAAATATAAGAAACACTCAGCGTGCCTCAAGAGATCGGTAGGAAAGTAAGAAGAGGTTAAAACCTTGGTGAGAATCATTAATGGAAATAGAGCAAACAGCTCTATCGCCAAGAGGGAAAAATTGTTTCATATATGAGTGATGATGTGTATCCTAATAAAAGACATCTTTTCACACCCACCAGGAATAAGACATATTCTGTACTTTTATATCCCATCTTGTTTTGAGTAGGAAGAATATCTTTTTTAAGAAGAAAAATGTTTCGTTAGGGAAGAGAAAAGGAAAGAGGTTTTCCCACATGTGGAATAAATCATGAATCATTTCCATCAGAGTATGTACAAAACCAGATGAGCATGCCATAAGAGAAAGAACAAGTAATATTTTTTCAGTTCACCTTCAGCACGGACACGATCTGGTCATTCTCTGACTGTTTTGTGACAAAAAAAGTTGTCTTTATGAGGGAAAAATAAAAATTAAGGCCCCCTCATTGGCTGGAATGCTAAATATATTGAAATATTTTTATTTTATTGCAGTTTTAAAAACAAACAGTTAAAACTGCATTCAGAGACAACAGGTCTGAGAGAGGTGACAAACAGGTGTCCCTGTCATACTACCGTTGCTCTGTGGTCTCAAGTGGGAGTAATATTGTTGCTAGATGGAAGGTGTGTGTTCAGGTGAGGAAGTTTGGCCAAGAGAGGCAAACCCCAGGGCTCTGAGTCATACAGACAAAATCCCATTTTGAAATGGGGGTAGGATGCATGACACAAAAGGGGAAGAAGATGGAACGTAGGGTTGCTCTGGGAGGAACTTGGGATGTGCAAAATATTTCAGGAGGGTGTTGAAGTGGGTGGCAGTCACCCTTTTATCTCCTCTCTTTCTTTCCTTGCATACTTTCTTCCCTGCTCCTGTCCTAGAACTCATATCCCCACCCCATGAGCAGCAGCCCTCTCCTAGCCACTTGTTTTCACTTTCCTCTAACTGTTGGGCAGCTGCAAAATGGGAGAGAAAAGGCGTCACCTTGCATCTGAGGGGAACACTAAATGGAGACTGGATGGGCTGCAAGAAGGTGGCTCTATGTGGACAGCATTTTTCTGTGGTTTTCAGGGGACATGTAGTAAGGACTTTCTGCTCTCCAAACTTCAAGCTATTCACTTACGTGCAAGCAGGAGAGAAGCTATTATGGCTGGAGTAGTTGCTGGCAGCTGTTCTTGGCAGCCATCTACTCTGACTGTGCCTTGAGGCAGTTCTGGGCATAGATACTTGAACACAAGTTTGGGTCTCTTCCTGTGCTGCCAAGCTCTAGGTGGAATGAAACTGCTAAGAAAAGGACAGTAGGTACCCACACCTTGGAGTTTCACCATCTCTTTTAAAATGTGTTAGTGTCTTGTATGAAGTCAGCTTCCAGTTACCCAGCTGGAAACTGCCGGTTAATTGGTTTAAGAGCTTCTTGCCTTCTAATCGACTGCTATTAGAAGAAATAAATTACTTGGTGTATAATGTATTTCACAAAGTGATGTTTGTCACTTTCCCTGTCCCTGACTTCAGAAAGACCCAGCTGATTGTATGCAAGGGAGTGTACAAGAAGAGAGGGAACAGAGGGGTGGATCTGCACTTGTATCTGGCCAAAGACTTAAGCAGAACTATTTTCATAGATTTCAGACCAGAAGGACATTAAAGTTGAGGGATGTGAAGGAAGGGTTGTGGTGAAATACACTGGCTCTCCCAGGGGACTAAAATAGGATGCACTTAATTGTCCTACAGATGGAGATGTATTGGCATTGTTATCTAACATCTGTACTGCCAGAAATACGAAACCTGGAGAAGTGAGGGTCTCCAGCTGCAGCAAATAATTGAATGGGAATAGTTTCTGCAAGGCAAGAAGGCCTGAGAGGAAGCTGTTCTGGGTTTTTGGCAGCTAGAGACTGGTTTTATGGGGTCATCCATAAGATTAGGAATTTCCCAAGGTAAATGAAGACTCCATCAACAGTTACTGTGATCTGCAATCTCTGAGGTAAGCAGAAGCCTGGGAACAAAATGATACACTGCTCGTTTTCTTTCTTTGCAAACTGCTTGACAGCTGAGTGGGAGAGACAGCCAGGGATGGCTGAGGGAAAGGAAAATCTGTGCTCCGTTCTAACCCCTTCGTTCACTCTGTCTGGAACTTGCCCAGCTACTACCAACTTACTTAGGTACCTTAAAAGAGGTTTCTTTTGCAAGGCCTTTCTGAGCTTAGTTGATGCAGTGTCATCTGAACATTTTGCAGGGTAAAATGCTGTTTGCCATTTGTGGTTTTTATAAGAAGATTTTGACTTACCCCTTTTATGGCATAGTTAAGATAATATACCAGTAAACACCTTAATTTCAGCAGGAACTTTCGTGCTGGATTTTCCCGTGGTTTGACATGTTCACACAAAGGTTTTGGGGGGTTGATTTTGTTTAAATGCATTATAAGGCCTTTAAGAAGCAGTATTTACCCAGAATTTTATTATAAGATGCAAATTTACTTAGTCCTTCAACAAATGGTATAATAAACTGGCTTTTTCTTTTTAATGGTGTCCCAAGGAATGCATTAGTCTTTGAAGCTGAAATACTTTGACATCAGACTGGGTGATGAGTTGCTATGGTTTCAAGGGCAGTGTTAGTGGTAGAAAAAGACCGTATCCTTGAAATGCACACACATGCAGTCCTGGGCTCCTATATATTTCATGACCAGAACTTAGGAAGTAGCCTTCCACATCAGTGGCTTCATCACAGGGCATGAGGAGAATTTGAAGGAAGATGTGCAACTGGATTCTTATTCATTAATAGCCATTTCATTTGATTTGAGTAGAACTTTGTGTATGTGGGGGTTTTCAGCACTTGGAGGGAAAGTCGTAAAGCTTACGCCTAGTGCACTCTGTATACACAGGGGGAATTTCTAAGGCAGGTGGAAATCAGAGTGGGAGGGAGAAGATTCTTATTTTGATGTGGAATAGGCTCTTAATGTAAGTCACTTATTTAACTTCTTGTAATAAATTTTTCAACCTGCAAAAACCAGCATGTTTTTATGTGGTGCAGATAGCAACCTTAAAATATATGTATATATACTGTATCTGAAAAAGTGTCAATGCAGCAGGATTTTTTTTAGAATATAAAATAATTTTTAGTATTAATCACCTTGCTTTACTTATCACTTAAGTGTCTTAACTAAAAATAGTCCTGATCAGTTTTCCCTTGAGTCCTTTAGCCTGCAAGTAAGAAATAGATAACCTCTGGATGTTTAACACGGCACATTATTTCTCAGTGCGTCGTAGAAATGTGAATTCCTATGAGTTATATGTAATGCATATATTTCTAGAGCTTCTCTGTGGATATTGAAATGCATCTTTGAAAGAAAGAATGATTTGCTTAAGTCTTAATAAGTGCATTATTGTTTCATAATGAACAAACCCTCTTCTCTATAGGCAATCTGTTTCTGGTAAAACAGGTAGGGTTCCCAAGATTGACTCTGTTATACTGCCCTCTGATATTTCAGTTCCTTCCTTGGTGCAGCCAAGGATGGTTTAGAATAACCGCCAACACTGGGAGCTGTACTTGATTTCTCCCCGTTCTACCCCTTCCCCTAGATAAAACCACACAGCCACTCATTAAATCTTCACAAGCTTCAGAAATGGGCCCCAGCTGGGTAACCTGTCAGCCCTGGGCCTGGGCTTCTCCTGCATATCAGGTGCTTCTGCAGAACTTAAGAGGTTATTAGGACTTGGTGGCTTCACAGAAACAGTGAGGGGTCCCCCAGTCCTCTTATGTTTCTTGAATTACTCAATTATTTTTTGTGGGGGTGGTGTGGGGGGTGTGTGTGTGTCTTGATCCTTCTTCCTCTGTTTTTCAGTCTGTTAACATTAGACTTTTCACAAAAAAGCTACCTGGAATTTTCAAAGTAATTATTTGATCCTTAATGAGTTTACTGATGTGTTGAGACCTGCAGGATGAGGGGAAACCATTTGCAAATAAGCAGTGTTCATCTAGAAATTCAGCATTCTCACCAAAGTGTTCAAGGGACGAAATGGTGCCAGAGGAGTTCCCAAGACTTCAAATTCTAAATCAGGGATTTCCAACTCAGAACAGCTGTATGTACACTGAGGCATTTCTCTTCATTTGTCATCTATCTAACAAGCTCATGGCACATACGTATATTTGCCTGTGAATTACAAGGAAATGTTTTGGAAGTCTGTAGGGGATCCAGTTAATGAATTTGATTCATTGCAGTACTTATTAGCCATGATGGCTGAGCCTCAGAAGGTTTGCCATTTTGTTTGGGTAAAGTTCACTGTATTCTAAGCCAAAATTGTTGAAATTAATATCTTAACTTTTATTACCCAAAGAAACTGTCAGACCTCTCTAATAGTTTCAGATGGAGTGAGACCGCTTTTTTTTTTTTTTTTTTAACTTGGTTCAGCTGCAGTACATAGTGCATACACAAATTGTGGTAGGGGGGAATCCGAATTAAGGTCTGGGTCCTGCCCAAATCTGGTGAGGCCATTTAGGTAATCTTTATTATTTAGTCTCTTCACCAACTGCTACTTAACAGCTTGTAAAGATCTTTTGAAACTCTGTTAGGTTATGCATTAGAGATTTGCCTGCTTCCACCCTCCCCCTTTTGGGATTCAGTGAGGCTTTTTTCTTGTATGCTGTGCCAACAGCAGATTTTGCCTGAGTATTCTTTTTCTCATTAACATCAATTGAAGTGAGACGTCAGAAATCCAGGACCATTTGCAATGACAGGACAGTGCCAATGCTCTTCCTTTTATAACCCATAGGAATAAAACTACGCAAAGCATCATTTCATTATTCACATTATGATAGTCTGCATAAATTAAAAATCATAAGCTAGGGAAAAAATTTTCATTATATCCTTTGTCAAATATCCAAAGTTTAAATTCGAGAGGAAGTATGAAGAAGAATAATAAAAAAAAGAAAACAATATCACCAGTGGATTTTGGATGTTTCTGTTTTCCGTTGTTAACAATTTTATCACAATACCACGTTAGCCTACTTAGGCTGGTTTACAGCAGGTGTGTACTGAAAACCATGCTCATCTTTTTTTTTTTTCTTATAGCGGTGAAATGTTGAAGGTGTAGAGTTGAAATCAGATCCTCTATACAGGCTTCATTTGGTAATGGATTAGGTGAAATCCCTCAGCATATCATGCACGTAGGTCCTACTAAATTAAGCAAAATGTCCAGCACACACTGTGCAGTGTCAGGACCCTTGTGTGTGTGTCATAAAAAGTACATTCTTTTTTCTTAAACTGAGCAAGTCCTCACTTGTACAATAGATTTTTAAAACCTGATTCTTTATGGGGAAAGACCACAGTACCTGTCTGTGGTGTAGTTTTAAGGCTCACTGAATTTTGGGGCTTATTTCACTGTGTTTAGTTTTTATGTAAAAATCTCTGGAGAGAACAAATACAAGCATACAGACAGTGATTACTGTGAACACCAGTCTTGTTTTCATTAGGTAAAATATTTTGTGTTAATTAATGAGGTAAAAATTCAGCTGAATGCATGGAGGGAAAGCCAAAGCTTACAGAGTAACCATGCCCTTTTTTATTGCATTCTGCAGACTTTGGCCCATGGGAGCAGAATAAACCATTTTTCCTCATAGGGACACAGTCAGAGCAGGCACTGTCAGAGCTCAGAGCCATTCAGTTTTTCTGCATCTTCATGTTTGAATCTATTGCTCATGTTGGGATACAACAATAGCCGAGGGATATGGCAGCAGGCTGTGCTCTCTGATATACCCAGACTGTAAGAACATGCTGATTAGGCATATGATAAATACATTTCCTGGGTTAATGCCTTGAGTCTTGCCACATTTTCAAGCTACAGAAATGGTCAAGTATTTATTTGGAGAGGAAAATAGTAAGAAAAGAAAATAGAGCTATCAATTTTTAGATATCTTCTCAGATGTGATGTTACAGTCACATCTTCTGTAAATAAGCATTTTGCTTTAGGGAAAGCTGTTGGAAGTGAATGGGGACGCCTTTGTTATAAAGTAAGATATATAGGAAAATTAAAGTAATACCTAAATTTCAACACTTTTTAGAATTTATGTTCAATGGAAATTGATACTACTTCCTGACTTTGAGACTTAG
Source organism: Athene noctua (assembly GCF_965140245.1). Classification (NCBI taxonomy): domain Eukaryota; kingdom Metazoa; phylum Chordata; class Aves; order Strigiformes; family Strigidae; genus Athene; species Athene noctua. Next base: position 18,673,922 of record NC_134049.1, on the reverse strand, counting down.
TAAAAAACAAACCAGAAAAACCAAACCCACAAAAAAGACAAATCTGTGTGAGTTTGCTGATTTTCCTAGTTGCCTGGATAAGGGATCTGTAGAGCATGATACTTTTCAATCTGACTGGGGAACAAGAGGCTTTTTTTGCTTTGTGGGTCATGAGAAGGAAGTCTGGGTTTTGAAATGAGAGATAAACAGGGCAGATAAAAAGCCTGAGTGCATTCATTCAAAGGTGTGATTTAATATGTATGTGCTTTCTTACTATTCCTAGGAGGAAATAAAATTTAAAATATAGCAAGAAATGGGTTAATTGTTGAGTTAATGAAGAAAAAAGGAAAATGATCAGCATATTGTTTAGTGGGGGGGCAACCCCCAGAAAAATAACCCTTTCTGTCAAATTTGTTAAGATCTAAGGGAGTTTGGTGTTGCTCACCGCATTTGCAAAGCAGCATTTCAGGGTGGGTGCAAGGCAAATTCAGCATGTTTAAGGGAAAAGGGTTTCAATCCCTTCCCGCATGCAAATGATCTAGAGTTGCACTGTTCATAGATCCATTTCTTTGTATCACAGCTTTCTGGGACACAGGTTTCCGATGTGTCTGGAGCCAAGAGTCAATGAATGTGATAGGAATTGGAATGTACTACTTAATATCCTGTACCTATTAGTTTGTGCTTGTGCAGAATCAGCCAAGTTAATTTTTAGGAAGTGTGCAGGTTGTTTAGAATGTCAACAAATCTCTTTAAGATACAGGAAGATAAAGGACATTTAGTAGTCACTTCACATAGTTCTCCTTAGATTGAAGTAAAGTTCAGTATTAAAGATTAAAACAAAGCCAAAATATAACCAAAGGCAGTGTTACTGTAACTCTAAATGTCATACATCCCTTACAGAAAGTATCTCTCAGATTAATTATGGAACCCCCGGATTTCAAGAAATCGGTTATGGAGGCAGGAGGGATGGCCCTCCAGGGAGAAATCTAAAGATGTTTCATGCCAGCAAGAAGAAATTGTTAGGGAAACTAATTGCTATGAAAGACTTTTGAAAAATAAATTGAATAAAATACAGAGAACTCACCAGCTTGAAGTAATGAGGGAAAAAGAAGATGGTTTGTATGCTATTTAAAGATTTAGTGGAAGAATAGAGAGGACTTAGTATGGTTGTGTCTGAAATGGATGGCCCATTTCGAAGATTCTTATCAGTACGCCTTTGGAGTTACCTCTGTAACTGCCTCAGAGGGCTGCTGCCTACAAGCGCAGCGCTTAGGAGCTCACGCCGCAGGCACACTTCAGACCAAATGTGTTGTGTTTTGTCATTTATTTGGATCTAAATCTTTTTGTGCTATCACATGTTATAAACTTTTTTATTTACCATAATGTGTGCCATAGTGATAAGGGTTTGGTTTGGTTTTTTAATTTGGGGTTTTTTGTTTGGGTGGGGCTTTTTTCCCCCATAGCACAGCAGGAGTACCTTTTTGCCTATGTCTGAGTCACCTCCTTGTTCTTACTTCTGCAGTACCAGTGTAGTATAGTACTTCTAAGAGCAGAGGGAAGGAGGTGTCAATTTTCTATAGTTTCAGGACGGTGCTGTGTCAGGTTCTGGAGACTAGACCTATTCACTGCTAGGGGTGATGCTAGAACTGTAAAATCACATAAAGTGTTAGCTTATCTTCTGGTTTTGAGGTACTTAAAATCTTGGTCAACTCCGTCACACTGTGAGAGAGTTATCTGTACCCCCTACCTGAGGGTCATCCTTAACCCCACCTCCTTTTTTTTTCAGCCGCAGAGATCAGAGCTGCCAAAATGGGATCGCAGATGCAGTTCAAGCTATAAACATAGCTGCCCACTTCATCCGTAATGCGTGCCTGATTCTATCCCTGTTACCTGTAGCAGCACGTCACGCCATCTTCAGTTCTCACTGCTTGTATTGTCGGGCACATTTCTCTGCCAACACCTGTTTCTTCTTTTTTTTTCTTTTTCTTTCCCCTTTTTAATGCTAACTAGTTTCCACAAGAACTGCATCTTTATGTGTTACCACCACGGGGAGAGAACTATAAGTGTGTGGTAAGGCAGAAAGAAATAAAACCCAGTAGTACTTATATGGGAGTTCTTAGTGTTTATTGCACAGGGCTGATGGTTGTGAAGAAAAACAGTAAACGACACTGAGGAAAATAGAGGAAGAGATCTGCGGAGCCAGGGCTGTGTAATGGCCTTGGTGCTACAGAACAGTGGAATACACAGTACACAGCTTGAGATGGGACTTTCTTTATTTTTGAGGAGGACAGTTGAGGCCTTTGTGAGAAGCGCAAAACAAGATCTCAGCTTTTGTGCCATTTACAAGGGGTTGCCGTGGCGTGCTTCAGCTTCACAGTTAGCCAGGGTTCAGGAGTGTGCTCCATCCTGAATGGAAGGCTGTGGCAGAGATCTGAGGTCCTTGCCAAGTTGTTACAGGAATTGGTACTTTTTCAGTGTCTATAAGCTGGTAACGGGTGGTTCAGCCTGAGGCTCAAGTCCTTTTCTTCCCAAGAGCTTTGGACAGCAGTGGGCTTCACGAAAAATACTTTGCCAGGAGTCAAGGATATTTGGATTTTACAGATTTGTTCTTCTGTTGTGCCAGGTTTCATGCTGACGTAGGAATAAAATATTTTTATTTAGCAGGAAAGCTTGACTGCATACTTCTGTACTTGTCATATGTTCCTATCTCATCCTCTTAGTTTAAGCCAATCTATTTTATCTTTAAATTTAATCTATCAGATATGAGAAAAAGCAGAAATGCAATATTTGGGCAACTGTGTACTAAAAGCATTTCTGATTCCTGCTTCTCAACTGATTGGTGTGCATCAGTCAGCTCGGTCAGCATGTTTGCTAAGGAGCAGCCTTTATTTATTTGCAAATTCGTGGCTGTCAGCATGTCCTTCCTTTATTCCAGGTTTGAACCACTATCACTGCCTGTTTCTTTTATCTAGATGTGGTATGTTGTCTTGAGTAATCATCAGAAAGTACAGGTTTGTGATGATACTCAAACACAGGACTATCATAAGCAAGTGTGGTCCAAGAACATCAGGAGTTGAAATGTACTGCAGTTGAGGGAACATGATCTCAGTGACAGGATTAAAGTTTCAAATGGTGGAGAAAGATAGAAGCTCAGAGACTCTTTGTCTTATTTCCCTGCTGCTGCGGTATAAAACATGGTGTGCCTGGCATGGAGCCTCAGAAGCAGAGGGTGTGTTTCTCTCACTCATCAGGCACTGTATGTGGGTCCAGGCAGTTTACTGGGGGAGAAGTTTGTGTGACAGTGGTTTGATACAGTCTGGCAAATTCTCGTTGTACTTTCTGTTCCTGATGACTGCCCTGTTCCTGTGGTCTGTGAGCCTTTTGCAAACCCAAGCCTACCCTACCATAGCAGAATACCTTCTTTCAGAAAAGGGATGAGAGTTAGAGAGTTCTAGATCTTTAATTTTTGCAAAACATTGCAATGCAAAGCCACAAGTGATGGTTTCATCAACATTTTGCACATAACCTGGTCTGTGGCTTTCAAATTGGTTTCTACAGGGTTTGGGATAAAAGGCCGGAAGATCCTTTTCAGCAAGTTGTTCCCGAGCTTGATGTGCGGGGCTGACTGGAAGAAAGAACAGAATTTTGTATTTGAAATGGATGACAGAAAATTAAAAAGAGCAAGGGCTCACAAACCTCTCTGCTGTAAAGAGAAATAAGGCATGTGGCGATTGACAGATTTACGTATCCAGATAAAATCTTCCACTTTTCCAAAAGCAGAACTTTCTCTTTATGCAATGTTAGTTTCAAAGCTTCCAGCTCCTGCTGTGCCTAATGGCAGGTATGTTTCCAGCTACTTCCTTTTCATGCCTGAAAATGGGATCATTCTCAGGTCTCCTCATTGTCATCTGGTAGCTATTCCCTTTCACTAATTTCCCCAAATGAGTTGTGGCCCACTCCGAAGACTACAGGATTCATTAGAGTGAAGCATAATAAGAATGTCCTTGGTGTCGAACAGGAAGAAAATATCCCAAAGGCTGCCAGAGATAAAGATCACCCACTGAAAGGATAAAAATGAACAATGCTTCTTGCAGGGAACCTAAAAATACAATACTTGGTGTTCTCACAGAGAGTTTAGGTACTGAAATAACAACTGGATCGTGCAGTGTCAGGATTATTTCAGTCTCAAGAAAATATGAAGTCTTGCAAGTTTAAACAAGATGCATATTGGGGAGACCATGGTTTCAAGTCTGAACTGTACCCAGTGTTCTGGGGTGAGCAGGGGTTGATGTTCATGAAGGTATGAGGCTGGAACTTACAAGATTCCTTTTCAATACTTAACTCTTCAACAGACTTCTTGAATGGCTTCGGATTAGTCGCTTAATCTTTTCATGCCTGTTTTCTGGCGGCAGGTTTTTTGAAAGTGAAATGGGAATAACCATGCTTTTCTGCCCAAGAAAATGGGTTATAGGTGGGTTGATTGCTGTGTTATTTCAAGTTCTCTGTGTCAATAAGACATAGAGGAAATAAGCTGAGTACACTGTGGAGTTTGTGACATCTGTCAAGCTGATTACTGTTGCCTTTAAACAGGTTATTTATTATGTGAATTTATGCTTAAGTCCCTTGCTGAGTGGTAGTACTACAATAATAATTAAATTTTCTCTATTGTAGCATGAATATGTATGCATAGTATAGGTACAGATGTGTAGAAATGACATCTACCAAATGAATCTTATGTACTGTAGTCCAGCTTTTAAGACACTGTAAAAAGGCACAGCTCTGCAGATTTTATTTTATTGTATATAAACGCACACAGTTTCCTGTTGTGCCCATGTTTGAGTCCTGCTGCAGGTCGTAAAGCTGGAGGAGAAAGAAGAAAAGAGGTAGCTTTTACACCTGCAGTCAGTGCGACTAATTGTTCCTACTAGGTAAGGAAGCATCTCTCTTACTGGCTCTCTGATGATGGCTTTTTGTTTCTAGCTACAAGCAAATCTAATTTGCAAATGAAAAATTTCATTATAGCAGAAGTTGCCTGCAAGGGAATTAAAGGAGGCACATTCAAAAGAATTCAGCAGAATGTACAATTGCTTCTTAAGGAATGGATTTATGATCCCAATTTACAATTAAAATAATAATTGCTTTTAAGTGGTACCTATTATTTTTAAAAGGTTAGATATTCTAACAATAGAATTTTAAGAGAATAAGGCAGCTTGTGAGGAAAACGTGTGGTAGGTAATTGGCAAGGCTCACTTAATATTTTTTGTTTGCTATCCAAGAGCTATTCACGATGCCACTGTAACAGTATGTTGTTGGTACAACAGAGCTGACAGTTTTCTGAGATGAAAAGGAAGAGAATGGAATTAATCACATAAACTTCATCATCCAGTCTGGCATAACTGAAAGTGAGTTCTGCTATACTTGAACTATTTTAAATAACTTCATGTTTTATTAATACAATTTTTCCTCTGTTAACCTCTTCTGCGCTTTCTGTCCAGAATCCCATTGTGACTTCTTGTCCTTTGAAAGACTGCCCTTGATATATATATAGGCAGCCTTAGTGTGTACCAGCTGTATTGTGCAGTAAAGAGGAGTGCTGCAGCAGCCCTTGTTTTGTACCACACATGTACATGAGGTAACATACAAGATGTCATGCGAAGGGTGGAAATGGTGGCTAGTGAAGGGAGTTCCAGGCTGGTGAGGCCATGCTAGTGCTGCCCCTTCTGGGGTGTTCCCCCTCCGTGGCAAATAGTATGCAAAATGTCTGGCTTTTTAGTATTACCCTGCAGCAGCTAGAATGTTTGTACTTTCCACCCTCCCCCCCCTCCCCCCCGTTTTGTCCACAGAATGGCTAAGAGAAATAGAAAACTGTAACTGCTCTGTGCTGTGCTGCCTACTTCAATCATTAGCTGCAGAGAGACTAAGTTACATGCAGAGGAACCAGATTATTAATGTACTGAGAAACGTTTATCATCTTAAAAATAATGCATGTTTTAGAATTTTCTTAAGTTTAAGGTAAATGTGACTACAAAAAAATAAGCTTGTGGTTGTGACTTTGAAGACACTGGCAGGGTCCTTGTTCAGAAGAGACAAAGTAATTTTCAGTACACTTTTCTCCAAGCCTGCTTAGCAGCCAAGTCATCTGATGCTGTCTGCTTTGTTTGACATTATGCAGAAAGTGCATAGCAGACCTTATGAGAGTCCTGTGTCCCTTGGGAGGGGAGAAAAGAGAGTACTAGGGATCACATTATTCTTGTATTTTAACTCAGTCATTCATTATGGTTTTGCACTAATTTTTGCCTCTTCCATTATATCATTAGAGGCCATGTTCTGTTTCCATTGTTGGCAGAATGTTTCCTCAAGTAAGGAAGGGTGTCCTTTTTTATTTTTTTTTTTTTTTAATTTAGTGAGATATCATTATATCTGTATATTCCACCGATTGGCAATATTTTGATATGTTGGCCTCTTTTAGGGAGAAAGCAAAGGGTCCAAGGAGACTGCCCTAGCTCAAAATCTTTTACATATTTAGTGTCAAACTATGGATGTCTTTGTGGAGATGACACAAAATACTGGTCTTGCATTAGCTAGTAAATCACACTTTCCTCAAAGGATCACTTTGATTCCTTTTGCTGTCTTTCTATTGAAGTTGCAAATTGCATCCACTGTGATGTAACCTTGGTATGTTGGATATTTGCCCTGAACCTATTATGAATTTATATTTCCATCTGGAGCTTGGATTTGCAATGTGAGACTGTGAAGGCTCTGTGCAGCAGTTCAATCAAGCAGGAGTCCTGTAGGTACACAGTGAAAGAAGTGGAAGCACCATGAAACCATATAATCCTAGCTCATGGTATTTGATATACACCTGTTGATACCAAGGAGCCTTTCACAACTGTGGATTTCTTTGTTCTTTCAGGTTTTGACATTATTTCTATGTCTTGGGAATATAAATTACGTGCAGAAAGAAGAGCAAATGGGTGTTTGAAATATTCTATTGAGAAAGTCAGATGTGTAAACCACTCTGAAATCATTCAGCTGCTGCGCTTTTTTAAAACAGATGCATATCTTTACGTATGAGATGTAGTCAGTGATGAATGGATGATTCCGCGATTACCATGTGCAAAATTTTATTGTTGTTTTGAGAAGTTTGTAACTTTAGTTCACCTTTAACAGGTTAGGAAAAGAGCTCATTTTAGAAAGGATGCAGATTTACATTAAGTTTTTGTTTGGTTGAAAATCCTATCCTTTTTTCAAATGGCTTTTTTCTTTAAAGAAGAAAACATGGAGTTGTGATAAATTGCTCTAGGGCAGGAACTGTACTTTAATATACATCACATACATGTAGCCTGATAAAGAGCTTTTGGTAAAGACTGAGAGAAAAATACTGGTGCTTGACACTGACCTAGAACGGTCAGTAGGAAGAGACCTGGTAACATGAGGGTTTTATTCGAGGTTAACATCATATCTTATTTAATGTGAAATCACAGTAACAAAGGGCTAAGAGACTACAGCAAAGAAAGCGTAGCCGAATTGCATGCACTTACGATTAGTGCTCTGCACTGCATTCTAAGACCTGTTTTAATAAAAATAAGTATTCTTTATTCCCCGATTATGTTTCATAGACTGTGGCTTGGTTTTTGGCAATGGGATTTCATGGTCTTTATGTGGTCTAAGGCACCTCGCTTTCAAGAAAACAGGAAAGATATTTAACCTGACCTTAATTAATCTAGGATCACGTGCCATAGGCATGATTATGTTCTGAGCGAGCATTTTAACAGAATAGTTGGAAGAACCTGACAGATTTTCAAGACACTGAAATCTCCTTGGCATGCTCCTTTGCTGAAAAGTGGAATCTGACTTTCTCTCTCCCCTTGCCGTTGAGCTGCATTTCTCCAATACGTAATGGCTGCTAGTGCTGCTGTCGCTTTAGTTTATTTCTTGACTTTTTACTCATTTATCTTATTATAGTACTTTAAGTATGACTAGACAATTTGCTTCTTTATGTGATGTGGAAATGTTTTATCTTTGCTTTATAAACACTGACAGTGCTTTTTAGCAAAGGGATTGCCAGCCAGGCTATTTTTTAGACTCTTGGAGGCAGTGAAGTTTTGAAACAAAAGTTTTCTTTTTTCATAGGCTCTGAACTTTCAGATTACAAATCGCTTTCTACATGCTAATAAGCTTAGATAAGCAGAGTACATGTTAACACTGTTGTACAGATGGGGGAACCGAGATACGGGAACATTAAGAAACTTGTTTGAGGAAGTCTGTGGGAGCTGACCTTATTCTGTGAGAGACCCACGCACCATCCTTTTTCTTGTCAGATTCTTTCTTTTTACTTACTGAAGCCCCTCCCTCCAAGAAGTCGTTGGTACATAAAAAGATTTTTCGATTCTATGTATCTATATTTACCTACAGCTATGATAATTCATTATATGGTATTCCATGTGGGACTGCAATCTTCAGTCAATCGCAAAGTGTTTTCTAGTTTTAGAAAGCAAACGCTGCTTTGCTGGTTATCTGGCAAACTGCATTTTGGAGGCAACCGCACCAGGAAGTGAGTTCTGCAAAAAGTACAGCGGGTATGCGGTGTGGAGCTGACTTGCATAAAGAAAGTGTTCCTTCACCTCAAGTACCCTGCAGGTCATGAGCCTGACTGCGCCGAGCTGCACGCTCTGTTCTTGTCTTTAAATAAGACTCTCCAGTGTTGTTTGGTACGGTGGAGAAATTGGTGTTATTCCTCTCCTGCAGGAGTAGATGAAGGGAGTTAAACAGTATAGGGAACTAGACATTTACTATTACCATGGCAACTTCAGATGATGATTTATTAAGCCATATTTTTTTCCACATTCAAGACTCTGCATTTTTGTTGGTCTGAGCTCTCCAGAGACTGTTTCTTGCCACTACCTAGTGTGTCCTTTTCTCCCATCCAATTCTTTGCTTCTCGTTGCTGAAATTACAGAGTAATGGAAATGTGTTTGTAGCAACCCTTGTGTCAGGCAAAGAAGGCTTGGTACAGTTATTGCTTTATTAATAAATACACTACTGATGGTTACCACCTTGGACTGGGATGCAATTCCGATGGCTGGCATAGCAATTAGGAGCAAAGGCAGCACCAGGGAGAGAGTGTCACAAGTGCTAATAAAGCACAAGACACTGCAGGAGGAGAGGGGGAGGCCTTTTGGCCCCGCTAGGCTTTGTCTTTTTACTGATCTTAAACTCCTCCTCTTGCTTTCATTCCTCTGGAAACATCTCCTCCTGCTCTTGGTCGTGCAGTGGTTGTTTCCATGGTCATCCCCGGATGCTGATTGTGTGCAGTTATTACTACAGTAGTGCTGGAGCTCTTCCAAGTTGCAGTTTCCCTTTGGAGTCTGTGACCTGCTCTTTTGACGTAGCTTAGTGGAACTTGGTGAGCTTAGCTAAATTCGTCCAGTTTTGGAGTCATGATATATTTGCAAAACTAAGGCCTCAGTGACTGCTGTGGTCAGTTACACTTGCCAGCCCTTTTGCACGACTGTTTTGGATCAAGGACAGTGACGGCCTCTGTCAATGTCTGCATCCTAGCATACTGCAACTCTTCATGTAGTGCTTTGCCTCATAGGCAAGCCTGCTTTGTTCAGCCTTTGGAATGCCAGCTAGATATAGCCATGAGTAAAGTCTCCAGATGCAAATACAGGGGACCTAATAAATTATTCATTTTCGAGCTGTGTAGACACAGTTTGAAAATCTTGAGGATGATGGTAACCAGGCCCAGGCAAACAAAACGAATGGAACAGTTACTGAATATAGAATTGTGAAATGAATCCTCAGAGCAGAAAAGATCTTTCTGAAAAATCTGGAATTTTTCTTATCATGAATCTATCTTTATGAGCAGACAGTAATCTTTATGGCTTTAATCTCTAACAACAGTAATTTGCATGTAAACATTACTTATTTCAGGTTTTGATGTCAATGGGTTTGGTTTTCATTTATTTTCATTCTCTGAAGTACAAGAATGTCCTCAAGATTCTTAAATAATATAGTTGTGATGCATCTTGATGTATAAACTAGTTGTCCCCTACCAATTTCTGCAGTTTACTTGCCTTTTCCTAGTAAGATTTATTCATGTAGTGCAGTTTCATTATCATTTGGCCGTATTTATGATATTCTTTTTTTACTTGATTAAATCGTTCATTATGGACTTCCTAATGTGATAATTACGTAATTATACATGTGTTCATTTCAGTATTGATTGCGTAAGTATATAAATAGCTAATGCATAGCTTTGTTCTTCAACTATGTACCCAAGTTAACTCCACCAGTAAGAGAATACATACGTGTGTGGGCACTTTCTGCAAGTGCTTTCAAGTGACGTAAACTTGTTTTATGAGAGCAGGGCACACAGCCCTTCTCTGGGAGAACTTTCTACCTTTTTTTCCTCTCCTGGGTAATCTACACTGTGCTATTCTAAGGCAGGGATATTTTCCTGACTTTGTTTCTAAGCATATTGTAAAAGTAATAAAACATAAATTTTAAGTAGAAAAGCATTAACGAACAAGAAAGAACCCAGTTCTAAGCATGTGGATCAAAGCCTTGCTAATATTCCTCAATATAACGACATAAGGAGATCTGAATCGAGGGGAGTTCTTGAACTGTACATACATGTTACAGCAAGGAGAAGTGGCTTTGGTGTGAAGGACTGTCTGAAGCACAATGCTACTTCATTTTTGACAGCATCACTTTATGCTGTACAAGTATTATCAGAAATTACATACTTGTATTTTTTAAATTGAAGATTTTATTGTGGAGGAGGAAAATACCCTATTTTAAAAGTCTCAACTGTATCATACAAAAAGGATACTGAAGAGCATGTAAATTCTGCCCCCCCCCCCCCCCCCCCCCAAAAAAAAAAAAAAAAAAATCATTCTTCTGCCATGCTGGACAGAGTTTGTAGGAAATATTTTTCCGTTTCAGCTAAAAGTGGCTCCTTGCTATTGTATGTGCTTGCAGCTCTCTGTCACCCAGTTCTATTGTTTGACCTGTGCTGTTTTTTAGAACCAAGCTAAAATAATTCATCTTTCAATGTTCACTGCCAAAAGACAGTAATATATCTTCCAGCCAGTACTCATTAATTTGCCTGTGTCCTTTGGATTTTCATGTACAGCACAAGTTCGCAAGTGTGTTTGTTAACTATTGCTGGTACCCCATAGAAGTCAGGTGCGGTGGAAGAGCTAAAATCTGATCATAGAGTAAAACTGAAAATTTCTCTTGTTAGGAAATATATTGTGCTGTATTGCAGTGATGATATGAAAAAGCACTTTGCCCAACTCACCAACTGCTACAGGGACACTTTCTGTAATCCGGGCCCTGTCAGGCACAAGAGCTTTGATTCTGGCACGTATTATACATCAGTATTTATATCTGATTAAAAAAAAAAAAATTATGTTAAAAGCATGTAGGAAGATGGAGAAGCAGGGAAAGGGACAATTCATTTGCTGCCTCTGCCTTTTAGAATCCTTTTCTGCTTGACAATTTGAATATGTATGTAACAAAGTGTCTTTAACAACAACAAAGGGAAATTTAAAAAAAATCTTTAATAATAAATGGGAAAGAATAAGGAAAAACCAAACAAACCCAAACAGCCCAAACTACACAGAAGCCCCAGAGAATCACTGGCTGGATTCTGCAGCTGAGGAGCTGCAGTCCCACCATTATTATTATGTTAGAGCAGTCACTGGGAATTGCTGCTGCAAATTCAGAGATGCTTGGGGAGAATTCAGCTAGCCAGGAAGGAAAAAACCACCCAAACCACAAAACCAAACCCAGTCCCATAAAGAGGTTATTAAAACTAATGGCAGTAAACAAACAGTGCAAACAAAAAAGGCTGTATTTTGCTCTACTTGCATCTCTAATAGATTTCGGAAGGGACCTTTGTAATTGTCTAATCTCACAGACACCAGCGAGAAACTTCTGTGTTGTGTCAAGCCCATAGATTTTTCTCTCCACCTCTGGGGCTTCCATGTGATTTCATGGAGTTGACACTATTGCCGTAAGGAATACCTCTGACCACCATGCTACCATAAGCTGAACAGATAGTGTTAGAAAGTTTTAGAAAGATGTGTTGCTTTAGAAATATTTCCATGAAACTGGAAAACTCTCGGAAGGGTCGAGTATAATAAAGGAAATTCGCTGCAAAACTAGGAAGCCTATATCCTACTGCAGAACTTAAACCTTCTGCTGTAGGGATCTGGCTTTGGAAGTATCCTCAATTTTTCTGCCATCGAGTCCATTCTTCATGTATTGAACATACCATTTGCAGCAGGCGATACGTACAGGCTAACTCTCATGATACCTTTACTGTTCCTTTAGTGGCATAACAGCTTAACAACATAAAGCTACCCATTTAAGTGAGGATGAAAAGAATAATTCAGAGATGGAACAAATTTGCTTTGCCTTGGTGATATAATGTGGGATTAGAGAAGAAATACTGGTGACTGTCTCAGTCCTGTTGACCAGGAAGGCATACAGTGTATGTTTACTTTTTTTTGTAATATGACTCATCAGGTCATTTCAAGGAATGACACCCCAGGGGTGCTCAAAATTGTCATGACCTAGAGAGGGAGATGTGTTCTGGAGCAGAGGAAGTCTTTACTCACTTCCACATAGAATGGGTATTAAAGTGAGTTGGCATATACCTGCTAGCAATGGCCAGTGTCTCAACATCGTATATCCAGTTGTATTACACGGATGCTTTTAAATCTTGCAGATGCAAGGATGAAATTCACCACAAACAGCAAGAGTTTTTCCACTGATGGGAGGAGGACAAGCATTTTGCCCTGAACATTTATATTTTTTCAAATGAGTGGTTTTTTTCAAGAAGTAAGATCCAACTCGGTCATATTAGGGTGAGAGCAATTCATGCAAGATAGGGAAGGATGATTATAACAAAAGAGAATTATTAATAGGAGAATAATTTACATCAAGGGGATAGTGGGAGTAAAGTGAATTTTGATGTTTTGAAGGTTGATTGGGTGGGTGGGTGTGTTGACAATAACAAGACAATCATGTCTTCTTCAGGCACTTACTAACAGGCTTCAGGGATTTAAAATAAAATATATGAGTTCTGTGGAAAGTACTCTACAACACTAGGAGCATGGTGTAATTTTTTTTGTAAAAGACTGGAATGTAACTTCAGGTACATGCTGGCCTTTCAGATCATGCTATCACCAAAGTATTTTCTTTTAAATAAAATTTTCCTTTCAACATTTCTAGGACTAAGCACTACAGTTCAGTTTTTGTTTATCTATAAAACTTCAATAGCTTCTGGAAACCTTCAGGATACTATTCCCAATTTCCAGAAAACATTTCCCTCTTGCAGAGGCTCATGTTGTGGGAAGAAGCCTTTGGTGTGTATGATGATGCATTTCAGCAACGTGTGAATGCAAACAGACTCCTTAACATTGGCTTTTTTTTCCCAAGTATATCTTTAAATGTATTTTTAGTCTAGAGAAATTAAGTGTCTTAGTATGGGAGTGTTAACAAACAATGACACTCTGCAAAATGATATCTGGGGGAAAAGTAGATAAATCAATGGCATGGTTGTTTTCTTGTACAGTTAAAATGTAAGCTCAGATGATTGGTATTTTTCTACCCATTGTGTAATCTGGAGCAAGTCCTCAAGTGGATTCTGTTTTTTGTTACTTTATTTGCACATACACTGGAAAACCTGTTTCTGTTCTACTTCATAGTGAAATGGCGCCCAGGAAACTGGCCTGGTTGGATAGCTCAGCAAACAAACAGATCCTGCTCCACACAAATAGATGGTTTGATATTTAGCACTTTGGGGTTGGTTGAGTGTTCATAAATTTAGTGACTTGCAAAGATGAAAAAGATAGTAGCTAAAGAACTTAGAGAGTGTGTGCCTGGAAAAAAAATAGCAATAGTTCACTTAAAAATGAGCTAGCAGGTCCAGTGCTGGAAGAAGGCATGGCAAGTGAGAAATCTTGGATCCAAACGCCTTTCCTCCAAAACTTTAACTCCCTATTTATGCAATGATACATTTTAGTACAGAATCTGAGGGAGCAACAGTCTCCCCCTAGCATGAGTCTGTGCAGTGCACATGCTGGGTCACTGAACTGAGAGCACATTTTGCTCTCTGCATTTACTGCATCCAGGTTTGTATCAGCATATTTGTGGATACTTTTAGAGGCTGGGTAAGAAGTGGAGAGGGTAGTCATAGCTTTGTGCAGAAAGAAGAAATTAAAGTTCTTGCAGTGTTAAATCCAAACTGATTTAATTAAATCCTAGATAGCTTCTGCATCTGAATCTTGTATTAAATTACTATATACTTGTTCTTAAACATCGAAGGGAAAAAAAAAAAAGGCAATTAAAGGTGTTGATGACTTTTTCTTGGCAGTTTTCTCTGTTTGCAAATTGCTAGTCTCTAGGCCCTTTTGTAGAGTATTAAAAAAAATCATTTCTTTGCTATTTGCACACCATTTTGTTTTTTAGGTGATTTCAGTGCCAAATTTAGTAGCGACTAAGCATAAATTTGGAGAGAGTGAAGCTTTACTGACAAGTGTTGTCTTTGCTCTGATCCAGTCTACTGTGTCCCAGTGCAGAGGCTGAGGAGGCATAAAATCAGATCAGTTTAACTACAGTGGGAGCTCAGCTTTGGAGAGGTGTTCCTTTGCTGTCCCGTCTGAGAATCCCAGGGGCTCAGCGAATCCAGTAGCTGAGGTGTGGAAGAAGTAGACAGATAACCACGGGCTGGTAACAAGTGTGTCATGTTACTTCAGTAGGTTTCCTAGTGTAAGCCTTCATGACAGTAATTATCCATGTCTCCCTATTTTTGTTCTTGGGGGATAATTTAAAAATAAAAAGCTGTATTCCCTAATATCTCGTACAATATGCTTCTGTGTGTTTGAGGTTTTTTTCTCAGCATGTAGTAAAAGGAAGCAGAAGATTATTTTCTAGAATGAGAAAGGACTTTTATTCAGATTCACTCTCTCATTCTATCTCATACTTTTACTGCATCGAAAATTATTTATCTTTTTGCTATATCTAGGTATTATAACCTCTGCTGTATTTCTGTCCAGGGCTTGGTTGCTGATTAGGCCAGATGAAGAACTGTCATGTCATCCAATAGTTTTGTTTTTTCAGCATTATTACTTCTATATTATGTTGTTGTTCGTTACATAGTTATAGTTGTAGGCCTTTCTGGGTACTACCCTGAAAGATATTAAAGATCAAGCCTGCAGGCATGTTTTTAAAGCTGTGTATTGTGAACATGCAGGTATTAATCCATATTAGTTTTTACACAGATGTTCAAACACAGTAACTCAGCCCAGTGACTGTTGTCCCTGGGGAAGCCTCACAGGATCTCTCAGCTCAGGGGTCTGGACGGGTGATCTGCACGGGAAGCTCTTCCTGTTAAGCACCTACAGAGAGATAAGGGGAGATAGTCATGTGAATGTCCACGTTACCGGCTTGATTTCCTGTTGTCAGTGGCAAATTTTACAAAATGCTTTTTGGTGTAATGGTCCCTATAAGGATAAATAGAGCAGTCATGCTTTTGGAAGCTCAAGTAAACAACTGCTGGCACTCACAGAACACCAGTCCTCCATTTGGGAAATACCACTTGATGACAGAGTTGATGAAAGGTCCTCAGACATCAAACACATCAACTATATATAAAAAAAGGCATGCTATATATGGTCATTACTCTCTTTGGGAAGACATTCCTTCTGTTGTTCTCCTTCACTTATTTTAGTCACCCGTTTCATACCTCCTCTTCAACACTTGACCCTTCAAGATAACCAATCTGTGGTGATGATCTATATTTTCTTAAGAAAACGTGGAACCCAAAAGACTCAGCGACAGTACTAGGAGTTCCTGATTGTCTTAATTATTACTTTACGTCACCACATCTTCACCTTTATGTTACAGATGTGATTCCTGGGTTTGAGGCCTTCTGAACTTTAAACTCATTTGCAGCTCATGTTTATGGCAGAGTTCTTCATACAGTCACAGTGTGGGGTTCAATGCACATTGTTCACCAGGATTTAATCTGAAGTTCCTTCTTGCTTCTTCCTATGAGTTCTGCTTTAGTCGCAGCAGTCTGTGCGCTAAATGCAGCTCTGGCTAACTGCCTTATCTCAGACACACGGTCATGGAGAATCCTTGTGAGCTAGTACAGGCATTCGACAAGGATCAGGACTAGTTTCAACACTGTTCAATACTTCTGTCAATTATGTGGAAGAATCTATCTGAATCACTGATGCTTTATTTCCAGGTAGCACAAAGAGTGGCAGAATACAAGATAAAAATACAGTAGACACTTTACACAGAAAGCTCTGAAATGTTTTGCCTGTTTAAGCAGAGGTCCTGTGTAAATCAACTCACCCAAGAAAAATAAATGTTTTGGTGCAAGAAGACTGTCATGCAAAGCAGAGACAGCCCTCTTGGGTAACAGCTGACCACAGGCTTCTAGTGGAAGAGAACTGTGATGCAATACTTGTTTGTGTAAATGGGAATGAGAGATGGGAGAGAAGTTTTGCCTGCTTATATGCCTGTGTATGTTGGCAAGACAATACTAGAATAATTCCTGTCATTGTAAGATCCATGTTTTAGGAGGGTGTTGAAGTATTGGGTAAGATTCAGAAGTCACCACAGAATATTTGGGTAGGAGAAAATGGTTGGTCTTCAACCACTTCGAGCATCATCTCTTAAATTTATCAATGAAAAAACTGGGCATCTGTAGGACGACAGTGTTTAAGAGTCTTCAGAGAAATAAAATACTGGGCACTAAAAGACTCTCTTTAATGGAGAGAGGCAAAATGGGAACCACTAGCTGGAACGCTGAAGCAGATGAATTCAAGTTAGAGAGTAGGTAAAGTTGCTCAGCGCTGAATGTGGTTAAACATTGGAATGGATTACTAGGAGGAATAGCTGCTGCACCATTTCCTGAAGTCTCCAGATTCAGCTTGGATGTTTTTCTGAAAGAGAAGTTTTAATCAAACACTATTTATGGGGCTTAGTGCAGGGGTTAATGATGTGGAATGCAATGACCGATGATATGCACATCTTAGAATATGTAAGAATAGATCATCCCACTTGTCTTTTTTTGACTTCAAATTCTACAAATTGATGGATGTCTGCTAGTGATACAGCTTGAATAACTCTTTGTACTTTGCCCTAATTCTACAAGTCTTTGTATAAATTTTTCTCATTATAATCTTAAGAATACCTTACATATTATTCTCTCATTCTGTTAGCTGCTATTAGCAATCCATGTGAATTCAGCCATTGGTGTTAAAAGAATTACTTGGGAAATAATTTCACTTTCTCATGCTGGATTTTGATAAGGTTAAAGTAATTTTGACTTTTAACTCTACATTCTTGAAGACAAATATTATAAGTCATTCACCTTTATTTTCATGAGAAAATTATAGTAATTCTCAGTGGTGAGAAAATACAACTCAATGCTTGCATGTTCAACAGCACATAATACAGTACCTAGCGCTCTTGGATTCTTCTCTGCTTTGAAGATCAGATACTGGTCACTCTAAAAAGCCTGGCTACTGCATGTGGACCATCTGTCTGAACTCTGGTTTGCTGTCTCACAATCTTCTGGTTTGTATTTAATGCCACTGCCTTTTTCTGTTGCAGAATATGAAATATTAGATCCAGTGACTATTTTTTATTTCTAACACTTATGGAAACAAGAACAGCTTGTTGGTGTCTTCACAGAATTCCTTATGTGTGAAGTAGTATTTTTCTTTTGTAAATACCTGTTTTATAAGCTTGAATAATGCTCCACTGAGCTGATAGATCCTGGTGCCCTGCAAAACAGGGAGCCTAGTGATTAGATGTTACCCTGTTTATACAGCACCCATGATATTGGATGCTGATCCTGTTTGGGGCTTGGAAACACATACCAAATGGTGATAGCTTTTGCCTTGTATCCAGTGGTAGTAACTAATATTGCTGGAGTATTTTCTAAAGAGTCAAAAGGAAATTGTGTTATCTTGAATTTAAAAATGTCTTTACCTTTCTGAATATAAACTCTTTCAACAGTAACTGTTCCCAGATAAATAACCATGCTAGCATAACTTATTTTCTAAGTAAGGAATTGATATAGTTGATTGTGTGTGCTGCATTTTGGTTTATATCCTGTGTATTTGACTGTGCAACTGAAATGAAATACTGAAGTTTAAACAATGTGGATATTTTGATCTGTGACAAGTCCTTAAAAAAGACAAAGGACTGTGTGAAGGAAGGGATAAGCTGAAAGATATTCTAACTCTGATGATGCTAAACTTTGCCCTCCCAAACAGCTTCTCTAAAGCCAGGAAGTATTTCTCTGTAGTTCAGGATAAGGAGTGTGTTAAGTCCAGTGGTGTTGACTTTATTCGTTTAAGTTCTGGTACAAGCTGTGCCGTAGCGCTAAAGATTTCTTGTGTATCTGTATTTGAATCCATGAACTCTTTCAAAAGATGCAGAATGAATGATTTACACGTACCAAGTATTCATTGGAAAACGAGTTGTCACTTCACCAGTGTCTTGGAATTGTACAATAGCAATATGATTTGAACGCTTTTGTTGCTGTGGACTTATGCTCTGATACTTACCTTGTCAGTCTGACAATTCCTTGCTCTGAAGTTGGGAAATGAAGATATAAATGCAGCACAGAATTTCTCTTGATGTTACACAGTGACAGCAATTTTTGCTGATAGAATTGCAGGAAGAATATTGCAGGTTGAAGTGCAAAGTCTCTTGATCTTTGACATTAGCTGGTGGAGCCTTCCTACTCCTCTAAGCTTTATTTTAGAATAGCTGATAAAGTAAATATATACATCTGAAAAAAAAAAAATACATTGAGCTTCACATAAAAATACCTTCTTTAATAACATGATTTGATTAACATGCAAGCAAAAAATAGCTTCTTTTTCCTGCAGCCTTTAATTGACAGTTGTGAAACATGAAAATCTTCCCTTTCCCTCTTTGTTTCTTTTGATTTCATTTATGCACACTTCCATTCCTATTTGCTACAATATTCTTGCGGTGCAGCTTGGAAATACTTTATAGCCTGTCAGAATACATCTGTCTGATATTCTTTTGGGAAATGTGACAGATGAATTATGTCTTCAGTGGCCAGTAAGGAGCTCTGAATGGGAGTACACTGGTTCAGGTTGGTGGTGCTCAGATGGACAGAGTGGGGATTTGACCAGGACGTGGTTGCGCTGTGAAGTACCTTGTAGCAGGCAAGGCCCTTGGGACCATGGAGATGGCAGCAGTGAAGCGCCTTGTCAAGTACAAGATCTTCCTATAGCAGGCACTTCATCAGTGTTTGAACTGAGCCGGAGGAGCTGTGGAGTGCTGTGTGGGGAGGGGGTCAGGGCTAACCCATGCCTCACTTGGACGGAGCAGCTGATTTACAGTCAGGTAGTGTCGGGAGTCACAGAAGTACAGCTGATGATTTCTGCATAACTAATCTGCCTGAAGATAATAATTTCAGGGCACTTGGAGTGGGGACAGGAAGTTTCCATCCTTCAGAAAGTAAGTTGTGGTCCCCCAGGGTCTGCAAAGGAGAGGAAGAGGCATCTTCAGGAGTGTGTTAGTTCTCAGGCAGGTGCTTTGTCTGTGGGGATTAGTACTGGCCTGTGTCTAACGGTGACAACCTTTTCTATCACCAGCCATGGTAATACAGGAAAAGCAATGTGGGTAGGAAGAAGTGGAGATTATTTTTTTTCTCTTAATCAGTAGAAACAGGTATGTTATCTTCTTTAAATTACAAAGATGGTACTAAAGTGTGTGCATGGGTTTTTTGGGGGGTTTTTTGGTGCCTTTTTTTTAAAAAAAAAAAAATAAAATCAAATGCTATTTCTGAGCTCCAAGGGCTGACAGCTGTTCCAGTTTTGCTTGGGGACGTTTTCACAATGTGGATTAATCAATGTTATGAACTGGGTCCATGGGGTTTTGGGAATGTAATTGGTTTCAGATGACACTTTGCTAGTCAATCTGCGAAACAGCCGAATGTTGACACAGCTGAACAATTCCAGCTGTTTCCACTCACCCCTTCTTCCCTCCCTGGATGCACCAGTCTTTTCCCTCTCTCTTGTCTCCCTTTCTTGTTGTGACTTTGTAAAAGAAAAAAAAAAAAGTCTCTGCTTTAGTTTTGCTTCTTCCCAGCATGCTTTCAAAATGCATTATTTTAGGTATGTTTTTTTATGCCCATTTTTATCACTTTGGGCCTAATTTGGTTTACAGATATTAACTCTTTTAAAGCATATTTGGATGATGCTTGAAGATGCAGTTTTCAGATAATTTGAGAAGTTTGAAAATACTTTTATATTTGCTGTGACAAACCCACCAAAGAAATGATGATGACCAAAGGCAGAGACAAACTGTGTGGACTCTGCATAGAGCCGTACTGCAGGACATGTTCCCCTGCTTTGAGGCAGGGCCGCTGTTGCTTTGCCCTAGCTGATAGCCCAGTTTTGGTAAGGTTGATGGCACTTCTGTGCTGTGCATTGAGACCTTAATGACTAGTAGAAATAACTCCCCAGAAGGAAGAGGCTCATAAATTGCCTACGCCGTTTTTACTTCTAGAATTAATTTTTAAAGTTCTTTTTCTCTTCCCCTTTTTTTGTCCCATCATATGATAAATGTGGGTAAGCCCTGCATATGTCATGCCACCTATATTTGGAGTTTTTAGTAAGGTATCAGTGCCATTCCTGATTTGTGGCCATAAAGACGAAAGTAAATGCGGTGCAAGACAACACACATTAATATGAGTTTCACAGTACTTTGTAGCAAGGACTACAGCATGCCTCAGCCAGTTGTTCCATTAAAACTTGTGGGCACAAACATCTACACACAAGTCACAACTGTGGCATTTTAATGAGTAGGCCAAAACCACTGACAAGGTGGTCTGTCTATGTTACGAGAGCCTTGGGTCACTACACCTCTTGTAATAGATCTTGTGGCTAGTTTTTTAACAGTAACTGTAATTTTCTGGTTTTAGTAGTATTTTCCCATTATGAAGTTGGACAAATCTTGATGGGCGGATGCTCCCTCTTGTTTGTGTGACCCTTCTGATGGCAGACGGTTCTGATGTGTAAAAAAATTACAAAATCTACCGGTTTTGGACAGCAGTTAGCTCTGCTAACTTTCTGAAACAACAGAAAGCACCCATGTGTGTTGAGCCATTGTAAGTCATATTTACTGTATTAGAGTAACACATAATGGAATGACTGATGATGTGCTTTCCATATACTACAGCTAACAACTAACAACTAGTAACTTTACCTACAAGTGAGTTTCTTTGACTACTATGTATGACCTATTTATAAAAGAAAAAATATATATTTAAAATGTAGTAGGAAAATGGCACCTCTGTGAGTATCTGTCTTAGAAATATGTTGCTAAGAAAATTGCAAATTTGTGCATAATGGTTTTCAGAGAAAATTTTAATGTCATTAATTTCTGTTTGATTTTTTAATTACCAGGATATTAAATAAGAATATCCCATCCTACAGTCTTTATGCTGGCAGTGGTCACTAGGAGGAGGTTTTGTGGATTACTTGGGAGGGAAAATTGGAAGGGATATATTCACTACCTAGATCTACGCAGGTCTCTTGGGTGACTAGCAGCAAGCCACTTTGCTTCTCCTTGCCTCAGAGGTTCCATTTGTACAGCAGGATAAAACTTTTAATGTTTTTCTAGCATTTTCCATCTTTTCTTCATGCCCCGGAGATTTTGGATTCTGACTAGCAATTCAAACTAGTCTTAAAATCCTTTCATTGACTGAGAACTAACTGTCAGGATTCTTCATTCCGTAATTTTTTGAAACTGTGAGAGACCCTGGACTCTGTCAAAGGACTGTAGCTTTCATTTTTTCTGTTTTATTACTGAAGACCAGTTCTTTCAAAGCTAAAGGTAGACAGCTGTCAGACATTAATCAAACATGTAAATGCACTTCCTAATTCTGTATGTGAATTGAGGTATATCTCAGTGGTAAATTGGATCTTGCATTTAATCCAAATGATATTTCAGATAATTTGGGATTTTGTCTTTCTCTGCTGTACCAGCTTATAAGTAGTTCTTAGTTAAGCAATGTCTACACAGAGTAGAGGAGAAAAAAGCAAAGGCTGATGCTTCTACTACTTCAGAAATGAAATGACAGTGTTTCTTTAAACTGAGCAGACATTAAATGCATCAAGGACATGTATGCTGTTTACTCTAATGTTGTTTTCATCATTCTTCAAACAACCCGTAGAGGTTTTCTGTTGTACAATCTTTGACAAATCTTTTTCTAGTCCTCTTTTGTTATGCTGAACCACCAAAGGGACTAGGTGCTTGGAAAGACTGAGGGAATGTACACAACCAGTATGGCGTGGAAAGCCTGTCTGTGCCGTTAATGTGGTTGAATTCATACAGCCTTAGAGCTGTCATAAGTCCAGATTTTCCCAGTATGTCTCTTGTCTCCTGCTGGAAATTTTGTGAAAGTAGAAAAGAAGGAATTGGGCTATTGCCTGGGATTTGCAGACCTGCATATGCTGAATCAGTAGTGTTAGTTGCAGCTAGGCTGCCTGATGCTGCCTCTGCTCAAGTCTGCTGTTCGTACCCGTGGGTCTAGTGGAGTGCAGTGCATTCAGTTCAGTGCATGAGCAAGAACGAACAGCATGCACAGGATATGTTCTACTCAAAAATTTGAGCATTTGGTAACCTCCCACTTTTTTTGTTTTTTAATTGATTGTTTTCCTAGTAGAATTGAAACAATTTACTGGCTATCAGTTTTGTTGTATCTTCAGACACACTTGCAGAAAGAAATGCATCTTAAGCTACAGTATGTTGCTAAGTATTGTGCTTTGTCAAGTTACTGTCACTAGCTGTAAAAACCAGAAAGCTAAGTTAACTATTGAGTGCTTTGTGTTGCAATCTCTGACCAGCAACAGAAAAAGCAAGTTCATCAGTAGAACCTGCTGTGAGTGTACCTGCTATGAGCATATAAAAAACCTTCTTCTCTTTCTACGGCGGAGTATCCCTGCATTATGCATTTTCAGTGCTTTGTCCATCTCTTCCCACTAACTTACTTGGTCATCGAAGCCTGGATGTCCTCAAGATCTTCCAGTAATACAATATTGAGGAATTGAAAAGATTTCTGAAGAAGTTTCTAATAATCAGTCTATTTCCAAATTAGTCTTTGGTAATCCCAAATCACTGGTTAGTTTCAGAAATGTATGTAGAGTCATTACATCCCAAAGTACTAGAGGTGGATTTTTGTCTTCTGTTAAATTGATGATAGAGGTATGGTTCTGAGGAGAGCAGCAATACCCTCCATTGATACCTGCCCACAATATGTGTCTCTAGGATCTGGGCCTAGCCTGTAAAATGTTTCTGACAGGTCTGTATTTTCCTGGGTGTCTTTATATGTCAGTCTGGTTCTGAGCAGGGGCCCTGGGGACTGTCACAGAAGTAACAGGGTAGAAGGCACCAATAATATATTTTGCTAGTGTGCAATCATTTGTGTATCTTCAGACATCAGGCTCTCAGAAGTGCAGGAGTGATGCGTGACAGTACGGCACTGTCTAATCATGCGTTCACATTCCTGATACCCATGTGCATCAAAGAGAAGTCTGCATTTCTGTTTCTTCCTTTTTTTTTTTTTTTTTTTCAAAGCAGAGGCTGTGGGGAGCAACACACTCATATAATCTTCACGTCTTCATTATTTTCAATACCTGTACAATGTTACTATTTCAAAATAAGTTAGAAAGGCACCTTATATGTATTAAGTAAGATGCTTTATGCTTTCACAAGCCTTATTTCAGTCTTTGTTTCTACTTTCTGGAAAAAATACAGCAGCAACTTGCATACGTTCAATGTCATGTTGCAGAAGTTTCTGCATAAGTGTTACTCTGTCTTCAACAACAGATCCCTCGTGTTTCTGTCTCCTCCAGCATTTTGATGTAAGTCGATGCTTATTAGACCCTGTTAGGGCCCTGAGTGCACTAATTGCCCTGACCAGCCTCACCTGGGGTCTCCACTTGCACCCCTGCCCAAGGGCTGCTTGTGAGCTCAGGCCTGGGCCACATCAACACGCTTGATGTTTTCCTTTCTCTTAGAAATTAACAATGCAGTTATATATAACAACTTAACAGCCCTTCCTCAAAGAGCGATAAGAAGAGATAACAGAACATTAAGAAAATTTCCATCCTTGATAATATCACTCTGTGCTCGTCAGTTGTTGATATTGCGGTGTGTTATGCTGCTAAATTTTTGACTCATTGGAAATGCATCTTGAGTCATAAACTCCTATAATCTGTTGCTTGCTATGTTTTGGGGTGGGTTTTCTTTGTAGTAGCTCTTCCTCCAAAGAGGAAAGCTGAAAAAGCAGTTCTGGGGAGCACATAGAGTAAGTTGCAATTCCAGTTGTTGTGCAATAAAGAAGAGGAAGAACTAGTGAAGAAGGTAGGAAGAAGGCTGGCATTTCAGTATGTGATTCAGGAGGTATGGTTGAACACAGGAGTCTGTGCTCTGCTGCTGGGAGTTTGTTGATTTTGCTTCAACTCACTTAGTCAATACCTGGCTCATGCTATTAAGAAAGATGGTTTTGAGAGCTTCACAGTTGCATCAATGAGCATTTCAAATTAAAGCTTTTTCAGAAATAGAATTTTGTGTTGAAGTAGGATAAAAACTGACAGTTTTGATCTTAAACTTAACAGTTCAGACTTTTAATGCACGAAACCGTACCCCATATCTGCTGTGGCACCACAGACTCTGAGAAAAATGATCATCAGAGAAATCTTTGCTGCACTGAAGTTATCATTGATAGAGATGAAATCAAGGTCAAGATACCACAATGTGTGGGAGGAAGCTGGGTGAGAATTAGCAACTTCATTTAAGGTTTTATATCTCAGCTTGCTTCCAAGTTGTCTTTCTTCCTCTGTCTCTTAGTGACTGTGAAAGAGCCATGAGAAATTGTATCATATATATAATTTTCTCCATTATGTGAGATCTCAGGATCTTTTTGAAGATGGTTTCAAATAGATTCAAGCTGATTCAGAAAAGAGGCCATTTAAGAATTCTTTACTTTTTCAAGTGGTTCACTTAATTTCACATACTCAGAAAGAAGGTGAGAGATTGCTCCTTGGAGGAGGCTCCTGGCAGGCTGTATAAGACGTTGTTTTGTGAAGGAAGTTCAGGCGTGGTCAAGACAGGATTATTCTGTGTGAAAAAGTTGTGCATAATTTGAAGGCATCAGCAAGTTCTCTCCTCCCTTCTTTTCTCTCCACTCCCACCTCCACTTTCACATCCTTAGAAAACCATTTAAATGCTATTGGTATTTGTAAGATACAAATTCCACTGTCTCTGGGAGGCTGGGTGTGTATATTGGCACGTAGGTAATTTGTCTGTTACGTCCTGATCTTGTTTCTCTCTGAAGTAAATCCTCTCTGTTGTCAGTCAATCTGCCTTCTGGATCCCGCACATTCCTGGGTTGAGTGTGATAAATGTGGACTGTAATTTCCTTGGTATCCACATGCAGACCTCCACTGTTCCAAAAATCAGAGTCTGTGACCCAAACCCTAGAATAAAATTTGAGGCTGCTCCCCGTTTTGTTATTGACCACTGGCATGAAGTATTCTTTGAGTGTGCTGCTTGTTAGAATGTAGGGTTTTGTAAACCTGAGATGGGAATTTCAACTTTAGAAGTAGGGCGTCACATTTCCTACTCTCCCTCTTGCCTGTACAGTCTGCTGTGGATGCTCTGAGCTTCTCTTTAACCTGTTCTGGCTGTGATTTTTTTTTTTTTTTTTTTTTTTTTTTCTTTGTGTCTTTCCATAGCCCATTTCTTCAAATAAAGCACTCAAGTCATTAGCAGAAAGAGGTACTAACTTCCCAGCCAGGTGCTATGCTTGACAAATTCATCCTCTTTGTCTTTCAAAGCACAATTTTCTTCATTTTTTATTGCTGAAAGATGATGCAGATGATGGCCATAGATTCCTCTGCTGTAGCTCTCAAGCAGAGCCAGGAGTACCAGCTCAGAGTCCCTTGTAGGTGACTGCCTTGGTCTCTTGATGCAGAAAAGCTTTGCCTGAAAGCAAAGAACCAAACACTGGCTCTAGCACCCGAAACAGAATGACTTGTACCAATTGGGTTGCATGGTTTGATTCAGTAGAATCTTGCTCCATCACACTGAGCGTTTGTATCCTCACTCTGACATTCACTGATACTTTTTGAAGATAATATTGAAAGCACTCAAGAGGGGGATAAATCAAAATCTTCAGCAGCATTATCCCAGAGAAGTAAAATCATGTTTTCTTATATATAGTGGTGGCCTCTCTGTAGTTTGAGTAAAAAGGAGTTATTAAAAGAACTCAGAAGGAAGAAGAACCCTCCAAATAAATGATGTTTCTTTTCCTATCACTCTTTGTGCTTTATAACCTTGTAGGATCCAATAGTGCACCATTTTGGTGACAATACATTTGAATTTTTAGTGAGTTCACTGGTCACAGCTGCCTGGACCAGGGGCTTGGCATGGCCAGACGCACCAAAGGTGTCTTGTTAGCATGGAGGGAGCTGCAAGCCAGAAATAGGGCTGGCATTTCTTGTTATGCTCAGAGCAAGGGTCAGGAGTGAATCTTAATGAATGTCCCTTGAAAGCACTCCTAATAACTCCAGCAAGACAGACCCCAACCAAAACACCAGGAGAGCGTTCAATGTGTGTGCTTGGGAAGAAGGGCACGACTAGTCAGTGTCCATTAATTCAGGTGTTTCTGAGTTGTTAGACAGGTACTTAGCTTTTTGTGCAGCCTTTTCAAAGGCTGATACTGCTTGCTTTTTTTTTTTTTTTTTTTTGGGGGGGTGTTGTTTATTGCATAACTCCAATAGAAAGGAATTCCTAAGGCATGAATGCTAAAGAGGAAGGAAAGAATAAGTGGTGCCAGTGAAATTTTCATGTATTTATGCCTTATTACGGCCTGACAGTCAGAAATAATATTCTTTTCCTTTTATCCTGATTTTCTCTTTTGACTGTGTATTAAAAAACCACCAGCAGTAACAAAGTGTAAAAGATTGAATTAAATCCTAGTTAGAATGACTTCACCTTAAATAGTGGAATATCTTAGATCTCTTTCTCTTCCTTTTTTCTTTCTCTCTGTCTAGTCTACAGAGACTTGGCAGTCTCAGATACCCTTGGGTGTTCAAAGGTAGATCAGTCTGCGGCAGGGCTGCCTTTGATGTTTTCACCTACAAAAATGTCACATCACAACCTGCTCTGTTATTTCACATTGAATGTGAAAGATTCACTAAAAGGTTAATTTCAAGTCTTGTTGAATTTTATACCATTAAAGTTAATGCCTTTTCAAGGATGCACCTAGAATGGTTTTAGAAGGATTAGAGAAGGGGCTGGTTCTAAGTTTCCACTGCAGCTATGCAAGTGCCCAGTAACCGTGCACATAGGGTGCTTCTGGATGCATAACCCTGCCATGCAGGGATGTTTCACCCTCCACTGTCTATGGAGGGAGAAGATCAGAAATTGCTATAGATACTTTAAGTACTGCTACATCTACCAACAATACCTTTACCCATTTGTGCATGAGGCCCTAGTTTGCTCTGTGTTCAGTCTTGTCAAAGAAAAATCTAAAGGGAGAGAAGCACTTCTATACAAATCTTTTGTGGGAGGTTTTTTTAAGGGTAAGGATAATTCTGAATATCTGTTCTGATTTCTAGGTTTTAGGATTGATTTCCAGAATGATCTGTAGAGTGATTACAAATACCTGAGTACAACATTTTTGAAACATTGTTTTTCTTGGTCCTTCCACTTCAAAACTTGTGTTTTGAAGAAATGCAGTATGTTTGCAGTAAACAGGGACTTGAATTTCTTTGTGGATGCAATAGATTTCACTAGGGAAGGCTAAATGGACTGGATTTCAAACATTATTTTGAAAAAGAAACAGGTTTTTCTAAAAGATTATTCAAGTTGGAGAAGAATACTTGTTTATCAGTCCTACCACAAATAGCGTGTTTGAAAGATTTTTGAATGGATAAATGGTGAAAGAGTAGGAGACACAGATTGGTTTTGGGTTTTTTAAAACAATTGCTAAGCATTTAATTAAATTTTCTGATTTCTCTTAATACAATGAAATCCTCAGACTCAGTGAGGGCACTTAGAAAAGAAGGCGACCTTCCCCCCCACTTCTCTTAGCATAACTCGGATATGTCATTTAATTGATTTTTCCAAGTAAGCAGTGAGAAGTCCTCGCATTTGTGGCATAGCGGAGGCTGGGATTACATGCTTTGTCAAGCTGTGTTCTTAAGGATGTGCCACATTTCCTACTGTTTTAACACAGGAAATGTCTCTGTCACCAGGCAGCTCTGCTTTTCTGTGCATCCCCTAATTGTGTGTGAACTGAAGGTGCAGCTGGAGAGCTCTTCATATCTAATTGGTGTGTTAAAGCTGAGGGCAGAAAAAACAATTAGGAAGTCATGGTCAGCTTCAAGAAGGGCTGTAATTGAGGCAGAACTGAAATTAAAAATTGGATTGCTACTGAGCTGAAGTGAAAAGGATGTATGGAAGAAAGCTGTAAACAGAAAAGCAGTTGAGGCTCTGAAGTTCCACTTTCTGCAGCGACTTTGGAGCCTCCAAGTCTGTGGGAGGAGTGGGGATGTAGGGACCCAAGTGCCAGGCATACCTGATGTGGAGCTTAGTTTCCCAGGCCACTTGGCATTTTCAAGAAATGTCTATGGGTTACTGGGGCTAAATTCAGTGTGTTACAGGATGTCTTTGATTTTGGTCATCCACCTCTTAATCACATACAGTCTACTGATAGCACTGGAACAAGGACTAACTGCTCCATTCAGCTGCCTGGTTTTGTCTTCACTTACCAGCAAACAAAGAAATACAGGTATGAGGCATACTCTTGAGTGCTATTTTAAATCTACCTAGTCGAGAGTCTGAAGTAATTCAACAAAGGAGTTCATTTTACTGTTCAAGCTGTAACGGTTGCCGTGTACTCTAAGTGATAATGAGGCCATTTAAAAATCCTTTTCTTGCCACTTCTAATAATTGGATGTAGGTTTTGTAAGATTGTATTAAAATGTGTATTGCAGAGCTCATTGCCATTTGACGGTTTGGCTGAAAGATAGTAAACTCTGGCAAGTTTGAATTCTTAAAAGTCATGGTTCTGTAAGCCAAAACGGCTTTGACTAACAGTTCAACCTGTCACTTCTATTGTGGCATATGTAGTAATGGCTGATTTTTATAATTGTCTTTACACTAACTGTACTGACATAAACTTAGTTCATAGCTGTGCAAGAAGAAACGTAGTGTGTGTGATGAGCCTCTCCATCAGAAGAACTTGTGAGCTGCTTCCTTACCTGAGAAGCAGCGATGTGCTGTCAACAGGGAGAAGGTGCAGTCCTATCGGCCCCTATCGGCCTGGTGCTGGTAGGAGCTGCAAGAGGTTTTCAGAACATACCAAGAGGATAAAAAGCATACTAAGAGCAATTGTAAGCAACTAGAAGGCAAGAAATGCCTGATGTGCACTAGCCAGGAGGAGATTTTGTTGTGTTGGTTTTTTTCTTTCCCCAGTATCTTGCTGTTAGAGATCAATCTATTCTGTCATTTTGCCAGACATTTGTTTATTAAGGTGATATGTCAATGTTTGCATAGGGAAACTCTCATGCAGCTGGGAGAAGCTGGGGACTAATGAATTTAAATTGTTATTTGGGAAACAGGTGGGCAGCCTGCACAGAGGGTGGCCTAGCGAGCAGGTGCGGTGCCACTGGAATACTACTTTCCTTTCAATTAATTAGATTTTAAGTGATCACCAGCTCTATTTCTTCAGACTTATGTGACCTTAGTCTCCTTCCCTAGAAACTTGCACCTCTTGCTTGAACTATGGAAAAGCGTGGTTTGGGTGGTACTCAGGTTTCTATTGCCATGGCCTGGTGTGTCCTGTGCTGAAGAACTACTGCATTCCTGCCACAGAGTGATTTGTAACTTAGACATGCAATTATAGATTTTGTCAGATGTAGTCTGTTGATTTTTTTTTTTTTTTCACATGCATTTCTAGTAGAGTTATTGCTCTATAGTTTCTTGTAAGCTCATTTAGGACCTTTTTGGACAAAAAGAACTACTGAATATGCTGATAGTTTCTTAACAAAGGTGGTGGTTTTGATGGGCAGTATCCTCCAATTTGAAGTTGTTTTTTTTTTTTTTTTTTTTTTATTCACACAAAGTAGCTACCGCTACTAGAGAGAAACTCTGCGGCAGGTAAGGAGGATAAGCCAAGTCATAAAGAGCTGATGGGATAATGCCCACCTTCTGAAGTAGCTGGTGATACTACCCTGTTGATCCTGCCTTATTCTTGTTTGTCTGATTGCTGTTTGCCCTGTGCATCTGTCTTGACATCCCCTCTGTGTCATCCATCTGTGTCTGTCCCCACCCCGATTCCTGTGAAGCTCAAAGGCTGTTTCTGTGGCTGCAAAGGCTGGAGGAGAGGGGCTACCACCTACTCTTTTTACCATTTTGCTGCTTGCTCTTTAATGAATTATATAAACGTCTGTGTAGCAAGTGAAGGAACACTTCTGAGCATTGACTTTTACTGCGGCCTATCTATTCAGGCTTTCCCTCTTTTCCTTCTTCCCGCTCTGGGCTGAGAACAGTACATTACAAATATCACTAGGTGGCATAGCCACCCTGGTGTACTACCCAGGTTAAACCACATTTGTAGCAACTGAGGTTTTGATTATAGCTTGAAATCATCGTGTCTTTTAGACAGGAATTTCCTGGTCTTTTATAGCGCACTCTTAACACTTAATCACTGGACTCAATCAGAAGGCAGATAGGCGTGTGGGCTCAGGCTTATGCAAGTTAGAGCTGTCCTGAGAAACCTGGGCTGCTTCTGTTAAGGCAGACAAAAACCTGAAGATTTTGCTTACTTGGGAAAGAAAAAATTGAAATGTTTCCAAAGCTTCTTGAAATGTTGTTTTACCAGACTCATACCTTAATCTTCCTGTCGATTATACCAGTTCCTGCAAAGGTCTGTTTCAGCCTTTTGGAATTTATTCCAGGAAATGCAGTACATAATCCTAAAATTAAATAAAGCATTTTATAGTAGGTGCTTATGTTTTAAGCACATGCTTAAGTGTTTTCACCAGAGAAATAAAGAATAGTGATATAAAGTTTGTGCTCGAAGTTGAGTATCAGTTAAGGTTATTATTGAGCTGGGACTTCTCTGAGTATTTATTTATGAAACTAGTTGGGGGAACTCCGTTTAAAAGGTATTTGATGATTTCTGTATTCATTTCTCATTTGGTAGAAATAGGGTGGACTATATGAGAGAGGTAGATGGATCTAAGTCCATCCAAAGTTTACTTTGACTTTTTTAAAATTAGAATGTCTTTAGCCCTGAGGACTCAAATTCTTAACAATTGGTGAATGTCTATTTTTAAAGTAAACTCATATAACTGTGATGTGTCAATTCACTTCTCGAAACCAAAACGAGTTTTTGAGCATGCTGATTTGTCGGCAGTGTTTTTAATTGGAGTGGTAGGGATGTATCTAAGAATGGAATGTGGGTTTCAATTTACAATAAGGGGCTATGATTTAGAAGCTATGATTTTAAAAAAAACAACTGTTACCTGTTTAAGTGTGTTGTGTATGGGTTGTATTCGTACTTAGCTGCTGCAATTAGGTGTTTTCAAGTACAGCGACAGGTATTTAAAAGACTGCTGCTGTTTGAAAATAAAGCATGGCTTCAACTTCATTTGTAAGGAAAGATGCTAGGAGAGAGTGTCATGGTATTTTTATTATCGCTATTAATGTAGCTTGAAAGCCATTCTGGTTACCTGTCAAAAGCAAAATAGAAATCTCTTCCAGGATACCTCATCAAAATACTCCTAGAAAATCACAGTCGTCTGGTAAAATAGATTTCAGAGCTGTGAATTAAACATAGGGTATTTGGGATGTCTTGCCAATAATAGGAAATGAAGATAAATTCCATTGTCAGAATATTGCATAAATATCAGATTTATTTCCACTGTGAAGAAAATATTTCTTCATTGTAACAGGAACATTTATAATGAGACAGTGGACAACAGTGGTGATGCTAGAATAGATTTAGGGATATACATCCCCTTAGAAGGTACCATTCTTCGTGCAGAGATTATGTGGAAGTGTTTAAGATGGACACATATGCATTTGTTCTGGGTTCAGTCCCATCCCTGGTTCTATGATAAATACTGTAAGAAAGCACCAGGATAATCTTGGGTCCTTGCTTAAAATAATGCTACAGGCTTCCCACACAGGAGAGAGTTAGTTGTTGAAGGGGATTTTTGTGGCTCACATGGGGACTGACGTCAGGCTCGCCCACAGCCTGGGACTGGAGAAATTCTGAAGCTGTGCAGACGAGCAGTTCCTTCCTCTCAGGCAAAATCATCACAAGCAGGTTTGGATCCCTGGCTGTGATGCACTGGAGATTTTGTAAGAAGAAAAGGAGCTTTTCTAAAATCACTGTGTGAAAACAAAAGCATCCTTAGTGGAGAACATAGCTCTTCCCTATGCATGTCCCTTGTCCATATTGTTTTTTGTTTTGGTCTTTTTTTTTTTTTTTTTCTTTTCTTTTGGCATGTCTTGAAAGAGATGTTTTTCTCTCTGTGATCTGTCCATTTCCTTCTTCCTTATCACTTCTGGCCTGATTTTACTTCTAGATATGTCCTTCTGTGTGCACTGGTGAGTACATGCATGTAACTGTGTTGATCTGTACTAATCCTTTCTGTACCTCATTTCTTTGTTTTGTTTCCCCTTTTGATTAGATACACAAAGCAGCTTGGCCAAAAATATGCCACAGGTCAGTGAGAAAATGTAAATTAAATTTTTTCTTCTGTGTCCATTAAAAAAATGAAAGTTACAGTCCCTGAGACACTTGCTCTAAAGTGATCTTGAAATGAGAAGTTAAGAAACAGACTCAAGAGAATATATTTTCTGGATCTTACTAGACAGCCTAAAGTTAAACCCTCTTAGCACCAATCCTGCTGGAAAGAGAAACGTTTGCTTTAGAAATGCTGGTTTCATCTTGACAGTGAATGTGATGTGAAGAAGACAGGCAACACCAAACCCAGCCAGACATCCTCTCTTTCATTGGTGCAGCATGGAGGAGGTGAGGACAACACTGAGGGCAAGCTTTCTTCTTTTCCTTCTTGAAGTGGAGAGGTCAGGTTTAGGTACACCATCTGCTCCTGCTTTTTGCATTAAAAATTTCTGTGTAGCACATAGCAAAAACCCAGCTATGAGGAGTTCTTAGAGTGAAAAATTTGCATGGGTGGTGCCAGGAATTGTTCTCACTTGGGATGCAGAATTGCTCACACAAGCAACTTCATAAATTCAGTGTTGGTACCTGTGCTGAATTCAGTTGTTCTTGCTTTGACTTCCCTGAGTTCCCCGAGGCTTAAGATCAGCTAAATCTGATTCAGATGGGAAGGACACCAACTAACTGTCATAGCAATCACCTCTCCACGTATCCTTCCAGATTCTACTTTAGTAAAAAGTTTTCAATAGCTGAGTGCCTGAGGAATTCTTAAGTCCTGTAACTCAGAGCTGTAAAGTAGATTTTACCTTTACTTTTTTCTTTGCTTTTGTGTGGGTATCACTACTATATCTTGGCCTGCCAGAATCAATTCTCTTGATGGTATTGTGCAGTCCCTATAAAAATACCACTTTTGAGCAAAACTAGTAGAATTTGAACTGGTTACAGTTTTATTGGGTGATTACTGTAGGTTAACATCATAGCATATGACAAATAGACTCTGAAGCTATTCTCAACTATCTCTGTAAAAGCAAATATGAGGTCAGCTTTGTACACATTGCCTGCTTTATTTAAGGAAAGTACCTTTAATGTCCTCTAATTTGCTACCTGTCCTCTTGGATACTTTGACAAGTCCCGTCCACTTCTGGGGCTGCAGGACAACTACAAGTTTTGATTTTCAGATCTCTCTTCATGCAGTTTTCTGAGCTGAAAAATAACCATCTGTTTGTGTGGAGTATTGTGGACATGTAACTGGAGGCTTGTTCTGGAAAAGTGGCTTATTTGTGCTGACATCAGTTTTGTCCTGCTAGAGAGATGAGAAGGATTAGGAGAAAATACAGTGCTTTGACAGACTCTTTTTGCTTTGGGTGCACTGCTCATTTTATTTTGTCTATCAACCAGGATGTTGGGCCACTCATCCCATGTCTTGGACCTGTGCTATGTCAGCTAGATAAATAGGGTTTGCTCACGCCAGTGAAGTTCCTCTGCCAGTTGTCAGTGGGAAACCCCACCACATCTGTGGTTAGCCCTTTTAAATGGGTGCAAATTATATTCATGTGGAAATTAAGAAAGAGGTTGATGCAAAACGTCAGTATGTGATTGCTGATACCAGAAAAGCTCTTCTGGCTTGCACTTTACGAACTTCAGCTGGTAATGATATGTATAATTTCTAAGAGATCTTAGATTTTACTAAACGTGTTTCTTATGCCTGGATTTTGTTAGCTACTTGCTTCCTATTCCACTATGTGAGAAGAATGTGGGATTAGACCACACAATGATAAAACAAAATCCACTTGAGACCAAGCAAAATAAAACAGCCAAACATTGAAGGAGCATCAGTGGACACTCAGTGTCTTAGATGTTAAAGTTGATCAATACTGGTAGTGGAAATCTCAACATAAATAAAGATAGATTTTCTTACTGCTGGTGGTTCCAAAACTACACAAGTGAACACAGGTGCATCCATGTGGTCTTTTCAAAGTGAAGCCCTTCTGTTAGGGTATCTTAAAAGTTATTACGGCAAAATCCCAGAATCTTTAATAGAAACAAGACCCTAGAGCACTCAAGAGAAGCTGTTGCAGGAGAAATCCTCTCATTTGGCCATAGAAGGATAACATGTATCAAGATGGGCGTGGGAAGAAAAGCTGCAGCAAGAGCTGTATTATGTATTTCTAGCACCCATTATAGAGCCATCACTATGCCTTCCCAGCCCCTGAGAGATACAAATTATATCCTGTGGCTAATCAAGTCCACACGTTCTTTTGTCAGAAAAACAAGTTCTGGGAAATAGATGCTTTGAGACTGCTGGCAACCCCTTTTTTCCCCTTTTACAAACTACAGCAAAGCTTTGAAGCTTCTGTTGTCCATAGTACGCTTGATTTTTGTCAGAAATGATGTGCAAATGGTCAACTCTACCCAGAATACTAAAAATAAAGAGCACTCAGAAACAGTTTAGAAAGCTTTTGTTATCCTATAAATTGGTTTCACATTATAAAATTAGTTCAAAACGGCAAGAGTGCTCTTGATGACAGCAGTGTTACAGTGTAGAAGTTGGATCATGATTTTACAACCTGTGCTTGCTGTAGTCCATGTGAAAAATCATTAATTTACATGTATATGCGCAGTAAGTCAGTAGGGATTTCTGCATCTAAGTGGTTAATCAATTAAAAGTCAGATAATTCAGGGACAGCTTCATCTGTTAGTCAGTTGCTGGTTTTGCTCAGTCTTCTGTTGGTGGTTTTATTTTCTGTGTTGCCGTCATATTGCTTGTAGCATGAGGATAATAATGCATGCCCATCTCTGTAATGTATTTGAAGGCATGCTCTGAAAATGTGCGCTCATAAATATATAATGTTTTAAAAAAGGCCTAGTAAACACAAATCCTGAGCATAAGTGAAATGAGAAAAATGAAAGTGGAATTTAAGATTAATCCCAGAGAGGGGAACAATGAGTGTTTAAGGAGGTGTATTTTTAGGATAGTATAAGGGGAAAATATAAAGTAACAACTGAGGAAAGGCTGGGAATGACCTGCGAGATGTCCCAGTGTTGAAGTCGGTTTGGTGAAAAGCAGTCTGCCAAATAATCCTTCCTCTTTTCTTTCCATCTCCCACTTCTTACTGGTATTAAACTGGGAGTTAAAGGCCACCTTCTCTGGGGTTAAAGACCTTCAGGAAAAATATGTAACCAAAACCAAACCCATGAAAGCAATAATGGGAGAAGCAGAAGTCGGCAGCTTCTTGCTAGGAAATAAGAGTGTTTAGCCTAGACAAGTCAGACTGTCAGGTACAGGAGAAAGTGCTAGATAATAGTGTCTTTATGGGGAGGGGCTGAGGGAACTGAGGGGGGTTTAGTCTGGAAAAGAGGAGGCTGAGGGGAGACCTCATCGCCCTCTACAGCTACCTGAAAGGAAGCTGCATAGAGCTGGGATGAGCCTCTTTAGCCTAGTAGAAAGCGACAGGACAAGAGGCAATGGCCTCAGGTTGCACTAGGGAAGGCTTAGACTGGATATTAGGAAGCATTTCTTTCCAGAAGGGGCTGTTGGGCTGCCCAGGGAGGTGGTGGAGTCCCCCTCCCTGGAGGTGTGTAAAAGTCAGACTGACAGAGTGCTGAGGGATCTGGTGTATTATAGTTGAGAACTGACAGTGTTAGGTGAATGGTTGGACTGGGTGATCTTCAAGGTCTTTTCCAACCTTGATGATTCTGTGATAAGATGCAGAATCAAAAGATAGAGCTCGGGGCTTGTGGGAGCTATTGACAAAATGCTCATTGACTTGATGTGGCTGGAATTTCACTTACATTATATTATGGTTTAGAGGTTCCCTCAACGCTAGTGATTTACAGTCTTTTTAGGAATCTCTTTAGCCCTATTTGTTTAGTAGTTTTTAGCTTTTTCTCCTGCTGTAACTGATCTGAGCAGGCATGGGGAAAATGCTGGTACAGCACACTGCAGGCAGCTGAGCTGACAGGGTCTCTATATTCTGACTTGTGAAAATGCTTGGTCACTAGTAAGAGACAGTTTTTGTGATTTTTCTGGTTTATAGAAATCAAATTTTTTTTTAGCTATTCCAGCAATTTCAGTGCTTGCACACACTGGCTTATCTTCCTTCTGGGTGAGAGCATTGTTTGTGTAAATAAAGAAGGCCATATGTTAACCATGCCAAGAATAGATACTTGTGGGATTTAGACACAGGCCTTTTTAACATTTTAATATCCAGGTTAAGTGAAATAAGATGAAACATGTTTGTCTGTAGTGAACTATGTAAGGAGACAACAGGAATGACTAGGGAGTAGAGATGATAAGAGATGAATTTGTAGTGATATATCTCTAAGCAGAGAGTACAGTGGATGGAGACGGTGTTATGAAATTGGTAGAGCTGGTGGCTAAATTTATGTTGTGAATGAAATAACAAGTCTTGTGTAAACCCATGGAAAGATGGAAGATTTTCAAAAGAACATGAATGAGTGTTGGGAAAGGAAGAAACGTGAGTAAAAAACAAACTTGGGAGCTAAAGGAAAGATGTTACTGAAAGAAAAGGAGCTCACTGGGCTACACTGAAGATGGCTGACAGGTTGAGGAGACTAACTGCAAAGTACTGATTCTGAATTATGGGTCAGAGTCTGCGCTGATACTAAACTTGGTTCGTGTGAGAGAGAATTTGTTTTATGGTTCCCGTACTGCACATGGACAAGAGTGCTTGTAATAAAACATCCGTGAGTTTAGCAAGGACATTAAGATGATGGTAGTGAGTTAGGTCAGTATGTCTGATGTGGACAAGATTAAGGCTTTACTTGTCTTGGAACAGAGTCAAAAAAGGAGATGAGATGAAGGAGTAGAAGTAAGCAGGAAAGAAAGATAGTGGGCACTAGAAAGACAAAGTGATCAAGTGTTGCCATGGGGAAAATAGATATATTGGAGGAAGAAAAAAAGTTTAACACATCCTTTATCTTTGGTAGGAGGGTGACATTACAGATGTTTCAAATTGAAAGGAAGGCAAAGACTGATACACTTGCCAGTGTTCTTTGAAGAAATCATTAAAATCCTGTGCAGTAAAACAGTGGAGATGAACAGATCAAAGTCAAATTCAGTTAAAAGACAACCATGATGGTGATGCAGGCATCAGTGAAATCAGAAAAGTAATTGTTCTGCAGGGAAGTTAGCTAAACAGAAGGAGTGTTTATAGTGGAAGAGGTCAGCTTTGGTTTATTTTTTTTTACTATTCTGTCTGTGTTATAGTAGCAAAAGGGCATGGTGCGAAAGAGGGGATGAGCCAGATCTGAGACTGAATCGTCTCTGACTTTTCTGGTCCTGCATTTCAATGACTCAGTGATATCGGTAAAAGTTAAGGAAAGATAGGAAAGGGAGCTCTGAGATCAGAAAAGACTTTTAGTGTTGCTACAGCATCTACTCATTTAACCTGTCACCATAACAAAATTATCATTGCACAGGAGAGGAAGGGGCAAACAAACCCAAAGAAGATTTGCTTGTCTCTTTTAAAAAAACAAAACACACACCCCCACACTAAACAGAAAAGCCCAACAACAGAAAGCCCCATCCTATAAAGTGAAACTATAGGTTATCTGTGGTGGAGAGGTTGCTGTAGCTGTGTTGGCTACATAGTGTGAGGGAAATTAGGTTTGCTCTGAGTGGCAAAACCTTTCCAGCTGCTCTAGCAGTCCTGGCTCCTACAGACTACCTGAACACATATATAATTTCTGAAGCTTTAAGGTTATGATAGTTGGTCAGAAGACTATGGTTCCTGTTCATAGGTGTTAAGAGTTTTTGCATTTATTGCAGTTTCTGTCTGTGATGTGCATAGTCACCAGTGTGAATTCTGATGTCTCCTTGGAGCCTGACATAGGAAGAAACTTGGTGTAGAAATTGTTTCTAAATGTCAGAACAGCCTCTCTTGACCAGACCATTCCACAGAGGAGGTGTGATGGAAGTGTAGCTGATGGAGCCAGTGACTGACTGGCTAGTGATGGCCGATGACAGTGATTGACTGAGTGTAATGATGTGTCCTCACTGGGATTGCACTCAGGTGCTTGCTGGAGCAAGCGGTTGTGGCTGTTGGATGTTGTGGCCAGTATGCACTTCCTGGGCTGCTGTAGAGGTGTTACCAACAATCCAAGGTGAAAAATACAGTTACTGCTTCTAAAGTAATTTTTGCTTTCCATGGGTGGGTAAGTTTGTCCAAGCTTGGCTTGTAATTAGAAGCTCTATTGCAATTAAGATGGAAAGATGTAAAAGAAGTACAAAAGGAAGTTTATGTTGTTATTATATGGCTGGCCATGTGCTAATAGATATGAAGTGTTCAGAATGAGGTTGTTTTTCTCTTATGTCTAAAATACCTGTCAGTTGATTCAGAAAATGTGGCAAGTACCAAACTAACCAAGCTCCTTACAGTAAATAAATCTTTCCCTACTAAAAGAGGAGTAGGTGGATTTAAAAGCTCAACTGAGCTGGTTCTGAAATTCTCTGTGAAAAAGACCTCTTCTGCTTGTCCTTTAATTGCCCAGTTGAGCTCTTAGGACTGAAAGTAGAAGGAAAC
This sequence comes from Athene noctua, assembly GCF_965140245.1. Classification (NCBI taxonomy): domain Eukaryota; kingdom Metazoa; phylum Chordata; class Aves; order Strigiformes; family Strigidae; genus Athene; species Athene noctua. Next base: position 18,634,607 of record NC_134049.1, on the reverse strand, counting down.
TCATGGCTTAACAAATTTACTCTTGTGTTTGTGTCCTTAACGGGATGTTTCTACAGAGGCCACTAGATTACCTTGCCTAAGTAGGTTTTTTTCCCTGACAGCATAGCAAGTAGCCTATCACAGGTAACAACACAGAGGAATTCCCTTTATTTGCATTGTGGATGCTTAACTCATTGACCGCGTTGCAGCTGGCCTAAACTCAGAGCTACAAAAGAAGTAGGCTGTGGAGTGACATGTGAGTAAAGAAGCCCTCGGAAAGCTGAACGAAATGCGAGTAAGATTTGTGAGACACCAAGTCCTCATAAAACCTGTAGCCCTGGTTTTCATCACTGTTGAGAGCATTCGCTTTCCTGCTTAGAAATGAGTATGTTAAGTGAACTCTTCTCCTTCACTGCCAAACAACTGCTACTGTTGGCTTCTCACTACACTTTCTAGAGTCTAGATCCTCTAGTAATATAGAAATTGGTGTAGCTCTGCTTGATTGCAGCACTGATTTACAGCCCATAATGATTTGAGTTGGGGCTGGTTGTATTTACCTTTAAGATGTTATGCCAAGTTCTAGTTTGAATCTTAGCTTTGCCATGAGGCTTGAGGTTTAGCATCTGGATATGAATTTACATTTTATGAATGTTTGGTATTGCAGTGAGGCAAACAAAAGCCTCAATGGGACAACCAGTACTTCCAGGTTAAAAAACTAGGATTGGGACCATCTTTTTTTTTTTTTTTTTCCTTCTCCTCCCCCCCCCCCCCAGCTTCCTGGTAGCCCACATTACCATTTAGTTGTCATTTACTGCTCCCTGGGTCTGTTGGTTTCTCAGCTTAGAAACAGCTGCCATGTGATGTGAATGATATTTTAAAGTCCTGTGTTTGAGTTCTTGTGATAGCAATGTGCAGAGAATTGGCAAGCTCTCGGAAACAAAATGGCATGCTTTATTTTGTCACTAGAAGTATGTTCAATCTGCTATTTGCTTCTCTGTAGCATTTTGATTAAGAGCTCCAGTGAAGTTATGTGAAAAGTGAAAATCCTCTTTATTCTTTCTCTCCCAGAAAATGAGACACACAACATTGTCAAAATATTTGCCTAATCTTGCAGATTTGGATACTTGTAGTTCTTCTGACAGACCAAAACAATGGTCATTAAATGAGAAGCAGATGCAATAAGTATGCAAGCAAGCTTACTAGGATAGACTGAGGGGGAAGGGGGAGGAAGCTGCCAAGAGTACTTGCTAAGCACTGGAGAATTAAAAAAAAATAAAACCCCTCCTTGCTATTGTACCTCTTAAATAATGATTTTCTTAAGTAATCTAGGCATTGTACTTTTCTGCATCGGCGTTTTCATATGTTCTGGTGCAATATTGACTTCAAATCCGGATGCTCCTTTTGGCTTACTTGAATTTCTTCCTTGCCAGGAGAGGCAAATGCCAAAGAAATGCTTTTGTGTGTTTTTTGTTTGTTTGTTTAGAGGGTTTTTTTGCTAGTTGTTTTTTTTCTTGATTTTTTTTTTCCCCGATTTTTTTTTTTTTTTCCTCCCTCTATTCTGGTTTCACTCACTGCAGCACTGTTATTTTAGGACTAAAGGACATTTGTCCATGAAGAATCTGGTTATGCTAAGTTATGTTCACAGTTCTGTGTGATTGAGAAGCCAGAAGCTGCTCAGAACAAAACTCTGAGCCTGACCCTGGGAGCTGTTAAATTTTGTACCAAGATGTGGAGTGTGTTTCTTTACTAGCTAGCTAGTAAAGGTCTGTTTTGTTGTTTCAGGGCTGCTATGTGGACTCATCAAGACATTGGTCCAAAATCTGCCTTAAATTATGGATAGAATTAGAACATTCCAGCTTTATATTGCTCTCATTATTTATTCAAACCATAAGAATTAAAGATCTGCCTTTAAGAAATAACTGAATTATTATTCAGGATCTTCCTTCGGTGATCTGTGTATATTCAAGCTCATCTATGTGATTGCTGTTAGCATTTGCATTTTCTTATGAGTCCTTAAGTTATCCATAAATTATAGGTATTAGCTGATGTGTGATAATTCTTGATCCTTGAGTTAAAAAGCAAACCCAAACATTAGCAATATGGTTATGTAACACTTTGCAATTCAAATTCTGTGTCTCCCTGCTGCTCCACCCTCCAAATCCTTGCATCTCCTCTAGGATTGTGCATAAACGCGTGGGTGTGCGCACACACACGCACACACATGCATGAACAAGTCTTTTTCAGCAAGAAAATGCTGGTTTTGGCATACATGGAGAAGTGCACGATAAGGATAGGGGTATCAATGTCAAAACAGTGTATTGCTTAGAAAATTAAATGTAATAGGCTGCCTCTAAGCCAAAGATAGAGTAGTAGTGCAATGTATTGTGCTACAGAAGTTCCTAATTTCTAGAGGAAAGACACTGTGGTGTGATGCCTGCAAATCAGCCCAGATTGACTTGATTTGCAAAAACCTGGTCTGGGTCAGATGTCTTCAAATTCTATACCAGCCCATCAGTGTACAGTAACTTGGATCAGACAGCTATAAGGTCTGTCTGCAAAGACCAAGCATGTCCTCTGTGAGGGTTTTACATTTTTTTAATGTATGCCCAGTGTGCTCAGGCTTAGATATAAGTGGACTAATTGCAAGGCTTTGTTTGTGGGCTTACATCACACTGACTGTGGCTTGGATTTATTTGTGTATCATGAGTTGTCACTAGAACTCATTTGTAAGGCTCAGGAAATGTCTTTCCATTTGTCTTGTGTATTATACTGTATCCCTGTCTTGTCCCACAGTCATGTACAGCTGCTCGTAGAAAAGGGATCATGTTAGGCAATGCCACCGCTTGCATTTTCTCAGACTTCGGCGGGGGGGGGGGAAGGCATTGCATTGCTGGGTCATCATTTCAGACAGTGCCGTAATAGGTAACGATAAGGGTCTGAGGCACAGGTCGTATGAGGAGCGGCTGAGGGAACTGGGATTGTTTAGTCTGGAGGAGGCTGAGGGGAGACCTCATCGCCCTCTACAGCTCCCTGAAAGGAAGCTGCAGAGAGCTGGGATGAGCCTCTTTAGCCTAGTAGAAAGCGACAGGACAAGAGGGAATGGCCTCAAGTTGCGCCAGGGAAAGTTCAGACTGGATGTTAGGAAGCATTTCTTTCCAGAAGGGGCTGTTGGGGGTTGGAATGGGCTGCCCAGGGAGGTGGTGGAGTCCCCATCCCTGGAGGTGTTCAAGAGCAGGGACGATTTAGAGCTTAAAAATATGCTGTGGGTGGGAACTGTGCTAGGAGAACAGTTGGACTAGATGATCTCCAGGGTCCTTTCCAGCCTAGATGATTCTGTGATTCTGTGATTTTCTAAATGGTGTTTTGCCTTGATTTCAAGGACGTTGAGTTCTTTGAGAGAATGTGATATTGTTAGTCAAAGTTTGTGATATGCAGAGCGTATTAAGTGCTTCTGTTGCCTATTCACTGATTCAGTATTGCCAAGCTCCAGAAACAGAATAGCTAGAAGTATTTTATGTATGCCATTGTATTTGGCTCTTGCATGTTGCTATAGTATTTGCTTTAGATTCTTTCCATTTCTTATTCTTGCTAGTTTATAAGGGGTTATGCACAACTGGTAAGATATGAAGCATTGTAGAGATCATTGTCTGGTTTCTACAGTTAGAGATATATATTTCCCTAATTACTTTAATTAATGATTCATCTTGGATATACTTGGAGTCTGAGAACGTGTGTGATACCTGAAGCAGTCTATTTTATATAGCTCTCTAGGGGGGGGGAAAAAAACCAACCACCAAACAACAAGGACACTGCATAAGGTAAAGAGAAAAATTTGGAAGCAGCTAGTCAGGTAATAATTCTCTTCCTGTAACTCTCTGTCAATGGAGAAGTGGTTCTTCTGGCCAAAGCTTAAAAACAGTTGAATCAACCCAATGCCCATGTTTAAACATCTGGAAAAAATATTTATAATTCTTGAGAGAAATACAAAAATGTTGATCTTTAACTGTGGTTAGAGAGACTTTATTCACACATGTACAGCTCCAGTGTGAATAGATGATATACTTCACTGCCTACAGCCTGGTGTAAATTTTGGATCTGCATTAAGAATTCGCATGTGTCTTTCTCTCTGGGTCTGTTCCTGCTGTGTAGCTGGGGCTGAAAGTACGATATGTTCTGAAATGAAGTTCTGCCTGAGAGTGACCCCACTCCTTTTTTTTTTTTTTTTAAATGAATATCTAATATGGTGGTGTGGGTTTTTTTTCCTAGTGTACTTTTAATATGATATAATGTGTCTCATTCTTCTGCTGCCTGAAATGCATAACTCAGGTTTATTTTAGGCAGCACCCTTGAGGTCACTGACACAGGTAGCTCTGAGTTTTGAGGAACACTGGGTCTCTGAAGGAGGAACTGTGGTCCACTGTAGGGTACCTCCTCATAAAGCTCTTCAAACCCAGATTGGATGAAACAAGGGCCTTTGGAAAAGGTTGACTACTTTTGATGGGAATGGAATTACACTGTTTTTCACTTATTGACATTATAATATTACATTTATTTATTTTACTTAATAACTGTTACTTGTGTTAGCATATGAAAGTTTCTTGTGCATAGTGATGATTTTAATACCTTCAAAATGTAGGGAGAAATGATTGAAGTATCAAAAGTGATCTGAATTTCACTCTCAGATTTTGATTGTGTATCTTGAATTGTCTGATGCCTCTGAAAGTTAGACCAGTGCTGTAAGTGCCTAAGCTTTAACTCCTGACTTACAAGTTACCCCTCCAGGAAGAGTAAGCAAAAGTTCATCTTGATGGAGCTTGATGGGAGTAAAAGCCTCATCTCTTCAAAAGTGTGCTCTAACCACTAAGAGCCTCCCATGCACCATCTTCTGATTAATTTCAAACTAGAGTTTAAAGCCAGTCATAAGTTATTATAAGAGATAAGAGAAGTAAGTCCTTCTCAGATGCTCAAAATACTTTTTTTCAGATTGTAGTTTCTCTGTACCAGCTTCAGCTAACTTGTAAAGGGACTGTAGCAAAGCAAACTGACTTGTATTAATTTTTTTTTAATCAGTGAAATTAAGCTGTGGGCCAACTGGAAGACTTTGGTTCTGCTGGAATAACATCTCTGATTAGCTTGGGGCTAAATTACTAATTCCAGTGAGGGATTTTGAATTTTTCATTGGGCTTAACTTGCAAAGCCCTTAAATATTCTGTCATATTTAGTAATCTGAAATACCAGGACCTTGTGAATCTGTGACTAAAAGACTAAACCCCACAAAAATAATGCTGAAGTTTATGCTTTAATATTTTGAACTTAAACAGATGTTGCCTTTACTGAAGTTTTCTGAATCACTACTGAGCAATAGTATAGTAATTGAATAATTTTAATGTGACAAGTTCTTCAGTGTTAAGATTTCAGGGCAGTTTGGTACACAGAAACTTGGAGCATTGACACTGATTAAATCTTACCAAGAGCTTTAATATTTTCTGAATATTGTACTGTAATGATGGCACCTTGGTGAGATATATATCTAAACAGCAAACGTGAAATATCATCTACTCGAATATAAATTGAATTCTAGCTCATGATTAGTAATCTATACAGCTGTTAGCTTGAATCCTATAAATCTGGGGCTTTACAATTCAGTAGGGGAAAAAAATGGACGATTTCAACAATGATAGAGGCATTGATGAGCAAAATTAAATGGCTGATGATAATTGTGATAGCTTATAAAGAATGATGTTATTTACAAAAGCTCCTTTTTGCATGGAATCTGACGTCTTCTCCCATGAGCTTGCTTATAATTCATATTCCACTTTAATATGCCTGCAAAATGTGCTTTCTTTCTGTATACGTATTATTTTTAGGATGTTATGTTTCCTTGGTGCATACACAATGAGCCTGAAATCCTGTAGGAATGTGTTTAATTTGAAAGTTTTATCCTCTGGGCCTGGTTAATTCAAATATGGGGCTCAGAACGGTGCTGCAGTGCCTGCAAGAATGCGGGGATGGCAAATCGTCTGCACAAAGGCAGCAGAGACCTGTGCGGCTGCGATGCCTGTGCTGAAAGGTGCCAGTATCCTGAAGATCTCCTTTGTGAAGCTACTCCGCTTGCTTCTTTCCTCTGTCAGTCCTGTGCACTAATAAAATGAACATTTGGCCAGCTTTGCTTTCCTTTATATCCTTAGCGTTGTTTCTAGGGATCTCATAATTACAGCCTTCCCAGATACTCTTATCCGGTGGCACTGTACGTAGCAGTGAGCTGCTTGACTTCATTGTTGGTGATGCAATGCCTAGACAGGATTTTAAGAGGGTTTGTTGGTGTCTTTTAAAGCTGGAAAAAATTGAACTGTGGCCAGTTTTAATCCCCACCCTATTTTTTTGGAAGAGGGAAAAAATACACTTGCTGAGACCATCCTACTCTGAGAGCAGTAAACTATGTTTGCGTCTGTAGGAATGTGAGAGCCGAGGAATTCCAGTGTGCAGCCTGCTGGAAAGCGCTGCTGGCTCATGGGCAGCAGAGGGGAACGGGCCTTGCGATGAGGGCTGGAGGGAGAGAAATGAAAGGCATTTTTTATAATACCCTGGGCAGCATATGCAGGATGTTATGTCTGGCTTGGACTGGGCTGACGTGGTGCCTCAGATTTTTTTCTCATAATGCTGGAAAAATAGATATAAGGGAAATACAGAGATAGAAATGGAACAAAATTAAAATGAAAAGCAAGCTTTATATTTCACAGTGAATAATTTGCAGCATCTTTCCTCAAAGAAATTGGGCTGCCACTAGAGATAGGAAGCAAGCAGCATAAAATTTTCTGCAGATTTTATGGTCCACTTGAATATCCAAATTATTGCAGCTCCATTCTGTGACTTGGGAAAAGGCATGGTTTTGAGCAGCTGTGGGGTGGGGTTGGGAGATGCCTCCAAGCAGCCCAGCTAAAGGAGAATTCCAGGTGTATGTTAGAAAAGAAGAGACAGCTAGAGTGAAGAAAAGGCACGAGAAAATTCTTGGCTTGTAGTTGATCAAGGAACATCTCCAGGTTTGTACATACTGAGGCAGGAAGGGAAGGTATTAGCTCCTTCTGTAAAAGGGGACATGCATTGACCGAAGAGTCCTGTGTCCTTTACTTCAAGTACTTCTGGAGGGTGGAGTGGATCTTACTACTTTTTCATAGCTGCTCATGAGCAACTAGAGTTTAAACTTGCTTCCTTTCCAGGAATGGGGTGTGGTCAGATTTTTCTCTGGTCTGTCTGATGCTAGACCTATCCCCAATTCAAGTCAGCACTCAGACTGGTACCCTTCTTGGAATAAATCTGTCTTCCCTGGCTTTCATTTTGACCTGATGTAAGATGGATTTCCTTTCTATTTGAAATCTACATATACAGGCTCTGTGCAGTCCTTGCTGGCTGTGGAATCAGCAGTCGCACCCTAAAATGTAGTCTCTCTGTTTAGAAGCAAAAGTATTTAAAAGCAAAGGAGTGTGTGTATGCAGGGGAAATCCCATTCAGTGCTATATACCTGATCAGCGACTGTAGGCTGTCAACTGCCTCATTTACTTCAGTATATTAATAATGCAAGTCCCTAAGGCTGATCACTGTCTCTGGAGTCTGCTATGCGCAAGTGCTTTTCTATTCCAATGAATTCAGTAATCAAAGTCCCACTGGCAGGGCCAGTGCAAGAGCAGCCCCTGGCTTAGAAAAGGCAAGCCATGCTTTTTTTTTTTTTTCTCCTGTCTTTAGACTGAGCCTTACGTTGCCCAGGAATTTTTGTGTCGCTACTCCTGAGTTTTATATACAGTCTGGATAACAAAGACAGACCTTTTTTCATCATTTTAAATATTAAGAGATTGAAGAGAATGAAACAGCCACACCGTTATATCTGCTTAAAAGGAAAGTGCTTTGTCTGAAGAAAGAATGGACATTCTTAGAGTTCATTGCGTTCTTCAGCTTTCAGAAGCTGCAGGGAGAGTTACTCCCCCTGCTTCCTTAGGAGTGTACACTGGGATTTCTACCTCAAATTTATTTTGCTCAGACTTTGGAGTCAAGTTTTTATATATAGTTTTTGATGTAGGACCTAATTAGTCTCTACACATCTTAATACTTTTTTTGCTACATCTGCATTAAAGATGGCATTGCATATATTTGCATACAATTTACATTTTAAAGTTAGCCATGCTGTGTGCGATAATCATTTTAACCAAGTACCATTGACAGTCAATATTGTGAATAAGCATACAAAATACCTGGGGTTTCTGGCAATAAGCATACCAAAAAAAAAAAGGTTCATACAATCTTCTTTCTGAAGCAATCTTGAGAAATTTGGATTTCTTTTTTAGCATTGTGAGGTTGTTGGAGTATTTCCCACAAACAAGTGAGCAAGAACAGCTTAAACAGAGTTCCTGCTTTAACTAGAACCCATGTGTGCAAACTGTGTCAAACTGTTTCAGTATTCACCAAAACTTACTCCAAAGTTTGAGCCTATACATTCTGCTACAAGTGCCACTATCAGTCAGGATGTTCAGATGTGGTATTTGGTTCACCGCCTTCAGCTTGGTCCCACTCTGAATTTAATGGTAGTTTAAAAACAGAACTCTGTGAAGGTCTGAGACTATTGGATTTTAGTTCTAGCATGTGAAAGATTGTTAATTTACTAATTTGTTTTCAAAAATTCTGCTGATGGTCAATGGTGGAAAATCCGTAGTTGTTTTCAGTGTTTTCCTGTGGAAGCCTACTGGGTTGTTCAATTCTTCATTTATCTCAAACCAGAAAAGGAATCTACAAGTGGCAGGACATCAGCAGAAGAAACAAAGTGAGTTACTTTGCAGAGCAAATAATTTGTGTGTATTGACACTTAGTCCAAGTGTTCAGTTGAAGAGATGCAGATTTACATCTTGACTAGTCAATTTAAAGAACATGCCAGCAGAAGTGTCTATGTTTTACTCCGCAAAACTCAGTCTGTTTTTTTTTTTTTTTTCCTTAGGGCTATTGACGTTTCTCATTTCATGATTATGATGATGTCAAAACCTTTTCAGACTTTCTTTAAAAAGCATGAAAAGAGCTTGGAGTCACCTGGTGCTTAGGCTAGTAAAGATCAGACAGAGGCATATTCTTTTTAGACAGACTTCAGATCTAAATCTCTGAGGTGGAAACTAGGAGTTTCACTTTCGTGCTACAGATGAGTTGCAGAAACCAGCAGAGTCAAATGTTAATTTATGTCTCAGCAGTTAAGTAGTAGGAAAAATCAAGAAGGATGAATAAAATCTTCTACAATCTCTCATCTGCAGGCAAATAATTTTACTTCTTTGCATTTACTTATCTGACAGCTTTCATCTATGTAGACATCACAGGCAGCTGAGGTTTGGCAAGTCGGTGAGCTGATGAATTAAATATTTGATTTTGTAATATTGAAGTTAACTGGAGTTTTTCCATTGTCGTGGTCGGACGCCTTAGAAACGTGTTCCTCTATTAGGTTGGGAACAGAACGAGTTCTTCCTTCTGCAGTATTCCCAGATAAATTGGAAGGGGTTCTAGATCATGCAACCTCTTAAACTTCGTGTCTCTAGTTTCTTTAGACTGCTTCCTCTACAGATTGAGCACAATTAAACTCATCCGAAAAGCTACAAACTGGCATACTGTTTCTATACCAGTGAGAAATCAGCTGAGCCAGTACAGCACCATGTCCGCTTCATCAACTGGAGTTGCCAACACTGGATTGACCACTATGATACTGGTATAGCTAACAGGGGATGAGGATTGCCATGTTTCCTGTGTAGTTGAGTTGACTACAACTCTATTTATACAGTTCCTTATAAAATCAAATCCATTTCATGTTAATCACAATGTAGACGAAAGTATTTTGGGTGTTCAGTGATGTAAATGTTTACATCTCAAAGAGCACATGCAAGTAAAGATTTGCAGCGAGGTAAACACTTCAGAAATAATGAAGTTAAGTCAAGGATTTTGTCTGGTTTAGAACTTTGGTTCCTTCCCCCTCCCTCCTCTACACTGCGCTTCAGTTACTCTGAAGGCAGTGTAGCACATGCATGAGGTATGCAATACCTGCTTTGCCTTTACAACTCTAGGACAGCACATAGTTGTGAGTCTTGACTCAGCTCCTGAATCTCTAATGTTCTTTTGTGGCTGTGGGAAAACTTGCCTGAAAACAGCTGGGTTTGCTCCTGAAAAAAAAATTACTGCATTATGTTTAAGTAATTTAATTCCATATTAACTTTGTGCTTCCTGGCATTCACATTTTTTTTATAACATCATCTCGTCCAAGGCAATCAGAGAGTTTTTTCCATAGGGGCCCTTTTCAGACAAAAGGCTTTCAGATTGTCTTCTCTGTAAGTGCATTCTATACCATATAAATTCTGTAACAATAAGTTCTGAAGATGATTTTCATATCGGTTTAGTAAAATACGAGCTTAGTTTCAAAATCCATGAACTCTGAAGTGTCCCCTCCTTGGAGAGTGCTCTTCTGAGGTAACATTTCTGCTTTTATATTTACAGACATTCTAATTAGCTGGGTGATGATAATGAATGTGTTGCTTATAACCTATTATATGAGGGTTGAAAAAGCTGCAGGGTGATTGTAGATCCTGCTTTTGACTTAAATGATGAGAAACTGAAACATAAGAGAAGAATGCAGAAAATAGAGCATAAAAAATTAATGTTTTCCTAATGAAAATCTTTCAGATTAAGCACAAAAAGGAGACGGAAAAGAAACTCCCACAGTAAACAAGTGGTACTAAAACAAGTGAGAGATTTGAACCAACTCAGAACGTTCTATGTATAATTGATGATTAGAATTTATTTTGATTGGGCTGCTCTCTTTTCTTTGTAGTATCAAAGCTTAACTGCACTGTAAAATTTGTTAAGAAGGAATTGAGTGGGTTTTGAGTTTCTTTTTATCAATCCATATCAATGCAAAATCATTGTGGTTTTTGTCACCTGGAGAGTTTTTTTGGACTGTTAGTTAAAGTGAGTTGTCCATAGCTGTTGAGATCACCTGTAAATAATTAGTTACACTGGTATTTAAATTGTCATCCTTAAAGATCAGCTGTAGCAAGGTTTTCTGTCCTTCAAATTTTTAGTGCTCCAGTGTGGCTGGGAGGATCAGAAGTACAAACTTCAGACTTTGGTGAAAGATTTAAGAACTAGTAGTGAATCCCCCAGAAGAGAAGACGGGGTGACTCTCAAGCTTCCTGAAAACTTCAAAATTTTTGCCATTATGTAGTGAATAAAATTAAGATCTTTTAAAGTCATTCTATGGAAAGACAGAATATCTAGGAGAGGAGGAGATCCCTTCCAGCCTCAACTAGCAAGGGACTCTGTGGCCATTAAGATGGTTGTGGGGCTGCAGCACTGTTGCATGAGGAGAGGCCAAGGGAGCTGGGTGTATTCAGCCTGCTCAGGAGAAATTGCAAAGGTTATAGTGCAGGGTGGGATCTCACTACATTGTTCAGCTTTCTTTTAGAGGGCTACAGAGGAAAGAGACAAACTTTTCTCAGATACACGTACAGCAAAAGAACAACAGGCAGCAGCCTACGCTTGCAGCAAGGGTAATTCCTGCTGGGTGTGGGAGAGTCAGGCACAAGAACAGATTTGCCAGAAAGGGTGCTGGATCTCCATCCCTAGAGACTTTCAACCTTGACTGGCTGTGGCCCTGAGCTAGCTTTGAATTTAGCCCAGTCTTTATTTGCCTATAATGAAATACGATTTTCTTCTTACAGTTATTATAAATGACATGTAACATTTTTCAATGTCACATGTCTCTCTCTGAACATAAACCACTGTTCCTACTGCAATTAGTGGGTTTTATTTGGATTTATCACTAAACAGCCTTTGGCATTTAATAGCAAAAGAATGTTGTTGTAGCACATGTGCTCCCAAATGTTGGAAATATGGTGGCATATGTTCTTTTAGTGCATGTTTTAAGAATTACTATTAACTTTTAAAAGGGAGTATTTTGGAATTGTGAGAAATTATGTACAAAATCTCATCAATCTTTTGTATTCATTTCATGCACAATATATAGATCGCTTCAAAATGATTCCATTATTTCATAATTGTATTGCTTGGCTGTTACTCATTTAAACAGAGAACTATGTTTTTCCAAAGTAATTACTGTGACCTTTGGGCAATTAACATATGTCTTGTCAAATAGGTGTTCAGAAATCTTTAGCATACCGGCTCTAATGCAGTGTGTTGTGCACTTAATACTGGGTGAAAAATTAAATTTGTAGTGTATTCAGTCAATCTATCCAGCATGTAGATCCCTGAGAGCTGCTGCTAAATGTGTCTGTGGAGAGGACTGCAAGACAGTGCAGATAGTATAGCTGTAATGGAAAGTTAGAGAAGTCTCTACAATGCTTCACTCTTAAATTTATGCTCCAAAACAATCGAAGCAGGCTAACGTAGGAACTTGTAAAATACTTGGTGTCCTGCCCATTATAAGTCAGGCAGTATTTTAGAAGGCCGTTGAAATAGGGGGGTCTTACATAGCTGTTTTCTACTTGTTTAGGTATGTAGATTTGGGTTCAAAACCAAATAATTCCAAAATTTAACATCAAAAGGAAATGAATTACAAAATTGAGCTCAGGAAATGAGAGCCCTGTTGGTTTATGGCATCTGTTGGTCACTTGGGTAAAGCCTCAGAACATTTTTTTGGTTTGTAGCACACAACAGTTGCATACAGGGACATTCTTACTAAAAAGTTCCAAGCGAGATGAGCTAGCAGTGTTTGCAGTTAAACTAGTAAACTCTTCATCATGGTCTGGCCTGGTATAGCTGTATTTTTCAAAGTGTAGCATCAAATATATCAAAATGCAAAGTCACACTGGCAAAGGGTGTTGGCAGGCTTGCTTCCAGGAGTCTGACTGTACACACAGGAAGGGTAAATATCCCCTCACTCCGACTTTGAGGGAGCTTTGTTTTTCATTACAAATTACACACTTTAACAGCAAAAAACACATTTTTACCCTTCTGTTTCTTTTGGTTAATGAAAAGGATTTGTGACTAGATTCTGCCCTGGCAGAACACTAATAGAATCAAGGCAGAGATGGATTCACTGGATCTTTTAAATCTACTTCTGTTCATCATGTCTTGCCGTTCTATATTTAGTCTTATCGTTCTTATATAGACTTTGAGCTTTGGAAAAGGCCTTGTAATAATTTTAAAGTAATTTTATCCAGTTATCTAAAAAAAAGACAAAGTGTGGCAAAGGGCATGGGCTCAGCCATGAATTAACTTATTACACTACAGTCATGTGTTCAAGTACATTTGCTGTGGTAACAGACTGGTGCTAAGGTTATATGTTTGCATAGCTCATGAGGAAACCACGGATTAAGAAGCTACACTAACTGTGTGTAGTGTTGTTCATAATTCAACAGTACAAGGCTTTTAGCACCACACTTGATGTACTTGTGCTTTTTGCCCATGTTTTTAATGTATGCATCAGTTTTATTAAGATCACTTTAGAGCTGGCTTGAAAGAACTCTGCTTGATCCTTGCACCTTGCATTGGGTTTAGGGCCTTTTCCAGACAGATGTCCTGACTGATGCTTGTTGAGGCATTTGTGGGTATCCAGGATTACGCAGAAGCATAAATAGCCTTGAGGAGGGGAAAAGGTCACAAGCTTACTCTACAAAGCAAGAAAAAAATTTTTTTTTTTGCTTGTTAAAATAGCAGAAATTCTTCTTTGCCTTTGTATTTTCTTTGCTAGTGGATGTTGTATCTTCCATGTTTAACAGCAAATTAATCTTTCTCTGTCAAGAATCACTGTCAATATGAGCACAAGTATAATGGATATTTTACATATTGGAAGAAAATCTCAGAAATAGAGAAGAAAACAATGTTGTTTTCTTGTGTGTTATGAAATGAATGTCTGTGAAGGTATTCGGAAGGGTTGAGAAATTTCCACGTTTTGTCCTGTGACACCTGTGAAGAAGGATCCTGCAGGTCAGGGGTTGTACAGAGTCTTGGGACATGGCCATACACAAACAACTCCGTGATCTGCATCCATTTAGAAAAGGCAGCATACAGACTTTGTTGCCCGCATAGATGGAACACCACACAAATTGTCCAAAGGCAGAGGATGATAAAAGATCATAAGCAATTAAACGTTGTGTGGTAGGGAGAAATAGGGAAGGGGAATTCTGGTTAAAAGGAGAATACATTTGTCTTGCTTCCTTTACTAATAATCTGGTGTTCCTTCCTTTGAGTTAATGTGGTGGTATGTAGATGCGTCCGATCAGGTCATTGGTCCATCTGTTTGTATCCGACAGCACCATTTCGGAAAAAGATACAAAGATCTTACACAGCAAAGCAGTTAATCTCGCCCTGCTGACAGGGGCTTTATGAATTATCTATATGAAGTCCAAGAGTTTCTTCTAATCCCTTGGTCTTTGTGATTACCTATGGCAATGAGTTCTGCCAGCTGTTATGTATGTTTGGCTGGATCTCCTCACATTCTTCCCTGTACCTTTCATAAACTGCCAGTGTTTCAGGTGTATTTTTGTCCTGTCTGATAATTTCTTTTCAGAATTAAGGTGTGAAGATTTCTTAAGCATATGTGAATTTTTATAATGCAACCATTATGAATTTCAGGCTTTGTTCATCTGCAAGCAGAAACAACCCTTTGTGAACTTTATTTCTGAGTGACAAACCTCAGAAAGGGGTAATATATTCCTTAAAAGTGGTATCACAATACTTTGGGGGGTTTTATACTTAAAACCAAAATGTAAAAAGAGCACAGGAAGTACAAAACTTGTTCTGCTAGAGACTGAGATTTTGCCTCTGGTTTTACTTCTCATCTAGTGTCAGTGTTCTCCCTGCCTCCTCTCCTCCTCCTACCTTGCTTTTCCTGCCCTCCCTCAAACCACACTGTGCACAGAATGCCAGAGTCACTTCATTCTGGTCAGCCTTTCTTAAGGAGTCTGTGCATCTGGACTTGAAGAACGAGGCTGGCTGTACATGGAGGCCAGAATAGGTGAGGCCTGTCTCTTTAGTTCAGAGAAAAATCCTGCTTACCAATATCTCTTTTTTTGTACTTGACAACATCTTCTCAAAAATGCCTTCCACACAAAATTAGAAGCTAAGAGGAGTGGTGTTATATGCCAAGGGAGCAGGGGGTGAAGGGCTCAGAAATCCAGGCATCTTTTAATGGCTCTGTGACCAGACAGTTACGTGACTTTGTGGAAGGCTTATAACATGTCTCTGTCTCCCTTTCTGCTACTGGAAAACTTGTAAATAATACTTTTCTCACCATGGCTTCTGAGGCTTTATTGAGGCTTAATTAGTAGATGCCCACAAAGCATGGGGAAAAAAAAAAAATTGCTGTGTTTTTCAGAGTTAATTGTGGTGATGTGCTTAACAATTCCAGAAGCCCATAAACTTGCCCTTCTGAGAATGGTCTGTATTGACTGCTGCCAGGTGTTTCTTCAGGTCACAAATTTGTGAAAACTCACAGCTGAATTTCTTGTGTTGAATATTGTGAAAGATTTAAACAAACTGCTTATCTTATGATCTCTCAGAAGATTAATGGTTAATTCAGGATCTAGCAGAGGTAGTATCTTTTCTTATATCTGGTAATATCCATTATCAAAGCTAACTTGAATTTAATTCCAAAAGGACAACTGATCAGATCACCAACTTACATGTTGTTAGATTGTTGCAGGTGTGTGCATGTGCAGGTAAGATAACTGCATTTTCTTATGTAGTTAATCAGCTTTGTTCATTAAATTTCCATTTTGAAAATGTCATTTTGGGCAGATCTGTGGGTTTTCAGAAACCTGCCAGAGCTTGTCATCCTCATCAGTCTATAAATTGTCATCTATGTTACCTCTGGAAGTTTTGGCTATGGGTGTCTTGATTCTATCTTGACAGCAGTACAGCAGGCAGGAAGATGCTGTTGGTGGCCATGGCTGAGAATAGTGTGATGGGTGGCATTGACTTCTGCTCCCGTGTCAGGGCAAGTGTATGTACAGGAAGAAATGTGCCTTTTTTCTAACTCTTTCCTTTGCTGTTGCTGAATGTTACTTTTCATCTCAAAGCATAATCACATCTGCTTTTCACCTTGGTACACCCCACCTTTCACACCACTTTCTAATTTGAGAGTGCAAATCCACATGTTTGGAACCTCATGGGTATTCAGGGATCAGCAGTTACTACCAATATGAAGCAGAGTAAGTAATTAATATGGATGTTTACTAACTGTCTGTTTCCAAGTACCTTTTCTTGGCCCTGCTTGTAGAAAGCATTTGAGTGCATTAAGGTATGCCCATTTCCCTTGCTGCTACAGCTGTTTTCAGGAGTGACAGGTTTCTTGTATAGCTGAATAAAATAAAAAGAGGAGGAGGAGGGTTTGTCAAATGCTCCAGAGTGCTCTTCCAGTACAAAAGTCAAGAAAGACACAGATTAATAGTGGAGAAACCTGTGGAGCTTGCTGTAATTCTTTAAGTAGTTTAAGAATAGTCCTCTGAGTTTCAGCCTAAAGACTTGATCACTGGTAACAAAGTTTTGCCACCTGAGGAGACCAGTGTGATGATCACTGCTAACTAATAGCTACCATCTGAGCTGTGGTATGTATGAGACTGTTCTTCCTTTTCCCATTCAAAGGAGGAGGAAGAATGGCATTGCTGATTTTACCCATGTGATAACAAGGGTAGAAGTGGTGTCTTTTTATGGCAACTACTACATAGGATTTCTCCATACTAAAAAAATGTAACAAGGGCTATACTGGGTCAAATCAAGCCCAGTATCCTGTCTCAAACGGTAACCATATGGCTAAGCCATTTAATATCGAATCAGACATTGTAATTTTAAATTCAGTATGAGCATTCTGAGGAAATGGAAACTTCCTTCCTCTTTATGAAACCATTCCTCTAATTCCTTCTGTGTTTGTTCTTTTAGCACATTCAGAGGCTCTCTGATGTTCAAGATTAAATTAACAGGATTCCCCCTGCTGTTTCTATTGAATTCAGTTAGTATAATGAGTTTATTGTTAAATTAAACAAAATAAAGCCTGCCATGTGGCAGAAATACCACTGAGATCCCATAATTTCCACCTAATAACTAGTGTCTGTACTATTGGGTTATAACTTAAATGGTAGAGCGTATGTGTCTCTCAGACATGTTAAATACTTTTCATAAAAACTTTGGACACATCGGTCATAAAAGCAATTTGCTTGTGACATAGAAGTCAATAGCTTCATATCTAGTACAGTAAGTTAATTTCCATGTGGCTTGCTTTCTTTATCTGTGTATGCTTAAAAATTGTCAAGGTGTTTCCATGGCTTGGATAACATGTGTTGTCTTACCTGTTGCTAAACCCAAATACCTTTGGATAGCTACAGCTTAGACTGCTGGCTCAGTGTAATGATTCACTTGGATGTTCATGATAATACAAATGGGTTTTGGGAAGCAACTGGCCCATACCTTCTGGCAGCACAACCACTGCCATCCCTGTTTCTTCAGCATCTGTATTTTTATGTTTTCTTTTACACCACTGCAGTTATGTCATATCATAAGGAAGTTTTGTCTTCTTTTTTTTTTTTTTTTTAAATTATGTTGTTTTGTTCTACCATCTGTTAGTTCTCTGCCCATAACATTTATTATCCATAACCTTTCTTATGGTTTTTATTTTGTGTGTGCATGTCTCCTTTTGTGGCCAAACACAAAAGCTAGCTGCAAACAAAATGTTTGTATATTCTCATGTTAATTCAAATATCAGAGCCCTGAGGTCCTAGGATGATATCTATCAGTGACTTCAGGATTTGTACCAGGTGAATGTCACTACAGAGTGTTATAGTTTGTTGTTTCTTAATTTAATTTTACACACTCCTTCCCCCTCCGCCCCCCCCCCCCCCCCCCCCCCCCCCCCGCTGTTTTTATGTTATGTACCTGCAAGAACTGCAAAGATTTTTAGCCTTGAGGGTTGTCCAGATCTGGAAAAATGCAAGATTTAATGTTGCTGTTTGTCTTACTTGTTCCTGATCTCAAAATGAAACAGGCCTACTTGTGGGTTTGTAGGCTTGTTTACATTTTGAGAGGATTGTAGGGCTTGGATTTTGGTCCATCACTAATTGAAATCCCATTAAATTTAATGCCTGCTTTTGATGAATGTCAACTGTTGTTTGGTTGGTAACTTAACTCTGAGACATGGGGCTTTGACACTTCAATAAATGCTTGCAAGGCATGTGCCGGTGTGGATCAAAACCCGAGATGATTGCATAAGCCCCTATGAAATGAAACTGCTGAGTTACTGCTGATGCTTGCTCTTAGATGAGAGTTTATTTAAAGTTTGGAAACTAATGCGTAGCTAATGTCATTTCCATTCTTTCAGGCTTTATTTTTATAAAATATAAAAAAAATCCTACCACACCAAAACGCTACTTCTGGAAAGTTACTTTTCTTTCCTGTAAAAGACCTCTACAGGTTGAATATGTTTTACAATTTTCCATAGTTGAGTGGCACAAACTATTAAATGTTAACGCTAGAAGGTTGCTATTCCAGCTGCTAAACAGTTTGAAACATTAAACGTGATACAGGAAGTTGCTTTTCCAGTCTCTTAAGTGTTTCTAAATGTTCAATAGATTTTTTAAATTCTTACCTCTCTTGCCCTCCCCAGAAATCCATCTGCAGCTCAGCTGCTCACAACGGTCTTTGCAATCGAGGCCTGTTTAGATTTTGCTCATGAAACCAAGTGTGAAATCTATGGCCACAAGCCAATCCCTGTCTCATAAGGCTGAGATTGCTGAAGTCTTCTGAGAAGCTGAAAGAGAAGGAGAGAACAACCCTGTATATTTATAAAAGCAGATTTCTGC
Source organism: Athene noctua (assembly GCF_965140245.1). NCBI lineage: Eukaryota > Metazoa > Chordata > Aves > Strigiformes > Strigidae > Athene > Athene noctua. The sequence goes on along the minus strand of NC_134049.1, from coordinate 18,615,804 downwards.
AAGAATCATTTTTGTTTAAGCATGGATTATTTGCAGGTCATCTCCAAGTGATTCAGATCCTCCTGTAGGGTTCCCTTCTCCTCTTGATAGGTTAATTGCTTCTGAGAGGAGTATGCAGAGTCAGGACACCAGGGCTTTCTTCTATTGCTGACTTGGTTACTGATCTGCTGGGTGGCCATGGGTGAATCATCTTACCTCCGTTTGTCTCAGTGCCCACATGGAGTTGGAGTAATATTTTGTAATTTGATTATGTGAAGACCACTTGTTGAGAGAAGTTGTTACAAGTTGGCTTGCATTATGGTCATTTGGAGTGTAAGGTTCAAATCACAACTGCATGATAAATTGCAGCAACCCACAGAAATTTGCTGTGTGGTATCCTCAAAGGAGCTTGGACTTCATTTGAGATACCAAATATTTTGTCTGTAAAGAAGTATTGTGAATTCTTCGAGGCAGGCATTCTTTCACCTTACACTGATACAGTGACTTGCTCAAGTGCAGCCTTGGCATGTTGCCCTTAGTAAGTACATCATTTTTGCTGGTGCAGATCTCACATAAGGAGAGGCTTCTGAGCCTGCTGGTAAACAGAATAGGTAATATTAAGAATTTTACATTCTCATAGTGCTGAGAGATTTAATTGTTGTTTATTTTTCTCAAAAACTTTCTCACCAGACCAAGTCTATCAAACAGCCTTGCCAATTCCTTGTGATTGCCATGGAAATCATACTGGTTTGTTGCTTGAAAATAGCATACTCAATTACGTGTGGTGTGATGATACGAGCTTTTACATAGAAAAACACAGTGCAGTCTTAGAACAGAAGAAAGTTTTAATTGGGGATGTTTCACAAGAGATCTCAGAGCATAGATGCCTGCCTGCTGATCTGCCAAGAAGATCTGTAGTTCTGTACATGGAGCTACTTCAACCTCTTGGTGAAGTTTTGGCCCTTCAAAGAAACCTCCTTGGCCCCATGTGGTTGGTCAGAAGTGGTCAACAGGCCCATAGCTCTTTCTTCTTTGAGAGAAAATGCCAGGTCCTTTCCTTTCTCTTAGGATTTAAGGAATCTTATAGTGGTTTTTTCCCCTTGGTCCTTATTCATTCCTTCTATATTTTTCTTCGCTCTTTTAAGCCTTCTTCCTCAGCCTTTGACAAGGATTGCTCTATGTGGCTCCTTTTACTGTGGGTTGGGAAAGGAGCCAAAGACCTTTTTCTTACTTTGTAAGGTTTTGAAGACAGTACTACTATGGGTGTTTTCTCTGTTCATTTTCTTTGTAAGTTTTGCATGTTTGTTTTGTTTCCTGTTTAGGGGAAAAAAACCCCAAACAAACAACTAGTAGGTGGAGCAGCATCAGCAGGTGAAATACTTATTTGAAGGAGAAAACAGCCTCACTAAATGTGATGACTGGAAAGGGAAGTAGGCACAGGGTACTGCATGGACTCTTCTCTGCACGCTGTTCCCTGATAAGAGGCCGTTAGCTCAAATGAGGATAGACAGACAAGAGCTTCTGAGCCAAACTGGGACTCCTGGCAAACATCAGATCAGGCTGAAAATACCAGTTTGAGTTAGACAGTGATACAGTTGGAGGTGTGACAACCCACACAGATCAGTTTGAGCAACTGTGCTGGGGAAAGTGTTGGTTTTATCTACTGTTAAATAAGACAACATGTCTAGCTCTAAGACAGGAGGAAGGATGGACTTGGTATGAGGAGCAGAGGGCATGAAAAAGAAGAAAATCCTGCTCCAAGGTCACCTTTTACCACAGGGATGGGAGTTTGAAGAGAACTTTCTTGCTGCTTTTGATGGCTAAGGGCTGCTGCAATCCTGCCAAGTCTCTCAGGAATGGTTCAGGAAGATCTGCTGCCATACCTGAGGCAGACACTCATTTATCTGAGATGCTGTGCTCTGACTGCTAACAACCAGCTCAAATTGGCTTATTTTTTCACATTTGTCACAGAGCCAGCCACATTGTCTCAGCTGTGCCTCTCTGAACAGGGAAGTACAGACCTAGAAATAGTTTTGGACTCATTATTCTTACGCATTTTTTTCCCCTCATCTTGTCCTTTTTTTTTTTTTTTTTACCTTTGACTATGTTTATAACCGTCCTTTCCTGTGTTACCTTGAAATCTTGGAATTTTTCCAATCTCTTCTGCAGGTAGATGCTCTGTCCTGACAGTATCTTGTTATAATACCCACAGATAAAAAGCTGAAATTACTTATCTTTTACATAATCTAAATCCACTGGAGTATCTGTCCTTGTTAAAGTCTAATACCCTCATGGCACCAAAGAGGGTTCTCTGCTGGAGTTGGAGGGGGGAATGAGGTAAAATGAGTGATGAATCATATTGGGGTGGTGGTGTTTGAGTTTTAAGTCTATGAGCTCTTAGCCCTCTTCTTCCCAAAAGGGATTTCTGTCAGACCCTCCACAAGGAAAATTTCTACCAGGAATGTCGATGAACTGCTGCTTGAGCTGCGTGAGAATGATATCAGGGAGGACCAACACTGCTGCTGTAATCTGACGTCTTTCCCTGCCAAGCACTGTGTTGTCTCCTAGGTCTGGGACTGGTATGTCAACTGGCTTCTGGTTTGCACCAGAAGAGTGCTTTTGTCACTGAAAGGCCATGTGTCCAGCACATGACACTCCCAGGTGGGAGAGTGTAGGTGTTTGAATACCACTCCATGATGGGTACAGCTGTTCTCAAAGACATCTTCAAGTTAGATGACTTGTCCCAGGTCACCCAGCAGCTTAGTGACAAAGCCAGGAATACTATAGAAACCTTCCTGGGCCCCCAGTCAAATGCTTCTGGGCATTGTGTAAAGATCATAGTATGCCGAGTCTTCTTTTTAGCTCATTTTCCATGGAACAGCAAGTAGCAGTCACACGAGTTAGTAAATAACAAAACATTAATTACATTATACTAGGTAGCATCTAGGAGATGTAATTCCTCTAGTGGTGCTACAGTTAGGAGTGCATTTGTTTTTCATCTCCTTAGCAGATTGTTAGGATTTAGCTTATCTCTGCTTGGATTTCTGAGTATTTTTCACCTGCAAATACTGTCTCTTTGAGACCTGGAATATTCATTGATGTCTTAAATAATTTTTACTGATGCTATTTGGCTTGTTTCAACCCTAGGAAAACTGATCATGCTGCTTGTCCATAAGATCATTGTGGAGCAAACCATAGAACATGTCTGTATTTGTAATATCAATAATAATTTCTCAAGGGAGATTTTAAAATGCAAATTCTATATCACTTGGTGCTCTGGTTATATTTGCAGCCCCCAAATAAGTAAGGTTAACTGGGTCACTGCTTGGATCGAACATTTTCCAGGTTGTGCTTTATCCTTTTCCCCTCTCCAGTGAATTTGTGTATCCATGCCTTAGAGGTGAGACAAGAGCCACTGCATTGCTGCAGAAGTGCTTTCAGGGGAAAAGTCAAATGAAAAGTATACATTTAAAAATCCACAAAAAAAGAAATGTTGGATTACTTCTGTTCATAACAGACAAAAATCCCGCAGTTTTAGACACAATTTGCTCAGTTTCTGATGATGAAAGAGGTGCAGATGCTGCCCCCAGTTTGCATCGGTTGCTTCAAAATGGGGAACTAACTATCTGGGGTTTGATGGTAAAAGAGAAAGTTCTTCCTTGCCTCTGTGGCTGTAGTCAAGAAATTTCTGACACATTTTCTGGAAAGGTTATTCTGATTTAACGCAGTAATGTTTCCTATGCTGTAATAGCTGGTGAGTGAGGTAGTGGTAGAACTGACAGAATGATCATACTGGTCATGTTTAGAGACAGCAGCTGTGCAGCTGGAAGAGTTGCTAAAATGAAACAACTAAACTAAGTCATTTGTAGAAGCAAATCCATTTACGTGCTTAGGAACATTTCCCATGGAAGATTTATGCTGCACGTAGTACTTAGTTACAGGTGCTGTGACTCAAATGTCACTCAGTCATACAGTCAAGCCCCAGTTTTGACATCATGTTGAATGGTCTTTAGAAAGCTGTGTTATAATGACAGTTGATAACAAAAGTTCCTCCTTGTGGAAAGCACTGGAAATGTAGGTACCCAGAGCTTGAGATTTATTGGTAAAGTGAATCTTAACTGTAGAGGAACAGTAGTAAGAGATTCTACTGTGTTCCTTCTCAGATTATTTCCATGACAGTTGTGCCTCAGCAGCATCAATGTGCCTTGAAAGCACCTAACACTTTTCTTTTACATTTCCTAGTGGCTATTTCAGTTTCTTAGTCTGAAACTCTTGTAAGTAAACCTTTTATACTTTATACAGATAAATTTAGGCCAAACACAAATGAAATGTGCCATTTAAAAAAATTAGATAGCTTTAAGACACAGACACACACACACTCACTCTCCTCATGTCTGTTGAGTACTAAGCAATTGAAGTTTTTGTCATGGATGTGCTAATTCAGTAATAGATGATGTAGAGGGATGGCTCTCGGGTGATTTATTTATTTATATTTTTTTAGTGACAAGAGTCCTAAAATCATGTTTCAACCCAAACAACTTATGGCTTGTGAAATAGAGCTCAGTATTATAGAATGCACTCAATAGCCAATGTTTTTTTAGTAAAGATCTCTGTTAAGTAACCGGATTTTTTATGATTTTGTTCTTGTGTGGTTAAGTAGTTAATGAGATGATCCTTCTAGGAGTTTTCATATTTACAGCTAAAAATCGAACTATTCTACACAAAATCGGTAATGATTGCTTACATTTAAAGAGGAAAAAACCATTTTGATTTCTTCTGTAAAGTGAAATTCTTCTTTGAGAGATTGTATTTTAAACAGTCTTCTAATTTAAGGTGCTCCTGAAAGCTGTTAATTTTCTGAATGAGCATGCATTAGTCAGTAAGGATCTCAATCTGGAGTTATTCCCACTCCTAAGTATATGCTTGGCAGTCTAATTTGTGTTTTGTTTTCTTTGCTATTTTTACAACTTGTTGCTATAACATTGCACCAGTAGAAGAATCACTCATTTAACTGGTTATTAGTGATTAAATTATTAGCCAGCCAGAACACACCATGAATGTAAGAAATGATGAAATGAGTCTGCTATCAACCAAAAAGTTGGTGGTTCAAGTCCGCCCAGGGATGGGTTCTCCTTTCCCTGCCCATGATAGGGGGCATGGAACTAGATGATCTTAAAGGTCCCTTCCAACCCAAACCATTCTGTGGTTCTATATTGTAGTATCAAGGTAATAAAGGAACCTGTTGTATCACATAAGCAAATGAGACTTAAAATGTAAATGGTTTGGAATGTATGTGGGAGAACACAGGCTTCTGAAGTTTTTATGTTTAAGGGAAGGTCTTGACAGCAGCATTTGCAGAGTACCAGTGAGCTGTGGTGGTATCTGGTGGGCACCCCTCCTTCACTTTCCTTGGGGATCCTGCTGTCTGCTGGGTGAGGGGTTGGGACCAGGCAAACCAAAAGTACTTCTGTCAGGTCCTGGTGCAGGGCAAAGAGACACATACAGCTGGGTTTGGATCAGGCCTCCCAAAAGGCAAGCATTTTGCTTTTTTTGATAGTGCCTTGAAGAGAACACCCTGTTCTTACTACAATTCGTACTAGGTGATGGGAGAATTACTTGTTTAAATTTCTTTGAAAAATTCATTTAAGTCCATTCACAGTGAAGTCTGATTTTGTTGTTGTCCCTGTTATGATTTCTGGCAAATGAAATCAGTGTGATTTGTGATTCATTAAAAGGAAATGACAGAGATTAAAAAGATGTAAAACATTAGTCTGTGCAGCTAGCAGTGCAGGCAAGTACCATGTATGAGGAATATACACACACGGTAAGGAGCAAAACACTTTCAAAACAATTTCAGGAACTCCTTAGCAATTGGCTTATTTTTAAATTCTTAATAATGTTATAATAGCTTCTGTTCAAACAGACCTTGCGGGTGATTGGTAGAGAAGAACATAGTTACCACAAATCTATCGTGGTTCTGCATGTTGTAGACCTCTGTGGACAGATGACAGAAGCATGACCCGTGTGTTAACTGCTGTTCAACAGGACATGGAACCTTTCTCAAATGTTGTGTGCAAACAGCCTGGAACAGCAGACTGTTGCAGAACATAACCAAGACAGAGGGCTGATAATGAGATGGATGCGTGCTGGAGGCATTTGATTACAGGCTGAAAGAGTGTGCTTGATGGAACAGTGTTTTCTGCTTTCTTAAACATGTAAAATCTGGAGGAAAAACTTGAAGCACTTCAGTCATCTGACACAGGAATAGGCTAAAGACTTTTGGAAGTCTGGCTGTAAATAGGATTATTTACCCTTTCCTACCTCAGAGGATAGAGTTCTTTTCAGAGCCTCCGAGGATGTCATGTCTTAAGTAGATACTGAATTGTTATATTAAATAATATGAAACTATGTGACAGTAAATACAATACAAGGAATGTGACCTTGAACTGCCTTTGAGAATGTAGCATTGTCTGGGAAAAGCTTTTTCTTTTTCTTGTGACATTAAAAATAACTTGTCTAGTGGAGCTATGCTGTAGGATTGTTCATATTGACATTCCATCACGTGGACTGTTGAAGCACATGCTTTTACCAAACACATGGGAAATTAACATTTACAGGAGAAAGTAAATGTAGTGAATATTTTCTCCGCCTTCTCTTTCAGAAAATAGATTCTGCCAAACAGCATGCAACTCGGTATAGTCCCACTATTCCTGTGGTCAGGATGTCAGCTGGAACAGTGGCAGAAGGGCAACTTTAAATTCTTGGTGGCATTTGCTGGAAATTCGTTTTGGAAGATGATTTAAATGTTATTTGCTCATGTATTGGGTTTGTGTGGCAAGGTTTTGGTAATGGGGGGCTACAGGGGTGGCTTCTGTGAGAAGCTGCCAGAAGCCTCCCCCATGTCCGACAGAGCCAACGCCAGGCGGCTCCAAGTCAGAGCCACGGCTGGCCAAGGCCGAGCCCACCAGTGACGGTGGTAGTGCCTCGGGGAGAACGTGTTTAAGATGGGGAAAAAGCTGCTGCACAACAGCAGCCAGGAGAGAGGAGTGAGAACGCGTGAGAGGAACAACTCTGCAGACACCGAGGTCCGAGAAGAAGGAGGGGAGGAGGTGCTGCAGGCGCCGGAGCAGAGATTCCCCCGCAGCCCGTGGTGCTGCCCGTGGGGAGGCAGCTGTGCCCTGCGCCCACGGAGGTGAAGGATGGAGCCGATACCCACCCGCAGCCCGTGGGGGACCCCACGCCGGAGCAGGGGGGTGCCCGAAGGAGCTGTGACCCTGTGGGAAGCCCACGCTGGAGCAGGCTCCTGGCAGGACCTGTGGCCCGGTGGATTGAGCCCACGCTGAGGCAGGTTTGGTGGCAGGACTTGTGACCCCGTGGGGGACCCACGCTGGCGCAGTCTGTGCCTGAGGGACTGCACCCTGTGGGAGGGACCCACGCTGGAGCAGTTCACAAAAAACTGAAGCCTCTGGGAAGGACTCACACTGGAGAAGTTCATGGAGGGCTGTCTGCCATGGGAGGGACCTCAGGCTGCAGCAGGGGAAGAGTGTGAGGAGTCCTCCCCCTGAGGAGGAAGGAGAGGCAAAAACAACTGTGATGAACTGACTGAAACCCCCATTCCCTGTGCCCCTGTACCACTGAGTGGAAGCATATAGAGAAAATTGGGAGTAAAGTTGAGCCCATGAAGAAGGGAGGGGTGGGGGGAAGGTCCTTTTTAATATTTGGGTTTTCTTCTCATTATCCTACTCTGATTCAATTGATAGTAAATTAAATTAATTTCCCCAAGTCAAGTCTGTTTTGCCTGTGATGGTACTTGGTGAGTGATCTCTCCCTGTCTTCGTATTGACCCATGAGCCCTTTGTTGTATTTTCCCTCCCCTGTCCAGTTGAGGAGGGGAGTGATAGAGCAGCTTTGGGCACCTGGCATCCAGCCACAGCTCATCATCCAGAAGTAGTCCAATGGTAACAGAGGGTTCAGATGCACAGTAGGAGTTCTTCCCACTACTAATTTCTGTAAATTACTAAACATGTGTTTTTATTATTGTTACACAAAACAGCTGTAGAAATGCAAAACTTTCTGCAAACTTACACTGTAGGATGTTGATTTCTAATGTATTTGTTTGTTGTGGTTTTATATAAAAATACATCATGAAGGAACAAGTAGATCACAGAAAAATTGCCGCTGTAAAGTTTCAGTTGTAACTAATTAGTTTGTGTTCTTTACCATAACTTTTATCTTTAGAAACCACATCATTTTTGTGAATTGTCTTGAAAGTCTGTTGCACATTTGGACTAGTATGATGTATACTATCTACTGAAAACTGTAGATTGTTCCTTTCATGTTTTCAATCTTCATTTCTTAAATATACAAACTGTAACCCACTTCTTTTTCCTTTAAAAACATAGACAATACTGTAGTCCCATAATTGTTCAAATATACTAAATTTTGAGATAACTAAAAAATAGTTAAATGGCTTGACATTCAAGTAAAGATAGTAATTGAGCTTCTAGAAGCTACCTATTCTGTTATCTTTTCAGATCTTGGAAAGTGCTGATACTTTACAGTCCGGTAAACTGAAATGAGAATTTTCCAAATGACCAGTGTTAGGAGTGTAACGAAAAGAGAATTCCATATGACTTCTCTTTAACTAACTGGTGTTTTATGACTCAATACATTCAATATAAAAATCAAGCAAAGTAAACACTGAACTTGAAATGCAAAAAAGAGATTTTTCTGAATCTCCCATGATAATGTAGAAGATTTTTTTTTAATACATTCTGTGATTTGTAAGTATGTGAAATATGTTTTGAGAGGAACATATAAAATCCAGCAAAGTGCTTGTAGAATTTAGTTCCTGCCTTATGGGTTATTATCTCTGATCTTCTTTGTGTGTGTACTGTATGGGGGAACTAGTCTACCATAGTTGATTTCTGATTGCCAGGATTAGGGAATACTATGTGAAAAACACTGAATTTCTGTCAGTCCCAAAATATTTTGCTATTTGTAATTAGCTGGTCTGTTAGAAGATGTTCAGCTTGTTCAGATCAAGAATCCAGTGCTGTGTAAATACATAGCTCTTCCTAAGTTGGCATCAAGGTATTGTAGGAACAACAACTTTTCTCAGGCTGTGTTGCCAAGGCAGATACACCTGCCAGTCTATGTACTTTCTTTTTTGTTTAAGTTAGTTTTAATCTACATTTTTAGAAGATGATAAGAGATGAAGACAGGGAGAGCTTGTTCCTTGAGGCTGAGGGATAAGGGATCCCTCTATTTCCAAAGAAGTTTGTGTCAATGGTTTCTTAACAATACCTTTACACACACTTCTCTCACACTGTTTTCAAACCTCTTTTCATGATGTCGTTCAGAGCAAAAGGTGGATCTTTCCTGTAGTTTGGAACGATTGTGCACTTCAGCCCTGATCTGCCATTGCAGATGCTATTGTGCAGGAACAGACAAGTCTCCTGAACTTCTCTGCAGTTCAAGATTGATTTTTGAGGTACCTGCTGAACGGAGCACTTCCAAGTGTATTTGAATTGAACCTTGATTTAGATGATTGCTCAGGATGCCTTTAAAAATCAGCTTTGGCCTTGATAAGAAAGGGTGAAGGAAATTGGAAGAATCTCTGTCTCTGACAGTGAGAATGTTTTAGCAGGTTCAAGCCTTATTTATGTCGGTGGCTGATACTGAGGGGATCCCCATGAAGTTTCTGTGTATATATTTTATAATATAAGAAGAATATAAGCTGCATAGATCTTATACCGATGAAAAAAGGGTGCATATAACCCTGCCTTGATAATATTCTGCATCCATTTAAAAAAAAAAAAGTCCCATGATTCTCAGCTCATGTAAAATCAGAGCAGACTGAGGAGCTAGAGACTAGAAGGAATGGACTATAAGGAATCTGGGGGATCAGTATTACAAGAGGAGGAGCAGTGGAAGGAAAGGTAAAGAGCATCATATCATGAGTGCTGGTGGCCTGCAGAGCTGCTGAATATGATGGGCTTTTTCATTTTGTTCTTTCAGATAATCCATGGGCATCAGAACTGAAAATATCCTCATTATGAATGGCAAAATCAGTTTAGATCAGATGCAGATATTTCTGAAGTGGATGTCTCTCTATGTAGAACTGTTGGTAATTAAAATGTTTCTTTTCCAACTGAAAGGAAACATGGTTACTCATCAGACTTAATAGTTATGTGATATTTATTAAGTAAAATATTATTTTCAAATGGCATTAAATAAGCAAGGTACAGTTTATGACAGTTATGACAGTGATTGTTTATGACAATAGTCATTTATCCTCATGTGACTGCCTAAGCAGCTATTTGTCCTTGCCCTCTTGGAGACAAGGGTGGTTTGAAGACAATGCTGTTACATTGGAATCTGTACTGTGACCACTTCTCCCATTTACAAAAGCATGGGTGATCGCTTGCGACTGAATCCAGTTGTAATCTGAATATTTATTGGGAATATGAAGTCAATAGTAAGATTATTCTTTTCTAAGTTAACACTCAGGGGTGAACGTGTTTGTTTACATCTTGGTTTATATTTATTTGATGTTACAACATTTACAACTTGTAAAAGTATCATGCTAATTTTTTCCATTTTCGCTCTTTGATTGTTCATGGTAAATGTCCAATTTGACTATGAAATACAGGACTCGGATACCTGTGACTTTGTATTGGATCATATGCACTTAGTTAAGGGAGGCATAAATGAGTGTGTAGCTCTGAGTGGCTGGGAGGTGACAGGGCCTGGCTCCCTACCTCCTCCTGCCAGTGCCGTGCCAGCGCCAGTCCCAGCAGATAGCCAGCCTGCAGCAGAAGTGGCCATCAGTTCCTGAAGGCCTCCTCCCCCTTGCTACAGTTGCCCCCCCTGCACTCCCCTCCCCAGTTAATCCAGCCATGTGCCTGCATGCTCAGCAAGGGGGATTACTTTAAGTCTGCATATTTTCATCTTTCCTGGGTCCAGGTCAATTTACTGAGTGGGCACAGGGAGCCAGAACAGATTGGTGTGGTGTGGTGCAGAGGCCAGCTGAACTTTCATAAAAGGCAAGGCATCAGTTTGAGATGTTACTATGTTTACAGGTTCTCCTGCTGGATAAATCATAGGAAACTCAGGCAAAATAAACAGCCAATTTTTCTTTTCTTTTTTTTTTCCTTCTTTGTGGCAAGATGATTATATTTAAGAGAAGTGTAGGAATTTCCATCTTTCCAGTGACACCATATGAGAACCCGCTTAGCACTGAATAGTGACAGCAAATGCTGAAGTGGAAAAAATATTTTCATCCATCTGCACTAATCTTCTTTTACTCCCAAGATTTAACGGGGGGGGGGGGGGGGGGGGGGAATGAGAGAGAGGAATCAGAAAAATCTTAAAAGCTTGGCTTAAGCTTTTAGCTTTGCCAGCTCATCCGTAGTCAATGAAGAAAGTGCCAGACTTCTGCATTTGTGGTGGTCATATTGGGATTTGATTAATTTGAACGGTGATGCCTGCAGACTTTATTACCAAAAATAAATAACTAAATAATGGCCTTCAAATATAAGCAGAGGAAGGAAAAAGTCATAGCTGAACAGAACTGATTCTTTTTTTAAAACCAAACTGGAATACACAGTGTACAACTGGAAAAAGCGTAAATTAGTAACTTGCTGTTGATAAACTGTAGAAGTATCCTGGGTTTTTTTGCTGCTACATAATTTAGGTCTTGTTATGCCATCAAATCTGTGATCATCCATGTTATTCTGAACTGCACAGATCTCTGCCTTCAGAGCCTTGTAGAACTGAGAACAATTACTGGAGGATTTAAATGTTGTGACTTACTCTGCTTTTTACCTTTTTAGACAACACATTTTCAAGGACTTTTTCAAATAGGAAAATGTAAAGTGTTTTACTGGTTTTTAGTGTTGAATCAGATCTGAAAGTCGCATGCTTGCTTACTCAGTAATAGTCTTTCCTACCCCTCTGCAAGGCCGTCCTTGCAGACGTAAGGAAGTGCTATGTTTTATATGCTGTGTGCAAATCTTTTGTCAAAGCTGCAACTTCCCAGTCAGAATCTTCAGCAAAGAAGAATCAAAAAAGACTTCTTAGAAAATCTGCTGATACCTAAGAAAGATCTTGTTACTGTGATATATAATGAATGGATAACAAAATTGCTGGGAAAGAAAAAAAAAATTAGAATGGCCAACTTTGCAGAAGTCAGACTCTTCTCCCTCAGGGTGGGTCAGCTAAAAATATTGCCATGTTTTTCTACTTAAAGGAAGGCCCAGGCAAAGAACCAGAGGTAGGACAACAGGAACAAAAACATCCTTTTGAATTAATATTTGGCAAAATAAGCCACCACTCCATATAATATATTTTAAATGTTGTTTTAGTTTGGATTTTTTCATCTTTCCACATCTCTGCTCCTTTATTAATGTTAGCTGTGGGGGATTTTTCTACATTCCATTCTGTTGCATGTATTTCACTGGGTATTTGTGAATATCCCTCTTTCCTTCTGGCGAGGAACACTGAAAGACTTACCTTGAAATTCAGCTTTGAGGCTCCTGGGTTGGGTTTTTTTTGTTTGAATAGCGGGTAGTTTTCTTCATCCCCAGTAACTAAGAAGTGAAATAATGGCTCAGGTTTAATGGAACAGAACAGCACAATAGATACTTCAGTGTGACACATTTAGACAGAGATAATAAAGCAGCAAGGCAGTTTAACAGATAACCATGATTTAGATAGACGTGAAACCTGAATTACATGAATGTGGAGTTAGTACTGATTGTTTTTGTGATGATTTCTTTTTCAAAGTAATAGTCAAGTAGTTGTGAAACAGGACTTCTGTGTTTTCCCATGTGCAGTAAGTATTTGAGCCTGCAGATTTTGGCATCTAAAGCTACTGCAGATTGTGTGTATAGACTGAGAGGTCGTATTTGAAAAATCTGTTGTTTTATGTTATTCAGTTTAGTTGCAATCTTTAAGTAAAATAAGATCATTATTTTAATAAACATCATTAATATAGTGTGTTTTAACTCAGATAGCTTTGGTACAAGGCAAAATAATTTAAAATAGGTTAGGTACTAAGAAAGTGGATTGATCTTAGCTCCTGAATTCCCAGGAGTATGCGACTTTGCTATGTGATGACAACCCTATTAAAAAAGGGATATAACAGCGCCCTGGAAACTGGTTGATTTTCATATAGTGGCTACTGGTTTAAGAATTTGCATTGTATGTTAAGCATTGTATACGAAGACATACAGTTTTAGGGCATGAAGGAAATTTCTGGTTCTTCCTGTACCATTGGAAATATGGAAGGAAACATTTCTGACTTTCATGCAAAAATACCTGCTGTTTAATTTACCTTGACTTTAAAAGTGTCAATATTTAAAGTGCTGTTAGCATTGTGACCCACAGCTGGTGGGCCACATTTTCCTACTGTGTCTTTTCATCTTATTTAGTGTGGTAAAAATCATGTTTAACGTAGAATATAGAATTATCCAGTGTTTCTCTTCAACTCACTGCTTAGTCAATCAACTGGTCCTACTTGACTATTGTTTTTGAAGAAAGTTAGAAATAAAATGTTTTCCTTTGAATGTTTGAAATTGCAATATTTTTTTTATTTATTGTTGTTTCTCTCTGAAGAGGAATGCAAGGAAAATTGCCTTGAAATCTAATTGTGAAGTTCCTGTAGTCCAGCACTAAGAGGTGGATCACTCACTTCACTGAAGTGCAGCAAGGGACTATTAAGCAAGATATTTAGGATCTTTCTGACTCCTACACTTCTAAGAAGTATGGAAATAGATTGGTTGTAGAGGCTCTGGAACACTCATTGTTAGAAGCAAATAAAGGCAGGGCAGTCACACATCTCTCTGAAGGACACGGGTATTGTGGATCGCTACTGAGGGCTTGATGCAGATTACGCAACCTCTTGAGATCCCTTCCAGTCCTATTTGTCTTACTCTATACCAGCAAGCAAAGGCTTTTGCCTTTCCACCCACCTAGGAGGCTTTTGGCTCCCTGGGACAGGGATGTTGATTTTTCTGCTTGTTTTTGTTGTCCAGAGAAGTGGGGTTGCCATCCTGAAAAGACCACAATAACTCTGCAATGCAAATACCTACAGTAGAAGTTCATTTGGTCATTTAGAGACTACATCTTACTGTTACCTCAGCTTTTAATTTAGACATCACTTACGCCATCACCCCAGCCTACCATCATTGCCTTCCCTCCTTTGGGTGCCACTCGAGTTCTCAGACCTGAACATATGACGTTTTTGGACTTCAAGATCCAGCTCTGCATTAATAAGTGCAATTGCATGTGGCAGAATTTGTATTCTGGACATAAACAGAGTGGGAAGATTGGGATTTTTTTTTTTTTGCTTTTATTTCAAACTTACCACAGGTGAAATACTTATTTGGGGGTGGGGGATGTGCAATATCAGCCAGGGAAAACAGTCTTGCTAGTAATTGCCATGTTGTCTTTGATTAAATCACTATTTTCAATATTTGTTTGCTTTTTCTAAAAGCTTTGTGAACCTCGATTCTGATTTCTTTTGGTTCTAATCTGAGTCTTTGTGCTTTTGGGACAAATAGTCTGAAGGTTGATGTTTTGCCAAAATGAACACTAGAGCACTTCCAAAACGAATTAAAATGAGAACTAACGAAAGCCACTTTGCTTCTGAATGAGGAGTCTTTCAAAGAATTTAATGATCTTCAGTGCATAGTAATTTTCACTTTAGTTAATTTGATTTAACTTGACTTGAATGAGGCTGCGCAGACAAGCACTGAGTCCCATTGATTTTCTGTGGGACTCGAGCTCTTAAAAAAAGAGTACTTGCGAAAATGATACGGGTGCATTTGGAAGTGTTGACTGCTCTTGTCTTGGCTTAAGAAGTACTTCAAAAATATCATGTTTAGCTTTCATAGCACCTTTGACAGTGAAGCAGAATTTAACAAATCCACTTCTATTTTAAGATTTTCTTTCCCGTCATTATGGGACATATCATGGTCACTTAGAAGCTGATGATGCCACCAGCTTGGAATTCAGTTCCCAAAGCTGTAGCCCCCACATATCAAAGGAAGTTATCCTCATGTGCATAACATAATGAAGTTGCTGGAAGAAAGAATGTAGGAGAGCCTCAGTACATTTTCACTCCTTGTGCTTGTAAAAATTAGCTGGGTTCTAGTTACTTTATTTACACCACAGGTAGATACTTCTCAGCTGAAAAATTAATTCCATATCTACGACACAGACATCCTTTCTCCTTTATATTTGCATGGGGTTTAGGTGTATGGAAAATTTTTTTCACTGTCATGTTACTGTTAACAATTATTTTAGTGTTTAGTCTTTGAGGTGAATTGCATTGAAGTATAAATTTACAGAGCTACAACTGCTGCATGATAAAGTAAGGAGGAAACAACGAAGAAGTGAGCATTATAGCAGATGAAGTTTGTGGTACTGCATGTTGTAAGACAAGAAATATCACCAGCTAACAGTTGGCCATGGATAATTGAATAATTGGACCTGCACATGGCTGAAAGGCCATGCTGTGAATTACTGATTTCTTTCCAATATATAGAGTGTCAGCTTTCTGTGATTAGTTTTAATAGTGGTTGTTTTGGACCCTGAGATATCTGTCAAAATCACTTTTATTCTAATAACCATGTATCTGGATGCAGTGACTTGAGGATTATTTGTAGATTATTACTCTCTAGTGTTGTTTTCTGTGGCAAACACAAAAGGTAATAGTGAATAGGCTTGGGAGGTACCTTGAGAGGTCATTTTAGCCATCACTCTGCCTGAAGGTAGGAGCTTTGTCTGGAAAGCATTGCTAACTGACAGATGTGTTCCCACCTTAACTCCAAATTTGGTAATTGCTCAGGTAATACATGTCAGGTATTCATGACATCTGATCAAAGTCTGCTTTGTTGCAGTTTAAGCTCACCACTTCCAGTGCTATCTTCTGGAATTGGGGAGAAAAATGCAATAACACCTGCTTTTATTCAGACTCATGTAATACCTGTTCAGCCTTCTAGTATCTATCACAGAATCGTCTATGTTGGAAAAAACCTTGAAGATCACCTAATCCAACCATTAACCTAACATTGACAGTTCCCAACTACACCATATCCCTAAGCGCTATGTCAACTCTACTCTTGACCATAAATCAGATAGTTTTTTCAATGTTTCCTTCTGTCCATATTACCCAGTCCTCTGAGCTCTTCCCAATTGAGCAGCATTTTTCCTTCAGGTGCTTAGAAGGATGAGATTCTCCCCTAAGAGTTCCTACCCAGTCCTTTCCCCATGTTTAGTTTATACCACCCAAGCAGCATATTTAGCCTTCGTCTTTGCTGAATTACCGTTTGTTTTATATCGCTTTCCAATTTGAGATCACTTAGAATTCTCATCTTCATTCATGCTGCTCCCACCTTTAGACTGTTAGCAGACAGTCTTTTCCTTATTGTGCAATACTGCTATTAAATACTGCTAGTAAGTGGCTGTTTCCTGAAACAATACCAATAGAAGACTTGGTCCAGCTGGCAAAAACACAGCCCCCTATCATGCCAACATTTATTTCTTCCTCAGAGAATTGTTGTCCTCCTAATATGTTCAGGCTTAGATAGTTGGAAACTGATCTTTCTGACCTTTCCATAGGTTTAGCCATGTATGTTTGTTAGTGGTCTAACTGGAACCAGTGAAGGCTCTTTGCTTAAATAGGCCTGTAAGCCAGTATAGGACTGGCACATAATTCATGTACAAGGGACTATATATCTGGTTTGGGTATATCTTTACTTTTTTCTACTGATAATGTTAAGATCGATTGGTATAGATCTGTCCAGGGTTAAGCTAGGTTAAGTCATTTGACCTCAGAGAGTCTCCTCAAAATAAAATAAGGCCTGCCAGCCCATTTTTACCCATTCTCTTCAAGGGACTTCTCAGTCTTCACTTCTAGGAGCCCTGACACCTATTTGTTCCATCTATCACTGCACCTGTTATGTTGCCAGTAGTCCTTATGGCAGAATACCTGTGTGTTGCTTCTCAAGACTCATCATTTAAATATGTTCCTCTGCTCCCCTTTTTTCTTCTGCTTAGTACCCTAGATGTCATTTAGGGAAAATATTACCTTTTCCTTCCTTGACAGTCTAGGGAAATTATCTTTAGGAAATCACTTTCAATACATTGTTTAAGCAGAGAAATCTTTCACAGATGATTATTCATTGAAAGAATTCAGCATTTAGTATTAATATTGACAGCATCATCCATAAATTAGAAAGACTGAAAAATACATGATGTATGTTAGCTTGAAGCACTCCTTTTGGGGAATTAGGCTCTTGACCTCAGTGAGAATTGAGATGAGCTCCTTAACACAAAGGTGAGAAAAATCAAAGGGGCTTTAATACCACACTTCTACTGTGAGCTTGTATGTAACATGTAGGCTTTTACTGTGTAACATTTACACTTGTAAATTACACATTACTAAATGGTCTTCATACATTCATTTTTGAAGCAATTGTCTTTAGCTGATAATGGTGGGAGAGAAACCTAGAGACAGATCCTTTACCACCATAAGCATTGTTCTCTGACAGTACAAAGTTCTTTCTTGATCAGATTGCAAAGAGCTCAGACAAGCAAAGGTGGGTGTGTGTGGGGGGGGGGCACAGCTAGGTGCTCCCCCACCTCTCTACAAGGCATCACTGAGAGTAGAAAAAGAGAAGATCTAGGTGTCTTCAGTTAACACTGGACTGATGAGGTGGCTAAAAGAAAGAAAGTGACCATGACCTGGTTCTGTGCTTCATGAAGGAGATGGATTTGTAAGCAAAATACCTGAGGCTGGTCTTTGATTAGCATCATTTGGGAGAGAAAAGGGAGAAAACCCAACAAAAACCAAACCAGCTAAACAAAAAATTCCAAAACCTTGAGCTGAAGTATTCATTTAGACACTCTTAAAAGCGGAAATCAAATTAAAATCACTTCATGACTTGATTGTGAGATTAGACAATGTTATGTGGGAAATTATGTTTAATGGGTGTTAAATGAGACAATAAAATATTTGAAAACACTCTCTTCATTAATTTAAAATAAATGGTTTATATAAAAAGTATAAGACAATCTATTGAACTCTTTAAATCATTGAAAATGTAAACACAGTCAAGAAAGTACTAATGCCAAGGTTTTATTAGTGGTTTAAGATGGATTGATTTTGCAATACTTAGTATTTTTTTAGAGCCTTTATAGCAGTATTCATTTGCCTGAGCACTTCAGTTACAGCAAAACTCTGTAGATTCCAGACCTCTTTATGGTTTTTTTTCAAATGATAGTAAACGAACAGTTATGATGAGTAAGTGGCTTGTTGGTATTATGGCACAGCTTTCTACAGTAGCTGTAATTTATAGGTGAGGCTTGTGAATATGGGAATGGACACATCTCAACTGTATTATTGTAATTAGTCTTCAGAAGTGAACATTGTGATACAACACAGCCCAAATCAGTGGTTTTTGCCTGTCTTGATTTTTTTTTTTTTTGTCTTCCCATTGCTTGAAGGAGGCCCAGGTAAAGCAAAGTAGAGCATACAGCATACTGTATATATTTAGCATATATCCAGATTGTCACAAAACTAAACTAAGCCTACAGTCCAACCCTCTGGCCTTTCTGTCACTTACAGATAGACACTGATGGTCGGGCACATGGCATCTTCATTACTGGCAGCTTATAATTGTATAGAAACTTACATCCATCTTTTTTCTGAAGGTAGATGATATATTTGAAAAAAAATATATATTTGAAACTTGTTGCTGATTGCTCCTACATTCAAGAAGTAATTAGCACAGCGGCTGATAGATTTTCCCGCAGCTGTATGTAGGTTACAGACCACAGACGTTTGGATTTTGATGGCATGATTAATGGATCCTGTCTGTCGTCAAATTTTGAATGGGGTTAATAATATTACAAAGAAGAAAAATTACACCTTCTAATGTAGTAATTCTGTTAGTAATTAGGTGGGAATTAAGTTGTTAAACAGTTATTAAAATTTTGTAGAAATATCTGCCAGCTCTGCTAGCATCATGTATGGGGAATCAGGCCTGCAGTACTGTAAGGAATAATTTGTGATCTCCTGCATATATATTATCTCAGTCTCAATTTAGTAACTTCCCTTATGCAATTTAGTAAGCTCCCTTGCAGTACCACAAACCAGTTTAGTGTTCTCTCGAGGCCTTTTTGGATAGGACAGCCACACAAAATGCAGGCTCTAAGAAGAGAGGGTTTCCTTCCTGATCGCAGGAAGGGCTGCCTTCTTCAGACTGCACAAAATTGAACTAGGAGTGGAAATGCAAGAGAGAAAATCTATAGGGCAATTTAATGGCAAGTGCTGACTTGAAGCAGCATCAACATTATCACTTAGAACTGAAGGATGGTCTCCAGAAAATCTTCTGTCCTGCTGTTATAAATTCACCTTAATGAACAGCAGACAAAAGGTTGCAAAGGATGGTTGTGACTGATTGCTGACAAAGTTGTGGTGTACTGCAGCTGGCAAGGCTCCTGCTGGCAAAAGACATAATATGTATTGTTACAGGTCATATAATGGTAAATGAACACTTACTGCCTCTGTGGCAAGTGGATTGATTATTGTGTCCACCTCCAAACAGGTCTGACTTTGTTTTACAAGTAAATGTATTTGTCCCCGCTGTGTTGAAGTCAAAAGATAAGCTCAAATACACAGAGCTCAAAACAAAAACGAGTGATGTGTACAGGAGCTAGTTTCAGCTTTTACAAAATTACCTGTCATATGCATATATATATATAAATAAATGACTTTATAAATGTATGTTGTTTTTTCTTGCAAATGTGATTTTATTTTTCACAGGTCAATGCACCTAGAATGTTATTCTAAGATAACAGACAATATTTGATTGCTAGGCACTGACTTCACATCATAACCTGTGATCTGATAAAAAGGTCTCTGTTCGTAAATACCATTTAGCTTTCTTAATACATTCTTAATATTCTTTAGCTTTTTTTAATACACTTCAGAAAATTACAGGTGCAAGAAAGCCCACTTTAAAAGTTTTTCAGTTTAGAGCCTGAGGTGCAGATTTTGTCTTAACTAAAATGCCACATCCATTGCCTAAAAGGGAAATTTGAGCATTTCCACTTCTGTGCCACCAGGAAGGAAGGGAGGAAGGATCCTGTCACCTGAGAAGGATGGTCAGCGAGATGAGACAGGTGTGCTTAAATCAGGACAAGCTCTGGTATGTCTCAGTCTCATTTTGGGGCTATCCCATTTGAAATAATGATTAATCGTTCACTGGGCCAAATATATGTGGCAATTGATTCTCTAGCTTTTAGCCCTTAGAGAACTCATTTAGGACACAGGATGATGAAGTTCAAGTTTTGAGTTCTGCCTGATTTGGCAGCCTTGTCTCAGGTAACCGCTTAAGCTGACTGTTAACTGTTCTAAGATAGTGCTTTTGCAAAATTCTCAAGGCTTTTATCTTTCTTCCAGTACGGAATGGAAAGTATTTTCCAACTCTTCATGAAATATGGTTCTTGTTTTCATGCCAGCCACAACCGTAACTTCTGGCAGGAGTCAGTTTGGACTCTAGTCAGCACCACGGTTAAGGAAAACAGAAAACTAGCCTAAAGCTAGTTCTGCCACCCACTTCCAGAGCAGTGTCAGGCATGTTGAGACCTAAGCCCTGCCTGTGTTTTGCATGTGTTCCCCTTAATTATGTTTGACAGGGGGCTGAGAGATACCGTGTTTTGGTGGAAAAGGTTTTCTTAGAACACTGATCATTTTTTTCCAGTTAAAGGCATTCCTACATATCCTTCACATTTATTCACATGTGTATATACATATACTTAATACATATCCTGTAAAACCACATATATTTGCAGAGATTGAGTCTTTGATCCATTTGCAGTGAGGGATTTTTTTTTTTTTTACTTTCTCTAGAACTTCTTGCTAAGAATCCTACATCATGTTCTCGTATGCTAACATGGACTGTATCTGCCATGCACAATTCATACTTGAACTGAGGTGAAAACAGCCTAGCACTGAATTATCAGGGGTCTATAAGCAGCTGATGCCCTTGCTGTGTCACTGGAAAGCAATTTTCCCCCAGAAACTCTCTGCCAAGTGATTTTAAAATTTTCTTAGGTAAGAACCATGAGCTACATCCAAACATCTTAGATGTAATTGCTTTAAAAAGTGTTTCTAATGTGGAACAACTCCTGCAGTATCTGTCTTGTAGGAAACTGGTAGTAAATGATGTGAGGGAGTGGAGATTTGAACAGACCAGGGAAACCTTTAGAACAAAGCAAAACAAAACAAATGCTTGCCTGGATCTGTGTCAGTGGGAGGCCACTGTGACCCTACAGCAGTTAATTTGTTTAGCATGTTGCTGCTGTTATGCTAATTAGATATTTCTTGAACCAAGAGACTGTCAGTTCCAAGTTTCAAAACTTCTTTCTTTTTCATTAAAGAAAAAAAAAAAAAGGCAGATCATTTTTCTTGAAAGTATACAATTCTAGGCTGCCTGTGTCTTTCTCTGCACTTGCCTTTTACAGCCACTACAAAGCTCATTTTCTTTTTTATGGAAAGTGCTGTGGTAGTACTAGGTCAACCTCAAAAGCACAGAATTAACAGAACTGTATTAAATAATAAGGTTTCAATGCTTAAAAAGAATTAACAGTTTTGATGAGGAAGGACCTCTACTTGCAAACTGCATGCTCTAAAGAGATCCCTTCAGTGAGATGGAAGCATGGGGGGAATGGTGGAGCCCACTGCCTTTTCAACACTGTAGGACAGTAGGTTAGGTTGATGAAGTCCTATACTGATTTCCAGTGTTAGCATGACTTTCAGGGCTGGGGACATACCAATTGGGATTTGCCATAAAAGCAGAAGTGTATCTATTCAAAGAGCAGGATGATATTTGTGTATGTTTGCATAACAGACCTGTTTACTAGTTATGAATAGTCAGTGTTCTGCACACTTAGAAACTGTAATTTTTGACTCATTTTTCAGTTTTAACAGGTAGAGAAGTAAATGATTCAGAGAAGTTGCTAAAATCTATGAGCCATCCTTAGCAGTTCAGTTTCCAAAGACCAAATAATTAGCTCATGCTTAGAAATAATCTCGAGAAATATAATGACCGTGAAGCTTGTCTTAAAGAAATTCTCATTGGCAAATCATTATTTGGTCAGTCCAAACACCAAGGAATATAATGCTTTGGTCTTGTAATTTCTTTTCAGCAAATAATTATTTTATATCAGGTTAATTTTTGGTTTGTTTTTTTAATGTTCTACTGTTGAGCTTTCTGGTTCTTCTTCTGTATCACACTTAGAATAACTGCAGGCATGTATCACCCCAAAATGACAGTTTTGAGGGGTTTTTTTTGTATTAGTACTCTAAAATGAAGCCTGCACCTGAATTTGCCCTCATTTTTGAATGCTGAAAACTTCCAGTTTGGATCTGTGGGTCTCTGTTTCAGGCTTGTAAATGTTTCACTTTGTCAAGGAAGACATTAATCTCCAGTTCTGCTTTGATGTGTAATGCCATAGTGGTGTAAAACTGGAGCAATGTAATTGTTTTAGCTTTTTACCCCAGCATAGTCTATCTGCTTTCTGAATCTTATTGTTTTAACCTCCTCTTACTCAGTGTACTGTCTTACAGTGCTGCCTCATGAATCCAAAAATGCTTTTAGTAACTTCAGATCCAGTTGGGCTTTGTAAAAACAGCCTCTGAGTGGTGAATCTTAATTTATGTAAAGGACATGGCCACGAGAAAAATTCCTTCCATAAAATGTACCAGCAGCCTTAAGCTGCCCCAACTATTGAAGGCAAGTGTGAGGCAAAAACGAAGCTAAGTAAGACTGCAGTAGTAGTAATTACCTAGGTGCTTGTTTAACCATGCAGCAAGTAATGAAGTCAGGGACTGTAATGTCACATCAACTGCATTACCTCATTTTCTTCTCTTGCAGACACAGGGAGGTTAAAAATAATGAGCCTGTCTGCCTCTCCCCATACCCCTGAGCACATTGAATCACAAGCACCTTCTTTCTAAAACAAATTTATTTCTTGCTGCCTCCTTCCCAACAAAGACTTGCCTGTGATGAATACCAGACTTCACAGCATATTTGTCAAAGCAGTGCACCTGTGAGGGTTCCAGCACAAGATAAATTTTGGCAGGCCGAGGGAGTAGAGGGAGGTACTAGGCGAGGGATAAATCTTTGTGCGTTACGCCAGACTGCGAATGAGCGTTCTCCTCCTAAGAATCGCCCCTCTGACAAGTTATGATAAATTACACTCTTTGTTGACACCTTCATCGTGTTATTTATGGCTCATTAATTGAACCGAAAAGAAGACTTGTAGCACAGCAGGGGTATTGTACAATACTTTTCCAGTAGGCTGGAACTCAAACCAAAGAACATAAAAGGGAAAGAAAAAGGTAAAGTAATATAGGCATGTGTGTACTCTTCACTGAAAAGAACTAGCTGCTGTGAGGTACCAGTCCAGAATTGTAGGAGGTGGTCTCAGTCGTCTCAAAAGATTTTTGGTCCTCCTAGATGTCCCAGTAGGAGCGCATATATTTGTCTTGAGCTCTCATCTTTCTTGTATCTTTGCTGCTCTGTGCATTGCTGAAGTGTGGGATTATCAACGCCATGTGAAGGCAAGCATCCAGCCTGTCTTTCTGGACTTGACCATCCCTCACTTCCCTAACAGCAGTCTTCTCTGCTCTTTCTTAGTACCCCATTGCCCAGAGCAAGATTTTGATGTGATAGTGAGCAAAAAGGAAGGATGCTGACATGACACTGAAGAAGTATAACATCTCTGTATCAAAACAAAATGCTATTCTTTTTGGGCAGCATATGCCTAATTCAGAGATGCACTCATTTGGGGAATGTTTGTGGATCCTAGCCCTCTGCCACTGGTAAAGGCTAGGTCTTTTGACCAAACATGCTATTGTGGCAGTATGGGCAGGCATTTTCTCTGAGAAGAAGTAGTGTAAACAGGAAAGGGAGAGGTACAGGATCTGAGCGGGTGGCTGTCTACGCTTGTTATGCAAGAGGTGTCCGCAGGAAATGTAGCTGAAAGTCATTGTGGGGGATGATAAAAGAAAGAACAAAATCTTTTTCAGTGGATAAATACTGAGGCAGACAAGCTTACTTCCATGAAAAATTGTAGATTTGATGCTGAGCTTTTTAAAGTCTAAAATTGTTCTAACAAGCCATGTCCTAAAAGGAAATTAAGTAAACTGATTCCTAAGAATATTTATCATGTGTGAGTATTTTGAGACGGGAGTACCTGCAAAGCCTGGCCAAGAAAGGAGCAGATTTTCCTGCTAAAGGATTCTGAGATAACCATTCAGCTCCTTGCTGGAGAATATAATCTGAAATTCTCACATTTCCATAGCAGTATGAGCAGCATTACTCATGCGTTTGTTGTTTGGGCTCTTCTCTTCCAAAGGAAGGCCAGGCCCTTCTGTAGTGGCAAGCTTGGGAGTTTCTTAAATCAGTGAGTGAGTGACAGGTCCCTTGGTAGTATGGTCTAGAAGAGGGAGTAGTCATGCTAGGTGTCAAGAGATCCGAGATTTGCTCTGACATAGTTGCTTAATCAGCTTTGTAGGCACAGTCAGATTTCCTGAACTTTATGGCTTTAGTGTATCTCTTTTTTCAGGTGTGAAATAAATAGAGCTTTACTTTTCCCATAGCTAGAGATTGAGCAAGTGGTTCTGCAGGGACAGAATTGAATCAGCTAACGCTGACTGTGAGAATGAATTCCTCTTCTGACAGTTTTCCAGCCTTCTAAGTGAAATACAGGTGCGGTTCCTTTATGTTCCCCTTTAAGGATTTCCTGGGTATATGGGTGACCTCTCCTGCGCGACATTCTGTCAGCAGGGAAGACGCTGTGTTTTGCCAAGCTTGGGGTAGGTGATACACAGGTCCTATGTATGCAGCTCCATACTGCTGCTCATTGGAAGACAGATCGTGTCCCTGGACTGAAAAGTGGCCTTTCTCACTGGAACTATGAAAGCAGTCTCCATTTCGTTTTTAACTGCTCTACGTGGTGTGCAGTCAGTAGGCAGTGCTATTTCCTGAGTGGTGACTGTTTTGCAACCACAGGTGTTGGTTGGAAAACTCTGCCGTGACATCCAGGGGCTGTAAGTCTGCACAGTAGACAGGCTGTGACTCACTGAAGGGTGCTGCAACTTTGGAGCGAGGATGGAAACCTGATGCCAGGCTGTAGAGGTGCAAGGCCCCCAGTGCTGCTGCGCACTGGCCCTTCTGTTCCCTGGGCAGCCTACTCTTCTCTCAAAGGGAACAGCATCAGCGTTGCCCCTGTCAGTTCTGTTTTACGCTCTCCTGTTTATACATAATGTTAATTAACGAGTTAATAGTATGTTAGCACCGTGAGCACAGAGGCCGTGGGGCTACTCGGTATTTACAGCGCTGCCCTCGCCTCTTGCCCAGGGCACCTGCGCCGCCGCCCTTCCTTCCCGCCGCCCTTCCTTCCCGCCGCCCTTCCTTCCCGCCGCCCTTCCTTCCCGCCGCCCTTCCTTCCCGCCGCCCTTCCTTCCCGCCATCGGCAGCAGCCAGCCGATCAGCGGCGGCGCCGCCCTGCCCGCACGGAGGGGGCGCCGAGGCGAGGCCCTGAGGGGACGGGCGGCCCAGCGGGTGCTGCGGCCCTGCCAGCGGCACGGCACGACATGGCCCTCCAAGGTGGCCACTCCAGCAGGCGAGAGCCTTGCCTCTTGTCCGCACCGTGTCGTGTCGCGTTGTATGGAGCATCTTCAGCTTCCCCCCGCCAACAGCAGACATGGCTGGGAAATGGTGGCGCCTGTGGTGCCGCTTCTCTGGGTGGCTAATTCCTGTCTACGGATCTGCCCGGTGACGGGTGCTGTTTTTTCATTTCCCTGTCGGTTTTTAATTCCTTTCTATTCAGGTTTATGTGAAAACAATGTAATTGGGGCTGTAATCGTAACAAAGATGAATTTCCAGGGGTTGCTGCTGTTGTTTTGATCTAGAGAATAGGGTCATTAAGAGTAAGGGTGTAGCAGACCCAAAATACAAGGTTCTTTACTCTGTTTTGAATGACAGCCCAACCCCATGGTAAATGACAACAGTCTCTTTTGGTTACTTTTCTGTGCCTGAATTCTCAGTTAGGAAACTTAGTGCTGCCAATAAGGATGCAACAGCCAACATAGTACCTGGACCAAGAGGGTTTCAGTGTATCGGTTGCTTGGTTACCAGAGTGCTTCCCCCACCCCACTCCCCAAACCACTCCACAGCAAGGGAAAACCCACATGCACCAGGTTTCTTGGGTTTGCCACCTTCTAGAGCAGTAGTTCCATACTGGATAGGTTTAATGTTTAAATACTGAAGAATATTTTTACATTCTGTTCTAAGCTGGTGTAATCTTGAAGGCCTGGTAATCTGGTTGCTCAAGAATCTGTCTGGTCCTAGAAAGCATCTTGTCACCTTCTTGGTCACCCTCCCTCTTCTATTCCTTTTATGCAGTAGCTTAAATGTGAGAGTTGCCCATAGACTTTTTTTCTGTCATTCACACCCTAGGCTGTATTGCCAAAATATTAACAGTAACTTCTGGAGCCAGGAAGTGGAACCTTGCAAGCTGAGTGTGAGCAAGGAAAAGGAAACCAACATAGGTAAGAAAAGTCTGAAAGAAATAAAGTAAGGAAAAACAGTTTGTTGCAGGCAACTTTCAAGCGTCAGTTTCGAAACCAGCTGTAACTAGCATCCAGTTCTATTGTATTAGGGCAGAACCACCTCCAGCACAGCATCCTGCTCCCCCATCTCCATCCTTTGACGGGGAACTCTGTGCTTCGCAAGATGTCTTTTGTTTTGTCATTTTGTAATTGTGTCCTTCCTGTATCATTTTTTTTCCCAGCCAGCTGGCTTTTTTAGTTACAAGGGTAGGTGATTTATTTTTTTCAGTAGTGCTAAACAAAGTAAGCATTACAGTATTTTTCAAAGTATTCATTAATAATCTTTCCCACTTTTAAATTTTTTTTTAATTAAAAATTATTTGTAATAATGTGGGCCACGTTATTAACACAAGAAATGGATCTGTGAATGAGGTGCTTTGTCTGAAATAGCCTTGAGGAGCTGCTGCTTCCACTGCTCCTTTAATCTTCCCTGGCTGTCGGTTATTCAGGATTTTTGACTAAGTAAACTTAACAAATTTTGGCTTGCTGGCTGCAACCATTGGTACATAGCTGCAGCATGTCATGGTGGGTATGGTAGAGTATCTGTATATGATGAGCTGTAGTGAAATAATTCTATATTCTGCATTCAAGTTCATTTATGCCAACGTTTTTTCTTCATGGTTGATGGGACTGGAAGTTCACACGAGGCGTTTTGTCTCTGTCCCTAACAGGCATAATCTGAAAATATTCTTTTGTTGTTTGTTGTGAATTTTCTTGTTCAGTCTTTCGCTGCCTTGAGATAGCTATAAACTTTCCCATTTTACTTTTTTTAAATTGATCATGTTATTAGGACTTTTAAATTGATACTCTGCATATTTGCATGTGCCCATTGCTTCATTTCCAGATGTTGATACAAAGGCTTAACCATCACAGCGTGCGAAGACAGCACCATCTCTTGGGCTTCAAATACTGTAACCATGTGAGTAGGCTTCCCTGAATTAATTCTCTCAAATGAGACCATGGACTGTGAACTGAAAATAACTCAGGAAATACAGTTTACAGAATTTATATAGCCTAACGGGCCTTTAATTCCTGGACTGCTTATAAATAAATGAGGCAGATACAGCTAGCAACATGTTCATGATCTCAAATATTGAAGCTGCCCTTTTCCACAGGCTCACACAGCTATGGCTGTGTTCTGTGTCTGTGACACAAGTAAAAACCATCTACTATGTAGTAATGAATATACCAGAAAGAAGAGTAGTGGCACCGGTGTCTGTCTTCAAATTGAACAATTAAGGTTTAAACCAAAACTAAAAATATTTCTTTGTTCACCAAAATTCCTTGGTGGAGGGGTAACATTTGAAAAATTGTGTCATCCTTGATAAAAAATAGGAGCAGGCAGAATCAGCAACTGTAATCAGCTCATGAGAGGTAAGTGCCACCCACACCAAAAAACGTTGGCTTCAGTTTCCGACTTTCTGCGCTTTTGTTCTTTGTCAATTACAAAGTTAAAGGAGGAGGAAGAAACAACCTCCAAGTCAGTCTTACATAATACTTTGCTTTGCAAGGGTTCTACTAATCATGTCAATACTGAGCCTCTAGTTTTTGGTAATTACACTGGAAATGCCCAGTTTGTACATAGTAATTCCAACTATAATTACCATGAAATTATATAACTACAAATTACCCTGTCATGTGGATGGCCTAAATAAGCATGTAGAGTACCTGCTCCGTGATAACAAATTAGAATTACATGGTTGGTTAACTAGCAGTAATAGGAGACTTTTGAAGTGGCCAACCAAGCTGGCTAGTTATATGGGGAGAAAGTGTGGGGGAGGGTTTCCCTGACGCTTTGTTTAGATTGTTTAGATTTTCAAATAATAGATAATTTCTTTCCTGATACTTCCCTATAGGAAAAAAAAAAATCTAACTTGGAGTTTGTTTTTAACAGACATCTATATTGTATTGAATCATTTGCTTGGTCACTGCCAGCTGCTGCGTTTGTTCACCTGGGTGCCTGCTACTGCTTGTGGGATGTTGCCTGTTGGAGTAATTTTTTTATTTAGTGATTTTTCACTGAAAGTGTTAGAAAAAGATTGCTTTTTTTATCAAAGAGCATTTTGTCCATTTGCAGGAAAAAAAAAAAAAAGTTGATGGAGAAAAGAGCTGGAGAGATTATATACAGGTACAACCTTTTCCTTTCATTAGTTTTGTTTAAGGAAGGGAAAAATCACGTCTGGAATTCATATACATCATAAAACAGGCCATTCACTGTGTCAGAATCCCCTTCAAAACATCCATACTGTAATTCTTTCTTAGAGAGAAAATATAAGTAATATTGATCTTTCTCATTCCCACTTAATCTCTAACATGACATGATGGGGAAGAAAGGCACACCTGAAAAACAGAAATGGTAACACCGGGTCATTTGAAAGCCTAGCTAGTCTAGAACTGCAGCACCTCAAAAGACAGCCTAACTGTGAACGTGGACTCCCGCTCCGTGCGTGAAGGAAGGCTTGCGTCGCTGATAGTCATCTTTATCGTGAGAGCAGAGGTGCAACCATGACAAATGCAAAACGTCATACGTAGTTCTCTACTCCAGGAGTGGTGGTGCACTTTTTGGAGTCACGCAGAAACAAAGATACTGCTGAAAAATGGCTTCTGCATCTCAGTAGAGGAGGTAAGGAGGAGGGAAGTGAGAGAACAAGCCCTCCAGATGAGCGTGGAGCTCTGCGGCGGGGGAGAGCGGGAGGACGCTGCGGCGTGAGGCCGGTGGTGCCAGCGGCGCCCGCCAGGTGGCAGCAGGAAGAAGTTGGAGTTCCGTGCTGGCCCTTTGTCGTGAAGCTGCATCGCGGGAAGATTTGCCATGGAAAAAAATTAATTGCCGCAATCGGAATGTGTTCAATATGGATTTTACTGTTTGAGCGGACCTGGTTTTAAAACCAGTGTGTGAGAAGACTTGATCTTTCTCTCTAACACGCTTGTTTTGGTTTTATTTTATTGGTTTTAGGGTATATAGTAATCTGACCATGGAAAAGACTGTCACTCGGGACCCAAAGTTCTTTTATTGAAGCTCAGAACTTCATCCTCTTCCAGTGGCAATTGAATCTTCATGTAAAGGTCCTGACAGCTGTTCTTTTCATCTGCAAGAGTCACTACAGAGAAATGTGTAATTGAGAATAAAATGTTTGTCACTTTTCACTCGAAGCCATACTACTTGTAAAAGTTGAGCTTTCTCCAGTTGACTTTAAATTAACTTTCATGCTTTGATCTGTGGTTTCTTTGGTCTACCCCTAAATAATTAGGTAGCTACCTACATGGGAGGGAAAATTCTCAAAGAGGTTTACAACTTAAGCTCTTTGTTTTTATCTAAGTTTTTCTGTTTCTTGCAGAATCTCTTCCATATCTAGTGTTTCCTCTTCTGAGGGATACATGTTTATGGAAGCAAGTAGCTCCAGCTAAAGTTTGCCTTGTTTACACACAATTGCAACTCCAAATGCATGGCTTTAATTCACAATAATTTATTTCTGACAGCCTCATTTGTTAGTCAGTAGCAGTGGCAGACAGAAACATATTACGGGTTAAGCAGTATCCCCACGGATTAGTAGTGGGCCCCAGACTGATCTTTGGAAATGGTTGTCTATTCTGTCCAGACCCAGAGTTTGATAGCCGTTCCTTTGAGCAGGAGTTTCAATTACTTATGCACTTGTTCTTTTTGTTTCAAGCAGATGTGAATTGTGATATATGCAAACATTATAACCTATGTTAAAAAAAAGTAACACAGAAATTCTTAGCCTGGAAATGATTCAGGTTTTTTTGTTTTCTTGTTTGTTGTCTACCTTCTGCTTTTGTCATAGCTAGGTCCACCACGTCTTTTTTGTCTGTTATTCAATGAAATACTGTGCAAACCAGTAGGAAGTCTTCAGAGATTCATCCTGGGAATATGTTTTAAACAAACATCCTTTAAGGTGTGAATAAACATGATGATTCACTATATCCCAAATTGCACGTGGAGTCTAGCTAGCATGCAGTGTTTATGAGCATGGATAATTATAATGAAAAGCGTCAATTTTCAAATTCTCTTTTTTCTCTTGTGTGTCATCTCTAAAGAATCCATCTTTCAGAAGGTGCTGACTGGGAAATTAATAGCAGAGCAGTTTCTTGTTTGGTAACTAGAACATCTAAGAAAGTTTCTGTGAGAGTTTGTGGTAATTTTGGTTGCAGTGAATGAAGATAATTCAACAATTCAATAATTCAACAACTTCTAAAAAAGTTTTACATAATTGCTTAGATCATTTGAGCTATCAGAAGAATGTTTTCAGTCAGTTTTACTGCAGAGAACTTGTTTGATTACCTGAGCTGTACTCAAAGCTGTTAAGAGATATGGTGAAGAGGTAATTTAT
Source organism: Athene noctua (assembly GCF_965140245.1). Taxonomy (NCBI): domain Eukaryota; kingdom Metazoa; phylum Chordata; class Aves; order Strigiformes; family Strigidae; genus Athene; species Athene noctua. The sequence goes on along the minus strand of NC_134049.1, from coordinate 18,584,784 downwards.
TAATGTTTTTTTAATCTGGAGGAGGATGGGGTTTTTTTCATCACTTGTTTGTTTTTGACTTTTTATGCAAAAATCACTGTTAATTCATGTATCTACTGATGTGACACATTTATGTAAAAAGCACAAGAATTTTTCTTCTACAACACCAGTTGCAGGTTACAGGTAGAAGGTTTCTGTGCAAGCATATCTTTGTTTACTGAAAATGTTTTTAGGACACGTGCTGTTAGTCACTTTTGCGCAAACTCAGAGACTTTGCTATTAGTGCTCCTGAAATCAAGAAAAGTCCTTCTGAGAGAACCAAGTTACTTAAGACGACAAGATTTTATGTAATCGTCATCTGAAGAAGGTTTTTGAATGCTGTTCAGTCTTCATTACTCTTTTAATCTGGTAGCACAGTTTCCTCTCCCCGAAGTTAATATTCTAGAATGGGGGTGTGTGTGTGTGTGTGTATGTTTCTTTTATTTGCTATCCCAAAACTTTACCCATACAGATTTAATAGAAGGCTCCCTACATCATGGGACTGTGTAAATAACTGTACAAACCATCCATGGTTTAATAATCCCAGAGTAAACTGAGGACATAAAATGTATTTCCCACTGATGCAGCACTTCCCTGTTCCAGATGTATTCAGCATGGTCTAGTAGTTCTTTCCATAACTTTAGTGAATCGGCAATCCCATTAACACAAATAATGTTATTCTTAGTTAACTTAGTTGTTCTTATTTTGAGCCTAAATATCCCAAAGCTAGAAAGTTACCTGGTCCGTTTGAAATTTAGTAAACTGAGATAATAAAATCATAGATTAAATATGAACAGGAAACCTAATAAATGAGAACAGAAATAGAAACAATGATACTTCAAAACACTTCCAGTTGGTGTGCACCAGAGGACTGATTCTGTCCAGCCTCCTGTGGAATGGGATGGTTTGTCTGATTCCATGACAATTTTGCACTGTATACCATGCCAAAACCATGAACCACTTACTTTCATGCTGGATAACTATAAACAGCAAGCAACTGGCAATCTTTATTCACTTTGCAAGTTGGTATAGATTCTAAAGATTATTATTTGACAGAACTTTCGTAAACAGCTTAAAAAATAGCAAAATACATGTAACTCTCACAGCAAGAGTAACCAGTATCTGATCATACTTACGCTGGTTCTAGAGTACTGGTACTTTTCATGCTCCTCATTTGTTGCTCTTTTAGACCAACAGTGATACTCTGTTCCTCTAATAGTTAAATTTTTCTGGTTGTCTCTGTGACTCTATAATTATGATATTCCTCTGTGTTTTCAAAAGCAGTCAGAAGAGTTAAGAATGTCTACAAATACCCGCCATCTGCTATTGCTTTAGCATACTGTATCTGTGGTGTGAAGGCTGGCACGACTAAGTTCATAGCCTCCATAGGTAATAAGTAATGCTTTTCCCAGCTGAGAAGCTTTATAAACACACTCAGGAGTTCTTACTCAGGGTATAACCTTGTTATTTTAGAACTCACTAATAATTTGTATATATTCAAAGATTTTATTGAGATTCTTCTCAATAAAAGAAATGAGGATTCTTAGAAGAGTCATCTGTTGAAATTCTTGAAATTATTTTAAATGCTTAGTTTCTTATGATATGGCTTCACTTTGAATTTGTTTGCGTTCTTATTTGGGTTCTTTTCTAATCCCTGTTCTTTCCATGTACGTGATTCTCTCTGCTGATTGCTTCTTGCAACCAGATCTAGCTACAGCTACCAGTGCCCTGAGCCAGTCTCTGACTAAGTTAAAGAAAAAATGCCACTTTTGTTCTGATAAGTAACTAGACCGCTTTCATAGAGCATGCAGCCTATGTCATACAAGCACATTGCCTAAGCTATCAAGGAAGAGTCAGAATGGTCTCAGCTTACTGTAACACTAGGAGATGTGCTCCTGGAAGTCATAGCATGACAAAAGGCTTGGCAGATTCTGTAGAAAGAGAGATGCAGGAACCTGAGGGAGTTTTCTTAGGTGACTACTGTACCTAATCCAAGGTAGCTGTGTGCTTAGGGAAAGATACTCATCATCTGAGCTCAGTCTATAATGAAAGCGTACTTTGGAGAGGCTGGAAACTGAATAGCTGCCTGCTGATGAAAACAGGACTGTACACATTTAAAGCTTGACTGTGCTTCTCTAACTCACTATGTATCACAAGATGTTTCATTTAAAAACCAGGGCAGGGTCTTTTCCTCTTTAAAGTTTGTGTTAGGGAAGACATCATTATTAATGCTTAAAAAAATTGAGTGTTCTGAAATGTATGTTAACTTAGTGATCAATCAGAACATTATCTGAAGTTCATGATTTATTTTGCAGACTTAGAATCAGTTTATGACCTTACATGAAGGAGAATTCTCTGTTAGTTTTGTGTTTTTAAGGTAGTTTTAGGATAACCAAGGAATTGTCACTGTTTCAAGGAATATTAATGAGTCCTTTACAGTTCAGATAAATCAACCAGCCAGTTGCCTTTAGGGCTGTGTGTTGTCTTGGCAAGTATGCAAGATGAGATTTTTAAGTGTATGGTATTTTGAAGTATCATCTCAAGGAATCGTGCACTTGAGAAGTCTAACTTCTAAATCTAAAGTTAGGCAACTGATATGGTTCCTCAGTGAAGTATTTTATTACCAGAGATTTTAAAGAGAAAATGTCTAAACATTTAGAACTTGGAACTTCTAACTGTATGTTGTCAACATCTTTAACAAGTAATGTAAGCATTTTTAAGTTGATTTCCCTTAGGGATGCCTGAAGAAAAAACACATCTTAGTATGGAGTAGCATATAACGCTTCAAATGTATGATATGGATGGAAGTAGCTAAGGAATGTGCTTTGCTTCTGGTGGGGTCCCTTTGAGGCTTGGCATTCAGTTTTACAATTAGAACAAAACTATGATGTTGCAGTTGACAGTTTTGCATTCCTGTTGATTACTCTTGAATAGAGAAGGATTCTTATAACTCATCAGCTTAGAATTTACTAGTTCTGTTGCATCTATTGGGAAATTCTCAGGAAGTTTAAGGATTAGAGCTGTAGAATTTAGGCTGCAAAAAGAATTAGCCTGTAACAGTATATATTGATTATAATTTTTTTGAAAGTTCAGTTGATTTGTTAATAAATAATACATTATAAAACGTTTTATAAAAGATGATATATAAATGGAACAGCTCATGCAAAATCTTTACAATTTGTATTAGAATAAATGCTTAGGCAGTAGTACAAAGAGTTCTTTAAAATATGCAGATTAAGGCAGTAGCTTGTGCAAATCTTCCAGATTTCTGATTTTTCTTTTCCAGTAGGTGTTCAAGCGTATGGGTTGGTGGAGCAGCCAAGATCCTAAAGAGATGTCTGTTCTCATTTTTAGAGATTCCATAAAAATATTGCAAATGCCAGTGCTTATGGTAGCTGCATTAGGCTATATGCAGATATTTTTATGTATGGTATGTCAGACAGGAGGAATAGGTTTGTGTGGTACAAAATGTTTCTGATTCTATCATATCTATGTAATAGTGACACTGACCATTTTGAGACTTGGTTTGCTGACAGAGTGTCTTGTCAGTCAGTAGCCAGTTGAGCTTGTCTTCCCAAGATCTCCAGAAGCAAGGTTTTTTTTACAAGGGAGAGCATGTGTGTTTCCTGTTCATATCAACTGTTAAAAAGAGAAGCCATGAGGTCTAAAGTTTTGAATTCGGTTCTTCCTGTTAACCAGATTTTGATATTGGGTGCATCAGTATTTGAACCAGAAATATCTGCATGTGATTATCTTTTATATGGTTCATCTGTTCCAGAATTGCTAAGAGAGCCAACTAATCACCAGTGCTGAATTTGGCAACCTGTTAATGGTCAACACATAGATTTTCTTTTTAATAACAAAAAAAAAATAGCATTAAGTTACTTTTGTTGAATTGGTTATATTTATGTTATTTTTATTTCTGTATTGAGGTCTACATTTGAAGAGTTCTGCATTGCAGTTTGGACTCTTTGGAGCGTTCTGAGATGTTAATGATAAAAGTAGATTTCATGAGATATTTAGGGGAAAAAACAGCATAAGCTTAATGTTTGGATCATCAATTCATTCAGCTAAATCTGATAGACTCATGTTGTCTGCTTGATTTGCTGAATTGGGGTATGATAACATCTACAGGTTTATGATTTTCACAAGTAGCGGAAGATTGGTGCAAAACCAAATGGACAACACAAGTAGTTGTATGGCTGCTTTATGTGGTACACTGCTTTACAAGTGATCCAGTGCAACAGTGCACTGGTAGGCTGGCTGCCTGCAGTGAAAGGAGACTTTCCATGTACAATAGCAGGTCTTACGCCATTTCAAGATGAGATTTCCCTTTCTGTGTAGGAAATACTGCCAATTCTGTGATAAAGAAAAAGGCTCCAGTTCAGTGAACAGCCACCTCTTTTTCTTTTCCTTAATGGCCCACTTGGTGACATAGAAACAGAAGCATTGTTTGCTTTTAGGTTATACCAACTATTCATTAATAGTTGTGATGGAACATAATTTGCCAACCTAAGGCTTTTATATATTCAATTCTGGAAAGGAATTGCTGTGATGAAAAAGAAAATTGAGTACCTGAAACTGTTTGGACGGTATTTGAAAAACATAAACATTGGCAAATAAGGTGGTCCATTCATAAGCTAAACATGTAAGTGATTTTCTGTCTTGCTATTGATTGGTGCTGAGGGCATACAATCCAGAGAAGCCTTGTAAATTCCAATCAGAAAAGTGTTTGGGAAAAGCACGCTATTGTTCCAGTCCAGGAGGTGAATGTGAATGTGATCACGCTGGCATATACCACTGGTCCATCCTCTGTGTGTGGAGAAAACCCTGTATTGTTTCTAATGCTAATCGATTGCAGTTATTTACTTCACAGTAGCTCAGAGTGAGACAGATGCTTCATTCTGTTAGTGATGTAAGCTCAAGTGACAAGTCATAATAAAAGACTTGTCCAAATTACTTTAAGACAATAAACATGATGGCTCCTCATTGACAGCATGTTAAATATTAATTTCTCAAACTGTGAGTTTGAAAGGCTTTGACATGTGTCAAGATTCTGACTATTTAAACCAATCTTCCACAAAAATTTCTTATAGACTGAAACAGCAAATGTTGACTTGTATGACAAACAAATAAGACTCTGTAGTCTGTCTGTATTTAAAAAAAAAATAAAATGTTAAATTGAAATCTAACTCTTAGGTATTCCACAGACATAACTGAGCTATTGTAGCTAGCTCAAAGCTTGTTAATTGCCTTTCATTCATGCTAGGAACACCTTCCTAAAGGTACTGTCTTAGCCAATAATACCAATGAAATGAGAAGGAAATCAGTGTTATTTTAAGAGGTGCTAAATGCTGTATTTGCTGTGAAAAATGGATCTTGTATAAAAACAAAAGAAGTAGAATCTGTGCTTCTGAAAAAGGCAGCACTATTCAGATAACCTTTCAGAGAGGAAGGAAAGTAGGTTTTCTAAGATCTTCTGATACTAAAACCCTTTTACTGCTGTTGAGAAAAATCTTCTGACAGAGGATTTATCTTCTGCTAATCCTTAGGGGACTTGTTTTGACAGAGTCTTTATAGCAGATTTTCTCAGTAACTTCTGATTTGTTTTAAAAGACCAATTGCTGATTTGTCCTCAAGCACCTTCCTGAGCATGTTTGTTAATGAAATTCATGTATGTACAGGAATGAGGAAGAAAAGCCAGTCAGAATTGTTTACTGTGAAAAAACAGGAAGATTTGGATTTTCTTGGATCTCCAGTTCTTTCTAGCCCACAGGCTACTTAGAGTCTGGGTTTCATTTAGTGTGTTATGTGGCCTGCTCAGCAGTTTGTGGAAATGGATCCTGTTTTCTCTTTACAGTGGACTGTGTATTCTTGTTTCCTTTTCTAAGCATGAAAACATTTCCTTATGTTCAGAATAATGCCCACTATTGGACTTCAATCCATTTTCTAGTAATTTTCACAGGTAACCAGAAAGCCCTGGTTTTACAGTGGTTATGCTAATTTAAGGAAAATAAACCGGCTTTCTTGAAATGCTTTTGTGTCTCTTGTTCCTTTTTTATGAAGAACAGAACTGTATGTCCCTTTTCAAAATCTAAGATAGTACTGAGAATCCTCAGACAACAGCTTAGCTCTGTCAGTTTTCCTAGTTCTTATCTTATAGGCTCCGTGGCTGTGCACATGTGCTCAGTTTACAGAATAATCTAGGAAAATAGGGCTGCATTACCAATACTGTCTGGGTCTAATAAAAAGGTGTCGTGCTGTTTGGCTAAAAAGATCTTGGATCACATTCACACGATTTTCCATCGTTCTCCTGCCAAACTGTCTCATCCCTGCTCTAGAGGAACTGTCTCTGTAGTTGACACTGTAGTTAATTCATCTTTTGGCTTTGCTTCAGAAAACAAATATGGCTATTAACCAGTGTTAATAAAGTTTTTTTTCTTCTAATCTGAATAAAAACAAAAATCATAGAGCATACTGGAGTGATATGAAAAATATGTTTCAAAGACAAATCTGGCCTCTAAACCTCTTCAATTTATTCCACATATTTGTTTTTAAATATTTGTGTTAATTCAAATGAACGTACTTACTCTAAATCAACACAGATTGTGCTTACTGCACAGCCTGTCCAAACCATTTCAGTGGCAAATCACACCACCTTCTATCAAACACAATGTAATGTTTGTATCTTGGGGCATAGTGTAATTGTTTGCCATAATAGTAGAGACATGCTGAAGAAGTGCATACCTCTCTAGTTAAGTTCATCTAAAATTTAAGAAAAAAATACCCAGTCTGGGGGCAATTCAGAATGACTGGCCTTAAATAGCCCAAAATCTCACTCACAACTTGGATTTGTCAGTGACACAACAGATGATCACTGTAATACTGTCCTGTTTGAATTTCAGGTCTGGACAGCAAATAGTTCTATTTCTTTTGGCAAAGAATGTGGGTTAAATTTGCAACAAAATATGGTAATCTATTTATAATAAAGGATCATTTCAGTGATAAAGACTTCCTGACATAGCAATCTAAGGGCAAAGAACCAATAAAGGAACTATTTTGCTCTTTCTTACCATTATTTTTATTCTGTCCTGGCTTTCTGCTTTTGGGGAAATAGTAGATTCCATTACTTAGAGTAACAAAGCTTACAAGAAACAGCTTGCAGACCTCATTCTGATAAAGTTGTCTAGAAATCTCTTGAGGAAATGAGCTTCTGGTAAAATACCAGGTATTTCTCACTTCTGGCAGTTCTGGAAATGTTCTGAAAAAAGCTGTTCCCAAACTAGTATGGGAAATTACTGTGGTGGAACTGGAACACGGATATGCAAATACCTATTTTTGAGTGAAAAGTGAAAAAGTAACTACGAAGAAAAACACATTTTAAAATCTTCAGGAGGGAGTCTTTAATTCTTATGAGGAAGTCAGTAATGTCAAGGGGAGGGGGAGAAATAGCCTCTGGTTTTCTTTCCAGATGTACTTGCTTTTAAAATGAAGAAAGCTACCCTCACACAAAGGCCTATTAAAGTGTCCACGAGTGGATTTAGTGGAAAAGAGCTAGCACATTGTACATGCATACTGCACACTAACTTCGTATAGAGACAGGTGGTAAGAGCTTGCTCTGTTAGCTGTGCTTTCTGTATCTGCCATTTTTAAAAAAGCAACTGCCCAGTGGAGAAGATGAGAATATGTAGCCTGTTGCTACTGGATGAGTCTGTCATTTTAGGAATAAAGCAGGGTCCCACTTCCTCAAGGTATGAACAATACTGTCTCTCTGCTCTGCTTGACAAGAATTAAGATGAAATGTAAGAAGAGTTGCAGATGTGTTACCAGCTGTTTCTGTAAAATAAGCTGTGGTGTGAATAATGTAGTAGACTCAAACTTACCCATTGTAACTTCCAGTGACACTAATTAATCTTGACCCATTTGTTTTAATTTTACCCAGAAATCACATATGGTTGTGTAATATCTTAAAGAAGGAAGAGGTGAAGAGAATGAAGCCTTCCTTTGTCTAGTTATATTGGTAAAATGTGAAATCATATTTTTAAATAAGGGGAAAATTGTGGAAATTTATGAAGAAAAAATGTCTGACATCACAGCCTCTGCAAACAGAGCCATATAGAGAATGCCAGGGAGCTGATTGCAGCATCCGAGCTGGAATATGTCAGTTCCTTGCATGGTCAAGATGGACTAACAGGGAATACTGTAAATACATGTAGTTGAGACCTGTAATTGATGATCATGAGCACAGGCTCTACTACTCACAGAATCCTTGCAAAGAAACAGTGGAATATGTTTTTGCTCCATGTTGCTCCAAATTATGTGACTCTCAATAGCTTTGGAGTCTAACTGAGTCTGCTTGATTCCTGTACTCTTGATTCTAGCCTCAGACTCACTAACACAGGACATTGGGCTATACAGCAAATCTGTCCTAGTTTTAGTTTATGATGGATGCTTTATTGCTTTTACAATAACCCAAAATCTACCCTAAGTACTTCATGTTCAGAGCCCTTGATACTGTGTATAGTTCTTCTATTATAAATTTGTAGTACAATGGTTCTAAAAGTCTGTCTAATTTACCCCTCTGGGTACTAATTGCCACCTTTGTGCCATTGTTACAGCTTTTTTTCAACAGTAAAAACCAAATCAGAACAGACATTTTATTACTACACAGAGGCATTTCTTGAGTGGTTTAACAGTTGCTTGATAGTCCAGCCACCCATGATGAACAGTCACAGATATTTTGCTTTCATGCTTATCCAAAGTTTGTAAAACCCTAGTTTTCAGACTCTTCAATTGTATTTTAAAAAATAACTTTCCTTCTCTGTATGGGACAAAAATTCTTCAGAGATGTGCCCAATGCTTGGTGAGACCATGAGAGTACAACTGTAAATTATTTTCCTGTATAGTTCTGTCCTGAGAATGAAACCTGGCTTCCTGACTCCATGGCTTGGTCTGCTTGCCCTTCTGAGAGTAAAGGAAGTGATCCTCAGGGCTTGAGGGAGATGGCTGTAGCCTTGCCTTGCCTTACCTTCTCCTGGCCGTGAGATTCAGCTCCCATGGGCTTACAGATGTCTGCTCCTTCTTCCTCTCTCAGTGCTGGACTTCTCTAGTGCCTGATTATGGTCAGATGGTTGATCCTGGACTGTATGAAGAACTGGATGAGAAAAAGAACTTTTGATCTGTGGACTTCAATGGCTCCTTCAATGCACAAAGCTTCTTTTCCATGTCCTTTTTTTTTTTTTTTTTTTTTTTTTAACTGCGTTTGCTTTGGTGGTGTTCACCAGGCTATTAACAAGTGCAGTTGATGAGAGGCTTGCTCCTTCTTATGCCTCTTGTTCATGAAAGTATGTATTCTGAGAGAACTGTGATGCAAAGTTAGGTTTGAACTTGCAGATCTCCCACATTGCAAACAAATGGGTTGTTACCAAGTCACAGGTGCTCACAGCATGATGGTGAAATACAATGGAAGTCTTGAGGATTCTGATGACATTTCTAATACTGTAATTGATTCAAAGCATATTTTTGGTCAGTTAATTCATGAATATTCTTCACTAACAGGTCTGAGTTTAACTTTCAGAACCATTCTACTATCTATCAAAGTACTACTTCTCATTATCATTAGTAGTATATGCTGATTTCAGTTACATGTGAAGCCTAAAAATGTACTGATACCTTTTAACACTTCCCACAGCACAATATGTCTATACTTTTCTATGTATTTCCATAGTATTTGTAGTTAGAAGGATCTTTTTTCCATGAGAAGAAACAAATGAAAACACCGATCCGTGTTTGCCACATCAAGTAGTCTTGATTAATTGTGTTCAGGCAGGGAATAAAGAAGCTTTACATCTATTCACAAATTTTAAATGTATACATCACCCTGATATTTATACAACACCGTCTGATGTATTTCATGATGTAAGAAAAAGTAACTGGACTCAAAATGAAAAACTAAATAGCAATAAATGAAGGAGTCATACTTTTTTACACCCTACCTGTGCTATAAATAAATAAAAATCTAAGGACTTGATTCCTGAAAGTTAGAGGGTATAAATATCTGTATAATTTTATAGTATTCTGACTTTAAGTAGAGGTTCATTTCATAGACCCACCTTTAAACACTGTAGAATTTTTTTCTGTTTAATAGGTATGATTAAGCCTTTCACTGTTATTTTGAAGAAAAGCAGAATATTGTAGGTGGACTTGAGATATCGTTGTCTGTCATAGATGTAACAGTTTCAAGTTTATTAATAGCTTATTCTGTTAGGTTCAGGTACAGTAATGGAATGTTAAAGGTCTCAAATATTTCTTTCCCACCCATGATACAAAACCTGTATTTTCTTTTTCTAAGCAGTACTTAGTATTAAACATCCAGATGTGTTCATGAATGTGCAGTCTGTGAGTAGCAAATGAATACGAGATTCTACAAATGTTCTCTTCAGGAGGTAAATGAACATTTAAAAAATCTGAATGTGACAGCAGATTTCTTCTGGGTTTTCATTCATATATAAGCCTAAGATCTGCTGAAAGACTGATGTTTCAGTTAGGTCATGCTACATGCTTTGTGTACACCCAGATCAAATGGCTGTCTATGTAAAAAGAAATGTCCAAGTTCAAATTCTTTACTCATATCAACATATCTGTGGCCACACACGAAAGATGTTTTATGTGAGTGGCAGTGAAGAACTGACTGGAGGGGCCATGTATAGTCTTGATTTCAAGTAATTTGCACCCTTTTTGCTTTTGACCCCTTTCTGTCTCTTGCTTCAGTTGGCTCCCACTGGTCTGCTCTGTTAGGAATGCTTAATGACACAGTTCACAGACATCTTCCCTGTCTGTGGCTCTTTTCAGAATGTCTGAATTTCTTCCTGTTATGCCATCATCTATATAATCTACCAAGCTACTCTTTATCTTTTGTCTTCTTAGTTATAGCTTTTTACTGTATATTTTAAATCTAAACCTTTTTGGTATTTTGTCTTAGGTGAATATTAGTGCTGTTATAAATTTACTACAGTACAACTCTACAGTATAATGGTATTATATTCAGGATAACTATTAAAAAACACAACAAAATGGTTTTGTGTATCATAATTTTAATCTAAACCTGAGAGTGGTTTGGGAGATTACCAAAGAAGCAATGGCCTAAGCACAAAGTTTTGCGCAGGTGGTTGACACACATTGCAACTTCTGTTACCAGCAGGATAAATTTGTGTTCATCAAGTGGGTACTTGTAAGCAGGAAAACTGCAAAGGCTGCTGAAACCAAAGACTTTAAACTGTCAAAGATTTGATTAGCCTAAGAAGAAAGCTGGAGTTTTGGTATAACAGAATTCTTCAAAATATTGAAATTGTCTACTGCAGATAATTCAGAGGTTCTCCTTGAAGAATTCCTTTGGGAATTGAAGCTTGGTGGTTCTATAGCTAGTTTCTATTCCCTCTATTGGCCTTTTGAAAATGGTAAAATCCTTTTACCAAAATATTATTTTCTGAGCTGTCTCTTAACACTGTTTTCAGGGGACATTGTGAAATTTCTTCATTTTTTCACATAATGTACAGTGTATTGGACTCATTTACACTCATCCTGTTTGGTCTTAGCTTGTGCCACCTACAGCTGTCTCGGTGAAGATCACTCCCACTGATGAATGACTGAGAAGAGATCCTTGAAGGCAGGTTTTTCCAATTTGCCCTATGGAGCTTTGGATTAGTCAAACTTTATTAAAAAAATCCTCATGTTCCAGCAAATAATTCCCCCTCAACATACAGCAAAGAAACATAAAATTTGTATCTATAGATTCTGCTTTAAGAAATATTTCTTGTCTCTGGAATAGTTGGGCCAATGTGTTTTTATTAAAGAGCAAGAGAAAGAACAGTAGGGCACAGCGAAAGTAATGCACTCCTCTGAATTTCATAGCTCCCCGCACCCCTCAAAATGGAAGAAAGACAATCTATTAATCTAGTGTTGATGACAGTGCACTTGAAGGACCATGATATGAAACACAGAAGATAAGCCCAAGAATTAAGAGAGAGGAGTTTCATGCGTTGAAAGGATTAATGTGTAAATTGAGATTTTTTTTACATGGTATACAAAAGTAATCTTCAGAGGAAGAATTTAATTCTCTTGAATATAGAAGCAACCCCATATCTTTTCTTATTAACAATATAAAAGGCTGTATCTTGGACTCTGTACTCCCTGATAGATGACAGCTCTGAGATGGGTTATCATTATGCTAGCAGTAGATCATTTTGGTTTGGTTTGGTTTTTCTTTGTTGTGTTGATATAGTTGATAGCAGTTAGGGACACCTGTACACATGGTTGTGTACTTTCCTGAAAAAGTCTGCAGGCCAGATAGGCTGTGTTATGAACTCATGCCTACCTATAGTATTTTTTTGTGGGAGAAATTATTCTTTTCCGAGCACTACTTTGTAACATAAAGCTGACTTCCTAAACATGACTTGCCCACAGAATTTGAGGTACTTGTTTCACACCAAGTATGAAGTGACATGCTGAGAGTGTTCTTAGTTTATGCATTGCTCAGGTGGAACAGAGACATTTCTCTGATTAACTTGCTTCAGTATCAAATTATTGTGACCTCATATTGGGAAGTTATTTCTCATGCTGGAGAAGATGCCCTTGCCTGGAAAGGAGAGCTATTTGAGATCATTAAAGAAAATGCAGATATTTGGGATGACATAGTTTTAGTCTCAAAACTTGCTTAGATATCTGCAGCATTAAACAGCTCACTGTAAACGGGAGGAAGACTTGTGTTCTTACTGCTTGATACAAAAGAAGTTCCCAGTGAGAGATAGATGAATAAAAATGTGAAGGTTTCTTTTGAATGGCTGTTTTAGTTCATATCACATTATTCAATATTGAGACTACCAGTTGGATGTTACTTTATACATCAGTTCATGCATCAAAATGTATAAGAATTACACAGAATTGTGAATAAATCTTTCAAAGGATTCCTTCAAACAGTCTTCCTTTGTCAAAATTAATCAGACCAATTTCATTGCTAGTCATTGCTCCTTCCTTTGCCCTACTCATTCAGAAATTCCCTTACCCTGACTAGCATAAAGCAAGAAAAAAAAATATTTTGCTGTCTTTATGATGATTGCCTATCAAGTGACAATAACAAACTTTTTAAATGCCTGCTTTCATATAATACTCCCTTCTATATGTATTTATATGCTTCTGTAAACTCTTTTTTAGAGGCTCAGTTGTTTGTTCTTTAAACAGAACCACTGTAGGATACCAACGTGTCAAGAAAGCATCTTATTTTGTTCATTTAAGAATAAATATTTGATTGCCTTTATGTTTTGAGAGGGCCTCAAATATCCAGTCATCATTGTAGAATGAATAAGCGTTAATGTCTTGTGAATCAAAAGAACAAAAGGAGAAATGTGACTTAGCTAATTATTTTATGTCATTCATAGCTTCTATTGGAAACAATGAAATCTGTCCTTAATCTCTAATGGAACAGACAATTAGTTCATTTTGTAGATGTAAGGTTACATGGGATCAAGGCAAAAGCACTGGAGACAAACTGTAATGTTACATGTGTTTAGAGATCATTCCTCACTTTATGAGCAATTACTTTCCAGTTCATTGAGTTAGTCTGTAAACTATTAATTACACAGGACATAGAAAGGCTAATAATACTGGACAGAGGTTATAACTAGGCCCTGCTGGGGAAGTAATGGGAGTTAAAGAGAAAGTCTTCAATGGCAGAAAGCACTGTAGGTTTATATCTTGCTCAACATCTTTTTTTTACCTTGTTCTGCCTAAGAATCGTATCTAGGTGAAAAGGAGGTGGAGGACTTGAAATATGTCTTTGTGAGGTGTAGTTGATAAATGGTATTGTGCATAGTTTGGATGGCTGTGCTCTCTTAAAGAAAGTAGTGTTCATAAAGCATTTAATATATCATGTAGATCCAGCCTTCAAGTACTACGGACTTTGTATTGTGAAGTGAATAATAGCTACAGCTTGCTAGGGCAGCAGTTCAATGCAGGTCATGTATTTAGAGCACATTGCACTGGAGAGCTGAACTCAAAAGTTTAGCAGCAGACTTCCTGAAATCTGCTTGAGTGGCCTTGAACAATATTGAATCAAAACTCAGAGCTCTTAGTTTCAAAAAGCAAAACTTTTTTACCCTACATGAGCTCTATGCTTCTGAAAATAGAGTGGAGCCAAAATCATCAAGATATTTAATGAGTTACCAGACATCCCAAATTGTTCTATCCCTGCAAGTTACTGTTCCTGGGAGCATCATTAGAAGGATAGATGGCATTCCAACCGCTAAGGTATTGTATCTGGATGTTTTCTGGAAAAGTCGTTCAAAACATACAACTACACATGAGTAGTTACTTTTATAGGTAAATTATTATAAATTCTACCCATGGAACATCAGAGGTCTGGAACTGTCCTGTAGTTCTTTATCCATTTGTTTTATTTTTGAAGTATCAATTTATGGCAGTCTGCCAGTCATTCTAGCTTCTCTTTGGTTAATATAACTTGAGTTGCAGGAAATGACTGCTTCTACAGCATTAATTTGACAGGAAATGTCTAGTCTTGTATTTTTTTTATTACAGTTTCAAGATTGAAATGAGTGTCTCCATGCTTATCATTTCCCTTGTCTAATCATGTAATTACCGTGGTCTAATTTTGAAGGTGGCCAAGTGCAGTGGGAGTAAAGAAATCAGAGTGCGTGTTGCTAGTTCTGAGGGCAGTTCTACTGTTTTGATTTTAAAGACTAAAATATGTAGTGTTTGCTCATGGGTCCTTATGACTGCACTTAGTTTTTATAATGTAAAAATATTTGACAGCAATAAAGTTTGGTTAATAAAGCTACTAAATTGAAAGAGTAGTTAACAGAAATGTTATGTTCCCATTCAATGTCCAGATCATATAGCTGTGCCTGCCTTTTTGTGATGGCAGGCCTGAAAATCAGAAAAGAAATCCAAGAAAACCCGAAGAAAAACTAATAATATTCAAGCTCACTTTGTCAGTATCATATAATTTATGTACTTTAAATAGTAACAACAAATACATGACCTTGGTAATTAATTTCGATTTCTTGTAGTGGTTTAGTATACGTTATCATTTCTGAGGTCTGAAGGCTGCATCTGTAGATTTTATAAGAAAAGGTAATTTCATAATAGCTCAGAAAGAAAATATGTGTTTCTCCCCACACAAATAAAAAACACTTCTCTGAAGGGTAAAAATAATTCAATTACTTGAAAAAGTTATGAACTGAAACATTTGAACTGTACTTCTAAAATAAGTCTGGAAAATGTTCTTGAGTCATTAGCCAAAGTAACAAGTTTGGACAAACAAGTGGCAATGTATTGCAAATAGGGTATAATTTTATTATTGTTGCACAAATTCTAATGTTCTTCTTCTGCAAATTGTGTGTTGTAATGGTTGCCACACTTGACACGGTATAAATATGCAAAATATGTGTTCATAAAAGGGACACGTGTGTCATGACTGGGGGAAAGGGTTCATGGGTTGTAGTGAGTAGGATGTTACATGATGCTCCAGGTGGGATGTTTTCTGGCTTGTTAAGGAAGTCTTTGTTTACATATCTGTAATCCTTTCATCCAAGGAATACAGTATGACCAGATTTCAGTCAAATATCTTAAAAAATATATTGATTAGCTATGCCTTACAATATCTTTTAAACTTCATTTGTGTACATTAGATAAATGCTACACAATGCAGCGCTGTGAGATGGAGCCCGGTAGCTGAAATTTGCATGTATGCATTTGGACTTCTCAGACAAATACTATTCCTGTTTTAATATTTTTTTTTGTTTCAGTTTAAATCATGCTATGAGCACTGATGATCAGAATGTATTTTTTCTAAACCTGCATGTTTCTAGAGTGGGTCTGCATAACTCATGTTTAAAATAATTATATAGTGGCAATGCCATTGGGGATGCTCTGCTTGTATAATCCAGGTAATAATGACTGGACTTGAGAGGAAGAAGGATTATGCATGAGGCTTTTATAGTAGATAATTTCTTCATGTACATATGGTACGATAAATTGAACAGCCCAAAAGCAAGGAAATTCTGTGTAAACTTATTCTGTTTTTTTGTGTTTTCGTTAACAGTTGATTATAATTACTTTGTGAGTTAGCTGCTGAGAATCAAAACAAATGAGTTTGCTACTATTGTCATTTGTAAAGTTCTGACCCTGCATTTGGTTGTGTCTAGACAGACTGCCTCAGTCCTTCTGAGCCCCACAGTCTTCTGCCTGAGATAAACTGCAGTGTGCAGTCTGCGTGCTTTTAAAATGTGCTATTCCAAAAAAGGCTGAATTTCGTTCAATAGTAATGAAACTTGGCCTACTTAAATTAAAGGCATATCTCCTTTTTTCTTTAAGCAAACACCTGCTTTCAGGAGGATGTATGATGAATATAAAAGTGTGACAAAGCTAAAATACGACTTTAGCCTTTCTTTTATTTTTGTCATCTTACCTGCTATGTCTGAGGAAGCACTGGCTGTTGTACTGGTTGACCCAATAGTCAGCAGGTTTAATACAGTTACAGCAGGTAGGTTTGTCATATGGATGGTAACAAGTACAGGCATCTATCTTAAAATTATCTGACTTTGTTAAAACAGGACCTTTATAGGCTATTGATGGAGAACATTGAATACTACTCATTAAGTAAAATTTAACTTGGGAGGGTTATTTCATTTGGAAGATTAGTCACAGCAGCACATGCAGCATACTGTTATACTGTTTGGCTGCTGAGGACAATGAAGTAAAGTAGATGCCAAAGGACATCTCATTATTGTGAAATAGTGGGCTGCTGATTCTGGGCTGGCTGGCTTTTTCACTGCAAGCAGTAAGAAGAAGATGAGCCATCAGAAGTCTTACTCGGTTGTAATGTGAAGTGATTAAATATTCCCTGCTGGCTGTTAACTTCCTGGCTAAATAAGTATGCTGGGCTCATCTCTTACTTCTTCTCAACTAGCCGTACATCCATTTCCACCTTCCTGAAACCTTTTACAGGTCCAGGGACAAATAAATCACTTTTAGTATATTCCCAGGACAGTCTCAACTAAAAAAAGGATATCAACATGAAGGACAATTGCAGTGTTGAGCTGTCATCCAGTCCCCACAGGTACCATGAAAAATTACAGCCAATAAAATAACATTTTTCAAAATGTGACACTACTCTTAAATTTATCTTCTGCAATAAATGGATTCTAGAGAGAATTTCTGTCCACTTGAGTACAAACTATTCTTCAAGCACCCAATAACAGATTATAGATGAATTGTATTATTAATTTGTAATAGAGTAAATGTTTTGCTTCAACAGTCACTTTCAGGAGCTCAGACAGTAATTCTCTCTGTTATCGTTTTGAAGATATTTATTAGAATTAAAAAAAAAAAAAAAAGAGTTCAGGATTGAGCTAAAGCCATCCAAAGCCGTGGAATCTGGTGTTACAACAGAAATAGAAGTCTTAATTCAGCCTGTTATGATTTAGTAAATGGTCAGCGTGTGCAAATCTCCCACTGTCTGGCTGTTCCTTAGAGTAGACCACAGCACTTAAAAAAATTACTGTGATTGTGAGTGTCAACCTAATGATTAAGAGGTAAATTCATCTTTATGCCAATTTTCTAAATCTTGAGCATGATATTAACATAGATTTAGTATGGCTTTTCTATGGTGTTGCTTAAAATTGTTTCAGAACAAATGCAAGCAAAGTGTATATCTGCAATTCCTAGAATTTGAATGTGACTTATTTATACACTATTTATGCATGTGTATCCCTTGACAATGAGAACCAAGAGCATCATTAAATTAAAGGGATTTGTATTCCCACACAGAGAGGTGAAAAGACTGTTCTGTGAGGATCTGCTGTATAAATATGTTGACAGCAACTGGGGAGATTTTTTTTTCCTACTATATTTTTCTCAATGGACTCCAACAGACAGACTGTCAATCATTTACATCTTTTGTATTTTACACATAGTTGCAATCTTGGGTGTAAATCAGCTGCTAAAGCCTTTCTTGAAGAGGTTTTTGGAAAGAAACTGATGGCCTCTGTGATAGCAATACAGCCCTTCAAGTCAAGGATATTACTCCATTGTTTACTGTGGGCATTATTAACAGAGCCAGTCACTGTAGCTCTGAATATATTACTTTGCTGGTCTTACTGCTACACAAATGCCCAATTCTTAATATCAGAAATGGACAGAAATTGGCACAGATAACATTTGGAATTCTTACTGTGCAGACTAAGGTCTTCATGTAATGGAGTAGCTTGCTCTATGTCCACTATATCTGAGTTAAGAGGAAACACATCGGTGCCGCTGGTGTGCCAGTAAGTTCATAAGTAAACTGCTCTACTTCCAGTATGACAGCTGCAATTACTAAATACATGCTGATGGTAACCCTTTACAGTTAATCCCTCCTTTATTGGTGAGAGGCAGTAACAACCAGAACAAAGTGTGGAAGGAGAGCAAAGCTTGAAAGAATGAGAGGTGATATTGAAGCACTAGAACATATGCAGTGTTCAGCAAAATGGGAATGTATCTTGGGATGGTTAATGTCTACAAACTAAGCAGTTTGAGCTCTTCTACAGGAAAAAAAAAACAAACAAAACATCGCATTTACAGTATTTTAGAAGCTTACAAGTCTTTTCAGTTGTTTTAAAGAATCTAGAGACATTTCTGTCTCTTCTCCCTTCTCCCATCTTTTTTTTCTGTAGTTCTTTTTTCTAAGTTTTTTCTACTCAGAGAAGAAAATGCAAAGGTTGGGTGTTTTTTAAAAAATTGTATTATTTATCCATATAAACTAGTTATGCTACTGTTATTAAGGAAATGTGACATGTCACTAAATGACAGTTTGGGGGTTTTCCTTATGTGGCACTGCAAGATATGCACCCATTTGTAAAGGTGAATAATACAAGGGGGAGTTAGGATAATAGACTTCTATTGTGATTGAAGGAAAAACTGGTTTTGTGGGACCGTAACACAGTGTCTGTGTTCTCTTCAGCTATCTCTTGTCCTGACAAATTGAGCCATTAATCCAAAACTCACTGAGTTTGGAGCTCTGAGATAGGATGCACTTTAAGCCAATGAGGACTGTTGTGTTTTATTTTGGGGACTTTGGCACAATGCTGTGAGGAGATAACAACATGTGTGTACATCCAGGAATGTGCCAGAGAGGTCTGGGAAATACATGTTTTGCAATGTCTTTGGATTAAGAATTTGTGCTACCAGCGTTGCTAGAGCCAGGTGTTTGTTTAGTTCTTTGTAAATGGTTATAAAGAACTGTGGTAAAAGCACATCGGTGCAGAAGATGATGACCCTTAATGAAAGAAGATGAGGACCCTTAATGTCGAGGCCCTCTGAATTTCTCACTTACTGGTTTGTGTGGAGCATCATTTCTTCACAAAACGTAACTTACATAGGTAAACACAGGAATTCACAACTTAACAAATCTTGGACAATTTTGAAGGCAAACTAATAGCACTGAAGTAAGTCATCACATTGTGGTGAAATATACAACTGTAAGAAGTGTGGAAAACATAATAAAGTGTTTCTTTGCTTCTGTTGGTAGAAAGAAGTGAAAAAGATATCCCGATGGATAGGTATTGCCAAGATTTTGTTGTATGTTACAGTATATTGTTCCAAACCTGCCCTCATATGTGCACGAAGGATTCCTTTTGAAATTACTGTCAACTTATTTCTAAGTGGTATCCATTCTAGTTCTGCTTTTAACTGCAAGTTAGTTTTACTGTAAATGTCATCACATTTCAGCCTATTGTACTGCACAGAATTGTTAGTTGGACTGAGTCACTTGTTTTCTCTTTTCCAAGCTGTATTCAGAGGGCAGTGTCTGTTTTCTATTTGGCTCAACTGCTGTATATTTTCATGCTGCCACTGTTTCTATTAGAAATAAATAGCAATAGTACAGATGAAACTACATACTACATGTCAATACTGAGACCTAGTAAAGTGCTTGTCAGAATTGAAAGTCATGCTTATTTCCTTGCCTTTGAAAAAACTGCAGCAGAATGTTGACCAACATGTGCTAGAGACGCAAGCTGACACAGGAACACAGTCCTAGTGAAGGTCCAAGGTTTTACCCTGACACCCATTTTGCTGAATAGACATGATTTCACTTTAACATTAAGTTACCATGTGTGCAGGATTTAGAAGGAATGCTAGGTTTTTTGTTCACACCTGTGGTGGATTAAGGTTGCAGTATGGGAAAAGTATCCTCTCAGCATTTTTAGTGAAGAAACCAGCTATAGACATAAACCGATCAAAAGTTATGTGGCCTTCAGCAGATGCTTTATAGGTATATACCTCAGCTGGAAGAAAAAGCATATTTGCTTTAGTCTTTTGCATTAAAAATCACTTAAATGCATTTGCAAGAGGTTGTGACCATGCTCAAAGACACTTACTACAGGTAAACTGACATGCAAGGATGTGTTTGTGTGCCAGAGTCCTCAGTTCCCAGTCAAAGGGCAAACTAATTAAATACCATCAATAAGTTTATTGGTGTAGAGATCTTCATTCATTCCCCTTGGTGGGTGAAAGACAGGATGGAAATGAAAGCTAGCTGAGAATTCTGCAGTTACATGCATCTGGATGAAAGCCAAATCATGCTGTGCGTTTCTTGTAATGCTATAAACAATCTGAACATAATGTTATCACCACTTGTTTCAGGCAATGTTATTTTGTGTGTGATGAAAATATTCCAGAGGACTCTCATTATGGAATAAGAGGCATGTTGAGTTTACAAGGCAAACGTACTAAGTAGATAAACTGTGAGGGAACCCAGGTTATTGTTGAATAGAATAGATTGCTTAGAAGCTTTGGAAATTCTTTCATGAAAATTGTTTCTGTTGAGTGGCTGAGTGGAAGTGTGTTGGTACATGTGGTTGAAAGCTCTTTGAAATGGCTTCGAGTTACGCTGCTGCCAGACTTCAGAAAAGAAGACAGAACTGTAATAGTTGCCAACAGAACAGCAATACTTGATTTCAATTGTAGCACTGTTTTTTTCCGTGAAAAAGCTAGACACTCTTTTAACAAAGGACCTTCTCAACAATGGGTTTGGTTGTTACTCTACTGGAAATACACAGTACAGTGAGGGAAAACAAAATAAATACCACCAGGCACTAGTGAATGCCCTTGTACATGTACCCCAAGTACAAATCATTCAACTTAAGTGAGAAGTGTTATCGATTCCTTCAAGCCAGGAAACAAGACAACCTGACTTACAGTATGTTACTTCAAATGGGCTGCTGTGGGGAGCCTGAACATAGTTCAGGCACTCTAAGGATGTGAGGAACCACGGTGACTGGTGGTTGTTTTTTTTCCCTGCCTCTGATTGTTTACAAAATTAAGCCAAATAGTTAAGTAATTAGGTAATGAAGGGACACTCTTGTTCCTTTATTAAATCATAACTATCATACTACATTTCTTTTTATAAGTAGATTGATACAGTTACCTTGAGTATGAAAATGCTTTTAGCTTGGTAGTTGATGTTTTTCCCAGCCACTTTTTCTACCACATATCAGCTTGGAAAAATAAGAAAAGCATTACTGCCTTTGCACATAACACATTCAGTAACCTATTAGTGGTTCCCAATACAGTAACTTAATGGAAAGTCATGGAAAGACTCATTAAAGTAGTGCTGAGTGACCTTTGAGGATTGACACATTCTACTTTATATGTTTATCTTGGTAAGATGTTCATACATGACACAGATTTATCTGAAACGTATAGCTATGCATATATTTTAGTGCTCAGATTATTGGAGAATAGTATTTTGAATAGATGAAAAATTTGGTAAAAAGTTTTTTAATTCATATTTTCTATTGTGGAAAAAAGGGTAAAAATTTAGAATAAGCCATTTGTTTTTATTTTCCTGTGACATTGTTGTGAAATTTCCTGGTATTTGCTTGTAAAGTAAATTTTGTGAATTTTCATTTGCAGCTGTTTTGTGATACAACTTATATATGCATGTGTTGAATACAGTTACTGTGCCTGAGCAATAACCATTGGCTTTGGGGAGCTGCTCTTTATCTCCTCAGACAACATGAAAGGAGAAAGAGGAGTTCATAAAGCATTGTTATCCTTTGATAGAACTTGCTCCAGGGAGCAGAGAGGAATGTCAAAAACAGGTGTTTCACAGATTTCACCAGACATTCTCATTATATTCTTTTGGTTCAACAGATGAGTTCCAGATATCCATAAAGCTTAACTCTGTTCGGCTGTGATCTAGCTCAGAAAGACCATTGCACTGAATAAGACAATATTCTATGCAGAAAGAGACTGAATGTAATAGTATGAAAAGATGAATAGAAATATTGCTTTTCTTCTTGCGTTGGAAGGGTTAAATATTCCAGTCCTAGGTAGCTTTTTCTTTAATAGTTTGTTATATGTGTAACCTACTCTTAATAAGAGAAGAAAAATAGCTGTAATCTATTGAGGAAACTATTGTGAGAGTAGCTTGATTTTTAAGCTGCACTTCATAGAAGTAAAGTCTTGTGCAGGTTTTTCATGCGTGACATACAGGGAATGGAGAGTAGTGGAGGAGAAGATGGACTCCTTTGAAAAAAATAGAGGGTTTCTCTGGGAATTCCTTTCTATATGGACCTTAGAGTTCCTTAAATCCTTAAATAGAGTTCCTTCAATCATTTTATTATACCATAGAGTAAAAGTGAATCTATGTGAAGCAAACAATCCACGTACACCATACTTCATTGCCAGCCCATGAGTAAAGTGGGTGTTTTGAGTGCTGGTTTGGGTTGAAAAAAATGTTCCTTGGATATTAAACCAAAATTTGTATCTCCAGTCCAAACTGAGTAATATATAGTACAATTGTTCCTGCGTTTATTGTGGTTTTACTACAAGTATGGAATGCATAAGGGTCTCACAAGAATGTTGTTTCAGCACAGGTACAACTGTTATCTTGGCCGATGGGTATGTAAAAATGAATCATGTACACAACCCCTGTGGATAATCGTAAGTCACAGAGCATGGTGCCTATTTCAAGCTGTTCTCTTACAATAAAAGAGTGTGGTCCCTTGTGGGCTGCAGTTTGGAGCACAGTAAACTTACTGTCTGTGTGCTGCTGAGGAAGGATGTTCTATACTTCCACTCAGACCTGGTGCAACAGTTGTTCCCCATTTTCTTTATATCCCCTTCAGTAAAGGGCATGCATAACACTTAGAAGCTGCAAGGAACTGCCACACTTAGCAAATTCTACCACGTTCAATTACTATGTAAAACACCAGCATCCAGCAACATGCTATTCAATAACATGCTTCCACATGCAGTGGGAAAAACAACAAATCAGTGCTATCAGAATCCTGTATATCTATCTTCAGCATTTGATTTTGTCTATCTGTGTCGAAATATTTATTTTTAAATTGGTTATTTGAAAGAGTTTATGAGACTGCACTTCTGGTTAGTCTGATGTTTCACTTCAAAGGTTACTGCTCCCCACTTCACTCAGTTTGGGTTATGCATTTGTTTTGCCAATTATCAGGCCTAGCTTAAAGGACGCAGCAAGCAGAAAGATGAACCAATAACTAAATTGTATTTGATACAGAAGGGTCAGTACATGGGTGAGCGTTGGGGGTACAAACAAGTCAGTCAGATTGTACATAATTGACATCAACCCCACTGACCCCAACAACGACACAACTGAATCTCTACACAGCCCGTGTTTACAAAGGCCAGACCTGACTGGAGCCCAGTCCCAGGGAGGTGGGAGGTCCTTCCCCAACAGGGAACTCTGCACAGGACATCCACCTCACAGACAGACACTGCCCCTCCTGCCAGGGGTCCCA
Organism: Athene noctua; assembly: GCF_965140245.1. Lineage (NCBI taxonomy): Eukaryota > Metazoa > Chordata > Aves > Strigiformes > Strigidae > Athene > Athene noctua. The sequence continues at coordinate 18,560,938 of NC_134049.1, read as the reverse complement.
GCTTTATCCCTCAGTGGGACACCTGACCTTGGGTTACTGAATGCAGACCCCTGGGGCTCCTTTACCCAATGGCTCTGTCTGCCAGGCCACCGCACCCTGGGGGGAAGCCTAAAGGCAAACTCGCCCCCCCTCTGTGAAGGGCTGTGGGAATCACCCATACGTCAACCTTCATTTGGGGCTTGGGGTTGAAACCCCAGCATTTCAGCATTTAATGATTAAACTTTATTTAATAGTATTGTTATATGTTCTGTGAATTACTTTTGGGAGAAAGTGTTTGTGGGTGTGAGAAGTATGTGGGTGCTTCCATGTGTGAGGTCAAGATTGCTACTGAGATTACTTACGTCTATTGCATATGGATGTCATGCATGCAAAGCTGAAACGTGGGGGTGTGTGACAGTTAAAAATCTGTCTGCTTTCGGAGGCTGATAGCTGCACTCAGCAAAAAACACTGGTTTCTGGTTCTCTGGGCAGTGTGGAAATTGAATCTGAGCTCAGTTTTCCATTAGTTTATTTCTTTATTTGGGACTTAGATAACTGCAGAATTCTAATGTACCTCCAGACAGCCATAGTTTTGCTCAAGCAATACTCAAAACTTTGCATGATTTTTGTAAATCAGCTAAAATGATAGTTTTAGTTCATTCAGTTTGGTGAATATCTGTGACTTCAGCTTTATGATGATGCATGCAAGCAAGAAAAGTAGTATAGATACAGATACTGTACAATATCACTGAATTCCAGTTTAGAATTAGATTTAAATTAATTGCCATTCCGTACTTGTAACAGAACTTTATCCTGTACATAGTGTGTTTGATTCTCATTAGGGTTTTATAGAAGGGGAAGCTTTGAAGCTTACCGTAGATAAAGAAACAGAGCCCGACAGATGGTTTCACATTGAAAACACATATTGATCTCCTGAAACTGAAACACTGCAGAGGCAACTGCAGATCACAGCACACTGCCACCAAGACACCAGGTGAAAACCAACAGTCAAGGAAATGAATGGTTAGTGGCCTTAAATGTCCTGGCAGATCTTCTTTTCGTCTGCTAGTTACTTCAAACATTATTATAATTTTATTTTTATTCATTATTACAGAGCACCTGGTGTAAATTGTACAGGGAAATTGTAGCTGGTTGTAACTCATCCAATTAGACTTGTAGTCTTTTGTAGAGTGTGGAAGTGTCCCATTTTATATAGTGTGACTTCACTTTATGGAAATCAAAGAAACCTAAGTGAGGAGGTTGGAGTTGTGCCATATCTTAAGATTATTGATTTTACTTTGAATGTGCCTAGACTACTTTAGGTGTCAGAGCTGCAGTAAGTGACGGAAAGCACCTGACCTTTAGAGCTGAAGCGAATGGCCAAGGTTGTGGTATAGTGATGTTTTGGTCTAATGTGGGTTGCAGTTGTTTATTCTGGGTGACATGAGTTGGATTTTTTAGTCTTTGCCATGTTTGTTGTTTTGGGTTTGAGTGGATTTTTAAATGTTGAGAGTACATTGTGGGAATCACTTTCACTCCCAACTTCAGTTATTGCGTTAGTAATGTGAAAATGTCCGAGAGCACTGACGTTATAAATGAGCTTGCTGCCAAGATGTTTGCAGACCTTTATATCTGTTCTTGTTGCGGATATATGAAAATAAAGACTCGATTATATCATCAGCGGTTACATAACAAATGAGTCCCATTTGTTGTGTGACTCTTACACTTTTTCTCAGATGTAAGCTCAAGTGAAGGGGAGATTGATTTTATTATCAGATATGTTGTCTATTCAGATTATCATTTGCTTTTGCCTTTTTGAGGTTTTAGCCTTCCCTACCATCTTCCTGATTCTGTTGTATGTTGAATTTTTAAACCCACATATTATCCAATACTCATCAACCCTTGCTACTTGGCCACAACTCTACAACTCCCTGCTCCACCCCCCCCTGCCCCAAGAAAAAAAAATAAAATTCTAGAATATTTTTGTTCTGGTGATTAGTTTCAGGCTTGTAGATAAATATATGCAGTAAGAAAAATAATGAATAGGAGGTTGCAGATTTTTAGAAATGCTTTTTCATGCTTTATGGAATAAATAATGACATGATCCGTAAGAACACCAGAGCTGATATAACATAGAATTACAAATCTGACCATGTGTAGTGTGGCTGAAGGGAGTTCATTTTCCTCCAAGGCATTTGATGCAGACCTCTGTAAGACATGACACCAGCCTTAGGTTACCCTGTCATTTAATATTTTCAAATCAAATCTATTTTTTTGAGAATTGCTTATAGAAATATAGCTAAACAAACATGTAGTATCTATCTTTCTGCTGAAAGCTCAAATCCAATCTCATGTGGTAAGAGCCGTGTTTGTGCTACTGGATCATCACCTGCTGTCCTGTGTCCCTGCTTCTCTTTTACCTTGCTGACTACTCATTTTTAATGACAGCTTTCTTGTAGATGTTCACACTAGTTCATTGTGTCACAAAAGAACCTGAAAATTTTCCTCTAAAAATAAGAAATTTTTAAATTCTGGCAAACACTGACTTAGCATTTTTTTCTACAGTTCAGTGTTTCTTCCAGTCTTTCAATTTCTTCAGCCAAATGGCACAATGATCTGAGTAGCTGATACTAGTGTTCATGTAGCAGATTGTGATTCTGAATCTAGTTTTTTTGAAGGCTTGTGGTGCTTGAGGAGTAAGAGAAAGAAATATCTCTTCTAATGCATCTATACTGTAAATGTCCATGCAAATGTCCATCATGACAGAAACAAGGATGATGTGAGAACTGTGATGAAATTGTGGAGCAGTCAGTGGGGGAGGATTAATCTCATGAACTTTTAGATGCCAGCATTGAAAACATTTACACTTGACCTTCTTATATAGATTATCTTTGTAGTCAGCAGAAACAAGTAGGCACTTCATAATTCATATCTTCCAATGGTAGACATTTAAAATAAGTCAATATATCATATTCTGGAATCCCCCATGTTACTGGAGCTAGATCAGGTTAAGCATTGTAAATTGATCTGGTAAATGAAAGCATTGTAAATTCCAAACCTTAGTTTGTTTGTCTGTATCTACTTCTGCAGAACAGTTTGGCAAAATGTTAGAACTGCATTCTGTAGCAAAACTGGAAGGTCCCTTACGGTTCTGGTACAGGCACGCTATAAATGCCTATGGCAAAGACAGATTACTGATCTGTGTTACAGATTGTTTGCTGGCATAGCTTTGCCACCAAACCCATCTGGGATAAACCCCATTTATACAGCAAAAAAGTGCTTTTGGTGATGCAGCTTCTGTCAGTTCCCCGAATACAGTAAGCTACAGAAGTGAAAACACTCACAGTGGTATAACTGCCTCTGTGCTGCTGTTTTTGCTGGTATAGTACTGTTGAAAAATTAAAAAGGAAAAAATCACACTTCTAACCAGCAATGCTAAATGGGCAAAAGCTTCTCAAGTAGGCCTGGACTCATTCGGGAATAGGTGTAATAGAAATCTCACAGTATTAGTCATTCTTCAGCTCTTTCAACCTAAATTGAATAATGTGAAAGTAACTAAATGTATTTCCACTACTCATGGTCTAAATCTAGCTGGAACAGCTTATGATAATTTTACATCATACACACAGAAAGCTTTGGTCAAATCAAAACATAAATCCTTTTCTTCATTTCCAAACTAGTCTACACTACAAATAGCTATGATTTCTTCAGCCCATTTGAAAGCCTCTTTCAGTTTAAATATGTGTGTGCTATCCTTAGAAGGAAACCAGAGGGTTGCACATGAACTATATAACCGTGAGCATTTGCTTGTACTGGTAAATGCTATCCACAGAGCACTAATGACCCTTCCAATATTGCTTTGATACTGCACAGTTCAAGTTCATTGTGGGTGGCAGTTTTTATGACAGAGCCCTGTAACCATTATATCTGTGGGAGTTTTGTTTTGTGGATGTGGGAAGAGAACCATTGGAAGGGATGAATGTTTCAAAACCATCATAACTGATTGTAATATGTTTTTCTCCCTTTATCTGATCTGTTATCATGGCAAACTGGTTGACAGAAGAGCCCAACTCAGACAGAGATACTGACAAAAAAAAAGACCCTATCTACATTTTCTGAAGTGCTTAGCAGCCAGGAGGTGGCACAGACACAATCTTGGTTATATATTTTCAACAATACATGAGTAGATCACATTAAAGTGCTTGCTTCCAGAAATTTGGCCTTTTACTTGAAGCCGAGAATTATGATATTAAAAGCCATTTCAGTCTGAAAGCAAATACCGATCTAAAATGATACTTCTGATATTGACAAAATGTTACTTAACTGTTCAGCCAAAGCTTTCTACTGATTTATTTCAGCTGACTTCTCCCTGCCCATACATGACTATAGTAAAAATTATCTTCTGCTGTTTTCTGAGCCTTCCTGGCTTCTGCAGTTATACTTAAATGCTATCTGGTCAGCTTTTCAGCCACAAACAGTTCAATAAAATATCAGCTTTATGGTTTGTACGGTATATTAATATATACTTCATAGAGACAATCATGCTTTTTCTAAAAGTTGTGACAGGAATTTCAACTGCAGCAGAAACAAGATTTTTAAAATCTTATGTTAATATATCAAATGAATAAAACATAAGTGTGGTTAAGTTTAAAATAAGTTTTTCAGGGTACTTGCTTTTGTATTACATTATGACAGTGAGCAGATGCAGTTCATTGATCTTATCGGTGTTGCAGTGTCCTGCAATCAGTTGTACAGTCCTGCAGAACAGCATTAAACTCTTAAGTGTTGTTTTATTTCTGTTCAAAGACACTCTTGGGGTTCAAGACTTTTTTCCCCCCACTACTTGTCAGCTAGCCAATGCCAGTATCATTGTGCTAGAAATACGGTAAAAACAGCTAAGCTTTCACAAAGATTATTTCTCAAAAAAATGTTTATCGGTTTCATTAGGACATTTGATTTGTGTTTTAGGGTCTCATATTAAAAAGCAAGTAAAGGAGCTTTGCATTTTTTCCTATATTCAAATTCAGTAGCTGCAAAATCTGTTGTCACACTTAAAAATTTCCTCAAAGGCCAAAAAAAAAAAAAAAAAGGCATAACAGCAGCAGAGATAATGGAAGTTAACATTTCTCACAATTAATTTACACAATAAACATTTTGAACTCTGATTCTATTAGAGGAACGCCTATCCTTTGGTTTAGTAATGTGACTGTCTAGAGTTGGAAGTACCTTGTGCTTGTGGCTGTTTATGTGTATTCTGGCATTTCAGTGGAAGCGTGGGAAAGCATAAACCTAAACCCCTCACTGTTACATACCTGAGATGATGCTGATGTTCTAATCACCAGTTGCTTAGGATATAATGGAGAATAAATGGTGACAACATGCAAAAGTTCAGAAAATTTGGAAGTCTTGTGTAGGAATCAGAAATGCTACTTTTTTTCCCAGATCGAGATAATCCTCACAGTTATGTACAATTTTCATGCTAACATTTTGACGAAGCATTCTGATATTTCCATCAGACTAGTCCTGCCTGAAAGACATTGAAGCTGTGTTAGTGAAGGTAAGTGCAATGTTGGTTTGTTCATTTTCAGAATAGGTTAGTTCTCATTTAAGCCTTACAATAGCACCAGGAGGTTTGGGGAGGTAATGATCTAACATTTGAAGAAAACAGAACAGTCTGAATTAGTAATTTGCCTCCTCCCACAGAAAGTCAGTAGAAAAGCAAGTTTAAGCCCTCCAGCTTTCCAAACACACTCTACTTTTGCTTCCCCCCTCCCCACACCAAACTATTCAGTCTTACAGAAAGAAATTCACCTGCATTCTTCCTCAAGCAGTAAAGAAAGTCAACAGTGGTTGGATTATTTACCAAGCCTTAAAAATTACCTCAGAACATGTAATGTTTCATGAAGTGGTTTGCCTCTGAGTTGTAATTTTCCTTCCATCTAATGTATTCTGCTTTTATTATTTATATATCAAGAGCAAGCGTGTAGTGTGGTATGCACTGCAGACATACAAAAAAGGGAGCTCCTGTTTTATAGAAATCTCTTACATATGCTAGGCAGCTTGAAAAAGACAGTAACTTTGTCCCAACCCGAGAGAAGGGAAGTATCAGGAAAAATCCCTTGTATTCATATGCTGACTAGTACTTACTGATGGTGATACCTATGTGATGATTGTACTGATGATCATATATTTTACCCATTGAATCATATATGAAAAATAACTATCCCACCCATACTCCCTAAATTGTAGCCTATTCTAAAGCTGACAAAATGTGCATTGAATGACAGATGATTGATGCACATATGGAAAACGAGTCTTCTGGGTGGTGGGTTTGTTGTTTGGGTTTTGATTTTGGGCTTTTTGTGTTGATATCATTTGACCCTAGACTTCTTGTAACAATGGTAATTTAAATGTTAGTGAAAGTTTCCCATCGTTTTTTGAGACGTGTATAGTACTTGGCTCTTTGGTTTTGTTTATGAAGATAAAAGTGTTAAAGAACCTATGACATTTACTCGGTTTCTTGGACAGATGTGTGTCTTAGCAAACCACAGTAAGCCCACAACACAAGAGAAAATTTTAATGAGCTGAAATTTCTGTGCCATTAGTGTTATTTAATTCCACTTTTAGAGTCAAATTGGGGTTAACAAAATTTTGGCAGCTTGGCAGTAGTTGTCTGTTTCCAGTTAAAAACAGTAACAAGGAACTTGGTTGTACACTTCTGCTTTTTTGTTCTACTGCTGTGTAAAAACCAAAAGATGCAACAATTCTCTAATGTTCTGATAAGCAAATAATCACACAATTACACTGGAAGTGATTTGTCTAATGATTTTTTCAGTATTTCCTGACAGTAGCAAACAAACCGGGAAGCAAGCAGATATCTGGAAATTAGCAAGAGCGGGCCATGCTATTTTAATTTTGAAAGTCTTTATTTGTTTTTTAAATTCATGAATTAAGTTTTTTAAATTAGCTGAATGAAGTCTTTTTGTCAATTCTTATTTTACCAAAACATGTTTTTCACTCTGTCACAGTGAAAAATGAAAGTTAACATTTCTTTTCAAAGATGGCAGTATTACAGAGTAATGGCAGTATTTTCAAAGATGGCAGTATTATTGGGATCTGTTGACAAAGGATGACTTAAAGGATATAGACCATAAATTCAGGGCTCACACCAGTCTGCTAGAAATATTTTGAATTGTGAGGATGGCGAGCAAAGGATCTAAGTTAACGTAGAACTCAAATGCTCAAAGGTCACATTGTATGGAGTGTTGTCTCAAGTATCCATTTCTATTAGGCTTTGGTCCCATGGAGGGTTTTTGATGACTAATCTTTGAAAAATTTTTAAGGGCAACAGGAAAGACTAAAACTTAAACACCCATGTGTTTAAAAAAATCAGGATTTCTAATGTGTTGGGGGTTCCAAGCTTTAGATTTAAATTTTCAGATATTTTTATGTAATGAAGTAAGAATATGAAACTTACTATATGCTAAAATAGCATAAAAATTTCATTAGCAGTCATAAACCGTATCTGTTTTTTCCCAACTGGAACTAACAATGCCAACCTGCTCCCTCGTATCTTGGCAGCAAGTATCTAAAGGTAGTATGAGAATTGATGAGTTTTTCCTCTGTGTCTCCCTGCCAGGGAGGAAACATAAATGCTTTCCACCTGTCTCCTGGTGTTCTTTAAACTGCCAGCAGCTCTTAAAGTCTATTCTGCATTTAAGGCAGAAACAAAGCCATAAAAGCTGCTGGCTATTTTTCATTATGCATCTCACATATATGTGTGAATGTGTAAGTTTTGTTTCTTTTTTTCTCTCTCTTTTCGTAGTTTTGGCTTGTGATCCCAGACTGCTTTTCAAACACAAAAACACCAACAGTAGGTTGTTAGGTTTCCTTTAGTACTACAGTACAGCACTAGGAAGCAAACCCAAATACCTGTGTAGGGTGGAGAAATGAGTAAACTGTGTCAAAGCTTGAAATGGGCTTTGCAGTGCCGTAGAGACACACAAATTAGCAATCTTTTCCTTGCTATCTGCAAAGGCCAAGATCAGTAATGAATCACTTCACAGTTGGTAAGCTGCTTTCCTTCCCGATTATTTTTGGGTATTAATCCTTCTTTGGTTTTCTTTGAATTTATGGCACTGTTGCAAGCTAAGGGGTGCGGTGGGGGGTGGGTTTTGATTGAATGACACCGTAAAGATATTTCTCTTTGGACTTAGAAAATGTAACAAGGTAAATGTAAACTTAAAAACAAAACCTCTCCCTCCCCCTTTTTAGAATTGTTTTTAATTATACTTACTACACAGATTGGATAACTTTCTGGAGCAGGCGATCTTGCATTCTATGGTTTCTTCTTGGATGATGGATTACATGTTTTCTTTTATGCTTGTTGGCTGCCTGGCACTATGGATAGAAATACTAATCAGTTGAAAACAATTTAAAAATGGAACAATGTTACACATTTACGAAAGTGTCTGAAAGGCAGGAAAGACAACCTGCTTTTAATTCAGTACAGTAAAGTACCTTCTAAAATATGTGTCTTGATGCTGTACAGTAGCCCACTCTGAAGAGGGAGTCTGTCATGGTTAACCCTGCCAGAACTGTGGGCTGCTGACAAGGAGAACATGTTGCAGTGGCAACTCTGCCATCTAGCAGGAATAAAATATGCTCACTTTCTGTCCTCACGGTTGGCTATATGCCTGTGCCTTGGACAGCTTTTCTAAATCTGTGGAGAAGTCTTGTTGCTCACTCTGAATTTATGATAAAAATTTGTGACTGGTTCCACCGGGGTAAGTAGATTGTAGAAGCAAACAAGGATTTCTTTGACCTGTTTGTTCATTGAGCTATCAAGAAGTCCCTAAAATTCTAAAGCAATCTAGTGCCACATCGACTGTGAAATCCAGCCCTAGGCAATATGCTTCCAGCCACACTATTTCCATATACTGTCGAGCACATACAGAGACTAAGGGATGCTATTTCCACTTTTTTTCCGTCCCCCTTGTTCTTAAGCATTTTGGCTCTACATCTGCATAGTAACTTATTAGTTAAATAGGAACTGCACGATTCAGTTCTGTGTGTTTGAAAGCCTGCACTTCATTCTCAAGGTATTAATATAAATTGAAAGCTCTTACGTAAACTCAAAGACACATTCCAGACTTTTCAGACTGTGAAAGAATCCTGAATTTTACCTATGTGGGTTTTTTTAGTAACTGTTTCTTTAACTAGGCTTCTTAGAAGTATTCTGTAATCTTAATGCAATTTGACACCTAGAAAAGTTATACTTCTAGTGGGATAACTGATAAAACTTGATTTGTTACCACAATGGAAATTCCTAATTCAATATAGTCAGGATCAAATCTGCTTTGCTTTTGTGTTTATTTACTTTAGCTAGCTGAGATTTATTAGCCAGCATCTGGAGACGCAGAAAGGCCATTGCATCTGTATTATTTGCACAGCTTTGTTATTGTTATTTTTTTATCTCGTTTTTGTTTTTACATTATAAATTAATGATAGTGAGATGGCTTTTACGGTCAATTAAGCAGTAAGTGCCATTTCATCTTCAGCTCTTAAAACGGAATGACCAGTTGACTAGTTCCTTGAATTCAGTGGGGCTGTTTATAATTGGTTTGTATAAATGCTTTAATGGTTAGGGCCAGGTAGCCCAGATCTTGTGGTAATGAATGCCTAGGCTTTGGGTTTTCTAGCCTGGGCTTGGTTTTGTTTGCATTCATGCTGGCATGGCTCCAGTGAAAAAAGCAGAATTGTATAGGAATCAAACAGACCTCCCCCCCCCCCCCCCCCGCTTTCATCCCAACTACCTCTAATCTGTGCTATTAATAAGAAGTTAGTATTATTCTTTCTATAATGGATGAATGACTCAGTTGTACTAAATCACTGTGGGCTAAAAAACCCACATCCAAAATCTAATTAAATATTTTGTGTCTGATTCCGATTGTACTTACATGATGTGAATCTGACTCCATGGAGATGCCTTAACTTATTCTGGTTTTATGAGGCCAGAGACTATGGCCCATTGTTTGAGAGAGTGGAATGATGGTTAGAGAGAGAGCCTGTACTCCAGATTCATGGGTGTTGGTACTTGCAAAGCCACTGGCATGTTGTCTGGTACTGGGGAGTCACTTAATCACTTTTCCATTATAAAGCAAGGATGATGATATGGTAAAACCTGAGAGAATTGCAGGTTGTAATGAATTCATCTGTAATGAATGCTGTTTGATCTGTGGATCAAAAACATCGTAAGGGTTAAATGACTTACATTTAAGTGAAGAGCAGTGCCTATGCTTGCAGTATAATGTGAAAAAAAGATGATAGTGTTTTTTTAAAAGTTATCATCTCCAAGCCAGGAAAGCATCAGGCAGTTTTCAATCAATTACACCTTTCTCAATGGGGAGCAGGAGTAAAGGAAAGAGAAAAATCCTACTGTCTTAATTCTCCCTTTGGCATTTCTGTCAAATGAGGTTTAGTATCAAGAGTTGTTAAAAATAGAAGCCACTTCTTTTTCCTTTCAATATAATGCAACAAAAAAACCCTGTTTCGGAACATGTAGCTGATTCAGGGTTTAGAAAACCTGCGTGCTGATTGTGTCCAGATCAGCATTGTTAGAGTTAAGGAACCAGAGCCCTCACTAATCTGGGTCGTAATTTGCACCACTATAGCTGGGAGTTTGCACTACTTAGCCTCCTAATACAAGTCTACAGAGAATTCCTTTCCTAGTTTTCCTCTTGAGAGTTGGGGGGGGGGGGGGGGGGCAGGGGGAATTAAACAAATCTCCAGGTGGTCCTGATGTCATGATCAGTATTCTGCTGTTATTTCTACTTGTCAGGCACAATTTGGAATATTAAGCATCTGCTTTGTAGCTGTTTAGGCATCAGCATCGTTACAGCTTTGTTTATGGAGATAAATTCTGCCTCTTCAGGTTTGTATGTGAATTGAGGGGCAGACAGGAGTTTATACTTTCTGTAAGAATTACAGGAACACCTTTAAGACTAAGTAAGCAATACAAAGTAATAAGAAAATAAAGGGATAAATATTGCATTTAGGCAATTCCAGAAAAAAACTACTCATTTGCTAAATTATGTTTAGTGAACAGAAGTCTTAAAAATGCATCAGATTCACTATTTGTTAATTTTTCTACAAAATAATCAAACAGGATTGGTGCCATTACATTTCCTCACTGATTATTTATATTTCAATAATCCAACTATGATAATATCAGATAAAATAATTGTAACAATGTCTTCATTAGATCATATTTACTGAGATACCTTTTTTTACAAGTAGGATTTTAAAAGTTTGTTGGTTTTTCTTAAATTCTGGTGATATGTATAAGTTTCAAGCTTAATGTTTTATGCACGTTAATATGGGAGTAGAGTAACAAGTAACTTTTTTAGTACATACAGTTAGATGAGCTTTGCTTTGATCTTGCTTTGGTGTATGTGGGAGACATAGACTAGTTATGAAGTAGTAGTGTGTGCAAAGGTATGCATGAATAAACATGCACGAAGGTTTGCAGGAATAGCCTTCTCTTTGTAGACATACCACCAGATTTGGACATTGACTGTCACGTCTTTAAATACAGAAGAAAGGGTTTGTCCCTCTCTGAAGCTCTCCAGTTCTTTTAGTGTGAATGGATAGTTCTGACCCTGTTAATGTGTGAGTGGCACAAAATTCTGTGTTTTATCTGGATGCAGAATGGATTTCTTTTTATGAGTTCATTATCTGGTTGCCAGTGCCATTCAGGTTCAAGGCCCAGACCTGCTTCAATGAGATCAGGGATTAGAACTGCCTGTTTTAGTAGTTAGGGGAACTCTGGACCGACAGGCTGTTCTGCATTAGAGCCCTCTCAGGCTGTCCCAGTGTAGCTCTTCCACTCTGTGTAAATAATTAATCACTGGACTAGGGCCTTTTATATGCCAGTCTTGAATCCTGTGCCTTGAGCACTCAGTCTCTTTTCCAAATGGGCATGTTTCAGTTGGTGTGTTTAATCAGTCACCATTTTATAGAAATCGCAGTACTTGTCTTATATGCCTTTCTGAAAATCTCATCCCCTGTACTTTAGTAGGCTGGGATAGTACTGTTGTTCCGCTTATGCTGATGTCCATTTAGTGCTTTTCTTAATCAGAGAGACCAAGCTCTGTTAAGCGCAATATGTAGAGAGATGGTTATGTGTGGTTTTGAGCAAATTGCTGGGTGCCAGAGTTCCTCATTGCAATTTCAGTAGAGACATTATAAGCAGGAAGCTGTATATAATGTGAGAAAAATAGAAGTTAATCAGATAGTTTACCATAAATGCAAGCTGCAGGAAGACTGTAATATGTTAATGCATTTTGTCAAACTACGGGAAACCAAAATATGGTGATTTGATACTACATGCAAGCTTTTCTGTATAATCCGTGGATGTATGTGCTTTTACAGTGCTGAAGAGAACCTGACATATTTCTCATCTTCCACATTAAAATATCTGATTGCAAAGGCAGGATGCTGGTGGTGTTTGCTTGTATTGTCAGAACTGCCGCCTTTGGTTGTTAGGCGGGGTTTTCCTAATGCTCATTCTAATTCTCAGCCAAGTCAATCTGGCTTCTATAAAAATGGCTAATGCTCATTGCACACACATGGATCTTAACAGCTTCTTCAGCTCATCAGTCTCTCACCAAATGCCATGGAAAGGGATTGTACATACAGCTAAGAAGGAACAGAATCAAGAAAACAGGGAGACTTTATTTTATTCTTATCTCAGTCTGCGTGCAAGGTCAGTTTCTATGTGAGCTGCAGTGAAGAGTGTAATCAGCAGTGGAAGAAAACAGTCTTGAATAAATTATTATTTATCAGATTATTATTACTTTGGAAGGCTAAATGTAAGATTCTATAATTCCATTGCTTCCTGAAGCTCACCATCCTTTGAGGTGTTCAGAATTAAATTAAAAATGAAGTGTCTCCCCAGCTGGGGCATCTGTACCCAGCAGAGAGTACCAACTGACAAGGAGACCTTATAGAATGGTATAGAACCACAGAAGACAAAGGCAGTGACTTAAGAAAATGCCTCTGTGCCAGGACATTCTGTAAATTTCTCTGGAGAAATCCTCCAACCCTTCAAGAAAGTTGACCTCATTTGCATGTTTTGATTAGATTGCTGTCAGGCTTCTTCTGACTTCCTATAAAGAAAAGTAGTTTTCTGAACAAGTCTCACATGTCAGAATACATTCATTATAAATAATTTTATAGCTAAGATTTTTGTGTTCTGTGTCTAAATCTAGGAAACATATCCAGAATATGTTTTATTATAAGGAGGAATGCTGTCCATCTATATTCTAGTTTAATGAAAGGATCCTCAATATCCAAAGTAAATTCCTTAAGTATTTATTAGTTAACTAAACCTCTGATATTTTCATATCTGGGAAAGTATTTCTTTAAAGAAACCTAAGTGAAAGAATAATTTAGGGGCATGGTTCATAGAGATACAAAACTGTACAACAACTATGCAACTATCCAACATACAACTATATGCTGGAGAATCTTTAAAAAGTGCAGGAAAAGAAAGAAAGAATCTTATGCCCCCAAGTGAGGAGAAATTCTAGAGGTAGAAGGAAGTGTGAAACCACTAATATATTCAGGTGCAATATAATGATCTACACAGTAGAATTTAGCCATTGTGAAGACTGTAGTGTTCACTGCTCTTTAATAGGTATTGTGAGTATCCTAAGCATTAGGAGGCTGTGTACATGAAAATAGTTGATACATACAGAAGCTCAGAGGAAAAGGACAGACTGTACTCTATACTGTCTCAGCTGCAGCAGCCTTTCGTCAGAATACTTTTATTCATAATGTTAGGGTCTCCATCACAGCAATTACAATAAGTAATGATTTTAAGAGACTTGCAACTGTAGCAATGGAAATCAGATCAGTGCCCTAACCACAGTCTAGCATCTAGGAGGAAATGGGAAGTTTAACAGCTCTCACCCTGCTTGTATTTCTGCATGCTATCTAGAAATATGTTAGAGACGACAGCTCCTCTCCAGATTAAACCATGTAACCATAAGTAGAATGCAGGAGGAATGCATGTAAAGAGGGGGGAAGTCTGTGTAACTATTATGTAACTCTAATATCTCATTCATTTTCTTACTTTCAAGTTCTTTGCATATTGGTTTTAACACAGGCATGCAGCTGACATTGTAGTTATTACTTATTGCCTGAGTAGTTTCAGTGAATGCTTCTTACAGCTGTAAAAATGGGCATAGTAACAAATAATTTTTCATTTAAATATTATATCTGCTTTCAAAAAATAATACTGAAATGTGTCCTTTTTAGTATTAACAAGGTAGGTTTAGTCAATATTGACTTAGGTGCATTTTTTTTCTTTACTTATTGGATTTTATTTCATACATTTGCATTTTCTATAATGCAGCATTGAGACACTATGATAAATACAAGACAGATCGCATAGCGTTAGTTAAATGCAATAACAGGAAAGGGAATATTAAATATGAGAGGTAAAATTAGCTGAATTCACACTTCCTGCTTTATATTGAAAGATAACCAAAATTCTTGGCCACTAGGTTTAATACATTGAGCTTTTTGTATAGAAATACAGAAAACATCGATTTTACTAAATTTTAATGATATGTTTTTCTTAAACCTTAAACTTTAAAAATTGACCGTCTGGTTTGCCAAGAAATAGGGCTGCATAGAATAATGGTGAAGTTCTAATATTCTCACTTGCCATGGTAGTATTACTCTTCTGAAGCTACTGAGCAGTAAGAGCATTGCTTGGTTTGTAGCTCAGGTTGATGTATTTGCAGATAAAGCTTCATCACTGACTAGTCAGTTGGCATTTTCCATTAGAGAAGCAGTGATTTTGGTTACTTCTGACTTTACTGAAATCAGTACAGACAGGGAGGGGGTTTTCCATTTTTTCCTTGCTTTAATTTTTTAAATTTCAGTCAAAACTCTTCAGCTCTTTATTAAGACATAACTTTAGAGTTAAGCATAGAAGAAAGATTTTTGCCCTATTCAGAAATTCTATCTATCATTTCTTTGAAAACTGAGTACGAAGGTCTCCAGAACTGGTACAGCAATTGGCCTTTTGACATCACTGTAAAAATGTAACTAAATTGTTTGTAAAACTGGATGGGGTTTAAGCAATTTATTTTTCACATTTCTTAACTTTTCATTACGTGAAGTTGCTGCTTGAAAATATCCTGTTAACATGGAAAGTCTTGTGTGTTTGCTTCTGGTCACTTGCATTAATTTGGTGGGGGAAGATGAAGTTATAAAAACATATGATGAGTTAGGCTCTATGTTCAAGTTGATGATGGGTGTTTCCTTTTCTTAAGTGCCTTAAAAATAGAGGAAGAAAGAGCAGAAAATTTAGACTTCTGACAGCTTTGACTTTTCTAAGAAAAAGGGAAGTGTTCCAAGCAGTATTTCACCAACCAAAATGCATATTAAAGATGCATTGGCTGTACCCCAGGCTCTTTAGAGAGATGAACCATAAAGCTCATAGCTGAAATACTTGTGCAAGTGAAGGTAAATGAATTACGCTGCTTTCCACTCTCAGTATTAGAAAGTGCTATGGTTTATTTTGGCCTTCTACCATAAAAAGGTGGTAGTCATATGGAATATAGAATTATTTTGACTTTTACTTCCTAAGTTGCTTACTCTTCTACTTTAGTATTACACAGTTTTCTGGGAGGTTTTGGTTGGGTTTGGGGGGGGGGGGCTTGGGGGGGCTTTTGTTAGATTTTTTTTTGTTTTTTTGGCAGGGGAGGGTCTTGCATTTACTTTTATAAGTTATAATACTAGATGTTGTATTGGGCTAACGAATAGCTGGTCATTTACAACTGAAGATCCTGTTGCTTATTTGGGAGTGAGATATCTTTGAGTTGCTGTCAATGTAACTCTGATCAGTGAAGTAAATTATGTGGTGGTAGGTGTCCTCTTGGCTATTGGAGGTAGAGTTTAATTATATTAGGATAAATCAGTAGGTCTGAATCTCATGAGCTAGACAGCCTCGATTGCATGTTAGGCTGTAGATTATGTTGAAGTAATCGCAGCCTGGATGAAATCACAATTCAAGGCATGTCTTGGTTTTCACAGCCAAACAAAATGCATTTTCTGCCAAAACCACTTACTTGACTGCAAGTAGTCTCTTCGTGCTCCCACCTGTCCCCAGAATACATACACAGACAAAAACTCACAGAGAAGCTCAAATGGCAGGGAGAAGGGTATTGCTGGTCAATTTTACTACTTTTTCCAATTAGAGATTAGTTTAAACCTCGCGTTTTCCTGAAGCATTGGAAGATATGAGTCTTCAGTCTCATCTCCATTTTACCAATGTGAAAGCAGCAGTGAGGCAAGAGCAAGGCATCCTGTGGCTCATCATTACTAAGAACAAATGGGGCCAAGACATGTTCCAGAGCTGCAGAAATAATTCCTAATGACTCAGACCAGCTTCTAAGAGGGTCATATCCTACATTGTCATTTTTCACTTTGAGGTAAAACTCTATGCTATGCATTCTGTCATGTATACTGTACATTCAGAGCTGCGGTCTCCGTTCACCATCAGTTGGAAAGAAGTATCAAAAAGTTTTACTGAAGTGAGTCAGGCTATTAGTGGTATATAGCTTCCTTTCCACTCCTAAAGGTTCAGGGAGCAGAGGTTGAATTTCTGTCCTTGTGTAGTTTTGTTGGCATGCAGAAAGGTACTCTGAAGCATCAGGGATACCTTTAAAACACTAGGTATTGGTTGAAACAAAAAAGAGATAAATTTTTAGCAATGCACATCACCTCATTCAGAAGTAAACTGGTCTCCTCTGGAATGGACAACAAAAGAGAGAATGAATAAATTATGTAATTGTAAAGAAGAATTTTTTTACTTTGTTGCTATTAAAACAATGACAATCAATTGCCTTGGCTTTCTACTAACTTCAGTGATAACCCTTCCATTAAACAAAATAAAACCAACATTGTTCAGGCCAACAGGCAATGGAATACCAGGAATTTTATAAAGGTAGCATGCAATAGCTCCGAGAACTATGGGCTGTTCTGTTCTTTTGTAACTTTAAAGCTGAATTACAGCACTGGAAGTCTTTATCTGTCCTCACTCCTTGTGTCCTCTCATATGGAAAGTGTCTGCAGTAGCAAACAAGGAAGGACATCCTGAAAGATTTTCTGTCTCTTTCTTTTTTTATTAGTAAGAGTGTTTGTTGTAGTAGGGTTTTTTTGGTTTATTTTTTAGCAGCTTCCACTGGATGGTTCTTTAAATTTTAGTGGCGGGGGGAAGACAGTGACATGTTGCAACCAGCTCTCATATACCACTGGGGGTATTGATTTGTATGTGCCTGTTGGTCACCTGTTCCTCTCAAATGCCATACCTTGTAGAGAAAAGTTGGCAAAGATTTTAGAAATGTTACCCATTTGCAACACATGCAGTGGGCTCAGTTCCGTGAAGGGGCAATTTTAGATTCTTTTTATGAGATTTCTATGAATGGTTATCATCATTTCCAGTCAGCCCCAGTATAAAAGTAAACTATAGGAAACAAACACAAGACCTTTAAACAGATTGAGAGTAAGGACATTTAAGGTCAGTCTGTTTCACATCTTTATGCCATTAGTCTTTAGAGACATCTGTAATTCAGACAGTCCTAATATCCTTTGTGTTTTTCAGTTTTACATTTTGGCATCATATTCAGAGCAATTTTCCAGAACGTTTAAAGAGAGGAAAATAAGACTTTTGGAAACAGTACTACAGTTTTGCTGAACTCCAGGTTCCTATTTGCGTTGAGAAATATTTAAGCAGCTAAAATTGTTTCCTCTTTTAATGGCCTCATTCAGTTTTAGAACAAGCCAATGAGACTTTTTTCTTCTTGCAATCTGAATAACGTTCAGAACTTTTAACAGCCATTGGTTAACAGGAAGCCTCTGATTTTTATTGTTCATTATGTGTGTAGCAGAGCATGTCAACAGAAGATTGTTAGCAATTAAAAAGGAAATTTTCTGTTTTTCTTTCATTAACTTCATGTGGCCTTAAATGAGACCATTTCTATCCTCAGAAGTTAAGATATTTCAGGATTTGAGATGTATGTAACATGGAAGGTTTTTTTCAAGAGTGGTGGTCACCTAATGCAATACGCTTCTGCTGTATATCTGCGATATAAATCCTTCTATTTATCTAACAATGTATTTACCTACTGAATCTAGCTAATATATTGCTTCTGTTCTGGTTTGGGGTTTGGGTTTTTTTCATTTACTCCACTATGTATTTTTAATTTATTCCACTATGTTTTTGTGACAGAACTTGAATTTCTTGTTAAACTACAAAAAGTAAAAGGAGATGCATTTCTAAAGAACTAGCCTGTTTTCCAGCAACTCTGCAAAGGCAGTTGATTCTTTAGATTGCACTCCTAAAGACCTAGCAAGCAGTGAGGTTTTTGCACAAAATCTTTTCAACACGAATTTGACGAATTAAAGCTTTCACTGAAAGTTTCATCTGATTTTTCTTTTTTTTTTTTTTTTTTCATACCCTGAGCAATTATGAGTGTACCTGCAATTCAAGGAGGTTGAGTATGCAATATGTGCTTTTATTACAGACTCTACTGTGTCCTGACACTCAGTCTCATGAATTCTTCCCTCTGTCTCTTTGAAAACTGTTTATCATGGGCAGGCTTGTCGTTTTAGTCAGCAATGGACTGGAGCCTCACTGTAAGAGTAGAATGGCAAAAGATCCCATCTTAAATGTGCCTTGAGCTGCAGCTCCATCCTGACCCCATTCATAGCTCTCAAAGCTGAACAAAAGTTTTAGCTTGGTTTCCTGACCCTCTGTCCTGCTTGCAAGAGAGCACAAGGAATCTCTTCCCAGCTCCCAGTGAGGAGTTGTTGAGCTATACCATTAACCTGACCCCCGCTGTCATTGTACCACTCTAGGCTGAGCAGGACAATAGAATTCCAGCTTTAAAGGCCTTCAATTCACTAACCCTAGCATCTACAGAAAAATATGCATGATAATATTCAAAGGCTAATTTAGTCTTCCTGGAGAGGCTAAAAGCTCACTGAGAGTTACAGTGGCTTCAGGCTTTGGAAAGACTTGTGATCCCTGCTGGAGAGTCCAAGGTATCCAGGCTAGAGTTCAGCCCTTCGGGCAGATCATCACATTGATCTTTTTTCCTGGCTGTTGTGTTCTCATACGACATTACATATGTTAATGGATCTGATACATCTTGATAAGTTTTCAGTATACCACACAGAAGGATCAATTTACTTGTCAGCACCACCAGCTTCAGCTCAACTAATTTATAGATACTGTAAACTTCTTTAATTGGTAACAGTCATATTTCATGGTAACTATGTAAGCATCAGAAGAAACAATGGAGAAAGGAGGTTTCTTTGCCAAGCATAAGCACAGAGATGTTGTATACGCAGAATGTCAGAGAGAGAAGAAAAAAAGCCATGTTTCCTTTATACGCTACATGAATATTTTTTCGTCTAAAAAGGCTGACTTCTAGCCATGAAGAGTTAACATTCGTGAGGAATGTGTGGAAACCTTACATAACTCGTTCAGTCTCATCTCATGGGTGTTTCTCTGTACACTCTGCCAGAACTAATTTCACGGTTTTAAAACAACTCATGGTACAAAAAGAATACGTAATGAGTTGCCGTGAGATATGATTGTTTCCCGTTTGAGAGATAGAGAGACCTGTAGCTCTCCAGGACTTATTAAGAATCATTTCTCAATTAAGCATGGGATGTATAGCTTAACAAAGGCTATGTGGTTCCTCTTGAATACATAAGGGTTTGGCTGTGGAAAGCATACCTATTGCAAGAATTTGAGATACTCTTCCCCTTCCTCTTCCCCAGCATCTTTTCCTCTGCTAGTTTATAAATTCAGAGAGACCGTAAGCTTGTGTAGACAAAAACACTGACCTGGCATGGTCTGTCTTATCCTGCATTCTGAGTCCCTGTCATATCTTAGAGTTTGAAAACAGACAAAGCTTTCTGGTGCTGTCAAGAAAGTCATCTTTGAGAAAGGAAGCAGCATCCAAACTGTCAAGACCAATACTTGCTCCCCCTCAGCCAGGGACGTTTCACTCCTGAAGCCTGCATAGCAATAAACTACTTATATGAGTTATCAAAAGACACAGCATACACAAAATGCTGGCAAAAGCAGAGTTCAGGGAAAGAAAGTTGGATGGAATGGGGTGCTGAAAAGGAATCTGTTCATTTTAAGATGTATGGATAGATAAGTTAGGTTCTGCCATTCTGGGGAAGGCAGAAAATAATCTTATACAAAACCAGTGTTATACAAAGTGGGGGAAAATGTGCCTAGGGTACAAGTCAGCAGTTCATGGCACATCTAGTCTTAGTTTGAAAACCAGCTTTTTGGCTAGTGAAACAGAAAAAACATACAAAAAGAGATTCAATAAGTATGCTACAAATGGTGCAATGCGGACCATAACACAACTCTTCTAATATCTGCACTTCAGGCAAATTGGAAGCAGAGTTAAAGTTCAGTTTGATAACCCTGGCAAGGCCTTATATCACTTTTTGAGGCAGGAAGTCAAAGGGCAATTAACTGGCTAATATTTGCCCAGTTCTTTCCAAGCCACAAAGCGAAATTTATTTTGAAGTATCAGAGGCACTTCAGTTCAAATGAGTTAGTGCAGTCTTAGATGCTAAGAGAAATTTATGAGGATCTTTGGACCTCCAAAATATTCCAGTAAAGCAGCTGGGATTACTAGTAAAATTTCACTGCTATAAAAACGTGATTTAGAACAGCAACGTGAATGGATTGAGAGGGATCTCCTCCAACATAGTACATGGTGTTACTATGCAGCTGTGAGACCTATTGTTTCAGTCAGCAGTCTTGAATGGAAAATTCAGTCTGGTGACTCACTGTTTTCTGCATCTTTGTGTGCTAGAAAGATAGAAGCAAGGCAAAGATTCCTTGATCTATCCCCTTACTTGCCCTGCTGTTCTCTAGGGAGAGTCATTATGGATATCCCTTTTGTGGCTTGAAAAAGAGAGGTGTTGGTGGGACGGTGCACAAATACATGGTGTCTGTACCACCAGGTACCCATCTTAGGCACAAGGTGAGGCTTAAGTTGCAAGGAAGGGTTATACTGTTCTGTCTGCTGTGCGGAAGTGGTGGCATGACAGATGACGCAGTGGCAGGATGCATGAAATAATTTAGATTAACCTCTCAAATTTTCTGTAATAACAGTGCTGGAAGTCCTGCAAGTTCTTGGAAGAACTCCGAGAACAAATTTCCATGCTTCTTATTCCAAACACACTAGAGATGAAGGAAATTTTACTTCAGTAAAAATCATTTGTGTCCCAATAGGAAATAGTACCTTTTTATAGGAAAATTATTTTTTTCACCTGCAAAACCTGTCATTTTTAATGTGGGGAAGAACCAGAAGATGTGAGGCACAAACACACGTTGATTCTCTTTTTAGAAAACCAGTGAGAATAGGGATGCAAATTAGTTCACTGTACAGATCTAATTAATCAGCCTCTCTTTTCTTTATTCCAGTTACCTTGAAGTAGAAGTCATGTTATCCTTTGGGCTCCGACTGACTTAATGTTTTAGAAAACTGCCTGCTACTAATCCGACAAGGAAGTCAGAAAGGGTCAATACTCTTTGTATTGTAGTTACTCCGAAACAATGGCTGATTTTAGTTAGAATGGTATTCTGGGGCTATTTTGCTTCTCATATTTCAAAGCACAGCTGAAAATAAAGTGAGTGTGCCCTGAGATACTAACTGTAACATATGTTGAAGGAATGTTCTATAAAGATAAACCAAACAGTTCTCCAACATTATCTGAAGACAGAATCTAGATTTGATTAGGATTTTTGACCCATCCAAGATTCAGAGATGTCTGAGCCTGAGGTTCTTTTGATGGTCTATTTTGCAGAGAAATGAGGAGAAGCAGATTGTGGTAGAGTAAGCAGAAAATTATTCGGTAGTTCCCTGTTATGTTCATTAAGAAGGCAGAGTTAGTCACTGAAGTGTTATTTCAGTCAAATCTTCATTTCATTTATGTCAGTATTTTGTAAATAATTAATATGACATGTGAAGTTGACTTGTTTCCCAAAATAGCTGGAATACAATAATAAACTGCACTGCAGTCAAGAGAAATAGCTATAATACCATGTCCTGTTTTGAAATTTTTTTTCACTTACCAGTCAAGCTGAGTGCTAGTGCTTCTAGGTAGGAGGATATTAACTATATTTGCTCTTTGAAGAGAAAAGAGCTCCTCATAAAGGTGACTTCAACAGCAAAGAAAGATTTCACAGCCGTAGCCAGTTTCCTCAGGGAACAATTCCATGATTGCCCAGTCCAGTGTAGATTTACTCTTCTACCCACTTGGAGGTAGGAGCAGGGAAGCACAGGAGTCTGTTGAGACAGAGACAGGGAAAATTTCAAATGTCATAGAGGCTTTTAACTGCATCAATGCCAATAGCAGTTTTTCAGGGCAGAGCAGCCAGAAAACCATGCAGCTGAACAGGACCTAAATTCTAGCTCTTTAGCAAATCACTCAAGAAAGGTCATGAGGTTTTACGAAATGTTTTTAAGGATTTTTCCTTCAGGAAAGGAACACTGAGTATAAGCTATTCAGTCTTCCTCTAGGATCTAGGAGTTTTCTTCCTTGCCTGCTTACATGGGAGTTGCTTGTGCTTATGACCTCATGCACGTTTGTGAGGAAAACCTTCAGAGTACAGTAGAGTCATTGCTTAATGTTTAGAATGGCTGAGGAACTGGGAAAAAAGTATTAAAAGATCACTCATACACTCAACAGCATTAGGTCCAAGATTTGAAAGATTACACTAACCTACAGGCAGAAGTGGAAAAGCACTAGTTTATTAATTTTGCTCATTTGCTGTGAGATTTGTGCAGTGCAGCCCAGTTGGACTTGCCTAATTTTTTGTTTTAACTTCAAACTGAAGACTACATAAAGCCCAGGGGAGGGTGTATAGTGTAACTCTTAAATGGTGTGCAATTCCTAATCAGCTGTAGTAAAGATTGGACTTTGGACAGTTGACCAGAAGGCAGGATATTGTTATTTTTGGAGCTATGGTCTTCGCCTGACTACTGTGGTGCAACGTTCTGGAAAAGCTGGGAATGATTGATCTACATGGCCAACTTTTATGTGTTCAGATTGACTCAGATGAACACTTACTATTCTGCGCACTGTGGGGTCACAGATGCTTTTAAATAGCACTGAAGGGGCACCACTAGACTCTGAATAAAATCCCAGGCTCCCAGAACTTTTCTATTGTATTTTTATTCATGTGCTAGAATTCCAGGGTCTTTCATACATCCTACCTTCAAATTTGATTTACAGCCATAGTCCACAAAAAGAGGACCGCTCAACTACATTTAGCCCAGCGAAGAGAGCAGGAAATCTTTTAAGATGTCTTCTCTAACACAGTTGTCCCTCCACCCCCTTTGTCTTTTTCTGAGTCATGAGAAATGTTACCATCACCTCTAACTTTTCTTGGCCAATCAAAGAATAAATTTTAATTTTAATACCCATCTCAAGTTACAACATTTAAGGAAGTACTGGTTACAGAATGTGTATTTTTTTTCTAGTGCTGACAGGGGAAAGTAATTTCTCATTCTCTTTTTCTTTTCCTCTTTTTCACTTTGGGATGCCAGTCTTGCAAATCAATATTTCATTTTGAAGGAGCCATGTTTGATGCCAGTTCTACTTATTTGCTTTGCAGTCAGTGCAGTAATGCTTTGTAGCTCTGTCAGTATGTAAATTAAACCAAGCATAGATAGCTTTGTGTTGCTTAATGTTCAGCTGATAAAAATTAATGTGGTGTGAAATGAGCATTTTATCTGACTGCAGATACAGTGCCGGAGTTAATTAGACTGGCAGAGCAAAATGTTATTAAACATACAGGCCCCTGATCATCAAGAGCTGGGTGAACCTCAAAAATGTGGGTTTGGGTGGGCAGTGTAATGTAAATTGACTGAGGCAGGCTCAAAGCAAACATACTGAGAATGGTGCGCTACTTCAGCAATAAGACATGACAGACTGAGCAGTAGTGCTGATGAATGCATGCCTTGGGTGCACAGTGTAAGGTACAAGGCAAGCCAAATGCTTCCAGCACGCTTGGGAAGTGCATTAATCAGCATTAACACATGATCTACAGTGTCTTATTGTCATTAAACATTGCTACTTCTTAAGTTCAGATTTTGGTGACAGTTAAATGATCAGTAAGCCAAATCAAATAAAGCGGCAAAACGTTTAATTCAGCATAAGTTATTTCAGTAAAAGTATTTTCCTACATTTAGTTAGCTCTCTTGGCAGATTGCCTTGCAGCACTGGTGTAGTACGTTGCTATTTTCTGTAATTAAAATGAAAACCCACTAACAATGATACCTTTTATTCTATAAGCTAAATATATTCCATAAATATTGGCTCACTTCTCTTGTCTAAGTATGGCCTCTATTTTCATATTTTCTATTCTCTGTTTATCCAGCTAGATAAATTTATGAAGAGAATCAGTTACTTTAGAATATTGACATGAAAAGCTGTGTTGGATACAACCAAACATGCCTCTCTACTTTTGATGCTGTGGAGAGGTGAGTTTGAGTGACTCGTATCCAACTTCCCCAGTATTACTGCCTAGCAAGATACAATGAGTCTAATGGTTTTAGGCAGTGAAACCCACAGCAATTTATAGGTTTTGGAGCACAATGTTTGTTAATGTATAATTGAAGACTTCAGGCTGTGGTGTTTATATTCAGAGAAGGGAAGTTGTAAGTCATTTTTAAACGTACAAGCCAACACCCAGAATTTCAGGTGTCTCTGTGCATGCTTAGGCCATCAAGTTTAAAGGACTCTGTAGAGGCAGAACAGATCATCTGAAAGAAATGTATGTTGAAAATTTCCAAAAGGGCCAGCTGGCATTTGGGCTGAGATACGCAGAGGACATTGCTGGGTAGTGAGAGCTCAGAGCATGCTTTTCTGCCTCCTTCTATCCCGTGAGCCCTGAACAACCTCAGTTTTCCTTCCTAGCAACCTCCCTTTTAAATAACCTCTCTTGGTAAGCCCAGGAGTCTTAACATTTTTACTTAGGACTTTGTCCTCACACTACTCTGATAAATAGTATTTTCTTAAATCTGATGTTTATATGTAATCCAGGTGATCCATTTTGTGCATTTTATTTGTTTGGCTTTTACAGCCTCTTACTTTGCTTTTGACAGTACTACACAGGTTTATGCTTCAGTACTCAGCTTTAAAAGAACAGGCCTTTTGTTTTCCAGTTATTAATTCGTTTGTTTTATGCTTCTCTCATGTCCACATATTCCTCCAAGTTGGTGATACTGTTTATCTCTCAGCCCTGTCATACTGCAAATCACTTTCCTGGGGCTTGTAAGCTTATTACAATTTAGTGTAATGCCATGTTATTGTTGTGATTGTCTGCAGCAGGTAAGACAGGTGAACTCGACTTGTGAGTGTTTTTAGGAAGAGCCTCTTGTTGCTTTTGCATCACATAGAATTTGTCACTGAGAGTCCTGCTATACTGCTTCTGAGTGTTTCTGAACAGCGCAGGCAGGAAAGACAAAATACTAGGAGCAGACAGGACGACCTCGTGGCTGCTCACAAAACTATTAAAAAGGAGCAGAGGGTTGTTAGTACTTACACAGATGCACAAATTGATATTCCCTATTAACTGTGTAATTTGCTTGACACTAACTGGAACTTCCAGGTAGAACTGAAGAATTTAAGCTTTTTCGCTCAGTCTCAAAGGAATTGTGAGGGTTACCAAGGAATCTTCTGAATGTTCCTACAGAAGCCTCTCAATAGAAGGACTAAGGATGCTTCTTTTATTATAGACGCCTGTTACATCTCGGTGTGTTTGTGAGAGACAGAGGATAATGTAAGGCTGTCTCAGTATTTGCATGCACTGCTTTGATTACTTTATGCCTTAGTGATTTTTCAGATAAAATCCAAATTGCCACTGTATTTACTTTTTCATTTATTTATTTACCACTTGAAAGAAATACTGTAAATTCCCTTCCTATTTTCAACAGAGTTGAAATACTCAGAAAGTCAAAAGATTGTATTGGTTTCAAAACCCACACCATTACCCTCTCCCCTTCAAATGTCATAATTTAGTGTTGCGCATCTATTAGATCCTTTAGCAAGATGTACATTGCTATTAGCTCCTTACATATATGCAGCTGGAGACAGTTTACTCCTGGTTCAGACTTTCAGATATGCTCTCTAAAATTCCTCCATGCTCTTAGATATACAGAAGTATAACAAGAACAGTATTAATTGCTGTCCCAACCATGAATTAAGTAATTTGTAGAATTAGCAACATCCTTGCTAATCTGGAGTGATCTATATGGCAGATCCTATCAGGTTGCTCCGTTTCATTTTTCACCATATTGAGAGTTACTCAGTTCTTTGTGGAGTTGCATTTTAATTATTCCTGTTTTCTTTATGATTCATTCTGTCCTGTACCGGGTCTTCAGTGCATCTAGGACGACATACAGTTGTTCAGAACATGTTTTGTTATCTAACCTAAGAGATCAAACCTATCTCCTTAAAGCTACCATGTGACTTCTTTTGTTTTCAATGTTTCCTCACCATGAGATAAAAGTTAGCCCCTGTCCTCTGTAGTAATCTCTATTTGCTACATTTTATTACTGTAATGTCTCAAGACCAATTTTCAGGTATACTGTTTTTTGCATACTTATTCCTTTTCATGCAGCTGTCCAGACTTTTAACTGGCACAAGTTATGAGTTACTAGGGCCTCAGTTAGTTGTTTAGAAGTTAGAAATTTAGAAGTTAGTTAGTCAGTCAGAAATTTTGAAAAGATACTAAAAACACAGAAGCTCATCTCTTTTGGACTGGAATCCTCTATTGAGAACAGTCTCCTAGAGATTTTCCATACTTCTCTTTTGTAGACAAAACAGAACAAACAAAAGCCAAAAAAACCCAACACCACAGCCCACCAGTGCCACTCCTCCCTGAAGGTAACTTCCCATGGTCTTCACAGTACCTGTTTCTGGTTTTGGTCAAAAGCAATGAAAAGTAAAATAAGTTACCTCTTCTACTTCAGCTTAAAGGTCAGATTTAATGATGGACTGAGGTTAAAATGTGAGGGGTTTTTACTTAAAATTGTTAAGATAGCTCCTACAGTGATTTGTGGGATTTGCAGCTGAGGTCACTGTTTGACCACCATCTCATTGGCAGAAAAAAATACCTCTCCTCTAATTAAACTAGTTGCTTTATTTTTTTTTTTCATTTAGTCACCTAACAGTATCCATACCTTTCCTGAATAAAAAAAAAAAAAAAAAAAAAAAAAGATTATTTCATCCTGATGCAAAACTGTATTTATTTTTGTAGCTTCCAAAACAATATAAATTAGTATAGTGGACAAGGCTGCCGTCAGTGTTTTGCAAAGCTTTTATAAAGCTCCTATCTCCCGAAAAAGATTTTAATTTTTAGACTTCGTCATCCTTCAGTAGAAGAATCTCAAATCTTGCCCTTACTCTCTGAAGTCTGAATAAGGCCCAACAGCAGTAATTTGGATACGAGAAACAGATTGTGAGATGCTGGATTTTTGAGGTACTGATTTTCCTTCCCCTTGTCCCCCCCTTCTTTTCTTACAGTTACTTCAATAGCAACCCAGAATAATAGTGACAGAATTTTGTTACATTGCAAGCTATCTGTGGTATGAAATAGATTGCTTATCTTAAATCTAGCATTTAGGTGGCACTACCAAAATCCCTACCATCTGAGACAGTTTTGGGAAGAGAGAGTGAGGTTTAGTTTCTGTTATTTTTGAACTGTTTTGGTGTCAAGGATTCATAGGGCCAGATCTCAAACTGGAATAAATTTATAGGATTCTGTTTGCAGCAGTTCACTTATACTGGCTCAGAACCCGACTTTGTCCCATAATAGAATTTGAGGGTGTTTGGACAAAATAGTGTTAGGTGGGGTCATCTGAGAGATGTTTGCTCATCTGTTATATGTTGCTAGCCTTCTTGAAGTGATTGGTGTACCATAGCAAAAAACTACCGTTGTGCTAGAACTAAAGCTATAATTTAATTTCATTTCTTCAATCATGTTAGAGACTTTGGGTTAAAGACTTTTCCTTTTTACCATTCAAGGCTCCCATCAGTGATACAGATGTCAGTGAGTTGGTCTTGCAACAATCTTTTAATTCATACACACCTGCTCATTAAGTTTAGTTGAGAAATGAAGATAATAGTGCTCAGTATCGTTTGTCTTTAGACTACAGTCTAGAGTGTCTATGCAAGTGACTGAGATTAATTCACTGCTTTCTCTAATTGTGTAGATTCAAACTGCACAAAGTTCTACCCTGGGAAAAGAAAGAAACAAACTTCTACAAAATCTACAGTTCATTAGAAGATTAGAAAGCCTGGTTTTGTAATAT
Source organism: Athene noctua (assembly GCF_965140245.1). Lineage (NCBI taxonomy): Eukaryota > Metazoa > Chordata > Aves > Strigiformes > Strigidae > Athene > Athene noctua. The sequence continues at coordinate 18,532,520 of NC_134049.1, read as the reverse complement.
TCAGAACCATAGCGCCTTTGAAGTGTGGGCTCCTGCTTCTTTTTGCCTTTGCTCACTCTCCTCCCAGCTCTGGGGAGGCGTTCAGCTCGGCGGGTTATGTAACTGTGACTTGACACCGCAGCCAAGTTACCAGTAGCTCTGGAGTTCAGCTTACTGAACTGTAGCAAAGTGTGAATTCTCCTTAGTACACTTGGCAGTGGTGCTAACTGCATGAAGAAGTGCATTTAGAGGATAAATGGATGACTTAGTGTTAGAGAGCAGCTGTATTTAATGCACTAAGCTGTCAGTTACTGACTTCATGCCGTTTGAGTATTGGTAAACGTGCTGAGCAGAGTACAGAACCTGATCAGTAAAATTAATAGCTCTGTTTTGCCAAACTGCATTTAGGCCTTGCCACATTAACTTGGAGTTTCTGTACTCAGTATTCACCTCATGGAAGCAGCAGTCTCTTCCAACAATGAAATAGTCAACAGCATGTGGCCACACAGTGATTGGATTGCAGACTGAGGTTTTGTTTTGTATTACTTGTTCTTCTTAAACCTTTAACTCCAAAGTTATTTAGTCCAACCTCATTCAACTGAATTGCTCTAAATGGAAGTGATTTGTACAGGCAGGATTGTGGCACACACGTATGTGCATGGATAAATCTGAAGTAAATTTTAATAATGGTATATTTTTATATATATTTGGTGAGTAGTTAGTATTTACTAATATTTGAAAAGTTTATTTTGAAAATAAGGATTGTGGCTGGTATAAGACAGGATTATGCCAGTTTTCATAGGTATCCCTAGAAAAGACCCTTAATGTCACTGTACCTTGCTTTGCCTATCTAGAACATTGTGACTTATTTGTCTGTACAGTATTTGCAGTAAAATACATATGTGAAAACTGCTTTTTTAGAAATACAGTTAGCCAAAATACTCAGCATCATCAACTTTACCAAGTCAGTCTAAATAGAAGACACTTCAATTTACAGGAAAAACTGCTTAAAAGAAAAAGAATCAGCAGATATGGGAAAGGTAAGTAGGTCTGTGTTTCAATAGCTCAGTGTTCCTTTAACTGTCAGTCATAACCCAGAGGGTCACAGGAAGTTCAGAAGAGACCATGAGGTTTGTACTAGCCAGGGTGCAGCTAACAACACTGCATTTCCAGCAGCAGCCCAGCTCCTCCAGTATTCACACAGGCACCTGGTAAACATAGCCTGCTGAGCTTGCTCTCGCTCCGGGCTTGTGCAGAAAATGTCAGTCACCGTGAGCAGCCAGAAGTACCTCTGTGGTCCACATGGAATCGCTCACAGCGTCGTTTCAGGAGGGCACAGACTAATGGGCCCAAAACTGGCCATGTTTGCAAAAAACTCAAAATACTACCTAAGCCTGTGTCTGAAAGATCTCCGACCCACTGCGTGGAGAGGGCACGTCCTGCATTTTGTATGGATTTAAATATCTCCAGAAGTCATACAGTACTAAATAGAGTAAGTGGGGAGAGCAAAACTAAAGGCTTTGCTCATTGTAATGCAGCTCCCCTCCCTCTCTGTTATATATTCACTGAAATGAGAGATGGGGTAAGTGACAGCAGTGCAAAACCAAGTATGTATGAGAGTTTATACCTCACTATTAGAACAAGTAATCATTTGTGTACCTAACAATTGTATGTGAAAATTCTGGTACTAGATTAGCTTTCTTTTTGTGTGGTTTTCTTTACCATTAAATGAAATCCAGAACAAATGTTGCAGACACCTGTCCATCACAAATATTCCTTACACATTCATTACCTAACACTTTTTAGAAGTTGTTTAGTTCACATGCATAAAATTATTGTGCGAGATACAGAACAGTGCAAAATCAGACCAGATCAGATCAGTTTTGTAGTGAAAGATGGCTGAGAGAGTTTGTTTGAGAAGAAGCCAAAGGTTTTTGTGTAATCACATGTACCACGGTGCAGAGAGACAATTTCCAGTCAGGACTTTAGAGCCAGACCCCTGACTCACGGACTACTGCTACTAAACCAGATTCAGAACAGAACTGGAACTTCAGTCTTTCATATCCCTGATGAGTAGATATGGACTAGGTACATCCTAGAGTCTCTTTAGTTGGACCTGGTTTACTTAGCAGAAATAATGATTCAGAACACTGGCAAACATATGCTCTAATTCTGCCTTGGTGAGCAGCGAGTGATCTGATGGGGCCCTAATGCTGCAAGCTGCAAAGTATCCTTTTGTCCTTTTAATTTCACCTGGGGATAAGGCTTCTTAGAATACCAAGAAGGCACCAGACATTGCAGGATAAGATGCAGATTCTGAAAATATGGGTTCAGTTAGGATAAGCCCCTGAGTATTTGGATGCTGATCTGAGATTGGATCTGCAAGATGAAACTATAAAGCTTAAAAGCATGAGCTTTACCATCAGATTTCCAGTACCACCTTCTTTGATTCACACTAAGATGTTGTAAACAAGCTTTAGTATGGCCTTTTTTTGTACTTCAGCTTGAAGCCTAGTCAGATTCCAGAAATGAAAAGAGAGGCACCATGAGGGATCCGTTTTCAATAATATGGCGCTTTTTTTGTTAGTTATCACCCTCAGCTGAAGATACAGCTTAGAGTTTATGTGGAAAGAATCCAACCTATTTTTCGTTAAGGCAAATTTTTAGTAATTTTTGTATTTTTCAGATGATTTTCAGCTTTGGGATCACATGGCTTTTAGCAGTCCCAAAACAATTATGCATATATCTGTAGCTGCCCTGGGTCTGTATATATCTCGAAATGGTGGTATTCTGCAATGCTAATTCAGGAGTGAGGAGATTTCTTTAAAGATGACAACAAACAGGAGAAACACTTCTTGCTTCATTTGCTCAAGTGAAATAAAGGATTTACCTGAGGCTTCGCACGTGTGAACTGCAGCAGGGTTTGGTACAGAGATCCGTCAGCTAGCCCTGACTGATCTAACTCTGGAACGAGAACCTATGTATTGTTATTAGTGTGATCCTACAAACCGGCTAATTGGATGATCTCAGAAACAGATTATTGTCTGGCTGCAGGTATTTCTTCTGTGACTGAGTTAGTATTTCTGCAGGCTTCTTGCTCTTTCCAAATGTTCAAGAGGACACTGTGAAGGTTTTTACATGCACCAATTGAGTCCATTCTTATATCTCTTATCAAAGCAATAGGCAGGCTTATCTCAGATGGTATTGAGGTTTTAATGAGTTTAATAGCTAGTATAAGATTGTTAACAAGTTGATTATATGTACTTTGAGTGGTTCCAGCTTCTTTAGGAAGTGTGTGCTATCATTCCAAGTCTAGCCGAGGTTCTGTTTTGTCCATTTTTGAAGAAGTTTTTTATCACCTTCTGCCACATGAATTACCCACTTCAGACTTCTGAGCAGCTTGTGGATTAACTATATCAAGCAATAAGTTTCATAATTTGCCAGCCTGGGGTTTTGTTTGTTTTTAAAATGTCCATTCTGTGGTCCTTTTTATTGCCACCATTTGTAGTAAACAGCAAAATTTACCATTTTTTTCTCACAAGGGCTAAAGACAAGCATGAAGCTGTGGCTCATGGGCTGTTTTCTAGACAGAAAATGGGTCTTGATGTTTTCGAAGTTTATATACCCCATCAGGTGAGCTTTTGATCCCCTTTTCTCACTTTGCAGCCAGACATTTATAATGAATTAAGCTAAAATATACTATGTTACTGGGTGACGTGACTAATGTAGTTGGCGGGACATGTGATCACTCCATTGAAATGTTGAAGATGGCTTTTAAATTAATGAAACTCTCATGGTCTGAAGGTTGTCGCCTGTGTATTCTGTGGAACTGTCTAATATCCTACATTCTTCCGGCTTCTTTAGCCTCCCTATAAATCCAGGTGGAGCAAAATTTGGATATTATGTACACTGCACATTTCTTACGAATTCTGTAGAGCAGAGTTCCATTTCAGGAGCATTAGAATATACTTTTAGTCTTTTTTTCCTTTTTTCTTTTTCAGTTTCCACCTCTTCTAGCTAATTCTGATACCAGTTCTAGAAAACAGCAAGATGCAAATACATGTCTGCGGCTAGATGACTGTGTACTACCAGCTTTGCTAAGTTACATGCAATTTTGCAAAGTCACAGGTCTGTTTTTACATTCATACGTGGACAAATTTGTCAATGCAGATTAAAAGAAGCATTGTTTGGAGTTATTTATATCCAGCTGCATCCTTTGCAACTAATAAAGGACAAAGAGGTAGAGCGACTTCTTTGTGTCTGGGAAGGTGTAGCTTTTCTGGTTGCATTTTGAAAAGGCTTTCCTGGAAGAAAAAAAAACAACCAACCCTCCCCAAAACAAAACCAAAACCACCCATGGAGCATAATCCTGTCAGTTACAGAAACTTCGAGACATGTCTAAGCTAACAAGCTGGTATTAGTCAAACTGTAAAATAGATTAAAAAAAAAAAAATCCTTGAGAAATCTGAATTGATCTCTGGATTACATTTGTTCCCACAAAATGCACGCCTCGGTAATTGTTTTGTACTGAAGGAACAAAGTCCTGTGATACCCATCAATACAGCTTTGCCGTGCAGTATGCATGTTTGTGTTAGGCACCCCTTGCTGGAGGCTATACTGGATCTCTGTGTCAATAGAGTCTCCACAACAGAAGCTTGTATTGACTCTTGGATTAAATGTAAGTCACTTCCTATTTCTGAGCTCAAATTCAAGAGTGTGTAAGAGTGATGTGACACTCCAGGTGTGCTTTATTAGATCGTGTTAAACTGTTCCTGTTTTAATACTTTTAAAGCTATTTTAATAAAATGTAAGCATTTCCAGATAGAGATTTGTGATGTATTTGTGTATTCTGTGCAAGAGATTGAGTTCTGCTCCGTCAAACTATTTTAAAAGAATACACAGAGAGATGAGCCTCCAGAATTTGCACCCCGCTTGTTTTCCCTTTATTCTAGGTAAGTGTCTGTCTGTTCAGCAAAGGAGAGTAGTGTTTACAAAAGGATTATTAACCCTTCCCGTGAGCTTGATTAGCAATGGACAAACAGTTGCTGAGTTTCTGTTTTATACAGATTTTACTGCATGGCGGTTGGGGTTTGGTGATCACTACTTGTTTTCCAGAGTGAATTAAAAGCACTGCTCTATATAATGCTCATTGTGTATCGCAAGTTTTAGCCTCTAGGTGAAACTAAGAGCATGTATTAAACAAATACGTCCAAACTTGCAATAAGCTTTAGGTGGGGGCTGAACTTTATTGACATGAGGTCAAATGAACTTCAACTGTAATTTTTAATTTTTTTTTTTAAAAATTAAATTCTGTGTTCAGGCTAAGCTTTTTAAAATTTTTGTCAAACTGAGCAAATTTATCTTTAATTTGGGTAAAATGGGATGTAACTTTTAAAATCCACATTTCAATGCAAAAGAATCAAACTCGGCAAAGACACAAGAATTAGTTATAAAATTAAATTTCTTTTTTCATTGTTGCCACAGTGAATAAGGTTTGAAAGGGTAGGGAGTAGCACTCAATTCACTGAAGTGTGACAATTCTTCCATGTCAGTGATTTCAAGCCTAAAGGGGATGTGACATCCTGTAAGCACATTCATCCATTTGTGTTTATTAAATTAAAGCCTACGTGAATTTGCAACAACAGACTGTTCATTAACAGGGAAAGAGACTATTGCTTTCCTCTTGGGACTGTTTTGGCTTTGATCCATTGATCCATTCTTGCATTGACATAAATATTAGGGTTTTGTTTGTATTTGTTTTATTTTCTTCCTGTGAAAGATGAGATGATAAACAGCAGAAAATTATTTTGTGCTTGTCATGTTCATATCTTCCATATACCATCCCTAGCAAAATTAGTTATAAAGTATAATAAAATAAATAGCATATAATGCACTACCCCGAGGGGAAAAAAGAATCCTGATTTTTTTCTCAGATAGCTAGAATTGTGCAATAGTTTGCTTTTCGTATAGAGGTGTTGGTGGGAAGGCAAAAAGAAGTAAACACTAACAAGGCAGTGTTATGTGTTGTATTCTTTAACACGTATGTTTCAATAGCACCCAAAGATTCCCAGGCAAAAGCAGTATCTTTATCCTGCAGCGCCCTGAACAGAGACATGAAAATAACAGCTGTACAAAGGGTGTGCTATGAAGCTAAATGTCAGACAAAGGGAGAGAGTAAATCTAAGTTACAGTTTTATAAAAGCTCCCCAGTTCCCTTCTCCCTCTTTTAACAGTAATGCATATTTCAGATAATTGGGAAATATCTCTGTTATCAAGTCATTATCTGTTTCTGTACAACAGGACAGAGGATGACAGGAAAAGGGTTACAGTCTTTCTGACCAGTTGATGAAGTTCCTGAGAAAGGATAGAAAGGAGAAAGCATTCAGATGTTTTTGCAAGAAGCTACAAACAGTTACGCAGAACAGAGTAATAGGTATAATGGTCCTAAAGACTAGATACTTTAGTTAAACTGAGAATGCAATATAGGTGAAAGATGAGGGATATATAGGTGAAATTTGAGGGACACAGAAATGATTGCTCTAGTTCTTCGGCATGAAAAAATTGCCTGAGTGTAGCAGAAGTAGGAGAGACAGCAAAGATTAGTTTTGGAATATAAATTTTGTAGTGAGACTAAAACAACGAATCCAAATGAGAGAGTAATGGAGTGACGGAGCAGTCATGCACAAGGGGGTTTTTTTAGGGCGTTGGAAGTATCGCCTGGAACTGGCTCATGCTGAAGAGCAGGTGTGGTATTCTGCATGGGAGGGTCAGATAGCAATCAGTATTTTACTAAGGTAAAAAATGGGTACAACATGGATACAACATGGTAATGGGCTGATTATTGAAGTTGAAGCTGCAGGAATGAGTGTGTGGGATTATATGACAGTATAGCCAGCAATGACTCAGAGAAGAAGGCAAAGCCAACAGAAAACAAAAGCCACATGAAAAGCAGGGTGCGTCAAGCTATAGAAAGCATAGTTCGGTCAAGTTAATGGGGCTTCCTGGCTGTGGTTAGTATTAGAGGACCTCCTGGGTAGTTTAAAGTAAATTGAAAAAAACACCAGAAGCCTGTCAACATCAGTAAACATTTCTGTTAGCACTGAAACTACCATATCTAAAATGGGTCATAAAAAAAAAAAAAAATTAAAGACCAAGATAATTCGGCATAACATTGAGAATTCAGTCTAGGTGAACTGGACTGAATACTCCCAAACTGAGTATTAACCTGTCTTTTTCTAGCTCTTCTTTTCATAAATACAGGTAAGAATATATTTCAGTTTTAATTCTGAGGTTTTGTACCTTCTAGTTAAAACTAAAATTGAGCTAAGGTATGTGCTGGGTTTGAAGTACAGTAAGGTTTGTCAGATTATGCTTACCATCCTTTCCTGGGTTTGGCATTAAGTAGAAGTTAAAGTGTTGAAGCAGTTTGAAAAACATCACTCTGCTATGAAAAAAAGGAAAATAAACACAGAAAATTGTATTGATGCAAGATGCCTCTTAATTATAACATTTATGCTGCTCAAATATAGCCATTCCCAAATGTGAAGTTGGGAGCCTGAAATCTGTAACAGCTGTAGTTTTGTAAGACTGTCTTTCAAACTATTTTTCTCAAGTTTTCTGGATTTATTTTTTTTTTTCCCGCCAGTTATGTAAGGAGGAGTCACAAACAGTGCTCACTATATGCCAGAATTCAGCCTCAGATGCACACAAGGTCTGAATCGCTCTCTGGAGGTCCCTGTATTTCTTCATCGGTGGTAGAGGCAGCTAAGGTTGACTGATGCAAGTTTGAAATGGCCAACACCCTGTTGGGGTGGGGGTGCCTGTGTCTCCTGTGGCTATGCAGGAGCTAAGGAAATGTTTTGATGTGAGTGCCTTGGTTGGGTGCCTGGTGTTTGGGGAGACTGTGTGTATAAATCTGTGTGACATCTATTACTTGAGTGAAATTCAATGTATTCTGGCAGTACTGTGTTTACGCAGCCTTTTTTGCTGTTGACTCTTAGGCTAAAGCTCAGTTAGGTCAGCAGGCTCTGCAGTGAGCAAGAGGACAGCACAGAGTTCATCCAGAAATCTGCAAGTTGTCGTATGAGATGGAAGTTCATATGCTGAGACTTGGCAATTTCGAGGTGAGGAGATGATTGTAGTAGGTTTTTCAGTCTAAAAAAAAAAGGTAGCGAAAGCCTTACACATGGCTCAGTGAAGCTTGCCTTTTTGCCTTTTAAGAAAATTACGTAAATTAACCAACAAAGAAATTACAAAGTTACAAAGAAATTCTGGGAGTTAATAGAAGGGAGCACCTCCAATATTCAAGAGCTGTGCCCAAAATGGGAAGCTAATAGCAATCACAGGAACAAGTGGCTGGTCTCAGATTCCAAGCTCTGAGGCCTTGAACTTAACCTGTTAGCCATCAGCCTCTTTCCCAACCAGCCTTGCTGAGTTACTTGTCCTGAGTTTTGTAACACGTTTGCATGAGGTACAGGACAGCTGAATCGCTCTAAGGAGACTCGTAGCACTTCTTTGTCATTTAGTGACCTCTCTTTCACAATGCTAGGCTGAACAGTCAGGGAGCTGGAAATCCTAACTTTATTCTTCTTTAGTATTCATGTAACCTTCTCTCTGGTTTAAAAAGAGAGGAGGAAAAAAAAGAGAAAATTACTTTTCCTTTGAGGTGATGATGATGTGCATCCCACGGTTATCTCATTCTTCTGAGGTAGGCTTGGCTTTCCAGTACCATTATTAGTTAATTGTTTTGAAAGTGATACATCTTTGGATGTAGGCTGTATTGCTGTATGTTAAACCCTATAGTTATTCAGGGTTTTGGCTCCTCTGTAATTGTCTTTCTTTTTTCTTAATTATGAATGTTAATGCCAATTTACATGATGCTTATTTACAAGCTATACTCAGAATACCTTTCTTCATGGCTGTTTTTCTAACGCATTGAATTTGCATGATTGGCAATGACTTTATTTTTGCAATCTATACATCAAATAAAATAAATATGATGATTTTGCAATCATTTTTATTACTAATTCATAAAGCAGTGTCAAAAGTAAAGTATAAAAATCAACCTTTCTTAATAATTTTCTTAGGCTTTCATAATAAATGGAGAGTTTAGGTTATCCATGCTAAGGAAGTTAATATTTCACTGTCCTTACTGGCTTTCTTCAGTGTTAAAAGAGGTTTATTTGCCTGTTATAGGGCCTTTTTACAAAATGGGATTGTGGTTCATGTTCCAGACCTCCCCATAAGCTTCAGAAAGGCTTGGATATGGGATTTTAGATTTAACTGTATTCATAAAGCAGTTTCACATGAAAAGAGAACTGTGTGGGTTAAAGATAGAAGTGTGGATACCTCGGGTATTTAAGGACACACCACAAAGAATTCTAGTATAAATGCGTCACTTCAGGTATTGGTGATCTCTGAGAAAAGGAAAGCAGGTTTTCTCTTTTACAGGTCAGAAAAGCTTTTGGGGACTGTCTCAACCTGGTGCCCTACAGTAGCTTTAGATGTGGATCAGGCATGAATGTTTATTCTCTGGGAAAGAGCTGACATACTAAAATGGGTAAAGGAGGAAAGAGAATATGCAACAAAAATACTGTTCCAATTTATTGTTTTTTTCCCTTTCTTTCCAAGATGGGCTTAGGTTTTGCAGTTACCACTTAGAAACAATAACACGCAACCTGGAAAAAATAAGGTTCATTCTAAATGTGTTTGTGTTGGTGTTAGATAGCTGACTGTTTTTATCCCAGTGCCTGTAGTAAGGCACACTTCTACCCAGTCAAACCATGAAAACAAAATCGATGCTGTGTCAGCATCTTGGCTGCAAATAACACTCAAAACAGATTATAGGACATGCTAGGAATACAAAATAAGGTTAGAAATAATGCTTCAGCTGTGAGTTCTTCAGGCTGTGGAAATAATAGAGCATAATTTAGTAGAAGAGGAACTAGGGAGTCAGCATACACAGGAAAAAAATGAAAGGAGCAAGAAAAATGAAGGGAAATAGAAATAGATGTAGGGGAAGTTTGGCAAGTCCCGTCAGTGGTAAATTATTACACTGACTGTATGGAAGAACCAGAAGGGATTTAAAGAAGAGCTAGAAGTTGTTCTCAGATAAAGAGGGCAGTGACCGATCTTTGTGAGAGCTGGACTGGAAGTCCTGAAGAAGAAATGAAAATATACGTAGAATCTGAGCATATTTGTTAGCAATTTACAAATGAGTCCAGAACAGTGCAGGCAAGTGCTGCAAACTATTTATAAACTGTCCCTCCGTTTTGTGCATGCTTTGAAAGAAGAGAGGCCTGCAATCCCTCATGGAATCATACTCTTTCTCAGCGAAGGTCTATTGTTAGTCTTGAGTTATCATTAGCCATAAAAATACTTAGTAATGCAAAAAAAATGAGAGCGAGCTGTAAACTCAGCCTTCAAACAGTGCAATCTCTCAGCAACCATCACGTTAAGTTTAGAATACCTGAAATCAGTAAGAAGCCTGGTGGGAGCACTGACATTTCTGAACAGGGTTCAGTCTGTGAGGAGCAGAGTCTCGCAATCTATTAAACAACGTGTTACAATAGTCAAGTCTAGATATCACAAAAGGATGGATTAATGTACACACATCCACATAGGAATCTTTGATGCTTTCAAATGCTCCTCGTCATCTGAAAACCAGTCAGCAGGCATCGCCTACATTTTTCACAGCAGTCTACCTATCTGGGCATTTCAGTATGACAGTAGGAAACCTTTTGTAATGATGGTGAGACATCTCAGTGCAGCTTGCATTCAAAGTTCAAATCTTCATGGTTTGGGGTTGTTTATGTGGGCATATATGTATGTACATACATCTATAAACACTGAGCTGATCAAGCCAGCTAGCTAATTTAGGATCAAATTTGGAACTTTAATGTCACAATAACGTGACCAAAATCTCCATAGTAGTTTGTGTAATAATAATACTCTCTAGCAAAAACTGCGTAACAGAAAGAGGAATTGATACATTCATAGGTAGTAACGACAACAAAACTACAACGTTTTTGAAATGCAAAAAAAATCTAATTGTGTAAATGCTCTCTGGCTTTTCCTTCTTTCCCCCCCCTCCCCCCCCCCAAGGCAGTTTGATAATTTTCTGGGTGCAGATAATTTTGGGGTAGAAAAAAATTTAAGCTTGGATTGCCTACCCAGCACCTATCACTAGCATGAGGAACAGTGATCTAATTCTGTTCAGTTTTTGTGTTTAATACAGTGTAAGAAATAGAGAGTACATAAACCTAAGGTAAGCACTAACCAAAATATAATTGCAAAATTGTTGGACTTATAAACTTAGCCTTACAGTTGTTCAAATGAGGGGTAAAGTGAAAGGTAAAGTACATTTCATTTCATCCTTGTTCTATTCTTGCCCGTTAAGAAATATTCACCCCTTTTGTTGCAGCAGTGGCACAGAAAGTTTAAAGTATGCCTGCCCAAATTAAGTTAATTATTATTCTTTTGTACTCTTTCCCGAGCATTACAATTATTCAAATATGAAGGAATAAGAAAATGCCCATTAAAATCAGTAAGTTTCCCCTTATGTGTAAGGCAAACATGCATTGGTCCTTAAATGAGGTTTGACATTGATCCAAATCCATCTATATAATGATTAACTGATAATTCCACTATACGATTTAATTGGCATATAATTGGAAAATCTTGGAATGCATGCGGCAAGAGAAATCTTTCTTGATCCCCTTTCTTGATAGCTTTGATCCTATGGTAGAGGAGACCCTGTCGGTATCTTTGCATGTAACCTATTGATATCATGAGTACAATACAAGCTGTCATCTTGTGGTTCTGGTAGTTCACTGTATTACTGCTACTCCATTAGTAAAACATAAAATTGTAAGCATAAAATGTAAATTAAGTAAGGTATAGGAATAAAAAATGTAAAATATCCTGCTTTAAAGAGCATAAAATAGAAAAAGAAGAGATAGAAATAGGGAAAGGGGAAAGTGTAACAAACAGTGATGCTGGCAAATACAATGGGATGGGAAGTCAAGAGGTGGTTCATTTCACAGAATGAGCAACTGCAGAGCTGTCAAGTGAATGACTCTCCGAGTATGCAATATAAGTAAATGAATTAATAATCAAGGGAAAGTCTTTTAAAAATATGTTTCAGATGATAGCTTTAAGTGAGTTTGATCTCTTTTAGCCAGTGAAGTCTGGTCTCTAATTAGGTTTCTATTCTTACAGTGATGGATATGAAGTACTTTCCGAATCTATTTGACCTTCTCAGCCTAGGGAGCAAAATTATTTCCATACTCCTTAATTTCACAGGAGTTTTACATTTGTTGCCACAGAGAACTCTCACAAACAGGGAAGAAAGTTTAAATGGTTGAGAGACCTGCTTAACTCTGTGCACTAGGTGCAGGCTTTATTACCGCTTGTTTGCCTGTGGAGTTGTTCTCCACCCTGTACATCTGTTTCAGTATGCATGTTATCTCTTTGAATTGGGCTTGGTGGTTACTCACAGGGAGCCTCTGCACTTGCATCTATCTTCTGCATTTCTTAATTTCTTTTGGAAATACTCTATTCTCTCACCTTATTAATGTTAAAACAAAAAAAGAAGGGGATTTTATTGCTAAAGGCAGCAGAATAGTGAACTTCTTGGTAGAGTACTGTGTCTTCCCCTGCGAGTGAAAGCTAAATTAGTTCTGAGGTGCTTTCACTCAGTGGAAGCATAATGAGAGACACCAGCCACCTCTTCATTAATAACATGCCAGTCACATTGGGAGCGGCGTACAAAGCCTGCTGGGAGAGCAGTACCACCATCAGAAGCAGGTAGAAAGCAAAAATAGGCTTAAGCAAAAGGAAACACAGGTGGAGATCAGGGCTCTAATGTTACAGGGTGTAAAGTCATTTCTGTCTGATGAGCAAGAGTGACTCAGCCTGGCTGAAGGGCAAAGCCAGTGCTAACTTACAAATTGCCACTGCTGTAACATTACAACAACAGTAATGCTGCGGCTCAAGGAGGACACAGAGTAATTTTTCTAAATGTCTGTTTATTTTTATTACCTGTTCAAACCTTATTAAGTGTTTTATTTCCTTAATAAAAGTGGGATGGTTCCAAGTTCTGCAGCCCAATTACAGAGGTTTATGTGTGATACTGCTGTATTTGTCAAACATGAGATGCTGGAAGAACCTGAGCATGATATGATGTCTGTTTTTATGAGATGCCCACAGTATTTCTGCTTCCTTGCTATCCTGAATTCATTCTTACACTGAACTCTTGAAGGTTATGTTTTACATAGCAGCCAGGTAAGAACACAGATGGTTGGTTCCTGTGCTTTCTTCTTTCCACCTCTCCAAACCAGACAAGCAGCAGAGAGAAAATCACATAGCCACAACTGTAATATCAGTATTTAGGCTTGTATGTTAAACTCTAAGGAGCTGTGGACATGGCTAAGGTAACCCTGATATTCTGGTGAACTACAGTGAAAAAACAGAGGAGGACAACGTGCTCCTGCTGCTACAGGATCAGGAATAGACTTCATATTCAGTAGGTCCTCCTGAAACGTCTGCTGGCATCAGCTTGCAGGAAGTCTCATGGCTACTTAACCAAAGGTCTCACTCCTTTGCATGGGAAGCTAGCTCTAGTTTTCGAACTGATTTTTCTAGTTTGGGGGTTTATCTGTTTCTGTAGAGAAATGGCTGCATTAGATCTTTGAAGGAGAGAGTAAGCTGGATCAGCTTATGGATGCAGACTGTGCCATAGAAGATTACCTTGCACTTTTATTTCCTCATGCCTCCACAGATATTTCTGAATCTGTGTCATCAATCTTTAAACTCTGTGATTGGTCCTAAAATTTTTGCATTTCTAGGTTAGTTGTCCAGTGTTACATACATAGGTGGAAAAAATTGGGTAAATTCAGGAGAGAACTGTTTTTCAGATTCTGTGGTCCAGGAACTCACATAAAACTCTGGTTTTGCTCAAAATCAAAATGGCTGCTATCAGCATTGTGGATGTGGATTATTTGTTACCAGGTGTATTTTTTTAAACTGTTCTTTGACTCTCTGAAGGTTTAAATACTTACAAGAAACAGAGACAAGAAGTTAATAAAATGTCTGCACATGCAATTAGGCGTGGCTGTGTCCTTCAAGAATCAGATAGTGACAATTCTAATCGGCAAAGCAGCATCTTGAATGTAATTTCCTGAACTCATTAGAGCATGTCTAGCAGAGAGAGAAGAAATAGCCATGGTTTATAACACTTCAGTGTTTTCTTTTTTGGAGACATAATCTTGGGTCAGCTCCTACAGAAACTGCAGAGACTAAGGAATGAAGTAGGTTTATTATTATAAACAGCAGAAGCATCACATAAAATGACATTCATTAGATTCATTTGGCTCCTGCTGTCTGAGGAAATAAATACATGGTTCCTTGCACTGGCAAGTACACGTACACATTAAAGGGTCCGTGTTGCCTGTCTGCTCAGGCAAACCCCAGTGTAAGTTGACAGGGATTTGTCTTGGGTGTCTCCAGTGATGGGAGCAAATCCCATGAATGAGCAAGTTGCTGAGCAGCTAGTTTATAACATAATTCTGCTTTATTACATTAAAAATATTTCTAAAATCTCAAGCCTAATAAAATATACCCTCTTTGTGGATGTTTTTTATTGTACATGATCCTTAGCCCTACTGTAGTCAAAAGAAGTTTGAGTAGTATGAAGATTCAGACATATAAATAGTTGGTTTATGAAAGATCTTCCTTCTTCAGTCAGGTGTCCAAATTACGCCAGTCTTGTGTTACTTTTGGTGCTGTCTGGAACACTTGATAAAATGCTTTCAAATGGTGGAAGTACTGGTATATATTTTATGATTTCAGCATTAGCTTCTAATGACTGAAGAACACATTAGAGACATAAATTGCATATTACAGCACAGTGCCCTCAGCTGTCACCTTAAAGTACTATCATCCATCTTAAATACATAGGAGTCTGAGTCTGGAGTTTCTCCTGTGCAGAAATTCAGAATGAGTAAAGCTAGAACTCAGCACTGTCTTCTGCTTATAAATCAGTAAGAGCAAACGTACAGTGTTGCAGTGGTTACTACTAAGGAGTTGGTGACTAAATGCAGGCGGGAGTGTCTGTAAAGAGTCTGTAAAGTCTTGAATGCAAGCCTAATGAAAATATTGCTCAAAGTACCTTGTTGAAATCTCTGGCATTTTAGTTAAACTAAGCCATCCATATGACCCTACAGACTTTTCTGCAACAGAAGCTATTCTTCTCCCTTCCTCCATTCCTCCCTGCCACCAAAAAAAAAAAAAGATTGAGGCATGATCTCTTCTTCCTTTTGTGGTATGAAACAATAGAAAGGTTTAAATTTTGTGACAGAAGTGATAGTGCTCTGGGCTGGTAGATCTCTGTCTATTTTAAAAACTGTCTTCACAGCTACTAGAATTAACTCTGTAGTCCATGATAAGGCACTATAGATATCCAACCAAAAATGGCCTTTCTGCCTGATTTCTTGCTTTTTGTCTTCAGCAGCTGTTTGTCTAGATTTCATGGCTATTGTCATAGACTGTACATTCTGGCTTTACATACAAAGAAATGAGTTATGAAAGCTTCTTATGACTTGGTTGCAACTGTATCAGCCAGCTGTAGCCAATACTGTGAATCCCGTTTTAAAGATCATGAATATTTGGCCCAGGAAAGTTTTTGGATTGAGAACTCTGATAGATTAACTGCAGCAGTTTAACTAGAATTGTTCAAGGTATTACCCCTGCCTGCTATCCACTCCCCAGACGAAAGTCACAAACCACAGTTGCTGTTGTCTGATCCACTGCTGCTCTGTTCAGCCCAGCCTATCAAAGAAGATAGAGTCTAGTTGTCAGTTTATTGTACATACTAAACTGATAAGTATGGTAGCTTGGAAACTGGTTTATGTGTAGTTTAGGTATCCCTGCCTAAATTTTCGTGATCTTCACAGGGAGAATGGAACGGTAGCGTGCAGATACAGATGTCCTGTTTGCACCCCTGAGTCTGTCAGAGCCCTGAAAAAAACAGGGGTTTGATTTAGAATTTCAAGGCAATTATTAAGTTTAGTCTGTGAGCTTAAATGATACTTAAAGTTGCTGAGAGTGTTCATGACATATCCATGGGACTATCAACTGCTACAGATTTGGAGGGGAAGGAGCACTCCCTTTTGTAGTATTAATTGCTAGAGGTAGCATTGGGCTTGCAGACTTGGGACAAGGGCTCTTGCTAGTAACATTGATAGTAGTAGCATGAGGATCAAAAGACTGCAGTGTAGTATCTTCTTGATGTGGAAAAAGTAGAAGTGTTTCATCAGAATATGGGAGGAATCTGGTGCACAACTGTTGAAGGTGAACTTGGAGGAACTCTTAAGTTCTGCAAACAAAATTGTTCTGTATCAAGAAACTAATTTTTTTGAGGATTCTTCAGCTTGACTAGTAGTTTTTGGTAGCTGGATTATAGTGTGCTCAAGCAGGGGCAGAGAGCAAATTTATAGAATTTTAAGTGCCTCTCTGAATTATTAATCATTTGGCACTAATTAGATATCCAACAGTACAGGCAGGAAAAAAGAGCATGTTCTGTTAAGAAAACCTTGGTGACAGATCAGTCTAGGTAGCATCCTGGCTGTGTTTCAGATGCAAGTACTTCATTGGCAGCACTGAAGACTTCATTGACTTAGATGATTTATGAATACTACAATCCTTCCTCCACCCCATAAAAGTCCCTTTCATTTTATATGGAGAAATTAAGTAAGGGGAATGTCTTTAGGGCAAAGTTAAAGACAGAAAAATACCAAGCAGTCAGAATGGAGGAAACATTAAGTATGTCTCCTTTTTTTTCTTTTCCACCTTATGCTTTGTGCTGTTGTTTTTTTCACGTACCTTGAATTTAGAGGACAGCGTAGAGTAGTATGTGCGGTGTTGAGGGAGTCAACCTTAGGATATCCAGTTTCTAATGTTTAATGTTTTCTCCTTAATATATGCAATATAAATATCTGTGAGCAGACTGAACATCTAATAAAGCTGACCACAGGTTAGACTTCTGTAATCCAGTAACATGATGGGCAAGTTTCATGATTATATGGTTAAAGGAACAAAGTAATGTGTTTCTTATTATGTGTAAATCAGATTAATACTAACAAGTTGTCTTAGTTATGTAGAAATTACAGACATGGGGAAAGGAAAAGCACAACAAATTACAGTATGTCTGTGTATTCATACTTGCATTTCATCAAAGCATTATGATGTTGATAGAGAAGAAAAATAAACAGGAAGGAGCAGGAAAAGTAGGTTTAGATTATACTTCTAGCATGATTATCTTATGTTGTGTATATGACACTTCAGGAAAGAACTGCGTAGTACTTGCCTGTGTGTGATCTTCATCATTTTTCACCATGATCACTGATAAAATTTTTATATGGAGAGTTTCTGTCATTTCATATGCTCTAGAAACAAGAAAAATCCTGTCTTTTTACCTTGGTGAAGAAAGAGACTATATGCATCAGCATATTGTGACAGTGCACGCTTGATCAAATATAGTAAATAGGTGCCATACCGTACAACTTCCAGCCATGCCCAGTATTTTGAGAGCTGAACGTATGTGTGACCATACCCATACTGAAGGAGACTGAGTTTAGTGACACTGGAAATCTACATGTTTAATGTTGTCAATATAATACAAAGCATAAATGTATGATGGAGTTGTTAATAGAGAACAAGGAAGAAATTAAATAACTAATGGCTTAGATATACTTGTCATGATAAAATTTCAATGTTTGGGAGTTTAGATACCTTTTTAAAATACTGCCTTTTTCAAAGTGTCATTGTCTTGGCGCAGCCTGCAACAGTGGCATGCAAATGCACACCACTCCTAGTTATTGTGCTTACCTCAGCTTATGAAGCTGGCAAAGCACAAATGATACTGCTGTGGCATGTCAAGGTGTAAAACTGAAACTGTTATTAAACCAGAAGTTATGTTAATATACCTCCATTAAAATATTTGGAATGGAGAGTAAGTGTCTGCACTGGAAGGACAAAAAGACAAACAGATAGCAAAAGGAGTCATTTAGATATTTCTGAGAAGTTGGACCCAGGCCCAAATTTTATTTATCCTGCCAGCTTTAAGGAGTAGCTGTGAAGAAGCATCTGTTTTTCCAAAGGAAAGGTAAATATTTTGTGGGTGCCTTGTACATAGCAGCAATCACAGACCAACTGTGCCAGCTGCACAGAGTGGTAAACCTGGTTAACGATTGCCTTCCTGCACCAAACCAACTATCAGCAGTCAATATAAGTCTGCTAGTGACAGACACAGTCTTTGTACACCTATCAGAAGACTGTCTTGGGTGCTAAAAAATAATGTGGGTATAACCCTATAACATGATCCCCATCTCAGCATCCCAGCAGTAGGAAATTGTTTGTAGAGGAAGTGAGAGAGGAGCCATCCGGAGTGACTGAATGCCAGAGAACTGAGAGCTGTAACGTCAGGCCTCTTGGACATGACATAGGTGGGTTTATTCAGTGCCCCCACCTTGCCTTAAAGTATTTTTATTACTGTTGGCATTAAGGCATCCTCTAAAAGAAAGTAAAACTCCAAATATGTCTGTCCTTCACGATGCTGGAAAAGTATTCCCAAAATGCCTGTTTCTGCTGAAAGGCTGTGTGCTGTGTGGTTTTACTTGCTGTCCTCTGTCAGTTTTCCGATGGCAATAGGTCTTTAGGAAGCTGATTCACCTTGATGGCTCTTTTTACAAACACACTATGAACAGCTTGCTTTGTTTGCAATCTCTCTCACTCTCGTTTACAAGGTCAGGACTGATGTTTTGGTTGTTTTCCCAGCAGTGTTCTACTGACCCATTTTGTCTTAATCCCCTGATGTCACTGAAATAAACTGGGGAGGGGGAGATTTCAGAACTCGAAACAATTTCCTCTGCTGTTGTGCTCTGCTGCAAATTAATTTGATACTATTATGTAAGCGTAATCATCTACTCTAATCACATCACAAGATTGGGAACAGACAGAAATAACAGAAGAGAACATTCTGGATAGCAGAAGGGAGTCAGTGGAATAGACTGTTGGTCAGGACCAGAGCTGGAACACTTTTGAGATTCAGCATTACCGATACTCACTCACTTGTGCCACTTGTCTCTTCTCAAGCTGTTGAAGACTTCATAGCTGTCTAAGAGTTGGGGCCTTTTGCTCACTACAGTCTACTAATACTATTCAGGAGTTCTATGTTTTTGTTTTGGGCAGAAAGCTGCAAAGTACTGGGTTTCCTAGTGCAAGTTGGTATTAAAAACCTCATCATTGCTTGATCTTGTTCTTTGTATATTTATCTGCATTCGTATGAATCGAATATGAGATCTCACGCTAACACTCTGTATCCCAGTGGTTGTCCTTCTCGGAGAGTAAACAAATTCATAAATGTGAGTCAATAGGCATATAGGCCTATACTCCTCTCTCTAAAATGTCTCTTTGATTAATGTTACTACCAGGAGTTTACTGGCAGATGTTTCATTAAGTCTTTTCTGAGTGCAGTTAGCTTCCTCATCTGAAATATAACCTCCACATCTTTCATTCAAGCAGAGATCAGAGAAAAGATAGCATTTTTCCTTGCAGTTGAGTTTGACATTTATAGGTTTTTCTTCTGCAGTGATGATACTCAGCTGTGTGTAATGTTTCCCTTTCTCAGCCTATAGTGGAACCATCCAGTGTGAATTGCTCAGGCAGCATTTGGGGAACTTTTACCAGGAGCTTTGTGTGTACAAAGTGCACAGATTTGGAACCCCACTTCTGTTGCACTCTCGTTTTGGTTTAGATGTAACAAAAGTTCATGTTGTATTGTATAAATGCAATGCACTCTACATTCCGGCTTGGCCTCAAAATGAGTGAACACAGATGTTCTCCGCAGCATGCTTTAACCTCCTTAGCATAATTTCCTCTGGAAAAGTGAATGGAAGAGGGGGGATTACAAAACTCAACAGTATGTTTGAGGGCCTGATGGAACCTAGTCTGAGCTGTGAGGCCTTTGCTTTTATTCCTGATATTGTTTAGTACTGAGTATCACATAAACTACCCCACTGACTAACTTGGGTTTTTGATCCTCATATGCAGTCATCGCCCCCAGCCTGTTGAAAATGAAGCCCCTAAAAACCCATGGAGTTTTTCAGATGTTTAAGAGGAGAATCTGGCTCTGGGACTGAATTCCAAACCTTTCTACTTCTCTTCTCTTTGTTAGAGCTTATTGAACACCATTTGCAATGAACAAGTCATTGTGGAAGAGTCTAAACAACATTTTGTAGTCATTTGACATTATATTCCACTTTTTGTCGTGTGATTTTAAATTTTTTTTTTTAATTAGTATTTGGAGTATGGCAGGCAGTGCACAGAAAAAAGAAAGCACAGGTGCTTAGAGTTACATGGGATTTTATTGGTATTTTTAAGAGCCAAGCTGTTTATTAGAATAGAAAGATTGTCTGTTGAATTAAGCAGTGTAATGTGTCATGGGGTGCATAAGTAAATGTAATTGCCCAGGATGCTGCCCAATTTAATGGCCAAAAAATCATTACAGCCTAATGGTGGCCTAGTTTCTTTCAGAAATGAATCGGTGATGAAAAAACAATATCTTATAGAAGATCTAACCATGAATTGACCTTGCAAACACCTGCTATTAAATCTGAAAGAAAAGAGCTTTCTGGAAGAGACAGAGCATGGCAAGGAGAGGATGATAGATGACCTTATAGGTACACAAATGACGCAGACTTTTCTTCACATGTGCAGGAACATGACATTTGAGTGAGATGTTGAAAACAGATATGCTTGATGGACAAATGAAAAGCTTCCTTGTGAATCAGTATCTTGTCAAGTCCAAATGGGATTAGCAAACCTTGGCTACCTTGTGGGCAGCCTTCAAAACAGGAGCAGGGGAGGTGGAAGGGACGTAGTAGAGCTAACTTGAAAATAGAGCTGTTAGGGAAAATAGATGTATCTGTTCAAAGAATATCAATTTCTGTGCAACAAGATTCTTCATTTACTAGGTTTCCGCTATACAGTGAAGGACATTACCATTTCAAAGGCCTGAGTAAGCTTCTGGCTACCAGAACCACCAGCATTATTTCATTACAGTCTGTTTGCTGAAATTGAGTCTTCCTGCCATGGTTTTGACTTTTACTCTGCATAAGTATAAAAGACTTTATTTCTGGCATGCAGTCTAACAAAGCAATTACTGTTATTTACCTCTGTTCACTCAAAGAGAACTATTTCACAGAGGATGTGCTGCATTTGACAAAGCCTAACAGTATTGTTACTGCTGCTTTTAATGATTTCTCAGGCTTCGGTTCACATCAAGGAATATGAATGGCTTTTCCATTACAAAACTGTAAACCTTGACAGAGTGAGAGTTTTGCATTTTAAATGGACAGTCAAAGTTCTTGCATGAGATCAGTTTTTACTTCACATGCCCCTGAAGCTGTTCATTTCATTAGTCTTCTTTTTGTGTAAGATTATTTCACTTTTGAATTTATAGTTTATGTGTTGTCATTTCCATCTCCACTGGGAAGTTAAGTGTTTAGCATTATTGAGATTAGCATTAGTGACCCTTGTTTGAAAGCTTGATGGAAACTTTTAAAATAGACCCTACAGAATGGAGTACTTACATGTTCTCAGGTGTTCCCCTATGCAAAAAAGCCTGTGGGGACAGTAATTGATTCTGTCTCTTTTTTCTTCTTCTTTTTTTTTTTCCTTCTTCCATCTTAACCTTTCTTCTCAGAGTTCCACTTTTAGATCTGTGTTTTGATTGGATGATCAGTGAATACTCCGGAATAAATTACACCTACCTGCAGAAAAGCATGCCTGATGTCAGTGCAGTGTAACTGAAAGCAAAAACACTGAAAGAAGGCAGTCACTTGGAGATCATGGGCTTGAAAGTAAGACAACTGGTTTCCCTTTACTTAAATATGTGAAAATCTCAGACACTGATTGACAGAATATGCTATCAAGCTTATACATATACCCATTTGTGGAAATGGTTTTGAAATTAGTCCTTTAAAGCAACAAAGGGCATGGGGAAGTGCTCTTGCAGATTATAGTCATTGCAGATACAGTCTTGTGGCTAACTTTTAACAAAATAGATGATGAGCAGAGGGTGATTTGAGATTAGACAACCAAAGAGACAACACAGACTATGCAAGTGAAGAATTACATCACAGTGGGATTTCTCTTGAGTATCTAAGTACATACAGTGCCAAGTAGATTAGTAAAAGTCCTGCAGGATGGTTTGGTACACAGTCTGTCTGTCAAATGAAGCCTGTGTGGGAGAAATGGGCCAAACCTTGACTTTATTTGTTTGTGTTGAAGCTCGAGGGGCAAGAGTGATTAACTTCTGTCATTCTGCCTCTTGAGGGGGCTGTGTTGCTGATAGCTTGTGTTAATCTTTCACTCCCTGTAAAAGATTTGAGAAACCAAGAGTAACTAGGCTTGTTTCAGAACCATTAGGTAGTGCAAGAGAGGAACAGTGAAAATTACTTTTCAAATTAAATGACCTATTATTTTGAAAAGCATGGGGCTTTTAAAATTATTTTGGCCAGGAATTTTAATTTTTTTGTCAATTCTTTTTCCAACAAATCCCTGAAATGCTTTTACTTGTTTATATTCTCATCCATATTAGATAAATGATTAAGAAGTTGGTGAAGAGGAAGTTACAAGACATAATTAGCAAGCCTTGGTCCCAGACTTAGCTCTAGCAGGTTTCCTGTTTGCTGTGAACATTAAGGGTAGGAGGATATGGAGTGTATTTTGTAAGCAGCCTTAGCAGGCTTGAGCCTCACTCCCAAACTGTCAAATAATCTCTAGGTGAGACAAGTAGCACACCATCTAAAGCCAGAATTTGGCTAGGTAAATAGTTACACTTGAGGAGATTGGCTGTCCCCTCAATATAGAAGATCACGCACCCTCTACATTCACTTTAAAACTGGGTCTGGTGTGTATTAAAAAGGGCTCAGTCTTTTCAAGTGGTTAAATTTCAGTCATTTTGTAAAAGTCTCTAATCCAGCTGGTGAACATCATTGTTAACTCAATACTATATTTATTCCAAAAAGAACCAAGGATCCTCAGCCATCAGCTCTATCCTTCAGTGTTCCTTTTTAATTACAGATGTACATGTAACCAATCAGGCAGCAGGACCGGTCCCTCATGCTTAAATAACCCAGCACGTGGCTGTGATCTGTGAGACTGGATCCTGACTGTGTAATGGCAATGGTTTGCTAATTTACTTTTTCTTCTGAAAAGGTAAAATTCTTTTAAATCACAAGTGAATTCATGAAAGTCAAAGCCTATTCATAACTAGGAAAAAGGGAGAATTTGCCACAAAGATTATTCTCTATGAATAGTTCACTCAGGTCTGCTTTGCATAGTACGGAGCCTGTGGCTAAAATTCTTTTTCTCCGATCCAGAGAGATTTCGATGAGTCTCAGTTGTTTATAGCTCGCACTGATTTGCTTCTGTAAACGAAGTGGCTGAAGAGCACATCTGATGACATTAAGTAGGTGGTTTCTTCAAATGCTGCTTAGAAGTCACTGAAAATGAAGTCTGAAAGCATCTCTAAAACCAAATGAGCCAATTACAGCTGATTTTCTTCTGATCCTGCTGAAGCTGGAAATGCATGAAAACAGTTTAGTCATCTGCAGGTAGCATGCTGGGAAAAAAATGTGTTTATGAGCGGTCAGTTGCTCTCAAGGCAACTGCATCATAGCCATAGGCTGCTTGTAGCTTGCCCTGTTTATGGCCCATGGTGATACAGTATGTGTGAGCATTTTTATTAGTTATCTAACCGCCCTTATCTGCCTTGAGTATCTTTTAGACAGAAAAACCTAGTTGGAAAGCACAGTGTCAGTTATTTATTACTAATCTCATTTTACTTTCTTTGGAATATTCACCAATTAATATCTTTCTGTCTTTCTCCCTTGCCAATTTTTGAGTAGTTATGTCGCAGGGTTGCTAATGAAATGTAAATTTGCCTAGCACACTCTGTCTTGCAGTGTCATTTCAGTGAGTTCAGAACTTTTTCTAAACAGGGAAAAATGTTTCAGCTATAGTAAGAAAGCCTGTGTTTTCACAGGCCCACGTTTTGAGCATGCGCTGCCCAAGACAGTATGTACGAGTTCATGCATAGGGGAGAAAAGAAGAGAGTCTTCTGTATGGGCTTTTCTCTGTCTTAATGTGAGCACCTCAGTGTGCTCTGAGAAAAGAGAAGCAGAAAAGTCTCAAGAAAATATATAAATTTTCTGAACTTTCATAGTCTTACATTGAGCTGGAAAGAGTATCATGTGGTTTCTTTGTGTTTTTTGTCCCTTGAACAACTTCAGGACAACTTTAGTAAACTGAAATTTGGAGAAAAGTGAGTTTGTTTGATGGTTAAAAACCCAACAAACCTTCGAAGTTAAATGTCATTGCAAAGCAGCTTTATACTAGGGGTAATTCCATTATCGACCTATCGTTAATTCAGGTAAGAGACTTGCTTGGCTTTGGAGAGCTAATTACAAAGCAAAGGCAGCTGCGGTGGGCCTGTGTTTAGGTTGTCTAACTTTTTAAATTAGATTTTTGCAGGCGGCTTTTTTTTTTTTCCCTTGGAATAACATCACCATTGTTTGTAGAATGCCTTTGGAATTTAGCAGGGAGAGAACTCACGTAAAGAAATGTTTCATCTGTATTCTGTTCAGTTTTATTTGAGTTACAGTGTTAAAATCATTGCCTCCCTTTTTTGTTCTGTCCTGTGCAGGAAGGAGTTGGGAGCCTGCTTATTTAACAAATGAGTGAAAAATGAATTGGGTTCTAGCTGCCATCAGCATTCAGTACATGCTGAAGGTTGCAGAAAAACCATAAGGGAACTGCCATAGTGTCTGGAAGGATCGATATGTCATCTCAATGGTGCCTGAACGTGTGACTCCCCCCACACATGGTTCCTGGGGAAGTAATGGAAAAGGGGCTCCGTATGTTGTTTGAAAGAGGAAGAGAAAACCAAAAAGTTAACATCTCCCACCTCTGATTTCTAGGCTAACAGTTTTTATTCTTGAGGTTCCTTCATACTCTTAGCATAAATTTAGCCTATGTTTAGCTGACCAGTACTTTGGGCTTATTGCTCAGACAGTTCCCGACTCCATGAGCCATATCATAAAAATCTCTTTTGCCTTGAACCAGGAGATATATATTGCACACCTTTGGAAGCAGAGGAAGGACAAGATTTGGAAATTAATGGTCCCTGGCCAGGAGATAACATCATCCTGCAAGAACCCTGTTGCTGGGCTCTTGTGGCCTCGCAGGGCAGCCCAGCAGCAGTAGTCTTGAGAAGCATGAGCTGATTGGGGTGCATGTATCAGGGCACCCCACATGCACCCTGAAACATTCTTAAATGTTCAAGAACATTTCCAACAAGGAATACTTTTTACCACATCAGCAAGCCCACGTCTGTTTGATGGAACTTACTTGTACAGTGGAGTCAGCATAATTCTTTTATTAAAGGGCAGCCATTTAATTAAGGAAGCAATTATTTATACATACACAGAAAAAAATTATGTGATAACTCCTTTCATTTTGTTTCTTATGCAAATTGGTGTTCTAACATTGTTATTTTCTCAGTATTACTAAATGTATTTATATTTTTCAAATTCTCTAACTGGATTGATACCTGTTCGTTATGATGAAAGTACTTTTTTGGTAGATATGATTTAAAAAAATAGAAAATATCAATAGCAGGTAGTCTCTGGTTGTGGCTATTGCCCTTTCTAGGTATTCTTGTTACATTCATAAAAGCAGTAGCTGAAAGCAGGTGAAATAATCTTTATTTGTTTCTGTCAGTCACAGCAAAATATTTCAATGTCAAGCTTCTGGCAAGGTAAGAGGGCTCTGTTTAGCCGCAGAGGCAGAAAATTCCTTTAATACTTAGTCCAACTGCAGAGTATGCAGCTGCTTAAGCAGGAACTGCCTTGAGTTATCCAGGGTAGAAGTGTGCTGCGAAGCGGTAATGTAACGGCTCAACTTTTAATAAGGAAAACTTTCAACATCATTAGTTGCATGCTGTGAGTGCACAGCTTGGGTGGGCATAACAGGGCATGCTTGCTCAACACTCAAAGCTGACCCAAAGTTTGTTTACAAGATGACAATTTTTGCTATTTTCTGAAGTTTCCAAGTGTTAGCTATTTACTATGTTTTCCTCTTAATTATTTGATTATGAAAAGAGGAAGGCATTAGCAATGACTGGTCATTAATGAAATGGTTCTGTGCTTTATTTCACTGCTGTCTGCATTACTACCTGGTCAGTGGTTTTTTCTTTTTGCTTTCTTACAAGTGTGGCAGTTTCCTGTGACAAAATCACTACAGCTGCAGTCAGTATTTCTGAATAACATAGAGGAGGTGTAAATAATAATTATTCTCTGATTTCATACCTCAAATTTCAGCTGCTTTATGATGCAGGCTGCAATAGAACCTTCAACTGGCTTCTAGTTTTTAGTGTTATCTGAGGAGTGTAACCATCAATTCAAATGATTCAGTGGCTGTATTAAATATTATCACATTGAAAATAATAGGAATAAGAGAGTATTGAATGCCTCAGGGTGATGTGGGTTTTGTATTATTAAATATTGATTGAGAATGTGCATTTAGTTTAAGACAGGGTTTCAAAAGGAACAAAAAAGGATTGAGATTTTCAGACAGGCCTACTTGCATTTTAGGATGTTCTGTTCTTGCTCATTTTCCAGGGAGGTAGCATCCTTCTTTCCCAAATTCTTATGCAAATCTTTTAACTGATACAGGGAAGAAATACTGACATTATTTGCTCTCTGCGAACTGTTACTCTACCTAGACTAAATTTCTTGATGCGGGATTAAAGTCTGTTATCTAAGAAGTAAAGTTTAGGGTTTGCCTTTTAATCAGGGTTAAATTCTTGCTTTGGAAATAATACTTTCTTTGGCTAATCAGAAGGAAATTAGTGTTAATCACATAGAGTGCCTTTTGTTTTTTTCTGTTCTGTTTTCTCCAGGGGAGTAATGTGTTTGTCCAGAGAGTACATGCTGCTGACCACACAGTATAGTCTCCAGATTTCTGTGAAGCTGATGTTTCCCATGCCGTGTAAGCCAAAACCCTCAGGCCCTATCTTTGTGAAGTACAGTGATTGTTAAAATATTAAAAAACATGCTTCTTCCCATGACACATGCTATGGAGGAAGCCTTTGAGACTACGGTCCTTAGATTGGCCCTGATTTGGGAATAATGCCCTCCAAACGTTAATTATCTGAGAATCTAGTGACCATTAAGAACTAATTAGCAAGGTGCCTTACTGATACATGAAGGAAGTATAGAAAATAAGAGGATAACTTCGTATCATGCTACAAAAATTCTGAAGTAATTTCTATTATTATGTGTGCTTATTCATACATCTGAATCTAAGAAGGGAGCACATCTGCTTTTATATCTGCAAAGAGTATGTATGGCTAGAATGAATCCAGAAGATCAAGATAAAACATAAGTGATGTCTGTAGATGCCTTGCTTTTGAGGGCAGACTTCAGACAGGCTTATTTCTAGATCTCTTTATTCCTCCAGATCAGCTGTAGAGTCCAGATTATCTTGTGAAATCATTGCACGTGTCAACATCTCAGGTTAGTTTGGGAATAAATTTTGGCTTTGTGCAGAAATGACTAGCCTTCATCCAAGGGAAAGCACCTTCTTTTGGGGCTTGCTTATATTCTGCAGCTTGGCAACAACTCAGGCTTGTTTGTAAGTCATTAGAAATATCATAGCAATGTGTGCCCAGTTGCCCAAGAATGTAGGTGAGCACAAGCAGGGGTCTGCTATGGAATGAAGGTATGTTGAGAATTTAGTTTGCTGGCTACAATAATATTCCACGTTTATTAAACGATATATGAAATACAGATGGAAGTGATCCCAAGGACGTATGACCACATTTGGCTGCTGAAGTGGGTGCAACACACTGATTTATATCAGAGATTAATTTCACTCCAAAGTAGAAGAGACTTTTGGGGAAAGAAAAAGACTGTACCACCCAGCACTGTCAGAATAAAGGAAACTAATGTGCTAATCAGAATGACTGATGACAGAATAATTCTGGAAAATATCTAAATATTTTGTCTTATTTCTTTATAAATGAGGGTTAAACTGCTATGTAAAAAGCAGCTACCAAAACTAAAATAGCTGTTCAAGAAAGATGGCAAGAATTAGCAATCAAATCATTGTACATGTGAAAGTTATTACAGCTAAAATAAAAAAAAAAATTTAGATCAGGGTTAATTATAAGATGATGCAGTAGTATAATTAGTATTCTTCCTATGGAGGATTATGGGTCCTTCTAAATGCCCTTTTTGATTGCCTTCTTCCCTTTTTTAATTTCCTCCTTGTCCTTTTTGATTATCTACCCCATGACCCTCAGGGCTCCTAAATGTAATACAATTGAAATAACATTTTTGTTAGAGGTGTTTTTTTATATAGGCTATTAACCTCTTGCTTACCAAGTGCAAAGAAATTCTTTTCCGTGAGAGCTTCACTAACCACAGAGGGACTCTCTAGTATCCCTGGAGTTTTTATGTAGTGCAGCTTTTTGCCTGTCCTGAAGCAGTCTCTAAGGGTCTGTCAGGAACCAATCTGCATGAGAATGAGCAGAGAGAGAGAAGAGAACTTCCTTGGAGTGTATTTTACAGCTTGGCAAGATAAGATCTAGTGGATCTTTGATACTTCGAAGGCTGCTTCAATGGTCTTAGTATGAGCATTAGGGTTTAATAGAAAAGACTGTTGTCAACTATCCTTTAATATGATTTTCAAAATATTCCTTTTTAAAAAATTATTACATTTAAGAGCAATAGGCTGAGATTTTTTTCCAGAGAGTACATGAGATTCAGTTACTCTCTTCCTTGGAATCCTTAAGAGAACAGCAGGACTTTAGTCCATTCTGGATCCCATGAGAAACAAAGATCACTTCCTTCTTACTTTTCTCCAAATGAACTAATAAATTGTATTTTGCTGCTTAACAAACACACTTATTCTGTATATTTGTTTTAGGGTTAACATTTTTTTATAACCTCACTCTGTTGGAAAGGAACACTGTTTGCACCTGGGGCGATCAGATATTGTTAACTTCCTGAGATGCCTTTCAGTGAATATTCTTCAGTGTATAGTATAAAACCAATGTGTGAGGGCACCTCAAAATACAGAGTGTTGGCTGTTAATTAAACTAAGTAGAGTTGTCTTGCTTGTTTTCATTTAATGTCCTTTCTGAAGTCTAGCAAAGAGAAATCCACCTCTGTTTATAAATTCATGTCCATTTCGGGCATGAGTTTTAGGCTAGAGCTGAGGTAGTTTAAGATACTGTTTAAGATACTACCCATTGTCTATTTTTCTAAGTTTAAATAAACTCGAATTACATTTCAGGCATGCAAGAAAAGTGAGATCTTGTTTTTACTTGGCCAATAACTGGTCATAACCTTTGTGTGCAAACCTGAATGCATAAGCAATCAAAGCACAGCGTGCTCGGTTTAAAATTACCCTGTGTGTAACCTATAGACTACAGTATTGATAATTCCTTGTCTGTACTTGGGGTTTGCATGAGACTTGTTGAATGGGGCAAGTCAAGGTTCTTCTGCTCTCAGACAATATCCCTTTCCCTATCTAGTCTGTTGAACAAAAGCATTGTGTGCATATCTTTCCCTTCAGTCTCTTTGCATGCCGGAAAAGATAACGTAATATCATTAAGTTTTCTCTTTAGAATGATTAGCATTTTAATGCTTAATGGAAAGGTCATTGTTTTTTGTTTTGCCAGTAATGCAAGTGAACTGAACTACCCTAGTTCTCAGTGCATCCCAAATGGGGTATTACAGCTGATGGGAGGTTTGTAAACAGATGAAATATTTAGATGCTCTTTATAACAAAGACTGGATTAAGACTTTCACTGAAACATTTTGATGCACTCTTTGAATAAAAGCAGTTTCTGTTGTGTTTCTATGCAGGTGTTTTGCCAAAGAGATTTAAGAGGTCACACATGTGGCATTTTAGCACAGTGATGCTAATAGAGTGCCTTTAGAACAGATTCATTAGCGTTGGTAGAGAATATAGCCAATGAGAGAGTACTTCTAAGAAGAGTTTTCTACTTTGTGTTAACTTGTGTCAAATATTTGTTAAAAATTTCCTTAACCATTCTCATTTTAAAAAGTGAGACTAAAGGAAATAGGCATGTAAACACAGTTAAGTAACAGTAAATAAAGTCTGATTGCTTTATCATCTTCTGCAGCCCTTGCTTCAACTAAACAAGTACAATGTTAACATGGAATGGAGTGTGCAGTAGTACATCATGGAGCTGAGCTATATGAAAGTGGGACGAGATTCTTTGTTTTTTGAAGTAGGGCTACTGTTATGTTCAATGTTTTTCAGTGATGCTGAGGTCTGTATGCTTTTCACTGTTGGCAGAGAAAAATACCAAGCAGATACTAGGAAAACCATATGTTATTAGACCTAAGGGTGGGGCCAGGAGAGGAGAAACTAAAATCCAGTTGAAAAGCACAATTTTTTTTTTTTTCTGTGTTCACAGAGCTGGATGCAAGAATACATCATCACTCCCTATTTTATCCCAATGTGAAGGAGTTCATATAAGCTCATCTAAAGAAGAAAAATCAGCATCAAACAGCTCTTAAAAATTTTCTGTACAAAAGTAGTGTTAGGTGAGGTGTTGGTGTTGAATAGTTTTGAAGAAAGCAATCCTAGCCAAAGATAGAAGAAGCAGCACAGAGTTACTTTTCTGTGTGGAAAAAGATACTGATGATATTTTAGAAAAAGTGTCTGAAGTTAATACTTTTTGGAATGAGAGTAGGTACATGTTACTGTGTCTTTTGATATTTGATACATTTTTTTTTGAGAAATAAACTGCTTCCTTCTTTTTTTTTTAGCCTAGAACTTTCATGCCAATAGAATATTTGTGTCTCATTGGTCTGAGAATGACAACACACATTTGGTAAAAGTCATTGGATGCCACACTTAAAACATTCTTGGGTGTCTGTACTCATTTTGAAGTGTTTTAGAATGAAAAGACCAGTTTTTCAGACTGTCAAACCTGGAAGCCTAGGTAGGAGGACCCCTGGGAAGTTTTCCAGTGCTGCATCTCAGCAGAGATCTGGAGAGTGCTGAAAATTAGCAGCTTGGCAACAACACCGATAGACTATAAAACTTCTCTATTGGCACTTCACAGTTAGAGGCAGTTGAACTATGAAGTACTGGATCACTATTTACCTACAGTCCAAGTTTAGTTCCATCACTCATCCTATCCTCTGTCTCAGAGTGTTGTAGTACATTTGGTCAGCTTGCATTATGTTTTTGAAACTGAAAGAATGAAAAGGAACAAACTGCGTGTTGTTCCTGGAATACACTGGCAACTTGCTTTTGAGATGAAACAGCTGTGTGTGCAGAGCTCACAGCTTGTGTTTCTTGGGACTAGGACACCCTTGCCTTGCTTTACTGGATTCTCTCCTTGATTCCAAACTAAGTGATTGCCATTTTCATTTTTCATACTTACAAAAAATACCTACAGCAAAAGAGCAAGAAAAAGGAAATATGGAAACAAAAGCACTACCGGAATTCTGGTTTTTTATTAGCACAAACAGGGAAACAGTAGATATTCTCATCATTTTAAGACTTGTCTTTTTATTCTCTGTTAACCAGAACCCTAGGGTAGAGTCTCTCTTGGTCTCAACTCCAGCTACATGTTATCATGCAAATCAGACAGAATTAAAGGTTAGGTCTAGACCATGCATATACTGTCTTCATTAGCCAAGGCTGCCCGTGGGCTTGTTTGCCACATGGATTACGTCCACAATACCTGGAAAAGGGGTGAGAGTGGGAGGCTACATTCCAGCCAGTCCTCTTCTGTGGCTGAGTTGTTGGATTTGGTAAGTGAGATGGCTGAATCAAGACTTGGAACAGGTGTGTTTGGTAGTGTGGGTGATTGAAGGGCTAACTTGAAAATGCAGGTGTAAGATCCCCACCTGAACTTCCTGCTGAGGTACTTCTGCTGAGCTGATTCCGCCTTGAGGTGTGTTCTAAGGCCTGGTATCCTGTGTGTCAGCTGGTGTCTTGCCAGCCTCTGATTGAGTAGGAGATTGGCCTTTTGCTGGTCTTTGAGAAGGTGCTCAGGAAGAAAATGAATCAAAACATTTTTTAAAGTTTGGGGGTTTGGTTTAGTTTTCTGGTTTTGTGTTTTTGGTTTGGATTCAGTTTGTGGGGTTTTCTGTGTTTGTATTTTTTTTCAATTCAAACATTTAAACCCCCGTGTTCTGGGCTTGAAAAGTTGTGAAAATGTGATGGTGATTGGCCTATATTCCTTAAAATCTGTACTTTTAATTTCTTTCCTAATATGTTGGTATAACTCAAATGTTTTTCATGCTTTCTAGTTTGTTGTTAAATAAATGATGCATAGTGGAGCTTTATGAGGCTTGAGGAGTATTGGGAGGGAACACATACATAGTCATTTATCTTCTAAGACATAGTTCAAAAGAAAGATCAGCTTTTCACAGGAAAAGAGATCCTTTCCTATGTCTTATTTTCAGTAATCTATGCGGAGGGCATGAAGTTAGGACAGGCTAGACCCAGAGTTTCTTATGACCTGTACTGTCACTGCCTGTTCTTCAGGGATTGTGCAGTAGAGAATCTAAGTTACAGCTTGGAAGGGAGATGAGGCTCAAGGTCTTCAAAGGCCTAAGTCAGCTGCTTGTTGTGCTCCTAAAAGGAAGGATTTAATGTATGCCAGGACTGAAAATGAATACCAAGTGTTTCTTTTGGCAGGGACACTGCAGAGTGTGTACTCTTGAAAAGAAAATACTTTCTTGAGGGGGAAGTGGTGTTTCCTGTTGTTGGTACCTGTCTTCATGGTTCAGCCTCAGAATTTGAAAGACAGTTTGATTCCAGCACGCTTTGCTTGACCAACACCAGCAGATAATGTTTCTGATACCTGGGCTGTTAGCAGCCTTGTCAAAACAAGAAAAAGTCTAAATCACTGTGTTTGTCAGTGCACTTGTCACCTACACTGTAGTAAGGGCCCGGAATGTGTTAACTTGACACGACATGGGAAAAAAATATTGTATAAAAGACAATTTTCCCCAAATAGAAACTCACAAAAGATAAGGAACGCTGCTTAAAACAGAAACCACAAAAGCTGGGAAATTACAAATTACAGATATTAGTCATCCTTTACTGGCAAGAGGAGGCAATAAAAACCCCCACATGTTCAAATATGGTGTGGCAAGTAAGGTGACTTCTTAATAGAGGAGGCAGTAGTGCTAGGATCTGTTCATCTCGAAAATGTTGTATACAATGAGCAGACAGCAGTGGACTGCCATTTTGAGAAGGTTTTAACATGCACAACTCTTTGATGCCTTTGATAATAGCTTGTTATTCTAACTGTAGACTGGCTCTCCTCTAAATTTACTCTGGCTACACCCTGGGTATGAGAAGCGGTCTGTGCAGCTTTCAAATATTCCAGACCTTAATTACGGTGACACTGTTACCCATAAGGAAAAGTTGGTTGAACCTTGAGGTCTGCTCAATATAAAAGAAGGTGTGATGTTTTAGCAAGATTTGCTTATACTCTGAATATAACAAGGAAGAGTATCCCCCTGAATGAGGTTAAGTTACTATATTGTTAAACAATTTTTAAAAAGTTATTAAAAACCACAATAAGCAGAATTATCTCTGTTCAGGGTACAGAAGCATTTCAGACAGAATGAAAGGTAGGAGGCTCATAAATGAATCTCTTAACAAGCTGATTTTTCAGAGATTCTTCTGTGTATGCCAAAGAACGTGAAAGCTGTGTTTAAAAATTTAAGGCCTTGATATGTTCTGGTTCTGTGGAGCAGCAGAAGGAAGAAGCTTTTTACAGTGCTATAATTCCCTATCCAGCAGCTTTTTAAATTAAGATGTTTATGACATCTGTTTGTATTTAATGGAATGCACATGGACTTGGTTATTAATTATTGCTTTTTTTCTCAGTTTTTTGCACTCAGTGGGTCAGGTGGTTATGATTCTGCTGTTGTCAGTGCAGTAAATGCACTTTAACTTAAAAAAAAAAAAAAAAAAAAGTAGTAACCTTTCCCTCTCCCTATTTATCTTTCCAGTGGCTGAGAATTTTGTAATAAAAATATTCAACAACAGTGAGTTATGAAGCCTTTTTTTTTTTTTTTTTTTTTTGGTAATGCAGTAATTTAACAGCTTTAAATTGGCAGTTATCCCATCCACCTTAATCCTCTTCACAGTTTGCAAGTAGTCAGCTGAGAGCAAGAGTGCACTAGGACTTAATAGACTCTAGTGTTTCAACTACAGCATTGGCATTTAACTTCCAGAACTGCTCTTAAGTGCCTAGTAAAACCCTACAGCTTTGGTTTCATTAATTAGAGACTCCCTTCCACTGATTTGTGGAAAACATAGCCAATATGTTCTTTCAGCTCAGTAAATATTTATATAACTCGTGTATGATTTTTAGTA
Source organism: Athene noctua (assembly GCF_965140245.1). NCBI lineage: Eukaryota > Metazoa > Chordata > Aves > Strigiformes > Strigidae > Athene > Athene noctua. Next base: position 18,498,026 of record NC_134049.1, on the reverse strand, counting down.
ATGAATACTGCTCATTTTCAGTGCATCCAAAAGAGGCTCTTTCCACATATTAACAGATTCCTCGTCTGACCCCTGCTGAGTGTGGCAGTTCAGGTTAGGAAAAGGAAAATATAAATCTTGTCATTTTTTGAAGGTCTTTTTCTGAACTCTGCTTTGCCATATCATCATTTTTCATCATATATGCCAGGAGTTTGAGTGAAAAATGGAAAAAAAACCCCAACACCCAAACAGTGGATAGCAATTACTAATTTAAACCAACTGGCCATTACTATCGTTGAGTATCTGTCAGATAACTGAATGTTATACTGTGATGATATTAGTCAAGAACTTATCAGGATATATTTATATGAGCTTTCTGGGATGTATTAGCACCTTTCAAACTTAATCCTATTTATCCTCACCCATAGAATCCCTGTGAGGCAATATTATCCCTGTAACACAGATGGGGAACAGAGATTGAATGCCTGGCTCAAGGACACATTCAAAACCCTTGCCTTAGATGTATTGACAGAATTGCCCATCTGTATGGGAAAATACATATCCAGCTATTCACATGTACACATTTAGCTGCATATGCAAATATCTATTTTCTGTGCGCACAAATGAAAGTAGGTACTGAAGCATTGAATTCCTTTATGGAAACTTCACAAGAGCTGCTTGGAGAATTTCTCTGGTGTTTTTAATTAGTTGTGGATTCTTACTTTCAAAATTACTTTTTTTTCTTCCTTCAGTTGTCTCTCCTGTGTCCTTTTCTTTGCTTTTGATTCAAGTACTACTCTTGGTTGCATTTATGCAGTGCTACTGGTGTCACAAAGTAATGTGTTATTTTAATGAGAAGTGTCTTAGGCAGTTTTCCTAGGCTATCTTATTCATTAATGTACGTGGTTCAGAGAAATAAGTATGTTAGCTCTTTAAGGATTGATGGAACACTGGGTGCACATCTTCCTGGGGATACTTGGGTTAGCATAAATATTTGGATCACAAGAGAATGCTAAACTAACTCTGTCCACTTTTCTGCATTGTGGTGAGATAGAACCATAGTAACGTCTCATAAAAAGTCATTTCTGAGGTAACAAACTCACATATTTAAGACTGTAGAACACAAGAGCTGCCGGGAGACATCCTATCTTTTTCTTAATGCATAGAATAACCTTGATATAACTCTAATGAGCATGAGTAACTAAATACATTTTAGTGGAGCTCATCCTACAGTTTTCTGTTCAGTTTATTACATATGTTAACTAGGAGAGACCAGAAGCTACCCAGAAGCGTTTCTTGCAGGCAGGCTGTATTATCTCAAAAGTGAGCATGTTAAACGATGCTGTCTGGCTTAAGGCACGTGCCAGCTTATATAGTTCTTGCCCACCAGGTCAGGGTACAGTATTCCATCCCATACTGGTCATGTTGAAGTTAGTGGGACTTTTGTATGCATGTGGTGTGTTGTGGCCCCACAGAACCTTGGAATGCCACAACTGTAAAGTTCTCTTTGAAAGCAGTTAAAAAAAAGGAAACCCAAGCAAGCACCTATTTCATTAGTTGGTGCCAAATCTAAAAGCAGGCAAATTCAAAAGAGGGAAGATTGATTGTAGTAAGTATGCACAGTAATGGCAACAAATATTTTCTCAGAAACCAATATAGAATGGAAAGTGAATCTTCAGCTATTAGCAGTTAGTTGATGTACAGGGGGAGCATTCACACTTTTTATCTGTGTGGAACTGTATTCCCTAAATATAAGGTTACAGGAACTCTAGGCGCCTGAATTAGATGCCTAACATTAAAATAAGTTGCAATTCCTTTCTATATGTGCCAAGGCAGTGCTTTAGCAGCTCTGGGTTACTTGATGCGGACCAGCATCACTGATTTCCACGCTGTGAAATTCAGGTCTAGTCTGGGAATCGACAGTACTCAACTGAGAGCTGCTAGGGGATCCTCCTGCTGTGAGGATCTGGCTGTGATTTGACAATCCTTCTCTTGATCTCCAGCTAAGGACCTCACTTCAGCCAATCTGACTTCTGTGTTTCATGTTGCTAAATTTTCTATATTCTGCAAAAGATCATAAATCCACCTGTAAGGATGATCATCTGTAATTTCAGATTTTTAAAACGGAAAGCTTTTTTTCTTAAATGACATTCTTTCTATATTTTGTCCTTTTAGAAGTATTTCTGAGGGTATTTCTGCTGTCTAGGGATAATTATATAGATGTGTAGTGTGCAAATACAGTAATAAATTCAATGCAAAAAGTACAATCTTATGCAAAAAGTTTAAAAATACTATTCTGGATCATTTTCAACAGCTTTGTTGAAATTGACTGCTGTTAGGCAATATCTTAGCTAAACTCAGTGGTTTAGTGCAGGAAATAGGAGAAATCTTCTGAAGCCCATGTCATTTTCTTACCAGCTTTTCACCTGTGTACCAAATAGCTCCATTCAGAGCTTTTGTTGACTGTAGTTGGCAGTCGTCTTGTCTCTTTTAGCAGAGACCAGTACTTTACTGCTTAAAATGTAGGAAGTCATTTAAGCATTTCAGATGTTTGCATGAGAGTTTTCTTTAAGTCACTGAGACAGCTTGTGAGTTAAAAGTAAGTTTTCTTGATGAATGAGCCTGAAGAGCTAAGCTTCCCGCCCCCTAAGATCTAGTTCATCCTACTGTGAGATGAAGAGCAGTGGCAGAAGAGACATTTGCCCTGCTGCAGCTTGTTGGATTAAAGAGAACGCTTTGTATTGAGTGTTGTCAATGCAGCAACTTTTGCAAGCTCTAAATTTACTTATAAAAAGTTATTTTTAATTGCCCCAGGACAAACCCTTGCATGTCATGCTTTTGCCTGGAGAAAGTTTTTTTATGGAAATACTTTTTTTTTTTTTTTTCGCCTAAAATGGTATAGAGGATGTCTAGAGTTTGTCAAGCCAATTGATCCTCCAGGGAATGTGCTGACTTTCAGTATGTATGGAGGATTTTTAAAGCAGCTGAGCGAAATCCCTTCTCAGATAAGATGCTTTCTATTTTGTCAGTTAAGAGCATCCTCAAATCAAAAAAGCTCAAACATAATCAAATCTCCCTTCCTCAATCCCTTGCCTTTTCCTCCAAACCCCATACACAAGCTATCCCCAAAAGGATAATCCTGGCAGTGATGTCATTAGAATGACTTTACAGACCAGTGCTCAATTTTCTTGTCTTGAGCTTCAATTGCTAATGCTGTAAATTTGAGCTGTGTATGTAAAGGAGTCAGGTTATGCCTTTTCCCCCACCCTTGTTTAATTTCCCTGGAGCTCTGAGAATAACTAATGTGGGATTATTTGGATATTTTCATCCTTTTTTTTTTTTAACTGCAACACAGCTTCATATTGCTTCCAAGCATTTATAAAAGCTCTTGCTGTATTCCTGGGGGAATCTTTGTCTTCAGGGAGCAGAAAGTTTAAGGAAATAATTTTGCTGGCTAACTGTGGTGAGAGATAGTTACAGTTTCTGGTAAGTGCTGTGGATGGTGATACAAAGTAAAGAATAGACTGAAAAAATAATTTGCTTTAACAAAATTTCTCTGTTTTTAAAAATTAAAATCTTTTCATTGTAATGATCTTCAGTGATTTTTGACCTCTAGAGAATATTTCAAGTGTTAAGAAGCACCAATGTATAAAGTTGATCCAAACTTTCATCAGGAATCATAACCCATCTTAAAAAGATTATCATATGAACTGACTAGGCAAAGAGTGGGAGAAACAGACTGAATTTACTGATTTTGTTGATAGGAGATTGTAGTACCTAGAAATTACATGAATTTTGCAGTCATTGGAGGAATTGATGGCAAAACCAGAATGTGAGTACAGGTCCTTCAAGTCTTAGTGCATACTGTTGAAATCTTCACCAAGTAACTTCAGCCTGGCAGGTTCAACCATACTGTGTCAATCATATCAGCTCACTGAAGTCATAGGAACAGGTCTCTTCCCACAGGCTTATGTGTAAGAAGAGAGATACATGACACCGATAGCTTCCATGAGTTCAGTGCACTGAGGGGAAAAAAAGGCTGAAGTCAGTCTGAAACGTGCATTGGAAGTAGGATTTTTGCTTGGGGCTTACATCTAAAATTAACTTTCTTTTTTCTGTGCCAAGTTGATGTACATATTGAAAGTGGTAAATGCTCGTTTGAAGTACTCTCCTGCATTTCAAGTTTTATGTCTAATAAACAAGAAACCTTTCAGATCTCAAAGAATGAATGGACAAGACTAACCCAGCCAGGATTTGAGAACTCCTAAGCTGCTTTGCAAATCACATTCCACAAATCTATGGGTGAAGCCTGCGTGCATTGCAGTAGGGGGTTTTGGAATGGTGGATGCAACACACAGATTTACTGTCATACTGTAAACAGGAACACACGTTTACTTATTAACAAGAGCTGCTGGAAGACCAGAGTAACAAGTGCAGAATCCCACCTGTACTTTTCAGGTACTTATAGCTGTGGCGTGAATCATTGGTTTTGTGTACAGTACACATATCTATGAGGTATTTTAGGACATTTCTTAACATAAGGTGATCTTTCCTCCCCTTCTTTATCCACAGTGGGTATTTTCCTACTTTTGGAAAGGAAAAGTCTTTTAATCTCCTAATGGAAGATCTTTCTTACGTAATGGAAGGATGCTCCTCAGCCCAGGATCATCGGAAAAATATTAACCTTACCATACAATTACAGGCATGCCAGAGCCCTAATGTAAGTGAAAAATACATTGGGGTGGAATCTGTGCTCTATAGTTGAACAGTTAAAGCAAACAAAACCTTAATTTGCCATAATAAAAAGGGCCTTTGTGCTGCAGAGTAATTGTGTCACTTTGGGGGCATTGATTCAGCATGTTCTTTTTGACTTGTCTTCCTGAAGTGGTAAATACCGCTTTTTATAAGTTATTGCTGTGGCACAGTTACAAAATGCAAATGGACTCCATTCTAATCTGTTTTATGGCTTTATTTACTGTAATTTAGATATCTCATAGGTATTTTTATTATAGAAATTCCAAAATATATTTTAGTTTAAGGGGATATTAACACCTTATTCTATTTCTTAAAACATATGAATATATTACAAGCTGCATTTGAATTCTGGAACATAACCATCTCTGTAAAGGAATTAAGCTTTTCCACTAGTCCCTGAGTACAGGGATCTGCTGAGATTTTGACTGTACTGTACATCACCAACCATCACAGCGGTGCACTACACTGCAAAACAGCTGGCATCCTAAACGCATGGAAGTGACACCAGCAATGGTCTTTAAGAAAAGACTCTTCTTAAAGAAAAAGTGGAAAGTGAGTATCCAACCCAATTTGGGGTGTAATTATGCTAGATGAATGCAGTTAGATGAAAAATAAGTTTCACCAATTCTATTTACATTTGTAGTACATATGAGACAAGATAATTGGCCCCTGTCTTTAGTAAAAAATGCATAATGTTACGGACTTTTATTTGAGATGTTTCAATTTATTAATTATAATTTCTTTAAAGAAAAATTATCTAATGGGGATTATACATTTTTTTCTGTACATGAACACTTTAAATGAGGAAAGAGTAGTCTGCCCTTCTCAACAGACACTGAGGAAGGTCATAGTTTTCCTCCATCATTTATAACTGGCACTGAAAGTGCAAGGTGAGTGAAACTTAGCAATTTTTATCACTTCTGTTGTGCTGTAGTATTAAATAACTGTTAAAAAGGAGCAACAAGTGTAGCATTCACAAGCTAGCTAAGAGGGAATTAGAAATTTGTCAGACTCCTGTCAAGAAATGTAGTTCACATCAGGAGCAACCAGTTTATTAATTTTGCTGGAGTCGACAGACTTTTCTCCAGAGTGTTCTCCCCTTTCCTGAAATAAGTTTAGTGATTTAAACTCAACTCTCCAGGGGTCTCAGCACTGAAGATGTCTGAAGTGTTGAAGTGCTACTTGTGCTATATTCAAGTCTCAAATTTTGCACGAACTTCTAGCACAAATCCTTCCCTCTCCCTATTTTCCCCTCATTCATCGAAGCTGATGAAGACGACATAATAGAATCTTACTTCTTTTCCTCAGGAGAGCAAAGCAATGAAAAGTTGAGATTCAACCTCAGTGTATTTTGAAATAAAAAAAAAAAAGAAAAAGTTACAGTCAGTCTCAGAAGAATTCTGAAAGGCAAATGTACAAGCACGTTGCAGAGCAAGTATTTAGTTAGGATAGATGAAATAATCTGTAAGGAATCAATTTTTCTGGATTAAAAATATTACTTTATAAATACTTTGCAGAACAACTGAGCAAAGAAAATATGCTCCTTATTAAAAATATATATGACCTTTCAATTAAGTCCAGTAAGAACCTGATATTCAGAGTTGGCTTAATTTGATGCACAATAGGCCAAACTCATCCAAGGTGTTAAGTAGATGAAAGTCATTGGGGTGAACCAAGGAATTCAGTCAGCCTAATAAAATTCCTTCATGATTTTGAAAGGGCTTGCATGACAGAGAAATAACTACCTTATGAGACAGCTGTCATTTTAAATCCTGTCGAAATCTACAAAGGAACACTGAATTCTCTGTAGTCAGTGTGGAATTATTTATTCAATACTATAGGATAATTTGAAAAAACTTTAGGAAATGTTTACTTTCTATGTATTCATGATGAGATTTGAGCACATATGCGTATAATAATGTGGCTTTAGCACATTATTACATGAACTACTTTTAGAATGGTGGCCCAAATTTCATTTCTAAAATATATGTGGGTTACAGTATGAGATGCAGCATTAAAATTCTGGTCCTCAGATACATTACAGTGCTTAATCTTGTGATATCTCCGTCATCTTGATGAAGTCATAAACTGATTATGAAAGATGCAGTGCAAAAATCCTTGCTTGGAGAGTTTTTGAGTTAAGATTGCTGCTATGAACCAGGCAACCCAGTTTATAAATACATAACTTGCAGTTACGTAACTACTTAGTTTCTGTTTCTTTGTCTGCAAACTGCAGAAAGTGTTTGGGTTTTGAGGATATAAGCACTAACTTGATGATCTGAGGTACTGCAAAAAAGCCAACCCAGTAACACAAAGGAAAACGTAAAAAGTACCTGTGGCAGAGGTGCCTGCTTCTTGGTGTGGGATAAATCTTAGCATTACACCTTTACTTATAGTCAGTCACAGAATTTACTTGGTAAAGTTCAATCACACAGGTTGATTATAAGTTAGAGAAGGAATTGACCAAAAAAAAGTGATTGTAGCTTGCAAGTGTATCACCTTGTATGATATTCCTGGTTGTTCTCAAAAGTTAACCTGGACTTTATTGTGGCTATATTTGGATTAGAGATCTCCCAGAGCGACTTGTATGTCAGAGCAAATGGGGTTGATAAATCACTTCATAGTCTCCTTCTCCCACACCATTTTTTTCAGCTCGGCAGAGAAGCCATATCTGTGTTGTGTCAGGGGGGATTGTGCTAGTCAAAATGCCATCCTTCAGATAAAATATATAGCAAATTTCAATTACTTTGTAACTTTCCTATATCTTTTTCCCTACCAGTTTTACTACCTGACCAGCTCCTTTTCACTGCTATCAGAGTTGTACATTTGAATAGTCCATGGATACGTCTGTTCTTTATTAGAAGTGACTGTCGTCAGAGTTGACCAAGCAGTATTTGTCATAGGACAGTAGGAACTGCTTAAAGGCATTGGAATGTGGTACAGTCAAAACTTAGTTACAGGGTACCCTTCTCATTGGCATTGACATCTTTGCAATACTAACAATAATCTTTGTCCATTGTCCTCGCTTTATTCAGCAGTTAAAACTCTATGAAGCTGAAATTCTGTTTTGACGTGGATTAAGAGCATACTTAATGCTCTCATACTGGGTTTCCACGAGGACTTCCATTTGCCAGAAATTGCCTGCCATATACCATTGCCACTGGCTTAAAGGTGCAAAAAACAAGTAGCATTTTTATTTGTCCATGCAAAAATATTACTCTGCTTTGAATACATTAATAAATTCTAGGTGGTTATCTCTTTTACTGATGAGTATACAAATTTAACATCTCATAGAAAGGTGTTAGAAGAATTGTTATATATACTTTTTAATTAGGTAAATGTTACTTATTTGAAAGAACTCATCTGTGAACACTCTCTCTTTTCATGGTTATTCCTGAGAACCAGGCAGTTAAGACTGACGTTTGAATTGGTAATGAGTTTTTGGATTTTTGAAATGACATCGGTCTTGATGATCATCTTATTTCAAGAGAAGTGAAGGTATTTGACTAAGACCAAAAGGAGGGAGAATACTTGGATGTAACTAACCAGCAGGGCATGTTGCAGCATACCTACTAACCAAGTATGTCGGCTGCAAGCTTTGATTTAAGCTCTTATAAAAAAGAGGATAGATGCATAGATGGAGACTTGAAGTTTCTGAAGTCCAAACCAGTTCTGCCCTTTTTGTTTGTTTTTAAATTTTGTTTTAGTTTTAAAGAAAGAGGTACATACATGCAATCATTTAAAACCATATATTGCTGTGAAAGCATACTTCAGAACATGATGCTATATCATTTCTTTCCTTTCACCGGAAGGATCCTTGGGGTTTGGTGTCAGATGGATACACAGAGCCCACCTGATCCTGACAAGTCACTCCCATCTCAAGCGATGTAATATTGAATGAGTTTTAATGAGGACAGTTACACTAAGCAGAAATATGGACGATAGAAAGAATTGACATTGCAGCTGCTGATACTTCTCTAAAAGAAATGCTACATAATTGTATGAGACAGCTGGACAAAGTTACTTCCAGGGTGTGTACAGACATCTATGAGTGACAACTTCTAATAGTTTTAATTATACTAGTACATAATCTACAGAAAGGGCAACTGGGTGAGAAGTGTGAAGATAGTGCAGGAGACTGTTCTCCGGAATGTATTTGCATTCTGTAAAATTTAGAGTATCTTATGTGAAATATTAATGCTTTTTCAAATAGATTCTGCCATATCAAATAGCACACGTTGCAGTATGCTGTGAGTGACTTAATGCTGGACAAGACTGGGTTCTGTGACTGGTAAATATTTGTTACTTTGTAATACGGAAAGCTGGAGGCCTAAATCTTAAATGATTAATTTTGTAGATACAAACACTGTATCTAAAAGCAGGTAGCGCACTGCAGCACCAACGTTCACTGGACATGGATCAGTAACTCATGAATTAAGGAAATTTCTTGGGGGGGCTTGTTTTGTTGTATTTTATTAATGTATACAGCTTCCAGAGTTTTATGATCATATTCTACTTATGGACAAATCATTACCAGTTTTTTTTCTGGTCATAGAAATAATGAGAAGATTGTCTCCTGTAGCATCAGTGAGATCACAGAAGATAAATGGATATATTCTTAAATATGACAGATTTTAATGAAACGTATTATGGGCTAGAATAATAAGAAAATAACGTACAACTATATTTTAAAATGTGTTCTAAATAGAAACCCATTAATTTCCTTCCTTGACGTAAGCATATCCATCAGATAATTTTAAATCATAATCCAATGTATTTAAGTTTGCAGCATTCTTAGTGAGTTGCTATTGCACAAAATGCAAGTAACAAAGACTACAACTACACATTTGATAGTTGTTTGGTTTTGTTTCAGTTTGTTTTGGTTTGCATAGCTGAAAGAGCTTTGGCAGCCTGTGTGAAAATGTTCACATCATACTTGTAGCTACCTGAAGGCACAGAATTGGGGCATTGAGGCTTCTTTTATCTCCCATCTTGAAGGACTGCCTCTAGGTGAGAACTGGCGTAATCAGGACGGCTGCAGCCTTGTGGTTGCTATCTCAGCCAATATCTCAGCTCCTAGGCCTCTCTGAGAATTTCAGTTTTGCTCTAAGGACAGTTAGATTTCCATGCACCTGGAGAAATGACTGAAAACGGTTGCCCTGAGTTAACATACAGGAAGATAGCTCCCACACACAATTTTAATTTATAGTTTGATAATTTTCTGGATTTTATGAAAATACCATTAACTCTTTGAGGCCTGGATCATACTTTTAAATATTGTCAGTAGGCTTGAACAAGAGAGTCTAAAAGGCTTGCATAAGAAGGGAGTGTGCAATGTTTAAGAAAATATTGTCTTGAAATTACTTCAGAAGTATTCTTGGGATGAGGTGCCTGATAGCATAGTTCTGGGAGTCCAGCCAAATAAAATGTAATTTATGCTTCAAAATGAAGGATGAAAGCCATACTGTTACCTGTACAATAGGATGTACTATGGGATGTCCATATGTGTATGCACATGCCAAACTTGCTGCTTTTACAAATGGTGCTGCTTGACTCTTCCTAACATTACCAAGCAGGGAGTTTGCAAAACTGGTGCTACTCATTTGATTGTTCACAACTGCTGGGATATTTTCTTTGTCCAAGATCACACCAAGTAGAAAGAAAGTAGAACTGTGGTCAATGAATCAAATGGTAGGAAGGGCCAGCTGTGAGGATTGATTCCACCCAGGAAGCTACACACATTACAGGGCTTCTTGCCTGTATATCTAGTGCAAGGTAAACGCATTGTTCCCATTAGTGTGCAGATAGGACAGAGCTTCAGCTTTAGCTGAAGGAGACTCTGTTCTTTGAATGTCATGGGGAAGAGAAAGTATAGTGCTGACAGTGGTGGTGTCTGCCGTACTCCTGACAATGTTCTCCTGCCACTGTTAGAACTATGTAAAATGGTGACCTGCAGCAAGCTTCGCAGTTTAAGTAAATATACCATTCTAAGACAGCCTGTGACAGTTTTTTAAAAAATACTGGTTTTCCTTACACTTTGTAGTTTATTTCAAGAACTGTAGGTGCTTGCTTGAATTCATGCATCTTTGGACATTTGTCTGGATTCTGTCAATGTAACGGTTCTGCTCTGCAAGAATATGTTGACATCCTTACTTTGTGATGTCCTCAGTTACGTAAGTAATAGTAATTAAAAGAAAGATAATTCATGGTTTCTCTATAAAGACTCCTGCAGGAAATAAACTCTTACATACAGTTCTGAACTATCTTTGACTTTTAGTATGTGAAATACATACAAAAGTGGGTGGATATTTAGCTTCTGATGTGTTCTGTGATGACATTCGTCACATAAGAATATAATGGCTATTTAATGAGGATTCTTCACTGCGTTTCTCCTAAGACACTGTTTATTTGTAAGGACAAAATAAACATTAAAGCTCAGACAGGCCTTCGGTGATGTTGTAGAAGAATGAAGAAGTGGTTAATGATCATTGTCTTTACAATTAAGAGTTTTGTTTGTCATTTTCTCATATTTGTTCAGTATTTAATCTCACATCAGAGAAAAAACTCAGCACTCTGTGCCAGCAGTCTTATATGATGCCAGAACGTGGTAACTGTATGTGTGTGAGATCCACACATAAAATCACTCCTGTCCAGCGTTGAATGTGTATTAATCTAAGGTTTCCATGCAGCTAAGAAAAGATTCTTTTTAGGCAGGCTTGAAACAAGGAGTTGCATGTGGCCAGTTATCCAGAATAGTGTTAGGGGGAAATGGTTTGTTCCATATTAATCACAAATGAGAAGTCAGTATTTTAATTTTGGGGTAACAGTAAGTGCATCTGTCATAACAACAGTATTGCCATCTCAGCCTTAAAAATGGACACTTGGAACTTGAGTTTGTTTCTTAAATTCTTGTTTCTTTTGGAGCAGTTTGGACATCAGAGGTTTGAAATCAGTTTGGGATCTGTTAAGAATTTTTGATTTGGGAAAAATCTGGAAAGATCAGGGAATTTTTTTAACTGAGAATTGTACGGATGACGAATAACTCACAATAGTGGTTTACTCTCTTATGAATACTCTGTAACTTTTAAAAAGAATTACAGTGATTTGCATTCATGTTCTCACAGCTGCTACTATAATTTTAAGGAGTATTGGGCAGGGGAGGCTGTCAGCTACAGAAAAATGAAATCATAAAATGCCTGGATGATGCAGCAGGTCACTCCCAGGATCAGACAGCCAGTCTGAGTTTCAAGGGCTGAAAAGTTCATCTATCTCAGTAAAATATGACCAAAATATTTTTAAAGAAATTCTCAGATTTAAATTCTGTTTGTCTCAAATATCTTGCATCTGTATTTGAGTAGAAAGTAAAAAATTGTATTGTGGAAAGTTTTCTGTAGCTGGTCTAACCAAATGATTTTAGAAGTAAAGACTAGAGCAACATGACAAAAATAAAACTCTGAATAATGGTCTGATAAAATTTATGTATACGAAACAGCTGTGAATCTCAGGAGAGCAAGGCTGATTTTTTTTCAGTACTGAAGCATTTAGGTCAATCCTGATACCTTGGACTTTGGTATATGCCTATGAACTAGACAACAAAAGAATGATCTAGACCTGCTGAAAACCCCTTGTTTCACATGATGAGCTCTTTCCTTTTTCAATAAAAGTTGTAAGCAAGTCTGGGAAGAACTGGAATATTATATTAAAAAATTATGGTTATAATCTTTGAATTTTTGGGTTGTTTTTTTTTAAAAAAAAAAACTTTCCCCCTCCATGATTTTGGAAAGTTTCTTTGCTCTTACATGCCTAGTGGATGTTGTCCTTGATCCTTTCTACCCTAGCACATAATTTATTTCTCTCTTGAGCGAACTATAAGCAGTAGCGCCCATTAACAATTTTGAAAGAAAATATACTGAAATCACTTGATTACAAGGAGCACTTTCAGTAATGTGTGCTGATCATCATTAGCAGCTCTCGTGTCCTAGACAAGGACACTGTTTTGCAACATCATTTTATTTGGTTAGATTCACTTAAATTGTATTTACAGTACTTGTATGCATGTTATTTTTACCTTGGTCACCATAAACAATGGCCTAGAAGGATCACAAAATTCCTTCAAGCCAGAGATCCTTACAGACTTTAATATAAACCATTATTAAAGTTTCTAAAAGAATGAACTCCTTTCTGAATGCACTCAAATCTATTATTCTGCTTTGGTAGGTTCTCTGCAAGTGCCCGAGTGTTACATATAATCTTCCACCTTAATTGGTAGCTTTGTGTAGTGACAGAGTGAAAAAGAAGTGGAATGACAGGATGAAACACAGTAGGATTCAAGCTTGTAATACATTTTCTTTCTGATTTTACACAATATGTCAGGCAGGAGGCTTAGAGTTTAAAATGTTAACTTTTTTTTTTCCCCCAAGATTTTCAATTCATCATAAAATGACTAAGTTCCAAAACACACTAGAGCCATAATGCTGCCTTGAGGGGAGGGTGGAAGAAAGTAAGTGTGTGCATATATATATATATTGATATACACACCCACATGAGCAAAGCATCATATATATACACTATCTACACAGTTATACTGTCATCAGACCGATGTTAATCACCGGGTTTTTCACAAAAAGCAAAGCAAAGGAAATAAAATGGTGCTTAACAGAAGTTCTGGAGATTAGTTATGAGCTTTGCCAGTGATGCATGTGTTTATCCATACAAACTTCTGAGAAAGAGTTTTCTTGGAGGTTTAAGAAAATTGCACTCAAGAATATCCTCCTTTGATATTTTGCAGAGTAATGTATTCTGCCAGACAGGGGACTTTTTACTTATCTTTCTGTACATCAAAGTATGTTTTCCCCTTGAAATATGGGAAGTTGACAACTGTACAACAGCAGCAGGGATCTGGGTTCACAGAGTAAGCAGTGTTTCATTATGCCTCTTTATTTGGATGGGCAACTGTGAGAAATAGCTTATGATGTATAAAATATCTGAGTCTCTTTTTGTACTTGAAGACATTGTTATCTCTATTTGAAGTTGGCTAGTGAAGGTCAGTCAGGCTAACCGCTTGCAAAAGAATATCCTATCTCTGTTAGTAGATACTCTTTTCAAAGTTCATTGCGTCCAGAAAGCTATTTTTGTAAATACCACCCATCATGGCAAATTATATATTGTTAGTGGGAGGGGGAAAGGGAATGGTGTATGAATTCCTTTCATTAAAAAAAAAAATCGATTGTTGTTGCAAAGAGCATTGCATAGTGAAAATGTCTAAGAAGTTAATTTGTTTAAGATTTGGTGTTGATCAGGAATGTCAAATTGCACTGCTGAAGTGATAAATTCTGTGATAACTGTAATACTGAAACTTTCACTCACTGATAACCATGGCAGTGATACATTGTGGTATTTTCATGACATTTCCTTTACTTTACTTTGAAGTCTAGTTGGTTAAGTCAGGAAGTCTTTCTCTATTAGCAACACTGAAGTTAGGGTTGTTTCTTCCTCCCTTTATTTATTTTTTTTTTTAATTTTTAAATAAGAGTGGAAAGCTGGCTGTTTGGGATAGTACTAATAGTGGCAAGTGGTCACATATTACTACAGTCTATCACATTTTGAAATGAAGCTCATTAAAAAATGGGATTTTACATTAATTAACATTTTGAAAGGAATCAGTAGGTTCTTTGTGCTTCTCATTAAAAATAAATAAATATTTGTCTTTCAGTGGTGTGGTAGGTTTAGGTTTTATTATATAGTGTGTACTCAAATCTACATAAACTCATGGTCCAGTCCCAGAAAAATTTACAAATGAGAGCAATCTCAGTTAATCATGCCTAATCTTGTGAAGAAAATTACTGATGCATATTGGACTTGCAGAATTAGTTTCTTGAGATCCTGTTTATTTCAAAAGAACTGAGGAGTTGTCTGCATAAGACTTCTATGATATGGCTCATAGGAAAGGCATTCAAATATATATGCAAGTGGGAGTTAGCACTGGCCCAAAGAAAGCCAAAAATCTTATATCTCCCCTTTTTTATGTTAAGTAGTTTTCAGTTATTTTTTTCATAATAAACTCATTTCTAGGAGATTATTGTACTTCTTGAATGTTGTGAATAGCAGAGTCGTTGGCTTCCTGCATTAAAACTAAAACTGATGGCAATGATGCAGGAACATGTTGCATACTTTATATTTAAAGCACTAGTTATAATGTATCAAACCTAAATAGCTGGTTGGATATGCTGGTGCATTTTTTGCTCAGTTTTTCTAGTCGCTTACAGTCACTGGTGTGAAAGTGAAGGCTTCTTACAAATTCACCACTCATTTTAACGTAAGTAAAGATTCCTGATTAATTTAAATCTAATCCTGTTGAACTCACTGGCAACATTTATCCTTGTTCCACCAGATTGCAGTTAGTCTCTGTAAAACCACAGTACAAAGCAAAATAGTTTGGTTTCATTGCAACTACCAGTGTAATTACGAAGAAGATGCAAAAGAGCCTACCTCTAAACCGTTGTTTTAAAAGGTTATCTAAAAATATCTGCATAAAACAGCTAAAAGGCTTTATCAGATGGTAATCAGTAATTATTATGGAAACATCTGATTGGAAAAACCCACCACTAATCTCATATAAAAAAAAAAAATTAGGTAGAAAAATATAAGCACTAATATTTCCATCCCTATTTCGTGTATCAGGGGAAAGTAGGCCCTCAGTCAGCGAATACAGCTAAGTCTGTTTTGTGCTGTGGCAAATCCCATTGTGAAGAGGCTGTGAGTAATCAGAAGTGACAGCATAAGCACTTTCTGTTCAAAGTGATTTTACAGAAAGCATTATTTTCTGAGAAAAGTACACATATGGCTCCCATAATGCTGAAAGAGCACTGATGTATCCATTTTTTTAGCACTAGTATTGGGAGAGGAAGTTTTGCAAATGGTGTTCAGATTTAAGACGTTTTTCTCTGCATTTCCCATTCCGTAAAACATCCTTAAAACCGTAGGAGCTGGCCAGATAGGCAAGGGCAGAGCAAGTACTTCTGCCTAGGTAATATTAGTACAGTTCATGATGAAGACTGTCAGGAGCTGTACATGCTGTTCAGTGGTCACTCAAGAAGTCAAACAGCAGCAAAAATGCTCTTCCTTGGTGGAAGAGCAAATGTTCTAATGACAGCTGTAATTTTAAATTCAAAGGGTAAGGAAGACCTTTAGAAAAAACATAGGAAGGGAGCTTTTTGCACTCATACCAAAGAGTGCACAAGATACTGTTCGTGCATTTTGGCACAGATACTTGTGCTCTCTCTGCTTCCTCTCACTCTGCCCCTCTTCTTGCCCTAAGCTATCGTTCCTATAACCTCACCTCCTTGACACACGCAGCTGTCCCCTCCTCTCCACCTACTCTGAACCAGCCAGTAGTGATTGGACTGGAATGAAAATCCAAGAAAGCTGGCTCTTAAAAAATATGGATTTGCCCTCTGTAGTAGTTACTTATGTAACTAAAAGGTTTTACTTTTTTATGCTTGTTTTCCTTTTGTTCTTATTGCTTACACTGGCTCTGCAGTTTGCGGCTACAACCCTAATTCCTAGTATGAGGAATGTGCAGATTTGCCCAGGACTTTCCAATTTAAGTCAGTACATGTACATAATCAAGTTCTAGTATTCAGATTTTTGTAAATTGCTTATCAGTGTCTCACACTTACAAAATTACTCAAAGGAACTTCTCAGAAGTTCTCTTCCCAAAGCCTGGAGCCTCTCAGCTTTTCTTTTTCCTGAAAAGTGCTCACAGTTCTAGAACCTGGTGGTTCAACATCAGAAGGCCAATAGCAACACAAGTACAATTAAAACAAAAATCCTCATGACATTTATGATAATAGATACATATTTGGCATTGGCATTGTGGATTTATGTATCTATAATTTTCTGAATTATTATAACCTATTGCCTCCTTGAGATGTTCCACAACAAAGCAGCCTGAAAGAAAAGCCTATTTTTTCCATAATAATTTGTATTTGAAGAGGTGGTTAAAGGAATAGGAGGGTAGCTAAGGAGATTCAGGTCTCTCTGTCTTTCATTAATACTAAGCCAAACAATTCAAATTCCAAAATTTCATTACAGGCCTTAATCACAAATGAAATGTTTCAAATACTTGTACTGCTTCCAGTAACCTCTTTCTCTTCTCATAAAATTCCCCCCAAGGAGAGTGAAGCTTAAATACTGAGGGGTCTGAGTACAGTACCAGTTATCTCCTAAAGTGGAGACAATGTTGTTTGTATTCAAGCATGAATTCCCATGACATTTAACAGAGTTAATTTTATCTTTATTTGGTATTATGAATTTTGCCTCGTTCTGTTCACTCTGTGGCTTTCTTTAAAATGCTCCTCAAATTTCACTGGCACTGGACCATTGTTGGTGATTGCTGCCACATGCCTGTCTAGCATAAAAACATCTTTACTACTTCAGAAAGTATATATTTAACAGCTTGGAGATATTTGCATCTGGCTTGGTATTATGGCAAGTTACACTCATTGCGAGAGCTGTTCATTTGGTTTTAATGAGTTTAAGCTACAGCTTGCAGTCAAGGAACTACTTGAACTTAATAACATAGCAAATAAATGAATTGTTGTACTGCTCAACTCTGTTCTGTCTGCGTAGTTTGATGTGCACTAGTTAAAAATTTTCCCACACTCACATTAACCATGGAAAATAAAAGGGGGCTTCCATAGTGGTGTTGGTATCTTCTGTTTGCATCAACTTCAGTTTTAAAACAGCAGCATGTAGATATGCATTCCAACAGCAAAATTTAAACAATGCATGTTGAAACGTTTATTGATGAGGTGTAAGGGGAGAATATATCATTAATAAGTCTGCATGCAAAGGAGGGAGATCCTCCCACCTCTAATGTACAAATAATTGTAATTTTCATTTATTTTTTAGAATGGCCACTGTGTGCCTGAAATAAAGTAGTTTAATGATGAAATACATGTCAAAAGAATTTATTCAGTGATCGCTTTGCTAACATTGGTATCCTTTCTTCCCTACAGGTATTTCTGTAACAAAGAAGACACATACATGTAAGTAATACCTTTTGATTTGGCCTTCTTTTACAAGTGGTATTTATGTTAGGCTGTGCTGTGGGACTCAGACTGTTAGGTGTCAGTCTGGTCTGAGAAGCCTCTGTTTTAAAAATTCTGGTGGGTTTTCTGCTTTAGAGTGGTTCCAGTCCTGAAATGTCATCTAAATGAATATACAGTGTGTGTGTGTGTGTCTATATATGTGTTCACATATGTGTTAAGTCAGAGGGCAGAAAAAGAAAGTTGTGAGGAAAGGCAGAATTCTTTATTCTAGTGTGCATAACTTAGAGCTAGCTGATAAGTAACATATCCAGAAAATACAGGTGAGAATGGTTATATTTTTATATGTCTGTTACATGTGCAACAATTCAAATAAAAATAAATTATTTGATTGAAAGTCTTCTGTCCCTGCCTATGCAATAATATGTAAGGTGAATCATTCTGTGCTTGTGCTTAAGGAGCTCTTGATGAAAACAAGGAGGTTACTGTTTTGCTCTCAACCATATAAACAGTCCTTGTAAATGGCAACTTTGAAAATGGATGTGGATGTGTGCATTTACTTACGTATACATTTATTCCGAGTCTTCTTCAAAGACATCCTTATTGGGGATCAACTCTCATCTACTCTGCAGTGAGTTAAAAGCACAATTCCAAGAAAATGTTATGATTTGTAGCTGAAGGAGTTACACTGAGATTCTTTGGATACTGTAGAAGTTTGGAAATCTGGTAGTGCAGGAATTGTACTTGCCCAGCGTCTGAAAGAGGAGTAGGCTAAAGGTGAGGCTGTTAGTCTCATGAAAGCTTTCTAACAAAACAGGTGGTAGGCTGCCCAAAATTTACAAGGGTGTATACATTTTAAGAGGGTTATGCATTTGGAGTATGTTCACTGCAGCTTCTAGGGTTAAAGTGGTGTTATAAAGGGTCTTATATTAATTTCATTCCTATTTCATTCCTGCTTTTCATTATTCAAGTAATGAAAAATCTGTCTTGGATTACGAATTGTCACCGCATAGAGTTACAAAATACAGTTGCTTGATTTAAGAATTTCAAATGAGAAGCTGATTTGTATGACTTTTGAAGCAAATGTTAAATGTCACAAACTTTTAGAGCATGCCAGTGCTCCTCTGCTTAGGTGGGCTTGCTGCTTAACACATTCTTAGGGTCAAATCATCTTTGGCTGAATGCATGTATGGTTTCCATTCAACTTAGTGGGAGCTACAGATAGGCATCTGAGGGCAGAATTTGACCCTTACATTTTGGATGAATATTTGAGCTCACACTGATTGAGATTGACAGTACAGGAGACTGAAGTCCTCTGTATATCCGCAGGCCAGGCATTGTACAGACAGCTTCCTTGCACAGCCTTGCCCATGAGCTCAACCCTGGTCTGGAGCGACCACCCTCTCTAGAGGTGGTAAGTAATTTGGGATTTATGCTAGCTCAGTCTAGGGCCTCTCTTGAATAGAGGCTAATGACTCTACATGGTGGTTTCTAACACTCCACCTGGAAGTCAGCTGAAACCACCCTGTATATTTTGTATACAGAGTGCCATGTACTGACTCACTAGAAGAGTCACATCTCTAGTTCCAGTATTTGCTACTTTTTGTAGGGAAGATTGAATAGTCACCACAGACCTAAAGAGCGTAGGAAATACGCTCTTAAGCCATGCCAGACTAATAAAATGTTGTCATCATGTATATCTTGTGGATGCTATGTTTGAGGCCTATGATGAAAAAAAGATTTATTCATCAACTGTGTTAGATGATTAGCTACTGTTCACCATATATGGCCTTTAATCTAGTTAAGACAGAAATTAGGGTCCCAGAGTCTTCTATGCTGAGAAGTCTGTTTGTGTTAATCTAAGAGAACTGTCAAAGAGTGGTTCCCCGATTTGTTAATCAGTTGTCATGCAATTGCTGAAGCATGAATAAAAAAGTTCCCTGAATAATGGAAAGATAAGCTTGCCCATTAAGAAAGGATTAAAATAGAATGAGCAATATGCTCTAATTGGCATCGTGAAAATGGAGACTATGTTTGCTAGCAAATATGTATGAGGTTTCATTCAGTTTTGGTTGAAGTTCTTGTAGAATTTATTCCTGTTATGACGAATTCTCATAGAGCAGGAATTATTTGAAATGTGCATCTTCATAATTTCAGCATCACACACAATAAGCGTTCTTTTTTCCTTATTGCCTAGAAGTTTTTAAATTATTGAAGTAGACATCAGAGTTCACAGTTTTACAATGACCTGGAAAAATGATCTATATAAACACCTAAATGCGAAAATTAAAACTCAGATCTGAGTTGCTAGCAACGACAAATGACAAGGAGAGGGTTTCTGTGTATCAGGTCCATCTAGAGTTTACTTATCATTGTATCAGTATATACAACATATCCAAATCAAGTTACATAGTGGAATTTCTGAAAAAAAATCAAAAAACATTCTTACAGACACTTTGTGAAGTGTATATACATTTTCTGCACTGCTGTTTAGAAATATGGATGAAGTCTTCTTATTCCAAGTTTACAATGTATGGCATATGAAGGTGCTGACTGACTGTAAACCAGCACTTACTTCTAATCACCTTTTGACTTAATTAGTGGAGGATAATGCCAGAAGGTTTGATACACTATGCATTTGAAACATCAGATTAATCCTTTTCAGACTTCATTCACATAGCCACTTTATTTGTGCAGGTTTTGAAATCAGTGGTGGTCTGTCTCCACTACTTAATTCTTCCTGGTTTTATTGTTTGAGATTTGGGAAATTTTTTACTCCTTTCTCAGCATTAGTCTGTGACAAAAGTGTTCTGTCAACTGATGTCAGCTACTGATGGCAGGTGGTGATGGCAGGTGCTTAGGTCATTTCTGAATCTAACGGTAGTTCAGTATTTGTACACATGCAACACAGTGCTGAAGAATTACAGGTCTTTCAAAATGAAACTAGCTAAATAAACCTGAGAGACTTTCGCTCTTCTTGATATAAGGATTTTATCCAAATATTCTGTCCATTAGCTGCTTCTCCACATCCTCTCTTTATCAGAGTTTGAGCATTACAAAACCTGCCATTTTTAAACTAGGAGTGTGATACTCTTCCAAGCAGTATGAAGGGAATAAATTTTGTCCAACCCAAAATGCAGTTTTTCCCTCAGTAGATTAAACAAGCTTTTGAAGTAAAAATTCATGCCTTCTGTCTATTTATAGAACCATTTGCTCCTGGGCTCACATGGAGATTTGTTAGGTTAACCATCACCTTATATAACCTTTAGTCTAGCTAAGCCAGATGGTAGAGGCCAAGTTCTATCTCATATTCCATACAAAGTGGGCCTTATGGGTGTTTCAGTTCTTTTCTGTCTCAAGAAAGATATGACTGACACTCAGAATCTTTTCTGATCCTTTAACTTGCAGTAATATTTGTGATACAACCCTCTTCCTCTCAAGTTTCATGCTCTGAATAGAAAAGTAATCCAGGTGAGTGGTAACTTTGATGCACAGCTTCAGCCTTTTTGTAAATTTAGATGGGTGTTGTTGTACCAGTGATAAAGATCTGAAATTCTTCAGAACAGAAGGCTGCAAAGGACATGGCATTTAGTGCCTACTGACCTGGGTTTATGCTCACTCCTGGAGTGTGCAGTGTTTTATTTCTGGCATCTTAAATCTAAATCTTGCCATACTTCATGCAATGAGTTTGATGGCCTCTACCAGACCACTTGTGACTCAGAACTACCACACAAATAAATTACCTTATTTTTCTCCAGGTAATTTTTTATATCTTGGGTACTGACTTTTTAAAATGAATTTGACTTGACTGCCTATCAGAGTTATAGGGTGGTTTCTTGTGGATGTACACAGAAGGCTAATATTGTAATGAATCCATGATGTAATGGAACCTTCTTTCTCTTGCTATTTGAATTGCAATGAAACAGAGTTAGGAAATTCAGAGGAGTTTGATTACATAGCTGGAGTTCATATCTGCATAGAGGTCCAGGTACATTTGGTTATTTGCTTACCTGACACTTCAGGTAAGAAAAAACGCATAGATGTTGCAAGCCCTCCTTTCACACAATTTTCTGTCCATGTCTTCAGAAGAGATGGAGATGCAAGAGCTCCCACCATCCCTTGGTACATTGTTGTGCAGCAGAGAAGAATCGGGAGCCCTAGCTCCTAGTGACACGTACTTGTCAGTGCAGAGGCAGGGACCTGCGGGGGTGCTCTTACCTCGACTAGATTAATCCAGGTGCTACTTTGAACTCCTTGGGTTTAACTTTGCAGTGACAGTGCACCTACAGATTGCTGTCAACACACAGTGTAGATGATGGCCCCTTGTGAGCTGAGTCCAAAACTGACAACTGCCTACTTCATGCACTTAGACTAAATTATCACCATTTGGAGAGAAAGAGCAGGTTTCTTTTTGGGCAGTCCCAGTGATGGATAGTCAAATACATCAGTCCTGTACCTGGACCAGCTCACTTTTCAGGGAAATTTAAGACCTACTGGCTCAGTCTGTTCTCATACACCTTTATGCTAAGTATTTACCTTATTGGCAATGGAACCTTTTGGTTGTGTTACTTTGCCACTATGCTTTCCTAAATCCCTGACTCAGCAGAGTCAGACATTAAAGGCTGCTGCAAAATGGTGTTCAAAAAGTGCACCTCATTCTCTGTTCACAGCAATCTGATCAGTTAAGCTGTTGGGAGGTTCAGCTTCATCTCAAACATACATGTATCGAATGCTTTCCTAGAATTAGGCCAGGGCATCTGTAACTTCTCAGTACCTGGACAGGTTTGGTGTGGACTGTCACATTTCAGCATGCTACTACCACTTGTTACGTACTCCCTGAACTACCCCAGGTTTTGACACTTGCTTCTTTATTCCGTGTCTCTGCCTGGTAACATGTGATAATGGCAGAAATGGTGTCTGGTGATTGTGCTTTCTAGATTGTATTGTGGTATGTATGACAGTAGAGAAAACCACTATTAATGATCCATGGACTAATTTTGTTTATCCTTTATTACCTACCTTTGCTTGTAACACAGATGTACTTCAGTATCACATTCAGGACTGTATATTTTAGATTTTCATAACCCAAGATATGTCCAGATTTAACAGAACATACATCAAAACCATCTATAGATTAAGACTCCTTTGTGACTCTAAGACATTTGCCATTTATTTCAGTATTTATCCCAGACTTGGGACTTCTCTGCTCAAAATTATCTTTGAGGATAAATCCTCAAATCTTTGGATTTACCAAAATAATTATTCTAGAGTAATTTTTCTTAAATGGCTATGTCAGTAGGCATGTCTGTATGAATTCCTTAATTTTGGATAAAATATTCCGTACACTGAAATTATCCTTATAATAATTTCAGGCAGATAAGAAAATAAATGTTTCCAAAGCTAGGAACTGAAATTAATAACATGAGCCCCTGCTGGAAAATTAAGTGGGTACTGTGTGCTTTTAATTTCTATCACTAAATGAAAGCATTTGCATGAAACTGGCAACTTCGTTCGCAAACGGTGGAGGTAAACCCGTATTTTCTGCTATCTGAGATCCCACATCAAGCACCTATCCCAAGCCCTTCCCTCACTCCCACATCAAGATCTGGGACTATTCTTACACTCATCTTATAGCAAGTGTTGGTCTAGAGAAGTATCTTGACTCTATATACTTCAGTGAGACTTACTGTCGGCTTAAGTGGTCAGTTCATGTTTCAAGTTTACACTGCAGTTGGAAGTATATTTGATTATACCACAGGGAGATCAACTTGACTGTATACTGCCTGCTATATGTAACAAGACCTCAAAAGTTGGAGTGTCAAAGTTCAGGTGTCTGAATCGATACCCATTATCCTGACAAGCCCCTAAGACTTTTGACGAGCTTGGAGCGCTGTATCTTCATTGCTGAGGCAGCACGAGTAGCCAAAAGAAGTGAGTGTCTTGTTCTTTAAGCATAGGTATGCTCTTAATACTGTACTGAGCAGAGATTCATTCCTAAATCGTGCCCTTCATATGTTTGGCTCTAAGCAGTTGCTAAGAAAAGGGCATCGCTTGTTATAAACTAAGAGGCTGATTTGGGGCAGGATATAGCTCTTCACCTTCTCGGATCTCCAAATATCCTACAATTGTTTTTCACCAAAGTTCTAAAAGCATATTAAGGTTTGCAGCTTAATTGAACCCAATACCTGGATTTCTCTTTCTCTCTAATTTTATTTTCCACCTTATATTTATAGCCACTGCTCAAGATCTCTCGAAGTTTGTTAGTTATTTAGCATAATTGCATTGTAGGGAAAATAACGGTGATTTTTTTTTTTCCTGATGTGATTTATAATTGCTTAGTACATGTACTGTGCATTGTATTGTCTACTTCACTTCATATGTTTCAAGTGCCAGCTAAAGTAAGTAAATGATAGTTTTCCCTCACAAAATAGGAACCTGCAGAAAACTGATAGTTAACAGGATCTGCTGTTAGCACCAAGGCCTAAAGAGAACAGGTGAAAACTAAACCCTGTCCCCTGAGGCCAATAAAATAGCTGTTTGGTCCCCTGTGTGTAACCTCCTAATAACTTTACTGGGCAGCCTTAAGATCCCTTGGGGGCTTCTCTGCAAGAGCACTCCCTCTCTTTGTTCAGATTGCTTATTAAAAATGATTTTATAATGAAGTTGCCTCAAATAGCAGCTACTTTCCTACTTGTCCTTGAAGCACTGTTTGCCCTGGTGAAGAATACGAAGACAACTATCTAGGGCTTTTCTCTTGTTCAAAACTTTTACTGAACTACTGTTACACTTGATTTTTTTTTTTCTTTTTTCCTGTGAGCCAAAGAAAACTTCTTCGTCAGCAGCTAGATATTGTACCTTTAATTCCACTTTGAAGCCATCCCTATAAAATGTTTGTTTTGGGTGCCAGCATCATCAATGTATCAGTTTTATTCCCTGCCACACAAAACACTATGTCAGTGACTTGTTTGTTGCCTGAGATAGAATGAATGTTGCCTTCTTGTGGTGACCAAGTACAGGGACAAAGATGAAGGCATTGTCAAATAATGAGGAAAGGAGGGAATATTTTTTAAATTGGAAAATGTTACTGGCTGGCTTGAGAGAAGGGGTGCAGAGTGACAATGCTGCATGTGAATGTGTGACTTTCATGGCACGGATATAGGTGGAAATGTGTGGATGCTCTAGTTCTTCATGGTAGGTCTATAGCAGTGAAACGTTTTCTCTATGACAGTTCTGATATTTGTGAGAGAGACTGTCCCTTTGCACATGTGGAAGCAGCTGTGGGTAAAACATCGGGAGAACGTTTTATTAATGCGTGTTTTATGCCCACACAGAATAACTGGTGAGAGGTGAGACAAATCTGGTGCCTCTGATCTTCTATCAGCTACCCAAAAGCTTGGCTTCTGCCTGGGCCCCAACCCTTTGGCACAGTTGGAAGGAACATTTCATTTTCTCTAAGGCTGATAGAACAGGCAATTAAATGCACTGTCCTGGAAGTCCCATGGGGAACTCTGTCTATTAGCTGCACTTGAAGCTAGTGTCAGGTCTCTTCTCTGGTTCTGTTGTGAGTATATGAAGCAGCTTCTACCTACATGAGATTTTGGCTGTAACCATTAATTATGGACCAGTTTTCTGGTAAATACCTTAATACAGGGGGTGGTTGTGCCTTTATAGCGAAGTAGCATGCAAACTACAGCAAGGTAAAAAACTGCAAATGGATGAAAATTAAATTTGGCACCTGAAGACAGATAAGCATTTGCAAAATGTTAATCATGCAGTATTAAAATGTCTGTGTGTGTGTATGCTGGATTATAGTTCAGATACTTCTAAATTATGGTTACCTAGCAAACTCAGTTAGAGAAGGCAGAAGAAAGGAAGTGATCTTAAATTGTGTAGGTCTTTATCTGGAAGTAAGTCCTGACCCTTTCCATGCCTCTAATACATGTTAACAGAGGTTATAAAACAATAAATTCCAATTCTGCTCACACTTCATTTCTTTTTCTGGTCTGTCCTCTGGCAGTGTGCAAGATGGGCAGAGACATTCTCTTTCATGTTCAAAAAATGATTTGGAGGCTCATATTTTAAGGAATGATGAAGTGCCAGGAGAGCATCAGGAGGTGTCTGATATTAAGACCTAAATTCTGTCAGTGTGGTTGATGGATATTACGAGGTTGTGGGTGTGACTCAAAAATAAATTTAAACTCCTTTTGGATATAGGTGGTGAATACATCGGGAGCATCTACAGTAATCTCTTATACCAAAGTCTTGCCTTGTAATTCCTTAGAAAGTTGTTCCTATACCTTTTGTACCCTTCTCTTTTCTACCTATTAATTCATAAGGCCATTTGTCTGTTGTTAAAAATACTGAATTAAATCATGAAAACCTCTTGTGCCTTGTGCAAAGCACTCTAACAGAGAAAGCATAAGACTGATCTGAATACTATTGCAGCTGTTTTAAGGATTCCTGATGACTGAAACATGCTTTGATCAGCCCTTAAAACATATTATCTCTTTTTTTTTTTTCCTGTATTTAAAGTCTCCTGTCTTTAGAACTCACAGCTTTTATATGAAGTTAATGTTTCCAGCTTCATAAGAACACCGATCCACAATTTTGGTATGGTCATTGGTTACAGAAGAGAACTAACTGTGTTGTGGGCTGAATGTAAACTCGAAAATATGTGATACTCTCCACACTCTTAAGACTTGAATCCAACTCTGAGAGCAGTAGAAGTTTTTCTTGGCAAAGTCATGAAGTTAAATGTTTTTTGCAGTTTTTGAGTAGCTTGGGCACCAGAAAACTGACAGATGAGACTTCTCCAGATCTGCTTTTGCA
This sequence comes from Athene noctua, assembly GCF_965140245.1. Taxonomy (NCBI): domain Eukaryota; kingdom Metazoa; phylum Chordata; class Aves; order Strigiformes; family Strigidae; genus Athene; species Athene noctua. The sequence goes on along the minus strand of NC_134049.1, from coordinate 18,471,414 downwards.
TTCTGAATATTTTTCAATGCAAACAATGTGAAAATAGGAAGTGTTACTGCTCATAACTTTCTTCTTTAATATGTGGGTCGCATATTTTGGCTCTGAATAGTCTGATTCTAGGCAGCTCTAACTATACATACAGAGAAATACCAATATGCTGGAAGCCTTTTGACAACATCCTTTGCAATAGTTTCCTAAGAGATAATTGTTCTTAGTAAACAAGTCTTGTGAAAGAGCGTATCAGTTTGATTTGAACAGTTCCCTGAAGTCACCTCAGTCTTTATAGAAAGGTAAATCTTTGTGAATGGATTGCTACTAAATACAGCAAAGTGTTGGGGTTAAATTAGGATTAAAATTAAGATTAAAACACAATCTTTAGGTCTGGTTCAAAGATCAAAAGTCAAAGTGTTTTCCCAAAGTAGGTGTTTTATTCCCATGGACATATCACCACTACCTTTTTGTCACACATTGAGAAGAATCTGTCCTTAGAGCTTTCTGCTCACATTCATTTTGCTTCATGACATTGTTTCTTATAATAAAATATTGCATTTTTGTTGTAGTAAGGCTGAATTCTAATGATTCTAAAGCAAGCTCAGTCATATGGACTTCTCCAAGGTTGGTATCTGAACCAAAAAAAGCACATTTTATTATCTGAATTTTGAAACCAGGGACTGATTCCATCATTCCTAATAGACTCATTTATTTGACAGTGCATTGCTAGACTTGTGCTGTTGCCATTCTGAAACAACTATTGAACCTGAAAAGGGCTTTTCAATGTGTGTTGATGGCTAACCTTATTAGGACTGTAAAAATATTGGAAGTTTTTGCAGTCCTTCTCTGAGAACATTAACCTAAAATTATTTAAATGTTGACCCCAGCTGGGAACAGAGTTTCATGCAGACAACATGTAAGGCAGTCTCTCATGGCAGATCAGGTAGTCACCCTAACTCATGCTGAATAGCTTATTCTTAGTCTTTTCACCAAACGATGATGATATTTGTAAAGCTCTTATTTTAAAAACAGTTTTTACTGGTCAGAGTTTTTCTCCTTTTCTCTAAGTCTCCTAACATGATGAAGTGTAGTAATCAATGCTTACCTAAAAAGGATGAAAAGCCTCAAAGGGCAGTATGGGTCAGTCTGAAGAACTAAAATTTGTGGTTGAAAAGTAGGAACAGAAACAGGTTAGCCCAAAATTAAATAGGATCCCGATAGAATTTGGGATACAGACTTCTTAAAATTCAACTTTCTTTTTATTCATAACAGTTCAATAGTTTTGAGGTATATTGATTAAACGCTACATCTGTGTGTATATTGGTTAATGGGTGGGGAGGGGAGCAGGCAGGGAAAACAGTGCAGAGAACGTATCAGAGATCCTACCAGATCTGAGTTATAGTTAAGTAGGAGGACAGGTGATCCTTGGTATGGATTCTTTTATATGGATCAAAAGGTAGTGAGATACTTTGGCTCAAGTTTCTGAGTACATAAATGCCATCTGCATTTATGTTTTTAATATGTTTGAACATGGTGCCTGGTGTTATTTTAGTATAGGGGAGTAGTTGAATTTCCTGTTGTATTTTAGTAGTTGTGTTTCAGTTTAAAACAGAAGAAATATAGCGCTTCCATGATACAACAACGCAATTTTTTCTGTAATACCATAATGATTTCCTTTCAATCAACTGTATATGCACTATCAAAGCATAGTTAAAATACACATGATTTGGCATATACGGGTGTGCTAATTAGCGCAGATTGAAATAAGCATTACAATAGTGAAAATACTTTTTTCTAAGTGTGTTTTACACAAAGAGAGATGGAGAGGGATAGAGTCAGTAAGTACCAAAATTACATCCTCCAGTCTGAAGACCTTTGAATTCCAGTGTGAATATCCTTTGCTACTTTCTCTCTTGCTATTATTAAGATATTATAGTTGTAGAATCTAGATTTGGGGTTTAAGCCTAATGCAGTCACCTTGCCTTAAATTACTGTATTGTGTGGGTTTGGATTCATGCTTCACTTTATCAGAGGAATAGATCTCACCTAAACAGAAGTTACAATTTTAAGGAATTGCAACTGGGACTTCAGGAAGCTTCCTGTCTTAACCCTACTGCCATTAATGGTAAAATCCTTGACTTGAAGAATGGCAATAGAACTGAACCTATATAATATAAGGAAGCCTTGAAAAGAGGATGATGACTTTGCTGCAAAAGCTAAGATTGTTGTGAGACCTTTGTGCTATCTGGTTTAGGTTCCCCTGTGTGTATGATAGGTTTTTGTTTAAGGTTAACATAAACTATCAGTTCTTAGTTGTAGCAGTGTGACTTGCTGAACAACAGACTAGGCACACCCTCAAAGCAATTTCCTCTTTTTTTTTTTTTTTTTTTTGACATGTTTACCACCGATTTCAAAAGCCAGTTCACAAAAGTGGTGGTGTTCGTGCAGTTTTCTGGAAATTCAAATCAGGCTTTATTTAATCTCTGTGCAACAGGGGTAGGGAAACCTCTGGTTTCAGAAAGCCAGTATATGACCAAAGCCATTTAGTGATTTCCTTTTAGATATAGTCATCAGTTGATAACCATCCTTCCCACCAGTGTTTGTCTGCAGAACTGTTTCCTTATCTTTGTTACTGTTACCTAACTGATATGTAGGTGTGATACTTGCTGGCTGCAAAGACAACTTTTACAGATAAGGCAAGTTTCCTGTTTAAACTCTTAACATTTCTTTCACTCTGAGCTGTTTTTCCTTTTCCCACCCAATATTGCTGGCTTACTCCAGGGTTATGGTGCTTGAAGTAAAAGTGGAAGTAAAGGGGTCATCCGAAAAGACAATTTTGCCTACTGTTTGAGGAATAAGGGTACTAAAGGCTGGCTGAAAATAATTTCCCTGTTAAACAGAGCTTTTGATATTTCAAAAATTATTTCACTGAAATGGTCTCAGGTTTTTTCTGCAGTTTTCAGGAGGAAGGTAAGGAAACCCCTTGGTACCTCAGAGCAGGGTGGTGATGACGTGACTTTAAGACTTGGCCTATAAGCGAGGTAGTTCAGGTACTTCACCCCTAAATTCCCATGTCCTGTTAACATGTTTTCACCAACTCACTGTCAGCTGTTCTGAGAATAGATTTTAGTAAGAAATCCTGTCCTTGATGAAGTGGTAATGTGTATTCCTCTGGAATATTTAATCTTTGATAAGCGAACAATGTTTTCACCAAAAAATCCCCAGCAATTTCTGACAGCGAACTTTAGAAAAGAGACACAGAGAACCTTGACTTGGGAACAAATAGTTTGTGAACTTACTAATATTTGTTGTGAAACTAATACCTGGCAATCTTAGTTTGTCACAAAAATTCCCCTTACTGCATGCTAATTTGCTGCTTTTCACTGACACTGGATGGGAGATTGTATGATAGTCACTCCAGGTAGGAACCTATCACTTGTTTTGCAAATAGACTGCTTTCCTCGCTCCAGGGCTAAATCTGCACTTAAACTACAGGTCCAGCCTAGTAAGTGGTATTGTATTCTGATAAGTGCAAAATTGAGAAGGTTTACTTGTAGCTACTTATTTTTTTGACTCGAGGTATTGAGTTCCTGGTCTTGAAATCACAAAGCTGAACGTATGGATATGGTTGACATTTTACTATGTGTTCAGGATAAGCAACGAAAGATATACATATCTTTCTACATATAACGTATCTATTTCTAATGTATTTTGGGTGGGTATAGGTTGTAGAGTAACTCTCATGTGTTCTGTTGTGTCAGATTTGGCTTGCATATACAAAATGACTTAATGGCCCTGGCATAGTAGGCCTCCAAGATGTTTCTCTCCAAATCAAACTTGATAATGCTCTTTTTGACAATCAAAAGGTCTATTCAGCAGGTATAAATTGAATGAGTAAGTGTTAGTTTGACATGGACCTCTCCCACTGGTTGGATTTGGGCAACTGTTGGAGATTTTAATATCGACTACAAAAGTTTGTAGTACCTGTATCATTCCATTCTCCTTCCTCCCTTTCCTGTCCCTTTCTAATCCCCACGCAAAACCTTTCTCCTAGGCAATTGTCATTAAAAAATGGCTCTATTTCTAAATAGATAAATTACCAAAGTGCAAATATAATTTGCTCAAAGCCAAAAAAAAAAAAAAAAATTAATTCAGTAAGCTAGCTCTGAGTGACATACCCAAAAATAACCATTCCCTTTATTAGGTTAGTTCATAATCGCTGGATAATAAATCCAGAAAAAAGTTTTTAATTGACTGTTTAGGTAGTTTTAGCTCAGGTTAGTCTTTCTGCTTTTAGCTTCTATTGTTTTCCAGTTTGCGATCACTGAACACAGTTAAATGGAGAGCCCCTTTGCTGGGTTTTATGTGCTTGTGACACATTTGTTTCCAAATAGTTTTGAGGTTATATTTCTATTCTAATTGTTGTTATTCTTAGCGCTTTAGACAGACAGAAGGAAAAGAAAAGGAGAAGCAAAAAGAAAGAGGAAAGGATGTAGTTACTATTTACCAAAAAGTTGTGTTCTGACTCCATATATTTGTACCTATTAGGTAAGAAAAGAAACAGAGGCTTCAGCTGAAGTACATGGTCAAATTGTGTATAAAGGAATGGCAACAGGAACTAAGTGATGACAAATTTTTTATTTGATCCATTAAAGCTCTTAAACTTTTTTTTTCCAGTGAGATTGTAAACTCATCACACCACTACCTACATGCATCAAACTAAGCATGCCCAGATTACAATATTAGAGCAAAAGTGCTTAGCCTCTTTCCAAAAAGCACTTCTAGGATACTTCCTGTAGGAATCTGCATGTAACAGCAACTACTAATTTAAATCTGACACTGTCCATACACTGAACATACCATATTCATAAAAATATCCTTTTTTCTTTAAAGACTTCACTTTGTATGTGAAGCCCTCACTTATTTAACTGTTGCACTCTTGGTTTTCCTCATGAGACTCATCCTATCAGAGAAAAGAGATCATCAAAGTCAGAAAAGAGGAAAGTTGTATATCTTTTGGAATCAGTAGAAAAACTGCCTTGGTTTTCAAGCGAGAAGATCCTGTTCATTGCAAAGTGGTATAGCTTCTCCTTTATGCCCACAGTGGTACAGTGCACTGTATTTAGTTGTTTTTCACTCTATTATACAGGTATTAACTTCAGTAAGGAAAGAAACTAGGATCTTACCAGGCTGTTTGACAACAGAGTAATACAGTTCTCTCAAACTGCACCATCCACGTGTGTTAGCACTCTCTACTTTGCATTATCAAATGCACCACTCGTGTCTTTTGGTGCTTTTAAATTAATTTTCAAGAACATCTTTACACCAAATTTTAAGAGGTAAAAATAATGCTATTAGTGTTGTATTTGACCCTTCACTGGTTATTTAATACAAATGTGAATCCTAAATGTCTTGATTTTTAGTATGTTTTGCAGATGATTTTTTTGTGTGTGTGTGCTTAGGGTTGAGAAAAGTATTTTCATTTCATTTCTAACCATGTGTTTTCATGGAAACAAACCATCTATAACACATTGTATTTCTATGAAAACACAAGCTTATTAAATGTCAAACAGTTTATGTTTTCATGGCAGTCATCTTGAAATTGGCACATTAACTGTGTCAGTGTTTTATGATGTAAGCTTAAAACTGTCAGATTGTCAATGTTCAGACATTAAAAGGTCTGAAGTCTCGCACATGGAGGAGGAGAAATTAGGCTCTTGTCAATTAGCAGGTAGTGGTAATTTAGGCATGTTTGTTCGAGGCCTGTATTAAGATAATAGAAACTCCTTGGTTTGAGTATTCTCAAATATTTAAGCTGATAAAGAGGTGGCATCAGTGTCAAAGTCAGTAATTTTTGCTCACTAAGGCTGACTATAAATATCAGGGTTGCTGGAGGAGCTTGAAGTCTCTTTGCACATTTCACTTCATCACTCAGATCATGCATTGCAGAAATAGCTTTAAAAAGCAAGAAAGCTGGGAGAAATAGCTCCACGCGACTGTATATACCCTGTGCTACTGTAGCTGATGGATCTGAAGGACTATGGCAAGGGTTTTGGCACTGCCCAACCATTTGGGAATTCTAACTGCAGGTTCACGAGTCACATTGTAACAGGCTGAAAAATTGCCTTCAAAGCAGACTGGATCCTGGAAGAGAAAGCAGAGCCTACTGGGTAAACTTAGAGCAAAAAAGTCCTGTGTCCGTAAGGTAGGGCATGTTGAATGAGCTGTATGTAGTTCATCAGTAAGTGATCCTTGTTATATGGAAACTGCTCTCACATCCAAGTCTGTCTGTGGTGGGCATGAGGCTGTTAATGAACAGATTAAGGAAGTATGTGATGCATATGGAACAAACGCAATGCAAAGGTCATAGGAAAGAGAATTTTATCTTCACTAAGATAGCAAAGACTAGAAAAGCCCTTCTAGCCCTTCCATTCCTTTCGTTCTTACACTTGAAAAAACCCCACAGTATCACCCTACTGATCTTGATATATCCAGTTTGTATGCATTAAAAGGCAGTAAAATCAATTTTGCATCTATCATGCTATGCTATATTTTATATTATAGACTGATGTTGATCATATGGTTTAATTGAATACGACTCTACCTAGAAATGGCTCATTCTTCACATGTAAAAATTGTCAGGAGTAATTTGCAGATATGAGTGCAGTTACATATATTACCCCATCAATTATGCAAATAATTAGGAAAAAAATACCTATTTTGTTTATTTATTATCTCTACACAGAAAATGTACACATATTTTTACATGCGCATTTCAACTGTATTTCCTCTTTGTGTGATTGTAGAAAAGCCTTTAATACATTTCACTATAATGAATTTTAAGTTGCACAGTGGAAATAACTAAATGGTTTGGTTTGAACCCTGATGGAAGGGATTTAAATCCAGTTTTGACATCACACAGGAAATGTCTTTCAATATCTTTTTGACTCTATTCTGTGTTTGCCTCTTCTATGCAGCAAAACTGAAGACAGTTTGTCATTGCTGGAAGAAGTTGTAGCATGTGACTCAAAATAGTGCAGATGCTCTAAGTTCCTTACACACAGTTTGCCTAGCACCTGCTCATCTTTCAAACTCTCCCTGAGGGTTATTTGTCCACACTTGTGCCTATGTGGAGTCTTGCGGGGAGCTGTGAGGAAACCCAGTTTCCTACTCAACTCTCATGTAAGACCATGGGTCTTCCCTTCATGGATCAAATTGCAGAACTTGATTCTTTCATGAGCATCACTTACACGTGACTTTCTCAGTTATTCAGTTCTGTCCTTACCCATATCTCCTAGCAGCTCAAACTATAGTTAATGACTGACATCCACCTGGTGACAAGTTTAATGATTTGAGCAATTCTAGCCTTCGGGGCACATGCTGGTTATTTATTGTTACACACACACACAAAGCAGACACTAAATTTATCACTTTCAGGTTTAGGTGACTGAAATGGGTGTTTGATTTTTTGAAAGAGGTAGGGAATATTTATAGACATTTGCATAACAGCCATTTTTTTATTTCATCTAACCACTAGACACAGTGGATATGCAAGACTGGCTATAATTCTGCTGCGATTGCCAATATTTTTTTTGAGTGTTGACCTATGTGTTTAACTGTCATAGGTATTGTACCACATATCAGAATAAGGTGTGTTGGTATGAAGCTATCATTTATTTTTAAAGACAGGATGAAAACTGCAAGTGGTGCTGAGCCATGGTGTCATAAACTTCGTACCGCTTATATTCTGTATTTGTACTGTGACTTTTTTTGCCACATAGTAGCAGAATACTTTTCTGATTTTTTTTTCTGTCTCTGTTACCTCTTACATTAACAGGGTAACAGAAGGAAACCATAAATTCTTAGCCTTACCCACAAGCCAGAAGAAGATTTATTGGAGATGTATCAATATCTGGTTTTATTAATATTGATATACTCTGTGCAGACTTCTCGGTACAGGTTTATAATTTATTTAGAGCTGAATCTGGGATAGACCAAATGTAAAGACTCCAGTCTGGAATGCTAAAGGCATGCCTACCAAGTCACGCAGGTGAAAGGGAGTAGATCTATATGGTGGTGCACTTGACACAGAGCATCTGACATCCACACAGTACCTGGCTCAGGGTTGGTCTGTTTGTTGATAGTAGAGTAGATCTAGTCTAGTCTCGTTGAAGCTTATTGCAGCTGGAGTGAATTACATATTGCAGCTGGAGTGAATCCCATGTTGTATGGGAGTGCATCTTTCAGTTTAGTTTCATCAGAAAGGAATCCTGTTCATGCGCTCTGAGGACACTGTATGATGCAAAGCAAAACACAGTGAAGTGATGGGGAGAGCTGCTTCAAAAGCACACTCCTGATCTGAACTAAAACCCCATTGGAGAGACACACTAAAAAGCTGCAAGTGCAATTTCTGAATGGGACGAGCAATTTCCTAGCAAAGTAGTGTTTGCAGTACCAGTTCTGCTAAACTGCTAGTGGCAAGTCCCCTTGCTATCCTCTAGCCTTTATGTTCTCTCTGAAGTGGTCCCCATGACTGCTGCTCATTTCAATCACATCGTGGGGATAGCTGACTTCTCTGATTCTCCAGAAGCCACCCATATGCACAGAGGCATTGTAAAGGGAAGAGATTTGTGAGAGGACATGGTTTTCTATAAATACGATGTTCATATAAATATGATGTTCATTATACTGTATAATAACTGCCGAAGGTTAATCATACTAATTTTTAGCACTGCCCTTGTTCAGAGTTAACTGATGGGTGGAGAATGCTCTTTACATTGTTCTTCTTTGTAAGGAAAGTTTGTGAAGGAAAGTCAGGTTGATCTGTTTTTTCTTTCTATTATATAGCATACCCAGCATAAGAATCTGGAGTTCACTCCAGTATGTAAGGAAGTGCTGATATTCAATATCAGTAATATTACCCTCTACAGAGAAAACATTTACTGGGGTAGAGAGGATGTTGTGCCCCCTGCACATCATGAAAATGACCTCTGCAATGCAGCTTTTAATGCTCTTTTGTGTTATTTTTGTATGGATTTCGGGCCCAAAAGCTACACTGCTCATTATGGCGTATGTTGCTTCCATTGCTCATAGTGATGGAGATCCATGAAGAAAAGAAGAAAACAAGGAAGTGTTCTGTAAAGAAAATTTTCCATACAGAACCCAATTCTTTTGCAGGTGTACAGGTGCAACTTCTTTTTTGCATTATCTATGCACATATAGTCTCTGAATCAGAATTTTGTTTGGCAGTTTAATGTACTGCAGTAAAGCTTTCACTGCATTCACTTACTCGAAATTAGCCTTAGTAAATACTAACTTGGTGTGATTTGTTACAGTGCTGACAATGTGTTGCTTGGCTGAGTAACTTGTAAAAAAAAAAGACTGGGATAATTAGCTCCTACAAGATAACATTTCCTTTCATATTTGAATATATGGATTGTCATTTGCTGCCAGGCTCTGCATAAGTGTATCAGTAGTTCCTCACAGTTGTCTCCTTGGTGCTTTGAACAGCTCAGCAATCTCTAGTGCCTTCATCCATTTACATGTTCATGGTGAGCTAAAAAAGCATGTTTCTACCCTTCTTTTTCTTCTTTTTTTTTTATAGTGTTACATAGAAATAGGGCTCCAGAATCTCCTCAGATTCTAGGAAGACACGTTTTCCTCTGAGTCACTGTTTTTATTCTGCATCAGTGCCAGTTCATTCTCTACAATCAGTCTACTTTGTTTCTTCACCTCAAAAGTATCTAGCAGTATTAGCCATTGGTTATTTATGTGTAGGTCATCATAACTTTGGCATTTCTTTTGAAGGTTTAATCTAATTGCTGTCCTTTTCTGTCATTACTTTAATAGTTCTATTTGTTAGCACTGGCAAGTGTGTCCTTGTCCTCCGTCTTCATTCTCAATGGAAAGGGGAAGCCAAACAGCAAACGCATTGAGTTTTTCTCAGAATTTCAGTATATTATATTTCTCTGGTTTTTACCTTTTTTTATTCCATGCTCTTTTGCAGACGTGTTGTTATTAATGTGAATGAGAGGGAGTCATGAACAGTGACCTATTGTGGCTCATCTAAATGTGGTAGTCTGTGTTTTTGTTTCTTTACATTTGCTTTTTTAATGTTATATTTCTTTTCTGTTTAAAAATATATTTTAAAGAATTTAAAAATTAAAAAGGCCTCACACTGGAAATGTGATGGTTTGTCTGGGAAGGCACCAACAATGATGGTTGGTGCAACCAAGAATTTTGTTTTTCAGTCCTTCACTTACACAAGCCAGTACCGACAGACCTTTAATTTACGTTGCTAGCATAGAGATACAGCCACAAGAACTGCTCTGTAATATCCTTTTAAACAGTATTTTTCATCCACCTATAATGAAAGGTGTCTCTTTTATATTGCTGCCCATTCATCATTCCTCGGACACCTGCTGCCTCAGTCAGTTACTTCTTAAATCTGAGTTAACCTTCTAATGTGATCCTGCTCTCCTTTCTTCTATGCTCAAACCTATTATTCCATGAACCAAGCTGTCCAACATGAGTCCAGTCACCTGTGAGCACTCAGTGTAGGATTTTAACATCTATCGCTTATGCTTGCTGTTCCTTGGAGCAGTGGATTTTCACCACATCTTTATGAACACAAAAGAGCAAAATACCTAACTAACCTGAACTATTTATTATGTGCTCATGGGTTTGCTTTATGTTTTCCTTCCCTGGCTTAGGCTGCACATTGTTCTCTAATTCATTCTGCAGTCAAGAATGGAACAATTAGCCACAAAATCTCAAGCTCTGGCAGATGATTAATCAAAAAAAAAATTAACTTTGGCTGATAAAGCTACTCTGTGAATTATGAGCTGGCTGTAAGCCAGGGAATACTCCTATTGTCCCCTGTACAGACAGCCCATCCTTCCTTGACTCAAGTGCACCAGAAATAGTAAGATTTTTCATCTAATAGAATTTTAACCATTATGTTATTAAGGTTTTTTAACTCCTTAGTGCAGTGTTTCTGAATCTCTTTTAGCCATCTACCATGCAATCCTCAGGGAAAAAAAAACCCTGAATTCCTTTGTATTTCAGTATAATTTGGCAGTTGAAGGGGGAGGTGGTAAATAAAGTTTAAAGCATTTAGGTAAACAACTGCATTGCAAAACCTTATTGTTATAATTACAAAGGTTTAAATTAAAAATGCTGGCCACAAAGAATTCCTTTGTAGGCCACTGCCAGTGATTGCAAATCAGTTCCCAACTGTGCTCTGGTATTGACACGTACCCAAGTTTCTGTGAAGTGTATATTTATGCTACTTTTAGTACTCTTTTTTTGGTAATGTTTTCATAGGCCACTGTCTATGCCTTACCATGGTCCCTAGCCAGCAGGCTGAATAATACTTGGGTGATGGGGTTTTTTGGTTATAGAGTATTAGTGATTCCAAAAGAACTTGAATGACATTAACAATTACCTGTTGCAAATGTCTTTATTTCTGGAGGAAAGAATCATGGCTTTGTTTACTAAACACAGTCTGGTTTGCTTACTAATAAGCATTATAAACCACTGCTCTGAACTTAGATCTGTCAACTCAGATCACTAAGAGTCTTTCTGAATGACAGTGCAAATCTGTAGTTCTGCTAGCTGGAAACAAGTATGCTTTCCATGATGAGCCTAGACAGATTTTATTTTTTTTTTTCCCTGAAAAACACTGTAATGAAACCCATGCTACATAAAACCTGTTTTCACTCTGAGGAGGAACATTACCGTGTCTGCTTCTAATAATTACTTAGCTGTACTGGCACACATATGCAATTGTTTTTTATCCATCAGTGAAAAGTATTTCTAGAAAAGTGCTCTACCCCAGTACAGGGGTAAAAAAGTGGAGGCAGTACACTGGGGCAAGAACCTGCATCTGACTTGTGTGCTTTTCAACCCTTTACTGAATGATTGCTGATTCCAAGAGTGTTATTTTCAAGTAAAATCTTTAAAAAATAAAAATAAAAATTGCCATTATAGGCAAATGGAAAAATAATCAAGACATACAGCAAATCTCTGGGGCACTAATAATTAAAGTTCTTGCCAAGTGTTCTGAAATTTTCATTAATATTTTATTTCATTCCTGATCAGCACATGCTGTTTAGCCCATTTCAAGACTGATTTGGTGGGTTTCCAATACAGGAGCCATAGCTTAGATGAGTACTCATTATGAAGAGGTTCATGTAGGTCCCGCTTAGTGTTAAATTGACTTTCCAACTCATACTTCACATGGACAATTGAAAGGATTAACTTACTGGGGTGGGGGGGAAAGTAGTCCAAGTATAAATGAAAAGATATTTTGTAGTAACTTGATCAGTCTTGGCATAAGTTTAGCTCTTGTTATCTGTATCTACGCTAGGATAACTGATGATGGGGTTTTCCAAACATGACCTTTCATGCACATTTCTCAGCACACAGACACAAATCCCATAAAAAACCCTAAATAGCCCATAAACCACAGTGTCTCAAAGAGGACATATCTGCCAGTAAGGATTAGTCTGCTTTTGAGAGCATGTTGGTTGCACGAGTTCGTCTGAAAAATGACAAATGCCAGGTTTTGAGCAGAATCTGTCCATCTGTGTAATCATATCTACGGTTGCCCTCATTACCATTAGAGACAGGTACTTCACAGATTTTCATATCTCAAAATCTGAACGAGGCAGAGAAGCACCCTCACTTATAGAAGGAAAACCAAAACATACAGAAACTAAAGTGACACAAATCCTTTTCCATCTCCCAGCTGTGGTATTGTGTGAACATACCCATAGTCCCCTTCTGGCAAAATCAGCCCAATTAGCCCTAATCAGCAATTGTGACTGCTTGATTTTTTTTTCCATTGTAGATTAGGGAGTGGTTACTTAAACTGCCTCAGAAGCTGTCCTACAAACAGAAGGGTTGCATTACTGCTCTGTGCTGCTGATCTGAGACTAAACGTTGATCCATGGCCTCAGAGCGAATCTGCATCTACTGCTCTAGCACTTGCTGTCCCCCAGTCCAAGTGGCATGTGATCTTTTCCTCCTACACAGTTAAGATGACAAGGCCAAGTAAACTCTGTCAGCTGCCATTGGAAGAAGTTTTCCTCTTTCTTGAAATGACTTGTCTAGTGCTGTTTAGTGGTCCAACTAATACCCCAGTTTCTGCCAGTACGGTGTGTTCAGAACAGAATTTACCCTGTCTCCTGGTTATGTGATAGTCCTCTCTCTTCTGTGCTTCCCTCCTCTCAGAGATGACTTTCCAATTGTTACACAGACCAACTGGGTACTACTTGTTTCCTGAGTGTGCTCCCTATTTTTCTTTTTTGCTGCTGGCAACATCTGTAAATAGGGAAACTTTTGGCACTGTTAGCTAATTGAAATTTCTGAGGGATGAAGTAGCCCCTGCTGACACTTCAGTGTAACTGCTTTACTTTCTGTTAGCAAGTATTTGTTCTGTAGATATTCAAGCTCCAGCAAATGCACTGCTTTTAGACAAGCTTTAATCCAGACTGCTTTAACTGGGAATGAGTAATGTTGATTGATTATGCTGCTTAACTTTTTTTTTAATGATAATAATTTCCAATCAGAAAATATTTTCTACTGCATTGCTCACACTCTGCAAGTTTGTTTCTCTCTTTCTTACTATAGAACTTAATCAGATGCTTATTAAATGTGATTCCTTCCCCTCTGTCCTCCTTTCATGAAATCCAGGCTTGTCCTTAGTAATAGCTGCTTCATAAGACATAAAAATCAGTTTGAAAAGCTTCTATTCCCTTTCTTCCTCATTTGAAAGCCTTTTACATTATTCTTTATGTACAAGAAAGTAGTAATATTTATAATTAATATTAAGGAAAATATTTTCCATGCAGAAGGCCAAGCCCTTCCAGTGCTAGAAGCAGCACTCTATGGTATTTATGAAGGGGTCTCAGGGGAAGGTAAGGCCATGCTTTGTAACAAAGGAAAAAGTCATAAAATGGTTTGTGGTGGTAGGGACCTATATAGATCACCTAGTTCCACCCCCCTGCCCCGGGCAGGGACACCTTCCACCAGCCCAGGTTGCCCAAAGCCCCGTCCAACCTGGCCTTGAACCCTGCCAGGGAGGGGGCAGCCACAGCTCCTCTGGGCAACCTGTGCCAAGGCCTCACCACCCTCACAGTAAAATAAAGTATCTGAAACATTCATTGCTGCAGAGGAGACTTTGACAAGTTGTTGAAGACTTTCTGAATTGGGATTGCTTATCATTTCATGAAAGTCACCCCCTGTCTTTTTATATGCTAGTGATACGTGACCTTTTTTTAGACTGCTCCATCTTTGCTTACCCTTGTCCCACCACTTTCCTTAGCAACAGGCTACGGTGGGCCATTATGATTCACCACTGCAACTAGTAGCATTCTGTAATTACTAATGAGGAAACTACTCGAGGAATACTAAAATAAAGTATAATAATTGCAGTATTCTTGACCAAGATTGTATCATGGGCTTAGAAAGTTTATATTATAACAAAAAAAAACCACCCTAGCATAGGTAATAATAGCAGCAATTTCACAAGAGCACAAGCTTAGTATGTTCCAGCAACCAGATTAATAACCCTCCAGTGGCCTTACCTATGCACTTCAATCACTGGTAAATACTGTGCTACCGTATCTTTATTGCTATTTTAAATCGTGTTACCTGGATGCCTGATAACATGTGTTAAAGTTATAGTGAAACAGATCTGAAGACTGTGATTTACCACTGATAACTGAATTGACTTTCTGAATAAAGAACACACAGCGTGGCCATACTGCATTTATCCATCTGGAAGGCAGAGCTGATGGTGTAGAGCCTCTGAAATTTGTCAATGTCCCATCAAAATCTGCTTGGGCAATACAAAATTTTTAGAGTATAAATGAAGTATATCTCTTTCTTTAAATCCAGGCTTCCTCTATGCAGCACCAAGTGGCAAAATAGGCCTGATTGGGTTTTCATTACTTTTTTTTTTAAATCTTCAGCAGTCACCTTTAAGAATCTGACCCTTATTCTTTCTGCTAGGGAGATAATTACTCACTCTCATTTGCTATCCCTAGAACCAGTTAATGAATGCTACATAAACAGAAGTAGGGCAGCTGGACGAGAACAATGCACAGGTGGGTAAGAAGACTTCATTTGGTGAGGAGATAATGAGCATGAGAACTTGTGGTTCGTCTAAATACCACCCTTGCCTGCTCTTCAGATAGCTCCCGCATTGTTACTGGTTTTCCTCAATCAGTTTTTCTACTTGTTAAGTGGCAAGAGGAAGATTGTCACAAAGGAAAGAGAGGTTTCCTCAGTGGAAAGAGACTCCAGCAGAAGAGGATCCTCCCTCTCTCCCAGACTCATCCTAAACATATTTGCTTTCTTATGTGCTATTGTACACCTTCCCAGAGGAGGCTGATTCTGCTTGCAGAATAATCACTGCTTTGCTGTGCCGAGTTTTATTATCTCTCTGCAAGACTTATCCCTTCCTTCCTTAAGAAAACTGTACCAAATCTAACTTTTGGAGGGGAAGACAAGACTGATTCTTGATGTATCAGTTTATATGATGTCAGTACAGAGAGAGAAAGCAATTGTCCTAGCCCTACCACTGCTGGTCTTGCCATTGAACGGCTGCATTCTCTAGCCAAGTTTTACCGTGTACCTCAGTAGTATAAATCCATCACAATGAAGTTTAATGGCCAGTACACACACAAAAACGTTAAGTAACGCTGCTGTCCAGCTGAAGAATAGCAGTGTATAATACAAATAAGTATTTCCTTTGCCTGACAGCCTCTCCATAACTGCAGTTTCAGAGACATAGTGCATCTGTATTTTGTTAAGCCAGCGCTAGGTCACTGGTGTTGTGTAAAGTCATAGCAGTAGAGGCAAATGACTCAGTGACAGGAACTATTGAAGAAGAACGGAGAGCCAGGCAATACATGCTTCCTATTCTGTGTTTTGTTAACCTGGCTGACACACACAAAGGAAATAGGGTCTGAAGGTTTCTTGCTTGTTAACCAAAGTATTAATCACTTAGAAATTGCAAAATTTAAGGCAGCAATGTGGTTTCCGATATTCTGAACATAAGTTGACTTTTTATAATGTCCTGTTTGAACTGGAACCAGAATTGATTAAGGTAGAATTTCAGAAGCTAACTTCCATTATAATCTAAGCACCTGCTTTCCTTAGATTCTTTTGAAAATTTCCACCTTAATCTTTCAAAGGCGTGTTTAATACTCAAAATGGCAGAAGTCATAGCCAGAACAGCTTCCAGCTAGAGATGTGGTAGGAACATTATGCACACCATTTACTAATACAGGCACGTACAGGCCAGCAATAGTTCCAGTATGCCTGCCAGAAAGCTAATGAGAACATATTTGGCCATAAACTTTCCTCTGACTTGGGCAAGGGCATATCTAAATTCCAGTTGTCTCATGTCCACTAGCTGTAAAATGGAGGTAGCAAAGCAACAGTGCCAGAATAAAATGTGATTTCTTAAGGGTTTGCAGTGAGAGACTGAGACATGATAATTGAAGAAACTTGCCATGGGCTGTATTTGCATAGGCAGATGTATATTTTTCTTAAGTAAATGGGCTTGTGTGTGCCTGTGTGCCAAGAGCTTGCCACATGTGTGATAAGCCAGTGAGGAAACACAGCTCTGTACATTCCTTTCAGAGCATGTTTGGGGGGGAAAAACTTAATGCAAAGTTCTATCTATTCTGTAATAGTCCAGGGAAACATGTAGAAATGCTCTCACACCCAAACCCTCAAAACAGTGAACCTGTCAAAGGGTGCACCTCCACCGTGCTCATGGCCCTTGTTCATCCAAAACTAGAAGTCTTTTTTCTTGCTAGCATCCTTTCACCCTAGGCAACTGATGGAATTAGAATGGGAGTTAATTTTATCTCACTAAGGATCTTGGAAAACCTTGCCTCTTTCCTGATGCTCTCCTGACTTGTGATATATTGGACCTTGACTTGTGAAGATGAGGAGCCAAAGTGAGAGGTGGTGTGAAGAACTCCCTGAATGGGGAAAACTTGCTCTCCTGCTTTTGCGCTTTAACCCACTTCCTTCCCAGGTTCTCCGTGGATATATTTTAGGATGACCTTTAGAACCTGTGTTTCAGCTCTGGCAAATCTCCACCAGGAGTCAGCATTGCCAGATTAAATGTTGCATGATATAGAGATGATCAACTATTAAAGGCCTCCTTACATTATGTCTGATCTCCTGTGGAGCCTGTGGGGTGTATTATCCAGACCCATGCTACCTGAGAGACAAGAGGCACTTGGAAATTAATGGGTCCCTGGAGTTCTTTCCCAGATGAAATGAAGGGCTCTTAAATTGCCAGAGCTTCTCCACGTTGCCTGGGCATGCTCCCAAGGCTGCTGCTAGAGCGAAAAGGAGAGAATGGCTATTGCCCTTCTGCTATCATACAAAGAAACCATTATCGCCTGCAGTTTAACAGCTGCACAAGGGACAAAGCAGAAGTTTTGGTGATGCACCACTGCAAGGCAAATTTTTCCAGAGATCTGACAGGCAGCCTAAAATAATATTGTCCATCAGACCGATTACAGCAATACTGTACTAGCTGGAAAAGTTTGCTTTCATTCTCGATACAGTATGCCCAAAAGATGCTTTCTGCCAGCGTTACCGCCATATGTCCCATGGCAGACGGGAGAGGTAAGAAAGGAGACTTCTTCATAAAACCTTCAGATTGTAATGACTGGTTCTTTAGAAGAATTACATTTAGAAAGATGTAAATGTAAAGATTGAAAAGATTAAAATGTAGAACTACTCAACTTCATGCAGAAGCAACCTTGTGATCCTCTTATTCTGCCTACCATCTTGCTTGTTAAGTTTTCCTGGTGAATGACAAAGCCATTAACAGCTTAAAGGGGAAACTCTTCAGGTCAGGGATATTTTTTTTTCATTTGCAGCATACTTAAATCTCTGGAAAGACTTCCATAAGACGAAGTAAAGTTTTGATGAGTGGAATGTGGAACTGTAGATGTACCAGAGCAAAATGCTCTCTTCTGATGTCCCAGTCTCCCAGTCAGCTGAAACTAGTCAGTAGGTTTCAATCATCTGCTTTTTGAATTAAATTACAGGTATATCTAAATGGCACCATTCAGTGCTGTGTAAAAACAGATGTACGGCTAGTTTTGGGTAGTGGAACTAGTATAATTGTATTCTGATGTATTCACATGTGCTTTGTGGCAGTCAAAGGGTTTGAAAAGTTACCGTTTTCACCTATCATTTGCTGACCCTTGGCTGGATGTGGTTACTGGCATGCAAGTGTGCCTGTATGTACCTCACCTGTTTTGTCTGTCATCTAAACAGACAAGTCACTTTCCTAGTGCAGAGATTGTAGGCTTCTCAAACTCAGTGTGTCACACCATCTTTGACTGGTTTTC
Organism: Athene noctua; assembly: GCF_965140245.1. Lineage (NCBI taxonomy): Eukaryota > Metazoa > Chordata > Aves > Strigiformes > Strigidae > Athene > Athene noctua. The sequence goes on along the minus strand of NC_134049.1, from coordinate 18,453,037 downwards.
TTGGTGTTCCAGCTGAAACCTTGCTGATAAGTGAGCTGGAGGTGCTAATTGTATTGTATGTGTAAGCATGTTTAGAGCTTGCTTGAATATTCATACTGATAATGGCTTTTAAGGTCTGCATAGACTTATTTGGTTGGCGATGTTTGAGGAATTACAAACCCTGGATTTATAGGAATTGTTATGTTCTTCCCCTCCATTGCTGTTTGATTTATATCCACGAGACTCATTCCCAGAAGCATTTCAACTAGATTTCTCTCCCAGATTTTAAATTTAATTAATGATTGTTTACATGAGTGTCCTTGCCAAAGTGAGGTGATTTGGCAGTCCTTTGGAATGTAAAGGTTAAGTATATTGATTTAATCTTTTCCCAAAGGAGCTGTTCTTTCTGTGGCAAAGCATCATCGTTTTTGTTGGTGTGTCTGCAACTTTGTTTACATGGGTTTAATTGAATTTTGTCTATGCTGTACTATAAGGGGGAGATGGCAGTTTCATATAGTTCTTCCTTCCTGGAGTACGGACTTTTGGACTCTCAGTTTGTTAATGAATCCTGAATTTCCATGAGCAGTAATTCTTCGTAGCTTTCAATGTGGTAAGTACTGAAAATAGGGAGAATCTGTTCTGCCATTATGTGCACAGTTAATAGGAGCTATTCATAGTGATCATAGGATCTTATACCCTTGTCTTCATGGGATTAGTACTAAGCTTACAAATAGGAATTTTGTTAGCTTATAAACAATGTATATAAGCTATATTTATTTTAACATAAGGCACAAGGTTGTAATAGTCTCAGCTTTAAAGTTACACATTCCTGGAGCAATATGAGCATAAAACCTCAATCAGTAACTTTGTCTTCAGAAATCATATATGTAATTATTTTTTTTTTCCACTTATGCAATAAGTTTGTTGGCTTTTGGACCTTTAATTTTTGAGTAAGCTGTTTGCTGCCACTCAGGAATTGAACAGCATTTGGAACACCGTGGCTGAAGTGTTCTTTCATCTATTTCAGCGTGGATGGGCCTTGATCAAAACAGCAGGTCTGGATGGATCACTGAGGTGCTGAATAGCGTGCTGAGGACCTAAACACTGTTTCTTCTGAACTGTACACTAGTCCTGCCAACAGGCTGGAGCCAAGTACACCCCAAAGATTATTCTGTTATTGCAAATGAAACTGGTGATATGAATCTATCCATTTGTTTTTCTGGTCATATCTTTTATTGCTTATTGGGTTTCCACGTTCTTTAAATTAATTAACAGTTTTTCTCAGTGATCTTTTTTGTGATCCAGATCCAGACAAAGTGATCAATATTGTAGAGCAGAGGAATGACAGCTGTATTCTGGTTCTGCATAGTAATTTATCTCCATTCTGCTGGTCTTAGCTGGAAAGAAGATGATAATGAAGCAGGTGCTTATCCCTGGGCTTCTAATCATAAACCTGCAGAATCAGATTCCAATCTGATGGTTTAGGAGCAAAGTAACACCTACTATAAAGTACAATTATAATGGAGATAAATCAGAATTGATCCTTGTAAACTTAAATTTAAAATACCTTCTGCTATTTCTTCTCCTAGAAAAATGCTTCTTCCTGATATACCTATCCAGTATATGGACTCAGTGTTAACAAATGAGGCTTCTTTTTAGATATTTCTCATTCCTTCTTATCATGTCAAAGTTAGCAATAGATTTCCTGTTGTGGTGGTTTTCTTTTCCCTCATTCCTGCAGGACTCAATCTTAACTCAAGGATTTCTTTTGATCCATATAGACCTTTAGGAAATTAATTTTAAATATTTGATTTTCCAAATATTTTGTGACTCCTAGGAGTATATTGTTGTACATATTGTTGATAGTTAGGAAAGCCAAGACACAGCAGCCACAGGAATTTATGCCCATTATGGAAAATCCAGCATGATTTCTTTGGTATGGCAATACCAAAAAGTCTGCTGGCATACTCAACTAAAGTACTTATAACCATATAAAGGGAATGCCTTTTAGGAATTGGATTAAAACACAGACATAATATTTTCCATCAATTAGATGTTGAGAAATCCCAGACATACAGTGCTGCAAGTGAAATTAGATACCTTGGGAAACCTATTCCAAATGGAAATCTAATATGTGGGATCCTGACTCAGTCACCACTCCCTCAGTTTTCTACCCTCCCAAAAATATATTTGGATACAGTATTAATGTAAATATAGTAACATTATACCCAGAAAATATGCACAGATTGGATAATGCCAGCTGCACTAAATGCAGCCATAGACAAACTACAAACCTTGCCTATAGGTATTTTAAAAATCTGCCAGTAATGCAGATTTGCTTGTTTTCCTGTGTTATGGCAGTTGTGCAGTACTACTATTTGAGGAATCATTTCAGCAAACTGTGTATTATTAATAAATGGAAAATGATGGAGTTTACGGTGAGCCTTCTGTCACAGTTGTTTGGCATATGGGAATTATAAATAGGACTGGGTAATCATTGATGTGCTATGCTTTTGGCACTGCGGTCATTTCTGTGACCCAAAGAGAAGCCACAAGAGAGAAATATATGAAGGTCCCTACTAGGTTTTTTGTGTGTAGGAATATTGTGTGTTTTGGGTCACTCTCTGCTTAAGCTGAAAGCTAAAATGGAGTATTTTTAACATAATCCTTTACGTGCTTCCACAGCATGGCTCTTTTCAAAACAGTTTGCCCCTAAGTGTTTTGGGCAGTTCTTCGTTAGGGTAGTAAAACTAGCACATGATTATCAGTACTGCTTGCCAAATGCATTTGAGAGCCCTCCTCCAGAATATCCAGGTGAAGAACTGAACACCCAAAGTTTTAGGCCCATGGTGTAGCTTGTTTTAGATGTAATCTGAAATAACTGCTTCTGAGTGCATGATGAAGTCTTCTGCAAATCATATGTAGGAGGAAGTGGTTTCTGAACTACGTGGACAGTTTGCAGGCTTGGTTTGCCGTAGTACCAGGTACAAAATGGCTGTCCAAAAGATACCATTTACTTTCTCCTGGCCTAGTGAAGGTGGGAAAGAATTACTTATGTTACTTAAGGACCCATTATTCTCTTTGACAATTCAAAGTGCAACATTTTTGGTTTTCTAATTTCCACCTTTAATTGGTTCAATTTGAAAGTAATTCTGATTCTCTTTTTAACTTTTTAAACACAATCTGTGATCTAGTTACATCCAGTTCTGCTTTTCCTTTGACTTTTGCTGGTTTCTTCATTTGAATTTAGTTGGCAGCTCTATTGATTGATGTTCTTGGTAGAATAAAATCCAGCTGTCTTCACTTAACAGTATTATAATGCAGGACAAACACTTTAGTCTGTGTCATTCATGTAAACAGTCTGTGGTTCTAAGCTGTGTAAATTCATCAAGAAAATGCCGGTCCATGCTTCTTTTTTGCTATGCTTACATTGTGGACAAAAGATGGCTTTGTTTGGGTTTTTTTCCCTAAATCATTGCAATAACCTGGTAGTGTGATATGCCAGTTAATACTTTAATGAAGTATACATCAAGGCTGCCAAATAAACAGCTTTTGAGGCGTATGCATATTATTATTGTGGGAAATGTTTCTACTGGTATATTAGATAATAGGTGCAATTTGAAGAAGGAACATGTAGTTCTGTTCATCTCCACTCCCTGTGCATCCTTTGGGCGTGGGCATACAACACTGAAATCTGTAGCTCAGCATATTTTCCATTCACCTGGCTGATGAGAAGTTGCAAAGCAGCATAGATTTTAATTTGCTTTCCATCTAGTTCTGGTGAACAAACCCTACAGATGGTTTTTCTTAAGTGGGCTTTTTGGTTTTTCTTTTTCTCCTTCTTTTTCATAAAAGGCTTATTTTAACACTACTTATGGGTAATGCACCTTTGTAACCTTGTAACTATTGAACTTTTTGCATGAAGCTGTTTCTGCAGATACAGAGAATAAAGGATAACACCTTCCAGGTGTATGTATGCAAACACGTTGCAGATATATGAACAGTGTTGTTAGTTGAGGAGTGGAACGCTAAGTGAGACCTGTGTATCCATATTCTGACGCACCAGGATTTGAAAGATTGCATAGAAGAACATGGGAGTTTAATCTGTAAATTTTGGTTTCTCAGAGGTTAAAGGCTTCTGGCTTTGTGATCATTTCCTGGAGCTTGCACCAGATCTGTACCAATTCACAGCAGAGTTTCTACTTTCCATGTCCAATGGCTGATCCAGACATTCCTAGGTGGACCCAATTTTTTTAGTTTCTATAATATTGTTTCCAGCTCATCTCTATAGGGAGGTCAGCTAGGCAAATGATCAGTAGAGCTTACAACTGCCTATGATGAGTGAAAAACCACTCTAAATGTCTGTCTTTTTAAAAATACACTTTAATGAAATATTCTCAAGCCAGGGAAATGCATATAGAGGAGGAGTGTAACAGCTTGCTCTTTATCACTAAAAACTGCAGTCTTCAGGATAGGATACCAGACATTGCTTTTGTTGAACAGGGATTTTTATCTTCCTATCCAATCACCCCCTACCACCAGCCTTTAAAATTCTTGTTTCCCTGGTCAGAAAGATGGTTCAGACACCATACCTGTGGTTTCCCTTGTATTCTGGATCTTTTCACAGACCTTGGTTTCCATAGTAAATGCGTTTTTTAAAAGCTATGGTTCAATAAAAGCACTCTGTAGTCCTTCATTTTATAAAGGAGTGCTCTCATTAACTCACTGTTGAATAACTCTTACAACCTTGGGTCTATTTGAATTCTATGCCAAATGTTTCATTGCAGGCCATCTGACACCTCATGAAACATGTTATAAGCTCCATTGCTCAGTTTCTGATCTCAAGTCTTAGTCCTCAAACTATTTTATCATACTTATATTTGAACAAAATACACTAAATGAGACAGCAAATTAGGGTCTGTATTTAGCCACACAGTCTGGAAACCAGGAGAAAGGATCAGGAAATATTTACTGTTCAAAAAACTAGTGTTTTCCAAACTTTCTGGAATAAGGTGATGTGAAGCTTTTGTTTTCTCTGTGTTGCCTTTCTTAATTTTGAAGTTTCCTGTTTTGTCAAGAAACCACCACATTTGTTGTCAGAATTAGAGGGGAGGATGTGTGCACCACACTGTTTCAGGGAGACCTTTGTTCCTGTCTATCTAACCTAAACATGGACCATTAGACAGACAGCATGAGGTCGGTTTCACAGATATGGAGGAAAACTCCCCTAACCCAGTAATCCCAGGTTAGAAGTGGTAACATTTAGTGGGAGACCTGAAGAAATAAGGTATTGTCAGGGACAATCCTGTCCCTCATTTGTGCATGTGCCTTTTGAGTAGTGATCTTGAACGTCGCTTCCCTGCAAACCACATGGCTACAAATCCAGCTCTCAGGAATGTAGCTGGCATGCACAAGCAGGAGCGCCGTGCCGACAGTACGGTGTCCCATCCTGCAGCACGTATACACGACACTGCCACCAGCAATGGGAGGAACTGGAACACGCCGCCCCCACTAGCCCCCTTTAGCAAAACTCAGAATTGCCATAAAAGAATAAAAAATAATCCATACTAATATTGATTGGGTTTAGTGACAAGGGAAAAAATAAATAACCTGCAAGTAAACTAATAATATCTTTTAAAGAGGCAAGATAATGCTTTCAAATGTGACCTAGCTGTGTTTGGCTTGTTTTTTTTATAATAGTAGTAATGGACACCAAGATACTGTGGTATTGCTGTATCCCTAATCCTAACTCTTGTAAACCTTCTGTACACCATTGGTGGTTTCACGTTGCCTTTGCCAGTCCTTTCCTATTTATTTATCTTCATCAGTATGGAAAACAATTAGGACTATCTCTAGTGAGATTTTTCACCTTACTTAGCAGAGTGAGAAGTGTACAGGCATTCAGCTCCTTATGCTACCAGTGTCTTTTAAATTTCTGTAATCTGTAACATCTCCAATAGCAAGCACATGAAATGCAGCAGAACTTTATTTCACAATTTTGGATTATTGTATCCTACCCAGTATCATGGTACATGAAATAATTACAAACTGAGACATTACCATGGTATTGGTAAGACCAACTAATGCCAAGCTGGTGCTTCTTTCCTTCTATTTTCATGAGAAAATGAAAGCAAAAAGGAGCTAGATGACTGGGTGTGAAATAACTTGAATCAGCACTGCAAGTAGTGAAAGCAAGTATTAGAGCCTTTAAAGAAGAAAGAATATCTGTAATGAACCACCTGGAAGTTTTCGCCTCAGATCTCTACAAACATAGTGATTTTTGCCCTTGCTGTATGGTCATCAATGCTCACAAAGTACTTGTGATACGCCTCTAAAGTTATATCAGACCCGAGGAGTTGATCTAGCAGTACAAAACATCTTCCAATTTTCTCCTGACAAAGATAGCATCTCTTTCACTTAGGACAATGACAGACCTGCTACTGTTACTGTGCTGGCTGAAAACCCCAGTGTGAACCCCAGCTGCTGCCTCTTTCATACAGGTAGACCACTGATCCTGCATGGCTTTTTGGGGCCAGATTTGAGATTTAGTTCTTGTGTCAGGGATCTGGGTCTTTCTTTATAAGCTTTATAAATTTTTCCTTTCAATTTCATCATACAAAAATTCTGTGTATTTCTTCCTTCTCAATACTGTTAAATGTTTTGCAGGCTTAATGTAAACATAATGATTGCTTGAAAACTTGTTTTCTTATTTAGTTAACAAAACCAATGAAGTGCTTATATTGCAATGTCTTGGCATGTTTTCAGTTTAGGATCATTAGACAACTAAAGAGGAAGGGCTAGAGTTTGTGAAGTCAAAAATAATGCACTCATTTCCCCTTATGAAACTATGCATATTGCTCTTTGCAGAGTACCACCCTTAAATGGCAAAGAAGTCTAAGGAAGAATAAATACTTCTGCATAGCTTTGAATGCTGTATGGCAAGGCTAACATCTATATGGATGAAACAAAAGAGAAGGCAAGATTAGGTAGAAAGAAGTAAAATGTCTAGGGCTTTGGAAATGGATATCTTTTCTGTAACAGATCAGTGCACATCTGAAAGTTTGCTGTGGGTTGGGAGGTCCATGGGGCTCCCCTCGAGGCTGTTTAAGAAGATCCTGCCTTCTGAACAAAGTGGCTTGCAGCCCTGAGGAACACACGGCACTCAATGTCCAGGAGCAGTTACTTCTCCCTTCTCTTAACCGTTCTCCTCAGAGGTCTTTAGGAGTTTCTACAGGCTAGTTTATACATGTAATTTCTCGCCTTTTTCCCAGGGACTTCAAGACCCCAACTTACACAAGCATGCAAAGATAGTGAGGATCCAGAATTACCTCGGTTTTCCCCTCTTTGTATTGCAGAAAAATGCTGTTCCAAAATCAAATACGGTTACCATCGCTTACTAGGCTGGCCCTAACAGCAAGTTTTGGGGACCCTTGCTGTTGGATCTATAGATGTTAGCAGATCTGCAGAATGTTAGCAGACTATCACAGGCACTGATACATTCTTAACTTCAAGGGCAGCTGCAAATACTTGCTAGTTTTTGGAAGTGTCTCTTCTGTCCTGTACATTGGTGAGGATTCCTGTAGCATGCTTGATTCTGAGTACAGAGCTTTCAAGGTTCTGTTAGCGGCTGCTCCCATGTGCTGCTTCTCTCCTTTTCACTTCAATACTGGATGGAAATACAGCAGATACATCATGACACTGAGGAGAATCAAGCAGCTGCCACAGAGAATGCTCTATTCTCTCATTCTCTCAAAGCTGAGGCTCAGAAAGAGTTGTCTAGTGTTTTACATTGTTCAGAAATATGCTACAGGAAAAAGTAATTGCTTCTATCCGAATACCCTTTGATTTTTATCATACATCTCTTCTGTATGATTTTTCAAAATTATTAAGCAGAACGTTTTGAAGAAAACATGATGATGATTTTCTGAGTAAAAATAGTGTGTCTTCTACATTTTTCACACTGAGGTAGGTTGCCCTACCTTAGCAATTTGACGTTGGTATTTCTTCTATTTGATAGCAAGTTCTGTTAATTTTGCATTGTATTAACTATCTTCAGCAGTGCTTCAGAAGCTTCCTCCGATAGCATTTTGGTGTGGATCTCATCAATACCTCTGAACTTCAGTTCTTCTTCACCTCCTTTTGAAATTTTCTTCAGTTCTTCTATTAGAAGTGATCCAGCCTCCATTCATCTCAGATTTGTTAAAAAACAGGGTCATCTGTTCATTCAACATGTTGCAGCCGTTTAGTCATCTGCACAGGAGCTCATCTCCATCCCTCATCTGGCTTTACCTCAGCAGTGGGCAGTCTGTCACTTTGTCTTTGGTCAGTGAATTGTAGAGGTCCTTCTCACTGCTGTAATTCTGGTGATGACACAGAGAAATTTAACATACCTTGATCTTATAGAGCCGTTTTCATCTTTCGCTTTTTATTGATATACCTCCTATTTATTTTTAGTAATTATTTTCTCGAGTTTTTTATTCTTTGGCGTGAATCTCAGTTTTCATTGTTTCATTCCTCAGCTCATGTGCCTCTCAGTTTCACTTGACAATTACTCATCTGTCCGAGGTCTTGCAGAGCACCTGGTTCACAGAGGAGCAGTGCTCCAACATACTGGATCGGTGCTGTTTGTCTCAGAAGTGTGAGCAAACCCATTGGTTTCAGCAGGACTGCTCACGTGTACAGGAGACAAGGTTTGACCTGCTATATGCAGTGTGTCTTACCTGTAGCTATGATGCAACATCTTGTGGATTGTGTAATTGTAATAGACTTGTTGAACAGATGTAAAGTATAACAGCTCTGATGATGCACTGTAACTGAAAACACAAATCAATTTTGAATGTTAATGCTAGAGAGTAAATAAATGACTCTCTTAAAATAGCAAAAATATCATTTGGGGAAGGAGTTTCCAGTCAGTAAAAAAAAATACTTTGTCCTTCAGCTACAAATTAATAGAATGATCAAAAGCAGCAGATACCTTTTTTAATTATTGGACATATAAAAAAACCCCAACAAGCTGTATTGAAATTCAGGTGTCTCTGCTCATCGTAGCTTGTAAAGTACATTCTTGCAATACATTTGTTTTGGAGTCGAGAAGTTTGTGTCTTAATAACTGGTGTATATCTTAGAACCTGACTACAGATGTGCTCTGAAGAACAGCTGCCATGTGCTAGCAGTAACCTCCCCAGCTATAGCAGCCTTAAAGTAAAGATTAACGGTGTCTTAAATTAGCCTTGATTCTGTTAGAAATGTCCCTCATATTTCATGCTCTGGAAAGGGATATGGGGAAAGAATGTCATAATGTTTCCCTGTTCTTTGACAAGCCTTTCAGTGGCCCTGTCAAAGATCCTTTAAAATTGAATTGAAATGATCAGAAATGATGTGCCTATGTGAAAAATGCTTGGCGGATTCTTTTCTGTAAGACGGGTGTATGCTAATGAGTTTTAAATTATGAGTTTAAAATTATTCTTATCAAGCAAGTGGTAGTAGCTCAGATTAAATTACTAAGAAAATGAAAAGGTTTCTAAATCCTTTACCTGTTTTGCTTTCTAAATAGGATTGTTTAAAAAAGCTGTCTCAAGCTAAATTAATACAAATGCAGGTTATAAAGCCAGGTTTTATATGAAGCAGTAGATCATTCCCTCTAGGTGGTCTGCCCTATATGCTCTGCTTTGTAATCAAATTCATCAGTTTAGAATACTGCTCTCCTCCCTTCTAAAGTAAAAGACAGTACTGTGCAGGTGTTCTCCTCTGAACTTGGTGATTATTAGTAGAACAATTCTCTCAAATAATTACCTTCTTTTGTGAGTGAATCATCTTATTTTGCTTCTACTAAAGTCTGATATCCTTCAACAGTGTCACTTTATCATATCTGATAATCAGAATTATGCAAAGGAATTATCTGTATGGATTTCATGCCCAGGAACTGTATCATCGTTTATTTATCACTCTAAGTAGGTATGCAGTGTTTTGTTTGTTTGAAGTACAACAGTTGAGGCTGTACTCACTTTTGAAAATAGATCATTAAAGTTTATGTTATCCTTAAAGTTGAGTTTTCTTTGATAATTCTAAGAATGTAATGATGCCGTGGAGGAGGACATCTGGAGTGAAGGCTGCTGGAGTGGCTCTTCATTAGAACAATAGCACTTGATCTGTAAAAAACAGTTTGCCGGCTACCATCAGAATATCACGAAGTGAGAAATGGGAGAAATGAACAGTGCTCTACTAATACGTGATCAGAGGGCATGTTAGACTTGCCAGTATTTCTGTTCTGGAGCTCGGTATTAACCTGAGGAGGAACTGGAGAAAATGCAATATGCACAGTATTTAAGACCTGTCTGTTAAGTACTGTGCTGGAAAGGAGGGAGTCAGGCTTAAAGCCCATGTAAACTGTGGCTTGAAGACTAATTCTGGAGAGAGGCCTTACATGGAACTTAAATTGTCTTAGAAAGCATGTGTGGTTCTAAGCTTGTATTTAGCATTGAGACATAGAAAACCTGCCAGATCTTAAAATTTTTCTCATAATAGCACAAGTACTCTCCAGTGCAAAGCTGTATAAATAATGTATCTGCTCACAGGAGCAGGAAATATGCTGCTGATCAGACAATGTCAACTTAGATGAATCCTGTCCTGAAAGCTGCACTTTAAATGTGAGCAATAAAACCACTATTGACATGTGGCACTACTGACTGAAATGTCAATAGTTATAAAAAGAGTATTTCATAACACAGAATCATTGCTTGGTTTGCCTGACTGGACAGATGCTTCTATTTTCCATTAAAGAAAAATAATTTCCATATTAGTTTTCTGAATCCCCAGCACAGGTTATTTGTCCCACTAAAACTCACATTCTTAATCACATTCTTCAAAATAGGGGAAGTTTGCTTGCTGGTCTTGTATAGTATAAGAGGGAGTTTTGACATTGGGCATGACCTGAAATAATTTAACTGCTGGCATACTTACAGTTTCGCTCAGATTAATTTTGCTCAATCTGGAAGGGGGTGCAGGGTAAATGCAATGCATGAAGCATCCTCATCCTTACCCCTTAGCTCTGCCATGTGAAGCTACTTCAGTTGTTCTCTGGCAACTATGACTTAGACATAGTTTCCAGAGTTTACAGGCAGAAGGGACAATTTTGTTTGGCTGCTGTAGACTGCATACTATTACATTTCTCTGGTTATTCCTAAGTGTAGTTGAAACATTTTTTCTGTCAACAGATTAAAGCATATGCCATAAGCAGAGAGGAAATAAAAGAGGCTAAAGTGCTGTTAATGCCCTAGGCACATGGAGTGATAGAGGATCCATGGGGGTATGCCCATATCATCTTGACTGTTGAACCATTCCACAGGAAAAGGCCAGAAAACCACTAGGTTCCATCCTGATGCTGCATGTGGCCAGACACATTTGTGAGGAATATTCTGAGAAAGAAATGTGTCTCACTTCATCTCACACACTGCTCACTGTTACCCTTTCTCCCACCTTGGCCATCCCTGGTGATTCAAAAGAGGGCAGAAAGAGAAACCCAGTAATTAAAGAAACAGAACACCACAATTTGATCCATGTACCTCAAGGAAAAAGAACTGTTGTTTATCCTTGGTACATAACTGGCTAAAGACCTGAAGCCAGTGGTCAGGTCAGTCACAAATTTGCTGGGAGAAGCAAGGAGGCTTGGAGCATTCTTATTAGTTCTCACTTTCCTTTTCTGTCGGAATACATGAGAACAGGCCATCCCTGTGAGCATTGCAATTCTTCTGCTAATGACTGTATGCACTGAATTTTGGGAATGGCACCTAATACTTTGTGAAACTCAGTTGTTAGCCATAAAACTGACTAAGAGGGGTACAGGCCAAAGGCTTTTTAGGCAAGTAAGAACTTTTCCAATACTACTAAAGTATTTTTCAGAAAGGGACCAAAGTGCTTACAGAGTTCTGTCTACTCTCAGCAACCCTCCAAAAGGCACCAGCACCTGTACAGTTGACAGCCAGTATCTCTGCATCCAGGCATTTGTTTTCATTTGTCACCAGCAGGATGTCCAGTTGTTAACCGAGCAATTTTGCAAGGGCTGTTTCTGTGCTACTGGAGCCTGAACAGCAAGCTGATAAGGGATACAAGGACTTTTGAAGATTCCAAAATATGTTGAAGATGTTTCACTACAACCATCACAATTCTCTTTGAGTGGGTTTGTGGGGAAAAGTGGTTCTTTGGAGAGCCTGTTTATGGCAAAAAAATGTTTATATGATGATGATCCTTAAACAAGGGTCTAACAATTGCTTCTTCGAGGATAACCAGTATCTTGCTGGTGTTTGTGCTACTGACAATCATCTCAACAGTAGGTTTTACACCCTGGACTTTTCCCCACCAAATGGGATATACTGAACAATACAGAGCTGCAGTTTTTGCCAAGCAACTCTAGCCAAAAATAGCCAGGTAAGATTATGCATGAAAAAGAGAGCTTGAACAACTTTCAAACAATTCCAGCTTTCTGGCAGCATTAATGTTAGGACATTGAAGAAAGATTTGATGATATGGTCTAAGACAACTTCAAAACTGTATAGACAAGAATCTCTCTGGGATCAAAGAGGGAGATGGCAATGGCAGCGTGATCAGTAACCCAATACCAGTCACTTCATAACCCTGTTTTATTTAGGTGTAGAGAGAAGAGGGATGCTACAAAGTCCAGTTTGGTCTATTTCTTGATAACCTTGTAATCTTCTCATGGACCCACTTGAAGTAGGTAGTGGATGATTAATTGGCCATAATCTCATCTTTCTAATCACTTTAATTTTGAAGTGTACTGCTCTTACTTTACATTTTGAAAAGCAGCAAATACGATATCCTTTCAAGGGATTTCAAGGTCAGAGGAAACTGAGTGACAATCCAGTTGACTAGACCTTTAAAATCTTTTCCTGCCAGTAGCATACCTAGCTGATAATAATGACTTTGGACTTACCTTTCATCCAGATGAACCCCAAAACATTTTGGTAACTCGCACTTCATTTCACCAGGTGCAGAACTGTAGCAGCTGTTTGGCAAAGCACAGCAACCAGTTCAACAGTTGTGGATAGCAATGTACTTAATTGGAAGTTGTGGGGTAGTTTATAAAATGGCTTGATTAAGACATATAGCTGCAGGCCCACGCTGCACAAAAGCACACCTTCTCAGCAAGAATTTAGGAAGGTATTTTGTCTGAAGCAAAATGGTATGATTGCAGGGTCAGCACAGTAGCAGTTTTAAATAGATGAAAAAGAGCCAACTTTAATGAGGACAACCTTGGTTAGATTCATCTTCGACAGTGTGCTACTTGGAGGGCTAGAAATAAATGAAGATTAAAATACCACTAAATCTGGAGGGGGAAATGTGTTAAGGAACAACAATTTTCTTTCTGTGAATGTTGTGTATATCAATTAGAAACCCCTTTAAAAGTGATTGTCAATAGGGTGGACAGAATTGTGATTTGTATTTTAAAGATTATTTAGAGCGGCAGTTTTCCTACACTCGGTTTTGGATGTATTTGATAGACAAGGCCGTTGTGACTGCTGTACCTGTGTGAGTTTCACCTATAATTACTGTTGTGTAAAAAGCCAAAAAGGCAACAGCGCAGCTTTCCAACACTTGAATCTTGTATGTTTTAAACTCTTGTTGCATCTAGAAATACATCCCTAATATGAGGTGGGAGCTTAAGACTTCACCTGATGTTAGGACATGTGATTGGGTTGCAAATGGAGAATGGCTTTGCTTTCAGTATCAACTGTTTTTTCCCATTTACCAGGTAGCTGCTGTCATCTTCTCTGGGCAGGGTTTAACTCCTCGGTGGAGCTCTTTAAATGTTGATAAGAAATTAATTTTCTGTAAGTGTTTGATGTACTGAAAAATACTTGAACCTTTCTAAATGTTACTGCTCTCTGTTTGAATCAGTACAAGATTTTGTACACATTTTAAAGAACGTCTTTCATTAAAAGCATATGAAAACTTCAGAAAAAACAATTAAAAATACACATTGTTATGTAAATGTATACTCACAGTCTAAACCCTTTTTATAAGCAAAAACATATGTGGAAAACAGTTCTAGGTCATTTTAACAAAGTGAAGAAGCTGTCTGCTAAAACTGAAAATGTGGAGGCCCTGGACAATTTATTGAAATGTTTTAATGTCGTGTTTCTTTTCCAGTAAGTTTTCATCTCCATGGGAGAATGCAGCATGCAGTCATTTCCCTGCAAGAGGATTTGCATGCAGTTGTGTGACAGTGATAGAGCAGTCAGTAAATGCTGTACCTCATAGTGGTTTGACAACTTCAGCTTCATAACAACCCTGTGTGGTTATACCTCCTTCAGACAGGAGCTTACTGCATGACACATTTTCTTCTTTTTTTAAGAGCATTTTTTCCTCTCTGCTAATATAGAGAAGGAAGGTGGTCTTAACATCCTATATTTATTAGTCAAATCTTAAATTTTAGCGATAGGGAGGTCTCGAAAATTTTCTTCAATTAAGCTTAACCATGCAGCTTCACTTAGTCAAGAATGCAAAGCATGACCCGTCAGTCTGCAGAAATGCTCTCCATTCATGTTCCAAGTTAGGACAACATAAACATCCGTCTTAGTTTCATCTAAACTATTTCTGTTTGGGGATGTCTTTGAACAAGTAGCTAATAGATAATAGGTGTTTTCCCTTTCTCTGTTAGCAACTGATTGCCTTTTTTTTTTTTTTTTTTTGCACCTAGCAGAGGTTGAAAAGGTTGCTAGAAACAGTTCTTTCCCTCTGTTGCAGAGGCTTGTGGTTAGGCTAACAAGTTGAACACCTTTTATATCGATACAACACAGAACAATACTGATAAGGTTACACAACATGTTAACATCTTTAAAGTAGCGATCTAACATTTGTAGTTCCTGGATGTTTGAGTGTGGTTAAAGTTTACACAGTAGCAGGCCTTAGTGCTCACAGCTTCCCTCAGTTGTGGTGGGCCTCGGGACTGGCACACCAAAGGCAGGCAAGAGCGCAGGTGCCTTGCCTTGTCTTTATCTGCTGTGAAAGGGCAGGAGCACATCTCGCATCCTCCCGGCTCCGCTCGCAGTGTTCAGCTGTTTCATGGGTGATCTACCCCAGGGAGGAGCGCGCTGGGTGCTGCCCGCTCGCCCGCGGCCGGGTGCTGGGGCTGGGCGGCCTGCTCCCCACCAGCACCCAGTCTGAAGTGCAAACTTCCATTTCGCCAAAAGGGCCATATTCTGGAGCCCCAGACAAGCTGCAGTGCGGTTTTGGAACCACCGTGTTTGGGAGCACGTACGTAAGTGGGAGACGTGCGTGCTCCCTGCAAAGGGAGCGGTGGTGGTGACTTGGACGTTGAGTAGCAGGCCCGGCTGTCCCTCTGGGACAGGCTACTGTCTTTTCTGAAGAAAAGGTGGTGTGAAGGATGAGGCTGTGGTCAGGGTCTACTTTGCAGGCTGCTAATTAGTCCAAACCATCAATACATAGATTTGACACCTTCGGGAGGTGTTTGGATGCAGAAAGAGAGGATAGAGTGGTGTGTCATCTGAGGTGTAGTTTCTCAATCCTATGAAGAGTATACAGTCTTGTGGTGTTGTACAGGTATTTATCAGATGGTTAAGCAACAAGCACAACAGAGTACAAGCTTCTGGAAAGTAAGGAGGCATTCATGTAAGTCAAATGAAAACCCTGCTGTACAAACCAGCGAGAGCGATTGCGTGTCAAGTAAACTGTAATACCGAGCTAAGTATTATTTGACTGGCACATTGTCTTTGCGTTGTTATTGATATGGTGTCTGAACTCGTGAGACACTCAGTATTGCAATAGTTTGGTAAATTGGGAGGAAAGGAATTTTGAACTGAATTTTCATAATGAGGTCAAACCAAGACAGAAAACTAAAGTGCGAATGGATGTGTTTATACATCCAAAAGTCAGTTAGCAGATGGCTTTAGATGGAATATTGATAACAAGTAATGGACTATTTTAAGTATGCTCTTCTCACTTAAAATGTCTGATGACCAATCTTCTATAATTTTATGGAGCAACCGTTGTAAGGCATTTTTAAGAATGCAAAATCTGTGTTGCCTGCTTGTTATTGAAGCCATTTAGCACATCAGATGTCATTCCAGATTACCAGTTGCATTTCAGTTGGACTGGAAAAAAAATACAGATCAGTAATAATGTAATGCTGTGTACCTTAAGGTTAAATGTCTGAGAAGACAACTAGCACTAATGGACTGTGACGTTTTTTAAGCCATAGGTCTGACATTACTTGCTGTGTCAGAGTGAAATGTTTACAATGATCTAACCCCACACTAGGATATATTAAAACATCATTCTTTTCTCTTGTGCCTGCTGCAAGTTTTCTGGCTGCATCTAAATTCCGCAGCAGCACAGCAGCTGGCTCACATGTAACAGCAGCATTTTCCAGAGCTCTGAACAGCATTGTTAGTGGTATTTGATTCAGTCCAGGATGTCCTGTAACGTTTCTGTTCAGCACGTTGCAACTTTAAAACATGTGCTGAGGATAAAGCTCCATGAGCACAAACCCATTTGGGACCATATCTGCCACTGTAACTTTTCTGAGCAGTATCTCACTATATGTGTAGTGCTATTGGTAGGAATGGCTTAATGTAAGGATGAGAAACCCAGATCAAAAACTTTATGCCAAAGATATCTGCTAAATTTACACTGCTGCACTAGATTAGCTCTTGGATTTTTTTTAAATAAGGAAGACTTAAACCAATATTTTGCATTAATGGGACTTGAATGACTAGACTGATAAATGGTAAGTACACCTGGATAGCTTCTAATCATGTTTAAATAATATCATACTCTATTAAGAACTCATTAAAGAAATAGGGAAGAATTAGCCATTAGGGGCCATTTAGTAACAGATTGTGTCAGTGTCCTTATCTCATAAAGGCTCTTTCTAAAAGTAGGGCTTTGTTTCAGATATTCAGATGCTTCCTCTGGCTTCTGTTTATCCGTTTTCCCTTATTTTCACTAAATGCTTATATTTCTGATTAAATTATTATGAAATGTTATGTTCTGTTCTCTATTAAATCACTTGTAATGCATTAATTCTTTTCTGCAGTTTTATATTTTGTGACACTGTCTTCCAGTGTCTAAGATAGTAATTGGAAAAAATATTGGTTTAATTAATGCAGTTTTCGTGAACATGTTTTGGGTTTTTTTCACCGGTTGGGTTATTTTTCCGTGTTCAGTCTTGCGCTATCCCTCCTGTAGCGTGGATGTGTGTATATCAATGATGCAAAACTTCATCTCGCCCACTGACAGTACGGTGACAGCTGATGCTATAGAGTACACAAAAATAACTCCAGCAGTGCTATAATGCTTCATGCGTTCCAAGTCAATCCTAAGAGAGTAAGAACCCATCACCAGACAGATTTAAAATGTAAATGCTGTTCTGATTGATCATCAAGTCAACGACTATTAAGTGTATAGTCGTGTTATGCCAAGACGTAGCTTCAATAAAACAGCACTTACAAATCCTTCTCGGAGGGGGGGGGGGGGGGAAGAAAAAGTGAAGTTCACGAGAGGCCGGGGAAGGAAGGGGAAGCGAGGGTCGTTTTCTCCCGCTCGTTACGCGTGGGCCGGCCCGGCCGCTCCGCGCCCTTCGGCTCCAGCGCCCCCGGCACCCGCCGGCCCCGAGCGGGCAGCGCGGCCGCTCCGCCGGGTCCGCGCAGCGCCGGGCCCGGGGCGGGGGCAGAGGGCGGCCCGGCGGCAGCCGGCGGAGCCCCGCGGCGGAGGGGGCGGCGCTGCCGGGCCGCGCTCGCCCCGTGACCGGCCGCCCGCGCCGCCCCTCGGCGCCGGCAGGGGCGGGCAGGGGCGGGCAGGCAGCGCGCGGTGTAAACAAGGCGGGGGGCCGGGGCTGGCCTGATGTCAGCGGGTCACATGGAGCCTCATATGGGCCGGGGGATGGCGGCGCGGCGCGGCTCTCCGCTGGCAGGCGGCGGCGGCGGTCGCTGCTGAGGCGGCGGCGGCGGTTCACGCCGAGGGCCCGGCCCGCCTCCCCTCCCCGCCTCCCCGCCCGCCGCGCTCCGCTCCCCGCCGCTTCGCCCCTGACAAATGATGTGTTTTGTGCTCGCCGCGATGAAAGGTAGGCGCAGCCCGCGGGAGCCGCCGCGCCGCGGGGAACGGTGGGGAGCCCGGCCCGGGAGCGGCGGGGCCGGCCGGAGTCGCGGCGCTCCGCGGCCTCCCCGCTCCGGGCGCCGGTGCCGCCGCTCGGCGTCCTGGCTGCTGCGGGGCGGCCCCGCTCGCCCCCGGGCGGCCTGCGGGAGCCCCGGGCCGGGGGGGCGGCGCCGCCTGTGCCCGCCGAGACCCCCGCCGGGCGGGCCCCGGAGCGGGCGGAGGATTTGTCGGAGCTCCCGGAGCGATGAGGCGGCTCGGTCCTTCCCGCCAGCACCGGGCAGCGCCCGCGGCCGCCGCGGTGGTTCTGTGCCGGCGGCCGCGCCGCGCAGGGAGCGGAGCGGAGCCGCAGCCGTGGAGCGGTCACCCCGCGGAGCCGCAGCCCCGCGGAGCCGCTGCGCTTTACGCTGCCGCGTACGAGTTAGAGGGCAGGAGGTGGCTTCTCCGCCAGCACGGCTGTTCCGAGCGGGGGTTACGATTAGCGCGGCTGGAGTGGCATAACGCGGAGAGGAGCTGTCTGATCCTTCGGCAAACCCTTGCAGAAAACGCGTCCTGTAAAATCTGTCTCTAGCGAAGGGGAACGGAACGGGCAGCATCCCGTAGGTAGCTGATGGGGCTAAAATGCCCTCACGAGAGATAGCTGCTCATTTTTAAAAGGCTTTGGAAGAATTAGAGCTACTTAGTGATTTTATTTTTTTTTAATTTTGGGGTTTTTTAAACCTGAAGTTTTATCTGCTTGCCGATCTGAGGCCTTAATGAGGGGCAGTGTCAGACTGAGGAGAGTCAAACGAAGTTTTTGATGAGAAATCAGGAGTTTAGAGGTATGTTTTCCGTCTGCCCTGTGTCTGATAGAATGAGGTCCACGGTAGAACTTTGTATTAAAGCATTTTTAATGTCATAGTTGTTTTTCTTGAAAAAAAAAAATCTAAACCCAGTAACCATCTTATTTAAATACGGTATTATTTCATAGTAGTCTAAAGTATCACTGTTGACATTTGAATTTAATGCGCCCATTAAAATACTAAATCTGTACCCTTTAAAATATTGTCATAGATTTTGTAGGTGTAGTTTCTCTTTTAAAAGGAGAATAATTACTTGGTAAAAGAAGATTGAATTCAGCTTCAACCAGAGACTGTTTCTTCCCCCCCCCACTTTGCAAGAGCAGTATGTAACACGTACCAATACCAGCATAGTGTTTGAGGCACGGTAATTTTCAATTACTAGGCTTCCTTTTCTTCTTGGAGAGAAGCCTATGTGAATAAAAAGAAAAGCGCTATATTCATTAATCATTAGCCATGCTGAATGTATTTGGCAAGTAAACCTAATTGGGTTGATTCAAATACTTACATCTGTAACAAAAGGAAATGCATTTTTTTAAGTGCAAACTACATGGGTGTTTTAGCAGTCCCTTAGGTTTCTGCTTATTTTGACAAGAGTTTTTCAGCATATCCCTCACAAGCCTGTTAAAACCATGAAATCAAATGAACAAGTTTAAAAAAAAAAAGGGATTACACAAAACTTAAAAATTTAGAGGGTGTAATTGCCTTGTATGCTTCTGGACAGAGACTTAAGGTGTGTTGTAAAAAGGCAGGCAGATGATTTTCAGCAACTCAACTTTGAAATATTTCTTTTACTCTCTTGGGAGTTTCATTTAAACTGGTTTCCACACTGATGTAAAACCTTGTCAGAGTCCAGTTTGGGGGTTTTAAAGTATAATTGCTAATAGCTTTATTAATGAAAATACGTAGATTTTTGTACTTTTTACAGAATACGTCTGTGGTACATTTCATTCATGTTCCATACTACTTAGCTTTCTAGTTCATTGAAAAACTGTCTTGGTTTCTTATCCTTTCTCTAATTTGCTGGACAGTGTTCAGGTGGAGGAAATGCGTTGTTTGTCTCAAAGTGACCTCTGACTGCTATGAAATAATAGATACGCAGTCCAATATTGTGATTTGAGAGAAGTAGACCAGTAGCATAGGGAGTATAAACTCGAAGGTGCAAGGGATAAATGTAAAATGTGTAGGTGAATTGAATATTTTATTTATTCTCAGTGCTGTAATGTCATTTTTTGGAGCTTTTGATCTTTTACTGTTCTGAAGTTAAAGTGAAAATTATGGTCTGCAGGAGAATATGGGATGTTACAGATTTCCATATTGGATTATTTTTTTTCAAGTGAAGAATATGTTTATTTCTTAATTGATATTTAGGTAGCCCAAATTGATACCATGTAAAATTAATTTGTGAGTTGTTGTTTTTTTCATGCAACATAACATCCTGGCAAATGCGCTTTCTTTCATTTTGAAAAGTCCTCAGACTTCCAGACTATACACAGGTTTGAATGAGTAAAGATTTTGGCCAACTGTCAGTACATCGCTTACAGAGCTGGAAGACAGGCTAGTCCAATGAAGAGGCTGGACATGTCCTTAAGACAGGCGGTGTGATAAATTAGATTTTTCTGGTTTCAAGCAGAGGATAAAGAGGGGTTTTTTTTCTACCTATTTCTAAGGAGATAAGCAGTGGTGAAGCATCAAAGTTCATAATAACTGATCAAGCATTTTATAGATTGATGGGCTTTTAAAAATTATTTATCAACTGTTGCAAACGTGTGTAGAAGATTCAAGAAGCCTTGCATTCTTAGTTTATAATATTTGCAGGCCAGGTAACCAGCTTATAGCTTCAAGGGAGAGTTCAATTTTACATGCTTACCAGTAAAAGTTTACAAAGAAGTCAGATCATTTCACCAGCATATTTGTTGGTACAGATCTTATTTCTGCGAGAGTCTTCACTGGCAGAAGCTTCAAGGTTGACTTCAAGGAGAATAGTATGAAGCGCTGTGAATTGGTGAACGAAAATTCTGCACTGGAGTAGAAGCATGGATTCAGTTGTCATGCCATGGGAGGTGAGCCCAAGGCAGAGGGAGATGGATTCAAAAGCGTGGTATTTTACCGCTTTTTGGTACCTACTTTGTAGGGAGACAGGAGTGGATCTGGCCCAGTGTTGGTGAGAGCTGAAATGGTACTCGTCTTGTATTATCGCCAGGCCCAGGAGAGGGCTTAGTCTGCTGATGAGTTTATAAAGCATGAAAATGAACCTAGCAGTAGTTTTACTATCCTTTATATGGACATTTCTAAATAGAGATTGGTGAGAAGGTAGATGTAGATGATTTCTAAGCTTTCCCTGCCCATGTGTGTTTGCTGTTAATGTAGAATTTGAGGTACTAATACTGACTTTTGATGTGTGGACATCAACAAAGTTGAATCTGATGCCGTTTTGCGGAGGATAGACCAGAAGAGCAGAATCAGTTGTTACTTAGCAGTAAGGAAAATTGTTTCACTTTGGGGAATCTGTGTTTGGATTGTTGGAAGTATAACTAGTTTTCCAACTGACGCTGTCTTTGTATGAAAATACAATCATTTAAAAATACTTATTTAAGGAAATAGACTCTGTTGGTTTCCTTATTAGTGCACATGATTCTTGAATCTGACTTCAGTTTTAATGACTACCCAGACTGTGGTTGGGCAGATAAGCAGGATTTCCCTTGCTGCCTGACTGTAGCACTGAAGAGAGCGTGCTTTATTTGCAACGACCTCCACACTCAGTCTTGGCAGAGCCAGGTTGCTCAGAGGCCGTCTGTCCGGCGATTTATGCAGTGCTGCTTGCTGCGGGTGAGCTTTTCTGAGTCTGTCAAGCCTGACCTTTTGATGTGTTTTTTGTTATGTATTTTGGAACTAACCTGCCAGCATGTTGATAATTACTCTGTGTTTTTCAATAGTAAACAACTGCCTATGGAAAAATATCGTGCTGTAGGTTTAAAAAACCCAAAAAGTTGCTTTACAAACTGAAGAGTGTTTAAACTTGCCTTCGCTGTGGCACTATTGAAAGTTAAATCCAATTTAGCAAATACAGTGGTGCAGAACTTTGGTTGACTAAATATTAACAGAATCTGGCCTTTGGAATTGCTAGCTGAGAGGCTGTTTGCTTGCTCCTTTAATTTTATACAACTGATTTGAATGACTGACTTGTACCCAAGACATTTGTTGCATCACATTTGCAGGATAAGGTTGGTTTGAGGTTTATTTCTGAAATGTACTTTTCAGGCCCTTTGAAAGACTGACTCTTAAGATTTGCAAGTAAAAGAAGAGGAAATCTGTCTTTATGTCTCACTCTGTGATAATCAAAGGCAGTTGAGTGCTCTGTACAAGTTTCATTGGGGACAGACAAGTATGAAGAGTCTGTACGTCCTGTTTAAGTCAGTGAAAACGGTGCTGAACATCTGACTAGAGCAAATTCTTTCAAGTTATATACAGCTCTTGCTTAGCTAAAATGGTGAACCTTTTCCAACTGGCTGTCAATATGATCTTAAAAATAATTCTACTAGGATAATTCTGAATAATTGAGTCAAAACTGAAATGGTCTGTGGACACCACACAAGGACTTCTGTAACCTTTTTAAAACGGAAAAAAACCTGAAGAGATGAGGCTGTAGAGGTGGGTAGTTAAGCGTCTCTGGTGTTTGGGGTGTGACTGCACAGATACGAAATGTTGTCACATTTTATCCAGTGAACTGATGTGGGGGGTTGGGGGGAGGTGGCATCTGGTTCAGCATGTGATGCAGGATAATGGCCTGCAGCTTTGCAGCTTGACTCTGCAGTGGGGAGGTGAATGTTTGTATTGGCATTTATTAGTTGAGGGAGTAGTGTTGCGAGACCTCAGTCAAGAACTGAGTCCTCTTTATATTGAGTACTTCCTCAACGTGTATGAAAAAGACTGATTTCTTTACTCATTCCCCATTATAGACTTGCATGTTTGCTTTTTTCCCTAGGATGATGTAGCACTCAATTTTAATCTTAAGAGGGTTGAAAACTTTGTTCTTGCTTCTCTTACCTACAGTACAGTAGTGATCACTATTGTACTAATTACTAGCAGGGTTGTTAGTATTTCATCTTCACTACACAACAGAATTATATCTTGGTATATTTATTTGTAAACTATGCGTACTAAATCAAAACCATCAAATCTTTGTGTCTGTCCTCGGTAGATACGTGCAGCTTTGTTAGACTTTGCAATTCTCTATCTAGTATTAGAGGAAGTTGAGATGCAGCATCTTGTTTGAGTTGGGTTTTTTCTTTTGCATTCCCATGAGATAAGTTTTTGTAGAGTGCAAAATAACTGTGTGACAAGAATTAGCTATTAGTCAGACTTGATACATTTTAGAATGTTATTTGGGGGGGAGGTATTTACAATGAGAGGAAAAAAAAATGGAAAAAAAAAATATTCACCTTTCTTGTATTTATCTGTGAGCTGTAATTTGCAATTACAGTGATAATTCCTCAGATCAAGCAAGCACTGGTTCTCTTCTTTTGTGATTTCTTTTCCTTGAGGACTGATATTGAAGGGATATACACAAAGCTAATGGTGCAGCAACTGTCTTCTAAACCTCTCGTTCTTTTTTGTCGATCTCTTTTTTTCCCCTCTTTTTAATAATAAATATCAACAGTGGAGGATTCTGTCTTCCAAGAATAGGTATGTTATGAGAAAAAAGTGGCTCTATATGGTACAGACCTCTCTGCTTGTTGGAAGAAAAAACCCAAAACACCATAGACTGAAAAGTTGAAGCAGAAAGCCTTGTTAGGGGATCTGGCAGATGGGCTTTCTTCTTATGCTTCATACTGTTTTAAAGGGAGCCTTGCCTGTGGTTAACAAAGTCTTTAGTTTGCCCAGGTTTTTTTTCACTTTTCTTGCTAGAGGCATTTAGGCTAAGAAGTTCTGCAAAATATAGGTTGGCAAGCTTGGTGCAGTTTCAGGCTGCTTCCCAGTTGCCTGCACCTTATGTTGAGAACACCAGGGAGTGACTCAGGGCGGCAGTGACTCACGGGGTGTCGTGCTGTTCCCCTCTTCAGGGTGGGGGTTAGCTGCAGTAGGGAGCTTGCTGACAGACATGGATAAGTCAATGCGCTGGAGAGAGCCCCTTGTGCTACCAGCACTTCACACTGAGGTTGTCTGCCTGCACAGGTTCACACACAGCGTCTCAGTTTTGTGGAAAAAAAATGTAATTAAATTAGCATTTGCTTCCCCTTTCCTTTTTGGTGTCAGGGGAAGGTGAAGCCTTCATGCTGACAGGAGCGAATGGATATCCAGGAAAATCGTGAGTCCAGTGTTATGAACGTTAGGGCATCTCTCTTACATCCTATCACCACTCTGTGTGTGTGTGTACCGTCTGCTCAGAGGCACAAAGCTGAAGCTGTTATCAGCCATGTGGTTGTGGCCTCTGAGTGGCCAGTGCTGCTTGTGCTTTTTGGATGTGCCTAATGTGATTCTCTGGCATTTATAGCTCTCACAGGTGCACAAGTTGTCCTAGAGAAGGCCGGAGGTTCCACAGCACAGTTGGGGTGGGGTAGCCTGATGCCCTCACCATCAAATATAGCCCATTTATGCACTGCTGTTAGTGAATGCAGCTGGGTGCAGTTTATCTTACTGTGAACTTGCAGTGGTCAGCAGCACCCACTGCTGATGCCCTTTAACATATAGCCTGGCTCCACCACACTGAAGCAGTTGACTTCAGTAAGGTCACAATTTCACTGCATTTTTTGTTTTCTTTCCTGTGCAGTGGAGTGATGCAGGGCCCGTAGCTTGTAGCTCTTCTGTTTGTGCGATTCTAGCCTTTGGGCCTTTTGTCATGCTACGTACGTAGCCATCTAGGCTAAAATCAATGTTGAGAGAGGTATAATCATCCTAGCTTTTATTTTAAGAGCATTTATCTCAAAGCTTAATTAAAGCTACTTGGATGTAAATAAGTCTAACCTCTTCACTTCTGAACAATGCAAATAGAATAGTCAGCATACTTATAGGGTATCAGCCATGTAATTACTGTGTAATGTTTGTGTTCTTTGAAATACTGTGCTATTTATTGCCATTGAATCCTGGGACAAGGTGCTTCATAAAACCAACTGCATGACTCTCTATTTATGCACTTTAGAAGAAGTTGATCATTCTCAAACGAGGGGGTGGAAAAGTGACATTAAATCTTTACATAGACAGATGCACTGTGACAAAGGGTTTGTCAGAGTGCTCTTTCAAACTGAAGTGACCACAAACTGGGGTTTTGTCTGGTTGACAGAGTACCACAGGCCGTGTTCCTGCGTGCCGCGATTGCTTTTCACTGGCCCTAGGTGGTGCTCGTCAGAGGCGCTGCAGGCCCCGGGCCTGGCGAGGCACAAGGCACGCTTGGGCCTCCTGCCACCTCTGCTCACACCTGGTATGTTGAGAATACTTTCTGCACTGTCAACTAAAAATAAGGACAAGATCCTGTCACAATTTGCATACCTTGTCTTCTGCAATGTGCTGTTTGCTTAGTATTCTTGAAGTTATTTTAACTCCATGAATGGAAACCTGGGAAAGGATGCAGTATGGCATGTCTTCTGCTTCCAGATGTCTCGTATACCAAGAGCTGATGTACTTGGTTCTGCTGGTGCATCGACCCCTCTGCCCCTGAGGCAAGGGGGGAGGCATCCGGGGCACTGAGGTTGTCTTTATACCAAGTTACACAAGTGAGGTAGGGTGGTATTTTGAACCGCTTTAGTTAAATAATCCTACAAAGCTGAGTGGCGTGCATGTGAAATGCAGTTGAAAGCTGTGTTTGTTTCAGCTGACTTTTATTTTGGACAGAATTGTCTTAGTTTTAAATAGTAACTTCAGAATAGATGAATCGGAACAGTGGGAATAGGATTGTATGCAGGGCCTCAGGTTTTCAGTCTCCACCACAGTCTGCAAGGGGACAGGGCTGTGCTTGGGCATGTGTTTGTGGTGTAGAATTTCTACTTCTTTCTCCAAAACTGCCAGGGAAGGCAGGATTGGCTCAGTAATTTTCTCCTTCCATCCCAGTATCGTTTTCTCTTTAAGACCTGGTACAGTTTACATGATCCAATTAGAAATCAAGTTCTCATTGCATGTGGCACTTAATTCGCACCTCTTATGAGACTGCTGGGGGTCTTAGGAGTTGATACAGTGCCATGGGTTAAGTGTGCCTAAAACTTGCATGAATTGATGTTTACCTGACTCTTGATTCTGAGGAGAGAAGTACTCTCTTGGCCAGCCTTCTCTCCTTGGCCCTGTGCCTAATGGGACATGATTGGAAGTGTCATTTATCTTCTCACCCCAAAAGAAGGTTAAATTCTTCTAAAGCCTCAGGTGCTCTTTGCCTGAAGCCATTAGTCTAGGTAGAGTATGGAAAGCCAGTAAAAAGTGATCCCTGGCCATCAGAACATTTGGATCTTCCTTTCTGTACATAGGCATTTGCATGCTTTAATTCTGACTTACATTTGAATGGTATAAATTGCTCTACTCCTTGACAGGAGCAGTAGCTCTCTTCCTGTATCAACCATAATGTTACTCATAATGGGTGCATTTTTTCATTCAGCTAAATTAATTAGCTCATCTTTGTCTGTGTTTGATTTGGCAGAGTAGTTATTGTGGGAAAACACATTTTCTAGCAAATTTATACTGTATGCTTGAAGCTCAATTTGGTAATTAATAAACCCATCTTCTGCACTGCAGAAAACTGCTTGTAGATTCCACTGTTTTTTTTCCCCTCCTTGGACTAGCTCCTTGTAGTTTACTGTGGAAATCTTTGCATGCTGGGTGTTATATTACTAACCAGTTTTGGAGAATATAAATGTAAGTGAAACTACCATTTGGTAGTAGGCCTTGCACGTCAGGCTGGAGCACTCTAGGGTGTTGGAGGTGTGTTTGCAGCTCTTGCTGCAGGGTCACGCTCTGCCACGCAGAGAGGGGCAGATTGTTAGTGATGGTCTAGAGTAGTTGAGCTTACACTCAACGTTGTTTTCCTTCAAAGGGACACTCCCTGCAATTGTTAGATTGACAGAGATGTATTGTGTTAAGCTTCAGGTAGAGTTTTTCTTGTACTGTGGGTGCGTTATTGAATTAAAAGAAGTATTTGCTTAAACATCTTTATGTACTCATATTTTATAACTGCTGGATAGATTCTTGTATCAACAGATAATAAAAAAACCAGACAGGTTAATTAAAGAGCCAGAGATGTTTCATTTGAGAAACCTCATATACATAGGCGCCTTCTAAATGGCTGAGGAAAACAGGCACAGAGCATTCCTCCCTCCCCAGATGCTCTCCAGTGATAGCAGGGAAAGCAGCAGTGGTTGGCAGCACCTGTGGCAGCCAGCAGTGTGGAAAGGCACTGGGCTGGTGGTTAGGTGTAGGAGCTGGAGTGGGCCAGTGGGGGGAACTAAAGAAAAAAACCTCATTTTCCTGTTCTTTTCAACGAAGATCAAAATTGTCCCTCCTGCCTCCCATACAGGATGCTTAGATGGATACTCTCAGATGTAAATCCTCTCAGTAACATGAGCAGTGTTTGACCCTAGTGTTTTTCTTGGTGGTTTATTCTGCTGCGCATGATTGAATCTGGGTGAGCACTGAGAACTAACTTTTGCCTCGACCTGAAAGGGCCCTGAAAATGTGATGGTTCCAGTATTGCTACGGCTGGCTCTGTTTAACCAGACTTCTTAAAAATCTACCGGTATCTCTGGGAATGATTTAGCAGCTCCCAGGGAGGAAGGTGGAGTTCAGCGCCTGGCTGCCTGGCATGGCTAATGCTAGAGTGCTCCGTCCTTTAAATACATCTAGCTCTTAACATGCACTTTTTGGTACTGAGCTGCTGGATCTTTTTGAAAAAGAGCAATCGGTATCTGTAACAAATTTGTTTAATTTTAAATTCTTTTTTCTCTCTTACTAAAACCAACTAAGCTATAATATGGTTTCCTCACTGTAAAATTTTAACTTGAAATTAAAATGTTCAAAGTAGTGCATTTCTCTGGCTGGTACACTGACAATGCATCTTTAGCTGGCTTGGAGGGGGACATCAGTAGCAGTACTGATTTTGTTGTGGAAACCTAGAGCTCTGTATAGGGAAATGTTCCCTCCTTGCTGTCACTGTTCCAAAATATTCTAATTTTCTTCTGATGTTTTCCCTCTCAACCACAGTGTTTATACTTACGGAAGGGAAAAATAGCCAAATATGAAGGTCACTCTAAAGCAGAGACCTTTTGAATGGCAAAATCTCACTCCAAAGAATTTCTGCTCTTAGGACTGATTTAAAAGTCCTTGCAAAATTGCTTCAGAATGGAAGCTTTTTTGTATGTCTCACACTGACAGCTCTAGCATGTACTAGTGGTAAATTTGCACTTTATAACATGTTATTCCTGCCAATGTTGATTAGTGTTTTGTCACAGAAGTAACTAACTTTGTAATTTAATCTGTCTTGGTATTGTCAGTCTAAAATTTTATGTATACACTCTGTATTATGAAAAAACTGTACTGCAGAGGCTACCTCCTGGCTCTGGATGTTCCTGAACTGTAAACTGCTGGAGGCTGGCAGAGGAGCCAGAGAGGTACCACTACATGCTTGCCTTGGCTTTACACTGTTCCCAATGCAACTAGTCCTGGCCACTGCTAGAGTTCAGGCACTAGCCTGAATGATCTAAAAGAAACTGAGGAAATGCATACTTGACTAGGTAATTATATTTTATGTTAAATACATTCAAATGTATTATCTAATATTTTTATTAATTTGTAATACTTGAAAAACCTGATTGCATCTTGATTTTTAATCAAGTTATCATTCCAGAAGAGTAGCACAGTTCTTGTGAAAATTCTGAAAACAAGTTACTAAATCTGACTCATAAAGCAAATGCCTCATGAAATTTGAATGTTTAGAAGGGAAAATGACTGGCAGCTCCTCTTGTAAGCCTGCTAGTTGCAATAAAGTATGAAAGTTCAACATCAAAGAGATCACCGCTTAGTCTGTGGCATATTTGTACATCAAAGAACAAATACAGGACAAAAGGAACTGTATAGAGATACAGTTCAGCATTGCAGACAGGTCCCCGTGGAATGCTAGAGAGAAATGCTTTCATAATGTGGAAATTATCTCTGGCACATCTTCATTTCTGATTTGGGGAATAGGTAAGGTGAAGAATTAAAAGCAGCGTCTCAGAATCCAGTCTTGCCAATATACTGGGTAAGAGTGTCTGAGCTTACATGATGTCAGCAGTGCTGTTTCTGTGCAGTATGACTCAAGTGTATAAACATGGGTGATGGACAGGAGGTATGTATGCAACACTGCTGTTTCACTGGGTGGGGAAGGATGGGCAAAAGGTACATAAAATGCATAAATGAAAGGTAAATACCTACTTTTGGATCAGTTTTTTAATATATTATTATGCCTGTGGTCAAATACTGCATCATGTTGCCCAAAGAGGTTGTGGAGTCTCCATTCTTGGAGATACACAGACCTTGACTAGACACAACCCTGAGCTATAATTGACCCTGCTTTGTGCAGGGACTTGCACCAAGCAATCTCCAGAGGTGCCTTCCAACATCAACTCTTCTATTATTATTCTAGGAGAATAACACTTTCATAGGAAGGCAGCTGTCTACTTACATTTTTAGTTACAACCCCTCCTAATACAAGATAAATTTCAGACAAAAATGTGACCAGCTCTGGCACAGAAGTCCACCAAACTGATTTTTTTTTTTTACAGCTTTTTCTGTTTTTGTAGTGTGGAAACTGGATGTATTTTTGCTGATTTGGGCCTTTAGTAGTTTGTTTTGGTGTTGTTTGATTGTTTTTAAATCCTGAATTCTCCCTTAAATTAATGACAGAGGTTGTGGATGTTTCCCTTAGAACTAATGAAAAATAATCTTGGGTGTGTAGAGCACATGTCCTCTTCAGAAGAAGCCAGGGCATGAGAGACTGATCACAGAAAATTGTTGGACTGCTGTTGACCAATTGGTGGTAGCATTGTGTTGAAGGCAATGGAGACTTTGCTATTAATTTGAATGTATCTTTTTAATATTAAAATGTAAAGTAGGTCACATAAGTTCTTCGGTTCCAGTCTTTCTTCTTAATTTGTATTTCATGTCTATAAGTGCTGACTGCTTATGTAGTATATAAAAATGTTAATCATAAAATCCAGACTAAATCTGAATTCTCCAAAGTTCAAGTGTGCTTGGATCAACGGTTTTAATACCAGTTTCACCTTTTATGGAGATAGTATTGTCAGCAGACTCTTCTTTCTTTTATTGCAGAACTAAAAATAGTTACAATCTCATGGAATCATTAAGAAATACAAAGGGTTTCTGTTAAAAACCCTAGGGAAACCTGATTAGGCATACTACTGTATAATTAATTGATGTGCTACTACACTTAGAGAAGCAGTGCATCAGTAAACAGAAGTCAGAATGTAAGAGGCTAAGAAGAACAGCTGGGAATTGTGTAAAGACATCAAGGCTTGAAAATAACAATTTGGGCACCTCAGGAGAGACCAGCATTTGCATTTGGTGGAAGGACAGAAAGCTCTCCAGAAGGCCAAGACAGGGGGAACTGAAGGCTCAGGCTTGTACTTAACACTGTCTTTTGCCAATGAAACAGCCATAAACACCTTTTATATTACTGGTCACAACATTACATACTACCTTCAGGTTGATGTTCTGATAGTTCCCTAGACTATAATCTTATATTTTAAAAACAGTGTCAGGTTAAGTGTTCTTAAAATGTTCCTTTTGTTAATACTGTGCTTTAAATACATTTGTCCTAATAATGAAGTTGTTACTAGAGATATGGAATGGATCACTGATTTATGTCATTGTTTCTGGTTTGCTTTGAGACCTGGAAATAATTGTCAGCAAGTAGTCTGTAATTATCTCTTTGGAAAAATCAGGGTCTTCCGTTACTGTAAAGAGATGCAGTAGTTGTGTGTGTAGAGATCAGGGTGGAAGTGATGATATGTCACTGAATTCTTCTCTGGAAATACGTTTAAAACTTGTATCGAATCCTTTGCTGCTATCCCATTCATTAGTGTTATCTGGAGGAAGAATTCCATCCTGGGACAGTATGTGTACCATGACAAGTCCCTGTGGTCAAGGAGGAAGAAGGAGCTATTATTACCACAAGCTTCTGGCATTTCAGAAATGTTCATTCTTGGTGATTTGAGGAAGACGTTACAGGGAAACTAAATTCATATTTTCATGTTTAGAGAAAAATATACCCCTTTTTAAGGAGGCCTATTTCTGTATTTGCTCTCTTGCCCCGTTGATGGGGAGAAATGAGCTGTACTCGAAGAGCTTTACCAACTAAGTAGCTTTACCTGGATTTTGCAACATGTTTGAGTCCTCCTAATAGCACTGCTCACTTCTGCACACAAGGGCATTGGAGAGAGTTGAGGATGCTCAACATGCTGAAATCAAGCCTTTTCTCAGGAAATTACATTAATTGGTTGTAAACAGTCACCATTTCTCTCAAGTAAACATAATGGCTGTGTGTGTACCTTGCTATAACAAATGAACAGCAGACGTGTTTGTACTGTGCTGTTAAAAGAAGGTGGAGATTTCCTCACTCCCGAGTATGTCAAGTCTTGGCCTGCTAGCTGGCATAAAGCATGTTTGGAAGAGACAAGAGTTTTACATTTTAGAAAGGCTAATCAAATG
Organism: Athene noctua; assembly: GCF_965140245.1. Classification (NCBI taxonomy): domain Eukaryota; kingdom Metazoa; phylum Chordata; class Aves; order Strigiformes; family Strigidae; genus Athene; species Athene noctua. Next base: position 18,421,412 of record NC_134049.1, on the reverse strand, counting down.
AATTCAGTTTATATGCTAAATTGAAAGAACTTTTGAGTTTATTTTTGAATTAGAAAAAAAGCTAACTCTTCAGAGACTGTTTTTCCCACCTTTAAAATACCTGAACTGTCAAGTTAATAGCTTGTTATTTCAGAGAGCGTGTGTACACGCGTGCACAGGGAAAGTTGCCAGCGACTTGTAAAATCAAAATGCCAAAACAAAATCCTTCAATACTTTTTTTTTTTCCCCCCCCTAATTGAATTGAAAAATTTCTCAGGGAGGTGCCAACATAAAATAGTGTGGGGTGTGTAGCTTAACTTCCTTTTTTTTGGATTGTTGCTGTGTTATTAGTGATTTGGTAACGGTGCTAAGTTCAAATTTTGTATTAGCGGTGGGTGGGATTTCTTTGTATGTGAATGGATATTCTGAATGGGCAACACAAACAGATGTCCAGCTTGGCTCCTTGAAGCTTAAAGTTAAAGTTCTAGGAGCATGTCCAAAGCTGTCATAAAGCTATGTTTCTCACATGAGCACTGCTCTGCACTGGCTTAAGGCCCTGTTTCTAAATTTGAGTAAGTTTTTGTTGGCTAAGCATATTTTCGTTGGTGGGAGTTTTACAGTTTTTGAGGACTCTTATCTACTTCTAGTGTAAAAGCACCTTAATAATTGAAATTACATAGCATGACTTCAAATATAATCACCAAATATAATGTGGGAGAAGAATGAAATTTAATTGTAATTAATTCCAGTTTTCAGAAAATACTTTCAAAGTTGTGTTAAGCTGGATACCAAAATTGTTACCACTTTGGAAAACGTTCCAAGTCTCCCAACATCTCAGTAAAGTGTCTGTTTTCTGTTTCACAAAAGAGTACTTTGATCCAGCTATCTAAGAGATTTATCCAAGGAGACAAAACCCAGATTGCTTGCTGCTAATCCGGTGCTTTACAAACAAGATTTTAATTTTTATTCCCTTTACTTGTTTTTCAAAAAATTAGGCAAATATACAATAGGATGTTTTTTTCCCCTAAATTAAGCCCATTGTAAACAATGTCAGTAGAAAGCAGTTTTGAGATTCATTTAGTTTTAAGTACCTACTCATTTTTTCCTTCTGAAAAGTGTCATGTCCCAAGCGGTTTAATGGGCATAAATCATGTTAGTAGAATGGGAGAAGTTATTCCAAACCTAGTCTCTGTTAAGCTTTTATATTTCTTCTCAAAACTTCTTTCTTGTCCCAAAGACTATCTAAAGGAAGAAGTTATCCTTTAGCTTTATTCCCAGCAAGTGACCATAAGGTTGGTGTAGCAAATCCAGTTTGTATTTCTATTCACATTAGCGGAGTTGCTTGCATGCATCAAAGATGTTAGTGGTTCCTGTCCCCGAATGCAGGCAGGCTGAGCTGCTGCTGTGCAATACTCTCCTGGTAACATTGTGGAAGGACTTGTCCCTCTTTAATATGGGCCAGTAAGGAAACCGGGTCTCTCAGTGAAGCTGTGCTTATTACTGCTTCTCAAAATGATACTTATTTAGTGGTGAGATGAACAACTTAATCAAAGAGCATTTAGAATGCCCTGGAAAGAATTCCCGTACAGAAAAAAGTTGAGTGTGAATACTGTGGTGTTTTTTAGGGAAAATAGAGTGTGGTAATAGAACACAAGAAACTGAAGGACTGTATTCTTAAAAATACCTGTATCACTGAAGGAATGAAAATAAGTGTGTATTTGTTTACCTGTCTGCTAATGCCATTACAGTGGTTCCAAGTACATTGTTAAACTGAATTAAAGAACCCACCTAAATATTTTAAGGCATTGTTTATTAACAGTAACTGATTTTAATGTCAGAGAGTGTAAATTAATTTGGTTACACAATTTATCAGATGCTGCTTAATGTTGTGGATGTTATTAGTTATTAAGTAACCAACAGTTAATATGGCAATTTATTAAATCTCAGGACATTGCATAAATAATCCTAGATGAGAAAAATAATCTCCATTGTAGAAGGTGAGTATGCAGTTGTCTGCTCTGGACAGATGTCCCACCACCATATGGAACAGGACTGTGCCAGGCAGCCATGTGCTGTGAATGTGTTGGTGAAACTTGACCCTGTTCTCTAGAAAAGCCAGCAGAAACAGACTTTGTGGCAGGAGTTAAAAGGAGCAAAGTGAACTGGAATCCACCCCAAAGCAGTGGGCACAGGTGGTATCACCAAGTGCTCTTTAGACTCCTGAACAGCCTATAACAGTCACAGTTAGTCATTCGTGTCCTTTCCAAATTATCTGATATTAAGATGGTGAAGGGCTTAAATCTGTCAAAAGTTAGACCTGTATTAACTACTCACAACCTGCTGCCTGAGCTGGGGCTTTGCTGATGGGCCAACTTCACCTCGACCCACCTGTGCCCTGTGTAAGGCCCATCTAGTGTGCCTTCATCCCAGAGATGCTGCTGGAGAACAGCAGCTCCTGCCCACTGTGCTGACTGCAGAGGTCTTCCTTCCTTTGCCAGGGAAAGGGGGCTTTGCACTTTGGTGTTGAGATGCAGATAATGTTTCTCTTGCTGGATTCAGGAAGCTATCCATGTTTACATTATGAAGCTGAAGTGCACCTCAGAGTAACATTAGCAATAGGTAAATCTGTATAAATTCTCACTTCTGTTTTTCCTCATTTTTTTCTTGCTGACTGCTTTTTTAATGAAAACTTTTTTTTTCTGTTGTGAATCTGTCAAAGTAAATTGACACGTCATGTAATGGCTTTCTGGTTGGCAGGGTTTTTTCTGTGTTTTAAGTTGATGCAGAATGTGTATTTTGATGCTATTACACTGTGGTGGATGAAAAAACTGCTCTGACTTTTATGCAGGAGAGGGAAGCAAGTTGTTTTCTTTCAAGGGCTGTAGAGCAATTGGTGTCTTACAGAAGTAATACCATGAAAGTGGGGAAGAATTCTTCTTTGATACTCGAGTCTTTCTATTTCAGTTGTACAGTAATGGGCTTTTGAATTAAAGGTTTGTTAAAACTTGTATCTATTTCAGAGTATTGACAGCTGAAGCAGACTCGCTAAGCCAAAATTTATATCTTTATTCAAGCCTGTTAAAATCAGAATTTGTTGACTGTACTAATGTCTAAGCTTTAATACCACTTTTATATAGAAGGCTGCTATTTGAATTTTCAGTCAAGTAAATTTCTTTACAATATGCCTTTGAGTTATGATTTATAACTGGATTCATATAAATAAATGCTTTCAGCCAAATGCTGTTGAACTAATTCCATTTTGAAGTCATTAATTATATTTGGCTCATTGAAAAAGGGAGGGGAGAAGGCATCAACTAACCCTATATAAAAGTGTCAACAGAATTGTTTCATGAAAAGGCTTTTGGGCCTCTTAAGCTGTGAAGAGTGAGTGGTTTGTTGGGTTGGTTGTTGGTTTTTTAATCAAAGAAGTGTGAACAGAAGCTAGATGATGCATTGCTATACTGTAAAGACAATTCCTTTCGAACAGCCATTAATACACTTAATGCTTTTTGCTTTTATCATGTTAAGGTCTTTGGCTTTGCAATAAGATCTGGCTATGCAGTGAGCCTACTAGCTTGTGCAGAAAAAAAAACCCTTATTTTTTGATAGTAAATCCATTAACTCTTGTCAGATTGGTAAATTTCTTCTGATGTATGTTGAATAATTGGTTTGCTACATTCAGACAACTTAGTGTACGAAAGACCTTAGAAGCTTTGACTTCTTATGTGTATTGTGTGAAGCTTACAATAAAGTGCTAACCAATCATCAAAACTAAAATCTAGATGCAAGCCAAACGCAGTGGATTTTAATCCAATTTTTGTGATTCTGCTCATTACACTTTATTAATAGGATTCCTTTTTGTCTTTTCAGGAGTTTGAGAGAGAAAACAATAAACCTATGCATTCCTGATTGCAGTTTCCCAAAGATGGACTGGGAAATAAGTAGTGTACTTGTTTTTAGACTGGAGCATGGTACTTCTGCCATTTCCATCTTCGTCCTTACATTGTGGCTATTCCATTTAGGTGGATGTAAGAAAATTCCTGCTTGGAATTCACATCACCCTGGGTTCACATAGGCTGCACGCAGAACTGTCATCTCACTGAAGTGCTGTGTAATTGCCTGATCCTCTTTCCTTTGCTGTCTAGTTTCTCGTTTCTTTCATTTTATTACTTTTATTTCTTCTCCTTCATGTTAACGTTCTTCATCTCTAATTCACTTTCTTGTGTTCTTCTTTCACCCTCTTTTGAAAGCAAACTGCCAGTGCCTTATTTAATCTCTTTATCAGTGTAGTGAGGGATAACAACACAACTATGTGTTTTAAGCCCTTTATAGCCAGCTGCTTCAGATCATCACGAAAGAATGAAAAATAGAGCCCTCTAGGACACCTCTGTGTTTTACCTTTCTAACACTGCATGCTCAGTTCTTCAAGAGATCTTTGTTCCTTTAGTAACCTTCTGGAATAGTTCCAAGCGCACCAGAGGGTCATGACAACTGGAAGAAACCATCTCTCCAGATGTGCTTTAAATTGTCTTTCCATCTACCAGAATACACATCTGGTCTCTAAAGCTGTGCTCCCTACCCCTAAAACATTTCTAACTTTGTTACCACCTTTTGGCATCTATACCAGGGACACCAACAGATGCTCACTGGTACGCTCAGGAAACTTAACTTGTTCTTGCTGCTTCTTTTACTTGGAGAGAAACTACTGCTCTCAGATTTGCAATGTTGGAGGAAGGAGATGTGGAATTACCATACTAAGCTGCTGCAGTATCTTAAAGTTCTAGTTTTGTATCATGAGCTCCCTAAACATATACAAACTGTTCTGGTTTCCAGTGTGATTGATAACAAATCAACCCCAGGTTAGATTTTAGGAAAATATTGATGAAATCTGTGCCTTGATCTTAGATGGTCTAGTAAATTTGAGTTTATTAAAACGAACTAGCATGAAGCAGGAAAGCTCTGTGGAATTACTCTTAAACACATTGTTTCACAAAACACAGCACTTGTCGTTTAAATCATATATGAGGTATACAAAATCAGAATTACAGTGAAGTGAGATAATTACAATGAAGTGAGATGGTCAACAAGTTTTGGAACTAAAGAGTAGGGAGCAAAGAAAACTCAAAAAAACGTACAATTTTATATTTCCATTAAAGATCCTTGGAATGGGGACCAACTTTTTATCTGCATTTATATGTATTTATTTTTTGTGTGTAATGAGGTCCTCATCCAAAACTATGGTCCTTCAGCTCTACTGACAGTGGTGAACAAGCTGTCCATCTGTCCTTCCCTTTTTCTTAAGTGGTTTTCAAAACTTCTAACTTTATCTTCAAGCAGAGAACCTAATGCTGGTATCTTTGTTAACACAGATAGCCAGTAGACATAATTTCTTGCATATCAGGTTGCTTAGAACAGTGGTCTCCAAACTTTTTTGATCGTGCACCCTTATCCTTAAAAAATGGATAAATAAATTTGAGTGTACACTCCCAATGTATGTATATTTATTTAGAAATAATATACAGGTACTGCTGTAGTAACATTATGTACATTATAAAACATGCACAAAAATAGCAAGTAAGAAAGAACAAGATAGAAATGATTGTTTTTGAGGTCCATGTACTAGAAGCATGGATAAACTGGACTGTGTGTAGGAAAGTGTACTTTGATATTCACTACCTAAGTCTTCCTGTAGTAGTGAATGGAAGTTGAGTGGGGGAGTTCCCCTGGGTGGCTGGTGTACTATAAAATCATGACATCTAATAAAATCTACTAGATAAGTCAATTGATTGTGAATGTCTTGAACAGTTTTGGAAGACATTATTTCCAACTTTTCATGAATTCGTTGCATTTTCATGACAAACTACTGACTTGTGATAAAATATATTTTCCACTCATCCATGAGAAGCATAACTTACATTGGAAAATGCTTTCTTTTTTAAATTACGCGCTTCATAGTGTGTTCCCATCTTCTACCCTCTCCTCTCCCTTTGCCCAGCTCTGGCTTTTGGAAACAAATGGATATAGATGATTCTCAGCTATAATTTAAAAATATTCCTGGTGGTTTTAGTCACAGATATAGCTTGGAAATATATTGTGATTCCATGTACCTAGCCCATGGCTTGTCTACTTTCTGAAACAAAGAAATCTCCAGACTCAATTCAGAAACTAGCTGTGGGTAGGACCAGGGAAGGCATATCCTGCAAACAGCATCATTTCTTTGTACTTCCTTGCCCTTCTAACAGCTTCATCGTTTCCCTCACAGTGAAATGTGTACACCACCAGGCAGTTCATATTTAGCTATCGTGTCTTTCATGGTTCAAAGCTATATTGGAAGTCAAAACATGAATATAGCTTCTCTTTCAATGCTAATTAAAGCTAAAAGGAGCATCTGCTTGCACAGTGATCACACTATATGGAACTATGTTTCTTTTTCACTGGCTGGTATGTGAAACCTGAGCGGGCTGCTTACAGAAGCCTGTCACAGGCTTTTTTTTTATGCTTGATCACTACTTCCCCAGAGCTTCACTGCTAATCAAGTAAATGTTTAAATTCAAACAGTTTTTGGCTCTCTCCCCTTCCCTCTGTTTCTCAGTTTCCGAAAGACCTCCAAGAGCAGCTTTGCCATGAACTAATGAAGCCGTTTTCTACCTGGCACAGAGTTAACTGGCTTGTATTGGCATCTTGCTTCAGTTGAATGTGGTGATTATATAGTGCCTCTGTCTGTTGTCTTTTACACTGGAAATTGCCAAACATAAACTAAAAACCAAATAGAACAGCCCAAACTTATTTGTTAAAAATCATACGACTTTCTGTGTTTATGTGTATGCTTGCTTCTTTCTTGTTTTGTAAATTTTTTTTTATTAAATATTTGAGGGTTGGCAATCCTGTGAAGTAGAACGGTGAAACATAAATATTAATTGTGGTAGGAATATTGTCTAGAATCTCCTCCTTGTTTTACTTGAAAATAATACTCAATTGTCTCAGCCAGGCTGGAACAAAGACCTAAGGGATGTGTATTTGTTTGGCTGCAACTTTATTAACACAGTTGGGAACAGTGCCCAGTAATAAATCATATAGTGTGAGTCATTGCTTATTCCTTGATCATTCCTACCTCTTTGGGAGAGCTGCTGTCAGCCTTCCCCCTCCCAGCCTGGCTCCCTCCTAATGCAGGGCCACCCCAGCTTTCGTGTGTATTAGGGCTAGGTGGAGATTGGTGAAAAGGGAGGGTTGTTTCCTCACTGCACCAGATGGTAGGAGCCGCAACTGCTTTTTCGCAGCTTTCTCAGAGAACCACTGCTGGTCTTGGTTTATTTTTCCTCTCTGGCAACGTGAAAAACCGTGGGAATGTATTTAAGATGGATACCACCTAGGAGTGGCAAGCCCTGTACCTTCCCACTGCTCTTCCTGGGTAACACCTAATTTTGGAGGATCGTTGACATCAGATAAGGGGCTAGTAATCCTTTGTTTGCATAGGCTCCATTAAACTGTTGGTTTCAGTTTTGGGACAACTTTAAATTTTAAGGGCAAAGATGAAAATTACAGCCCAGATTTGTAGTGCTTGTTTTCCAACTCGTCTTGCTCAGGCAGTCATGCCCGTAAGAGATCTGTCTGACTTGTTACTCTGGATTATGACTGTAGTTTCTACCTGGGATAGGTATTTGTACTCTTTACTGCTGCCTCCACTTGCAATGTAAAAGTATATTGGTCAAAAAATTCCCCATGGTTAAGCTCACTGAGACAGGTGTAAAATAGGTGAATGGTTTGGAAGGTTAGTATTGTTGCCTTACTAGGATAAATCAGAGCTGCACAGTCACTAGAAAAATACTACTTTAGTGCCTTAGTGGTGTATACTGCAAAAATAGATAGTCTAATTTAGCAGTGGCATTCTAGTTTCTTATGGCAAGGAGTACTTCTCCCCACCCTGAAATGAAAAAGTGATTCCAAGTACTTAAAAGTTGCAGTATTGCAGTGGTTTTATTTCCTCTGGAATAACTTACATTCTTTTTTGTGTAAAGATGATAAACTACACTTGATGGGGCTTAGACGTAAGCAGGCTGGAACTCCACTGAAGCATAGTGTTGGCAAAGCCCCAGCTGTAGGACTGTATGAAGGCATGAGGGAAGCCCTGGTCATGTTTTAGCTCCATACGGTCCATTCTTGGCCAGAAGTTTGAAGGAGCAGACAGACCTTCCTCCCTTATGTAATGTGCATAACGTGGAGTTGAATATATGTTTTAGAAAAATAATGGTGTTGATTAGTTGGTCATGAAATCATAGGCAATTTATTTTTTAAATAAACTTAATAACAATTTTTGTGCATGCTGATTTTGAATGTCATAAATGTTGCAACAGAGCTTTTGATGGATTAATTACATCACCTGTGAGCAAACACAAGACAAACAAAGATGAACTTCACCTGAGCTTTGGCTGAGAAACTCAAAAGTTACAGTTTGTTACCTGTGTTTTGATGTTTGTCATCAGCTGCTCTAGCTCGGATATTTGCCTTACAGTGAGACAGTAATGGTGTTACATTTGAAATTAAGCAAGTGAATTCACTGGTGCTCAGCAACAGTGACAAATCCATTTTCTAGTACCGGATTATGGTCTTAAAATCAAAGGCAGAAATTATTATTTAGTTCCTGTAATCAGTAAGCTGCTATGTTTCAAAGCAAACTAGAGACATTTGGTATGTGGGCTAGGCGGTAACTTATGACAGAAGTTCAGCTGTTGTTTGAAAGCATATTTCAGCTCCTACTTGTACAGTCACTTTTCAGTAGCTCCTGAAAACTGTAATTGGAGACTTAGTAAAAACTTTGTCTTGTTTGTGTCTTTCAGTATTGACTATTTGAATTGATGTGTTTGAAAATGAGATGAGCTTAAAAGTTTTGATCCTTTCAGGTTAAGTAAATCATGTGATAGTGAAGACGAGATCTGTCAAGCTATATCCTATACAACTTAAAGAAAAGAAGAAAAAAACCCAAAAACGAAGATTTGTGGTTAAGTCTCTTCTTATTTTAGCCTCTTTTGTCAGCGTAGGCAGAACAAGAATTAGTAATGCTTGGTCCTCTTAGTATGAAAACTGTGTTTTATTTAATTTGTTTTATACTTGAGTTTTGTGCTTAGATATTGTACTGGTGTATAAAAACTAGAAAAGGAAGTTATTTGGAGACTTTATTCCACATTCTAAGCACAAGCCAGATAGGCACTGTAGAAACAGGAACAATACATTATCTACCCTGTTGAGCTAACATGTGAAAATATATGATAATCAGCATGGCTTTTGTAGAACTGTCTTTGAATTCACAAGCAACTTGTAAATGTGTATTTGTAGAAACAGGGTGTCCACTGTTAAACTCTTTTTTCCAAGCTTACTAAATGTTTCAGAATTTCTCCAGTAAAATTTTGTCAAGATAACACATATATATTGTGCTGCAAACTGATGGTAGCATTTCATTTCGAATAAACCTAAATGTAGGAGATGCCCTACATTGTAGGAAATGCTTGCTATATGTTACTGAGAAGTACAGAGTCTTAAAAAATAGCTTTGTGGAATCCAGTAAACTTGGTTTTCTGGAATTATATGCAGATTCTATCTTCACTTCTGGAATGTGCTCTTTCCCTGGGCCAAGGTTGCCAGACAGAGTCCTCTGACAATCTCTTTATCTATAGGGTTGTCTATAATGTTAATTAGTGAACTCTTTGAAAAACCAGCTTCCACAAGTTAATTTATGCATAAAACATCATTGAGAGATGTGTTTTACCTGTTTCACAAGTAGGGGACTGAAGTATAGCTTAAGAGACTTGGCCTGGGCCACACAAGAAGCCTGTGTCATAGCCAGGAATCAACAGATTCACATTTCATTGCCTAACCGCAAGACTTCAGAAAATAAAAAGTTGAACAAAAGCAGATGCAATGCTGAGGATTTGAGTCTTGGGTACAATTTACAGGGTGCTTAACTCTCTGCCCATAAAACTGGAAGGTTCTGCTTTGGAAGGCCAATAATGCTTATGCGTTCCTAGCAATTTAATTGCAAACTGCCAGACTGGCTGCAGAGATTTCAGCATGCCTTGTATTTCAGTGGTCTTCAGTGCAAATCCAGATAGTGCAGGATTTTCACTTTCTATTGACACTTCTTTTTTTTTTAACCCACTGATACAACTTCCTAATAATGGTTACTTAGGGGTGATCCACTGGCCCAGAGGGTGGAAGAAAGGCAATTTCAGTGTTATGCTTTCCCAGGGATTTTTAGAATCGTCAGGCCGATGTCTCAATATCACAAGAGAGGATCTAAAAGCCTGAGGTTGGTATTTCAGCTTTAAAGCTTTGGTTGGTGAGTTCTTATTTTCCTTATGTTTGTGTTTCTTTTTTGAATATGCGCTCTCTGATGTAGCAAGGATGTAATAATCTCAGTAAGACTTGAAACGCTATTTACCTATTTAGGTATTTACGTGGCTTCTATTCCTGTTATGTATCCAAGCACAATATGGCATTTAATGGCTCCTCAGAGATAAGAAGCTTCCAATCCTAATGTTATACATGTATAAACTGAGTTATGGAAAGGTATGTGCCCAGCTCCATGAAGTTATTTGATCATTCAACTCCTGGTGTTTTCAGTGAGACCTACACATCTTAGAGAAGTTCTATGTACTCTGATAGTTACGTGACTTGCCCTGGTGGCTCACACACACAATCCTTGGGACAGTACAGGACCTGGAAGTCAGATCTTCTCAATACCATAGTAACAATCCAGCATTAGCCTGAGAGGAGGACGTTACCTGTGTTCCTCTGAAAGAAGGCAGGAAAATTCAGGCTAGAAGGACATGTTTTAACTGTGAGGAAAACAAGCTGTTGAAACAACTTCTTTTAGAATTGAGTGGAACAACTTATTTTAGAGTTGGGGTGCATTTTCTATCACTTGATGTGATCACTATGTGCATAATAATGACACTTCAAAAATAAGTGCCTTGTAGTACCATTAGTGTGTATGGGCATCATACAAAACTGCTGGGTGATATTCTATCATTTCTATCACACAGAAGGTGAGATTTTACTGTAATGTTACATGCCACCCTTACATTTCCATTTCTGTAAACTTTTCCTTAAACTAACTCCATCATTCTGATGCTGGAAGCAGTGTGTTCATAGAATTTCTTTCTAGTCCTAATCCTATGACATTTTGTATCATGCAGTGGTATCTCTTACAGTCACAAGTTTTGGAATTGGGAATATGAGGAAGGAGAATGGGATACAGTCTATCCCTGAATGTTTTACAGCTAAATTAACACATTGGTCAACTATCCTTCCACAGTGCAATTATTTTTGCACATACAGAAGACACCTCCCTGTAGATTCCTTGTGACATAAGGTTTCTGACTAAAATTAGGTCATAGCTATTTAATTGTTCAGGTGTCCACCCACGAGGGAGCTACAGAGAGCTCTTTCAATTCCTTGCAATCAAGTAAGTAGCAGTTACTCTCATTTATCCTCTAAGGAAATAGTCCACCAAAAATAATACGTTGATTCCTTAGCCCCTCCCTGTCACTAATCACTCAGCTCTTGTAGCTACGTACTGACTTGGCCCTCAGCACCAGTGTCCAAGTACCTCAGTCATTAATTTTCAACTTACGACACTTTGGTGATGTAAGAAAGCATTGTCCTCGTTTCACAGCTGAGGGATTGACACATCAAGTAAGTGACTTGCTTAAAGTTTCACGGTAATACTGGACATAGAAACCAAAGACTTACTCATAAACTATTCTGTTTCTTGGAAAACCAACCCCAGTGTTCTCTGTCCTTTTGCCTGCTACCCCACATCTCCTCTTGCTGATTTAGTGTACCAGCAGTTTAGTTCTGTGAGTATTTTAACCTCCCAAATCTGGCATTGCCAAACAAATACACCCCTCCCTCCTTTGTGTGAGCACAAGCAGCATCTCTGCAGTCACGTGGGGAATTAAGTCAGGAAACTGATTCAGGTTAAAGTTAATCCCCCAAAGAACAGTTTCAACCTGAGTCGTTGCCTCATTTGGCTCTTGCAGTGCAGCTGTACAGGCATCAGGAGCGGGGAAAGGAAGGGGAGGCCAGCTCTGTTCAATGACCTGAGATTTCTGCTGGCTAAAATGCTTGTGGAGTTAGTGGGGTCAAGCTCATCAAAACCTTAACCAAAATCAGTTCTAACTTCTTTCTACCAAGTGCAGATTGCGTGCTTTGAATTTACCCCATGTCTGTAGAGCCCACCCAAAGCATGGTGGCAGGGCAATTGAGGAGTCCAGAGCACAGGGGAAGCTTTGGAAGAGTTCTGACTGTGGTGATGTCTTAGACCTTGTGTGGCAAATTTTTCTGTGACTGCTATCATTAAAAATGCTTGACTTTAATTTCTAACAGAAAAAGCTTATATAAACTATATCTGAGTAGTTACAAATGGAAGCAGAGAAAACACTATTACCAGGATGTCTGTTTATAAAGGGAATCACATAATTCAAGTGTGCAGCTTAATGCTACATCTCACTTTGCACCACACTGACCTACGTGAGCCCACATTACTTTGACTTTCTGCTTTGAATGGTTCTGTAGAAAACAAGACGAATTGGAATTGCATGCATGGTTTTTAGTCTTCAGCTGGAGTATTCTCTCCAGGAGCTTTCTGCTGTGACTTTTTCACATGAGAGTCATACATATGGGGGGAACCCCACATTTTGCTGATCCCTCTTGGAAGTGGCATTCAGAGAGCTTCCAAATTGCTGTGCTAAGGTGTGCTTTCAGCTTTCCAAACAGAGTATGTATTGTATCCTGCTGCTTCACTTGAAGGACTGCAACATAGGAGAACCTGTAAGTGTGGAATGATGCCCTCATTCTGACTACATCAGAAGTCCAGAAACTTTAAGTAGGGCCTTGGGCATGCTGATAGCTTGGTTGTTGATGACTAAGGCAGGAAGAAGGGTGCCAGTGACATTTAGAAGGAGACTGAAAGGAGTTCTGTACTTAAATTGCTACAGAAGAGAACAAAACATTTTTTTAATGACAGCTGTTAACATTTTTTACATGGGTATATCTTTTCACCTGAACTGCCCTGTGATACCCTGAAAATCTTTTTGCTGTCTTTGTGGCTGAACCCTGTCCCCCCACTTCCCTGCTTTTTTGTTTTCTGGCTGGAGCTTGAGGCCTTCCTGAGAGGGTGTTGCAGATGGTCCTCAGTGCCAAAAAACTCTGGCCTGTGTCAGCTGCAGCCACAGTCCGTCTTCCAACCGAGCCATCTCAGAAGCCTCAAAACAAACGTGTGTGGGATTGTTGTATTCATGTTTTTGTTCGGGCCTTGTTCAGAGGCTCAAGATTGGGACATAAATCAGTTTGGTTTTCCTCCTCCACTGAGTGCAGATCATAACATTACAGCACAGCCACTTTGTGTAATAGGAACCTAACAAAAACCAGATTTTAACATAGTCACTAGCTCCTTTGAAGAAGGCAGTGTTAGCAATTATGATCTAGACTAGACATTGGTAAGAACTTACCAAATAATTACAGGCTTCTTAAAGTAATATAGTATGAGTAATTGCAGGTTTAAAAATGTATTATGAGGAGTAGTTTATACCGAAACTTCATCCTGCTCTTTGAAACCAGAATCCGTAACTCTCCTCATGCTACAGCAAATGCTTGTCCTTCTCCACAGAAGAATGTAGACTTGGTTTATTGTACAGCAAATGTTCTGTGGTACATTATTTAAATTAGCATATAATAGAAACCTAATTGCCCACTAGGGCCCAAAGCTTTAGCTGGTGGAGATCAATGTGCTTCCACTGAAGTCAGTGTAGCAATGTTGATTTTCACCCCTTGAGGATCTGGCTCAGCAGCTTGTTTCTATTCCAGGCATTGTTAAAGGAGATAGCGTGTTTAGAATATTAAATCGTGGCATTGTCAGAGATAGTCAACTCAATTTATGTGCAAGTGAAGAGAAATAAAGCAGTAAAGCCATTATTTTTATCTGAGGATTTCAATTTACATTGTCGATTATTCATATTGACTGATCTGGTACAACAGGGAAATCATGAGCGTGGGGTCATCTTGTTGTGGTTTTAATTTCCTACGTCTGTAGTTATCTAATCCTCTCAGTGTGAGCAAGCATGATTAGTATTTATTTCTATTCTGTGTGCCAGTGCCCTGGGCCAGGTTCTGTGCTAAATCCAAAGTGACTCTCCTTCTTAATTGGCATTAACTTGTGCTACAATAATATAAATAAAAACTTGTACTTTCTGTGTAAAGCATCCATAACTCCCCAGATTTCTTCTGCATGGATGTTCTACCTCAATGTTAAGGCTTGTGATATATCTGTCTGTATTTTTTTTTTTAATCAGTTTGGAACTTCTAGCAATGTTTTCCGAATAATACTTTGGGAAACACAGATTTGGAAAGAATCTGGCTGCTTGTTAACCATTGAGATGCTACCAGGAGAGTTGTTACAGCTGTACCACTGGTTAATAAATTGCTGCAGTAAGAACAGCATCTGTCTCTCTCTGGAGAGTCAAGTACTGAAACGAACAATAATTCTTCACTTTGTCAAATGTTTTTTACAATCATTTGGAATGCTTGCTTAGAGAAGCTTATTTACTTAATGAATGCTCCATTCAGGAATAGGGAAACTTTAGGGCTGAGCTGAGCCAACAGTTCTTCTTTGTGGAGTTTGTTTCCTCTCCTTTCATTTCCATTATTCTCAGAAGACCTCTGGCTGCTCCCCCACTTATCTCTGCTTCCATTTGTCCCCTGGGAGCTTTGGATAATCAAAGTTATGCCGCAAGTATTCTTCTGAGAGTAGGAGTGGGGGAGTTCTGTTTAAACGTTTTGGGTCTCTATCAAGGACAGTATAGTAACCGACTGTGTGTGAGCCTTTTAAAATAGTACAGTGTTAAAACTCTACAAATTTGGAGCTGCCTGGCATTCGTTCTTGTCTGGGTTTTGATGCATGCAGAACACAAGCATAGAAAGAAACATAAGCAAGAATGATCGGTAAAGACCATCTTGAAAGGTTTGAGAGATTATGTTCATCATTATTTTATGGCTTCATTCAGCTCTGGTTACAAGGTTGTTTTCTTGTCCTGACAAAGTGATGAAGCTTAGCTCATTAAATGGTTTGGATTGTCTTTGAATAAAATAATTGCAAAAATACAGGTGCTGTTTGTATTATTTTCTTCTTTTGTCAAACCTCCTTTATATGAGGAAACATAAATCCAATACATTCACTACTTGCCAGCTTCTACCTTTTTGAGTGATTTGGCCTCTAGAACCTAACATTAACCATGTGAAGCAAGTTGTTTTTTTCATTATAATCTGTCAAATGCATTTAGCATGGTTGACTCAGTCATTTTATTCTGTAATCTCCTGTTCATACTTATATTCTACCCAGTGTGTATATTCTGCCTTCTGTGACACATGGAATTGTCTTCTCCTTAATGTAGTGTGAGACTTCTTTGTTTTAAAAAGATGTCAGTATTCTTTGCGCTTTTCTGGTGGCCATTTTCAATTTTGTGATTTTTGTAAAAGAAATTAATAAGGCATTAAGGCGTTCATATAGGTGATGATGTGCTGACTTCCCATCAACAAGTCCCTTGTTTTCATTACTGGGTTTTTCAGCTTCGATGCAGGGGGTTTTTTTCCACTTAAAAACATGGAGACACATTGAACACTTGAGGCCAGAGACTTATGTAACCTGAGTCATCCCATGCTGTGGTAAGGAATCCATCTTACAGCCAGGTGCCTTAGACTAGCATTGTGTTATCTCCATTGCAAAGATAACAGACACTAAAATTTTAGAGTCTAATGGCCATATAACACAATGCCAAATACGATAGCTTTTCTTTTCCCTGAGTAGTAAATCATGTTAGATAGTTCATGATGCAAACTGCTGTTATTTCTAGAGTATGTGAGCCTTGTGATGTCATAGCAGATTTTCTTACCTCTACAGGTTAGATGAAAAGCTGAACGAACTTTGAGAGCAGCAAAATACACCAGTAGCTACAATGCAGTAGGTCAGCTGATACTTTTTTGCTTATATCATTTTACTCTCCGGTGTGGTCAGAGTGGTACAGCTCTTATGTGTTGTGCTTTTGCCTTTTTCTTAGGAATAAGCAGGATTGCGAAGATAATGAGTGAAGGCACTGAAGCATTCATGGCAATAATTTCTAAGAGCTGGAGATAAATAAGCAGGCAAAGTTGAAGACTTATCTGGGTGGGGGTATTAGCATTTTGAATACTCTCTGCACAGATGCAGTTATCACTTAATTGACTTGACTTCAGGGAACACTAGAAAAATCACTTCACAGCCATAAAAGAAGAACTTCTGCACGTGGTCTGTAATGGTTCTGTTCCGCTGTACAAGAAACTGAGGCTGTTTTACTACCAATGTCACAACAGGGAAGGAGAAAGCCTGCCTCAGATCTGCCGCTACGCAATCTCGGTTGTGACTGTCGGCATCTCGCCCTTCCTTTACACGTCTTCTCATGATTACCTTCCTTAGCGTGAGTCCCAGCTGTCGCCTCGCCTCTCCCTTCATACAAGGAGAGAAAGTCACCACCGAGCTGGGGGAGTGGGGCCTGTGGTCTCCAGAGGCTGATTGCTCCCGGTCTCGTCCTTTCCCCAGCAGGGCAGTTTGTTTCTAAACTTGCGTTTCAGTCTTCTGTCAGAAACAGAGAGGGTGGTTTTGAACTTTAAAGGATTTTTGTAGAAAAATAATTGATTGTATGCTACTTAGAGAGGCTGCAGTCAGACCTACCATTTGCTTTACTTTGCAAAGAGCAGTCTGGTCTCTTGCAAACAATACTGTGCCTGTATGAATCTGGAGAGTGGGTTCTTCCTGAGTCCATTACTAGCCTGAAATGGGTGTTTGGTGCCGGAGCACCTTTGGCTTCTCACTCTGCTGATTTGCTGAAGACAGCCACTGTTGTCAGAGCTGCACAACTGATGTCAGTGACACCCTCAACTCAATGGGATCTCTTCCTATAGAATAGTTAGTCAGTTTGCTTGTAGTGATTATTTCAAAATTTGCTATCTAAGCGTATTAGGGTTTTATTAGTATTACTCCTTCAACAGCAATATTGGTTACTCGAGACATTGTTTAAAAGCTTATTTTTTTGCATTTCTTAAAGAGAGATTTGGCTTGGGGAAAAGAATTAGGAAATCAAACCCTTCCTTTCCGTTTTCGAACCTCTTGGTTTTCCAACCTCAAATAAGTACGTGAAAGGGGTTTAACAACTTTAAATTGGATTTTGGAATGTCAGATGACTCTAATAGCCTTTGTACACAAATAACAACAGAAGAGCTGATTATTGTTTCTGGGCTCTGTGATGCACTTATGTAATCATTAATCTTGGCACTTCTTTATCTCCAGCAGATTAGGAGGCCACTGTCATTTTGAAGACTGCCATTAAGTAGACTTTGTTAGTGTTTAAAATATGTGAAGCTTAACTTTAAGCTTCCTTAATATATGCAGTGGAGGTATCCTGTGCATGCAGCATTGCAGTAGAGCTGTTGTAGTAACTCTCAGTCACATATCTGCTGCACAGTCTGACCTCAGACATGGGTTTATGTACAGTGTTTTGTTAATCAGCATCTGAAGACACTCTGAAAGCTTTTTAAGTGTAAAGTATTAATATATCTGTTTGAAACAGCAAGCAAACTTGCTTTATCTACTACCTTTCAGTTGGTTTAATCACTGAGAGACAGGAAATTAAATGCTATGAAACGAGCAGGCAAAAGAGAGGGTTTTAATGAAGGTCATAGCACCTAATCTAATTGTGGCAAAGGAGGAGCGTTTGCTAGACCTTTTCTTATCACCAGCTTGTAATTTTCTAAAACATTTTTGTGGGCAGCCACATTTTTTTCTCTTTCATGATTCTTGTCATGAAATGAAGATCGTTTTCAAACACTCAGTATAGTATATAGGGACATCATGAGGATATAAAGAAGCACAGAAACAGAGCCAAGTCCAGTGAGATGGCGGTGAGCATGGTTGGTGGAGGGCAACACTCTAATACATGGTTTGAAGAACATGTTGTGAGGAAAAAACTTTCTCTCTGGCAGAAGTGGGTTTGAGACTGTTTGATAGACTATTGGTGGGTTTATTTTGTTGTAAACCAGAGCCTATAAAATTTCAATCTCCTCTGATATCATCCTGCATGTTCTCCCTCCTGATGCAACTTTTGGGGACAGGTCATAGCATTTTCCTCCTGTGCCCTTCTACAAGAGAACATATGAGGAAGGAGAAAAATGTGTGCCCAACTACAGCCAGGCAGAGCTGGCCACCTTCTCATGGTTTCCCCCCAGTCCCTTGCCAACCAGGCAGCTCCAGTCCGCTTCACAGAGATGAAGGACCATCATGTAACTTCATGCAAGACAATGAAGTGCCACTAAGATTGAAAAGAAAAAAGTTCTACCACCATGAAACTGGAGTAAGTTGTCAACGGTCAGCAGTTGAGAGAAGAAGGGTGTCAGTTTGAAGTACAACAGAAATGCCATGTCAAATTCTAGGTGGTGGGAGACTGGTACAAAAGCTGTGGGTAGGCAGAAATTGTCATGAGCAAGAAGTATGTGTGGCCATACCTAGTGCAGTGTGTGCAGGTGTCTGTTTCTATAGCCCTTGCAGTGACAGGGTCTGATGAGTGTGCACGCAGTCGGTCCAGGCTGTCCTGAGCAAACAGTTGATGTGGGGGGAAAGTGTGTAGGTCTCCTCCTCAAAGCAGTGTAATTATGTGTTCAGAGAAGTTGTAGAGGTGTTAGGGAAGAGTGACAGCAAAATTATACTCTGCATCTGTTTTTCAGTGTCCAGGCTGTCTTCTAGGCAGTTGCTGTTGAAGTGATGTAGCCTTCCTCTTGATCCCACATACGTGCTAATATTGCTCCCTCTAAGATGGGGCAGAGGCTGAAAGAAGCACCTTTCATGGAGGTGAAAACATGGGTTATTTGTTCAGCACAGATTTGACCCTGTTTCACAAAAAAACCTATAAGCTCTTGATGCCTCTACTTTCTAGTGTCTTAATACGTACAAGGAAACATATATCAGCTGTAAACCCTTGCTTGTTTTTAGACTTCAGTGACATTTCCTTTTAAATGGAGGAAACAAATATAATTAATGTATTTTGTGCTCCCCCCTTCAAAACTTACGTGAGTAGGTGAAGCTACATTTGCTGAGGATGCTGCTTCCTCTGGAGTGTCCCTCAGTTTCATTAATCCTCTAATGACTCCTGAAGAAGACTTGCAAAGAGGGTCTGTGACAACACACATACACTAGAAACAGTGGCAATGGAAGGTATACTTGGAAAAAAAAGGGACCCCATGTCCCCTAGAAAGATGCAGGATACAGCCTTCAGAAGAACCTCCTCTGTAGGTTTGAGGGAATCTAGTTGTGGTTTGCATCTAATAGCCGTATATCATAAAAGGAGCTGCAGAATTCATGCTCAGTATTGGCTGCTATGTGAATCCAGAAAGGAGGTTTTGGAGGGAGTTAGTAAATGAGTAAGTGCAGCTAAAAGGCTTTTTACTGTTTAGAGTTCTGAAGTTGTTTTTGGTTGTTATTGTTCATCTCTTAGATGAATCATTTGAAAATGAAAATTTAAACTAGACATTTAGAGCACACCTTTGTGAGCAACTAATGATTCTACTTGGCATACAGCATCAAAGGAAGCCTTTTTAATGACATCAAATTCACGTACAGCCAAAAAGAAAGAGAAAATATCTTAAAAATGCAGATGTAGTTACTTCAGAATGATGGAGTTTCTAGTCTGGGTGAAATACTACTTCTTCTTCTAGAAGTAAATTCAGGGTTTGAGTGGCTTTTCTTAAAGTGCAGCTCTCTTCTAAGGAAGTGTCTTCTGCCCCAGCCATATTTTTCTGGCCTTAACTTAATTGTACAAAGTCCCATTTCTCAATACATACAGTGATACATCCTGTCATTTCTGCAGAGGCCAAACCCTTAATGAAATTTGTGTAGCCTTGCAAAATGCAGGACAAAGCTGAATCATGACAAAAAGGGACATTTACCTTACTGTGTTCCCCCATGCTTTGTTACCACTTCCGAGTTCATTCTGTGTTCATTTTTCCAAATTGCCTGTAGCTGTCCTAGGGAAACAAACTATTAAAGTGGAACTTGACTAAATAGTCATTGCATTGTGATACAGAACATGTGGTAGTGAAGGGTTGCTAATAGGAGACAACCTTCTAAGTAGTAATGTCAGGAATTATTAATGCTTGATCTGAAAGCTACGTGCATATGAGCAGAAGAAATGCAATTGCCACCTTATCCACAGTCAGCGGTGCTTGTCATCTCACTGACCTAATGTCCCTTTAATGATTCAGGTGCCTCTCTCCTTGTAAATGAATTCAGTTGAAATTGTTAATAATTTTGACGCTATGTTACAAGTGATTAGCTTTTTCCAGGTGTGGTGTTTCTTTTCAAGTCTAGTAACTGTAGATGTTCTTTGATTTGTACTAATAGATAGCCTAATGAGACCACTGAACTGAGATTTAATTTTGCAAACGGATAGTATAAATGTACATAGCTTCTTAAAATCAAATGAAGGAGGTTTGACATTGTATAAAAGGAAGTCTAAGACTCTCCAAGTACCCATTTACCACTGTTCAAAAAAGCTAGTAAAAGATCTTTCTTTAATGAACGCTAGTCTAATTTAGCTAGCAACTAAATTACTCCCATAATCCTGCATACAGTAACTATACACTTAGTAATAGGGACTAAAATGATTGCCTTCAAAGTGTTGATCACTTAAGACTATTTGCAACCTGTGAAAAACAATTGAAGTGAAGGTGGTTGTGCTGATACTTGTAGCTGACTTGCTGAAGTGGTGCTTAAAATTGGCAAGTGGTTGGTAAATTCTTGTTTGTTTTTCCTACTGCAAGCAAATAAACAGAAATGTTGACTTGTTCCCCCAAGGCAGTATGTTTAATTAGGGAAAAGAAGGTGGGAGGGCAGTGTTTGCATTAACAAATTCCAGTCTTCAGAAGGCCAGGTCCAACACTTGAGAGTAGGAAATTTCATATAAAATGGGGGCTCTCTGCATTAATCTGTGGAGCAAATGTCAGAGGTTACTTAGATTTTCCCTCTGAAATGGTGCATTATTCAAAGACTTCCTTTATTAAAATAAAGTCTTTATTAGTTTCTTGCAGAAAATTGGGAAATTGAACAGAAGTACAAATACATTTGGGTTTTACACTTTTTAACATGCTTTTCAGTACAGGTTTTTTTATGGTAGGAGGGGAGGAGAATGGGTTTTTGTTCATCTAGCTCTAGCAAATAAATGTATTCTGAATTAGGTTCTCTTGCAGATTTCACTTTCTGTTTTCCTCTCCACTAATACTACAAAATGAAAGCCCAACATATGGACAGCAGGAGAAATCAGCATAGATTTGTTTTTCCCAATGTAAAAGTTGCAGACTATGAGAAACCTCAGTGTGATTGTGTATAAGGGGACTTTCCCTGCCTCAAGGTGCATATGCATCTTGGCCTACCAGCTCACTTTTTTTCTTACTTTTTTCTTTTTTTACTCTTTTTTTTTTTTTTTTTAAATTTTATTTTGACGGACTATGCGTTTGTTTGTTCTAGCAGCATGGTACAGACTGTGTTATAGTAGAACTGTGCTTATGCCCCTGCTGCAGGTGTTCCTTTTCCTAAATGCCCAAGGTTAATGGCTATCTGTAGGAAGACATTAGGGGTGTTGGAACCTGAGTGAACTCTTAAGAGTCCTGTCAAACCACACAGTATGGATTGACATAAGCACTAGCTTGCTGCTTACTGAATAAATGCAGTAGCAAATCAGAGCAGAAGTCAGGGTTGGCAGTTACTGTGGTAATAGCTCACACCCGTGTTGCTTCTAAAACTTGTATTTTGTGTAATGTTGTCAAGAGCAATGTTTTGTAGCTGTGTAATTAAACCTGTAAGCTTTGCTTTTAAAAGTTAAAAAAAAAAAACAGCTAACAAAATTCAGACAACTAGCAGTCCTATTGTATAGTTTTGTGGCAACTTTTATCTAAGCAGTGCGAAACACTGGGGATTTGTTTGTGTGGAGGTCTGCTCACTAGTTTCTTGGGTCATAAGACCAAGACCCAAGATTTGACAGTAATACCAGTCACCTAAGATAGCTGTAGATAACAAAAAACTATCCTGATTACGTAGATAGAGAAAATGAGACATGAACTAGTGTCCCCATTGTCCCCATTCACACAGCAAATCAGCACTAGAATGAGGATTATAGTATTTATTTCTTGACATGCAGTTCAGGGCTTTGATTAAAACTATATTACATTTCATTAAAAAGAATCACGTTTGCAGTGTCAGTGTGTTTTCTTGTGGAAGAACATTTAGCCCAGTCTTCAAATTAATCATATTCCAAACTGTGTTCATCATAGCTGGTATAACTACTGTTAATTTTCAGCCAGAGAAGAGAGGAATAAAGGAGTTAAATGTTTATTCATAATCACCTGAGCCACAAAGAAAGAAAGTATTCATATTCTCATGCCAGGAGAGAATAATGTTCCCCCAAAATGTAATGGGACAAAACTGGTGTTCTATGAAATCTAGAAATCTTTTCTGACCATATTGAAATAATCATAATGTCTTTGAAATGCATAGGACATTGCATAACACACTTTTCCCTTCATTTTTTTCCCCCTTGTAAGTTTGTTTTATGTCTTGTTACTGTGCCTGTGTGTTGTGCCTAGTGAATGAATCTCCTCCACTATAAAAATATAGAATTTGTATTCGGAGTTGGTGCTTTGGTTTATCTTGGTTTTATTTTCTCCTCAAAAGAGTTAGTATCCTT
The DNA here is from genome assembly GCF_965140245.1 of Athene noctua. Lineage (NCBI taxonomy): Eukaryota > Metazoa > Chordata > Aves > Strigiformes > Strigidae > Athene > Athene noctua. The sequence continues at coordinate 18,398,622 of NC_134049.1, read as the reverse complement.
ATTCTCTGTCTTGCTACAGTGTACATCTCTTGGTATATATTTCAGCCATCTTCGTGATTGTGTTTGATGTAAGTTCATGAAAGCAGTAACAAAGCTGGAGTTTCTGGAACTCCCTAGACCTCACAAACTGGGAGGATGTTAGTTGTATGCCCTAGGAAGTAATGGGAGTTGGATTCTCCAAAGAACTATTTTTCTGTGCTCCTGAACAACTGAGCATGTCTGGTTGTGGCAGTCCTGATTATTTTGAGCCTAGACTTGTAGTTCAGTGTTTTGATGTTATAGTTTGGTCTGTGGTATGGTTTCATAATGTGACCAGAGTCCCAAGCTAGAGTTGTCTCTACCTGTCATTCCTTCAGCAAGGGAAATCAAATCATTTCATTTTCAGCTGCAAACTATATTGCTGGTCTTTTTTCCTCAAAAGAAAAAATATGTCTTCAGTTGCTTGGTGGTGCAGATGTTCAGATACCAAGCTGCATTGCTGGATCAAAAAAGACCAAGAATATTTCTGGATGGATAAAGCAAAGACAGTGGAAAGATCTAAGACTGTTATACAGAAGGAAAATAAAGATCCCATAGTGTTGTACACATGACTGAGAGGAAGCAAACATCTCATCTCTCTGAGTTCTTCTGAAACCTTAAATTGTTTTTTAGCTTGTTTTGTGCTCCTAAACACTTGTAAAAGTCCTAGATTGTTTGTGTTGGGATTTCTTTTTGGTTTAATTTTTATAAAGAAAAATTAATAATATTAGGATGGTCTATTACAGTTTTTCAGAAATTTCCTATTTGAATATACCATTAAAAATATACTTAGAGACCTCACAACAACTTCACAGAAAGTTTTGCCTATTAGAGAATCCAAACCATTTTCCATACTGCCTTTTTTCATGAGGTATTCAAGTATCTTTGAAGCCAGATCTTCATGTGATAGCAAGGCTTTAGTTCTTTAAATTAAAATTTGTGCAAGTAAAATTTCTTGGCTTTAAGTAAAACAATAAACATAAATGTCAGTGATCCTGGCATGAGAATACAAGCTCTTACTGCACTGTTCCCTTCAGTGTGTCCAAATCAGTAGCAGAGGCTGAAAGAATTTAGATTTATTCCTAATAGTCAGTCTTGAAAGCCCCAAAAGTGCTCAGGTTTTTCATTTATCATGCATCTCCTGTAAATAGGCTTTGAAGCTGAATGTTTTTAACATGATGGAGTGCTGCACAGTATCGAGTGACCTACTAAGAGGGATTCAGCTGTGTTCAGGCCTAAAGATCCAGTCTTTGCATTGCAGCATTTCTGCCTTATGTGTTTGTGTTGCTCATACTGTACATTTAATTAATACTTTGGTGGCCATGTTCGTTTCTACTCCACCCATCACACCCACAGACTTCAAAGGATTTGTACCAGCATAACCTCAGTATTTATTTTATTTTATTACTAGTGTGATTTCCTAAGGAAACAAGGCTTGGAGAGCTTGTTTGTGTTTGTCTGGTTTTCTGCCCATCACTCCAGTCCTCCTTATTTCAAAAAACATTTCATCCAAGCTCAAGACAGCATCAGCTGTCCTAAAGATATGTTCTTACACGTTTCATGAAAACTGAAAATCGTATCCAGAAAGATATCCCAACTAATACTCCACTGAGGGACACTGTGCAGTCTGAGCTCAGCTATACATAGGAGAATCTGTAAAGGAGAGGAAGATGCAAGGAATGTCCCACATGCTGGGAAGGCTTCTGCTGGAATTTCAACCTTATTGGACTCCAGAAAATCCAATCATGATACACAAATCTCCAGGGTACCAGGCTTTGTTCTTCTCGGGAGCTACTTGTTACTAGCTGTGTCATTGCAATCTCCAGCGGGCCTGCCTGTGGCCAGAATGTTGTTACAGTGGGAATTGTATATAGAATAAACAAACCTTTCACACAAGGAGCGGGCAGGTAAATTCCATCAGCTCTTGATCAAAACACTTGCTGTGTATTCTAAAAGTGCCTCAGATGTCTTCCAACCAGCCGTTATCCTTCGAAGTACACTGATTTTAAGTATTTATATATATATATATATATATATATATATATATATGAGTGGACAGATGGCCACTTGATGTAGTGTATTAATGGCATGGGCAGAGCTGTGCTGCCACTGGCTTTCAATTTAGTAGAATTGCAGCGTTTGTAAGCTGCAGGTGTTTGGAGGCAAGTAATTTGCAGCCAGCTCAAATTACTTAGGGTACATGACAGAACAAATTATTTAGGTAATGAAGCTGAAAATGCAGGAAGATTAGAATATTATATAGTAAAATCATTCCTTGTTAATTCAGTTTGTGATCAGATATTATGTAGCTTTAAATACCACATTACATGCAGTACCCTTGTTTGAGTCAATGAATATGTATGAATATGCCAGTGAATATGTATGCCTCCTAATTTAATCAATATACTTACAAACAGCACCAGCAGTGATGTCTGGCACAAACTGCATCCCTTTAGAAGCAGGTTAGCCCAATTTGTGTATGTATCATATTTATTTCAAAGCCCTTCTGGATTAGCTGCAAAATGCTGCATAACCTGCGAAGTGGGGTACAGGCGAGTCACATCTAGGGAAAGGAATTTAAACCTTTCTTGCAGTCAAAGGAGGTGTAACTTCTTAAGCAGTACCCTGAGACCCCAGAGATCCCAGATGCAGTCCTGGCTGCTGTACATCCCCCACATCAAGCCTCCAGGGAAGTCCTCAGCTAGCAATTTTGGTTACAGTGCTTTCCTCAGCCAGTGGCTTGGAGAAGGATGCTCAGCGCCCACAGAGGTTTTAAGAATTAAAGGCCAGTCTGGCAGACTAACCAGTGTGTGCTCAAGTCCATCTTCCCTGAGTAAAAAAGGAATGTGTCTACCTGTAATTTCTTGCTATTGCTACCTTGAGAGCTGAAGGGTGGGAGCTGTGATGGGGAGCTCCACAGAAATACTCATCTCAATGGTGCCAGCGTACACAGGCAGTTGGGACCCTGTGTACCATGGGAAGGGAAGGGAGCACTTCCTACACAGGTTTTTCTTTCCAGAAAATGCTAATTTTTTTTGTTTCAGAAATAGAAGAGAAAGGAGGCAATAGGATTTGCCTGACTTTGACCTTCCAAAAGTTAGGCTTGTAGTTAAGGTACTGTTAAATTCCAACTTTGGTGAGTGAAGAGGAGGCTCCTTCACTCACTCACTCATTCATCTGGCTTGTCTTGCATAAGATGAATCATGCCCTTTCTTCCTTTTTCCTTCTCGTTTTCTCTTTCTCCCTCCCCTTCTTTTTCTCTCTCTTTCTTCCTCCCTTCCTCATCACTCTAGAAGCAGACAAGACAATTAACTTCAGCTAATTACCCAGCTTTCAATATAGCTCAGGTCAGCTAAGTGAATCTCATCTAAAAGGCAGGAATGAGGACCAATTTTTGCTTCCATTGGAGAGCCTTTCCCAGGATACCAAATCTGAAGTTTCATACCTGTTGTGAATTGGGAAAAAAATAACATGATCTGTGTGAATGTACAATTTTAAAATAATGCTGTGAAAGCAGGAGGAGAAATGGAGAAATCCTTTTTCTACCCAAGACAATTAATTCATTAGAAACAAACAAACTTTAGACACACTAATAGGAAGGAAAAAACTTTTGTCTTTGGAAAATAGTTATTCTTTTGACAAATGTTTTCTTCAGGGTGGACTGGTAGTACACTTTCCTGTGTTGAGGCTCAGTGTGTTTCTACTTCAGTGGGAGAACTGGGGAGAAAGATGCTCTGTGCTTTACTTAGCTATATGGGCTCTTGTCCTGATTGGAGTCTGCCCAAGGAGCTAGAAAGGAACAAACTAAAGATTATGATGAGCTTTTACAGAGCATTTCCTTACCAATACAGAATTACGATTTGTTTCCTCTTCTGCTGCTCAAACCGTATAAGGAATAAAGCAGCATTTCATGATGCAGGAGTTAATAAAGAGGGAGAGGAATGTCTAGGGGGGGTTGGTTGGGTGAGGGAGCTTGGAAAAGGCAGGCAAGGCCAGTGATACTGTTCCAGATTTGGGGAAGGAAGCAAAGCCTGGAGTAGGAGGGAGTAAGACATATTCTTCTGTTCCAGATGCCAGAAAAGGATGTTGTTTGGTGGTCTCTCTGGTTGTTTGGTAAGCTTGTTCACCAGGAATTAGGTGGAGGCAATCGTGTAATTTAAGCATACCAGAGCTACTTCAGACAATTGCCAAGTGAAAACAGTGGATGGAGGAAGAAGAAAGGTTCAGGGGAAAAATACAGGCTTTTTTTCTCCTGTAATACTTGGGCTCAAGTTCCTGTTCTGTCTGATTTTTGAGCAAATCGGAGTCCGCACTCAATTTTCCTGCCTTAAAATGGAGATCATATGACATTACAGCAGAAGGAAGATTCCCAGGCGTTCTGGTGATAGGAATAGCGACATGTTAGTCACATACACTGAGAGATCTTAGTGGATGTCAGACGCCCTTCCTATGGAGATGAGTTTGCCTTGTGTTTGACATCAGTTCATAATGATTACTACCTCCAGCCCTTAATGGTCACTTCTCTCTCAGGAGCCGTTTTTGTAGCAACTTTTTCGATGCTTGCACTGGCTGTCTGTGCTCATGGTGGGTTTTTTGGGCTTTTATTCCTATTCATTGCTGCCTTTGGCACAGGACATCCGTGGTAGTATTCTGGAGCACTGTTATTTCAGGGTGTGAAAGATTCTTAGGCCTTTAATCTGGCAATACAAACTACATCTGTCACCTGGGTATCTGTAGCGGTTTCTAAGCAACCACAAGAGTTTATTTTTTTCTGCAATTCATATTTAAGAAATAATTTGCTCATGCATGAACCAGAATCAGCCTGAGCACCACCCCAGGAGACAGAAATTGTAAACTGTAATTTAGGCTAATTCTAGTCTAAAGCATGAATTAGAGTATTTTATATAATCTTGGAAAATATACCATATAAATATATGTAAGCACAGAACAGGTACAATTAATGTGAGCACAGTAGGAAGCTTTAAGTAACTCTGGGAATGTGAGAAACCAAGTTGGAACATATTCTTGACATGTAAAAATATTTCCCACCTGCCTTGTTTGCATAAGAACAAGGTTTTAGCAAGTACATATTTGCATGTCAAAGTTAAAAGTGGGGAAAATATTTTCACCCTCATAAGAAAAATGCATAATCTTGGCACAGGCAATTTGCATTTAGTAAGTTTAAAGTATCTAAGTCCTTTCATGCTATATGGAAAGTGTATGAACTCGCAACAGGGATTCCATTTCAATGAGTTGATTTGCAAAGACAACCACGTGGAGCAGTAATTGATCTGATGTCTTTCTGTGCATTAATTTGTAATACGATTGGTTGTGGCAGTCCCAAGTGATTATGCTTCTAGGGTTCATCCCACTGTCCTGTATCTCAAAATGAAACAGTAAGTTGAAGTTTTAAATGCTGCATGCTTAATTGAAAGTACCTTGAAGATGTAAATTCAGGGAAATCTGTAGTTCCAAAACTATACCTGATTTGGTAGTGCTGCTCATACAGACAACGGTCAGCAACTGCTGGCACAGCAGGAACTTGTGAATCTGTGGAGATTGTCTTCTAACAGTAAAGCACTCTGGAAAATGCATTTGGGACTAATTATGGCACCTTTTAGACTATTAGTAACCTAGCTTTAGGCCATCACTTTGAAGGCATGTTACATTCCTTCAAAAACACTCTGCAAATGTCCTGTTGCTGAAGAAATAGACGTTGCATAGACAGGCTTCATGGGTGATTTAACTAATGTGCTGGAGATTGTAGATAAACAAGATCCAATTATATCATACCTTTTCAAAATAAGGCAGTAATTATGTATATAAAAGTGAAATGTAAAAAATACGTTGCCATGTAGCTGTTGAGATAAGCCTTGTCACTACCCTGTCAAAGGAGTTGGAGAAGGCTGCTGATTCGCTGCAACAGAGTAGAAAAATAATCATATATTGAAAAGGCACAACTGGGAATCGTAGATCTATTCTGGAATTTGCCCACAGGATTGCTCTCAGAATTTGAACTGCACATTATACAGATTTTGAGTTTCTGTGACTGAATCAGTCTCTTGTTTAATGTGTTGATGTACAGTGGGGTTATGCTATCTTTTCTGCTCAAGGTTTGTCCATAGACATATGATGCTCTAGTAATAATTAACAGTTTAATAAAATAGCATACACTTTATTTTCCCTTTTATTAGTTCACTTCCTGCACCATTGTGTTTAATGTGTTAGCTGAGAGCAAAGTGAAATGAAAGCCGTTTTTGGAGAACTGCAGGGAAGGAGTATTTCCTTCCTTAAGTGTCCTAAACAGACCTTTTAATCTCAGCCTGTCGTTTTGTTGCTGCAGGGAAGGTGGGGGATTAAAGGTCAAGAATGCAAAGATCCTTATGATGGGGGCAGGTGCAAGTAGCGTCCTGCTGTATGAAAACATTCTGAAAGCTGCTGATAGGGAACTGCCGGGAAAACAGCAATGCAGTCCCAGAGCTGCTGGGCACTGCTTTCCTCAGCAGAGCATTTTAGCTGCTCTTAGGCTTCTGGGCGCAAATGGGGACTATTTGGGTGCTACTCAGTTGCTCTGATCACTGCATTTAATGTCATCTGGAGAATATTTTGAAGGAGTATTTTAGCACAGTCAGTGCTGTGCTAAAAGTCTTCTGGTTTTACAGTTTAGTTTTTGTCTGATCCTGAGCTGTGATGTCAAGCTGCAATGAAATGGAGCACACAGCAGCATTGGAAGATGATTCTTGTTTAATAATAAGCAGTTGGTTAGGGATTTAATGGCGTGTAAAATGCAATGTTTGTAAGAGTGGACGTGACTTTTTGAAAACAAGAGTACAACTAAAGTTAAGCTAATGCATTGTAAGACAGTACTAGATGCCATTTTATGTGTTGTCACAGTCTGGATAGCCATAAACTAGATGAAATAAAAGCTCTCTGAAACAGAAGGGTTATCTTGTGAATGGATTTTAGTTTCTCACAGGATATTAACAGCAATTCTGACTGTTAATATATCACAGTTAGCGACACAGCAGAAGTTGCATTTGAATTTCTCTTTCGACTAAGCCTGTTTGGGAAAACTGGTGTAGCCTGATCCGAACACCACTGGTAGAGAAGGTGCTTTCTTGGTGTGTTTTTGTTATGGACCTGATGCATACAGGCTGTGTTTGTGTGAGCACGTGCAAGCATATGTAAAATGTGGTCTACTGCTCTTTGGTACTCTAAAGCACTGCCTTAGCATGGTCTTATCCCAAAAAGACTTGCTAGCAAAACGACTGCAGCCCTGTACTCCAAAGGCAGCATACCTGAGCGTACAGGAGTCCTTTCTTAAATCCATGGATTCAGTTGGGAAGGTTCTGTGACTTAGATGCAGAGTTTTGTCACACACTAAACTGAATCCAGTAAGTATATTTTACATGTCTGAAGTTCAGTTTAAAAAATCAGGGCTTTCGTATCAAGTACATCTATGGCATTTTCCAGACTGTGCCAACTCCTTTGTGTTTTGCAAGTTGACTAGAATACTGCTCTGCGTTCCTCCTTCATTTGTTCTGTGGTAGCTAATACACAAATACATGCTGATAATTCACTTTCAATTCAGATACGTGAATTTTGGATTTCTAGTGTAAAATGCAGTTGCTATTTACCTTGTTGCTTCTCTTTAGGATTGGCCAGTCATGTGAACTGGATGGCATGATGGTGATCCCTCTGGTAGAGGTGTTGCATTCATTGTCAGGCAGGGCAAACTTTAAGATGATGTTTTGCGATCTCACACGAGTAAGATTGGAAGAAACCTTCTAGTGTCATCTTAGCTCTTTGGCCAAAATGTGAACTCTTCTATTCTTTTTGGCTTTGAAATGCTGATTCTAGCCTTCTTGTGGGTTCTCTAAACACCTTCTCAAATGACCCATTTTAATAACCCAAAAGCTATTATATAACGAGCAGCCATAATTTAGTCCAAAGCTCTAGGGGACCCTTGCAGTTCAGCAATGAATAGTTAATGCAGTATAATGTTTAGCAGGTTATTAGTTTTCACTGTACAAATGCTGATCAGGGAATGCTTTTATAAGGTGTTTAAAAGAAAATGTAATTAACTGGATGCGTGCTTCTGTTGCAGCTCAAATTGAAATTATTCCATGCAAGATCTGTGGAGACAAATCATCAGGAATCCATTATGGTGTCATTACGTGTGAAGGCTGCAAGGTAAGCTCCTAAAATATTAAGTCTTAAAACAGCATTTAGCCTTTTGATAGTGATTATTTTCCTTCCTTTTTTTAAAGAGCAAGCATTGTGCCAAAGTTGAATCAGTGAATTCCATTGCAAAGAATATGAAATCAACTGGGGATTCAGAAGTAGTGGTTTTACTCGGGTTTTAAATGGGGCATTTTTGTGACAGACACACACACACTCCCCGCCCCAGATTTCAGGACAAACTTCAAAAATCCTGCAGTTGTGCAGTGTGTACCATAATCTGTGTCTCTGAATAAGCAGAAGAGGTACAGAAAGGTGATCTGCTGCTAGCATACCCAAAGAATCTGTTCTGTGGATTTGCTTGAGAGGGAGTTTGTGGCTTTCTTGAATCTCCCTTTCCATTTCTGCTTTGTAAATTGCTAAGAAGCAGTGTTGAAATACACGAGAACTCTCAGACTTCTCAGTCTTCTTTTGTAATCTGCTACAGTTACAAATATTTTCTTTTTGGTAAGAAAGATATGTTGCAAAAACAGCACTTGCTACTGGTATTCAGCATACTCGGGTCTTCCTGGAAGCAGTGCCAATTCCTTACAGTGCAACCACTGCTGCGTGAGATCTAGACTTGGAATTTTTTCCTGGACTGTACCTTCAGTAACGCTAGTGAACAAGGATTACACTAGAAGAATTTATATTTTGGTTTTGCTGCGAAGCTAATCACTCTTTTTTATCACTAGTACAGAATTAGAGTGCTAGATTGGGATGACACAGTGTGCACAGCTGTGCTGTAGCTTGTTGCTTTCTCCATGTATGATGCGTTGCAATTCCATGCTGATAGGTTTTCTACTGCTAATCTACACTTTAGGTGTGAAGAATTTTACATTTATGACAATTTTTAGTCTGTTCTCTTGAAATGCTTGATACTACCATCATCTTCCAAAAGTAACTTACTGCTTTCACATTGTAGAGGTTTCCTTGTGTTTTTCCAAGGAAGATTTTTGTGTTTTCATTAACAGAATCTCTCAGTCTCATGGAAGTATTGGGAAGAAGGAAGGAAAAAAACCAACAAACCTAAGAATGTTAGAATGGTACAGGAGAGCACCTTCTGCCCTTCGTAACTGCTGTTGCTATGGAAAATCCAAGAAATGCACTAAAAATACATTGATAATAAAGTTGTTACTTTTTTCAGCTTTAGGTGGTTGAACAGCATTTATGAAATTTCAGCTGTGTGCAGTGGCAGACATTTGCAGTGAGAATTCTGCTGTATGACTCGCTTGTCAAAGAATATTAAGTTATGTCCAAAGTCCGAGATGTCTTTAATCCTTAAATGGTCTAGGGCCAGTATAGCTGAGAGGCTGCCTCAAGATCCATGGCAAACATCGAGACAGAGGTTAGCATAGTGCTAACACTAGTCTGTGCAGAAGAGGCCTCTCTCAACATGGCTTGTTGCAGAACAGGATGGGGCTGCCAAAGGAAAGGAAAGTTGCCAGCCACATTATCTTTTGCTTCATCTTCATGCAGTTCATAAGCCCTTCCCGCTCCTAAGTCCTGTATGTGAGAAAAGCTCCCACCAAAAGCAGCAGGACGGCTGCATGCAGGAGGAAGCAACAGAGCACGCTGTACTCGCAGGTGCATTGTTTAGTACGTAGCTGGTAGGCACTTTGCACTGTGGGTAAGACAGATGTACCCACTGAGCATTCCTCCATCAGGGTGACTCTACTTTCCCGGGAATAAACGCAAACATGAGTTATCTGGAGAAAAGTCCTTTGTGTACCTCCAGCAGTCAGAACAACAGATGCTACCTGATAGTGAGAAATGGGTGTGCAGTTCCTTATGTTTTAGAACAAACTATTTTCCTTCGAATTCTGTATAAATTGAGTTCTCTGGGAGCTCTGTGCAATCCTTGGTCTGCATCTGAGAATCCCACCAGGACAGTCAGCTAGTGGGAAGGGGCAGAAGAGAAGGTAAGCAGGCCTCCCTGTATGCTCAGCACACTGAAACCCACTTGAACCTTGAAGGCAGAGTGTGCATTAGTAAGTAAGGCAGTGGCCCAATGGATGAAGTTAGGCATTTTCTCCTTCTCTTGGAGTAGCAAAATAAAGTTTTCTAGCCATACAATTTCAGGCAGAATTTTAAAGTCAATAAATATCAACTTAGTTAACAAAGTTATTTCCCTTTTAGGAAGGAGGTAACTCTGATGCTCACTCCTCTTTAATGCCAGAGCCCAGATGACCTGCAAGCTGTGAGAGAGAGGGGAGTGCTAGTGGGTGCAAGTCACAAGGGGCAGTTTAAATGATCATGACTGTCCTGGGTTTGGCTGGGATAGAGCTAATTGGTGGGGTTTTTTCCTTCCTTTTTAGTAGCTAGAATAGTGCTGTGTTTTGGATTCAGTGTGGGATTGATACGAGAAGAATGCTGATAACGTACTGATGTTCTTAGTTGTTGCTGAGAAATCAAGGACTTTGCAACTTGTCACATCCTGCCAGTGTGCAGATACACAAGAAGCTGTGGGGGGAGAACAGCCAGAGCAACGGACCCAAACTGGCCATTGGATTATTCTGTATCGTCTAACGTCATGCTCAGAATGTAGATAAGGTGGATTGGGAAGCTCCACTTGGGTTTTTGGGATGGTGGTTTCAGGATTCTGTCTGGGATCGCTGGTTGAGAACAGGCTGGGCATCGGTCAGTGGGTGGTGAGTGATCACATTGTGCATTGCACGTTTGTTTTTTCTATTATTACTATTATCACTATTATTTTTATTTAATTTCAATTATTAAATTGTTTTTATCTCAACCTAGAGTTCCCTTACCCCTCTAACTCCCCCCTGTCCCCTGGGGGTGAGGGAGGGTGAGCGAGTGGCCCTGTGGTGTTTGGCTGCTGGCCAGGTTTAAACCCCCACAGTGATGTGGAGGGCATTTAAAATGCCCTGCTGCTGCAGATGAATTGTTTGTGCTACGCTCTTCCACGGTAATGTCAACAAAGTCTCACCCAACAAAACTATTTTGGCTGGTGAAAAAGTTGGCATAGCCTGGCTTCTGCCAAGCAAGCCAGGTGTGTATTGGTATGTTTTTTTTTTTCCCCCAGCTCTTCTGTGGCTACAATCTCTGCAGGTTTGAGCATGCTTACATGGCTCTTGGTGTTATGCTACACCTTCCTTTGTAAAAAGTACTTTGCTAGGAAGGCCTAGTTGCCAGTCCCGCGCTCCGATTCCTGGAGCCAGTGTCCTGCCCCCACAGACAGTCCCAGAGAAGTCTGTGAGGTTCTGCACAGGCGCCACAAACCCGTCCGTGTGTGTTGGGCTGCGGGATCAGGGCTGTGGGCAGCACAAGTGAACAGATGTGCTGCTGCCCTCTCAAGCCAGGCCTGGCAAGAATGATCTACAGGCAGCAACAGCAGCAGCAAAGTGGGATGTTTTCAGCTCTTACTGATTGTTGCTCCAGTTTGGTGTGAACTTTAATGTTACTTTAAAGTAATGTTAACTTAAATATTACTGTGTAAATACTAATAACCACCAGAAACAGGATTTATTTAAAACCTAAAGTTTTAGTTGCAAAGGCCTACTTTGCAATCCTAATCTGTATCCCATGTGAAATCACAGACAAGCTCTTGCCAAAATGAATTTCACCAGTTTTGTTGCTCTTCTATAGTGTGTGACCCATGCATTCCACCTAATTGAAAGTTTTCTGATCAGTTTTTGTTGTTACATTGCATTTCACATGACTAGAATTCAAGATTGGTAACAAATAGTGTTTCTTGTAGTTTTCATTCCCTATTTTGCTGTGATGTTACTGGCTGGTTTTATGAAGTTAGTGGTTGTTTTGCACAAACATCACTGGAGTACTCCCAACCCATCAACCTATTTAGCTGAATTTGAATCTGCCTTTAAAATTTAACATCCCACCCTCTTTCCCCCGTGGTGTAAAAATTAAGTTTTTAGCCAGGCTCTGTTTTGTACTTTTATCTAGGAGGGCTTCTGTGGCTTATTATAAACAATATAAATTTTAAGAGATTTTTTTTTTTTTCCTATCCAACCATTGCTGATATCTAGTATGCAACATACAATGGGGGAAAAGGGAAGATGAGACTAATCATGTAAGACTTTTACTGAAAAGGATGGATGAAGAATGAAACAAAGAGTGTACCACAACTCAGAAATAAAAGTGTTTTCTCCTCTGTAAGACTGGAAATACTACTACTCTAGTAGCACTACTAAAAAAACTAGTTAACTGCATGGAGCACTTTGTTAGCCGTTAGTTGTGGGAAGCCATTAACAATCTTTTGCTCTATATTAGGGACCACACTGAGAAAGGAGATTGCTTTGTGTGCACATCCATATTCTTCTCACATGGCTGAAAGCTGAATCCAGTACAGTGTCAGAAAATACCTGAGTACTTCGAAAGGACATAGCAAAGAGTTTAGTCTGAAATGAAGTTTTTGTTAATGAACTATGTCTTTTAGTTTGCAGATAGTTATGTGCTTTTGCTGTCAACAGCATCAGTTCATGCCCAACTGACCCACAGATGCATTAGTGTGACCTCTCCCTTTACCTGGCTCGATGAAGTTGGTCTCATAAAACCTTCCATGCAGGGCATTTCCAGGCATTTCTCACATTTTCAAAGATTTATAGGTACTAGCTTTTGTCTCTTGTGGCTTTTAAGACCTAAGATGGTCTTGTTCTTTGTAACTACAAGGAATGTCCATGTTTATTACTTCAGAAAACAATACCTGGTGTATTGTCCCTTCCTATCCTGTATTGCTTTTGTTCATTCATTCACTTCCTCTACTAGCCAGTTTTTCTTTACTCTGTTGAAAGTGGAGTGTCATATTGACATTGCAAACATTTACTTCGAATTCATGCTTTTGAAGTTTTTCTTTTTTTCATTTTTTGCGTGGCCAGTTTCAAGCAGGACATGGTAGAAAAGAGACATGTTACAGAAAGGGCTAGTCAGAAGACTTGTACAACCTGATAAACGCAGTCTTACTCCTGTCTTTATTACATATGTAAAACTGAACATTTTTTCTGTTTTCAGTGGCACTACAACTTTGTTATCGAGTACTTTGTTAATAAAGTTTATTAAACAATATTGCTGCAGCACTCTCCTCCCTTTACAACTAAAATATGTGCTGATTTCATACAAGGGCTAAAAATCCACTTTGAATGTTCACCTGTCTTTCATACAACAGTGTATTTTTCTGATGTTTCTTTGAAGAAAATATGCGAGTTTGCTTTAGAAAACATAAAAGAATGACCCCCCCAACTAATTGTTAATTGCTCAGAATATTGCAAAACTTAATGATCCGTGGAAGTCTTTAAGTATTAGCCATAAATCATGGGATTATGAATAAGCCTTTGTTGTCACAGGCTTGCATACAGTCATTCCAAAACGTCTGCCATTAGGATGCAGCAAGGCAGCTGTCAGCTGTTTTCTTGTAATTAAACAGCCAATGAGCAGCTAATTAAGACATATGTGTATACAGAAGTGGAAGTGGGTATGTTAATGAACTGTAGGAATCAATTCATTAAATGAAAATTTGTCAAAAGACCAAACATGAGATCAGCATTTCAGCCTGTGCCGCAGTGGAGTGGGAGCCTGTGCTGTGCTGTGCCGTTTGGGACATCGGGGAGGCACAACTGCCTCTTCCCCTGTGAAGGAGCAAGCTTAGACACAAATGTCTGTAATACTGAGCAGGGAAGTTAGTGGAACTATTAATAGACTTTGCGAAAACTGCTATTTACATTTCAAAGTTCTCTTTTAACAAGTTGTTATTCAGACTGACTTGCAGATGAAAAGTTCTTGCGCCCTTTTTTCCCAAACTTGATTTCTTGGCAGCATATGAAAAACCATATATTGTGTTGTATATAAATAGGAGTCTGAAATGCAGAGATGAAGCTAGGGCTTGTAATCTGCTCTGCTCTTCTTCTGGCACTGGGTTAATACACCTACATAAAAAGGGAGACATGCAAAGCTCAGTGATGCCTCATCACAATCAGCTGGCTCTTCAGTGCTGACCTCAGGAGGAGGCAGGGCTGCTGCACTCGCTACCAGAGACCTTGGTTCAGACCCTGCCACGTCAGACTGCTGTAACATTGTGACTTAGTTAGTGCAGTGGTAGTTTTGTTCATATATGTGACCATGAGGAGTCCACTCTGCCCATTAGGCAACTGGCTGCATGTGAAATAATGGTTGTGAACATGCATGCAATTAAAAGCATGTGGCCTGGGCTGGTTTGCATAATGCTTGAAATGTATACACGTGTACCATGCATGCATCCACCTCCTCCTTCCTGGTGGAAAAATTATAGCTAGCTCTGTGCCTCTGGCAAAAGCGAGGAAACAGAACAACAGCACAGAGCGTCTCTCCTTCTCCTAATAAAGGGGTGGAAAAAACATCCTAGGAAGAAACTATAGTTACTTACAGAAGGGTCCTCCAGTAAGGGCCTCCCCCCATGTCTTATAATGCTATGAGAGCCCTAGGACCACCAGCAGGTTAGAAAACTCACCAATAAATGACAACAACATAAAACTATGACAGTTAAAAACCCCTGAGCTGAACTTCGTTGTCAAGTCAATCCTAAATTTCAGGTATGTGTATTTCTGAGCTCTGGACAAGTTTAGATTCATTTCTGAAGTTTGAGGCAAGGCATTTTTTTGTGTTGGCTACTGCTGATGTTTTCAACATGCCCATGTAACATTGTAGGGTTTGTTTTTAAAAGCACTCTACTACATCTCTGGTTTGTAAAGTGCAAGTGCTTTTAAAGGCCCCCATTTCAGGCAGTTCTGCTCTATTGAAAATTTAGCTTCAAGCTGTAACTTAGCTGATATATTGTACACTAAAATGTATTGAGCAGCTGTGTCTCTAGGGAAAATCTGGAAAAGCAAAAAGCCCAGTATTTTCTCCATTATAATACTAAAAATAATCCTCAGCTTGACAAGACTATTCTTAATAAATATGTCAAGCTGGCAATACAGGCTCGGTATATGTCTCAGCTAAAGGAAAATGTATAGGTTATTGAGCCAGAGTCATTTTACATATTGATTAAGCTGACTTTCAGGATCTCGGTGGCAGATTTCATACAGCTCGTATGTGAGTATGCCACACAGTACAACTGTTAAAGTGTTGGAGAACTGAAATTTTAAGGGACGGATAATGCGGAGATGCTGAACCTTGATCGGTAAGTCCCTGGCCAGGTTGATACCTAATCCTGTTTTGTAGTAAATCACGTTGCACTGGCACAGGTACCTGTGCTGCAACAACAGGCTCCATGAAGGTGTGAACAGAACTGGAAATGAAGCTGCCTACTTACCTGAGAGTTAGTTCCTCCAGAGGGATCAGTCATGATGCTGGAATGGTAGAAATTTCCATGGTACTTCAGGTTTTCTTTAGGGTGAAACACACTCGATTAGAGCTCAATACCTGCAATACTTTCAGTTTTGGTGACAGTCATCTCACTATTGACAAACATTAAAAACAGTTGAAAGTTCAATCATATAGAAACAAAGACCAGAATAAATGGGTGAGAAACAATGTCCAGGAAAACAGGATTATAGACTAGTGTCTGCAGTTTCCTCATGGTTTTTTATACTCCATGTTTCCTCATTAAAGCTTTAATAAAAGGGGCACAACTGACAAAGACTGGTGCCCTCAAAAGATGGAGTGGGGGGCTTTATCTTTGCGCTTTGTGATGTTTCTGTCTGCAGAAGTTTGCTAGGAAGCCTATTGTTATGCAGAAGTCCTTCCCGTTGTTTATTTCACCAAGTGTCTGGACAGAGTGTTCATGTGCTGAGGAACTCAAGAATGTGGCCTTTGAATAAATACAAAATTGGTTAAAGTCCAGCTTTAATTAAAAGGTGCCCAGCCTTTCTGAGGAAGTATTTTCTTTTCAGCGCTGTTAATTAATCCATTATGTGGCAACATAAAACTAAAATACTGTGCTCACTGATCCCAAATGCCTCTTTAGAATGACTGCATCTTCACAGAATCCTTGTGAAGTAGGTATTACACACACACCAGCTTATGTTTGGACAGTCTGTGGCAAATAGATGAAATGAACTTCAAAGCAAACAGCTGGCATAGTGGTTATAACATGCACCATTCTGATGGAGAGAACTAAGTTGTAACTCGGCACTAACTTTCTTTGGACAGGTGTCTACCCATTGCAGTTGATTCAGAAAAGAGATAATACATAAAATCTGTTTCAGCTTCCCTCCTCCTTAAAAATCCAAATCCTACACCAAGTTGAACAAAACCTCAGTTGTCAATATCAAACTAATTAAGAAAAAAATCTCAAAAAATTGGTTTTTATAGAAGGAACTGCTGAGCAGCATCATGCTCCGTATTTTTGAACACGTACATCCGTTGGTGAGGCTGAACATTAGAACCTGCCATTGTCATCTCTGAAGAGCAGAACAGGGTAGCAGCTGTTGAATCCTCCCTATTTTGGAGATCTGTGCTGACCCAGGAAAGATAGGAAATCAAGGAAATCTAGGTCTATAATTAGTTTTCTCTTATTTGGAAAGAATTGATGCAGCATATGTAATATGGGATCTGTAAAATCGGTGAAAAAATGTGTAATTTCGTTATGTCATAACATTTTCTTCTGAACTGTTTTCTGATAGTTACTGGTTTTTGTTTGTTTCTAGGAGAGAACAAAACAAACCCTCATAACTTCCTGTAGTTGGCTATAGTGCTTGAACTTCATTTTCTGTTGGGTATGCTACCTTTCAGTCTTTACTTGCTCTATCAGTTAACAGCTTCTTGACTTGTATTTTGCAATTCTATTGCAGGGCTTTTTCAGGAGAAGTCAGCAAAGCAATGCTACGTACTCCTGTCCTCGTCAAAAGAACTGTTTGATTGACCGAACTAGTAGAAACCGCTGCCAACACTGTCGATTACAGAAATGCCTTGCTGTGGGGATGTCTCGAGATGGTAAGATCTGCTAACACATAGCTTCATTGCAAAAAGTAAAATACGTTTAGTATACTGTGTGTTTGGCTGAAACAAGATAGGATTTAAAAGTTAATTTTGCATCAGGCTGATAGTTGAGATCATTGAGTGGTTTTTAGATGTTGGTATATATTCACGTAAATCTATGCACATCAGGGCGTATATGAACTTCATGGATTTTTTTTTTTTTTTTTTTTTCCTACTCATCTATTATAGTTCCCAGATAAGAGCTTTGCCTCTGGTCACTTCCTGAAGCTGCAGTTTTTAGTCTAACATTAATAACTTTCTCTACGTGTTCATTCCAATTTAAGTGACATGCTATGGTTGCAGGTAACACTGATTGCCATATTGCTACAGATCAGAACTCTTTTACAATACATAGAGAAGTTTAAATGTGTATAATGAACAATGGAAAAAACACAAGGAGAAAATAGCACAGTGGTTTTTTGAAGATAGAATTTTGAAAAAAATGTGTTCCAGTGCTGTTAGTATTAAGACCTAGTGTAATGACGAAAATCCACCTCTGTAAAATGGAAGCTTATGTAACTCAATTAGAACTGGATTTGCAGCTGATACTTGCACACCTCCCCCACAGATGTAACAAAGCTGCCATCGCTTACCCAATTTGAAGATCTGACTCAAGTCTTTTCCTCTGCCATAGTGACAGCAATGCTACAAGTTCTACCAATACATATGCATTACTCTACGTAAATGAGGCCCGATTATGGAGATTGTTTCCAGATTACGTTTATTTCTTGAATTACATTGTCTTAATTTTTTTATTGGGCATGACACTAAGAACCTGAAACAGTTGATCATGTAATGACTAGTCCCTCTGACACGTTTGCTTTCCTGTAGAAAAGTACAAGGTAGTAGTCACCTTCCTGAACAACGAGGCTTTTACAGTGGATACAGGTCCCAGAAATCATATACTATGTTCTTAGGAATTCCCCGGGTGTTGCAAACGAGTTGCTTCCAGCTTACGCTTAGTATTAATACCTCTCAAAGTGGTAATTTTGTGGAGAGATACATCCACGTGCACACACACACACGTACATGGTTTTCACAGTAATTCTCCAGGTAAACGTTTTTGCTTGTCACAGTAAGCTGCACTGAAAGCAGGTTCTGTGGTCCTTCCCATGTGCTTCAGTCCCAATGCCAATGACACTTCCTTCTGATACTCCTTGAGATAGATCCCACCTGTTTATTCTGAACTCTAGATTCACTTTGTAGCGTGGATATACAGCTAGTAGGAACTGGACAGTTCATCTTAGGCCAGCATATTCTGGTTTAGCTTCTACTTTTCTAGGTAGGATTTGAATGCTGAAGAGATGCATCTCTCGACTTCAGTGAACATGTAAGAGAAGATCTTTTGGTATAGAGTGGAAAGTCATGAATTAAGCTAAAACAGTGACTTCTAATGGTCCATTTAAGTAGCATGTTAGCACAGTCTTTTAAAAAGTAGATGCTGCAGCTATGTCACCCGTAACTGACAGAAGTGATTCTTAGGTCTGCCCATCCTGCTTTTATACTGTTTCCTTCTTGTAGTATTTAAAGACCCAAGACAATTAAAATGCAGTAGTAGATTTATAGAAACGTAATATATTGTATGTCTGTATTTCAGCTGTAAAGTTTGGTCGAATGTCAAAAAAGCAGAGGGACAGCCTGTATGCGGAGGTGCAGAAACATCGGATGCAGCAGCAGCAGCGAGATCATCAGCAGCAACCAGGAGAGGCAGAACCACTAACACCAACATACAATATCACCACCAATGGGTTAACAGAGCTACATGATGACCTCAGTAATTACATTGATGGGCATACCCCTGAAGGTAGCAAAGCAGACTCTGCAGTTAGCAGCTTCTACTTAGACATACAGCCTTCTCCAGATCAGTCGGGTCTTGATATTAATGGAATCAAACCAGAACCAATATGTGACTACACACCAGCATCGGGCTTCTTCCCTTATTGTTCTTTTACAAATGGGGAGACCTCTCCAACTGTGTCCATGGCAGAATTAGGTAATGAGAGAGAAAAGCTTCCATTGTAATTGTCTTAATAGTACCCTTCGGATTAAAGTGACACGTTTAGGCAGGCGATAGCGAGACTGCTGCTTCAGTACAGGTGTGAGCGTGTATGGGCATTCTGCTGTGAAGTGCACAAGACCCTAATCGGGGTACGCGGTGAACACCGGACAGACCTGGATGAAAAATCCCAGGACCTTGCGGCTGATCAGCTCTAGTAGCGTTGGTTTTGTTTTCAGTCCTTGTAATAGAACCCTTTGAATACTGATTGACAAACTAATTTTTAGTGTTGAGCAAACAGAGTATTTCTTTATTTGCAGATTATATCCGAACATTTTCTCTTCTTTTTCATTTCGTCAATTCTCTTATTTTCAAACAAAAAGTGATGAGGCTGATTTTCTTCTATTCTTTACCTGTCCTTGGGAAATACGAACCCAAAGCAGCAGCCTAATCTGAGGGCAGTCCTTGCCACTGGTTGAAGAGAATCTGACTCCAGATACTTAAAATTTTTGAATGTAGCAAGTTTGGATAATTTCCCTAAGAGCATTATAATGACCACATTAATTAGCACCTTTTACTTTAAACTCTTCCCTGAATGATTACACTAGGGCTGAATTCCATAACTATGACTTGTCAGCATCTGAGACTCTAGTTGGAGTGCGCTGTGTGAACTGGTTATAAGCAAACTGGAACAGAACATCAGCAAAGTGGCTTAAAGAATCTATTACTTATATAAGCTGTCAGGCGTTTAAAATTGATTTTGCTTAAGCAACGTTTTTGCTAATTATTCCATTATGAAAACCTAAAAATAGTTTGAAAAATCAGGAATTGCAAGTTACATTTTTCTCTTTTTGCTTTTTTTTTTTTAACTAGAGGCAAGTATACGATATGAAATTTGGCTTGTTTTACTATGTTCATTTGAGAAATTTTGTAGAGAGGAAGGGACAAGAAGGCGTACTTTTTAATGTCCTTATGTTGCAGAATGTAGTTCTCTGCAATATAATTTGTTGTGACAGCCAAAATATTGTGTCTGGCTTGAGATCAAATAACTTCAGTTACATATAATTAAAAATGAGAAGAAAAAATTAGGATAAAGGCTGTGCTACCAGCTTTGTCTCAATCAAATAGTTATTAATATTCTCATGGGAGTTATTAAAAGATCTACATTAAACCTACAGAAAAAAGAAAGGGCTTTTCCTTCCTAGGCCAGGTGCTGAGTTTGGAACACTGGCCTAACATAAGTTTGTCACGTTGCTTACCTTTATTTACGTAGTGCTTGCATTTAAACTGTAGAGAGCAAGACTCGGGTGCCCAGCATTGACAGTACCAAACAATGTTTGAAGCATGTTTGTCTTCCAGACTAAGGTTTCAATTTGGAAAGGTGTGGCTGTTCAATTAAAGTATTTAGGTGTGTGCTGAAATACAGTCCAGAACTGAGGCCGAGGTTTGTGAATAACATGGTAATATTTCACCTTTTGTATCCTACAAGGGCACAGGGATGATGCTGTCAGCTGCTGCCAGCCAGAGCAAATGTTTTAAGTACACACTTGTCAGAAAAAAAAAAAATTGCTCTGAAATACATGAAAGCTATGATGACGACCGAAGTATAAACTACCTCATGTTCTACATTATGGATTGCTCAGGCAGCACATGTAATCTGATTTTACCTCAGCTGTATGTTAAAGACTTTCTGGTACCATCTTACATCTAACTATTAATGCGGTATGATACTAAACAGACTGATTGGTCCAGCAGTTCAGTTTGTAAAGAGTTGGGTTTGGTCATTATCAAAGCGAGCAAGTTTCACAGAAGACCTAACGCTCAAGGCCCTCAGAATACCCCCATGTTGTTAATGAGCATTGTTCTTGTTCATTTTAAGCTTTCCTTTTCAGTGGCCTAACCTGCAAAAGCACCAACCGCAGAATTGTGAGACAAGTCACCAGGCAGAGCTCTACCTGTCACGTGCTAAAACAGGAGAACAGACGCGTGTGATGAGTCAGGGTAGAAAAGAGAGACAAAGTAGAAGTGGAATTCAGATGTCTAAATGCTATTCATGCTTTTGAAGGTGTTTCTAAAGGTCTATGGCATCAAGTTTTATTAATAAATATGTCTGCCTTATGGGTCTTTTAACTAAGTATAGCAGCAGAAAATAGTTTATTTGGAATTAAAATGTTGTATGGAAATTTTAAATTACGTGCAGTTAACCAAGTGACTACTCTAAAGGTGAAGAAAAACTCTTGACTCTTAAGTGTGTTAGATGAATTACCTGGATTTTCTAATTAGTGTATTTTCCTGCTATTCTGTTAACGATATGAGAACAGAAAAGGAACTTTTCCCTCGCAGGCGGCCTCAAGCGATAGTGTCCTGCTTGGCAGAACACTGGGCAGGTGTAACTGTGTTTCTGTAGGGAAGGCTCCTGTTGTACCGGACACCGGGGAGTTGAGCGGTTGAAGGTGCCTGCAGGGCCCGGTGCGCAGGGCCCGGTACTCGGCGGGGCTGTCGGCGGGGAGGGCCCGTGCCCCCGCCTTAGGGCTCCAGCGCCTCGTGCCCGCGGTTTTTCCTCCGCTTCACGGTGCCACTCAGCGCCGGTGTCAGAGCGCAGAGGCGGCTCGTTTGCGGGCGCCGCTGCGGGAGGGGAGCCCCGGGCAGCCGCGGCCCCCCCGGCCCCCCCGCGCAGCGCCGGCTCCGCCCGCGGGCCCCGGCTGGGCGGGCGCGGAGCGCCCTCTGCCGGAGCGCGGTGCCCGCGGGGCTCTCCTCGCGCTGCCGGGGCGGCCGGCGGGCTCCGCGCCTGCGGCCCGTCCGCGCCTGCGGCCCCGGGCGGGAGAGCGGTGCCGCCCCACAGCCCGCCCTCTCCCCGCGGCTGGAATTTGTCGGCCTTGTGGCGTCCGAAGGTGCAGCTTCGCACTGCTAACGTGTGTCACTTTCTGGTCTTTCTTTTAGAACATCTTGCACAGAATATTTCCAAGTCACACATGGAAACTTGCCAGTACTTGAGAGAGGAGTTACAGCAGATAACATGGCAGACTTTTCTGCAGGAAGAAATTGAGAACTATCAGAACAAGGTATAAAAGCATGCCAAACCATGGCATGCTATTTTTAAAGCATGGTATTTCCATAACACACTGCAAAATTCACTTTTTCACTGCTTTCTGTTTACTGTCAGGAACGTATGTTTATGTGTGTTTTCAAGAAAATAATACTCTAGAGTCAAAAGCAGCAAGATGGTTAGGAGATCCTTTGCGTTTGTGATTTTTGCAGGTACAGGAAAAAAGGCAAAGCCATACCCCTAAAATCTGTCTGTCCAGGATTGATAAACAAGGATAAGAAATTAGAGAAACTTTTTCAATCCTAAATGGCATGTTATTTTCATTTCTTCATTTGTAATCTTCTGGATCAACAACAACAAAAGCTGAAACCAGTTTTTGTGATTTTGTAGGGTGTGTTTGGTTTCAGTTTACAAACACAGAATGCTGTCAGATTCCCAGCCTTCAATGCCTGGTTGTAATCCTGATCTGTTCCACAACTGTCCCTCGGTGTTTCAGTTTCACCTGTAGAACAGCAGCACAGTGCTGCCCTAACGCCCATGGGTATTGCAGTATGTAATCGATGTTTGTATTTCCAACATGCCTTCCATCCACAAACTACTATCACATGGCTGCTTTTGAAAAACTGTCTTGGGAAGCACTATTAAAGCACACTACTCTGAAAATATTTTTAATTTCCACAAAAAAATAATTAGCCTTTAAAAATATAATTTCTTCCACTCCTTAGGTAATTTCATTCTGAATTACTGTCAAAATATGAAGCAGTCACTACATGTGTGCCTTCTTTAGGTTGTTATACAAGATGATCTTCATATGTATCCTTACGAAGATGAGCTAGTTAGATTAATTTACACTCAGTACATACATTGATAGGAAAAATGTGATCATGCACTGCT
Organism: Athene noctua; assembly: GCF_965140245.1. NCBI lineage: Eukaryota > Metazoa > Chordata > Aves > Strigiformes > Strigidae > Athene > Athene noctua. The sequence continues at coordinate 18,375,517 of NC_134049.1, read as the reverse complement.
CATGTAAATTGGCATTTTGTTTTGATGCAGAGAATAGAATTCCCACTGAAATGACCAGATCATTATACTTGGATGTTTTTGGCTTACCAAATAAAAATACTCCAACCCGGATCTCTTCTGACATTGCCAAAGAAGCCTTACATGTTTGCACTGTCACTCATGCACATGAGGCTTTGGCTTTGAGGTTAATTCCCCTTGTCTTACAGGCAGGCTCCTTTTTTTTTTTTTTTTAACTTAGTTTTACTTTATGAAAATGGGCTTTCCAAACCTGGATCAGTAATTTTCCAATTTTTCTTCTCTCTCAAACAGCAAAGGGAGGTAATGTGGCAGTTATGCGCAGTCAAAATAACAGAAGCTATACAGTATGTAGTGGAATTTGCCAAACGCATTGATGGCTTTATGGAACTGTGTCAAAACGATCAAATTGTGCTTTTAAAAGCAGGTATGTGCATCAGTTTTAAGGTCTGCTTCTATTAGTTTTGGCTGAGGAAGGCGTTACCTGTATACGGTGATTGTATACACATATATACATGTTGTGCAACAATCATTTAAAATAATACAAGGGAAAAACCTTACAAATTGTCTGTGTATATCTGAAGTAATATACCTTAGTTACTCTGGACAGAATGAGTTCAAGTCTATATATGAAATCTTCATTATGAACAGAGGGAGCAATGAGTGTGTAAAAATGGAAAAGTTGGATTCAACTTTTTTTTTTGTCTTATAGTGAATAACCTTTCAAGGTAAAAATCCAGATTGTTCTATGCAAGGTGTTGCAGAAGTAATGCAGTTTACAAATACAAGACAAAGTGCTCAAAGCTTCATGAACATAAATCTAAATGAGCTGCTTTGACTTCAGAGACTTCAATTACTCTAATAAAAATTATTAGAGTATATTAGCATTAACTAAGGTGCTTTAGCAAAAACTTCTAAAGGGGTTTATGGGAACTCTTTCAATTACACTAGCAAAACAAACTATGCTCTGTTACACCACAAAAACCTACTACCGTGCTCGATCGATACTGACTTCAGAGCATAGGAAATTTTGAAATCCTCACTTGCTCTTTGCAACTGAAGTCTCTACTTAAATAGTCAAATATACATTGTTTCTGTTTTAGGGTCTTTAGAGGTTGTGTTCATCAGAATGTGCCGTGCCTTTGACTCCCAGAACAACACAGTCTACTTTGATGGCAAGTATGCTAGCCCAGAGGTTTTCAAGTCCTTAGGTAAGGAAATGTCAAGTGTCGTATCTTACAAAAAAAAAAAAAAAAAAAGGGCAGAAAAGCAAGGGGACAGCTGCTTTGAAAAATTCAGGCTACAGTATTCAAATAAAAGAGTTCCAAAGCTCAAACTGCTTATTTTATAAGCAGTCATGCTGGCTCTGTTTGAGGCCAAGCTGATTTCAGGAGTTAAAACAGCTTAACTCTGTGCAGTAAAGGGCTGTTGGTGTTGAAATTCAACACTTAGATCGGGGTAGAGCAGTTTGGACACACTTGTTGAGAACAGAAGCCCAGATTTCATATCTAGTGTTAACATTTTATATACCCTGTTGGAAAAGGCAGCAGATTTTAAGCTAATTTTGGATATACCGACATTACTGCTTTTAAGATGTTCGTAGTGTATTGTGATAGGCAGACTCCAGTTATTTGCAGGTAAAATACTGTAAATTTGATTATTTTTTTTTTATTACACCCGTTTATAATTTTATATTTTTTTCTGTATATTTTTGCTAATTTTTAAAGTATGCATTTCACTGGGTATAGATTTGGGATGTAAGCCATTTTGGAGGGCAGTGAAAGTACAGCAGTGGAGAATGCTGTACAATTACTTGAAGTATTCTCTGCCTTCCTAAAACACCTCAAGGTATGAGGTCTGAGTGCAAACAATTCAGAGAATGCAGTATCAGATGTGGGTTCCAATGAAATGTAACTTTCATCTGTTACCAACTACATCCAGCAATGTGGGCTGGGCTGGGGCTGGGATCTGCAGAGAAGAGCCCTCTTCCCTCAGGTTGCAATCCCCTTCAAAGCAGAGCTCCACTTACGCGACCTACGTAACAGCATGTGTAACAGCAGCCGTAACCTGACTTACACCTGTGTGAGCAAGAGAATGGATGAAAGGAGACAGAGTTCCTTTTCTGCATGAAAAGCTTTCAGACCTTGGCTTCTCCCTTTGCTCCTGCATGTACCTTGTATGCCTCTCTTCCCCCACCTCTTCTGTGTGCTCAACAGTCTTAAAATCAGCACTTTTCAAGTACACATTTTGAACCTCCAGTTCACAGTGACATGAGAAAGTTCCATTTAGAATAGAAACAAAGCTAAACCAGTTTTGAGCTTGAAAATGGCTTGGGTTTTTTCCATATTTACCCCAAAAGAATCAAATGTGGAAAAGATAGTGTGCAAAACCTTCGAAATACTGGCTGCCAGGGTGTGGGAGCTGGGGACTCGTGCGAATGGTGTTAATAAGCTCAAGCATGAGTGAGATCTCACTACCATCACTCCAGTGTCTTTAAGGAGAAGACCATTCCTCTATGAAGTATTTTACATCCATTGTTCACCTCCATCAGAATAAACCAACTGTAGCTCTGAAGTAGTTTTAAACAACGTGGCATGAGCTGTACCTTCTTTTTGGCAGGTTGTGAAGACTTCATTAGTTTTGTGTTTGAATTTGGAAAAAGTTTATGTTCTATGCACCTGACAGAAGATGAGATAGCTTTGTTTTCTGCGTTTGTTTTAATGTCGGCAGGTAAGAGATAAAGGTTTGCTCTAGGTTTATTTGATAGAGGTTGTTTTTACTTTGAAGTCTTTTTAATGATAATGTTAAGACTACTGGACAGTGTAAAATGTCATCATCTTTTTGAGTGTCTCCTTCTTGACCAAAATTTCTATTGTAATAAACACATTGAAACTATAACTCTAGGAATAAATTAGTTAAGTTGGAAATCCTAATCTAAGCTCTTGTTTTCCAAATTTTCACCTTATTGAGGACTCAACTTCTTTGCAAAAGCTTAAGTGCATGTGAGTGAGACCACTGGGTCAATCTAGGTGAGACAGGCAAGAGGTAGCCACTGAATTTATATAGTCAGCTTTCAGTGTATGTGAGCTTGCAGCTGTGGCAGAATTACCTCAAGCACATGACAGAATGCTTCCAGCATCACCTCAGGTCTGTTAAGCAGGGTTGCCATTTTACTGTGGTAGCTTAGGTATCTGTGGTAGTGAGGTAGCTTAGGCATCTGTCCCCATCGTGAAGTTGGGTGCGCTGAGAATTATGGTGCCAGCCTGGGTCTACCATACCCATGACTAAACTAACTTCATAATCTCAAGTAGATACGCTCAGTATTCAGGTTCGGGGAAGGCTTATGAGGTTGGATGAAACAAGATATTGGTGCAGAAAGTCAGTTTGTGTCTGGCATAATACCTGAGGAAATAACTGCTCTGTTTTTAGACTGCAGCGTAGTGGACTCAGGAGTGGTGGTGGAAGAGTCTGTTAGCAACAGTGGGTTTATAGAGACTACCATAAAGACATTTTCATGCTGTTTGCCAGATGGGAAGCATGTTAGCCCTGGGTCTTAGTATGTAAATCACAGAATCCCACAGGTCTGCCCCGCAGAGGGTGTAGCAGCTAATACTACTTTTCTGCTAGGCAGTTTAAGAGCACTTTTTTTTAATAGCTGAGTATTTGTTTCTGATTTTTCTATATGTCACTGTAGATCTTAGCAAGAAGATCCACTCCAATTACTTGTTCATTATGTGATCGATTCATTTCCCACTAAAAAGTTGCTAGCTTCATTTTATAAATACCCTGCATTTTACAGACCTTGTTAGCAAATGATTAATAAATCTTACTTAGATATGCTGCATTCTTCTAATTAAGGGCTTTATAAAAGTAATTTTAAATGCATGTAATAAATATACTCCAAAGCCTATTAATTTTGAAACTCATTTTCTATATGAGAGTATATAAGAAGTGGAAGGAAGGTTGCAAACAAGAAAGATTAATCTGTAACAGACTTAGTACTTCCTGGTGCACTGTGATGGATATGTGCAGTACTAGAGATGTTAACTCCATTTATATTTAGATCGCTCATGGCTTCAGGAGAAAGTAAAAATTGAAAAACTCCAGCAGAAGATCCAGCTAGCACTTCAGCATGTCCTACAGAAGAACCACCGAGAAGATGGAATTCTAACAAAGGTAAGAATGGTCACATCCACATTCACAGGACTGTGAAAGTATGTTTTCTTATGAAGGGTATCCTTATTATGGCGTAAGAGCTTTTACGCAGTTGTTATTTACAAACCCAGAATTCTCTGTTCAAAATCAAGGTGATTAGCTGAAACTATTTGCTAAAAACCAGAAGAGGTGAGATGAGGATGCTAGGGAACAAAGTTGATAATTGTGTGAAAAGAAGTGTATTGATGTTGACTTAATGAAAAGTGATTATTTCAAAGGTTTTTATCCTATTTCTCCTACACAACATTTCTGCCACGCAGAATACTGTTTCAGTTCTACAACATGCATGCCTTAATCCTCATGAAATCTCTGCCTGCATGACAATCAAGTTGTTAAAACATGCAATACCCAAACTAGCTTTGTTTTTCAGTCTTCCATGAGAAGTTCGCCACACAGCTTTTTTTTCTGAGCAGTTCTTCCAAATACTCATGCCTAGGGAAAAGAGGTACTACAGACCATTATGCTAATCTGAAGTATCTTCACATAATTTTTCAAAAATTGAAAAGTTCTGTGATATTAAAAAAAAAAGAAGATTTATTTATTATCTGAAGATCCTGGGGAAGGATAAGCACTGCCTTACAGAAGTACATCCTTTAGAACTCTATAAGCCAGAAAGCTTATGCTTAGTTTCACACCATAGAATTCATTACAATAGAAGCAGGGTGGTCCTGCCCAAGCTTTGCAGACTGTCTTCATTTCAAATACTAGCTCATATAATTCTTTTCCCAATGTATACTTCGGATACCTTTGTTGGAAGAAAGCTTCTTCCATGTGCTTTATTACAAACAATTTACTCAGTAAATGTACTCAGTTCAGGGAGTACCCTAGTGATATTTCTGAAGTAAAGATTCTTTTGGTCTGTTCCTTTTCACCTTATTTGGTATAAATTAAAAAAGCCTAATCTACTGCCAGTTCCCTATGTAATATTCACAGTGGGTTTGAAAGTAGTCAGGACTGTCTTCTTTCAAGAGAATGACTAAGTTGCATGAATGAAGATCCAGCCAGGAAACACTTCTAGACCAATCCAGTGCTTCATAGGCAAGTGAGAAAACCTAATGATGCATTTTCCTAGGAACTTAAAGAATCTTTCACAAATAGCACTAATCCATGGTTTTTAGTAGCTTCCTCTTTTTTTTGTTGTTTTGTTTTTTTTTTTTTTTAAATCTAATATAACAAACATCCATGACTAGACATCCGAAATGTCATTGTTAAAGTAAACAACTGAACTCGAAGTGTTTGGGAGAGGTTTAAACCTAAGAGCAAGATTGGGAGCCCTGGTTCCATATATGACCGTATGACTTCTGTTCATTTTTTTACAGTTAATATGCAAAGTGTCTACTTTAAGAGCACTGTGTGGACGACATACAGAAAAGCTTATGGCATTTAAAGCAATATACCCAGACATTGTACGACTTCATTTTCCTCCACTTTACAAGGAGTTGTTCACTTCAGAATTTGAGCCAGCGATGCAAATTGATGGGTAAATGTATCACCTAAGCACTTCTAGAATGTCCGAAGTACAAACATTAAAACAAAAGAAAGGAAAAAAAAAAAAGAAAAAAAAAAAAGAAAGAAAACCGAGACACTTTATATGGCCCTGCACAGACCTAGGGAGCCAACACACTGCACATCTCTTGGCGGTCGGGGTCAGGCGAAGGATGGGAAACAATGAAACAAAGTTGAACTTGTTTTTCTCATGCATATGATTTCCATTATGCCTACAAATATGGACCCTTTTTCTGTCTCAACTTCTCAATCCTTGACCTCTGTTTACACAGACTGAGGGTACTAATGTCAGAAGGTTGTTTTCTCTTGTAGTTTACTGCCCAGACTTTTGACAGAACAATCAATTTGTTGATCAGAACAGAGAGTCCACCTAGTAATCAGCGACTGGTGTGCATTGCAGAGATTTCAGCATCAGTTTGCACAACTTGCTCATTGTTTCATGAAGGACGATTTTTTTCACCTACCACTGTTTGCCAGTAGACAGAACGGCATGAAAAGGGTCCATAGCAATAGCAACAATAGCATTATAATATATTACAGGGTAAATGGGCATGAAGACTATATATAGCAAAAGAGATATTGTTTATATATTGTTTTAATTAATATAAAATGTAGTTACTGGTATAGCTTTTCTTGTTGAATTGATAAGGCACTTTCATTTTGCACCTTTTTCTTTAAATTAAATGCTAGCGTGTTCATTGTTGTGTTGCATGTGCACCAGAAATTCAAGTTTAACTGAAAAAGGTTTGGCAGGTACTGGTACATTGGGAGGTATTTATGCTGCTGTTTTCCATGTTACTTTTAAAGAGAGGCTGGTCATATCCTGAAATGGTTACAGATTTTTTTTAAAGAGCTGAAAATAACGACAATTTTCTAAATTAAAATCAGCTTTTTCCGCTGTTAAATTCAAAGGTACTTTTATTTTGAAATCTTTCAAACCTGGATGTTTAAAGTTACATGCCTAAATTTAAACTGAGGTGCACAAGTCAAAAGCCTCATTTTCAAAGGTGCTGAGTTTCCATGGTCAAAGTTAAACTAAGCAATTACAGATTATTTACAAATGAGTGACACAGCATCCTTCAAAATCAGGCTATTGAATAAAGTATATTTCTGCCCACCATAAATCCAGGTTTGAAGGTATTTATTCAAGTCTGTATCTACAGTAAAAGTATGTGTGTATGACATGGCTGTGGAAAAGTAATTTTTATACATAATATTACATACTTTTGTACTCCATATTGTAAACAATGCCTTCAAATTTAGCCTATCAAAATCCATAGGGGGTTTGTCTTTGACTTCAGTAAGATGAGACACTGACCCATATCCTTCCAGCATCCAGCAGTTCAATTTCAGGTAGCTGAACAGAGAAGTCCGTTGCTCTCATTATTTAAAAAGATGCACTTTATCAGATGAGGATAGACTAACAAAGTAAAGGCACACTGTTGCTAGAAAGCAGTTTTGTACTCTGTGTAATACCTGGAAATCATTAATATCATAAATTGCATTCTGTAATACTGAAATTGTGATACTGCATAACCAACCAATAAGCCGAATCTTGCGGCCTTTATCATTATAATTACCATTCATTCCTTATATGAAGAATATTGTCTCTGAGCAAATTTGGCAAGTAAACCTGGTTCTGAAGGAACCAGATTCATAATAAGTGACATCACAAACTAAACTGTGGCTGGTTGAGCCAGAGGTGCATAATTGATGTGGATGAGATGAAGATGTATAAGTGGATGCCTTGCAGATCTACACAAATGGAGTTTCTGATGAAGTACATAAGAAAAAGCTAGGAACTTTAAAAGAAAAAGGAATGAGACAGAATATGCTCCACTGCTTTAATTCTCAAGGATAAACAATCTTTTGCATATAGAAGTCATTGAGAAGTAACAAAAGGGAATAGAAGCACACTGAAGCCTAGTTATTTTAAAAAGGAGAATTAGGTCTGTGGGTTACTATTAGCAAAATAGAGGTTTATTCTGCTATTTGAACAGGTTTCCTTTGGGGTCAAATTGAGACATTTAGCTGTGACACCTATGAAAAATTTTAGTCTGCCACATCAGGGAAGCGTACAGCTATCACTCACCTCTCTGGTTTGAAAGGAGGGGGAAATGAACATCATGCTTCCCCTTCAAAGCAGTATGCCCCAGGTAAGGGAGGGGAACACCTGCACCTCTGGGAGCACTGGGATGGAGGCCTGAGAGGGCTCCTGGAAAAAGTCCATAGAGCCGTCCCTTAACTGCTCCATCCAGCCTGCTGCCGAAGAGGCAGCCCAGCACGTGCTCTCTCCAGTCTCACTGAAACACTTTCCCTAAAAATCATTGTTTACTTTATTGGAGTAACTGGCATGATATGGTACTTTCATTCTAATGTGTGTTCCTATTTTTAAAGCAACCCTTCTAACTAACAAATGTTTTCTGAATGTGACCAGCCTTAGGTGCTAGTCGTGTAAAGATCAACTAAACTTAATTTCAGTGTCAACTAATGAATAATGAAGTAAGACCTGTACTTTTTTAGAGAGCGAGATACAACTCCTACTTCTGACAACAAGTAGACTACCCAGGCAAAATATTTTGGAATTAATTTTCAGTCACGTCCTTTTCTTACCTTTTCCAGATGAGTATTAGTACTTTACCAGGCATCTAGATGCCAAGGGTTTTGATTGGTATCTAGTTCAGCGTATTTACACCCATAAGTCATTGACAACACAGATTTCTGGAGCATTTACTAATAAAATACATAACCATAAAAAAGGTTCCAGATAGGCCCTTAGCTGAAAGCCCTTTGCGTCTGAAAACAGCTTGTGACGTGACCTTCCAGGCCAGAAAGAGCTGTCGTTTTTGTCCGTGGAAGCTCCTGTGGACTGGCACCGTGTTAAATCAGGCTGTCTGTACATACCCCAAGTAACTCTGCTTTCCTGATCACAGTTAACAGCCACTTGGCAATAGAATTTTTTTGTTTGTTTTGCTCTTCATAGAGAGGGGAAAAAAGGGATACAGCATGGCAGATGTACTGATAAGACTTCTGTTGCCAAGAAGGCTTTTATGAAAGGAGACATAGACTAGCATCAGGGTGGCTGCTCAGAGCAATGGCCACATAAGAACCCAGCACAGCAGAGGAAATGTGCTCTGCAGAACCTCTGGGTCTATGGCCTGGTATCAGATGATCAACCAAATATTCAGTTGAAAAACATACTTGAGGTCAATGGATACTCCATGAGTATTTTCATAATCGTCCCAGTTCACTACAAAAAAAACCCATGAGGACAGGTGAAGACAAAGGAATAATGTATTGGGTTTGAATGACCTGTTCTTTCAAGTCTGCAAATAGATTTTCATTGGATGTTAAATCTATCCACAGAGATGTTTTCTGGCTTTCTAGGAAAGAGATACTATACTGTTATTTGAACCACCCTAACATGCTTCCAACATCTCCAGCATTGTTTGATCTTTTAAAAACTATGGGATTAGGTAAAAAGGGAGGCTGTTTTTAAGTTTGGTTGTTCTTTATTAAAGCTTATCTTAGTATGGATACCAAGATATCTGTGTGTGTATGTGCACGTGTGTGTGTGTGAGAGAGTACATTTGTGTGCACACATGAATATATGCGTGGGTACGTGTGAGTGGCTGCTTCTAGGCTGTTAAGTGTCAATGGAATAAAGAAAATGTATTCAAAATACTTAAGTCAAAAATAGAAGGTGGAAAAAAGATTTATTCTATACAAAGCCTTGTCTGGACCACTTTAGAGAGACTTCTATTTTTTTAACCCTTCTATAAATGTTTGATGGCACTTGAAATATTCCTGCAATAAAATGTGATTTGTGTAAACAGTAAAAAAAAAAGATTTTGTAATGTGAAACAATGAAAGAAAGTAATGTAATTTTTCTAAAAAACAAAAAAAAACAAACGAACGAACTTTGTATTATTTTCTTGATGGAATTTGTCTATTTGTCTTTGGAAAACTTTTTATTTCATTGAATGTGCCATAGTAGAGGTGTGTTTTTTCTTTTTCTTTTTTTTCTTGTTTTTTACATTTTAGATTAAAGGAATAGCTGTGTTCCAACATTCCAAAATGCAAGATGACATAGCAGTCATGATTAAAAGGTTTGATTAGTAAGCTTCAATCATTGTTGCTTTTTTTGCACATGTTCTTCATTCCTCTACAGTGCAATATGTACATAGAGCACTTGCGGGTGTAACCTTGATCCCTCAGGGAAAAATACATATTTGTACAGGATTTTTTTTTTGCCTTTTTTTTTTTTTTTTTTCTAAGGAATGTCGATTGAATCACTTGTCTGTTGTTGAGGGGCAGCCAGATAATAATCCTAAACCACTGTCACAAAACATTGACTGTTTAAATTTTGTGCCCTTTTATTATTTAAAAAAGAAAAATAAAAGTTATTTTCTGACAGTTCTTTGTGCTGATTGGTGAAAAAAAGGGTAAATAGATAAGCACCTTATGATTGACTTAACTGTGAATGACAATCCATCTCGTTACCAACAACAGAAGCCCTATCATTTTGGAGCTGGGGTTAAGAGTCAGAAACTAATGTGCTCAGGGATCTTCTAAAACTCTTCAACAGGGTTGCCAGTACTACTGGTGGAACAAATTACTTTTTACAAAATACGCTAGTATTTTCTTCCCTTCTCCCTCCCCCCCAGGCACAAGAGAACTGGATTTTTTTTTCTAACTAAATGCTCTATGCGTGCCTCATTCTCTTACTCAGTTTTGCAGTATAACTGCTCATTGGTCTTTGTTTTGTTCAAAAGAAAAGTCCAAATAGTGCAAAGACTTAGCAGTTATAGTTTAGAAAACAAATTAATGCTGACCCATTAAATAAATAATTGAAATTAATTTCAATACCCTCTGGACATTTTCATGATGATAGGACTATTTTTCCAGCTGAATTTCAGTGTTTTGCAATAGAAAATGGGTTCTCAGTGCTTAAATTATTGTCAAAGAAAACAAATTAGTTTATGTTAGTCCAGTAAGAATGAAAAGGTAATGATTAGGTTTCAGCACTGAAGTCGCATAGAAAGGAACACAGATCCGCAGGAATTCCAGAACACTTCGATGTTGTCTCACATTGTTGCATATGCTTCATGTAAAGCAATAAACTGGACTGGGAAGAAACCCTGAGGCTGAAGACATCTTTGTATCTAGTACACCAAATACAGCAATTCCAAGTGATTACAATGGCACCAAAACCAGCAATGTCTAGGAAGTTTCCAAGTGCCAAACTGTAGGATTCTGGAAGCCTGTTCCAGTTAGCCTTGTTTTATGGCTTCACGTTCTTTTGAAAATACAAGTAGAAAAGTAAATAAGCAACTACAACACAATGAGCAAGATTTCAAGACTTTGGTTAGATTGAGAAGAGAGTGAATTTCTCCTTCAAGCATGTCTGTCTTCCTGCAAAAAGCATCAGCTTTCCAGTATCTTATTGAGGAGTTTTTCACTGGGTCTGTGGCTTCTAGTGTTCACTTTAGGTTGTTTAATAAATAGGGAAACCTTTCTTAGGATTTTACAAGCTGATGGTCGAGTTTAGCTTGGAGTGGCCTTCCAAGGCAGACAACTGCTTAGCAAGTATGACCTCTTGATCAGTTTGTGTTCTGGCATCTTCAGTAGAAGAAAATTCCTATTGCTGATTCAAAATACAACCTATTCTTTACATACTTGCATCTCAATTAAACATACTGTTAATATGTAAATCTAGAAGATGTTTTATCTATGTAGCGGGGTGATCCAAATGTTACAATACCTTTTTTTAGATTGGCATAGACATTCCCCAGTCTGTACTGGATGAACAAAACAGGTTGCACAGTATAAGCTGTGCAAACAAGGTGTAATTTTTCTGTACACATTCCTAAACTCCCCAATGTAGATAAATTTATAAATATAAATGTCAGAAACAGCATTTACTATCCAATATCCAAAATAATAAGCAATTTTCTTGAGTATTCAGTATATGAAATTCTACCTGTGCTAGCTGATTCAGATTGCACAGAAGAAATATCTTTATTTTCCTTAGCTGGAGAAATATAACTATTAGAATTGTTTTTTTCATTATTAATACTAATATTTTTTACTTTTAAAGTTTCGGCCGTGAATATGTTTGAATATTAACATCCTATTTTCTTTATGCTTAAATATTCCTGTCAGTAAATCATTTGGTGGAAATGAGGGCAAATGCATACAGAAACCAAATACAACAACAAAAAGAAAAGTTTTAAAATTTAAATATTTATTTTAAAATCATTGCAGTATGTGCTTTAATCCTAATACTGTGATAATAGCTCGCTAAATAATTCTAAGTCACTGGACTTGAGGGGAAAAATAAATAAGATTAGGATAATATACTTTGGAACTTTATTCAGGTACTAAATAGAATTTTAACATCAAAATAAAAGCTGTATTCTACCTTTTTCATAGGTAATGTTGCTGTTTCTTTTTTTTGCCTTTATCATTGGTAGAATATAGCAATAACTTTATAGCAATAAGTAGGCTATCCAAATAAAAAACAAAACATGATAAAGGCTTCAGATCAATACTCATAGGTTCATTTCTTCTGCCACAATACTCATTTGTGTGTCTTCCCTCATAATCTCCTTACTTCTTCAAGCTGAACTTCACAATCAAGTTGTTGAACTTGATGTGTAACATCACACCTTTTTGTTAACATCTGCATGTTTTCGGTGTTCATATGTCCTTTGTATACTTGTTTTCCTGTAAGTCAGTGTTTCTCAAGCTTTCTGAAAGCACGATCCCTCCGGGCTGTATTTCTTCATGGGGCACTCCGTGTTTGAATGAACTTATTTTTCTGGGGCGGGGAGTGCGACCCAGCTGTGAGGACTGGTGGCACCTCCTGACCGAAGGAACTGAGTTGCTGCTAGTACTCGGTCAGTCCCTTGGCACTGCACATGCCAGCAGCCGGCAGGCAGCTCTTCCAGCTCCGCCAGGCTGCGGGGCTGAGCTGCACCCAGCAAGTGGGACGCGTTCCCCGGGCAGCGCACCCGCCTGCGGCCAGCACTGCCCACGCTCTGCGCTGGAGAACCGCGCTGCACGCAGAACCCAGCTACCTTTGCCCGACGTAGTGTTTTGATAATAATCTAAACACTTTGGCAACTTTCAAATGGTTGTGACTTTCGGTTTGAGAAACGCTACCCAAAATTACCCCACAAAGTCTTAATGTAGATGCACAAACTTTACAGGAACTTGCAATCTGTAATGCTATCTATATCTAATGCAGAGAATTCATAAGCAATACAGTGAATTTTATTTCACAAAAAGGCATACGTACTGTACACCTTTCTAAATCCAAAATGTTCCTCATTTCTACATTGATTTAGAAACAAGATACAGAACAGTGGTGAATATTTGAACTATTAGGACATTAGCTGGCTGCTTCTTTATATGTAACTGTATTGTCTGCCTGCTCCTTTTCTGGAGATGTGTTTTTGTATTGGATGTTTGGGCCAATGGGAGGCTTCAAGCTACAATGTATTTTCCCAGATTAAATATATTTAACATATGACAAACCCCAGACAAGGCTTTTTAAAATGTATAAAGAACTGCAGTGTTAGGTGGTTTATTTGCAAACTGTTTTCAATGTTGTCCATTTTTATGGCACCTTTAACAATATTCTTGTTTCCAAAGTACAAAAAAAAAGGTTAAAAATACTCTAGCCATAACTGAATGTCAAGCAATAAAAACAAATGACTTTTTGTGCATAGATTTAAAAGAAATACAAGTTTTAGACATCTGCATGTAAATGCAATCTCTTGTTTACTGCTTTCTTAAACTTGAGCAACTGATTCCTTATTTTACTACTAATTTAAGGACTTGTAATGGCCTGTAAACATTTTATCTTGCTCTATTCTTTCAACTCTAACTTTGTCTCTGCTTTGGAGTCATAATATATTTAATGTTGTTCTGCTCACCTCTATACAGTTAACTTTTTGCTTTCATTCTGTATAGATAAAGTTATACTATAAACAGCCTACACAGTGCAAATATTTATCTGTTTATCAAATACCACATTATGCTGTATAATATCTGTTTTACTATATAATCTATTTTAGACATAGCTGTTTAGAACTAGAGTGTGCTATTTTTGTGTTTTTCTGATGTGTGGTGCTAGATAAGTTACTTTTGTGAACAAAAGCAAACAAACCCCTTTTATTCCTAGACAATACCACCTTTGGGTCTTGTTAATTTCACTGAGTATAACTATATATAAATATATATATATTTGTGTATATATATATATATACACCAACATATGCCCAACAAGTACCTGTATCAGAGTACAAGATTTGGGACATGGTTTTCTCTTTAAATGCATAGTGTCATTATATAAATTATTCTATAGTATATTTAATAAGGAGAAAATTACTTCACCGGTACAGATACTTGATATCAAATGTAGAAATTTTTTTCTACATTGTTAACATTATTAATTATTAACGTTAATAAAACTGTTCTGTCCAGCTTGTTATCCTTTTGGTTACTAAAACAGTCTGCCTGTATTGTATCAGAAAGAAGAAAAACATCTAATCTGCCAGTATAAAGTAATTACAATATGCTGTCTGTCTGAAAGGGAGGTAGTTATTTGGCTTGTTGGGAGAGTTCTATCCTGTCATTGCATCTGATATTTATAGATGTAATTCTGCTGGGTGCCTTCCTCCCTCTTCACTTTAAATAGGATCTGTACACGCGCAAACTGCGGATGTTACTAGGCCACGCCTACACACTTAACTCCAGTTACTGTAAATAGGAATTTTCTGTAAATCTTCCACGATAGACGGATGGCTAAATTCAGTCCTTGGATATGCTTTATAAATCATTCATACATATCCAATGACAGCCATTAGCAACTAAAATTAATTAAGAAGTGGAATTTGCAACGTTTTGTCAGGTCTGGGGGTTTTGTTTTTATTTTTCATGTATTCCTTAATTTACATAGTCATGTACCCTTAAAAGTATTCCTATCCCCTGTTCCTTTCATTCTAGATATTTTTTTCATGTTAATTCTTAGAAACTGATGGATATCAAATATCTAACTAAGGAGGTAATTAACCTTTTAAATATTTATTAGAATTTTTCTGTAATATTACTGAATTTATAAGATCTTTAGCAAAGATTTTTGAGCAATTTATTAAATACGATGTTTCTGTTTACTGCACTTTTTGATAATAGAAGGTAGTGAATTTTAAAGCCATGGTTCTTGGCTTCCATGCACTGCTTTTATACCCTCAGTCCAAGGAATATATATATATAAATAATTTTTTTTAAACAGCAAACATACTGTTGTCCTAAAAATAAATACAAACTTTACTGCAATGTGGGTATATTTTCATAAGTGGAATGTTTAATCGCAAACACTATCAGGACAATTATAAAAACCTCTTGAAGCTACAATCTTATTTAAATATAAGCCATGACAATTTTATTTTCCCTTGTTGATTTAAGTCACCTTTTGATATTTTCAAAGAGAAAAGGACTCGCTCTTAAATTTGTATGTACTAACCTATACATAATGCCAGGAACATATTCTCCCTATTGTTTTAATAGTTTGATATATTTATGCAAAACCATTTGGTTAACATATATTCTCCCTGTTTACTAAATTTTCAATGTAACGAGACCAGAATAAATGCTGATTACAAATACACATCAGTTTGAAGATTAAGCACATAGACTTCAAAAACCTCGTTGAGTGATATGCTCAAATTTCTGTAAATACACACAAGTTAAAATGCAATTATACTGTACATGTAAATATATGCTGTTGTTATGTGTACAGTATGTATAAATTCCTTTTCTAGCTACAATGAAATGTAAGCCATCAAGAGGAATACTAAAGTGGTATTGTACTAAACCTTTGCTAATGATCTTTACCCAATCACTTAACTTTTCACTTTCATGGACCTTTCCAACTCACTCTTACGATAGCCTGCTTATATTCAAGTTTGTTATTTTACTCGGTCCCGAAAAAAGTATTTTGATTCATTTTGTAAATATGACTGTAAAAATAAGAGATTTAATGTTGTCTTTTAAATACTCCAATTTTCATTCTAATATGAATGTTGTTATATTGTACTTAGAAACTGTACCTTTAATATTACATTACCTTTATTAAGTGCATTGAACACATCGATTTTAGATGTGCTTTATGTACTGTTATCCTGTAATAAAACTTCAGCTTCTAATGGAAAGATCTGTCTTAATTTTTTGTCAATAGCATCTTGTTTTTCTAAATTGTGGTTTATTAGGTTTATTCCTTAAACAATGCGCCATTACAAAAGTAGGCTGTGCTTCCAAGCATGTATATCAGAGTTGTTTAGCATATACATCAGGTAATGTTTAGCAGTGGGGAAACAAGAAGACTCCTGAGCACCTTTTAAGCTCCCCTTTGGCCATCAGGAGCTTTAAGCCTCTTCAGAATGAATGTGGATTAATCTACCTCTCCCTCCTTGAAGGGAGGGATTCTCCCTTGTTTAAAATCACAGTTCACTGCATCAGGTGCAAGATACAAGAAATCTAAATGAGAATTCAGGTATCCAAATCGATATTTTAATACAATTTAGGCATCAAAATTCAGAGTTGCAACTCCTCTCTGCTGTGCTAACATTGGGAGCACCTGAATGTCAACAGTACACTTCGGTCTTAAGACTTCAGGCATGTAAAATTACACTTCTGCACCTACCCAGAAATGCTTCAGCCTTGACAGAGCTTTTACAGCTCAGCATTTATGTGCCTGACCACAATCCAGAAACAGATACTAGTATTCATCTTTGAAGCACTGTATCTGGAAGTAGCCTTCACCTACAGATCAAATCTACCAAAAAAAGTAGTGAAAGTGATCACTTTCTTAGAACTGTAGCACTAAATAGTGCCATTTCTTCTACAGCAGTTCCATGACTAAAGCTGTCTTCAATACATTCAAAACCCAGATTTAATTTTCTTATCCTCAGGACATGATTCCTGCCCAGTCTTTCCACTCACAGGAAAGTTCTTAACCACCAAGATACAGGTTAGGCAACAACTATTTATGTTCCATATAAAACACAGGAATTCTTCTGAAGTGAGACAAACCAAGGACTCCCATGTCCTCCCATAAGGAAAGGTAAACTGTAGGTTATAAGGTGGTGGTGTGGTTTTTTTCACAGAATTACAGAATGGTTGAGGTTGGCAGGAACCTCCAGAGGTCACAAGCAGGACCACCTAGAGCCAGTTGCCCAGGACCATGTCCGGTTGGCTTCTGACTATCTCCAAGGATCGTGACTCCACAGCCTCTCTGGGGAACCTGTGCCAGTGCTGGTCACCGTCACAGTGACAAAGTGTTTCCTGATGTTCATGTTTATGTCATGGAAGTAGAAAGATCGCATGTAGGAACCAGCACCATTTAAAAAGAAAGCAAAAAAATCCCAACCAAACACAGCAGGTTTTAGAGATACAGACTGAAGTGGGACTTAACCTGCCATTTTCACAATATAAGTCTTCTAATTGTTCGGCTGTGTAACTGTTACCATGCTTGGCTTTTGAAGTAAGATTACTCCTTACAAGTCTACCTCCAGGACTAGGCTCCGAGTGGATCTAGCAGGGAGATAGAAACTTTTCCACTTCTCTGAGATACACAAGCCAAAAAAGGGCAGAATTAAAAGCAAATAATGTCCTTAAAACTGTTCTGCAAGCAAACTAAAGCAACTCCTTTGTTGGTGGGTTTGGACATCATTCTGAGTCATCTCAGTATTATTACTATTTGTGTATAGTGCTCAGGGCTTTATTTACAGGACTGGGTGCTATGAACACTTTGCTTCGTGCCACAATTGTCACTTCCCTCTTAGTTTCTCCATCTGTAAATCTGTGAAGGGGATCACCTTTTCTTGTAACACTACAAGCAAATGGGCTTCCATCACTTACGAGTTACAAGTACTGAGAATATTTGAATTCCACATTTTACCACATCGGGAAGCCTGATCGGAAAAAAGGTTTTGCAGCTCTGCCCACGTGTTAACAAACTGAAAGTTTGATCCAGGGAAAGCGGAAGCCGAGGGAGAAGAGGGAAGCTGATAAATACAGGAAGCTTTGCGGGGCACCTCAGCCCTCACACACATCCCCAACACCCCTCAGGGACGAGCCACCAGGCAGAGCCTTGCCCAGACGCCTCTGCAGGCCCTGGGCGGGAGCTACCGCTCGAGGCACCCAACACCTAGTCAGGGCCACACCTTAGTGAAGAACACGGAGTCAGAGCAGAGCCCGCAGCGCGGAGAGGCCTTGGGCACACTTCATCCCCCGGCGAGGCGGGACCGGGCCGGCACGGCTGGGGGCGCTGGCGGCAGCGCGCCCCCGCCCCGCCCTGCAGCGGTGCCGCCCGCCCCAAGATGGCCGCGGCAGCGCCGGCAGCAGCTGCGCCAGCCCCCGCTGCCATTGGCTGCCTGAGAACACCTGACCCGGACGCCCCGCTACGCCGATTGGCCAATGCGATGCGGCCGCCTCACGCGGCAGCGGGACGAGGAGCCGGCGAATACGCGTGCCGGAGGGGCCCGCCAAGATGGCGGCCAAGGGGCAGCTGCTGACCTGGTGAGTGCTGTCCCCTTCTCCCCCGACAGCCTAGCAGGGCCGCGGGAGAGCGGAGAGCGGGAAGCGGCCCCGCGCTGCCCCACCGAGAAGAGCGCAGCGCCCAGCCCGCCGCGCCGCGGGGCTCGCATGCGCACGGGGAGCGGGGCGGGGCTGGGCTCCCGGCGCCGCCCCGTCGTTGAGGCGGTTGGGGCGGGGGATGGCGCTGTTTTTTGTCGTTCTCTCAGTGGTGGAAGGGAGGAGTGAGTGTGCTTTGCCTGAAGAGCCTGGGTGTTTGTGTGTGTTCGGAAATAAGGACCAGTAATGCGCATCCACGATATGGATTTGGGGTAGTGACATGGTTCTTGTTTTTAACACGAAAAATCTCACAAAGAAGTAATTCGGCTTTGTAAGGGTAGAGAGGTGAGTTGGTTTTGAATTAGTTTATTCGTGAGAAAGACAGAAATAAGTATTTCCTCGTGCCTTTCAAAATAGTTTGGGAAGACTGGCACTGTGTAAACCCTGTACACCAGCAGAGCTATATTTAAAAAAAAAAAAAAAAAAAGAAGACAAAAAAATAGACAAAATACCTCTTTTCTGAAAAATTAAAACCAAGATTGTTGCATTGCTCTCAAAATTCCATCAAGTTCAACCCAATGTTTGGTTTTGGTTAATGAACATCTGAAAGTGTGAAACTGCATCAGAATTTCATTCACCTTATCTAGAATTTATATCCTGTATTAATGAAATTGTTCTTTTTGAACTGTGAAGAACCCATGTGTTTTACTACTGAAAACTAGTAAGGTCTTCGATAGAATATATGCAGCTTCTGTAAAGAGAGAATGGGGAAACACTGTAGATAGGCTTTTTTAAAAAAATAATTCTGTTTGTTGTTTCTCAGGGGTAGATGCGGCCTTTACTTTTTTTGTGTATTGTAATGTTCTTGGGTTTTTTTAATTATCAGGGATATCTTACCAAAAAATGGCAGTGAAGTATTTTTCTCACGTGGAATTTATGAAAAATATTCGTTGGCTCCCAGTCTCTCTGAACTATGGCATTTATCAAACAGGTATATTGTGTTACACTATACTTTCGTGCTGTTCGTCATTGTCCTGTTGATACATATCCTTACTGTTTTGGGGGAAAGCTGCATGTTACCTGGTGTGCAAGGATTTGTTACTGACTCCTTGGTCCAGCAGTTGGCCTGTGCTTTACTTGTTGTGAAACAGAGAAAACACAAGAGTCTAGGTTGGGACCTCTGGTCTTTTGTGTCTTTTGGGGGGTGGGGTGGTATTGCGGGCTTTGAGATGGGGTTTGGGTTATTTTTTGGGTGTGGTGCTTGTTGATTTTTCCTTTCTCTTATGTACCAAAGAGGGATGAAGTTTGACCCACGCTCTTAACTGGTCACAGTAAGGATCCTGTAACCCGTGAGCTAGACCTAATTCTTTTTTTGAAATCAATGTCTTGCTGTCTGTCCATCTCTTCTCGCTTTGTAGAAGGCTGACGATAGTGTACATTGAAATCCTTTCTACTTGTATCGTTTGGAAGTAGCTGACACTGTTTATGTAGGTCCAACAGGGTCTTGGGTGCAGTGGAGATGCAATTAATTCCTTGAGTAAAGAAGAAACTTTATAGAGTGTTAGCTGAAGAATGGGAAATGAAATTATGTGAACAGAGATGGTATAGGTAGTATTGTTTGTGCAATTTTTGATATCTTTTTTTATTTTCTCAAGTTCAAGTAGAATCAACATTTTTTTCACTTAGTAAAAAGCATGGCTTATGCTGCTGGATTTCAGAAACTGGAGGGCTGTATTTAGGCTATTGAGGGGTTTTTAAGACATCATTAAGCTGGTAGCAAGGTACAAGTGGCAAGTGTCTCATGGTGAGTAAGCATTCATACCACAAAGAATGTGTGTGGGAGACCAAGGTAGCTACTGTGCTCTAAGTGATGAGTTCAGCATGTGGAGAGAGAATTTGTTCTAAAGGGAAGTTACTGTATTTTTATGAACTGGCACTGAGAACATGTGTTTGAGGGAAATACTTGTCTACATCACATGACTGTTTATATCCCACATCGTTAGTTAGAGAAGGCTTTTCTGGTTAATCTCTGTTGGAGCAACTTTCCTTGAACTGACAGAGATGAGCAGAGCCCTCACAGCTTGCTACTGGGTACACTGGATATTACTGGAGGATTCTTCTTTTAGATGATGCAGAAAAAGAGTAGACATGACTGCACTCAAAAGTGGGATTGTATTCAGTTGTGTATGGTAGAAGTGGGTTTATAGCCAGAAGAGTTTGCAACAAGAAAAATTCAGAAATTTGTGGAACTGTGTTGTGTGACCATAGTCAAGAGAGAGAGAAATGGAACCTGTTAGGGCAAGTCTGAAAGTAAAAGCTAGAAAAAATTTGTCAATTTTTATATTGGGGTTTCTGGTAGATGTTTACTAAAGCGTATGTTCACTCACCATAGAAGCTGTGAAGGCAGGTTGCTGATAAAATGAAGGGGAAAAATTTAAGCCGTCAGCTCAAATGAAGTATAATGCTGTAAATATGGACAGAAAAGCTCTGTCAGATTATTTTGGTTTGCACCCTGATGAAGACTGTAACAGCACTGCATACTGAAATGATCTTGATGTGCTGCCATTTCGTTCAGTGCTGAATATAGCCAATTTAAGCTGCTAGAATTTCTTGATGTTCCTACATTGGCATATCTGAGTCAGCATCTTGTCGCTGCTGCAGCTTAATTAAATTTGCCAGTTTGTGCCATGAGGATGGACACATTCTCATATTCAGAGAGACAGCTGTGAAGTATTATTAAGAACTGTGGATGTGATACTGCTGGGTTTGAATAACACTTAGGATATTTCCTATTGCTGAAATCGTATCTTAAAAATATGTTTTTTTCCAAGATCAGCAGTTAATGTTCATTTTGTTAACCTTAAATGTTTTCTCTCTTAAGAACAGTTATTTTAAATAGAGCAGGGCTAAGATGGCCTTCATATACTGGAGATATTTTAAGAACCAGCTTGATAATGTTACTTCTTTCTTGTTGTTAGGCCAGCTACGCCCCTTGCCTTAACCCAACATTATTTTTGGGAACTGATTTCAGTGTTGTTTAGAGTGGAAAATGAAACTCTGGTTTTAGGAATTTCTTAATTGAAATCCAGAATTTCTATTATTACAAGTAAATAGTTTTAATTTACTTCTTTCACAGTGAAAGGCTTTTTCTAGTTAAGTCTTTCTCCTTCATGGTCATTACTTTGACTGATAAGTTAGACCTTTCTGAGTGCGAGCTGTTTCTGAACACCAGCTATCAAAGAACAACGTAATGTTGAGACTCTTCATCTTTTCACTGGTAATGGGTGTTTCCAGAACGAAGAATCAGTTTCATATTTAGCTTGTCACCTCAAAATTGAGTATACTGACTAATGGATACACCATTTTGGGTTTTTTTTTAAAAAAAGTGGGTTTTTTGGTTTTCATCTTTAAACCAGTGGCAAATGTGCTGTTGATACCAAGAGTAGTGTGATTGTCCAGGTGGAGTTTCAGAATAAGCAAATTCCTATGACATAGACTACGAATTGGAAGAGTACAATAGCTCACAGTGCATTTTGCTGGGTTTGAAGTTTAGGCTTGCATGACTGCCTTTACTAATTCTGAAAAACATTCATATTTATGTGAAAAGTATAAGTTCTTTTATTTACTACTTTTCTTTCAGAGAGGCAAAGAAAAATGTGGAGGCATTGGCAAACTCTTCAGAAAACAGACAGACTTGTAGCGTCCAGGCTGCAGATCCAGTTGAGGTGGAGGCTAAAAGCACAACTGACGATCATCCTTTTCCAGAACCTAGACTCCCCTATCCGTTTACCTCCTCTTTGACTGAGAAGGAGCAGAAGACATACTTATATCTGATGAATAAGTACTCAAAAAAAAAAAAACATTTTCAAGTTAATGCATCAAGTCAAAGAGAATTACTGACCTATCTCGTAAGTGTCTGTGTATGTACATATATGAACATCACAGAGGGAGTTGTACAATTTTTTTGTTACAAAGACTTAAGAAAAATGTAGCAAAAAAGTTTTGAAATTCAATTTGTCATAATTGCCTTTTAACATAGTATTATGAATGGTAATAAAGGTTTAAAATATTCAGGAGAAAATTTTTAATATAAATTTAAAGTATTTAGTTATTTCATTACAGTAGGTGTGTTTTTTGTGGATATTTTGATTTGGTTTTTAGTAGTAGTCTGAACAACTGACAGTAAGTGTAGATCTTTGATAGCTGATCATGCAGCCACCCACTCCCACAAAACCCCCCATTTTTTTATGAGAAGGAAGTTTAAGAGTTGACCTTACTGTGATTTTAGCATTTCATAATGGCATGTAGCAGTCTTCTTACAATGTTAGGAGGTGGATACATTTTGATGTTATCTTTGACAGCACCCTGTAATGGAAACTTGGTAGCATGTGAGGGACATGTGTGTTGACCTTCTATGCTTCACACTTGCCTTTAGTCTCAGCAATGTTGTTTAAAAAGTGAAAGGCCATGTCTCACGTTGGTTAGAAGTACCATTTTAGTTGAATCCTGTATAATGTAATTAATCACCAAATGTTTATGTGATCATACACGTGTTATGATCATAAACCACCAGTGTATGATCAAACGAAGCTTGCTGTTTGTCGGGAGGGGGGTGTTTTGTTGTTTGGGGATTATTTTTTTTAAAGGAAATGGGCCTTGCAAAAAATTTTTTACTTAAGTGAAACTCTGAACATGTGCAAAGATTTGCCAAATTGTGCAGCAAGTGGAATCACTAACCTCTTTCATACTATCGCTTGTGCTACCTCTCTGGAAATTTTGCTGATTACATACCTAACCTACAGGATTCCATTCTGTCTTAAAAAATAGATTTTTTTCCTTCCCCACCAGCAAATGAAAGAAGTAGTAAACAATGAAATTGCAGAATTTATGAAATTTGCCCAAAATGCTGCAAAAAGCTGTGCCCAAGATTATGATGCCATCTCTGAAGATGCGCTACGTTATACTGAGGTAATTACCAATACTGTTTAATTCCTTCTCTTCTTAAATAATTAAATTGGAATCGTGATTAAGATCTGTAGGCACTGCTTATGGGGTCTGATGCTCCCTGAATTTATGCTGATTCCGTGTTGGGAGACATGAGACATTGCCCTTTCCCTTATGCTGTGCAGCATGGCTTGGCCCACAGTTTATCATAGCCAGTATGATATGATGTAAGGGAGGTCACTGAATACAATACTGTACAAAGGTGTAGTCCACAATTAAGTAAATGACATCTTTATATTTGGGAAGGGAGAAATTGCATTTTAAGTGTGCATTTACATTAACAAGCTGCTCCTAATACACCCTACTGAACAGAATGTTCAGCTTTCCTCCACAGTAGCATGTTACAAAGTTACTTTAGTCAGAGTTTACTCAGGCTTTAATCATAATAATTTGCAAGTTCCTGATGTGTTAAATACCCACTTTGATGATTCTAAAATCAAAGATGAATGCAACTTTATATATCATTCTTGTTTTAGTAGCACATTTTGGGAAAAAAGTTCTCAAGTACAGGTTCGTTAAACTTTCCCTTCAGTACGTTGACTTGCTCATGCTTGTTTACCTCATAGCATCTTGCCTTAATTGAAATGTCTTATTTTATATACTTTTTGTTAAAAGTTCAGCCTTTTCTAGTGAGTGCTGTCTTTTACAGAATAAAACAGGAAAATAAATGTTTACTAGAGAGTAGAGCATTTAGGTAAATTCAGAAGGATGTCTTCTATTTCACCGTAACACTAACACACCATAACTAAGATAAATTTATTCCTGCATTAACACATAGTTTGGGCACACGTGAGGGCAGAAATCTTGCATTTTTCCTAAAAAGTGGGATTGGCTTTGTAATTTTATATCTTACATTTGTGTCTGTTTTTCTAAGTGATCTGGTCGTCTGGTCCCAGAACATGTCTTCAAACTTGAAGTTCTACTTA
Source organism: Athene noctua (assembly GCF_965140245.1). Taxonomy (NCBI): domain Eukaryota; kingdom Metazoa; phylum Chordata; class Aves; order Strigiformes; family Strigidae; genus Athene; species Athene noctua. The sequence goes on along the minus strand of NC_134049.1, from coordinate 18,351,209 downwards.
AATTGGTATCCTGAGTTAAAAATGAAATGGAGGCACATACTAGTTTTAAACAGTACTTACAGAAATAACTAATTTAGTTACCAAATGTCTTAATTGTTTCTGATATCTGAATTATGTCTTTATCTTAGGATCTAGAGTTGGCATGAAAGCAAGTTTCAACACATAAAGACATATTCCTATGTCTTTACCTGTGTGACTTTTACCCAGGCCCTGTATAAATAAGGTGGTAACACAAAAAAATACTAGTCCCTCTAAAAGCCGCGATAAATAAACTGAAAAGAAAAAAATAATTGCCTGGTTTAGTACATTTCAAACTGCACTAAACTTGTTTATGATTGGTCTGAGCCTGTGAGCATTGTTAGCCTTCCATATGAAGGGTTGCAGAGAATTCAGAATAGGTTTGAGTTCTGATACCAACGATTGTAAAATTATTAGAGTTGTAGTGGTACTTCTTAAGTTTTTTAATACTGTCCCTAACTGAAAGAGTTCAACAAGTCTGTTAGCAGTAATCTGATAAACACATCTGTAATCTCTACAAAAGTATATGCAACATGCAGCTGCAGAAAAAACTTTTTAAAATTAAATTCTTATGAAATATACAAATGCATAAACTCTTTTTAATTTTTCTGTTAGGAATTATTACATTCTTGTATTGGACATGTGCAAAAGTACCCTGAGGTTTACACGCTCCAGGAGATCATGAGTATCATGGGAGGAAAGTTTCATACACAGTTGACCTTTAAGCTGGAAAAAAATCTGCTTGCAGTGGTAATATCTTACGTATATGTATTTGTTTTGGTGTTATTTTCAAATAAGTAGAATCACATGTGGGTTGTGTTATGCAAGGGTTCAGGTTTTTTACAAATATTATTCAGTACTTGGGTTAGGGGTTAACAGTTTTGATTATAAATTATAATAAAAACATGTATTAAATTATTTTGGTGGTAAGGCTGTTAACACCCTTCACTGTATGCTTGCAGTAAAAAGATTACATTAATAGTATATATTTTTTAATATAACACTAACTTCATAATGGACTTGCATAAATTCGTAATATCATTATAAGAAGCGCATGGTTCAGGATCATTTTGGTTAAAGCTATTTTTTGATACTGCTTGATTTCTTCAAGGGTACGGCAAGACGTGGTAAAACGGATTTCCCTACCATGTATGTTCAGCTGCCCACAGATTATAAAACTGTTACATCTATTATAACTCCAGAAAAAAAGGCTTCTGTTATGCACAATGTAAGTAACCTTTTTATTGTCATTTTTAAGGTTTATTTTGTAGAGAAGAGCAATTTGGTCCTTCTTATGTGGCAGCATTAAGTTACTTCTCTCTTTTTTCTTCTTCCTAATCTTAGACATCTTGTAGCATAAGAATATATACCGGATCATTATTTGTTTAGTATTTCATTTATAGCAATCGCACTGCCCTCTTCAAAAGTTGGGTTATTACCTTTTAGACCTAGTGCCTCTTGAAGGGATTTCCTCTGTTCTACCAGTGAAACACTGGAGGTCCTTAAATTGATACACACTGTCTGTGAAATCTCGATGGAATTGTTTATTACAGTGTTGTTCCTTTTAAACTTTGCTTTGCAATTTCTGAGCTGGCCTCTGTGTGTGTATACATACATGTGAATGCATGTAGGTGTAAAGGCTTCTGATTTAAGAAAGAAGTCCTGAGGGTAAGAAGAAATATTTTAGACCATCTAGTTTTCTGCAAAGTCGATTAGGTTAGCTTACCCTGAGAATTTCTTTTGCTAAACAGCATGAACTCCATTTCAGAGTTGAACAATTCTTAGATTCCATTCTACCTTACTGTTAAGTATCCAAAGTTTCTGTTTGTGTTCTTTCACAGAGAAATCCATTATAGAGTTTGGGGTTTGTGTCTGTTTATGCCAGATAATTTGTTACCCACTAATCTGAGGAATTTGTTCACATATCTAAAATATCAACACAGGCACTATGATTGCAAAGACACTTTAGCTTAAGAAAGTAGCAGAGGTGACACAGGAGAATGATATGTGCCTCAGGAGATGTTATAGCTATAAACAGAATATTTCTGATGATGTCTCAGGTGGTAGAAAAAAGAACATAGATTTTTCTTGTTTCTCTTCAGTGCTCCTGAGTTTCCATTATCATCTTAGCCCTTGATGTTCTTCACCTCATGAGCGTTCCCAGCCTCCTCTCTTCATGGAAACCTGTGCTCATAATGTTTTAATAACTTTATCATTTCATATATCTGAATTTGCATTCTTCATGGTTTTATATTTGTTTTAAGCATCTGTATACATAACCTGTATTCAAATAACTGTGCAGTTTTAACCATGCTTTAATGTTAGGTGTCTTTATTGTGCTATTACTTAACTTGTAAGATGACCTGTAAGATATGTGTGAGTGAATCTGGTTTTTTTTCTTCTGCAATGTGCTCCCTTATTTCACAATCATCCAAATTCCTATTCAGCTCAGTAATTCAAATTAATAGGAATGAACTGAAAGATACAAGTTAAGAAGATACATATTCTCATGCTGCAAAGTGGATGCGTAAGAGAAACCCGCAGGGGGATTTTTTTCTTTTTTAATTTGATTCTGAAGCTTGGCACCGTGGTGGTATTGGGGCTTTGGGGGAGTGGGGGCGGGGGCAGGGCAGTTAATCCATGTTTGTTTGTGGTTGTTCTTACAAATTTAAACTTAGGTGTGTATTTCTTAAACTAATTTAACTATTTTCTGTTTAGGATATTAGTTCGGATTCAAATGCAGAAAAACTTGCTTTGAAATACTGTCCACAAGTTGTTTTAAGTAATCAGTCGTTATTTACTTTACTGAATAATCATGGACTAAACTATAAGGAACAATGGGAAATTCCAGTTTGCATTAAAATGATTCCTGTTGCAGGTACAGTATGTTTTTGTTAGAAAAAGCACATTTTTGTCCATGAAGACCTATTTTCTCATAATCTGTTTCAAGCATACAGAAGAACAGGAGATTAGAAAATCCAGTAAACCCAACTGTGGGAAGGTAGAAGGCAGTCTGGTTTAGTTTGCACATCAGTAGAATAGTTTAATTTTGCTTTTATTTTAAAACAAAAATTATAAGGTTAATTAAATTATAATTGTCATTATAGGCTCAGATTTACCTTTTCCAAAGAAGAGGAACTCTAGATGCAGCTATAAGAAAATAGTTGCTCTTAAGTGCTTCCATGTTTGTAATTTAAGTAATCAAACAAAGTAGTAAAATTTAACTTACTTAATTGACACATCTTAAAGAGCAAAAATCTGAAGTTAATAGTTTCAGCTGTCATCTGGTAAGGAGTCAGAGACTTTTGTGTTGTAAAGAAAGATATTTAGTTTAATCAAACTTATTTTTAAAAAATAATTTTTAAGAATCCATTGCTATAGTTTGTCCTCTGCTTTCACAGAGAAAAGCTGATAGCAAGGTCATTTCATAGTTTTCTACACCTTGTTCCACCTTGTTACTGAGAATAGTAACAGCCTCTAGAGGTATCGCCATTAACATTGACTTTGGACATACAGCTATTTTCCACTTGGGGGAAAAAAAAGAAACCAAAAACATTAAATGTCCTTTTGCTTTTCAAAACTGTAAGCTCTGCTCCTTGGAAAGAAACCAACTGCATGAAGCTCTTAAAATTATCAAGTGGACTGATTTCAATAAGCTAAAAAATAAATTCTGAAGTTTTATGAAAAACAAAGAGCAAACATTTTATGGAATTAAAAGGACCTATTGACATCATAGAATAATGAATAAATAATGAATGTCCGTGGAGATCACTTTTCCCAATTGTAACAAAAAATGTTTTAAATAAACTGATTAACTTATCTGAATGCTATACTTTACTGATGGAGTGCTTGATAACTAATCTGAATCTCGTTAACCTTTTTGATTTTTTTTTTTTTAATACGGTAGGGTTTTTTCATTATGAATATTTATAATGGTGGTTGTCTTAGAATGTCCATATTGTGTGCATAGCAGACTTCTGAATAGTAGTAAATAAGCTGTCAAATATCCACAAATCTTACACATTTTGCACTTGCTTACATGAAATTAAATTACTTTGATAGCCTGACTCAGTTCATATCAGCTTTACACTTTTTAAACTTAATTTTTAGATCCAAAGTTAACACCTAAAGGGCATTCAAAATGTTAACAATATATAGTATTTCTTAAAGGGCTCCTCCTCCTTCCTTTTCCATCTTCCCTGTAACTCACCTCTTGCATTAATTATATTTTTTTCACAGATTCACAGATATTTTTTTTTTCTAAGGCATATTCACCATGTGCCTTTGCTTACTGTAAAATATTGGGCAGGGTATCGCTGTTATTTTTGGATGAGTTTGTGAGTGATTCATATGTAAGCATTTTAAGGTGTAAACAAAAGAGTGGGGCAGCAGACCCTGGACACAGGGAAGAAATATAGACTGCAGCCATCAGTTTTGGGTGATGATACTTTAAAGAAATGACCAAAATTTCAGGTTCATCAAAGGAAGAAAATAAGATCTTTTTGAAAAGCAGAACTGCATTTAAAATATTATTACTGTTAATCTAGTATGTATTGATGCTGCAGGATCCTAATAATTCACACTGTATCTGGACATAGTTTTATTTTCTGTTGTTAATGAACGAGAGGATATTTTTTATTTTTTCTAGTGTGAATGTGGAGTGGATTTGACCATAGTTGAAAGATTTCTTACTTAAATTATACAACAATCTTTTTTCATTTCATTTAATATGTACTCAGTCTCTTTCCATTCTTGAAAAGGTAGCAAACCAACTAAAGTGGTTTATGTTGATTCACCTCTGTTGAGAAAGGAAATGACAGTAAGAGAGAGGAACCAAATCTTCCATGAAATTCCAATGGACTTCCTAGCAACTAAGAAGTCTTATGTTTCCATTTCTCACGTATTGATGGACAAACCAGCTGAGGACCATTTGTTTCAGTGGGATGTATGTAGCTTTACTTCTTAAAAACAAACAAACTAAACCAAAAACCTATGTTATAATTCCTAAATTACTTGTTCCGTGATAATGAAGGAGAATTTAGGTTTTCTGTTGTTAGTTTTTCTACTGCTGAGTTACAGACCCAATGTTTTGAAATGTCTGTCTAGTTCCTTTAATTGCTTCTGTTACATTGGCATCTCAGCATTAATGTTTACTTCATTAAAATGTATTTTGATCAGCTTATTTAAATGGCAAAAGTTCTCTGAACTTCTCTTTTGAAAGGCCTTTTAGGTCCTAAGATTTATGATATTCCACATTAAACACAGGAATATTTTCTTTCAGTTACTGCCCCTCTCTCCCAACAGTCAAAACACATATAGTAGAACACTTTTCATGTTTTCAATTTGACAGTGTTTGTGATTAAAACCTTCTATTTCTTGGTCTGGTTTACTTATTTATTTATTTTTAATGTTATTATTTTTTCACGTCTGTGTTAAGATGCCTTCTGATACATACCAGTACAGGAAGATTCCTCTTCCAGATGACACAGGGATGGACTTTAATGATGATGTTACAGAACTGGAAACTTTTGGAGCAACTGTTAAGCTCTCAAGAACTTCTAAAATGGAAAGTACTTTTCCTACAGTTAGTAACACTGCTAAAGTTTTATCACATGACCTAAAAATAGTGAAAAAAAATATATCCACCATAAACAGTGGAGATGAAGAAGGGAAAGTCACCATTTCTGAGCAAGGAGTTTTGGCATGTGCCAGCGTGCAGCTTCCATCATCAGATGGCATCCTGTGCTCCAGCCCTGAAGAAGATTCATCTCATAAAAACTTTAATTCAGAGGAAGTAGGACTGAACAAAGCACAGCATGTCATGACCGAAGTATTGGACAATGAAACAAAATTAAATACTCTGTCTAATGCTGTTAGTTACAAGAAAGAGTCTGGTGCTGCAGAAAAAAATGAGACTTACACTTCTTTATGCAGTAGTGACACGGATGAAGAGCGTTTGATAATTGATACAGAATGTAAAAACACCAGTTGCTGCAAAACACCTATACCAGACACTGTTTCTCATACCTCAACAGAGACTGCCAAATCACCTTCCCCCCCACCGATTCCATTAGCAAGCACGACTGATTGCTCAGGTATCATGGATCAGGGGAAAAATGCCTCCAGAAAGCCTACAAGAAAGTTGTCCAAAGAATTTGATCCTGTGGGACAGATTTTGAAAATGCAAACTGAACTTCTCAAGTCACCTTCCCAAAAAGCTCATGAGCAGCCAGTGGTGAGCTGTGATAATTCTAATGCTGCGCCAGCCCATGTGCCTCAATCTCCAAAACCATTGGTGACCTCCAGCACAGAAACTGCGCCAGCCCCTGCCTCAAATCCCAGCGGCTCATCTAGAAATACCTGGACTTGGCTTTTTCAGGGAGTGCCAAAGCGTAAGTGATTATGTGCATTGTATAAGGAGTAAAACTTCAAAATTACGGTAAAATTTAACAGAAAAACATTTTAACTCCTTCATCTGAAGAACATCCTGATAGTACCTCTGTTATATTTATTTAGAGATGTGACTTTTTTTATTATTATTTATTTTTTTATTTTTTACTTTTTAACAATACTTTCTCTGTATGAGAATTACTGTCTTGCACACATAAGGGAGCATTTTAGGAGCTGTTTGTCTATAGAGGTGAATGCAAAATGATGTTTACTTTAGATAAACAAAAAGTTGTGATATAAATCATTTGGTAGTGAAATGAGTTTTCCTCAGAAATTCAAATATTTGTGTAGTCTGGTCTGCAGAAATAGTTTCTTGTCAGTTAAAAATGGAATTATTTTACATTTTCTGTAGAAGAAAAATGTAGTCAAATTATGCAATTAAAATTTGAAAGAAAACTTGAAATTTGGGTGGCTAAGTTCTGAGATGTCTAGTTCAGTTGCTGTTTAGCTCCTAGCAATCTGTTCCAGAAGACTAATGAGGACTCAGTACAAGCCACCTCTCCAAGTTTTCATGTGTTTAGCTGGAAATTGAATGTTACCCAGACTTCAGACAAGAACTAAAAGTCTTGAAGATCCTAGGGACCGTGAACTTTGAATTATTACTCACATGTCCAAGTTGCTTTCAAGTTCTGTAAAACTGAAGTTAGAAGCACTTTACTGTGTTGGTAAATTGACAGGAAACCAGGCAGGTTGCATCAGAACAGTTACTGTTTTTCTCAGATATTTCATTCCAATGAATCAGTGCTTTTTGGTGGGAAAACCTGTTTCACTGGTGTTTTCTGACTAGCTGTGCCTTTGATCATATAGTAATTTATCTGAATTAATTACTTACTCTGTAATGGAAACAGTTAACACAGCTAATTCTGTTTTGTTGAAATTGTGTTATCACTTCCAACATTTTTAACAACTTAACTGTATTTAGGCTATGTCTCCTCCCTCAGTGTGAAAGGTTGAGCAGGGTGGTACCCTTTCTGTTTCTTCTCTTAAAAAGCAGGAGTGTGGAATTCAGGTGTTTGATAATAGAATTTTAAATTTATTTATTTTAAATAGAGGTAGGGAAACTTGCTAAGATGCTGAAGTGACTGTGAAAGAATAGAAAGCATAATTCTACAAATTGAAAGTTCTATAGCAATCTGATAAGCCTCTATGCATGTCTTTTTTGCAGAAAGCCCCAACTGAGTTAAATGTGTTACTACCTGAAAATTATTTCCGGTCAGTTGTATGATAATATCTCACACGGTATACATTTATTCAAAGATGCACATAAACTCTAAATTTAGTGTTAAATGTATGCATAGCACTACAGCAACACCTATTTGTAGTTGTATTTTTGACACATATTTCCACATACCTGCAGGACAAAAACCAGAACTGGATAAATTTTCAATAAATAATCTTAAACAAGTTGGAGTTTATTCTTCTTTGTTTTAAATGTTTTGTTAAAATATCTCTTAAGGGATGTAGGGATGTTTGTTAACCTACCTCAAAGCTGCACTTGGAGATCTAGTAAGTATTTCTTTTGAATATGCTAGTATTGAAGCAAACTCAAGTTGGAACAGAGGCTTATGCTACCATACAAACCTGAGGTTTGAGTTATTTCAGAAACTGATAAATGGATGGTGGCTCTCAGGAGGCATTCATTGTAAATGAAATTTTTGTCTCCTTTGTGCTGAGTAACTGTGGCTTAAAAAACAGCCTTTGAACTTCATTTGTACAATAGAGACTCATAGCTCTGTATAAGAAATCTAATGCTTAGGATAGAATATTTGGGAATATTTGAAAATATACTCCTAAAAAGTTACAGCAGACATTTTCATTTTCATCCCAAAATCTTAGGAAACCAAACACATCCTATTTAAAAAATAAATAAATAAATAAAATTAAGCCTGCTGCAAGAGAAGAAAGCTAATTAGCTTAATGGTAAAGAATGTGCACGCATGTCATTTTCTGGTTTATTTATTTTCTATAGGAAAGCTGCCAGATGAACTTCAGATACTTGAAGAAGACCCTTCAGAGTATAAAGCACCTCAGGATGGCAACCTTGTGTATAAGCTATTCAGTTTGAATGATCTGTTGTTACTTGTGCGTTGCAGTGTGCAAAAAGTGAAGTCATTGCCACAGTATCATAAGAAGAAAAAAGCTCAAAAGGTCCAGATTTTACTGTTAGATGTTTTGTTTTGGTTTTTTTAACAGTTGTGCTCAATTAGTATCTCTGGGATTCCCAGTCCTTCATAGTATTTGTGTTTTCACTCAGACGATTAGTACATTTAATTGTATCTCTGCAGTGTGTGTTGTCTTTAAGTAAATATTTGCTGTAGGAGGAGAGGGAAGAATAACTTGTGATTTCTTTAAACCTACTTGATGAAAGATAAGTAAGTGTGATTCTGCATTTTTTACTACAACTGCATTACAGTAATATGCATGGGTAATTATACTCAAGTAAACTAATGTCAGTTTGAACTATTCTTAAAAGTTAATGCAGTAATTAGGTTTGCGGCCCAAGGCTTTGAGAATCTTCATGATCATAAATACTTTCAAGCAGGATTCAGCCTTGCTATTATGCCTGGTTAAGCAGAGAAATAGGAGATAGAATGAACAACAGAGAACTCATTTAAAGATGAAAAGAGATCCTATTCATTCTGCTTGAAAAGACTATGGTATACATCTTAGCAAATCACTGGTTTTAAGGAATAAAATACTTTAAATGCAAGTGTAATCCAAATATTCCTTGTAATATCACGAGAACGAAAGCTTATGCTGAAATCCTCAGCCATTTATTATTTTGTCAAGAGTCCTCTGAATCATTCAACAAGTTTGATGTGGTATCTCCCTCCCCAGAATACCAGAATTATGGTAGGCAGGCATTTTGTGAGGTGTTTATGTTTTGTTTAAATGGAAATAGATCTTTCATTCTGATTACTTGCTAAGATTCCATGCTCAGAATCTTATTTTGAAGAAATACCATCTCTTTGCTGTTCATCTGCTACTTATAAATGCCTGTGAATAGGTGCTTAGTTTGTAAACCAGAAACTGAGCACTGCTGTTTATTTTTTTAAATTGCTGTTGAAATTTAAACTGATTTGTCAGTGAAAAGAGGCTTATATATTCTGTTAGTGTTAACACAGAAAAGTTAGCCTCTGATTTCAAATGAGAGTCCAAACAGTAGGTTCTAATTTCAAGTGAGATTCTGACAAGGGGAATAAATGGTGGGATTCCACTAATAAACAAATCAGAAACATGATAATGTCTCTTTTCTTAAATTCCTGCAGAGGGCAGTAGAGCACAGAAGTACGAACTTCAGTTAATTTAGTTGGCATGGGAAAATTAGCAGCAAAAATTTATTATTTGTAAAAGCTTGCCTAGGCTTTTTTTTGTGCATTTTACCTTCCTCTGTGTAGAGTCTGCAGTCCGAAGTTTGTACTGTGGGTTTTGTGGAATGTGAGTCATCACACAAAATCTGTGAAATGTTTTTTTTGCTTCAGCTGTAGTGAAATACTGTGATGATTATCAATTACAAAATGTAGTTCAGTTGTGGACATTTTTTGGACAGTGAATGGTGATTTTTCTTGTATCTTCACTTTTACAGCTTATTCCAATATTTCTGTTGCCAAAACTAGAATACCAAGCCTATTACGGTGTTGAAGCTCTTACAGAAAGTGAAGTATGTCAGTTGTGGACAGAGAGCATGTTGCATTCTGAATGCTTATTTTATATTGGTAAGTTAATGTGGTGATTTTTGCTTAAGAAACATGTACATCTGAATTTTCATATAATAACAGAAAAGTTAAAGCTGTATTCCTTATGTCCTTACTTATTTTAACTTTCTAATTTTGGTTTTCACTTTTATCACTTCTTACTTTTATAAGCACTTTGTCTAAAATTTCTGTTGGATGGTGAATGAGGGTATTTCAGCTTTAGTTTTAGATTAATATCATCCAGTAATCTTTGTTTTCAAGAACTGCATTTATTTGCCTTTCGAAGACAAATGTATCTCTAAGTGTGAATTTAATTCCCTGAAATTATTAATCTTCATGACTTAAAGTAACTTTGGGTTTTGGGGGGAGGTTTTTAGGGTGTTTTTTTGTTTGTTTCTTTAATGAGTCATATACAACATGAATTATTGCAGGATTAGTAAAAGTATTTCTTGATGAAATATGACCTATAAATATATCTTACTGTTTTGTGAAATAATTTTAATAGCACTTGTTATTACATAGCAAAGTAGAAGACAAAAAAGACCATCAAGTATGTGACTCAGAAGATACTGATTCCTTGGCCTTTGAACGTGCAGTATGGGAAAAGGTCAAGTGTCTTGGTTTTTTCTGAAAATGGGCAATAATCTTCATATTTCTACACTGATAACATGTAGATAGATAAGATACAAGAGAATGAGGAAAACCAAGCAAGACAGGGCTAGACCAAGTTCTGTCATTCAGAAATAAGAGAAATTACTTGCTTTTAAAACAGTGTACATGTGTCTCATATCTGAGGTACTGGAAATAATTTTCTGACTTTGCAGAATGAAATTTCTAACAAGAACAACTAAATTGCATAGCATAACCTTATTGAAAACTTCTTTCCATAGCTGTGATATTCCTCGGGAGTTGTGAACACTGGATGATCTTACTTAACAAACCCATTTTCCAGGTTTTCCATTGTCCATATCTAACTGATCCATGAAATTCAATTTCCTAATACATGATATGACTTGAAACATTTCTGTCAAAGGGATGATCTTGGTACTCCTTGTCCTTATCATGCAGGAGATGGAAACAGGGGATAATGTCACAGAGTCTGTGAATGAGAAGTATCACACATTCAGTGAGAATGAAGCAGGAAACTACAAATCTCATGTATAAGAGATGACAGCTGTTATTCAGAGCAGGGAAAATAAAAAGACAATAAAGCAGGGATAAGAAGCAGGGGAATGTTAGCAAAAGCATATCTTACTTGTAAAAGCAATTTATCCAAAAATCACAGAAACCAGGCACACAAGGAATGCAGCATTATAAGGAGGGTTTCACTAACAAATGCCTTGTAGAAAATGCTGTATTCATGTTTATACAATGACATTTTAAACGTCAGGAAAATTTTGAAGTCTGTTAGGATACATATGTTCTGTAGAGAAATGAAACGATGTGTATAAAGAATGTGGACAGATTAACAATGTGGATATTTAACAACACTTTTAATGTACGGAAAACTTTCTGATACCAATTATCTTGTAATTAATAAGGTTTTTAAAAGGAAAAATATGCAACAAAATGGTTAGTCAAAATGCATTTTAGAATATGTTTGGCACTTGCTGTGGAGTGAGGATAATCATGTTTGTACAGGGAATGAATGTTCTGTAGTGGTGACTGCCTCACTTTCTTGTTCTAGAAAAAATTCTCTGTTTTTCTGGTTGTTATGGCAGCAGTTGTGGCCTGTGGTTGCCTAACCTTTCCACTTGTGCACTGAATTACACTTTTGCTGTTGATAGCTCATATCAGGGCAGTAGTTTAGAAATGCTGAGTTCTCTCTTGTCTGATTTTTATGTACGAACTTTGCATCTTACCATGGAATTATAAGGTTCATGTGAAATTTAATTAATTTGAGGTGATAGTTTTGCTGAGTGCCTCTGTCTTTGTCTACTGTCCATACTTAATGGAAGCTTAAATTTTAAAATTAGAAATATAAAGCAATATTTGCTGTGGTTTTTCCTTTCTCAAAAAAAAATCCTCACAGATAATTATGCACACAGTTCTCCATTTCTAATCATACCTTAACATACAGTACTGAAACTTTTTTAACAAGCAGGACAGTATACTGAATTGCACTGAAATTTAGGCCACTGTAGAAAATTTTTACCAACATTTTACTAACTTTTCCAGAGTCGCAAGCAGTGTGACGAAATAAGGAAGCTATGGAGAGAGGGCTCATCTGCTTAGAGAGTGAACAAACTGAAAGAATGCGTGTCTATCTAATCTCCCATCAGTTACAGGAAACTTAACATATGACTTGCATGCAGAAGTTTGCAGACAGCCCATCCAGCCAACACCCGGTTTTATAGAGGCTCTCAGGAGTGTAGGAGAGAAGGCTGCGTGCTGCAGGAGTGTTTCTGGCACAAAGAGCCATCCCCTTCTGATAGGGAGGCTCCTCGGTGTCTCCGTAGATACCTGCTAGCTGTGAGATGGGCACGGAGCCCTAGGCTGGCAGGCTTCCATGGCCTGGCCTCCAACACACTCTCTGTTCCTGTGCTTGGGGGAAAAAAAAGTTGTTGGGACTGAGAAACACTTTATTCCAGTGATATTTATTTGTCAGCTCTTGGATGTGCTTCTTCCAGCAGCAAACCCTGGGGTCTGAGGAAGCACAGGATTACTGTGGGTTGTCACCGTCCTGCACAGTAAATTAGTACTCCCAGCATGTGCGGCAGGCCCCCTCCCACTGCTATTGAAAAAAAAAAACTTCTGCTACAGATACGGAGTTGGACTCTCAGCATGTCACCAACTGTAGATGCTGACAAAATATGTGATTTATTCAGGTAGGCAAATTAGAGACTGCAGATTTTTGGTACCATCATGCATTTTCTAATAGAGGTAGGTAAAAAGACGTATGTGGAAGTAAATGATCCATTTTATGAAAGAGCATTTAGCGCAGCTTTTAATAGGAAATTTTTATCATATTCTATTTAGGGATTCTTTTTGCTGTCATGAAATACTGCTAGGTAGCTGTGGAATTCTGCCTTTCAGTTTGTATTTCCGGGGAGCTGTGAAAAATACAATGTTACAAGTGTCGTGTTGTAGTTAGGGGGCTCTTTGCAACAGAAAGCTTTGTCCTGAAACTCCAGGGACAATTCTCTAACGGTGATAATATACCTGTATTATGGACAGTTTAAAATGCAGTGAATATCTCATTCTTTTTCATTAAAATGATTCCTCAAAGTAGGACTACTGCTATCATATGTTTGGTGTAAGCAGACAGACAGACTTGACTTCTCAGATCATGCTATTAAGTGAAATGTCATGTCTTAAAATAAAGGAATTTTTAAATCAACCATAGTAGAGCCATAGACTTACTGCTCTTTTTAAATTCTCCCCCCAGTATGAGTGTGAAAGTATGGAACGACTGTTTGAAAACTGTGATCTTACCATTACTAACACAGTATCTACAACTTGTATTCTTGCTCAGACAGTTCTGAGACTGCATAGATCTTAAGTGAAACCTCTGAAATTTAAGTTCTGAGCATGTAGTAGACCTCAGTGTTGAATTGCTTAGGAGTTCCTGGATCTTGAAAAAAGTTAACTCACTGTCTCAACAATCTCTTGTATTGCCAAATAAGTATGGGTGGAGAGTTCTTTGGACCTTGGTCTGTGCCCCCTAATTGACTGACATTGTTCTTCAGTGTTGTATTGTTCTGTGAGGCCGAGGGAGGAATCTCATAGCTCCACGCAGTGACTCAGCAGCGCTGCCAGCTCAGCAGATGAGAAAGAAAACAGAAGTGTAACTGTGGTCTCCTGTAGAAATTGCAAGGTGTCATATAAATTAGAATTTTTTTATTTCATATGTTCTCAAAGAAGATAATGATTATTTGCACGAAAGCAAAGATACTATCATCAAACAAACTTGAGGCTGCTGTCTTCCTATTGCTAGTAGAGCACCTTGCTTGGTTGTTGATTTAAGTTCCCTTGTTACTCAGATAGGAAATCCTGCATCTGCAAGAAGAGTAATCTCTGTGGCATGTTTCCCAAATAAGATACTTGATCTAAGCAGTAAAAGTTGTGATAAGCTTTGTTGATAAATGGGAACGTTTTACCCCAGCCATTAGTCACTTATTTGCATTAAGTCTCTAAGCAAAACGTACTACAAAAAGAATAGTTTACCCTCACTTGAATAGGATAACACTGGCCTTTATTTAAAGATTATTTGAAAAATGGGTTGGAAAGAAGTACTTACTGTATGGGTACCTTACTGAATGTTAAGTGTTTTCAGTCACTTATCAAATACAAGATACAGTAATATAAATTAGATACGAGTAGTTCATTGGGTTGTTTTTTTTTTATTTCCCAGCTATGCCATCAATGAGTTTAGAAATGGAAAAGATTCTGATTTGAGTAGAGGCTGATAAGGAATGGAGAATGCAAACAGACAGGGGTTTTTATAACAAATTCAAGTTTCATTTCCTCTAATCAGCAATGCAGAATATTAAACCTAGCTGCTTTGTCTTGCACAAAATCCTGATATCAAGAACAGTAACAAATGTACAGCATTTAAAAGAAATTACTTGTCCTTGTGCTTTTTTTAAAAAAAAAATGTTAGAGTTCTTACTTTGTCTTCTTACACATCACATAACAAATTGCTAGTAATGTTTATTATGGAATGTGAAGTGCTTTGGTTTAGCAGTTTTAACTGTACAATTGAAGCATTTACACATCCTACAAGAGCAGATTTGCAGTAAGGCAGTAAATTCCCCTGAGTAGGTCATATTTTATTATGCTGCCTTTTCCTCATCCTCCTTGTGGGAGGTGGAATAGAACAGATTTCTGGGAAAACCTCAACATGAGAGAGAATCTGAAGGTAAGGCATGGTCACCACATCAGTGTACAAGCTGTGCTGATGATCTTTATTGCTTATCAAGTGAAAATGTGGGCTAAACTGTTCTTGTCAGCCTTTATTTTAAAAATGTGATGAGGAGACCTTTGAATTGTTGCTCCTAGCTATATCAAAGTCAAATAGTCTTTAATGATTTGCCATGAAAGAGGCCTGAATTGTAAGTTGTCATTTTTCAGGTGAGGGGGCAAAAAAAAAAATCAAGAAATGAAGGTACAGAATCCCTAGAAAATCAAATAACACAATTGTTTGTATCATGTGTCAGAACAGGGGAAAAAAAGTATATTAAACCCAAAAGTAAATTTGTTGTAAAAGATAAAATTTCATGATCTGTCCAGTGAGGAAGCATAGTGTTAAGGATCAAAAGAACTTGAGAAGATACAAACTAACTGATGTTAAATGAGTTTATATATCCCAGACCTCACCCAAAATGTAAGACTTTTTGGATTCATGGGTATCGCCCTGTTTTGGAAAGACAGCCCAAATACAGATGTCTGTACTTAAAGGAGCTATACATTTTACTTTCTGTTATTGTGCATTATTGATAAATACTTTTCACTGTTCTACACTGTAAAAGAGCAAATTTTTTTTATTCCTTTTAAAATGCATTAGGTCTGCAAATTATGCTTTTGCGTTTGTTCTCTTTTATTTTTAGTGTATTAATTGAATTACTATTTTTCAGGACGTATTGACGCTTTTACATCAAAGCTTATTATGCTAGAAAAGATTTCTCCAGAAATGTTAAGAGAAAAACTTGGATTGATTAAGTGAGTATTTTTAGTATTTTTTTTCTATCAATGAATTTGAAACCCTGTCAAGCCTTGTAAGTTATACTTTTGTAATTTTTTTCTTTTTTGCAGGCCTGCAAATTCATTAAATATACTTCATCACATTTTGAAGAAAGTGTCTGAGTGAGTGCTCTGTTCTTGTTCATTGTATTTATTTGCAACATTACCCAGCTCATCCTATTTTCTTCTGTAGAATGCTTGTCTACTGTTTGTTTTTATTTCTTCAGATACATTACCTATTTTTTTAGATTATTTTAGATCTAGCATAGCGTAACGCAGTACTGTGTAAAAATGTGCTTAGGATTACAGGTTTTGTATAAATGATGCAAAAGAATAAGAACTTGATTTTTATGGACCACTTATTCAAGGGAGGTGACCAGATGCTTTTGACCTGATTAAACAGTTCAGAGGAGTGAGTTGTAATATTATGTATGTAGGCTCACATTTAAAATTTGGACTTCTGGCTTTTGTTAGTCTTTTTGCTTAATCTGTAGAAATAATACTGTTTGTGTTACCTTCTGCATATGTCTTTTTCTGTACATTGTTGCAACCTTTCTCTTGCTGCTTTATTTATTTAGCTACTTCTAGGCTTTTGATCTGCAAGTGTCTTAATTTTCTTGTGAAGCAGGTTTCTTGCACTGTGTGTGAAGCCTCTTAACTTGAGTTGCTGAAGAGTTTTCCCACACTTCATAATTTATGTAGCTTTGCAATTTGTGGCTAAGACTTTTGATATGGGCAGTTGGTTGACATTTATCTTCGTGAAAACCTGTTTAATCCTGCATGTCTCTTTTTGTGTCTGTGTCCATATATGCATTATGGTTTATAATAAACTGGTTAAAGAATTCTGGTTTCCCAAATATGGATGGTTTTCAGTGTATGCTTTAATGTTTTGTTGAATAATGATGACAATCTACATTGATAAATTAGTACATCACAAATACATTATAAACACATGAATTAGTATGTGTTTATGAATACCGTTTAATTCATGCTTTTTTGCTCATAGTTTTTTTTATAAAACAGGGACTGTTAAGTAAATATGTAAAGATGTTCTGCTTTTGCATTAAGAACTTAGCAGCTATCATGATCAAATGAAACAAACCAAAAACATATAAACTGTATTTTTTGTTTTGAATTTACCTTTTTAGCTTGCAGGAGGGCTCTTATTTATTGACTCATGCTGCAGGAGATTCATCAGTTGCAATCTACAAGAGTTCTCTTGACAAGATGACGAGACCATCATATAATTTACATAAAGCTCACTGTGATCTGCCTCCTGTACCTGCCACTCTTTCAGTCCCATGGGTGCCTCTAGATCCCAGCCTCCCTTTGCCCTATCACTTGAACCATGGAAGAGTGCCATGCACCTTTCCACCTGCACCCCAGGAAGCCACATGGAAGCAGAAGGTCAGTATCACGCTGGATGCAGAAACAGATTAGCAGTTTTGAAATAATCTATTTCAGTCCCTTGGATATATGGCTAATATATTTCATCTGTCATCTCTGGGTGTCAGAGAGTTTCTTTGGAGTTCTGGATCCACTACCAGGAATAGGAATGCTCTTTTCCTGAAAAGAAACTCGTGAGATTCACCTCACCTAGCTTTAAACATTACAGTATGGAAAAACAACATTTAAGCTTGTGCTGTTAACAGAGGGAAATGGAATATTTTGTAAGATGCATACCATCTTATCCACACCAGGATAGGCATCTTAAATAGATTGTTGCACTCGTGCTGTAGTGTTGTCATTTTCTCTCTAATGACTACAGGAGTAAAGATGATTAGCACAACTGGAGACAGGTAAAATGAGATAAGGTAAATTGTACTGTGAGGGTCTCTTCTGTTGACCTCTTACTGCAGTTCTCTGTGATACATTAAGTGGTTTTTTTTTAAAAAAAAAATACTCTTTTTTCCCTGTTTGATGGCAAAATTATTTTAAAATGAAGTTTTGCCTCTTTTATGTGAGCTAATAATACTTTTTGGACAGCAAAAAGAATGTAGTCTTTGGCTTAATTAAAAGCTTTGTAATTGATAAACTTGCAGTACAGCCGAAACCGGTACAATATTTGCGTTTATAAGGATTTTCTGATTTTGCCTCTGTCATAGTGCTTTTTGTTGATGTACTTCGAGTAATTTCAGGAAGTGCCTTTTAACCTGGTTTCCTGTTTTTTTCAGTCACACCTTCATGTCCATTTGTCCCTCTGTGTTTTCCCCAGATCTCAAAATCTTGAACTTTTTGGGCTATTTCAGCAGAAACTAACATGTCTTGATGGCCTAAGATATTAAATTCTAACCAGCTTAGTGAAAATAAGTAGCCAGGTAGAAGAAAGGGCTCCAGACTAGTGCTTCCTCTGTGGAGATGGCAATAAGGTCTCAACTGTAATGTTTGATACCTGAAATCTCATGCAGACAAGAGAAATTGTAAGCAAATAGGCCACGCACACGCATGGAAAAAAAAAAAAAAAAAGTCAGAGCTTTTACATTACTAGGTGTGGGATAATCGTATGGCAAGACAGAAAACCAGGCAACATCACTGCATGTTTAGGTTCTTTCCTCAGTCCCCTCATGCCACACTTTGAAATCATTTACGTCGTAATTTGATTTCAATGGCGAGGGTGGAGCATCTTGGATCTGTTCTCGGTTATTTGTAATTTTAAACAAAGCTCATGTAGGGATAATAGTGATTCTCTGCGGCAAAAATTAGTTTTCCTTTTGGCCCTCTAAAGAATGTTAGCTCAGTCAAATTGTCATTGATCACCTGTCTCTTGGTTGCTCTGAACTCCTTCACCTTTCAGGAAACTTTCATTTGAAATTCAGGTGCCTTCCCTGACATACAGAAACTTAAATTCTCATTGGTATGCTGTTCACTATACAGTGAAACATTGGTAACAATATATATGCAATACAGTTTCTAAAATAAGAATAGTATGTTATTTTGTATAGAGGCACATATGCTTTGTCTAGAGGCATGGAAGTACCTTAGTTTAGGAAGACACAATTTCTGTGTTTTGGATATAAATATAAAATTGTGTGTGGATGGCTTACTCCTTTTTACTGAAAATGAACAACCTTACACAGCATTTATATCATGCATTTCTTCAGAGTGCAGTTAAATCTAAAGAAATGTTTTAGATGTTTGAATGTGGTAGTCCTTCCTGACATCATTAGGATAAGTAAAAATTAACATAGCCTAAAAGTCACTAACATATGGGGTTTGTTGCTATTGTTTTTAAAACAGAATAGAATTTATTGTGAGAAGAAGAATTAATTATCTGCATGTAAAGACACTTTTGAGAGAAATTTTGTGAAAATTATTTAGGAATCCAACCTGTTCTGTAATTTATGCTGGTGACTAAGTGATGCATATCATGCTTGGGAAATTTGCCAAAGATCCCATTCTCAGCTCTGGTATTCTGAACAGGTAGTACGCGACACTTTAAAAGTAAGGAAATTTTGAAGTGTTGTTTTTCTTCAGCATAGATTTACTCATTTGTTTAAAAACCACATGCTAACTATGCCTTGCTTAGTGGACTGTGGGATGCTTTTTAGGCCCAGTTACATGTTTTAGCCATATCGTGACTTTGTATGAAGGCAAAATAGAGTTGTGCTTCAGTTCCTAATTACCTCATGCACTTGGTTTCTGCCAGAAGGAAATCCAGGCATGTAGGCAAGAGAGAGGCAGGGTTGGTCAGATCTGACTGGTGGCAGGAAGACCAGCTGTGCCTGTCGCCCAGTCCAGATGTGGCTTCTGAGTCTGGCTGAGTGACAAGAAGTAGAAGGCAGTTCTTGGAAGGTATATGTTTGTGCTTAATATAGATTTAAGATTATTAATTCTAGTTTGGTGGTGGTTTTTTTTTTTTCTTCTCTCCCCTTGTGTGTCTAGATGACTGGGGCTAAAGGACAATCAGACACACCCTATGAGGGAAAGCCAGTAGCTATGGAAACAAAAGGCAATCCAGCTAAGCCTGTTAGAAATGAAGGTGTGGCTACAAAGAAGCTGAAGAATTACCGCAAACAAAGAATGACGAAGAAAAAGTGGAAAATGAAGTACAACAAAATGCAATTGAAGTAGGAATAGCTGAACTGTGCTATGCTAAGTATGACCTGGAGAAGGGCAAGAGGAAACAAAAAATCTGAGGCTTTCTTGCAGCTTCAAAGGAGCCAGAACAAGCTGGCAGGGGAAATGGCTCCATAGCTCCATTCTATAAACCTTTAACCCTTTCTTACCTCAGTGGATGCATATCAAGTAAAAATCTCAAATTCAGTCAGAGGAAATAGAGCAAGTTCCTGCAGCTGAGGTTGGGGGACAAAAGTATTTTCTGTTGATCTTGTGATTTTTTTTGTAGAAAAACTACGGCTTGAAGAATGAAGCAGTGGTTGACAGCAATATCTGCTATCACATAACAAGAAGAAAAATAACTTTTCAGCTTTTTTAATTCTTCCAGAATCACTGCAGATTTTTATTCTGACGTATTTTAAAATTACATTTTACGTTGTGTAATGTGCATAAGGGGAACCACTTGAATTGAATTGCTTAATCCTTTTTAACACACAGACTCTACCAGTTTTCTTTTTAGGATGGTGTAACAAATGAGGTTTGGGGAACAAAAGATATGTTTATTTGAATAGTATGTGCCATAAATTTGCACTAGGAAACTTATGAGTAAACAATTTTCAAAAACTGTATGGATTCCCATGTTTCTTCAGAAATGAATATTGCCATTATTACTGAATGGCTACAGCCTAAATCTTGTATCAGATTGCACACTGGTATGCAGTAGTCCTTACCTGAGGTTTGCCTGGAGGAACAAGTGATAGGATCAAGGCCTTAGTCATTGTTCTAGAAACTCAACCAGATTATGCTGTCCATCAGCAGTTTGCTTGAAATTTATAGCCAAACTGACAGAGTGAAGTTAGGAGAAGGGAATACTTACTGTCTGTGAAAAGGCCAAGCAATATGATGACATGTGCTTTCCTAGTGAATATGAGTGTGTGGAAAAATTAAAGTTGTTTTGAATGTTAGTATGTAAACCCATTGTATTCTATGATGTGTTTGTAACTAACATGATTGCTTGTTAAAGAAGATTTCTCTGCATTACGGGTATTTTATGGTATAGGCTTTCAGTGTTTCATCAAAGAGAATTTCAACAGAAACAATCCTGGACTTTGAGGATTGAAAATTATATTCTCTATCATTGCTTTTGCTTTGTGTTTTCTACCTATATTTTCATTTATTAAGAGTATTGTTTTTAGAAGAGCACATGAATTCTTGAAAGCTCCAAGAATGAGTCCAATACATTCTTTCCCCATTTTGCCTTTTAAACAACACAACTATTTTAAAATATGTGAGACAATTTTTTTTTTTTGATGATGTTGTGGAGAGCTGTTTGTATGCATGCTTAACCTGCTAACACAAAAACCAAAGGCCTTAAAGATGTTCTTCCAGTCTTTTGTTTATCTAAATTAGTTACAGAGTACACACATCTGATCAAGCATTCTTCTGCTCACTGGGGCTTGACATGACACATTTTAATGTCATGAAAGTAGAAATAAAAATTTTTAAGTTGTTTACTGGGGTATACCTGTTATAAAATCCTGAAGACAGTTTTTTATAAAGCAGGCTTAAACAATGAATGTATATTAAAAAACGTTCTTTGTGAAACATAAAGCATTTTCTGTTTTTTTTCTCCACTGTTAGACACATTTACAGTATTACTGAGTTTATTCTTCTCTTTGGCCTTTGCTTCCTGTAGCTGCTGTGATAAGCTCATGACAAGCTGAACTGGTGTAGAGCTGTTTGCAAATTACAAGTAGTTCTGATTGGAAATCCTGAATGCACTGAGTGACCTCTCATAATAGGAATATTTTAGCTGTGAGTCATTTTTGCCAGATAACTAACTCTGTGTGGGGATTCAAAGCAGTTTTCAGTTTGTATATATAAAAACTTCTGCTGGGCTTGTATGGAATGTAGTTTCTCAATGCAGTTTCATATCTTAGAAATGTATGGTCTATTTGCCCATATATCTAGATGCCTAAAAGACTTGCATCTTTCTCTTAATAGTATACTATTATACTATGCTAGTATACTACCAATTATAGTATACTAATTGTAGATTCTAACCTTTTTAGAATAGGTAGGGAATCTAGAGTTTGTATACAACACAAGACAGCTTTTTAATTCACTGTTACGTTTTAATGGTTTGTTCTCTTTTGGATTTAGTGAGACTGAATAACTTGCTCTCATCTGAGTTAGTTGTTTGAAAGACACTGGGTGTCTTTTTCACCTATCACAGACAGGAGTACCGAAGTATACTCCATTTATATTTGCATCTAAAATAAAATTCTGTCTAAAGGAGTTTGATAAGAGGAGAAGGAAAAAGGAATAGCATGTTTATTTCAGGCAGTAACATCTAAAATTTGAAACAAATAAAATATCTAAGCAAAACAAGTGGTAAAGAAGGATTTCAGTAAAGCTAGAAAATGTGCTGGATATTAGCTGCTGGATCACTGGTTTTACATAAACTGTTCCTGAAGTGACAGTTACCTGTGGAGGAGAACAAAGGAATACAGGGGAGCCTGACTGTTGTGATACCACCGAAGTATAAATTCCTAAATGTAACACAGGTTGTAAAGCTGTGGGAAGTGGGAAACTATGGCTGAAGGAGTGAGCCTGGATCTGACTCTGCAGGTAACTGTTGCTCTACAGCTAACTAATCCTGATTTTTTTTATGGCCTCAACCCACTGAATTTAGGAAAAAAATTCTCCAGATCTCTCAATCCTGACCTGTAATTTCAATGTTCAGCTCTGTGTCTGGCATGGATTACGTGTGTTTATGTTACAATTTATATGGCTTGGTTTTCACTCTCTACTGTCAGAATATCTTTTATATATACATTTGGAGTGCAAGGTTAGATGTGACTTATCCAGTCTAAGAATCTTCCAGTTATATTTTTACCTTGTTAATTTAGATTTATGCAGTTGTCCTGTCTTTCAGAACAGGAAGCTTTAAGTGCTGGTTAAACTGATTTCACAGGGATATCTGTGTTAGGTTCTCTTAGTTTTTCAGTGCAGATGTTTGTAGCCCAGTGCTGACAGAGCAGCCTGTGCTGCTGGTTGTGATTATTTCATTCTGGGTGCAGGATTTTGCCAAGTTTCATGCAGTTCTTGGCCCAAATATGCAGCCCGTCCAAGCCTCTTTGAATAGTTGCTCATCTGTCTGCTGTTAACTACCTCTTCTCCCCATTTGCTGTCATTTGCAAACTCGGTGAAAATCAGTTCCACTGTGTTATCCAGATGACATAAGAAGACTGTGTAGTACTGGACCCAGTATCAACCCCTGAGAAGCTCTGTCCATGACCAACTCAACTGCTAGTTCAGCCTTGAACCACTAAGCACCTCTGTAAAAACTGAAGAGAAGCGCTCTTGAGAACATAAGGTTTTCCATGCTCTGTAAGGTCCTGATACTGTCTTGTTCTCCCCATTCACTGGTGTTTGTTACGAGATTAAATTGATAGCTTTGTGTCATGTTCAGGCAGCTTGAAGTTCGTTTTGGAGGAGTAAAGGGGTAATTGTTACCTGGTATTTGAGATTACTGGTTGACATACATGTGAAACCATGGAAGTCTATCAGTTCTTTATATTAGCATGAATAACTGCAGTGGGTTATTGGTTATGAAATCTAACTTTTCTTTATTTCTGCAGTAGTAAGTGTTTTCAAACTTTAGGTTTCGTTCCCATATGTGACTGGCTAAACCTCTTCACCTTCTCTGACCACAAAACCTTTTAGGGATACAATAGACGCTGTCTATGTAAAATATGTTAGGAGTAGATTTACTATGTTTTTTTCTCTGTCTTATAATGTAACCTAGCAGCTGAAAGTGCAGAGAACTGGGACCAAATGACCACCCAGCTATTCCTGTGCTGGCAGGTGGGAGTTGCCAACACTGTCCAACCCCATGCAGTGAAGTTCAGTAGCAGACATTGAACCATTTGAAGAGGTACTTCCTTTGCTTCTGATTTCCTTGCCTTGTATTTTAAATATCAGCTTGTCTCCAAAAGAGTATAAAAATCAGTTCAAATGTGGTCTTTCAGACTGTTTAGTGCTGACCTCCATTTAAGTTGCTTTTAGTTGAGTTATACAGATATATCTGTATAAATCAGTATTATATATAATATATAAAAATAATATCATATATATGTGTGTATATATATCAGATATATAACAGTTTTACAGATGTATCTGGAGCCAGCTTCTCCAAAAGATGCATGAATACATCTCAGTTTCACTAAAACTTACTGAGAAGTATTGGCTAAAGAGTTTTCCACATGTGCATGAGATTACTCTGTTGTAAGGCAGCATGAATGGCTAGGAATGTGATGTTACCTGCCTGTGCCTCAAGAGTAAGCGTGTACCATATCAGTGCCTCTCATTTCTTAGTTGCTGCCAAATGAATATAATTTGTGAAGAAAAAGAGCAAGTTCTACCATGCCAAATGCTGTCAGAATTCTTTGCACAAATGTATTGATCCTGACTCTTAAAAAAATCTAGAGTTTTTCAATAATTGTGAGTTTTAATAAACCTTGACATAATTTGAGAGCCTTTTGAGTATTTTAAGGGTGTTTCAAGCCTTTTGATACTCACAGACATGTGACTCAGGTTCTGTTTTTGAAATTTTACCTTGAAGGGAGAGCTACCGACTCCCCTACTAGTCCCCACTGCCTTTTTCAGGGAATCCTGAATTATTGCATCATTGCAGGCTTTTAGGAACTAATGCCTTCAGAAAAACAGCAAACACAAGACTCTTAGAGCTAGCAATAATGATAATGTGTAAATGCAGTCAGTCATTTGCTAGCAATGACCTGTGTGAGCATCATGAGAATACTTAGATTTGTATGTTTAGGTGGAGAAGCAGCTAATGAATTCCTCAACAAAAAACCATCAAAGACGATAAAGTGATGCCAAATGAAGACTGATCGTTACCTATCTATTCAACATGCCCTAAAAGCGTTCCTGGGGAGGTCTTGCAGTGATGTAACTACCCATCCTTGGCACAAATAGTCAGAAAATCTGGGCATTTCCTTAGAAAGTTTTTTTGTGATCTCTTCCAGAGTTTATACACAGGTTCATCCACAGGTATCTTGATATGATCAACTGTGGAAAAAAAGACAAAATTTTGACCAGTCTAATCCTTTTTCAGACCTGAATCCGAAATACAAAGTGTCAAACTCTGTACATCTGGGCACAGAATCAGTTGTTGGGAGCAGTTCTTCTCAATTAGAGTTTACCTTTCTTTTCTAAGGAAATTTTCTGACTTGAGGACACCTCTGTATACCTGAGAGCTTGCCTGTTTGCCCAAATACACCTAATAGAGTCTTGCCTGTGACTGTTAATCTGCTCTCCCTTAAGGTTTTTTGCTACCACAGCTGTTGCTTAGTGCCTTCAGGCTACGGTTTTAAAGGAAAGATGCAGCATAGCTAGTCTCACTGAGATTCCCTATCTTGTGTAAGTTCTCCCTTCTGGTATACTTTTAGTGTAGAAAGAAAACCAAGGATTTTTTCTGTAAATAAATTTGTAAGTATCCGTGTTAATATCAGTGTAGCCAAATTCACTCTGAGATCAATGCTTCTAGTGTATTTTTCAGAAGCTATTTAAAAGCATCTATGAAAAAAATGAGTATATTTCTTTAGAACTTCATTTCATTACTGAAAATTAGATTTGGAGTAATGATGCAACCGTAAGAATAATTTAAGTCTGTTCATGGCTCTAAACTTAGTGCGGACTTTAAAATTTGTTTATCCCATAGTTGAGCGAACAACAGAAGTGTCATCCTGTGCTAGGCCTGCTGCAGTTAATGTTTCAAAAGCTCCGCCTCCCAAATCTTTGTGCAAGCAATTCAAAATAAAAAAAAACCAGGAAGAATGCAGAAAAATTCCTACTGAAACGAGTCACTTGTCAGTCTGTCTAGTGTGGGCTATACTGCCTGGCAGACAGAGCACTTAACAAATATTGTAATAGTCTGGTTAAATTTGAGCTTAAAAAAGAGGGAAAGAAGTAACTGTCAGAATGCCACTGCTTCTTATCCCCTCTGCTGAGCAGGCCATGTAGCCATGTTGAAAGCTACCTCGGCAGTCAAAACCCATTTATTTCAGAACCATGTAGTTAATGCATCCAGTACTGCAGTTGTGCAGTTCTGTTCCCTTGATTGACAGGAGGACAGTAGTCTCGTGCAACTCTCTGGATATTCTTTGTCAATAGCAAGAGTAATAAAATAAAGAAGAGGTATCGTTACGGCATAACTGCATATGCTACTTTGAACAGATTTTGTAGTTATTTCCCACTTAACAAGTGCTCACATCACAGCTGAAATTCTTTGGCTGCTTTGTGGGTAACCTAAGCAGAATGCACTGTAAAATTGATTAGACTGACTTGTTTAATCCAAAAGCAGCACATTTAGGTTAAGAAACCTGGAGAGACTACTATGCTGATGCTGTTGTCTCTGGAGAAAAGGAACCTTGTGGGTCAATAGACCTGTCACTACAGCTTTTTTTTTTTTTAAAGCAGTGAATTTTTATGTGGGTGCATGAATAAATAAAGTAAGTATCTTTCCTGCCTTCTCCAGGGAAGATATTTCACACAACATCCTATTTATCAAAATAATGCATTATCTTCTATTTATAGGTTTTCTACCAGACCAAAAAGACAAACCGAGTAGAGAAAATATTGTACACATTTCTTTGGCTTTTAAATGTCTGTGGCTTCATGCTACTCTGGGTGAGTGTGTGTGTGTATATGCATGTGTCGGCCTGTGACTTAAATTTTGGGTTCTAGCCTTTATACTGGCAAAACCCTCCTGAAGACTTTCTTTGGTACAGCCTCTATCTCCACAGGAAGGATGACAGCCGTCGGTGTCTCCATGTCTGTTCTTGTTGATGAGTCATTTAGGCTTCCATGCCTTTCCTCTGCTGTTTTGAACTCAGTTATTCTATACACACTGTGATGGGTGCTTGTTGTTGTATTAATGACTTGATGGATGATAGTAGCATTAGGAAAATAAACCTTAATGTCTGAAAATTTTCTGTAGTTGTGTTATCACTGCACCCTTTTGTTTCATCTCCTTAAAGGTTAAAGATCTGTTCCCAGTGTGAGCACCAGCTGCTAGCACACAAGAAACAGCAATGATATATTAGTTATCCAGCTCAAGTCAAAGTGTTTACTGAAGGCTTATTTGAAAGCAAACATTAATGAAAATGTTAAGTATTACACGTATTCCTTCATGCTAAAACAATAGGCTTTTAATACATTTTTCTGATTTATTAAAGGAAGAGATCTCTGGGTTTAGAATTCAAACCTGTGCTTCTGACCTGGAAAAGCAAGTCTTAGCCTGCCTGGCAGAAACGAATCTCTTTGTAACAGCCATTCCCCTTCACTCAGTCAACAGCTTTTTTGAAGACAAGATAGTTTACCTGAAATTTTATCTAAAGCTATAATATGCCACTTGAAAGAGCAAAAAAAGAGATCAGTGCAGACAGTCATATTTAATCAAGAATTTATGATACTACTTTGTGTTGCAAGGCATTATTTGTTCCCCAGCTAGTACCTCAGCTGATCCTAATTAGGTAACGAAGTTCAGATCATGTCAGAACTTTAAAATCGTAAGTGGTTTATGTTATTTTGTACTAAAACAGAGTTGATATGTTTTAAAACAAACAAAAAACCACAAAAACCTTTCCTGCTATTTCACAGAATCATTGATTTTAATTGAAATTTTACAGCTGTGTTCCAGATTGCTGTAGTAATAGTATGCTGATTTATGTCAGTGAAATTCAATCTGTAAGTGATTTTTAAATTCATTTTCATTGGCCATTTCAGGGGTGGCATGATGTTAAATAAAAAAGAGATACATTTTGCAGTATGCAGTTACCAGCTTACAGATTTGCCATAGGAACCTGTTGTTTAAGGATTTTTAGAGTAAGTTTAGATGGTCCTTAATTAAATAGATTCCTTGAAACTTTCAGAATTATTCCACAAGATTCTCAGGGAAATATTTAAGGTGTGACAGCCTCCCCTCTACTTTGGCAGAGGTCAGGAGATTAATCCAAACCATGGGACTGTTTGTGTTCTGAGTCACTAAAGTGGAAAAAGCACATAATGATGGGAAACAATGAAGCAGAAGAGACTTGGTCTTACATGAAACTTTTAAACAGTGTTCCTAGGAAAAATTCCCAGAGGACTTTTGGCAGCTTCCATCTTTTATAGCTGTTTCTGTCCTCTGGCAAGACAGACCAAACTCTGTAGTGATTATTCATGCTGGTCTGTTCTGGATGATGTCAGGAGCTCCTACGTGCACGGGTAATATTTCCTACCGTGTTTTCCAGTGTGGTGGCAGTCTGGGGAACATTATTGTAGAGCTGGCAGCTGTAGTCATTTTAAGCACTGTCATGTAAATGTGTTCAAAATCTCTCTTAATGCTGTAACATATACTGGTCGTCTGTTTATGCCAGCAGCATTGTGCTGCTGTTGCTGGGAAAGCTGAACTCATCATAGTGGTTTTGAGATGTGTCGTCTTAGTCTGTTAATGTATGTAGGATCAAAGACAGCATGATATCTAGATTCAGATGGAATTGCAGCTCTCCAACCCTAAATAGATTAAGCTATGCTTGAAGGTATTCATGATAACAGAAAGTAAAGTTACCTTCTTGAATGTCCAGTTATGCTTTACAGCCATTGTTTTGTCCTAGATTGCATGATCTTAGAATAAAAAGGCAGCTGGCTATCAAGCCGGGCATTGGGAAGTCCCTGAGGGACTGAGGAAGTTCACTGAAACATGGTTACACAAACAGTGACTGTATATCCTGTGAATGTTTCATTCAGTGTAAAGGTGCTGAGTTTATTCATGCCACCAATACCAGTACAAAGAATTTGGCAAGTGTGTTTAATTTCTGTTTGTTTATGTATCTAGGTGACATCTCCTAGCCACACACTAGATGATTACTTCTGTGAGGCACAATGAAAAACCAAAACGCTAGTGATGCATGTTTTAGTTTAGAAATGGAATTGAATTCCACACATCATTAATACTGATGATGAACGTATGCCAGAGGAGTTACTTTTCTGTTCTTTGGTACACATGTATCTAATTGCTGGTTTAGTATTTGTTCATGATGCATAGCTCTGTGTCACTTGATTATATATACCTCTAGTTAGCATGCCAGACAGAAGGAAAGACGATGCAGTAGCCTGAACTGAGACATGAGGGAAACGAGCCTGCTGCACCTTTGAAGTTGCTGGCCCATGCTGTTACCTGTGTCAGCTATATGAGAGTAACAAAGGGTCCTGCTTCCTTCCGAGCATCTCAGCAGAGCATAGATGATTCCATGTTGTTTTCTATTAACAGTGGACAGCCAGTGCAATGGGATTATACTACAGTGACTCAAACTTTATGGGTTTTGGCAATTGGTAGTGACTTTAATTAGGCTGTATATGTGCCCCAAGACAGCTTGGTTTATGATTAGCTTCTGTGCACAGTTAAAGGAGTTTTTGAGTGAGTGGTGTAAATATAGTCTTAGTTAATATTTTGTTTTGTTACTCCCTTACCTTGACTTGGATCCCAAGTCACTCGGGTGTCTGGTTCTTTGTGGAGGTAAGCTCCTTGTGTCCATAGGCTTAGAGTGAAAGGATCCACTGAGACTGAGATAAAAGAATCAGGATGATGGTGTTTCTTACACAGGTGATGAGGAAATCTTTGAAAATAAATTAGAGTTCAAACTAAGGCTATGATTAGACATACATGAAAGTGGCAGAGAAGGGATACCAAACAGCAGACAGAAATTAATTTGCAAATTAAGTCGCGAAGTAGATAAAGACAAGTCCAGTGATAAACCAGTATGAGAATATAAGAGGAGACTTTTGAAAGTCATCTGCAAGATGCAGCCAACTGGTGGGAGAGAGAGGTAGATGTTTTACTAGAAGCTGACAGCAAATACTTTACATGGCTAATGTAATGTGTGAAGTGCTTCAAGATTCTGCGTGGGAAGTAACTGTAGAACATAACACCTGTCAGGTCTTTGTCAGTTAAAATGACCACTAAAATATATCCTTTAAACAAGGTTATGTCAGGTTTCATGTAATGTAGACTTTATATGAAACAGATTAAGATAAACTGGAAGCAATTTGACGAATCTTGTTTATTCCTCTGTGTTGATGAAGTAGTTTATGTTGTTTAGCATTTTCTTTTGCAGGTCTTTGCCTTGAAGAGTTAACAGTTGAAAGACAGAACCTGATCATTGAGGAGGCAACAATCTAAGATTATGCAGCAAACCATAGCACTGCAAGGCATACAGTCCAGGTGTCCAGTTTCTAACCTGGATGTCCTACTCATAAGCACATGACCTCTCTGTACGCAGATTGAACTAGAAAATGCTAACTACCTTACCTATTACAATGCTTCATTTGTAAAATACACATGTAACAAAATATTAGAATCTGACTAACACACAAGATCATTCCAGATATAAGTCTAGCTCTTTAAAAGGGATTATTTCAAGTAAATGAAATTCTGAGTGGAGAATAACATTTGTGCAGGAATGTGCATGTAGTGTAGGAATGAGACTGCACAGAATAGAATTGATCCGAGGGCTTAGGTTGTTAGGTGGAGCACCTAACAAGATGTCTGGTTCTCTGGTATTCTATTAGATAAAAGATAGGATTGGTATTCTGGTATTCAGTCTATTTTTCAAAAACACATGTTGCAATCACAGTTCTGTAAGATGTAAATCATTACGAATGTTAACGAAAAATGGGGCATTTCTGAGACACACACACCCCCAACCAACCAACCAACCAACCAAAACTCAAAAAAACCACAAAAAACAAAAACAAGTTAAAAACTTCCAGAGTTTAGAGTTTTACTAATGCAGTCTAGGTGTGCTTTCAGGAGTCCTTCCCCCTTTTTATGTAGCCATAGACATAATAACTTGCCAAGTTGTTACCCTAGGAACCCAACTAGCATAACTTTTAAGTTATACTTAACTTTCTCTGTAACCTGTAATTATGTGTTAATAACAAATCTATGTGTACTTGTATCATGGCAATTCCCAAATTAGACCAAATAATCAAGGTGCAAAAATAACACCCAGAGGGCTGCCTGATCTGTTTGTTAAACACAATGGAATTCATGTTATCTTCTTGCAACATAACACATTCAGAGAAACAACATTACATAGAGGCTCAGTCACACCTAAACCAGAAAGTCCTTTGTCCTGTTTCCCCCCCTCCCTTTTTTTTATATATATATATATATATATTGAATTAAAATATTTAATTGGGCAATACACACTGACAGAATTGTGGCCTTCGTAACTCCAGTGTTAATGCATCTTTGATTTGTTGTAGACAGCATCCTGGAAGAGTATGAGCAAAATCTGTATAGATGAAGGACCCAAACAATCCGGGGCAGAAGTGAGAGAAAAATCTATTGAGTGCCAGAGTGATGCACTAATGGTATTGCAAAGATAAATTTTGGATCAGAGGGGAACATAAATTGAATATTCAAATTAAGCACATCAGTCCTCCAGTAGTATAACATAAGATAACAATAAGAAAATCAAAGGTGTTGGTGAGGTGGAAGACAATGGTATATTGAAAGAGGAAAGGGGGGAAAAAAAAAAAAAAAGAAAAAATTCCTAGCAAACAATATTAAGCAGTAACAAAACAATGGGAGAGTTAGCAATGGTAATGTCACTGAGTCTGTGAGCATGGAATAAATGGACCTACAACATGTCCATAGAGTACAGGATCAACCACAGTCACAATGAGCTGTCAGAAGGGAAGAATGAGAAGTGAGCACAAGTACATTTGTCTTTTCCATCCACAGGACTCTGGGGAGCTCCAGTCAACAAAATGCACTCTCTTTGATTTCTGTGGTCAGCATGCAGGAAGCCGGAGATCACAAATAGGTAATTGCAGCTGAAATAGTTGCCAGCTATTTGAATTATGACCTTGTATGCAGATACTTTAAGGGCATGTGGGGACTAAGCAATGTGAAAACAAGTTGAAAACCTCTCTTGGCACTGCCTTACTTGCAGGCTAGTTGCAGCTTGTGTCTTTCAGTAAATCATCTGTGAGGCAGGGACAGAGAGACACTGGGCTTGTAGTAAGTGCAGTCCTTGTCCCAGCCTGTTATCCATTCTAATACTGACAGTAGTTACTTTAATTTAGTGCTCAGGAGCAGTGGTCATGGACCAGAAGGCCTTGTGATAGGTGCTGCACAAACCCTGCAAGCTTTGGGTAAATTTTCAGAAATAGCCCATGTGACTTACAAGCTTATTTTTAATTTTAAAAAGTGATTCTGGCACTTGGCTCCTGTTCTTCCATTGAATGAATTTCCTTTCCCTGTTTGGCAGATAACAGAAGTCTTTCCTATTTGCACAGTCTGACTGCTGCCTTCTTCAACTCACTGGTTTTGCAGAGTTTTTTTCTTAAAGGTATGAAGACTATATCGTATTTCCATGGGCAGGATCACCAGGCCTCAATATTAGGGGGTGGTAAGTTGTTCTGCCTAAAGTGTTAATGTGTTTTCTGCTGTTCCAGCTACTTAAATTCCTCAGCTGGTACAAGTACCTTTGATGTCAGTTGACCTACATAAGTGGAAAGCAATTGAGGGAATTCATAATATGTATGAATATAATGTTCATATCTTCATGACTCTGAATATGGTTGCTCTTTTTCTCCTACTGTCATTGTTTTTTTCTTTTGAAATCACTTCAGCAGTCCCTGAAGCTTGTGTAAGTTCAGAGAGGTGGCTGTCTGTTTTAAACTGAGGTGAATGTGTGATTCTGAGGTTGAATAATTGATGATTAACTTGGATATTAGAGACAACAATTCTGAAGCTGTTGGAATTGCTGGAAAATATTTTAATGCTGCAGTTAATGTGGCTGTAATGATAATAGTTCACTTTTATATCAAAGTTTTTGCAAACTGTTCATACCTTGAAGATCTAGTTAAACAAAATTAATGGTAGTATATGAGCTACTTAAAATGTTAAGAAGTACTGCGTTATTAAAAAGAGAACAATTTTCTAAGGAATTGGGAGTAGTAGTGTCATTGGAACAGGCTGCGGTAGAGGGCTGAAAGGTAAATGGACCTTCAGTTACGAGATGAATGTGTTCATCTCTGGATTAATGCGGTAATATGTGACTAGGCAGATTTTATACAAGAATGCAACATATATGTTAGATGTTGGCAATACATTACATATGCGAAAACGCTTTTTTTCAGCTGTGGGTGTTGTGGTTATGCTTTTCTGCTTTTGATTTAAGAACGTTTGACAAGAGATGGGGGTAGAAAAACTATCCCTGAAGGACTGTGCATCTATTAGTAGGCAAATTGGCTGTCTGGCTTCTATTCAACTGCTTATCCCTATTTAAAGCCCCTAATGAATACTGCAGTAGAGAATGGCTCTTACTTCTAGGACCAAGTATTTGTGACCTGTGAGTCACCTTTCCAAGTCGCCGGTGATTTTTTTTTTTTCTAAGAAACCTGAAAAGCAGTGGAAAATTATTTGTTTAGTGGAAGAGGATTGTTGAGGTGGGGATACCCAGGAATTAATTTTTAAAGACAGATTAATACACAGAGAAATAAGCCCCGTGGCCTTGCCAAAATGAAAGCTAATGTGTCAGACTAATGCAATACTGGCACTGATGTTCTGTGACAAAATGCTGTTCCATGATATGCCTTTTCCTATGGCTGTCCCCTCCATGTCACTTTTCTTTATTCAAAAAAGGGCTATTAATATTATTTTCAACTTCTGCAGTGTTCACCCATCCACTCTGTTGCCTCAATGTTCAAAGTCTAGTGTAGTATTTCTTGATACTTCTCCTTTTTTGTATCTCTGATCTCACCCCAGCAATTACTTTGTGGCTCAGTCCATGTTTGTGTGTCACTTTTGTGCTTGCCTGCTTTTGCCACCACTGTTTTTAGGTACCTGGCCTAGCCTAAAACTTTTTTGTCCTCTTTGTCTGCTAGATGTCTCTTGTCTGTGTCTCAAAAAAACTTTTATAGCAGAGACAAATTTCTTTCAAAATCTCTTTGCACAATCAAGACCACCCTGTGACAACATACTCTTGAAAGGTATTCACCTGCAGGGGGGTACAAAAACCCCACTTAAGTTACAGGAATAACGGTATGTGCTGAGAACGGGAGCACTTGCTTTTTTCTGAAGTATTTGAGACTGATCCGCTTGAAATTGATCCCGGCCGCTCGCAGAGCTCGTGCCCGGGGCTTCTAACGCTTATTGCTCGCGGCAGACGCCGTTCGGGCTGCTCAGCGCAGCGATACGCGGTGGACTCTGGGCCGATGGCTGAATGCCGTGGCGCGGCGCAGGCCGGGCGGTCGCTGCGAGCCGCCGGGAGCTGTTGGCCCGGTGCGGGCCCGGTGCCGGCGGGGCTGTCCCCCTGCCCGGGAGCCCGGCGCCGTCGCGGCCGCGTTGCTCTGGGAGCCCTAAGCACGGGCTGCAGCGACGACCTGCGGTCCCCGTAAGGCGGGGGCGAGGGCAGGGGCGTGGGGGCCGCTCTCCGCACCTCCGCGGGGCGGGCGGCCCCCGGGGAGAGCGGGGCTGGGGGCCGGCGCTGAGCGCCGCCCTCCGCACCCCGGGGCGCTGCTCCCGCCGCCTCCTCCGCAACCGCAGGACTCCCCCCGGGCGGCCGCCGGGGACGGGGTCCTGCGGGACACGGATGCGGAGGGAGAGGCGGCTTCTGCCCCACCCTTGCCCGCCCCGGTCCCGCTCCCGCTCCCCTTCCCCTTCCTGCGGCGGGAGGCGGGCGCGGCCGGGTGAGTCAGCGCCGCGGGGACCCGAGGGGCGGAGGGGGGGGCTCTGGGGCGGGGAGGGCCCGCCCGGCCCTACAAAACCCCGCCCGGGCCGCCGCCGGCCCCAGCCGCCGCCAGAGCCGCCGCCAGAGCCGCCCTATCCGCCCCGGCCAGGTGAGCCCTCGCCGGGCGCCCCGGCCCCGCCAGCGCGGCGCGGAGCCGGGGGGACGTGGCAGTTCCGGGGGGCGGACGGGCGAGTGTCGGGCCGCGGTAGCCCCTTCCCCGGCGGGAGCGGGGCGGGAGCGGGCGCTGCGCGACCGCGGAGCGGGGCGGTGGCTGGGCGCGGCCGCCGCCCTCCCGCGCCTCGCGCGTTTCTCCTCTTCCTTGGCATTGCCCGCCCGTTACTTTCCCGTGCTCGGCTTCCCTGGAGCGGCGGCCTCCGCGGGCGGGGCTGCCGCCGGGGAGCCCAGCTTGGGGCGCCCCGCGCCACCGCTGGGTGTGGCGGCGGCGCTCAGGAAAGAGGAACCCGTCCCAAACTCCGTCGGACTTCCCCAGATGCTGCTCGTGTCCTTAAGGCGCGCAGAGGCGCGGCTGGGTTTTAGCCGTCACGCTGTAAGTGCCCGCCGGAGCCTGGCAGGGGCGCGGGCCGCGCCCGCCGGCAGCCTGGGCGCTGTGCGCTCCGCGGTGCCCCCGGGGCGGGGCCGCGGAGAGGCCCTTGTCCGGGAGCGGTGCGGGGAGGCAGCGCTGCCCCGCGCCCCCCCGCGCTCCCCCGCGGCGCGGCAGGGAGCCCTGCGCCGCTCCTTGCCCGCAGAGCCAGGCTTGGGCACGGCGCTCCCACCCTGCCCGGCCACGAGCAGCGCTGGAATCTTGCTGCTGCCGTTTGGATTGTGAGTCAGCGCGGACACCGCTTCCTCCTCCTCGGGTGAGGAGGGGAGGTAGGGCGAAGGAACGCGGCCGTGTGTTTAACGGGAAGAAAAGCTAATGATTTCAGGATAGTCATGCAGAAGTGACTTGTGTTCTTCTTATACGTGGCAGCTTTAATTCTGTTAGTGTTAGTTGTTATGCTCACATTCGAATGCTGCATCTGCACAGGGATGTGCAGACTCTGACACATAGGTCAAGAGTCAGAAAATCTTTTGGAACCTCTGCACTCTTGAGTGATCCATCCCTACATGTGCCTTCTGTTGGCAGAGCTACTTGTGATAAGCAGCCCTAGTGACTATAGCTTCCATTACCTAATGTATGGAATAGTTTGCCTTGATTTAAAAAAAAAAAAAAAAGTTTCGGGAGTGAGAATAACTTGAAATTGAAGAAATAGAAGTCCTTAATTTTATATGTGCACAGTATCTTTCTGGAATGGAACATCTCCTGGTTTAGTAGCAGTCTCTGTGGAAGAGAATGGTTAATATAAGTTTGTGGTAGTGTGCTTTAATGGGTTTTGAAATCCTTTTCTTTAAAGCTTTTTTTTTTTTTTTTTTTTTCCCCTCAAGAAGTGGCTTTAAATGATCTGCTGCACCTCACTGGGTGATTTGAGGAGATACAGCCTGGCTCATTTCTACTTGTGGTTACCACTGATTCTGAATGAATGATTTTGAGTCCTTATTTTGTTTTACAGCAGATACTGTGGATCTTCCTCCCTCTTCCTCATCTTTTGTGTTGTCAGGCCTTGCCCTAGTTTTTGGAGATCTGACACAAATGTGCTCCAAGTGAAAGAATTTCCATTCTCTCATTCTAGGGATGCCGTTTCCTTGGCTCAGTTGTCTGGGAACACCCTTTGTTTAATCTCTGTCTGCAAGAGTATAATAAATGCTTCTTAAAATGCTAACTCTGCTTATTGAGCAACGTAGTTGTTTGTGCATACCTGACACTTTTTTCCATGGATCACATGGATTTGGGGTTTTTTCTGCTGTAATGTACATGAGCTGCCCCTGGGAACTGAGATATTGGGCTGCTTTTAAACACACCCTGCTCTGTCACCACGCAGTTACGGGGGTAAGGTACTGAATATATACTAGGCCCCATACAATGACAGATTTGCAAACCAGTGATTACTGTGGGGTTTGAGGTCAAAACAGATGCTATCTCTTTTAGTAGAATAACATTATGATTCAGGATTACATAATGTGGATTTAGGAGGAGAACCAGTTGTAGAAACTTGCCTTAAGGTATTGAAGTATTGGGTTACAGCTGGAAGGTAGAAGTTGATTCTTTTCCAGATCTTTCTTTACAGAAGAACAAGTTAGTGCAAGTATTTTTTATTTACATGTCCAAACCCACCCAGAACTTGTCAAAACTACATCTGACAAAATTAGTCCATTAGAGAACAGTGAGAGTCTGTCCTCAAATATGTGTGCCTTACAAAGCAGGGTGTGACAAGAGATGCATTTGTTCTCTGAGTAAAAACCTTTCTCTGCAAAGATTCTTGCAAAAACTCACATTTTTTTCTTTTGCCAGCTTGCTGCTGATGGGCGGTTGGTTGCTATAGCATTGTTGTGTGCTGATGATAGGAACCTCCCAGTTCCAGCCCTATGTGAGGGTGTGTTAGTTCTGTTTCTGGACTCTATTCAAATTTTTTGTTCCAACAAGTCTGATTCAATGTGGTTTTTAATTGATTTAGTAACAGGAGTCTTGCAAAAAGCTTTTCAGTGATTTTTTTTTTCTTTTTTTGTGAAAGATTATACTGCAGTTGCTTTGCTTCAGCTTTCACCGGTGTTTTTCAGTTCTTTGTGACATGCAAGACCAAAGGACTTCTGTTGCTCATCTCTGGTATTGGTTGTAATGCTGTCAGAGTACAAAGGTCTCATTGTTACAGACTTCATTTTATTAAGAGTAAACGTTAAGCATTTCATTACTCAGTAATATATCATCTCTCTCTAACCAGCATGGTTAATAGTGCCAATAGCAGGTAGCAGCTCATTACAACTTCTGCAGCCTATCTTTAAAGGGCTGGATTGAATTTTTGCTCTGAAAAAGATTTATTCTCAAATAACTTGATGCATGACTGTGATTTCCATTCTCTGTCTTATTTTTCCTCTTCTGGGATCTTAATTTTTCCTTGAAGTAAAGGTGCCTTTGTTGCTTATACCTAGGTTGCTTCAGAAGATTATTTTTTTATTCTAAGTGAGGAAAGGTGTGATTACAGCAGTTACACTACAAAAGCCATGTAATTGCATTTTTGCATTTTATTCTCATAACACTTGATATATCTGCTAAAAGTAAGGATTTCTCTGCTTTTCTTTTGATGTACAAGACATTTACATGAGCTAAAACAAAAAATACACACTTGTTCAAGAGTTTTAACCAGATCTCCATTATTAAGAAACTATTTCAAACTTTTTGCTGGTTGTCTGAGCTCTTGGTTTCAGATTGAGTGGTGAGGAGTTTGGTCTGTTTGGGAAATTTGCCTGGACAGCTAGTACCGCTTGACTGAGAATGCCCCGATACCATCAGAAGAATGACTGATGGAGGACAAAAAAAGAATCTGAAAACTGGTCAAAAGGACATACCCAGGACTGGCTGCACAACAGCTGGGAGTTGGCTCAGAGGGCATGATATCTGGGAGCTGGATGAGGGGAACCCGTGACAGTGTGCAAGTGAAGGGAGTGGCACCCAGTGAGGCTGAAAATAGTGCAATTCTGGTTTCAGGCTCAGTTACCAGTTAGTGGAATGTCCGTGAGGTGTTGCTGTCCTTTCTGTCCTAGCTCTTATCAAGCCAGCTCTTTTTCCTGTTTGATGATGGTCTCTACAGCTTGATTGTAGAGTTCCTGAGAAAGAGGCTTTAATTTCAATAGGCAAAATAATGTTTGTTGCAGGTGCCAGCCTGGATAACTAGAAGGTAATGTGAGTGGCAATGTCTGTCCTTTCAGTAGAGGAAGGTGAGAGCAGAGTTTTGGTAATGCATCAAGCCTTTTAAATATTGCCTCTGGCTTATAACCTTTGGAAAAAATTTCCTCCTTAGTGGAAAGACCCTTCCAGTAAAACAGTAGTACAGCTCTGGCAAACTGCCCTGACCAGAAGACAGAGTTGAAAAAAGGCAGGACATTGTAACGTAAGGATATCACATCAGTATTTCTGCAATGTGTATAATCTATTTTAGGGTTGGGTTTTCCCTGTTTCTCTGTATACATGTTAGTAAGATGTTATGCAGGGTCTGTCAATGGAGCAGTGATACTGATTGTGTTCCCTCAGTGTGTCTTACTTGTGGAGCTATCATTTTAAAGGAGTCCTTGCTACCTAGTGTCTGACAGTCATGTTGCTAACTGGTGTCCGCAGCTTGTCCTGTGATTCTTACTGAGGAGCCACTACAAAACCATACGATATTAGAGGCATTTGTGGCCTGTGTCCAGGATTAAAGATTGAACAGCATTATGATTTTATAGAATGTCTGCATGAATATAAATAGTTTCAATGTATTCCATGAGTACTTGAGGAATTGAGTGTCTGATTTAAATGCTACTACTTGTTGCTGCTTTTTGGTTTTAAGATGGACCAGGCTATAATGTTTCTGCACAATTTTCCTGGTACTGGGTTAGTTGTAGGCTTAAGTTGATTCTGTTTCTAAGGTAGAGATTCTCCAGTTCCTAAGTTTAAGTATTAAAAATGCAGAATAAATGGGGTTTTTAACGAGTAAAGAATCATTTTTATTGTGCAATAGAATGAAGACTCTGACTGTTGCATTATTAATGGTGGTGTGTCTTGGAAACTCTTCAATCTGCTTAATCTGGGATTAGCAGATTCATGGGATTGTGTCACATTCAGTGCTGCAGTGTTTCAGGACTACATAACATGCTGATGTAACTGTAAATATATTTAAGTCTACTTGTTTGGGTTTTTTTCTCTTCCTCTAGCATTCTTTCAAGATGTCCACTGTCCATGAAATTTTAAGCAAGCTCAGCCTTGAAGGAGATGTAAGTATTATTATCTAAGCAAGAAAAGTTCGTTTTACTGAAATGCCACATCTTGTTTCTTTTACAGGACTCTCTACCAACAATTGTATTGAGATGTACAGTTTACAAGATTTCACACATCTATTTGAACTTAGA
Organism: Athene noctua; assembly: GCF_965140245.1. NCBI lineage: Eukaryota > Metazoa > Chordata > Aves > Strigiformes > Strigidae > Athene > Athene noctua. Next base: position 18,311,521 of record NC_134049.1, on the reverse strand, counting down.
TTGACTGAATACCTAGTCAGCAGTGATCAGTTTTTCAGCTACAAAGCAGCTCTGTAAGGACAATTATATGAGGTGACTAGATTTAATGACAGTTCTAACTGGCCCGCAGCATGAGCAGTATTCATGTGCTGGGCCATATGAAAGAGATCACAGGACAAACTGAATGGCTAGTTCACATCTGTGGTCCCTCTTTCTTCCAGAATGAGTTAACACTCTTAACAAGTGAGTTAAGATAAGAGAAGATGGAAATATGTTCAGTTTTGCTGATACCTTCTGAGTTTCTTTTCTTTTTATTTTTTGGTTAAAAATGGAGAATATTACTTAATAGGAATTAAAATATTGGTGATCTCATTCCTGTACTGGTTGTCACCAAAACAAACTGCCTCTTGAAAAAAATTATTTTCTCAAACTTCTTTTATCATTTTCTGTTTTGAAAAGTGTAAAGAATCCTTGTTTTGATTGTGTATTTTCTACCACATCTGCACTTGCTTGATAGTTTTACTGAAATACCGGAAAGCCACACTCTGTCTTACATTGCAACATTAGATGGTAGGGTTACCAGTGTAGTGTCAGAATATCATGCCATGAATTTGTGGCTCTGATTGTCGCTGTAGAGGAAGTGAATCCTATCCATTGCGTTATTTTATCATATTGCTTATAAACTTGCTACACTTTTAAGTTTTATAGCCGGTAACTCCAGATCTGAGCTTGGTACAGGCAAACTTTTTGCCTAGTTTTGTTACTTGTTGTGAAATAAATTTGTGAAAGAGCTATTGCAAAGAACTGTCTAGAGCACTGTAGGTAAGTAGCAAAGCTGATTTTGTACGGCAAAACCAGTCAACTCTTCAGATTTCTTGGCTGTGTTTGTTTCAATGGAGAATTACTTTCGGAATAATATTTGAGCAATCTGCTCTCAAGGGCAGAAATGTTTCTTCCACAATGCTTGTGAGTAGTTGCAAAAGTCAAATTTGAATGCTGTTCCATGCCAGCATTTTCATCAGAAATCCTGCCATAGAGTGTAAGAAATACTGGGCAGCTGGTTTGTTCTGTAGGTCCCAAGTTGGAAGCCACAATTTTTGAGCTAGTTTGCATAAAGGGTTTGCCAGTTCCCCTAAGCAATGATTCAGCAAGTTAACTGGTGTTAAACACAGTACTTCAACCACCCATTTTGCTCAAAAAAAAGTTTTTAACCTTGAGGGTATAGAATGGTTGCAGCTGAACCCAAGTCTTTTCTTGTGCAATAAGGAATTTGTGCATTCTGCATCAGTGGTACAGCAACTGGTTTGTTTCAAGATGAAGAAACTGACCTGCTTGCTTCAGCCTGGTATTATCTGCTCCTCCTTTTAAGGAAAGGAGGGAGTTGAGCTGAAGTTAATCTGTGTTTGCAGTTTCTATATCTATCCACAAGAGAATATAGAAAGTTTCTTTAACAAAGATCTTGCTGTTGTGCTTCATCATGTGCTCCATCTTTGCACTGAGAATTGGAAGTCTGTATTTTAGTCAACACTTTACAGGTTACTTTATAAGTGAGTCAGTTTTCAAACATGACTGTCATTTTTTTTGAGGACAGGGAATACTGAGATGTAGATATCTTCTAAGGATCCTGGGTTTTTTTAAAGAAATTAAGCCTCCTCAGCATTCCTGCTAGTGATATATACTTCTCCTTCATGTTCTGCTCTTCCCAGTAGGATTGAATTTATTAAGCTTGGAGGCAGTAAACCAGTTGGAGGACCTCTGAAGCACACTAGATATGTGGGAATTAAAAAAATCTTTCTCTGCTTTAGTCTGGCCCAGACTGCTTGTGCAGCTAGCTACACAAGCTGGACTTTTAATGCCACATCCTAGAAAATTTTGTATTGAATGGAAAGTCAGTTGGAAAAACTCTGGTCTGAAAACATACAGTACTAGTACTATGGTACAGTAGTGTACCAGAGTAATTTGAGACCATATAGTCTGGAATTTAAGTGGCTGGCTGTCATGGGTGAATAATCACCCTGATAAGACCTGTGTCTGCTCCACTGAAGTACTCAAGACATTCATCTGAGAGAGTAAAGCATAGTCTTTGTGGATGCTGAGTTTGAAGATGGTCCATTTACGGGTAGAGTAGCCAACAGAAGGTTTCTGTATTTTCTGGGTGTACAGATATACATGGTGCTTCCTGGGTCCTTTGAACAATGTCAGAGGATTTGAATCCAACTCGTTGCATGCACTGGGTGGAAGGACAGAGGGAAAGATGGCTCCCAAACTGCAAATATGCTTTGTATTTTCTCAGTGTATGATGTCATCTTACAGTAAAATACTCTGGCCAAATGACTCAGAAAAAACTAAGAGCTGGGTGGAAGGAGGGGTGCCCACTCAGCCAAGCTCACCAGGCAGCTTGCTTCAGATTAATCAGCAGGGATGGTTAATTAGGTAGAAGTGCCACCTGATTGCATATACTAATAGGCTTTGGTTAAGGCCTCTTTCAGGCACACAGATTGCTCTGAGGTTGCGTTGCACATCTCCATTTACTGTTCCTGTTAGCAATTTGATCTGCTAACAGGAAAGGCTGTGTTTTGTGGTGTGGCTGGGGGCCAAACTGGGGCCACTTTGCTAAATTGAGCTGATGGTAAGAGACAAAAGGAAGAATGGTTCGGTTTATTGGCGTTTTTTTGCCTTCCCATCTCCATAGCATAACGGAGACTGTCTCAAGAAGGGACAGTGGTTGCTGCCAGAGGAACCTCTTCAGGACAGCGTGACCTACCCCTACAGGACAGAGTTAAATGTAGTCAAAAACTATCAAATTTTTTAGTTAAAATTTGTCCTATTAACAATTTGCATGTAAAAAGAGTCTCCAGGGATATTAAAATAGCTTAGTCCTATTTACAAACCCAGCTTTCTGCTGGAATTAGGGACTGAAACAAAAGTTTCTGGGGATCTTTACCAAGAAAGTGTAGTCATTCACTTAGGAAACAGCTATGGCAATTTCAGGTGTTAGTCACTACACCTTTCTGACCAAGGTTTAGGTCTCTAAACTGAATTTAGCAGAGTGGGATTTGTGAATATTTCTCAGCTACTTATATGAAACTCTGTGGTTTAGTTTAATCTGCCCATGGGAGGTGACACTATCTGAACTGTGAGCTTACACTTGAACAGCTGAGAAGAGTTGAATCTCTATTCTGGTGACCTCCTGTTTGAAGTTATAATCCCCAGGAGAGGATAGTAATAAACAGCTGATAAAGTCTGCTAACTTATAGCATGTTGCAGCTGTTTACTGAGTGAACTTACCTGCAAGTCCCCTTATTTTTAGCAGAGGTGATTTGAAATGTCATTTGTTTTTGTTAGCCTCGTGCCGCTTAAGTATCTGCAGGTGTAGAGCTTCAAAAGATTGAGTAACTTCTGCTTTCTAGAACTATAGGTTTAAAAAGATTTTTTTTTTTTTTTTTTGGTATTACCCTTAAAGTCCATAAGATAGGACACAAAACATGTTCTAATAATACTTCAGACTTAAATTTTCTTTGAATTAGCTTTTTGTAGTCAGTTTCCTTCAGATCTAGCCAGAAAACTCCACATTTTTAGGAGACTGAGGTTTAGTGAGTAAACTTGGAATGTGTTAGATTTTTGCTGCCATAATATATAATATCTGTTTGTATATATTATTTGCTGTAATAAGCAGGGCTGTGAGTAGATTTCTGGACAATACACATCAGGAGAACAGAATTTGGTGGCTCTTAACGGAATTCCATTTTCACAGATACCTAATGGTAGTTTAAGAATTTGGCTAAATACCAGTTAACTAAGAGGCACGTGTTTTATTAACTGCAGCAAGGACAGGATTACATGGTTTAACTTTGAGGTTGTTTTTCTTCTTCTAGCATTCTCTCCCACCAAGTGCATATGCCACAGTTAAGGCCTACTCAAATTTTGATGCTGACCGGGATGCTGCAGCCCTGGAAACAGCCATCAAGACCAAAGGTGAGGAACATGGGCTGTGGCTTTGATTCTGCTTATAAGGTAGAATGCTGGTGTGCAAAAAAAAAAAAAAAAAAAAAAAAGTACTCTGTCTCAAGACCAATGTTTTAATATCCTTACTCTAGGATATGTATTTTAGGAAGTCTTGGATTTCTCAGACCCCACTGATGAAATCTTGTCCGAGTTAGATGCTGAACTCTGTAAATGCATGCTTTGAATATGCTTTTAAAGTTTGTAGCCAAGCATTGTTGAGATTATCACTGAAAACGTCCACTTGATTCACTTGAGTTTCTTGACTCGTCAGTACTTCAAATTCTACTATTCTGCCACTGAGAATGAAGTGTCAACTTCTATGGCAGTGATTTGAGACCAAGTTCTGAATCATGATTTCTACTGGATTGGACATTTTTTTCTTTCTTTCAGCTCTCCAGACAGCAGAATAGGAATGATGCAAACACTTTTCTTCTGGGTTTTGAACCTAAATGCTCATGTATCTTACATTCATTTGAGGTCAAAGAAGTTCCTAGAAACAACAGAATCTAGTTTCTGAAATGATATTGCAGTATTTCAGGGGCAAGGCAATGTGAGAGTCCTCTGTTTCTCTGAGCTCTCGGGTAGTCTTCCATCTCCTTGTATCAGTGCAAGGATCAACCACTTCCACTGACTGGTAGGAGACCATGATGGAGCAGGGGAGAGATGCAGCTGCATGGAAAAGCCTGGTATACTGAAACAATCAGGAGTACAAGGAGTATGAGCTGCATCTCTGCAGTAGTACCTTGGTGGTACTCCCAGAGTAGTGATCCTCTGTCCTTGTCCTGCTCTGTAACAAAGAAAGGGTATGTGTGCCACGCTCTCCAGACTTCCTCCAGGCCAGAGAAGCAACAGCTGGGTGTAGCTGGAACTGCCAAATCTTTTGCCTCCATGGCAGGGAAGGGAGAAATTTAAAAGCCAAACAGTTTCTCATCACAAAGAAATGAAGAGTCTTCCATCAGTGCCAACAAAGCACATGTTTGACTTGCTATAAAATGTAAAATATTGCCCCTCCCTAACAAGCATGAGGCTTCCTTTCACAAGATTTCTTAATTAAACTGGAGAAATCCCTTGTCTGCTCATTAAAGTAGGTTCAGTTCTGATTTTGAATCACTTTATGGTTTGTTTTTATTTTAAAAAAATCCTCCTGCAAGAGACAAGTAAATGTCTTCACGTTTGGCAGAAGATGCCTTGTGTGTATGTAGAGTTTTGTCTAGACTTAATAATTTTTTACAGCTCTGATTATAGGGCAAATATAAACATGTCAAATATATCAGGATACGTACAAATTTCCACATTTTAACACTGAAGCTGTTAATTCGTGCAGAAGGAAATTGCAATATCCTAGGCAGTACAAAAGCTTCTCCAGTCAGGAAACTCAAGCTCATGTCGTTTTTTTCACTTTCTTTTAGCAAAGATAATCAGTTTGCTGAGTTTGCTTTTAAGATACACAGGAACATTTCATTAGAGAGATGATTCCCAACACTTTGAACAAATAATAGGGAAACTTATTCATGGATCTGCATGTTTGTAGGATTGATCTTATCTCTTCTTATTAGCTTGTTATCCAGGAGCTTTTTTGGGAATGTGGCTTTAAAGGGAAGAATGTCTTTATGGTTTTAAACCTGAATCTTCCACCATAAAGTCTCTCTCAAAGGAAGTACTCCTGGAGGAAATAAAGAACAAGAGTGTTAGGACCCTTCTTCTAGCTACTGTTTCCTTGCACTTTGAATGCTTGGCTACGTGATATTTTTGTCTGCTAATTGAAAGTGTGAACTCTTTAAAATATGCGGTTTTTTCCAAATAAAAATTCTGAATCATCCAGATGAGAATTGGTTTTCCACAAACAGTGATGTAAACAGCTATACACGGAAATTCTGCAAGATAATGTTTTAAAATATTTCTGGGAAATATCTTCATAGTTTTTGAGCTAATAATACATCAGTCACAATGAACAAACAGTGCATACCCACAGCAGCTGCCTCTTTTCTAGTAGGTATCACCAATTCTCTAGCAAGTAGTTTGCATTGTATGTGGAAGGTAGAAATAAACAATGTAAGTTACCATAGAATTGTAAAGATTAATATACTTTGTTCATCTTGTTTTAAGATAGTGAGAGCAATATAACAGGTTATAAATACATATGCAAGCTCTTTCTGTGGTTGAGTTGGTCAGTTTCAAAAAAACATGAACTTAAGAACAAAGCATTTTGGGGGCTTTATAGAGGATAAAGGACTCCTGGTATCTGAAACGCGTGCCTTTTCTTGTTTTAAAAATGTAGGTCTTTGCATGGTATAATGGGCCAGTATTTCACAATAATCAAAGTCGTCTTTCAAATTGTATCCTTTATAGCAGTATGATGGAAATTATATTCTGTGGAATCTTATCTCTGGGAAAAATCATTTGCGTATACCTTCTGCATTTTTCTATAAACAATATGAAAGTATGGTATTTGCGGTCAGAGCAGGCCAGTTTTGAAAAGCTGCCATCTAATTAATTATCCAGCTGTTTCCCAGTAATGCAAATTCCCTGAATCAGTGTCATGATATCTGTTTTGTGGATTATGTGTAAAATGAAGAAAACTTATTTTTACTGGCTAAACAACAGCTAAACAACAATATTTTATGGCAAAGATCTGAGGTAGAGTGTCTGGCTGTTCTTCTCTATATATGTGGGATCTGTGGGAAATACTGTGCTGTGTTTACTGGGGCTTAGAAGAGTACTAACAGAGCATATGTTCGGTTTCCTTCTAATTCTTTGTAGGAAAGAAGTGTCTCGTGTTTCAGAGTTACTCCCTAGCATTGTGACTTTGTGTGTCTCAAATACTTTATTAAATAATTTTATTGTCAAACGAGGTTGTGAGTAGTTAATTAGTTGCAACCTAAACTACAACCTTTCACTGAGGTCTCATGGTATACTTTATTATTCCATGACTGGCAGAATTCAAACACAGGTTTGTTGTATGAAAGTGCTCAGAACATGCATCTGTAATAAACTCATATCCAGAAACTGGTAAAATGATGAGGTGTAAACCATAACGGGGGTCTTCTGTAAGATTGAATCACTGTTCATATAGTGAATCCGTTTATACGGATATCCAACATGCCCATACCTTTTAACAGAGTTTTTAATGTTATGAAGTAAAAGTTCAGAGGAAATCTGCTGGCATGCTGGTGGGGAAGGATAGTGCCTGAAATTCACCAAGCTGTGTTGGTCACTTGTTCAGAATATTATAGGATCAGTGAAGAAATATCTCATTGCAACATGGTTTGGGTTTGGTGAAATCTTACTAAGCAAAATTGCACAGCTGTAATTATGGTCTTATTTTATCTAAAATTTTTTCCTTTGACTTCAGTGGGATCAGGATTTTATCCAAGGAAGATAAGACACTGCAGATAATGAGCTCAATCAAATAGTCTGAGGGACTGTGTTGGTACCAGATACAAAATGGTGTTGAGGTCTCACAAGGGCTAATCATATACATCTTCCACTAATAATCTGAGGCCAGCTGCAGTCCTGTTTCATTTCATGCAGAGTGATGATCTCTGTAGTACCTAGATGCTGTTAAGATAGAGATAGCTTCTTGTATTCTGTCTGTGCTGTCTTTGACAATGACATTTAAGAGAACAGACTTCTAGTAAATGAAGTGAATGAATGTATGCCAGCTCTTGCAGAATGAGAGTATGTTAGCTCTGTTCTCACCTCATCCTGGAAAGTTAAGTGACTGTCCATTTCATCCATTTTGTTGAGAACAGTGCTGGTGCTGGTGCTTTGGCCCATGAAAATTCAAGTACAGTATCCTTTAAACCAAAAAATTAAAAACTCTTAACTCATCATTCTGGTTATGTTAATTTCATCTTTTTTATGTATTGAGCCATACACTGTCATCTCACCAATGAAATAGATTGACTCTTTTAGAAGAAAAGTTGTTATTAATCAGAGGGTTGAGGACTGGGTTGTTTTTTTTAAGATCTATGTTTTTTTCTTTCCTCCCCCTATCAAATACATACCCATTTGCAGGGAATTTTCTTGTTTTAAAAAAAATTTGTGAGCCAAAATGTCTGATTTTCAGTTGCCCATCGATAGAAATGCACTGATAAAATCTGCCCAGTCAGAATTAATTTGGAAATAAATTTATGTTTCATTACCCTGAAACTTCCAGAGATTTCAGTGAACGGCAAAGAAAAATGTTTGAGCTGCTCTCCTGCTCTACCCCACCTCAGCAGATGTGAGTCAGCATCCTGTCCATGCAGCATGATTCCCAAGTGTGAAGTACAAGCACTTATTTTCCACTAAATGCCAGAGCAATGAGTTAACCTTGTATTTCCATCCACAAAGTGTATGAATAAGAATCTTGGATGCAGGCATTTGCGGGCTTCTAATCTACCAAAGTTGTGATAAAACTTGAAAATGTTATTTACCTTTTCTGAATGCCAAGAATGGTTTAAATTTAGAATTTATTAAAAAGCTTAAGACATTGTCTTATGTTGTGGCCCTGCAACAGCTGAAAGGCTGAACTTCCCCATGTCTGTCTCTGTGTGGCCATTTCTGGACTGGGAGAATTTGTTTTCTTTTATAAAATGGAAACACTTTAAAATGTGCAGGAGTAGATTATGGCTAAAATGTGCAGTCAGCATGTTTTCAAACCAAAATTTGTAACTAAGACATATGGTGTTTTCCAGGGCTTTTTGACTTTTGCAGGCCAAGCTTGTGAGAATAAGAGCACTGATGTAGGTCTGCCTCAGCATGAGCTAGGGATGTAAGGCTATCAAGTACAGTATTTCCTCATGAAAAATGTGGTGAAGAGGGAGAAAGGAATTTTGGATTTGAGTCATCATTTTAGATTCTGTAGCTAGGGGCTAAAAGGTCTTTTGCAACATTCACTTTATGTGATTGATTTTATATCTGTTGCAGTCCTTTGTTTCAAGTTGCTGTGAGGTTGGTCTCAGTAATAAGGAAAATAAGTGCAGATGGATTCTGGCAGGGTTCTGAGTCCTGCTAGTAGCTGCTGATCTAGTTCTCACTTTCTGGTTTTTATACAAAAAATCATCATTTACACCAGTGTGTTTGCAAATGTGAAAGAAGCTATTCATAATACTTGCAGTATATGGAGAGACCTGAGTCAAAACTCTGGGCTTGTTCTGACCTCTAAATTAGAGCCACCTATTTATTTCCTTCAAAACTTGGCATGAAACTCACCAGAAAAAAGAACTAATTAGACATTATTTTTACATTGCAGAACAATATGCACTGTATTAGACATGCAATATTTAGAAAGAGTTTTGCTTCTTCTAAGCTTCATCCAGTCAGTTTGGAAATAGTCCAAACCAAATGGTTACACGGTATAGCTGTAGGTTAGCTTGATATTTGAGCTAACGATGAGAGCTTTTCTAGCTGTCTCCTCTGTCCATCCATTTATAAGTTATGCTAACTCTTCTGTTTGGAAGACTTCATTATCTGGACATTACTTCCAGCTGTGCAGTCAGTTTCCACCTGTGCTTTCCGGACAGCTTTGGTTAACCGCTAATGTACATGAGATACAAATGGACATTTTACCTAGGGGCTGAATTCAGTGATACAGACACAAACGTGCATTGGAGAATCAGGGAAGGCTACACAAATTCTTTCACTTGCATCTTTTTACAAAGCATTTGAGGAAAATATTATAACTGCCCTACAAAAACATAGTTGTGTTTGCTATTTTAAACAGAGTAAGAAAATTAAATTAAAAATGAGATTTTACTTGAACAAGCTAGTGTGTCCTCACAAAGGCCTTTGGAAATTTCATCCACCATTTGATTAAGTACACCTGGGCTGACCTTTTCAGATACATTCAGTGTCAAAGTGTGGCACAGTTTTTCTTATTTGTTACTTCAACCCTTTTGTGGATTTTGGTTTGGTTTGGTTTGGTTTGTTTTTTCCCCTGGCTGCTCTGTATCTGTTAGTAACAGTTCTTTTGTTTTACCTTGTGGCAGGGGACTTGCATTTCTAAACATTTTCCTTTGAGTAATGGAGACTGACTTCTTGCAAGGGCAGTTTGTGTAAGCTCTCATAGTAAGAGAAACTATTTAATATAACTTTAATGCTCAGTTAAAGGAATATAAATACAGTTTGTTTGACTTTTTTCTGTGGATGAGAATAAACAAAAGGTAGCTGTCCTTGCAGAGAGTGCTTTGAGAGACATGGATGTTTGCAGGGTGTGGTAATTGTATGTCCCTTGGGTTAGAGCCCTATCACAGGATACAGAGATAAGTCAGATGTTCCGGGTTCATCTCGAAGCTCAAGAGCCTCCAGTTCAACCAGGCTCTGGGACATCTTTTAAGCTGCCAAGACCAAGCTGCAAATAAGAATTGTGATCAGAGGAAGAACTGTGCCAGTTCAAAGAATGCAAGTTCAGGAGAATCCAGTTTGAAAGCAGCAAGTGAAGTGGGGAAAATAAGAGGAAATCTGAAGTGCAAGTTAGTAGCAGTAGGCAGGAGCAAGTGGAAAAGTCAAAGATGCTGCCTGCATTGGAAAGAACATGGAGTAGCGAGTAGCTGTATCTAGGAGATAACATCTGGAAATCCCGCTTCTTGTACAACATCAAAGCTTTTTCTCTGTACGCATTGGCCTGCAGTGATGACCTCTACGGGTTCTAAAGCTGTGGTGTGCATTAGGTTCCACTGACAGCCAGAGTGTCTAACCCTAGATGCATGTGTTGGCTTTTAACGTACAGTCTTAGTGATCTCTTTGCATTCAGCCTGTGTTTAAGTGCGTGAATTTGGAAAACTTCACTTAAAACTAAACCTTTACTGATACATAGCTGGCTTACTTAGATGCTCAAACTTCCAATTTATCTTTTAAGTCCTATAGGCATGTTAGTTAAAACTCAGTGTGGATCTTTGAGTGATAATTTCAAGAAAAGTAGCACATACATAGTTCTTCCAGTGTCAAACACCCATTCTGAGCCTCTGAACTGCTGAGAGAATGAAATATACTGTTCTATTTTCCCATTTTTGTGTTTGGAGTGATAGTTAAGTGACTATGGATTAAGTAGAAAATATAACAGCTTTATGAAGAAGCTTTAATTGAAAATGCTCTACCAACATGACAGGGCAAGCTTTAGTAAGTACAAGTTCATGTCAGTTTTAAAGCCTGTGTTCTTGAGCAACTTTTTGCGGAATACCGCATGACTGAACACAAGTGCACAGACACACAAATGAAGCAGAAAACAGAAGTAGCAAAGCTGGTCACAAACTAGATTTTGTTGAGGTGTATACATGCCTGTGTGCACAAAAATCTGCACTGCATCAAAAATTTGGGCTGTAATTGGTTGCCCTTTCTCCAAGAGCAGGACATGACATATACTAACTAATGAGAGCTGTTGAGCTCCGCCCCAGACAGCGTATATGCTGTGTTCTCAGCGCTGGAGAACATACTAATACAAAGAGAACAGTAACAAGGAAGTTTATTTAACTCTTTGTCTTATGTCTTTGTAGGTGTGGATGAGGTCACCATCATCAACATCCTGACAAACCGCAGCAATGAACAGAGGCAGGACATTGCTTTTGCCTATCAGAGAAGAACCAAAAAGGTAGTGAAATATGATGAAATACTAATATTCCTCTTGCAGGTAGATTTTTCAGGGCTTGCGTGTTTCACAGATAAGTGGATGCAAACTGGAGATAAGTATTATTTGGTTTGTCTTTTCACTAAAATTAAAGGTGAGTCTCCTTTGTCCATGCAGCCACAGTTTAGGACTGGTGGGACTTCCAGATTTGTTGAGTATGCACAACTGGGACTGAAATCTGTTGGAGACAGTGGTTTCCTAGCACCTCCAGAAATCATGATGGGTGATACACCAGCCAGCCAGCCACAGGATTCCCTGGTGAAAAATGCTAAACAATAGTGAAAAGCCATAGACATGAAATGTCTCAGGTTGAAGGAAAAGGTGCTTTAGGGGATTTATTTTTTTCTTTTTGACTTTTTGTGATTTTGTTAAGACAACTCAGCATAAGAAAAGTGTTCCATTTCTGTTCACAAAGCCAGTTTAAATGAGAACAGAGTGCAGTCAGTTGTTCTACAAACACTGTAGATGTAGAACAAAGTCATGTAATGAGTTGAAATATCACTAGGTATTACCCTGTAAGAAATAGCTCAAGTCCTGATCTGTTGATGGAGAGAAATCTGTAGAACATGTGCAGAATTCTGCATAATGAGTCTTGCTATCTGGAAGACAAGAGCTGTTCTCTTGACATGTGAAGTCTTGACAGTCTTACCATAATTGAAGTTTTATGCCCATGAAAATGAGGAAACTTTTATAGATTTGAGATTATGATGAATGTATCTCTTTCAGGTTTGCCATACTCCAGATGGTAGTCCTCCAGTAGCATCCCAGAATGCTCATCTGAAACCAAATGTAAATCTAGAGTTAAATTTTGGAAATTCACCAACTTTTATGCATGGCTGATAGAGGCACATGCAGAAGCACGCACCGGTTGGACACATGCATGTATGCACCTGTCTGCACCCTGGTGGTCGTGCTCTGTGGGCACTGGGAGACTCCTGCATATAAGCGGACTCTAGTAGTGAAATGTGTCACTTAAAGCTTTGTTAAATGTTTTGCATGACCATGAAAATGCACAGGCAAGAAAATCCGCAACTTTTTTGATCTGTTTCTTTCTCACCTTTTTTCCTTACTGCGACCCAAGAGCAAACTGAAGGTATCAAGTTTAACATGTGCCAAAGAATTAAACAGTTTGTAGAAACAATGGAAGTTTGCAGTAGAAACCACTCAGTGAAATAAACAAGTGAATGGCAAGAGAGGAGGAAGTGGGATATGAAAAGACATGTATGTATATCTTCCAGGGACAGTATCTCATGGTTTTCTTTGGCAATGGGTTGTGTTGTACTAGGCTGCTTGTTTTGTGTGTTGCAGGATTTCTCAGTAGATCATTATAATTTTAAAAAGTCACACAGATCTACCCCTATTCCTTTGAGTTGAGCTGTTTCTAATGGAAACTATTGGTAATCCTGAGGAATGGTGTTTGATCTGTGTAATCTTTCCCCATCACCAGCATTAATGGATCTACCAGTGAACACTGGGGGTTCTGCATGTGTGTCTTCATACGTGTCTGGTCAGTCCTAACTGCCACCAAAAATTTCTAACTTCGATGAACTGCTAATATCCAGATGCTCATTTGGAACACTAACTAAAACTTTTTCTTTGCTATTTATAAATTAATGATATCTGTCAGTTATCTGCTTCTCATTTCTCTCTTTGAGTGCTCCTAGCCATGGCAAAAAACAGCGGAATGGAGACCCTGCTTTCCTGGCAGGGGGAGAAGAGCTTTTTTCTCCAGAAGCCTACTAATATGAGGGCAGGTGCTTGGTTCAGTTTGAGGTGCTTTATTGCAGTTATTTTGGTAAATCCTGCTGTAGTGATTTGTATTTCCTTCAGCTTTCATACCAAAGTGCAAAGATTGCAAAAACTTCTCTCAGCTAATTGGAATTCATGGCATTGTCCTAAAACTTATTAGAGATGTGCAGTATCTTTGCTGATGTCTGAAGAACCTGTTTTCATGCAAATAAATGATGGAGCATCGTATCCAAAATTGAGTTAGTGTACTAAAGTGTTTCTTAGACAAAAGCAGCTGGATACCCCAAACCCCCATTCACTGTCTTGCTCAATCCATGCAGTAAGTGCATACAGTATTGGCATGTATTAGTGCCTGGATTAAATGGGTGGGGTGACTCTGGAAATTAACTAAGTGCCTTGGCTCTTTATCCCTCTGGTACAAAATTCTCTGCAGTTCTGCCCCTATTTCCCCTACCCCTCCAGCTCACAAACTGTTAGTGTAGAAACCCTCAATTGAAATGCAGAAAATTCTGAATGCTGCAGACTTAACTTCAGCTTAGGGAATACACTGATCTGTGTGAACCCCAGACTTGATCCCAGGGATTCTGACTTTGTAAGTACACTACAGTGAAACTGATAATTAAATTATTCAAGTTGCATCTGAAACCTTTAAAAGAGGACATGCCTCTGACTTTATTTGCTACAGATTTGCATGCGTCCTGTGAAGTGAACACACTTGACTGTTTCTTTCTCTAGGATTGACTGACAATTAACAATAGAGACTTTGCTTATGTTCTTCTGATAGTTGCCTTGAAGACAGGGATAATTTTTCTGTGCTCAGAGACAACTTTTTTTCTTCAGCTAGCTGCTTGGGAACTGGGCCTGTACAGTGGAATAACTGTGCAGTCAATTTTCCGATGTCTCAGCTAGTAAAGGGCTGGGGTAATAGGAAAAACACAAATAATACAGTGCTACAGGGAAAACTATGGGAGTATGATGGAGAAGTGCTGACCACAGGGAGTCAGACTCAGATCCATCTGTGCTTGTTAGCTCCAACAAAGTGTCATGCTTCAAGACTGGAGCGGAGCTGTTCAGATGTGTCTGCACCATGCTTCCCAGCACTCTGTCAGCCACCAGTGGATTTCTTCTTATTTTCAAAGGATGAGAAAAAATTCCTTTGCCCTAATTTCTTTCTTAGGCTTTCACAAAAGAAAAGCTCTTTATGTTCTGTTTCCTTGTCAATTGTGTTAGAAACACTGTTGCAGCCTTGGAGACTTAAAGCACTACAGGCTAAATTCTCTGGAGATCAGAAGTGAGCTTTAATTTTTTTCTTCCATCATCCCTCCTTTTTTACAGGAACTTTCTGCAGCACTCAAGTCTGCACTGTCGGGTCATTTGGAGGCAGTGATCTTGGGCTTGCTGAAGACGCCAGCACAGTATGATGCCTCTGAACTGAAAGCTGCCATGAAGGTAAATTAGCTTTGAAATTTAAGTATGTTAGTCTGATGTCGCTGTCTCAAGAATGACAATGGACTTCACATCCAAGGCCACAGTTTTCAAACATGTCCACTGATCATTATTTTTATAGTACCGCAGTTTTAAGTATCCAGCCACAAAGCATCCAAAATGAGAGAAATTCTGGAACCATGTGATTTTAAAACTGTTAATTAAATCCTCCCTTTAAGGAAAAAAATAATTTTTATCAGGTCAGGAATAACTGATAGGCTGCTCTGTCTGGTTGCTGCTTTGCTGACTGCTCTTAAAAACAATATACAGGTTCATAGTAAAAAAAAAAAAACAAACATTAAGATAGCAGCTGTTAGCTGGAGCCATTAAATCCTCTGCTAGCATTTATAGGCATAAATAGTAGTTTCCAGTTACTGGGTCATATCACTGAAAGAACAACCTGTACCAGACCTGCCTCTGTGTGGAACAGGAGGAGAAGGATGAGGTGTTAAAAGCAGGCTTTGGAGCAGCAGCACAGCAGTGAGTCACTGTGTTCAGTCCCCTACAATCACAGGCAAGCATGGAATAGATTGCTAGTTCAGAAATATCTGCTTTGCAGACCACTGAAACAAGACTTTCAGAGGTGCTCATGCCAGCGCATTCACCTTACTAAGCAAACCAAGCTTTGGGAATTTGTATTTATAATCATCACTAAAATTCTGAATTTTTTTATCCGGTTGATTATTTTTTTTTTTTAATATTATTAAATGAGTATTAGAATATATCTGTTGGAATTTGGAATAAGACAAAAACCCAATTAATTTCTCCAGACTGTGAAAAAGGAGTTAAAAAACAAACAGTAAAACAAAACCACCCCCTCCACTCTGCCCCAAAAAAACTTCAAACCCCCAAACCTAAAAAGCCAACCTTGTATGGAGGTGGCATCTCTTTTGTTATGGGCCAAATTCCTTTTTTGAGTAATCAGATGCTGCCCTCTTCTGGTTTAAGTAGAGGCTGTCCATAATTTACTGTGAATCAGATTAATTCGGTTTTGGTTTTTTGTTTGCCTGTTTGTTTTTTTTTCCATGTCTTGTATCTGATGCTGTTATATTTAGGATGACCATGTACTTACATAGCATTTGTATGTACATGGTCATATGTACATACAGCACCAAGCTGTTACCTCAGAGTAGCCACAAATGTAGAATATTCTGTTCTCTCCTTAGGTCAGCTATTTCCGACTCCCAGGCACTTAGTCTAATGTTCTACATTTGCCTGAGCTTAAGTTTCACTTGATACATAGAGCATAGTAAGCTATGACGTGGGAAACAGAGTTGGGTAGAGCAAAGTTATCACTGAGGAGTTAATTATTTTTCTGGTACATGTTCTTACAAAATACTTTAAAAACATTTAGAGCACCTTGAATTTTTTTGGCCTTCATTTCTTCCCCAGATACCTATTAGAATCACTCTGTGGAAAGCTTTCCTAATTCCCTTTTTTATAAAATTGCTTGGGTTTAGTGCTGCTTTTTTTTTTTTTCCCCTTCAATAGAGACACTTTTTCCAAGAGGGTAGTTCTCCACATAATTACTTCCATTTTCCACATGTGAAAGACTGCAGCATGAGAAGTTTTCCCAAGATGTTACCCAGCAGACTCCTCTTGGAGTGCTGTGGAAATCATGCCCATTTTTGCCACATACAAAATGACTGTTACAGATGGTCCTAACAAACAGTAGCCTAAGAGGAGGCATGAGAGTATTTTTTTTGTCTGCTGGTGATGCTGGAAGATAAGGGTAATGAGATTAGCCTGAACGTGGTTCATGGGTAGGTAAGAACCAGAATAGAATGAAAAAATCACCAGTGGAGTCTGTTTTTTAATGTTTCTTTTCAAAATACCGAGGCATCTGGCTGCCAGATGGCTTTACCAGCTAGTAACCCAGACACCCTTAGTGATCGCTAGAGAGAAAAGCATCTTCAGCTCATTAAAGTTAGTCCTCTGTTCTGAGCCTGTGCTTCAGGGTTACCTGTCTTTTCTTCAGGAGCAAGAACATTGCAGTGTTGTTAGCATTTTTTTTTTTAATTTGGCTGTTTATCTATATAAAATAATTGAACAAGGTTTAGAGCACGTTGGTCAAGCCACATTATTTTAGAGTATCTGAGTTACTATAAAGCTTAATTGATAGCTGATACATTTTGATGTGGTTTGTAATTTTGTTATAATGCTAATACCTGTATTACTTTTTAAACAGTAGTAATGCAGCTTCATTCAATGTACTAATTCTTCATTGACCTTGATCACAAAAGTGGCTTTGTAATATTATATAAGACCTCCCAATTAATTCAGCTGGTTAAAAAAAAAAAAATCTGGGTATTTAGTTTTTCATACTAAATACATCTTTATTTCTTACTATAGCTAATTGCAATATTATGCTTCACAATGCACAAATACAAACAACTTGGAAAATACGGTCAATTCAAGAGGGGCTATTTATTAGCTAATAATTCAGAACATGCTTAAATCTTTGCTGATTTGGAGACAAGGCCAAGGCTAATGAAAGTGTCATCCTTGGCTTTGTATTTATAGTGGAGGAGTGGTACAAAGGGTGGTGGGGAAGAAAAGCAGGGGAACAAGTTGCTTGCTGCCCATTTGCATGCTAAGAATCAAATTTTCTTCCTGTGCTCTCAGTGGACAGAAAGCAATCACACATGGGCCGTGATAAGTTGGTCTCATCCAGTTACAGTGGTGGGGAGGCTGCTGAGTGTAAATGCACATTGCCCAGCGACAATATCTGCAGGATCTCAAAGCTATCAGAGTAGTGTTTGGCAACTAAAAATGTTCCATCTGCGGTTTCTCAGGCGCAGTTAGCAAAAAATATCCCTGAATTGTTGTGAAACTGTTAGAGTGGGAGAGAGGAGATGTCTGTAAAATATTTTTAAACCATTCAAACATGCCTGTTCATTTCTAGCACCTAAGTGAATCATCTGTGTGTTGCAGGGTCTGGGAACTGATGAAGACACTCTCATTGAAATCATCTGCTCACGAACAAATCAGGAGCTTAGTGAAATTAACAGAGTCTACAGGGAAAGTAAGTTTACTTTGAAAGTTTCAGTGTACTATGTTTATACACTAAGTTACTTGGATAA
Source organism: Athene noctua (assembly GCF_965140245.1). Taxonomy (NCBI): domain Eukaryota; kingdom Metazoa; phylum Chordata; class Aves; order Strigiformes; family Strigidae; genus Athene; species Athene noctua. The sequence continues at coordinate 18,293,614 of NC_134049.1, read as the reverse complement.
GTTCCCCTCAGTGTAAATTTGATTGTTAGAGTTGCTTATACAATATCTGCCTTGATTCTCCAGCAGTTGGATGTAGTAAGATACTATTTTGTACTGGTGTCCTGGATATTTGTGTGTGTTTCATCTTGTTAGTTGGTAGCAAACAAATCGGAGAACATTTACTACTTATATAAGTTGTGCCTAAATAAAGTATTTTGTAAGCTACGTGCATTCTGTGCGTAGTGACAGAATTAATGATGTTAGATTTATGGATTGTAGGATCAGTTAAGTAGTAAGTAGGTGAATCTGAAATCTTCCGAAGCACACTTGTAAGTTTATTTGGTAGACCTGCCAGAAAAGATGTGAAATAAAACTTCATAAAAGCGTATATTCCATTTTTCAGCTTTTCTAAAGCATGTTATCTGACTGAAGCTATAATTCTTAGTTGATTATAAGTACATATGGGTGATCTAAGATTCATCCTCAAAAGCTATTACCTTTTCATTCATATTCCTTATATTTTTATATTGTTCATTCTGGTTGGGTTTACTGCAATTCAGTAGTGCAGCTGTCCAGTGTCTGTTTCCTTGAGCTGCAGAGTTAAGCTTCATCACAAATAGACTGAAATGTAGACAATTGCTCTGTGCTAAGGCTTAATAGTTATCAAGCAGTTCTGGTAAGGTGCTGGCTAAGTCAAAAAAGATAAGCAAAACCAGTGTAGTCTTAATGGGTGGTACTGAACAAAATAATATGTATCAGCAAAGAAGATGCTGCTGTACAATAGGTTGCTGTTGAAAAGAAGAGAGAATGTGATTTGTAGCAATACAGGGTATGACCACTTGGCAAACAGTGAAAATGTTTAGACACCAGACCAGAATCACACACAGCATTCCTTTATTATAACAGCTTTTGTCTTTTGCATTGAACTTCTAATTGCAGTTGTCCAGTCATAAATCCACGAGTGGAGAAGGCCTAAGTTCTATGTTTAACAAACAAGCAAATACTCATTGGTAGCTAAGAATGATCTAAAAGGATATTGAGTTTAAAGAAATATTCTCTTCCTTTTAATAGTCTCAAGCTTCACTGTTACCTTTCTGTGACAGACTTTGATTGCATGGGAACTCTCATGACTAGCTGGTAGCAATGTTGTATGCAAGCATGCATTTGTTCTCATTGTCTTCCACATGTGATTAGGTTGTAGCTGTTTATGTGCATAAAACACAGTAATTAGCAGCTGTCCTTTTTGTGAAGGAGTATTTGTAGGGCAGCATTTACTTGAAAATAATTTTTTGTTTTCTAGTGTACAAGACAGAACTGGAAAAGGATATTATATCAGACACATCTGGTGACTTCCGCAAGCTAATGGTTGCCCTTGCCAAGGTAGGTCTGTTCATATTTTTCCACTTTTCCTATTGTGGCTGCACTTCGGTGACTGACTGACTGGCTGCCAGTAAAGCAGTTGGACTTCTGATTCACTTTTAAATTTCCTTGTGAATTCATTGTCTTTTCAGGAAAAAAAATATTCATAATAGGGATGGAGCGTACTGTTAACTCATTTAACAAATTCAGATTAAAAAAACAAAGAGAAAAAGAATATGCATGTAGCAAACTGCTTGCTGTCTATTAAACCTCTTCTAAATACTGCTATGCTTGTTTGAAGGGCAAAAGGTGCGAAGATACCTCTGTGATTGATTATGAGCTAATTGATCTGGATGCTAGGGTAAGTGCTGGTAATGACCATTAAATGTCTTAAATTGGTCAAGCTTTTGGAGATGTTGAAAGTACAAATACTATGGGAGTGAGAAGCATTTATGAAGGTAGGTGTATATATTTCAGATTATCTTGCACAGTAATGTTTGCATGCTGTCAAGGTATCTGCCACTTGTAATCCTTCAGTTATCAGATTTTCATGGGCTATGAAAACCCCGCTAGTACCTATACTAGCACCTCACTGGTATTCCCTTAAGCATATTGAGAAAGAGAGCCTTTAACAAAAGGAAACACAGACACTGCAAAGACTGGTTGCAGCCAAGTAATTGTGTAAGATTGAGAGAAGCGTCATGGAATTTATTGGTTGCTAATGCTTTTTTATTACATGTGTATCTGTCAAGAGCAGTTTTGTTGAGGTAAACAGAGCTAAATGCAGAGTAAAACTTGTAGATAGAGGTATATACAAAGTAACTAGTCTTAGTTTCAGATTAGATCCTTGGATCTTGTCCTGGTGGTCTGCCCAACCATGTGTCCTTTTGTGTTCTCCCACTGACACAGTTTCAGTAGTGCTTGTTTTCCAGTAAGGAAAAAACATTTGCAATGGCTTCTTGTGTAACTCCTGATTGTCATTATTTCTCTTTTTGTTCTAACCCCAGGAGCTCTATGATGCCGGTGTGAAGAGAAAGGGAACTGATGTCCCCAAGTGGATCAACATTATGACTGAAAGAAGTGTCCCCCACCTGCAGAAAGGTACTATTCAAGAGACAGATTAATTTTTTTCCCGTAAGAGGAAATTATACTGACATGGTAACTATTTTGTCCTAGATATGATTGAAATGAGTGTGAAAAACAGCTAATAAATCTTAATTCATGTCTGAGGTGTTATTTTTTTTTCAAAAAACATAGTTATTTCTGTGCACGCGTTAATCTCAGTTTGAGTATGTGTAGAGCTCTTTTTTTACAGAGGTGTAAGGAGGCTCAATTATATGTCAAGTACGCCAAGAACAAAACTGTTACAAATCTAGAAAATGTGGCTGCAGGAGACCTTGAAGTCCTTTAGCTTTTCCCTCTGTCCTAGGGTATTTTAGCTATATCATGTGTTTAGATCTGACAGGAAGGACTCTCAAAAGCAGCCCTGATATTGCTGTAAGAAGCACATGGCAAAGTCATTTGAAGACTTTTCAGGGCTTAAATCACTGTTGTTTCAAAAAATACTAGTACAGAATTAAGATAGTATTTTACCAGGTTATGGAGGTATTCATGGAAAACAAAAAGCCCATAGTATGAGAACTTTACTATCGGCTGAGAAACTCAGGCTCTACTTAAGACAAAGTTATCAGAACTTGGACAGATATTTCTAAATCATGTGTCTCTGCATTGCTGTCTCTATGTTTTTGATTTGCATGGCTACTTTTACCAGTTCTTGGTCTAGTTTTGATTTCACCTGTTTTCTTTCTTGTGATAGTGTTTGAGAGGTACAAGAGCTACAGCCCATATGATATGTTGGAGAGCATCAAGAAGGAGGTTAAGGGAGATCTGGAGAATGCCTTCGTTAATCTTGGTGAGTTACCCTGAAGTAAAGACTATCTTTAGATAGGATCTTTTCAGTTCTCTTGCAGCGTATCATGGTAAGGATAGGGCCCAGCTTTCTCTGTGTTGCTGGATGAGAAATAAACTGGATGTTCTGACGTTATTGGATACACTAGTGTATTTTAGTATATTGAGAAGTAGCCAATTTTTTCTCTCTGCAAAATACAAACCTTGCTTTCCAGATGAAATAAAAATGCATGTATTGTGATCTGTTGTTAGTTCCACTTTTGCTCTGATACAGAGGCTTAATGTTTGGTTCCCCAAACAAACAAAAACATTGGAACTATAGCTGAACACATTAAGTATTCAATATAGACATAGGCTGGAGAGAGAACAGTGTCTTTATGAGATGAGATAATGGCCAGTGGAGGATCCTGCAGGCTAGTAAAAGAGCTGATTTGGCACTGAATTCTCTGAAATGGGGAGGCTGGTACTGTGATATGAGGTGAAGATGAGAAGGATGTCACCAAGTTTAAGAGGAGATGCTTTAAGAGGAAAATCCATTTCAGACTAAGGGTGAACTGAGAGCTCTGTAATGCAAATGGAGAATAAACAGAGCTCCGTCTTGAAAGGGAGACTTCTCGTGGATTAGCCTGCAATGAGTGTTTTCAGAAAAGAGGTTGCTTATAGAAGTGGAAGAAAGAATTGTATAATGTGTGGAGGAGAGCTAGCATTCTGAAATGACACTAGCAACGGAGGGAAATACTTTCTTAGGTTGAAAGCATTTTGTGGTTCAGTCACAAGCTTAGCCAAATAACTTCTAAATAACAACTCAGGTAAAAACAATTTCTCTGTGCCCCCTTTTGGAGAAACTTTTGCTGAAAACCTTATTTTCATTACTTGTCCTGTCTTTAAAAATGGCTTCAAGGTTCTGTGTTCTGCTATTCCATGTAAGGTCAGGATGTTTAACAATTCTTATTTCTCTCTTCAGTCCAGTGCATTCAGAACAAACAGCTGTATTTTGCGGACAGACTGTATGATTCCATGAAGGTAGGGAAGACTGTTCGTTCTTTCTACTCTTTTTTTTTTTTTTTTTTCTTCCATTGTTTCATCAAATTTCGATTCCTTAGGCACTTTTGTTCATATGATATGTGACAGGAATGTGAATAAATTAAAAATTACTTAGTATTGTTCAAAAGCATTCTTTAGCAGTTACAAGCCTAGACCATCTGTTCAGATGCATCTGATGTAAGGAAATATTGGGAAGGATCTCGTAATAATGATCTGTATTAAATCAGTTGATTATAATTAGCAAAGTTAGACACATGTTTTGCAGGTAACCAAGAGATGATAGCAGAAAAAGCTGTTTCTTGAAGTGCCAAAATAAGACACTAAATTTGCCTCAAAAGGTTTTCTCAAGAAATGGGATGAAAGAGAAACACCTGGTGACAGGCATTAGGCAATACCAGGAAGACTTCCTGGTGAACCAGAACTGCTGCTTACAATCTAAGTAGCTAGATTTGTGACTAGAAAGTTGCTCAAACACTGCTGGTGTGAAAGGTATGTTTGTGCTCAAATTCCTGGATTGTTACCTTAGTTAAAAGACTTAATTCTTTGTATCTTTTATTGCTACATCTCAATTGCCTGTAGTTTGCCATCTTACCATTCGGTACAGCGGCATTCTATGCATTTCAGCTATTACAGTTTTAAATGTGTATCTGTTTGTAGGGCAAGGGAACCCGCGACAAGGTTCTGATCAGGATTATGGTCTCACGCTGCGAGGTTGACATGCTGAAAATTAAGAGTGAATTCAAGAGGAAGTATGGAAAATCTCTCTATTATTTCATCCAGGTAAGTTTTTCAGCCTTCTTTTTACATCAATTTTACGGACCTTGACAGCATTCTTCATTGGATTGATCATACCATTAGAATTTGTGGGAGGTGTTTTAGAGGCTGCAGTGGGAATAATATGTTGTTATCCATGTGCTATTGAAAAACCCACTCTTAACTTTACAGTCTACAGCTGATACAACTCCTGACAGCCACTTGATGGTATATGTAGGCTTTATGCAATCAGCTGATGTGTTATGAAGGAAAATTCTGCTCACCAGTCCCTATCCTCAGACCAAAAGAAAAGAAAAAACAAATTGCTCTTTGGTTGCTCAATGAAAATAGAGCATCTAAATTGCCGCTCTCTTTCATTTCATGCCCAACGCATAGGCTTTTTAGCTAGAGTGATTTTTGTCCACTTCTGTGATTGTGCGGGAGCTATAGGTGCTAGGTTTGATTTAACTTGGGGCATAGGTAAAGAGCTTGTGCATCTGTTTAAAAACTAGTTTTCTACCCACCCTCACAACAGCATATGATACATTCTTCCTTGTGTAGGTGAAGTTGAGTCAAAATCTTAAGCCAGAATCTTTTCCTGAAGATGTGAATTTTAATTATAAACAAATTTTCAAAATAGTGAACTTGATGTATGATTTTTGCAGTGATCAGTGAGAAGGGACAGAATCGAGTCCTTCAGTTTTCCTTTGTTGTGTTATTCTTTTTCATACCAAAATTTTTCTCCTCTCTTGGCCTTGCATTTATATTACAAGAATGATAAATAATTTCAATTCACATGTAAGTAAAACGCAGTCTTAGTCTCCTCCAGGTTGACAAAGCTTCAGCTGCAAAACATAGTCTGTTCCACAGGTTTTTAGATTATAATGTGCATACTTCCATATTTTGTGATTGTTTTCTCACATGCATTTGTATTTTTCTTCCCTTGCTTTACAGCAAGACACAAAAGGGGATTACCAGAGGGCACTGCTGAACCTGTGTGGTGGAGAGGACTGAAAACTGTGATGGAAGAAACCCCATTCCAGAGACATGCCTTTTTTGCTCTTCATCTTACTGTAATCCTAGAAAGAAATGACTTGCCTAGCTAACCTTGACTTGCCTTTATATCTGCAAGACCACTGATGTAGTATGCTTTCAGGTGGTGTGTGCACTTCTCTCAGCAGCAGTGCTCTGCTTGGCTCTGCCAAAGGTCCTAACAGCGTATAGCCAGAGAAACTAACCTGCCCAGGATAAACGAGCTTACAAGTGCTTGTGAAAGGCTCTGCCTCTGTGCGATGTTTCTAATAAAACATAAATAAAACTGAAGTTTTACTTTAAGAAGACGGGTCTCTTTCAGACCTTTAATTTTAAAACTGCATAGTTGATACGTATTAGCCTTTGCTGCGTTTTCTGTGTTGTTTTTTTCCTCCTGGGGTTCACTCCTTGTGGCTGAAACCTTGTCTTCCTCTCTCAAAGCCCTTCATCTGTTTAATGATTCAATTTCTCAACACAAGTGAAACAATTTTTTTTTCCTCTATTTTTTCCCCCCAAATAAGTGACACTAAAACCTGAGCCCCACCTTTCTCTGCCTGTGTACAAGGGGCAAACGCTTTTGAATCCCTCTTAAACATTTAAAAGACCCCATCTTAAACAGAAGTGTTTCCTCCGTAAGGCCCGGCGCTAGGGCATGCTGCGTGGATGTGTCAGACCGGGCCGGGAAGCGAGGAGGAACGAAGTGGGTGCTGCTTATTTTACTGAGGAGGGAGTTTCCCGCCTTTCTTCTTCCCGCCCTCCCTGCTGCCCAAAGAGCAGGTGCGGGTGCGGAGGCAGGGGCTGCCTTCGGGGGCTGCCGGGGCCAGGGGCAGGCGGAGGGCCCGCGGCAGCGGCCTGAGGTGTGGCGAGGGGGCTGCACCGCGCCGCTTCGGCCGGCCTCGGCGCGTCGGGCTGTGCGGGGCTGCAGCGCGGGGCTGGGCGCTCGGCCCTCCTGTTCCCCCGCACGGTGACAGGCATTTCTGCCTTCAGTTTCAGCCGAGGTGAAGTAAGCTCACCCAGTAGAATGTACTTTTCTAGTCTCACTATATCATTAGCTCCTGCTACGGTACGAAAATCATATCCAAATGTTAGGTGTAAAGAGCAAAGCTTTCTCTCCAGCTGTGAGTGTTGCATTTGGGCGCGAACGTGTCGAGGCTGAGGAGAGCAGCCATCTTGGTGCAGGGGCCAAGGCTGAGTGCTCTTGGGGTGCTTTTGTGTCCATGCACTGCCTAGCACAGAGGCCTTGGGTACAGCTGTAATATAAATATTAAGTAATTGTCATAAGAGAAAATAATTTCTTCCTTTCCCAGCTGTTGTTCCTTTGGAAATACAAAACTGCCTGCAAGGATCAGCTGTTTTCCCTCAGGCATTACCTGGTTCGTAGCCCTGTTTCAAAGGCTGATATACTCCTCAGAGATAATTTTGAGACTTTTAAAATCAACCTTTCAGAAAAGACATGAGAAGCACACAGTAGACTGTTTCATGCTGCTATTAAAAGGGTGAGAGATCTTGCTAAAATATCATTGTCAGTTCACCACAAGGAATATTTGGTGTAAAAACACCGCAGTTGATAAAATACTGGTAACTGAAATGCACAGATGATACTATTTTTCAGGAGCAGCTCCAATTTAATGCCTGATGGAGCAGTGTCATTCACACCTGTTTACAAAATGCCTCTCTGTCTAGATTTGTACATTTAAAAACTATTGCTGAGACAGCAAATCACTCTTTGAATCTAATTAGACAAGTCATCTCTATAAACTTTGCTTGCTCAAATGTAACCCTATAAAAGAAATCAAACGGCAGGCATTTTTCCAGTCAGTGGAATGAACAACTAGAATTTGATGGCTTGCATGCTCTGCCTTACTGCTACAGGGTGTTCAATATTGCAGGCAGTCTTTCTTTGGGAGGAAGGCAATGTTAAATAAAGCGGCATGATTTCAAAGGCCGGGACCATTTTCGCTGACTGAAGACTAGAAAGCAAATTAGTCTCCTGTGAGATCTAGAAGCTTTCTAGAATGTAATTAAAGTTGTTTGCTGGCGTTGTTGATGATTTATTGTCTTTTAAAAAACCCCAACTTTCTCTTTTGTTGTGTTACTGGCTCACTGATGTTCCAGATAGGAACAAATTTGCAAGCTCTGGTGTTGATCCTGTCATTTGGTTGCAGACTCGCTAATATATAAGGTAGGTCCCTGTACGTGGGTGTATTGCAAAAATCAAGTCGCTGGGGTTTTGAAAGTCAGGAATACTTCGAAGAATGGTGCTTGGCAGTGTTGCAACGTTTTACTAGTAATTCCCCACCTTGCAAATTGAACACGATTTAAAAAAAGAAAAAATCAAACTGTCAGTTGCTGATGATATAATTTAGACTGCTACTCTAGCTAAGATCTATTTACCTTGGGGGGTGGGGAAGTAAAATGTGCCTCTCCAGACCTTTGCTGTCCCAAGAATGTGTGAAGAAAGAATCCAATTTCTTTTTTTTTTCTTTTTCAGGTCAGATTTGATTTAGTTTATTGGTTGGTCTTTGGCGTTCCCATTCCAATAACACATGCAACAACAAAAAGTTTTCCTTTGATATTTTACGCTTCATTGGTATTGTTTCTTTGACTATCCCAAATTACACATCAAATAGCAGTAGTAGGATTTAACTGGATTTGTATTAGTCTCTTATGAGATCTGCTGTGTAACACAGACATTGGAATATAAGGCTAAAGAAGCATACCTTTGGGCAAGTTTGACTTACATCATCACTTTCATAGTAGGTGTTTTTCTAGCATGGCTGTAGGTGGTTTCCTTGGTGTGATTTCATTGGTATTTCCTTGGTATGCATAAGGGTGACTTTTACTGTACCTTCTATAGAATTCACTTCCTCAGATTTCGGAGGAATTCATCTAAGAGTCTAAACAGTAATTCATAGTAAGATAAACTCACTAAATGCTTGCAAATGTGGGACAGCTGTCAGGCCTGTACTAGGTTGTGCTAGTTCCTTGGTGCTAAAGTCCTTATTTCTGAAATTTGTAACTCCATTTGCACAGCATCTAAACATCTTAAAATCCAAGCAGTTTATTATTGCAGTGCATTGATAAGGAGTAACGCAAGATATTTTACAAGTAAACAGATTTAGAATGATTTAATTAAAATGTGGTTCAGTCAAAAGTTAAGCCAACGTTTTCATCCTGGTAAAAGAAAAGATAGAAGCTTTAAGTACTTGCTTTTAAAATACTTTTCATTAATATCAAAAAGGTACATATTTTACTTCCAAAATGGATAATGCTTGCTCTGTGGACAGTACTGTGAGTCTCTTAAAGATTGTTCCTGGAGTGTAATTTTGTCTCACTGCAGTGAGGGGTGGTGAGCTCTTCAGAAGCACCAGACACAGAAGCAGATTTTGGGTTCTGGTTGGGAGGGTGGGGTGTCTTTCTATTTATATCCTGTTTCCTCTAGGGAAAGATATATAGATAATATCTTTGGAGCCAAACATTTCTATCTGCAAGCTCCTTTGAGGCATGATGTATTAAAAGCAAGTAACTTAATATGAAAGTATAAGACACGTTATTCAAGTCCTGCTGGTGGTGATGGTTTTGGTGCACTGTCAGCAACTGCTCACGAGAGGGAGCTCAGAGAAAGCTTCAAATATTCCTGCAGTCAAAACAAAACAAAACAAAAATTCCTAATATTTCTCCCTATATATTATGAACACTGCTCTCTACAAACATTTACATTCCCCAACTCTAAGCCTTTATGTCAAAAATTCAGTTTCATCTTCCAGTATTTTTTCTCTATCTAGAAATTGGCTATATTGTCTGGAATCCTTAACCAAATTTTATAATTGCTGTCTTTTAGGCGTAGGCAACCCAAATTATTTCTTATATTCTAATCATGTTATGAATTTTCAAAACTGAAAGGTTTTTCTATAAATAACCTTTCAAAGAGTGGAATAATAATGACAGTAACTGTAAAGGAATTTTTTCCCCGTTCTTTAACAGGAAGTGGGTTTGATCTTGAAATTATCTGCTGCTTCCTGATTTAAAACAGGTACTCATTCTTATTTTCTCTGTAGAAAATTGAATACATCACCATATCTTTTGCTATATTCATATTGGCACTTTAGAATTTAATTGTTAGCAATTCCACACTCTTTACTAATAAAATACATGAGCTATTAAAGTAGCTTTTCTAAAGAACATATTTCCATTTATTCATGTGTATTAATCTTTCTCACTCTGACTGGTGTGTTCAAAACAGGGAACGCTTTTAAAATTTTAATACAGAAATAATTTTTTCAGTTATGGGAGGTGACTGTTTATATTCAGTTTACACATTTTTAGTGTTTTAAGAAGATACTCATTGAGCTTTTTTGGTATAGCTTATTTAAGGTCTTGTTTAATGCTTGATAGAAAAAAAATGATATCTTGCTATTTAAGAAGGTTGCTTGGAAAGAATATAGGCAGGCATGTTAACTGTGGAACAGACCATATTGCTTGTGAATTCCTGATTGAATTGCTGCTAAGTAATTTGGCCAATATTCTTCTCTCTTCTGCTAAATATCTTTATCTGGGTGGTTTAGACCTACTTATTTTCAGGTAATGGTTTACTTGTAAGGTGAAAATAAGCTTTAAGACTTGTGGAAGATATTTCTAAGCATACACAGAACTTATCTGAAAATCTGCTTTTATTATTATTCAGAGAATATTCATTAAATCTATTTTATCACTTATGTGTAGAAATCAGGATGAATTATCTGATCCAAAATGGTCATCTTATGTTGAATTTATTAAATGTTTTGAAATTACGTTCTATAAAAGAAAAGGGTTTATTTAAAGTAGCTTTAGTACTATTTGATTTTAAAATAAATGCAACCCAAAAAATCTTACTAAAAATCTTTTAGATTTGGGAAGCACTAAAGATGGGTAAATATTTTGGAAAAATATTTTTAAAAATATTTTGTAATAAAAGCGTTAAAGAAGCATTACTTTGTAGACTTTTTATGATTATATCATAAATTTTGTTTCTGAGATGGTACTGCAGTTTGCTTTTTAACAATGATGTACTTAGATACATCAGTAAAGCAACAGTTGGCATTGTACAATAAATACATTCATAATAGGGCATCTAAATTATTTCTGACTTCTATTTTTTCCTCCCCTATTAAAAAAAAAATAAAAATGTTAGGACCCCTTTAGGTGTGTTTTAGGTTTTGCTGTGAACTCTTAGTTCTGAATTTCCTTCCTCATTGTCCTGTAAGTAGGAAAGCAGAAAACAGATTGTACTGGATAGTGGTTCTGGGCTGTGACTACATCATAATGCTATTATTGGAAGTGATGAATTACAGGAGGAATTTTTTCTGGTCCATTGCAAATTTGTGTATTGCAAATGCAGTCAACATTTCAAGGTTTTAATAGTTTGTTTTTAAACCCTTTATATTAAAGGATTTTATTTAGCAAGACTCTGGGGTAAATCAAGTTGAGAAGAGATTGATGTAAGTTACAATTACATCTGGGACAGTGGCAGACTGGTCTTTTGCTTTTTTTTTTTTTAAATGAAGAAAGTCTTATTAAAGCAACTGCTTTTTATTTTCTGATTACATTCAGTTCTCACATGCTACATGTTTGATGTGTGTAAATGGGACAATTTTCCTCATTTTTCTGCTTCTCTTCTGTTTTGGGCTAGTTTATTTTACTTTGAGAGAATGGGGTTGGTCTGTCAGTTTAAAATCTGCCTGGATATGAGCTGTATTGGTTTGTGTGTGTCATGTAGAAGAAAATAAAAAAACTAATAAGGTGAGATTTGACTTTTTTAGTTATTTCTTTCCCCCACCGTTTATTGCTATACACAGAAGGCAGGATTGCAGAGAGAAACCAGAAGTGCAGTTATTTCAGAAATAAACTGCTGTATTTGTAATCGGTCGTGATGCTAATGCAGTGTTTTAAAACAAGTAATTGGAACTGGTTAGGAGCCAAAAGGCTCAAAATAATGAACTTCAGTAAGGTGACTGATGAACTGACAAAATATTCAGAGGCTGACCATGTGTGCATGAGTCGAGCTCAGACTCAACAGCACAGAACCTAGGAAGGGAAGCTGCAATCTACCTTTCTCTCTTGTTTTAATGAATTGTGTTTCATATATTTTGGATTAGTGTAGGTCATAGCTCACAAAACACCTTGACATTAGATTAATAAGATGCAGAGATACCTCTCTTGGTACTGTACCTAAGAAATATGTTTTAAAAGGACATGAAGTTGGGTAATTAGCAGATAATTAACATATATGTATTGTTTTGCTCTGGTTAAATATTAGAAAGGAGAGAAGGGAATGTTGTACATAATTTATCAAATTAAATCCATGAGTTGGGAGAGTAATGCTGTGATCTCTGGTGTGATGTATTGGTTAAGATGTAAGAACTTGAGCTGTCCAAGTAAGTGAAATGCTCAGTCTGAGTCTTGAGTCATCTATAAATTCAGGTCTGTGTCTTCAGTGCACAGTATTAGGCACTCCAGTGTCTTTGAAGATCTAGACCTGTCATTTTTAGCAATGGAAATTAGGTGTCTACATACCTTTCAGCATTTGAGTCTCATATTGTATGACTTCCTCCTAATACCAGGTATTTACCAGGTTTTGAAGTGTTGCAGGCCCTTCAGCCAGGACAGTGCTTCACTGACCTCGTTCGGAGTCCCTCTTAAACAGGGCAAATAATTTTCTTTATCTCTTAGCTTAACCTTTGTCATCATGTATCCTTATGCCACTAGAAAATCTCATTGTTTTAGAAAAAAATCATAACTGAAAGGATCATATGAGTCATCAGCAATTACAGATAGACATGAATTGGGTTGTGAAAATGCTCTTTATTCAGGATTAATACAGTAGTTAATGTGTTTTATAAATCTCCTTTTCTTCCCCCCCCCCCCCTCCTTCCCCAGTGCTAGCTAACATTTTCTACATTTTCCCAGTGTACTCATGACTGCATGTTTTAGAACAGTGTTAACTTTTAATTAGTTTGGCAGCAGTTTGGTCTCATTGATAGAAGGAAAAAAGAAACATTGTATGGGACAGAATTATCTGATTGTGGTTCCCCCTGTTGTTCTTCATCTACTGTGTGACATTATTCAAGTCATTTAGCTTATCTGTGCCTCAGTTTCCCTTTTAAATTAGAGATTAGTTTCTTCTTTTTAAATTCAGAAGAAATATATTCTTAAGTAATTCCTTATGTAGCAAACCTACTACAAGAGATGATGAGCTGTTTTCATTAATATTTTCAGTTCCCAAGATCAGTTCTTCATGACCGATGACCATTAATGATTGTGTTTCAGCTCAGATGCTGCCTGGGAAATGTGTTTTGAAGCTTTGATCCAATTTTCAATAGCCTGTGTATCTGTATTTTTCCAGGAAGTCAGGTACTTTCACAGTTGTCTAAGCTCCAGGTCTTGGTCTTATGTTGCATTAGGACAGTAGTGAACCTCTGAAAACTTGGGACCAGGCATCTGAGATGAGAATGCATGGTTCCATGTACAGTGTTTCATGGAGTAAACACAGCAGCTGGTGACTGAGTCAACCCTTTAGACTGAAATATTTGGGGGAATTTTATGTTGTGACAGGACTGTCTATCCTGCCAGTGCTCTTTGTCCTATCTTCAGTCTTTTGGGAGTCTGCTGATCAGTGATTCTGAGTGGTTTTTCTTCTGTATCCAGTTCAAAACAACTCAAAATCAATACAGTTCAAAACAATGGCGTGTTTTGCCATTCTCTGCTAAATCTGTGGACCATAATGCACATAGTTTTTCAGACCCTTTTTCCAGTCTGCCTGTCCTTTGTGCATGTATAGTTCAGGTAACTGGGATACTTAGATTTGCAACAGATTAAAGATTTAGTCTGCTTAGTTCCTGATCCTTCTGAAGTCCTTCATATCTCTTTTTTTTTTTTTTTTTTCCCCTACAATTCTTTAAATTTTCCCCTCTTAACTCATGTGGAATAAAAAACAGGAGTCTAGATCCTTGATCTAAAGCTCAAGGAGATCAGCTAAGAAGGCTGATACTGATTTTGGTTTTTAGGGTTGTTCAAAAAGGCAGGATGATGGAAGGAATTTTACTTCCCACAGTAAATAGTATACCAGATCATTGTAAAAGAGGTCAGCTTTGTATTAGTGTATAGATTTGCAATTAAATCATTAAGAGGGTCATTAGACTGATTCAAATTCATTGTCAGATTTTCCAGATGGGCTTTCTTGGTATTAGTGGCGCTAGTGTATTCAGATTGAATTGCAGGAAGAGTGTCAAACAACTGTCAGGATAGCTGCTGCTGAAACCTCTGCTTGGCTCAACTTGGAATTTATTGTCATTTAGTGAAAATATTGGTGAGAACATAACCTTTTGTAATGTTTAATGTTTTATTGTCTATAAAAGATAAAATATAGAGTAAAGGGAAGTAAAATAGTATTTTGTTAGGTCAGGAGATAGATTTATGCTTCTACTTACTGATAGAATAATCAGTGGGTCATAAAGATCAGACCGCCTGCCTCCTATCTCTTCCTTTTTTTTTATGTGTGTATTCAACAATCCCTTCTTTGTGATAGTTAGGCCCATGGGAGCTTACCAAAACACCAGGCCCCTTTTGTCCAAGGGTATTAAATTAGCTGTTTAGATCAAGAAGAATGTAGTGGATGCTTCTGTTTCAGACATTAAGCAGTTGGGATAGGACTAAATAGACTAGGATGCTTGACATGTGCAAATGGAGCACTTGCTCACAAGGGACACTCAGCTGCTTTGTGAGCTAATTCAGCACACAAAAACCAGGCATTAAATAAATTGTGCATTAACATTTGGTGAGGAGTAATAAGTAAAGAGATCTCAACTCTTCAGCTTAAAGGGAGAGAGAGCGCCTGTTTCACACTGTTTCATGATGTCTAGTGTGCTCTTATTCAAATAGATTAGTAGTGGGAATAGTGTTTGAAGGCTTCTCAGAAAAACGGCAATACATGGAGATTTTTTCATTAGATTGATAATCCCTGTGCGGTGGTGAAATTGATAAAATCTCATGATCGGTCTTAGAGAAAGTAAAGACTGAATGGCACCATGGGGGAATTCTCTTTGGTAAATCAGGGTAACGTGGCAGAGTGTGAGAGCAGCGTCTTTGTCACAGTGTAATTGTCCAGTAGAGGTACAGAGAATTTCATACTCTATGGAAATGACAGAGGGCTTTTTTTGAGGGGGGGCGTTTCTGCCATAAGTAACAGACTGAGGTGAGCTTGCAGCTGTGAGTTACTGTAAAAACTTTGGTAATTCCATTAGTGTTTTTTGGAAGGGGCTGCTCAGGACATATGACATTTTGTTGGATTAAGACTTCATTCCCAATTGTCCTGTTAAACCACCTT
Organism: Athene noctua; assembly: GCF_965140245.1. Taxonomy (NCBI): domain Eukaryota; kingdom Metazoa; phylum Chordata; class Aves; order Strigiformes; family Strigidae; genus Athene; species Athene noctua. Next base: position 18,278,178 of record NC_134049.1, on the reverse strand, counting down.
TCTCAGAAGGTAGAATTAATCCCAAAGATTTATTCCAAATAACTTAATTTGGTAAAACCTGCAAGAAAATGCTCAGTAATGCCCAGTGTAGACAGTGCTTGGTATCAGTGCTATGCATTTTGTTAATTATATGAAGTTTGCAAGAACCGTGAACCTGCTTTTCCTCTTGAAACAAGGGGGTCAGTTTTCTGATCACTTTTCCCCTTTTCATTTTTCTACTTAACCCCTTCTTTTTAGTCCTCAGTGGGAAAAGCAAAAAAAACCCCTCTCTTTTTCCTCCCTACAAAATGCCTAGTGTTGTGCAATTCAAAATATAAAGTGAGAAAACCTGGAATGTGTGTGTCATTCTTTCCCTGTGCATATGGTAGTGCATTCTTACATTTCTAGGAATGCAGAAAGAGGGTTTTTTATTAAATTCTTATACTCCTGCGCTTACCTGCACTGAAATAATCCCTTCAAGGAAAACCAGCTGAGATCCTTGCAGTAGCAGGGTGATGCTGGTTATGCACCTTTCACTGAATTCTTTATGCTCTGAAGGAAAGTCTAGCTGAGTTCTCAGTCACTAGTGTGGACAGTGACACAGATTCAGGATCACACTTGATCTGGGCTGAGAAATGTGACTGTTCTTCAGGGCTTTCCTTTAAAATCAAGGAATGCCCTGTGTGCATGCTCACAAGACTGGCAGTACAGGGAAAATATATGAAGAACAATACTTTACACATTTCTATTCTGGCTTTTATCCCAAGAGATCTCAGAGCGCTTCACAGTAACTACTGTGGAACCTGCCTTTAATGAAGAGGAGTGACAGGCCTCAATTGTTTCAGCACATTTCCATGAGAGGTTTTTTTCCCCTCATACAGCTATTCATTTTTCTGTCTCTGATGGCAAGGTGGGGGGAAGATAGCTGTGTTTGGGGAGGTTTATATCTTTGCAAATCTGCTGGTATCCCCATGAGACAGAAGTAAAGGATTTTTTGTCTGTGGCTTCAGGATAGTAGCACATAAGAAGCATGCTTACTGTGGCTGTGCTGTTCTGAAAGGACTTCATCTCTGCAAAACTTCCTTACTTCTGCAGGGGTGATGTGACCTGCTACTGCTCTTAGAGTGAAGTTCATTTGCTCCTGGTGTAGGGAATTGTCTTTGATAGTTCATGCAGACATACACTCTGCTGAAATTCAGTCATCAGCACAATGGAACAAAGCACCTTACACATCACAGTGGAAGGGGGAAATCTAAGTTCTCCTTATACATGTGGTTTGATGGGGCAGGTGACCTAAATGGCATCTCTCCCTGTTACTAACTGCCACCTGTCTGCTTCTAAATAAAATGTAAAGAGACTTCCCTCTAATAGTCTTTTGGGCCAGGTCAATTATGGATTTCCCCGCAGCACTGACTCCTTGGCTTGTGGATCGTCTTGACTGTAATCTACTAAGAAAATGAACTGGTTAAATGAGAACTTGGGTCACAGAAAAGAAAAGAGGTCTTAGAGCTGGACTAGCAAAGTGCGGCTCTGTTTGCCTCTCAACACTTCCAGTTGCTGCTAAGGAGGACAGGATCCTTTTTAAAGCCCAGTTCTACTAATTAAATATGATGCTTTTATTAAATATGTAAAACCACCCCACTGTCAAGTACATATGATGTACAGCAAGAACAGCTGAGCAGTAGTGCTTGGCTGCAGGCAGGGATTTACAGTCTGCAAAAAAATCCCGCAAGGAATGGTGACAGTCTGCATTGCAATGCACCAACTCCTGCAGAAGTGTACAGTACTTTTCATCTTCCTTCATTGTACCTACATGAAAGGATCATCTGGGGGGGCAGATGTTGGCCTCACACCAATTCTAAATAATGGATGGTACCACCATTTGTATTCTTCTTTTGTGGAGCCAGTTTACGTGTTGTTTTACTGGCTCCTAGAGCCCAAGGAAATATGATTTGGAGCCAACTCTGGTTCCATGGCTCTGGTTTGCCTAGCTCAGGAAAAAGCCAGGGCTGTTTCAGATAGGCCATCTGGCTCTCTTGAATGGGCTTATTAGTAATAGTGGAGGTGGGTCTATTAGCTTGGGACAGGAACTCAGAAACAGATGCTTTGTTTATGTGTAAAATATGGCTTCAAGCCAAAGCACTAATCATGATTGCCTCTGAAGTGGTTCTAATCATCTGTATGAGACTGCGTCGGCTCTTGTGTTGTTTGTACAAGCTGGTAGTTTAGAGGTGTTGTGTACAAGATATTTGTAGTCATAATTTCTCCAAACAGGTTAAGGCAAACATTATGAGAATCAGCATATTAATGTGTTGTGTTTCAAATTAGAATTATAAACACACTTTCCTCATTGGAGGTCTAATCTGCTAGGAAGAAGCCAGATGTTTACTGATGACACCATTATTTAGAAGGACCTATCAAACTAAAACAAATTATTGTTGTTTAACTGGAGGAAAGCCTAGTTTTATGTGTCAACCAAGTAAAACAGCTCTGTGCTGAGACTGACTGAAGTAGTTTTTGTTCTTTAGGCAGCAGACCAAACATGAATCCCAGCAGATTTGCAGGTTACCCTTCTGGCCTTAGGAAAGCAAAACGAGGTGTGTCTGGTTTCGACAGCCTATGCGAAATAAGTGAACATAGGAAATGAATGGTCCTGGCTTATTTTCAGCAGAAAACAATTCTGAGGCTGAGCAACAGACTAAATTACTTTTTAAGATTTCAGTTAGCATTAAAAAGGAGTAAAACAAGGTAGAAAATTTTGTGAAAAATGGAAAATTTAGATACATTCTGTTTTATTTTTCCTATTTCTACTTTGGATGTATTTCTTAGAAGAGGAAGTTATAACAGGCTAATGTGCATGAATGGTTAAAATCAAGGTTTTATTCATAAATTTTCACATGTTTTGAAATGGTATTTTGTGATTAAAATGTGATAGTTTCAGGCAGAGTGGCTTTATCTTTTTTTTTTTTTCTTTTCAAATATCTGAATTCATACCTGCTTTCCTCACAGAAATTTGAAATAAAGGCAACTGTCTGAATCTGTCTCATCATCTTCAGTAAATTTTTGCTTCAATTAGTCTCTCAATAGATTATATTCTCATCTTGTATATCTTTGCATCGAAGCAGCTTTTTTCTTTCATTAGTCTTTCCTGTTTTGATAAGCTGAAAAACTGACAGTCTATGTCAGTCTCGCCTGTAACACAAGATTCTAAAAAATCGTGTAAGCACATGTTTATAATACATGTGCTTTCATACTATCATTAAATTCACTTTTTTGCTAAAGCATCTGAGCTTCAGAATATCCTTAAAACTTAAGTCACAATGTTGCTATGCCAAATACAGTTCTTCGCTTTCTACGAGGAAAAAAGTAAAGTAATACATGGATTGCCTTGTGATCCTAGTCCTCTAAAGATGAGCTGGCATTTTCAAGATAGGTTCTACACTTGTATAATTTATATCATACTGTCTGTTGATACATAAATTTCTTGCTACATACCTTTGGTGTGACCTCGTGGACTTGTGGAACTACCAAATGAAAACTACCTTTGTTGAATCCTGTGTGCATGTGTGTGACTTTAAATTGTCTATCTAAAAAGTGGGGTATTCATAAGACTATGAAATACAGATTCAAAATAAGTTTACTCCATTATTTCCTGAATTGATGTTTCCTGAAGCAACTGTATGATAGAGGTACCCAAAATACTATAGTTATTTTATAGAACAGATATAAACAGTGCCTTTGATTACTTTTTTTTTTTTTTTTTTTTTTTTAATCTGAAAGCTCTGTATTAGCTACAGGTATTAACAGACCATGAGTTGGAGTTTCTTCGAATGCTAGGTGGCACGTAGGAGAAAACGGTAAGTATGCAGTGGAACAAAATCTGGCATCATCTAGCTGTTACCTGTTGTTAATTAAACCTTTTAATTTTATTTTATTTTTTTTCTTTTCTCCTTGATTGCAAAAGTGTAAAGGTTGGGTAGGTAAAAGCACTCCTATCATCCTTTTGATAGTATTATAGAACTGAGCATTCTTAGTTCTCACACTGATACCTTCTTAGAGGTTTGGACTTGCAGGAAAGCATGATAGCTCTGAGCAAAGCCTGTAACATTGCTCTTAATGTAGCCCTTTTGTGGCTAGACACTGCCGCCCATGATATGTGCAAAAATAACTCATGGTTCAAAAAACACCTCTACCCCCCCCAGAGTGTAGAAGCTTAATTGGTAGAAATCCCTGCTGGACCTATCACTCTCCTATCTATAATCTTACTGGGCATGGTTCTCAAAGCATAGAGACAAAATGAAAAGTTGTTTAATTTCTCTTCTGTGCGTCAGAACTTCCTGAGTGCACATAAGACCATAAAATAAATAGTCATTCCTTTTTTAATTAGCCAGTTCCTCATTTTTGCAGCTACTTTCTTTGACAAGTGCATCATCGGTTTTCCTTGATTTTCAAACTGAGGACAATGATACAAGGGTATCAAAGCGGGGATCTTTTGCATGCACCAAGTGGCAGCTTTCGTGTTCCTGGCATTGTCTAGACTGTGAGTGCTGTGGCTTGTATGAGGAGTTTTATTAATAGCTGTGTGGAGTTCTCAATGTATTAGGTGTATTAATGGCTGCAGTGAGTTCTCTGTGTATTCAGTTCATAAGGAGTTCAATGACATTTATGTCTCCATAATGAAATGAGGATGTAAAACATTGCTTAGCAATAGCATCAAACAGAAGATAGTTAAAAAATTAAAAATATAATAGAGGCCTTTGTTAAGACTATGTCAAAATTGTGCATTCTTAAATAGCATATGCTATTTGGTTAGGTGGTATATCTTTTGTTCAGGAGTGAAGAGAATATCAGGAAGTAACTGTGAGGCCAGATTCAATGGTCCTTCCCAGAGAAAAGCTCCCACTGACTCATGTTCAATAGAGACCACAGAATTTGTCCGAGAAGGAAGGAATTTTACCTTCGTAGACTGAAAATGTCTAATTAAGGACCCAAGTGGGTTTTCTTTGAAGTCAGTTGGGGCTACTCATGGAGGGAGCAACCGTTCAGCATAAGTAAAGGTGTCTGGCCCAAAAAACTTCTAACAAATGTTGCACTGTGTTAAAATAATCTGAGAATCAAACACAGAACAAATGTAACATTTCAGTTAATGAGTCTATTATGCCATGTTTCCCTAGGAAACTTGTAATTATAATTAATTACCTCAAATCTGCTGCTAATCCATTTGAGCTTAGAGAAGACATGAATTTTAAAAAAGTTAATTTTCTACTGCTATGTTACTGTCTTTGAACATTTGAATATTTGAAGTAACATTACAGCTGAATGACTTTGATTTTACACATATCTTCAAATCCTCCTCAAGCTCTCCTGATTTTACATTCAGCTGCTGTTGAGCAAATGCTTGTAAAAATATATTGGGGGCAGGAAGAAATAGGGAGTCTGTGTTTGCATTAGCTCAAAAATAATACTTTTAATTATATTTTCAAACTGTATTAAACAGTGATAAAGTTCTTGCATTTTTATATACTAAAGGGACATATGAAAGTGAAAATGGTACCACTTCACTAATTCTTGAACAAGATTTTTAGACTGAGTTTTAGAACCCAGAACCCACAGCTGTCATGTCAGTTTTCTATCCAACTTCTTGCTTGCAGGTCTACGTGAGATATTTTTAAGAGCACTTAACAAAAAAAAAAGGAATATTATACCAAACAAATTATTATGTGAAATCCAGGATGGGTGTAAATCTGTGTGATTACAGAGCATATTGATTTACAGTAGCTGAAAAAATGTCCATTATGGTCTAACAGCGTGACCAATTACTTGACTTACTTTCATTGAAAAGGGTGGCATTTAGTTTAGGCACTGGTATCTAAAAGGTATAAGAGAATTGACCCATCCTAGTAATTACAAAGCTGTACAAGAAGAAATCTATCCAGTATTGAAAACGTAAGGAAAAGAACTGGCTGAGATTAGCCTGAACAGAGTTATCATAAGACTCAACCTTGTCTGTTGTGTATGCCCTTTTGTAGCTAATGTAGTTAGTGTAGCTTTTTAGCAACTTTTCAAAAGGATCTTTAACAATTAAGAAGCCATAGTTTCATTTTCATAAAGGCTCTGAAAAAAAGAATAATTAGTATTTCTGAAGGTATACCCTATGACATATAACTGACTGCAATGGTACCCAGCAGCCTCATTTTCAAAGAAGAGTTAAATTCTCCTAAACTACTGATTGCCTTAACCACTGCAGGTTGCCCTTGGCCAGGAAGGGTGAAATAATTGTTTTCTTTCTTGAAGGACTGGCTGGAAAAGCTGCGACAGTGACACCCATAGCAAACCAGGGCAGGTATTGCCTATGCACAGTCTTTCAGGTCCTAAGTTCTCCTGCAGCTTCTCTTGTTCAGATTTCCTGGAAAGGAAGCAATCCACTGATAAAGGTCTGGGCTATAGAATCCACTGTTCTAAAAATTAACTATAGTTAATGGCAACAAAACCAGTGAGATCTCATTATTACACCTATAAACATGTAGTGCATGCCTTGTTCTTCAACAGATCCTGTTTCTCACCACAGTAACCTCTCTTCTCATATTTGGTAATTTAATCCAAGTTTGCTGCAGTTGTACTGTGGCCTTTAATTTTAATCTGTTTATTTTATTATTGTTAAGGGTAAAATCTACCTCTGAAAATTCAGGATCGCCACCTATGTGTAAAATTTGTATTTTAGAATAAAGCTCATATTCTGTTAGTATGTGGCAGAGATAACAGTGTATGGTAAATTACATACTAAAGTCAAATTGAGTTATTCAAATGCAGAGATTGTTTAGTGTTATACTTTTAATTTGAGGTAGTTCTTGAAGGGAGAAAGAGCTGGGCGTAATTGCTTCAGATTCTCTGTGTGAATTATTTATGTCTATTTACGTCTGAAAAATAATTGTGTACAGAGAAGGCACAAGGAAGATGGCTTGCATACCCTCTAGAACTGAAGAAATCAGGGCACACTGGCTCATTGGGTTGAATCAAAAGACTAGAACTAAAAGCATAACTGTTCTTATTGTTTAGATATTAGCACGCTCTTTATACTTAAATGCCTTGTATATATTAGGAACCAAAGTGTATTTGGCCTCTAGAAGCTGATTTTTCCAACTTGCTGTAGGTATTTTGAAAGTGCAGTATTATACTTCAGATGTAGCAACAGGCAACAACTCACTTGAAATTGTTTTCTGAAATAGATTTTGCACCTATTTAGTACCGTTTAGCTCAAACTTGGAAGCCATTGCCAGTGCTACTAGCACTGTGATTTCATTAGACAGGCAGCGCTTGCAGCTGAGCACACCAATATGGTGCAAGTGGAGACATGTTCTAGATGTCAGAAAGTGGTCAACACTGGTGAAACCCGCACTTGAAGTGCCAGATGTCTAAATCCATGAGAGATGTTGACAGCACGAGTAAAGATATTAAATTCAGATTTCACTTTAGCAAATTTAAATTCCTCACTTTCTTTGGAAAATATGTATAAATTAATTAACAAATAATTAATGGAATATGAATTCTCTAATGTAAAATATGGATATAACTAGGTCTGATGATTTCTATGAAATGTTTCATTTCTGATGCTACTGATAAATATTCAGGAAAATTGGTTATATCTTCAATCATTCTTTTTAAACAAATCACAGGTTGAAAGCTTTAGGCTCAGGACTTTGATTTTTAATTGCTGAAACAAATTTTGGCTTTGTATATTACTTTTTGTTAAGTACTGTTCTGTAGTATGCTGTCTCATAGTACAGTATGAGATATTTTTTTTGTTTGTCTTTGGGCAGTTTAGTGGTTTAGGACTAGCTAAGATAGCTGTTGATAATGTTCATTAGAACCAATTATGGTATGCATTATCTTGTGTTGATGTCACAATTTTTTTTATTTTTTTTTTAAGAGCTATTTAGTATGAGTAATGGATGAGATTCAGGACCTTAGGGTCTTCAGGCTGTGTATTGTGAAATGAAATTCTGCTATATTTATTCAGGTTTAATAGCACCTTGATTTGCCAGAGTACTCCTATGCCATTATAGGTGACAGCTTTTTGCATTAAAAATTGGTTTTGTGAGGAATTATGGCAAAATCAAGTCCAAAAGTAGCTCTGTATTACATTAAAGCAAGTGTGTGTGTGAAAATGGGTTATATGGCAGGAGAAGAGATTAGCAGCTAATTAGCTGGTAATTCTTGTTAGTCAATGAAAGTACTGAATATATACACTGTTGCCATAGCCTCCTCTATGTCGCATATATACTCTCAATAAAAGGTTAACTTTTAACTTAAATATATTTGCATTAATTGTGATTTTCCTGAGAGTATTTCTATAAGTAATTTCTGTAATCGCTATGTTGACATTATTTCATCTGTTAATTCCAGTATTATATCTGTAGGAAGATGAGCACTGTGATTAGGGACTGATTGTACTGGAATCTTAACCCCCTACCCCTGGCATTTCTCCATTATTTCCAGAGAGTAGGTATTAATGGTAGAGCTGATGCATAATGTACCCACCATAGTGGCATAGCTGTGTCTTTAGATTTATTTTTTTTTTTTCTATCACTGAACTGTAGTTAAGGTACAACACTGCTGGGAAAGTAACCCACCCTGTTTTGCAGGCTGGCTACTCAATCATACTTGATTCCTGTGTGCAGAGTAGTGGTGTTGTATTAAGATATAGACAGAAACAGCATGGGTGCCAATCTGAAGTTCTTGTGCCAAGTTGCTGTCCATGAAGTTTCTTTAATAAGGATATTTGGAAATTCTATTATGTATAAAATGCGTTTTTTTTCAAGAAGGAAATTATTGAATGGAAGTTTTTTCCCCTCCACAAAGTTTTGTGTTTTGTTTTGGTTCTGGGTTTTTTTTGAGTAGTTACTTGGATCTTTTTTGGAGTTTCCTTATTTTGCTTTGCTCCCTGATGTGCTCTTGTGGAAGAAAATCAGGCTCCAAATGCCTTCTCTGCCTCGGGTGGCCTTGGATATGCAAATCTGTCTTGAATAGCAGAGGAGTTGATAACTCTGGCCTACAGCTCTCACACAAAGGAGACAGATTTGTCTTCTTTACCCCCTGTTTGTCTCCTCAGGAACTCTGTTCTTGGTTGACAATATAAAGCAAAATGAAGAAAAAAAATGAAAAGCCTGCTCTAAGCAAAGTAAGAGCAAGGGGAGCAGCGAAAGAAAAAGCACTGCTTGTGCTTCAACCAAATAAATTGCTTACTGCTATTTTTTGATAGGTGTCTCTCTTACTGTTTTATTCTCATTAGTAGAAACGAGGAGTAAAGTATTTCTGTCAGTTTTCCCACATTTCTCTATTATCATTGAATTTGTCACAATATGTCATTTTGCAGAACAAATGCTTCAGAGGGGCCCTGAACCACTGTTACTGGAGAAAGGTATGATTTGTGTTATCTACAATAAACTCAGTATGTTAAAGAAAAGGGAAACACTTCTGTAGATGTCGTTGGAAGGAAAGGTGGCTATTGTAAACATATAAGAAGAAACAAATCTATCTTGTTTGTCAGAGATGCTTTATCAATGGCAGCCTTTTATTAGTCATTTAGAGTTAGCTTGCTATTTACAGCTTTAAGTGTTCAATTAGTGGGTTAATCCTTCTAGTAGGTTTTTACCCTTCATTTTTGGTAATTGAGGTATTTGTTTATCTTAATTTTCTTAAAGTATGTGGTTAAAAGAAATTAGTATTGACACTTTGAATAGCAATTGAAGATCAAAGCTTTTACACGGTGGTTTGTCACAGAAGGTGCTATAATACACACTTCACAGCAATATACCTAGAAACAATTTGCTAAGCTGGTTACTGACCAGCTATTGCATACCTCTTATGTATCACTGGGTAAATGCAGTAGCTAGTAAAACCAGTACTACCAACAGCTGTAAATTACTACTTTTTTTTTTTTTTTTTTTTTAAATCTGATCAGGTTTACAGTACAAATGAGAACTGCAATACCATAATTAGGAAACTGTGAAATTGGAAAGGACTGGTGCTTGTCTAACACAAAAACCTCTACAAAAGTTCAGCAGAGGGAATTTTTGATGTAGCAGGAGTGTTAACAGCTGCACTAAATTAGAAGCTGCCTATGGAATCCATAATAAAACAGACAGTGAAGCTTCAAACAGAATTTCCATGACTGAGTATGCCTATGTTCCAGACCCATCTGTTTTTTTGCTTTATAACCTTCACTCTTTCCAATTTCCTTTTTCTGAGTTTGTGTTTTAATAAACAATAATGCAATAAAAGAGTTCTCTGATGTTAATGATGTATATGCATTGCTCAACAACAAGGGCTTTTTAAAATTAATTAATAGCTTAGTAGGAAAAGTGAATTAATTGCTGCAGCAGGAGGCCAGTGAGTCTGTAGGAGTTTTGGACTTACCCAGAAAATTGATGAATTGTGAGCAGCAGAAATAAAGTTTCATTATTCTGCCCTACATAGGTGCTTCAGATGTGATTCCAGGGAGTGCCCACTGGTCAGAATGTACCTCATTTCATTCCAGTAGCTCTTTTGTATCTAAAAAGCAGTTCTCTGGGCTTAAAGAAAATGTTCAGAGTGAAGTTTCCGATTTGTATGTGTGTTAGCTCAGTATTTCCTATTTGTGTAGAGACCTTGTCACCAGGGTCCATACACTCCGTTTTCACAGTCTCTTCCTTTTGGTGCTTTCACCAGACTCCTGCCAACTCTTTGTCAGAAGTCTGTTGTCTTTGATCCAGGCCAGATGTGGCTGGAGTGTTATTTTTATTTTTATTTCTGTAAAATTTATCCCTAGGGACAGCAATTTTCTTTACTTCATTGAATGTCACCTCCCTTTCTGCTTATCTCACAGGTGTGTACCTGTTCAGCAGAGGCGCGTACATTCCTTGTTGATGCATTAATAAGAATGTAATACACAAATTCCTTTTCCATCCAAAGTTAGCATTCTGAGAGCCTCAACTCAGCTGCTATCAACTCCACTGCCACTTTTCCACTCGCTGCATCCTTCTTAGAGTTTCCGAGTATCCTTACATTAAATAATAGAATCAAGCAATCTTAAGAACAGCAACAGGAGCACAGCCCTGCTGCCAGTGGAAACCAGTTACCTGGGAGTCTGTCTGCACTGAAGGATGAGGTAGGGTAGAAAGATGCCTCCTCTGTGCCCCAGAGTCGGGAGCAGCAGAGTGGTGAAGGGTGATGTGCTGTCACCAAGTAAATGAAGCTCTTGAAAGCCTTGAGATTTCTTCTTGAAAGCTTCTTGAAAATTTCTTGACTCTTTTCAAGGAAAAGATCTCTATTCAAAGGTTTGGTGCTGCAGCTTCAGACATAGGGGGAACAGCATGGCTCAGAAAAATTGAGGGAAACAGACAGGAGCTTTAATTGTCTTCAACATGTATTTCACTTGGATTTAATAGGATGTGTATTTTATGTTAGTCGAATGCTAATTTTTTAGATAAACATTTATTGCTGTTTAAGAGCTTTGTAATAGATATGTGAGTATCTAACAGAGATGCGTTACATAGCTGTTATTTCTTAATAACCGTATTTTAGGTAATCAATGAGTACTTAATGTGCAGTTACTGTCTTATTAAATCTAAATTGAATGTGTGGTTTAGGAAATGGAGAGCTCGCTCCTCCAGTCATATGTCTGCATGTTTTGCTGCAGATGCTATAAACCCAAGTTTACCAACAGCAACTTGTCAGAAGATTAATGATTTTAAAAAAGCTACTTCATTTCTCCATTGAATCTTGCCATGAGTTTCTTGTTCTGTCCTTAGCTACTAGTGAGAGTTTGATTAAATGTTCTAGGTAGTCAGATGCAAAGTGCCACTGTCTTGGAATGGGAAGTTCCAATATGATGATTAATGGGCACTCTTGTAAAAATGTCACTGCTTTGCTGCAATGTTGAAGGCAGGTAATAACTTCAAATAGCTGGGTCAAGGAGCTCATGAGGAGAAACGTTTTAAGTGGGTTTTGTGGTGGTGGTGTGGGGAAGTTTGTTTACATGATTTTCCTCATGCCCCCTTCCTTTAAGGCATAGTGTTTTTACAGGGAAGGCTATGTACCAAGGCCAGAGATTGAGCAAAATTTTGTTTATGGAAATATTTCAGCACAAGGTCATTGTGACAGTGTTACTTTAAATTGGTTGTCCTGCTAGATGTGTTGTCAAACATAGTGAATAAAACCTTAAATTGTAGATTAATTTGCTTCACAAGCTCTAGAACTTCCCTGAAAAGACAGACTGAAGATCCCATAAAGACTTGCTAGGGTGCATGAACTTCCCATGTATGACTTCAGTGAGCTGCAAACTCTTTTTGAGTACATAGACATTATCCTTTCTGCCTTCAACCTTTAGATAGAGTTGGAGACCGAGCAGCGATGGGTATGAATCTAGCACTGAAAAAAACATTAAATAGGAATGGCTATCTTTTGAAATACAAACCACCTGGAAAGGCAGCTGACTCCTATTCACAAAGGCAGTTCCTGCTTTTACTGGGTAATGCCTTATTAAAGAACCTCCTGATAAAAGCAGAGGAAGTTTATGAAAGGGCAAGAGGTTTGGAAGTGTATTTCATTAATGGAAGTTGGGCCTGTGGATTGTCCTAGGGAAAAGCAATGTAGGGTAAGGGGTCACTTCCAGGTAATTGTTTTTTTCTAAAGATTTGTTATTTTTCTTTAAAAACTTGGGCAAGGTTGTGGTGCTTGCATCTACCCTGAGTCTCTGAAAAAGCTCATTTGCGAACCAAAAGCCCATGACTGAGATCTTGTGAAGGGCTGTTGTGGACTATGGAGGGAGCCTAAAGGCTCAAGTCAGGAGAGTTGGGCTGTAAATTCATACTGCGCTACAGTAGGGTGCCTCAGAATGCGAAAAGGGTTTTTTAGTGCCCTTACCTCTATCTGGGCTGAAAACTTAAAATAGTGAATAGATTCAGGTTAACAGTGTGGTGAACAGCTAGCAGACTAGTAAGGCACACTGTAAAATTGATGTGCAGTATGCCACAGTGGCTAGAAAGGTAAGGCTTCCTTGTTCCAAAATATATGACTATTTTGGTTAATTACTCCTCTCTGACTGTATCCTGCTTATCTCCCTGTTCTGTACCATCACCCTATTAGTTCTGATTTCATAATTAGGTTGCTGCCTATTCTTACATGTTCAGATTAAAGCTCTCATGTAGTCTAGTATCATTCTTGACCTTTTAAATGACCTCTTTTAACAATTTGGCAGTGAATGAGTAAGCAGTAATGAGTTTGCTATGCTTCTTTCCTCGTGCTCAACTTTATCTGATACACTATGGCATACTCAAAAAGGCCAATTATTTTTGAAATCATACTAATTAGTAAAAAGGTCATGCCCTCATGGCTAGTGAGCTGAGTCAGATATTGTTCCTCATCTTCCCCACCGCTCCATGCACTGCCCTCTTGCTAGAGATGTGAGGTATGTATTATGAATACTGGGCTAAACATGTTCCTGGTAGAATTACACTGAGGTCATCAGGGTGGCAGTTGAGATAAATGTGTCCTGTTATGTACCCAGATGACAAAGATATGCGTGTCCAAAGAAGGACAACAAAGCTGGTGAAGGGTCTAGATCACAAGTCTTACAAGGAGCAGCTGAGGGAACTGGGATTGTTTATCCTGGAGAAAAGGAGGCTCAGGGGAGACCTTGTCACTTGCTACAACTACCTGAAAGGAGGTTGCCGCTTCTTTGTGTTGGTGTGTCCTAAGTAAGAAGTGATAGGGTGAGAGGAAAAGGCCTCAAGTTGTACCAGGGAAGGTTTAGATTGGATATTAGAAAAGATTCCTTCACTGAAAGGGTTGTCAGGCACTGGAACAGGCTGCTCAGGGAAGTGGTTGAGGCACCACCACTGGAGGAGTTTAAAAGACATGTGGATGTGGGACTTAGGGACTTGGCAGTGCTAGGTTTATGGTTGGACTTGATGATCCTAAGGGTCTTTTCCGATCTAAATGATTCTGTGATTCTATAACAAAATTGAGCAGAGATAACCTCTGGAGGACAGTGACACTGTAAATACATGAACATCACTGAGTAATGACACGCTAGCTAGATGAAGGTCTATAACTCCTGCAGGAACTACGTATGTCAGACCCTTGTAATTCAGGAAAAACTGCTGAAAAGATACAATAACTGGGTCATTTTGATCCTTGAACAGAAATATTGTCATTTGGAATATGTATAATTGAGATGCTTCATCAGTTTCTCAACTCTGTGGACTTCTCAGTGCTCAGGTTGTTCTTGCAGTCATCTTGTTTAGATTAGGTTAGCATGGCTGTGAAAGAAGTATCTCATTGAAAATGAATTGCTAGTTCCACTATATGTAGTGGAGTCAACAGGGAGAATTTGAAGGACTGAAATTAGGTAGCTCTAACATTTCAAAGGTACAAATCTTTCAAATGAATTGGAGATGAAACCAGTTTTTTTCTGATATATTTGCAAACACTGAATTAAGTGAACCAGATTTCACAGGAAGGTTCAGTCAGACCTTTCTGCAACATTGGCTTACATATCCCAGTAGAGAATATGCCTCTGTGGGTAAACCACCTGCAGTTGCAGGTTACTTCATTATGTTGTATGCTAAACTAGCTATGCTAGTTCTGTGTCACTACTTTTTAAAGGGTTGTCTTACATCTGTGGTTTTTTTTTTTTTTAATGCTAGTAGAGTAGTGGATTTGCTGTAACTGTTGTTTTAAAATGCTACTGCTTAAAATATTTTTTCCTTCTGCTTAATTGTTTTCATTTTGTTTATACTCTAAATACAGTTTAGAAGGTCACTTGAAAGTGTTATCCTGCTAATACAAAACCAGTTATTGCCAGTGTCCGTGACTATTCCAGTCAACGAAAGTGAGATGATGGAAAGTCCATTTTTATGACAGATGGAATAAAATAAATTTTGTTCCCTTTCATCATTTGCAGATACAAGTATAGTCCACTGGACTCGCTTTCAAGGGACGCATCAGACTTGTGGCTCTGCTACTCATTTGAGTCTGTCAGCAGTTCTGATGTAGGGTGGTGGCAGCTTGTGACTTCTGAACCCTGGAACCATTCTGTTATGGAAGTAAATACCAGTAAGGGAACTCTGGAGAAAGAGTCCCATGTCAGTTCCTCCAGTTTAAAAAGTTCATCCTGGTGTCTTGCTCCAACTCTGTATTGGATGATTCTGTACTTTGTTATTCCTGCCTTACTGTACCTTTTTGAGGTACACTAGTTGTCATTATTGCTTCCTGCCTTAAGCAACTTGCTGTCTGCAAACAGCTTCATGATTCTTCTCAGGAGCTGGTAGCTTGTAAGATTCTTGTATCTCTTTTGTCTAGACAAGCCTCTCAAAATGTGAGGCAAGTCTATAGTGTTAGCCAGCCTCAAGAAGGGATCAGTGAAGAGGCTTATCTTCCTGCAGGTAGCTGTCTGCTTGGGCTAGCATGAACTCCTTCCTCTCATTTTCCTTCTGGCTCACTTGCTTGTCCTGGGCAGGTGACCCTGACCCTTTCTAGCAGTCAGTCATAATGTAAGTAAGGCAGAACAGAGGTACAAAGAAGGCCTTATTTTCCTTTAGTCCCCTGTGATTAGGAAAAATCTATGAGCCTAGCCCCAAGCCCCTCTTGTTTGTCAAGTGCTCAGAGATGCATGGAAGCTCTACTGCAGGCAAATGCAGCTCATGGTCCTATCGTAAGCCCAGTTTCCTGTTTGTTTGAAGGCATTTCCCACATATATGTGTGCTTTAAATACAATGAAGGCCCCGAAGTGAAACAGTAAGCCAGAATTGTTTGCTGGGTCAGTCTTATCCCTTGTTCTAGATTCCTCCTGAGTTGAAGTTCAATGACCTAGAAGTTATATTGCTCACAACCTCTCATAATTCCAGCTCCAAAATGTGATTTAAGTTTTGTGGTGTATATTATACCTTGATGCAGCAGTCAGGAGATAAAACAGATACTTCTTAGGACATGCTGAAATGTAAATGAACAGGAGTATGGGGAGGGGGGGGGATCTAAGTTCTTGCCTCTTTAAATTTTTATTATTTCCCATCCAAGCTTACTGTTTTTGTTTAATCTTGCCATTCCTTTTCTTCTTCATTGTGTGCTCTTGTTCTTAGGGATATGCAAACTTTATTAGTCAGCTCAGCTTTCAAGCTCTGTGCGCTTTTGTGTTTGAGAATTGGGAATCAGGTACTTTTACAGTTAGCCTAAGGGGAGAGCTGGGCAGGAGGAGCCTTTATGAATAATCAGGGTTGACATCTCCAACGTTGTTCCTTCATTATAAATATTGTTAAAGGAGCTGTGACCACCATGGGCTCAAACAGAACAGAGCATGGAGGGGAAGAAAAAGGCAGCCTTTGATATCTGCTCTTTACTAGTTATCACTCCACTGATGACACTGGCATGACAGGTCTCTTAGATTTGGCTGCCTTTTTTTTTGGAAAGTTTTTCTTCTATTAGCATAATTATTCTGTCTGTTGAAGGCTGAGTTCATTGTACAAATTGTAAAGGCTGGGAACACTAGTTAATGCTGGTGCTTGTAAATTTTCTTAAATGTTGTATGCCTAATAGATGGGTGGAACATTCTGATTGCATCAACTATTTTTGGCTGCCTTCCTTCACTGGATTTACTGAATACCCCTACCATTAATGAATCGTGCACTCTCTCTGAGATATATAATCTAAGTGATTAGTTTGCTTCCCTCCTGCAAGTATACATTTTTTCACTAATATGGAAGTATGCAATGCTATTGAAGTAAAACCTTGCTTTAAGCTTTATTTCTGTCTTTTTAATTGTGTAGGAAAATGGTTGCTCAAGCCTGACTTTTTGAGTGGTTTTCCTCTTTTAGGAAAATAAAATGTATTTTTGCTATCACAATCAAGCTCTCTACTGTATTAAATATTACTGAGAGGGAAAATTCTGTTTAGAGGGATGATTAGTTCTCCAAAGGGTTAGCATAGCTTCATGGGACACGTAGCATAAATTTTCTGTTCATAAAATACTTTGAAGTTTTAATGGGCATAAAAGTTAAAGGTATAATCAGATTATATATTCAGAATGATCTTGCTTTTTTGGAATATAATACAAAATGTTTGCTAGTATGAGCATAGTAATAGCTTTATCAGATTTCTTCATTCTGGCACTTACATTTTCCTTTCTTAAATCATGACCAGCTGGAATGCTTGCTGTAGTATTTGAAGTGCCCTGGGCACTTGTGCAGAAGGGTTTTTCTGCTCTAGTCACAGATCCTTATCTGGACTGGGTGTCTTCCTGGAAAAGTGTCTGAAAAATTACTTCTATTGATGAAGTGAGAATTTTCCTCCATGCTCAGCATTGCTGCCAGAGCATAAGCAGAGGAGACGGAGAATGCTGTGAAGAGACCATGTTTTTCAGCTGAGCTGGGAAGGAGGTGAGAGGAGACATAGATGCTGAGATGGCCTTGAGCACTTTTTTAATCAGAGTACCCTTCCAGATAGCAACATATGTGTCTTGGTGAGCAGGAGGGTATGGGAAGAAAGTGCACTACCTCCTAGCCAAATACACTGTCAATTAGTCAATATGACAATTAGAGATAAATGGCAACGAACTGAAGTTCATATTTTGCAGCATGTAGTTTATAGGCTTGCTGGAGTTTATGGATTTACCTCTAAATAGGCTCAAAAGGTAACCAGGACAATCAAGTCTATCATGAGAAAGCTTAAATTCTCTTTATAAGGATCTGTTCTTACTCTGAAAAATGTTCTGGGATCTATGTATTGGAAAAGAATACGTGTGCCCTTTACTTGTACACAAGTGACTTTGCATCCTGATTCAGCGATTTCCACGTATGGGGAAAATCCTTAGGCCTGGCCACAAGGATAATGGGGCGTTATGCGCTGCTTGCTCAGGATGAAGTTTGTTGGTAACTTTCTGCAGAATTCTTTTTCTATCCTTCAACATTTTAATAGCAATTTTTTCAATTGGCAGCTACAACTGTACAAAGAATACTGAGTTTAAACTAAATTCTAGAAAACGTATGTAAGATAAGTGAGAGCACTTGTAACTGTGACATGTGGGAAAGGAATGGGATATCTAAGTAGGCTGGAAAAGAACAATTGCTGGACAATACTTAGAGTAGCCTAGGTAGCAATCTGTTATCACTTATTATCACAGATAATTACCTCTTTCTGTGACATAAAGTGGCTCTGCAAATCTCTCCCATCTGAAAGGAATATGAAATAGCATAAAACCTTCACTGGAAATCAGCAACAGTTCCAAGTGCTCAGATTTCTATAGTCTTTAGCTGTACTCTTGGAAATGACTGAAGATAGTTCACTACTTATTCATAAACTCATACATATGTTCTAGAGTAAATGGATACAGCTTCATTAAAGTATTGCACCCCATACCTTCATGTCAAATAAGATTTTGGACCCTAACTAGCACTAGTTAGTGTAGCTTACAATGTTGTGTGTGTCATTAAACAAATGTGACCATGAGGAGTGCAAAATGAATTACATTTTCTTTCAGAAGCCTCTTGGCAGATATTGAAAAGTATTTTCCCATTAAGGAAGATGAAACGTTCATTTGGGCTTTGTTTTGCGTGTCACTGAGATGTCATTAAGTGTGATGAGATCCCATGAACTCTATTCAAACTGCATGTGCTATGACTGTGTACAAGTTACACTGGATGAATTTTCTCTTTTTTCCTTTTCTTGCAATGCAATACAGAGCCAAGCTCATGACACAATTCTATGCTGGCTTTGTCTTGATGAGAATGTAAAAACAAGAGAAAATACAATAGGGAGCAAAACTGTAAGTCAAGCAAATTTACTAAATAAATCTGGAGAATCTGGGTAGCTGTGTGAACCTGTAAAATATGTATATAAACAGACAGATTTCTCCCGGAATGGTGCATGTGGAATTTGAACAGTATTACTGACCTTGTTGGGTTTTGAAATACTGTCCAAAATCCAAATGTAACACTTTCCAAGTCTTCATTTCCGTTTTTCTTTAGCCTTTGCCCTGCCACAGGCAACATGGTGTTCAGTAACTCTTTGCAGCTCCTTTTTTTTACTGATGTTGGATTTCTGTCCTGCAGATTCATGCAAGAGAGTACTTTATTTTACTAATTTGGAGGTATTCAGTACATTCTTAATACAATATACATGGTAGAAAGTATTATGCATGTTTTCATTATCTTTATTAACTTTTTATGGAAAAGTACTTTGGAATTATCTGTAGCTCCACTTTTATGTTAGTCAGTGGGAAGAACTAGTATGCATTTACTTTTAATAAAAATTATTCAGTTAGGTAAATACAATTATTTTACCAGATTATGGACAATTTTAATACATACTGTTTGTTCCTCTTATATGGGTAAAAAATAAAAACTGTGGTGGTATGTACAGAGGAGAAATAAGAATCTTACAAAAAGGCATGTATTTGCTTTTCTTTTAGTAAATCACTGGAGGTGGCAGGACCCAGTTTAGATGTATTTAAAGCTTATTACATGGTTTGCTTTCTGTAGGTCCTGAATTTTTGCTTGAAAAACAATATGAACATGGATGAGAAGCTGGAAGTGGAATTTTACTTGGTTTGGGCTTTTTAAAATCTTTATCAAGCTGTTTATTTATCTGTTGCATGATTCTGAATGTAACGTCTTTTTTCTCTTGTTGGAGTTGGAGGAGAGACATAAAACCCACTGATGGCCTAAGAACTCTTTTTGTATGAGAAAATATTTGTAGAGTTGAGATCTTAAGGAGACTTTAGTAGCTCTTACATAATTATTTGTCCGCTGTATTCTCAGTTTTGTAGTTATAGTCAATCTCCCCCCTGAATTTTACAATTATTTATTTTATTTGAGACCAAATGGTTGGATACTGTCATAATTTCTTTTCAATTGTCTGAAGATGAATGGATGTAGATATAGGAGTTTGGATTTGCTAAAAGATAGCAAGTTATTTGGAGTTTTAGGTTTTGTTTTGAGCTATCTGAAGCAGGAGTCCAGGCAAGGAAATGATCCTTGAAATTTTAGTTTTTGAAGTGCTACGTTGTCTGTCTTGTGCTCTTTACAGGGAAAGTCTTTGGTACAATTTATGAGGGACCCTGGACTGGATTTTCACCTATGTTTGCCTGTTCATTAATTAGTATACCTGAACCCATGAATCTTAGGAGACTAGTATCATGTTAAATGGGTAAAGGGGAAATTCTTTCCCCTGCTCCAGAATTTTAAAAATACTACTGTTGCTTTATGAACTGGGATTTCTGGCTTGCATTTTCTAATGCCAGTATGTTATTTGCTGTGCTAAGGGTCTAGAAAAACAATGCCAAATATAGGTGTTTTGCCTTACTGTCTGGTTTTCTTTCCTGGCTTGAAGAGTTTGCCTTATCCTCATATATAAAACAGGGAGCTGTGGCTAAGGGACTAGTTATATGGTAGCTTGATAAACCTTTGTAAAGCAACGTGCTGTTGCGAGTAATGGCCTCCATTCATTATTAGCCCAGTTGATTTTCATTTACACTTGGCTCTAACAATTAGCTTGAGCAGGTGTGAAGGTGATGGAGGGCCAGGGACGCACAGAGGTCAGCCACTGCTCTGTGTGATAAATTAACCATTATTATCTGCAGTGAAAGTGGCTCTTTACGCTTGTCAGCAGCAAACAAAGGGACAACATATCTCACATAAAGTGGAATCAGGGCCACTACTGCAAATGTGATGTGTCTGTAATTTTGTCTGGTAAATAAAGGCAAATCCTTTTGAAGTGTCACACCTGTGAGTTCCACATCAAGGAGGTAAATCTATCCTATCTTAGAGATGTATTTATATAAATTTATGGATATTGAGTTTCAAATCTGTAGTAAGTGGCATTTTATATTAATACGTTCTAATCTGCATTAGAAACTAACCAGAAAACTATTAGTTAAGGATTTGAAACATGGAGATATTCAGCAGACTGTAATAAAGAAATTATTTGAGATTACTGACTTTTAAATTACTACTTTCAAAGCTCCTATGATTTGTCTGCATTGCATTGACTTTCCTCTAACATTTACCTGTGTTTATTCTTGAACTGTAATCTTCCCTAAATTTTAAAGATGTAATCTTCTAAAGTGTGTGGAATTTGGGAGTGGATATGTATAGTATCCCAACCCCACTATCGGATACTGACAGGTTGCAGACTCAACAGTTCTGGTATTGGACTTGGACAACTACAAGTGTACTACTGCTGCTCTACTTTTATGAACTATTTGGTCAGCTGAGCTGCTAATCTTTTACTTGTCATGAATAAGTTATAAACGATCTTCAGGCCTTGACCCTGTGTGGAACTGAGAGAAAGTATAAAAAAGAGAATGTGGACACTTTCCTTCCCAATAAAAGTAGGGAGTACAGTGGACTTGAATGCTTAAATTGTCTGTTCTACCCAACTCCCCCTGCCCCCCTCCTTTGTTTTGTTTTTGGAAGGAAAGGTCTCACAGGATGAGTGCCTGGACCTATGCTTTCATTCTTTGACTAACAAAATAGTCCACGAATTTCCAGTCTTTAAAGTATATGAACTACCTCTGTGCACACAGTCTGTTTTACAAATCAACAGGAAGAATATACAGATTTTTTGTTACTTTAAGTTGTAACCACTGTAGTCTTTATAAAGGAACTCAATGAAACTCATTGTTTCAATGTTAGCATTGATTATCTGTGATGGGAGCAAACGCTTCCTCATTTCATGGACAAGAGTTGTACATAGCTCCTCCTAGCATTTGGATTTGTTGCTCACAATATCTGTGTTACTAGCTCAAGCACCAGCCCATAAGCTTGATCCCAGTGGGCCATATTGTTTTAGTTTTAAGTGGCATTTAATTTGCCATTCAGACTCTTCTGTTTATGTCTGGAGTCACAGTGGGTTTTCCTGAAAAGCCTTTGTTTCCAAACATGGCATACTTGCACAACTCCTTTGCAAAATATGTTTATTTACAGCAGCACCACTGACTTTGAATCCAAGTACTGTAGCTGGCCTAGCAGTCAAATGGCTGCTTGAGCTCATCATCTTCTTTGTCTGAAAGTTAAAGTATTAGTAAACAATCTTATGAAAACTTGAACAGAAATCAACAAAAACATACTGGGGCATAAGCAGGAAGTTCTGTCATTAACCTTCCGTTGTATTTCTTAGGCTTGAACCTCTGGGACTGCCTACGCTGCCTGTTTGTAGTGTGGAATCTGCAGAGATGCCTTCTCTAGTAAGGTAGGGCCTTTCAAATGGCAATGGTTTCTTTTGGGCTATGGTTTTACCACATATGTGGTAATTAATTCTCAGCCTTTTCTGGGTGTACGTAGGGATGCCTGTATAACCCTCAAAATGCTGGTATAACTTCCTCATAAGCAATCAGTTGTCCATCTGCTGCCACATAGAAGTTACATTGCTGAATGAAGGGTAATGCTCTCCCCATAGAAAGCAGAATGCTGTCTGTTTAGAGCTGCTGCTTGTCGGAGCATGAGTGAAAGGGGGGGGGGAAAAAGATAGACAGACATTTGGTTGTTTTTAAGAAAGCAATGTGTTTATGTGTTTATAATAAAAAGCAAAGCTCTTGCAACTAAGTGGCAGCAGTTTAGCATTGCATTAAGTCTTGTTAGAAGTAAAGTATATGTTTAATTGTTTGATTTGTCAAAAGGGAGGGTTGAACTCATGGGAATAAATATAATACACATGGGTTTAATTACCATGAATGGGTAGGCAAAAACAAAGTATGCAAAACAGTACGTTTACTTTTCACATATGTGTGTGTGTATATACATATATAATTAAAATTGGGCAGAAAATGCATTTTTTCCTGCCACCCACACTTTCCTTGTTTTTTAATTAAAATAAATATTTTGATAGAAAAGCATGCACCAACTCTACCATATATAGCAATTGCTTGTCATAGGCAAAGATAAAAAAATCTTTGAAGTTAAACTCAGTGCAAAGAAAACTAATTTTACTCATTAGAAATACATAATACCCTAATTGGGAAGGGCATAGAAAGGAACACAAACATCTGCTGCATCTGTATGGTAGAGAATAATGCCTCTCTCAAGTTTCACTTGGTGGCTTGTAGCACATCTTCAACACACAGGGATCAGCGAGATGGATGAATTACTGAAGAGTATCTTTCTAAGACTGCACTGTAAATCAGTGTCAGGGTGCGTGATACTTTTGCGCTTCTGCTCTTAGGGAATCTAGAAGGCAGTTGACCCATCTGTTATGTATCCCATAAAAGGTGGTGGGTTGTTTTTTTCCATTTGAGCCACTCATGAAGATTAAATAAAGTCTAATTTTTGTCTGAAATGTAAGTGAACAGGAATGGTGGAGTACAAATTAGGGAAGTTAACAAATGTGCTTTCCGGTTCCCTTGGAAATGGAAAGAAACAAGAAGTGTGATGTGGTTGGAAGTTAGATGTGTTTGCTGTCTTGAGGATGTTCAGATAGGGAAAAGTGAATAAAAAAACCTGTTAAAAATGTAGTTGTCTCTCTGATCTTTATTTATAAGGACCATTTTTTTAGTTAACACACACAGGTTCAATGAATTAAAACAGCCTGCTAAGGCTGAAGATTTATCCTCTTCTCAGTATCTTTGCACAGGGAAGCATTAGTTTAGGAAGTTTATGATTTGGAGAAGATATATAAGTTAGACTGGACATGATGCCAAATTTGATCTGCTGCAGATTCATCACAAGCTGAGAATGTAAAGAGGGTACAGATTGCTAATGGTTAGTGATGTGCAAATATCTAGAAGTTCAGCCCAGGTACCATTTCTGTAGCTTGAAGCCATTTCTAAATGTCTGTACTCTGGTCACAGAAGATCTTGTGGTGTGGCTTGTTGTTATTGTTCTGGTTTTTTTCCTCTTGCTGAAGAAAAGTAATAAGCACAAAACCAATTGGGTCAAATGGGTTGGTTTGTTTGCTTTATTTGTTCTCGCTTGTCATGCTGAAGTGGATTTTACTCAGTGGGTTTTATTCAGTCTGAAAATTCACAAGTTACTTAGTCTAGTTAACATCACAGGACAAACGTTTCCTTCTAAGATAATTCCCGACATGATCTGGAATACATTTGCATGCAAATAACTTATCTACACTTAAAGCTCTATGTGTGAAGCAGGCAACTGTATGTGTAAACACTGTACCTTTCTGGATGAGGCAGACATTGATGATGAGGTCATTCATCTCTCAAGATTCAGAATCTGTCTTCTACTCTGGGAGCTCTTAGCATGTTATCTGTAATCAATCAAAATAACTTCTTTTTTTTTTGAGTCACCAAAGCCTTCGCATACTTGCTTGGAGTCAGTGAAACTTTAAGATGTAAGTATAAACTTCAGCATAGGTTCATGTCTTATGTTGAAACCCTGCCTAAAGGCAGGGGTGTGCATACACAATGACAGTCAGGAAAGCATCCCGAAGCTTTGCCAGATGGCTCCCAGAGTTGACCAATTGTTTGTGTGTTATGGTTTTGTTGTGGTGGTTTTGGTTTTGTTAGTTTTTTTTTTTTAATGGATGTGATTTAAGATGACAAAAGTTTGAATTATTGTCTATGAAGTTTATGTAGTGTATTAAATTTTGAAAGTTACTGTATACTATTGAGAAGCAAGTTGTATTTGCTCAATTAAAAATAAAAGCTCCTTCTTGCCCCTCAAACTTAGAATGAGCTAATTATTAACGCTGGCGTGAAGTAATACTTTTGACTGTTGGCATTTTTAAAACTGGCACAAAAAGGCACCGTGTGTTCTTTCCTCAGCACTAGATAGTAAAAGTGCAAAAGCCATAGGTGAAAGCTAACCTCTCTTGAAGCTGGTGTAAGTTGTGCCCTAGAAAGTACAAAGAATAAATTTTAGCTTGTTTTGAAACATAAACAAGAAAAGGTAATGCATAAGGACATTGATAGTTTTAGTTATTCTGAAACCATCTGTTAAAGAAATGATGCAGCATTTAAAATACTCAGAGGCTTTATGGCTCTGAGGAGAGCAGATTTAAATTTTTCTGAAATTATTGGATTTGATAATTATCATATGTGCTGAATTAATAATTAGGGGTTTTATATGGTTTGGGTTTTCCCCCCCCCCCCTTCCTTTTTCCCCTATCTATGTAAGTTTTGAGGTAATTAATCATATCTCCCTTTCAGGAATTTATTAAGGCAAATGTGTAGCTTTAAATACATGAACAGCATCAGCTGGTGATTACCTGCATCTTTCAAGTCAGCCACATGCTGAAATTCCATAGTGGATTGCACCATTGCAGTGATGTAAAGGAAATCCCTTGGTTTCCTTTTCTTAGGGTATCTAAATATTCTAGTTCAAGGCCTGGTGCTTTAAAGTTTTTAGCAATTGTTCTTAAAGATGCAAACTGCTTTTAAATTGCTTCAATGGTTTATGCACTCTGATTATATATAGCTCATAATACATTTATATTTATACACTGCAAATTGTTATATATGCTCTGTGTATGAACTATGCATAGTTTTACTGATGCTTTTAGGCCAAATTGAGGTTGCAAAGCTGCATCTCTGAAAGCTTATTTTTAAAGTGAGTTTTTTTCATTTTTCTCACTTAAGCAAAATTCTATTGCTGCAAAGTAAAAATTCTATTGCTGTAAAGTAATTGTATGAGTGAGTGCCCCTGTTTAAGTGAACAGTTTATGGTTACTATATTAAAGTGAGCATTTCAACTTGGCTAACACAACCACTGAATAAACACATATTGATATTATAGAACAAAATAATATATTAGTGCATTGCTCATTTGTGCTCTGATAGTCACCCTGATACTATTAGTCATGCGGGGAGTGACAAACACAATTACACTCGAGTGCTAATAGAGTGGAAGGGCAAAACTGCCTGACCTCGGCATCCTGGGTCGATTTAAATGTTTGATGTCTCATTGAATTAGTATCACAGTGTGAAAGACAAAGCTCAAACTAATGGAAATGAGCTTGGACATGCAATACTGCTGATTGGGCTGACATAATTAGAATAATATTCTTCACACAGCTAATAACAAGCAGAAGAAATAAATAACCAAGAGATAACTTAATGACTGCATGCTAAAATGCTCCTTTGAATATGCTAAGGTTAGCATTTTCTATTTACTTACGGAGCACTGGGGGAATTTTTTTCTCTGTGTAATCATTAGCTGTGGTGATCAGCTCCAAACTGGTCACTAAGGCCATATGAAACTATGCAGGTTGACCTAACTTTTCCCCCCCTCAACATCATTATTTAACCCTCAGGGCATTGTTACAAATATCTGCCTCTCTAGAAGACCTGCCCAATGCCTCACAAAAAGAGAGAAGGAAAAAAAAGGGGGGAAAAAACCAGCTGACACACGATGGATTCATAAATATATAGCTTTGTGTCTTCTTATACTCATGCCCTTGAACTCTGAGGTACAAGGTCATAAAGTGTAAGTAAATGTACAGGGCATTTGAAGAATGTATATTTTTGCAGTCGTGAAGTGGGATTTTGATATGTTTGATACAAAATACAGGACAATTTTTATTTTTTAGAGGTCTTTCTGCAGTAGCTTATATTAAAATTTATCTTTGGCAATCTCTTACATACCTTCTCTACTTGATGTGAGGTGATGTAGGCACAGACTTAGGAAAGGTGTAGGTTAGACAGGAACATACAGAAAACCACTTGGCATCACTCATCAGTTCCATCTAGACCTCTTTCTTCATCAGTTCTTGATAATGATGATGCACCAGAAATCCCATCTAGCAAAGCACATTTCCTTAACTTTAGGGGGACAAGCCTTTGCCATCGGTGGAACTAGTAACATATTCAACCATAAGCGTATACTTCCAGGATTTTGTAGGACATGGACGTTTGATTTCTAGCCAGAACTTACTGAAATCAAAGCCAAGGGAATTTGCTGCCTAGGTATCAAGGAGTGTGAATCTGAGACCCAGATAAAAAAACTCATTCAATGGATTGAGTTGATGAAAAACTTCTTTCTTTTCCTTCCTACTTACAAAAGTTCACAAATTTAATTTCAATATTTTTTCTTGTGTGAATAACTCCTTGGACTGAAAAATGATAAAGCAGCAGCTTCCTAGAGAGGCTGATGATTATTTTCAACTAAAATTAGTGATGTGTTTTTGGAAGGTATCAGCAAATAAAATACTTTTAACCCTAAGCTTAATATGGTAAATTTGTCTTAAATTTTGCTAAAAGATGTCTTTTGGGCCAAGTCTTCAAGAGAGCAGATCCTCATCAGGTTTTAGTCAGGTCAGGAACTTTGTAGTGTCTTTGAAAGCTGATGCAGGAAAATTCCATTTCTTAATGTAGGATCTGGCAGTGAACTTCACTGTACTTCTGGAGCTATGGCCTCATTCACAAGAGGATATCACTGCAGCAAGAAATTGCTAATAAGATCTGATTCATTTAAATTGTGCTTGTTAGTGATAACTAAAACCTTCCAGTCTTAAAACACCTAAGACAATGTACGTGGTTTTTATATGCCCGGTTGGCCCATAAATTTATATAATGACAAGCCTTCTATCATGAAAGCACTGAAGTGGAAACCATAGTCTTAAATGAGTAAGATGTTGCATGTTGCAAACTTGCAGGTAGAAGAGTCCCAACAGAGCATTTTAGCTTTGACCAGTGCGAGGCAGTGAAATGCTGTTCATCTGTTATGTTCATAAGCTGACCTACATCTGTTACTTCTTTTCAAATAATAATAATAAAAAGAAGGCCTAGCATTTTCAGCAAATCACATTATTTCACTTCATTAAGGGTTAAGGGTTTTATGTCAGTCTATTACCAATTCAGACTGAGGTAGCACTGCTGAGCCAGCACATGCCACATTGTCAGGGGCTGGTACAGAGGTGGATCTCTCCTCTGCTCTCAGCACAATTGCCCTCAGTACTCTGGGGGTCTGTTCAAACGAGGGTTTAGGAAAGAGCTTGGTCTTTATGTTGTAAACCAGCACCGTTAGTAAGCACAGTTGGCATGCAGGTAGTACGAAATACATAACTGATTCCATGCTCCAGATTTATGATTCTTGGAGTAAGTGACCCAAAATGGTGCTCTCCCCATCCAAACCCCTCTGCTTTCTGAATGCTTTTGGATCATTTACATTTGTCAGCTCTTCAGACGCTGTAGAAGTGCCAAGACTGACTTTGTGCTTGCCTGCTCTGGGCTGTTCCCACATCCTTATGGAAGAAGTCCTGGCTCCCTTTAGTAACAAATTCAGTATCATGTAAAAGGAACAGCAATAACCGTCTTCCTCCACAATGTGGAGAAGACAGAAGCAATAAATATAAAATAAACTAATTCCTATTACCTGTGATTATGCAGAGACATTACCTGTGGGTAACTACTTTTTCCTCAATCCTCCTCTTTTGCTGAGAATCCTAAACCAGTGAGATTAACTGATGACAGGTTGACTCTTGAGGTAGCTTGAATTTAAAGGTGAGGGATTGTTTTCTCTCTCTGTTAAGCTCATCTGAATTTATGCTGCTGAGCCACTACAACCCTTCCACTCGATCCCTTTAGATAACCTTCCAAAGCCTCTGTGCAAAATGACTGCTTTAAAATAGGAAACAGAGCTAACAGTGGCCACTAAGAACAAAACGTGGATATACAAGGAGGTGAAGGATGCTCTTGTTTTTGCAGGGAGCTTTTGTTAAGCAAATCCTTTGTATTTTGCTCTACCTAGATACAGATTTTCGGTAATTTAACTGAACATTTTGAGGTTGGAATCTGAGGCCTCCAAGTACTTACTGCAATAGAGCTGATACTAACAATAGCTTGAGTGATTCTGATAGTTGAGCCTAACATAAGAGGAATTCCCCCCTTCCCTGAGTGGTTTCAAAGCTGGACATATTGAGTAACTCACAGCAGTTTCTTAGTGGGGGAAATGTGTTTTGTCACTCACATTGTTTTATGCTTTTTCTGTGTTCATCATGTTGATGGTGGTATTTTGTTTGGTGGCAGACATATGTTCCCAGCACATGTAAGTGGTTCTGTTAGTATGCCTATGTTCTCATTTAAAGTGTCAGCAAAGACTGTTGTTCCTTACTTAGCTTTAGTTTCCAATTACAAATCTGTTGACGATACAGCTCAGCATAACTTGCACATCATTTGGCATATTAGAGCTGGCTAAAACTTTTAAAAATTTAATTCTGTTTTTATTAGAATGGGGAAAAAAAACCCTGTTAAAAATAGCAGTGCTTCTGCCTTTTCAGCAGTTTGTAAGGTAGTTAACATTTTGGTGAGGTCTGAATTTTGAATTTCTGGTCATTCTTTGTCTTGGTGAACCAGCAAACTGGGGAAGTCTTTTTTCCCTTAAATCCAGCCTCAAACAAGGACAAGAAGATATCAGCTGTTGTGAAGGTATCATACTGATGAATGAGAAGCAGAATATTAACAGTTTCAGGCTGAACATTTGGTTTCATCAGAATTAATCAAATCAGAACAATGGATCCCAAGTTTTCTATATGTCCTTCTGCAATTTGTGCCTGTTGATATATCAGCCCCTGAACTATGAGTTTAGATGTGTTTCTTATTCATAGACTTCTTATTTGTATCTTCCGTGTTTCCTACATGCTCCGATGGCATGGAAAATATGTACTATTTTGTTTGGTTTTATACTAAGTAAGAATTTAAATGTAAAGAATAACTATGGGATTAATTAAACCTTTCTTTAGAAGGACTGTTTTAACAGCCTTAATTAATGAAAAGTAAAACTGCACTTTGGCACCCACTAATGTATCATTATCCAATGCCTTCTATGCTGAAGGGTCATTTTTATATGTGGGAAAAAGGGTAGAAAATGTTATTGTGCTTATTTCTATTATCATCTACAACGAGACAGCTTTTTCTGTGTTCTAATTTTCTAAAACATCCTTCTCCTGTGATATTAAAAGATCTGAATCAACGCTACCGAGGTAAACTGAAATATTTTGATTAAATTTAAAGTCTTTTGGCTTTGAACCACCATGTTCCTATTAAGCATATCAGTTGTTCCGTCATTAAGGAACAAAAAGACCCCCCCAAATAAGTAAGGGTGTTTTTCAGTAATTCTTGGTGTTTGTAGGCTAGTTAATGCCCTGAACTAGGAGGTCTGTTTCCTTCCAAAGTTTGTTAGTTGGATATTATTATATTCTATTCCCTTTTTCTTCCTTTTTTTTCTTCCCCTCCAGTGGCCTTAGTCTTGATGATATCTTGTGACAGTCAGTTCCACAGACTAGTACTGCATATTTTCAAAGCAATAGTTCTCTAATGAAAGAAGATTGCTTTGCTCACAATACTGTGCATCCAGTTTGAACAGCAAGCCCAAATATTGTCAGGACAGGTATCACTGGTGTTATTTACTAATAACACTCAAGCTGGCATTTGAGGTAAGGCACTTGGGGTGTTCTTACACAAAACATTGACAACCTTTCTGGACCATAGAACTGTAGCCTTTTCACTTCATTCAGAAAAGGCAGAAACTTGAATAATAATTTGAAATAAAGTCCTTTGTGTGTTCAACTCTCCTGGTACAAACCCTTCACTAGCAAGGAATGTACTGGAAATGGTGGTATTCCACTACTAGTTGAACAAAAACAGCCTTTGGCAATTTGGGCTAATAAGAATGAAGAATACTTGCAGACAAAAAAAAAAAAAACACACGAGATTTTTTTGGTGTTCTGAGCAAATGTGGAAATATCATATAGCTGCAGCGTTGATTTACTTTCATGCCATTTGACAATCTGATAATTTTTACAAAGATATACTTAAAATGCTGTTTCATACGAAGTTCACTTTTTTCCTTGTTTAAAAAACACTACATCTTTAATTTGCAAGGCTGTGTATTAATTTGCTGAGAGCACCGTTTATTTCCCTTTCCTTCTACTTTAAATAAAGTCAGTTGTTGACAACTCTTGGGCATGTCAAACTCTCACCGCTAATAATTGCTTAAGGATCCCTAACTTCTATAAATGTTGGTTCCAGCTAAAAACCCCATGCAACAGCCCTGTTTGAGGGAAGGGGGGGGGGAAGGAAAAAAGGGGTGGGGAAAAAAAACGAAAAAAACCTGAGAACTTCTTCTGATGAATTTTTGATTTTCCTTCTTAACAAAGAAATGTCTGTGATTCAAAGAAATAGCTTAAAGTGATATTATAAAATAGAATATGGAGTGCACTGTTCTGAATGACTCTTTGCTTTTAATGTGAGGCTGAAAAATTGTCAGTGCCTTTTTTGATTAGATGAGATTTTTTTTTTTTTGTTCTTGATCTAAGAATTGAGGAGAAAAACATGCTACTTGCATTTGAATATGGTATGAGCTAGATGTAATGTGTTGAAGATAAAGCAATACCAGTACTGCCTCAAGGCGGCACCTGTATCTGTGGGTCAATGCCATTTCTCTTTAGATCGCTGCTGAGCCCCTCTCTTGGCTGCTGCTTTATTAGGCCTAATTAGGCAGGCTGTCACTTTTATTGGTGATGGAAAAGGAAGATAAGTAGATTACTTGTGTCATCTATCTCTATCCGGACGTGTCTAAAAAGTCTAAAGTGATTGCTGTGGGCCACAAATATATTTCACAAGAGGGAGAAAAAGAAAAAAAACCTCAGAAATGTATTAAACCTCTAGAAATGACTTACCTTTGGCACTACTGTGTGTAATTTCAAACCCACAGAGAAAAGAGTTACAGTACATACGTAAAGTCCTTTTGTTCAGAGGGAGAAGGTTGTCTGTAATGGTTTTTGTGATATCAAAATAATAATAAAAAAAAAAGGCTGTTTTCTGCTTAAAATTCTTGTAGTGGTTATATTTTTATTTTTTTTTTTAAAGTTAATCCAAGTTATAATAGGGGTGCAGCATCTGTGGCTGGTGGAGTAGGCTATTTTGATGACAGGCTTGTTGACATGTTCCTCTGATAGGCTTACTGCTTGGATCATCGCTCAGGGCATCTCCAGTTTATGCAGCATGTATATATTTTTAATGATTGTTTATAGGATTAATTATTTTCTAAATACATATATTCTTACATAAATTAATTATTGAAAACTAATATTATCAACAACCAATCAGCACTTGCAATTCTTTAATTTCTGAGACATCTTCCACTTTGGATGATGATATTCCTCAGAAAGTTTCTCAACGGAAAAAGCTTATTAACTATAGCATTGTGGTAAGAAAATGAAACTACTTCTATATGGACTCTTATGAAAATGCAATAGGATTTTAATTTAAGGATGTTGGCAGGGTCAGATACTAATCCTCCCAAAGCTTTAAGCTCAAGGATAAAACAAAGTAGGTTTTATATTTTTAAAAATTCTTAAAGCTACCAAATTATCACCAGGCAGGTGATAAAATGCTTTTAGAAATTTAGATCTTTTCTTTTAGATATGTACTCTTACTTGAAATGTCGGTGCATGCAGTCATGTGGGATACAAATACTGATCTTTCAAAATCTGATTGCAGCCACAGCACAAGTACCAGAGCATTAGCATAAGCACCTATAATGAATATGCCAAATGTGTTTGTGTGAAGATTCTTAAAAAACTAATGGGCTAGTGTCTTTTGGCTACTAGTTAGAAGAATGAATTTATAGATATTGGTAAAACCACTTATAAACTTGAAATCAAACTCAGTCATATCAGGGGGCAAGAGGGTAAATTTTTCTTGGTGAGGTTTTTACTCGAGGTAGATTAAGGAACAGTAGGGCTGCTGTTCACTAATATCAACTCACTGACTCACTAGGGCCCTATTCAGCATTCCTTACCCAGGAACACTCCTGTAGGCTTGAGCAATATAATTTCAATAGACTTTTTTGTGTGTAACGAGTGCTGTGTAAGGTCTTCAAATGATAGATTCTGTCTGCTGAACCAATGGCATCTTTATTCAAGATTCTGCTTTCCACAGGCAAGTCGGCCATTCTATTTGCTTGGAAGCTTCAAAACTTCTCATTCATTATTCAATTCCAGGCTGTTTAGGCTTTATTTTCTTTGCCTTAAAGACCCTTCTTCACAGATGTTGCCTAATTGTATTCATACATATTGAGATAGCTGGAAGTACAGTGTCCTGGAAATCCACCATTTCACAGAATTTCATAGCCTGCTGTATGAGCCTGTTTCTGTAAGAAGGATTTTTTTGAGCCATATTATGCCAGAAAAAAATCTAAATATAGGACAGGGAGGTACCTAGTGACAGGAACTTTCAAATGAGTTTGTCTTGAAGAACTTGCAGATCATTATGAAGCTGAAGAAATTCAGAAATTTTATGCTAGTTCATCATTCAACCTTTTAATATAAGTCTTCAGGGTTTTTTTCTACCTACTACTGTAAGCTCTAACTTTTACTCAACACCTAGTTCTTTATTATTTCTCTTAATTACAGTCTCTACTCAGAATGGGAGTCTTAAGCTCAAGATCAGAGGTGTCAAGGTCTCTGAATCACTAAGTATGTTGATGTGTGATAAATGGTTGTTTTTTAAAGTTCTAAGTTTGAAACTTACTTTCCTCCACAATACACCACAGTAAGCTTTAGTGCATAGAAAAGTGTGTCTAGTTACCTGTACAGCAGAAATTCCCTTTGGAACCTGAGTGCTGCTGTTGGTCAGGGGCTCAACAGCAGCCTTGCAGGAGGTGATCTTTTGTCAGGAACTTGGTGCAACTTTTGAGGAGCCTAGTGAATTGTCTGAGAAACAAAACCTTTTTACTATACAGCAATGCTGTAGTCTGGCTCCAGTTCATTTATTCAGAATGGGTGCCTTTATATCTACGTTTTCCCTGAAGAAAGCATGGTGAACACTGGATGAGTCACTTGGTAGTGGGCTGCCAAGAGCAGCGTCATCCATCCTTCCTGCTTGGCTGGATACTGCTTGTAGCCCAGGGATGTGGCACACCTTTCCTGAACTTTGTATCACATTCTAATTCTTGTTTTCAGTTGTGGATGCATCTGGTTTTCAACCTCAGCTTTAAGTGTGGGGCAGTCCCTGACTACCTATCTATAAGCAGACTTACACAGGGACAATAACAGAATCAAGGTACTGATCCCAGCAGTTCGTCACATGGAGAACCATACCTCAGGCTACCAAACATGGCTGACCAGGCATTTTCATCCAGTAGTTGCTAGAAGGTCACAGGTGGGAAAAACTGAGGCCTGAACTCAGCAAGTGTGACAGTTATCTGCTGTCACTGTGTCTCAGCAGGAAAGAACGAAGGTCTGATCTTCTTTGAGCGATATCTGATTCTGTAACTTAACTTTTCTTAACTTAAAAAGTTAAGAAAAAGCCAGCCTCTCTATAGACATTTTTGCCATCAAGTTGTTTTCTGGGTGTGTCCATGTTTTGTAGCTTCTTGCTGACATTCAAGGCCTTAGTACCACAGCAGACATAGTATATCCGACTGATAAAAAAAAGAATTCCTAAAAAAGTTCTTCGTATTTTTAATGGTTTTAAAATACTTAGAAAAAAATATTGCCAGTTACAATGCCGCTTTGTGCCTTCAATG
The DNA here is from genome assembly GCF_965140245.1 of Athene noctua. Classification (NCBI taxonomy): domain Eukaryota; kingdom Metazoa; phylum Chordata; class Aves; order Strigiformes; family Strigidae; genus Athene; species Athene noctua. Next base: position 18,243,748 of record NC_134049.1, on the reverse strand, counting down.
TTAACATTCCGTGATTTCCTTACAGCATCTGAAGTTCACTGGCTTTTGGCTTATCCAACTCAAGCTACTTAATAAAATAAGAAACTGGATCTCTCACTTGAAGGGTACAGAACAACTGTGTCCTTGCTTATGGGAAGGGAAAAAAAGACCTTTGCTTTTCCTCCTTCCCCAGAAATATGCAAACTCTTTTTCCATGTCTATTCTCATGCAGTGTGATACCTACTAATAAATGAAATTGTTTTATTTGTAATTCATTTGATTAGAAAAAGACCAGGAGCGAAGATGTAATTTTGGTTTCAAAATGACATCTCTGAGTATCACAAGAAAGCTACTGTTGCACACCTTTTTAAAACTTTAAAAGCTCCACAGGGTGAATGTAGCTCATTAGAGTGTTTTCAGAATATACAGTTGTAGTTAGGTTTTTGGTTATACAAACAGATGTGTCAAAATCTTAATGAGAAATAAGGGGTGGTGGTACTTTGAGAAATACAAAAGTTAAACTTCTATTGCTTTCGATTTTTTTTCAGCAGGCGCTCTTTTTCTTTGCAATGCATGATGTCTGTTTCATGGACATGTCCGAGCAAAAGCCTTTTAGAACACTTTTATTTCCAGTTTGCTTCCTAGTCAGTTAGGGCTTGCATATTGATATGACCCCAGGTTTGTATGATCACATGCTGCTGCAGAAAAGGACCAATGTATATTGATCAGTGGAAGAATAAATCAGTATGTCTTGTACAAACTTTTTCCCTTTTTATGTTTGCATTCTTGCAGGTAATACATGTCAGGTTTTTGTATTCCATGAGCATTTATCTAGGCAAGACTGACCCTATAATTATTGCAACCTTTTAAATTAATAAATGTAGCACAGTTAGGCTTCTGTAAGTCAAAAGCACTGGACTAGCTAGCTGGATCCAATTCACTTTTAAGGGATATTCAAGATTCACAGAGGTTCTTGATTTCAAAAGACAGCTTGCTTTTCTCTAATCATGTTTGTTCCTTCTCTTCAGGCATTGAACCAATTAGACACCAAGAAGTACAGCCTAAAAAGCCAAAGTTCAGTCCACAAAATCTTACAGAGGTAGTTGAGATCAGTTTTAAAGACTCTTTAAATCTTTCTATTTAAAGCACCATGTTTATCCTTTTCCTATTTCTGTGTTTCCTATAAAGCCAGAGCTGAACTCTCTTTGCCAGCTCCACCGGGCTTTGGTGGAATAGTTATCTTCCATATTTATTTCTGATTACTTCATTTTTGTCTTTTGATATTAATGTGCCTTTTTTCTTTTATTTCAAACTGATGACAGCTGTGTTGGCAATTTGTGAGCAGAGTCAGGTGACAAAGATGATTTTGCTGAATAACTGCAGATACGTAACAGCTCTTTGTGTCCTTTGTACACCTGTGTTGATCAGGCAGGAGTAGTTAGGAATTTCCTGCATTTTGCCTTGCACTTTCTTACACAGCACTTTGACACGTCTTCTAGTTCGCAAGGCCAGCTGGCAAAGTCCAGCACGGAATCCAATGCATAGGTTGACCCTTAGTGTTGCAGCACCATGAAGGCCAGTGTCTAGTCCTAGTTGCATTAATGTTTTTCCTAATTTCTATCAAATTTCATTAGCATTAGTTTTTGCTTTTAGAACATAAAAAGCCAGTACTAAAGCGTACAAATATTATTGTTTCTTATTAATGACTTCTATATCCAATTAGTGAAGATCATTATTGCAATACATTGACTTACATTGCACACAAGAGACAGTAAACAAGATTCCCAAGAAGGAGCTTTATAAATAGCTTCTCTGTAGCATTCTTTGACTATATCAAGTCCTTTGGTCTGTCATTTTGCCATACAGCAGACTGAGTTGAATGCCAGTAGTGACAAGCATTTGTCCCAAGGTGAAGTTTTTATCTGAGTCAGAATAGAGTACAGGAAGTACCAGGTTTCCCTGCTACCTATCTAGGTTTCTTGTAGGATGAGAGTATTTCAGTTTTGTGGCTGAAACAATTCACATTTCATTGCAGGTGATATAACCTGTTTGTTAGCACATTTTAAGGAGAGATACTGTATTTTAATGGACATTCAGTAGCTGGCTATCAACAGTCTATGCTCCCTGCCTGGGGACAGCATGCAAGGTTTATTAAATATTAAGAAGCTGTTCATTACTTTATGAAACTATGACAACAGAACATCTGCATATTTAGAAAACAGTAAGTTAACATTCTTTAGAATAGCTGCTTCAGTTAGGGAAAAGGACTAATGTTTGTCTGGCTAAAGATGCGTAAAAATGTGGTGTCTTCTTTGAAGTTTGCTCTTTGCTCCTGCTACTTGAGAATGTTGAAATGAATCTATGCTGCTTAATTTAGAACACAAATGAAAACACCATCTCTTTTGAGAAAATGCGGAAAATCAGGGATCTCAGATAAACACTGGATTTGTCTTTAAAAATCCCAATAATGTAACAAAATCCACAGAGGTATATTCTTTAGAGGTTTGTCTGTCACCAGTAATTTGGAGAGGTGACATTTATCCCTGTATGCAGCATAGAGAGGCTATTCAAATTCCTTTGCAAATCTCAAGGAAAAGAGTAGGTCTTTGCAAAGAGACTACACCTTACTGACAAAAATTACACAGACTTTTTGGATGAACTTTCTTTACTTCAACCAGAGTTTGAGACAAGGTGAAAGCTCTTGGTAAATGGGCCGTTTGAATAACGGAGAGGTTGTTCAACACCAATGAAACCAATTACATATTATGAGCATTTGTACCCAGTCTTGCTTATATGGGGCGAATCAGAAACGAAGGAAAAAAAACAACCCAGAGCTCTCTTTGGTCCTGATCTTGCCAGTCATGCTAAGTGAGCAGTCTTGTTTCCATGTGGAGTAGTTTGCAGCAAAATTCCTTCAGTGATTACCATGGGACACAAGATCTTTTTAAGTGGATCCCTTGTGAAGTATAACAGGACAGGCAGCAGAATTATTTAGCATTAGACATGATTTTGTCTTAAATGTATAGAGTTCCAAGGGTCCCAAATGTATTACCATTCAGTGATGTGCAGCTAATGTTTTAAAGGAGTCTGGGGAAGGGGGAAACCACAACAACTTCTAGTCTCCTGTGAGCTGTAAAGGTGTTTTTCCAGGCTTTAGAGTATTTAACTAGGGGACCTATTCATATGTTTTTCCAGTTCAGCACTAAAAATACAGACAAAGAGAAACAACATTAGCTGGTAATAAACTTATAACAACCATGATGTCTGGAAATTATTATGCATTAATCTTGAGACACATACTTGGCCAGGTACTGTGCTGAGTGCAAGAAGGTGAAGATGGACTGAGGTAGCCTTAAGTCATCTTTCTTCCTAGGACACCACACTGGATCCTGAATCTGACTTGTTAGTGCTATTGTGGTCATAGATAGACTGAGAAGTGGATAGAGACTAGAGTGAGATGTATAATGCACCTCACTGAATAAATTGATAGAATAGACCAGAATACATATGTGGAGACTGAAGACGTTTTAGGAGGCTATAGGATGATTTTGTCACAGAAGACACTTCAGGCTAAAGAATGGTTTGCAAAAGAGTGAAGAGCACTTAACAGCCATAAGGAATATGTACTGAAACCAATAAAATTACCTCTGTTTACCTGAAGTGTCTGCTTTGATCAACAGCAATGTAGATAGTACTGATAGCAACTGACATTGAGCAGAGACTGGCCTTTAAATTCAAAGGTCAGGGATGTCAGAGAAAATTTATTTTATTTTTAAGATGGTCCTGCTGTCCTGTCTTCAGTATGCGCTCCCTATGGCTGTTTAAGCACTCTTCTCAATTGTGTTGATTGTTCTTCTTATCTTTAAAACTAATCTTCTTTTTCTTTCCTAAATCCCAATATTTTTCCTTTATGAACATCTTTTCTTTGCTCCTTTTCAGATCTCTTTGGCCTTACCTTTTCTGTTTGATTCCACTTCTCATCCCCCTTTTCTTTTTATCACCAGGTATCCCTTTTCTTCCCTTTCTTGCTTTCTCTCATTCCCTTTCTCTCTTTCTTTTCCAAGTAATATTCTTGCCTTTTCCACACCTTGCAAGTGAACTTGTAGTTCAGTGTTGAGTCCAGGAGACTGCCAGCCATTGCTACTGAATTACGTCCTACGTTATTTGTTCTTCTACCACTGCCTGTGTTTGACCCAGTTTGTGTCAGCATATATGAAAAAGTTGTAGCTGAAGTTGACGTGGCTGTAAAGGTTTGTAACACAGTACATAAGTAGGGTTTTTTTTATTGCCACTTTGTCAGAATTCTAAACAAACAGGTAGAAAGCAAGATGTGGATCTTCCCTTTTAACTGTAAATTTTAAAGAAAGATTGCAAAAGATAGGGCATTCCTAGAGATTTTAACAGTGCTCAGTAGTTTCTTGTCCTTTTTTGAGTTACTCAGTATCCCTTTTTCTTTTGTTTCTTTCCTCCTCCCTTCCCCACAAATTCTTGCCTGCCTTTAGTGTTTAGGGAAAAGATAGAATTTGACACTTGTAAGTCTTAGCATTTAAATTTAAAATCCATTCTGATTTAAACTTGAATAAACTTGCTTGGGAGGAAAAGAAAAATCCTCTAGATGTCTCATTCTCCTAATTAGGTTCCTCCTGGTGGGATATTCCAAAGGGAAGAAGAACTTTCTGCAGTTCCTGAAAAAGCCTGATTTTTAACTGCAGTGAAATCTTTGAGAGATTACAGCCCATTTTATTTGTGATGTTCCATTATGACTCCACAGTTGATGATGTTTGTACTATGGCAGAGCCTAGACAACTTGAGCTGATTGATGAAGAGTAACTGAGCTAGGCACTTGACAAATACCATCTAAGAGAGTCTCTACTTGGAGGCCACCATCTCTGGCTCACTTTCAGTAAATGGAGCAGCAGTGGTGGCTGCTGTTATTGATTTTTGATGCAAATCTGTTTCATGGGAAGTTATAGCTCCCTGACTGCAAACTAGTACTATCAAAGCACAGCTGGTGTTTTTATAGAGCAGTTTAGATGTGGTACCTAACATTGTATGGCAAAGCCATGAGCTAAATTTGAATTACCAGACTTGCATCCCAGTGCTGTAACACAAGCACAGTTCATTTCAGTACTTCCTTCTGGGTGGTTATTCCACTCTTAGTGTTTCAGTTCTCTTGGTTCACCTGAACTGGAAAGATGTGCTCATGTCTCTTGTTAAGCACAGGTGTAAGGCTGTCTGCTTCCACTGGATTTGTACCTGTGTTTTCTTTGCTGTCTTTCTGTTGTTCTCTGTTTCTCAGATCTTCTCTTTGCTCTTTTCCCCTGCAGACACTTCTCTTCGCTATCTCTGCCATCAACTTTAATTGTTTTCAGCCTATACCTCTTCCTTAAAAGCTCCTTGTAGCCTTTCACTGTCCTCTGCATTCAGCTTCATCTGCCTTCCAAACCCTCAGTCTTTCTGAGCTCCCTGACCCTTCATGACTGTTTCTCTTCTGGTCGTGTATCTCTGCATCCCTGACTCTCTTGAGAATTAGAGTTCTCAGTGTCTTCCTTTGAATCAGAGAAGGGTGAGGATCAATTCCAGGGTACAAAATACCAGACAATGAGAAGAGTCAGAGGGTGTGTGATCTCGCTCTTGTCTTACTAACTCACCACTCCACAGCCTGTGCATGAAGACTGAGCACACATTAATTGAATGTGTACTGGCTGTGCTAACAGATTTCCGTGGTTTGATAATAGGAAAATTTTCGTAAGAGCTGCTCTAGTGGGATTTCTGACAACTGTGGGTTCTTTTTAATTTGACGCTTCCATCAACAGGTGGCAAATCTTGTCAGTTAGGGAAGGGCAGAAGTAAGCCTACCCAATCAGCCAGAAAAAGCAAGGGAAGGCTATTTAATTTCTTTCATTTGCTGCATTTAATGTAGAAACTGGTGTTTGAGTGTTGTAGGGGAATGGAATAGAAAAGGGGAAGAAAAACCTCTATGGGGAGCCAGATTTCTCATAAAATGCTTGAAGATGAACTGAGGGGGGGAAAAAAACCCTAGAAACTTTTCAAAAAGGAAGACCTACGATGGTGCAAACGAGGCAAATTTCTGCTTTTTCAAGTCTCCTTGAACTCAGATTTTTCTCATCTGTGTGTGAAGTAAAGTTTAGAGCATTTTCTGTTTTTCTGATCCTGCTTTCTACTAAGTTTGCAAGTCTCCAACTTCTCTCTGAGCCTTTACAGTGTTCTTCTCTTGTGGGAACTATCCCTTGGGTTCTTCCCCCACAAACAGCTCTTTGGTTTATAAAGGATGCATTTTTATTTTGTTTTTGTTGCCGCCGTCCAAGACTGACAAATGGGTTTAGTCCCAGGCTCTTCCTTCAATTATTAATGAAAAATATTGTATTACCTGAGGCTAACCCAACATTGCGTTCCATTTCCAAGCCTTTGGCAACCAGCATTCTCGTTGATATCTAAAATGCAGAGAAGAAAATCTTTTGCCTGTTCCTTTTTCCTCCTCTGCTTCTGCATCCTCTCCCTCCCTTAAGAAATTCTTAAGTGCATGAATTGCAGGATGACTCCAACGAGTTTGCAAAGAAGGCATTGTGATAAATAAAAGCGAACATCATGCAGTCTGATTGTCACTTGTTTAGGATTTAAAGTATCGATTTCTGAACATTACAGAGATTTAGACATGGGTTAATTAAACATTTGCATACATGTGTAGAACAATATATTGTATGGTGCAATAATATGCACTTTAATCAGAATCTGTGGGTGTTGTGTGTTTGCTTGTTCCATGTTAATTGGTATCGTGCTGGCTCCTAGCTTAGGTCTTTGGCTGGATGGAACAGAATAGACATGGTGTTTTAAATATTTTAATTAGGACCAGCAGTTCCCAGCTCACTCATTTCTCATTGGATTGTTTTTCATGCATGAATAAATTAGCTAGCATGGAAGTACTTTGCAGAAAGTAGTTGCCCTCTAGCCATAAAATGAGTCCTGTTCATTAATACTTTAATGAAATTAGCTGTGAGCAAAATATCATTCCTTTTAACTGTGTTCTAATTTCTTAATTTTAATTAGGCACATAATTGTAGTATACTGAAATTATCTTAATGTACAGCAAGAAAAGTTCTATCACCGTGGGCCTGTGGCTGAAACTTAAGCATACTTGCAGCATATTTCAGCTTGCAATTTTTCTCTTCAACTTTTCCTAGCTAATCAAAATCTTTTCCTTACTTTGTGTTATTGCAATATGATGTCAGGAACTGACGAATGCTTTTGTATATCTGAAAAATTAAAAGAATCAGTTATGCTATGTTTTGTGTTGGCAACCCCAATTTTAGGGTGCAGCATAACCCAGGAGCATTTCTAGGAAGCGTAGAATACACAGAACATATTTGTTATTTTGACTTTGTCCCTTGAGATTTTCCATGTTTTGCTAACCTCAAGTTGCTACATTTACTTTAGAATTTTACAAACTGAGATATGAAGCAGTGAGGATGTATTGAAAGCTAAGAAATTTAGATTTTGTCAGCTCTAGCATAAGTCATCTTTAGTATAAAGTTCAACTAGTATAAATTAGTCTAAGTCGCTTTATAGAGGCAGCTTATTTCCACTTAGGCAGATACTGTTCTGCTGGATGCAGTTTCTTTACTGGAAAGACAAATGTATTCTAGCAAAAATATTGGTTATGCTATCTGACGGTAAGTTTGACATGAGTATTTTGAGTGAATGTCCTTATCTTGATAGAGAACTGGTGGTAGGAACACTAAATTGATTTTCTTTTAGGAGGGCTAAGCATCTTCAGTCCAAATTTATGTCAGTGGAGATTTAAACTTCAACCTTTACTACTTTGCTCAAAACTGCAGAGCACTGGGATAAGAAGCCTGAAATGAATTTTAAAAGTTTTAAAGGACTGAAAAAGGGGTATGTAAGTATTTAGCCCTAGAGGTTTTGCATCCAAATCCATTCAAAACTATGTTTTGTATTTATCATATTCTTAAGCAAAGAGAATTTCAAACAGTAGACTATACAGATACGAACTATAGACTTTGATTCAGGTAATTTTATGATCACATATCAGTACACTAGCATCTTGAACCTAGTGGGTTTAGGTAGTGATCTTCCTCCTGCACAGTGTTGTGTAAACCTGTTGTGCAGAAGTCTGCAGTGGTGTCTGTGACATGCCTCTCCAGAACTCCTGGGAAATCCATGGTGCAAAATGCAGGTGAGCTCCAAGTTAGCGTCCCTGCCCCCATGGAGGTGATGTGCGTTAGAGCTGTTTGCCATTTTACCAGTGATGGGGACCTTTGTCTTTGTTGAAATTTAATTTCTAATTGAAATCCTTTTTGGTGATATATTTCACTGCCTGCCATAATTGGCACCTGCTCTAAATAATATTGATATTTCTTATTTAAATAATATATTATGGCTAATTGTAATACTTCATTATGCCCACAATTAAGTGAACTGAGGTTAGTTTACAATTAATACTAATACTAGTTGATGTGCAATTTGAATGTAATTTGCTGCTGTTAGCAGATTGCCAGTGGAAAGAAGAAAGCTAAGGGATTTCTTGTTTCCAGTGGCAATCTTGTTTTTCTAGACAAACAATTTTAAATAAAATGTGAGTTATATTCAGATAACCAACAAAGTAATTAGACTAAGCATTCTGGTTTTATTTCTGATCAATCATTGTCATTCTTCTGTTGGTAAACACATACTCAAACCCTCCCTTTGGAGACCTAATTCCAATTACCATCTATTAAAGATTAGTAAAATTAATGCAGCAAATCTTTAATTGTTTCACGTTATGGGAGACAGAAGATAAGTTCAGAAAACTCAGGCTCCACATGAGGCAATCTTCAGTATGATGCATTTGAATCGGAGTAGTTAGCCTCTATTTGATTCTAGATTGCTCTCATAGTGATAACAAAGGCTCTCAAAAGAAGGGGGCAGGCTGCAAGTGTGGTGGGGAACTTCAGCTACTGATAACAAATACAAGAGAAAGCGATTATTCTGAAGAAAGGAAATTCCAAGGTATTTCTTTCTTGTAATAAAATCTGTTTGGGTGTAGGGTGTAAGTACTCAGTGGCTTCCAAGTTATCTGTATCTTGAAAATTATTTACTATTGAGGCAAATGACTTGGCCAGATGGATAATAGCTGGTTTGGTCTACTCCATCTGTCAAAATTCTTAGGTCCTTCCAGCATCGGAAAGTGTCTATAGAATGTGCTTGAGCAGCAAATTCAAAATGCATCATCACCATGCTCAGTTTGCTGACTTGAAACAATTATGTTAGAAAAGTGACCTCTCTATACTTCTTACAGACTTCACTGTAATAAGACTTAGAGAAGTTAAATTTAAAATTGCTTCAGTCTTTTGTTTGTATGATCAGGTAAGACACCTTTGATTCAGAGCTGAACTGATGTTATGTAAACTTAGGAATCTCAAACTAAAACCTGCATGGGAGCTGAAGTAAAAACCAAAACAACAACAACAACAACAAAAAGGTAAACCCTAAGGGAATTTGAGTAATGAGAAACATAAAAGGGTGGATCAAAAGCCTGTTGCAACATCCAAGTGCTCATACAGTTGTAACTGGGGTCCCTTTCTCATTTCAGTGACAGAACAGTTACTTACTCTGCATTTTGGAGTAAGGTAGTGGACACTAATATGGTATTCAGCTACCAAAAAGGGAATTTAGGCAGTTGGAATTAAATTTCTTACATCAGAATTGGTTGAGGAAAGAAGAAATAGATAAATGAGGCAGGGAGTTCACTCTGCGACCTTATGATACAGTACCTGCATTAGAAACCTGCATTCTGGAACAACTAAAATGTGTGTGTCTGTGAACAAACATGGAGATTCACTTCCCATGCCCATGGCTTGAATCAAACAGCTTAGGGCATAAGGAAGGGAGAATGACACATTCAGTGTCACTTAGAAGCAGGACATGGGGTGGAGCTGCCACAACAGAGCATGCACATGTCTCGGTACTTTGGGATCTTAGGCTTGTGTTCTGTAGCCGTGATGTTCAGTCCCTCGTTTTCAAAATAGCAGCTTAATGGATAAATTACTTTCCCCTGTTAGTTTACAGAGAGCTTACGTTTGGATTAAACATGGTCTCTTAAAACTTTTAGTTATATTTGTTTTAGAGTTTAGTTGCTGGTATTTTTTAAAACATGGAATCTAGACTTATAAAGGGCCAGAACTAGAAAAACATTGATTTTTTTGGAAGTTTACACTACAGTGTTGCTAGTTTTAGTGATCTTATTGCCACATAGTTCTAGTCTAGGGTTTTGGTTGGTTTCTTTTGTTTGGTTGGTTGTTTAAAGAATGCTATGACTTCTTAAATCATCACCTGAGCACATCACTACTCATTTAAAAATTATTAAAAAAAAAGTCATAATTAGATACCCAGAATGAGGATAAATGATGGGAGTTGTGAAAACCCAACTTAAATCAGGACCAATTAAACAAAATAAAAGAAAAAGCCTTCCCCACCATTTTTAACTTAGTCTTATGATTTCCAGATCTGTCAGAAGCTACCTGAGATATATGTGTTTCTTTTTCTAGAGGACCAAAAGCCAGTTTGGGAGAAACTAGATTTCCTTTACGGGGTCAGAAAATAACCCAAAAATATCAAGTGATCTTGATAGAAGATGTAGTTGGAGTGATTTGGAAAGAGAGGTAGACAAGACATTTGAATAATAAAAATCCTTTATTGAATTATTTTTCCTTCATCCGTGAGACTTCTTAAACAAAGAAGTAAGAGATTATGTGCCAAAAAACTCCACCCCAATCTTGTTTCACTCTATCTTTCTAAATAGCTGTATGTCATAGGATTTACTTACCATTTCTAAAATTAGCATTAAAAATCCTTTGTTATTCCTGTTGTTATTCCAAGAATGCCATTTTTAAGCACCAATCACTCTCTTCAGACTGCATCTGCCTTCAATCAGTGGCGCATCTGATTTCATTATAATTATGTTATCATTTAGATTAATCAGTATTTTACAGTTTCAGTTGATTAGAAAATTACAAGTTGAACGCAGTATTCATAATACAAATATGAACTAGAGGGTAAGTAAAAGAATGCTGGAGAACAGTGGGTGTTTAACAGCCTGTCTGTAATTTTGAAGTCCAAAAATTGGTGCTTACTGTTGCCACAACTTAGAAAAATCCTTGATAATAATAATGCAGCAGCAATATGTCAGAAGCTAACAGCATATTGCCTTTCAGAGGGTGGATGCTGTTCATTTATACAGTTATGGAAAATTTCCTTTTACGCTTGCTTTTCCAGTGTGCAGGAATCCTAGCTCTACCAGTGAACAAGCTGCTTTGAACTTCCATATCTCTTCTCACATAGTGTTTTTCTTGGAAATTCAGGAAAATATTAAGCTTTCCCTAATGTCTTCTGATGTGGCTAGCAGTTTTGACTGATTCTTTTTTGTAGTCAGCTTTGTACACTTTGATGTAACTTCTATTTCAAAAAGTACAGATACCCTTTTAGTCTGCAAATTATGGAATTGTTTAATAGAATCAGAGAAGTGTGTTACAGACTTAGGCCTGCTGGGTCATGTGGCAGAGGATCAAAACCTTTAATTTTAACTGCTCATTGCCATTCCTCCTTTAATATTGGTGTTATTCCTTCCTTTATAAACGGAAACAACAAATATTAATATTTCTAATAATGAGTTGGACTTGTTGGAATGTCTCTGCTATAAATAGTTTTTATAAATAAGGGGGCAAGGTGTCTGTGCTACAGATCAAAAGTATTTAGTGTATGCAATAAGCATAATTAGATAATCCTAATGGTCTGGGACAAAATGGATCAAACTGCTGTGCTACTCCATTTGCACCTTTATCATCTGTGGTCTAAGTGGTTATCTCCAGTTCTAAAAACGCTCATGTGCAATTTTTCTTTTTCTTTCTGCTTGTGCATCTTCCAAAATGCTTTCTGCAACCTTTCCTGAAGAGTTACTCTTATTTTCTGAGAGAGCACCAGTCATACCTTCTGCAAGCTGAGCTCTCTATGACCTTCTCCTTTATTTCCATCAAAGCACATAAACAATCATGGGCTATTATATATCTGTTATGGAATCTATTTCTAATGCCAAAGGGCTGACTGTGATACTTGGCATCAAATGATTGGAAAAGAAGTCTAGCTCAAAGATAAATTTCTAGTAACAACTCAGTTCAAGCAGATAATACAAGGATCCAGTGCTGAGAAATTAAACAAAACCAAGGAGAGGATTTTTTCCATTTCGTGTTTTTCCCAAAATGCAAAAGATGGCACTAGACATCAGGGAAAGATACTTGACGAATCCGCATCCTGGGATCTAGTTTTCCGTTTAAATAAATTGAGTTTTAGAAGGTATTGCTTTTTTATAGAAAAAGCATTGTCTCCATTAGAAGCTTTTCTACAGGTTAATACCTGTAGAGTATAAATTTTAAAAAAAATCAACACAATCCATGATTCTGGAGGGAAGAGTGATGTGAGCTTCCATTGGCCTTGAACATCCAGCCTTATAAAACGTAAAAGAGCAATGTCTGTGTTGCCATTCTCTGAAGCTTAGGTATGTTTCTCCTGTAATCATGAACATATCTAGTTGTTTTGTGGAGTCTGCAAAAATAATTTAAGAAGCCACAATACCATCGGTACTTTTCCAGCAAATATTCTCAGTCTTCACAAGAGAGATAGTGTCTTGAGCGTGCTACAAAAATACCACTGTATTAAAGTACTCATTAAATTTATGCAGATGGTAGTTTCTTCCTGAGGAAGATGTATTGATGTTTACCATTATGAATATGAAATTGTTAATTGTGGATTTTGAAACTTCAGGAGGCATTTTGAGCATGCAATTTATCCTATGACAAAATTTATCCTAATAGAGTTGTATTGAGCTCTCAGAATGACAAAACCAGCAGGGCAGTCAGGCAGACTGTCCCTGGGGAAAAAGAACTGTTTTGACATCTGTCTGAATACAGTAGTTCTGCTATTTTTTTTCCAGACTGATACTAAAGATGCTTTGTTTGGAGCTACTAAGGGCATGATGCTGCTAGATGGTGACTGTAAGGGGGCTCCAGGTCTGTGAAGAACATAAGCTATACGTTTCAAAAATCAGTTGTTGTTATTATATATAAAAGTGTAGAGATTCCTGATGTATGAGATATCCCTTCAAACGAGGCCTCTCTAGGTTAATATTCTGCAGCTCAGCTTTCCCAGGTAAAGTGGGTACATGCTCTGATGTGAGAGTTGTGTTCATGCCCTCACATTCCAGCCAGCAGAAGGAAAGTCAGTGTGAGCCTCCTGAGGAAGCACCAACAGCCACCTCTCCTGCAGGGAGGTCAGCTGCTGTCTCCCTGCTAGGAAAAGGGTGGGTTTGTGGCTAGCGATAAACTGGTCTCTTGATGGTGGTTGATTTCAGTTTTGTGTGATCAGTCTCTTGCTGAGGTTGGTCTCATATCTTCCTGATCTGCCTTTCTCAGGTGACTTGTTCTTACCATGCTACAATACAAGGTGCTTTTTTTAAAAAACAAACAAACAAACCCACACCAAAATTTGTTTGCTCATGACATAATCTGTTTCTATTGTAGTTCAGGAGGAATGTGGCTTGCTGCCTGGAAAAAAATGGTTATGAGGAAATGACCTGATATAGAAGAGAATATTAGGCTGATGGGAGAAAGAGTGAAAGGTGGTATTTTGATGGGGGAAGATGTGTAAAGTTAGTGAGAGATCTTGTCCAAAAAAAGACAAAATTTTGGGGGGCAGGAATAATCAGAGGGGAGACTTTAGGTGCAGAACTGCACAAAGGGATGGAAGGAATGCTTTTCACGGCTCCTAGGTATGCAGATGTCTTCAAAAAGGGATATAAACTAACATTTTCAGACACCTGAATGGAATTAACCCGATCTATTGTAAAATTAATGGATGTGGGTGGCTAACTTCTCTGCTTCAAAACTTCAGTCAAAGAGGAAAACAGAAAAATGAAGGACTCAAAGCAATACTGACTCGGTTGTATGCAGAAATTTATATATTTTTCCACTCTAAAGATTATCTCTCTAAGATTGTCTGCAATATTTTAGTGTCTTGAGATTTAGATTAGTTAATTTTTTTACATTTTATATAAATTTTAAATTTTTAACTACAACTTTTTTGGATTGGGGATATTCTCTACCTTTTTTTAACCTTCTTTTCTTACGATGTTGGAAGAAGGGAAAAATGCAAATTTCTGAGTACCCATTGAAGACATACTGTCATTATGACAAAGATCACCAGGTGGTGCTGTTTCACATGGACTTCCAAATTGGTTTTCTGCTGTGCGAGCTGATGTTCAGTTACGGGAAGATGCGCTACATTGTTAATTTTTGCTATGGAGTCTCTGAAACTGAGGAACAAAAGTTTGCACGCAGCCTTATTCTTTGACGAGCAAATGTTTGAGGCAAGGCTGCTCTGTGTGAACAGGCACTACTAATGAACAAGTTAAAAGAAAAAATGCTGCCCACAATCACCTGTATTGTATAGATAAAACTGTGTAAAGAAAATGTGGAGTGGAGACACCTGTACATTTATCAAAACGCTATATATGAAACACTTTTTCTTTTTTTTTTCCCCAGAATAGAGATCTTGAAAATTTAATCTATTTTAATCAAGAGCTGAATGACTCACTGAGTATGTGAAGCATTATTTTGGACTGAAGGGGTTGAGTGTTTCTACCTAATTTTTTTTTTAAAAGCCCGTAAGAGATCCACTTAGTTTCTGCACTCACTGAAATAAGACCAGGAAGTCTTTTTCTGCTTTATGGGACTGCTTTTTCACATTATTAATCAATTCATTGAAATAGCAAATTAAGCCAGAATAAATAACACACATGTTTAATAGCATAGTTAACCATGGGAATAAAGTCTGTAACTCAGTCTTTTCCAAGGAGTCTATAAAAATTCATCACTGGACTTAGTTAAGTACAATATATAACTTATGAAGTTTGATAATATCCACAACTCATGAGCTGTCCTAGCTTCTCCACTGAAGAGCAGACTGAGAGGCATGCAGTACATGCTCATTTCTCCACCTTTCTCATCGAAATTGCCAACAAAAACCTAGAGATTGCTATTTCACTGTCACATTGTGATCCCTGTTTGAGATACTGGTTGTGAGCACACAAAGATCCATGTTGCGTTCATCTGTTCCGAAGAGGTGCAAAAGAGCAGTGTGGCACGGAGGATCCTAGCCCCTCTTCCTTAGACAGCTAGTTAGAGACTACGTTCATACCAACTCTGAGAGCACTTTAAAATTAACATCTTTTTTCACATGGATAGCATTTTGTGGCAGATCATTCTCTTAATAAGTATCAATTACCTGTTCTTTTTTTTTCTTTTCTTTGAGAATCCAGTTGCATGGAACAAGTCTCAAGGGAAGTGTAAGATTATGTTTTTAAACCATTAATTTCTTCTGATTATCATACTGCTTTCCTCATGCTAATTGCTAAACCCTATGGGATCTCACTAACATGAGATACAGCCAGGAACAGACAACAAAATCGGAGGACAGCAGAGGTGGTGATTTTAAACCCCACTCCTAGGCTCATAGCACAGCACTGAGAAATGGAAAAGACCAGTCCATCTCTCTTCCAGCTCAGTATTGTCCCCACAGCACATTGTGAATGTGTTTCATCTCCCGTGTTTTATGTCTTTCAGGTGATGTAGGGAGTTTCCACACACTTCCCTGAAGAGATTGTTCCATAAACTTGTGCAATTTATTGTGAGAGGCTTTGCTGGTGTTCTACTGTAATTTCCTCATTACTGAGATATAATTATCAGTAATGTAATTATACATACTGTAAGGGATTTCTTTTCTCTCTGTGGTATTTACACCTTCTTTTAGAATCATAACCATGTTTCTTAGCTAATACATGCATTTATAGTGTATTCTTTAAGTGGTTCAGTATTTTTTAATTGTTTTTCCTTTTATGAAAAAAAAATGAATCATGGTAATATGTGACTTGTTTTGAATGAAAAACTTGCATCTGGACAAAACTTTGCCATCAAAAATGTTTTTTAAAGAAAGGGGAAAAAATTATCTGAAAATAATTTCTTCCTTCCAAATCACCAATTTTTTGTTGAAGAATCAAAAATTCCCTAATTACTGAAAGGTTGATAGTAAGTATACCTATAAACCGCTTTCTTGGAAATATTTATATATAGGTGCTCACTGTTAGGTGTTATAGATACTGTATTATGCATGCAAAAACACATATTCAGAGAGACTATCATTCACTTACTGCTTTTAGGATAGTCATGCTTTAGTATTCCACTTGGTGCTCTGAATCTTCTTTGAGTATATAGATAGTGCTAGGTCCCTAATGTGGATGCTGTGAATCTCTTGTGCCCATTCTCCTGCCCCTGTCTACAATAGTATATATGTTTGTTTATATTACTAGCTTTTAAAACTCTTTTTACTCTACTAATGAGAAACTTGCTCCTTTCTTTTGTGGAGATCATCATGTGATTATCCAGCAAAAAGCAATTGACAAAACAAAAGTTTCCCTATGACTTGGAGTGTTCCAAATGGAGAATATTAGTGTAAAGAACTGCAGGCTTGGTGTAATGAAAGAGTATTCCTGCAGGATTTGTTTGTCAGGAAAGGGAACTCAGTGTCTGTTGCCAAGAAACTGTCACACTTGCCTTAATTATGATTAACAACATACACATGTACCTGAGAAGTGTTGGGTTTTTTTTTTCATTGACTTTTGTAGAATGTCCATGTCATTGCTAATATTATTTCACTGACATCTGCTATTGTAGTTTTTATTATCAGAGCTAGTCTCTGGTGCATCATCCATCTATGCAGAAAAATTACTTGCAGTGCCTGCATCTATTGCCAGTTTCAAATGTCTTTCTCAGCAGATTTCTGTTTTAGGTAGAACCAAACGGCATTTATTTGTATAGCTCTGGGCAGTTATATAGTCTAATCCTGCTCAAGAAGTGAAAACTGCTTTTAACGGTGAAGTATAATGCTCTTTCTGTTCATGATCAAGGTATTTACCAGTGTATTTAGCTACTGGCTCTAAAGCACATCTGAGTAGTTAGTAATCTGTGTTGATGAACTGTTCAGACTTCCAATGAATCCACTAAGTTTGCATTGTAGAGTTTGTTATTTTGCTTTTTCTCCATTTCATTTATTGTAAGATTCATTATCAGTAATGCAAAATATATTCTTTTTTAAGGGAAAAATAGTCTAGTCCACACACTATTTTCTTACAAGGATGCTTCCAGACACTTACATACCAGGACCGTGAATGTGTTAGATTATTGTTGTAGCAAAAATGACTCTGGATAGAAGTGTTATAGGTTCTTATTTTACAGTCACTTTATATTCAAAAGTGATTGTATTTTTTAAGAGAAGGCAATAGGAATCAGGCAGAAATCACTAGAAACCAGTGATGGTATATTCTAGGAGAAACTATGTATTGAGAAGTAAGCCAGGAGCATTTAAACCCATGCTATATATTGATACGTATGTATTTATATACTTTAACGCTGTTCAGATTTTTCTAAATACATTTCCACTTTCTCCCTCTCTTCATCTCATTTTGTTGTACAGGTAGAGTTACTGGTAATAGTCTTCCAAAGTCAACAGTGGAGAACTCTGTCTATTTCTTGTTAATTAGACATTTAAGCTCTAATTGGCAACAGTTAAGACAATCAGTTAGTGAATGTATATAGCATTCACAGGGAATTGTAAAGGCAATTGATCTAATCAACAGTTTGTACACCAGAAGCATTTATTTATTCACAGCTGAGTGGCTCTGATACTAAAGGACAGCTGGTTTAGTTACATATATCTAGTAAAGTGCAAAAGAGCATGGCTACCATTTGGGCATTTTGCTGGTTTACAGTGGAAAATATGTATATGGGCACATTTTGCTTTATAGTGTACATCAAACAGTCTCAGTGGAAATGGTTTGTAAATGAATCTCAGTGCATGAGGATAATTAAAGAGGTGTTTCACTGAGAGTGCCAAGTCAGGTCCTTGGAAACCTGTTAACTAATACTTCTGTTTGCAGGGGAGTGAGTGGGAGGGGGAGTTTATTTGAGACCTAAGAAGAGGATACAGAACCAAATGCAAGGTATTTTGAGAAAAATAAGGGAAATTTTGTAAATCTCTTCACTTTGGATTTACTGTTCTTTCTTCAGTAGTCTTCACCATATTTCTGTGTTTTGCTCTAAGTGATTTGGAAGCCAGTCTTACACACTGTTTATCTGTCACTTGAATTACCTGGGAGGTAGTACCATGCCAGTGTAGAATATTCTGCACCATTATTGGCTGTTCTCACCTATACATTCTGGATCAACAGCAAAGTCACACAAGTGCAATGGCATCTTGTCAGTGAGGTACAACTATAGAAAGATGTTGCATGTATTCTTGCTGCTTGTATTGCTGAACAGCTGAGCTGATTTGACCCAGTTATCACTTTCTCTGTTGGTGTGCTACAGGTGTTTCACATCTAAGTGATAATTCTAAGGCATTTTGCCTGCTGAAGGTATGATCTGACCTGTAGTTACTCAGGAACCAGTGTTGGGTTCATATCCATAAAAATGCTGAATCTCTTAATGCACCTGAAGCTGAGATTCAGCTGTGCCTGCCTTGCTGCACTGAGCTTCACTCCACAAAGCGCAGGTAAGGCCTGGCCTGCAGCCGCAGCAGGGAGCCCAGTCCCCTTTGGGCTGCTACTGTTTGTGCCAGAACGTGGGGCAGCCTGACTCAGCTTCTCTCTCCTGAGCCACTGAGCCACCCTCCTTCTCATTAGCATCTGGGAAGGAAATGAAACTCTTAGCTGCTGGGCTCCTAGTTTAGCCAACACACTTGGCAAGCATATTTTGATTCCTTTCTTGTAATTGGGAATGCATGTTATTTCTCTATACAAAAGAAAAGGATCCTTTGCGTTGAGGTGAATGTTAATTTCTTTCAGCAGTATTGCTGTTAAAGGCTTTGTCACAGGCATCAATTGAAAAAATAACTTCCCAAAGTCACAAAATTTCTGATAAGGCATTTAACCTCTGAGCTGGGAGTTGATGGTGCCTGTTCATGAAAAAACTTTTGTTCTTGTGGCTCCTGTTGAGCCTCATAGCAGTTTGCTAGGTACTCTGGAGAGCTGGGTTTGACGTGAATTAGCAGACTAGAGGAAAGGTGCTTGTGTCATAGTTACCACCCTACCTGAGAGCAGGTTGCTGTAACTCAGAGAGTTGTCAATCTGTGGCAGTGAACTAAAGCAAGCTCTGTTCTGTGTGAATGAGCTCATACTGAGTCTTATCTTGCCTTTGTCAATGGGTTATATCTACACTTCTTACCACTAGCACTTTCTCAAAAAGCTGTGGGCAAGCAGCTGAACAGAAATTAACCTCCCCAGATAGTTTTGTAGAAAACTATTTGTGAATGCTCTCTGAACACTTCCATTGGTGGGCTTTGCAAGCTCAGTGAAAATGCTGAACCACGGGTTAACATTTTGGATACAGTAATGTGCATTTTTTAAAAATAAGTTCACATGAGTTTAATGTTAAAAGCAGCTCAGTGGAGCTAAAGTTTGTCAAGAATGCTAGTTTGGATAATATCTGTAGAAACTAGACTGTTTTATTGCATATGAAACATAAATTGCTATGTAATCATGTAAAATGCTATGAAATCAACTGGAGATGGTCTTGCTGGGCCATGTGTGCTCTCATATTAGCAATAAAACTGATAGGAAATTGCTTGGCCTAATTCAGATGAGGCCAGATCAGAGGCAGAAGTCCCACTGATTTCAGCAGGAAAAGAGATTGTACGTGAACAGGTGAGGAGGAAGAAAATCAACTGCATAATGCTGCTGAGATTTCACTTCAGTCCAAAACAGCTGTATAGACATGCTCAGAAGGCAGAGAGGCAATCTTATTTTAGGATAAGCATATTTTACCTCTTTTAAGTTTAAAGACAAGGGGAAATTTAACTTGTGAAGGCAGATACTTTCTTTTTGTCACAGTTCAGTTTTTAGTGCAAGACTCACACCTATGAATACCCCAAATCTGAAATGTGTTAATATCAGAGAGATTTTTGTCAATTAATATGCTTAGGTGACTTTATCAAGAGAGATGCCTTGGAGGGATTTTGTGCATTTATAGAATGATACTAACAATTTTAAACCTCCAAAGACTTTCAGTTAACGTGCAGTCTTAAAAGGTATTCATTTTATATTGCTGCTCTTTCAGTCTGCTTGAGTATTGATCTGTACATCCAAAATAGGAATCATCTTCACATGTGGTACTTCTTTTTACAGCTGTACAGTTATCAAAACAGAGATTGAAAGGCTTGTTGGTGTTTTTTTTTACAAAGAAAGTCAATTTTTAAATTTCTGTGCACAGTGATAGTATACTTAAGATGCTTCTTTAATTGGCAAGGAAGATGATCAATGTAAATCTCACATTGAAAAAATATAATACTAAAATCTTTACTCCTCAATAGAAGGCATGGCTTTTTAAGAAAGAGCAAAGACTGACTTTTATTTTTTAAAAAAAAAAGCCATGACACTTCTGTTTATCTAGCGGTATCGTTCCATAACCTACCTGCCGTTGGTTTACAGATGTGAAAATCTGAGATACCATCATGACTGCAGTGTGATTGTAACATTTATGTTGTGCTACTTTGGCAGCCTGAGTGCTACAAGTGTGCTTTCCTTCAACTCAACTAGATTTGTCCTAAGAACATACTAGAAAAACTGATGTTACTCACAAGGGAAAAAAAGTGGGCCTCAACTTCAGTTAAACTTATGTAGTACTTCAAGCCCTATAGATTTTGTACAGTGTGTTTTCCTGCAGGGTCCTATCTGTTCATTTAACTGCTAAATTCAGAGCTCTTTATCCTTTGTATCTGTGATTACAGTGCTATGATTTATGATTTCTGGTACATCCCCAAAGTGCTAAAAAGTGTAGGTATAGCTACACCTCTCAGAATCTGCAGTCGGCTAACTTAGAAAAGCAGGATAATACAGGAGATAAAAGAATGCAGCTGTTTCAGAACTATTTGCTCTTAAGTAATGATTTATTTGGTGAGCTTCACGCCTTTGCCCTCTCAGAGTTCACCTGATTAGCTTAAGGTTTCTTTTCTGAGATGCATTTTCAACTGGAGAATTATTGGCAATTTGTTTTTAAAGATGGGGCCAAATTCTAAGCAATTGACAGTACTTTACTCTTCACATGGTGACTGTTCTGCAGCCATTTGACTTAATTGCCATATATACTATCCTTAAAAGTGTCATAACTGTAAGCTGGTAGTAAGATTTGGTACATGCATAGATGTCTGCAAAATTGCTTCTTGTAACTGGTAGTTGCAGCCTCAAACCAGTCCTAGGATATGGTTGTGGTGTTCTCACTGGAGGTGTCCAAATGACTACAGCAGTTAATACTCTGGAATGCAATTTCTGCATTTCTCAGCCGTGGACATTTATGCTAGCTTTCCAACAGTAAAGCTCTGTTTTAAGGTCTAGAGCTACAGAACACATTCATTTAATGTATTTGAAATTCAAGTGCAAGAGGCAATTCATCTTTTTCTAAGAAAAGTAAATTTTGCTGTTCACTTTCCATAGTCTCAGATGCTTGTACCAAGAGAGCAACATCACCTGCTGTGGAGAAAGTGTGTATATACATGGCTGTACTCAAATCTGTCGCCCCAATCCCTTCCAGTAAGCCACCCATTTCTGTTATCACTCTCCTGAAATACGCCTGACAGATCCTGCATAATTAGTTTTGATTGAGCTTTAATTTGTACCCCTATTAGCATTTGAAATTAACTTCTGAAAAGTTCTGGTGGTTTGAAACGCAGTTCCTGCACTTAGACTTGGGAATCTGGTATCGTACCTTGGAATGTGACACTGAATTACAACAGGTACAAGTAATTCATCATGTTCAGTGATAGGGAGGTGTTTGTGTTTATATGCATAGACTATGTGTGATTTAAAAATTTTTTTTTAAATACCTACTCAAAGCAATGTAATTTTTTTTTTTCCTAGAACTTACTTTACCCACATTACTTTCGCAGTAGTTCTAAAGAACTCAGTTTTGAGCTTGCAAGAGTTCAAGAAGTTGCACAGTGTGGGCAAGTTATCCTATAGCTCTGCAAAAATCTGCATATTTTTCACTATGTGAGTGCATACACTATTTTTCCATACAACAGTCACTGAAGTAGATTACTGAGCTCCAAGCCATTCAATTGCAAATAATTTTGGCCATGCTTCTTAAGTAGTGGCTCAAGTAACCTTACATGGTTTTTCAGTGAGAAAGTAACTTGCAGCTACCGTTTTTATTCAAGTTGGCTTTCTTGAAAGAAGGCTGCTTGTGGCCATATCATTGGCATTAGTCTCCATGTCCCTGACCCAAAACCTTTTTTAAAGCTAATCTTCAGAGAAACCCATGCTACATTTAACTTTGGTATCTCTCCTGTGGGTCTCAAATCTAACCAGACACGGCCGATCTGAATATTTCCTGCATGTTAAACAGACCATTGTAAGCCTTTTCCTCCAGGCTAGATTGTTATAAATGCTGTTTATGATCCTGCTATGACAACTGTGAAGGACATGGCAAAGAATTTATCACAGGATTATTCATCCACCATCAGAATACCTAATAAGATTCTAAATGACCCAAGATGATAATAAGATCTAGCTTGTAGCAATAAGGTATTAATAAACTGCTTTTTT
Organism: Athene noctua; assembly: GCF_965140245.1. Classification (NCBI taxonomy): domain Eukaryota; kingdom Metazoa; phylum Chordata; class Aves; order Strigiformes; family Strigidae; genus Athene; species Athene noctua. The sequence goes on along the minus strand of NC_134049.1, from coordinate 18,221,052 downwards.
CAATAAGGAATTGTCCTGGCATCATTACCCTGACATATTTGTTTTCCTTATATTTTGCTGGCAATGTAGCTCTGGTGCCTTATACCACAAATTTATAAAAACCCATGATGTATGAAAAATACACCACGTTTGAAGTGGAACCCATAGGTTAAAGTCAAGAGCATTCTGTTTGCCTATGCCATAAGAGGACTAGACTTTTAAGTCATAGATTCTAAATCTTCCATGCTGTTTCTCTTTATGTTTAAAAATTATATAAAGAATAATACATACCCTAGCGTTGAATACAAGGCCATAATTCAAATGAAGGGATTTTGTCAAAATCATAAACCCAGAAAGTGCAGCTCGAGTGATTAATGACAGAGACTGGAACCCTGAAGTCATCCTGAGCTGGAATTACACCTGCAATCCTTATCTGCAGTGTCTCAAACTGTAAAATCATTAACTTCCTGGGAAAAGGAGCTTATATAATGGCATAAAAAAGGTGCTCATTTCTGTTGCTGTGAAAATGACAGATAAAAAATATGTAAATGTGCAACTGGTCTGATTAGACAAATAGCCCAGGATCTTCCTGAAAATGTGATGTCAACACAACCTGTTGTGATGCACAGCTGGCCCTCTTCTCCCTGGTCACCTGGAAGTGCCATATTAGGGAGCTTGCAACTTCAGTGGCCCCCACTGGCCCCATGGGAAAGACTCTTAATGACAAGAAGGACCATCTCAACATGGACCTTCTGGGGAGGTGAGAGATCCCGGGTATAGGAAAGGACAAACGTGCAAAACTACTACTCATACATGAAACCTATTGAACTGATAATAAATAGCTAAATTGCCCCTTCAAAATACAGAGCTGTTATAGCTTGTTTAAATCTAAGTTTGTACTGAATGATCTCAATCTCTTACAAGTTGTTTCCTTCCCCTGCATTTATAGTAAGGGAAAGTATAAAGTAGGTGAATTTGCTTGCTCAGAGCTATGACCTGAGGCAGTGACAGAACTTGTAATTCCTGGTCTTACTCAGTTGCTTTGACCATCAATCTACGTTGTGACCAAGGTAGTTTTCTTTGAAAAGTCAAAGATGGGTTATATCTCATTATCATTTAAACTTTTATCAAAAGTTTATTCAAGCTGTAGAGAAACAAGATTTAGTGCAGGGTGCTATGAATTCTAAGGCATGAAAGAGATTTGTATTATTTCAGATCTTTGCTTTAACTCATGTTCCTAGTTGGAGAACTGGCTGGTTGCATTTACATTCAAGTGACCTGACCACTTGGAAGGGTAGGTTCATGATAAAGTATGCTGACATGGGACACAAAAGTCTTGGGTCCCCTTTTCCTTTACCAACTTCCTTTGAGAACATGGGAAGATTGCTCTGCCTTGCTTCTTCACCTGCAAGAAGGGAAATAAACATAATTCCTACTTTATGGGAAGTTTGTGAAGACAGCTACCGTATTTTATGGTAATGGAAGTGCTTAGATATTGCTGGAACAGAAGCCATGTGAAAGCCTAGCATAGACAAGGTCTAATTTCTGGCCCAGTAGCTAGTGCTGCATATTCGACTTTTCTGTCTAGTGCAGCAAAAAAAATCACTCAGGTACCTATTTCCCATTCGGAAAATGAAGATTATGTGTTCCCGTGAGTGCTGTGGGGACATGAATGTGTGCTGAAGTGAGTGTGAAATTAAAGGATAGATCTGACAGGTAATTCTGAATGAAAAAGGAATAGGATCAAACATTTGATCACATTTCTTTGTCTTTTTCTTACTGGCCTATGATATTTCTTTAAGCAGTTATTCACTGAAAGTTTCTGCTTTGTAACAACCTTCTTTATAGAGAATAAGCAGGTCATTAAAATAGCTTGGGAAATAATTAGCAAAAAATGTCATGGGTCATAGAATCACAGAATGGTTTGTGTTGGAAGGGACCTTAAAGATCATCCAGTTCCAGGCCCCCTGCCATGGGCAGGGACACCTTCCACTAGCCCAGGTTGCCCAAAGCCCCGTCCAACCTGGCCTTGAACCCTGCCAGGGAGGGGGCAGCCACAGCTTCTCTGGGCAATCTCTGCCAGGGCCTCACCACCCTCACAGGGAAGAATTTCTTCCTTACATCTAATCTAAATCTCCCCTCTTTCAGTTTAAAACTGTTATCCCTCCTCCTATCCCTACACCCCTTGATAAAGAGTCCCTCCCCACCTTTCCTGTAGCCCCCTTTAAGTACTGGGAGGCTGCTAGAAGGTCTCCCCCGAGCCTTCTCTTCTCAAGCTGAACACCCCCAACTCTCTCAGCCTTTCCCCATAAGGGCCGTGCTCCAGGCCCCTCATCGTCTCTGTGGCTTCCTCTGGACCCACTCACGCAGGTCTGTGTCCTTCTGATGTTGGGGGCCCCAGAACTGGTCACAGCACTGCAGAGGGGGGTGTCTCACAAGAGCAGAGCAGAGGAGGAGAATCCCCTCCCTGTACCTGCTGGCCACACTTCCCTTGATGCAGCCCAGGATACCGTTGGCTTTCTGGGCTGTGAGCACACGTTGCTGGCTCACAGTCAGTTTTCCATCCACTGATACCCCAAGTCCTTCTTCTTGGGGCTGCTCTCAATCCACTCCTCGCCCAGCCTGTACTTGTGCTTGGGATTGCCCTGACCCATGGGCAGGACCTTGCACTTGGCCTTGTTGAACTTCAGGAGGTTTTTCTGGACCCACCTCTCCAGCCTGTCCAGGTCCCTCTGGATGGCACATCCCTTCCCTCCAGCATGGGACCCCACCACACAGCTTGGTGTAGTCACTGAACTTGCTGAGGGTGCCTCGATCCCACTGTCCGTGTCACCAACAAAGATGTTAAACTGTGCTGGTCCCAACCTCTGAGGACGCCACTTGTCACCGCTTGTCTCGTGGACATCGAGCTGTTGACCACAACTCTTTGAGTGCGACCATCCAGCCAATTCCTTATCCACCGAGTGGTTCAGTTTAGAGACAAGGATGTAGTGCAGGACAGTGTCAAAGTCAGGGTCATTATGGTTCATCTTTATCCTGTCTGATGTAATATAATTTGGCCAGCACCTCGCAATATGTCCTTAGTAAGAAACAGTGCCATGTCAAGCTGAACTGCAACACAGGAAATAAGAATCACACCTATACTTTTCCTCTGCTTTTGGGAGATGTGAACTGTAGGTGGAAAAAGACTAAGGCTGTTCATATCTCACAATCAGATGACCACCGCTGTTCCACAGTGTGTTGTGTGGAGAGCAGAAGCATCTTTCCCAGTGCTACAGCTGTGGGGCTTAGGAGTTCCTTTGCACAGAGCAGCTCAGAGCCATGCCCTTCAGGCAGAACCAGGAGGCAGTAGGCTGTGCAGGTGATGATGGGCTGAGAGGTAAGAACCCAATCAGAAATACTTGAGAGAGAGTGCTGCAAATGTGGGAGGGGCAGGTCAAAAAGCAGGTTCACCTGCACTGTCTCAGGCATTAATCTGTCACTGATACCCTGAAGATTTTGCAGGATTGTGGTAAACCACAATTTTGTATGCTAGAGAAGAAATGTGTTCCAGTCCCCAGAGCCTTGTATTATGGACTGTTTAGAGTTCTCTGCTACTAATCTGCAAGGAGTCTTCAAATGTCATTCTTACTTTCTCTAATACTGTGTGTCTTGCTGTCAGCAAAGCCATCACAATAAAGAAGGTTAAAAAAGGAGAGAAGGCATGTTGATTTTTTTTCCTTTAAGTTCTTATAATAAATTAAGGAGAAATATTTATCTCTATAGTATTTCAAATCCACTGTATTGCTTCATCTGAGTATGTCTGCTTTCTCTGTAGAGTCATATTTAGCTCTAGTAAGTCACAAGCATATTGAGGGCAGATAGTGGGTACAAATCTGACAGAAAGCTAATGAGCTCTCCTGTGATTATCAGTAAGGACTATGACTCATTAAATCTCATTTCCTGAGAAAGTCCACATAGGGAGAAGAAATTATCTGGAATAAAGGCCTGAAAACCTAATTCAATCAGATTTATAGGTGTTCTTGTAGTCGCTACATAATAATCAGTGAAAACAGAGAAACCTTTTAATGAGATCTTTTGAAATGGTTAATGTTTCAGGGAGAGAGTCTGCTTCACTTCCACTTAAGATACAGACAAAATATCTGCCCTTCTCCCAAACTAAACAGGCATCCGGTTGTGGGTTTTTTCACTTTTCATTTTAGAGGTGTGATTACAACTGATAAAATAAATAGATGCTTGGTAAAATACAACTTTCATTCAAAACTGTGCTTAAAAACTGCGTTTTCTTGTGATGCATGTCTTTTTGTGGTATGTTTTAAATACATTATTTAGAGAGGAAGTGTCTCTCCCCTGTTGCAGTGAAGAAGAAAGACTTCCATCAGTTTTAATGAGCTTTGGCTCACCCTAGTAGAATTCTAGTAGAATAGCATTACAAAAAGTTTGACAGTTTTATCTTTGTGTAGAGATGTGTGGACCCAATCTCATGTCATGTTGCATACTAACAATATGTGGATGGTGACAAAGAAAGAGTTAATGTGGTTTCAGAGTGCAATAAATAGAGACCCATCACTGCCTGACAGATAGCTGAGGAACACAGGAAAGTTTATAACATTTGTAACTCCGAGAGCGATTTGAAGATTTCAGAATTGAGCTGACTTGCCTTCATAACTAGGTGCTTCTTGCTGTTGGGGAGGACCTCACATTGGCTGCTATAAGCTCTGGTTTTGAACTATTCAAATTACAGATCTGTCCCTTGGATTGGGCCAAGCTGGCCACTTAGAAGCTCAGAATTTTTTGCTATTATGTTCTGTAATTTCAGCTTCTTCCAGCATCTCCTTTGCACTCCATTTGTGAGGAGCTTTCTCATCTTTTCATTCATGACAAGGAAACAATATTCCCACTGAAGCTAATCAGGACTTATGTGGAGAAAGCAGGATAGTAAGAATAATGTATTGATGGTTGGGTTTTTTGGTGTGTGTGTCATGAGTCGTGACGTGTGTCCCCCCCCTTCTTACTGCATGTGAATTGCATGGGACATATGGGACTGCTCACATGCAGCTTGACTGTTGCTCTTGATTCTTTGCAAGCATCTGAACTTACTGAGGATTTCAGCTTGAAATGTTGCTATAGTATGGTGTAATGCAGCAGTTTGAGTCTTTTATATTCTTTTTGCAGGGTAAGGATTTTTAATGGGATTTTGGTTTGGTTGGGATTTTTTCCTTTTTTTTTTCTCTTGTGGGTTCAGTGTGTATATATCTGGGGAGGTGTGGAGTGTGGTTTTTTGGGGGTTGATTTTTCTTTTTTTTAATTAAGTATCCCTAAATCTGCTAGATCAGTAAGAAAACATTAATTTGGAGAAAACTTTCGTGGGATGGGGATCTTTGAAAGATGTAGAACTTCATTAAACATAAAAGCATATTAAATACTTACGTATTCACCAAAACCCCCCAGATATGCTTTTGGTCAGGATAGGAATATTTCAAAGGATCGGCTTTTGAATGAGGATGACATGGCATCAAGGAAAGGAAGGACTGCAAACCTGAACAGCTCTCAGACTCAAGATAATTTGGGAAAGCAGCTCTCTTCAGATACGTAAACTGTGCTTGGCCATATTGTGTGCTCTATATGAAGAAGAATTGGAATTTCTAAAAATTGAAATAGCATATATTAGCTTTCTGTAGAACTGTGGTGTGATGATATGTTTGATCATGCTGGCACTAAATTATCTTGAAACAGGGAAAGGGAAGTAATGTGATTATTAAAATAACAAACAGAAGTGTATAGTTTAGTTTGATCTCACAAGCTTGGATCAGAAAGGAGCCCAAGTTCAACATCTGGGGAATGAGAACATAGATGCATTTCTGAACACCTCGGAGTTTCTTTCAGTGTTTTTATCTGAGCTTCTAGATATATAAAAATGTTATTTGCTCAATTCAAATCCAGTTCTCCTGGTATGAAAATGAGGGATATTAATGTTTTATCCAGATACAGTTCAAAGTACATGGAATAAAAATAAATGTAGGACATGCTCTTCATGTGGACACATTAGCAAATGTATGTTTGGAACTTACTAGCAGAAAACTGATCTCTGAACATACACATCAAGGCAAATAAGCTTTGCAGCAACAGTTGTTACTTTCCTTTGATTCCTACAAGTTAGTCCGGACTCATCCGCTACAGCAGACACGGCTGTGTGGGTGCCTCCTCTCTGTTCTGGCAGAGCTGTGTTCCCAGCTGCAGCCTGTCTCAGGGCCGGCAGTGGCTTCAGTCAGGGAGTGCCGGCATGATCACAAGCCCTGGAGAAAGAGTCTCCTATTTGGGCAGCGTGCAGTGCCTGAATGGCTGTGCTCTACTTCCACTGCAGACAAAGCAGTAAGATCTGTTGATGACTTAGATCAGGCCCTTTCTCTGCCATTTATTCTACAGTCCTTGAGAAAAATTTCTAGAAAGTTTGGGTTTTGTTGACAGGGTATTTACCTCCACCTTAGCTGTTGTTCAATTCCAACTAGCACGTTACACGTCATCTGTGGGATATGTTAGTCAGGAATTAAACAAAAACCTTAGAAAAATGTGCTGCTGTTTGTAACATGAAAAAACACATTATTAATGTGACTAAGGTAGAAGTTAGGGAAAAGCAGTTGTTTATGTTTATGTTCTATGAATCCCACTTTTCTGTTTGGGAAATGGAAGTTATTCTGTGTGTTATAATGACAAACGAAATCCTGTGCTATGTGGAATACAAAGATGAAAAAAAAATATTAAATCTTACTCTACTGGGAAGCATAGCCAAAGAAACAAAGGAGTTAGAGAAGTGTAAATATTCCTGTGGTAATACAACCCAAAACGGTGCTTATCATTTCAAAAAGAGCCATGTCTTACCATATGGCAGAAGAGGCTTACGAACACTGACAGCAAGTAAGTTTCTTTATCTAGCACATGTGAAAATGTGCAGCTTTATATGATGTTTTAAGTTAAAAATGTATGAAGGAAAAGTTAGAAGACTATCTTGGGTTTTTTACTGTTTTGGTGGTGAGATTGTTGCTTTTTACCCCGGAAACTGAAGCTTAATACCTGAAAGACTAAAATTGTAAAGCGATACAAAAAAATAATGGGTCATTCAGGAAGTGCTTCTGTGTTATAATGCTGCCTCCTGAAGGAGGCTCTTTGAAACTCTGGTGTCATATTGGCTATCTTGTTCATGGTGTAAGGCATCTTCCCTAAACTGACCCCCAATTTACTTCCAGTAAGTAAATGTGTTAACCTTCAGGCCATTGTATTAATTTGTCATGTTGCCCCAAATTTTGTGGCAGTAGGTAAAAGGAAAATGAAACTACAATTGTTCTGGTACAGCCTTCCCTATCTGAAATTAGTTATTACAGTATCAATGTACTCTTTTCTGTGAAGACAAAGCCACAAGCCACAATTGTGGCATTGATTTCAGGTATGCAGTGTAGAAATTGAGTGATCTTTAAACAATATTAAAAGTACATTCTGCAACTAAACTAGCACCAAGGCTTGGGAGCAGAGTTTATATAAAGTGCATTACCAGGTGTATTTCGCTGCACTCCCACTGGCGAAGAGCAGGTGCGCGCTGAGTGGAATTAAGCCAGTGTTAGGATTCCACCCAGCTTTTCTCACTGCTTTAATTGCTCTAAAAAAATATTTGTCAAACAGGTAAAAATTCCTCATGGGTAGAGCCTGAATGTAACTTTGCTTTATTGAAATGGAAAAATTGGAAGTAATATAAGGCAATGAACTGGCTTTTCAGTGTAGTTTGTGAAAAATTAAGCCTCTCCGGGTTCACCCAAGCTGATGTGATGTTTACAGAGGGAAAGCAAAGCTCTGGCTCTGATTTGTAAGGGTGGGGAATGGGGTGGGTGGAGTTGGAGCTGGCAGCCTGCCAAATAAAGAGGCAAGAGAAGGTACGGGAAAGGGATTAGCTAGGGGGACTGTGGAGGTGGGTAGAAGAGTGTGTCAGATTAAATCGCTGAGGTTTGAATTTCGAGACTCCATGTAAGTGCAGGTCAGCGGAAAACTGGTTAGACTCCTTCTTTCTTCTGTGAATGTATCTTTGGACAGCTCTAGGACTTTGTATAGATCACCCTGTGATCACAGCAAGGAGTGGTGTAAAAGTAGTAAATAAAAAATCCGTGTTTGTTCTTAAAAGCTTGTCCATATTTTAGTCTCATCTCTTTTGAGCTATGTAGGGTATCTGGATTTTTCTCTCTTACTGGACAGCAATGTGCAAGAGCCTCAAAGATGTTGCGAATACTTGGGGGGTAAGAGGGGGAAATGTGTAATAACATATTAGTGAACAAACGGTTCTTGTGGGCCTATTCTCTGTGCTGATCCTCTGTGGGCTTGTTTTGAAGTGCTTGGAAACCACAGTGATGAGAGCTATATTAATGCCTAGATAAATTGATTAGTTATGTGACGTGCGTAACTCCATTAATGCACGCATCAAATTGAAACTAGACCCCTTAAGGCTAATTCACTGCCTCATTAGAAGCCAGTGAAATTCCTTCAGCATCAAGTAATGTGATTAGATGTGCTGGCTTTGGCAGGCACTCTGTTTCTGTGTAAAATGTAGAGTTTTAAGGAATGTCTGGAAGAAAGTGGCCTGCAAGAAAACAATCCAAAGGTGACAGAAGCATGAACCAGTGTCAGCCATGTGAAAGCATGATATTGGTCAAAGGCTGAAGAACATGTGATGAAGGGGAAGGGGATTTGATATATTAATAATATTCAATCATAATCAATTTATACACTATCTACAATTTACATAGACTTATCTAAGCCTGAAATCCACCAGATTAACGTGTCAAAAGGACACCCCGTATATTTGTTCCGCCTAATCCTCACTGGTAGTTCAAGCTCTTCAGAAGGGATAAATCAGGAGCAAACTAACCACATCAGGATACTCAATTACTACCTCAAAACTATTCTTAAGCTAAAATTGGGACATCTTGCACATCATTCAACCTGTCCACTTGTCATTTTTTCCAACCTGTCATTATGCAAGAGGACTGGCTTTTTGGCAAAGTGATAATAAAATTAACAAGGTCCGATTTTTCAAATCAAAAGTTAGAACTCTGCTTTGGGGTTCCATTTTATTTCTAAGAGTCTAATGAGGAGGGACAGGCAATTATTATTATTTATTTCACTAATTAGCTGGATAATTATTCACTGTAAAACTCTTCTGTGTTGGAAATACATTCCTTGTACACTTTGTTTAATACAGTTTCCTTTTTTCAGACTGAACCATTGCGTGACATCTTTTATTAGTGGGGCAATAGGGGAGCACTTGGGGAGAAAAAAAAAGAGGGATAATTTTTGATCTGTGAAGATAATGCAACAAGAAGCAACAGTCCATAAAAACATCACCTTTCAGTCTCTGAAGACATAATGCTTTATGATAACCATAAAACATTTTAGTACAAAATAAATTGCTGTCCTATTCAAATCCTTAAATGTACTACAGTGGATGTCACTGAAGACATACAGCTATTTTTTCCAATGCTGAGATATATTTTATCATAATTTGTAGTGTAGGTGACAACCTTGCACACATGATTGCCTTTTCTTGCTTAGTTAGCTTGCCAAGGTCAGAGTCCTTTGGCCTTTTATGGATGTATAACTATTAGGAAATAAACAGGATAACCAAGGAGCGTAAAAAGAAAACTTGTTTCCTTGACTTGTTAGTCATATACCCTTTAAAGATTTCATAGTGTTCTTAGTATGTACTTAACTGAAAATTACTTTTTTATAAATGCTTTAACAATTTCTTCTCATTTGTAAAACATAAAGGTGATTTTTTTTCCCTTTCTCTCTCTTTCTTTTAAATTCATTTTAGTTCAGTTTTGTTTTCTTTTTTGTTTTCTAGCTAACTAACAGCATATTGGTTTTGGAGCTGCTGTGAGGATAATGATAAATGGTAATTAATGGAAAATACTGCAGTTACAATTCAGCCCAGAAGTCTTGAGCCAGGTAAGCACCCCGGTTTCCCTGTAGTTGAACCCTTCAGATGTCATTTTGTGTTGTGCTACTGGTGGGGGCCTTGGAATGGGCATTCTCAAGGAGTTTCTGGAACTTCATATTCACTTTTTGCATCAAAGTAGTGGAGAAGAGGTTTTATTCTAAAGTATTCTTGTGTTCCTTCTGCTGCCAATTATGCCAGAGTAGGACAGCATGGAAAGAGTATAGGAAAATGCTAATGATGGTGACTGACTTCGCAACATCATGTAGGAGATACGCCCCACCCCATAAAAGTGTTTGCCTTGGCTGATTTGTTTAAATTTGATAAAAATATTATATCTTATTGAATGGAATAAAAAAAACATTGATAAAGTCTATATGGAACCATAGAAATGTGGTGAAACCTACTTGGTGACATTTATATAAATTATATACAAGTGTGAAGGAAATAAATTTAATATTAATTTTATATGTTTGCCTTTAAAATGCACTGAAGTTTTGAAATGGAAAATTGGTCCCAGTAAAACTTTACCATCTTTCTTGAGTTGTTGGGATGAAACTGTCTCTCAAAGGAAACCACTGGGTCTTTTAATGTAATTAAAAATTCAGCCATGAGTGTTCATTTGTATGTTGATTGGTGGTGATACTGTATTTAGAAATTAAGATCTTTCCACTCTGGTGTGGAAGACCCTTTATTCCATGGTTGTTGAACAAAGGTGGCTAGCATTCAACATTCTGTCAAATATCCTTAAAGGATGGATGTAAAATTGCCTGGTAATTTGCTTCAAATAAACTTTTCCCCAATTGAATTTGAGAAGATCAGAAATCCATACAGATTTGAGGATTTGGAAGAACAATATTTGGGTTTGTATACATGTGCATTTGTATGAGCCAGCTTCTGTGAAACTTGGCAGGACAAGAATTTCCATTCTTCCTTTAATTGTTAATTTGAATCAGTCATATTCACTTAAAAATGGCTTATAAAAGGTTTTAAATTATTTACTGTGTTACCAGTATAGGAAAGGTTGTGCATTTCAAATAAGGGGTGTTAGGCTGTAATTGATGGATAAGAGAGGGTTATGAGCAACCTTTTAGCCTTTTGGACTCTCCACCATATATTACAGCATCTATAATGTATAGATCCCTTCTTATTAAACTCTTTAGGAATGTGCAATTAATATAACGTGACTTTCTTGATGTGTACATCCTGTGATTGGCAACCCATACCATGTAAGAAAATAGTTACCTAGGGAGATGGGGATATTAGGGCTTTTATTTTCTTTTTTAATGTTTTCCCAGTTGTTGCTCATTGCTTGTTGGCAGTTTATTTTAGATTTTACAAATAATAAAAGCAGCAGCAGTAGTAGTGTTTGGCTTTTGGATTCAGCAGACATATATTTTAATCTAAATGACAATATTTAGCAACAAAATTGCTTCATTTTAACTTCACTGCATTTCTTAATCTGTGGGAACTATAATTTAAAAATAATGAATGCAACAGGGTGAATATATAGCTTCCATTAATTCCAAATAGTGCTTATTTCTAGCACTTTTTAATTATTTGAATATACTTCTCAATATATTTAACTGGAGTGGAAAAATCATTCAAACCTCAGACCATTTACAATTACCCGTGTATCTGTAACTTTCCATCCAAATTACTGAACTTCAGAGTAACATTGCATTTTGAGTACCTGTTTTTCCTGCGTATTAGAAAACACTGCAATAGCCAAGAAAAACATTTTGAAAGATGCAGGTTTCATAAAAAATGAACATCACAGAACGCAAATTACTAAATTACAAGTTCTGTGTGAAAATAGTGTTAAAGGTTGACTTAAACCCAAGGACATTAGTTAGGTATGGTGACTGAGAATGTGCTGCATCTTTCATCCTTCTATTATCTTAAAATGGCACTTTCTCAGAGAAGCAGAGATCCACAGGCTGTGAGGATCTCTTGATCACCCGGAACCATTATCTTTAATGTTGTCTTTGCACATCATATATTCAGACACAGTAAGAGCTGTAAGGCCAGGTCCTCACATTCTGTAAATTTTCGTTACCTGCTTTGTGGATCTGGTGTAAAATTTTGTCTTCTCGTCATAGAAAGTTTTTTTCTTCTGATTGTTAAGACTAAACACTGAGTCCCTTCCTTGTTTTTAACATAATCATTTACAAAATTTCATACTGACATGGACTGGTGACAGAAATCACATGCCTGTTTGTATCATGAGGCTTACAGATGCTGGACACAGAAAAAGCACATATCAGAAAACATGTAATCTTTCCCTCTTTTTCCTGACTGTACCCAAAACTTGTTAATGTGAGCATATGACTCAAAGCTACATTTTGTTCTGGTGATAGGACTCCGTGATGTAGTGTACATTTTAGAGTACATGATCTGTTTTCCCATGACTGCCCTTTCCCTGCCTTAGGATGACCTAAAACCAGGCATAAAGACTGACAGCTAGAAAAACAGATGAATATATTAATGTCTCCTTCTTTTTAACATTCTTGTGCACTTCTTTATATTTGAATAGATCTGCATCATCATGAAGAATTAGTTCAGACATTACAATGTATTAGATAATAAGCATTTGTGCAAGTAAACCCTGCTTCCCTTGCTGTTTAAAAATAAAAAATTAAAGAAAAATATCTAGTGGATTTCTATTGATTCTGGTCAGCAGCTGGGTTTTACAGCATGAATACGGGCTTTCTATTCTTAGACTATGATCCTTCAGCAGAAATCAAAATACCCGTTAAAGCACTGTGGCATCTAGTGGTTTTTCATGAGACCAAAAGTAATGAACTTCGTAAGAGTCTCAGGGCAACCTGATACTGACTGGGCAGGGCAGTGTGTGTCTGTACTGTGTTTAGCCATCAGCTTAGTTAGCTTGCTCATGGGTTTGCCTGCCACAGCCGCAGGTGGTGAGAGAAAGCAAGCCTTGGGCCAAAGTCTTTGTGCTCACACCTCAGGAATCTATGTGGTGGTTTTTCTTTGCTGATATGCCATCTGAGCAAATTTTGTCAGCATGGGAAGGGTAATGAGAGCTGGAAGAAAGAAATGGCCTTGTAAGGTTGTTTTCAAGAGCTATACCCTATAACTGACAGGTCTTTACTGTTGAATTCCTTCATTAACTCCAAGGTTAGTTTTCGTATTTTTCTTCAAGGTTCTGTGTACTCTGCCTTCTTTTGCATTTGCACATAAACTCTGACTTTTCTCTCTTCATGTCTCTTAAGCTGCCACACCAACTCTTGTGCTGACTTCTTTATACCTGTATTTTATTTTTTTTTTCCTCTTGTGTGCCAGATCATTGGTTTCCCTCCACTGAAGTTCCTCCGATATCAGAATCCTGTTTTGCAAGGGCACTCAGTTAATCTCTCACAGGAACTCCACTCCAAGAGAAGTAGGGGTTTGTGACTGAGTGTTTTAATTCCCTGATAGCTGTTATTTTATTCCAGAACTATGTCTTTTTGTGGTTGCAAGTCCATGATTCATCTCTAAACAAGTACCAGCTTTTGCTGACAGTAGTCAGTAAGGGGCTGAGTGACTACAGCAGGTCAAGTACTCAGGTCTTTGCTCAGTTTGCATTCCAGGTACTACGAAAATTTCCCAATTCAGAGTTTTAAAAGGCAAATAAACCATGAAGAAACTGGCACGTGTACATAAAGAAACACTTCACAGTGGCTCACCCAGAGGATGTCTGACCAAAATGGTCTCCCAAAGAGAGGAAATAAACACTAATCATTTTTTTTGTCTCTAGTAGGCCACAGTTTTTCCTTTTGTGTTCCTCATCCTCCATTATGGTCAACTGGTATGTAGAATACATGTTGTGGTTCTCTGAGAGCCATCAAGACTTCTAAGATGATAAGAAGTATGCAGTAGTTCAAATCAGTGCCTAGCCATGCTCAAAAATTTCAGCCTGTGTTCACCTGAAACATTCAGAAGCCCAAATGATTTACCCATGTTATTTTAACTGGATACCTAGCAATCACTCCAGTTGATGATTATATGTGTAAAATTAGAAGCACTGGCATTGTCAGAAGCTTGTGTAGGTATAAGAATTGTTAGTTTGTATGAAATCTCCTTATTTCGTAAAAGTTAGGATTGCTAAAAATTGCAGGCCAGTTACTGAGATTTTTGCTTTCTATGTCTTCAAAGTATTCTAGCCAATTTACAGGCAACTGTGTTTATTTGCAGGCTCAGGGCCTCAAAGCTGAGGAACTCGATAAATAAGAAATGTGTATAACTGTAAATATAGCACCTCTACTTAATCATTTTATTCCTTCCACCTGCTTCCAAGGAACAAAGTTTCAGGCAAAAATCCCACATGTCAAGTTTCATCTCTGTTCACATATTTCTGAGTCAATTGCTACTCCCCACTGCCCCTCCCAACAGGAGTTCAGAGAAGTGCAGCAAGACCTTATTATGCTGTTTATGATAGGATGGTCTATTCTAGTATGATGCGGTCCATAGTAAATCCATCTACAGAATTAATTCTGGGGTTGTGAGAAAGAGATGCAAGTAAAAGCTGTAATGATTTACAGTTTGAAGACACAGCTGATATGAAAATAAACATTGAATCAGTTTCTCCTATATGTCTTAGTTCCATTAGAATAATGACAGTAGGTGACATTTTTCACATTTTAATTGGTGTTTTGCTGATTTTATCAGAATTTCTGCTGATCAAAGCAAATTGGCTATTTATTTATTTTTTCAGTGATGCTAACTAATCAGTGGAAGTTTAATGTACTGTAATGAATTTTAAATATCCTCCTAGTCATTACAAGTGTGTGAATCTAGACTCTCGTAACAGTTTAAATAATTAATTACTTGAGTAGCAGAAAAAGGTAACATTTAATATAATAACATTTTCTTTGAAATATTTCAGTGCGTGTTTTATAGTGCTATCTCAAATTAGTAAAGGTTAATTCTGACCAATGTATCCCTCCCCACATGCCCACAGCTTACTTAACCCAATCCTGACTGCATTGTTTTAGACTGATGGTAAATACCTTAATTATTAGTTTATTTCAGTATCTTGCCAAATGATATTTTTTAATATTATTTATACTTTAGTGACTTTGTTTTAATTGGTTTCTTTTATGTTATTTATCTATACAGATATATCGTACAGGTTTTTAAATATTAATGATGCATTTTAGGTCATAGTATTGTTTCCTACCAATCATGGCATGCCATATATCAACCTCATGAGTATAAAAGAACGAGGAAAGTTAAAAGATAGTTAAAATAGTTGGTTAATTTCATGATACAATTCTTCACATATCCTCTTTCAGGAAAGAACTTCAGCATTCATTTAAGTGTTTAGGAATAAGGTGTATGCCCTGAACTAGAGTCTTAGCCTTTGAGCACATAATGCCAACATGTAAAGAATCTGTCATCAGTTTACTTTTAATGCACATCTGTAATCAGACCCTGATACATTTTTGACACTACATTGTATCATTCCATGCTTTGCTCTGAACTAGAGTTGGTTCAAATATATTGGCAACTGCATGTAAAATGTAAGATTAATGCCTGGGTTTTAATGTTTTTTTATTTCTCGATGTTAGTTCAGGCAAGACAAACAGACAAAAAAAACCCTCATTCTTCTCATTGTGGTAAAAGTTAGTCCAGCTCTGGACTCAAGAGGCATAGTCTGTTCCCATAAGGTTGGTGTTTCTCAAGGGACTTGATGTAATTTTAGCTTCAGTACATACATACATTGTTCTAGTATGGTAATTTCTTTTTTTCAATGCACCTTCTTGGTGGGATATATAAAATGCCATGAATTCCTCAACAGATGATATGGTGTTCATTCTTTAAACGCAGGAGAGGTTGTTTTCTGCATGTACAAGGAAAGCCACGTGCAAACACACAATAGAAGAAAAGCTGTTTTACACTGTAATTACAGGGAGAACAGTGTCAGGTGTCAGAGAGAACACAATTTGTGTTATTGTAAAATGAGAGAATCAGTAGGAGATTTGTGCTGCTCAGAAAGGTATTTTAGGCGCATTATTAAACAGTCTTCAAAGCTGTTTGAATCTTGGATCTAAATCACTAAATCAGATCAGGTATAGATCCTGTGTATAGGGAACAGAGGGGATTTTTTAATGTCCATTTGTATCAGTTTGAGTGTCCAAAGAAGAGATTTTAGCCTTCTTTGAGAGCATCGAAATGTGAAATTGTAGACTGATTACCAAGTACAAAGTATAAATACTTCAATTTCATCTGAAGTAAGAATTCTCTTAAGGCATTTTTTATCTTCCTTCTAAACTTTGGCCTCTTAGCTCATGAATTTTGAGGGGATTTTTTTGCAACGATGTGTTAATAAACAGTAGCTTTTAAATTAAAAATAGTATAAAATAATGGTTTGGCTATTATGTCAGTGATTAGATTCTGAACTGTGCTTGTTAAATTTCATCTAGCACTGTGTATAACTGTAAAATAAAGACAATTTAAAATGAAGAGCAAAATTGTTACTGTTAAGAGTAACAGAAAGCATCCAAACTCACGCAGGATTCATATCTTCCGCTGAGACGTTGTCAAGAGTCAACCTAAGTCCAGTAAGTTTTAGGTCTAGTTTGAGAAATAAATTTAGTGGGGCAGCAAGTGGTCTGGATTTGAATGAAACAACACAAATGGTAATTACAACTTGAATATCAAATTAACTTACAGGCAGATGGTTTTGCTCTCTCTTTGTCGTTGACCGTTCTAAATATCTTTAGATGAGCATGGCTGGTCTTTAGAGGACCCTGAAAGGGTTATCCACGCACATGTGGAGAGAGTCCAAACGCTGGCTGACAGCAGGCAGCAAGCTCTGCAGTGGTTTAGTGTGATGGCTGCTCTGATTCTGGTGACTGGTTGATTCCCTTCGTCTTACTGAGCTATTTGCCAAGCTGGTAACCCATTACTTTTAAAATAACTTCCAGAACTTGAGTTGGACAGCCATTTGGAAATGCTCTGAAATGGCTTAATTTCAGAAATCACCATGTGTCCAGTCTGTGAAAAATAAGCACCTGTACAGTATCTCCCCTTGGACATTCCAAAAGTTATGAATCCCCAGATCATTCATCACTGAAAAGTTTTGGTCTTAATTTAAAAAATAATAAAATATGGAATCTGAATGGGGTTTTTGTCTCTAAACTAGACAGTCATCCTCACATGCTACTGAGAAGTATGTCATTATGTGCCAGTTTGTATCTGATGGACAGGTATCTTTCCTGCAGTTGCTATGATGATAGGAAGCCAGTAGAGCTGCTTCTAATAAAAAAAATAATGAACAGGCAAATAAGCAGAAAATGTTTTGATTATTATTTATCTCCAGTATATGTTGAGTTTTACCTTTTCTACCACAGCAAAATGGATATAATATTCCCAAAATAATACTAATAAAAGCTTTCTCAAGGGCATTATACAAAAAGACACTTAAAAAGTAAATGGAAAAACACTGATGTATTCTGGTTTTATTTGTTGTTCTGTTGCTTCTTGCAGTGCATTTAACATCTGAAAAAGACAGAGCTATGATTTATGGAATGAGCCTGATTTTTGTATCAAACATTTTCCATACTTTCAGTAACTATGCTGGATTCTGTCTGGTCTGTTGGGGTTTGGTAGCTTGAGGAATTAATGAATATTCATTCCTTTTCCCTGGGTACAAAGTAAAATAACTAGTAATTAGTATAATATTTAATACTCCTATTCAAAATAAATAAATCTTTTGTGAAAAAAATCTAATTATTATAATGTAGCAACTTCTGCGTGTGTAACTGAAATTGGATGTGCTGTTTTGAAAATGCTTTTAAGCCCTCATTTACATGTTTCCAGATCAGTTAATTATTCCCCTTGTATGCATAAAACAGAACTCTGGATTGTACTTGCATATATTATTCATTTTGCTATCTATCTTCTAAGTTTAGCTGATTCTAATATTTTAATTTTACATTATTATTATACCAGTGATATTTGTCTTCTGATATAAAAGTTATTCTTGTCTGCACTCAGTTTTATGCTCATTTTTAAATGAAATGGCTTACATGGTAGTAAGCGTGACTGTTATAACTTGAGTCTTGTATTTTGCTTATCATACTAAATTGGTCATGTCTTGTGTTTCTATGGAAAGCAGAGTGTCTCAGATGGGGACCTTGGCTTTTGCTAGGGAGGTCATGAGCCAGAGAAAAATGCAACTGATAAAATGAAGGGTAGGAGCCTTGAAACTGGTCATCAGAGTCAGAGCTTGACAGTTTCTCTAATAGGACCTGATTCAAAGCTTGCTGAAATCTGCAGGAGCATTCATGACCACTTTCAATGAGACCTTTCATGTTTATCTCAACATTAGTTGCAGAATTTAGTATTTCCCTGATATCCATTAGGTCATCATCACAGTTACCAGATCCAGCTCATTCTTCCTGCTTATGAAGGTGTAAAGGGGGGATGTTTGATGCCAATGAGCCCTACTGCAGTTGTGCTATTCCCTTCTGGGCATTGGTACATACAAACCATCACAGTCTCATTGTACACCACTAGCACTGTGGCAGCTCTCTGTCCTCCCTTCATTATAAAGAGATGAAGTGGGGGTGTCTATTTACTAGTAAGCTTGGGGGTCTGTATGTGATAGTCATGCAAATACATAACTTGGAAATAGTTGTTACCCTTCTGACCTACCAAATTAGTCATTTCCTATCCCATTTAGTATTGATTTCCTTCTTCAAGAAGGAAGTCTTCAAGGCATAGGAGCAGGCCATCCTATGTGCCAAAAGACAAGCTGGCAGGGAAGACCACCAGCCTGGCTGAACAGAGAGCTTTGGCTGGAACTCAGGAAAATAAAGAAGTGAGTTTATGACCTTTGGAAAAAGGGGCGGGCAACTTGGGAGGACTTCAAAGATGTCATGATGTTATGCAGTAGAAGGGCTGAAGCCCAACTAGAACTTAATCTGGCTACTGCCATAAAAGACAATAAAAAAATATTTTTATAAATACATTAGCAGCAAAAGGAGGGCTAAGGAGAATCTCCATCCTTAATTAGATATGGAGGGAAATAATGACAAAGGCTAAGGAAAAGGGTAAGGTACTTAATGTCTTCTTTGCCTCAGTGCTTAATAGTCAGAGCAGTTATTCTTGGGGTACCCGGCCCCCTGAGCTGGAAGACAGGAATGGGGAGAGGAATGAAGCCCAAACAATTCAAGGGGAAATGTTTAATGATCTGCTACGCCTCTTAGACACACACAAGTCTATGGGGCTGGATGGGATCCACCCAAGGGTACTGAAGGAGCTGGTGGAAGTACTCACCAAGCCACTTTCCATCATTTATCAGCAGCCCTGACTAACTGGGGAGTCCCAGCTCACTGGAGGTTAGCAAGTGTGACACCCATCTGCAAGAAGGGCCAAAAGGAGGATCCAGGGAACTAAAGGCCTGTCAGTCTGACCTCAGTGCCAGGGAAAGTTATGGAGCAGATCATCTTGAGTGCCATCAGGTAGCATGTACATGACAACCAAGTGATCAGGCCCAGTCAGCATGGGTTTACAAAAGGCAGGTCCTGCTTGACAAACCTGATCTCCTTCTATGACAAGATGACCTACTTAGTGGATGAAGGAACGGCTGTGGATGTTGTCTACCTAGACTTTGGTAAAGCCTTTGACACAGTTTACCACAGCATTCTCCTGGAGAAACTGGCTGCTCATGGCTTGGACAGGCTTACTCTTCACTGGGTAAAATACTGGCTGGATGGCTGGACCCAAAGAGCTGTGGTGAATGGAGTTAAATCCTGTTGGCAGCCAGTCACAAGTGGTGTTCCCCAGAACTCAGTACTGGGGCCAGTTCTGTTTAATATCTTTATCAGTGATCTGGATGAGGGGATCAAGAGCACCCTCAGTAAGTTTGCAGACAACCAAGTTGGGTGGGAGTGTTGATATGCTTGTGGGTAGGAAGGCTCTACAGAGGAATCTGAGCAGGTGAATCGATGGGCTGAGGCCAATTGTATGAGGTTCAACAAGGCTCAGTGCTGGGTCCTGCACTTGGGTCACAACAACCCCATGCAACACTATAGACTTGAGGAAGAGTCGCTGGAAAGATGTCTGGTGGAAAGGGACCTGGGAGTGTTGGTTAACAGCTGGCTGAGTATGTAGCCAGCAGTGTGCCCAGGAGGCCAAGAAGGCCAGCAGCATCCTGGCTTGTATGAGAAATAGCATAGCCAGCAGGACGAGGGAAGGGATCGTCCCCCTGTACTCAGCACTGGTGAGGCCACACCTCAAACACTGGGTTCAGTTTGGGCCCTGCACTACAAGAAAGAAGTTGACGTGCTGGAGCGTGTCCAGAGGAGGGCAACAAAGCTGGTGAAGGGTCTTACGAGAAGTGGCTGAGGGAACTGGGGTCGTTTAGCCTGGAGAAAAGGAGGTTCAGGGGAGATCTTATCGCTCACCACAACTACTTGAAAGGAGGTTGCAGCAAGGTGGGTGTCAGTCCCTTCTCCCAAGTAACAGAGTGAGAGGAAATGGCCTCAAATTGCACCGGAGGAGGTTTAGATTGGATATGAGGAAACATTTCTTCACTGAAAGGGTTGTCAGGCACTGGAACAGGCTGCTCAGGGAAGTGGTTGAGGCACCACCACTGGAGGAGTTTAAAAGACATGTGGATGTGGGACTTAGGGACATGGTTTAGTGGTGGACTTGGCAGTGTTAGGTTTATGGTTGGACTCAATGATCTTAAAGGTCTTTTCCAACCTAAATGATTCTGTGATGATATTAGAGGTTCAGCCTGCCAGGCAATAACAGGGAAAACACATGTTCTTGATTGTTTACAGGGAATAGAGAGGGAACATAACCTGCATTCCTACCCTATGTGCTCTGACTGTTGTTGTTGTGGGTGCCTATTGGCATGACAGATGGAAGTTAAGGGTTCTGCCATCTATATCATAAGCCTGATGAAATAATAAGCAGAAATAGGCTCTTACTAATTTAATTTTTCCCCTAGTTTATTTTACATGTCTCTAGTATCTCAGAAAGAAAACTAAGCAAAACTTTGTAGGCTCTAAGGGTTTTACTGACCCTGTCATGTCACCTGTTTTTTTTCTTTTTTGGGGGATTAGGATTTTCAGTAATCTTTGGATAAGTGGGACAACTTTGGCTAGAGCTAACAGCCATGAGAAAGGGTGACGTAGTGCTCCTGTTGTATAGAAATTCAAGGATGCCAGGAAGGATGACACATTAAATATATGCAGGGGATTCAGGAAGAACCGTGTAATATAAAGAGTAGTAAATGCTAAGGAGAAGTACAGAGGCAAAGACAAGTAAGTAGCTGGTTTAAATGAGATTAAGATACCACAGCATTTTACGGACACACACAGAGGAAGGGTTTAAAGGATGCTGGCCAAACAGGAAAACGTACTAAATAGATGTGGAAGAAAGAGGTTTGTCGCACCAGATGATCTTTTCCTGTCTCACAAGGCATTCCTCTCTTTTCTAAGAGATTTCTGAGAATACAGATGGAAAATTGGTAGAACTGTGATTAGCAGGGTATAGGTTTTCCATCTGTATGGATCTACTTACACAGGAAGCTACATTAAAAGCCCTTGACCAAGCTTACTAAGTCACACCCTGAATGCTGCCTTTCCTTACCTTTATGGTAGGCAGTGCTAGATTTATATGTGCACAAGTAGTATGGTAGTATTTCTTTTTCCTCAAGATCCTGGCCATTTTCAGGGCCCAGAATATATGATATTTGCATTTTAGTAGCTTATTTTCCTTATTCAAACATGACACATTTATTTAGTACGTGCTTTTCAAACTTTGCTTTGAAGAGCAAATGACTAATTTACCCAGGGGGCTATTCAGTTTTTCAAACATTAATGAAATTGCTTTCACCTTTATGAAGTGAATGAATAGGATTATCCCCATTATAGAGATTACTAGTTGAGGTACAGTGTGTTAAAAAGTAATCTCCAAGTTTGCATGCACAATTGAAGATGAAAAGACCTTATTGTTTTATCTTCTTTAGTATTAAATACCATGTTTGTATTCAGACAGAACTCCCATTGATTTGAGGCACAAATGAAAATTTCAGCAAATAAGGTTCTGAAATCTCAAATAATCTAGAAGTAAAGGATGTGCTATGAAAGAGGTTCTCTTCAAAGTTTGATTTAATCTTACTTAAAGAACTTGGTGGTTGGGGATAGAATGTTTTCCAAAGCAAATTCAGATTCATTAATCGATAACTGTTCATTTAATTTTTTCCAATACCTTTTTTTTCGTGTTTTCCAACTTCTTCAAGAAATTAAATTGCAACATCTATAGCTAGTCTAGTGGACAAGAATACTCTCAAAGCACAACCCAGACATTTTCAAGGAAGAGAAATACAGATCATATAGTTAAAAAAAAGAAAAAAATATTAAAATGATATGTACAGAAGGAATTAAATAGGTACTGTATGGACAGTCTTTATCCCAGTACTGTACTTTGAAGACTTGGTTTTGTAAACCTGAAAGATATCACCAGCACCATTTTTTGTATGTTATGTCTTTCTGATATGTCATCTCTGATTTTTCTACTTTTTCTCTAGTGACATCCTGAGATCACAGAAATTCTTTAAGCCGTCTTCACCCATGGTATTGACATGACCATCTGTTTGTCATGTTTATATCCATCACACAGGATTTTGATAACTACTTTAACATGGTAGCTGATGGTAGTAGCAGTGAATTGTCTGTCTCTGCAGCGGGTGAGTGAGAGGCTAAAGCAGCATAACGCAGAGAAGTGGTAATATTTGAGGAATCTTTGATTCTGTGGAAGGGCTGTGAAATGATGGGAACTCAAGTAGTTTCTATTGCCCACATCCCATGAATTGCTGCCTCCTTTCTGAACCTCCCCGGTCTATTCCTGTCCCATTCTTAGCTCCTTTTACCCCAGTTTCATTCTCTTTGTCCATCCTATCCCAAGACTTCCTCCTCGTCTTTCTCCCACAAGATGAACTCCACTCATGTACACACCAGTCCAGTGGGTTATCTGCATGTTCGCACCATGACCGCATTTGCTCTAGCTCTATTGTGGAATTTTCTCTGATGTGGATCTTCCTCTTTGTCTTCCATGTTTTCATGGTCAACAGAATATTTAATGAAGTTGGCATTGATAGAGAGCACCCCATAGAAACAGTCTGTACAGGCCACTCCTCTCAGAGCCATGTGTTAGGCTTTGCCAGAGGCTGGCAGATCTTACCGTCTTTTGCTCTTGGCTCGTGTTTTCAAGGCTGTCACATCAACTGTCATGACTTTGTTTTTAAATGAAATAGTAAATTGAAAAGAACAAGGAGCTAGCGTGAAAGATGTGCCAGCCTGCTGTTTTTCATGTGCTGGCCAACAGTCCTGCCTGCATACAAGGAGCTAAAGAATTGTGGGGAGGGGAAAGAGGGGCTTATTCATAACAGTAAATTTGATAGACCCTTTTTCTTTCTTTCAGTGCTGAGATGACAGAATGCCAGTTCTCTGTGTGGATGGTTTGAAACTTCTTGTTTTAGTTGTATTGCACTGTACATTTTGCTCCAGGTGCTGTGAACTTTGATATCAGTAAATTATAACTGAACTAAAGGTAAAAATGCTTTAGATATTCCTTGAAAACTAAGGATTTTTGGACACTATTGTCAGAACAAACTAGTGTTTTATTCTTATTTAGGATCTGTAAG
The DNA here is from genome assembly GCF_965140245.1 of Athene noctua. Classification (NCBI taxonomy): domain Eukaryota; kingdom Metazoa; phylum Chordata; class Aves; order Strigiformes; family Strigidae; genus Athene; species Athene noctua. Next base: position 18,197,428 of record NC_134049.1, on the reverse strand, counting down.
TAGGTGTTTCTTGATAATTTGTTTCTCTTTGATCTTTCTTAATAATTAATTTTAAAAATCTGCATTAAAGTGTATTAGTGTAGTAAGTATAAAGACTTTAATAACTAAACCAGGCCCTTGGGGCAGGAACTTGCCTTACCAGTTTTGTAAACCTTTGCGCATATTTACAATGGTACAGAAAGAATTATTGATGGTAATACTTAAAATTGTTTGAAAATAAATTTATATGGAAGGGTTGTGCTAGAAAGGCTGAAGAAAGAGAAGCAAAAAAGATGAACAGGCTTAGATGGTGATGTTATAAAACCCTTCTACAAAGCACTTTATTGAGTGGAAAGTAAGAGAATTTACTGTGCTGCTTCTAGGTAGGATAGAACTATAGTTAGGGAGAAATAAATTGTGACATTTTACATTTAAGTTCATCCTGTTGTCCTTCAGCTCAACTCTGTCCCTGTCTGTGCTGTTTTAGAGGTATAGTCATAAATTTAAAAGGACTAATTCAGCTGTGCTTGTGTTCGTTATCTCTAAGAAGTGAATAAACACTGTATTGCTGAAGTCAGAAGTAGGCGGACTCCTTTTATAGCTCTTGTGTTACAGCCATGACTATAGCACCAGGTAATCATTCCTGTTGTGATTTAACTGGTCATTTGCCAGCAGTTCTCAGAAAAACACAGAGACTCGTATTCAAACCTTCTTCACCAACTGACCTGATTCACCTATTTTTTTTCTCCTTCTGACTGAAATAAAATTGTAGTAAATGCTTAAGTAAAAAAGAAATCTTTCATTCTGTTGAGATATTTTGACAGGTATAGCTTGTTTTATTTTGGTAACGTAATTATGATTTGGTTTCATAAAATATATTAATTTTTGATAGGGAATGTTTCTGTGAAAAACAATCAGACTATATGTGGTTCTATTTTATAACTGCTTTGCATTGGTCATTTGTATATCCACTTTTCATGGAGGCATGCCAAGATTTATTGGTAAATTTCTATGTTTAAAAAATGTTAGCAAAGAAAACTGCATAGCATTTTACATATGAATCCCATTACAATCTTCATAGATTTTTATCCCCTTCCTTTCCTTGAGGAAATATAAAAAAAAAAATATATAATTAAAAAAAAAAAAAAAGGGATTAAGATTTTTTTTTTAAAGTTTCTACATTGTCTCTGGCCTTTCAGGGGAAGATACCCATGAGGAAGAAAGTAGAAACTCTGCAATGCAAAGTATCAAGCATTCTTTGGGCTTCCAATATTCCAGAAGGCTTCCCTAGAAATAGGAACTATTTGCCATTTGCACTCCATGTCAAAAGACTGATGTACCTTACTGGTGTAGCTCATGATACATTTTTTTCAGTACTTTGTTTCTAATAAGTCCAAGGGGGCTTGAGATATCTATTGCTTTGTTTTCAAGTAGCCAGTTCTTTGAAAAATCAGTTTGAGGTGAGTGCCTTTACATCTCCAGATAATTTTGGTGGAACTGAAGCCATTTTCCTGATACACTTAGGGTCACGTATTAAATTAAATTGAAATTCATGTCCCATTGGAATATGGAAACTATTAGGTCATCTGTGAATGTTTTAGAATCAGCGAAGCTGTATATTTCTGACTTCTGCTTTTATGCACCCAAACCTTTCACACCAGGGAATTGCCAATACTGTCTGAGTTTGTTCCATAAAAACAGTTTAGGTGCTCAGTAATGTAGAAAGCAAAAGCCTCTGGGAATCATTTTGCTGCTGGGCATAATTGCAAACCTTTTCCTTTTCCTTCCAAACACCCACTAGTCAGGTAACTGAGATGTACTATTACTGATCTGCAGATGTACCACTGGGCTAGTCACTTGTCATACAAAATGTGTCAAAATTTGCACATCAATTGCAGCAGTTACTTCAAAAATCATACTTCTCTATGAAAATAAAACAGAAAATCACACGCCATTTAAACACCTCAGCAATAATTATGTTGCTTCAGGCACCTGAGCTGTAATAACTGTTGGCATTTTCATTCCAAACCTATTTTTTGAGAAATTTAAAAGAGCATTGTCAACTCATTCCATTTTGAAACAACCATAGCATGCATGAATGGGACAGAAAGCTGGCTATTAGGCCAGTCAGCTGACCATTGCTTGCTTTCTTCTTGTCATCCTGCTTCTCTTTTCTGCTCTGTTAACATAATTTTGCAAGGTACAGTGGTCGTTTTCTCAGCTGCATACATAAAATTCTTTTAGAACTCTGCTTTGACATAACTGTATTGTATCCCACTATGTGCCCAAATCCAAATCAAGAAATTAATTTTTCTCGTGGTTTGGAGATATGTTATTAATTTATTTAATTGCTTCTATTGAAATTCTCTCTTCAGCAATACAACTCTCAGGCTGAACTCACCCCACTTTGCTTCCAGAAGTTTTTAGTAGAAACGTCATCTTGCTTTAAAGTAAAGATGCTTATTTATTTCAGCCTCTAAAATTTCTTTGGTGTGGCACTCGAAATTTCACTTGGAAGATAACTTAGTTTAAATTCTTAGATAAATCAAGTTTCTTATTATTTTTTGTTCTAATATATTGGGTAGCCTAAAAACTTCAAATACTTTGTATTTATTTTAAACCAATGTTTCATCAGTGCCATAAAGATACTTTCTTTTCATTTGTAATTACAAGCTTTTGCAAGATTTCAGACATTTCTCAGAGGAACTATTTTATCTACTAGCTAGCCGGGATACTAGAAAAAGCACAAAAGATAAGTTAAATATTTGCACAGAAAAGTATTGTTGATGTGCACCTTACAGATTAAAAGGAAGGCTCTTGAGTCTTAATGTGATTAGAGTTCAGGTTTCCTGAAACTAACAGTGGTTGTTTTCTTAGCAATACAGATTCTATTGGAATAACTAATTTACTTCTATGCTTGTTGAACCTAAATCAAGGTAATCCTACTGAAAAATCTTTTGAATTCCGTGGTGGCCCAACCTACCACCTGATAGAAAAGCTCTACTGATAGTAATGGGTGGGTTGTTGCATTTGTGACAAACGAGAGATTTACACTGAGGTATTACTACTGATTTACATCAGTAATCAAGGCTGCAGAATGTGGGTGGAGGATGCGTGCTGACTGGAGAAGAGAGCTCTTTCAGCGTAACCTCTGATTTGCTATCCTTTCTTCTTTTAGTCTGGTTTCCTAAGGAAATAAGGATTTTTTTCATCTGTGAATATATGTCGTTCTCTTCTGTCAGTGTATAAATATTCCCTTGTAAATTTCGAATCTGTGGGTCAATGACCATCAAATCTGAAGTGTTCTTAAAGAAACAAATCCTGTAAGCTTTCTGAAAACAGGAAACAGTCCCTAATAACACTGCCACTAGGAAGTAGTCAGTAAATTCCAGACTCCAAGTAAGAACTCAAGAGTAAGCTCCAAACATTATTAGTAATTAAAGTAACAGTAAAGAATCCAGGGGGATGCTCAAATCTTGAGAGATTGATTTTTGGCCAAGCTTTGTTGGCTCTGCTGCTCCCAGAACTGCTTGCTTAACTGTGCTGCTCCCATCTTCCGAGTTCAGCCAGGGATTTTGCATCACTGAGCAGCTGCAGGGATAGAATTCTGTCCTTTTCTTTCTTCTCTCCTGCCCCAGTTTTCTTTGTGTCTTTTTTTCTTCATAAAATCAGCTAGAAAAGTCTAGCCAGGTGTAGCCCCCCTCTTTCACATGTTATGCTCTTGAACTTCGGCAATGAGGTGCTTTATCAATGCTTGGAGGAAGTGACGAGGAAACAGGAGGCCCAAATGCTCCAAACAGCATGCACAGACGTAACTGTGAGATTAAATTACCTGTGCGGAATTGCGGTAATTTCACGGGAAATTGTCCACTAAACAATTTTCAAAATTTGGGTCTGTACCAAGCAATTAATATGGTAAATCTTTTTACGCTTTCACGTTAATATATTTAGCCAGCATAACGTTTAAACAAGGCTTTTCTTCAGTGAAAAAAATTCTTGTCTGTTCGTGCAACTGTACAACTTATGCTTTCTGAATGCACATCTCTAGGTGTCAGCAGGAATTCCCCCAAGTGGTCTTGATTCACAGAATCAGGGACTGACCTTGGGGAGGGAATCTGAGAGTACAGATTATTGCCATGTGTCTTCTCACAAAATACTTTCACACAGTAGTTCTCCATCACAGCTCTGTAATGTAATCCTTTATTTGCCCAGTTTACTATAGTAAGTTTTTTCATCTACCATGGAAATGCACTTTCTAAGCTATGCATTAGTATGTGTGGCTGTCCTGCTGTCTTGGGACAGAGAAATTTCCATTTTAGTTTGTCCATGTAAAAACACACTCTGAATACAATGTGTTAAAATATAGATAGTAAAATACAGAGAGACTCCATTATAGATTACATGGAGATAAGACCTCTGCTAGCATTAACTGTATTTATCTCAGTAGACTTACCACCCAGGAACTCACACCCGCATTCTCTCCTTGAGTATGTTAAATTCTTAGTTTCCTTTTCTGAGTGACAGCTTTAGCTGTCTGATGCAACCTGCATCTCAGTAAAACTCTGAATTTAATAGTCATAGTCCTTGGCCTAGTTGATCAATGGCAAAATTTTATGAAAATGTCTCTTGCGACTTGCTGCAGAGTTGCGTGTTCATATAGCTGGCTCTGAGAACTCGCTGTATTGAGAGAGGTCAAATATCCAGGTCCCATGCTGGTGAAGGATCAGTTTGTTACAGAAATGATACCATTACAGTACTTGCTGGGGAGGGGGGTGATTGCTACTTTGTTCATAGTGTGCCCCGCATTGGCTGATTAAACCACAAATGAAATGCCACATTGACAGGTTCATATTGCATGACACACTGTGAGAATCACAGAGTGAATAACTGTGGGTTAGTTTTGTTCCATTACGGACTTTATTAGGAGAATGGGTTCCAGTTGTGCCATTTTCTGTTTTTGTTATCGTCTGCACTCTGAAACTGAATTATCAGGCCCTGGTGTGCTTTTAAGAATTTGATCTTCTCAACATCTTTTTTCAGTCTTTTGGTTGCTTGGCTGACCTTGTTTTTATGTTAGTGGGGTTATTGATGGGAGTAGCCAATGAAATGGGTAGTGAACATGGGAAGCATTTTCAGAATGAGTTATTAAACTGCTGCCAGAGCTTGCATTTATTATAATTATCACAAAACTGTTATGTGGCCCCATAAACTTGCATGGTGATTTATAAACTTGGGCTTAAATTTTGCTAATGCATATGTGTGAATTTTTTACTTGTATGAAGGAAGTTACACCTATGCTTGCTTATAGATGACTTCCTTATGCCAAGATAGAAGGTATTTATTTAGACTGGAATTGTGGCACTGGGGATAAAACCCAAACTCTCTTACCCACTTTTCTAAAGTCTCAGTGAAGTTTACTTGTGAAAATGGTAATGGTCTAATCCTGCAGGTCTCTGAATCCTTTTTATGCTTTTTAATACCAGTGGAAAAACAAGATAGTTATCTTCTTGCACAGTGATTTGTAAAGCAGAGAAATACAAAACTGGGCTTACAGAAAGCTTCTTCCCTCTTTTCTTAGCATGTTAGCTAGGAGCAATAGCAACAGAAGGTCTTTACCTTGTAGTGGCAGATGGTTGGATGCTACACGTCTTTCTATTGTTTAAAATTCTTGCAGCTTTTCCAGCTTCTGGAGTTAAGATAGAACAGCTCTAGTAGCCTAATTTGATTAGATTAAATTTTGATTAAATTTGATTTACAGTTACCGGGGGGGGGGGGGGGGGGGGGGGGGGCGCACACGTGTCATTAAATTATATTTGATGTTCTTAATTTACACCCTTGAGTTTCCAGATCTGTTTGCTTAAGGCTAGGACCTGTGCTGGAGGTGAAGGAGGCTGAGTAACCATGCTGATCAGGTGGCCAAGCTGCTTGTGCCCAGCTGAGTCTAAATGAAGTGGTGAGATTGGGTTAAAAGGGAGTGAGTGCCTCATTAGTTGCTCTCCTCCCTCCTTGAAACACATGCAGTCCTGCTTTTGGCAAATGTAGTAATCCCAGTTGCTAAGTGTGTTACTCGGCACTGCTTGTCAGCATGTTAGCCATTCAACAGACTTCAGTGAAAATTATATTCTAACAGTATTATTTAAAGCCTATGACCTGTCTGCACGCAGCACCAACAAGCGTTTAAGGTCAAATGGTGTTTTAAATATGCTTGAATCATTCCCAGACCTGGATTAAATGTCATGTATTCAGACATCAAAATGAGAATCATATACTGCATGCAGCTATAAACAGGTGAGATACTTTCCAGCAGAGTTAAAACCAGAGCAGTATAAAAGGAGACCATTCTAGGTTATTACTTTGAATAATCTGACCTGAACCAATTTCACTTCTCTCGTAAGGACACTTTTAACTTCAGGGATAGGCATAATTAGTTATCTATTTTCTGGGTAAAGATAAATGTGAATTCATCATTAATACACTCAGTTTTGCAGATTATTGCAGCTTTAGGAACACAGTAAGTTGCCTAGAACAGTTTTGACTGTACCATGCCAAAATAATTTGTGTCCTCTGAAAAGGGTATGGTTTTATTCAAGTTATTTTTCAAACTCTACTTGAAAAGATTGTATATATTTATGAGAGGTTCTGCCTAAATCACACAAAGAGAATTTTCAGGAAAATAGCTCCACAAATCTTAGGAAATGCAAAACTAACAGACATGAAGGATTTGTATTTAGAAAAGAATCTCCCAGTGGGTTGCTCTCAGCAGAAAATGAAAAGGTCTTCTTTGCGTTCAGTTGAACTATTAGTGCATTTTTTGCTGATATAAGCAGTTGTACAGGTATGGCCACTGTCACAGTCCCAGATCTCAGTGCTGCAAATTAGCAAGGTTTTAAGTTTGCTCCAAATATCATGCTAGCTCATTTTCATTATGAAAAAGGTGGGGGGAGGAGAATGGGACAAAGCACCTATTGGCAAAGCACATTATAATTGTTTAAGCAGGCCCCACAAGTCATGCATTTCAATTATTTGTTCAAAGCTGCCTGCAATTAAGAGTTGCAAACAAGGTTTTTGAATGCAAAGTCAGACAATTAAAATGTTTCATGAGTGCCTTACAGAGAGAAGTTCTGAATTAGCACTTTGAATCCACAAGACCTCTTGTTTTCTAATCTCCTTTCCCTTTTACTCTGTGAAAGAGAGAGATGTATATTTTTCCCAGAATTTTTCTTTTCTTTAAGCTGGGCTGATCCTAAGGAAGATTGAATCGTCCTAGTCTTTGACTTGCACATTTGAATGTCTTCTGCTCCTTGAGAGATCATCCTTGTTGCTTCATAATGGTCCAGGTGCAAAAAAACTTGCCCATGTCTGGCTTGTTCTCGAAGGGGGGTCGTAAATCACTTAAAGCATGTCTCCTCCCTCTTGTGCACCGCTCCCCCCCCATCTTCTTCCTTCCCCTTTGAAGAGGCAGAACTATTTTAGCTAGTGATTTGTGGCACTTAGGCACTCAGAGTGCAACCCCTATGCTCGGTAAGCTAACAGACAAGATGTGGGAAGCAGTGATGCATTGGCTTGTTAATGGGAGTTCTGTGGATGTTGGTATTCTATCTGTTGGTGGCGATCAGATCACAGCTGCTCCCAGGGGAAGGCCTAACTTCTTTCTCTTTAACCATGAAAAACCGACTTAACTTCTCTACTCCTTTCAGGAGAACAGTGCTGCTCAGGGTTGGTGTTTTTCCTTGCTAATGCCATTTGAATGCTGGTTGTTTGCATTTAGAACTTGCAGTTTGGGAGTTTTTCTTTTTTTTCTTTTTTTTTTTTTTTATTTATATGCTTAGAAGCCCACCACTTGCAAGCATTTAACAGGCTTTCTACCTTCACTTCTCTGGTACTGTCTGTCATGGAATCAGTTTTAATGGTAATCTTTTTGATGCAAACTGCTGCATAGTATTAGATGCATTTTGGTTTGTGTAGGTAAAAGTAAGAACCTGTTATCAGTTAAAAAAGCCAACTGTATACTGAACAGCAAAAGAAAATTTCGGGTTAACTAATGACTCTGTAACACAAGCAAAAGCTTGTGATATGACACACAAATTCAATTGTCATTGAACTTTCCTGGGAGTTGCTGGCATGTTTAAGGTTTTAATCTCTTAGAAAAGGCTCATACCAGTTGTATTACTAAAAGCAAAACATTTCATTGGTTAATGAAATAATAAATTTTTTGCTGTGAGACCAGTGATATTCAAGGGCATAAGAAGGCAAGAGGCTGTACTGGCTTGTTTGGAGTCTTTCTGCTCATGGGGCTGAGCATTCACGGAGAGTTTTCAAAGGCAAGGATTAGTGAGTTGCAGCAGAAGGGAGCAAACCGTGCATGCTGGAGTCTGTCCTCTTGCTACCAGATCACTTGGACTGAATGGTCTGGCAATGTGTGTCAGCTTGCATGACCTTAAATACGCTGGGTTTAGCCAAAGTGCTTCCCAATAGCAGTGTGGGTGTCTGAGAGCTGTTGGGATGAGACCTCAAAGGCAGGGACAGATTATCCCTTAACTCCTCATTGTGAGATTTCTTGCTCCTTGCTTTAAAGCAGCTGAGGTTGGCCTGTTGCGTGGGCAAGTAGAGTTCAACCTGCCCTGGCATTTGTAAGTTCCTGAGAGCTGTCAGTTAATGGCTGGTATGTTGCTTACAAGCCGTTTGTGAAAGAAGTTTTGCCTCGCTGAGAAATACAGGAACTGGATGTCATCCTAATATCTAAATACTGGTTAGGAAGGATTAATGTCTATTAATATGACTTTTATATTTTTTCCCAAAAATACTGTGGCAATATATTTGGAGTCCCCAGTTTTCACATCAGTGCTCTACGTACATATGTCAGCTCAGAGTGAATTTCAGAGATGTGTCTTTATGAGGGGAAGTATCTGCTGGTATTAAATGTCTTTAGTTTACTTGCAAAAATAAAAAATTCTCATATCTTTAAAATAGAACCTATACACAAATCCAAGATTTTACACTGGAGCACATCAGAAATTGAAAGGCACTCCCTCTTCCCCATATTGTGAGACTTGACATGCAGGGAGAGTGTGTGTGTGTGTGTGTAAAACCTGCTAGAAAACATTTGATGGCATTAAGCTGGGAGCACAATGTCTTTCCTCTGTCTGTGTATGAGTGAACCTACCCACCTTTCCTCAGCAACACCACTGAAAATAGATATCCTGCGCCAAGAGTTTCATTTTAAAGTTGCAAGGCTAGTAAAAATCAGTTATATTTATATTGTAAGCTTGGACCATTGGCAAATGGCAAACAGTAAATTGACAGAATGTATGATTTTTATGTCACACTTCGATTATTTTCAGGGCTCATTCATTTTATTAGTATTAACACTGCTGCTTCCCTTTCCCTAAAGACTTTAGAGATTGAGAGGACAGGATGCAGTTCTCACTTTAATTCATTTTTACCCATGGAATTGAAGAAGTGGTGTTGCATGGAAAAATTTAGCTTTATAAAAGGCACAATACCATCACAATTTGGGATGATGAGTAGGACAGATGGATGTTCAGTGGCTGGAGATGGTGACATAGTTATGTGAAATCTTTGCTAATTTTGCATCTTACAAAGGCTGATAGATGGGGTGCTATGGCATTTGTTATGTAGGAGCTTGGCAGAAGTTCCTCCTAGCTTCAGCATTTACAAATCTGTAAATATATCCAATATTCCAAAGAAAATTGGGCAGAAATATTACAAAATTAGCACAGCTCCCACTTTCTCAGTAGGAAATTTTAGGAGGCAAGACAGGACATGTGCTCCAGTGGCTTGCGCAGGACTGTAGAAGTCAAGTTCGTTGGCAGACTCATTTTTCCTCTGACATAGTTCTGCTTTGTAGTTCAGGGCTTGCCACTTGATCGCTGTTCCTCCAGTCCCCCAGCTGGTACTACAGCTGAAACCAACCTCTTTGGGCTGGCGGGAGCTTTAAAGCCTGTGAAGTGACTGTAAACATAACAGTTTGATTCGGAGTGTTCCATGAAATGGTTTGTGAGCTGTTATTTATTTTTTCATTTTTACGGATATGTTGCTTTTAATACTTTTAATCTGTATTTCAACTTTTTTTTTTTTACATTTTTACCCTTACCTGGAAATAATTTCCAGACCTTTCAGTTAGAAGGCTATAGACACAGTGACTCTGATTTAAACTTATATATGAAATTCTAGGCCAGACTCTGAATCATACAAAAGGAAGAAACAACCTTGGAAAAACAAGTAATGTAATAGAATGTGGGCAATGGGCTGAACCTGCAGAGCAAGGCTTAGTGTTTACAAGTCATCTGGGGAGTGGGGTAAGCAGGGGAGAAGAGGGGACCATGGAAGGCATTTGGAACAATGTACACATAAAAACTGAGCCTTTAAACTACAAAATGTTGCTATCTGATCATCTGTGACAAGGGGTGGTAGCAGACTATGGCAGACAGAAAACTTACAGTACAAGATTTTGCTTCAATTTTATTCCCAGTGAGATAGGTGGGAGTTTTTATTGTTGAAACAATCAAGTATTGGGTTTAGCACTTCATGGCAGATAATGAAAGCTTCTGTCCTCTTCTGAAGTGGACGTGATGTTTGCAAATGAGTCAACAGGGTAAGATACAGAAATATCCATTCCATGCTTTAGTATTAAACTGAGACAAATTATTTACTAGAATTACAGGCTAAAATATATTTTAAAGAAGTCCAAACTGCAGTACCAGCTAGGAAAAAATAATTCTTTAATAATTTAATAAATTAATGATAAATAATAAAGTTTTGGGATTCTTTTGGGTTTTTTTTTCCAAATCAGATAGCAAGATATGATCTTTGCATTGAGAAGCCATATCTTTGGGAGTGCAAACTGTATATTTCAGGCCTTTATTGAAATGAAGGAAAATCATAAATGCTAATGATTGTTTAAAATTACATTTCCTTTCTTTTCTTTTTGTCAACCAACTACTTGATGTCCTAATTTTAATATTTTGCGGAAAAAATGCAATTCTTCTGTTGTTTTGACCTATTTTAATATTCAGTATTCATATCAATGTTAAAAAGGAAAATGCAAATAACAATAAACATTTTTAGACTTGGAGGATGTAAAATACAAAATTTAAAGCTGACAGGATAGAACTGATTTAAGGGAATTCACTAACCAGCACAGGTGTGCATATATATGTATATAAGTGTACGTATATATATATATGCATTATCTTGGGACTAATCCATTTATGCTAGAAATAGTTACCTGGTAACCTAATTTTTGTGACACTACTGTCTGCGTTCTGCATTGCTGGAGTTGAAACTGAGAGTACATAACAAGGTAGTTAATCACTCAGCCTTAGCAGTAGCAAAGATTATTCTGCCACTTAGTGTTCTGGGGTAGAGAAAGCAAAGAAAAAAGGAAGAGTGGTGTTCTGGTGGGATTGCCAAAGCAGAGTGAGCGCTGCTGTCACACTTATCTATGAGCATTCCTTTGCTTCAAGTATTGGGGTGTCCTCCTGCATCAGTGTTGGCCCAGGTGGGGAGTTAGCCTTTCAAGAAAGGGCAGTGTGAGGCATACAGTGAGATGGGACAGAAAATGTTTCTTATCCTGAGGATGTGGCTGTGTTCCTGGTCTAGGTTTGGTTTTGTTTGGATTATTTATTTTTTTTCTGCAGTTAAATAACAAACAGTTCATAAATTAATGAATTGAGGAGTCTTGCTATTATTTAAATATTAAGGGACCAAGTCACTATGTCTTGGTCAGACTGGCTGTTGAGCAAGTATTAGAATTTCTTGGATACTGCTGAGAACAGCAACCGCTTCCTTCTGAATGGTGTGTGTTTTAAGGACAGGTAGAAGTCATGGCAGGAAACTGAAGTTGACCATTATTTGTGATGCAGGGAATTAGTCATTTTACTGGAATACTTGTACTTAACATCATTTGCAACTGCCCACCACTTTGCATTTTCTCTAACGACAGAGGGGTTTTGGGTCACTTAAAGAAAAAGTAGTTGTGCTTATAAACTGTGAAGTGGGAAATTTGTGACTGAGTTCTGAGAGAGAGTAGCTGTAGACACAGCTAGCTGGTGATGAGCTGTGACTAAAGTATCAGGTCCTGCCAACTTGCAGCATGTGCACATTTTTCAAATACTCTTTTTGTTCAGCAGCAATTACCAAAACATTAGATCCATCATGCTTTTGCAGCAAACTTTGACCCCTTAAAAGACAGCATCTTATCTTGGGGAACAACATCACCATGGCAAGCAGGAGTTCCCCAGGAGCTGGCAAGGTGCCTCTCCATGAAGTCCAGCATCTTTTCTGGTAGGGTAGAGTACTATCAGTTAAACACAGGCAATCCTTACTGGAGTTTCAAGTAAAAGTGGTAGCACTTTTTCTTCAGTGTGTCAGAAGTGGCTGCAGAATTAAGAGAATCAGCAAAAGATTTAAATGTGCATATCTAGTTCCTAGCAAAACTTTCATTGGCCTCAAAGTTACTTGGACATTGTCTCCACTGTGCATCCGGTGCCAGGAAGAAAGTTTGTCCATGAATGAAGACAGCACAAGCTCCTTCAACTACCCAGGCCAAAGAAATGTCTAAAGGACACCAGCTAATTTTGCCACTGATGTCTTAATAACTTCAACTCAAAAGACTACATTATAGTATGGACAGTAGTTTCCAGAACATGGAGTTTAGCAAATGCTGCTTGTACTGAACCTGTCATCCAGCCCTTCAGTCAGGATCCATCAATAATCTTCTCACATATAATATTTTTGCTAGGCATTTTTGTCTGCCAGGGATACAGATCTAGTGGCCTAAATTTCTCTTAGCGCAGAGAACTTAAGCAAGCAGAACTCTGACAGCCTCATCCCAGAGAAGACTGAATTTCAGTGGGAAGACAATTCTGCATGAATCTGGAATGAAAAACACAATTAGTAGATTAATGGCCCACAGCAGGAGGGTATCTGCAGTTCTTTGCCTGGCTTAGAGTAGTTTAGGTTCTGTGGGTTGGCATCATTCAGTCAAAGCTGAATCCCTCCCTTTATTCTGTACTTCATCTCCTCTGCAGCCTGCACTGTCCAACTTCTGTGCTAAGTCTCTGTTCCTCTGGAGAGCACTAACACTGTTAGATAGTTGGGCCAGAAAGAAGGCATTCATTCTGTATCCTCACACCTTTCCAGAGCAATGCCATGTTCACTTCTAAAACAGTAATTAGAAGTAATTCTGGTCAGCACCCATGATCACACTCAGCTCTTTAGATCTTCATAACACTGCGCAAACATTAACTAATTAATCTCTCCAGAAGAGATAGAAGGGTAGGTGGGAGTTTTAACTGTCAGCAAGGGAGTACTTCTAAGGCACTGCTCTCTGTCAACAGCTACTGACCTAGCCCATGCTGTCTGGGTGGCTAATCAGGCAGATTGGTGGTATCCAGAACAGTTAATCACCTGGGACAGCTGCCTGCTTTCCCTACCACCCTTTTGTTGCTCCAGTAAAATGGGATTATTCGAGTATTGTTTTCAAATGTATGGGGCTGTGAATTTCCAGTGTGACAAGAATGACTGTCTCAAAATTGGTAGGCTTTTGTTTGAAAGGCAGTGAGTATAAATCTGGCCTATTTTTGTGCATGCAGCACTCCCCCCAGAGGCCCCTGATCTCCCACCTTCAGGGAAGGGGTTTAGCCGCCTTTAGCAGCACCAATGCAAATACATGTACTGCTTATCCAGGGCTACAGAAAGAGCAACACTGCAAGAACCCCAAGAAACTTTCCAGTTGTGGACATGCACATCGGCTAAAGCTGGCTGCTCAGCAGGACTCTCTTTTATTTTTTTTTCAAGATGCAAAGCAGTGACTCTCTGGAGTTTTTTTGTTGTTTCTTCTTGGCTTTTGCATTACATGTCATTGTGTTCATAGGAAAGCATCAACTTCTAGGTAAGCATCAATAGGCTATTGAGAGAGCTTTCAAAGCTCTGCTAGTGCTGTGAGTTTTTGCACTTCAGTGAGTAAGGCTTTCCTCACCTTGTAAAAGGGAAGTAGCACATTCAGTGATGAACTTTGCAAATAACAGGGCCAAATGCTGAGGACCAGCTGCACCTTTAGGTGCCTTTGTCCTCTTAGCAGGCCTAGAAGAGAAAACCATGAAAGTCTCACTTATCTGTTTATCTAGCTTGCAGCAGTCTGATGCCTTCTGCCACCTTTACTGATAATGGTCCCTTTGAAGTCGAGTACAAGTGTGAATTTATGGTTTAGTAAAGACTAGATTCCAGAACAGGTCATAAATTACCTTGTTAGACAAAGGCTTCTGGGGAAACAATATTCCCTTACAATCCCTCACTGTGTCATTATCCTGATGCATTTCTTACATGGGAAATAATTGGCCAGAATGATATGCTGGCCGATTCTCCAGTCAAGCTTTGAAATTGTTTGTGTAAACTCTTCCAACAAGAAGAGCAAGTTACAGAGCTATAGTAAATTCTCATCAACACTCTTAAAATAAATCTTGAGTCTGGATGATTGTTAATATTCTGAAGACAAAGAAAATTAGGTTCTTTATTTGCTTGAAATAATATTTGTTTAATTTGCTGCTGTTTCTTCTTAAAAAGAAAAGCATTTTGAAATGCCAAATGCCTATTTCAGGCCTTCTCAGGATGTGAGAGTAAAGAGTAAAATGATGCAGAGAATGAGTCAATAATATCTAAGCTATGCATGAATGGGCCAGATCCTGAAGATTACCTGCTTTAGGGAGGGAGGAGGCCTGATCTGCTCCTCAATAAAACTCTAAGCCAGGTAATGAGACATTACACAATCAATAGGTTTATGTTAAAAACTAATGACTATCTTTGATACTCTTTTGCTTTACTGGACTCAAGCAAAAAGTGAATTTGCGCTTGGAGTGGAAAGCTGATGGATTTTTTATAGTGAGGGATGCTTAAAGTAGTTTATAATGTGTATTTGGATGTCATAGTGAAGCTTCTCCAGCAAAAAAAACATTTGTTTTCTTTTGAAAATGTTGATCTTCTGGTGGAGGGAGGCAGGAAGCCAGAAGCATCATCATGATGCCCATTGGATTTGTTAGCATTGCTGCCTCGTGCCCCTCTCTGTTCCATTAGCCAACTTCTTTAGGGAGACCTCATCCTCTGTGATTTATAACAGGGGAAACTCTTGGGTGAGCCAGGGAGGGGGACAGGTAATATGAAGCCCAGCTGGCTATACAACAAGGAAGATGATGTCTCAATTTCAAAAGTTTCCAGGTACACAGTCATTTTTGAAAGTCCCATTTAGATGTGTAGTTACTCTTTTACCACCTTTAAAAAAAAAATAAAAATCTGACTCCTGGCTTCTTCACTAAAGACCCTGCCCTTTTAGCAGTTGAATTTCATACTTGCTGTATCGCTGTCCCTCATGATCTGAGCTTCCCAGGGCAGTTGTGGTTCTACATTGTTTGTTAAATATATTTAGATACACTTGTCTGTAGTGTAACACAAAGTCATTCTTCTAAAGAGCAGGCATGCTGAAATCCTGCTTGGAAAGTGCTGAAGATTTTGTATGAGGATTTTCAGCTGCCTCATAACAGAGGTTTGTTCTGTTCGCTCTCTTCCTTGAATGCACAGCACTGGCAGGATTCTCTTGTCATCTGTTACTAAACAAGTGGCAAAAAAAAATGGCTGGAAATTACATTTAGTTCATCCATGACACTATTCCATTACTATTCCATTTTTCCTTCCCAATTCTGTTGGCTTTTTATAGACTGTAAACTCACTGGAGATGGTCACTGCACTAGACTGAGGGCCACTAGACTCCACTTCTGGCTGTCATCTCTATGAGCTGTTGTTAATAAGTATAAAGAAATGGCTGAGTCTTTTCTGGACAACTCTGCTTACTGAGAGTTGAAAAAGAACTGTGGGTGAACGGCAAAGCAAATAAACAAGTAATGGAATAATCACCAATACAGACATACCAGGACATCTGTGAAAACACTGTGTATATCTGTTCCAGTAAATTCCTATTCGGTTATTCTCACTCACTACATAATACATGGCTATCCAGCATAAAAAGCTTTCTGATCTTTCTGAGGCGTTGCATTGGATTGCTCCTGTGTGCCAACGTTTTGTGATGTCCCAGAATACGTTATGTCTTGATGTATGACACAGTAAGAAATTTGAAAATCAATTCACTTTGACAGTTTGGTTTCTGTCCAATCCATACAGATTTTGATGGGTAATTAGCAGGGCAGATGCAGTATATTTGAGGAGCAGAGGCTCTTATAACCTGTGGACAGCTAGTTTGCCATAAAAGGCAGAATACTGTTAAAAGAAACTGCAAAAAGTTAGATTGCTAGAACTTTGACACTTCTGAAGAGAGATCATAGAAAAAGGTTGAACTGGCTTTAAGGCAGGACCTAACAAATGGTTATGCAATTGTACAGTATGTGGGATGAAGTGGTAACCTTGTTATTTTATCTAAGAAAAGGCATACTATTCAGAAACATCATAGGGTAGGAGACTGTTGTCATTAGAACAATTAGAACAGGGTGACACAACTGAATTGCAAAGGTGCCAGTACCTCAAACTGAAATGTTTGTTTCCTTCAGCAAGGTTCAAAAGATCCTTAAATGCTGGACCCGTGGAATCATTTGCTATTATTTTTTTCTTGAATGCATTTTCTTATTTGTCTGACACTAATATTAGACCATGGGGTATACAAAATACAGATCACAGATAAGGTATTTGATGCATACTAAAATGTGACTCATAATTCTGAGTCAACAAGACTTTTGTCTTTAGAGTCTCTCTTCAGTGTGAGATATGAGGGTGGAAACCATTGCTGAATAACAGGTAACTGAAATGCAACTGCTGTGGTCATCTAGGGGAATCAAGCAGAGTCACCTTTCAGGTCTGCATGGCTCTCAACATTTTATCTTCTTGTAATACGAGGGAGAGTGTGCTGTGGGTGTAAATGGTTTTATTTTTCCCCATGTTCCTCCTGTTTTCAAAGGAAGGCCTACATTCACGCAGCAGGTTGTCCTGTTAATGTCATTACTCATACAAATGTAGTAGGTCTTGGCTTGTATTATGTTAGTGGGAAAAGAGGTGACATTTTCAGTGAAAGACTTCTGGAAATAACCTAGGTCTTCTAGGATGACCTTAAAAATAAAATGCAGTCGCACCAAATTGAGACTAAAATTTTGCAAATGGTTTTGCAAGTGATTATTTATATAGATATATAGGTTTCATTTTTGTGACTTATTTCCTCTCTACCTTTGAAGGGACAGTCTTGTTTACAGTAGATAAACATGAATTCTATTGATCATCAATTTGATTAAGGATATTGGTTTTTATCTGATCTGTTATAGCCATTATTTAAAAGTTAAGCAAAATTGATGACCAGTGCTTCTACTCTGTGTGCTGCAAATCCACAGAACTATTGCACAAGCATGGACAGGGCAATTACAGGAAGAAGAGAATAAAATTATTGAGACTGTATGTGCCAGGCAATGCAAGAGATTGTGCAGGCACCTTTAATTGGGAAGCAGCATTGTTGATTAGTTAGAACAGAGGAGAATCAGATCTCTGAGCTAATATTCTGCTCAATTAAGTTCAAACCCTAGACAGACCTATCTAGAAAATGGCCCCAGTAACTACAACATACCTCAAGGGGAGGGAGGCAGTCTTAACTGATGTTCAGAAGGCACTTTAAAGGGTTCATCAAGGGAGCTGTATAGCCCTTCCATGTTGTGTTAGTGTCGATGAACAGTTAAAGTTTTTACCCTAAAATTATTGTTCTTCAAATTTACTGTGTGCTAATGACAGGCTTAATTTTTTTCTAAGTGCTGCTGCGTTGTTTGAGCTTGCAGATCACTGCAGGTATTAAGAAGGTAAAACTGAGGTCAAGTCAAGCGTTATTACTGTTTGACAATATTTTTGCTAGAAAGTTGGGGAACTTCTAGTATGCCATCCAGATTTTTGTATGATAAATGTTAGTAATAATGAAACTGAACAGCCAAAGCCATATAGCCTTGTCAATACATGCCAGACACATATCGTTTGGTTTATTACAGATAGAGTCTTTGATCTTTCTTATGTTTGAAGACTTGATTAGGCCCATCTTGTTAAAGACATAGCACATGAAAGCTGGGAATTGGTTCCTTTAATAGGAAAGCTCTTGAGAAAGAGCTCCTCAAATTAAAGAGTAGAAAACACTTCCTAAGGGCTGTGCAAACCTTCCCACACTCAGTATGAAATGTGTTAGCAGATGTTTCTGTGCCAAAATGGTCTTTCTTCACTGGTCTTTCAGTGGTGCTCAGAATTCTGGATTTGGCTTTCAAAGAGTCACTTTCTGAGCCAACCTAAACAAGCCTCTCTGTGTAAAGGATAGGGTGATTGTGCATAGGCTGAATGCTCATGCAAGGGAAGGACATATGCAGGCATAATAGACTAGACCATGAGTCTTAATAGCTTAATAGCTTGAAAAATATTGTTGTACATACTTGTCCCTTAAGTCTCTATTAGTGTGTATGATTTGAATGCAGAATTTGTCAGCACTTGGTCGTGGTTATCTGGGTTAGAGAAGGAGCAATGTAGCTCCAAGTGTTTTTCCTCTGTGAGTGTAAGCTACCACTGGCAAAGCAGAGCAGCAGGAACAGTGATTCTCCTACCTGTGTCCAGTGCATGTGCAAGATTTTGTTGGTGAATACTGAACAGCAGGCCCATTAAGACATGGTATAACGCTGTTCCCAACTATTTCATTCATTTAACGTTAACTGCATTTCCTTCTTTGGTCCAGGCCTTTCCAGTATAAGACAGAAATAAATTTATGCATGGAATAAGAAATAATGATTAGCCTGAAAATATAAATTCTGTATCAAAAAAAGAAGGGCTTGATTATCACACTTTCACATTGTTATTCTTCCTGTTGCTTGGTTACCAGGTCATACAGAAATCTACATTCTGAAGAGAATGTAAGTTAATTACCTGCTATTCCTAAATCAGCAATTAAAACCTCACCTCCAGATTTCCTATATGTTTTACATTCCATAAGTAGCAGCAGAAAGACAAAATAATTTTATTGTGGTCCCCACCTTGCCAAGAAGGTGGGCTTAAGGTAATGGTCAACCTTGCCCAAAGCAGTTCTTACAGTACTCTCGGATAAACATTTTCTATCCAGCTGCTTGTGAAATACAGTTTTAGAATGGCTTTCTTTGGAACTAGCCGAGAGCTTTCCTGCCTCATTTGTCCTCAAAGTCACATTTCATTTCAGTGTGTGCTGTGGTGGTGGCACTCGTAGAACTAGATGAATCTTTATCTCAGTCGTGATAACTAAGAACCTATTTTATTTTTTCTCTTCAGCAGTATTATTTTGTATTACTTCTGAATCTGTTATTACTTGCTTCTAACAAGTGACCTTCAACTTGACTGGAACGTTCAGGTCAGCTCTTGCTGTATTAAAGTAATCTAATTATGTTGAGCCAAATTCTCTGCACCTAGTCTGGTGCTTGGTCACAGCTCTTCTGCACATTGATCGGCATTTTTGGTTCGTGTGTTGTGGTTTTTGCCCAGAGGGGAATTAAGCACCATGGAGCTGCTCATTCCCCCCTTCCCCCTGGCGCTGAGGGCCCAGAAAATTGAGATAAGGACAGGGAGGGATGATCTCGTCCTTTAAGGCAGGCAAAACCCAGACTCATTTGGGAAAGAAAAAACTAACATAAATTTAATACAGACGCTAACAGCAACAGACAGAGTGGGACCTTGAGAAATGTTCCCACATCCTGAGAACACCTTCCCCCACCCCTCCGTCCTTCCCAGGCTCCGCTTTGCTCCCGATATCTCTACCTCCTGCCCCGCAGGGAGTGGGGGGTGCGCTCAGTCCTGACGCTTCTTCCACCTCGGGGAGAGGGAAACTCCTGGCATTCCTCCCCGGTGCCAGCGCAGCCCCTCTCACAGCAGAGTCCTCCACAAACCAGCTCCGACAGGAGTCGCTCCCGCGGGTGTGTGGAGTCACCCCCGCGTGTTGGGACCCTCCCAGCGCCGAGCGACAGCAGCGGGGCTTCTTCCCACAGGGCCCCCGGCCTTCTTGGGGCGCGGTCGCCTGCCCCGGCGTGGGGCCCCCCCGGGCCGCGAATCGGTGTCCGCTCCTCCGGTGACAGGGTGGGCAGAGGGGCCGCCCTGCCCTCTCACCACGGGCTGCAGGGGAGTCTCTGCCCCGGCGCAGCTCCCCCCTTCTCCTCCATCCTTACCCTGACCCCGGTGTTGGCAGACGTTCTCCTCCCAACGGCTCCCCACAGCTCCCACCGCTCCTCCCAGGTTCTCCTTCTTAAATACGTTACTGCAGAGGCACAGCCAGTCGGCCCGGCCTTGGTGCAGAGGTGGGTCTGACCTGAGCCAGGGGAGCTTCGAGAAGCTTCTGACAGCTGCCAAAAACCCCCACCGCTCCCTCAAACCAGGACGAGGTGCCCATCTCCCATCCGCAGGAGCTGCTCTCTGTCCGGTCCCGGAGGGAGTGCTCACGCTGACCCATTTTGCATGTGGTCGCTCAGGCTTTGCTGTGCATTCACAAAGTTGTTCTGCTACTGTCACAGCTTTGGTCACTGATGAACTTGCTTAGAATAACATGATAAAATTTAATTATATTATGTTAAATATTTTGCTATATATATGACACTTTGTAGATTTATTTATTTTAATAATGCAATATATACTGTCCACTAGTTCAGATAGAGGAAAGTTTTAATTAGAAGGCTTCAAATCCTGATTACTGGTATTCAGGTAGTATTCTTAATCCTATGTCTCTTAATCCTGCTTCTTGAATTACTGGCTTCTCACAACCACAACTCTGTGAAGGTAAGAGCAAGCATTTAACTACCCTCATCCTCACAAGGAAGCTGTAAAAACTAAATTGTTAATATTTGCTGGCCACACTACTAAAATACTAAAATATTTTGAATAAAACCAATAATTTATTTTGCAAATTCCTTGATTTATTTTTAAATCTTCTAGAACACAATTGTGAAAAATTTGATATTAAAATTTTCACTATAAAGGAAAGGAAACAAAAGGCTCCATGCTGAGAAAAAAAATTGACCTTTTATGTTAAGAAAATATTGAAATTAAACCCTGAATTTTATTTTTAAAGATTTTTCTCTAGGCATACTATTTTCCAAGCTTGACATAACTTTAGGAAATATTATTGGGCTACTGAATTAAATTCAGTATTTTATTTTTTTAATATTTTTTTTTAAAATCAATGTTCAGTTAAAACTATTGCCAAATTTTTCTAGCGTGTGGTATGACACTGGATTTTACACAGAAGGCATTGAAATGCATTGTTATCAACATATAACTATTCATAGATAGATAATCTATATTATGCTACAAATATATAAATCAAAGTGTTAATGACCCAGATGCATATTCTTGTGGAAGAGAACACAGGAAGGTGAATTTGAAGGAATATGTGATGTCATGTAGTTCCTGAACATCACTGTTTTCTTTCCCTTGTAAAATACACAGAGACTGTAACACCTGTGTGAAGAAAAGAGGAAGAAATAAACAAAGAAAAAAAAATTCAAGTAGTCTTCTAATATATTAATTATTATAGCATTACATAGCTATTCTTACAGATGAACAATATACATCTGCCCAATAAAAGCATATGAAGTATCTACTGCAAAAACCTAAAGCATTTAACATTTAATGGGACATTTAGTTTTCTTGAAAATGAAGGACATCCTATTCAAAATTTTGTGGTCATGAAAATTTAATTTAGGCAGAGCAAATTCTTAGCTAAATATTCATTAAAACTTTAGTATACACCCATTGTGTAAATTCAGTTAGTCTGCCCCTTCCTTGGATTTCTGGGGATTTCATTGCAACTTGCATTCCTTGATTCATGTGATGTGATTTGGGATGTTCAGTTGCTTGGAGGATTCTTGACTGATTATTTCAACTCGTCATGGAAGTCTCTCAGATGCTGTAGTTTTAAGGTTCTTAAGGTTCTACTTTTCTGTGACCTTGGGGGTAGGGGGATTAGTTTTCAGTGTACTCTCAGAATGGCTAATTGCAGCATTCGAACTTGCTAGCTACGTTGCATTTGAACCCTTGTGTTAGACAAGAACTGTTTTGTTGTGGGCTTTTACTTGTAGTTCTGTACTGAAGATAACTTGTTTTCCAAGGACAATGATATGATGGAAAATAACTGCGTATATTCTACTGAGTGGCATTTAGCTATGATAAGTCTGGTTTGTGGGGAATTTCTATTTTCCTTTTAGTATCAGCAGTCAGGGATGTAGTAAAATAGAAAGGGAAAGAAGCAAGCTTAATGTAAACTGTGTGTTTGAATAAATGCTTTCCCACAGGAGCACAAATATTTCTTATTTTTCTAGTCTAATTTTTTTTACATATTAAAAACACAGGGTCTTCCTGCATCATTAGTTTTACATCTATTTACAAATAATAAAAATCTCCACTTTAAAAAAAGCTTGTGACAATGAATTTTGAATTTATTCTTTTTAATAAACAGAAATATGAAAGCTCTTGAAGTAAGACACTGCAATAACTGCCTAATTACAATGGAGGGGTTGTCCTCCGAAGCACCCTCCAGCCTAGGTAGGACCCAGATTCCAGGACCTGGCTGACTATTCCTTAGGTAAAGGCATGCAAAGTATTAGGTATGTAATTTCATCAGTTTGGATTGCTAGCCTAGGGTTGTTTAAAAGCAGGTGCTAAGAATAGGTGCATCAGTTAAATGCTCTGTGATGAGGGTGATTTATGATGGGAGATTTAAAGAAAAAAGGAAAATTATTGCAAGTCAGATGAACAAAGGGTGGCTGTAATTAAGCATGTATTAAACACCAGCATTAGGGACTCTAGAGCCACTGACTTGTTCGCTGTTATCTCCTGATACTGTTCTGCACTGGCTAGTTGTATTAAATCCACACAAAGGGGCATATTCCGTATTCTTAGGTAGCTTTTTATAATGATCAAGCTGGAATGACCTTTAAAAAGCCAGATAATATTTTATTTACCTTTTTTCTCCCATTTACTGCTAAATGTTAATGAAGGTAAGAGATTCAAATCCTTGCAAATAAAACATTTTAATTGACTTAAGCGTAACCATAACAGTAAATTGGCTTCTTTATATGGAAAAGCTTTTCAGTATTGTTGAAACACACTTGTACAGTCATTTCATATGTCCATAGACTCAGAAATTTGTAGCAAACATTTCCTTTGTTCCTGATGACAGGGGGTTTGAGAATGTGTTGAGGGTAGATTTCCCCAACACTGGTAATCTAGTTCTGGCCAAGTGTTCCCTCGAGACACCTCTACTTAAGCCCTTACTGCTTAGTTGTCAATATTAACCAGCTGCAGTCAGTCCTAACAACAGTTAAGAGTGTCCAAGATTTCTACTACAGCTTTTCAAGCTACTTGTTAATATATGTCAAACTTAAGTCTCATCTATTGTTTAGCAGCATTGCTGATTTTGGCCTGGTATTTTAGCTAGTCTGAATTTAATTGCATCAGTGCCTTCAGGTAAAATGAGCATTTTATTGCTGAATTCTTGTTAAAAGGAAATAGATCAAAACCCCCATTCTCTTCCTAGGAAATTTCCTCCAAGCAACTAGGGTGCCAAAGTTCACATCCCTCTGTGTGGGCTGGGGAAATGCTCCTTATAGCTGCAAGTAAGCCTTTGGGTTTGTATGTTAAGAGGTTGGAGAGGGAATGGGGCAGAGGAGTTATAAGGTTGAATCTTGCCTCCTAAACCACAACTCCCTGACTGCAGTGTTGCTGAGAACCATTTTCACTCTGCAAGCTGTCTGCTGCCTTGTCCAAGTTTGCTTAAAAACCAAAATGGAAAGAGCATTGTCCAGGTGCTGGTGAGACCTTGTGTACACAACAATGCAGGGGCAGAGTTGCAGCGACAGCCGCAGCAGCAGCCGGCCTTTCTTGACAGACCTTTCCAGGTGAACAAGCCCTTTGAGACTCCCAACCTTTGCTCTTTGAATCTTGGGGATCCTGAGGCTGTATCAGAGATGTTCTGTGTTAGAAAGAACGAGCTGCTTGGAATGAGCCTCTAGAGACTCCTGTATAGGAGTGTTTCCTCATTCTTTTCTCATGTGCTGATGGGGGGCAGTTCAGACTACAGTTGGTGTTGCTGAGATTAACTTGAACAACACAGTGCAATCTCACACTTAAACAAAGCCTGTATGGACTGATACTTGACTATGCAATTACCTACACTTAGGTGTTCAAAATAGCAACTTGCTGACTCAAGAAATAAAAGACCAAATACATTTGTAACTTTGGACCCATTTTAGTTTTGTTTTTGCCAAAAGCAAAACATCAGCTGATAAAGGCAGACTCAAGTCCTTAGTTTGTTATATAACATAAAATTAAACATGCTTTTGGGAGCTCACTTTTCAGCTAAGGAAAAGGCAGATTAAACTGATAGCTGGTGTATGTAAGGGTTGCTGTCAGGGTCATCTGCTTCTTTTCAAACTTAAAAAATATATAACCGTTGAACATAACTTCTCCAAGAGCAGCTGAGTCTACCATTAAACACATTGGCTCATGTACTGCTAGAATTAACCAAGTTTGCTTTTCTGAAAGTTAAAAGCAGATACAGCATTCGGACAGTGATTAAAACTGATGGAAAACAGGAATAATTTTGCAAATTAAATTCCCCTGGTGTCCATTTTTTCCAAAAGTTGGGTTTTTTTTTAAAAAAAAGCCCATTTCAGACTCTTTCCTGTTTTGTTTTTCTCTCTGTTTCATTTTCCTGTAAAGTAACAAAACAGGAAAAATACAGCAGAGGAAAATAATAGTTGAGTATGTTCTGATGTGGTTTTCTAAAAATGACATTTTTTGCTTAGAAAAAAATATTTTTAACTGAATAATGCTTATTGCATGTTGGGAGCTTTAATGCCAAACACCAGAAACACAATTTTTGGTTTCACATGGCATAGTATAATGCTCTTTTCTCACTGATCACAGACAAATCCCTTTGTCCTTGGAGTTCAGAGAACATGTTAGAGGAGTCTTACCCATGTGAGCCTTCCTCTGTGAATAACCTGCCTTCTCTGCACTACTTTCAGAGTTTAGTGAGGAATGAGTAATTTCCTCCTGTTGATTGAGTTGCCCTCTAACAAACACAGCATCTAGAAAGATGGAAACTTAAAAACTAGGATAAGCAGAATGTCAAAATTTTGGGGGATTCAGGAATGAAGCTGAAGCAGAGCTGGCAACTCCATGCATTATAAACTGTTATTAAGTAGATTGTGTGTGTGTCCTTAAATACTAAAAAGCAACTCTTGGACACAGTCTTCTCAAACAAGGCTTGTGTCACACTGATAAGTAAACACAGACAGGTGCTTTTTTGTAATATTGCACAGAGTACTACTGTTAATCAAAGAAAAGTGTTTTATCCCAACGTTGTCTGAACTGAAGATATAGCTCTTTTATTCACAAATTATTCTGGCCCTGATGTAACCCAGAGCCACCTCATCCAGCAGCTCTGATTTATGACATGTTATTGCAGAAGAATTGACATGAAGAGGTAGTATCTAGGATCCTGTGTTGCCTTCATGTCAGACAGTCCAAGGGACCTGGAACCAGCAAAATCCAGACTGGTAGTACAAGAATTTGCCAGTTGTTCAGAAGAATTTACTTTTGCTGCCAGCCTGTGAGATGTTTCCATAGACCGTGTGCAGCTCATCAGCAGAGTCTGTGCTCAGTCCCATTTACCTCACTCTCTTGAGTAGTGCTCTTTTCACTTAGGGGTGAGGTGATTGCTGTGAATGACATGAAAGCTTTGCTATACCTGTGTGTTGTGCCTTTTCCTCTTTTCCCCTGTTATTTCTTCAAAATTATCATTAAAAAAAAATAACACAGCATATGGGAGGAGAGGAGAGAGGGATTGGTTGGTTGGGGATTTTTTTTCCAGTGTATAAGGCAGATTTTGTATAGAGCTTTTCTGACCAGAACGGGAGCTCCCTATGTGGAAGACAAATCTTTTCATGTTTATTTTCCAGGCAATCTGATAATTCTTTGAGGATGAAAATAAAACTCAGTTCCTGACTCAGGGGTTGAGTATTATTATTATTGATAAATTACTGGATTATTTTTAGGTTAATAATTACATATTAGTGTTAAAAGAAATAATGTTCAATGAGTTGCTTTTATTAAGAGTCAGATCCAACTTATTAATTCAAATTCAGCTACAAGCTGATTGTTTAAGGAATTTGCCGTCCTCAAAACTGTCACTACCAGATGTATTTACTAAGATAGAGTTCCAAACTTCTCTTTTTTGACTTGTTCTATTTTCAATTTAGAAATCCAGCAACCTGACTGGTTTATTAGATGATTGACTGAAATGATCCCAAAACAAATTATCCTTCTTTTCTTGAACAGGTTGATTCCTTTCTGGTCAGTACTTTTCTACGTTCCAGCTGAAGGACTTGTCTATATTTTCTTTAAAGAATGCCGAGTCAGGTCCTGATCCTACTCATTACATCCTTTTCTCGCTAGGCTTGCCTAACTACCTTGCAAGCTCTTCAGGACAGAGACCATCTCTGATTTCTGTCTTTTCACAGAGTAAATATGCCATGTGCCTACCTGATAGGTATTACCCAAATAGGAACCATATAATTATTAGCAATAGCACATTAAATATTTCTGTGTGAACTCAACATATGCCATTGCATTTTGGAGGAACTTTCTGTGTATTTAAATTTGGTGTTGCTTTGTGGTCCTGGGCTGAAGTCTACAAATGCATTTGGGAAGTTGAGTCTCCTGAATAGGTCACCATCTGGTCACCTGTAGCTCAGGAACTCTGGCAACAATCTTCATTAAGCTGAACCTAGGCAGCATTTCAGAAGAAGTTCTCTCAATAAAATGTTTTCATGCTCATGAAAAATTCTAAAATATGTTAACTCATGTCCCTTTGAAGAAATAAAACTTTATAAATTAATAAAAATTAGGTTTTTTGAAAGCTAAGGGACTTACAGGCTTAGCTAGTCCTGACTGATACATATGACTGAGTTATGGTTAATACACTTAAAATCACTTTTGTCACCACAGAACCTCATGTTGCCCATGTATTTTCAGGAGCAGCCCGAGGAACACAGAGTTCACTAACATCTTGTGAGAAAAACATTTTTCAAGTTTGGGAAATGTATTCTGTAGAAAATAGCATAAGCAATCCAGTGAGCGACATACTTGGTCAAAGCTTTGTGGTCTTGCAGGAACCTCTGAACATGACAATAAGCTGAACTATCATTGCAAGCGATTTAAAAAAGCTTGGAGGATTGGAAGTTTTCTGTGTGCTGTGTGTAGCTATTAGAAAATAAAATTTGGCAAAAGATAGAATTTCTCAGGATTTGCTCTGTAAATCAAACCAAAATCAAATTGAATCCTTAGAACAAAGGCAGATATATTTTGCATTTGAATATAAAACGTATCAAGTGGGTGGTGGGGAGAGAATGGGTAAATAAATACAAAACCTCTTAAGGGTTTCTTTCTGGGTTGGTTTCAAGAATGTCCCACAAAACAGGTTTTCATGGTTGTATGGGGCAATGTGATGCCATTCAACTTTCTTTCCTTTCTTTAGAAATTCTGAAGAAACTGTTGAAAACAGCTTCTGGGCTTTTACTAAAATAGTTTCCAGAGATGAGGAAAATGAGAGAATGCATATACAATCTTAGACAAACGATCTGCTCATATATTGAAGCCTGGATTGTAAAATGACTGCTGTGCCTTCCAGTGAATGAATATTCAGTGCTTCCCTGCTGGGTTGGCTTTTCCTATTTGAACCAGCTACTGTTCTGCACTGTGATTCACTTGTTACCAAATTAAACTCTTTACACACATGGGAGATCCAACTTTATAAAGTCAAATTTTTGAAGTGCTTTCTGGTCAGCCACTGTGCCTGTCACAATCTTCATAACGCACTGAATTAAGTTTAAAATATCATCCATATGTGTTGTTTTCTCTTGGCTGTTCAGCAGCCCTTCTGTACATCACACATTTTTCTGTTGACACTACATATCACTTAGCAACCCAGTGAAAGGCCCTATATGCATTGATTGCACACAATTGTCTTTATGGGGTGGAAGTGTTAAGTGAATAAACCCCCACGGGTGACCAGACGGTCATTCCTCTCATGTTGATAATCTGTTTACATCAAAATATTGTTTACTCAGCTCTCTGATCTCCAGGAATTTACATGAAGCTGAAAGAATACAGTTAACTCCCCACACTCTGACACACAAGTATGAGCTGTATTTACGTTCTCAAAGATGGATAGATTAAGAAGAGGAGGATTGTTTTGTCTTTAACTTAGCTCTCCCAAATAAAGCATTAAAATGCATTTGACAGTTAACCACAGATGATAATGCAATCTTTATGCTGTGGTTCCCATCATAATGGGGAAGTTACAAGGCTGTCACTATACCATAAAGAAAGAATCTTTCCTGCAGTCTTAGTGCTGTCTTTTCTGCTTTCCTCTTTGTAAGCACTGTTACCAAATTACCTTTGGAGAAGTTTGATGGTTTACACTTATTTTTCTATACGGAGTGAATAGCTGAGCTTTTAAAATGAGCTACAGTGTTCTCCCCAGACATTTTTCCTCACCATGAAGTAGTCCAAAGAGACAAAAATGATTTTAAATTCCCCAGGGTTGGTTTGGTTTTTTTTTTTCAGTCTTGTTGTGCTTATTATATCCTTATTAATTACTGAGGGGGTGGAGGAGGTGTGGTGTGCTGAACCGAAGAAAGACATTTTAATTGTTTTATTTATTTGTTGACAAAGATGTAACTTTTAATACAAACAGCTTTTTTTTTTTTTTTTTTTTCTGAGGGCTTTGGAAACTCAATAGAATAAGTTAATAGTTTATATCGTAGAGAAAAAGAAGAAGCAATTTTGAACCTTTTTTTGCCAATGTGGTCAATTCAGAAAGATTTGGATGAAAAAATCTTCCCCTTTGAAAAGATTCCAAAACCGCATACCCTGGAGTAGGTGAAGTGGCAGGAAAATTGCAGTCTGTTACTGTGAATTTTTTCCATTTTTTGTTGTTATTTGTAAAGGTCATACTGTAGCATCTGTCACAAAAAGTAAAATAAGTTTAATTGTGTTAAGGGAGACAGTTATATCTGCATTTTCTGTCTGTTTTTTCCAAGTAGCAAAATATTTTAGTCTGAATCTTTATTGTCCCTTCACATAACCATTTTTTTAGAAGACTGTTTACTGGAGAAGCATGATAAGAACTTTAACAGGACTTTGGAAATCACTGGTCTACCACATAGTAGCCGCACTGGCAACACAGCTTAAGAATTTTGATCTTGGGAAATGGAAGCTGGGCCACACACATGTACATGTCTTACTACAATGTGTGTTTTCTGAAGTCAATTTAAATCAATCTTTGCAAAGTCTGAAGAATAAATGATCTGGATTTCTCATTATGTTCCCCATCTTGCTCCCATTGAAGTCTGTGCACCCAATCCTAGTCTACTGAAGAGAATAGTCCTATTGAATCAAATTGATCCTTGGTGAAGTCAATGGAGTTATGCCAGTGATTAATTTGGCCCATTAACTTCAATGAAATTTCTCAAGTGAGGCAGGCAGTGAGAATTTGACCCAGTGACGAAGTTCTCTGCCTTCAGCGAGAGCAGCACTGAACCTGGTGTGGTTCAGCCTGCTAAACTGGGATGTAAGGCACACATACAGGTGTGTGACTGCTCTGGAATATGTAGCATGGGGTGATGGGCAGAGGAGGTGGCTACAAGCCATTACTGTCTTAATGGCTTTCAGATAGAGCTAGTTTTTATATAGTGGAAGATAAAGTTGATAAATTTTTTTTTGGCACAATTGCCTAAAAACTCGGTCTTTCTGAACATAAAATAGGAAGCTGATAGCTGTTGCCTAGTTCTACAAGTAAATGAATGGCCGCTTCTATAAACATTTCACTATTACAAGTTGGATTTTTCACAGCATTAACTTTAACAACGTGGTTGTTTGCTATGGAATAAAACTTTAAATTGATGTTTTGCCATTTTGCTAATTAAAACAAGTGAGAAAATAAAATGGAACTAGAACTATGATGTATTCTGTGGTAAAATTGTCTTCTGATACATAGGGGCTTATTGAGAATTAATCGAGAAATCCAGAAATAATAACTATTATTGTTTCTTAGGATATCTTTCCCATCTTTACAGTATGTTGAGTTTTGTGTATTTCTTTATTAATTCTGTAATAAAACCAGTCACCCGTAAGTATCCCATATTAGTTTCAAATGTGGGTTTTTTCTAAAATAAAATTTGATACAAAATATAGATTTCACATCTCAAAAACTGTTGATTTCATGGGAATGCACTTGAGAATGCTAGAAAAAGTGAAAAAAACCTTGGTTTTCTTTTTTCTAAAAAGCTAATTTGTATTTCTTGTTAATTGAAAAGAAGCCAGATTTAGATCCTTATTTTCATGTGTTTAGAAGTTTGATAGCTCAAGCCAAACATTCCCAAGGCTTTCTTTATAAAAAAATAATTAATAAATGGCACTTCTTCCAAAAAGAGGCAGTTTTTAACATACTGTAGGTGATGCTGTTTGTTACTTACATGCCACCGTGTTCAGTCACTATTTTTTAAAATAGGGGAGTGGGTGTGACAAAATCTAAGGCCTCTGAACTGTGTGTAGTGAAGGTATGTGGTAAGGAACAGTCACGAAATTGCTGAACCTTTATTTGGATTGTGCTGCCTTGTGCTTTATCGTAAACCCTCTCTCAACCTATAATATCTTTGTTTGCCTCTGTATTTTTTTCCATTCTGACAAAATTCCAGGCCTTCTAAGTCTAATGATGTTGACATATTAAAATGGTAGGGAGAAGAATGTGAACTGAGCCCCTCCTTTTAGCTAAATGTTATCTGCTTAGACTAATATTGCAATTGCCACCCACTGACATAATTTGTTTCACAGTCACAGCCTGGCAGCATGAATCAAATGTTGACATTCTAATTTCATGCACACATGGGTGTTTGGCTGAGCAGGCCTCAGCCTCTGAGCCATTCACACCATACCTGTGTAAATCAGGGAGACAAGGCCTTTTCACAGCCGCCCAAAGGGAAGTTGCTACCTTCTTGCAAAGTACTGGGGCTAGTTAAAGCTGTACACCGATTTATTCTCCTGCAAGAGCTTATAATTTCTCTGGCTGTACTAGTAGGCTGAACAGTCATGTTTACGGGAAGAGTTGTACTTCAAAATTTTTTTTTATTTAGTGTGTCTAAGAGATTTTTCTTGTATGGAATAGATGGTTTCATTCTCAAAACTGTTTTAAATGTTTCTATTGTAACTGTTTCTGTCCAAGTGTCTTAAATGCAAAAGCTGTTACAGCTTTGCTCCTGGAGACTGAAGCCCATTAATGATTGTTGTGAAGATGTTTCACCAAATTGCTTCAGTTCTAACTCCAGGCAGCCACCAGCCAGCATAAAATGAAATTCTGCTTCAACATGCACCTAATCTTTGAGCACTCTGGCCAGAGAGAAAACTACAGCCAGCTTCTGACACTCACATGCCAGAAACTGCTCAGAGGCTACAGGGCTTAAATATTCTTCTCCTTTGTCCTTTTAGTTGTATAGCCTCTGTCCCCGGGAATAGTGCAAGGCTGTCATCCCGAGGAGGAAGAGAGGATGTGACATGGCTGGCCTTAGGTTGCCTCTGCTACAGGAAGGGGGAAAGGTGCAACTGGCTCAGAGCACTTGAGGTGAGCTGTGGAGATGGCCGAGGAAGCTGCCATTTCTGGCAGGGTCTTCTGCCTCCTGTGGCCTCTTTTCACAGTAGAACGCCTGCTTTTTTGTGGCTCTTGCATGGCCAGAGTGGGCTGCCTTAGAGGGACACCTGGCTGTCTGCTGTGCCAAGGAATGGCCTACTTCACCTGGAGCTTGCTCTGAAGAGACCTGCTTCCTACTTCAGTATCAAGTACAATCCTGAGGCTTTCTTGGGATAATCATGACAAAGTCAGCCTCAGAAATCTCGCCTTCATTACAAATACAGTTAAAATCTTGCAAGTATCGAAGCCACAATTTTTCTGTCTCTGTTTTGTAGTTTTGTTCCACTTTCCTGCAAAGTACAGTTATTTGTAGTGAAAGAGCAGATTTATTTTTGCTTTAGAGAAAGTCTTTTGTTTTTCTTGAAAGGCACCCAAAAGTCACGGCAAAGCCAAAAG
This sequence comes from Athene noctua, assembly GCF_965140245.1. NCBI lineage: Eukaryota > Metazoa > Chordata > Aves > Strigiformes > Strigidae > Athene > Athene noctua. The sequence continues at coordinate 18,165,261 of NC_134049.1, read as the reverse complement.
AATGGCTTTGAATAGTTATTCACAGATCTAGAGGCACTCCACAATGGCACATCTCAGAAACATTCCCAGAGCTTCATGGTGGAATCGCTGAGAAGGATGCCAAAGGAGTTGCTGTGGGGCTTGGTAGCACCTGATTATTGATCAGAACAAACTGTCAAACATAAAAATACCTGCTTGCTGCTTTCCCAATTTTGTGTGTGCTTGGAAGCTCTGAAAGATCTGGATTGTTATCGAGTCCTGATGAGAATAATGGGTAGTCATGAACCATGTGACACTCCTCTGTTTCAATTCATTGTGGTCCAGAACAGTCTGTGGCTGGGTTCCAGTGCTTCAGCTTTGGCATCCCTGGATCAGAGGAGAGTGTTTAGCCCTGGATCTGACAGGAGTGCCATGAACTGAACTGTAAGGATAGTAACATATACAGATCTCTTGTCCTCTGGAAGGATTCCAGACTTTTTTTCAGACTGTGTGTGTACAGCCCACTGATACGTTGTCCACACTGAACTGGAAGGCAGGATCTAGCTGGCATGTGCGGTACCACAGCAGTGGATGGGGAAGGGATTTTAGCCAAGACACTTGGACATGTCCTTGTGTCAGAGATGTGCCAGATCTTTAAAGTTCATTCAGAGCAAAAAGGGACTGGGTTTTTTAGTCCAAAAGAATGACATTCAGTAAATTGTGCAGAAGTGTATTTATCTCCCTCACTCAGAAGGATGGAGGGCTGAGTAAACCCTGCTGGTATCAGATGTGCTGTTTCAGGGATGTGCAAAGATTTCAAACTGGAAGCTTAGTGTGCAGAGCTGTTCCTAGCACAGCTCCTGCTCAGCCAGTGGCCTTGCCAGAAGCCCTGGCTTTCTTTTCACCGTTTTTGCAGCAGTTCATGGGAGTATTTTCCTTAGTTTTGATGAATGTTGTTTGCATGCCCGGAGCTGTTTAGTCCAGCCTCAGCTGGGGCTTTTTGCCTTCCATCAGTGGAAATTCTGTACAAGGCACCAAATACAGGCTTTTAAAAGGGAACAGCTTCCCCAAGTCACATTCCTATGGATCATATGCCTCAGTCTGAGATTTCTTTGATAGTTGCACAATTTTAGTTGTGCTTATTGGTGAAAAAGTCTTTGTATAAAAAAGACCCAAGACAAATTATTTTTCTTCCTTATGTGCCATCTTATCTCCTTTTAAACAATGTATTCAGTATGCAAAGCATCTGAGAGTTTGTGTTTAAGTTTAGTCAGTGATGCAGTTTCTGCACAGTTGGGAGTTACCTGAACTGGGCTCAGTTCCATGTTTTACATCATCAGGAATATAAGAAGTCAGCAAATAATATGGGGTATTATCCAGCTTTTCTAGCACTGAGAGCATTGAGCAGAACCTACTCTGAATGAGTTTCAAGAATCTGGCAAGATTTATTATTAGCAGTTAGAAAGAAATAATCTTTTGATAGGAAAAGGAAACAGACTGGATGTGGATGGTGCCATGGGTCTGGCTGATAAATTATGATATACTTTGATTGTTAGCTCCCTATCATTGTATTTCAGACTCAGGACATGCTGGATGTTTTTATGGCAACCTACAGCTTCCCAATCTCCTGGTGCTTGTATGCATTTAAAGGAAGAAAAAACCCAGGCTAATATTGTTGATACTCTGTCTGCAAGGCAATGTGTCAGCATTTATATTTCTCCCAAGAGGCATTAGTGGGGTTTTTTTTGACTCCCTGTGGTCTTCCCTGTGCTCTGAAACAGCCCTCTGGCTTGCCTTTGGGACTTCTTTTTTCCAAATATTGAAGGGAGCCACTCCCCTTCCCCACATCCTCTACATATCAGCAGGTAGGGCTCCTGGAGTTGAGGTTCATTACTGACAAGCTGCCCTATTCCTGCCCTTTCAGGGCTGGCAGGTGTCAAATCTTGTGTATGCCTGGACTTGCCCACTTGACCTTGGCCTTGCAGGAGATGCTAACAATGGTTTAATAAGCAAAAAGTAACCAGGATTTATTTTGGTTTTGTTTTTCTTTCTCACTGTTTTATTTATTTATTTATTTGTTTTCAGCCATCTGGTTAGGCCAGAAGGAGAGGGCTGGAAGGGATACATTTTTGGTTTGGATATTTTTGAATAATGAGAACCTGGCAGTGGAGCTGTGTGAGCATCTCACAGAGAAGAAGCCTTATCAGCTGGCAGTCCGCTGTATAGTTCCTGATGCTGACTACTCTCTTACCAAACTGCAACCAAAATAATGAGTTTTAGAATGAACTTTAAAATTCTTTGAGAAAACCAAGCTGTAACTTGCAGCATTTCTGCCTGCTTAGGTGAGGCAAACAGAGGGAAAGAGGGTTAAAATAATGTGCTGCATAGTCATATTGCTGAGTAGGCACAAGCAGACAGCTCACCAGGAAAACTTGGTGTAAAGAAGCCTGCAGTGGTGTATGGTCTGCTCCGGGTTTAATTGCATTCCTGTGTGAGAAAGCGCGCGGCTGAGGGAGATGCAGGCATATACACAAAGAATAGGGTTAGAGCAAATGAAACCTGAGAGTGGACTGAAGCATTTCAAATCTCTTCAAAGATTTTTTTATTCCATCAGGTTGAACATATAGTGTCTGTCTTAGAGAACATTATCAACTGAGCCAAGCTTCTAAATCAATTAGGACTTGAAGGGCTTAGTAGCACGTTTAGAGGGACTTAGTGGTAAATTCTGTCTTGTTTCCACTGAAGTGACAGTAGCTAATGTGAGAGAAGCAGAGATGGTGTCTATGAAACAGAGGAGGAAAAAGCAGCAGAAAGCAGTAAAAATGAAGGTAGATGATATAGTTAAAAAATATGTTGGAGAATAAAAAAGCATGGTGATGCTATTTGCCCATCTCATTCATGAAAGCTTATGTCACTGGGAACAATTTGAAGGATATCTGTTTGCCTCCGTTTCTTTAGAATTTGGATAAGAATATAATTACCTCCCTTCATGCAGTGCTGGGTGTATGGCTGGTTTTTTGTCCAGGAAAGGTTGTGCCATGACTGAGATGAAAAATCATTGCTATTGCTACAGATAACTCCATGTAACTTGTACCTCTCCTGTTAGTTAACAGAAGCCAAACCCTGTTTGCAGGAGTATTACGTGTTTGCGAAATTGTAAGCTGCTAAGAGCAAGTTTACAGCGATGGGAAGTGATAAACACCATTGGCAGGCTCATTGGCTTGGCCAGCATCAATACTGCTGTACTGTTTCTGGACTTTAGCTGAGTCATGAACAGCCAGCCCGAGTGTGGCTGGACTGATCCCCTAAAACTTCTGGTGCCAAGGTTAGCACTGGCAGAACAATCTCCAGTGTCTATAGCCTAAGTCCAGCAACCTGGTTATTTTCTAATGCTGATAAATCGCTTTTAGAAATAGAGACACTCTCAGCCTGGCAAAGATGCACAAAGGAAGTGTTATGAAAATTAAAATATCACAAGGTTTAGAAAAGTAATGTCTGGATCTCAGGATGATGGGTGTGTTGGTTATAGTAGAGAAAAAGTGAGTGTGTATGACAGAGGGTTACATTTGGCACTGTCCTTTTTGCCAGTATATTTTATTAAGCGTGCCCACCTTGAGCATATAATGGTTTATGCAAGGAGCTGTGTTCTCAGATACCTGGGGGTGAACTTACTATGTTCCTTCTAATCCTTTTTCCTTAAGTATGTAAGACTCCTCAAGACCTACATGTGCATTAAAGTAGGCTAAGTCGCTGGTTCCTTTCCAAGTAGCACAGAAGCCAAAAAACCCCAAAATGTTCAGACAGAAATATGATTCTGGTGTAGTTAAGAAGATGAGTGCAAATATTTCTGGAAGAAGGTTCCTGAGATTTGAACAAGTTTACATGCCTTTGGTAGTGGCAAAGTATGTCCTTAGAGAGCAAGGTTACTGTGATGTTCTGACCATGTCTTTCTTAACTTGAACTTTATTCTTCTTACAAGGATAACCTGTAGCAATTTCAAAAGCTCCTAGTAACTTGTGAGTAAGGTGGTCTCTTTTCCTCCCTCCCAGGTCTAGCCTAATAAATCTCTGTGTTTCAAGATGAAAAATCTTGAGGTAAAAATAGCTACCCCCTTCCTTTTATGTAGTTTCATGTCTGGAAAATACCTTTAATTTTTATGTGCATTTTGAGTGTAGTACTTAAACTTAAAATAGTAAACAAAAATCTCAAGCAATGGATTAAAAAAACCCCTAGTTCTGTATTCTATCCATTTGTCTTCCCTTTGTCCTTAATCTTGATTTGCCCTGTAGGTTAGTCTTATCATAAAGACAGTATGAATGACTGTCTCAGCGCCTTTCCTCATTAATGCTGCAGGAAATTGATGAGTAGATCTCTGGAACTGTGGATTTTTTTGGCAAGAATTATAGCCCCTATTTATTTTGGAGGGACCCATGTGGCTTTCTAAGTAAATATATGTTAAAATTTTCCCCAAAAATAAACAGTACAAGTAATTGCTTGATATATGAAGTTGACATTTTGGCTTTGTGATTTGCTATGATATGTAAAAATCTAATTTCCTCTTTGGAAAGATGCTACTGCAAAATTGTAGGTAAATTAAAATCAGTGGTTTATTCAGAAGGTGAGTAATAGACTGTTTCAATATATCAATATTTATTCTGCAGCTTCTCAGGTCTGCCCAGATACGTGCTATCTAATGCTAAATGTATGCTTGGCTGTGATATTACCTTTGTTTGTAATTGGAATGGATAAAGATTGATGTAAGTGTCTTGCCTACTCACTCTGGACAGGATTTGTAAATAACATTGCTTCAGATAGTGAAAGAACATACAGGAGTTTCACTCTGAGCATTATACTTATTCCATCTGTTTACTTACTCGATGTTGGGCACTCAAATAAGCGTGCTTGACTTATAAAAATCAGAGGATGGAGTGTAATTTTCTAAGTTTAATGAAGCCGTGTCTGCTATTACATCTCTGCCTTAAAGGAATCTGTTGGAACAGTATTATATCCATATTTTCTTCTATTTGCACATCTTTTTAAAATTAAACTTAAAAACAGAGTCCAAGAAAGAGAAGTATATGGCTTAATACACTGAGCAGCCTTTGACACACTGAGTGTCAAAGTGACTTGACACCGATAAAGCTCTGGACATGTGCCATGTTATTAAAAGTAATGGGAGTGAACTAGATGGCAGTGCTGTGGTGAGGAGGAGGGGGTGACAGGTTCTGAAGGGAAGCCTTTTGCTCTTTTAAGGGCATAAACACCTCAGGAAAAATATTCCAACAAAAGATAGCTTAAAAACATAAAGACAGCTAAATTAATGGAATTATTCTGATTTTTCAGAAGTAAATCTGACTGCAAATCTGGAGACAATTAAAAAACCTTGATAACAGAATTGATAAAATATGTCATGATTTTATGTCTTACAGTTCGCAGTAAGGTTCAACAGTATAATTATGACATCCATACTGATTAATTATAGAAAATCTATTGCTCTGCTTTTGTTCTTCTGTTGGATAATTTTGTGGACTAAAACCATTTATTTGCTTCCCCAGAGTCTGAACAGTTGGCTTTGGATCATAGTCTGCATTTGGGTATTACTGAGTAATATACGATTCAAATGTTCTTCTGTTATTATATGGAAATAAGATAAAATTTATTTAAATTTGCCATTATTTTAAATAGAATTTTATTAAATTGAGACATCTGTGGTTTGAACCTTAGTGAAATTAGTTTCTCTCTGTAATGCGGTGATCTCTGTATGTTTTGATGTATTGAGGAGGACACCAGTTTAACAGCAGCTAACTATGTTCTTCTTCATAAAATTTGCTTGCCCTCTGACCATTTTTTTGCTCAAGAAGAGTTTTCACAAATATGCTTCTTCAAACTCACTTGAGAATTTTTAAATTTTGGAAAAATAAATGTAGTATAATTATTCTAAGAGACATTTGCATCCGTTGTTCAGTACTTAGTATTAGAAACGTGAGCTTTGTTGGGTGATTGTGATTGGTCTTAGAAGTTGGACACTTCTGGTGTTTCCGTTTCTTTATTGGATGACAAATTCACACAGGTGAATTTATGCAAGTACATGAACATGTGAGACTGAAAATTATTTTCTCCCACCATTTTGACCTCATTAAAATTTAGTTAGTCTGAGTTATCTGAATGTTTACAGAGAAGAGAATAAAAGGTCAGAAACATGTAGCACAAACAATACATTTATTTGCTGTACTTTTCTGGCTGGCATTTCTCTATTACTGTATATTCCAGAAGGCTTGACTAAATCTTTATATCCACAGATTTCTGCAGCCTGTTTTTTTAAGTGATTATGGGACCAAGCCTTAGCTGAGTGATACTGGCAGAAGCTAGAGGACTCCCATGTGAACGGAGTATTCTGATCCAAAGGAAAGCAGATTTTTGTTGGCTCTGGCAAGTTCATTTCAATCAACATACATTCAATTTCCTTAAGAGCAAAATATAGCCTGTCTTTTGCCAGCACATTCAGTAAGATTGAGTCGTGGCCTTCCATATTACATCAATTAGTTCTACAGGACAACTCTTACTAATGCATCTTCCTACTGTGAGTGTAGTGGTGGGAGATGTTTAAGCCAACACTCAGATGGTCATTTAAAGCTGTGGAGTAGGTTCCCTAAATAATAGTTAACCCTGTAGAGGAAATTTACCTGTTAGCTATTAATACAAATAAATACAAGAGAAGGCAAATAAGGGTTATTTGGTGATACAGACCCCAAAATAAACATTCAATTTAGTATAATGCATGCATCTTGGAGCAAAAATCCTACTGCAGATAATACTTCAGAATGGCTTTGTTCTGCAATTATATATATATATATATATATAAAGGCATATGGAGATGATTACATGATCTTTTATATCTGAGAGATACAAAGTCTCACGCTTGCCTGTTTAGGAAAGAAGTTGGCATGTGGATATAACTGCACAAAAACCTGGATTCACTTCCAGCTGCAGATTTCCTGTTAAGCTCAGACAAATGCCTTTAGTTTTCGTGTTAATGCTGGAACATGAAGATAATAACAGGCAGCAAAAATCAAATTTAAATTCAAAGGAAACACCCATTCAGCATTCTGTATTAGACAATCCAAAACCCACACACTTTGAGGAGTTTTCCCACTCAGGCAACAGTGGAAATGATTAAATCAACCACAGACTTTTTTCAAAGGCTGAAAATGTGAAGACCTCTTAGGGTGGGTAGAGAGTAGGAAGAAGCATGAGAGTGAACAAGACAAACGTTCATGAGACAAAGACGGGCAAAATTATCTACCTGTGTAGCAGCTAATGAGTTGCTAAGGGAACTCTCTCCCATGAAAGTGAAATTTGTATTTCAGGAGCACTGGTTTAGCTGGCCTTTGACAAGAATGAACATTTCTGATGTTTTCCAGGGATGAATAGGCCACAACCAACCCATCTGCCCTGCTGTTAGAAGAAAATGTTCAGGGAAGAAGTAGCGCATAGAATTTTTTTCAGAGCTTTGGACTTCAGATCTTACAGAGCCCTTTATTTCTGCCTCCTCTTGCTCCACAAGATCCTTCCACTCTCACTAACCCACTTGGCTACCCCCGTGTCTTAAAGCTGAACTTGTGCTGCAGGTCAATGCAGATGTGGACGTGGTTCCTGTGAAGTAGCTATCCCACCTTATTCCACATATCAGTAACTACCTGTCTGTGTTCTACAGCTTTTGCTACGTATGCTTAACTGGCTGCTGTCTGAAAGAGAATCTGGAGCTAAAAAAATTTTTGGTCATACCTGTCTTCTTGCTTTTACCAAAAGACTTTGGGGCCTTCCAGCACTAAACTTTACAATTCTTTTGCCAGAGTGACAAAACCCTTCTGAGACATTTGTCTCTCTTGCCTACCTTATATCTCTGTCCCTAAACACTGAGATTCTGTTATCACAAATCTGCCTGACATCCCTGTGTCTTTTCACGGGATCCACAGGCCATAGGCCTGGCTTTGACATACTCATACAAGAGCAGAACTCTGTGTCACAAAGGCACTGTAGTGTCATTCAGGATTTGAACTGTAGGTCCCCTGGGGCTTAGCAGGGGTGTCACTCATGAAGGAGCATAGTAGTATAGTCCAGTTTAACTATCTGTATATAAAGGAGCTGATTCACTTTACTCTGTGGAACAGATGCTTACTGCTTAATGTTCAATGGATTGTAACAAGGTTAGTGAAGTCTTCAGTAGTAATAGCAGCTCAAGGTACTATTGATCCTTTTGTGGACACTGTCAGCAATGCTGGCATGATGGCATATGTAGGCACACTGTGAACTGAATCCTACTGACCACAGTGCATCAAAATAAGGTATATTGTGTGGTTTTGTTTTTTCTTGGTCACGTTAGATTCCTGATTTAGTTGCAGTGAGGCCATACAACTAGAGATACCAGTCTGAAGGGAGAGGCAGGAACTGCAAGAAGTAGAGAGTGGAAAGGCAGTAGGTCAGGGTGCCATGGAAGCCGCTGACTTTGGATTGTGAAGCTATACCTTTGAAGGTTGTTTTGGACCCTTTTGCTACATTTGCTACTTGGTGAAAATTTTCAGGGGAACCTTCCTCCAAGTCAAATCCTTGCTGTAAGCTGCACGTAAGTCATTGCAGACTCGGTGTTCTGGTAAGTGATGAGGACAAGAGACATTTACTTGTATCCTTCCTTAAGAAAAGAAACAAAAACCCTTTCATCCTACTGGGCAGGCAGCATTTTATGAAGAAAATTTAAGAAATTAATTAACTATAACAGAATTTCACCTCTTTAACCTTAGCTCTTGAGCAAACCTGAGCTAAATAAACATCTGACCATTCAATCTCTTTCACTTAAGGTTAACTTGAGTTTATTATTCAGGCTACTGCCCTTGTGTATTAGGCAAAGCATAAATTATGCATACTAATTACCTTGGATGGGGCACGACTTTAATGAATTCTTTTAATTAAACTGCAACACAGTGGTTTTGTAGAGGATGGACTATATTTCATCCTTAAACTATGTAACCTTCATCTTTGTCTGGAGAGATCACACATTTGAGTTGGTTTAATTCATTTAAAAAGTATATACAAAGAGCAACCTACATTGCTATCACTGGGATATTTGAAAAATATTTGTGTTCTGTTGCAGTGCTAAAAAATTAGATTCTTCAGTGAAAAGTTATGATTTTGATGGGAAGGCAAGGGCCACACACAGGAAAAGGAAAGGCAGTCTTGAAGGAGTGAAGTCAAAGAATGATGTACTATTGGTAATTTCTAAAACAAACACAAGTAGATCGTTTCCCAGGATATCTCACTTACTTGGCATCTTACGTTAGTAGTAAAGCAGCACAATTATCTGGGTCTCTAGTATGTTCTTTTAAAGTGGATTTGGCTTTGGCTTCTTAAAAATGATCAGGTCATAATAATTCAGCATAACAGTTACACTATTACCTGAAGAGAATTTGTCCACAGTGGTAGCACCAGTAGCTTACTAGCAGGAATAACAGCAGAGGCTAAATGATTCATTTGATTCTGATTCTTAAGAGCAAATAATGGTAATTACCCCCTCTAAATTACTTTGTCCTTGGCCCCACATATAAAATCTGGAAATGTATGTGCCCTTTCTCTTTTGACTTTTACTGGAGTTTATTATTTTGTCCTTGTTATTTACCTGTTCTTGGCAGTTTTGAGGCTTCTGTGGCTTCCAAGAGTCCAAGGAATAAAAAAGGACATTGGATGTCCATCAAGTGACAGACAAGCTAACTGCTCAGTTAAAAAGAAACATGGTGGCTGTTGATAGTGTATTTATGAAGGAAGAAACCAAAGGTTTCCTGTCTTGACATCTGTTCTATTCCATCTATCCAGGTCACCTCCCTCCAGGGTCCATATAAAACATAACTGCAAGGTGTGTTCCTTGTCAGTCATGCTGGCACATTTGTGTCCTTCTCTTTCCCCGTAGATCTAATCCGGTATTGTGTCCTTCCCTTCACAGCTCGCTGTTTGGTGATTTGCTACTTGTGCACCAGCCAAGGTGTATGTCCCCAGAAGTAAATGGGATTTTTCTATTTTAAATTCACTGTTTACACGTAGCCTCATCCATCTTGTGCTCCTTTGGTCCCACCATCACTGTTTCCTTGGTGTTGCTTCTTCATTGCTGCTTCCTCTGAACGGAATGTCTGCCCCATACAGTTATTAGTGTAGTTATCTCCTACCACAGAAACCACTTCTAGTGGTATGTACAGGAAGCAATTTGGTGAAAGGCCCTTCCAACCTAAAACATTCTATGAATCTATGAAGACAGGAATAATCATGCCCCTATGCTTTCAGTGCATCCAAAATATTTGTACATGTTTACACACTATTTAATCTGAGGTATGATATGAAGAGAAAAAGCCAATCTTGTTTATATGTGACATCAATCTAACTTTTAAGATTTGTTTAAATATTTGATGCTGGACTCTGTTCTTTGTTTTCTCTGAGGTCTTACATGGCAACAGCTGAATTTAACATTTTGTAATAGAAAGCAAAGTCTTCAGTTACTGTGCAAATGAGTTAAAATGCTTGTGCTCATAATATGTCACCACTTTTATTCCATGTAGTCAGAGCTAGATTTTAGAAAGTTGAGAAATATTTATTTGCTGGCATGCAAATGTTGCATCTCTCTCTATCTACTGTTTGGGGAATGAATTTTAGTATGCACTTTGGAACAGATTTAATCTCATCTGCACTTCCTTGGGTGAATCTACAGTTTAGGCTTTGCTCTTCATTGCAATGATTCCTGTGTGATTTCAGTCATTCCTTGATGCCATTATTTGCCATAGGCTTATCTTCCTCACAGTGCCTGCAGGCTGTGCTCTTATATAGCATATGTTTTGACAAGCCATCTGGTTTCAGTAGGTTTCCCAAGTGTCTGCTTTCTCACAACCTGTCTTTTTGGCAGCCACCAGTGCCTACAAACCCTGTCTGGCTCTCTCTATGGGTCAGAGATTCTTATTTCAGCATGGAAGTGTTAACACATGTGATAAAGACTGAAGCAGCTTATGGAACCAATGGGACATTATTGATATAGGGAAAGGGATTGAAACCAAAGGACTCAGCACAGTTCCCATGAGTGCCCCTGTCTGACATATACGGGTGAATGAAATGGGTTTAGCGTGCCTTCTGTCTGGGCACAATGCCATGCTAACATAAGGTTCTCAGCACCAGCAACCAAGAACCCGTGTACAGCATGTATATCAAAGGTATTTGAAGACAGCATTGCTCCAAGGGGCTAATTCAACAGCTGTGTATCTTACACTTGCACATCTAATCATCAGAGAAGTTGGTCATGACATCTTCAACTTTTTTAGCCCCTACAAAAGAACAGAGTTAGCAGAATGAAGAAAGTTGCAACCCAAATGTTTTCCTTTCCTCAAATTGTCATGGAGAATCAGCTAAAAAGTTGTACTGCTAGGTGACAAAGTGGGCACTCAGAAAATCCAAAGATCAGAACCTGTAAGCAGAAATAAACACAAAAAGCATGGCTACATACCAAGTTATTTAGAGTTAATAAAAGATAAATTCCAGTAGTTAATGTTTATCTTCAGCAGTTTGGATGGGAGAATAGTAATTTTCCTCTCTGCTTTCTCTGTTGCAACATAGTGAAATTACAGTATTCCTGGTACTCATGTGAACTAGTTGAAAGCTAGCATAGAAGTAGTCTTAACACCTCCCCATTGTAACAACATGTAAAATGGTGGTGTAGTTTGGATCATCCTACACGCTGAATATACACTTGGGCATATAATCTGCATGAAAGAGATGCATGTTCATTTTTCTTCTTTAAACTTCCAAATTTCTAAACCTCTGCTGACCAGAAATTAGTTTGCCTATTCTTTGACTTACAATGATGTAGTAAGAAGATACAGGTAAAAATGAGACCAACTGTCATATCAAACAATTTCTGCTTTGCCATTTCTGTGGCAAACAGTACCTATGCTAGGTTAGTTATTTCAGCTTCACACAGGAAAGACAAGAGTATAGCTTAGCCAGACCTCATGCTTTGGCTTCTAGACTGATCATCTTCTAGTTCTGAGACAGAATGGACAGCAGCCATTCACAGTTTCTTGATGGACTTTCCAGTTCTGGAAACTGTCACACTAGTAATTCAAAAGTTAGCCTCAGAAATCTAATTTGGGATCAAAGGAGCTGTCTATCCACTTGGTTATAAACCTCAACTATAAAACTGTACTCTAGTTACAGCCGTAACAGGGAGATAGACAAAGCCTGTAATAGGATACCTTTCTGGAGAGAACTTGAGGTAAGAATTACCTACATAGGAACTGAAATCTAAAACTAAAGCTTTAGAATTGTCCTTGAAATGATGGTTCAAGCCTTACATAACAGTTTTGTTTCTGTATAAACATAATTTATTGAATTCTTTCAATTAGTATGCAGCTTTTATTTGCTAGCATGTATTGGTAACAGCTTCATGCCTTTTCTTTCAAACAATGAGTTCCCTGAAAAAACTGGCACATCAGAACCTTTATAACATAGCTTCTCCAGGTGTCAGAGTCCCAAGGTGATGTATTATCTGCTGTGGAAAGCTCATTCCAAAATACCTGTAGAGAAGGTTAATTTCTTTGTTGCTTTTTCAATACTAATTCATTCATCAGTGGCAAAATTCAAGATCAGTTTGGCTACCGTTGCTTGAAACTAGGCGATTTGTTATGTTCTTTCTAGTTTGGATTCAGACTGTAAATCAAAAAGTTCCTCTTTGGAATCTTTAGCCTCAAAGGATAAAAGAACTATTTTAAGAATTCTCTAGAAATGACCTCATATGTGTGAAAGTAAAGAGACTGTAAACTCTACATGCTTGTGAACTGCTTTCTTTGTTCATGTCACCAGTAATATTACATTATATTATGCCTTCTAACAAGTCTGGAATGTCGAAAATAGTTATCCCGAGCTTTCTGCAATCAGTAGAAATATGTTGACACGATAGGCATCTGCAGTCCCTCCAAAATAACTTAATTTTTCTTCTGTGTCTTATGTTGATGCTGAAAATAACATGTGGTAGTGGTGTGGTGGGTTGACCTTGGCTGGCTGCCAGCTGCCCACTGAAGCCCCTCCCCAGCTGGACAGGGGAGAGAAAATATAACAAAAGGCTCGTGGGTCAAGATAAAGACAGGGAGAGATCACTCACCAATTGCTGTCATGGGCAAAACAGACTCTACTCAGGGAAATTAATTTAATTTATTGCAAATCAAATTAGAGTAGCATAATGAGAAATAAAACTAAATCTTAAAACACCTTCCCCCCACCCTTCCCTTCTTCCTGAGCTCAGCTTCATTCCCGCTTTCTCTGCTTTCTCCCCCTGAGTGCCACAGGGAGATGGGGAATGGGGGTTATGATCAGTTCATCACATGTCATCTCTGACACTCCTTCCTCCTCACTCTTTTCCCCTGCTCCAGCCTGGGGTCCCTCCCATGGCAGACAGCCCTCCATGAACTTCTCCAGCGTGAGTCCTTCCCACAGGCTTCAGTTTTTTGTGAACTGCTCCAGCGTGGGTCCCTCCCACAGGGTGCAGTCCCTCAGGCACAGGCTGCGCCAGCGTGGGTCCCCCACGGGGTCACAAGTCCTGCCACCAAACCTGCCTCAGCGTGGGCTCAATCCACGGGGCCACAGGTCCTGCCAGGAGCCTGCTCCAGCGTGGGCTTCCCACGGGGTCACAGCTCCTTCGGGCACCCCCCTGCTCCGGCGTGGGGTCCCCCACGGGCTGCGGGTGGGTATCGGCTCCATCCTTCACCTCCGTGGGCGCAGGGCACAGCTGCCTCCCCACGGGCAGCACCACGGGCTGCGGGGGAATCTCTGCTCCGGCGCCTGCAGCACCTCCTCCCCTCCTTCTTCTCGGACCTCGGTGTCTGCAGAGTTGTTCCTCTCACGCGTCCTCACTCCTCTCTCCTGGCTGCTGTTGTGCAGCAGCTTTTTCCCCATCTTAAACACGTTCTCCCCGAGGCACTACCACCGTCACTGGTGGGCTCGGCCTTGGCCAGCCGTGGCTCTGACTTGGAGCCGCCTGGCGTTGGCTCTGTCGGACATGGGGGAAGCTTCTGGCAGCTTCTCACAGAAGCCACCCCTGTAGCCCCCCACTACGAAAACCTTGCCACACAAACCCAGTGCATGTGGTTTCCTACTTATAGGGTTGATTTAACAGAATGGGTCCTAAATGATTCTCAAATTCATCTGGATTTGTTATTGAAAGGTGAAAAATTACTTTTGAAGGCCATCACAAATCAGATAGATAATGTAATACTTTTGATTGGATTGCAAATCTTCTTTCATGAAAGGTAATACAGGATAGGCTAAATTTGCTTCTTCAGATACGATGTGCTGAGCAGAAGTTAGTAACTTATCAGGACAGTCAATTTTTTCTATTTGGAGCTAGGTTAAAGGAGGTCTACTTATTCTCAACCTCAGACAAGTCTATAGAGACAAAGGGTAGTGAATATCAACAGCTAAATAATTTACAAGTAACTCTATCCAAGATTAATTTGGGGTAAACAGAAGCGGTAGATGATAATAACCCCATCAATCACTTGGTATTTCACAACCAGTTTCAAGCAATGCCATTAGATTTTTTTTTAAAGACATACAACAAGTTTTCCAGAGCCCTCAGCTGCCAAGCTAAGTAACCCCCCAAGGCAAGCACATCCTTTATTGACTAATCGCTTCTATTGAAAAGCATCAAGAACAAACCAATAAGGTAGCTGTGGATTAGCTTGGAAGGACTAGCTTTTAATTGTTACATTTTGGTGATCATTGTTTTCTCACTCCAACCAAAATGGCTTACGGAAATTTAAAATCCTTCAGTATTTTTTTGAAATCTACAGAAAATGAAGATTTTTTTTTAAGTGCAGTTCTTGGCAGCCAGCAGTGTGTGTGCAATTGGTGGCGTTAACAGAGACTGTAATACCCTGTGACGTTGTATGCTTTGTTTAGGTTGTACCGGCATGCCAAATCTGTTAGCAGCTTTCCAAACAGAAATGAACGTACAGAGCATGTCTCATTTTAAAAAGTAAAATTAGGAACCTGTAAATTATTTATGTGTTCAAATGCCTGTAGCAACAAGGAGTTTGATTTCAGTAGGGATCTGCAAAGGCATAGGGGTCACTTCATTTCATATTACTTGAAGGTGCAGGGAGTAAGTACTTAGTGTTCACTGTGATTTTATTCAGGTGCTAGATTCTACAGTAATTAATTTGCAAAACAAATCGGTAAGTAGAAACTAAATTTTCTTTTGCTCTGAATTTATAAACAGGAAAAAAATTAATTTCATTGGAATAGGTTATTATTCATACAGATTAATTTCTTGAAACCCTTCCATGCCTCCTCCTAGAATTTCCATTCTTCTGTAGGTATATGACCATTCCAAGTCAGCTATCACAATAAAGCCTGGTATGTGGATGTGAAATGACAATCATCTTAATCATATGCATGTAGCTAGGGGAATTACTTATGAAGTTTTATTGCTTTCATTCAGGCCTGTCCCGCTGCAGGTGAAGGAGATTCTTTGTGGCAGCATGCCTAAAAAGCAGTGTGTGTGGCAGCAGCTTCCCATCTAACTTTCTGTTTTAATCTGGCTGTTTTTCCTGAATAATACATTTCTTGTATTAAGTTTTCTTTATTTGATTTTTCTCAAAATATGATTTTTATAGCTCATATAATGAAAATTTGAACCAAAATATGAAAATTGTGTATGAGTATATGCCAGCCAGGAGGTACATTGTCCTTCCTTGTAAGTAACATGGCTCGCTTAATGGATTCTTTTCTATTTTTAACAACCATTCCATCAGCGTGGCTGAGGTACTGAAAGCTAATGCATTTTCTAGAAGTAGCCTTTTGTGAGGAAAAACATGTGTGTGATTTGATAAATATGCATCTTTATTTAGTTGACTTGCTGTCAAAGTGAGAAAACCAGAGGCAATTGCTAGACCTGAGTGCATGGATGGAGGTTGGCATCCAGAGCCTGTTGGTCTGGAACCAAGTAAGAACAACCAGCTGCAGCCCAAGAGGCAAGTGGGGTCTGTGTAGGACTGGCTTATCTCCTCGTGGTGGTGGCAAAGTGGCTGAGAGCAGAAATTGCATATATCTGTGGGAAACTGTGTATTGTCCAAGTACACTTGCTGTTCAATAAAATCCCGGTCTTACAAAGAGCTCCGAGTCCATGGAGCTCCTGCTGGAATCAGTTCAGCTGGGATGAGGGGATTCAGTCCCCACAGAACTGAATGCAGCACTGAGGCACTACACTCAGGAAGTATGCAGTTAAGGAACATGTGTAACAGTATGACAAAAATTATTTGCCGATTCATTGAGAGAGTTAATGTATTTAGAACATTTATAGAGAAAGAACTTGGAGCTTCTGAGATTCCCAGTGTACTTTGAAAGTCTTGATCACTGTAGCAACAAATGAATATTGTAATAGGAGACAACAGAAAAGAGTTTAGATGTGGCAGGATGTAAGTACAGATGGTTGGAGAAAGACCGGCTGTACCCTTAAAGTCAAGCTCTATTAATTTTCAGAAAATAGTATCTTCTTCTGATATTGTTAGTATGTGCTACATGAAGCTGTAGTGGCATGATGGCAGTTAAAATGCTTTCACAAGCTCAGTCTACAAAAACCACTTTTGTACTGCTGCAATCGCAGATGCTGAATTTGTTGACAAGACTGAAAGCTACATGGATGCTTCCCAAGAGTTTTGTATTCTTGTGTATCAAAGCCTCTGTTTTGGGGCTGTGACCCTTTTAAAGATAATGTGTAGCCCTATTGGAGATTTCAATGGGACTAGTCAGATGCTTGAAGTGAGCCATGTACTTCAGTGTTTCACTAAACTAACGAGCAAAATCTCTGGATAATACTGTTGTTGCAACTATGATGTGACCCACACATACAGGGATCTAGGCCTGTTGACGTTTTTTGGTAGACCCACTGATGTACTTGGAAAAAACAGAGAAGTTTTAAGGTTATTAAAGTTGAATGTATAGTTTTAATAAGCTAATCAGTCATATAGCTGCATATTGATTACTTTTTTTTTTTTTTTTTACATTGTGTGTCAAGGTTTTTTCCACTTTGAAACATGAAAATTTAGCTTGCAGTGGACTTTGTTACAGTATTCTCTTTAAATCTTTATTCTTAGCTGAAGTAAATAAACCAACACGGTAAAGAGAGCTGATAGCTACTCCATCTGTATTATGGCACACAATGATGGCTGGAAGTTAAAGGTTTGATATATAGATCTATTTTTTTATTGCCAGCCCCTGCCCCTGAAGAAAGTATTAAAATTTCCAGATGAGTAACCAAACAATAAATAGATGAGACAGTTGCTGTGAATATCTGATTTTTTGCATAATAATGAGATATTGCTGGATAATACACTTTGCAGTCCACAGTTTGTCTACATTATCATTTTGATTGGACAAATGCATAAGAAAGATATACAAGTAAAGCCATGCCAAGTCTTTTATTTTAAATTGACTCCATGTGAGAGTTCAGTTAAATTTCCAGGACATTTTAAAAACCAAACAAATTCTAGGAAAATCCCTACACACATACACACACACACAAAATATATAGCCAATACCTGGTGTCACAATTACTTATGTACAGCAGAAACATTCTGTGCAAACTGAAAGCTCTTTTTCATGCCAGTTAGGCTAGAATTAGGGTCATTTTCAGTGAGCATCTTCTTTCTTGCCTTGCAGAAGGCTCATGGAAACACATGCAAGGGAGCCTTTCACCTCACAGCAGGACCTCGTTCTATACCAGAACAGGCCAAAACAAAAGAGGCTTTGGGGTCAGTCACAAATGGTGGGCTGGATAGGTGAATTCCTCGCTATTCACAGTGGAAAGAAACCTAAAGTGTAGCTATGCTGACCTTCACGAACAAAATGTTAGTCTACATGATACAAAAGAGTCTGAAACCTGGTACCACTTTGGTGCAGTTTTGAAGGGAGGGCAATACTGCACCTATTGAAGTCACTGACAAATTCCTATAGTTTCATATAAGGGTGCTGCTGGCAGCACTGAGGCAATACCTCTGTCACTGCTATCATTGCTAGGAGATGACTAGCAATATTGCCAATATCGATGTGTAGGTCAAAGCTTGTTCTCAATCAGAAAGCTAGCTGTTGTAACTAAATCCCTTTTTAAAATTTGTTCCCAGACCTTTTTGTTTTAGAGTTCTATTCATAAAGATGGGATCAGCACTTAGTTTTCTTTCTAGAAAAAAAAAACAACAAACCACCAAAACTAGAACTGTGTTGTATTTTATTTTGTTTTATCTGAATGTAGTTAACTCTTCTGCACTTGACCATGTCATCTGGACAGGAAGATCTTGTAAGACCAAGCTTCAAGATTAGTTTCTTCTGGTATGCAGGTCTCCAATTCCCTGGTTTAATTCTGAGCCCTCTAAATCCTACAGTTACGTCATCTTGTTCCTGCTTTTTGTTGTATTCTTCTTACAAGTCTCAGTCTCTCCAAGTCTTCCCACAGATATTTGCTTCTCCCTTGTTTTGAGAGGGAGGGTCCTGTGTTCCTTGCTCTTTACACTCCCGGTGACTGCAGTGGGAGTTCTTGCTGTACAGACAACCAAAGAACCTTACTTACACAGGGCCTGGTTTCAGTCCTATGAATCACTAGCTACTCAACAGCAAAAAACTGAGTACAGCATCTGCTGGTTAAACTGAGGAGCTGGCTTGGCTCTGCCTTTCTTTTTTTCACTGTGTGTGTCTGCATGTGTGCACCAGATAAGAAATCCACAGACTTTAAAAAAAAATGGTAGAGAAATAAGCAAGCCTGGCAAATATGACTTAAGTGTGTCCTAAAATAATTTGCAGCCATCAGCTAACCTCAGCAATAGTGAGATGAAAACTGCTGCTAGATTAAAGAAATTTACAGAGGTACTGCATCGGAGCTCTGCTAATACTTATATGATTCAATTTACCAAAGGAGATGTATGTCCCAGTAATGCCTGCATACCAGATTTATATAACGGTATATTTCCAACCCGATGTCTTCACCAGGACATACTCGCATTATTAAGAAATAATGCAGGATTTTCTGTGAATTTAAAGTATCTATCAGCATTTCTGTCATGGTGGACAACATAAGAAGAGCTTTCATGATGCACAGCCATCAGTGTTATATGCAGAAGCCATTTAATCACAAAAAAAAGAAGGGACTAGGCATAGTTATTCACCTGCTGGTGGAATGTCTCACACTGAGGAGTGACATCTGGACTGTGTCCCAGTTCAGTTCCTCATAATCCCTTCATGCTGTAACCATAAATAGGCATTGTGTGGGTTCTTTTTCCCGAGTCATGCAGGCCCAGCCCATATTTACAAAACATAGAGTCAAATTCAAGCCTTAAAACACAGGCTATTTTCATCTAGCAAGATGACATTCCCTGCCCTGGCAAAATTCCAGCTGACCTCAGAATCAAGATGCATTTTTCTCTCCTATTGTGCTGCTGGAATTATGTAACTGACCAATTAATTCTATTTTAAAGATTATAATATGGATAATGGGTAGCAAACTTGGTGAAGTCATCAGGCTAAGTGTACTGCAGGTGCAACATCTTTTCTTACTGGCATTTGATTCATTCACAAAATTATTTTTCTGTTCAAAACAACTGTCATGCTTCCTTTGTGCATGGATAATTAAATAAGCTTTCCAATTTGTTCATGGATTCTAATTTACATAGGGTATCTACCCAAAAACCCCTCTCTGCTTGCCCAGACAAAAGACATAAAATACATAGAAGGATAAATCTATATGTCAGCCACAGCACAGTAAGAACAGTTCTGGCTGGTGAGGGCACTGTTGCTGTAGCTTGGAGTCTGGCCATGGGTGGTCTCTGGTAAGCAGTGGTAGTCGGGGCTGAACCAAACTGACTGCCAGTGAGTTTTCTTCTCTTCTTTTCTGAGGTCATAGTAGGAAAGTATGGGTCTGAAGTTTTGAAACTGTCCTGTGTAGGGCTTTTGTACTCTTTCTACTCCCAGCTTCTTTAGCTCAGCTTTGTAGGGTACAATCAGGTACTCAGAGCAAGATTCTCCCCTTTTAATGCACTTCTTCCAGGCATTGGTCTTTGTACAGGCCCTCTGTGGTAAGAGAATTCCATCCAAAGTTTATCAGCTCTGTGCTGTTGTTCTGAGCCTGCAGGCTTCCTACAACTGAGGTTCACATTTCCCAGAGATTAGTTATTTTCACATTTTTAGATATTCCTGTGATTCCTTCTACCATAGGATTTGAACTCTTCACAAGCATTTGTGTGCACAATTGTACAATGTCACTGGGAGTTTGGCAAATGGCATTGGTTTCTTTATGGGGAGCAGGCACAAAGGGGTCCAATGTATAATGTTTGCAGCAAAGAATATATAGTTCAGGTCTCAGATATACTACCTATAAACACACTTGGATGGTGAGGCATTGTAGGTTGTTGTGAAACCCCTTGCAAGTTTAGTGAAGAGGGTATACAAGCTCTTCCAAGGCTGCCTAGGCCTATGTCACACTGTCAGGGTACAGGAGGATGATTGTATCATCTCCTGAGATCTCATCTGCTTTTTTTTTTTCTACAAGACCTTAAGGGCACTTTGGGAGTTTGTGAATGAGTTGGAATATTAGCCTAGTTTTCCTAAAATGTAGGCAAGCACACTAATGTTAGGACTGTCCTTTCTCTTACCACAAAGGCCAGAGATATGGTAGCTAAGGGCAGATGTACTTTCTGGCCAACGCAGCTGGGCCTCAGGCTCCCCAGCAGCTGGTCCTGTTTAGACTCTGTGATCGCACGCAGTGCAATATGCAGGACTGTGTCCACAGCTGGGGCAATGCTCCAGTTGGTGACTTCAGAGATTGTGTATGTGGACTGATTTATGATTCTCAAGTGTGTTGTGTAGTAGCTCTTCTTTTCCCCAGACAAGGTAATTCAGCTTCTAACATGTCTGTCTTATTTATAAGCAGTTTAAACTTTACACTCAAGTTATTTTCTTCTCTTTCCCCAAGCTCATAATTTAAGGGGAAAACCATCAAAAATAAGTACATAACATAGCAGAATACAGACCTTCAGTCTCTGCTTGTTTTCCTTTATGGTATTTTGTTTTATTAATAGGGTTGCCTCTATATTCATGACAAAATAAGAAAGCTATTTCCAGTGAAACAGACAAGTCTTTGTTAGACATCAAATATAACTAATATTTGATGTCATAAATATTAATGACTTTCATGTCTTTAGATACTTTAGAATCAATTCCAAACATTTTTGTTTTGATTCACTCTTATTTATTTTTTCACATTGAACTGGTAGAAGGAATTTTCCCCTATTTTTCTGTGAAAAATCTATCAGGTTCTGCAGCCTCATTTAATCTTTCAAAGCCTATTTTCAATCTATTTGAACTAAGATGTTGTTCAGTGTATTTTACATGGCTAAATCCGTACGCCTAGGTGAAATTAGCAGTTAGTGTCACATGACAGAAATGCATATATGATGGCCACCAGTTCTTCTGTCACTAAGGACTGATTCTAGGATTTCCTGGTACAAAACAGAAGGGATTGAAAGAGGCAGGCCTTTAACTGGAAACATTTAACAGACCACATTTTCTGTGGGTGCAACACACAGCAAAACCTGTCATTTGTCAGCCAGTTTCTTGGCCAGTTCTCTACAGGTACTGAGCAATAATTGGTATTGCCCAACGTGAGTGGTCTCAGTAACTATAAATTAATGTTTGTTGTTCCTTAAAAGCAGGAAATTCCTCTTACTGGGTGGAATAGTTCTTTACCTTCTCACAAATGTACAGACTCGTGTTTAGGCCACAAACTCAAATTTTAGAGTCCTGTAAATAAATAATAATGTTATCAGTTGAGTGTCTATTGATGCAGAGAGCAGAATCTTCCAGAGAGTAGATATTTGAACTTGATATGTCTATAGTAGTTGGGACCCAAGATAAAATGTTCATTCATCTGTGAAGGAGAGAGGATTCTTTGCCTATGGAGGGTTAAATATAGGATAGGGAATAGGCCAGTATGAGAGAGACAGAATTATTCTTCCAAAAGTGACAAGTTGTTCTATGTGTTTGTGCATGTTTGTTTCTAGGGGATTCCTTTCTTTCCTGTATATTTTTTAATCTACTATGATTATGGAAAAAAATCTACAAATCAACATTGCACTCTGCTTTTCCCTTAGAGTCTTTGTTCTTAATTATTCCTAGAAATAACCAATAACTTTCCGACTTTCGCAGCAATAAAATATGGTGGCTGTATTGCAGTCTCTGCTGGTGACATATTTCAGTCCTTTTTTTAAAGCACATTTAGAAGTGATCAAGCACAAACACAGTGTGATACTGACACAGTTCTTATAACCCAGTCCCTCCTCTTGCTGCTGTAATAGACTGCTGTACTGTCTGTGGAGTAGTTAGACTTTTGATGACTAGGTGTAGTAACCCTGTCTTCTTTCCCCTCTAGCTCCAGATTCTCTTTGTCATCTCTGAAAAAAACCTGTTCCCTTGGCAGCTCTCCCGCTTCATACCATTGGTCATTCATGTCATTGCGGGAGGCAGCAGATCAGTAAACAAAAGTAACCACAAAGTCCAGATGCCCTGGAAAGCCAGTCAGC
Source organism: Athene noctua (assembly GCF_965140245.1). Taxonomy (NCBI): domain Eukaryota; kingdom Metazoa; phylum Chordata; class Aves; order Strigiformes; family Strigidae; genus Athene; species Athene noctua. Next base: position 18,142,660 of record NC_134049.1, on the reverse strand, counting down.
TTTGGACATCAGTCACATGAATCCTTATTTCTAGATATAAACTTTTTTTGGTTCTAAGAGTTGGGTAGGATGAAGGCAGCTTTAGGGCAGAGAGATTCTGTCCAGTGGTAATTTGCCTTCAAGAGAGCTGTAGCCAAGGAACAGGACAAGGCTGGAGCCCGCATTTGCCAAGCCATTGAGTTTACTGAGCTTGCCCTAAAAGTGAACATGCAGAGAAAATCCAAGGGAGTGAGGGGGAGGAAAACAAAGACTTTATATCCAGAAGGTTAGCTTTATATTAACTGAGTTGCCATCAACACAAGAAAAGCATTTCCTATAGAAGCTGTTCTTCTGTCACCAGATAAATCTTGAAAGGCTCGATCTGTACTCAGATCAAAAGAAAAAATAGATGCAAGCCTGGGAAATGTAGGAAAACAGTAAGTAAGAAAAATAATCTTACCTTAAGAAAAAATAAATCTCTGAATGCTTTCAGAGCATGAAGGAAAGAAATCCCATGTTCTTTCCAAGCCTGTCGAACATCATAGCTGTTGTAAATAGGCCAGTCCCGAAGAGAGCACACATGTTCCATATGGGAGGAGATTATTTGCTGCATCATTTTAGCATGTTTGATTTATCAGTAACTAATGGAAAGTTGACAAGGACTTTGAACAAAATAATTCAGCATGTCATAAGCCCAAGATTTGGCATCAAAAATGTTTTACTTATGGTATATTCATATGGTGAGAAGATAGCCAAGTTGTTAGCATTAATGAAATCCATCCTAATTCCTCTTTGTAAGATGCATTATTAATCTGCTGTTATTAAACAAGGATTTTAAACCAGTTAGGACAATGAGTAGGACAAGGAGACAAAATACATTTGAAAATTGCATCATTCAGAGCAAGAACTTAAAGGTTGAACAGAATTACTTCAGTTTAGCGATGAGACTGATATACTCACTTGGGTTTTTAGATAATTTTGGAGATAGAGAATATTGTCTAGGCAGTCCTAGAGACTGGCTGGGTTTTGGTAGTAATAACTAAATTTTGAATGTTTTATCCTGGTTTGCTGAGGAAGTGAGGTGTACGAGACCATGTTTTGTGCCTGTCATCTTCTCTTAATCAGCCCAAGCAATGTTGAATGTTTTGGCCAGCTTCAGCTGAACTTGACAGGAGTGAAAGTCCTCTTTCTACAAGTTCTTTATTTTGTAAAGTGTTTTCTGAAGTATTTTTTTCAAATGTTGGCCGAATAGAACAGATAGGCTCAAACTAGTCCCTTCTTGAGGGAAAAGCAGTCTGAACTCAAGCACTGTTCATTTTGTGTGGCAGTAGCAAGCCAGTCAGTCAGTGGGTGCATCCTCTGACAAGTCAGCAGGCAGCTTGCTATTTCATCTGCTTGTCAGGTAGGCTATCATATGGGAAATAGGAAGGGAGGGCTGTTCTGGCAGGTATAGTTCAGGGAACAAAGGACATTATCTGTAGGGAATCAGGTAAATTTATTCCAGTGCTTACGCTACAATATGCTTTTCAGTACTGTTCTGTGTTAGCCATCCCCACTGAGATCAATAGGAGTTGTCTTGTGGACTGAAAGGATAACAGCATAAAGAACAGTGATGTACAATCTTGAAAAGCCTCCGTGTCCAGAGAGAGCTCTCTGAGTGCTAGCACTAATAGCTCCTTACAGAACTTACAGAATGAAATCCTAGTACTGTTCCCACCAAGGTCATGGAGAGGTCTTATAAGAACAGATTGAAGTTTTCATTGTGTCAGGGTCTGGATGCTGCACTATTTGAGAAAACACTTAATAGCAGTATTTTGGTAGATCTTTCTCTGGCTGTTGATTTTCCAGTGATTGTGTCTTAATTACACAGTTTCAGCAAGTAAAAGTTGAAATGGAGACATCCAAGAAGTCTGAATCATTTTTTTACTCAATTGTATATGCTGCTTTGCATTGCTTTGTGACTTCCAAGGAACGGGTGGCACCTTATTGCCTAGAGTTTTGAATTGTCCACAGAGACTGAGAAATGTGATTTTATTTTGGAAAAAAAATTGGTCACGTTTTCATGCCCATTTGCTTGAGCCTAATGTGAATGATGCTTTCTGTTCATGTAGTAGATACTTGTATATATAATTTGGCAGCATAGGAACTTTGTGTATGAACTTCTGTTTGGCAGTCTTGCTCTGCATGACCACAGTGAGACCAAATCTGCTGTGTTGAAATAAGGAGAACACAAAGGAGATTTTGGTAGGTTGCTAAAGAGATTAATGTTTGTTCAATCAATTTATTATAGTTCCCTCCATACAGACAATATGAGTCAATTATAATTCTTTCAGAGTGAAGAGAAGGTTTAGGCAGAATGGATGAATAAATATTTGGAGGAAAGAAGTTTTCTCTTTTCAAATTCTCAATTACTATTTACTATTTCAAACAGAGAAAGGGTATGGTGTATGGTATGGTATGCTTGGAAGAGTGGAACATATTCTGAGGCCCAGAGAGATGCCAGGGTCTGGTGTTTCTGCGAGATAAATTAGTCTCTCTGAACTCTTGTGCTGCTACACACAGGCTTTTCTGGTGCATGAATTACCTGAGCTAACACAAAACAAGTGACCAAAATACTGCTCCAAGGTCTGCAGTGCAAGGGGTAGCTCAGGCTTTCCTCTCAGCTGATGCTGTGAAGAAGTGGACAGGCATGATTTGCATCCCCCACTCCAGGGAGAAAGGCTTTTACCATTGCTGTTCTGAGAGATACAAGGAATTCCACCTCATGTCAGGATACTCTGAGGATCCAGGCTTATATAATGATGCTTGCTGGTTTTCTACAAGATCAGTTCCCAGCCTTCCTAATAGGTATTTCCAGAGCTAAAGTGGATGAATACTGACAGCTTCTGCTTTGTATCCTCAAAAGCTGAAGGAGAAGACAATGCTGAAAATAGTACTTAACTCTGTGCTGTTGACCTCCTACCCAACTGTGCCACATCCACATTCACAGAACCATAACCTCCCTGACTTGCATTGAGAACTAAGGAACGCATTGTTACTGACCCAAATTCATCCCATTGAGTTTCTTTGCAGTGGCATTTGACCCCAAAACTGTCCTTTTAAGCAGTATCTCTTTACTTCGAAAGAAAAAAAAAATAAAAATCACCCAGAGCTTGATCATGGAGAAGCAGTTTGGGGTTTCTTTATTTAGTTGTAGGAACTGACAAAGGAGAATGCTCAGGAAAATAGAAAAATGTCAAGGGACTTTCAATATTTTGAACAAAATAAAAAGGAGCACTTAGATATATACAGCCCTTACTGAAAAGAGAAGGCTCATGAATGATCGAGAATGCTAGATGTCTCATGTGTTTTCTTCTTTTCTAATGTTCTGGGTGGCTGTATGATCTGATGTCTCAGTCACAGACTGACAAGGCTTTACTTCACTTTAGAAATGTATTTGGTTTTATAATTTATGCCTGTGACCACCTAGGACAAAAACATTGTTCTCTGATACACCGCTCGAACACATCAATTACAGATAGAGGCAGTGGACCAGTTTGATAGAATTTGAGCGCTACAGGCAGAACTGGGTTTATTTTCCAATGGCAAGTCTTCATCTGAACATGCAGTAGGTGCCCCACGTGGTTCCTGTGTGATGACTTCAAATCAACCTGATCTTGAGCTATGGTAAAATGTCAGAGTAATGCCAAGCTGATAAAAATGCAGCAAATCTTTGTATATCTTCTGACTGAGAAGAAATAAATAATTAAAAAAAAAGATAAGAAGGGAAAAAAAAAAAAAGAAAACTAGCCCTAGCCCAAATTCCTCAAAAGCAAGGTTCTGGAAGATGAGCCAGTGGTTTCAAAAGTCATGTCCCAAACCATCTTACGGTAATGGAATTTATAATATGTAATATTATATTATTAGTAGTAATAGGATTTGTAATATGTAGCTATGTATAGACGATGGAGTTTACTGTTAATTGTCCCTCACTGAGTTCACTGAATGGGTGAGCAACACAGTAAGTTAATTTCCAGAGTAGTCAACCCCTGCCCAAATCCAGCTGGTGGTGTCCATTCTCTGGCTTGTGCTGACCAGTGCTGGCTGTATGGGGGCAGAGCAGGAGTTTCAGCCCTGTTGTGCTCTGCTGCTCTTCTCCGGACTTGCTGTCTGTCCTATGGAGACATAACCAGTCCTATGGCTCTGATTTAGCTAAATCCTCTCTGGATTGTTTGGGGCTGCTGGCATCCATGGGTGAATGCCTACACCATCACCAAGGCAGCAACTGGGGAAGAAATGTCTGTATGTCTTCCATGGCAGCTGGGCCAGCAAGCCTCTTCCTACTGAAACAGATTATATTAACAAAACAGGCTTTCATTTATATGACTTACGGTGTAAGTTCCCTGTGAAGACACCAACAGCTTTAATACCAGTGTAACTATGCTTTCTTGGGATTTTGTCTGTATAGAAATGCTACAAAAAATTAACAAATCCTTCACCCTATTACATAAAATCTAACAAATATTGCTATGATGACCTAATACTGTCAGGTTTGATGTTTTTAGTGAAATTCCACCACCGGAATTCACCTACCAACTCTTTTAGTGCTGCTTTCAGAAGAAAATCCAGTATTAGTAACTCTGATGGTTTTATCAAAAGTCTAACAGCACCTGATGCTCTACTTAACAAACCTGGAGAACCAAATACTGGAGAATCTCATGTTTGATTTGCTGTTTGAAAAGGAGGCAGGAAATATGTTTGAGGTCTTACTGATTAGATGAAAACTGGATTATGTGGTTTTCATGCAAAAGGAATTGAAAAATTCCTCACCATTGAGAAAGTGAAGTCAAAGCACAGAAAAGAGAGAATTTCTTAAAAGATTCTTGTTTTATCTCAGAAGTATTTAGGACTGTGATTTTGTTAATGTTCAGATAGATTAGTCCACAGCTTTAAGAAAGGTACCCTAGCAGTCCTAAAACTGGATTCTGAGCTGTACTCTCTTCCTTCAAGCACCAAAAAAAAAAAAATAAATTTAAAAAAACCCACAAAAAAAACTTTGTTGAAGGCAGAGAGGAACTCAGACCCAATATTCTATGTTCTTTTGTGGCTGGGGTAAAAAAAAAAGTTTCTGGCTTATGGTCTGAAAGCACTAGACTAACAGCTGAGGAAAAAATGAAAAAGAATGTCATTTTCCAAAGTTTTCAGAGTTGTCCATGACCATGCAGCATTAAGGCACCTGTGTACATACTGTATGTGAGCTACCATAGCCACTGACTGTGACCCCAAACTGAGAAAAAGGTAAATTACTTACCTACTTAGAAAACCATCTGAATGTTCTGAAAAACCTTGATGATGAAGCCCTTGCTCTATTTAATTCATTAGGAAGTTCCTGTGGATTTTAATGCAATTAAAATTTTTCCCTGAAACCCACACCTACTGTATAAGTCATTGCAAGCATGACTCAGGAGAGCCATGCTGTAACTAGAGGACTGCGTGGCTGATATATGAGAAAACTCAGCAGTGATAAGGCAAGCAAGAAGGGACAAACTTTTCCCTCCCTGCAGAATTGTCTGTTATAGGAGTTGTGTGTCTTCCTCTGGCGTACATAGTACCTATCATTTTCCAGGAGAAAATACTGGTGTCAGTCTTGCAGATCATGAATGGTTGATAATGACTTAAAAAATACGTCCTTTGGCTAGCAGGGGAAGCAGGTCAATGTGGTCCAGCTTGTTCCTGTGTACATTCAGGACTATGTCTGCTTCTCAGAGCCTCTAGATATACCTGACCCTTCCAGGTCTAGTAAAGATGCAGAAGCTGTAGCTCAATTCAAAGAAATGAATAGGGCTATTAACAAGTTTCTGCAGGTATAGAAATCATAAATGTCTGCTTTCATATGTTAGAATTCCACTCTAACTCTCCAACTCTGTTAGAGCTCTTGTAGCCACCAAAACAGCAGTTTGGAGTCCATTTAAATGTAACAGGGATCAACCCTCTCGATCCTCTTCCCTGTTCCCCAGAGAACTTCCTTAACCTAGAAATTATGAAGGTTAATTGTGAAATTATCTTCTGCAAGGGCTCAAGAACATCAAGCACAAATTGAGAGGAAACACAGACTATTTGTGCATTTGTGGTCTCCTTCAGCAAGTCCGTGCAGACCTAATCCCATCCTTCTGCTTTGTGTGTGGGAAGTCTTATCACTGGGTGTAAATAGCCCGACCCTGTGAAAAGCCAAGGAGAGCAGAGGGGACACAAGCCGTGTTTGCACAGGTCCAGCACTCCAGTGTGAAAGGGAAACTGTCAGCACCCCGTTAGCCCGAGGGGAGGGATGTCTCCAGGGCACAAGGCAATAGCATTGTTTAAGGGCCCTGGGATGCTGACTGCACCTCTCAGTTTCTCAGTACTCTGCTGCCAGGAATCTGCATCATTAAGCTGAGAAGTTAGAGGTGAAATTTGGCAGCCAGAGCCGCAAAGACTACACAGAAGTACAGGAAGAGGTGGGAGAGAATCAGATGGTGATACCACTCTACATGATAAGAAATTGCACATGGAGCATTGTCTTCCCTCCTCTGAAGTAGGTGCTTTGTATATCTTGATATCCTGCAGCAGAGTGTCCTGTCTGGCCTAACATTGACCTAACCTTTAAAGCAGCTATTTTTGGCTGGAGCTGGATGCCATGGTGTGTTTTCATGTTCAGGGATTCCAAAACAGATACTTTGGTGTCTTTTTGCTTATCTAATTTGAGTTTATATTTGCCTTATGTTTAATTGGTAGTGGAGCATCACTGCTGATAGTAGGAATAAAAGTGCTGCTGCACTACCAATTAAACATGAAACAAAAAGTGCTTAGACTGTTAAACATGGAATTAACGTGTAGGCCTGCTCAGGGGAGCAGCCGTGGGAGCGGGAGTTCCGGCATCCTCCAGCAGGCACCAGATGTATTAGTGGTTTTTAAAGGCTGAGAAGGCACCTCCTGCCGCCGAGGCCAGGGCAGCTGGGCACACCCAGGAGTCGAACCAGGTCCAAGTTTTAGGCTCAGTCCCTCCTTACTTATCTATTGTCTGTCCAGTAGCCATTGAAGCAAGCAAGCAGGATGGAAGCTGCAGCCCCGCGGAGAGCCTTGATTTCATCACTGGGAAGAATGCCTGCAGGTTACCGTTTACAGCCAAGCCCAGTGCACACAGGTGGTGGGTGCTGGCTGAGCTGCGTGGCTGGGGGGGTGGAAATGCCGAGCGTTTTCCTGTGGTGTAAGACTAGTCTTGGCTGTAACGTCTAAGGAGCTGCTCTAAATAATGCAAAATACTCTAGTTACTACTTATTAACTACTGAGGCCCTTCTAAATAGCGCAAAATTAAGAGCCTTTAGTAGTGCCTGCAGCTGAGGTACGAGTTAACCTTTCAGACGCTTTGGCACTTCCTGGCATGGGCCCCGGTAGGGCCGTGTGAGGGGGCCGGCGGCGAGGCCCTCCCGGGGTGCCTCCGTGCTGAGGCCCCCGCCGAGAGCAGGAGGAGGCAGAAGAGCGCCCCTCACACCCCGTGCTGCCCGAGGAGGGCAGGGTCACCTAGGCCGCCTGCTCCTCCAGGAGCTGCAGCCGTTTCGCCGCCGCCGCTCGCTGCCCAGGCAGGCGCAGATGAACGGGGGAAGCGCTGACCGGCCCCGGGCCTCGGGGGGGTCTCAGCGCCCAGGGGCGGGCGGCGGAGCCGGGTCGCTGTGCCGGGGATCTCTCCTCGAGCCCGGAGGAGCCCCGTGCCCCGCGGGGCCGCGGGAGCTCGGGCTTGGCGCGGTGCGGGGCCCGGCCTTGCCTATGGGCGTCGCTGGGGCGGGCCCCGGCGTTGAGGGGCGCGGGGTAAATCGGGGTGGGGGTGTCTCCTCCGCAATCCCTCCGCCCGCGGGCGCGGCCCCGGCCCCGCGCAGCACGGCAGCCCTCCGCATGTGCGCAGTGTCCTCAGCGCGGGGGGCCGCGGGGTGCAGCTGGGCAAGGAGCACTGTGCCCAGGCGTCCCGCCAAGGGGCTGCGACTGTCGGGGCGGCTTGGGCAAAGGGCGAATTATTCCTGATTTTCTCTTTGTAAATAAAAACGTCGCCTTCCAAACTGGACCGTGGCTCGGCTTGATAAACCTGGAGCCTTTATTTTTGTGTTGTGTTGCATTGTATTGTGTTTTTTCCAAGCAAGGGTGCCAGTGCAACTCGCCCTGTAGCGCAAAGGGACCCAGAAAGAGAGAGGAAGATAAAATGAATTTAAATTCCAAAGGGGTTTCAGTGCTGGTTTCCTAGTCCCCGAGTCAGCAATGTGTTTGTGAAAATTCAGCCTTTTTGTCTCTTAGAAAAAAAGGGCTAAATCTACATCGGTGGCCCAGTCTAGGTTTGCTATTCTTTGCATTTTCTATTCAAGTGAATGAGAGTGAATGAAGTGGCCTGGGACCCTTTATTTGATCTACTCAATTGCATAAAGTGACAGAATTCTAATATATTTGTTTAATGCTCTTCAATGGGGCTTTCACTTTCTAGCTTGCAAATGAAGCCTCGATCTGCAAAGTTTTGTCCTTTTTTTCTTTCCACCTTTTTTTTTTTTTTCCTGGCAGAGAGACCATATTTCATAACTTGGGCCACGGTTTGAAGTGATTTCGAGAGGAGTTTTAGACTCGAAAAGTGGGAAATAAAGAAACAGATGTGAAGTTATTGTAAATTCTTATAGTGGGCTCTGGGGCTATTGTAAACCCACTGCAGGCGGTCCAAAGCCTCTCTTTTTCATGCTGTAATTGAAACATATTAATTAGATAATTTGTTGTTAGTTTAAAAGAAACAAATACAGCCCCTCCAAGGCTTCACAGCCTCGGTTTCTTTTTGTTAATAAAAACAAAACAAAACAAAAAAAACAACCCACAAAGTGACATTTATATTAAGATTTCGAGATAATTCGGCACTGAAGTTGATGAAGCTGCTAAGTTTTTTCTCCCTTTCCCAAGGACCACTTTTGAAGAAAGGCTGGCTCATAAAACTCCCTCTCCGGGGTCGCCAGGGAGTTCTTTTCTCCCTACCTGGCACAGACCGCCCTTCCCCGCAAAGCAGTCCGAGGGAAAAGAAATATTCTGGGTGAGAAAGAGCTGGCTTTCTTCAATAGAGTCAGTCCTGTGGGGTGGTGTCTTGTCACACGTCGAGAGGAAAGAAAACAAAACAAAACAAAACCAAAAAAAAAAAAAAAAAAAGAGAAATATCCCGACGAGAAAGGATTCACATACCGTGCACTGACATGAAGCAAAAACCCGAGTCGCCAAGCACGACTGGGTTCGCGGGCTTACCTTGCGCAGCCGGGCTCAAGCTCATCCTCCGGAAGAAAAGAGCTTTTGCCTAGAATGAACGGTCTCTTTGCATCAAGTACGCCTAGCTTATAATGTCTCTCTGGCAAATAAAATAAAAAAATAAAGAAATTCCACCCCCCCCGACTCCCACGAAATGTCTAAACACGGCGGCGAGCTCGGCCGTGGCTGATTCCCTCGCCCCCCTTCGCCCTTTCCCTCCGCGCTGGTGTCTCTTGCTGTTCTATTTCAGATCTGTGTTTATTGACATTGGACTTGAGCCATTAGGGAGATTTAACAAGTCAAAGCAGTAAATTCAAGCGACGCGCTGAGCTGCGTATTTGTTTGAAATAAGCATCGCAACATTTACGGGCGCGGGCAGAGATGCGCGTAGGAGCGCGGCGCGGGCTGCGCGCTGGCGGCCGCAGCGCGGCTCAGGGCGCGGGTGGCGAGGGGGTCCTCGGACTTGGGTAGTCTCGGGCGATCGGGGAGATAAAGAGGAAAAGGGCACTTTAAAAGTTCGGTTGCGATTCTCACTATCGGATTATGTAGGGAGGAGGTATTGCACCTTTTGAAAATATTTTGCTTTGGGGCATAATCTTTTCAGATCATTATCTCCGCTGATTACTATATAGTTTAAAAAAGACCCTGAAAGTGCAGCTTCACCTCCTCAGCTGAGCTCGGATTTCATCTTTGAGGATTTTTTCTGACTGCTAAATCTTAAAAGAAAAAAAAGAAAAGGAGAAAGAGAGTCCTCCTCGTCTAAAAATGTAGGTCATCACTTGTTTAAGAAAAGTTTGTCGAGTTATATGTCCATTGATCTGGTGATAAGTTTTGAATGCTTTCTTTAGCTGATCGTGTTGATATAATCGTGGGTTGGACTTGATGAATGAGTTCAGTTGTCCCCCATCTGACAAGCTTTAGCAGCTTCATGCATTTTAATCAGCCCAATGATTCATGTATTTTCCACCTTTTTTCTGTGTGTTGGGTCCGTTCTCTTAAAAAAAAAAAAAAAAAAAATGCTCACAACTGGATTAATTACCCTCTACATTAATCTTAAAACTTTTGCAAGGACCTTGCGGTATGTAGTAAGGAAATGGGGATTTCACTTGCGCTGTTTATGGTCCAGAAATTCAGAGAGAGATCAGGCAGAGACAAAACCTCTGTGACATCATTCTGTAGAATTAGTGAATCCTGTCGGTTCATTAGAATACAATGGCGCTTTCTTGCTAATAAGCCTTTAAGTATTCGATTGTCTGGTAACTGCGCTTTTGGCTCTTACTGCCTCATCTCTGAGACACTTATTTACTAATTTCACTAGATTGTTTCTATCATTTTCAACAGTTGCAGAATCCTTACAAAATCCCTAAAAGAATTGGAGAACCCCACTGGAAGGTGCCCTGAAGCCAGTTTTCATTGTAACTACTTTTCCCTCACTTTTTAAAAGGGACCGTATATCGGCTTATGGGAAAACGGGCACAATTTGAAGCGTTAGTTTGCAACCTACCGGTTTTGGGAAGTGCCATCAGTAGAGCTGGAGAAAGTGTAGCATTGATTGGAGTAAGTGCAATGCTTGAGGCGGTTTAAACGACAGGTAAAAAGCTACAGTAGCTCGCTTTTACTCGAAAAAATTTTGAGATGCCACTCGCAAGAAAAGCCACAACTGACAAAAATTCAGTATTCTCAGTCTTTAAAGTAACTGATCCTTTAAAGATTTTTATGTTTGCTCTGTATTGTAGAAGCTCGCTGATTTTTATACTTTTTAGAGATAATTTAACTGTGAGTATGTAGGTGATAAGTATACATACACACATGCGTAAATGTAATACGTGTTTATATTCGGTATAAGTGTATAGACACAAATGCGTATCTGTGTGTGTATGCATATGTGTATAGATACAGAAAGACCACAGAACACTTATGTATGTTATCTCTTCGGTAAACTGGTGATAATGACAGTTTTATCTAACATGTTATGGTATGTTAATAGCTGTATTTATAGTAACCTCCTGTGAGCAGGCTGTTTAGATTATCTAAATATTGGAATAACGTCATTCCCTTTTCATGAATTCATGCTTTTACTTTTCTCATATAAACTCTTTAAAAAGACAAATAAGAAACTAAATCTGCATTTACATATTTTAATGAGAAAATATTATTTGGACGACTAGGTTCATAATTTAACGTAGACACTTTTTTAACCTTTGTCTTAAAACACACATGCTGGGAACAAGAACACCAATATTTAAAATGCCATGCTTATTCTGTACAGGGGAAAAAAAAAAAAAAAAAACAACAAAAAAGTTAAAAAGAAAAGTGTTTACAGTTTCAATAGACACTAACGCCGTTTGTGAGGGATTTTTTTTTTCTTAACTTAAGCAGTTCACAACAGAACAGTTCACTTTTCAGCAAACTACCTAAAACTAGAAAGGAGTATATCAAACAAAAGTGCATTTTACACATTTTATAATCATTCCTATGCACAAACATTTACAGTTTCCCTGGCCCCCTCTCTCTTGTCTGCAAAGCTCCAGCAGAAATCAGGATGACCTCCACAGTTTGTACCTGCTGTTGTGTTACTTCTCCACGTTTTACCAGTGACTTCAGCAGCTTTTCTTAAGCTGTGCCGGGTTGTGTGCTTGGTAACAGGTTTATTTTTATTATGATTATAATGATGATGATTATTATTGTTTGTTTTTAAGCTATGAAATAAATAGCTACAAAATTAAAAAACAAAAACAAAAACAAAGAAACCCTCAGCTCCCCAAACCTTCAAGTTAATCAGAAGTTAACAGACAAATCAACTTCTCTTTCTCTTCCGCCTGTTAACTACAGTAAACATCCACGTTACAACAGGTACTGCACAGGGGACCTCGCCTGATTCACAGTACAGATGCAAGTTCAGTATTTACATTAAAACAGGCGCTTTGTAAACAATATAGGTACGGAGGGGGAGCGGGTGCCTTTCCGCTGCACGGCGTCCTGCTCGCCCCGCGCTCCCCTGCGCTCCCCCGCGCTCGCCCGCGCCCGCGGCCGCAGGCGAGGAGCCGCAGCCGGCAGGGCCGTCCGCTCGCCCGCCCGCCCGCTCGCCCGCCGGCTCCCTTACCTGCGGGGCCCTGGCTGCCAGCGCAGCGCTCCTTCTCAGGGGCGACGGAGCCTGCGTGTCCCGCAGCCTTGCCCCGCGGAAATCCTGCCCTTTGCGTAACAGCGAGACACGCACAGGCGGACCCGCACCCACACAAAGGACACGAGCACTTTCCGCCGTTTCCGAGACCCAAGCGTTTGCTGCTTGGAGGCTGGAAACGTCGCTGCTCTCAAGCGGCGAGACTGCGGCCATTTCACACCGTTTCTGGTTTTCGAGATGGGTCCTGATTCCACCCCCGCGCCTCCCCAGACAAAGGAAGGGCAAGAGCACCGCCGGGCCGGGCTCGGCCGCTGCCCGGCAGAGCGAGGGCGCCTGAAGTACTTTTGGAAAACTCGTGATGCGTATGGCAGTTCCTACCGGGCGGGGAGGGGGCCGGGCCGGGCCGCCTCGGCTCCTTTTGCCTCGGAATTGCGGGAAACAGTTCAGAGCCAGGGAAGGAGCCGAGACGCGAAGGAGGGCACGGCTGGAGGGACGAAGCGGAAAGGCGGCTCACGCGAACGGCAAACCCGAGTTTCCCACGGGGAGTCGTCTCTGCTTTCGAGGAAAAGAGAAGAGAGGAGGGGGGGAACAAGCGGAAGGAGGGAGAGGAGGGGAGGGAGGCGAGCTCCGAGGAAACTCTGGGGGAAGGGGGACGGCGGAGTCCGTGCGGGCGGCCCGGGTCAGTGCACCGCCACGGAGTGCAGGGCGGGCGCCGGGCTGGTGAGAGTCTCGCTGGGGGTGGCCGGGCTGCTTTGGCTGGTGGCCGTCTGCGAGGACGTGGGGCTGAGGGAGGGCGGCGAGTTCGAGAGGATGGTGGGGATGGGCGCGGGCAGGGCGGGCAGGGCCGGCACCGCGGCGGGGGTCGGCTTGATGGGCACGGGGATGGCCGGCAAAGTCTGCCCCCCATGGCAGAGCGGCTTGATGGGCACGCCGTAGGCGCCGTACTCGCTGCTGGCCATGGAGATGGGGGTGGCGGTGTCGATCATGCCGGAGCTGTACATGTGGGGCCAGCCCGTGCCAATGGAGCTGCCCACCGTAGTCAACTGGTTGGGGAGGGGGTAGGCGGCCGACATGGGCTGCATCGTGGAAAAGGCGAGGCCCCCGGGCATCTTGTACTCTCTGGCGATGATGTTCTCGATGGCGAAGGGGTGCTTGAAGCTGGAGGGCTGGGACACGCCGAGGTTGTAGGTGGACATCTGGGGCAGGTGGGTGCCGGTGGCGGCCAGGGCGCTGAGCCGCAGCTTGGCCTGCTGCTGCAGGTACTGCGCCGCGTCGGCCGGCTTGCTGGGGGCCAGGTGGTCCGACTTGACCACCTTGAAGCGCTTGCGGCGGCGCAGAAAGCTGCCGTTCTCGAACATGTCCCCGCAGCTGGGGTGCAGCGCCCAGAAGCTGCCCTTGCCCGGCTGGTCGGGGCGACGCGGGATCTTGATGAAGCAGTCGTTGAAGGAGAGGTTGTGGCGGAGGGAGTTCTGCCAGCGCTGCGTGTTCTCCCGGTAGTAGGGGAAGCGGTCCATGATGAACTTGTAGATCTCGCTCAGGGGCAGCATCTTCTCCGGGGAGCTCTGGATCGCCATGGCGGTCAGAGAGATGTAGGAGTAGGGAGGCTTCTGATCACTGTAAGTGTTTCTGCCAGGGCGAGGCATCTTCGCTAGGGAACCGGCGGAGATCTGCAGAAGGGCAGCGACAAGGAGGGGGCCGGGGTGGGGGGAGAGGGGTGAGTCTGAGAGGATTTGCACCGACACCCGGCCGGGGAGGCAGCGGGTGGGTGTGGGGCCGGGCTGGAAGAAGAGGGGCACGGCGGATCTCAGCCCTCGGGGGGCGGGATGGGGGCAGGGGAAACCAACCCGGAGCTCCTCGCCGCCGGCGGGGGAACGGCGCTGTGCCTTTCTCCCAGCCCCGGCCTCGCTCAGCCTGGCCTCCCCGCAGCAGCCCGCGCCCCCAAAGTTACCCTAGCGGCAGCTCTGCCTTCTGGTCTCGGCGAGGAGGAGAAGGGAACCCCATCCCACCCCATCCCGTCCCCTCGCCTCGTCTCCCACCCCACTCCATGCTAGCCCTGCATATGCCCACCTTAAAGTTGCGGGAAGTTGACAGTCCGCATCCGGGACGCAGCTGGGAGTCCGCGCTCCTTCCCACCCCGCTTCGCCGGCGTGTCTCTCGCTCCTTTCCCGGCCACTCCGCTCCCGTTTAGTCCCGAGGAGGCAGCGAGCTGGCTTGGTTTGGGGAATCCTCTTGTGCACCCCTCCCTTCTCCTCCGCGGGCTGAATCAGCTTCTTTTACACCACCGGCAGCTGGACTGTGGCAGGGGCTTGTTTGCTTCTCTGCAGCCGCGATGAGCTAAGTAGTTGCCTCCATGTCCTTCCTCTAACCATCTGATAGTTTTATGTGGTGACATGAGCAGAAAAGACCCCTGTAGAGGCGCTTCATTAATGTGCCACTTCTTTGCTATCATATGACAATCGCCTTGGGAGCAGGGGGAGGGAAGCGGGGAGGAGGGGGCTGGAGAGAAAGGCATAATCTGGTTTCATTTACACCTATTTACATGGACACCTTGGGCCAATGGGAATCATTTCCATTTGAAGACAAGGCGAGGGGTGAAAAGGCTCCGCCAGCGGAATTGCGGTGCGATGGTACCCGGTGGCTGGGGGGGGGGGGGGCGGGGGGGGGGAAGGTATGCACTAACCTCTCTGTGGACTTTGCAGGAAGCTTAGTCTGCAATTCACACTTACAAATGGAGGTACTGAGCAGTGGGATGTTTGACATGGAAATTGCTTGGCTGTGGTATTCTGTTTGTTCTGCATTGTTATCTGATTTGTATTGTTGGCTAACTTAAGGCGAGCCTTTTTCCCTGTAACGAGAGACTTTCTCTTTGCCAGATCCGCTCTCCCCGAGCGAAGGGTCTTTCGAGGAGAGAAAAGATCGGGGCTCCTCCGCAGCCGCCCCGGGAACTTTGCCGCCCCCCGCCGCCCCAGCCCGGGCAGGACCGTTGCTCTGGTTCCGCGGACCTGTTGGTGCAAAGCCGTGGGAGTCGCCTTAAAATACCTGGCAGCAGCCGGGCTCCTGGTCCGCGGCCGGGGCAGCGCCGGGCTGAGCTCGGCGCCCAGCTGCCCTCCACGCCGCTCGCCTGCTCCCGGGGCCGCGGAGGGCAGCGCCGGGGCGCAGCTTGCGCGCCAGCCGCCCGGCCTGGGGGCGCGGGGGGCCCCGCGGAGCTGCCCCGGGGCAGCCGGGCCGTGTCAGCGGCTGCTGGGCTAAATATCATCAACCTGACGCCTGCTGCGGGATTTCCGTGATGTGTCTCGGGCTGTTGGCGTGCCTGCGTGCTTCTGGGCGCACACGTGTGCCCGTGGGAGCAGGCGAGGCGTGGATCTGCCCCGGGGCCAAGGCCCGACGCCGGCACGGCAGCCCCACTGCCAGCCGAGTGTCCTGGGGGCAGGATCAGGCTCGGGAGGTCCCGGGCTTGCCCTGGCACGGGAGGGAAGTTTGTATGATGTGTATTCCCGAGGCTGCGGTGCATCCTGTCACCCTAGAGCCAGAATAAAAGATTGTCTCGGGAGCTGCAAGCCCTGGGAGGAAGAGCCTTTGTGATGAATACACATCCACTCCATTAACAGTATTTTCGGAGTCGATCAATAACTCACCAAAACGTAACTTAAACACGATGAATTTAGGAGATTAAACAATTTCATTAATATTGAAATGGCTGCTGAGGCTGAGCGCGCCCGCTTGAAATGCAGGCGCACGTTTTTCAATATTAACAGAAGTACTTGAAGAAAAGAATAATGTCACCTTCTTAATTCAGCAAAAATAGCTGGGGTGGGGGAGGGCGCGCCGCGCCGGCTGGCTCCAGCGCGGGCTGCTGCCGGGCGGGCTCTGCGGGAGCGCCGGGGCTCCTCGGGGGGACGGTCCCCGCCGAGCGGGGCTCCCCGAAACTTGGCAGCGGCTTGGAAACGCACTGCACGCTGCTGCTGCTGCCGACGTCGTGGGTGTTAAGCTGCGTTCCCCTCGCTCCAACCCGCCTGCCCTCGGTCCCATCTAATCCCTCTCTCTCGGGGCAGGATGTCGTTTAGAGAATAATGGGCAAATAATTGTGTTTCTAGGAATCCGAGAAGCCGACCTCGGCCCCGCGTTGCCGAGCTAACGAGCCCTTTCGGGGAGAGACCTGCCGCATGTCACCCCCCTTGCAGAGAGGGGCCCGGGGGCTGCCTTGCTCAGTTAACCGGCTACGAGCTGCTGCGGGCCGGCCGGGCAGGTGGACAGACAAGCAGGCAGGCAGATAGACAAGCAGGCAGGCAGGCAGACAAGCAGGCAGGCAGATAGACAAGCAGGCAGGCAGGCAGGCGGGCTCCAAACTTTTCGCAGGGGGTAAGAGGTGATGAGCCGAGGGAAGTTCGTTAAGAGTGTAGGAAAGACGGTCCTCTGAAATGAGGACAGATTCCTCCCAGCGTCCCCTAGGACACCGGGCAGAAGGCTTCTCTTTTTGTATTGAGAACCCCCAAATATGTGGCTATAAATGGACACCTCCGAGGCACCCCCACCCCCCAAACTTCTAACACCCCTCAGGTCGGGTTTTGTCTCTCGGCCCAAGTTCGCTTCTGGCATGCCTAGCACAAAGAGAGCTCAGAAACAGCACGGGAGTAAATAAAATTCACAGGCTGACAAATTGTTTTCTTCCTCTTTTTGCCGGTACCTTTTCGAAGAAAGAAAAAAACCAACCGCTGGCGCAAATGGGAACCCGCGAGCTGTAAAGTTAAAGAAAAGTCGACTTCCGTTGTCATTTGCTACTCCGAGTGCGAACGAGGTATGCCTCTAAGGCGCCCGATTTTTTTTTTTTTTTTTTTTTTTTTCTTCAGTGCAAAGGAATGTGTGAGCGGAGGGGTAGGGCAGGCACAGCCTTCCCGGTAATTGATACCCAAAGTTTCACCTCGTGTTAAGCACGCAACAGATGACAGACTTGGGCAATATAGGATTTAAATGTAACTCGTAGCATTTGCCTTTTACTCTGAAAGCCAACATTAGGGAGGAGGGGAGGGGGCAAGTGAATCCAAATCCATTGTGCAGAAAACCAAAACAAATAGACGCTTTTCTGACGCCTAATTCAAATAAGGAGCTCAGGGGAAGTGTTGAGAAAACTGTATAAAATACACATAAGTCAATTATATCAATGTGCAAACCCAATGGAAATCTATTTCGTGCAATAGCCATTCAGCCCTTGCATGGAGCCCATCATGGACCACCTTTCTGCATGGAAGGTTCGCAATAGCCCCCTTTCCCACAAGCAAGACCACACACGTTTACAGATTTGGTAATAATTTATGCTAATTTTCCTCCATAAATCCACAATTCGCCTCAGTGGCAAGCGGGGCTGTTGAGAGAGGAAAAGGAGACAGAAAAGTGACAAACACAATATTGATTTTGAATCTTTGTGGCTGCAAGCAGGTGTGTAGCTTTGCAGAGGGGAGGAGTGGGAGAGGGGCTGTGGGGGGAAGCCAAGAAGTTTTCCAAGGATTGAAAAAAAAAATCCACTCTGTGTGAGAGAATAGCTCACAACCTTGTTAATATTTACAAACCAGTTGGGAGAAAAGAGAAGGGAGGGGGGAAGTACCAGCTTCTTAGGGTTTCCTAGGCTGCAAAACACAATGCCAGGCTCTGAGCAAGCTTCCCCCGTTTTGGAAAGTCAACTCCAGGCTGCTGGTTGTGGCTACGTTTCGGCTAAGCCTCGCGCTTTTTTTTCTTTTTTTTTTTTTTAATTTTTATTTAATGCTTCTGCTTCTCTTTGCTTCTCGGCGGCCGGGAAGGAAAACGAAGCGGAGAGATTTGGGGTCTCCCGCTTTTCTGTGTGCTTGAATTCCCGGTGCGGTTTCCCGAAGCGCTCCGGCCACTCTGGGAACGGCGGGGCTTTGTCCCACCCCACATTCTTCACCAAATCTGCCACTTTGGCGTGAAACTACTTAGCGCCCTTTCAAAAGGATTTTGTTCCTTTCGCAATGAGCCCTGAACAAACTCCCCCTGCCTGTCAAGGCTGGACTGAGAGCTGCTCCCCAAACCTCTACTCCTGAGAGCAACGGGACCGCCGGGGCTTCGCAGCGCCCTTTGCGCGGCCCGGGCTGTGCTCGGCGCTGCGGGCGGTGGGCAGCGCTCCCCGCCGCCCCCCGCCCGGCCCGGCCGCCCACACCTCCCCGCCGCATCTCGCCCCTCGGTGCCCGCCGGCCGCGCCCGCCCCGTCGGGGGTTTCGGCACCAGTGGCCCGAGCGGGCACCCGGCCCCGCTGCGCCGCCGCCGCCGGACTGGATGGCGGCGCCCCGGGACCCCCTCCCCTTCGCGGCCGGGCGGGCGGTGGAGCCCGAGCCCCGTCGCATCTCGGGAGGAGGCAGCCCCCGGCACTGCCCGGCCTCCGTCTTCCCGGGGCCGCTGCGGCGCCGTCCGGCGGCCCCGAGGGAGACGGGCTGGGGCGTCCGAGCTGCCCCGCGCCCGCCTCATCCCCGGCCCGGGGCCCGTCTGCGTGCGAGGGCGCGAGTGGTTGTGTCGTGCGTGGCGCCTTGCCGCGGGCAGGCGCAGCCCAGGGACACGTGTGGACCCGGCGCCGAGAGTTGGTCGAAACTCGAAGGCCTCCGCTGGCTGCCGCGGGGCCGCGCTCCGCACCCGCTGCCTTTGCGGCCCCGGGCGCGTCCGGGGCGGGGGCTCGTCGCGAGTCGCTCCCGGGCCCCGCGCAGCGGGCAGCCGTCCCGCGGAGAGCGCCGCGCTGGGGCTGCCCGGCTTACTCCGCCCCGCCCGGGGCGAGGCTGCGGATCCCGCTCCTCGCACCTGGGGCTGTCCCAGGGCGCCCGGTTCCTTTCCCGGCGGGAGCTCCTTTCCCCCGCGCTCCACCTGCCTCCGGCGGTAAATCCAGGCGCGGGTGAGCGCGGCCCCGCACGGCACACACCCCCCCCCCGCCCCAGGACCTCCCTGGGGCGGCTCCGAGGGGTGCCGGGGTTACGCGGGTCCGACACGCCGAGGTCGTGAGCCCGGGCTGCGCAGCCGCCCTGCCCTCCGCGGGGCCGCTGCCCGCGCCCCTCCTTGCCCGCACCTGCCCCCCCGCCCCTGCTCCCCACCTCCGCGGGGGCGCGCAGGTGCCCAGCCACCGCCTCAGCGCCTCTCCCCGCGCGTTTCGGTAAGCACTGTGCTGTTTGCGCGGGTCCCAGCCTGAGCCTCGACGTTATTGCCCTGAGAGCCTGTCTTTGTGGTAAACTTCCCTTCCCGGAGGCGCTGGAGTATTTATCTACACGTTTGTTTATTTATTTATTTATTTGGAGAAGTATCAGGGGAGGCCTCGCAAACTTTTTCTTTTGAATGTTGCCTTTTAAATAAATGTCGCATTTCAAGCTGCCCTCTCTTCTCTTTTTCGCATTGTAGGAAATATTGAAAATGCCACCTTAGTATTGAAGGGATTAACTTGCTTTTCTCCCAGCCCCTAACTCTGGTGTAAAGGGAGCAGTAGATCAACTGTATAATGTGTGCACTGTTTGGTCATTTGTACAAGCAGAACAAAGGTTGAGCTAAGCCAAATTGCATTGCACTTGTGAACCGAGTCCCAATTTGAAGTATCTTTTACAGCAGGGGGAATGAGAACAATTTCGTGTATGTCTAAAAGGGAATAACAAAGCCACTTTCTAGAGCATCTCAAAGTGAAGTAGTGAGGCGTGACATTCCCAGGGTGAGGAGGGACAAAGGCAGGGTCAGGGGGATGAAAAAGGGAATCAAACAGCCACTTTCACATGTCTGCCCTCAACTGCTGCACCTCTCCATAATAGGAAACAACTGTTGTAAAAAGGGGGATTGCTCCCATTCATTCAAAATAGCAAATGATAGCTAAACAACATTGTCAAAACTGAATCAACTTCTGTGCAGTACCACCCAGAAAAAGGTATTGTGTTTTGGTTAATAGCTGGGTGGAGCAAACTTGATTTTCTTTCTTTCTTTCTTTTCTTTCTTTCTTTCTTTCTTTCTTTCTTTCTTTCTTTCTTTCTTTCTTTCCTTACTCTTTCTCTCTCTCTTTCTCTCTTTCTCTCTTTCTCTCTTTTTCTCTTTCTCTCCCTCTCCCCCAACTTTTTTTTTTTTTTAAAAAAAACCTCTCTTCTTTCCAAATCAGTCCAATTCATGAACTTTATTTTTAATCATCAGCTTTTTTTCCAAGCCACGCTCATCTCGCTCACTCTTTCTCCCGCAGTCTACTCTTGTCTTGGTGTTCCGTACAAAAACAGAAAGAAAAAAAGAAAGGCTGAGTCCCCCTTCCCGCTGCGGTCAGAACCGCGGTGCAAAATCCATAAGCGATGTAAATCTTCCCTGAATTGCATGTCTGTGACGCCGGGCAAAACCACCTTTAAATGACTAAGTTATTACTTAGCCAAACATTGTGAAATGGTTTTTATGACGATTGACGATGATTTTAAATTGCATATCCACAAGAATAATGGCGCGCACGTTACGGTTATTTCCCCTGTTTAAAAGCAGAGGTAATAACCGCTTGCGGAATTCGGGCTCGGGCAAACTTTAGGAGAAACGTTTTCCTCCATTGTGTGAAGTCTTTAACGAGCCGGGATTTAATTAGGGTCAGAACTCTGAATGCTTGTGTTCCTCTCCCGAGTGGCAGGGGGCATGTTTGCAAACAGCTCCGTAAGTTACAGCCGGAACGCCGCGGCGCGGGGGGGTGCGGGGCCCCGCGCTTCCCGTCCCGCCGCCCGCCCCCCGCCCCGCCGCCACCCACCGAGCTGCCCGGGGGGGCGAGGACCGTTCCCGGCGCGGGGCTCCCCCCCGCCGCGGCCGCCCCCGCCTCGCACAAGGCGCAGCGCGGGCCCGCCCCGCGGGGCAGGCGGCCGCCGGGGAGGGGGGCAGCGCCTTCCTCGCCGCGCCGTCCCGCCAGGAGAGCCGCGGGGCTGCGCGGCCCGCCCCGTGCCGCGCCGACGGGACCGGCGGGGACGGCTCGGGCCGCCCCTGCCGCGGCGGCCGGGCGCTGGGCTGCGCGCACGGCGGGCAGGGCGCGGTGGAGCGCGCCGCACCGCGTAGCGCCGCCAGCTCGGCGGCCGGGCCGGGCAGGGCACCCTGGCAGAGAGAGGCGAAGCGCCGGCTGCGCGTCCCGGGCGTAGCGGTGTCCGGCGCTGCCGCGCGTTTGCTGGCATCCTCCGCCTGCCTCAGCTCCCGGCTGCCGCCCTCACGACGCGAGCAAAGCTCCCGTCTCCCATCAACCCTCAGCTCGGCAGCAAAAAACATATTAACCTGCTTTAATATTTCATTCCTGGAAGAGGTTCTTTGGATCTAACTTTAGAAAAGATTTCCCCGCAGCTATTTCTTCCCTTACGTTTTTTTTCTCTGTCTTTATTATCGAGCCTTACGGTAGTCATACAGCATTTAATCAGCTAAAGAGGAAAGAGTTTGATAGAGGATTTTTTTTTTCCTTTGGCGAGGAAAGATTTTATACGGGAATCAAAGACACCGCGAATGGCAGCGGGTTTTGAGCTCTGAGAGCGAGATGTCCGCTCTGTCGTTCAGGGGAGAGCCACCCTGTATTTCTTCTGGTAGGAAGTATTTCCTCCCGAGTTTCCCTCCCTTGGGCCGCGACCTGTAAAACCCTCGCCCTGTATTTTGGGTGACGGCAGGTTCAGCCGCCTGGCCGCTTTCTCGTCGAGACGGAGTTACGCTTTGGAGAAGCGCCCGCGGTAGCGGAGGGGAGCCCGGGCCCGCCGCTCCCCGCCGGCAGCTGCCCGGCCCCGCGGAGCTGCGCGGAGCTGCGCGGAGCTGCCTGGGTAAACTGCTTGTGTATTTCACATTATCATCCCGCTATCTGCAGGCAATGTAGATTTTCTAAAGATCTAATGAATAAACAACCAGCAAGTGCTGGCGGTGTAATTTACATTGTTAATGCCTACATGTGTATAATAAATATGCATTTGTATGTCTTCAAATAAACTCTTTTTAGTTTCTAACCTGTGGTGATTTTTAAAAAAGCTGTCTTTTCCAAGAAACCAATTTTCCTGTTCGTTTCCTGAGCTGGTAGGGAAGGAAGAGAGCTAGCAAAGCGCTTTACGTCTGCTTTCCAGTGAGAGAGGGGGGTGCGCGGGCCTGGGCGCAGCCTGCGCGCTGCAGCAGCCGCGGGCGCGGCGGGCGCAGCCTCCGCCCTCTCCCCCGGCGCGGGAGGCGAAGGCCGCGGCCAGGCAGCGGCAGGCACTCCTTGCTCAGTGCGACTTGCCACGCTTTTAACAGCAGAACAATTTAAATGTACAATATTAGCTCACAGTATTAGTCTGGAGGTGCAAAGAACAATCCATTCAGAGACCGAGCTTCAAAGGCACCGGATTCCCCTCAAGGAAAAGTTTACAAACGTGGCTGCTCCCTCCCTCCTTCCCTGCCTCCCCTCCCCCGCTCCCTCGTCGGAGACGAGCGGTTTTCCCTGAACGCCTCTGTAGAGGGCATCCCTCACCAGATTTCTCCCTCCTCGCCGTGCGCAGCGCAGCGCGGCCCGGTGCTGCCAGCCCGCCGCTGGCGGAGCGGCTCCCGCCCGCCGCCGCCGCCGGGGGTCGAAGCTCGCTGTCGCTCCGCGCCTTCGGGCCGAGGAGCCTGGCGCTTCGCAGCCCCGCTGCCTTCACCCTGGGAGGAATAAAGATTTTCTCCTCATTTTTCGCTACGAGCCAGGTGCCACTTTCTTACACCGCTTGATGGCAAATGTCTCATCTTCAGCGAGCTGGATCTGGCATACATTATTTTAATTAAGTCTATGGCGATTTACTTTCCTCTGAGATCCATTCCACGGTGCAATTAGGAACGTATTGGTGCTAGCACATATGAATATTCAGGAGAGTGTCAATTAATTAGCAGACAGAGGAATCTCATTATGGTGCTCAAAACCCTTTTAGTGCTAAACAGAATTAAGGGGGCATTTGCCAATGTGCTGGATTAGTGAATATTTTACTGCGCGCTCATTTAACTTCATTATCATAGCACTTACGCTACTCTCTGATTTTATTAATTAAATTGCTCATTAATTTATCCAGAAAGGGGGATAAAAGTTTTATGACGCCACAGCACTCGGGTAGGCGTCTTAAAACGCCAGCCCCTGCCCTGCGCTGCCCTGCCCCGCCGCTCCGCGGGAAGGCCATTCCCCGGGGTTGGCAGGACGCCGGGTAGCAGCAGCGCACCCGCGGCCCGCCCGCAGTCCCGCACCCGGGAAATGCCGGCTGCTTTTTGATCTCCCCTCGGCCCAGAGATGAGTGTAACGCGGCAGGAGCGCTGCTGCGGCGGAGGGGAGAAGGGTATCGCTGGGAATTTGAAGCGCGGACTTACGGGTTTCATCTTTTTTTCTACTTTTCTCAGCATCTGGGGGGCGGGAAAGCCCACGATGCGATTAACCCCTTAATCTCTGCACAAAGCGCCGGCGGAAGAGGAATAGTCTCTTCTTTCCTCGTACACTGGCCAAAACTAACCGCGACCTCTTTCCGAAGGGGCAGAGGTGTCACCTGAAGTGTCTCGCTGGGGCGGGGCGGGGAACTCTTCCCCGGAGCCGGGAGCGGGGAGCTCGCAGTTTCTGAGCGCAAACAGGAGAGCGGCGAAGATCAGAAGGCAGCGAGCAAGATTACGCTCATTTTCTAATTAGGCAATACTTCAATTCTCATAATTTTTCCAAAGAGCATTGTATTAAGAGCAGCTATTAAAAAAAAAATGTCCGTGGGATATTGTGCTTAGCAAAAAACAAACAAAAATTCCCTCAGAAATGTTTAATATTAAATATTAATCGGATTTAAATTCAATAGCCGTATCTTGCGACAGTTATAGATGTGCGGGAAGCTATAGATAATCAGCCCTTGTGCATCCTCGCACAGGAGGGATCGACCCAGTGTCAGCAGAGGCTCCGCGGAGAAAAGGGAGACCGATGGAAATGTGTTTGAAAAGTCACCTCCATTTCAACACCGAGCGCGGAATTTGCCCAAAAAGGTTAGAAAGACAAATATTAAATCTGCCTTCACAAAGGGATCCTCTAAATAGATCCGAAATTAATATGCATGTAAAATTAATTAGCTGCATTTCATGACATCAAAATAAGTACCTGGGAAACAAGAACACCTTCTGGGCATTTGGCACCAGATGCTAGAATTAGAGTTAATTGACTAATTACATAAATTAGGCATTAATTTTACAACACATCAAGTATAAAAGATATCTCAATTAATTGTGCGGAGAGGAGCAGGTTAAGGGGACGGCCGGCGGCCCAGCGCTGCCCGGGGGCCGGGGACCCGCGGCCGGAGCCGCCGCCGCCGGGCGGCCCTTGGCGCGCGCGGACAGAGCCCCGAGTTCCTTAGGACGGACTCCGCGCCTGAAGAGGGATTAGGCCGTGCCGGGGCGCGGCGGGTCCCGGCCCGCCTCTCCGCCCGGCGGGGGCCGAGCCGGCCCTTCCCCGGCGGGGGCCGCCGCCCCGCCGAGCCGAGCCGAGACCCTCCGCCCGCGGCGGGGCCTGGCCCGGCGCCGCGCCGCGCTCTCGGCCTTGGCCCGGCCCGCTCGGGCCCCCCCCCGCCCCCCCGAGTCCTTTATCCTGGGATCCGGCTCAGTTCTGTGGAGAAAAAGGTGCGGGGCTGGGTCTTCCTCCCCGTGGGGTTAGTCAGGCTCTCCCGTTACGTGGCGAGAGCAGCGCTCAGCTGCAGATGAACCCCCAAGGTAAAGCAGAGCCGCGGCCGCCTGTTCCTGCGCCCCCGAGGTGTGGGGTGACGCTCTCCGGTGGCCCCGCACCCCGGAGCCTCCCCGCCCCTCGGGCAGGCCGCCAGCAAGCTGGGGAGCCGCCGCCAGCAAGCTGGGGAGCCGCCGCCAGCGCTGCCTCCCTCCCCCTGGAAGAAAAGGAGCGGCCAGTTTCACACGGCTGTACCCCAAAAGGTACCGGGCTCTCTGCGGCTTGCCGGGTAGCTCACAGTTTAAGCGCGAGGGTGGTCGCGTTAAAATGCGGGAAGGATTTTGAGCTGATGGGAATAATTACCTCTTAAAAGCTTAAAATGGCAAAATTCAAACCAGTAAGGGAGATTTAGGGACTCCCAGGCCGTGGAGCAAGGAGTGGAAAGATTTTCATACTGCAGGTATTTTGGGGGGGATTGGTAGGTGGTTTGCATTGACACTGGGATTTGCTGAACACCACACAGTAAAGGAACAAGTCCTCCTCCAAGTCCTCCTCGGCAGCGTTTGGCAAGGGCCAGGCCTGCCCCAGCAGGGCAGGAGGCTCATGTCAGGCACCCGGCAGGCTGCAGGGAGGGCTCACGTCTGCCTGTGTGGGGAGGTGTGGGGGCTCTTTGGGGATCTCCACTAGTTTGGTCTGTGACTCTATCTTGCTAACAGAAATAAAATTTGCTTCCCTCCCTCTTTGTAAATAAATATTCCATAGGAAGTGGTCTGGTTGCATTCATAACGATATAGCCTGGCTGCTGATGGGCTAGAAAACAGATGAAAACCTGCCACACGTCTATCTTTTTATTGAGACAAAATGTTCATTTTGATGTGGCAGTTCTGTGCTGTTGCCAGATGCTGAAGGTACTTGAGGGAGATGTTGACAAGTGGATAATTGTCAGCAGAACTAAAACAGACACTTTGTTTACAGTTGAGCATGATTAATTGAGAGTAAATAAAACAGCAGCTCTGTTCATAAACTCTCTCAGCAGCTGAAGTTCAAAAACAGGCACCATACTCCAGAAAGGAAGGCACTGAACCTGCTGTCATTTTCAAGGAAGAGCTCATATGCAGGGGTCAGTAATGGAGCTCGATAATTAGAACACACGGTGCAGCATGGGGCAGCAAACTCTAGGTTTCAAGCCATATGGTTTTCAGCTTGCTTCTTCTCTCTGCTGGTTTCTTTCTTTTCTTTTTTTTTTTTTTTTTTTTTTTTTCCCTTTCCTCTTTCATTTTGGTTTACATGGCTGGATCACAAAGGGCTGTGGATCACACATTTATTTAAAAGAAAAAGTTGTTCATCTGAATGGTGGACACAGTTGACATGTTCAGGTAAGATGAGGGGACAACAGTGGTGTAGGATACTTCGTCAACAGTAAAATATTAAGTGATGCAGTAATCTTTCTTCCCACATTGTAACTTAAGGTTGTTATAGAATATTTCATGGTTTATAATGTAGTGAGCAGCACAGATTAGTGCTGATGGTCAGTAAACCCTAGGTGTACTCTGCAGGGGTTTTTGTAAATCAAGGTATGTTTCTATTTCTATCTCACGTAACAGTGTATATTTACCCAGAGTTGTACAGAAGGTGGCATAGTTAGTATCCAAGTGATACTTATGCTGCTCAGACTAGACAGATGCTGCAGCTCAACTGGAGAGTGGGAGGGAAATAGCTCTTACCTATCCAGAATTGCCCAAATGTGTTGTTTGTGCATCTCTCTCTCAAAATTATCTTCCTCCCCGTCTCCATTGGGCTTTGATCCACTCTGAAGCCAATTCCTTGAATCATTCTTTCTTTAACGGATGGGAGCCCTACTGAGAGACTGTTGTAGCAGCCAGCTTAGCCTTCCCAGTGTGTAGCACGCTTTAAAGTTATGAGCCTGTTAATCTACATTCAAACTTCCTGCCTTGGTCCTGTCCTTGGGTGGCTAGTAGTTTAAGAATAGCATATCCGTGTGTACACCTGTTGCCAGTGGGCATTCAAATGGCTGCACGTGCATTGCAGCTGCTCACAGCCTGTAAACGAGATGCATGCTTGCTCTGTCAGTACTGAAGGAGGGGTAAGCTCCCTTACTGTTGACTGGTGTGTACTTCTTGTTGTATCAGTTTACAGCAGTATGCAGGTTTTTTCTTTTTTTGTACTAACTGTCCTACTGTCATTGAATTTGACTGGAAATGGTCTGGTGACAGCAGTCTGTGCCAGCCTCCAAGGAATGCCCATATGAGAATATCCTTCAGTCTCAGGCCCGCCATTTAAAGATGTGGTTATGTTACGGAGTCTTTGAGGAATGGTTGGTTGTTATTTATCTGTTACAGCTGTATCCACGTTGAGAGAGGGAAAGACTGACAGGGATTCATTAGAGGTTGCATGGTGTAGGGGAGAACTTGTAGAGTAGGGCTGATGGTTGAGCTCGATGATCCCAAGGGTCTTTTCCAACTTGAATGATTCTGTGACATACATTTATCTGTCTTTTCAACATACAAGTAATGCTTAGTTGTTGTTTTGCTCTGAAGGCCAACCTCCTATGCAGGGGTATCATTAGTACTGAGGGTGCTGCTAGTACAGTGTGTGGCTGTGCTGTGACTCCATCACCCATGCACAATGGACCTGATGTTTCTAGCATTGCTCCTGCTGTTTGCTGGCTGCTGGGCTTCTGTCTAGGTGGGACCATGGGTCTCGGAGCCAGGCCTAAGGGTATTTATACTACTTGGTCAATAGCTTGTCAGTAGGGTTATTAATTTACCTACAGTTAGATGTTTACACTATCCCAGCCAATATGATTGCTTTTGCTTTGAAGCCTTCTGTATCCTTAGTATTTCTCCAGTTCCTTCCAAAACCTTTCTCCTTCACTTTATCTGTGATCATGACTTTGCTCATCCCTCATCTAGAATGTGTCTCTTCCTCTGGAGCATATGCTTGTCTAAGCTGCAGCAGTTGTTGCTTGCCTGTGCAGCTCAGAAGTGCCCCAGGACACTCCCTAAAGGCTGCAGCACTTCAAAGGAGATGCTGCAGGCTCGTAGCAGCCAGCAAACAGGCGCTTGCGGTGCACTAAGCCCCAAAGGTGGCTGCTGGCATGGATGTAAGAGGAAAAGCTCCTTTCAAGGAGCAGCTTTGGAGTTTCCTTCTGTAGGGGAGCATTGGGCACTTCAGGGACAAGGCAGCAAGCCAGGATCCTCTATGCAGGTTGTGAAGATCTTCCCAGAAGCTAGAGCAGCTGTGTGGGGATCTCTTGGGTGGGTCAAAGCACCAAGAGGGAGCAGGGGTGGGGGGGAGTCTTCCTTGCAAAGAGATGAGAGCATTGTCTGTTCTGCTACTGGTAAGCTTTCCAGCCCCCAAATTACTGCTGTCTTATACTACCCATAAGTCCACTGTGTTACTTGTTTGGATGGTGGTAGGTGTCAGCTCTTCAAACACAAGGCCCTACTTATTTGCAAGACAGAAGGGGAAAAAAGGGTTTTCCATACATATATCAACTTTCCACTTCCACCCGAATGTCTGATCAAGGACTGTCAGATGGAAAAGACTTCTGAGATCAAATCCCTTTGGCCATACCTATAAGCCTAGCTTACCTAGCACCTTTAAAGGATAAATTCTCTAACAGAGCCATATAACTTAAAAAACTAGCTCAAAGGCAGGAGATTCTGCTTCAGTTGACATCAGTGGAATTGATTTATTTTACAAGTGGTAACAATCTACCTCATTCACATGTGAACTGTACACAATTTCTGACTGAGGATATGTTCAGTTTCTTTATGGCCCAGGCACAAGAGCTGTGCTGCTTGGACCTGCAGGAACGTCTATCAAAAATTGCCATAAATCTTATTGACTCTGTATAGCAAATCCTGAGAAGTCTAAATGACCATGTGATATATTGTAGTAATGCCAACAGGTCCAAGCAAAAGTCCAGGTCTCATTGGAGAAGGCGATGTACCATCTCATGTCCTTCTACTTTTACCAGAGTTTTTCAGCTGCTGTGGCCTGGCAACTGTGTTGGACTAAGATAGTGTGAACTGAATGCTTCAGTGTAAGTGACCCAGGGAGATGTGCCTGTCTTTCTTGCTGCCCTGTCAATATAATGCCCCAGGGCGTTAAGGGCATAAGCAGCAGATGGATGTAGGATGTCCTTTTCTCATGGTCAAAAGTTACTAGTGGATCCTGAAGGCAGCCCTTCTCTGGGCACAGACCTCGAGGCAACCAATCATTTGCTGCTTCATTATCTCAAAAGACCTTGAGTTGGAGTCAAAATTGAAAGAATGAGCCAGACTCATGAAGGTGAATGTGTTTGCAGCTGACAAGTGCGGACACATGCTGGCAACCATCTGCTGGGATTCGTTGTAGGTAGCTGTGGAAGTATGTTTTCCTGTGTAGACTGTGAATGCTATACGCCTGATGCTGTCCAATTAAATAGGTGCATGGGTATTAAAATCGGTTTAAGTGATGTTTATCTTATTATGTATTCTTTGGGAAGAGACTGTCTTGTTATCCATTAGATATTTTCTTTTGCAAAAAACCCACCTCTTTTAAGAGGTGTTTGTACTCGAAAATCCTGAGAGATATGGCAGTTTTCTTTCTGCACTCTGTGTATGTAAAGTTTGTATGTATTTGGAAGGTAGAACTTTGTTTAACTTAGTTATTGTTAATGGTCAGAGATGCCATGGCAGTAGTGCTTTACAAGTCAACTCTACGTAAAACATTGTAACAGGATTATTAGAAAGTATTGAATGCTTGAGAATGTATGTGGTACAGGAAGGGGCACAAAATTGCTGTGTACTTAGCGTGTATAATGCAGCTTGCTCAATTTGTTCCTGGCTATTCATAGGAGAGTACATTTTCTCTTTTTAATTGCATAAGATGACAAGACCTTTTAATTAAGGTGGCATCTATAGTATTCATATACTGCAAAACCCACAAATGACTAAAACTTAATAGCGTCATAAAAACTATGGTTAAAGCTTTTACCAACACTGCCGTCACAGCAAAAGGTTTTAAATCAACTGTGTCAGAAATGAACTTATGCCTACACAGAGGCTTCTGACTCTGGGTGCAGTGTGTTTCTTTTCCTGCAGAAATAAAGTCTTTGTGATTGATTTTTTTTTTTTTTTTATGGTTGTAGTAGTGAAACTGATAAATGTCTCCTCTGTCTCTTCAGGTGTACCCGCCCTCTGTTGTCAAACTTCTGCAACTTTTGAAGCATTTTTTTTCCAGTTAGAAGATACTGTTGGGGAAAGAGGATAAAACTACTCTTTATCACTCAAAAGTTTCCTGCAGGCTTCAGCGGGACAGAAGGGCGGGGAATGAGAGTTTTGCATATGGACAAATGTGTGGGAGCAGGCAGACAGTGTCAGACGCCGTAGGAACAGAGTAAGGCAGGAAGCCTCAGTGCTGCTCAGCTTTGACACTGACTTACTGTCTCACTTGAAGTGAACAACATCATCCAGTTTAGGAACTGCATGGGGTCACTACTGTAACAGGTGACGGTAATAATTTACAAGCAGAGTGCTTTGGCAAGGATGTATGTATAGGCAGATTATTTTGTTTCCCCTTTTCCTTATAATGACAGTCTTATTGTTGGGCTGGTATTTGTGGTGAAGATGCTTTTTCACCGTCCCTGTTTCATAGGATCATAGGATGCTATGCTGTGAGATCCCAGGAACTTCAAGGAGGTGCATCCCACTACTGAGATGGGGTACATGTCAGCTGAACATTCTCAGTTTTTGCCTTGGTAATGCTGGTAAAAATGGGAATAATTCTCAGTTGCTTTAGTAAGGGGTTAGACTTTTTTTTTTTTTTTCTTTTTCCATGGAATGTAAAGGAATATTATGCAGACACTTAAGGTACTGTCTTTCTTTTGGCAAGAGCTTTTGTGGTTTTCATCACATTTGGTCTATGGAAAAAGCACCTTAGTATATATATATGTAACAGTTAGTGTAGAGGGCTTTTGCAGGCATGTCTTTTTCCATAAAATTAGATATTTAACAGTTTAGTTTTAATCGTATTGTCATGATGCGTGGAGTTCCTCGAGCACACATTGTTGTCAATTAAGAAATAAACCAGTTCATATAATTCAGCATTTCCTTTGGGATTAGTTCAGAAAGCGACATGATTTTTACCTTACTGCAAAAAATACTGCATTGTTTACCAGATGAATATTTAAATAATTTAAAGATGCTATTCCAAAGAGAGACCTTGTTAGAGTGAAAAGTGCTTTACCACAAGAACCTCTAGGAAAAGAGAGGAGGACAGAGTAAACAGGAAAAGAAGAAGGGACCTTGGGATGTATTAACATTTAGCAACACTAAAATGAATTGTGTTTCAAACCATGTCTGGTTTGATATTGGGAAATTATGCTAATCAAGTGTATTTTCTCCACTGTCAGGTTTTGAGGGCTGCTTTTTCACTTGTGGGTGTGTAAGCAGTCACCTGGGAATTGTACTCACAAAGCTCTGTGACCACTGGGGTTGTTCAGCTGGCCAGAATCCTTGGTTCTTCAGTCCCCTTTGTATCACTAGTGCAGTCCCAAGGGCCCTGAACGGCACAAGTTGGTTAGCTGGGCAGGCTGAAGAGTCTGCAGTCTTTCAATTGGTATTTTCTAGACTGACATGTGTGGCCTGGGTTTCATGGCACAAGAAAAGCTGTATATCCTCCTCTTTCAGCCCTTCGCCTCAACCATCTACCTTCTGTTCTGCTTCCTGTTATCTTAAGAAAAGCCTTGCAGCTCTCCTTCAGCACTTGCCTGGTTCATCCAGCAAGGGGTCTGGAGTTGGGACCACCATCATGTTCTGACAGAAGCTAATGTAGCCTTAAAAAGACAAGGGATTCAAAGTAGCAAAAAGCTGTTTAAGCCTATCTTCAAGCCCTCTGAAGGATCCTTCT
Organism: Athene noctua; assembly: GCF_965140245.1. Classification (NCBI taxonomy): domain Eukaryota; kingdom Metazoa; phylum Chordata; class Aves; order Strigiformes; family Strigidae; genus Athene; species Athene noctua. Next base: position 18,110,747 of record NC_134049.1, on the reverse strand, counting down.
CAGAGGATCCTTTGTTAATGAGATGGAGTACAGGGACAATTTAATCTGATGCTGAACTAATGCTCTTGAATACAGATAAAATATCTGAGTTATGATGGAGCCTGTACATCAATGCTCATCAAAAAGTCCTCACCAAGCTCTAAAAATACGAAGTAGAGTTAGTCTGACACATTCTGAGGAAGCGCCCTAGACCATTTTACCACTTGAATAGATTGTTTGACAAGCCTGTCATGTGAATGGTCTTCATCTTGGCATTTGTCAGACTGCCATCTGCAGTTCACCACTCTTTACAAGAGAAATAATCCAAATTGGACATTGCAAAAGAGGAATGGAATATGTAAACAGGTTTTTATAAGTGTGACTGCTTATTTGAGTCCCAAGTTATGAAAGGAACTAGAGTTGGGCTCATTCATCTGTTAAATGACTTGCAAATGTGCTTAAATTTAATTCTAGAGATGAAAACATTTGGCAAATGCTGCCCTAAATGGAATTATGTTCCCAAATGGCATTTTTGCATTTTCACATTGAAGTTTCCTTTTTCTGCAGTAAGGGTAAAAATAATAAAAATCAGAAACACAAGTTTGGCTGTAACTGTGATGATCTGAGGACTGTGGCAGGACAAGGTTTGTAGGTGGGGGTTGTAACTTAGACTATCTGGTATCAATGGAAAAATTAGATAAGTTTTTAGACCGACAAGAATTCCTCTGTAAATGATATGGTCTTTTTATATTTCTGTACTCAGCACATTAGCAAAGCTTATCCTCACCCAAGTGTCAACACTGTTGGAAAATAATATTGCTCACATTATAGAAGATTTGGTAATTCTTCATGTTGAGGAAGAGTCAGTTTCTCTAAAACAGTCCATTGTCAAGTGGTCCAGAGTTTGAAAACAAGAGAAAAGCAGTGTTATATCCTAATGCAAGCTGATCCTGCATGCTTTAAGCAATGAAACTTTCAGCCCTACTAAAGGTTTTAGGGCCACCAGTATTTACTGGTTTAGTTGGACTTGGTGGATGTTTGTTACCGTACAGGATTCAGTAACTGTCCCCGTGTAATTCCTGATAGGATTTTGTATCTAGGTTTTGTATTGATAGGAAAATTATTTGATTGTGCTTGGTGCTTTCAAATGCCATGACAGCGGGCAGTGCTGCTGACTATCACCCCTTTTATTAAAAGGAAGCTGGGGACAAGACAGTTGCAGTGAGGAAAGGGATGCTTGGCTCTGGGATTAATTCCCAGTCTATTTGTCTCATGGAGCTTAGAGTTCAACTTCAGGGCATATTTCAAGGCGACATTTATGCTCAGGGACAGGTCTGACAGCAGCATTACGTGCAGCACTCCTACTGACTTCAATGAGAGCTCCTTGCAGAAAGCGAGGGTAGAATGGCCCTTGAAGTTTGTGACACAGAGCATGGCTTGAGGAAATGTGTGCATGTTTTGTGCTTTGGGTGTTTTTTCAATGAACGTGCTGCCAATCTAGTAGTGTTTTGGGCCCTGATCCTGCTGTGCAGATTCAATAGGCACATGCATGCTCTTGAATACAGCACATTGAACATTAATTTATGGGAATTTTGTAAGCAAACTTTATGTATGTAACAGCTGTAATAAGCATGTTTTTACAAGCTGCAAATAATTTAAAAAGGAAGCATATAATGCCTATTTAAAGGTTTGCTGGTGTTTTGTTTTTGTTTTTTGTGGTTTTTTTTGTTGTGGGTTTTTTTTTTTTTTTTGGTAATGGTTACAACAGATGCTACTGTTTTGAGACATTTGCTAAATAGAAAAAAGAAAGTACAAAATGTGAGTGTTCAGTAATATCAGCACCTCACCTCTCTCAAGCTGACCATTAGCTTTACCAGTAGAGAAATCCTTAAGGGTCAGTATTTTTTTGTTTTGGAGTGGGTCTTAAAGGAGGAAAAAAAATAAATTGAAATTGAGTATTTGCCCTTCCTGAAGGGCAGAGATGGATCCAAATAGAAACATCATTACCAAATATTTTCTGTAGAGTTCTGATGAAGCAAAGAATGTAATCAGAGGAAAACTGAAAATATAGGCTACTTCTGATGTTTGGGTCCATCTCTCTAAATTCTGATGATTGGACAGAACCTATCGAAGATTTAACTTTAATTATCTGCTTCTGATTATAGGCTGTGGAAACAAGGAACTGAAAGTGTTGTGTAGCCTGACCCTGTATTTATGTTCTTCACCTTTATGACCATGGATATTTCTCTTTTCTGTGCTAATGTCTGCTAGTCTGTCCCTCTTACTACCTGTTCAAGACACCTGAGCAGGAGCAGAGTGAGCAATCTGCTCTGTGTATTGTCACAGGGAGTCAGCCAGTGTGTAGGAAAAATAGAAAAATGAAAAGAAATCCCAAGTCTGATCTTGAGATGGGAACTTATTCTGTGATGTCTGAAAGCCGTGGCATGCATGTTCAGCACTGGGGGATAAAAGCCCAAATGCTCCACCTGGGCTGCTCTTCTGCTCAGCTTAAAAGCTGAAGTGCTGTGTTACATGTGAACTTACGTGAACTGCTTTGCTGTGGGAAAACTTTTTGCATTCCAGGAAGCACAGTTGCCTCCCACCTGTGCCAGATTCCTGTCCCTGATGAAATTGCCAGCATTGAAAAATGCCTCTCTTATGTAACTGCTATGAAATGCTGCTACTTTGTTACAAAAATGTCCTGCATTGGGTTTTTTGGGTGGTGGTTTTTTGTTTTGTTTTGTTTTTTCATTTTGAAAATAGGGTCACCTTAAACTTGATGAACTTTCACAGCCTGAACAAGCAGGAGGACCATGTGGAGAAAAATATCTCCGGGGATGTAGTTTTCAGTGAGTTAAGTTCACTTGAGGCATGAGTCTTGGGTAGATTTGATTCCATTTACTAATGCAAAATTTGACAACAGTAAAAACAGCTCCACTGTTTAATCTTCCACTAGAGAAAAAAAAAAAATCAAAATACTTTTTTCTTTCCCAGAATAGCTTGCTGGCAGAAAACTTAAAAAATGTGAATCCCCTTCTTGATACCAAGTCACTTTGTTGATGAACAGTGCTCCCAGCAAAAACTGGGAATGATACCAGACAAAGGATGCCCGGCATCATTATCTGCATTATATATCAATAATTGTGCTTCCTTGCTTATCAAGTGTATAACCTTGTGTGTCCTTAAAGTGTAAAAACAAAACACCCACCACCCTAAGGACACCTGGGACTGCACTTCTAAGAAGCCAAGAGAAATAAAAAGATCTTATTAAAGTATTATGAATTATTGTTAACATATATTTACATAATTTAATTCATTCCAGGAAACATCTTAAAGAATGAAATTTTATATATCTATAGTCATGAAGCCATCCCTTAATTTCATCATTTCGCTGCTACAGTCCATCAGTACAGTAGCTTCATATTTGAGGGGATTTGCTTACTTCATGTAATAACAAGACATCTTATGTCTCCAAAGGAAATGCCACTAGATGGGATTGTTGTCTGGTTCCGTTAGCCCAACCCTGAACTGGAAAGAGAGTATCTCTGAAAGATCTTTTTTTTTAGTGAACAGTTTAAAATGTTACAGCTAGTGGACTAAGCAAACTGGGTCAATGGTGTTACTTAAAAATGATTGCTGTGTTAGTAACTGACATTTAAGGCTTTCCTATTTCTATTACAAGCTGCTTTTCTTCTTTTCTGGGGAGTGCTTAACTTGGAATTAATTTTGTGAGGTTGAATGCCATAAAGAGAAGAAAACTGAAGCTCCTTTGTGCTTCCCATGTATAGAAGCAATCTGTGTTGAAGGTCTTGTCTCTGAAATCTGTTGCTTTTTTAGTTTGAGACAGATCTGTAGTATTTCTGCAATTAACAGCCATCAATTCAGTAGGACTTCTGACATTTTTGGTCAATTGTTTGCACAATCATTATTTCAAATCGAAAACTGCTAAGAGTCTGATTGCACTAATGGAAGTGGGGAGAAAAACAAGGCTGAGGAAAGCAGTATGGTGTTAACAATATCTTCTAGAAAAAAAAAAAAAAATTATTGCAGGACCCATTACTAGAAGTAAAATCTTAGAGAATCCCAAGATAAATCGGAAGGCAGAGAGAATTAGAGCCCTGTGTGTGCTGTATACAAGTGACGAGGCTTCTGGTAAAATGTCTGTGTTTAATCACAGAATAGTCCTACTTGCAAAACCATGTGCATAAACAAAATCTTCTGTTTCAGAGCAAAAATAGAGCTAATTGTGTTGCTGCCAAACAAATCTGCTTGACAGCATGTACATTAAAAGGGCATTACGCTAGTGAGGAAACGCACTAAGGAATCCTGAAAATTGCTTGTCAGGAAGCATAACGCTGTTGGGGTGACCAGATGCTTGTGAACCACAGGTGTATTGTTTCAACTTCTTGTGGTTTTAATCTTTGAGTTTTGAAATTCAGGAACACCTGCATTTTCTGACCACATCTGTCTGCTTCTTTGCCATCTCTATTTTCCCCTCTGTCAGCAGTTGGCTACCAGATGAGCTTTAGATGAATAGCATTCACCTTACTTCATAGTTGTTTTATGATGCTGGTTAGATAAAATAGTTCCAGCAGATACTCTCAATAAGCAAAGGCCTGTACTCTCTGCAGTTCATTGAACCCATATGGATGAGAACAGCTGGAAAGATGGGTTTGCTACCTGAGGCCAATGTTTGTGTTGCCAACCGCGACTCCAGCTTGCTGACCCTTGTATAATTCATTGCAGTTGAGGAAATGTTGCTCACACTATTCCATTTTGTGATGAATGGCATTACTTAAAACTGATAGTCTTGTAAAGCAGTGGTGACTTCCCATGTCTGACAGATGTGAACAAAGAATACAGTCAATAAATATTGCCATGTTCTAAAGGAAGATTCACTGCTCGCAGTTGAAGGGGAGGAATTTCAGTGCAAACAGAAAACAGGTGGAGAAGAAGCTGGTTTAAAATTACAACTTAGAGGTTATGTTTAAGGATGGACCTTTGTGGGGATTCATGCATTGCGGGTCCCTGAATCATCCAGGTATAGTGCTGCAGGCACTTATTTCAGTCTAGCATCGTGGAACAGTTATTGCTTCACTGACCCTCTTACAGTAGCCAGGCAAATGATTTCAGTGACCTTGCTGAGCTTAGACTTCCGTGGAATTTGCCCAGAAAGGGAAGGATGCCTCAGGAAGGCCATGTCTGGATAATAACATTTTCTGTTTAGTGCTATTGCTTTTGGGAATGTTCTTCAACCAGACATTTCCTGGTGCATTTTTGTTGACAGTCTTTTCAGATCTGAGGTTGAATTTGTGCATGTTTGTGTGAAAGAGTATCTGACCTACTAAGCAGTATCTCTGAACTCCATCTCCATGAGATGTCCTTGGTAGACTTTGATGTGGGCCTCTGCAGGCAGCAGCCCAAGGTTCTGCTGAGAGAGAGCTTAGAGCCAAATGATTGTAATCATAAGAAAAGCAAAAAAGGAAGATTCTTTGAAAAGTCAGGAATATCCAAGAGAAGATGTTAAGAAAAGGAAAGAGGAACAGGGAAGAGAAACAAAGAGCATTTTAGCAGGTTTCTGTGGGAGATCCCGGCAGAAATTATTATGGTCTGAGATATGAGGTTGGTTCCTGGGGAGGCAGGGTTGAGTAGATCTCTGTGTGAGTTGGAGGTGGTGCAGGGGGAGTAGGTGATAGGCTTTGATGATGAATAAAGTGAGGTGAGTGGTGGAAGCAGGGTGCGAAGGGAGCTAGATTCCTCAGGAATATGACCACTTTTTTCATGGAGCCAGTGTCCCTATGCTTTTATAAAAGCAAAAATAATGTCATTAATCATATTTATATAAAAATGTAGAGGGCACACAATCACTTGATATTGTCCACATTCACTCTGTAATAGGTGTGCAATTGTTTCACAGTCTCCTGCTTAACCTCTTGCCACTCCATGGGGTTATAAAGATAAATTAGGTAGTGTTTCTATAGAATGTTATGAATATCAGACTAATCCAAAGTCCTTTTGAAGTTAAGAGGTATGGATTGATATTTCTCTCCTGATCTTTTGTGGTATTAACAGTGCACCATCTGTGATATGGTGGATATTGCCCCCGAAATGTTTCATATCATTAAACTAGCTTATATTCAAGAGGTAAAATCCTTCTTCTTCATGGCCCCAATTCAAAAACCACATAAAATCTCTTTGCTAATAGGCTGCTAAGAAGCTGCCTGAAGTTAAGTCCACAGAGTCAAGTAACAAGAGAAATTTAGGTGTCTGTATAGGCAGTGGCTGAAATGAGACCAAAAACCTGTTAAGAAATTAATATGCACTTTGTTTTTCATCCTCGGTAGCTAAAGCTTGCTACACTGCAGAAATCAGTCCATAAAAGTATGTGCAATAACCTTATACTTGATTGATGTTTATCTTGCTTGTGATGGAAGGAAAGAGGAAGATAAAGGCTTCTCACCTACAGGCTATGAATACTCCAGCAGTCTGACCCACTGCACAAAGTTCTGAGGATGTGCTCTTCCTCACCCCTGACTTGGCCCCAGGTAGGCCAGCAGGGATGCTGCTGAAGTTGCAGGTATAATTTAAACAGCCCTGACAAAGTAGATCAGACGTTTGTGGGCACAGATGGTATGTTTGGAATTAAGCTGAGAAAAGGCAACTCATCTGATTTTTCGCTGTGCTTTGTTGTCACTCATATGACATCTATTGAAATAAAAGTTTCAGAATTGAAATGCAGTTGTAGTGATTTCTGCAGTTCTCTCTCTCGGGTTTCTTTACGTTGTAGTGTGTAGCCACAAGGGGCCAAATTAAGGTTGTCTAGGCAGCTTTTCTGTGCTTAACTTTGCAATTAAGCTGCTTTAAAAGATTTCCCAATTAAAATGCAAATAAATAAGCCACAATAAGAAGTGAAATGATGTGAAACTAAATCGATACTCATTTGGGTAGCAGCAATTCTTTTGAATTTATTGTACAGATCTGCGCACCTTGAGTTTTCAGACTAACAAAACAATGGATCTCTTTTATCTTGCATGTGAACCAGCTAGCAGAACAGAAGAGAAATTTTATTATTACTGTCTCTGGATTTCATGAGTGTTGGCAGCAAAGGAACACGGAGACTGAGGACTCCTGATCTGAATTGCAGATGCTGTGCAGAGGTGTTCTCCAAAGACTACCAGCCCTTTTTGCTAGCAGTGGTGTGCCTCTGGATTTTCTTGGCTATGTCATCACTTTCTGTTTGTGGACTTCCTCAAGATGGGCTTTTCATTTGCTTTGTTTTCTGGAGCTGGCAGCCTAGTTGGAATTCCTGCACAATAAATCCAGAAACAATCTGGAAATCTTGGTCATTTTCCAGCAGGCAATGGGCATGGGGCTGAACAGAACTTCACCTGCCTTTGGTGTCCCCACTAACAAACTGTGACTGGGACACAGCAAACTACGTCTGTGTGCAGCTGAACCCAGAGAAGAGAGGGAGAAAGGTCGAAGGGAGAAAAGAATGCAAAGATGGGAAGAAAGAGTGAATGGCAGTGGCAGAGGAGTGACAGATGCTTGGTGAGGTGAGGTGATGGGACCAGGTGTTGCTCTGCTTACCTTCTTCCCTCTTCCCAAACAAGGTGAGGATCCTGCTGCCCTTGTGTGCTGCCTTGAGTAGGGGAGCAGTAGATGCTGGAAATCAGTCCTGTGCTGAGGGAATAGGGAGTGGTGATTTCTTTCTGGTTTGTGGCTCAGAGGTATATTCAGTGCAGCATCAACTGCTGCAGTTCCTTTGGTGATGATAAAATGCCTGCGTTGGGAGCGTCAGGAGTTTGGGCAAGCCGCCAAACTCTTTTTGCAGAAGCAGTGAGAAAGGGAAAACTGCCTCTACACTTCATATCTCTGCCAAATCTGAATGGAATTTCATGAGACAAAGAAAAGGCACTTCAACACCTGGAGGGCTGCATATCAAAGGCCTTCTGCACACAGTGGAGGTGTGAGAACTTCTCAGAGGTGAGGTCACAAATGTTCTCTAAAATTGGAAGTCTTAAGCAACCTAGATAGAAAAGTAATTTACCACATCCTGTGGTAATATCAATATATGCACTTATGTGTGTATATATATGTGTATACAGGTGTGTACAGGTAGCAGTATACTTAAATATAATATTGTATATATGCAATAGAACTACCAAGATATCCACAGAGCAACTGATATAGCATCAACTGTCACAGCTCCACACCATCCTTATTTAGACAGAAACAACAGCAGAAATGCACATGGAAATGACCAGTTGTGATGGTTTAAGCCCTGCCGGGACCGGGGACCACGTTGCCGTTGCCCCTCCCCCACCCTCAGCCGGTCAGGCTGGCAGTGAGGCACAAACCCCGGGTTAAAATAAGAAGAAATTTAATACAACAGTGTGATAAATAACAATCTGAACAACAACAGTAGCAATGGTAACAACAATAAACAGCAATAACAGTGAACAAGACAAAAGATATACAGAGAAATACCGCAACGGTTACAGCCAGCCCCGTGCTCCCCGTGACCAAAGCCACAAAGAAGAGCTTCCTGCCGTGCTGGACCTGACTTCAGCATGGTATGAGTAACCTGGCTGGAGATCCCTTCCCCCTCTCTGCTGGGGAAACTTAACCCTATCCTAGCTGAACCAGGACACCAGTACAATGCCTTTAAGATGACTCAAAGATCTTGTATTTATATCTAGCATTTTGCTCTTCACTGCCTATGTCTGCTCTGCCTTTTTTCATTCTTTCATGTCACTATTCAGATGTCAAAGTCCATAGGGAGGGTGGCATTTTCTTGGTTGTATGATGCAGTGCACTTTTGAAAGTTAATAACCACTATGAAAAATGAATATTCGGTGAAATGACAGTTTCATGATTGCAGCTTCTCTTACCAGTGATACCCATGATCAGATGGAAGTTTTAGGATTCAGGATGTGGTCTTGCAAGCCTTAGAAATGCACCCACAGAACCTGTGGGAAGGCACTAATTCTGCAAAGTAATCAGTCACTTATGAAAATAAAAAGAGGGGAACCTTCAGGGATGCACATCCATTGTTGTTGGCATGTATACAGACTTGACACCTCAATAGTCTTGGCCCTCACCAATATTTTATGAGCTCTCTGTATTTGACCTGTTTCATGTATTTAAGTGCATTTAAACTCTAATGTTCATAATTTATAAACTGTTGCATTTGGTAATAGGTTTCCAGTGGTTATTCCTGGCATACTGAAACATAGGAGATCAACTATAGACACTCTGATTTAATTAGACAATAACAGATATAGACTTACTGGTTTATTTGTTGCAAAATATATGCAATTGCACAGTTCTGTGGAACAAAACGTGACCCGGTACAGTGTGTCTGGTGTCACTGTATCTAACACTTTAACTACAAGCAAAAAGATGTCAGTAGCCATAAGAAACAATTTCCTTTTGGAAATTTAAAATTATACTGGACACTGCAGCTGGAGCTGAGCAATGGAATACACTTTCTTATAAAGTAATAATCTTCTAATCATTTGAAGTGCAACTTTTTCATGGATATATCAAATGATTTCTCATCTTGCTGTCAATACTGATATAATATCTTTGTGTAAATGGCCATGGACCATCGAGTGTCATTTATAATCATTCATAGATCACTATTCTATGGGCTTTCAGGGTTTTTTGGTGAATCTTATAAACAGTAGGAAGATAAACAGTCCCTACAGACAACTACTAGATCTTCCGTTATTCCTGAGCTCAGTGTTAATAGAGGGGAAACAACTTTCCATGTCATGCATCTACATTTTCTGGACTTGTTGATTATGTGTTGAATTGGTTGAAAAGGCAATTTTTGCCGTAACCTTTCTAATATTTTAACATTTTCCATGGACAGGAGAAAAATATTTTCAGTTTTTCCAGCAGTGAGATTTCAGATATAATCTGTAAAAATGTAGGGTAATATTGACTTGGTATGACAGTGGTGCTGTGACTGCGACCACAACATGTGCAGTGCTTTGCTGGACATGATTTCTCCCACAATGTGTAGCAAAACCTCTTTTTTGTTTGTCTCATAACAGTGCTTTGAGGGATGGGGGGCCCCCAGTTAATGGTGAATGACTGACACTAGGCCACATGTTTGGAAAATAGCCTGTTGTTGGACCATGAGATAGCTGAACTGTAGCTCTCATGAAATACCAAGATGCTCTTCAGGGTCAAATGGGAGAAAGGTTGAGGAGAGAACTGCAAGAGGGAATTTGGAATACAAACTGAACAAAGGAAAAAACTGATTTTTGTGAGAAGTAAAGAAAGAATGTGGAAAAGAGATATTAATGTAAAGGGTGAAAGAGTAGATACACTGTGTGTAAATTTCCAAAGAATGATAATAAGGATGACCATGAAAAATGACAAGGAATAAATACAGTACATAGAAATAAAAAGGGAAGAAAATGAGGAGGGAGTGGATGGAAGGGCAGAAATGAGAAGTGTGAAGACACAATATGCAGGAGGGTCATAAAGAAGAAATGATGCACATTGCTTATGGGTTAGAGGATTTGGGTTTTTTACATATTGAACGTCCATGAAGAGATTTTATGCTTTCATATATGTATGAACAATTGGTGCTGCACTAACGGTGATGGACTTTCATGGATTGACATGAAAGTTGCTATGATATACATAGACTCCTTAGGAGACCTCATATATGCAGTCTGTAGGCAAACTGTTACAGTGAAAACTGTCCTTTAGCATTTTTTCCAAAGTGTTACAACAATATCTTCACTCCAGCTCAAATATGGATCACTGGAACTAACAGTTGCTCTAAAGGTCAAGTTTATTAATTATCTTGATCCTCCCTCAAGATCTAAGACAAGGTCTGTACTTTAAAATATGTTCATATGTTTAATAGTATCACTGTTTGAGGTCTGCCTAGCGTGCACAGAAGAACATCTGTGAACAAAGAGATAAACAAAAGAGCTGACACTGACAACAGGAATCAGGAATAAAAGTATGACATAACTTTGCTGGTATTCTTAAATAACTCTTAACTTTTCAGGTGAGAGGTGGAACTGGTAATTATGGCTTTCCCACAGTTGAAAAATAACTCACAGTGCAGAGGTTTTCAACAGTCAGAAATGTGGGTATATCTCCCATGCACTGAATATTGTTCAGATTTGGTTTGCTTTGACTTCTCATCCCCCTCTGCCCTGCCTTCACCAGGAGACCAAGTGCTGTTTTCCAAAAGCAGCTGTGTATGTATCTGGAAGTATGAATTCAGGCCATTCCACTCATACAGTTAGTTGCAGTGGGAGTTTTTGATTTCGTATGTCAATCTCCAAAGCAATGTACTGACTCCAGGTAGTTTCAGTGCTAATCTCAATGTCTTCCTGTTTTTGACATCAACTCAGTGTTGTCAATTTTCTGTCTGATAGTTAGAAACTGAAGGGATTTGAGGAATAAGCAGCTTCAACTTATCCTTAAAATATCAGTGAAAATCTCTCTGAGTATTTAGAGACTCTGAATACATCAAAATGACACATTTTAAGGAAAGTACAGCTAATCCCACAAGAGCAGAACTAGATTTGAAATACTTTGAGGTTGGTGATTGGACATTTAAATGTAGTAATCTGCTGAGCCTGTGTTAAGCTTACTCTGAGATGCTTCCCAGGCCATTGGTTGGTCAACAACATCATGTTATTAACTCGTTAGTAAAGCCAGCATCACCATTTCCCCCCACCATGTTTGCCTAGACTTGTCCCAAAGATGTGTAGCCATAATTCTGTGTTTAGTTACTGTTTTCCACAGTATAAATGGCTACTATATGAGTGTAATCTTTGGTTTACATATGGTATCTGAGGTTTTCAGATTTCAGTAGGTAAATCAAGCCTTTCAGCATGTGCATCTTGTAGTGTCTGGGTTTTTATCCTTTTTAAATATTAATGCTTCTGAGGTATATGTACATTCATTTTCTTTAGTTGGTTATTTCTAAATTTGTTATGTAAATGAAATATGACAAAGTTATTTGACTTCTGTTAGGCAAAGTTTGTTTTTGAAGAGTGGAGGTTTAAACAAACTTTTTCTGAGAAAGTCATTCTCACAAGAAAAAACAATGCTACTGCTAAAAATGTCCAAAAATCTTCTCAGGCAGTGTTCACAGAGCAGTTTTTTCACTTTATGGACCACAAATATAGCTCACTGCTGCTTTACCCAAACAGAAAAAGAAAACCAACAGTATGTGAGTGTCCCAAAGGGTGTCCCAGAGTCAGCAGTGTTCTATGGTTCCCATTTGGTATCTGTTTATCACTTCTTGTGTTTCAGTGAGACTGACAGTTGTTTGAGATGGGCTGTTCTCTTCTGGTCTGCTTTTGAATAGGAGAGTCGTGGTTCCAAAGAGTCACAGGTAACAGTTCCAGGAAATAGACAGCTGGGACAGATAATAGCAACAGGGCAGCTCAGAAGTGAATGCTAAAGTGACATGAAAACTGCTCTCACTTTAAGCAGTCCTTAATCTGGGAGCTCAGTGTGTACCATTGTATAAATCTTAGTCTAGGAGTTAGAGCTAGGATTAGGGTCAGGCTTCCAAGAAAGAGTAAACTGAGAAATGGTTAAGAATGGCACTGAGAAGGAGCTACCAAGGTAATCTGAGAACTGCTGGTGGGATATTCCCCTCAGCACTAGGTAACCTGGGCATGTGTTCAGTCAAGAACTAAGGACAAAATTAAGATTGAAGCTCTGAGAGTGAAATGTCCTAGACATTAAGAAAGGCTCAGAAGGAGTTATGAAAGAAAAGTGAGGGCTGCTATTAGTATTTTGCCCCCAAGCACTCCTTTGCCTGGGTTCCAGGAGTGTCCTGTGGCATAAATCTCAGCCTAGGATTAGGATTCCAAGAAAGAGAAGTTGGGGTGGTGGTAGAAGTCAGAGTAGAGCTCAAGTTGGAGTTGCAAAGTGATGAGATGGCTGTAGCTGGAATCCTTCCTAGGCAGCTCTTAGAGAAGATTCAGCATGTGTCATGGCGTAAATTCCAGCATTGGGTTGAGGCTCGTGGGATGGGAGATCTGAGATGTGTAGTAAGAGTGTGGTTTGGGAAGGGCAGCTGTTAGCCTTCTACCATGAGATGTCTGTAGTCTGGGATCTCGGTACATCCATTAGGAATGAGGCAGGGGTGACTCTTCAAAGGGGGCCATGAGGTCCAGCCCAAGCAAAACTCTGCGATCTCATTTTGAGTCTTGCTTCCCACCTGCAATAAGCACAGATGGTGCACATGTTTGGAGGTGTGCTGCACCTACGTGGTCCTCAATGTGAGTGGGATTCCCACCAACGAAAAAGCATTAGTTATCTCTGCAAAACAACAAACAAAAATCCCTTGTTCCAACATATCTACTGTTTCATGTGTTACGTAAGCTGTACCCCAATGTAGGGGAGACGAGTTTCCTATCTGTGTCTATATGTCATTAAAATGTATGAATGGAGACATACACATGCATGCAAATGATTGAACTCATTGTGGTTTAAAAGGCATCTAATAGCTGAGAATAATCTAAGCAAGTAAGGTTAGGGAAAAGGTATTGATTTTATGTCACACAAATGTAGGTAGAACATCTAAGCATTAAATAATGTTCCCAGGGCACTTTTCAGTGTGACCAGCTGAAACAGAAGAGCACAACATATTTAATGATCTGTAGAACACAGCTTCCTTCAGGTCAATAATGTGTACTTAACCTTTAGGCTTTCCATGTTGTCTGCTTGTCCAGTTGGTTTATGAAGTGTATGTTAACATGATTGGGGATTTAAGGCAGTGATAATTTGAGCTCTCAAATATTCGCTGCTGTTGCACGTAAATGTTGAACAAATCCATTGTGAATACTGCCTGGGTTTTCCTGGTACAGCCTGTAGCAATTGCTGTTCCTCATACACAACCAGGCTGCTCTGAATGCAAGTCAATAGTATTTATAACACGAACCGTAAGATCACTATTTTACTCTGGGTTTACTTTAATCCATTAATGGATATTAAAATCAAAATAACCTCTTCTGGCCTTCAGCCTTTGTCAGCAGACTGGTGCTTATTTGGTGGCACAAATATTGATTAATTTGTTTTAAAGAACAAAATCAAATAAGAAATAAAAGCAGAACTTCAGTTAGCAGCAACATACCTCAGTTAAGAGAAGACTAAAGATTTTTACAAAATGATCCAGACTTTAGATACTAAAGTCTAAATTAAATCATTTAATTGGCAATTGAAATTTGCCTTTCTTATATGAAAGCTAAAATCAGACATTTTTTCAGCCTTGCTGTGCAAATGAGAACCTTGTGTCCCATTTCAAAGAATTACTGTCCCTCTGAAGCAGACTGAAAAAAGTTTAACCGGATTTTATGCAGCAGGATTACACTTGTCCCCGTGGAAGGATCACTAAATGAGGTATCCCAGCATATCAGCAGTACTCATGCAAATAAATCTAGGGTATGCTCTGACTTTTAGTATGTTCCTGCAGTTTTAATATGGGTGATTTGTACTTGTCTTCAGAGGATAGATATAGGAAGTGCAGTATCTAAAATTAATCTCTTCAAAGCTGACTTCAGTTTAGATTTTGCTTCAGCAGAGGAGACCCATCAGACACTTATTCTGACTGTTACTGTCTCTTGAAGTTACAGGAGATGAAGTGTGGAAGTGTTTAGAGCTCTCATCTGCTATCACAAAACAGCAAATTGTCAGTGTCCTCCACACTACTTCCTCCTTCTCCTCCACAAATAGGTGTACAGACTTACTGCTTTGGGCCTTAGACCCACACCTGAGTTACTGCAGGTTCATGAGCAACTGTTCAGCTGTTGAGCCAAGGCAACAAATTTTTCTATTCATGTTACCAATGTATTACAAAACTTGTTGGTTAAATATTAATTTATACTCCCATGGCATCTTACCTTACTGTCCCCCCAAGCTAAGAATGCAAACATGCACGATTACCCTAGGTCTTTAAACTGCATTACACTGATGTAGAGCTGAAGCCTTTGCTCAAGAACTGTAACTCCTGAGGATTCAGCTTGCAATCCTTCAGGTTTCTTCAGAACTTGATAAGAGCTTATCCCCAGCCTTTAACTGTCTTGGTCACAAATAGCAGAGACAGAAGGAAGTGCAGCTACAGTAGGCATATGCAAGGTGAGTGTACTGTCTCTGTTTCTCAGTACATGACTTTAGATACACATGTGTATAAAAAATAAATAAATGTGTGTATAGCAAACCAAGCTTTTGTTTGAGTATGTCAGGCCCCTGCTTAGCCAGCATCCCTGGTTGTGCAGAGCTCACATGACCCAGACTGACTTGTGTCATTTCCACTGGGTGCAGTTTTTATGCTGATATGACTATTTTTGCTTGAGGTTTCTACAGCAGTATAAACAATGAGAGCAAAGCTCTAATAGTTTGGCCGTGTCACATGAACCCAGCTTCTAGAATATACTTCTGTAGCTTAATTAAGTTATCCATAGTCAGTAAGATACGAGATTTGTGTAAGCATTAATTGTGTCTTATTTCTACATTATTTTCTTGATATTGTTCAGTACTGTCTTTGATATTCTTGGTAATGTTTTTAGGGTTTTTGAAAGCAAATTCAAGAGGCTGACAAATCTTTCCATTGTTTTAGTAAATTATTTATTTTTTTTCCCAGTACGATGTCTGAAATAATTAATTGCATCAGTTTCCAGGCTGCTACTTTTAAAGTTATGGTAGTTGATTGTCACCCATCATCACAGACGCATCAGTCATTCCTTTCACAGTTTGGAACTTGCACTATAAAAACAGCAAATAAAAGATTACATCTGGGGTATAGCATCTGCTACTTGTGGTCTACAAAGCAGAGGCTTAAGAAGGGAAACAGGCAAGCCTAGAGTCCACTTCAAGCTTCAGTTTCCAGGTTTGCATCCTTTCAGATGGATGTTTGTGGCATGTCCCTATCCAGCAGTTCTCCTCCTGCTGAGGGAAGACATGAACAGAAGTTGGGAGGAACATATGTGAATGTGTCCATCCTCTAGAGAGGTAGAATTTTTATGTTTAATATGCTAGTCCTTTTTCAGATGATCCAGGTACTAATGAAGACCTAATCTAGCTAGTATAAATTATAATCTTGAGGCAATTTTATGTAATCTTAAACCGAGTTGGACCATATTAATCTCTGTGAATCTACTTGTTCTTTCACTCCTCCTGAGCTGAGCAAAGGACATTGGAAGTTTAGGTCTCTGAGTTTTGTGTCTTCTCAGCTTTACACTGTGCATGGTTGGAGGTGGCTGTCTATAGCCATTACATGATTTATTTGTGTTATTGAAATTATAAAGTAGCATCAGGGCTTTGTGTATGAGCTGTGCTACAAACTCACAATGGGAGAAGCCTCCTGAAGAGTCAAACCAGACAACAAATGGAAGTTGTAAAGTAGAGCAAAGGAAGAAAGAGGTGGATGGAAGCATAGTATGAAATGAGTTGGTGAGTTGACCAGAAGGGAAAAAACCAAGACACTGACTGACAAATGTATTTAAGGAGAACAACTGATTCAGGCATGCAGACACCCTTGTGAGTCTGGCCCTGTCTAGACAGGCTGATAATCCACCCCCTAGGTGTGCCCCTTGTGGCTGGTATGTAGGACACATCCTGCAGATCTGTGCTCTTCTGCCTGGGCAGCAAGCCATGCAAAACCGACCCGAATTTTAATGCTGTGCTAAACTCCAGCTGATGCGTCCTGCTCTGAACGTTGTGTCTGTTCTGTTGCAGGAGCCAAATGTACCGTGCTGCTCATAGTGAATAATAAATAATAAATGTCAGTTCTGTAGAGTTTTATTTCTCTGCAAAAACTTTAGATCTTTCTTAAATAACAACCATAGTTAAAGATAGAGCTGGTAGCCAATAGACTGTGAGTTCTGTTTCCAGCTCTGCAAGAAGGTTGCATGCGGCAAGAACTCAAAGTCTGTGATTCAGCAGAGCACTGAAGCATCTACCTTCATTTCAGCAGCAAGTAGCCACCTTGGTTTCCATAGAAGTGCTATGTTGTATTGAAAACGCTTGAGTTCTTTGCTGGGTACGGGCTTATCAGTGGCATGGAACTACAAACTTCACATGTGTATTTGCTTCCCAAGTAAACTGAAGAGGATAATTTTGTATTTTCAGCAAAATGTCTTCTTTTCCCAGCTCCAGGTGGTTGATGGGGGGGACACAAAGAAGAAGTGACAATGTTATAGAAATTTGTCCTGATACCTAAAAGATTTTATAGAAGCATTGTGACTTCTAATTTTTTTTCCATCCTTTCTAAATCAGAGTATTGTCTCTCTGACTTCCTTTCTGGAAGATTGGGACTGAAGTCAAATCAAAAATTTTAGGGGTATTTCAAAACACAGATAAAATTAATATGTCTGCTAGTTTTCCTATTCCTTTTCCATTTAATTTTCTTTCATTTCTTTACATTTTTGAGTCAGCTATTGCTTATGGTGTTAAGTAACTGACTATTAGATTTTTTTCAAACAAAATTTGCAGTGTAATTCGAGTGTTTGATAACAAGTTAGAAATGAGGGTGTGATCCTGTGAAAACTTTTGCCTGGAGAAACGACTGTTTCTATATGAGTAGTCCTATCAATTTATTCCTACATGCAAACATTTGATGGATAGAGCCATAAAGTTATATTGTATGTACATGATGCTGAGCCTTTCAGGGGAATTTCTCTCGCAGGAAGAGAATACTTTCCCTCAGTGCCCTTTCCCCCTACAAGTAATCTGTCACTGTATAATTAAATGAGAAAGTAAATAATGTTATTATTTCTGAGCATGGGCACAGTGCACACAGTAACAAATCAGATTCAAAAAACAGCTGATGAGAGGATTTGTAGAGATCCTTGATGCAAAGTTTTAAGTACAGTACAACCAGATACCTGCTCTAAATTGGCTGCCACTGTAATTAAAAGTATAAATGTTTCAAGCTGAATACATCCTATTAGTAAGATTTTAGGAAACAAAAATTTAATTTATTCACATTCGATATGGTCTGTAAATGCCACCATTATATGCCTTCCTCTGGCCTTTGATTAGCTATGGATTAATAAAACTTTTATACCTTCTTTGTCAGCCTCATTTTGAACTCTGTTTTTGCATACTGTTACTATTAAATAAATGAATTAGTGTCCAGAAATGTGTCATGCATATTACCTAGCAGCAGGAAGCATAATACAGTGGTCAGCTCCCCAGGAGCATTATAAATCCTAACACGCTCGGTAACCTGCTCATGTGGACCTATTAAAAGCTTGATGATTTAGTGAAGCAGTATTTGTGCTTAACAATGGAATTTTAGTTAATTCAAAACAAAGTAAATCATTTCCAATTACAGTATTTGAATATTCACAGTAGCTATACAAGGATGTGTAATGTTGCCAGACAAAAAAAAAAAAAAAGAAAAGGCATTATAAAGGTTGACTGGAGTTTAGCATTTCGAGTGGTTGTGGTACCTCAGCATTAAATGAACACCAGTGTTTGTAAAACATGTTTATTTGACATAGCTGCTTCACTAGAGAGATTAAGGAGCTAGAGCCTAGAATGGGCAAAACTATTTCCAGAGACTATGAAGACTTCTGTGACCAGGAAGGCTCCTGAAGGTTAAGCAGCAGCAATAACAGGAGAGCCACCCAGGCAGGGGATGATGAAGGTTGTACTGTGGTGTGTACAAACAGGGCAGGGGTGACCATCAGTGATTTGTGATCAGTTCAGTGGTATTTTTCATATCTGGGCTGACCACACACCCCTCAGCAGGGCTCACAGGTGGTGTAAAGCTGCAGCTGTTGGAGGAAGTGAGTGAGAGCATCTGCCAACTTATCTTGGGACTCTGTTGCAGGAAGATGAGGGATTGATGGAGAGGGCCAGGATCCATGGAATGTCTTACAACTTCTTTCATGTGTGAGCCAATGTACTATATATGTATGCGTGCATGCACACAAATGCAAACACATGTTAATTGTATATGAAGATCAGAAAACAGACTAATGTTCTCCAAGTTTGTGTTTTCAATCCAGGTAGAGGTGTGGCTATGCCTAAAAATGTAGGTATGCTTTGAGACAGGTTTTTCAGTGCACTTAGGAGCCCAGTGCCTTTGATTTCACTAGAAATTAGGGTCTTAATCACCTTCCTTAAATACCACTTTGGTGCTTATTTACAACAAATGGGTCTATTCTGTCTGTCTGTCTGCATGTCCATCAGGTTGGCACCTGCAGCCTCGTGCAAAGCTATGCAGGTTAGGCTTTGAGGTACTTAAGTTACTTTTGAATTTAGGACTTGTCCTTCTAAGTTCTGTAGCATGATTTAAAGAAAATGTGACAAATAGGCTGTCATGAAGCTATGAAACTCAGTGCCCATGCCACTGTTGTGCAGTGAAAGTAGAGTGAAGCTGACAGTTATGAAAGTATGGCAAATGCTTAAATATCTGCAGTGTTTTTAAAATGATGTTGAATCCCAGTGTATAGCCTGTAATGGAGTTTGATTGTTACAGTTTTTCTTGTGGATTAATCCCTTAATTCTGGTTACAGATCTCGAGTAATGCTGTATGCCTTTTAGCTTCCTTTTGATTGGTTGGTCATACTAAATGGTTAGACTTTAGTATTCTTAGAAGCGGAATAAGGGAACTTATAAAAGGGAAATAAATTCTGGGAGTTTATGAAAACATAATTTCTTAAGGTTGTTGAAATACAGTCAAATAGATAAACATCATATGAAAGCACAGAACTGCATGAAGACGTCTTATTAACTATACCTCTGCTCAGCTGACTTGCATTGTATGGTGCAGACTGAAGGTGAAGGAATAGGCAAAGTGCTAACCTCCAGATAGCTTTCATATCTTAATTTATTCTCATTACTTTTTACAGATTTATTCTGACAACGTTTTCCTTCATGAGTGACATTTGCTATCTTCAGATACAGTTAAATAAACCTGATTGCTGTTAATTGGGATTACATTATTCCTACAAGTGTCTGTCTGACTCTTGCAATTTTTCAGGCCTTGATTCCGTTAATAATCTTTAAAATATCAGTATTTGCTCCTTGTGGCTTACTGGTCTCAGCATAATGATTTCCATTTGAAGATGATGACAATCATGTGATATTACCTAGTTATGAAAAAATCCTAAGGGGAGAGATTCAGGAGTAGATTCATCATTAAAAACAGTGTGTTCTTGCTAAAGTCTGTAACACAAAGTATCATACAGTATCCTCAGAAACATTTATTTTTTCATTTTTGACTGTTACTTGCCATGAAGCGTGTGGCTATATTGGGTAACATAACAATCTTATAGCCACAGAAATAGAGCAGTGAAGGATGAGATATGATAGAGGAGGAATAAATCAGGACAATAAGATATGAGTATAGGTGTGCTATAGATCATAAAAACTGAGCTGATGTTCACCTCTTTAAAAACCTGTTTAAATGTCACGGAAAAGTTCTGTGCGGTTTCCTGCTCTGTCCTTGGTATCTCAGAAATAAGGACTGGCACCTGATGCTCGGGGTACTGAAGGGTATGCCTATGCAGAGGGCTGCTGATTGCATTTCCAAGTAATTGTCAGCATTTGTGAAAGCTGATGTGGAGGTGTGACCTCAAAGGCATTCAGAAGAGTAAGGTGGTCTTAATTAGCAGTCATTAAAAAAAAATTCTAGGAGACATACAAATAAGTCTTTCTTCATTAGTCTTCTTGCTACCCATTTTTAAATTCTTTTTTTAAACTTTTTTTAAACTTTTCTCAACTTTGGGCCATCTGCTTAAGCAGTGCAGTGACTTGGAATGGTCTTCTGTTTAGTGATCATGGTAAGGGGGGGAAGCAAATTGGATTAATGTGTAAATCACCTTTGTAGGATAATGCTGGTGGGGGACTACATAGGTTTTTGTGGCAGGTGTGAGTCTGTAGAGGTTCTGAAATGAATGTGTTCTGGTAACAGGAGTTTGTTAGTCTCCCTGGAAAAGACATCTCTCTGACATACAGAAGTTTGTGGTCTAGGAATAAAATATACACTGCTCGTGAGGGAAGTAGCTAGCATCTCGAAGGAAATGTTTGTATTGATACAGTCCTCATTTTGAAGGAGAGACTTCTGTGAGAATTTTGATCATAGGCAGAGGGTACATAACTTCGTTTTGGAATTATGGGTGTATATCTGAGAGTGAGCCTATGCCTGTGGCTGTATTAATTTTTTTGGTGGTCATTAAGCAATTGTATGTGACCACGTTGTGCCTGAAGTTACTTAAATTCTGCTAGCGCTGCCAGAAATGTACATGAAGTAACTGTCTTTTATTCCTTTATATATGTAGTCTGTAATGCTGTATATTTTCTGTTCTTTGTTCTTGTTCCCTCTGATCAATAAAACCACAGACTATGTGGAAAGGGAGGAAAAGGGTAACCAGTATCTAGGGCAGGGGGGAAATATTTTCTGTGACTCTAACAGTAATTACTTAGTAAATTTGGTTTGATTTTTTTTTTTTTTTTCCCGTTTAAGTGCTATATTTATGGACCTATCTCAAGTAGTTTTGGAGCATTCATGATTAGAGCTGTGTCATGTAAGCTAATTGATTGTTAAAAGTCAAATAAGCTTTGAAGGTTCTGTCAAGGCTTTTTTGATCCTTCAAACCAGGAAATGTTCTGGTCTAAAAGCTGCAAAAGAACACATAGTATTATTTGAAGGAAAATGTACAACCCTTTTTCATTTTAACGAAGCTTTACTAATATATGGCTGAAGGAAATACAAATAGGTTAACCCTAGCCAAATACATTAAATCAAATATAGCAAGTATGATCATTATCCATTCATTGTTGTTTCAGAGTTATTCTTGATTGCCTAAGAAATCTTACAAATTAGAAAATCTATCAGTCTCTTACAAAACATGAATTTGAATAGTGCATATAAATAAGAATACATAATGTATTTCAGTCACCTGATTTCTTGTTCCTGTGAGACCAAATCTAACTGGGCTTGCTATAAAAATAAAATGTAAAAAAAAGTAATTGCAGGTTAGTTAAAATGTGGTCAGTGTATATAGGATTTTGGAGTCACAGTTCAGTGATAAACCTGTTTTAGGGTTTCTAATTACTAAAGCAAAACTTTACTTCTACATAGTACCTATTGCTAATCCAATGTTAAGCTCATTCTACTGGTCTGAATTTAAGAATATTGATGATGCAACTGTCCTAGCAATGTTTATTCTGGTCCAGATATTGTACATCCACACCACTCCAGACTTATGCAGGATCTTCCTATAAACAGCATAAAATGAAGAACATGAATCCAGTTTAACACTCTTCTTGCATGTTCTGCCACCTTTGACAGGAATGTGTTGATGGAGATCCTCACAACATGCAAGTGCAGAGATTCAGCCCTGGTGATCATGGGGCTGGGACTATGAAATTAAGTAGAGGTTCCCAGCCTCTAAACTTTCAGAAGTATTCCTATTATATGCATGTAAAAGCTAAAACCCTTTTAAAAGTCTTAAAGGTCTCTGCTAATAAGCTGTCCTACCTGCAGGGCTCCTTGATGTCAAATTGTCTGTGCAGTCTGAAGTTCTCGTCCAGCTCATTAATTAAACAGATCTTTCCGTATCTGAACAATCTGGGGACACCTTTCACTTCTCAGAACAATGAAACATGCTGTAGCTTCTGCATGAATTGGCTTCAGAAGTCTGGAATTTTCTCAGTGTTCATAGGCATGTGACAGATCTGTTTCAAAGCAACAGAATGCAAAAGTACAAATTGCAGTTTATTTGTAAAACTAGTTGCTTATGTTATGTAAAACTGTGTTGCTTATATATACCAATGAAGCTAATAAGCTTCAAATATGCTTTACATTTGGTTAAACTTACTGCTCTGCATTTTGAAGCCCACCTCTGAAATGCAACATGCTCTTTTTATCTCTGACTTGTGTTTAAGAAAATGGAATTTTCTTAATGGCATTAAGATGCACACACTTAGTACTCTCCAAACTGAATTTGTTTAAATCCATTTTTCCCTGGCTATTTAAACATAATTTTTTTCTTCAAAGTACCTTATGTCTATCTGTGTATGTCTTTGTGAGTATGGATGAGCAATTTGTTCCCAATAGTATAAGAAACATCTGTAAAAAGACATATTTCACTGACAATGGCAACATGCCAGGAATATACCCCAACTATTGCTCTTGAGTATACATGTTTGTGCTTTAGCTCAAACACAGCGTGTAGTGAAGGAAAATCTAGCCACAGTTTAATGCATATTTACAAGATATCCTACTCTCTCCAGTGTGGTGTAATGAGTACCCAATGTGCAGTTTGTATCATTGTTAAAAGAGCACTAGTGGAAACACCAAATGAAACGAACATGCTAAAATATTGTAATCTATTCCACAGGGTGCTGTTCTTCAAGGGCTTGGTGATTAGAGGTTTTATTTTCATCCAGCAAATGTTATTTATTCACACAAAAGTCCTGCAGAGAGACTGAGAGACTTAAACAGACTCTGTTAACTCAGGAGATGGGGCAGGGTTGTGTCTTCTATGAAGAGACCTATCACTGAAGTTACACGGAGCATTGGGGAACCTCTTCAGGCTTTGTACCATAGCTGTGCTTTTGATCGTGTGCATAAATAGGTCTTCTGCAGAGTGGTTGACTTAATTCAGTCATTTTGATTGATAATTAGAACTGACAAAGAACAGATCAATGCAAATCACAAGGACAAAAACATCTGGGACTCAGTTTAATGCAAATCCCCCAAATCCTCCTTAGTGGTAACCACACCGCATGTACAGAACTGAATTCACAGTTGTTTTTGCAAATGCACAAATTAATACATCATAAGATATGAAAAATAAGGCTTTAAAATGATAGAACTGGTGCAGATGTTGCAGTTCCTTCTGCGTTTAGATCTTGCAAGTTTTCGCTGTCTTTCTGTGATAGAACATGGGCTGAGTGCGATGCAATGGGTGGAATAAAGACTGGCAGTGAGCTTAGGCACGTGGCTGGGTGCAAGCTTCTGCTCTGCAGCTCTCTTGGCTGGCTTCTCATCTTGAGCTCTTGGTGTTTTGCTGGTTTTGGTTTGTTTTTTTGGTTTTTTTCCCCCCAAGTGGCTAATCAAAGAAACAAAAAACCTTCCCTGTGAAATACTTTGAACAAAACATTTGATAGGAAGTTAGAGACGTTTTGTGAGAGAGAATTTCAAATCAGAATGAACAGAAACTTTATTTCACTTTTTATTTTTTTCCTAAATATATTTTTTCCTCAGCTGTTTTCAATTTCTTACAGTGAGGAGAACAGAAAAAAAAAAAAAATTGAATTTATTTTTTCCTTCTTCCCTCTTTCCTTTTTCTTCTCTGAAATTGTAATATCTGTGCAGTTACGAAAACGTCCTGATATCAGGAAATAATTTTTCAGAAAATGAAGGAAATCTTGAAGTGTTTGAATATAGTGGATAAATTAATTCAATTTGAAATAATTTTGAAAGGTTCAGCTGGAAAAAGGGAGTGGGGAAAAATGGAGGAAAAGGAGTTGTATACATTTTCATATTCAGGGACAAGATTGAGGTGGGAGACAGGTTAATACTTGGTACAAAAAAAGGAAAATCTTTACATAAACCAAAATAGAATTAAAATTTCATTTTAAAAAATTTGAAATATAAATAAATAATTTTTACAGAGAAAAATAATCTGAGATAACCTTTTGATGTTTTGTAGATATAATCTTATTTTTCAATAGAATCCTGTTCTCTGTAATGGGTTGATCCAATCTCTGTATGAGTTAGCAACAAACACTATTTACATTTACAGTTTGAAGTGAGATTCAGAAAATCTAAATGCCTTCATTATGATGACAAAGGCAGCCCAGCAGAGCTAAGAACGGATCCCTCATCTGCATCGTAGACTTGTGGTTTTGCTAACTTGCATTCCTTGGAGAGAAATTTTTCATATAGCTTTGGTCATTTATCTTTTTAATTTCTTTTATTTTCCTTTTTTTTTTTTTTTAAATAAAATTGTACTGTCTTTGTTTATATGGTAAATCCCAGTCACTTCCTTTCTCTGAATGATATTCGGTGAAAATTTGGTTTCTGTTCACCAGTTTTTCTGGCCTTCTAGGTATCTGCTAGCCTGCCTACCATGAAGATATTTGCCTTGTTCTGAACACATGCTCTGCATCTTCTGGGATAACTTTAAAGAGTTTAACGTGTACATGGTGAATTTGGGTATTTGTCATGAAATACATAGCATTTTTCAGAGGATCAAATGTACTTTTATGATGATTAATGTCATTAACTGTTGGAAATGTGCTAGAATAGCAACTCTTTGATTTTAGTGCTAATTCAACTTTAGTTCAACTTGTAATTTCAGGGCATTATTTCTGCTTAGATGTCCCCTCTGCCTTGTATGTTACTGCCCAGGTTTGCAGCTTGGCTTGCTTCTTTTATTCCCGTGACTTCTAAAATGTTCTAAAATAATGTTTGTTTAGGAGCAACTAGAGTTCTGTTTAAATATATTTTTCCTTTGGTCTAGCTCATTAATAAATACCTTTTAACACTTTTTTGAAACCAAAAGCAAAATAAAAAAAGAAAAATTCTGCCCTTAACCTAGAGAAAGCAAAACTACTGTTCTAGCATCAGTTGTCACAATGTAAAAATCATTAGTCAAGAATATAACTTTGAGAGATAATGTCCTTAGTTTTGTCACTGATAGAAAATAGTATTATCTATTAAAAGTGTAAATTTGTTTCTTGCAGACTTAAAACTGCTGGATACTGCAACAAAATCATGTGTGTGTTGGTTTTTATTATTAACTCTAGCTTTGAATTAGAATTCCCTATATTACAGCTTGGAGCTAAACTCTGTTTACAAAACAGTATTTACACTTGACTAATTTTGCAGATCAAACTAATTAAATCAATTAAACTGGTGATTAACCAAATGAAGGCTGATTGCAAAAATTAGTGGGTTTATTTTGGAGGACTGGAAGTAAGCTAATTACTGCAGTGATTACTTGAACCTGGAGTACTCTAAATGTGGTATAAATTGAAACCTCATAGTGAATTAGACTGGGAATTCATTACAGTTTAAAGCACTGTTAATACTATTCAGGCTGCTACTCCTGTGGGAAAATTTCACTTAGTATTTTGTATACTGATAAACAATCATTTAGTCTGTGTCCTTTTAAATAACACCAACCAATCTCATACAGTATTTTTTCTTGTAGCTGAGTCACAATTATATTTTATGAAAATGTAGATACTAAAACTGTCAATCAGGTTCCTACACATTGCATGATGGGAAGTGTAGTCCTGCAAAATTTATCTCCATCATAATGAAAGAGTGTTCTAGTTTCATGTGGTCACTACAGCATTTTCTGGGTTGATGCCTTAATCTGTGTTTGCCATCTCCGATTGTTGCACAGAAGAAATGGGGTTTGGTTCATTTGCCCTGCACATCACTTAACTGCTGGCTTAGCACAAAATGATTTATACTAATTCTAATTTGTTGCATTTTACACTCATACTTGGAAATTCAGTGCCATAGAAGGATTTTAGAAAGGGAAAAAGATCTTCTAGATTACTCACTCATTTTGTTTGCCAATGCAAGCTATTCCCTGTAGTATACTTCCTAGGCGATTTCATTCCTCCTTGCATTGCCAATTAACAACGGAATATAAATGCCTACTAAAAATGACCTATATTATAAAGTTCCTTCAAGCACATCTCCTTGCAAGGGGGTTAATGAAATTGCACAGAATTAAAATAGGAAAACCTCAAAGAGCTGGAATATTATGTAGTTTGTGACTATTTCATGTTATACTTATGAATATTGTAAACATGCTTTGTTTTAAGCTTGTTTTGTAAGATCTTTTGTTACATACCTCATTCAGTGAGGGGCTGGGGTTTAGTCCTTATTGCTCCAATGGATGCAGTCACCTTAGGTTTACGTTGCATGACAGGCTTTTATTCTGCACATTTTTTGCTGATTTGGCATACTTTCTCACACACATGAGTATAGGTCCCACTTGCTTATAACCAAATTTCAGTAGATCAAGATACAGAATGCATTACTTCATTTTTCTATCAACAAAGCATATGTACCACTATAAACAAAGGCATGATGTAGGCCTCTTGCAACATTCCCTTCCAAAACAGTTTGCTAGTGATAAGGAAATAGCTCCTTTAAAAAAAAAAAAAAAAAAAATTAAAGCATAATGATTTTCTCTGTAGTTGCCTATTTGGGAATTGCCCGTTTTATTTTATTTTTTACATTGCTAGGCGCATTTTATCAAGAGGAACTTCAGACATGAAAGGAAAGAATCTAAAGGTGTTAGAACAGGTAGAAAGTACTAATGAATTGATTTTTCTGTGCAAAATAAGATGAGATCAGATCAGCTGGGGAAAATAATCTGAAAGAGATATATTTGTGGGAACAACTGAGGAAAATGTGATGGTTAGCCAAGGGGTGGGTGATGGGACAGGGAACTTGGTAGGTCATTGCAGTGTAGGAAGGGTACCAGTTGCTTGTTGGCTGGGATCTAGTGTGTTACCGAGGGCAGATCTTGCCATCTGTGTGCAAAGTGCACCAGAGCTAGTTCCTCTGTATGAAGACAGGACTTGCTGTACATGGAGCATAGTGCTCAGCACTTTATTATCAAAAGGCAGTGTAAAATGAGAAAGCAGTAAAGGAAGACAAAGCTCAAAGATGGCTGCAGGGAGAGAACTATGACCCACAGTGAAAGGGATGAGGTGTGTGAACTTTGACAAAAGGACTGTGTCCTATGAAGCCTGAAGCTGAGATGTGTTCACTAATATTTAGCAGCTGCTAGCAGTGGGAAAGAAGAGTGCTTACTCAGTGTTGTACTTCAGTAGAGTGAAATAGCAGAGCACATGAAACCAAAGAAATGAGGATATCCTGAGAGGCTTTCTCAGCACAGGGCCTCTTGGGCAGTGGTGGAACCTGCAGGAGGCAGGGGGCTGTGCAGGCCTTTGGTGGGGTGACAGAGGGAAGCTGGGGCCCTTCGTGCTCCCTCCCTCTGTGCCCTACCCAGTGCTGGAAAACACACCT
Organism: Athene noctua; assembly: GCF_965140245.1. Taxonomy (NCBI): domain Eukaryota; kingdom Metazoa; phylum Chordata; class Aves; order Strigiformes; family Strigidae; genus Athene; species Athene noctua. The sequence continues at coordinate 18,082,747 of NC_134049.1, read as the reverse complement.
GGTGTCAAAAGCACTGAAAGGACACAGGAAGGTGGATTTTTCACTATGACGTATCAGTTTTAGGGTTTTTATCTGAGCGTGTCCAAGTATGTTTTCTGAGAAAAGATGTACAAATATGTAAGACGCCTCATACCACTACGCATAGATAGTTTGAAAAGAAAATTACATTCTATTGCAGGGTACTCATTTCTTGAGCAGGTTTTTATTCCCATAGGAATCACCTTCTCCGAAAACATAGGCAGATATTCAAGTCTGTATGTGAAAGTCATGGGCAAACTATATGATGATGTCTGATTTTTTTTTGGTGGTGTTTTTTGGGTTTTTTTATCAAATATCTCCTCTTCCCTAGCTGTCTTTGCAAGCCAGAAATTTTCTCTCTTATGAAGAGAGAGTTTTGTTAGTTTGGTTGTAATAGAATGAAAAATAAATTTAGAAATTCCGATTACTAGCTGAATACTATAAGGGAGGAAGCTATGCATATGAAGTACAAGGAAATGCCAGTCTTGCTTGAACACTGTACCAAAATAAAACATCTTCTAATACTCTGAGATCATTTAAAATTCCTTATAAAGCTGATTAAAGCAGACAAACTATATAGTAGTTCTTTGTTCTTATAACTTTGTTCTTAGTATTTGTTCTTATAAAATAACTCAATAAAACTTGTCATTATTTGAATAGATCCAAGTGACTCTCAAATTTTTTCTGATGCAGTTTTTTGGAAATTAAATTCTGCAGTATAAATCCGAAGCCAGTTTACCAGACTTGAGTAGATTTGACTGCAGTAAGTTTGCTCCACAATGTCCATTTTCAAATATGCTCCATTATTTAATACTACAGGAGAAGCATAATATCATCCTGGCAGTTTCAAATGGTTATTATTCATTTATATTGTGTTACCACCCAGAGTCCTCATCTAGATTGTATATATGTGGGATTTCTACAAGAGCTTAGAAGACAAGTATCTGAAAAGACAGAAAGCTGAAGGAAAGCATTCATTAACCAACATGACAAAGGCCTATGAAGTAGTTTCAGTAACCCTGCCTAGAGTAAAATTGGTTAAGAAAGAGGTGTGCACACTCTTAATAAATCCATCATGTAAAAAATGCATTATTTTTCTCAAGGAGATAGCAATATTATTCAAAACGTGCTAAAGTGGGCAGGATATCCCAGGAGTAATTGTGAATTATTAGGTCATAGGGACCTCATTGCAAACTATTTGCAAAACTTAATTGGTGTAATAAATAAAATATGCATGCAAATTAGACCACTTTCTGAATTAAAGGAATCTGTTATGTAGTGTTGCAAAGATTCATCCTAATTTAGTAGTGGGTTTATATACAGTTTGAGAGTGCCATGTTTTATATTTGTCCTGAAAAAAACAGATGGTATTTAACTAAACCTGAACCAGCCAACTAGTGGCATCTGATATATTTCTGTAGTGCAGGATGTCACTGGCAGAGTGACGCTGGATTTCGACAGGAGTGTAATGGTACCTTATTTAATTTAGTACATAGAAGAAAGTGGTTAAGCAAGGTGACAAAATGAACAGTCCTATTTGCTTTATTCTGTCTAAAAAGACTCCTTTGGTACTGAGGCTAAAAATATTAGTCACTTTGAAAGTTCTGCTGCAAACCCTGTTATTTATTGATTTATTTGCTATTAATCTTAGAATTCTAGTAGTAGAAAGAAGAGCGCTAATGAGTGTGGCTGATTTCATTACCCTAGATATAAAATAGAGAGTATGTAGTCATGTAATGACTTTGTATCCTAAAGCAAAATCTGAAAGAATCAAAGTGAAGAATCTCTTAGAATAAATATAAATAGATATGAAGAAATAGTTAATATTCTCTGTCTAATATCATTGCTAGACTCAATAACACTGTCTCGTCATCAACTCCAAATCAAGTATTACATCTGCTTTTTTAAAGCAGTTGATTGAATGAATACAAATGTCTTGCTGTTGTCACTTGGGATAGCACTTGATATATCCCATTTTCTAGACTCTAATTATTCCATTTGTAGACATGAATGCCATTTAGATGTAAGCTAATTCAGCATGGTAACTCAATTAGATTTGTACTGACTAGGATTTATGAAACATCAATGGATTCTTGGTGAGACCAATGGGACTACTGGTTATTTATCCCTAAGTCTTACTGATACTGCCTCTCAGGAGCTCAATTAAACACGCCAGTGATGAGAATGTTTTGTAACAGTAGTCTTTCACAATTAGACTAAGATTTTTGTAAAGCATATCACATGTAAAGCAGGGCATCATGTATTATGCAATACAAAGTTCTCATCTGACTAGCTCATGATGTTGAAGGGTAAAAGAAATTCCCATTATTGCCGTGTTAGTGTAATTATAAAAAACAAATTAAGTTCATATAAAATATTATGAAAATTCTGCTTTACTGATGGAAAAAGTAAAATTTAAACTGCATTTATAAAATAACATATTTGTTAGTATCTGCATCTTGCAGGCTGCAAACAGGTTTCTGTACTAAATGTAGATCCCCTTGGAAACCAGGAGTTCCTTGTGTGGATTTAGAGGTCTCATTGCACTTGAGCCTGGGACCTTTTGTTCATTCCTTTTTTAGGAAATAAATTAAATAGCAGGAATGCTCACTGTATTCATTGTCATTAGGTGTTTCAACTTAACAGTTAATGGAGTCTTGCCTTCACTTGATCTTAAAAAAAAAAAATAAATAAAAATTGTAGTGTAATTAAAGCATCTTGTCGGAATAGCCCAGATTTCCAGTGTTTGATTATTGAATCCAGACAACAAAGTGCTGTGGAGTTAGTCATTACCAGAAACTAAACAGAAAATTTGAAATAGAGAGCAACATTCATTTAACTTTTATTCTGTTACTAATTATACAGCTAACTTCATGGAATACACAAAGTCTTGATTCCTTCAGCATGCCTTGCCAGTAAAATAACCATTTGCTAGGAATTGTCTCCTGATGAAATATAGGGAGTCTATAATCAGTACATCTCTGGCACAGAGGAAAAACCTCAATAAATGGATAACAAATGCCCTCCATTTCTAGTTCATTCCAAGTGAACACCGGTGCTTGAAAACTTGGGTGGAGAAACACAAATAAATCTGAGTGATTAATTACTGTTTTAATCATTGAAAACATAGTTTTTCCACTACAGGTATGTATCTCTTACATTTCTTCTTCTCTGCTTTAAAAAAGAAGCAATTTTTAAAAAAAGTTCAAGACTCAACTAGTAAGCTTTTAGTTAAACATTTTTTAGCCAGAAGCTAGCAATTTTCTCATTTCTTGTCAATAAAATCTTTTTTTTGTGTGGAAAAAAGCCACACCAAAATCAACAAAAAACACCAAACAACAAACCAACCCCCAAACCAACCCTTGTTTCTAGTTCTGTCTGACACTTACAATTAAAAAAAAAAAATTTTTACATATTGAGCAAACAAATTTCTGTCTAGTCTTTCCTCATCAATAATACTTCTCATGATTGTTTGTACAGGTTATGAGCTGTGATTAAAGCTGAAGTGAAAAGGGGACAAATACAATGTTTTGCCAACAATCCAGTTCTCCAATGTATTTGGGATTGTTCACACCTGTTGGTGTGAGACTGGCCAGAAGAGAAAGAGTTGCCATTTCTTAGGCCGTGGAACAGGTACTGTGCTGAACTTGAGCAGCACCGTAGTTTTCTGGAAGGTGCCTTTGAGCCTCTCCTCTCACTTGTGAGGCGGTGCAGTGGCATATGCAGTGATGTGCCCATCTGTCAACCAGTTCTGTATTGCCCATATGACTAGCTTCTTAAAAGTGGAGTTTTTGCTACACAGAGGCATGGCTTTGACCCAGATTTAATATCAAGAAAAAAAGAACTATTTTCCATGGAGTAGTACAGCATCTAAAACTGATTTTTTTAATCTGCAGCCCAGAACATAACTGGAATAGCTTGTTTTACTTATACCATGCTTGCTGAAGCTTCAGAACATGTAGGATAAACTGAACATGAAGTCAGAGTTGTGGATCACTTTGCCTTTGTGAGACTTCAGTTCATGTTTTATTCCTGTCTTCAGAGTATGAAGCAGCAGCTGTTGCCTGAGGCACTTCTCAGGTTCTGTTGAGATACCTGGGCATTTGAGTCCTTGCATAGTTTAGTCTGATGCATGTTGCACTTAGCAACGTGCTGAATTACCTTTATATTTGAATTCAGGCTTAGAGAGATTTAAAAGTACCATTTTAAACCCTTTGTGACTCCACTGAGAATTCAGGATAACTTTACAGTAACTCTGATTTAGTTTTGTTCCTCGGGTAATTCGTTCTTGAGTGGGTCATTGTAGATGAGACCGAGTATTAGATATTGGTGTGCAACCATTGGCACTGACATGTGTCTGCTCAATCTTATCACCATTTGGGAAGAAATTTCTTCAGCTTTTGGTCTGAGAAGGTAATGAAATTTCTGAGCTTTACAGAAGCAGATGGGGTCAGATGTTGGCAAGTTTCCAAGTGGGGCATTTTCAGTGACTCCACACCTAAACTTGGATAATCAAGGTTTCCCTGTGTGGGGAAATTCTTTGTATAAGGTAATTTGAACAACCAGCTAGGACTTTGGCATCACTCGACATGGAGCTATTGGAAATGGTGGTTATAAAATGCTGGCAAGTTATTACTTGTTCCCTTTAAGACTGTAGAAGGCTCCTGAAATTCAACATTACCAGAGTCTGAGGTGAGCAGAAAAGACTGTCAGAGAGTATTACTCTTCCAAAGGACCCAAATCCTGTCAGAATAGGATTTTGGGACATACTGTGCCTTCCACGCTGTTTTGTAGGGTGAGAAAGTGAACTGCTGTGAGATTGGGATGCCTCTGTTAGTAAGTGGGATCTGAGATTTGGTGTATTTAGGGTTAAAAGTCTTAGCCGTTTTGCATAAAGGGATGGATTGTAGTTCTTGTAGATTCAAAAGCTTCGTTAACCAGCTCTAGACAGCACAGCTAGCAAAACTGGGCAGTCTAAATGTAGGCTTGTGCATGACCAAAAATATAAACATGCACCTACTGTTTTGTACTGACTGGTGTTGGGTTTAGGCCCAGTAGGCAGCCAGGAACCCCACAGCCACTCGCTGCCCCCACTACCCCCCAGCAGGGTTGGGGAGAGAATCAGAAGGGCAAAAGTGAGAAAACTCATGGGTTGACAATAAAGACAGTTTAATAGGTAAAGCAAAAGCTGTGCATGCCAGCAAAGCAAAATAAGGAGTTTATTCACTGCTTCACATTGGCAGGCAGATGTTCAGCTGTTTCCAGGGAAAGAAGGGCTCCATCACCTGTAATTGTTATATGGGAAAACAGGTGCCTTTGCCCTGAAGGCCCCCCCGCCTCCTTATTTCCCCCAGCATTTGTTGTTGAACATGATGTTATGTGGTGGGGAACATCCCTTGGGTCAGCTGGGGCCAGCTGTCCTGGCTGTGTCCCCTCCCAGCCTCCTGCCCACCCCCAGCCTACTCACTGTGGGGGCAGAGTGAGAAATGGAGAAAGCCTTGACACTGTGTAAGCCCTAAAACCTCCCTGTGTTATCAACACTGTTCTGGTCACAAATCCAAAACCACACCATGTGGGCTGCTATGAAGAAAATTAACTCTATCCCAGCGAAAACCAGTACGATTGGGATTTGGGAATATGATCGGTGTTGTTCTGCATGGTTAGAGTCCCTTTGCATTGCCTGTTGTTTATGGCTGAGGAAATTGTTTTTGATAAGGCTCACTCAATACTGCTAAATGAAGCCCCAACATTGCTTCAGAAATACTGCTCACTCAACCCCTACTTAAAAGCAGAACAGAGGGTTAATTTGAAATCTGTATTAAGCCTGTGTGCCTATACTGTATGTACCCAACTTTTGCTGAGCAGTGGAGGAAAATCAGCACAGGGATTTTTGCCTAAACATTTTCAGTTTAGCAGGTGGCCTACATATTCTTCATACAGATAAGACATTGACTAATCAATGTGCACTGACAGAGTAGTCCAATCATCTCCAGAATTACTTGGGTGTATTAAAAAACTAAACAAATTAGGCAGTGTGCTCAGTCTGATGAACTCTGTATGCTTTTGCAGTTGTGGTGTCCAGGATAATGAAGCAATATTCAGGCATTGCAGTATACATGAAATTAAGAATAGGTAGGCCAATTGACTATAAACTATGAAATGATATTGAATTCAATGTGCCAAAAAGCCATCTTGCTTTTTAATACTATTCTCTGTATATGTTAAATTTGAGTCAGTATATGCCTAAAAAAGTTGTGCACAATTTTTCAAGTATGGTTGTTCCCTCACATCATCTTATGCTTTTTACAGCACTATCAAAATTGAGAAGCTTTAGAAGGGAAGTGTGTTAGGGGTCCCTCAGATTACTTTTTGTTCCAGGCACTTTTGGGCTCACTGACTTGGAGCCCTTGCTTCTAGATTGGCCAGAACTCTGTAGCTGCTGATAGTTAGGGAAGTGCCTGATGCTATTACTCTAGGAAACATTGACAGTTTGCAGGATTGAACACTAAGCTGATATCTTAACTGATATGGCAGCTGCTGAAAAATGAACATACAAAAAAGTTTTTACATGGAAATATTTCATGGAAAGGTGGTGTTTGGAGGGACTGATTACTGAAGTGATTACTGAGTGTGGCATTGTTTGGATGCTGATTTTCTGCACCATGTGTTATTTCTTTCATCAGATTACCAGTGACATGATTATCGTACTCTGTCACTCTGCAGTTCATACTCTTAACACTCCAGTTGTGCACCTCAATGCTAGTAGGGATCTATATTTTCCGCCTTTTATGAAAGCTTTGCAGATTTGTGCATAAAACCAGCTGGTTAAAGACTCTCAGTTTAAAAAGCATTCTCCTACTAAAATATTTTCAGCCTATCATTCTTGTTGAATCATTGTTTAAAAGAAATACGATAAAATAATTATTCACTTGCCAAAGAGTTTTTAGAGGATCGTATGTGTGGTCTTGCTTCTTGATGTTGTTTTCACATAGGATCAGGCCAGTCTCTTCTCATACTGGCAGAACTCCTCATGACTCCGCATCTAAGAATGAATTCATTATGAAACTAAGAATAGATTTAAGTTACAGTATTGCGCAAAATAAAGTATTACTAATCTTAGTACAGAGTAGTAAAAAACTTCTGGTAAATGTTTAATGTGTTGGAAGATGTTTTTGTGGAAATATTTTCTCAGAAAGTGTGTTCTTTATAATGGAGGTATATTTGGGAGAAAATTAATTAAAAAACGAACAAAAATCCAAGCCTTGTCAAAATGGAATAGTTAAGTTTTCTTATTTAAAAATATTTCCTTTCATGTAAACAAAATTTAAGCTGAAGAATGAAGTGTCAGCTGAACCATTCCTTTTTACATTAATTAAGCAAACCACTTTGAGCCAAACCTGTTAAAAAAAAAAAAAAAATCACAAGAATGTTTGAAAACATATGTATTTTGTTCCTGTTGGAAATGACGGTATACTTTGAAGTTTGTACAATAATCCCAAAGTAGAAATGGCAGTTTTTCCTGTTTACTGGAGTTCGAATAATTGTAATTCCAAACTCAAACTGTAGATTCAAAGCCTCACCTGGACCCAGCTATATTTGTTGACATACTTAGTGTAATAGTGCCAAGCAATTGAGTTTAGTTTATCTCTCAAGTGCTTTTACCACAGTAGACTACAATAATAACTAAAATAAGCACTGTCAGGAAATATGGCTTAGATTAATTGGCTCAGGGCTCTTCATATGTGGCTCAAATCTTTTTTCGTTAAATGCTGCAAAATGTTGTAATTTTATTACCTGGGGTGGGATGGAGGGGGGGAAGTGCTGGTAAACTTTTAACTTCCAGGTAAAAATACCATCTCAGTCACTATTTCTGTTGGCAAACTCAGCAAAGAGGCCAGGCTCCAAAGCTTGGAAAGCTGAGCTACAGTGCTTAGTTCAAGACTGGATTTAAAGATGTATCTCTGTGCCTGTGCAGTAATGCTTTCTGTTACGGGAGGAATGAGCCCCTGGAGCCTACACCTTGCTTCAGGAATGCAAGATGGGAGCTTCTCGGAATTTTACTTTCTCTTCAACTCAGTAAGAGGTACACTTTCTGAGGGAAACAGCACAAAAAGAAAGGAGAAGGAATGTAAAAACCAAGCAATCCTTAGGCCTCTCTGTGTCCTGTTCAGAAGGAAGCTTTTGCTTCCTAGTCCCCTTCAGTCCCTTCCTTCAATTCCAATTCACATCATTCTCACATCTATGTCTAATGGGGATGACCTACATTCTTCTACTCAGCACCTATATTTTTATCTTCTTAAGGAGCTGAATGTCTCATTCAAACACTGGAATTCCCCTGAATCCCGAAAACTGACCTCAAGTTTCTGCTACTAGTTGTTTAATCACACCAATTCCTTTGTACATGTAATATACAGGTACATACACAACCACTGCTTTTGCATAAAACTGAATTAATTCTGGACTCAGGAAGGAAATAACACCAAGAGCTTGTCATGTTGTCTGTCTTCTCTCCTAAGTCTGGATCAGCAACACAGAAGTCATTCCTGACTGATTTTTGTCTACATTGTTCTTAAACCTAGATAATTACAATGCACAACATATTCCAGTGCTAATGCGAATATTTAACTTTCCTGCTGAAGTACATTACTACTTTTTCTTCTTACTATCATCATGGATATGAGGAAAAGTAATTTCCTTAGTAGCAGCCTTTGTTTCTCTCCTATCAGAAACCTCTTCTATGGGAAACAGCCCCAGTTTTCTCAGTTTTCCCTAATGGCACTTGCTTGCTGTAATGTTATGTTCTCTCTGGTTGTCTTCCTCTGGGCTTATCTCCGTTTAGTCTACATCTTCCTCATCTGGTAAGATTATCTTGAACTCTGTTCTTATCCTTGAGGATATTCATAATCCTTCCCACCTTGCAATAGATTTATAGGCATGTATTTTGTCCTTCAGGTCAGTAGTGAAAGTACTAATGTAGGATTGAACCACGCAGAACTCAGTCTGACACCTTTCCAGTTTGACACTGCAACACTGGTAATTCCTCTCTAGGGTGGTTTTATATCCATTTTTGAGTTCACATGCTAATGGATATTTTTTCTATTTCACTGATGAGAATGCTGTAAGAGATGATGTATCTTACCAAAGTCAAGATTTAAGATATCCTCTGCCTTTCCACTATCCACAAGACTGATTATCCTGTTGCAGAAGGATGTTAGCTTTGTGAAAAGCAAATCATGTCAAATTGGTATTACCCTTACTCTGTTATCTTCTGGTGCTTATCTGTTGCCTTATTTCTTAAGCAGTAAAGTGAGGTGCGCTGGTCTGCAATTCCCAGATCCTTCCTTTTTAATACAATAGCTGGATGTGCTCACTCCTTCTCCTTTATCAAAACTTTAGACTTTGATGGGGTAGTTTTGTAATGTTCCATTAACTTTTTAAAAATTGTATTTGCATCTCAAGACAAATAAAATTCAGCAGTGATGCTAGCCATCATCAGTAATTTCATGGAAAAATGGGGACTAGGAATCATTAAATGGTTATAGTGGTATAGGCAAAAGGTCTGTAAGGATATTTCCCAAACTGAAAATAATCATTAGGTGGGCCGCATTAACTATAATAGGGAAGCACAGGGAGGCAGGGAATGGAAACTAATGGTATGATGTGGCAACGTAACTTGTAGAGCAAGGGAAGTTAAAATATGTGTAAAATGCCAACACATTGGAAAGGAAACGAGTAGATAATTTAACCTTCCAGTAAGTTTGTTTTTAGTTTAATCTGAAATAACATCCTGTATTCCTGTCACCCCCACCCCTTTTGAAATTCCGATCAGAACAAGCTCTGTATACCTTGTGGAAATCAAAGCCTGTGTGCTGTTGCTATAGCTTGCATGTGTGTAAAGCTGCTGGTGATGTTCAGAGTAGCACAGCAGGAGTTGTGCTCTTCTGACTGTTGCATCAAATCCTAGTTCAGCATCCAGGGAACTTCATCGGTATGCTTCAGTGTGGGCCCTATATGCTTGGTCCTTAAACTGTTACTTTGATCTTTACCTGAGAACGCTTCAGATGCCTTCTGTCCTATATACCAGATATTGTACTTTAGGGAGCACAAGTAAAGCAATGAAGAGATACTGCTTCTAGAAACAGGGAGGAGGGAGGAAAGGGAAAGGAGGATGTCTCCCTACCTGCTGCATACAGTGGCACCAAGGTATCTGAAAAAGTTTCCTCAATTGCTGTTCCCCCTGCAAGCTGGGCCCACCCTTGTGTTGCAGCACTCCGGCAGTTTCAGGTGATTGTTGCTCCAATGAGGTGTTTCATGTCTGGAATTATTTCTTTGATGGAAGAAATAGAGAGCTGGACCAGGAACAGATGGCTGGTAACGACATCTTAATTCTAGAGAGAATGAAAGTGGTATTTCATTATGGAGTGGTATATTTAAATTGCCTTCAGGTGTTAGTTTAAGAGAGTAGAGGAAAAAAGAAAAGTTAAAAAGATTTTTAAGATTTAGTAAAAGGGATAGCGTGGTACAAATCAGACGTAGTAATAATGCCCTACAAACCTGTCAGATTGTAGTAATGTGACAAGCACTAGCTAAAGGGAATCATTGCCCCATGTGTGGTGATGGACTTGTTTCACTTTGATGAATCAACTGGTTTGAATTATTAGAAAAATGAAATGTTTGCCCTGGTTCAGAATTTTCAAATGGCCCTTCAGGATAAAAGGACATGCATTATGTCTTTTTAATAATTTGAGAATCAATTTTATGCTATGCAAAATGTTCTCTCTTTAAAGCACTAACATAAATTTTAAAACAAATTCATAGTGCAACTGAGTTTGGTGACTAATAAGCTTCATTTAAATAATTTCTTTCCTCTTGCTAAACTTTCCTACAAAATGGACTTCTTTTAATAAACATGTAATCCTAAATGTTTATTATGACACTTCCAGTAGGCAGAATCCTGGCTGATATAAATGTCAACGTAAATTAGGATTAATCAGGCTAATTCCTCTGTGAATTTATGGTATTTGTGTACAAGAGATTGGAAAACTATCAATTCAAAGACCTGTGTCATACAGAAAGCCACACACTGACATCTTTCTTTCTGTGAAAGATGTCATTGCAGTGCTGTTATTTTTGTTATATATGTAATCTGAATTGTGTAAAAGATGAATAGAGATCCATACACAAACATTCTCAATCTGTTTGTATGCATTTGAGGAAAAGCTCTCATAGATTTCTTAAAAACACACAAATTAATATTGCTTACTTTTCAGCAGGGGTAAATTAGGGTCTTGGAGACCTTCTTAGAATAGTCTGGAGTTAAATAATATTGCATGTTTTTCATTTTACTATGATGAATGCAAAGCTATTAAACAACCTTTTAAAGAGTTGGTGTAATTATCTGTAAACAGTAATGTTACAAAAAAAGGTCAAGTTGTCCTGCCATTAGAAGTTTATGGATATAAACTGGATTTATGTTCCCATAAAATGGGCACCGACTAACTAGATTAATTCTACATAACTAAACCAACTGTAGTAATATTTAGAAACAATAAAATGATACCAATTAAAGCAATTTTATTTTTTGTGTCATATTGATTAATGGTGCACTAAAATTAACCAAAGACCTTAAAATCAGGATGGTTGTAGGAAGGCATCCACATCTCAGCATTATTACCAACAAGAAGGAGCAGTTAAGGGAGATGGCCCTGCAATAGTATGAATATTTAATTAATAATTAGTCATGTAATTTCTCCTCAGGAATTATTATCCCTCAAACTGGTTTGTGAATTTAATTATTAGCAGCCTTTTTGTTTCCATGTCCCCTCATTACTGTCAGGATTGATGTAACATAAACTTCATTAAAAATTAAAGCAAGAGTCTTAATTACAAGGCTACCCTGACTGAAGTCAGAATTAGCCAAGTCAGTGATGTGCAAATGAGTGCATTATTTAAGAAACATGCTGGAAGTAGTTATGCTAATGTGGAAGGTTCACAGTAGCAGACCTTTTCACTTGCAGTTGCATATTCATTAAATGCACTATGCAAATTTAATGTAGCAGCCTTAGTAATGCGTTGTTAATTTATTCAGATTTATTGAGTAGGACTTAAAAAAAAAAGTACAAATTTAATTACTCTATCTGCTAGAATGATATTAGGAGAGATAGTGGAGGTTTAAAATGTGTTGATCTGGATTACTGCAGTTTGATGGAGGATGTAGTATCAAAGGACACAATTTTGATAACTAGGCTTGAAAGAATATTTGATTTACTTATGGAATGATCTAAGAAATCACTAAAATTGCACATGCTACTTCCCAATAGGAAAGTAAAAAAAAAAAAAGTCTCAGTTGTATTAACTTAAGAGCTAAAGCAGTGCTGAGTCCACAGTCTAATGGATGTAATGATCCTACTGAGACCAGTAAAGGTTATGTATGGAGATCTATGGGAAGCAAACTGTCTTTGTGGAAAGTTCACTGGCTGTTACGTGTTCCTTTGCGATGCTGCTGATCATCAAGTTTAACAACAGGAATCCTGTCACTTTGTAACGTTACTGGCAGAACAAGGTAATTTATTAGCAGTGGCTGGTGTGAAGTTTAGATTTCTGTTTTTTTTTACTTTACAGTTTGCAGAAAACCCAACAAAAACACTGTAAAGTTACCATTGTGGAATAATTCTTAACTGGCACTTTTTTTTTTCTTCTCTGTGAAGCCTATACATACGGGGAAAAAAACAATATGATTGCATTGTGGTATTCACTTTGAAACCTATTCAAAATAATTTGGACTGTTGTGGAGAGACTTATGCCAGCAAGTGTAACTTTGCTGTCATGAGGAACAGAAAAGATGAGCTCAAACAATTCATTTCCAAGTGTCTTTACTTCTCCCCCTTGTAACAGTTCCATATTTTTATTTCCACATGATGTGTGCTTTCAGAAAACTAATTGCTGCAAGTGTGTCTTGTGCTTTTTCAGTAATTGGCTTCGTAACTGGATATCCGTAAAAGTTCAGACAATTTGTAGATGTTTGTAAGGGCTAAAGCCTGGACTTCTTTAGCTGGGCAATAAGAGCATAAAGGACCCTCTCCTTCCTGGTGTGATTAATCCTTGCACATTCTCTTCTATGTAGGATTGTGTGCTTTGCTCAGTACTGCGCTGTTGAAGCACCACCAGGCTGTACGCTAGGCTACTAGCTTGATACTTGCTAAGTGACTTCTGTTCCCTTGAAAAGGTGTCATCCAGCCTCCCCTGTAAGAAAACAAACAGTCCACATGTTTATCTCATTTTAAAACTTAACAGAGTTTCTCTGGCCACAGGTACCCAAGTCTTCAGGTCAAGGTGTTAGGCTGTGGTAGGCACAGGCAATTCTGCATTATGAAGCCTCTGGTAAAGCTGATCTGAGCTGTTCTTGCTCTCCTACTCTTGCCTTTTGTTCCTGCTATGGTGAAACTGCTCTGTCCTCTGAAGCACATTGCAGAAATTAACTTGACTTCACTTTTATATAATTTAGAATTAACTGTTGTTTAAAATAACTTTTTTTTTTTTTTTTTTTTTTAATTGTGTAGCTGCAGTTTACAAGCAGTGGAATGGACAAAACAAGTCCATTTTTTGATGTGCATTCTTAAGTCTGCATGGATGTATCTTACAAAAACAAGAAACCAAACCAAGCCCAAACACCTTTTCTGTGCTTTACTAGTACAGACATTTCTGCATACAAGACCTGGGCCCTTTATTTTTGGGTGAAGGAGTTCTTTTCAGCCAGACCTTCTCCTGATCCAGTTAACAAATGCTCTTGATGAGTGAGACAAGGGGGCTAGACTTTGTGTCACTCTGCTGCCTTCAGTGTACGCTGTAGTGTAGTCAAAGAGGACAGTGGCCACTGGCACAAGGGATGGAAACAAGTGAGTGGAGGGAGAAAGTGAGCAGGGTCCTTTTGTGGTGACTATCCTGTCAAACATGGAAGTGTACCTACAGCTTCTCTGCCCATGTCTTAAGCTCCTTTCACAGCTAAATATTATAATTCAGACTCTCTGTCCACATTTTTTAATCCCTTCTGACATCTATCCTGGTTTTGCCAGGTGGTTTGAGGAATCTGGATAAATCTGTGAGTGTCCTTCCCCCTGCTCTTCTTGTAAACAACTGGATCTGTCAGGTATGGGTAAAAAGCTGACTGCCTAACCATCATTTTGATGACTGCTAAGTCATTTTTTCCCTTCATGCAGCAAAATCCTTTCAGGTAAACCCTTGTGCTCCAGAAAGTAGCTATCTTATGACTGCTACACAATAAGGATATATAGAAAAGTATTTGTTGCCTCTGATGTCAGGCTCCCTTTGAATGCCTAAGAAAGGGTCTGTCTAGCATTGCAGGTAGGTTCATCTTGTAGATCTTTGAATTGTTGACTGTATGTATGAACGTACAGCTCAGGCATTCTTAAAGTATTCTAAATAAAATCTACCCTCTTGCCCAAACAAGGATCTCCACAGTACCCTACACATTACAGGAGTGTTATTTGAAAGGCATACATGGTCTTAGAAAGTCTTTCATAGTGTGGCCTCTGTATGTTGGAAAAATCAAGTGGTGTGGGCATGCTGCAAGGCTGTTTCCTGCTCCATACAGAGATTCTTATTTCACACACTCTTTACTGGAAACAGTTCACTTAACAAATTCACTCTTCTTTTACCTGCTTATCCACTCATTGGAAAAATTCTTCTGTTAAAAGCATAGGCCAACTGATTTGAAATAGTTTGATTGCAGCGAAGTCTTAAAGCTGTGCCTTCATCGTGTGGGTGGTGAGATTAAATGATATATGGTGTATGCTCGGAATAGTTGAATGATTAGGCACTTACATCTGTTTAATTAAACAGTGAGCTTCAACCTCTGTTTAATTAAGGACTAGCTCATTTCAGTTGTGATCGCATGCTGGGAGTTATAACAATTTTGTGATTCAAATCCAAGGATATAAGAGAAATAGGTTGATCTCCTTTCAATCCTTAATAGCCAGTGGTGCACAGCACAAAGCAAATAAATAATCTGCAGGTGTGCAGTGTGAGAACTTAGGCATTATCAGGGAAAAGGTATATTTAAGGTAAGATTTGGGTCAGTGGGAAGAATGTGAAATCATATGTGTTGGGTGATGGGAAAGTGAAGGCCAACAAATACCACTCATCAGCTCATAGTATACATATTCCAGCTTTACCCCTGGAAGGTCTTAATGCCTTAACTTTGTCTCTTAAGTACTTTGCCCACACCGCTAAAGGCTGAGGACCTTGCACTCTTCAATGCAATCCTCAGAAAATCAACCCCACTACAAAAAAAGGAAAAAGTTGTGTTTTTTCAAAGAAAAAGGAAAAGCTGAGACAGAGGCTGGAGCTTAGATTTGGGAATCTTGCAGTATCCAATTTACGAGAATTCATGACAGAATGTGGGACTCATCTGATTTCCCATGCTCTGAGGTTGCATGCCAGCTAGTCGACTTCCCTTTATCTGTCTTTATTAGGAATTTGAGGCACAGAAACCTCACACAAACTCAAACACATGTTAACTAACAGGAAAAAAAACAGAGAGAGTGCTGTGTAATGCTCTTTCAGTCCTGAACTGTGAAAAGTAAATAAGAAACTAGTAAGGAAATATAAGAAACATAGGAGATTTTGTAAGTCTGCTGAAGGGGATTCAGAAAAGCAGTTCTCATGATCAGACTTAGAGATCTAAGTATTCAATTCAGGCTGGCTGGGAATTCCAATTTCCTTGTGACTCTTACCTTGGCTGTACTTAAGGAAAAAGTGCAAAAACATGTTGCAGTGTGTAAACATGAGCCCATACTGGAGTACTTTGTGAAACTGGATTGACTTTCAAACATGTTTTGTAATTTGTTCATCTTGTATTTATCTTACACATGTCTGAAGTGCTGATGAACCCCCAAATTGATCATCCTCCCCAGGTACCATATGAATAACACCAGAATTACACCATGCTTAAGATTTATCCTATCCCATGACTGGTCAGACTGGAGAAACCCCTAAACAGGTAAAAACAGTCCCAACCTGGACACTCCAGGTTTCTAGGGGCTCTTGAGTTTCCAAGCTGAAGTACAAGGCAGATAGATCATTAAAAGTGGCTGTCTCACAGCGGCTGCAATACCTTGCACAAATCCAGTCTATTCCCTATGCTGTTAGCCTTTGAGTCTGGTGGCAGTGCCTGGTACTTCTGCCCCGAAGACAAGGCAGAATTTTGGTGGATGCTGGAGGGACACACAACCTTGTCACAAATGTGACAAGATTTAGGCTTACTGTAGCAACACTCTAAAGTTTAGATTAAATAATGTTCCTGCTATCCAGTTTTGAGTCCATATAAATTTGACATGTTTATTATCAACTCTCAAAGTCAAACAGAATGAAGTAGGAATTTAGTTTACAAAAAAAAAAAAATTACATATAATTTTGATTTTCAAAAGTGTTTGCTGATATAATGAACTTGAATTCTGAAATAAATGGTTAGCTTACAAGCAGCTAGCTTTTTTACTAAAATAAGGTCCTTTTTTTTTAAAAAAAAGTTTAATGTGCATAGGTTTAATTTTGGTAGATTTGGGGTTGTGTGTTTGTATATATAATGAAAACAATGCTTTCTGTTTTGAGAATGCCAATCAGATGAATCTCAAATGAGAGGTGCAAGGATTAAAAAATAAAACCGCAAGAATTTTGGCAGAGAAAGTCTCATGCTACAGTATATGTAATGACTGTAACTAATATGGTAAGCTGAAGCACTGCTCTCTGAATGGGTTTCTTCCATATCTACCTGCTGTTTCTTCAGTCTTCCTCTGTATCTGTTGATGCATGGTGTCTGCTAATAGAGATAAGGTATGAGATTATGTTGCTTTGATTCAGGATGATGCTTTCTGTAGTTTATATTTGCTATAGTTGTAGGACTAGCAATTCAGTTGATGTATACATACATAACTTGTCAGACTTCATGCAGTTATAGCCCTTGCTAGACCATCCCTATGGTTTTAAAAAAATAATACTTTGTGAAAATTACAGTTCTTGGGTTGTGACAGGAGCACATTATTGTACTGAACCTTAAACAAAAAAAAATTGAAAACCCATGTGGCGTTTCTTGTTAAACAACCTTGGGGTTTAGTTTCTCCTGTAACTTTAAAAGAGTTAGTCTGAATCCTGGGCAAGCAGAGCAGCTGAAGCCATCCTCTGTGTGACTATTGTATCCCAGTGAGTAATGTCTCTGCTTTTATGGGTCTTATTCTTTGTTGCAGATTAAATTAGTTTAATCAAGTTCATGAGTTTGGGCAGCCTCTCATCTTCCTGCCTCTCCCTGCTCTCCATCCTCCACCTAGCACATTAACTGGAGGAAAAATTTATGATCTCATTAGTTTTGCATATTGGTTCACTTAGGACAAATTGAAGCTTAAAAATGTCACTCAACTTTGACCTGTTATGAAAGCATTTAACCCACTGAAGACTACTCAGGGGTTTCTGAGCCATTTGACAACTCTAGTGTCTGACATCCATTTTCTATGTAGCTTTTACTGGACTGTACCTCTGATCATCAGGATCACTGCAGATTCTAAACTGGGCTTCTGGAGGCATTTTCTTTGCTGTGTCCAGCCCCACTCAGAGCGTGTTCAGAGGTGCTTCCCTGTTGAAGCAAAAAATTCCTTAATAGCAGGCCAGCATGGGGGCCTGAAGTGGGGCAGCTTCTTCCTTCTTTGACTTAAGACCAGCCTGTGCCGAGGTTCTCGTTGTTGTTCTCTCTTGCATTCTACAGCACTTTCTCCATCTGCATTGTCAGTCCATACTTGAATCTTACCAAGGTCATCATCTGATTTTTTGCCACGGGCAGTTCCAGAGTTTGACTGTACCATGTGTTACTCTCCTGGATATATCTTCCTGTGCAGCAGACGTTTGCTTTCCATTGCAGAGAGGGAGGCTATTCCAGACTGGGCAGCTGGAGGTGCAGTTACCCTCATTCATGAGCTGTCTTGCATTGTGGGAATGAAAGACGTAGGATTACTACCATTCTAGATGTTTCTGTTCATTAGCAGTTTTCAGGGAACGTTAAGTATCTCACCTTCTCTGTGAAAACATCTTCTGTATTTAACTTCTATGAGGCCTAATTTAAAAAGTTAGGGTCACTCGGGGGCTCTGCAGGAAGAACTTCAGCAAACAACTTGGTAACAAAGGAAAAGGAATATCCATTTTCTTTAAGACACCATATCAGATTTCTATCTTTAAAAAAATAAATCAAATATATCTGTATTTCTGAGCAACTTTGAGAGTTCAGTCAAATCTGCTGAGTCTCCTTTTCTTCACCTGGTACCAAATGGATCCTAAAGGAAGATTCCAAGAGTTTTGATGCAGGGATCATCTATATTTTTTCATTCCACTGGTAGCCTTTCCCCTCCATACTGACTTTGCACGTGAAATTTTAACTCAAGAGAAACCTTGCATAGATGGAGATTAATGTCCTGATGCAGTTCTTGACAGCACTAACAGGCTGTGATGTTCTGGGATAATGCTGCACCTCATACTTCCTGCTGCTTGAGGCAATTATTTTTCATGTAAGATATGCTGGTCCTATACAGGGATTTTACAGGTGTTTTTTGTATCCCATGGCAAAGATTTGAGGCCAGGGGCTACTTTTTCTAAGTCGTTGTTGTAATTCCAACATAGATAAGCTATTTTGGGGGCCCCTTCTCTGTCAGGTCTCTGGAATTTACAGTCTGTCTCCCTTGCCCTGTTTGTCAGACACTGAGGCTCTCTTGCCTTAACTGAAGATGATTTGCCATATGGTAAAGTGGGTTTGCTCTCTATTAAATGTTTTTAATTGCAGTGTGTTTACAAAGAGCTCTGTAAATACTTACATATCTGGTGCTGCTAGAAATTAGTTTTATACTAGGTTTTCCTGGGCCTATTCCAAATGATGCTGTTCAGAGAAGTTAAATTACATTTGCTGCCGTTCAGAGCTTAATGACAGCATGCCCAGCATGAGGCTGTATGGCATCGTGCTTTTCACGCATCCATAAATAAGACTTCAAAAGGATTACTTCAAATGATATAGGTGAGTAAGCTCACAGTGAGATCTGGCAGGAATGCCTACTCTGGTAGTAGTGGTGAAATTACTCGTGTGATTTAAAGCCAGAAACTCAGCCAATGTAATTAATTTTAAACTCTCTCGTTTGCACTAGGATTTTACATTGATTTTTTTAGTTACCCCAATATGACTTCTGCACATAAAGAGTCTGATTCAGTCTGAGCTTTTTCAAAAGGCTGCTTACTGCCCTCCATTAAAAGTTTGAGAGTATTTTCTGCTCTTGGGGAAACCTGAAATACAAGCATTAGATTTGCAGAAACAATGTTTCTGTCACGACCTCAGTCACTGTAATACTAAATTTCATGTATAACTGGTGTGTAAAAGCCCACTAGATATCTTAAATAAGTTACAGATGTGACGTGTGTGTATGTTAAGTCAGCACAAAGCACCCCAGACAGGAATTGTGGCACAAAGGAGCTTAAGCTAGTAAACTATGTATTATGGTGAAGTTCAAAGAATTCTCAGCTATTTGAAACAAGAGAGAGGCTAAATGATTCGTTGGACTACATATTGTGTAATTATACAGCTGTCAAAATATTTATTAATCATGTATGAATCCTTTGAAAACCTTCTTTAAATATTCTTTGAGGAAAAATGGAAAACTCAATTTATCAAGGGCAACTTAATCTCTGTAACAGAGAATATTCCACTCAAATTCCTACTCAACAGGCTAAATTCTGTGTGGGCAGCCAGCTGGTTTCTGTGGTGTTCAACCCAGATGCAGGCATTTAGTAACATCTCTTTTGCAAGTATATTTACCTGTCCACATCAAGGCATGGAAGGAAAACTTGTCATCAGCAACATCTGAGAGTCATACCTGCATTCCCTCTTTATCTTCACTGACCTGTTTTGAAATGCAAGGAAGACAGATTCACTGTAGTGAACATAAAAGTTGCCTTTCTCTGGAGCAGTTTGATCACTTGCGTCTGGAGGCTCTGCCTATACTATTATCATACATACCTGATTTCTCAAGCATGCTGGTTTAGCTAGAGACACAGATCTACGCTGAGCCACTTCACTGACTGACCCCTTCAGACCTTTCAGAGAGGTTTCTTCTTTTCTTTGAATGCAGCTGGCTTCCTGCTTTGCCACCTTGGTTATACTCTTTTCTGCTTATATCTCAATGCTCAGTGGAGTGCTGAAATCATCTGGCTGTGGTACACAGCACAGTCAACAGGTGCCTTTTGTGCTGGACAGTTGGAATGGTGGGTGCACAATACAGTAAAGGAATTGACTTTGACCTTGGTTTTCTCTTTTGCTGCCTCCTCAAAATTGACTCTATGCATTTTTGTTGTTCTTGGAGACTTGGTGCTTGATGATCCCTAGAAGATTATGTTCAGGAAGGAGGTAGAGACCTCTGTCTCCTGGTGCTGAGACACTGCAGTGGTTTTAGCAATGCTTATGATGAATAAAAGCCTGTCTAGAACAGCAGAATAAGGTGGGTGCTAGATAAATCCTCAGAGAAGTTATTTTGGAAAGAGAGAAAGGCTTAAAATGCTTATTATTAGCATTCTACTTTACACCTACTGTTATAAACGGTGCACCTGTAAAATGGAAACTCTTCCTTGAATGCTTCTCATGCGGTTAATAAGCATTGGGGAAAAATAAGTTGCAAGTAACTACAGGCCCAGGGACTGACATCTAAGTATTGAAATTCAGACTGTTGGGAAATGCTGTCCTTGGTTTTAGCTAGCCAGTGCTAGCCTTTAAGCTGTCCTAAGCTTCACCATGAATGTTCTTTAGACACTGCAGGCATGAAAAATACTTTAGGCCTGTTTTGCATTTCCTGAGGCCCACTGGGTATCTTGCTAGTCACGGCTCTGCTCTGCAGCACTGTGGGAAGGGGCTGTCATCAGATGTACAAAACCTCTGCTGGCATCAGGGTTCAGCCAGCTTTGTTACCCAGCTGCCAAGTGTTGGCAGTTTGAAATGGGAAAGTGTGTGAGGAACTTCCACTGTTGGTTTTGGAACCATTTTGTTTTGCTTCTTTTACAGAAGTAGAACTAAAGGGCACGGGATCCTCTGCAGACTGATTACAGCTGTTTATTTGTAAGTAGGATGTGCTTTCCCTATCTTCTTATTCTTGGACATAGAATGTATCATAGTAAAATAAATAGTATTTAATTTAATGAAGTCTTTGATTATTGTGTCTCTGTAGCTTGGAGAGGTCAGAACAATAATGAATGGTTTCAAAAGTAGTTTTAGGGTAGGATTTCATAGCTGCCGTGGGTATTGGGTATAAATAGCTTGGATAAAGGAGCCAGGGGATGCAGGGGTACCCTGGGGGGGGGGGTGTGGGTGGTGTGACTATGAACTGCAACACCATGGCAGCACCTTATTGAGAAAATTCAGCAGGAAGAAGTTCGGAAGGAAGAATATTTGGGGCCAGGTACTTTTCTGGTGTAAGTTACTTTAGCTGCACTGGTTATGGAGAAGCTAGGAAGGCTTGTGTGATTTGAGGATGTGCATTTGTATCACAGGAGAATTTCTTCTCCTGCGCTTTCTGACTGTGAAACATTAGAGCTCTAATGCACCTTGATTCTCCAGCCTCCTTTTAAGTTTTAAATGTCTGTCTTTTGGGTATGGTCTTAATAGGCTAGGGCTTTAGGACCAGTTTCTCTGAGAAGCAGTACTGTTCAAGAAGGGCCCTTGACACCATTCTGACTTAATGCTAGACACATCTGCTGCTACTTGGACAAAATTGACATTGTCTAGAGAGCAAAGCAATCACCTAGTGTAGCATTACAGAGCATTTACACTTGAGCCATGTTACCAGGCAGTAAATCTTGACCTTTAGGAGTTCAGAGATTAGATTTCTTTGCTACAAGCGCTCAAGATATTGTTAGGCATTTGTTGCTATTCAAAGCAGATTTCAGGGGTTACCTATGGGTTTAAATCATAGCATCAATCATTTTTGGAAGGTTCTTTCAAAGCTGAGATAGCTTCAAATAAAAACTAGGATTACTTTTACATTTATTGTTAGTAGTTGGCAAGAAGCAAAGGCGGGGAAGGAAGGGGTTGTGGGGACAGAAGACATTGCTGTAAGTTTCAGTGTTTATTTCTGTGAGAACAGTTATTTTACAGCGTTTGGAGGGAAATGGCTCCTTTTCAATGCTGTGAACTAATACACTCATTCCAATGGGGTAATAAACTAGAAGTCAAATTCAAAATAGGACTGAAGACAGGCAGGGTTTAAAAGAAACACATTTTTAAAATAGCAACCCCTCAAATTATCACTGATTTACAAATAGACACAGTGTTAATCATTTGTTAATACCGAGAAATGCCTGAAAGCTCATGCTTTATAATTGTGTCCAAACAAGTACTTCAGAAGGGGAGGTCAGGAAGATGCCCAACCAGGCCAATGAGCCCCCACTGCTGTCAGGATTCCTTCCTGGCCATTGCAGAAAAACAGTGATGATCAAATTTGGGTAGGGACACGTAGTATCTAACTGGGAATCTCATCTCCTTTTTCAGTGACATAGAAGGATCAAAACTCATAAAACATTTTCTCTTTCTTCATCCCCTTTGTCCAAACCATTGGAATGGGTCTCAAATCATTATTTCTGCTTTTTATCCCAAGCTTATTTTTCCAAAATAAAGATAGTTACAGCCATGAAAGAAGTCCAGGATTTCATCCAAAGCTTTTAAAAAATACTGCATTTGTGAAATTTAACCAAAAAACCCAGATACAAAATGGAAGGCTAATGACTGCAAAGCAATATAGTAAGATCCTGTTGTAATTGTTAGCAAAAATATGTTCTGCATGGTGCTGGAGTTAAAATGTGCTGGTGATGCTGGAATGCATTTGGAAGAAAATCAGCCAGAAGAGTAAGGGAGTTTTGCCCTTTGCCCAGGCCAATGTTCCAGTGCTGGAACACACTCTAACCCTCTAGGCATTGTATTAGAGAAGGATGGGAGAGCACTTGAAGGGTACAGACAGGGGAACTTACCGAGGAAAGGAAGCACGATTAAAGTGATTAACTACCATGAAGCAGTTCATTACAGAGTCCTTTAAAGTCCAAGTCTCCCAGCCCCCAGGGTTTCACTTTCTTGCTTTTTTTAATCCTGTAAAGTGAAATAATAGTGATTTTTCTCTGAAGAAAGGAAGGGAAAGGTTGACAAGTGGGAGGAGCTCAGAAGGGGGTAGAAGCTTTTGCTTTATTGCTCTTTGAAATCTGTAGTTGATATTGTAAAACTTCCTGATGAAATACACTCTTCCAGGTCTTTAGAGGCCAGAACCTCCAAAGTTATTTTACTAACATTTCTTCCAAGGCAAGCCTCATAATTGTTAAGTATAAGAGCATCCTAGAAGTGAGTGTCTAGGCAACCTTCAGTTGAGCAGTTCCACTCTTCTGTGCAGATGTTAAGCACCATCCTCAGAAGTCCTGGGTCTTGTTACCTGTTCTGAGATAACCAGGCATTAAAAACAGCAGATGGAAGCTTACCTGGCGTTCTAGAGTTGTCTAGGTTTCTTTGAACACATTAAATATCTCACAAGGTATTACATTTTGGCCCTTCACAGTTGGTCTTGCAGTGCTTGAAATCCTGGCCCATGGAAACAGATTTGGGCCTTGAAAGGTAATAAAAAAAGCTCCCAGTGAGTTTTGTAGAAGTATAAATGGATATTTGCTGATGATGGCTAAGGTAGCTTAAGGCAACCAAGCTACTACTAGTTTATCCCTATGTCTGTTTTTCAGATTGGAGATGATGTCTTGTCTAGATCTGAGCTCCCCCAATCTGTCTTCAGTACAACTCCTTTGGCCCTGGTTCTGCATCAATCTATATCATGCTGTTGTGTGGTACACTGCTCTGAGCATCTTAAGCATGTCATGGTCTATAGTATTTTTGCAATAAAGCTGTTAGGGCAGTGCCATTTCCATTTTTATGGATGAGAAATTGCGTTTTGTTTTCTATGATCGGGTCCTCTACAGTACTGGGACTTAGGCATCAAAGTGTCTTTCGAGTGTCTAGGATAAAATGGGAGTTACATAGGAGTTCTGATACAGAGAGGGAAAAAAAAAACCCAAACAAGCCAGGTTCCTCAAGTCTTCAGCTAGTAGTCTAGCTTGCTTTTGCATCCTAAGTAACATCAGATGGATTGGCGGATGTAAAGTGCTATTTTAAGTAAAAGCACCAAAGAGGTTTGGTACAAAGCCTTGTGAAATGTTGACACCATTTGTCATACTTACAAATTCTGTAATGTTTGCTGCTTGTTTGAAACAGTTTACTTCATATAGAAAATGTTCTTTTGATGAAAATATAGAAAAACATAATCTAATTGTGACTGACTATGCTAAACCTCTCTAGAAGTTTTTGTTTTGACTTGTTTCCCTCCTACTTTCTCCCCCAAGAAGACGTGCTGTTGTTCATGCTAGCAAATGCATGGTGTGCACTGGTTGCTATGGTAATTATTTCTTGTAATGAGTTAGTGTTATAAATGGCTAGGATTTAATGAAGAGTTCCCTCAGGAATATCTTGATCAGTTCAGATTGCCTTCTTTGGGTTATGCATCCCTGTGAGACACACCAGGGTGCTGGGCATTCATACGTTGCGGCAGAACCAGGATAGCTGTGGTGTTCCATCACTCCTGAAATCTCCCACGCTTTTTGCAAGCTAATTCTGTAAAAAACACAAGTAAACGATGCAGAACTTACTAATGAATCAGGCTGGGAATCTGCATGGTTCTGCTTCCCTGTACTGAGGGGAGTACTCCGTGTGGCTATGTGCAAAATACAGTACAGATCCGGAGTTGCAATCAAATTTTCAGGTTTACAAATGCTGAAAGAATACTGGGTTCTGTTTAAAATGGAATTATTCCCTTATTGTGGGAAGTGCTTTGTACTGTTCTAAAGGGTCCATCCACCTTGCAAAAGCAAGTGATGTCTTAATGTGGGCAATTTGCAAACCTCAAATCAGATCTAAAATGTGTGCTTTTATCAAAATTTTGTATTTTAGATTGTTACAGAATCTTATTGGAATATTTTATTAAAGCAGGTGCCTTTCACAGTTTGAATCTTTAAAATTTCTTAACTAAATTTTGAAACTGTGAAGAAATAGTTAACTTGGTTCAGCAGTCAGTAATGTTCTCTCTTGTGAGGGTCCAGAGTCTTGAAGGCTGTCAAAACAGTAATAAGGCTGCTACCAAGTATGTTAGGAACCAGTGTACAAGTGATTGTGATGGTTAGCTCCTCTCAAATGTATGAATAAAGGCTACAGGATTGGTCCATTTATGAGGCCACATACGGGTTCTCCTGCAGTTTTGCAATACAGAAAATGGCTTAGTCTGTTTAGCAGAGGAGATTCAATCTGTTGTTTATTTTTGGAAAATACTGTACGGGAGAACTGGGGGAAAAACCCCATGGGATTTAATGTGTCAAATACAGATACGGCTCCACTTCTATTTTCCTCAGGGCAGTCTCCCTAAAGGTACTTTGTAAACCAGGATCAATCCATACCAAAACAAAAGATCCGAGCAGCTGCTTCTCTCTGAAGATACACTAATTATTAGGGGTGTGACCTGAACTGAATCAAAATCTCACTAGCCGCTGGTTTTTGTGGTTGGGATTTTTTCTGACCAGGATTTGAGACCAAACACACAAGCTGCAAGAGAAGTGATGTATTGTGAGGTGGTATCAGGCAATGAATAATTTCAGCACAGGTTACAAAACTGCACTCCAAACTTTCAGAGCAACCACCCTGTAGGGGGGAAAAAAAAAAAAAAAAAAAAAAAAGCAACATTGTGTGTGTGACATTCATGTGTTTATGTTAATTTACCTGAAATAAAAGCATCTAGGTCATTTCATACATTTTTGGTTATTCCACATGCCAAATTTAATACTTGAGCTGTTTAATTAGGAAAAGGTTTTTCTCTAGACTTAAAAACCTTTTCAGAAGTGATTATTTTATTGTGAGATTGTTTTAAAATTGACTTTGTCTGAACAGAGACATTTACATCTCAAGCATTTCAAAAAGACTCTGTCAGAATCGCTCAAATTCTTCCTCTCTCTCTCTCATTCAGCTAATCTCTGTGCTGTTCCCCTTTTACCAGATGTACCAAGGGTTCTTTTGTCGAGAGCATTGTTTTTCAGACTGTGCTAATGCATCTTTAATCATTCTTCTTCCTCTTTCTTATGCATTTGCTGTATAGTTCTAGGTGGAATTGCCTCTTCAGATTTTTTCTGTCTTGCAGTGGCACATTCAAACTCAAATTGTTGTGCTCAGTAGTGCCATTGTCACATTATAACAAGGAAGATGCTTCATCATGTGTCGTAAAATGAGTTGAAATCTTCAGTAAGGAGCTGAGGGATCATGTTGGAGAAAAACATTCATTTTTATGCACCAAGCCATTACACTGGAGAAGGACACATTAAAGCTGTCAAAGTATTTTCAGTCTGTAATACCAGTGTATCATGTTAACAAGTTGCAGTGCATGAGGTTTTCAGTAATCTGGTTTACAAAGATATAAATCATAGATGTTTTTAAATGGGCAGTTTTCTTCTGGATTATGAGTGTGGCAGTCACTAACAGCAAACTTTAGTTTTGAAATATTAGTAAATTAGATAATACTATTTGTGTAGTCTAATTAATAGTCATGTCAGGCATTGCCTCTTTTACTGTTGCTGCTATGTAATTATGATCTTAGATTCGTATACATGTTCAAGTAAATCCATAAAAGGTGGCAAAGTAATACAGATTGTCTCACTGTTAATCAGCAGCTCAATATTTTTGTTTACATGCTGGTCAGACAGAGAAAAAGGGATTTAAGTGAAAGATGGTAAGGGAAACAAACAGATACATCCAGGGATAGAAAGACTTTATTTATATATGAAAAGAAAAAAATGTACCCAAGTTCAGCAAGCTGAAAGTTGACTTAGAAAAGTGTGACAGTTTAACAAAAAAAAAGCGCCATTACAAATATCTGCTTAAATCATCTTACTATGCTTGTTAGTGCAAACAGTTTTGAAATATTAACACCATCACAACGTATCTCTGTGTCTCTGTAAGAACCAGCATAAGGAGGAAAGCAGGACGTTGTATAAACCATTTCTGGGGTATCACGAGTGTATGGTTATGACTTTGCTGTATGAGCAAAGAGATGATGGTGTTTGCTTACAGTTGTTATGTTCCAGTGCCCTGTGGCTGTCAGTAGTTTACGGTTGCCTTTAACTGTGTGTTACTGGGATCAACTTCCAAAGTAAAACCCTGTTTTGGATGGGTGTCATTACATTAAAGTCTTGTGCTTTCAAGATTTTGAGAACCTTTTATGAGCCAAAAAATGGATCGAAAACCCAATTTCTACGCATTTGAAAATTCAGCTATTTCCAAGAATGTGTTTTGCCATGTTGGGAGAACAAGCCTGGTTAGACACACCTGGCCTTTAGAATAGTGGTGCATTTTGATAGGAAGCTGAAACCTTTGCTTTCACCTATTTTGTACTCCTGTGGGGAGAAAACTTTATTAGTTTCATAAATCTCTTAAAGACTCCTTTTAATTTTGAGGGATAAAAGCCACTGATTATCTATGGAATAGCATGTTCATGCCTTGCCACACTACCTGCTGCTTCAGCCCTTCTTGGAGAGACAGTGGTGTGTCCTTCAGGGCTGAAAGGGCTTCCTGCAAGGGACAGAAGAAAACTTTCATGGAAGCAGTTGGGCAGTAGTTGCCTCTTCCATCAGTGTAGCTTTGTGACACAGCACAGTCTCTTAGGGCTGTCTCTGGAGGCTAACTATTCTCTTTAGTTCTAGTCTTTCCAGTGAAACTGCCAGCAGTATAGAAAATGGGGGGGGGGGGGGGGGGGGGGGGGAACAGGGCAGAGGCTCTGTTATGGAGTCTGCAGCAAAATACATAGACAGAAGACAGACTCCTTCCAACAAATAGCTGTTTAGTAAGCTGCTGCTCTTCCTCACCAGGTATCAGAGAGCACTTCAGCTCCTTTCTAAGTAATTTCTAGGCATTTTTTTTTCTAGGTTGTTTTTTTTCCTAGGTTATTTTTCTTGCACTCTTCTTTCACCTGATGGTTTTTGGCTTTCCTCAGCTGGCAGAATGCAGCTATTTGGACTATAGATCCTCCTGTGTCTTGCTTGGGATTTTAGTTTGAGTTGTAGGCTCAAACCAATTAGACTAGAATCAACAATTCTGAGTCCTAAGCAGGAAGCTGAAAATTATTTTTGTATTTAAAACCCCAGATTTTTCTCATTCGTCCACTTTGTTGAACTGCATGCAGTTGAAATGGAGTAAGACTTTGCAATGAAAAGCTAAGAAAGGAGTTCTGGAAAGAAAAAGTAAAATTGCACTTGAGTGCTAAAGGTAATATACTGAGGGATGTATTTGATTGATGTTAAAGGATGCAGCATGCTTCTGAGGAGAACAGCACTGTAGGTAGAAAAGGAACATGTCACTAGGCTCAAGAAATGGAGAATATCTATTTTTTAAAGTTGTCTTTAGATATTCAGGCAATATTGCTGCAGTATTTTCTGTGTATCTAAGTCAACTAATTGCAGGTAGCATCTGATAAGGGTAGTGTCATGCACCTGCATGTTACACGTCATCTCAAGAGACTGTGGGTTTATAACTTGTATGTTAAGACTTTTATATATAATTTCATATAATATAATTTCTTCGATGGCAAAAGAAAATATGAGAAGTTGTTTTTCATGTATGAACTTGATCTCATGTTCTTTTCTGTTACAGTAATAATTTAGAAGTCAGTAAAGCAGTTCTGTGAAATCTCATTATTTTAGACCTAGAGCACAAAGAATATTATTTAGCAGGTTGAATATTACAGTCTTCATTGGAGATCTTGTGAGTAATCTAGAATGAGGGTTTTTTTATGTGTTTTTTTTTCCCTTAAAGTTTGGTTGCTTTTATGCAGAAAAGAAATCCTAAGCAGAACTTCCTATGTTTATACAGCAAACTAAGGAAATGTGTTTGTGTATACACACTCTCCAGATTTTAATACATAGAATATCTTCAGTTGACCCACAAGCATTTTCCACATCTGGCTCATCCCCTGTTGGTACGTTGCTTGCCACCTTTGTGCATGATATATAAGGAGCTGTGACCATGCAGCTGTAGAACTGATGTAGTAAGAACTCAGTCACTCAGTTCACTTAGTGAAGAATATTCTTTTGAAAACTGGGATATTTCCAGCTGACCTACAATGCTGAACTGCTTCAGCACAAAGCAGTTGGGACCAACTGTTGATTATAGAGCAGAGCTCTCTCTATTTGTCTGTTTGAGACATTCTCCAGATTAGCATTGTACACTTGCTTCCGTCTGCCTGGTGTCCCACAGTACTCGCTTTAGACTTGTCTTCATATTATGCAAGGAAGGTGTTCCCTTCTGTAAAAAGGTGCCCCCACTTTGGTTTACCCTTACATTTGAGCTGTCCCTCATGGTAAGTTACTCACTGTTAAACAAAGCTTTTTTGGGAAGGGTACTATCTGATTAATACTCTTACCAAATAAGAGTAAGGTAACATCCAAAGAAAGACCAGGTTAAAGACTCCTGAGGGCACCTGCCGAATCTTTGACAGCTGAGGAGGACAAAAGGGACAATTTCTGAGGTGAGATACAGAGAAAATGCAGGCTTTTTACTGGGAGATTGAATTCCAGAAAATTCTCCCAGCTGATTAATAAAAATTGAAAGCAAGGAACAAGGGGTAAGGCACTGGAACTGAAAGCCTGTGATGTCTGTAGTTAGGAGATGAGAAAAGAGAAAACAGGTTTCCTGGCAAGAAATAAATAGGCCTTTCCTTTGTATGTCTCAAGATACCTCTTTAGGGGGCAGATGAGAATAAGGGTAACAAAGGAAGATATCAAAGGTCCCTAGGAATACTGTAGGCACTAGTAGGTTGGAGAGAATTTCCTGAGGAAAGGATCAGATACTGGTGGCAGTGGCCACAATTCACTCCAGTTTGACCAGCTAACAGATGAAGAACAAGATCAGAACTATTAGAAGCAGTGAGATTAGTGTGTTTAGTATTATGGGAAGAATAACCAGAGGCTCAAAAGGCAGTGAACCTATACTGCAGAAAGCAAGAGGAAAAAAAAAGGAATTTCTGTGGTGGTGTCAGAACGTGAGCTGGAAGGACAGGGAGAGCAGAAATAATTTCTTAGATCATGTCCTGAAGAGTTGTATATGGTGATATAAGTATAATATTAATTGCCTAAATATAGTATAAAGAATCCCACCCTTGTACACATCTTCCAGACAAAACTACATGCTGTACAGAATGTAGTACTGATGCTAATGATGAGGGAATGTGCTACTGATTGCTGACTCTCAAAGGACTTTTTTATTTTAGAGGGAGTGGAACTAGAGCCTACGGACTATTTACTACTTTTCTCTTTCCCATATTGTATCCCTTCTGTATAACACAAGTCAGAAGACATCAATCAGAGAGCAAAGAATCCCAAAGAATAAATAATGCCCTCTGCCAAAGCACAGACAATTCTCAAACTGATGAGAACAAAACAATACAGAAGTATTAATTGCCTCTTTAAGAGTATAAAACCACTCTGCTGCTTGGAGCAGTGCAGCTCTTTAGGATCTTTAGCTGCTAATGACCACTGGATTCTGAGGGGCTACAGTTGTCTGCCCAATTATTTAAGAACCTGAAGCAGTCTCTGAGTGGTGAGTGTTAAAAAGGAAAATCAAAGCAATGTGCTATATAGTGCATTAAAATGATTGGTTTATGGTACTGTGTTTTTATGTAATTTAGCATTTAGAAAACTAAAGACAAATAAATAAAAATAATTTGTTTTCTCCTATCTCCAAGTTGTTCTTTCCAAGTAAAAAACATTTTTATTATTATTCTGAACAAATCTTTAAGGAGATTTATTTCAGAAATGGGGACTATACATTTCTTTATTTTCTTTGAGATATAAATTTTAAAAACCTTGGCCTACTGTGGAGAGAAGCAGTGCTGAAGGACCTCTGCTGCTGTTTGTACAGACACATTAATGGAAATTCAAGCTGAGCAGAACCACTACTGCTGCTGCCTTTCCTTCATTGAATGTTAGCTTGTCTGATTGAATACTAGCTGGTTGTTCAGTAGTTTCCCTGCCTGGGCTCTGGGTATTCCTGCCCACTCTCTTTTGCCCCCAGCAGTTACACTCTGGAAAAAGAGGCTTGTGACCTTCAACTGACTGGTTTACTTTCCCCATGCCTCGAGAAAAGGCAGGTCACCTCCAGTAATACCAATACCTCCAGTAAACACAGAAGACCACAGGATAATTCAAGTTGAGAGGAACCTTTGGAAGCAGGGTTGATTTCAGAGATTGATAGGGTTGCTCATGGCCTTGTCCAGTCAAGTTTTGAGAATCTCTTCAGTTGAAGACTCCACATACCTCCTCTGTCACAGAGAGGGGAGAGAGAGAGAGAGGATTCCTTTTCCATGACAGTTGGGTGAGGGAAGAGGATCCTCTTTTGCTGTGGTTGCATTGGATGGATCTGAATTTTCCAACAGTATCAGAGAGTCTGATAACTGGGGAAGCTCTTGTGCCTTTTCTCTTACATGAGCACTCATTTCAGAATCTGGATTCAGTGTTGTGTCCACCAGAATTTAAGAACTTCCCTCAAGACTAATACCAAACATCTCCTTTCAGAAATGAGTAGTAGTCTTCGTAAATACTTCTGTGTTTGGACTGAACTCTATTTGGGTGTGGGTGTAACAACCAACAACTCATCTGAATTGCTGCAACTTGGAAATCAGTAGCTGAGACAAATGAGCAGTCTCCATTGAAATATAGCTATGTACTTTCACCCTGGCTGAAGGCTGAGAAGCATTGCCCAGGTGGGTAGGGGTGAAGCACTTACTGAAGTCATAGCTTGTAGGAAAGGAGAAGCAGTCTGAGCTCTTCATCAGACAAGAAAACAACTTGGGCTGGTTTTAGCATGAAGTCCCAAGAAGGGCCTGGAAAGGAGTTTGTATCTGAAAGGATTTGAAGTTACAAAGAAAAAGCACTGTCTTGGCATCTTTGTGCTCATAAAATTGAACATCCCACATTTTGTGCCTTAGCAGAGTGGCACCAAGATGCCTGATTCCAGCATGTATTTACTATCTGTTCATCACAAGTATTTGTGATTTGCAGCCACTAGTGATTTAGGAAGAAAGAAGTAAATTTAAAACATATTAGTTAGGTTTCTGGTTCATATTTATAGACGTAAAGGTGATTCTGGCTTGAGGAAAGGGTGGTTTGGGAATGTGGTACAATAATACTCCTCCAGAAATATACTGAACACTGAGATGTTGCTACATGTAATAAGGTTGAATGAAGTCAGTAATGTCTGACGTAAAATGAATTGCTTAAGATTTGGTTTTAACCACTTGGCCAGGCTGTTTCACTGCAGCACAGATTTTAAATAGCATAGGAGTTTGTCTTGCTGTAAGAACGGAGAAGGGGTATCAGCAACTCTCTTGCTTTGTGAAGCATCAGCTAGAACAAGTGGCCAGTGTTGCACCTGAAGGAGCACTGGTAATCACCCTACATCCAAATGAGTAATTAGCTGAAATAATTACCAGCCTTGGGATGAATTCACACACTTTTTTGCCTGTGACAGTATCAAGGATAACAGGTGTTGAGAGTGCCTTGAAGGGACAAAGATTAAAGATTATTTCATTATCTGGATTCCTTTAGGCAGAGAAGTCTTGTGTTTTATCCTGTCATGCACAGAGAGGTCTAAGCAGCACCTCGTTCTCCTCATGCTTTGGCAGTTTTGAAGCTGAGCATTTGACAGAGAGTGAATATTGTTTAATCTGGGAGAATTGTCTGTCCTTGAGAATTCAGTAAACTATCTCTGTGTCTCTGTGCAGTCTGATTCCTGCTCAGAGGCCCAAGGAAAACTGCAAGTAAGGATGATGAAGAGACACTGAGCAACAGTTTTCCTTTTACTGAGGTTTAGATTAATTAGCAAAGAAAGTATCTGAACAGTTACTTTACTTGGAAACTTGCTGATGAAAGATTGTCCATGTTTCCAACTCACTGTTTCAGTATTTGCAAAGTAGCATGGTAAGGAGTGCTCATAGTGTTCCGCCATTTCCTCATGCATACTTTTAGATGGTTTTGTTAGTTACACCCAGAGGCCAGACTGCATCATAGCAAATAGCCATGGTGTGTGCCCTAGAAAATGTCAACTTTTACATCCTTACTGGAAGGCTATGTCAGAAACAGCAAACTTTCCAACGCAGAATAACCCCTTTCCAGCTAGACAGTCTGCTATTCCAAATACTCTGCAACTACTATAAAAATTTCCAAATTTTTCTGCCATTTCACAGCAGTGACCTGCCAGAATACTGTCTCTCAAAACTGTCACTAGAGTTTGATATATTCTCACAGTGTGCACTTGTATTATATCCATGACAGATCTGTCCAAGTTAGTGTTTGAATCCCAGTAAGATGTGATGGAATATGCAGAGAGATGGAATGGGTGGAACTGATGTAAACTGGCTTTTGCAATAGTTCATCTGCATAAACATTTTTCCATTTAAAGCTTTACTTTGTCCCCTGCCTATTTTCTCCTCTAATTCCATTATAACTTGAAAGAGTTTTTTGCCTAGCTGGTGCATGTTTGATTAATGATCTTTCTTTTATCTGTTTGCATTTTATTCCTCACCAGAATACCAGTATTTGTCCATTTAGGTGTTACATGTTTGTTGCTGCTTTTTTGTTTTCTAGTCTATATTTCTCAACTACAATTTATGATTCTCCAGAGTTGAAGCAAGTTAAAAATAAGGCATGTTTTTTCAGCACCAGCTGGCATAAAATTATTCTTAATGGCAATCCATAACTTCATGTAGTTCAAAGGCTCGTAAGTAGTTCTAGGTGTCTTATGACTTTACTACTGTTCATGGAGCAAGGTACATCATAGCGTTATACCATGTGCTGTGTGTAATATATCTGTTTTAAAGAACATACTTGATGCTGATGGTACGGATGTACAGCACTAAAACACATGGATCTTTGTTACTATAAACTGCTCTCTCTGAAGTTAATCAATATTGTTTTAGGAGTTTTCTGGAAGAAGCTGTGGAAAGTTCTTTTCAACAGTGAAAATACCAATTCAACCAGGCCACAACAGGATTTTTGTTTAAGAATACTGTACAAATTTGTGGTGTACTTTGTTGAAGTACATTGTTTTTGTAAATGGCTCATCCTCCTGCTGACTGCTCTACCGTGGACCAGCATTTCCACATGAAGAAATACTCTATTTTGTTTTGTAGGGTTTCAGTTTTGAAAGCTGTCTGCGCTTTTTCTTTGACAATTTATGCAAAACCCTTGCATGTTTGAGCACACTTTAGCTAGCAGCTAGCCCCTTTCTTCCATTTGTCATTCACCTGCAACTGTCTTTGTCTTCAGGAATGGTCATGAGTGCATATCCACAGGCATGGACTAGCAACAAAAAGGAAAAGCTACACAAGCACAGTTACAGATGCAAAATTGGACTAAAGATTGCTCTGAGATGCTTTCCAGTAAGACAAAGTATTTCTGCTTTCTGCCAAGGTGGCTTCAGAAGACAGTGAAGATTAGTCAGACACTTGTGAGCTGGTTAAGTTTGAAGAAAGTTCAGGCTGACTCCTCTTTTCCATTGGGAGCAGCTTCCTCATGTCTAAATGTGCTTC
Organism: Athene noctua; assembly: GCF_965140245.1. NCBI lineage: Eukaryota > Metazoa > Chordata > Aves > Strigiformes > Strigidae > Athene > Athene noctua. The sequence continues at coordinate 18,048,008 of NC_134049.1, read as the reverse complement.
TCTCTGTATTTCATGTACTACTGCTGCCATAGTTTTGAAGAAGCTTTTTTCTTTTTTTTTTTCCCCTCCCTATAGTTACTTAAGAAACCCCCTAGATAATTAATTCAGACCATAAATATTCATCGTTAATTTATATTTTCAGTATGAATATTTAGTACACTTGCTGAGAAAAGCTAACTAAAATAAATAAATAAATAAATCTGAGGATAAATTGAGCATACAGAACTCCTGGATTTTTTTTTGCCAGTGAGCACAAGTGGATGGTTTGAAATTCCAGTATGCACAGGTCTTCATAAGGTGGAGTTCTCAGTAGTCTCCACATTCAAGGAACCAGGCTGTAATGAAAATATTTGATATTCAGGAAAAAAATTGAAAACTTCACAACACTTCAGCCGAAAAGATCAAAGGCTTGTTTGAATAAATGTTATTCCATTTTGCCTTTCAGGGGCTGAACTGATCTGTCTTCCCAGAGATGATTCTTCCACCTCTCATGGGACTCTCCTTTCGTCTTCATGGCTTGTGCTTCTAGAACATGGGTTTTTTTTTTTTCCTCTTAACATTGTAGTCTGCTGGCTGTTAATGGCATGTTAAAGAAAGGACAGGTGCAACTGTTTCTTGCAAACATTATGAACAGTCCCAGTGAATTTCCGTTAGTTGCTTGTTCAAGAGTTTGTAAGTTTTAACTGCTGTTTATAGTCCTAGAATTATGCTGTCCTGACCTAGGTCTATGTGACAGAAAAAAATTAACCTTTATAGCATACGTTCCTTGAATAACTAGGGAACTGTGGAACTCTACCACTGATTAAGGAAAACAGAGGGAAATACACTATACTTGAAATAATTTACGGTAAAACCTCATGCTGCTTATTTAGAGTCTGCTATGAGAAAATGGGTATACGTAACGTGTAGGTGGGATAAACCTGGATAATACTGAACATCTGTAATGCAGTTTGTAAGTCAAACAGTTTAATACTTCTGGAGGTTGGAGATACTTCCCAAAAGGTGGAGAAGACAGATGTCTAACGCCTGCAGGCTTCCTGTAAGAGCTGGGTGCTTGGCCCAGTGCCAATTTACATGTCTACATGCCCTGAGAGAAAGTGGAAATATTTTTCCACTATATAGCAGACAGTTATATGTAACTCCAAATGTCCCAAACCCTCTTAGTGACCCCCCTCAATTCCTTTTCTTAGGGATTTATACACCCATAAAACAGATGGGGGATACTGAGGTCCAGAGGCAGTCGATCAAGGGGAAGCAGAGTAATGGCAACACCTCCTCTTTGTGTTCAGCACTGACAAAGAGTCATCCGAGACACCCCTGCAGGTTCCAGCATGGAACCCACTCCTCTGCCTGCCAAGGCCTTCCCAGCAGACAGGATGTTACCAGGGAGCTCACTTGCCATCTCTGCTTTGTACTGCATTTCAAACCTAACACCTGTTTGGTAATCCATTTCAAAAACACACAATGCAGATATCTTTTAAGAAGGAAATTGAGCATGCAAAGAATTAAGGTAGCACACTGATGAGACTGAAGCTATTTTGAATAAGAACAAACACCCTTAGGCTTTTGGGATTTTAGTACAGAATTTTGAAAAAACATCAAAGGGAGAAAAGTAAATACTGGTTTTGCAGCTATTGACACTTCAAATTCCATTTAACAACAGCAATATCAATTGGATGTTTCACACAGTGTGATTTCCTTAGAAAGATCAGCATTTGTTCTTGAATGTAGAATCAGACTTTTTGCATTGATTTGCAGAAAATGTAGGAAAGTTGTTCTCATTTCAGTAGCAGTAACTATAGTTCCAGAATGTTTGCTTTTACTGTACCTGGTCTTAAACCTTCAGTTACACAAGAGATGTATGACGTAGGAACTCAAGATATTGCAATCATTAGCTGGTAAATTGACTTGGGCTTAAGAGTGCCTTATGCTTTTTCTGAAGTTTTTAAACTTCCACCTGTCGTATAAGTGCAATGTAACAAATGAAACTTTAGCTACCTGTGACTTAGGTGTTCACCTTTTAAAAATATGAGGAATTTTTATGGTAAATATTGTCAGCTATTTTTCATCCTGATCACTAATAAAAGATTTTTATGTATCTACTAACAGAATTTGACAAGGTTTAAAATGTAGGGGTTTTTACAGGTATTCAATGAAGAAAGCATTTTCCCTAGGTAAGTGCCCTGTTTGGGTCTTAGTGAGTTTGCCTAGTATTGTTCTTCAATATGTGAATGCTTCCACTAAAGGACACAGGCTCATTTTTCCATGCATTAGAAAATGTATGGAAATTACATGCGTTACATACAAGGTATACAGACAGATGGCATTCTAATACTGTGTGTAGAACATTAATATCACAAAGTCACAAAGATGGGCTTTCATACCACTGTAGTATGTGTACAGAATTTACCAGCTCAGTAAGGAATCCACATGATGGGGGGTTTTTTAATGACTTGACTCAAATATTTCTATTTCATTTGATGTCTAGTAGTTATGATGCCACACAAAATCTAAAGACTGAACTATAGTATTTCAAAATAAGTGATTAGTGTGTTCTTCAAGGTGCCTTGGAGTGCCTTGCAACTTTAAGCTTGTTCAATCTTAGGGGCTAGGAAATTGAAAGAAGGGAAGAGAAGGTGGAACCCATCAGGTTTGCCGCCTCTTCATCCCTCTGGGCTGGAGCAACAGGAAGAAAAGAAAGAACTGCTCACTTTGCTTAGCATAGATGATGCAGTGCCCAGGAGAGTGGAGAATTTTGCAGGCACTTCAGGAAACAGCTGTGATTTGAACAGCTACTTTGACAAAACACACCAAATGACATAGGGCATAGTCATGACAGTGATACTTGTAGTATGCTAAACCCATGCCTATAAAAAGTACACACGTATATACAGAGTTGTTACAGGGTAGGGGTGTATGGTTGTCAGATGCAAAAGCTCTGAAAACACAGGCAGTCAAAAGAGAGTAACCTTTGAAAATCATGAGTTTCTCCTTTAGCACTGCTGGACATCTTGCTATAAAAATAAGATTACAACAAATGAATCAAAGATTTCAGCAATATCCTGAAGTCCCAGGATGGTAATGGAACATCTGCCTGTTTGTAAATGCTTCACTGACCTGGGACCGGTTATAAAAAATTATTCCAGCTTGAAATGTTCCCAAAACCAGAACATTTTATAAGTTTGTAGCTTATACTGGAATATAAGCATGACAGGTAATAGATAAAAGTTACAAACCTCAGTGGCTTAGTTCAATGTGTCCAATATGGTCCTGATTAAAGTAGTCTTCTAGCCAATGATTGTCTAATCAGGCAGAGATTCTACTTATAATCTGATCTCTAAAATGTATGGGTCAGCTAGGTAAAGAGACTCTCTTCAGCGATCCTAGAGAAGAAACCATAAAGCTGTTGGGAGGGATGTGTCCCCCTCTCTCCTTTGTTAGGTAATCTAGTTAGCAGTAGTAGGTTTCAGTTCTAAACCCAACACAAAATAAGACTAAGCTGCTCAAAAATGAAAATTCTCATCTCATAGAGAATTCTAGTTCTTGTGCACCTGTCTCCCAAATGGAACAGAAAGACTAATACATGTTAGCGATAAGTAAATTACTGAGAAATGGCTAGAAATTTTCAGTTTACAATGTGGAAAATATTTTCCGTTTCAAGATTATTTTGTTTCACTTTCCCATGTAAAATTCCCCTCAATTTGTTTAAAAACCACCATAATCCTGACACAACAATTTTAGTAATTCCTGTCTTTTTGCTTCCCACCCCCATTTTGTTTTTTTTTTTTTTTTTTTGGGGGGGGGGGGGGGCGGGAATGATTCCTTGTCATTTTGTCTCCCTTTGTACCACCCCAGTCATTTTTCCATATGCAAATTATTATTCCTCCAGCATCTAGAACTCAGCACCCAGAAAAACAGTGACGTTGTTGGGCAACTCCATTCATGTCAGAGGCCTGTTAGAATTTTAACTATTTTATTTGATGTAGTTTGGAGAAGCAAACCACCAAAGATTTCCAAAACTCTATGGTGCAGCTAGGGAATATTTTCAGCAGTTGATGCTTCCAAAAGTAGTTGTTCTGTGAACCTGCTGCTTCTGATTTGTTTCATTTTTTATCCCTCATGTTTGTTGGTGCAGTCATGCAGTAAAACAGATCAAGAATCAGCCAGGTCCTTGCTGCTTATTAACTTCTGTTCCTAAAACTTTCTGGTGGACCTAAATGCTAGATAGTTCATTCTTGATCCCCATACCTCTCTGGTTGCCTGTGCAAGGTGGTGTCATCTGTGCAGCTGGGTTCTGAACCCTTCCAAAGACTAGGGAGTGGGGCTTGGATATATGTGAGCATTTGCATAAGTGATGGTGGAAGATGAGGGAGATTCTCCTGAATTCATATGGTATTTTTTAATAAGGAGTGAGTTAAACAAAGTGTGTACTGTCTACTGTAACTCCCGATTCAGACTTAAAAGAGGACAGCTTTTTAGACTCAGGCCCAGGATCTCGGGATGCCCATCACAGTAATTATCCTGCGTGAATACCCTGACCTGGTCAGCGTGTTTGGTCTGTCTTTTTACATACATTTTGTATTATCATTATTAGTATTGTAATAGAGTACTACTATTTTATAATAAAGTACCCCTTTCTATTACTGAAAGGGCCTATGAAAAAGCTAAGCATAGTTGGTGTAAATACTTTTAAATAAAATAAAATCTAGGGAATAGTTAAAGTTAAGTTATGCAAAGCTTGGACATTTTAAAGGGAGGTATGAGTCTTTTGATGAATAGGAAATGTGTTAGGAAATTCTGATTAACTATTAATCTATTGAAAAAGGAGCTAGAAATATTAATATTTTATATCACAGAGATATATTTATATAAAATAATTTTGTAGTTGGTTAGTTAGCTGGTTAGAGTACAGCTTCAAACAATCTACAGAAACAAGTGAATCCTCCTTTATCTCAAATATAATTAGCCATTTAAATGTCTTGGGTCAATTTATTAACACTTTATTCATCGGGGTGTAACTTTTATTAGGCTTTATTGCTATCAGAAATTATATCCTACACAAATACAATAGAGATTTAAATGTTCTGTAGAATGAGCCAATGCTTCCTGACTTTATTGCACAGTATTGTAATGAACCTTGACCAGCTGTAGATTTGATAAGTGTAAAATATTACTGCTTGCTGCTAATTTTGTTCCTTTTTAATGACTGATAATCCATGTCGATTTAGTGTGATAGTCACAATCCAATACTGTTTTCCTGCTATAAATGTGATTGTAACAGGAGCTATTAAGTGTGTCTGCATAATAAAATTAGTCAGGGAAGCTCTGTATATTGTTTCCAGGTCTTTGGATTTTCATTATGGTAGTGGAACTTGTTAGACTGTAAAGCTTGATGGTTGCCAGCTCAGACAAGCTCTTTTCTACTTCTCTGCCAAGCAAAGGGGTAATGATGCAGCACTAGGAAGTCTGTTCTCGCTGTTCTGGAAAATTCATCATATATAAACATAAGGCATCATTTTGGGGAGAGCGTGGAAGGTGTCATTGGGGAAGAAAGAGAGGAAACTTGAAGCTTGCCATATGAGGAAAGGCTGAGAGAATTGTGTTTGTTCAGTCTTGAGATGAGAAGGCTTAGGGGAGACCTAATCACCATGTTCCAGTATTTAAAGGGTGGCTACAAAGAAGGTGGAGGCTCCTTTTTTACAAGGAGTCACATGGAAAAGATGCGGGGTAATGGGTACAAGTTACTCCTGGTGAGGTTCTGGTTGGATACAAGAGGAACGTTTTTCACAGTGAGAACAATCAGCCACTGCAGTAATGTCTGCAGGGAAGTGGAGGATTCCCCAACATTGGACCCTTCTCAGATTCATCTGGACAGGGTGCTGGGTCATCTTATCTAGACCATGCTCTTGCCGGAAAGGTTGGACCAGATGATCCTTGAGGTCCCTTCCAATCTGGTGTTGTATGAATCATCTTGGCAACAAACTATTACAACTGCATAATTGTTGCTTAAAGAGTCAAACCTGGCAGCTGAATGCCTGCATTTGGAAAAGGTAGTCGTGACATCCCTTAGTAATCCTGCAACACTGATAAGTCAAATGCTCATATTCATTAGGATGCCAAAGTATATCATACACTTTGGATCATAGTGAGGAAACCTAGGCAGAAGCCTCTCCTTTCCTTTATCACCCTGTCCAGCAGCTTACTCCATCTTTAGATAATGAACTGTTGCATCAGAGTAATTCTAAGAAACACACGCTTCCTCATAGTCTTGCTTTTGGTCTCATTTCATCTTGTCTAACCTGAAGGTTTCTATTTCAGTTCTTGGCCCTCTAGGTTTGAAGTGGAGATATTTTTGTAAGAGTGTATGAAATCCTAACTGTGAGAATAATCAATAAGTTGTTTCTGTAGCTTAATATAATTTTCTGGAGGTTTTTTAAGTGAATAGTTGTGAACTCTACTGATATCCTGGCAGAATAGTAACTAAAAACTGTACCCATATCTGGGTAGTATCTCAAAAGAAACTGCATTAAAGCAGATATTTAATGCTTGAGTTTCTCTTACTTATAACTCATTAAAAAGGTAACGGGGAATTCTGTCATTGATGTCAGTATAGGCAAAATTTTGCCCATGGTAATTTTGTCTGGGGAAGCCACCGCCCCACTGGTGTGAGAGCTTTGCTGTGCTTTCTTTAACTCGCTGTCCAGCTGGACTGAGCTGTACTGACCACTGGGGTAGGACAAGAACTACTTTCACACATGCACTGACATTGTTGGCTGAACATAGGCTTCTATTTACTTAGCATTTTATAGGGGGAAGCTTATAACGTTTCACTGACAAAATAATTCATAGTTTTCAATACAAGGTAAGAATAAATCTTATGACTCATAAACTTCTAAACTATTTATTTGTAGTATTTCCTCCAATGCTTGGAAAAGCTCCCCAAGAAAAAAAGTGCAGTAAGCAAGCTGACAAGCGTGTGCAGAGATAACTGTTTTAGCCTAAGGTTTACTGTAGCATTTTTACATTTTGGTGGCTTCATGGTAGAAGCTGTGAGGCCCTTCTGAGTTTATGCTTACTGGGATCTTCAGATGTCATCACCCAGTCTCTGCATTATTCAGTCCTGATATACAAGGGATCCTTCAGGTGTTCTTCCCATATGCCTGCAATTTCTATGAAGGCTTTCAATGCACAGCGTAACACACCAAAACCGTGGTCTAAAATAAATTTGGTATCAGCCTTTCTGCAGAGATCTTCAGACTGCCGTTATACTGGGTATATACTGCTTTGTGGAGGAGGACTTCTGCAAGTATTTCTTGGAGTTAAAGGGGTTTCTGCTTTGCTGGCTCAATCCTCTACCCAACACTACTTGAATCAGGCTCTGTGCAATAGTTTTGTGGAATGCTGGCTGGTACAGGGCTGCTTTGTGCAAGAGGACAAAACGCTGAGAGACCAGTCAGCATGTAATAAGTATCTGAAATCTGGCCAACATCAGTGGGAGGTTAAGAGCGTAGTCAGTGCACCAGCAAATTAGTGCATCTATCCATAATTGGGGTATTTCATCAATATTCCTAGGGGACTTTGTGGGAGAAGTCCAGTAACTGCCTCCTTTATGCCTCCAGAGCAAAATGTCTTTTGGGTGGGGAGAAGACATTCCCTTTGCTCAAAGACATAAAGAAAAGGGACCTATTAACTTCACCAGTTTGTAATTCAAGTTATTGGAATAAGTTCCTAGTGCCTCATTCAATTCTTTGCCAGATGAAGATGTCCCATATAGATTTAACTCTGGTCTTTTGCTCTAGCTCAGCAAGAACACTAATACAAAAGGTATCCCTTGCAAATAAACACTGGACAGATATAAAGAAAAACTGTGCAAAACCTAAGCCACGCAATGAGCTTCAGAAAGATCAGATCCACAGATGTGCTGACTGAAGTTTAAGAGGCAACTTAACAGATGTACAAAGCTGTAGATCAGAGGGGATATAAAACAGTTAAACTTGCTTAAAGGCACAATGTGTCACAATCTAACGATTACATGCATCCTAAGCCCGACAGAAGAGGGAACATACGCTCAGCTATGTGCTCTTGGCTGTAGGCATGCCAAGAAGATTATAAAAATGCCATGCTGTGATATGTTGCCCTCCTGCCTGAAAGGCTACCATTAAGCTGCTTATTTACTGCACCTATTCAGGCAGCAGTGTGGTTCAGAGTGCTACCTGTCTTCTTGTTGGATAAATTAGTTGTGGATATCACAGGATTATTGCTGCCTATTGTTCAGTCTGGTGAAGGTGGGAACAGATGAAAGACACTGATCTGACCTTGTAATGTTTTGTGTAAAATAAGAGATGCTTTTTCTTCATAGTGAGTGTCATAGTTGATCTTGGTAGGACTGATTGTGGTAGCAAGTTTGGAGCTAAATTTAAAAGGCTAATATACTAATGAAGGCAAAATTTTATCTCATTCATATATATATTTATCTCTAAAGGGAGAAAGATGGAGGGGGAGAAGATATGGAGGTGTGGAAGAAAGTGTATGTCACTAGAGCTTTGTACTCTCTTTCCAGCTTTGTAAATCAGCGCTGTTTGAAATGAAATCTTGAAGAGAATGCACAGGAAAACTTAGCCACCCCCTCAACTCAAAACGTTTTTTAATATAAATTGTTTTGCCCTCATATTTTTATGATATATGGAGCTGTGAACTTTAAATTAGTGATAACAGAAATTGACAAGTACAGCATTAAAAAATAAACCATGCAGCCCTACAGGCTTAATTATGAAGTGAGCAGGAAGATAGACACAGAAAATCCTGTTTCAAAATTTTACCTCACGTAATATAAATAAAAGATTATGTCTTCCACTGGTAGCCTATAGATCAAAAGGATAATATAAAATGACTACCCTGTATTTATTTTGCCTTTATTATGTGTATAGATAAACTATACATTTCTCATTTTCTTATGTATTTTAGCTATACAGAGACACCTAGATATAGCTATAATTGTGGATACATAGCTACAAATTAACATCTAATTATTTTTATGTTTTCATGTAATCATTAGAAAGCCATGCTTTTTCATTGTCAAAATGTAAAAATAGAATTTTTTTAAAAAGTATTCTAATAGATAATATGGCAAGTTGAATATAAATTAGGCAAGTAAAAAAATAACTATTGATTGGGGTTTATTTTAGAAACAGATTCTGATTATAAAGGTGTTTTAAATAATCACTAAATATCAGACACCAGTTACGATGTAATTATGTCATAATATAAACACCTGTCTCCACCATTCAGATATCATGTGTGCTGAACTGATAATTTTCACTGCTATTCTAAAAATTTTCTACTTTTTGAGTTTCAATAAGGCACTGGAGAGGGTTTTCTTCTTCCTGGTGAACCATTACCAAGGGGAACCATTTTACATTACTTCAGTGTAGCAAATTAGTGGCCAGAAGTTTAATTCTGATGGCAGCAATCAATAACTATAATTTTGTTGCTGATTACACCAAAACATGCCTAAAGTCTGTGTCATTATATCTGAAGTGAAGATCTGAAATGTTCTGAATTTCTAACATTTTTTATTACTAGCAAAAAAAAGGAGGAGGAAAGAATCTGAAATAAACAGGTGCAACTTTCTCCTTCCTTCCTTGAGCTACTTGTTTGATCATTTTTGAATGCCAGTATAAAACCTGCCAGAATAGCAGTTGACATGCACCCAGTAACATTTTGTCACATGAAAAGTGGCTGTTTTGACAGGAAATCAGGCTCACAGGAAGAGTCAAAGAATACGAGCACTTTTTAATAACAGATTACTAAAACTAACCTTTTGTATTTTTCCTTGTTACATCTCAGAATGCATGGTGGTCTTGGTGATGGGATTATCAGAAAAGTGTCAGGCTGTAATATGCAGGACTGTTCTAACAAAGTAATTCCCCATTTCCATATTTCTTTGCCTCTGATCTAGGACCATTTCACACAAAGTCCTTAGTTTGTGAAAGGAGCCTTGTTAACATCAGCCGGGATGATGGCTGAAGCTGAGCTCTTCTGATGGTGGCGTACAGCACTGAGTCCTCTTGGAGTGGTATTTTAATTGGTAATTATCGTATTTGATTTTGATCAATCAGGATGAAAATTGACTTGACTCCTTGAAGTCTAAGTTTCTTTATATCATTATTAGCCATGCATTTTCTTCCTTGTCCCTCCCTCTCAGTCTGCCTCCAACACACACATTTGCTGGATAAAGATAGACCTTTGCAGAAATTAATGGAAAATGTTGTATCGCTAGCAGTCCTAAATTGAATTTAGTATAGAAGAGACATTATAAAAATATTGTTTGTCATTTTCCATTATGTTTGGAGTTAATAATATTTCAGAAACTTTTGTAAAGTGAATGTTCCATTGCCATGATAATGCAGTAGCAGCAAAAGTCTGTCAACTGTAATAACAATTTTTTCTTAAAATACTGCTAGTCTAGAGCTAACACTGGCAGTTGTTACGTGCGAGCACAGCCAGACTGTGGTCTCCTCTCCCTTTTGGTGTATAATCGTATCTCCTCTCTGCAGTTATTTTTTGCCATTTCCCGCCCCTGCCCCCAATCTTTGGGGAGTATGACACAGGAAAACACACAGCATCACACCAGATCTGCAACTTGTATCTGCCTCTACAGTAATATGACTCTGCAGCCAAGGTATTAACTCCCTAAACCAGCTGCTGTACACCATTCCTGCTTCATGTGGACTGAAACGGTGATACACGTGTGAAATCAGCTCGTATCACTTTTTTAGCTGCTCCAGGTAGAAGGCTTCTAAGCACTACTGTATATCTTTAATGTAGTTCAGAAACGTATAAAATCTGTGAATTTCATGACAAGATGACAGAGCCTGGAGAGCATCACCAGTATTGCCAATCTGAACGTGCATAAATACATCTCTGAAATTCAGAAGATTTGACTGCAGTAGCATGGCTGTGCCTTGAGACATTTCCAGTTTTGCTACCTTTTTTGGAAACTATGAATTCAAAGAGATCATTTGGCTTAAATAAAAAGGAAAAAAGTAATGAAGAAGGCAGCATGTTGTACTTATCCTAACACACATGGAAGGACCTAAATCACTGCAGCTGCAACTGATGGTAATCACTGGCAAATCTGCCTTAAATGTGTAATTAATCCTAAGCATGTAAGTAGTCTAACTGATGTAAATGGAACTGCCCAGACACTCATGTACTCACATGCACAGAATTAGTCAGGCACTTGGCTTCTCCAGTAGGGCTGGATGGAAATGCAAAACTCTTCTGCTAAACTGCCATGAGCTCAAGAGAATTGTGCAGTTTAATTAACTTCAACCAGGGTTAAAGAGGGATGGAAATATCCTTTTGTGCCAGAGAAATTCTTGCAGCTGTCATTTGTAATGGCAGGAGCCACCAACTCAAGGGAGCAAGCATAGGCGAGGTTTTGTTGCATGGCAGTTACCTGTAAAGCCAAACTACTTCAAGATATTGATGCAAGCCCAGAGTCATCAGCCTGCGATGAGGTTGAGATTGTTTATTCAAATTTAGAGATGTCCTTCTGTTTGAAAGCATCAAGGGGAAAATTAACTAGGTCATGTAAATCAGAGTAGGAAATCATTTGGGGAGACTTCAAGTACTGCAGTACTAATAGGTACAATTTAAGTAGACTTCTCATTTTTCATGTGTACCAATCACCTGTAATATCAACTGGCTGCACATCCCCAAAACAAAGGGTTGATAGAAAGGGAGGAAGGTGGGAAAAATCCCAGAGCTGTATAAACTAGAACAAAGTTAGAACTGGTTCCTGTGAAAAATTCAGGATAATAGGTGAGCAGAAGGATTTAAAAGTATGCCTAGTAGTTTTACACGACTGAGTAACAAAGTTGCTTTACCCCAAACCTGCTCATAAATGCCAAGAGCAGACAGATGCCAGCACTCTTCACTCCTTGTAACTGAGTGATAGAAAGGCTTTCAGAAAGAATAATATAGTTGTTTAAGAACTTGGGGGTGGAATTGGGGGGAATATTGGTCAGAAACTGAAAACTGAAAATTAGAATTTGGTGCTGGTTTGGAGTGTGATAATCCTACAAAAATTTGTGCCTAATTCCACCAACACTAACATGGCTAATTAAAAGATAAATTTATTGCTTTGTCACTGTATTGGACAGTTAAACCTGGAAAATATTTTTGTGTTAATTATATACTGTAATAGCCTTTATTCTCTATATAAATCTGTTCCATATCTTTTATGATGTAAAAATACAAGTGCATGCTGGTCTTCAGTTAAATCAGTGGTTACTGCTTCAAAAAGCATGCTATTCTGGTTGAACAGTCAGTAGTTCTGATAAAGGACTAAACCACTGCAATGTAATGCACACTTGAAAAGTAAACAAAAATTGCTGTGATACTGAGCTGAAGAATATTTACAGATTCACCTTCCTTTGAAGGGAAGTTCTGTGAGGTTTTGCTGTACAGAACACCTTTCTCCAAAACGTAGCATAATGCAGTGAGAGAATGTATATACAGAATTTTTTACTTCATTTCTTTTTATCTGCATATTTTCAGAGGATGAATTCATGTAACCTCAGCAAAAGACATTCAGGATATTTAGATTCTACAGAATCCTGAAAGATAATTGCAGTTGTTGAAGATAGCTTTATTTTATCCTGCTTTGTGTTAACCAGGATTTGGCAATCAGCCCTGGGTCATAAAGATATTTTTTGATTGTTTGGGACTTTGAGAAAGCAAATATTTTTGTTCTGAAATTTTGCAAAGCTTGCAAAGTTTTATCGTTCCTTCCACAATGCCCAACAGATGGCAAATGGTGCCTGGGAGTGCTTGGGTAAACAGTATCTTGTGCAGCTCTGGTCTGAATCCAGAAAAGTGTGTATAGATATGAGGAAAATACCTGGCTTTCACAGTCTTTCTGGCATGTAAACAATAAGACAAAATGGTGTCATTTTTAAGTGGCTTTTTTATTATTTATCCAATCAGTGCAAGTCTGATCTACTAAGGTACTCTGAAAGTTTTACCCTTCTGAAGGCTGCAGATCTGGGCATGCTGTGTTACTCAGAGCAGTGCAGTGCAATGTGACATGACCGGAAAGAAAAATGGTGATAGAAGGTCAGCTTGGCTCCAGCCTAGTGATGCTTTGTCAATATTGTATTGGCAATCCAGTTACTATAAGAAACAAGAGAATTATGTAGCTGTTTGGAGCTAGAAAATAGATTGTTTGTGATGTTACATGCCATCAATCAGTTTAGTGAATAAGGTTAAGCTCTGGCTGACTGGCATAATTTCTCTCAAAAGCCCGAAGTGTCTCTGTTGCATAATATTTATTTAGATTAAATTAACAGCAAATTAAAAGTATTAGGTTGGGGGTTTTTTAATGTGAAAGAATTTAGAACATTAAACCAGTTTCAAAACTCACATTGTTTTAATTCTAATCATATTAAAATGACATCATGATTTTAAAAAGTATGTCAGTGCAGGAAAGCCATACCCAATGACTGTGTATAGCATTTTGAATTTAATTCAAATTGGAGATTAGTAATATAATTTAAGACACTTTCTTTAGTAAGGTATTTGTCAGTCATAATGCAACAGATGAAATTTAATTTATAGAGGTTAGTTTCTTTGAAATATTCCTCTTTGTGTTTGCAGTGTATCTGCAAACAAAATGTATTCCGTGCTTTATCTTACTCAGCATTCTACAATACCAGACTAAGTCTTCTACATTCTCAGTGTTTGCTTTGCTATGTAAATTCAAAATTTGAAAAGCTGTTGCCTACTAAGTTACCTATGTATGGTTAAAGGGATATAAGCAGCCCCACTCTCCAGTAATACTCCTTTCAGGTCAACTATTTAGCATAAATATTGAAGCTGAGAGATTTAAAATTCTTCCTAGAAAGGAAGCACTGCTGTCTTAGGACTTCTAAAATGTCCTTTAAAAGCTCACTGTGTTGAGTGACCTTAATTAAGTGACATTCTCCATTTAGACAACAGAATAATTGCATCATATATCAAATGTTTGCATTGAAAACCAGATTGTTTTAAGAGAGGACCAAGGATCAGATTGCCATGTCCCAGTAAGAAGGAAAAATGAGGCTTATAGGAGAGGAACAACTGTGAAGATGGTCTTTCCTTTCTGCAAACCCTGGTTCTCCTGCAGTCAGCCATGTTATTTTTCTTAGAGCCTAAAAGGTTTGATCATGGCCATTGGCTAATTCAAGGTCTAGAGAAGTTGATCAAATGCTTTCACCTGGAAAATAAAACCAACAACAACAAAAACAAAAAGTAAAAGAAGGAAAAAAAAGCTGAACACTGGTTAGAAGAAAATCTGTAACAGATTACTAAATAAAAACAATGGTAGGATCTAAATACCTTGCCTTCAGTTAAGTCAGGATATTTTATCCCTAAATTGTCTAGTTTTATACACTTTCACAGTACTGTCCTTTCAACTAGATAGGAGCACAGGTACCTGAGGCAGCTTTACAAACATCTCCAGTTACTGAGAGAGCACTTCTCTTGCATAGGTAAGTACATTGTGAAACTCTGTGATGCCTTTTGGTATCCTGTGTGTTGGACTGCTGACTTTGCATACAGCTTTTTAGACAATTTAGTGTATCAGAAGGAAGCAGACCTCCACAAGTTAGAGCTGAGAACTGGGGTTTAGTGCATGTCCAGCATGCTGTGTGGAAACTGGAGCTTGTGACTGCCACAAGCTCTCCATCAGTCTGTTCAGAATACTGAGGTTGTTGGATTCTCTCACCAGTTTCACAGGTTCCCTGCCACTGTTTTGATTTGTATCATCGGGGAAGTCTGTTTGTCTTTATTCTTTCCAGTTCATCAGTGATAAAAAACTGAAATGCTCACCTTGTGCAGACTCTTTTGCAAGCTCTGGCGGAACTACATACATGCTAAGTGCAGGGCACCATCCTTCTTCCTGAGGGAACAAATTCAGGTTGCTTTATGTTGGGTGTGCTTTGCATATGAGTGTAAATATTTAAAAAACATTGTCTTACTTGGTCTTTGTTTTAATGAACCTCCAAATCTGATGTTACTGCCAGTGAAATGTTTGTGTGCACATGCTGCATTTATGTGTGTCTGTTTTTTAACATCAGTCATCCTTCCCTACAGAACTTTTGTATAACGGTACTGTTAGGACCTCTGTGTAATATAAATATAACTTAAAATAGAGGTGTCTTATTTGGTAAATAGATTATTTTGTACTCTGCAAATACCAAGAAAGGGGATATTGGGCTGAATGACCAGATTCTGGAATACTGGAAGGGCTGGTACATGGACCTGCCTGCAGATTAAGCCATTGCTCTCAGAAAGATTCCCTGGAGCTGTAGGGAAGCAAGTCTGGAATGTGAGAGGCTGCAGGACACCCAAGCAAATGAGAACTGAAGAGGTGGGAATAAAAAGCAAAGAGGGGTGAAGATGATCTTTACAAACATTGGATTTAGAAGGCTGGATCTGCCGTGTTGATCAGTTAGCATTCTTTCTCTATGAGATCACTCACCTTTAATTTTCAGGAGTGATCATATGGTAAAACAGAAAGAAATCATGACTAATTTTTGCATAATGTTCCATCTTGATTTAGGATTTAATGGAAGTTGGTCAAATGGGGATGGAAATGAACTCATAAAATACAGAGGTTGCTATTCTGAGTTTTAGCTGCAGGGGAATGAAAGGGAAAGAAAATTTGCTGCTACGGTCAGGGAAGCTTTTCTGACTAAGCCTTTGTGGGTCAAGGATGTGAATACCCAGGCATCTTTGGGGCTGGTACGTTTGATTGTCATATCCCCCGTTTACCACCACTGGCCAGTGTAGCCTTCCTCTTCATTTTAATTCTCATGTAGCAAGTCATGATCTGTCCCTTAAAGTTACCTAGCCTAACCCCTCTCTGTGATCAGACAGGAGACATGCAGACTTTTTTTTTAGGTGGGACAGTGCCTATGTGCATAGGCAACAACTGTCTGCTGTGAGATCAGTGTCCATTCAGAAGTGTTTTTCAAACTACTTGACATGGAAGCAGACATGAAAACTACCTTCTCAGTGGAGAGCCAAGTTGTTTCCATAGTTTAAAGCTAACCACACTTCCCTAAACACGTTCCCTAATTGGTATTCAATCTTTAAAAATGTCTTTCATTAAAAATGTAATTTGACGAAGTAGGTAATTGACTTGCATTTGATTAAGGCAGATTCTATTGGATTAACATGATTAATAGATAAAATTATAATCAAACAGAAAGCAGTACAAAAGGTGACTTGAGTCATGGGTCATATTAAGATACTAAATTTTAAGAAGATTGATATGGTAGGAATATCCATTTCACAGTAAGTATCATGCAGTTCCCTTACAGTGATGCAATTCAAACAAATTTTGTAGTCAGAATTGGGGCTTTTTTCAAAGGCCTTTGAAGTTGATGAGAGTTATAACTCCAGAGAAGTGTGTTTACGATAAAACTTTACACCTACAATGTAAATATTCAATGCTTCCACACCAATAGCAGCAAAATGCTGGGTTACTATTAGAAGAAATAGTTCTGAACTCCAGAAGGGAAAAAAATGGCCTAATGGTCTTACAGTCAAAAAAACATGTCCAAAAAAATATCCAAAGCTGTCTTCTAAGACTTCCTGTTACAAAGCACTGGAATACAATGTAGAATTTCATTATACATATCTATTAGGAAGTTAACTTAAAATTTGGTATGAAATTTGACCCACCAATACATAGGACACTGCATTGACTCAGAAAATCTTAGTCAGAATAAAATAAAATTTCCAGTATTAAAACTGTAGTTTTCCTTTTAAAAGAAGAAGTAAGGGTCATAGACAGCAACCTCATTTTAAGATAACTGTAAGGATGGAGGTAAACCATTAAAGCTACACTGTGCCAAACTGGCTGACTTGTCAGCATTAATTTTTCTATCTGGCTTGTACTTTACTTTGAAACAGCAAGATTAATTAATTAATGTTTGTCTAGCAGCTAGAGTACTCTGCTGAAGTTAAAAATTTTTCTTCTTTGCCAACTATGATAACTGCATTTTGTTGGCTCCTTTTTAAGTGTGACAAGCCAATACAGTGGTCCATGTGTGGTGGATAAAAGTAATCATGACCTGAAATGTGTGAAATGGCCCACTAGACGGATTATATAGGCAACTAGTTACATTCTGATACTGGAATCTGATATAAAGGTAATGTTTTCCATCGATCATCATTGTATTTAAAAAGAATAGAAACAGTGGAAATAACTAAAGCTACAGTTAACTAACCTTCCTAGTTCAGGAGCTTGTCAGTGATTAGATCAGATTAGTTAGTAATTACATCAGCACTTTGTCTGCTAGTGGAGTTAGTGTGTGCATGGCATCCACTAAGTTATTTGAAAGAAAAAAGTGACAAACAAATTTAAGATACTGGTAAAATATAAGCGATGAATTCTCACTATGGGATGACAGACGAGTGTTTCAAATTTAATTTGCAATACATATGTTTTCAAGGTATCTGTAAGATATGAAGAAATAGATTAATTAAAGACTTTATTACAAGCATTTGATCTCAGGAGGAGGTAAAATCTTTAAGACATCTTCAGCATAATCTCATGATTCACTAAACCAGAATCTAAGTCTGGCAAAATACACTGAGCATCTCAACAAGTTGGAATACCCTGGGAGTTATGGGATCTAGTTGCCCATCCAAGGAGCCATTTTGTGTTTAAAATCACGATTATTTCAGGCTAGTCAAGTGGGGGATGATGATGCCAAGGCAATGTGGAAAAGCTGTGATTATAAAATAGCTTTCCATTGACTGGCTTACAGTGTCCCAAATACATAGACAAAGCAGAATCTGTTTATTGTCTAAAGGAGAAGTTCTTGTACTCTTAAGTTCTCATGCTCCAATAAAAAGGAGTACCAAAAGACCACCAAATAGTTTACTGATAACAAATGATTTAGTAGTGAACTATGACTGTATTTAACATCCTCTATTGTTCCACAAGGAAAAAATAGTTACTGTATCAGTGTCACAACATACCAGAAAATCTGTAGAGGTTGGAAGCGATCATTATAACTCCACAGAGATTACTTGATCAAATGGCACATGTCCCACTGCAAGAAATAGCTTGCCTTTTTTTTTATTTTTTTCTTAATTAAAGATTCAACTCAAGTGCTGTTCTGAGAAGAAATGGGCTTGCTTATTTTTCTTAATTGAGGCTAAAGTAATTCCTACCATTTAGTGGTTGCTACCTTTAATAGACTGGATTTATAAATCCAGAAAAGTGGCGTTACAGAAATGGCATAAACAGTGCTCCATTCCTTCAGAATATCTTCTGCTGACAAGAGAGCCTACTTTCAACATGATAACATTTAAAAGATCCCCTGAAAGGAGAGTAGTCACTATCATTTGGGTCATTCTTGTTCAGCTTAGATGGTGTGGCTCAGTCATATGTATAATATTTGCCTATTAGAAGAAAAAAAATCTCATTTCACTTCCAAGCTTACTTGAAATCTCTTGAACTGCTGGCGCATGACATTGGTATTTTAGTGCCAAAGGTAATAAATTCTGTGGTCTCTATGACATGTTTGGGAATAGCTTTAGCATTGGAGATGGAAGGGCTGAGCTGGACTCTTGTCTCTGTACTAGGATGTTCAGTTAATAAAACTGAAGAAATTCAGTCAGTTCACCATTATTTTCTGGATACCCTGAATCTCAGCATGTGTTACCTCTGTGAGCCAGTCTTTGCTGATGAAGCAGAGTGCTTGTCAAGACAAACTCTAAAGTAAAAGCTATTCACAAATCCAGTTTGCTTAAAGCAAATTGGAAGAAAACGTAAGAAAGAAGGGTGTGCTGTTTTCAATGTCATTTAACTTAGGCAGGACGCTTCACATAAGTAACTTGAAACTGTTGATTTGAAACCACTTGATTAGCTTACTGCAGAACCAGTATTCTGTTACCAGTGAACTTAGCAATGACTGACTAGGGATCACAGTATATAGATTTTCCATTTTATTTAAGAATAAAGTCATATTTAGATGGATGGATGAGTTTGGAACACTGTTGCTTCATTTTTATCTCTAATTGAGATACTACCATGGATTGCAAGGCTCTGGAGTATAATGATTTGTCAGCACAGGACACAGAGTGGACCAATTTAATAGTTGCTGGAGGGGTTAGGATTCACACATCCTTTGATGAAATCTTTTTTAGGTCAGTAACATTTAGAGATATAGAAAAAAAAATCAAGTAATTGTAGAGAAACCAGATGGTTTGTGGCTAATTTGGAAAAGTACAGATTATATTGTTGTGTAGTATCTTATTCATTAAATGAAAAGGTCTTAAGATTTTATAAGGGATAGATTAATATTGATATCATGTTATGATTCACACTGTTTAGTGAGCAAACATCAGCCATCCTTTATTTTTTTTTTTCTGCACATGCTCAGTGCTATCGCTGAAACCACTGTACCAGGAATTACCATGGTGAGTCAGTAGATGACAGCCTTATATGTATATTTCTCATTTATGTTTTCCACTGGAGAAAAAACATTTGCATGTCTGTAAACCATAAATTCAAATATTACAAAGTAGTCAAATTTATGCATATCATGGAAATAACGTGGATGAGTGAAGTTACATAAATATGAGCTGATCTCGCTGCATTCCCTACCATTTTTCAGAGCATCTTACTTTATTCTCATGCTCCTATTCATCATAATTACATCTATTAAACATATGTTCATTTTTAAGTTTCTTCACTGTTACATTCTGAGTTAATATACACACACTAGTTAAGAATTAAGCTATGTGTTTGCATTGAGGTGATAAAGGTAAAATATTTACCCATATCAAACTGGGTAAATATTATTTTATTCATGTTTATTACAGTAGTGCCCAGGGGCTCTGAATGAAATTGCTGAACATTTCATAGATACTTCAAGGGGCAACTTTTGCCTCACACAATTTGTAGCAAAAATAAGCAAGACAGACAAAAGATAAGAGTGCACACAGACTGAGAAATTACTTACTAAGAGTGACTTTATAAGGGAGAGGCAGAACAGGGTTAGCACCATGTCTGCTGAGTTGTGAGACCACACTATCTTACACAAGAAAGGGCTACATGTCCCAGCAGTCTTTATACATGTATCATAAAATATAATACATATTTAATACATTACTATAATTTATATTTATGTATTTATATATATCTGTGTATTATTTTGCAGATATTTCAAGATGTCATTACAAATTGTTACTAGTACACTGCAAGTAGTATAGGGGACTTTTTTGGCTCCCATTAGCTTACTTAGCATTCTTAAGGTCTTAACCTTCTGGCATGGGATGAAGAGATTTAAACTTCACAGCATCTTGCTGTCACTTGCTGACATACTTAAGAATATTGTCTGAGATTTTTGGAGAATCCTTTCCATTTGGCAGAGATGTTTGGATACGCTTGTTAGGAACTGAACACTACAAAATAGATGGTCAGCTCTGGAGGGGATCCTTCAATGAGGGAATAGCTGTAGGAAAACAGTGCCAAACAAGCAACATTTTGCTGAGAGGTTTTCAGAATAACATTCTTGACTTAGAGCCCATTATCTAACAGATGTGTATTGATTTAATAAGCCTCCCTACTGTTTCACTGTAAGCACTCAGTTCTCTCATCTTCCGTGTAGAACGTGGAGCAGGAATCTATTAATAAAAAGTCTCTCATTCCAGCAAAACATGTTGGTGCCCATATTTGCCAAAGACAGTTAAGTATTTCAAAGCTAATTAAAGCTTGATTTTTTTTTTTTTTTATTTTTTTCCCATTGGGATGCTGCAGGCAAGTCCCTCAACTGGATATAGTACCTGATATATATATGTATATTGATACCCTTTTGCTGGAACAAAGAATAACATTGAAAACTATTTAATCTACTCTTTTTTTTTCCCCAGTGTACCCCAAAATGATCTTACAAAATAATATGTCTTTCTGTGGCTACAGAGTAAGGAATTGACACCTTGCTACAGTCAAGCTGTTATCTCATTCTCATTTCTTTCCCTACAGGATGTATTTACTAACTGTATTGGACTCTGCTTTTCCTTTACATTATTTTTAATATCACAGTCTTCATTTGCCATCTAACAGTAATAACAGTAATGTTCTAGTAAAAAAGAATAGTAAAGGAAAATCCCTCTGCATGTGCAGAATAAATGACAGGGCAGAGTGACACACTCTGCATGAACACAAAGTCTCTGTCTTTCCTGGGCTTCAGATGCACTTTCTCTAACACTGTGGTTGGTTGTAGGCTCTTCCTACATTGATGGAAAAACTCATATGCAGCTGATAGTGAAGCTGAATATGGTCAGTCCACAACCCAAGACATCCACTACTCCAGAACTGCAACAGATGTGACAACTGCCTACCTCTGCCCTGTCTCTGAAAGGTGATTCCCTTAAGAAGGCAATAGCCCAGCTAGTTTCTCTGCCTTCCTCTCTTTTTTTATTTTTTACTAGAGCAAGAAACAATAAACAGGAGAGAGGAAAATAGGTGGGATTTGGCACAAAATCTGTTGTGAGAATGAGTAAGTGTGGGAAGGAATAGGGAGAGCCAGCTCTGCTGCAGCTGCAAAGTTCTGTCAGATTTAGCAATGTATTGGGTTTGTGTGGCAAGGTTTTGGTAGTGGGGGGCTACAGGGGTGGCTTCTGTGAGAAGCTGCCAGAAGCTTCCCCCATGTCCGACAGAGCCAACGCCAGGCGGCTCCAAGTCAGAGCCACGGCTGGCCAAGGCCGAGCCCACCAGTGACGGTGGTAGTGCCTCGGGGAGAACGTGTTTAAGATGGGGAAAAAGCTGCTGCACAACAGCAGCCAGGAGAGAGGAGTGAGGACGCGTGAGAGGAACAACTCTGCAGACACCGAGGTCCGAGAAGAAGGAGGGGAGGAGGTGCTGCAGGCGCCGGAGCAGAGATTCCCCCGCAGCCCGTGGTGCTGCCCGTGGGGAGGCAGCTGTGCCCTGCGCCCACGGAGGTGAAGGATGGAGCCGATACCCACCCGCAGCCCGTGGGGGACCCCACGCCGGAGCAGGGGGGTGCCCGAAGGAGCTGTGACCCCGTGGGAAGCCCACGCTGGAGCAGGCTCCTGGCAGGACCTGTGGCCCCGTGGATTGAGCCCACGCTGAGGCAGGTTTGGTGGCAGGACTTGTGACCCCGTGGGGGACCCACGCTGGCGCAGCCTGTGCCTGAGGGACTGCACCCTGTGGGAGGGACCCACGCTGGAGCAGTTCACAAAAAACTGAAGCCTGTGGGAAGGACTCACGCTGGAGAAGTTCATGGAGGGCTGTCTGCCATGGGAGGGACCCCAGGCTGGAGCAGGGGAAGAGTGTGAGGAGTCCTCCCCCTGAGGAGGAAGGAGAGGCAAAAATAACTGTGATGAACTGACTGAAACCCCCATTCCCTGTGCCCCTGTACCACTGATTGGAAGCATATAGAGAAAATTGGGAGTAAAGTTGAGCCCATGAAGACGGGAGGGGTGGGGGGAAGGTCCTTTTTAACATTTGGGTTTACTTTCTCATTATTCTACTCTGTTTTAAGTGGCAATAAATTATTTTTTTTTCCCCAAGTCAAGTCTGTTTTGCCTGTGATGGTACTTGGTGAGTGATCTCTCCCTGTCCTCATATAAACCCATGAGCCTTTTGTTGTATTTTCTCTCCCCTGACCAGTCGAGGAGGGGAGTGATAGAATGGCTTTGGTGGGCACCTGGCATCTACCTAAGTTCAACCCACCTCAAGCAAATACTGCTGTGTTGGAATGCAGCTGTGAGGGATGGAACCAGCTGCCACTGAGCTGGGGATGGCAAGTCATGCTCAGCATTGTACAGCTTTCTCAACAGTTCATAACCTCTGCTGTACACAGAGACACTCGTCTTCTGTCCTACATGCCCACATACATGTGCTTAGACAGAAGGTTGTTACAATAAGATGTGACCTTATATACAATGAGCGTAGCCATTATAATACTCAGATTTTCAAAGCTATGTAAATTAAAGGTTAAGCTGTGCATTTATTCTGATACTTCGCACTTTCATTCATTGTTATCAAGAAGCTCAAATGAAAGAAACAATCGGTTGTGTGTTGGAAGGCAACTAATTTACACTGTGGTTTTGTGGTGCTGAGCTCCAAGTATTTTAGAAGAGAATGTGAGTCGGAAAACTCTCATTGTTTCTGTTTTCTCAGCCTCTTGAGGACTATTCCTGATGTTTCCACATGCATACCACCCAAGAGCAACATGGAAAAGTAACAAGTCCCTTTTGAAAATCTTAGCATTTAAACATTATATTCTTTCTTACAGCTGCCTCAGTTAAAACCAGTTTTAATCAGTTTGCATCTCTGTATTTCGGTAGTGCATATGTTGTAAAGTTCCATAAATCCAATACAGGAAGCATCTTATACAACAGATCATTTTAAGGTAAGAAATGCTCGTATGAGGAGTTCAGCAAGCCTTTTTGAACACAGGACCTCTTCTTTCATAATCTATTACTATTTTCTGCAAAGTTTCAAGTAATTTGCTTTTCTGAATCAAGCTATAAAGCTTTTAACTGTAAAATTGATCTCCTCATAAAGTACGTGTTCTAATGCTGTAATTACCTGAGGCCTGCTCTTCCAACCCTTGGCAGCATAAGTAATCTTTTTTCATCTGTCTAATCGCACTGATTGAATATAGGAGGAGTCAAGTGACTCCAGCCTATCTGCTAGGTCTCTACTCAACTTTCCTAAATCACAATTTGTTTTCACATGGATAAGTGATCTAAGTGAAGGGTTAACAGTGTTCTGTCTCTCTTAATTTGAGATTTGGAAGACAATTATAATTCAAAATGCTTCTTCTAGTTGAGACTCCTTAGGAAAGACACATACGTAGCCTAGAGCTAGAAGTCCAACTTTGCTTTTAAATGCAAATATTTTAACAAGTATAACACACAGAAGCATGAACTATCAATTATTCCTACTAGGCATATGTAAAACATCTTGTTTATCACAAAGAGACCAAATTAGGCTAAAAATGTAAAGAAAAAAAAATTGTAATTGAAGTGTTGCCTGTTCTCCTTTGAAACTGCCCATTGTTCTTATCAGAAGTAGCCTTCAGGTTGTCTGGATGCATCTGAATGGATCTTTCAGTAAGAAAAGATGGGAACTACCAGTATTGGCAGTCAGTGGCATTTGTCATGCAATGAGACTTCTTGAGAATGTTAGAACAGTGCATTATTTACAGCACTAGCCTGTCACATAAGAGTACAGACTTTGTTTCCCCTTACTTTCATTCTCTAAAGGTCTTAGTGGTACATACAGAATGACAGGAGGAAAAGTTTCAGGTCAGGCAGAGTGGGTTTCCCAGCTTACCTACAAACACAAGGATATAGCCAAAAGTCCATGGAAATTTTGAAAGTGTTAACTTTGGTAGATTTTTTGAATCCAACTTTAACTGCATTAAACTGAAGACAGATCAACTATAAGTTTCAACAAATGGGTTTTTTTGATTTCCAGCCCAAATCAAGTAAAATTCTACCGTTTATCTCCATCCTCCTGAAGACTTATGTTCTGAGACAGTAATGCCTTGGGGGTTTTGTTTGTTTTTCCAGGCTACTGCTATCTATCTTTCAGAGCTACAGCTGGATTGAGTCCTTGAGGTGATTTTGTTGCATCATGTTATAGCCACAGCAGCCATTTTACCAATACTTTCCCTTTCTCAAGGCTAGTTGGTAGTTTTTGACCAGGAAATAATTGTCTTGATCATCTGAGCTCAGTGTGTCTTCAGGTTTTACACATGTGCATCCACACTCACAGGATTGACACGAACGTTAGATATGTATATGGCACAGTCCTGTGACTCCTACGTTCAGAAAACATGCCCTGATGATAGTTAACTCTGGAAACTTTCAGTGAAGTTAATGTTACATTGCAGCAGCCTGTATGTTATTTCCCCTCACCCCCATGTCTTGTGAGCTCTTTTGTAACTGGAAGTCTCTTGTCCATCATGGTTAGTGGACTGTTCTGTTTTGTCCTCTTTTGGTTTTGGTACAAATTTTTGTACACTGGTCTTACTGGTATGGAGTGATTTCAGAGCTCTCTACAATCTTTGTTTCTGACACCACAGGGGTTCTGTATATCACTCCAGACCCCTTGATTTGCTTGAGATATTTATAGATGTTATTTCTATTATATCAGTTGCATTTTAACCTTTGAATTTATAGTGGTTCATAATTTAATCTATTTGATGTTTACAGGATTAGTAGATTGTTGCTTAATACCTATTTTACAAAATAATATGTCCAAGTGCTATTATTTAAAGATCTATTCTCTACGTTGTTTCACAGTTTCATCTCTTGTCTTCTTTCTGATGGCTTCAATGCTCTTTAAAGTTCTGAGGTTTTAGGGTTAGGAATTATTTTTTTTTTTAACCATATGCTCTTCTGCTATCACCTAGTTCTAAGCTTTGACTTAGCTGCAGACTCTTTCACTTCAACTCATTAAGTGCATGACAACCCCAATAATATTTACTTCTGTTAAAATAATAGGTCATCTACTAGGTGGTGTTATATATTTATGATGATGTTACATATTTATATATTTATCAAACAGTGTATATATATGGTGTTTGGTTTAGCACTTAGTAAATTCCAACAGTGGAAGTCAGACCATACCCTCTGTGTCACTCAGACTTCAAAAGGACACAAAACAACCTTCACATCTCTATATCTCTATCCAAAGTCTCTCCTTTTTGTTTGGTTTCTTGCATTAGAGAGCAAGGAGTGTACCTGAAGCAGTCAGTTGTTTCTTGTCTTTGTATTGTTTGATGTGTGATAAGCTTGGTTAACAGATCTCAGGGTGCTATTTAATATGGCTTCATTTGCTAGAAAAAGTGCTATCTATAAGGAGGCAAATATGCCCTCTACTGACTTCATCTGTGGCTGGAGTTTAAAAGCTGCTGTCAGAGAGTACACAATGGAACTGTTTGCAAATAAAGCAAATTAAAATAAACATCTTTTATCATAAGAAAGCAATTAGTGTTGATTCGCAGCTTCACTTGGTTTTGTTTCCTGACCTTGACTATATTGTGATGGTTTTGTGCTTCCTTGGACAGTTTCTACTTGCATCTGCATCGATTAAACCTTGATCTCATTTATTATCTCAGGAAATGGTCTCAAGGTCACAGGGCTGGAAATTTAATTATGGTGGCAGTATATTAAGTGGCACATTTAAAGATGCTGAATCGTAGTAATTAATTTTTTGGATGGTGGTCTCTAGGGAACAGGTTTTCTCTACACTGGGTGTTTAGACATCCATCATGGCCATTCAGCTTGGCAGCTGTCTTTTAGCTTTAAACTGCGTCATTATTCATCTTTTACGACTGACTTTAAAAACACTAGACATCTATATCCTTTTTTATTGTAATATATGTCAGATGCTTGTATTAAGCTATACTTCACCTTTGCTATAAAACATTAACAGAGGTTGCTAGTAGTTACCTGGGCTGGCCTCTAAATTGAGACAACAATTACCCTTCGCTGACATCTAGTGTCAAGACATGAGATATAGCTGGAGTGCTGAATCCATTGGCCTGGAAATCCTGCACTTCCCCAGTGATTCAGGCTCACCCAAGAAGCTGCAGCACTGGACATAATTAGTGGACACGAGGGATTAACTTGGCACTCAGTGTTGACTTTGTAGCAGCACTAGGTTATTGAATGAAATGCAGCACTGCCAAGGTCTTAAAAAGCTTGTAATGTTTAATGAAGGAATGGTCATTAAACTTGCTGGATCAAATATTAGGCAAGATGGAACTGGGAGGTATTTAATAAAGAGGCTTGAAAATATGAACTAAATCACATATACTCATTTTAACTGCTGGCTAAAGCCCAGCATATTTCAGGAGTGTTCACTGCTGTTTCAAGTTAAGATGGTATGAACTGGGAAGGAGAACAGTAAGCAGATTATAGCTTTCTGCATAACTTCACAGAAAGTTTTTCTACTGTAGAATTATTTTTCTTAAACACTTTAAAGTTCACAAATTCTGCTGGAATTGCAAAGAAATGTTCGCCAGGGAGTATGAGGGCACTGGAGTTCTCATAGTGAACAATATCCACAGATTTTAAGTGAGGTCTTTCATAGCCTTTGCCAAGCTGAATCTTTCAGAATCAAGACCAGTGGGTTTCAGAGTATTGTTACAAGAGTTGGTCCTCACACCAGTACATTTTTACAGGCTGAGATTAAGAAGAAAATCTCTTAAAGCTGTTGGGACACCCAGAGACTGGAATTAAATTCTAGGCACAGAATATTGGGTGTAACATTCCTCCTGCACCTTGTCACCTCTTCATCTCTCTAGATGTAGTTCTCCAGCAGTGAAAATCTTTGTGCTTGCAGTATTTAATCTTCTCTTAAATTCTTGCCATGATCACACCTAGCTCTTTGGGCTATTTGGCCCTTCTGTAACAGTAGTGTATTTCCTTTCATAGAGATCAGTTATATCTCCTTTTTGTACTGTGTGTTTTGTAATTAGGCTTATGTGATTGTGGTTGAGATGTTTAAATGCTGTTCCTGTGCAGTGGAACTGATGAAGACTAGTTTTTCTAGGTTTATGTGTCTTTTGAGTGCATATTACTTCACTGAGCCAACTCTAGCAGCATGGAATGCTGTGGCTTAGAAAGTAACACCCTGTGGTTCATCTTAATTCAGAGTTTTTACAGGCAGTATTAGTAAATCCTCCACCCATGGTCTGTGTTCCCTTAGTTTGAAAAGGATAATAGCAAGTAGAACAGCGGCATGTCATGACAGAAGTAGAAGAGGGATCTCTGAAGTCAGATATACAAAGGCATATAGCATTTCTTAGCTTTACTTCGTGGTTTGATTGCAAACTTACTGGTGTGAAGGACATCTCCCAGATGTGCCAAAGAGTGTAGCTATTCTCAAAGCTTGGAGTGTGAGAACAGCAGATAATGTTGATCAGGGAAATTCAGTTGCATACAAACCTATTAGAAACGGAAATGAATGATCGCACCGTGGCTTGTTACAGAGTTGCATTGTCTAAATTTAATCTAATTTAAGATGTACGATAAAGGAAAACAAAACAGAGAACTAGGCTGGCCCTCCTCACGAACTAAGGAACGTTCAGGGCATCTATGCTGGTGCATAGGGATAGTTTGGGTCCTTCTTTACGTCTCTCCTGACTTTCTAAAGATGCTTTTCTAGTCAGTAGCCTTCTTGCATGTCCTGTGTGGTCTAGATCTGGTGGCTTCTCTGCATGTAGCCCATAAGATATGTTTTCCAGAATAATGGAATGATATTTAACTTGGCACATAATGACATCAGAAAGGCTTAGAAGCAAGTGAAGTGGAAAGAGGGCCTATGTCTAGCCAAGAGTCACTTCTAACATGATATGTTTGCAAGTATAATGTTCAGTCTAGCCAGCTGGTTTCCATCTACATGCAGTTGACAACTCCTTTGTAATTTCCTCTTAAAAACAGCCTATATGCTTGTAAATTGGCTCTCTTCTACTTTCAAATATTGCAGCAGAACATAAAGATGGGAATAAGGTATCCTGATCACTCCTGTGGATTATAATAGTTATTTTCCAAGTGCCCTAGCCTACTCATACATTATTAAAATTGGATAAATTGCATTTATATATGGTTTTACATCTAGCCAGGCAAAGAACAAATCAGGGCTTAGCTACAGCTGCAAGAACAGAATAGTCAAAATGTTTGGGTTTTTTTTCACATGAGTTTCTGAAGAAACCCCTTTGTTCAGAAGCCATTGGATTTTGTGTAGAAACAAACATGTACAGAAACAAACATGAAGAAACATACATGTAAAGTGAAATTGCAGTATTTGATGCAGGACTATACCTGGAGCTTAGTAAGTACCAAAGAAGTTGAAGAGGATATATGGAAATTCTTTTTTTCAAGCTTATGTTTTCTCACTTCTTGTACCCCATTTTAATGAAGAACATTTAGATGTTTGAGTTGTTACTGTTTATGCTATTGATGGATTCAAAAATGATTCAAATATATCTATATGTAAATATTGCCATCAGTATGTATGTACATGAGTATTCACAATGGACTGGGATTAGCCATATAGAAAGTTTAAATTTTGGAGCATGTAGAAGAGATAAAATCAGTATACCTTAGGTTGCCACTGTGGAAGAGTGATGGATATATAATAAATAATCCATAGATTAGGATAAGTTTATGCAAGCAATTAGGTGAGCAGCTGTGCACAATAAATTGAAGAACAGAAGAAAAAATCATTAGTGATAATTTCAGAAGAGGCTAATGGTCCCAAATTAAGTATTCAACATGAACTGCTTCTTCAACTGTAGTCATAATATACATTTTATTCATATTACTTTACTGTTGGATTAAGTTACTGGCATTTTAATGAAACCAAGATAGCAAATGTTACTACAGTTCACGTGGAATGATGTACGGTATGAATGGCAAAATTAGTCTGTGTCATGTCTTTTTATGTCAACAAGCTCAACAAAACCATTTATTGTTCATGTCTGGAGGGTATTTTATCTAAAATGCTACAGCAGAAGGGCAGCAATGATAGAAAATGGTTGCACTTTACCTCCTTTTGTAACAGACTTGCATATGTTTGGTCAATCAAAATTTCCTCCTACTGAAAGGCTGGATTTGTAAAACCAAGCATGGGAGGTTTCAATCCAAGCTGTACATCACCAGAACCTTCAAATGATATATCGGGATTTCTCCCCTGCTTTTGAACCATCTCTTTATTAGCATTAAACACCATGTCATTCTTGTAATAACTTATTGCAAATGTAAAGTCTTGAGTAAAAATTTCCTTAGAACATTATTTAAAATAGTTATTCAGTTTACTTGCTTTACTTTTTTTCTCATTCTGAATGCCATAGTTTTAGCCCGTGTCAGTGAAAGATTCTTCCATACACGGTATGCAATAACTGGATTTCTACTTAAAAGAACTATCTTTCAAAACTGTTTCAGTGCGTACTCACATGAATGATATCCTCAGAACCATCCACCCTGAACTACATTCAACTTTCCTAAATGAGATTTTATTGGAACTGATTATGATTAGATAAATGGGTGACTTCACTAATGTATAATACACTTTTCAATTATAGAGTACGTATGATAATTTACATTTCTTGTTTGATAGTATGATATTTATGTGACATATTCTGGATGAGATCTGCTGCTGTTTATATAATGGCCTTACTTTTCTCTTAAATTAAATCTGCTTTCAAGTTCTTGCAATATATTTAAATTTTTCAGATAAACAAAGACATTACAAATCCACCTTAATATACCCTTCAGTGGAATGAAACCTACTGGTGGATAAATTCTGGTGCCCAAATTTGTTGCCTAAGGAGACAAATTCTGTCATCAGAATTACAGATGAACATAATGTAGATGGGAATAGGATTTGTCCCCAGTTACGTTAGTGCAGAATCAAGCAGCCATTATCAAATTGACAGCTGAGAGACTGTTAAAGAAAAACAGAATTTGATGAAGAAACACTGTTTTTTCTTTCTTGCAGTAAATCTGATTTATGCCTCCTGGATTAACAGTTTTATTTACATGGAGAGATTTTGCAGAATGCACTGCTAATTTTGAGATACGTGAGAATTAGAGCATCTTTCCTGGCAAAGGACCTCTGTGCAGGGGAAGAAAGAAAAGTGTTTAATGTTTGTTGTTGTTTTTTTTTTTTTCTTGCTAGTAACCTGTACAACTTTTCATCTGGTGTCAATACCCAGAGAGACAGCATTCAGTTAGAAAAGAGAAAGTGTCCATAGATACATCAATAGATTGTATCACTAAATAGTTTTTAAACTTTATATTTTAAGAAAGGCTAAAATGGTAATTATGGGTCACATCTGTAAACTCTAAAAAATCAAGACTTTTGAAAACTATCATGTTCAGAATTTAATTTCAAAGTGGGCAACCTATTAGAGGAATATATTTTTCTAATTCAATCTAATCTTTCTGAATGCCTCCAGAAAATCAATGCAATTTCATGAAAGAAAATAACTCGGCATGTAATACAGTGTAAAAAGGTTCAAGACAAAGGTTGGTTGTGTTGGAAATCCATGGATGCTCCATAGCAGTCTTCCCAGAGGGGTTTAAATAAAAAACCAAACCCCCAAATATGCCAGGCAGAGGTGGTGAGGTGTCCTCTTCGTGTTCCATCACTCAGTATTGGTTAGTTTTGGAAGTGGTAGCTTTTCCAGTCATGCACTATTTACATAGCTTACATGTGACAATAGTGATATTGCCAATCTGTGTGTGTGTTTATACATACAGTGTATATATTCTTATACACACACAATGTCCTAAACCAGAAAAAATTCAATATCCCTACAACATGTACAATGAATTTATGCTTAGTTAGTATGGAACCAACATATGATCCTCTGATATTTGGCTTTTAATTCTTTAAAAGCTTTTTTTCAAATATACCTGATGCTTCTGTAGAATCTCTGCAAAGAACTGAGAACTCAAAGCTATGTCTTTAAGAAACTTTGAAGAGTGCGACAACACTTTTTTTCCTCCCTTAATGGCAAACAACAGAAGCAATTGGTAATATATGCACTTCACATTCGACATTTTCAATTGTTTTGCGTATCCTTCTGCTTTAATCATTCCTGGCACAAGCCTACTGGACTTAGAGAAGGAATGAGGCCAGCTCTGGGGTTAGCTGAATGGTAGCGTTTTGAATATGGACACAAAAATTTGTAATGTCAAGAGTTTGTTCATAAAACATAATTGTGTGTACTTTTGGCTTCTGTAAAATGTTTCATGAAACGATCCACTTTATTCCAGTTAATATTCTTGTGTAGAGATTGCTGCCACAGGTCTGTAACTTTTAAAAATATGTGAGTTGATGAGAAACTTGCATGGCCTTTGCCAAGTTAGTAGGTTACTTTAACAGCTGATCGCAACCTTCTGTTTTATTAGGACAGTATTTTCTAACCTATCAACAGATATATTAATGACACTGGCTGATAAATAAACCGTCAGGTTTGGACTAAAGTTAGGAATTATTTTTGTCAAGGAAATTGATTTTTTTCACAGTAAAAAGTTTTTTATCCCAGAGGACAAGGGGTGTAATGGTTTTAAACTGAGAGTAGATTCACACTAGATATATGGAAGACATTTTTTGCAATAAGGGTTGTGAAACAGTGGACCAGGTTGTCCAGGGAGGTGGTAGATGCCCCCTCCCTGGAAACAACCAAGTTCAGGTTGGATGGGGCTCTGAGCAACCTGATCTGATTGGAGATGTCCTGCTCAGTGCACAGGGGTTGGACTAGATGACCCTTAAAGGTCCCTTCCAAACCAAACTATCCTATGATTCTAACTCACCATAATTAATTTGAATGAAGATATCTATGTAATGTTTTTTGTGGAAGAGGGAGAAATAAGATAAATATTTGGGGACTTCTATTTGTTTAACTGGCACAGCTCTTTGAGGAGGGGCATCCTCCTCCTTCCCTTTCTTAAAGCTCCCAGAAGTGTGGGGGAGAGACACAGAGCCAAAGAAGCATCCTTGTCTTAAAACTGCTGAAACACACTCAAGCTATGCAGTTGGCAATCCCTGAGGTTTTTTGTTATGCAGGATTTAGACTGGGAAACAAAATGTTAAGTTGCGGAGGGGAGCTATGCTGTGAAATGCTGTTGTGGAGACAATCTGCATCTGAATTCTGGTGGCTATTTGCATGGCTTTCTGCAGCCCAGTGACAGGTTTGTCCCTTTTAGTTTCTGGAATAGGGAGAGGGCAAATGCATGAACAAGAGACGGTGTCAACTAAGCTAAGTAAGATGCAGGGTCTCTGGTGAAATGCCATGCAGCACATACCAGTGAGTGGGAGAAAAACTTAACTGGTAGCAATCTGGAGATCATACTATTAGGTCTGCAAGTCCCTCACTTTAAGGTCAAAAATTGTCTTACAGGAGCAATTAGCTCCAAACTCCTTTTGTGTGACAGGTGGATACTGCCCTTCAGAGAAAACAGAGGGGTAAACAATCCAGACTGTGGTTTGAGAAGCCCTGAAGAAGGCTTACAGATAAAGCTGAATCTCATCTTTGTTTTCTTGCTGTAAGGAAAATCAGATTGCAGAAATGATGTAATTTTGGACTTCAGTGAGTGTTGTGTTTTAACCCCAGCCAGCAACTAAGCATCACGCAGCTGCTTGCTCACTCCTCTCACCTCTCCCACCCCTGGTGGGATAGGGAGAAGAATAGAAAACACATAAAAGTCATGCATTCAGATAAGAGCAGTTGAATAATTGAAATAAAATATAATAGTAATGAACAGGAAGATAACAAAAAGAGGGTGAAATAAAACCCAAGGAAGACAAGTGATGCACAATATAATTGCTCACCACCCACTGACTGATGCCCAGCCAGTCCCAGGCAGTGATCTGCCTCTCCCAGCCAACTTCCCCCACATGATATATACTGGGCATGACATCATATAGTATGGAATATTCCTTTGGCCAGTTTGGGTCGGCTGTCTTGGCTGCGTCCCCTCCCAACTTCTTGCACCACTCCAACCTTCTTCTGGCAGGGCATGAGAAGCTGAAAAATTCTTGACTTACTATAAACACTACTTAGCAACAACTGAAAAATCTGCCTGTTACCAACATCCAAAACACAGCATTGTACCAGCTACTGGTAAGAAAATTAACTCCATCCCAGCCGAAACCAGGTCAGTGAGTAAGCACAGAACATCTGCATGTGTAGGCTGGAAAAGATAAACAGTTTCATGCATGCTGCAGTTTGCACAGTTAGAAATGGTAGTTCAGAAGAGTGAAAGTATTTTCACCTTCAATTGTGTTTGAAAGTATGAAGCTATGAATAACCTGCCCAAGGATACTATGCAAAAGACTGAATTGTATGTCCTTTGTAATTACACTGGGTACATAATTACACTGTGCACCACAATGAAACACATGCTTTCTTCTGTACTAAGAAATATTGTTAAAATATAGCCAAAATGTTGAATCTATAGAGAATAAAAAGGAGGTTTGGGCAGCAGTGTATATTCCACAAGGGACTGTTCATTTCCTTGGAACATTGAACAGCAGTGCTCCCGAGCATGGATGAGTCCTCATGTTCAGGGCTTTTACTAGAAGACTTAACAGGCTTATGGTTTCTGTCTGAACAATGACTTGGAGTCATAGGATAACGCCGGCCAGAATGACTCGCTGGAGGTTTGTAGCCCAGTCTCCTAATTGAAGTAGGGTCAGCTGTGAGATCAGACCAGGTTACTCAGGGCTTTATCCGGCTTTGTCTTGAAAACATGTAAGGAATTTCCTGAATCTTCTTTTCCTGCCCTTTCACATATTTGTATTATTGCTAAATTTTTCTCAAACTTAAGATGTTTTATTTGTAGGTATTAGGAATTCTCTATTCGAACAGTGAAAGCTGAAGGAAATGAGTCGACACTTGCTGTGTGGGGTAGCTATAGACGTGCATGCTCTGGCACTCAAGATTTGTGACCTGAATCTGACTTCTCTCTCTAAACTAGTTCACTGCCTTTCAGTAGCTAACTACTGAAATTGCAGGTAATCTGATTATGAAAAATCAACTGCTGTGTAAAAGTAGACTATACACTTAAACCTGTATGAGGTAAAGCGGCTATATGAGTCTTCAGAACATAACTGTAATTCTCTTCCTTCTTTAACAGGACACCACCTGCTATTTAAGTCACTAACTATTCTGATTATTTTAGACAAATTTTAGCATGCATTTTCCTTGTGTCTCAGTAACAAGGAGTGTGTTCGTTCCAAAATCACCCTACTACAGCTAAAGGTGAAAGCATGTGTATTTGATTCATACTGAGCTTGGAGTTTCTTTTACTGAAAAAAACCCAGGAATACGCCCAGTAAGTAAATACTTACATAAACAATAAAGCTGATGCAAGTAAGAGGAATGCTGAGTCCACAGATTGCATTATTAACAGCATATTAGTACACACATTGGCTGAGAGGTAGGTAGTTGTGCATGCTGTAAATAATTCTCTGGGTGTCAAAACAGTAGCATGCAAGACAACTGACCACATTGCAGACAAAATGGCATGACCCATTTTATTTTCTTTTAAAATCATGATTAATTCATGAATTAGTGGATAGCTGTTCTTAGATTTTTAACAATCTATTAAAGCAGTTGGGCAAGATCCTTCTGACTGGATGACTACTGATGATCCTGTTCCTGTTGTCCTCATCTAAATTGGTGTATGCTTATGTATGGTCCCTTTAGATTTCCTTTCAGAAATTTCAAAGTGTGGTTGCTTTACCCATCAACTTTAATTTTGTTCCTGTGCTTTTCTACAAAAATAAAAAATTCTCTTCTAGCCTATCTTTGGCTCTATGAGAACTTCCCAAGGAGCAGTCAAAAAGAAATCTGCTTCAAACTGAAATTCTTGAATTCAGGTATGAACATGCAAACAACCAGGCAGAATTTATTTAACCTTCAGCCAGCTGCTTAACCAAGTTGAAATTATTGATAGCCTATCAGCAATGATCAAGATGGAGAGACTAAATGAAGAGGTGCCTTTTCTTTTTCTTCTCCCCCATTCCCCCCTCCCCCCCCCTTTTTTTTTTTTTAATAAGAGAACCATTGAGCTGGTAACAAGACTTGAAATGCCGTGTCAGCTCAGCTAGCATGGTCAAGGAGCTCAGCTGTAGAAGGGAAATAAAACTGTTAAGTTATGGCTGCCCTCCAATCAGTCACAGGGGTAATGATGTTTGGCTTTAGTCAGGTTATATGTCAGTAAATATACATCTCTCAGACAGCCTTTAAGACAGTCTTAAGATCATGCTTATTGTTTTATATAGATAGGGGTTGGATGCTGATATATGGTGGTCATAGGCCACTGAAATAAATTTCACAACATTCAGCAGGTAAAGTTAATCTCAATAGAACAGAATGTGGCTGCAGTTTTGATAGAATATTCATTCCATTGACAGTGATGGGGCATTTTTTCTCTGTTAGTTTTTGTGCATATCACTCAAATGCAGAGGATTTTTTTTCCCTGCCTTGATTCTAAATTTATCACTACCTGAAGTGACCAATTACATTCAGTCTTTAGTGCAGAGCCCTGACAAGTTCAAATTTCAAAATTCCAGTTTATAAACATCACTGTGAGCTATATTCTGTTCACCTGCCCTGCTCACAGGAACATAAAAATCCAATTCAAAGGTAAGGAGACCTCAGAATTCCAAAAGCCAAGTATCTCTTTCATGAGTGAGTGATCGTGTGAACTCTGTCTCAGAAGCAAAGGACAGACACAAGACCACACTGAAACATACATTCTAGACTTAACAGCACTATGAATTAAAATCTTACTTGGAAATCTTACTGTAGACTTAGGCAAATATTTTTTACTATATTTTTTCTAATACTGATATTTAAGTTTCACCTTAAGCTTGCTGCTAAGGAATTTGTATGTATTTGCAAATATTGGATCTCACCTTCCATTACTGTAGATTGACATTAGTTATTAAATTCCACCAAGTCTCTCAGTAGTATTTGAGAGTTAAGATGCACCACTTAGCTTTTTTAATAACATATATTGGGTTGCTATAAAAAGCAGAAGGTCCCATTATGCAAGCCTTTGCTCTTACTAGTATCTGGTATGACCGTTCCGCAGAGTAAGAAAACGGAGAAATACAGTCTATGTGCGTTTTATGTAACACCTATACAATTAGACCAGAATTTGATAAAGCCATATGTGGTATTTATTCCATAAGTAAAACTTGCTGTGAGTCTTAGCCTATAATGAAGTGTTCATTTTTAATTTAGCAGAAATGTGGCTGTAAGTGTTAAACTAAAGCACTAAACTGCCCTGTGGTGTAGCAGCCTTTAATCTATATCCAGAATAACAAAATTGGTTTTGGTTTAGTTTAGTAGGATTTATCAGAGCAATGGCTTAATCTTAAAGTTTTATTTTGTGTTTTAATTTTCAAATATCCATTGAATTCAGAGAGAATTTGTGTGAATGAAGACCAAGAGTGGAAAAAAAACAGCTAATGTCCAAGATTGCATGCAGAAATTGTTTATGAGTTGACTGTGTATCAGGCTTTCAATGTTAAGCTTTGCTGACATTGTTTTGTTGGGGTTTTGTAGTTACTTTAGTAAATGAACAGTCCCTTTGATGATGAAAAATTTCAAACTCCTCCAGCGATCCAGGTAAGTCCAAGTTATTACCAGTGAGAGCAAGACACAAGCATTGTTTGTATGTTTAAGAGCGATGGAAATTTAGGAAGTGGGTGTGAATTCAATGTATATGTGATGCTGAATTTAGTCTTTTAATACTTGTAGATGTGCAATTATAAGCATACATATACTGGTCACAATGTTTAAGCGTTAAAATGTTTATTTTTCTATTAATTAAATTCTGGATTGCTTCTTTGAGAGTCCCAGCCTGGGGTCTGTGGTCCAGCTGATTTCACTGGAAGACTTACTACCTAAAGGGTACAGAATTTGCTTAATATTATTGTCTTCCAAAAGAACAACTTTTTCTGTGATTGAGACAAGCTCTGCTCCACAGCTTTCACAGTGCAAATTTTCTTATGTATTCCATCTCATGCATTCTAACACCTGAGAGCTTCCTGCTTTAAGCCCCCGAGCAGATGGTGTAGAAGGCCTTTCACTCTGAATTCCATCATGTGTAAGCATTTCCAGTGGGGTCCACTGAAATAAATACTAAAATTCCATTAAGAAAGAACTTCAGGTTCTGCATGCACAAAAATATCTTGGATTATTTGCCTTCTAAATACAATGCAGAATTCCTTGAAATTGCTTCAAACAACTCTGCTAATAACCAATCCACATTTCCTACCACCAACAGCTCAGATCTTTCAAATCTCCTGCAACTGAAAAAGGATGAAAAGACAATGACAGTGCCCCAGTCTGCAGAATTTATCACCTAACCTTGGTCTGGGGATGGAAGGGCAGTTATTAAGAGAGTCCAGGAATCATGGGGTCCTTTGGCACCATGGTTGTCAGCTTAGGGAGGACTTTAGCTTGCTTTTTCTCAGAGGGATTCCAGTAGGGACAGTGGTTAGGAAAGAAAATGTTCTTTTGATTTTATTTCCTATGATAGCTTGAGCTGGATTTGCTGTTTTTTATGCAGCATGTTTCAAACACATCATGAATCTGTTATCTGACTGACTGCTGGTGGGACAAAGGAGCAGAAGCAATAGCCCATGCTGCTGCTGCTAATATTTTCCATTCCTAGCACCACCCTGGGACTGTGGTGTGGTTTGGTTTTTTGGTTTTGGTTTTTTTTTTTTTTTTTAAATCGACTTTCATCATCTGTTATCTTAACAGGGAGTAGAGGAGGATGGGAGGGTCCTTATTCCCTGCCACTTTCCACTTACAGACTGCTCTCTCTTCCAACACAACCCCTTAAAATAGCAAAATTGTACCTTTGAGTGTGAAGGACTTCAGTTCCAAAAGAAATCTCTTCAGGACTCCTGAATTTCTTCAGGAACTGAGTACAAGTTGTATCGTCATATTTGCTGAAAGGCACTCACACAATAAATTCCTACAGGAGACTTACACAATACAACCAATGAATCCAGCTTTAGCCATCTCACCAAAATTTCTTATGGGAAGACAGTCCTGGAGTACAGGAGGTTTATTCAGGTAGTTACCTCATAAACCTAATGATACCTAGAGCACTTGATGAACCTCTGGGTCTGTGCAGATAGTCTTATCCTAAACCATGATAAAAACATGCACTCCATCATCAGATCCAGAATATCAAACATTTACCTTCCTCAGTGGCTTGGATTCTTGTGAGCATCTTGATCTGAACAGAAGCTTGACAGCAGTCTTCACCTGTGGGTGAGAAGAGAGACTATCATGTGGCTGCAGATAATATTACAGATATTATGGCTTTCACATCTCCATTGAGAACAAACTGAACTGATGGAGAATATTTTTAAACGTGCTTCATACTTTTAAATTTTGTGGACTCAGTGATCATGAACTGTCAGCTGGTATCCTTACCTCCTGGCTCCACCTCAGCATCTGCGTCTGGACCGCTGACATTTGAAATAGCCTATTGGAGGATCTGGAGTTTGTAGTTACACTCTGAGAGCTCAAGCTGGCCTGCAGGTAACTCTACAGTCTCGCTAAGCTGACATTACCTAATGGAATAATGCCCCCCCTAAAAACTTTTGACAGAATGGTCCAAACTCCATACTAGCACCTAGCCTTGCACCTTTCTCCCCCTTGAGCCAGTTACTGACTTCAGCAGAAGTCAGGCTTCACGCTAACACTGAACAGCTTTGGAAACCCCAAACTAATTGTATAAATATGGGCTCTGATATTTTTATTAAAGGAAATGCTTTTGTTTGCTTGGGGTTTTATTTAACATTGATTGAGATAACTTACACAACAGTGGTTTGATTCTATAAATGCACAACCACATTTTCTTTCAGAAATTTCTTGATGGATTTTACTTATGGTGTTACTGTAGTGTTACCAGATCAGTATGGAGAATAAATGTTTTCTCACAGATATGGGGATATCAAAACAAAATTCTCACTAGTCTGATAAATTTGGCTTTAGGTAAATCACCTATCTATCTGATATTTTTTTCTAACCCTGCTCCATAACATTATTAAGAGGTTCTTCAAACTAGATAACTAGAGTATATAGATGATACTAATTTGTAAAACCAAGACTGCTGGATTTGCTTCATATTTCAGGGCAACATGCGAACAAAAACAACTTACCTGGTCTACAGTCATTTTTAAAAAATATAAAATATGCTACAGATTATTTAATCTATATTCTATAGCATTTTAATTTTTAAGATTTAGAGTTAAACTCAGAGACTATAATGTTCATAGTACAGCCGTTATATTTGCTAAATGCTGATCCAGATCCTAAGAGAAAATTATTATATCATCAATATAAACATAACAGATTTTATCTTTTAAATCTGCCAGGAAAATTATTATGAGACTCTGAAATGTTGAAGAAGCTTTTTTTTATCTTAGATGGTATTACCTAGTCTATATTCACTACAAGAGGATTTTTCATTTTTTTTCCCAATAGCTAATTTTCATTCAGAGAAGATGCTCTAATATTCTGGGCTTGTATAGCGCTTTTAAAGCAGGTTTTCCAAGACGTCACATGCAGCAAATGACGTTTTATAAGGTTTTTGATGCAAACGTCATCAGCTGAAAAATTCTAACTATTACCAGGAACCCCACAGTTAACTTAAATCCTTTACATGTGAAAACTGAGTAAGAAATGAGAGTTCATGTTTGTCTGGACTATAAATAGGCATGAAATTATTCAGATACTTTCCATATGATCATCATCTGTAACTTTAATCTAGTAAGGCCCCTTTCAGGAAAGCGCTTAGACAGGTATTTCAAGCTATCGACTTCTGTAAGCATGTGATTAAGAGCTTTCCTGAAGAGTGACCCTAATTACTATTCTTATGACTTAAATAAGGTTGGCTACGTCTGCACACCTACTTAACTTGGGGAACAAAGATTCAGCTTTTCAAATTAACGTATTAAAGTTTTGTATTTTCCTCATTTAATATATTAAATTGCTTCCTTCAGAGAAGGAGAAGCATTTTAAACTATTTTTGAACAGTTTGTCAGGGACTGCTGTTTTTTAACTCCTCTTCCCCTCCTGGTCAGGTTTAAAAAGCATTAAGTTATAGGTCTCTGAATTTTCTATTACAGATTTTACTATTGGCCAATTCTGACTGTTCTTCTGTTTAATATTTGATCAATGTCTGGAAAGGCTTTCGTCTGAAGGGAACATATGATCAGTAATGACTTTTATATTTTTTTGTCTTGCTGCAAGTTGGCTATCTTTTAGCAGTGCTTTTAAGGCTATGAAATTGCTTCTGTGTTTTGCAGTAGTGTACCTTGTAGTGAGTTTCAAAAACTTTAAGTCCATATGTGGCATCCCTAATGTCAATGTTTCCTTTTATTTTACCCTTTCCTAATTACATGTATGCTATCATCCAGTACTACAAGCAGTTCTCCTAAAAGCTCACTTCTCAGATTTAAAACAATTTTTCTTCCTATTTTTTCCTGCTGATTTAAAGAAAACAGAGTAAAACAATCTTATGTAAAAAGCAGGTCGCATTTAGGGCATGTCTCTAGTTTAAAAAAAGTAAAAAAAAAAAGCTCCTGCTGCTTTATAATGATTTAATGAAAAGTAAAAAATTTCCCTTAATGTGGATAGGGATCAGTATGACATTTTTTACACTGATACAGCTAATTCCCATGAAGGAAACATAAGTCTTTTAAAGTCTTTAAAAGCACCTTTTCAAGCACTGTACTTTCATGTATGCCAGAATTTTTGCTGGCATGATAACATCATTAAAAAACAAGGCATACCCTTTTCTGTAACTACATTGGTGTGACTGTTCAGTATTGATTATTACTTCTGTGCTGTTACAGATTCTTCACTGCAACATGATGATCTATACAAAACCACGGAAATAAGTATCTGTTTTGTTTCTTACAGATTATTTTTGAAGAAGAAAACAAAGCCTTTTCCAGCTATTTTTATTAAAGTATATTCTGTTCCAACACAAAGATGTCTTTGAGAACAACTAATACAGGTAATTGTTTAACATTTCGTAATAGGCTACTCAAGAACTACACCAATGCCCAGAAAATGGAAGACAACTAGTCAAGCAGTAAAAGTTAAAGTCTACATAAATTATATGGTATTATAGGTTCAAATCTATACAAAAATTATTAATTCAGCCTTTTACTGAGGCTGATAAATGAAATTTTAGCAATATCTGTGTATGGGTTTTTGGATTTAGCTTTTTCTACTTATGTTATATCTTCACTGAACAGATTTTCAACTCTTGTAAGTAAAATACCTTTTCCTTATTTTTCTTACTGGTTATTAACAAACTACAGCTTATTCTCATATCAGGAAAAAATATGAAAATGTCAGGGAAAAAAATCAGGAAAAGTACTTAATGAATGCATATCCAGAATTCAGACACCCTTTAAAATGTTGATGTGGGGTTTTTGTGTTCATGCAACAAAGGCAGGCTTTGTGCCAGTTTTGGAAGGAACTCTGGGAAGAATGGAACTCAGTGACTCTTCAGAGTATATACTTCTAAATACTTAGCAGAAAGCAATTTATTAGCTACTTAAGATAGAAGTTAACCAAATCACAGCTGGCTAGAGCCAAGACAGATATACCAATCAGACTTCTGCCAACCTCTCAATTTCAAATGCAGCTATTTGATGTACAAATTTATCTTATGACTATGAAGATGGCAAGCTTCAGCATTAAAAGGATATTTTCATGGGTTACTGTACAAGTTCAGTGTGACTGGTTTTAATATATGCAATGAATAATTTTGCCCAGTTACTGCTGAAGAATATACTATGAAGATTTGTTGATGATTCCTCTTAGTAAGCACTTCCTAGGCTATCTTTGCAAGAAAAGTCAAGTGTGTTACAAGATGCAGTTTCTGATTTTGCTTTTAAAGGCTACTGGTTCTGTGGTGATTGGTACAGATTTGGCTTTGGAAAAAAACCACTATTTAAAGATTTAAAATTAAAAAGATCTCATGGAGCCTCAAAAAACACAGCTAGAAATAAACTGCAGTCTAATCACATGGGCATCATTGTGCACACAAGGGATTTTTTGAATTTTAGTGGGATACTCATGAATAAAGGTTTCTGGAACTGCCTACTATTTTTCTTGCAATTGGTTGCTGAAACAGAGGTATTTTTATTAATTAAGATGAATTATTCTGGTATTTTCCATAGGCAAAGTTCTGAAGGCAACTATAACATTTTCTGAGATATTTTTCTTGCCTTATAGATGGTGTTTCATCACAGTCAGAAAAGCTCCCTGTGTAGTTCCCAATGAAGCCTTGCAAACATTTAAATCCCCTACTGGAGGGGAAGTTGATTTAATTAGGAGTCAACATACTTTAAAACCTCACTACAAAAAAAAAACAAATTCCACAACTTTTTTTTTTTTTTAAATCAACTTCGGACCTGAGTATGATTAACAGGAAAATCTCTCTACAGTAATACAAAGAATGATTAAGCTGTAAATTCAGTCTGTGTTTGCCAAACGGGAAGCAATATTTTCTACTGCAGGCTCCCCCCTACCCCAACTTCATCCATCTAGATAAACATAATTAAGTAATGGATGATGGTTTGTTAGCATTTTATTACACATGTTTACAAGGGCATTAAGAATAATCATAAAATGCACAAAAATATTATAGGTATTGAGGTTTTCAGCAGTGGAAAACGTGACTTTTTAAAATCTGGGCTGGAAACATGTATTCCTACAAATTAACTATTCCTCTATGCAGAACAGCAATTGAGATGCTGCTGTCTTAGTTGATTTACATACACTAATTGCTAGTTCCTATTAAGCACTGAGTGGTCACCTGCTCAATAATATTCATAAATTAATATCTTCAGATAGCAGTTATTCACAAATAGTAGGAAACTCTAAATTCACTTTAGATTTTAGCAATGAAATTGGATTGTCCTTTTGTTTCAGAATGTTTGCTGCTTTGCTATACAAACAAAATGATCTAGTGAAGCTGTCAAAATTTGCAATATTTTTTATATGTATATTACATAAATGTACACACGTGTGTATATAATGGTAAAAGTTTCAAGCAGACAGGGATGGAAATATTTAATTTTTTCTGCACTTTGACTAAGTCACGTGGTCAAAATGTCTCTACTGAAGCGACTCATTTCTCTGGCTGGGAAATAATTACATTCATATTCTGCTGCTGAGCCTTTAAAGCAGATCGAATTCTCCACATACAGGACCTATAGGAACAATCCATATTTATGGATAATGCAGTTCAAAGGAAAACGTGAGCTGGCACTTGTAAAACTCCTTGCAGCTGAACTTCCCCAAAAATCCATTTACCAGCTTAGTTCAGTAGCATATGACTCGTCTGTGTCTTAACCAATGCACAGCTGGCAAATCAGAAGACAGCGTTACAGGCACAATACACCTTGCCAGCCTGTGGCAAAGGGAAGCCATAGACTCTACAGAAAATGAAGACTGGAAATGCTCAGCCATAGCACAACTGACATAACCTGTACAGGCTTCGCAGCATCGCATCACTGCATTGGTCCTGATCCAGCAAGGTACTCACAGCCAGTGAGATTAAAGCACAGCAACGGCCCTTCTGCTTCTGCCTGGATTACTCAATTAAATACTACACTGAGTTGAGGCCTTTATATGGAACTCCTTTGGGTCCTATTTACCAAACACGTCCCAGATTATTAGTGGGCAACAGTGGTAAAACCCCTCAGTTTTACAACACATTAACTGACACATTCTGACTCACTTGGCTCTTTTACTTTCCTCTAGATTTGCTAAAAACACTTAAAATCCAGGACAGAAAACCCTGGAGATTTAAGTACAGCTTTTGGTACATGCTGAAAAATACACAAGAATTCCACATTCTGCATCAATGACAGTGTGGAAGGATTGTTTTACCAACAACAGGTTTCTCAATTTTAGAGACACGGTCCTGTATCTGACTTCTGAAGATAACACTATACTTCTTTTTTCTTTTTTTTTAGGTATAGTGATACTTGTCATTTAAGAATTTCCTGATTTTTCAAAACAGAAAAACCCTCAACCCTCACAGTGATTTTGCTTT
The DNA here is from genome assembly GCF_965140245.1 of Athene noctua. Lineage (NCBI taxonomy): Eukaryota > Metazoa > Chordata > Aves > Strigiformes > Strigidae > Athene > Athene noctua. The sequence goes on along the minus strand of NC_134049.1, from coordinate 18,003,320 downwards.
CTTGTAAGAAATTTTTGATTCTTTACATATGTAGCCTAATTTTCTAGAAAGTCAAAAAACTAGCAAGATAAATAGATTTTTACCTCTATTTAGTTCTTTGTGTTTTGAGGAGTATGTTCAGAGATAAGAGGGTCTCTATGCTCTTGTTGAAGGTATGAACATGTAAAATATGACAGAAAAAAGCATTAATACCATGCTATATGAGGGCGACAAATGCAGACCTAAGAAAATGCTTTTAAAGATAAACATTGTTTCTGTTATGCCAAGTCACTTGCTCAATTGAAGAGGCACAAAACCACCACTACTGGAATTTCAAGTAAAACCTTAATTTATTCCTAGAAGTTAGTGATTTTCAGGGTCTCATCTGTGGCCAAAGGGCCTGAATTCTGCTCCTGTTATGTTTCTATTGACTCCACTGAGAACTTGGACTGGAGTCCAAGAAGCCGTAATTAAGGAGGAAGGAAGTGCAAATGATGCTACAGGACAACTTCGAATTTAGGACACTATTGTGGTGTATTTCTGCACAGTTTTGATGATAAACATTGTCCTGCACGAAGCAAAATAGTAATAACTCAATCTGATGGACATGGTAAGTTCTCTTTTTACCCAGTGTGTGTTTGTGTCATGGTTTGAGGCCAGAGGGCAACTGACCACCACACAGCTGCTCACTCACCCCTTCCCACTCAGGAATGGGAAGGAGAAAAATACATCAAAAGGCTCTGAAACTGAGACAAGAACAGGGAGCAGTGATTCACCCATTATGGTCATTGGGCAAAAGACACACTCATTAGGGGAAGAAAAAAGAACATTCCTTTAATTCAAACACTAACAACAACACCACTTAACAGACAGAGTAGGGCAATGAGAAGTATAATCACATCTTAAAAACACCTTCCTCCACCCCTCCCTTCTTACCAGGCTCAGCTTTGATCTCAGTTTCTCTACCTCTTCGCCCCCCAGTGGCACAGAGGGCAGGAAATGAGTTTATGGTCAGCCTTGCCATTCCCTCCTCCTCAGGATTCCCGGCATTCTTCCCCTGCTCCCATGTGGTGTCCCTCTCATGGCAGACAGTCCTCCGTGGACTTCCTCCTTCCCACAGGCTGCAGCTCTTCCCGAACTGCTCCAGTGTGGGTCCCTCCCACGTGTTTCAGCCCTCCCAGCAGTGAACTACAACCGCGGGGGCTTCCCACAGAGTCCCAGACTTCTCTGGGCGCAGCCCCTGCTCCGGCGTGGGGTCCTCCCCGGGCTGCAGGTCGGCATCTGCTCCCCCGGTGACCCCCACAGGCTGCAGGGCACAGCCGGCCCTCTCACCACGGGCTGAGGGGGGGCTCTGCTCCAGAGCATCTCCCCCCAGCGCCTCCACTGACCTCGGTGTTCATGTGGGTGTCCTCTTCACAGCTCCTCCTTACAACTCCCACTTCTCCTCCCAGGTTCCCCTTCTTAAATACATTATCACAGAGGTGTGGCCACCCTCACTGGCTGGCTCAGCCTTGGCCAGAAGTGGGTCTGATGTGGAGCCAGGGGAGCTTCAGGAAGCTTCTCAGAGGGGCCGCTGCTGTAGCCCCCTCCCCAGCTACTAAAACCCCACAATACACAAACCTAACACACTTTGTAACAAATGCTGTTATGTGTTTTCTACTGTGTTACTTCTAATGTTAATTATGTTAATTATTTTAATTATTATCTTGAACACTGCTTTCACAGAAAGATAAAATTTCAAAGATATTAAATGTTTACAACAATGCAAATCTCACAGACAACCTCCACATTAAAGTTAAGTTCTTGCTGAGAATAGATGAGATTTGATTCTGGTAAAGTTTCATTTTGAATTTGTGTAAACCTAACTCACCAAGCAAAAATTACAGTGGCACAATTTATAAAGGATAAAAACCTAAAAGAAATGTTCCTTAGACATCGGTGCATTTATTTTACATATTTTTTTAATATGTCTTAATAATTATAGTGTCTAAACTCTAACAATTATCGCAGTTGATTCCCAAGATCTTTAAGAAGAGATAGTTACGGCTGTTGTGTTTTGTGTCTCCAGTTCTGAAAATACTTTGAGGTGGATATCTGGGGCTACAGAAGATTAGCACTAGCTTTCACTATAGTTTAGATTATATATATATATATATATATATATATATATATATGTAAAATTTAGGTTTTGGACTGCTAAAATCAGAAGCCCCTTTAAAAACCCAAAAACCATAATTGTACATGTATCACCGAATGTATTATGGGTTAAGAAAATAACAAGAAGGAAATTAAGGTGCTTGTCTCCAATTTGCATAAACATTTAGATGATGTTTTCAATTTTTATCCCTTTGAAATGCTCATTCTTGTTAGCCAAAATATCATTTGCTACTGTTAGAAGGCAAGTTAACAGCATTACAACTTCGGTGAAATTTGAATGCATTCCATGTTCAATTTTTTTAATAAGAACTGTAAATAACAGGCCATTTTGGAGTATAATAAATGATCCCTTCCAAAGTCTAATGATAGCTTACTTTAGTTATAGCCGTTCTTTTATAGCAATAGACAGCTTTAAAAAAATCATTCTTACAGCATACACATAATTTTAAAGAGCTGGAATAAAGTTTTGGAACAAGTCCATTCATTTAATTTATACAAATATGCAAGTACTAGGAATACCTTTGATGACCTAAGTATCATTTTACACAGGAAGCTGCCTTATCTTTAGGTGTTTCAGTTTGCACATAGTATTCTCTTCACAGGTATTTCATATTCTAGAGATTTCCTTTCTACTTGGTATTGCTTATCCTTATTGATCAAATCTCATCAATCAGATGTTACTGATTTATAAAGTAGGTTTAAAAATAATAAGATTTTTTAAATTAATGAAGTCTATATTAAAAATTTTCCTCTGAATTTGATGTCTCTGAAGAACTGTATTTTCCAGATATTTACTGAAACCCTGAAGAGTAATATTTAAAATTAAGTAGAGCACCAAATCCTACTTAATCACACAGCTTTCGAAGTTGCAAATTTAAAAACACAGCGAGATTTATGATATAATTGAGAGGTAAAAATAATGCAGCCATATTATTAGCACTAACTGCAGCATTATAGATTTCTTTACCTATATTCCAAGCAGAAAACTATTTTCGAGCACATCAAGCTTTAACTGTTCTGAAAAAATCAGAGAAGAAGAAAAATCAAGTCCCCTTCAGAGAAATATATGCATCTTTCTGCTTCTGTCGAGGCTATCATTTTATGTTCAGACCAGGACATAGAAAGCAGAAGGATAAAAAATACCACACACATTAATGCTGTTCATCATGAAAACAAATGATAAGATGAACTTCATTTTGAAATCACAAATATCTGGCTTGGAAGAAGAAAACAAGTAGTCTGTTACTATAACGTTTTGCCCTCTTGTTGGTCCTGCTCTTACCATATTTAAAATAGTGTCCCATCACCAGAATATGTGAGCATGTTATAGAGATACTACAGCCACAGAAAAATTCTCCAATTAGAGTTGTGTCTGAGAGAAAAAAAAAAAAAAGAATGAAAATTACTTATTCTGAGTGGGCATTTTTTTTCCTTCAAGTTTTACTATGTGGTCAGATTTATTCTTGAAGAGAAAGGTATGACATTCTTGCTTCCCAGCTTCATGCTACAGGCTAACCATCAACTGTCACAGCCTATAATGTCCTTTTTGCACTGCTATATTTTTTTACAGAGTTTAACTTTTCATGGTAGTTGAAAGATGAAAAGCTATTTATGGAATAAACAGCAACAAAAGCTAGCCAACTCTGCACAGCATAATGGGATTTTAATGTATTCTTCTTGTCGGCGTAGTGTATTTCTGTGATAATTTTATGTGACAGTGTAATTAAACTGGAAAACAATTCCCATTTCCTATGTATTTTATCTATTCATCATCATTTATTTCTTTACTTTCTTGCTCTGCTATAAATATTACTGTAAGGAGAGTTAAATAAGTTAAACCAATGCAATTACTTTTACAGATTGAAATTAACTTCATATATCAACTTATACTGGTTTGTATACAGCACCTACTATTTGCCCTGTACAAATAAATGCAATTGTTGCGGTATATTTATAGTGTCACTATGGTTTCCATGTTTGCACTCCTTTTGACTAATGTTCTATATGTTAAAACTTGACGTTTTAACAGTATTTTCAAACAATTTCATTCATTATCAAATAACCATTTATTACATCGTGGCAATTTCAAACCACTTACTGGACCCTCTAGACATTGCTAAACAATGATTTATCAAGGAGTATGCAAATTTTAGTGCTTATCACAGCAAATACAAAAAGTAACATTAAATAGTGACTTGACACCAGCTCTGGCTAAATTATTTTTCTTTTTTAATCTTGATGAGTCATATTTAGTCATAGCAGTTTGTAAATGCACTGGAAATTGAGGGCAATATTCTAGATTGCTCCATTGTAGAAGGCTTTTTCTGGTTTGCTCAATTCTTTGAATGCTTGGGGGATAAACTGAAGACTGTGGGACACAACAGACATGTCTCTTACTGCCTTTTTATTTTCTTATGGTACTTACAATGCCCCAACATTGTCATTGTGTGACAGTGCTTTTCACATTTGACCATGCATCTAACAAAAGCCACCTCTAGCTAAATCTGTATTGATTTTTGCTTACATAGAGCGAATAGCAGTGATGCAAAGGATTTTTAGTTCTGTTTTCAGGAAAATTCTCCTCCTTCCCAATGTTCTAGCCAACAAATAGGACTGATTTAATTTCATATGTGACCACTTGGCTGTAAAACGCTGTGTTTGTATCTCCATTCCTTATCCTCCCTATTTCTATGGAACTTGAGATCCATAGTACGTGAGAGAACAGACTGATACCCACAAATGATAATTAGGTCTCTGGAAGCATTTAAATGCAAACTTTACACTGCGAAGTATTTGAGGGAGACATCCCCATTCTCAGGCATCTCATTAATCATTGCAGAGCTCACACATTCAGCTCAACATTAAGTAAATTGAAAGGCTTAAATATTACAGAGGATGTTCATAGAAGGAGTTTCAATGATTTGGGAGTATTCCTCATTTGTGAGGTTCATACATGGACTACAGCTGAACAAATATCATTAACACTGAATTTAAATGATCTCTAAATCAATAGTTTGGTATTGTTTATTTCTATTACAGTAACATTAAGTAGCTCCAAATAAAGCCAAGGCCTCACTGTGCAAAACTAATAACTTAACATATTCATCCTTGCTCAGAAGAATTTACAGTGAATTGGGGTAGTAAGGAACTACACCTTGGATTGTGATCTTCCTTGGCCAAGATCATGAAAAGAGCAGAACTGGAAATTACACACAAATTTTCCATATGTCAGTCTTAATTTCAAAGGCATCCCAAATTTTTTGATTCATTATCTCCAAAAGAGGAGTGGTTATCAGGACCATTTTTTCTATTACTGCTTCCATGGTAGAGCCAGCAAAGAGAGCTTTTACTCATTAACCTAATAATGTAATAATTTCGTTTAAATTGCCACAGATTTCAACTTGTTCTGTAAACTATAGTAGAAAAAAACCAGACAACTTTTTGTTCTGCGTGGCATCCTCTGCCAGAAAGGGGCAGGCAGGCTTGGTAACTTCAACAGCCCATGCAGCAACAGCTAAGATACATCATAAATTGGGGCCCTGCATACATGCAGAAAGGTAAACTCTTTTTTGCTTGTTAAAGGTCTCACTACTCCTAGTTTAAGGACTTCAGTTCTTTAATTTTACCCATGCATATATCCTTTGTGTTTAATCATAGGATCTCAAAGATGATGTGTTTACTTGTGATGACAGTAGTTAATGTTTAGTTTGGGGTCTTTTTTTGGTATTTGGCTTCATGGGGTTTTTTGTTTGGTTGGTTTTTGTTTACCAGCTCTATTTACTAGTATTCTGTGAGACTTTTGCTAGAATAGTAGAATATGAACAAGCCCAATGCATGTTTACAGAATACACAAGGATTCTCATCCAAAACCAGTAAAAAATAATGATTAATTTTACCCCAGCAGAACTGCTTACTTGTCTTCTCAAACTTCAGAGATAATTTTTAGAAATTCCTCATCTATTTCTGAATGACAGTAATTCTTAACACACTACTACTACTTTAAACAAAATGGTCACTGAAGTCAGGTAGGCCAGATCAAGCACAAAAAGAAGTTTTGGCTTAAACCAATCACTTAATTTTAAGTGATTCCGTATGATGACAGAATAAATTAACCATTGCACCCATGTCCCTGCTTATTTAAAAAAAAAAAAAAAAGTCTTAGGGAATTAAAGTGTCTGAGGACCCTGAGCAGACAAGAGTAAGCATTTAATCGTCAGAGAATGTCAAGCTGAGTTCAGTCACAGGTCAGAGCTGAAGGTCTTCTCAGAATCAGGTACCTCAAATTGAAGCACTTTGGGCACAGATGTGTCTACAGCCGAACACTCAAATGAGCCTAACAAAAGTACCAGTGTGTTTGCTTCCTTTTATCTTAATCAGTCTAAATTACAAAGTCCTAAGCCATTGAGGTATGTTCAGACCCAACTCTTGTTGATGAAGGACTTGATCCTGAGATGACTGGTCTTGTTACCCCAATTCCAGCCTCCTTCCCTCCTCTAGTCTGCCTACTGGAGATTACTATTCCTTGATTTCCACTAGTTAAACTGATCCTATGGCTTCTTTTTCACCTACCTCTATGAAATTGAGTCTGAAAAAAACCCTTTTTGGTTTTGTGGTAGATTTTTTATATTACAATCCATGGAGGTTCAGCAAACATGAGCTATGAAGTCCCAGAGCTAAGGCCTGAAAATAGCAAAAAATGTTTTTTAATATAATCAGGGTTAACAACACTCCCTCTCAGAATTCAGAAATGTAAAAAGAGAGATAGTTTTCCCAAAAATCAAAGATATTATTTCTATGTGGCCAGCAGCCTAGGTGTGAGGGAAGAAAGTCGTCAAGGCGAGCTCTTTGCTCACTTAAGGAGATATTATACAAAACATTAAACCCAATGAGGGTATCTGTCAAAATCTAACGGACTCCATCTCTGCTGTTATCTACCTTCCATTAGGGATTAATCTGACACTAATTGCGAAAATGATTTAATTTAGCTAATCTTCAAAAAATACTATTTGAAAATTAAAATTAATGGCTAGGATAAAATCTAAGTATTCTAACTGAATAAAAACTTAGAGATGAAGAGCCAGAAACTGACAGGGAAATCTTAGATGGGAATTACCTCCAAAAATTACATTTAATACATAAAGCAACAGCGAACCAAAAAGGAATTTAAAGAAGAACATGACAGGTACCAGTCAAAGAAATTGTGTAATGATGGAGAGGGATGGAAAAAACAATTTTGAAGCATTTTAGCTCTAAAAAGGATTTTGGGACTCCTATTTTGTTCGATCTAAAAAACCACAAGAAATTACACACTTTAAAATGTTTTATCTAACCAGCAGAACCTAGAAAATCAAATATTTACCAACTACGCATTGGACAAACTGGAGAACATGATTTTTGGAAATGGTCAGCCTCTCCATATGAGGTTTGTAGTTCAAAAGTTAAATTTGCACCAGCAAACTGATCATAGTTTTGTGATGTTCTTTCAGGTCCTATTTCTGATAAAGACAGTGTGTAACATGACAGCCTCTCATCTATACCAGATGGTACAAGTCCCTGATGAATCATATGCCAGCTGTGCACAGCCAGAATACAACACACTCCAACCACCTTCCTCTTTCCTCTCAGCCTGCACCCAGCGCAGCGAGGCTGTGTGACACTCGGGCTCAGGAGCATTCAGAGCAGCAGCCCATGGGTGTTGGAGGCTCCCTGTATAGCAGACGTATGAGAGATGACAGCTTCCAGAGCTACACACTTTGTGCTCTTCCAACTCATTTCTTCCTTTGCCAAACTTAATGAGAAAGGAATGCAAAGATAGCCTCCTTTGTCTGTTGTGTCTGTTCTGTCCAGGAGGTTGGAAGGGTAACGTTCTCCAACATACGAAGAGTATGGTTTCCCTTATCCTTATGTTTGCATTAAATTAAAGGGTGCTATTTCAACATCACCCCAGTGCCACTAGACTTGCCTTGCTATACAGTACAGTGGGAAACCTAACTGCCCCACCAGAGCACTAATGCCTGCTTCCCTTGTGGTCTTACCTAATGTAATTAGCAATGTGTACAGCTTGCAAGGGAGAGTAAGGTTGATTCTAACACATGGTTAATTAAGATATTACAGTTAGCTATTTGCTAGGCTGACTCAAGGGAGAAGTAATAGGATATGGAGTCTTTCACCTTAAGTTCAGCTGTTCTTACCCCCAAATTCCCAGGTAGTGATCAGTAATTTCTCATTAACCCTGGCACAAGATGGGTCTGACTCCACTCAGGCATGTGGATGAGTTCTGAGCACATGCCTGTCAACAAGGATTGTCAGTGTCTCTGATAATTAAATTTCAAAGTGAAGAACTCCACTGCTGTGAGTGAATAGCAGAAGTTGATGCCTCCCTGTGGCATTATTTTACAGCTTCCCCCCCCCCCTTTTTTTTTTTTTGGTTGTTGTCTCCAGACTCAACAAGGTATCATAATATCAGCAGATACAAATTTTGGTTTTGAAGACTACAGATCGACTGTTGTCCTTAGGGTGCACTACAAGACAACTAACAGTAATACAACCATATAGGCTGGAAAAACGTAGTTTAAAAAATACCCAACCCAATACCTAAATTATAATGAATCTGCAAGAGGCCCCTAATTTCATGATCCTACCTGCACTGCCAAGAACATAAAGAATCATTGGTTCTTGACATCATTCTCTTGCCGAAGGGCAATTACCTCTTCTGTATGCATTGCCTTAATCATGTCAAGTTGTGTCCCGTAAATTTGCATGTCTCCCAAGGAAGCACAGTGCATTGCCAGCAGCCTGATAGGCCAGATCAAAACAATTTCCTAATGTATGTTTACATCAGCGTTGGCTCCTGAGCTGTTTTTGCTCTAGCTGTTCCGCAAAACACAGCAAATTCCCTCTCTCTAAACTGTGTGTTGCATCAGGAATAGGAGGCAGAATAAGCAGAGTATGGATGGATACATTGTCCTTACCAGAACTGGGCACTGCTTTCTAGATTAATGAACTGCAAATCAGCTACACAAATGAAACCCCATGCTAGATATAAACATAGTCCTCTGAGATGGGCTTGTTGTCACAGTCAGAGAGGGAGAAAGGGAGAGGGAGGGAGTGCACATGCATATGTGTGGTGGGGGGGTGTGTAATGAATGCCAGCTCCCCTCTCGACTCTCTGGGATACATGAGGATGACAAACTCTCTGAGGAACAATTCCTTTGACTGGTTCGTTGAGGAAAGGAAACTTGTCATGCTGCCAAGAATAAAACTGCTTCTGGGCTTAGTTTTGAATTTTATAAAGTGAATAAGTGAAAAACGTATACACATTCACTTCAGACCCAAGTCATGAATAATTAAAAGAATATATAATTGTACCCAGTTTTCCCCTGAAGCTCAACCAGCAAAGATATCTTCTGTCCATGTAACAGGGTACTTCATGTTTTTTTCAGAAACTGTAAGAAGTGAGCTGAACCAAGTATCAGTGAATTCATACTGCATGCAAGTATGAATAACAGCCTGACCATCAGAACACACAGAAATGCAAAATGAGAACACAACAGTTTCATATGAAGGAAGTTGCAGATTTTTTTATTATGCACAAATATTTTCCTGGTGTGATTCATCCACACTTGATAGTGGATTCGGACCACAGGATGATAAAAATTGTATTATTAACACAGCATTACAGTAGACATTAAGCTGATACTGCAGATGGCAAAGATCAGACATTTTTTACAAGGCACGGTAATAGAAGAATTTTTACCATGTCAAAAATACCTATGCAGAAAAGAACCTCAGAAAACAGAAGTTATCTGTACCTATGTGTAACCATCTCCTTTTCTGAGGTAGGAAGACTTTCTAGTACAAAGTAAGGAATGTGAATTAATAGTATACAGCCACATGTTTGTCTGCAATTCTACTGGGGCACTGGAACTGTCTAATAGTATTTATCTGGAAGAGGCAGATACAAGAGATCTCCTATTGCTTTTATTTTTCCACATCATTCCCACAGTCAACCAAAGTGAAATTTAGGATTAATATCTATTTTTCTTGAGGGCATAGCAAATATGGTATTAATAGCAATGTATTTAGTACCTTCCACTTGCAGATACAGAAATCTTATTTAAATACTAATGAAGAACATCAATAACTTCTGTAAACAAGATAATAATTATTTTCTCCCCCCTCCCCCAAATGTAGACATGAAGATTCTCATGGCTAGCAAGTTGGCTCTTGCTTTCTCTCATATTGGTATGGCTGTTTGTACCTAATGAACTGTGGGGTTCTCTGATAGGAAAAAAATATTTTAAAAATTAAAATCATACACAAAGGGGATGACTAGATTCTGGTTTGTATGTAGGTAATAGCTATGTCCTTGAAATGGCAAAGGTCTGGCGTTTGGTTTGACTGTTATTAAAGATGTGCATTCTTTGTATTTTTGTATTTCTCTAGCTGAATTACGAAACAAGATCTTCAGTAAGACCTGCCTTAGACCATGACTTCTTCTCAACAACGAGGTAGTTCAGAGATAGAAAAAGGCAAAACATCAAGGAGGAGTGCTAGGAGATGTGACGTGCAAGTCTGCTTAAGCAGAACTAGTCCACTACAGCATCATGGGTTGTATCTGAAGTAGCTCAGGGAGGTTCGGGAGAAGGTACACAGGGACACAGAAGGACTGTGGCCAGGGTCACTTTCTCATCAATATTTTACTCCATGATATGCAAAGAGGATGCAATTATGAAACTCAGCTAGCTGCAGTAGCACGACAACTGATTAAAGCAGAATGTCTTTAAAGACGTGATGATGTACCCAACAAGAATATCAGAAGTGAGGCAAAATATTACACACTATGTACTTCCTGTCCACGTATCTGAAAGCTGCTACTCTACAATGTGTTGCTCTTGTCCTTTTGTATCACAGGTGTCTAAGGAGCCAAATTATATGTGCATGGACCACAAAATCAGAGCTGAACTACAGCCCTAAGCCCTTATCATCAAAAATGGGCAAAATAAGGTTGGAAAAAAACAGTATTCGTACTTTCTGTATAGGGAAAATGGCAAGGAAGAATTCTAGACAAATGCAGTCTCTACATCCAACCCCACAGAGACAGACTTTCAAATGAGTGTTTTAAAATTCCAACGTTTCTGAGCTTGAACCACTTGAAAAGAGAGCATTTTTAATCCAGTTGTTGGGTTTGGTTTTTTTAGATTACTATAAAATATTTTTTCAATAAGTAAAATGGGAAAAGCCTGTGAAAAAGGTGAATGTTTTGCATTCTGTTGCTTTTGATGACTAGTTTCTATTTAAAGGTTAATTGTGAATTATGTCAGACCTGAAATTGTGTAACAGTTGATTTTTCCCATATACAGGACAAAATTCAAGCAACAGAGCATTATTCCTTCAAGCCTGTTTCTTTGGTAAAGGTTTCATGTGAGAAACTGCTTATATTTGCAATTGTCTGATGTTTAAAAATAGAATTATTCAACATTCCCTAGTAGTTGGCTCTGACCTCTTGTTTGCTTATTTTCTAGGCTGTATTTGAACACTCGATAGATTTCCAGCTATATTGTGCCACCCCGTGTAAGAGATGGCAAATTGCATAACTCTGCAATGACACGAATTTGGCATTGGTCCATTTTGAAGACAGTTTTGAGTTTATCAACAACAGAAGCACACTTAAAAAGTGTTAAAAGTACTTAATATTAGACTTAAATTTTCTTAACACATTCATCTGCTGGAAAATTTTCGACCTTTTGACTGTTGGCCCTTTATTTATTACTGCTCTGTTGAAACACAAGGAAGATTATCTATTGGGTAATAAAATTATTCTCTACAGCATAATTTAATCTCGTTTTCTACTTTACCTAAACCAGAATAGAACAGTACTGACTCAGAATCTATACTCCAACACTTTGCAAACTTGTTTGCTGATAAAATAGGGGGTGTTCAGCCATCAAACTATTAAGTTTTGATCATGTTGGCTGAGCAGCCCATAAAAAGGAACTTCTCTTTTCTGTAATGCAGTGTGCTCCTCTAGACAGGCACCCTTGATCTTTGGAGCTCAGTTAAACCTAGCTCATTTAGACCCAGCTCAGTTAGACCCAGCTCATTCCAACTGTTCACAGATACTCTAAATCAGCAGGCTGAGCTCTCTTCTCACTCAGTCTTTAATAATATAGGGAAGTACTTTGCAAACTGATCACATAAGTCACATAGTCAGATCTTTGCTATTGAAGGCTGGGGTGCTACAGACATAGAAAGTTCCAGAGTAGGAACACTGGTAGTGGTAAGTTTGGTGTGCAGCAGGGAGTAGATAGGAAAATATAATGTTCTTAAGCATGGAGTATTTGGTTATCTTCTGTTGCATTCTTACTTCCACAAACAAAAAATAATGACATAACAAATGTGGGAGGATACAATATTTTTTTCCTTTTTGCTTTTTCCCCTCACTGTTTTACTGTATTTCCCTTACCAGTAGTTTCAGACACTTTATTTTATTTAAGCTAGCTCTTGCTTTACATTTGTAACTACTATCTGATAAACTTACAGCAATAATGCCTAGAGGCCACAGGCCATTCGCTGTGCATGATACTAATTCTTTATAAATATATTTTCAATGCTCTAATTAATTTACCTCAATAATTGCTTTTTTTCCCTGTACTTGTAGATTTTATCTGTGCTTTCTGTTCTTCTTTAGTGGTATTTTTCTTTCTCATGTTTTCCTCTTCATTTTATGCCGCCTTATATGACTTTTTAATTCTTTCCACACTTTTTCTCCATATCTGTCACATTTATTCCAAGTTCCTTAAGCACCCTACAGTAAAACAAACTCCACTGCTATTGTTGTAACATTCATCTTTGGGTAATAGATTAGCTGTGAGTGATTTGCTGTGATTAAATTAGTAGCTGTCTGTATATGATCACAATGTGTTAGTGGCAAGTTCTAAACCTTAGCCAAAACCTTCCTTTCATCCTGATCTCCTCCTCCTGGTAATGTTGGCTACCATTACCATTCTTAGCTATGTGAAAAGGATGAAAATGAGATTTGTATAACTTCCTGTGCTTCTCTGTCCGTCTGTAGTATCACTATATTATGTCACGCAGGAGGACTGTATTTTGCATGCCATATTTATACAGCTGAAGCTGTAGTTTCAAGTGATGCGGAGATTCAGGTTTTTTGCTCATTAACTCCACTACCGCCGCCTTGCCGGTATGTAATATTGATGCCACCTCTTGTTTTCCTGGTGGAGAACGTTCGACTCTTGTTTCTGACATTCATCTCATACCTCCCCGAGCACCTGAAATGCCAGGCACGGCACACTATCTAGCACACAGAGCTCGGACTTGACATTTTCCATTCGGTGTCCCGTTATCGCGGCCCAGGACTCGACCCCTCTGTTAACATTCCCGTGACAAGGGGCTGCCCTGGCCGGACGGGCGGCGGCCGCGGAAGCTGTCCGTGCCCAGGGACGGCAGCGGCGCCGCTCATCACCCCCCGCCGAGGCTGCCCAGCCCGCAGCACTGGCGCTCGGCGCTGGCGCTCAGCACGCTCCCGGCAGGACGGACAGCCAGCACCCGGACAGACAGACAGCGCCCGGACAGACAGACACCCGCCCGGACAGACAGACACCCGCCCGGACAGCCAGCGCCCGGACAGCCAGACAGCGCCCGGACAGACAGACACCCGCCCGGACAGACAGACACCCGCCCGGACAGACAGACACCCGCCCGGACAGCCAGCGCCCGGACAGCCAGACAGCGCCCGGACAGACAGACACCCGCCCGGACAGACAGACACCCGCCCGGACAGACAGACACCCGCCCGGACAGACAGACAGCGCCCGGGCCCGCCCCCAGAGCAGCACGAGCCCCGCCCCGCGCGCGGGAGGACAGAGCGCGCAGGCGCCAGCTGTCGGGGGGGGGGGGGGCGTGCGTGCGGCAGCCGCGTTCTCTTACGCATGTGCCTGAGTGCGCCAATCCCCTACGGAGAGGGGCTGCCACGTGACCCCGGCGGCGTATGCGCTTCCGGGTGAGCAGGGGCGCGCAGTCGAGCGGGCTCTTTCCGCGGCGGCGGCGCGGCCCAGGCCGCGGCTCAGCCCGTTACGTTCCTCTCTCCCCTGTCTCCTCCCAGGTATGGCTGCGGAAGGGGCGATAATAGCGAGCCGGGAGCTCTGAGCCGTGGCCGCGGCCCGGCCGGGCCGGGCTGGGCTGGGCTGGGCTGTGCGGTGCGGTGCGGTGCGGGCGCGGGGCAGGGCCGCGGCCCGGCTTCCCGTCGGTGCGCGGGGGGTGGCGGGGCTCAGTCCGGAGCCCTCGGGCGCGGGCGCCCTGCCGGGGCGGTGCTCGCCTGCGTCTCGGGCGTGAGAGCCGCTGCCAGGCCGCGCCGGTGCCTGGCACGGTGGTTGCCCCGCGGGGCGCGGAGCGGGCTGGTGCGGCCCCGCTCTGCCGAGATCGCGGCTTCCTCCGCAGAGCGCGGCGGCGGCTTCGCCCCGTGTGGCTTCGGCTCGGCCCTGGGAGCGCAAAGGGTTTTGAGCCCGTAAGTGTTAAACTTAGCAGTGCCTTCCTCTGCCTCGATGGAGCGGTGGCACCAGAGCGTCAGCCTTGTTTTCACAAAATAGGCTGGGGGTTTGTCCTCGGTGACGGAGTCTCTATTTCCCCTTTCTCTGGTGTGGTTGAATAACGAGTGGAGTAACTTTTTCCGATGCAGGTTTAGCAAATGCACAGTATAGAGCTATGTCACAGTAGCTGCTTTCTAGTGTCTTTTATTTTAGTTCCTCCTTATTTCCAGCTATTAATGTAATACACTAAGTAGTGATTGGTTATTTCTGGTTAACTTGTATGAATATTTAAATCTTACAAAGGCATATTGCGTGCATTTAGGCAGTGTATAAATTTTTTTTGGCCGTTGTCTGGCAAGTTAGTATTTCCCTTTAAATCAATCTCAGTGATTCAGAAATTAGATTATTCCATTGCTTTGAATGTAGAGTTTAAAGTAGTATCCCTGGAGATGAAAGCAGCAGTGTTCTCAAAAGTTTTCTCTTCTAGTTGACTGATTTCTTTGTGCTTTCATGCAGAGAGAAGGGACTAAAAGTGGTGAAGAATTGACTTGTTATTAATAAAGGTTCTTGCACTACCTCATTATGCAAAGTTACAAGTGATAAAGTTTGGATGTCTGTCTTCAGAGCTGGGAAATGTCTCCTGAGGTCATGGATAGTGTGGCCACCTTCTAAAAGTCAGTGGGGTTATAAAACCATATAGAAATTATAGTGAGCTGCACCATGTGGATATGTGTATGAGAAAATACCTATCTGTTCCTTACTTTTGTCTTGATGTAAAATAAATGTGAAGAATATTCTTAGCGGTACCTCTTTATTTCACTTAACTAACAGTTAATGTTTCTGTCAAAATGGTGGAAGTGAAATGTAGAAAAAAAGTAGGCTAACCTTTTTTTGAAGTTCATTTCAACCTTCTGAGACAGGAACAGCAAGCTATTCTTTGCTGACCAGGTACATAGTTCAACAGCGTGCTCATCACTGCAATTGTCTTGCAAAATAAACTTTGTTTTTATTCTACTAAAGATGCTGAGGTACTGATCAAGGACTGAATATGAGTCTTAGTATTGGATAGGCAGATACGACCATATAAATGTGTAACTCCTATTTATTTGTGTATTCTGAGAACTCAAGGGTGAAAACCCAAAAAAAAAATTTTTGTAAGGGATTTTTAACTTAGGTAATAAGATTGTTTCATGCATTCTGTTTTTTTGGGGTTTTTTTGTTGTTTTTTTTTTACTTTAAGTGTCTGGGACAGATTATTCAGCTGAAAACTAAATTTTTAAAAATGGCAATTTATAATAGGCTGTTGTATTTGGTACTCCTGCACCTGCCAGTGAGCCAGATTGGTATTAATGAGAACTCTGAAAATTATCTTTTTGCAGAAAAAGGATGAGAACACTGATGTTTTGGCTTGTGGTGCAAGCAGTAATACTCTTCAGGTGCGAGGTGTTCTGGAAATGGACATCTTGTTCATTAGCTGTAGTGGAAGAGTAGTGGGTTTTAGTGATGTGTTTGCTTGTGATGCTATTTTTATTTTTGTAGCATGATAACTTGCCTGTTGAGATAGTTTAAAAGGCGTTGTTGAGCACCAAAGTCCTGTGGTTCCTGTAAGAGAGCAGAACCACATGGCAGTCCTGCATCCACATGTTCTTTGATGTGTTGAAGTTTCTGACCTTTAGATAGCTCCTAAACTTCCAATTCCATTTCTTTAAGTAAAATGGAAAGTAAGGAGAATGGAGAGTAAGAATGATCAGTCTTGCTGTTCTCAGAAACCATGACTTGACTTGGCCATGAAGAGTGATAGAATCAGGTAGAAATTATTGCTTTTCTTCTTCATGACTAATAAATACTTGCATTATTACAATATATTGCATTTTTCAAGTTAAGATTTTAGATCTTTGATTTACAGCTGAATTAAAAAGAGATTTTGCCGTAGTAAGACCAGAAGATGTCAGCACTACCACAGCAGCTATAGGAAGACTATTCTAAACTTGGCTTTAATTTGTATGAGCAGAAATAGTAGATCTTTTTCCCCTGCTTTTTAAGCATTTATACTGGTCATGTAAAATTATTCGATAGTTAACTTTGAAGTCAGCACTTTTCTAACTTTCTTGAGATTACCTTTCCTCCTTAATTTCTCATTCTTCTAGCTGACAAATTGTAGTGCTTTTGTATATGAGACTTTAAGTTGAAACATCTAAAACAACTGCTTAGCCTGCATCTTAATTAGTGTGCTAAAAACCTAAATTCAAGCTTATTTGATGCTTAACTTGGAACTTGCCTTGTAAGTTTTTTGCAGCTGTACTATGTGGTATTTAGAAAATTATTGTTTTCAAATCTGCCTTAATGAGAAGCTGCTGGTGAGAATTCTGTAAGTAGAGAAGTGTTCTGTAAAAGTGATTTAAACTTCGGTTACAGCATGAGTAATTTAAACTTTGTGCCTGTCTTAGTGTATTGAGTTTATCTGAATGTAATTTCTACATACTGGTAGAAATTTCTTCTGCACTGAAATGCTGTACATCTGAAATTAATAGATGTTACTTGGTGTTTGGTATTCTTAAAAAGTATGGTGAGAAAACTGATCAAGTCTTGGAGCAAAACTACTTTAAACTGTCTTGTGGGAACTGTATAGTGAATGCAGTGCAGGCAAGCTCAAGAGTAGCATCTTATCAGCACAGTGATAGGTTGGTTTGTGGTGGTGGGTTTTTTTACTGTCAGTTTTCTTAGTTTTTTCATCTGTTCCTTAAGAATAAAGTCATCAGTTTAGATTTTCTTTTAGGTTTAGTGTCTGTTTACAGTGAACTGTGTAATTGCATCAGATGGCCCATTCCATAATGACTGTAACAACTATATTCTTTTGACTGTGCCGGGTACCTTGTGAAACTTATTGTGCTTCATCTCAGTGTCCTGAAACATATGTGTAAAGAACTATGCATATAATTCAGTGTTACTACTAATCATAATCTTGTCTCCAAGCAAATATTTAAAATTCATCGTTGCAAACACACAGGAGAAACTAACTGTATGCTGAGAATATAATCATTTTACTGCAAGAGAGGACATGTTTCATGAGGAAAGTCATATGATTCAAGCAAGAAGAAACTACTCTAAACAGCATATTAGTCAAAGGATGAACAGAAAGAGGGAGAACTGGGAGGACAATTGCTGGGGGCAACTTCTTGGAGACTGTGTGCACAGGAACATACTGCCAGCAACTGAATGGTGCAGGGGCTGAATGATTCAAACAAGGAGAGTCTGACCCTTAAGAGGAGCTGGGTTGCTACCTTCTAGAAATTTTAGTTCTGTTTTCTGGAGGAGGGAGGCAGGGAAACATCAGTAAAATAAGCTTAAATTTTGGTCGTTAGCATGTAATTTTTCTCTGGTACTGCAGTTTTATTAAAAAAAAACCCGAAACCAGTCTTGTAATTTTTTATTAATCGGCTTGTATAGTGTAGGTTTAAGCATTGCAGGATGTTTTAAAATCAGTCTGTGACTGTAATCAAGTCAGGAGAAGAGAAATTGGGGTTTGTTGTGAAGGGTGATCCCACAGAACAGTAAGGGTAACTTGTTTCTTTTTATCCATGTAAAAAGTACATTGTCTCTCTGGCTTAATTAGCAGTATGTTAGCAGTCAGACTTTGTACTTACTGGTGTTCTGTGTTGATTGCTTCTTTGCATTTAAAAATATCATTTCCTGTTTTGATTAGCATTGGTTTTCTTAACATCTTCATTGATAAGTTTACCTGTTGCTGCCAGTCTTCAGAGCCAGCACTACCAAGGGAGTCAACAGCTTGGATTTATATGTCAGCAGAATGGTTTATTATGTTCCATTATTGGGAAGTCCTTGTTGCTGGTGATGGGTGAGCCTGGAAAAACACAGCTTAACTTGCACTTGACAGGGTGAGTTCTCTGAAAATACTTTCTGAAATAGGTATCTTTAAAATGTTTTGGGGTTTGTGGTTTTCTTGTGTTTTTTTAGAACTGGGTTGAGTTTTAGATTTGACCACTGTAATTCTTTTTCTCAAAATATACAATTATTCAATATCTCCTATGGAATCTAGAGAGCTGTCAGATTTCTTACAGCTTGAGCTGGTGTAATCCCAAATGCTAGATCAGGTTGCTCAGGCCCTTGATTTTAATTGAGAGTTGGTCCTGCTTGAGCAGGGCATTGGACTACATGAGATCCCTTCCAACCTAATTTATTGTATGACAAACCATTCCATAAGTAGTTTTGCATAAAAAAAACCAAAACAACAAAATAGAAACAAATCATAAACTCTTCTGTTTTGTGTGTGTGGTTTTTTTTCCTGCATAATACCTCAACTTGATAATAAGTAAAAGGATGTGTTGAAAGTATGGGAATTACAGTAGTACTGAACTAGCATCTTCTGTTATGTTCCTGCAGTTCCTCTTTAGTCCACTGTCCTGAAAACAAGAGGTTCTGGCTGAACAGGAGTCTCTATTAGCAATTCAAGTTGGCTGGAAAATGGAAGGCGTTGAGTTTAAGGAAGAATGGCAAGATGAAGATTTTCCAAGGTTTTTAATGTTTTTTAAGTAATTCAAATCAAATGCATAACATCCAGAATAAGCTGCTACTTTATCTTCCTGGTGAACTAACACTCGGTAATAACCTTGAAGTGATTTTCATTAATAAAGTAGTCTTGAAAAGGTTTTGTGGCATGTTTCTTTATGGTCTGGAAAGGGATCACTTCATGTTCATGTGTAACTTCAGCAGTGGCATTCCTGTATTACTTTCCAGTGTTGTTGAAGTGAAAATTTGAAAGCTTGGCTTTGTTTTCTGTAGTAATCTTTTGCAACTACATTGTTTGCATATTATTACCAGTGTCTGAAGGCCCAAATATTTGATTAAGCAACATTTCTCAACAAAATTTTTGAGACTGCTAGTAATGCTTGGGCCTACAAAGAGCTAAACCAGCTGACTTCAGAGGCATTCTGTAATAACATGAGTAAAGTACTTTTGTAATGTATTTAACATCAAATTTTTTCAAGCAAGAATATGAGAAGTTTTCTTAAGGGTGACACATGCTAGTAGCAACCAGTATTTTGTCATTTCTCACATCAATAGATGGTTGCTTGAATGCTGTAATGGAATTCTCTGCTACTTTGCAGTTTGCTTACTGAAAGCTTCAATTTAGGCTATAAGTAAATTTAGTTTGGTACTATACCACAGTGGGTTTTTTAGGAGTGCAGTCTAATTATTTAGCATTTAGCTGGCTATTTAAGGAAAAAAAAATGTTTTGTCACAATAGTTTCTACTTTGTACACCACCAGGCCCCTGCCAGAGGATGATCCTGTTGAGTCAGATATATTGGCTGCAGCTGGAGAAGAAAGTGAAGCTGGTACGAACATTTCACTCCAGTCAAGCTGGCTGCTACTTAGATGGCTGTTTTAAAGCTCCATTTTGTTTTAGGGTGTTTTGGGGGGAGTTTGGGTTGGTGGTTTGTTGGGTTTTGATTCAGGCTTGGGGAAACAGCATTCTAAATGACATTTTTGTATGTGAAGGTTATTATAAACATCTTGCCTAGAAAGAAAAGGGTTTTGCAATAAAATGAGATTTCTCCCTGTGAACAGAGCTATCCAGGCAATACTGGACGAAAATGAATTATTGCACTCCTGACCTGTCTTAAAATCTTGATTCATTATTTGGCTTCTGTGCATCAGTTAGTACTTCAGTTTTGCTCCAAATTTCAGACCTTTGTGGCCTTATTGTAAGAATGTTGCCTGCCTGAATGGTCAGAGGTGAAATAATGCAGGTGTTTTCTTGATGTTTACATTTTTTGCATCTTGTCTGTCTGCTTTAGTTGTGGCATTTCTAGTGCTAGATCTGTCATTTCATTTTATTCCCTGCTTTCGACTGCTAAATCACACAAGTATTTGCCTTGTGTCTCAAGGAATGCTGTGTATTCACCTAACAGTTTCTTTAATTTTCTGTCCTCGCTATTGTTTGTCAGCCTTTTTTTTTTTTATCTTGTATATTATTTATTTCATCAAAGATGCTTATGATGTTGCCAATACCTTAACAAAAACAAGGGCTAGGGACATGAATCTATTGTGTTATTTGCAAGACGTAGTATAACATCTAGAACAACTCATGGTATGCTTTGACGTAGCTAATATGGGTAATAGGGGCTTAGGTGGTGGCAACACTACAGGTTTTTCTTCTGTAGGGAGTATGGTGGGTCTACCACTGTGATCATAGCATGTATGCAATCAGGTAAACTTACGGTTTTGAGAACTCTTACCTCCAGTGCTGTTCTCTTCACCCTGTGTTTAATTCTTATTCCAAAGATACATTGTTTAAATTGTGTTCATTTACAATGCATTCTGAGAAAGCACTATGCTCCTCTGTCTTGCTAATATGGTTATCTAAACTCACTTTAGCTTTGAAAATAAATAATTGATTTTTTAAATACAGAGGTTAATAGAACCAAAGCGAGGAAGAAACTGATGGCTCCAGATATTAGCTTAACTTTGGATCACAGTGAGGAATCTGTTTTGTCTGATGACTTGGATGAGAGTGGAGAGATTGATTTGGATGATTTAGATACTCCTTCAGAAAACAGTAATGAGTTTGAATGGGAAGGTAAGTATTTTGTTACTTTTGTCTGATTCCCTAAAATATTTTTGTGTGCAGGTCAACAGGTCTTCAGGTGGGATATAACTGTGACTCAGTATTACAAGAGTAAAAATGTAAAGGAGTGATTAGATTAGAAATTGGAAGTAGGCCCAGTGAATTTTTAAAGTGCAAAGCAGAATTTAACTGATTGTTATTAGCTGAATGCATTAGCTGTAACTCCAGATAAACTTAGGTGAATGTCACTAAACACCTGTAAGACCTGAAGTTATGGAAAATCCTCTCTATTGCAGTATGTTTTCAAGAACCAGCCTGGGAGAAAAAAATATTCAAGGTGTTTCACTTTGAAGTGAACCATATGCAGAAATATAGATTAAAGTTTAGCTGGTCAAAAGTCGACAAACTACAAGCCTTTGTAATTAAGGAGGACAATGTTATTTTAAAATATATTCAGTAACACCTGAACATCTTACTGTGGTGAGAATGACAAAAGGTCAGTAGCCTTAGAGTTTGCATGCTCTCTGGATTGACTGCAAGTGGTAGAAGATCCTCTTTTGTGTCAATGAATTCTGAAATTATTTGATAGGAAGTTACCTTAGCTATAGCCAGGTTCTTCATCTTATTCTTATAGGCAAAACCTGGAGATTCTAGCAAATGTTATTTGAGATAAAAATGTTATGTGTATGAAGTTTTAAACTTGAGTTTAACTTTGTTTTAAGGCCCTTTTATGTAAGCCAAGAACTGTTGTGTTGGTCAAATAGTTGGAGTCTTTAACTTCTGTAAACTTCATGACTTAAGAATGTCTCAAAGTAAAAATGTAAACTATTATTATTTTATTCTGGAAATAAAATAATTTTAATTCCTGAGTAAACAGGAAGCTTTCTTTTCACTATTACATATAAAACACTACCTGTTCTTCATTCCGAGATGGCTTACAAACAGAAAAAAATACACTCTTTAGAATGAAGGGGGGGGGGCGGGTAATGGGTAAAGACATATTGCAGGTGGTTTTCATAACAGAGACTGGGTTTACCTGTGTTAAAAGGATTTTCATCATTTTAGTGAAGAAGAACTGGTATTTAGGGTTAGTTTTACAATGATGCAAAGGAAGTTTCCAGATGTTTGTGCCTTGTTTTTAAAAGTGGCTGAAAAGGGTTTCTGTCTTTTCTTCCTTTAATGCTGCTGCCTTCATTTTCCTGGAAGGATAGTTTCAATTAACAGCTTTGTCTTGGGAACAGACAACTAACTTGCAGTAGGTTTTTCTCGCTTTGGGTAAGGCCTATGCAACAAAGCCAAGAATCATAATTTAATTGGAGCAAATTGTTTTAGATTGCTGTCAGCGTAAATTTCATCTGTATTGATTGCACACATATGAATTAGATTTAATTTCTGATAGATTTGCCTGCATGTCTGCTTGCAAGGTATTGTCACTGTTTTAAATCATGCTTTTATGTAAATCTGTGATCAAGCAACCTGTGTAATTATCATTGGAGTTAACCACTTTGTCTACTTTGAGATTCATCAGGATCGGTATTCTGAAAGCCTACAGTTAAATAGGCTTCCTACATGAATGAAAGTTAGTCGTGTACTTTGACACAGAAAATTAGTCAACAGATAACTGCCAACATAGGAGTATTTTGATAAAATATATATTACACCCATGAGATCCTATTTTGTAATGACTGAAGGAACCAAGTCAACTGATGTGTCTGACTGGCTAGAGAATATTAAAATGCATTAGATAGCAAAGTGGTTAACTGGTGTTGTAACTGATTGTCACTACATGTAGTATTCATAATGGATCTTTAACGTGTTTTAACTTTGGCAGATGATCTTCCAAAACCAAAAACTACTGATGTAATTAGGAAAGGATCACTTACTGAATACACTGCAGAAGAGGAGAAAGATGATGGTCGACGCTGGCGAATGTTTAGGATTGGAGAACAGGACCATAGGGTGGACATGAAAGCAATTGAACCGTATAAAAAAGTTATCAGTCATGGTGGTAAGGATTAGTGATGTGCTGAGCGGAACTGTTGAGAAACTGCTTCTTTAAGCTGAGTTTGGGGTGGCACAGACAGAGCTCATGATTCATTTGTTGCAATGTTAAGGCATATGGTTGACACTATTTTTTTTCCCTGTTAAACTAAAATTCCAAAATGTACGCATGTTCAGATGAAGCTACTAACATGCACATATGTTGTAAGATAAGATTATCTGGTCTACAGTGTCAGTGTGACTGGTTTAAGAGTGTTGAAAGCATTAATTGTAGATCTAGTAAGGCATAATCAGTTTAATGACAGTCTGTGGAGTTTAAGTTGGAAGAAAAGTTCGCTGTATAAAAGTCTGAGATTTTAAACTGAGATGTTGTTTGTAGGCACAGCATTGGATTTACATCAGCTTCAGCTGTTTCTTTAGAAGTAGACAAACTTGAAAAAGAAATCTTGATATTTTCTGTAACTGTATGAATTTGTCCATATAGAATAGATGTTTGTAAATCTTTTCAAGGTAAATACTGAAAAAGCTTATTGAATGTGCTTGGGTTTGTGTAAATGTAGTCAATATGTAGTTATCTTTGTCACTATTGATGCTTTTTTCTTTGTTTTTAGGTTATTATGGTGACGGGTTAAATGCCATTGTTGTGTTTGCTGTCTGCTTTATGCCCGAAAGCAGCCAGCCTAACTACAGATACCTAATGGACAATCTATTTAAGTAAGTCCATTATCTGCCTCTGAATACTGTCTTTTCACATTGTGTAACTTGGCATTTTGATGTAAGAGCAGTTACTTCTCTCTTTTTTATGAAACTTTTAATATTTCAGATGAAAGGTAACAAATGGAAAAGCAACAATATCTGCTTCCAAGGGAAGGAGAGAAACTATTATTAGATGTTGCTCAACACTGTTGCCAACTCTAAATTTTTAAAATATATTTGATCACTATTAGGAATTTAATATCCACAGATCTTCACGTGAAAGTTTTATTTGCTTGTTTTTGCAGGTATGTAATTGGCACTTTAGAACTGTTAGTAGCAGAGAACTATATGATAGTTTACCTGAATGGTGCAACAACACGGAGAAAAATGCCAAGTTTAGGCTGGCTTAGGAAATGTTACCAGCAAATTGATAGAAGGTAAGAAGCTCTGCAGTGTTTTCTTACAATATTCACATGTTCAGTGATACATGTTTAGGAAAAACTGCTGTTTACTGTGGTGACTGGTACCTACTGGTTAAGATTTAATGAAGCAAATTGCTTGGTGTATTGAAAACCTCTTCCTAAAGCTAGACAGTGTGTAATAATGCTACAGCCATGCCTTGTTGTCTTGCATTTCTTTGAGTGAAAATACTAGTGTTAGAATACTTGATACTGTTACCACGTAAAATTTCCTTAAAACTTCATGTATTAATATGATAAGGTAATAAGGGGGGGGTCCTTTGTGAACCACTTCATCATTAGTCACGTAAAAAGATTCAAAGACACTTGTCTTTGGAGTGTTATTTCCCTGTCAGTGTTGTCAGACTGATACTATATCTCAAATTTTGACTATGTAGTTGTGTGGTATTTTTCTGTTCTGGCAGATAGTAATGAATAATGGAATATCAGAATACCGGACTGATCTGACTGGTTGTGCTTGCAAAAGCATACTTTTTATATATTAAACACCTTGTCATGCTGCCTTTTTGTTCTAGTAATTATGTTCGCTGTTTGAATTCTTCAGGTTAAGGAAAAATCTGAAATCATTAATCATAGTTCATCCTTCTTGGTTCATCAGAACAATTCTGGCCATCACAAAACCTTTTATTAGGTAATACTCTGAAAGCTATTTCTTTTTGTTTGTTTGTTTAAAAAAAGTAATCCTAACAACTATTTACTTTAAACTTCAAAAACTGTTTTAATATTGACCTACTGAAAAATTTTTAAGTTGTAACTGTACCCTGCATTCGTTCTTCCACAGCTCAAAATTCAGCCAAAAAATTAGGTATGTCTTTACCCTGGCAGAACTAGCTGAACTCATCCCCATGGAATACGTTGGCATCCCAGATTGCATAAAACAGTACGTTTTATTCAAACATGTTCTACACTGATTATATTTTAGAACCAGTATATATTGTATACAGTGATTGTTTGGAATGTAATACTTTGCATTTAATAAAATTTCATTTAACTCAGATCATTGCTATCTCTAGGAGGACGACCCATGTTTGACCACATTTCTAACTTCGGTTTGGTATGCAGTAGCACGGATAGTCAAAATGTTAACGTATAGGGATCTTCACGGATAGTGCCTTACATGATTACCAAGTTAGGGTGTGTGAATCAAGTCTTCTAGAGAGAAGACCTTAGTCCAGTTGTTCTACCCCTTAGTATACTAAACTGGCTTGTGAATGAGAAGTTCTGGTCATGTTTATACTGAAGTTACAGTATCTTCAGTTTTCGTGCTAAAATGTGTAACAAGTGAAGTGATGAAATATCACTTGGGTTGGGATTTAATTTAAAAGAGCTGTGGTGAAAAAATGCTCAATCCCTACCCGTAACAGTTCTAAAACTACTTTGGTGGTTAGGGCAGCATCAGTGTCCTTGGTTTTCTCCTCTTCCTTCCCTCCAGATATAAATATCCATTTTAATGTCAGCATAACTCTGCTTTCAAATATGATGATGACACTTTTGTCAGTAGTATCTCTGTAGTCAGTAGTGGGTGCAGCAATAGAGTAGAAACTATAAACTTGGGTCTTAATGCCAAATGAAAATACTAACAATTCTGATGATAAATTGATCAGCCTAGTAGAGGGTATAGCATACAAAACCTATAGGGTATACATCACAATAGGTGATCACAAACTGGGAACTCCATAAAGAAAGATGGCATAGTCTCTACTGTGTGGACCAGAGGGCACATCCATGTTGGACAAATTCCTTCCCCACTCCTGCAAATGGCTGGTTATTGCAGTAAACATTCAGCTGGTATGAGTTGCATGATTTAAATTTTTATGAAATAGAGAAAATGCATTTTTCTTGGGGTGGAAAGACGTGACAATGCTAAAGCAGTCTTGTACTGTCTTTAGAATATTCTTTTTTTTACTGGGGCTTTTGAGGGATATGTTTTGAATATTCAGACTGTCATTCCAAGTCTTGAAAGACTCCTTTCTGTATTGATGAACTTTTAACTGTTCTGCAAAGGCCGAACTTATTTGACAGGTGGAGTTAATTCTCAGACTTCTGTGAAGGATTATATCTGGCTTCAAATTGTTTTGAATACAGACTTTAAATTTTAGTGATGGATGTTAATACTTGACAAGAAGTTGTATTGAATTCATATGTTGTCATAATAACTAAATCTTAATGCTTCTTGTTGAATGCTTATAAATGTTGGAGGTACAATATATTTTTTCTTAATTATCAGTTCCAAAACTTGGTATATTTGTACAAACTGTACTGACAATAATACCAGATTGCAGCTTCTGTTGAATTTGGCCTTCATATGTTATATTTACTGAAATCAAACTTTTCCTCACCAAGGTATGAAGAAGAAAAGTTTAGAAAGAAACAGAAAAGGTATATTCATATTTTGATTAGGGTTGCATCTAGATAAGACAATTTGCACTGCAACTAACTCCCAGTTGATGGGCTTGCAAAAAGGAATAAGCATTTGTAAATATAAACATGCACTAGTGACTAAGTCTTTAAGCATGAAAGTAACTATACTGCTTGCAAGTACAGTGTATCATCTAAAAGAACTCACCCTGGATGTTCAGACAGATATTTGTGAATACTCTCCATTACATGAGATGCTCACTTTTAAGGGGATACGTAGATTCTCAACTGAATCTTCAAGAGGCCAGAGTAGTGCTTCTGTATGAACTAAATCAAGTTTCACTGTTTCTGACCAGAAGTGATGTCTGAAGGAAGAGCTGGTTTTAGGCGCTAAGCTGTAGCTATGCGTCAGCAGAGATGCAACTGGAAGAAGTTCTAATATTGCATCTTGCATTTTGTATTTTTGGTATTCACTACTTTTTTAGTTAACTTGCACAGATGCAATCTAAATTATTAGTTTTAGTGCTGTTTGTATTTGCAGTGCCTATGCTCCTTGCTAATAAACATTGGATTTTCATTTTGTTAATTTTCAGTCTCTTGCTAACTATTCAAGCTATTCCAGCAGCTGATGAAATTTTTTGAATGGATATGTTACTTTTTCACTGTCACTAACAAATGTACTGAAAGGTTTTGCTACTAACTTTGCTTTTTTTTAATTACTCTTCCTGTGTGTGCATAACTATTGAGAGGCTTATTGTCTAAATTGTGTAATGAACATAGAGAGGAACACTGAGAAATTAAAAGCATTTAAATTATTTCTGAAAGCTAGCAGGTAAAGCTGGTGACAAGTGTTAAATGTTTTCTAGGAATTATTCCAATTAAGTGATAGTTTTGCAGTGTATAACCTGAAGTACTAAGAAACCCTTTCAGTACATATTGAACAACAGTTCTGCTTGATTTTTTTTTTTTTTTTTTTTTCTTCCCCAGCATACATAATTTGGCCCAGTTCTATTACAGGGCCCATTTGTATTCAGGATGCAAACCTGAGACATTCAAACAGTAATGTAAAAACTTTTACAAATCTTTGGTACAACAAGCACCTTCTAGTGTCCCTGGCAATATCATTGCTTATACCACCATCACTTTTATAAAAGTAATACATTCCTAAGTGAAACTTACATATTGAGGAAAGATCACAGGCACTGTTTGATACTGAGACTTCAATCAGATTGAAAGCAGTTGTAGGCATTACTTACTATAATAGGGGGAAAGGATATGTGTTGAAGTTCAGTTACTGAATTGTTGAGGATGGAAGTAGGAATTTTTTGGCTATGTGTATGGGTCACTTTGGAAGCTAAAATATGATACGCTTCTGTGGATTTATATTGTCAGCTATATGCTTATGCATAGCTTGTTTTCTTAGACTTTCTGTGGTCAGTCTTAAGTCATGTGAAAACATGGTTTTTGAAGATACTGCAATGAGGACAGGGATTAGTTTCATACTGTGCAGGTGAACAGGTATTCAACCAAGGCTGTTGCTTCCAGACAACACTGTTCCAGACCTATTAGATCCTTATATGCTAGGTTCAGTTTACAGCTGCACAAATCCCCAACCCACTTGCCTTCCCTTCTTATGGGTTTAATTTACCTCCATGCACAACTTACTTTCTAGAAGATATAGTTAAGACTGTAGCATGTTGTTACTGTAAAGAGGAAAAGTACATCTCATGCAGGACTGTCAACTATCACTTGTCTCTGCAAAGCAATGTTTTGTTTGCTAGTTCCAAGGCAGATTACAAAAAAACCACCTACCCCCAAACCCACAAGCAAAAAAACAACTTTAGCAGCATGATGGTGAATTATTCCCAGGTAATTACAAGAGTTTTAAATAGAAAAGGTATTGCAGTTAAGGAGCCACTTAACTTTTGTTGATTCGACTAGTGCTGTTACCTTCTTGGCTTAATTACTGTAACATTAAAGGTAATTCTGTGCTTATTCTTCAGTCATGAATTCATCAAAGTAGTAGTGCTTGAAGATATTGTCATGTTACCTATAAACTTGTATTCCTGCTTGCATTCATTAATAAAAGCACAGAACCTGCTTTTTTTCTTCTGTAGTCAAACTTCACTTGCACTTTTCAAATGCTTCCTTTCAAATGCTATAGTTATTTAAATGGTTTCTTAACAACTTTAATTTCTAGGGGGAGGTAGAAAAATAGATACTTTTTTTACTTAAAAGCACTGTTGTGACTACATTCAATAAAAATCTTAATATATATTTACTAAAACTTTTTCCATGTAAAAGCTTTGTGTTTTCCTGATAGGGTGAATAGTTTTTGCTTAATATGAGCTATCAAACTAGACTACTTCGTAACATAGTTTTAATCTTACTGCTTTCTTTGCTAAGCAGAGTTGACCAAGAGCTGAATGGAAAGCAAGAGCAGAAAAGTGAACAGTAAGTTTGGAGTCCAAACAAGACTGAAGAATATGCAGATGGAATTATGCGATTTTTTGCTCTATTTACAAAGCATTCTCTGTGTGTGTATATATTATATAACCTATTGAAAAAGGTGCTTAACTTCTTTGGACTAGCACAGAATGGACTGCTTACTGCTGTATTGGTTTGTCTTGACTTTAATAGCTATGTTTATGTAATCATTTTATACTGCTAAATGTCAACCCTATGTTTTCAGAGGATGTTCTTGCAATTGTTTATCTAAATGATGCATGTTCTTCTGTAAAATATTTATATACCTAAATGTTAAAGGAAAGAGATAATATATATTTTTATGACTGAGCAATATATTGTGTGTACCTGCTGAAGGAATTAATTTGCAGGTAGATAATGCCATAAGTTACTTGTTGTTATTGTATACATCTGTTTTGCTGTAAATGGTCAAGTGCATTTCTTCGTTGCCACAGAAACCTTAATTTGTTTGGTTATTAACAATCACACAATGTAGTCTTTCACAAGTGTAGAGATCCTTATTTTTGTTCACAGACCTAATACAATCATGCACTGACCTCACTAAAGTGAGTTTGAGCTTTGATGTCTGTTAGTCCATTTTTCAGAATGCAGGACTGTAGTTCTGTGAACTTCAGTCTGTTGGCCAAAGGATTTAAGCCTAAGCCACAATAGAAGCTGAACTGTTTGAATGACTAGTAAGATATCGGACCTTTCTCAACTTAAGTTGCAAATTTAGATTCTGCTTCAGTAAATCAAGGTTATCTCAGCTACCATTAGGAAATAAGTACACTGCAGTTCTTCCTAGATGAATATAGGTTGTCACCAGTAGGAACTCTAGTCATACTCAGTAAAGCTTGGGAGTTACACAGATATTCTAGCCATAATATCAATTGTTTGCAGAAGTATGGGGGATCTTACGCTATCTTGTAGATGAAACATCTTAGTTTGGCACATGATACAAGCACTAATTGCACTTAATAGAAAAGTGATTTAAAGGTTGGTGTGTTTTTCTTTCCCCACGGTGATAGTAAACTTGTGTCTGTAAGAGGCGTTCTTGGACACATAACTAGTGTAACTAGGGCACCAATAATGCACTGGTTGATATGTTGTAAAAGTTTGTAATGTCTTTTGGTAATCATTGCTATTTCCCTCTAAGGACAGGTACATGCAAATAAATCCATTCAGGAACTGAACCAATATAATATTGTAGCCAATACGTTAAATCTTCACTTTTGTTTTTTATTGTGCTCACAATTTTGTTTTAATGTCAAAAATAGCAATTCTCAATTATATTAAAAGTTAGTGTTATACAGTTATTTAAAAAAAAAAGGTTACATTCAACCAAAGTACTACCTGACCCTGATAAATTGCAGTCAAGAGAGCATTCCAGGGTCAAGACTTATTACCAATTAACAGTTAATCTACTGTCTCTAATGACACCTGTATAGGCTCTGAGAGCATATTCATGTCAGATGAGGGCAAATTGCCCATGTCTCTAGGAGTTGAAGTCTGCAATTCAAAGACTTTCATCTCAAGATCTGGGTACTTTTGTTATGGTAGTTTCTGTATCACAGTTTCAAAGAGATTAATGTGCAGGGTGTTCTTTTTCAACAGGTAGTGCTAATTTCAAGTTGCCTTGCATCCATTTAATCAGGTTTGGATCTTGTTCTGAAAGCAGAACACAAATGTGAAGAGTTTCTTTGGGGCTGTCTTATCTCCTGCTTCAATTTCAGTGTTGGCCCAGATTAATGTAAAGTCCCAGTCAGTAAACTGGACACTTACAGCCTGTCTACTTCTGATGCTTTCACAGTACAGTGTACAAACATGCACACATGTAAACCTGCCTGATCTTTACTGATTCTGTGTGGGTCCTAAGTTAGATAACGAAGCATTCTGATCATCTCATTTCATTTTTTTCCTAATGAAAAAAAGTATTATTCTTGGTAAAGTCATATTCTTAGTGGAAGGATTGTACTTCTACGTGTCCTGTTCCTTCCTATGTGTATAGTGTAGTATAGAGTAGCCAGTCTAATGTATAAGCCGTACTGCCAAATGATGGGATTATTATTGTTGTCTTTCCTGGTGGCTGAGTGATTCTTTAGTTTTCATGCTGCAGTAGTACTGTTTCTTTTGGAAATGTGTATGTGCTTACCAAATGGTTTATTTCTCTAGTATGGTTTTTTTTTAATTAATATACAGCCCAACAGTTCTGTCCCTAAAGATATGCAGCTTGAGAAACAGTTGTACTAAAGACCTTTTGCAGCTCATCATTTAATGGTGAGGTGGATGTTTACAAAAAACAAAGAGGTCCCAAAGTTATCTTGAACACAAATGGATAAGTTTTTGGCAAACTTATCTTTTTTATCTATAAAATAATTAATATATTTTAATATTTAAAAGTTGGAATGTCGTACTGTTATTAAAATTATCTCAAAACCCGAATCACTTTGTGATAAGAGATGGTATTGTAGGGAATTCGCCATTCAATTGTACTTCCTGCTAAAAATAAAACTCATGTTGCCATATGGTTTGAGTGCTATCATGAAAAGATAATTTCATGAGTCACTAATTTATCTTTGATTTGGAAGTCTTATTAGGCTTTTTTATATATATGTGGTAATAAGTGATTATCTTTTATTATTACTACATGCAACTGAAAGAGATGTTTGGGCCAGCAGCCTCTCTGTGGGTGTCATATTTTGTAAATTGATTTCTACAACAGGATAAGCGTTCAGAAGTGGCAAATATATTTTGAAGAAAGTGTCATTAAAAACTGATGTTAATAGACTCTAGATTGCTTGAATGTTCTTGATGTTCTGTGTAGTATGGCAAAGCCATGTTAGTTTGGAAAGTAATGGAGAGGCATGTGTAAGGATTTAGTGCTGAAGCAGATTGAAGTCTTTGAGGATCTGGGATGTTAAAATGGAGATTTCTTTGGTTCCAAAAAGCTTAAAACTGGTTAGAATAATATGTAACCTTGTTCGTAACAATGCAGCTTAGCAAATTTTTTTATTTTCAGTGGATGAGTAAAGAATAGTACTTCTTGCTGCAAGGAACTTTGTATTGAGAAACAGTAGTTACATTCTGAACTGCACACAATTAGCCTGTATTTTTTAGCATGTTTCAGCAAGTTTGTTGCATTGTACACTTAAGTGCTTTGATGATGACTAAAGAACTTTCAACAGTTAGTGTCAGACTTCAAGATTAATTACGTGTTGGTGGTAATGCAATCTTTGTGAAATGACCTGGAAGTGTGTCATAGGGAGGAGATTGTGGCATTGGTGCCTAGTCATGTCAGCTTCACTGATGTCATCCACTGAAATGCCTGTAGTTAACTGAAAATAATGGAGCTACATTATGAATGGGCACTTTCTAAGCTAAATCTGTCACATAGTAGTAAGTTTCTCAGTGAAAAGTGTATTGTTCCAGTGTCAAATTTTTGTCGGTGTATCCTATGGATTTATAGAGTATTTATTATGTAGGATGGCTTAAATGCATCTCTTAGGAAAAGTTGTTGGTTTTGGAGATGACTTTGATTCTCAAGTCGTTCCAGTCTCCCTCAGAAAAGTCTCATAAGCAACAGAGGGGAGAGGGCTAATAGCTTGCGTGCTTTTTGTAACCACCCAAGTCTTACAAAGCTTTCAGTGAAAATTCTTACTCAGTCCTTGTGAATGCAGGTCATTCTCTGGAGGATTTGTTTCACCGACTGGTTGTCGGAGATGCTTGAAATAAGTGCTTTAATTATACTTTTTAAGGATGCCAGGTTTTAGTCAGAGTAGCACTCAGCAATGTAAGGAATACTTAAATATTCGTATTCTGAAGGACGGATTTCGCAGCTTTCCTAGCTTTAAAATTGTAAATTTTGAACTACATGGTTTCCCTTATTGCATCTTGTTCCCTGTATTGAGCTAACAGGAAAAAAGGATGTTTGTGAAGAGGATACAGTTGTATTACAGTTTTTTCATCATTCCCTTCAGCCATGACTGAGACCAGTGAAATTAAAGACATTCTTCGCTTAACTAGATTGGGGTTTTTTTCAATTTCAACTGCCTGGTTTATTCTGATTTAAATATACTGATTTTATTTAGTATTGAAAATGATCTGAGAAGCTGCTTGAGTGTTTTCAAAAAGTCAAGTCCTTATCTTACCATGCTCCTTAACTAGCAGCTGAGCAAGCTAGAGTAATATTTATGACATGGAATTCCAGGTTAATAATTACAAAAAAAAAAGGAAGACAGATGCTTACTTTCTTAGTGGCTGTGCAGTTCTGCAGTGTTTCTTAGTCATGTGAACAAAGCATTTTTATTAAGAAAAGCCTGAGTAGTAGTGTGCTCTAGGAGTTGAATAGTAGATAGAAGGGTTAAGACATTTTTAGTATCAGTAAACTTTAATATACATGATATGGGAAGTATGCAATTTAACAAAATGAAGCTGCAGTAGTCACAAAAAAACATAGCTTGTGAATCACAGATGATACAACTGGCTTAAATTTAATATTCTTCACAGATGTGATTGTTTTCCTTTGCCCCTTTTAATATAAAACTATGTAAGTACAAGACTTTCCGCCTACCTCTTAAGAATGATCCCTTCTTTTTAAATGATCTTGTTTGTTCCAAGGTGTCATGGAGTAATGTGATAAACACATTTCTGAATGTCCTAACTGTTAATACTTATGGGAAACTTCTTAATTAGGAAAAAAATAAATGCTGTATGCAATAAATACCTTTGGAAAAGGTCTGAATGTTTTATTTTACTTCTTAGGAATATATTGCCTTTTGTGATTGTACCACCACCTTCCTTGTAAAACCGTGAAATTTAGTTTTGGTTCCCAAAGCATTGCAGGTGCCAGTTCATAGTCGCAGTGAAACTTAACGGTTATTTTGAAGATAAGTTTTGGAGTCGAGTATTTCAAAGGCTGTTGGCAGCTGGTGCATGTTGGGAGTATAGCGTTAGAGGAAAATGGGTTAAGTGCTTCGCTGAAGGAGGGCGTGGATCAGTCACTTGAACAGGTAGAATACACCTGAACCCGGAACTACAGCCATTTTCGCGGCTCGCTCCTAGGTCACGCTTTAACCGAGCCCCTTGCAGCCTCTCTCGGTGTCCCGGGGGGCTGCGCCGGGGCCGGCCGGGCGTGCTGCGGCCCTGCCCGCGGGGCGCAGGCGGCCCCGCCCGGCCTCAGCCGAGCGCTGCTGCGGCGGCGCAGCGCCGGGGGCGGGGCGGGGCCGTGCCGCCGCGCTCGCCGTTCCGCTTCCGGGCCACGGGCGGCCGGGAAGGGCCCCGCACCTCTTCCGGCCGCCGGGAGCGGGTGAGCTGGGGCCGCGGGAGGCGGCTGCCCCGAGCGGGGCTCCCGGGCCCGGCCCGTGGCGCGGCGCATGCTGGCGCGGCTCCCCCTTCCTGCGGCGGGGCTGCGCGCCCGGCGGGCCGGGGCTGGGGCTGCCCGCGGCTGTGGGGCGGCGACCGGCGCCTTCCCCCGGGTCCGCGGGGGGCCATGGGCGCGGGCGGGGCGCTCGGTCCCCAGCGCCGGCCCGGCGGGCCCGGCCCGGCTCTCCTCAGCGCGGCCTGGGGGGACGGGATCGGTTTGGAAGCCGAACGGGCGGCGGACAGAGAGGGTCCCGCGCCGGTGCCGCCCCGGTTCCCTCCGTCCCTCCCTGCCGCCGGGCCGTAACGCTTTGTGCTCTTGAGCGCGCTTAGTTGTCGGTCAGTGCTTGCGGAATGATTTTTAAAATTCTGTTTGCTTTTGCTGTGCGTTGTACGTTAAGGGCTCTGTTGTGCTTTTTAGGCTTTTAAAGCTATTTTTGTTTGTTTTATCTGAGACCGAGGACTTAACAGGCGTCGAGTGCCGTGGATGACCAGGAAGGCGTCCGGCCCGTCTGGGTAAGCCATGGCGTACCAGCTGTACAGAAACACCACGCTGGGGAACAGTCTTCAGGAGAGTCTGGATGAGCTCATACAGGTGCGTGGGCTTTAGGGTCAGGGCCGTTAGCGTAAGAAAAAGAGAGTTTAGTTACCAAAACGGCTTTGTGGTTGCTGTATCGGCCAGTGTTTGGAAAATCACTGATTGCAATCAAAAGCTATTTGTACTCCATTGGTAGTACTTTTGTGATTGTACCACCACCTTCCTTGTAAAACAGATTAGAAGAGCCAGATAAATTGGGAACACTAATCGATTTCCAGCTCTTATGGTTGTTTCCAATGATGAGTGGTTTTCAGATGAAATATTTGTGTAGCACAGAAAATGATGTTAGCACATCATTTCTTCTCTCGAAGTTAAAATAGGAAAAAGGAAGTAAACATAGGAACGTAATACTTTTGTAAATTTTTCTTTTAGAGATCTGCTTCATGTGAACTTTGTTTTGATGTTTTTAATTTTTACTGCATTTTTGAGTTTACTTTGAAGCAACTCAAAACTTTTTTTTTTTTTTTTTAAACTACTTCAGTCACAGCAAATCACGCCTCAGCTGGCCCTTCAGGTGCTACTTCAGTTTGATAAAGCTATAAATTCGGCCCTGGCACAACGAGTCAGGAACAGAGTCAATTTCAGGGTAAGATAACAATATATAAAAGTTCTTCATGAGGTACAGTAACTAAGCGTTGATGCAGAACATAATTTAAAGCTGTGTGCTCTAAGCAAAAAGATATGAAGGTCCATTTTGACTCTGAAATACTGTTTACATGTATATTCTGTATGCAGTTGTAAGGCTTGTTATCTTACTCTGCCAGGGATCTTTTGAAGGAATGCGAAAATCAAACAGATTTGGTGGGTGGATGAAAATAGGGGAAGAGGGAAATGCTTTGATGAGTTGCATGGGCATCCTCAGTGTCTTGCAGATGGGGAGGAAGACTTGCCTCTCTTCGTTGTACCTAGCAGAAGTGAGATGAGGCCAGATTTTCAGCCACATCTGTAATATGAAGAGAGACTAGAGACTTGTAGAGCTACCTTTAGGCAAATCACTGGATCATTTTGTAGTTATATTCCCTAGGTATCATAGAAAAACAAGTTTGGGTTGTTTTGTTTCTTTTTTCCCAGATAGCCACCCTAATAATGTTACATAGCCAGTAAATTGTTAAATGTCAACTTGATTGTCATTGTGAGAAAAAACCCAAACCAATTGTCGTCTTAACTTACATTCTAATACTTTTTCTCCAGTCTATGCATAATGCATTAATGAAGTGAGCTCTTAAGATTTTAATTTTTAAACCATACAGATACCTTAAAAAGAGCATAACTTCTTTTTTCCAGCATGCTTAATTTGCTTTGTGTATGTAACACAGTATAGAAAACTGTTCAGAATGGGGTTAGTGGAGAAATTTTTAAAACTGTTACTTGGAGTTTAAGTTCAGGACTACCAGGTTAAAATATGTGAAGGTAAAGGTCAAAAGATTTACATATTGAACATACTTAATAATGTATCAAACATGAGGGATACTCCTTTGTCACATAGGTTCGTTTTGTCGTGATCTTTTATTTAAACAGTTGCAGAATTCACATTTTTTATGATCGTGACTGTAACTGATTTTTCTTATGCCCCGTGCTTTAAGGAATCTTTTCTGATACTGATCCTTTATACATACTAGAAAAGTTACAAAACTCAGCGTACCTGTGAAGCTTCCCCTTGGATAGACTAAAGTCTCTACATGGTCTTGAGAATTTCAGCCACTGGAGGGCATTTAAACTACAGTTTTCCTCAGAATTGCCTGCTTGCCAAGTTTGTATGCATTCAGGTTTACAGTTGGCTTTATGGCAAACCTAGTTCTAGGAGGTATGTAGTTCAGTAGATATTAAACATATGTTCTGTTATTTTTGGGATGCATCCTATAGAAAATGTCTCTTGTCTTTTTAAAGGGGTCTCTGAATACATACAGGTTCTGTGACAACGTATGGACATTTGTACTGAACGATGTTGAATTTAGGGAGGTCACTGAACTTGTCAAAGTGGATAAAGTGAAAATTGTAGCATGTGATGGAAAAAGTAAGTATGGAATACTGAGACACAGTACTTGATCGTTTATAGAAAGTTTTGACCAAATGTCTGATTAAAGCTAGATTGATTATATTATTCAGACAAAAGTAGGTCTCTGCACTCCCTTTTACGTATGATGAGAAATGAAACAACAGCAGGCTAAATGCTTCCCTAACTCATAATGTGTTAGAGGCTGCTTTACATCTGTTGTTGAGAAGTACGTACTATTATGGCAATGACAAACTCGGAGCTAATCTTATTTGAATTTCCGTGTGGTGATTTTTCTAGTATTAACCTGTTGGTTAGAACAGCACCATGTTTTACTGACTGTCCATCGGTCTGAGCAAGCAATTGTCTGGGAACTGTTTAAGCAGTTGTTTGCTGCATTTGATAGTAGGGGACCCAAGCATTTGCAAATCATAAGATTTATGTACTGCTCAACAGGCCCACTGTATGTACACTGCTTACAGGAGTTTGTTCCACATTTGCTTGGCTGGATTACTTTTGTCAGTGTTCCTTGGAATTCTTTGCTGGAAAAAGTCATTTAGTGACTTTTGTGGCACGCTGGTTTATAATTTTTAAAACCATCAGTGTGGCAGAATATCACTAAAGATGTGTGAAATGGTGCTACTTGTTTCATCACTGGGCAGTGATGCTAAAAGGAAGAACAGAGAATGGAAAAGGCTTTATTTAAATATGCCCTAGACCTCTGAAACAGGTTCTTCATGGGTGCCTGATCCTGGCATGATGACAGTAGTCATTGTAGTGACTTCAAATTGTAGTTCTAAAGAGTTGACCAAATTTATTGTTTGCTTAACTTCTGGTATTAGCCAAGCATATAATCTTAAGGTTTATTTTCTGTGTGCTTATTATAGTTAGTAGAGGAAACCTTACTTTCCAAGTATTCATCGTTTTCACTCTTGATAAAGTATGCAGATAAGATTTAAAGACCTGGGTGACTTAAAGTTGCTATTAACATTACAGCCTTTTTTTCCCCTTCAAGAAGTTGACTTGCTAAAGAATATAACAAAAACTGACTTGTCTTTCTCTGTATCCAAGTTATGTATTTTTTCCATAGAACAAGAAAGCAGTAGTGGTAGTAATGCCAGAAGTTGCACTGGTGCTAACTGGTGCTGCCGACAAAAGTTCAGAACAGAGAATTGCTCTCGGTTGTTTTATGAAGTTGATGCTCGTTCTTGCGTCTGCTTCAGAATGCATAATGAACTATAGCCTGCACTCCGTTTATGATACTGGATGTGTAAAACCCTTTTTCTCTAGTTGACCATGTGATTTAGCCAGATTTGCTTGTGGCTGATGGCAGTAAGTGTTTGTGTATCACTACTAGTTAGAACAAAGCTGCTTGTATTTTTAATGCCTTAATAGCAAATGATGTGTGTGCACAACCTTGAAGTTTTGTGCTGGCTCTTCAGTGTTGCTAACTGAAGGGAAACAGCGTAAGCAGTTCATGCATTGCATTGATAGCAGTGGAGGGAATTGAGTAGGTGCAGAACATGTTCTAAAATGCCTGGGAAATGCTTTTGAGCTTGGGGAAGGTATTAGAGAATGGTATTGGTTCTGGTTATAATCAACGATAGCAGGGGTATGTATTCTTCACACTTTCTTTTTTCTTTCCTAGACACTGGTTCCAATACTGCAGAATGAATAGAACTGTGGTTTGTCTGCAATATTTTCTGTTAATATGCAGCACTTTCTGGAGAGAAGCATGGAAAGGGACTGTGTTCATACTTAATTCTTGTGTTGCAGATGTGAGTTAATTCATAGTAGAAAGCATCACAGAATGACAGCGGAAGAAGTACCTGTAGCATTTCTTCAGTTCACCTTATAGGGCATGAATACAATATTACTTTCTTTTTTTTTTTTTTAATTACAACAGATACTGTTGTCTTTTTTTGTTCAAAATAATTTCTGTAATAAACTTTTATTTAAAAACTTGTGCATGAGTGATCATTGGAAAGCTTTGTTTAAAACCAATCATTAATTCAGTATTTTCTCCCAATATTGTCTAAGTGTATTTAGAGTAATGTTGCAAATGCAGAGGTCTTTCAGTTACAGGGTTCTGAGTATGGTTGCACTGATTAGTATTGCAAGAAATCAGAACGATGGAGGGTGACATCAACAAGCTCATGCTGGCCAGTGTATTTGCCTGTTACTGCATCTTTTTATCTATAAATTTTTCCCTTTGGTACCCTCTGCTAATAATACTTGAACCCAAGTAGTAAAGTTACTACACACTAATGAAATTGAAATAATGAAACTGAGTCTCATAAGATTGAACTATATTCTCAAACAATGTTAGTGCTTCTTGTTTTAATGTTTTTCTAAATGTTTTTTGTATTTACTGGAAATCAGTTTAATTGGACACCTGGCCAACAGGATTCTGGTGAAAAAGAGAATTTTGAGATATCAGATAAATTTTGAGGTATCGGATGGATAACTTTGGTTTTTTAGACTTAGACATTCCACTATATAACTCCCAATCAAGAAACCCTTAAAACAGTTTCTTCAGTTTGAGTATGATATGCTGACAGCTCATTTGTCTGGCTTAACAGCGGTGACTGTTCCAGTGTGGTCGTAGGAGTGCT
The DNA here is from genome assembly GCF_965140245.1 of Athene noctua. Classification (NCBI taxonomy): domain Eukaryota; kingdom Metazoa; phylum Chordata; class Aves; order Strigiformes; family Strigidae; genus Athene; species Athene noctua. The sequence continues at coordinate 17,963,484 of NC_134049.1, read as the reverse complement.
GCCCGCCTCAGACTACTAGAAACTGGAAACTGTACAGAAGAAAAGTCAAAGGCTAACTGTTTTCAGATCAGTCTAAATACTTGATTTGTGCCAAAACTGGAGCATAATTTACATGTTGAAACCTTTCTCTACTTGTCAGTGGCCCGGTCTATTAATTGAAGTAATAAAGGTTTAGTATTTCTGACAATATGTTTCCAGACTGGTATGTTAACGGTTCTCTAATTCCTACTTTTGGACATCAAAGGATATGTATTTGAGGTTTAGTTAACTTCTGCTTTCCTCACTTCAAGTGAGAAAGGAGTTCACAAACTTGCTTGCTAGACTGTTAAAAGTTTACCACTAATTTTTTGTCTTGTATTCATACTAAATGTCCTTTGCTGCAAACTGCAGATTGCTAAGTAACCATTTTTGAAAACAGAAGAACAGGCTATTGCTCTCAGTTTGAACAGCACAGTAAGTACCTGTCGAGGTCATTATCTTAAAGGATGCAAATATATGTCAGTACTGTGGCTTTCTCTTTTTCTACATCAGACTCGATCTTCTAGGTTTGATTATTTTTTTTTCCTCTTAACAGTCATGTGGTAAACTGAATTTCAGCCCTTACAAGTACTAAAAGTTTGCTGTTCCTACCTCCAACTCTGCAGTTTCTTCCTGTCTCTTGACAGAAACTTAGTCTCCAGTTCTCTGTAGCCTTTGGACTCCCTCCTAATGCAAATAATTATATATCCGAGTTTGTTCCAATTGAGTGTACATTACCATATTTACTATAGCATTTTTCCATTAAAAACAAATTTAATAGAGAAGCACAATTGTACTGATGATGTGAGGTTATTGTGTGAAATGGATTTATGTTTACATTTCATTGTTACTCTTATCAGACTTCTCTTGTGTTTCAACAGCTGTATACTACTACTTCAGCACTCCCAGGCTTACTGCTGCCTTTGCTGTTAATTGAAAGTAAAAGAAATATTTAACTAAAAAAGAAAACAATGTAATGAATATATATACTAAACAAAATTATAAATAAAAGGATAAATAATTTTGTTGACAAAGATGTCTGCTACTTACTGATTTGAATTTCACTGATTACTGTGAGCAGGAGCCAGAAATTGTGTTCTTCATTCAGTACAGCTTTACCGAAGAGGTAATCATCCCATTGAAGCTTAAGACTTGGTCCTATAGAAGGAGAAGGTGATGGGGTACTCCCTGTGCGGATGCATAACAGTAATACTTTGAATTGTATACCTTACTTATCTGGTGGTTGCTATTTGGCATGAAAACTGAGATTTGAATATTGATTTGTAAAGAACCATTTGAAAAGGAGATTGACGTTCTGAAAATAATTTAAATGCTCTGTACCCAAGTTCTACTGTACTGAAAAAATGCGCCAACACTTGTGACACTGATGTTCTTGATAAGCTTCTTGTTTAGCCTGAGGTGAGGGGCAAAAAGTGGCATTTGTTGTGAAAGACTTATTGAACTTACACCTAAAACTGTTAACTGCACTTTTGTTACGCTAAGGTATTTTAATATCCAGCAGAAGACAAAAAATGTATTAAATGTTATGGATGCTTCCGAACTGTTCTAAGATTTTTTTGTTTTCCTAATAATAATGTAGTCTTAAATGCACAGCAGACATTAAAGCTTTTTGGAGCAAAAATGCTTGGGGGCAGACAGCAATCTGTTCCTGGGCATAAATAAAGGGACTGCACGCCGAGGGAATCTGTGTAACTTTGTATGAAAGGCTAGAAAGCATGCACGAATGGGCAGTAAGGGAATGTTTTAGGTGAAACAGCAAACAAATGAGTAGAACCAAGCAGGCAGTAGTAACATGCGTCTGTAATCTAGACACTCCTTTCCTCTCTCAAGCTGGAAGTCTGAGAAGGCCTTTCATACAAAACAACAGGAGAGGAGTTACCAAACAAATAAAAATCTAAGGAAAGAAAGGCAAACATGTACCCTGAGTCTTTTGTATTGCTACTGCCTGGGTAATTATTGGTGGTATTAGAAACTTAATTTCACATCTGGTTAATGTTTTAATATAACTTAAAAAAATTTCTGGTAAGAGTCTAGCTCTGATTATGGCAAATTCATTAAGCTCTTGTTCTGCAAACCACTCGTTTTCCACTCTTGTGGCAGAATCCTTGTTCTCTGTGTATTCTGTATTTCATTTACAAAATAAATTTGTTTTACTAATTTTTCCTAAAATTAACTCACATATGCATCTTGTGTTTTCTTCATGACAGTGCAGTGTTAGGCAATGCAGATATCTGATATTTTTGCATCCGTGGGATGCTTCTACAACATGGAATTCAAATCTGGATGTATACAGACTACTGAGTTTAGCTGGGTACACGAAGAACACTTGAACTTTTGGGATCAATGCTGCTGTTCTTTGCTCTTGTCTGTTGACCTTAAGAACAAAAGGGCAATCTCTGCACATGCAAGAGAGAAGCATTTGGCAGCAGTGTTCCTTGCACTGCTATGTTAAGGTTAGGTTCAGAAACTCCAGGTATTGACTGCTTCTTTGGTGTTAAACTTGGTCAATGAATGTTCAGTACTGTTGAAAACTGCAGAAGTTACTGTTGTGCATGTGAAGAAACAACATAGGTTGCTTTTTGGTTTCTAAAACTTCTAAAATAAACCTCACCCAGGTCTGGTGTTTCAACCTTATCTGGCTTTTTTCTGTATTTTGTTCGGAAATACTCTGTTCCTACCTTACCTTTAGCTTACCCTTTGTTGTTATTGTTTCTAAACTATCCTTTTTTCTTAAATTCCCCATTAAGCATAAGGTATTTATACCCTTTTGACTCACCTCTTTAGAAAACGGTTCCTGAGGCATGCTGAGGTGTAAATAATTCTTGAGAATTGCTCCAGTGATGCCTCAGGGAATATCTGCCGATGGGATGAAGGCTGCTGCCTGCAAGAGAAGCTTGCCTGTGCTTCTAGAGGATTCTTGCAAACCTCACAGCTGTCAACACAAGCTCTGACACTAGCTTGGCAGCACATATTATTTTTGGCTCTAACCACATTTCTGGGATGGTGTTTGTCCAAGCCTCAGATCTGCTACTTCTGTGGAGGCTTTCAGCTCACAAAAGGAGAGGGAAGCAAAGAGAAGGTAAGGGGATCTGACCTGTTTTTTATTGCTTCACTTTCCATAACTTTCTTGCCACTTGCTATTTTTTTCTGTTTGAATTTCAGCTAATCCCTCCGTGTTCATATGATTAATGTGTGTTGTGGTCTTGGAAGATTTGTTGAACTTGCACCCAAAACTTAACTGCACTTTTGTTATACTGAGGTATTTTAATACCCAGTGGAAGACAAACCATCTCGCCTGCGACAGCATCAGGATACTTGCTGCTGCCTATTTGGTTCTTCCTTGCTATGGACTGATTCATCTGTTTTTTTGATGATTTTTCTCCAGGAAGGTCATAGTTACTTCCACCTGTCAGTAGCAGAGAGAAGCGCTTTGACCTTGAGCTGGAATAGATGTTTCTATTTAGAAAGTAAATTAACTAAAAGAAAGTGAAGAAAAGGAAAGAACAAACACTAATGCAGAAGTGGCTGTGGGTGACTGCCTGTGTTTAAACATGGCTTCTGAGAAAAATAATTTTGTGAATTCTGTAAGTGTGCAAAACAGGATGTTATCTGAAGCAAGCTGTTTGCTCGGTAAGAGGTGTCAATACCTGACTTTAATTTGTGTGTCTCTGATAACATGTAAAGGAAAGTGCAGAGCAGGAAGAGGTTATGATGAATTCCTAGAAGAGAAGTTTAATCAGGACTGTTACGTACTTCTACACAATGACTAGGTACAATGGGGTAGATGAGAGTTACGCAGAACAGAGATATTTGCTTTTACAGATCTCAGCAACTTAAGAGGTAGTTAAGGTACTAGTGACTTAGTTTTGTTTTCCTGTGCTCTAAAAGTTCCCAGCGTGTGTGTGTAAAAGTTGTAGCATTGTAAGATGCATTTTAACTTTAATAAGGCTCCTGGGAGATGTGGACTTTTCCTTCACTGTAGCTTAAAGGCTGATCTTTGGTAGGAAAAGAGCTTTGCTCGAAGATAAATTTAGGGTATACATTAGTCATTAAGCTTCCTAGGTAGTAAGTCACAGATGTATTAATGTTTTGCTTTTCACCTTGTGCTAAAAGAGCGTGCACCCTCCAAGGAAGTGAAAAATAGTTCACTGAGTGTCTAGTTAATGTTTCATGGCTACTGCTCTGGCCGTCAGAAGAAAAAGGACACTCTAACCCAGTTCCTGAACAGTTTTACTCATTACTTCAAATACTTACATTTTGTTCCTATAGGTCATGCTTGCTTCTGGTTTTGTTCAGAATTTATTACCTGGTTTCCTCTGAATTTATTTCAGTTGACCCACCTCTTTATTATAGGACGTTTCAGAGATGGTCATATAAAGTATGAAAGAAATGCAAAGCAAGAAGGAAGTAGACCCTCCTAACTACAGTTAAGAAGAGCTGTTCATGGACCTGCTGTGTAAATATGTATTATGCCAGTTTCAGCTCCCATTAGGTTGTTCTTGTAAAAATTAAGTGAAACCCACTTGGAAATAAAATTAAAAGCCAGGTGGGTTTGAAGAAAAATAATCTGTTATTAGATTTCAGAATTACAGTTTCACTCTTCTGTGCATGTCTTGAAAGGTAAACGGCAATTTGCAACATATTTCCTCCTTAAACAACTGATGGTTTATTTATAAAGTTCAGGTTGTTAGCTAACGATTGTAGACAGAAGTATCAGAAGTAGATTTTCATCCTCTCACTAGACAAAGTTAACACTAGTATTTCTGATATATTTCCAATTTGGATAGCCCATAATCTTACTGATGAAGTTCATATGGGATTTAACCTATTTTTTTGGAGGTGATCCTACATTCTGATATGCCAGTGGGCTAGAGCTTGTCCTACTCTTGAAGTTTATTCTTTTTTCAGTTCTTCAATTAACTTTGGTAAGTTGCATCCTTTCTTGGTGGCCTGTTGCTAGTTTTCTAAGATGCTAGCTATCTTATTTCTAAGATACTTTGAGATCTCTGGAATACAAAGTTCTATATGAGAGTGATATTTTTTCTTGTTGTTTGTAATGGTAAGGATATTTTTTTTTCCCCTGTATCACTGCTTTGACATCTGACTGCAGTCATAAATCTGGTATTTCTGATGTCTTTGGAAGAGGAAATGCTGAGAACATTCCTTTGTAAGAATCTTGTCTTAGTTCACCTTCTGAATTTGGGAGTGGTCTGATTCTTTCAGAAGAGATTAAGTCACTACTAAAAGGAGACGGTGCGTTGAAGACAAATTTGCACAAGATATGCCTTTGTTTTTTGAACCAAATCATCTGAGATAAATTGTGAGTAATTACACCAACAGAAACTGAAAATTTTCTTTGAATCAAGAAAATTGGATGTGGAGGTCTTACCACAGAACAGATTTGAAGTGGTGCATATCCTCCCCCCACCCAATCTAAACACTTGTCTCTGTGTTTCCATGTGTAACATTTTTTGCCAGGGCAGTGTCTGTCAATAATAGATGAAACAAATAAGCAGTGTGTACAAGTAATACTTCATAATTCTGCCAAGAAGAAAGAGCTGAAGAAGTTAAACATATTTACAGAGTGGATTGCTGTTAACAAACCTATAAGAAACCTGTAAGTATATGTATTTCTTTACAGGTACATGAGTAGATGTCCCACTTTTAACAGTCTTTCACTGTATTAGGCTGGGGTTCCTTTTATCCCCCCAAACTTAAGAAAACAAGGGTGTTGGGTGATTGTTTTGTTCATCTCAAAGGCATATGGCAATTATGGGAATCTGGCAATTATATTACCGAAAGCACTCCTTACAAAAATCTTTTTTTCTGGGGGGAGGGAGAGAGAGGAAGATGTTAGAAGAATGTAGGTTTTCACACCACTAACTACATAAACATCCCTCTCCCTGTGTTACAGACGAAGTGGGGTGCAGAGGAGTTAACTGGTTTAATGGCTCTGCCCAGGAGCACAAGCCCTTCTCCTCGGGGGACTACAGAATACCAAAGAGCCATCTATTTGAATAAATTCGATTTTATTAAAGGGTTGTGTGTGTGTGTTTTGTTTTTTTTAAATGGCTGATGCCTACTGACAGAAGGTAAACTTTAAAGTGATGCGAAAGCAGCAGCCAGATGTTAAGCTGAGCAGCGCAGCAGGTGCCAGGAGCAGCTGCCCTGCCAGGTGCTTTGTGGAAAAGCAAATGAATTACAGTTTCAGCTCTGCTTGTAGCAGAACGTGGAGTCACCGTGGTCTGTAACCTAGCCCTCCCCGTCTACCCCAAGAAGGGCCGGGTCCCCTTTGCCAGCAGTCTGGAGGAGAAGCGAGAATGCGCTCCGTGCGGCGGCGGGTCACCGAGGGCCGGGGGGAGACCGCGCCCGCGCGGTGTCTGAGGCGAGGCCGGCGGGTCGGGGGGCGCCGAGCCCTGCCGCTGCCTCCGCCAGGCCCGGCGCGGGCCGCCCCCCGCTCCGGCCGGTACCGGCCTCCCTCCCGCGCTCCGCCGGGCTCCGGCCCCGGCCCCGCCCGCGGCGGGTGCCAGCCAGGGTCCGGGCGGCCGCGCTCAGAGCCCCCGGCCGTAGAGGGCCCTGTGCCGCAGGTGCTCCTCCAGGCACTGGATGGCGGCGTCGTCCACCAGCGGGTCGAACTTGTTGGCCAAGAGGTGGTGCTGCTGCAGCATCCAGGGCACGTCGCCCGCCCCGTAGATGCAGACGGTGCGGCGGTGCTGGCCGGCGCAGGGCGGGTAGGGCGCGCCCTTGCTGGGGTCGCCCTCCAGGTACTGCCACTTGACCAGGCGGGGCAGCGCGTTCATGTCCGACAGCTGGAACTTGTCGTTCTGCGGCATGGCGCCCGGCACGCCGGGCATGCGGTTGAGCGTGGCCCAGACGTGCTCCTCGGGGCTGTAGGTGTCCTTGGCCCACTCGAGGAACTGCTGCGCCGTGGGGTTCTCGAAGACGTGCCGCACGAAGGCCCGCGTGACCACGATGTACGCGTTGCCCGTGAACATGGGGTAGCTGTGGGGCGGCGGCAGTTTCTCCGTGGCTGTCCGGGAGATGAGCTGCCCCACTTTGTGGTGGTACTGCCAGCGCAGCTGCTTGAGGGCCGAGGGCTTCTCCGACTCCATGCTGTTCCGCCCCTGCAGCATCTTCAGGGCATGGACGATCTCGGCGTTGGTCTTGAGGGGGAAATCGGTGCCGCAGGTGTTGAGGACGTAGCGCCACGGCACGGGGCTCTGCAGCAGGTCCTGCATGCAGTTGAGGTCGGCCTGTAGCCGGGACCAGGAGGCGTAGACCACCTTCTCCAGGTGGCTAGCCACGAAGACGTTGGGGAAGCAGGCTGCGATGGCCCGCACCGCCTCCTGGAAGGCGGCCGGGGACTTGCCGTCGACGTGGACACAGTAGATGTTCTGGGGGGCGTAGAGGGACCGCAGGAGCCGCTCGAACATCTCGATTTTGTCGTGGATGACCATGGAGTAGGCGATGGGGAACTCGGCCTCCTCCTCGCTCAGCGGGAACTCGATGAACCGGCGGCTCTCCTTGAAGAAGCCGCAGTCCTTCGTCATGTTCAGGTACTGGCCCGGCGTCAGGGAAGCCCTTCGGTTCGCCACCTCCAGGTTGCTGAGCTGCGCCTCCTGGATGGCCTTCTCGTCCCCGCGGACGATCCCCGAGCAGTTGATTCTCCTGCCGGGGGAGAGCTCCAGCGCCTGGTAGCGGCGCTCGCGGCAGCGGGGGAGGCCGGCGGGGCAGAGCCGGGTGCGGGTGCCGCTGCGCAGCGCCAGGGCGGCGGCCAGCAGCAGGGAGCCCAGCAGCGCCGCGCACCGCCGCCGCGCCGCCAGCGGCTTCCTCTCGCACAGCCGCATCGCCCCGCGCCACGTGCGGGCCGCCGAGCCCCGAGGGTCCGGGCTGCCGCCCCCGGGAGGGCGGCGGGGGGGCTCCGCGCCGAGAGCTGCCCGGCGGCCCCGCGCCTGCTCCCTGGGTCGGCGAATAGTGGCAGGGCGATCCCTGCGGAGCCGCAGGTGAGTGGGAGGAAGTCTCCTCCTCCTCCTCGTGGCGTGACCGCCTTTGGGTTTGTCAACCCTGGCGGTGGTTGTGTATCTTGTGCCTCCGTTTAAAAGAAATACTTTATCTCACCCCGGTCACGGTGTAACGCAAGGAAAGTTTCTCTAGAATGCAGTCCCACACAGCACGCTTTTACAAAAGATTTTACTAGATGACTTGGGGATCTGACCTGTTTTTCCAGGGTTCAAATCATCCCGATTTACAGGTCGAGCGAGCGGCAGCGATAGTGCTGTGGTCTGGAAGCCCAGCTGCAGCAAGCGTTCTGTGGGCGTGGAGCATTTTTAGTGAACAATTACTGCCAAAGATGTTGGGTAACTGGGCAAAGTGGATTCTCTGCTTCTACAGCGGAAGCAGAGGGTGAAGACGGAGGTCGTGGTTTGTAAATAATTTGCCACAGACTGTCCGCTTAAATGAAGGAGCTTAAAGGAAGGTAGAGAGTGTCAGGACCGCCTGCGTGCACCTACAGGCACATCCTGATGACGCATCGCTTAATAGAAAAAGAGGGATCATTGCAAGTGACTAAAATACACCCTTGTGCCGTGATGAACAAAACAATGTTCTCGAGGTTTTGCAGTCATCCTGAACCACGCTGTGGTTTGAACCCAATACAGTATTTTGTACCATGTTTGCAAAAAAGGGCCAGTTTCAATGAGTTAAAAGTTCTCAGATGGGTTTTTGTAAGATACAAAAATCTTTTGTTTTTTTGTTTTGTTTTGTTTTTTTCTTTCTTTCTTCACATGTACCAGGGAACCAAACTCACAGAACCTGTAGCTGGACTAAGGACAGCTGATGTAAGTGTACTTCTGCACAGGTTATGGAAAACAGCAGCAGTTACGTCCCCAATTTCAACACTGAGGTTATTTGTTCAATTACTGCTTTTCTCGATCCAGCAAATAATTGTCTTAGACATTTGTGGTCCAGGAATTCTAATGGCCATTATGAAGGGCAATGATGTGATACACACAGTATTTCCCATATGCACAGCTGTCAGTTTGCCTGTGCTAAGTACCAAAGTGAATGTGCTTGGGAGAAACGTGGGGAAAAAAGGCTTGGGGAATGTAAACAAGATGCTAGGTGTTCCGGCTGCTTTCTCAGTGCAAGGAAGACATTCGTCCCATTTATATGGGATACTTAGATACAGTCTTTGCTCCTGAAATTTATTTCTAAGCTATGTTCAGCTTGCACTAGAGAGCTTGTTTACCTGAACAGTTTCAAAGTGTCTGAAGAAAAGTGCTTTCTAAGAAACAGGACAATAATAATCCTCTTGGTGCATCTTCTGCACTTCCAAGCAGCTCTTCCCCTCCAGGTCACCTCTGCTAGACTGTATCCTGCACTGTTGTACGGGGGGATGGCAAGTTCTTGTAGTTTTGGGATTTTCTTTTTCTAAAGCAGTGTCTTTATATTGATCCTCTACTCTGATTTTAGTATGCAGATACCATTTTTCATGCAGTCACTACTTATGGACTAGGAAGACGAGCATATTTTACATATCGTATAGCATTGTAAACAACCGTTTCTAAGGTTCTAGCTGCTTTGTATGTGTTGTGCCTTGTGACGGTGTGGTGGAAGAAATCCTCAAATTTGTAATCCCAGAGGAATTGCTGAAAACATGACGACTTCACGTGAGAGCTCTTAAATGGGCTATAGTTCTTCCCACTAATGTGCATTTTTGAGTAATTTTTCAAAAATTATGGCGATGTGATTCAGAAATGCACTGCTTTTTCCAAAGGTGTTTTTCAGGAAGTTGAAAAGAAACTGGAACTCTTGTCACATTTTTACCATCTGTAATTCTTTGTTAAGAGTCAACAGTTGTTAAGTCTAACCTGAGACTTGAAAAATGTGTTTTCCGTGTTATCAGCTATACTCTTAAAGCCAACAGTGTATTCTGTTTCTGAACAGTGCCAAAAGCTGAAAAAAAAAATAACCCACACCCCAAAACAGTGTGTTAAATGATAGTAAATTGCTGCTGTATTTCATTTTTTGCTGGCCAATGGCTGAAGTCACATGCATGGTCAGATAGAGAATGGGTTGTAGGAGTAATATACTGCTTGAAAATGCTGTCATACACATTGACGAATATCAGCCACATGGAAAATTATTTCCAGAAGAGTTATCATTGATGATAACTTTATCTGACAGTAAATGTTTTTCAAGGAAAGTCCAATATTGAGTAAGGAAGGAAATTATTTTGGACTAATTTGTCAGCATTCTGTAAATTTAGTCACAGGTTCATCAATATGAAACTTGTTTGGAAGAAGTCTGTCACTTATCATTAACATCTTGAACTTGTTCAGTGCAAGAAACTTGAAAGTTTTGAAGGTTTCAGTGGTTAGCAGCATGGCCATAAGACCATGCATCATCTACTGTGTGGTATGTAGCTTTTCACATATAGGCTCTTATCTCAAGTTAATGGAAGTGCAGCAAACTCAAGTAGTCTGAATGCTTATGCCTCTACTGACTGAAACAGCTTCCTTGCCTCCTTTCAGGGTGAATTTTTAAAACTGTCTCCTTTGGAAAGTATAAAACGTAAATGTCCAGCTAAATACTTAGCTGAAAATCTGAAAAACCTCCGTAATAGTTATCAGTTGATCACACTATATGTACTGACCAACCCTTTTGTTATTTGGCACGCTAGTTTTTCTTGTGCTTTGGTATTGTTCTTTAGGCATTCCCTTAAAGCAAGTGGTAATCCACGTGATCAACACAGGTAAGCATTTGCTTTATTCTCTGCTAAATACGTCTGCTGCATAACACACCAGATGAGCTGTGGTTATGATTCCAAACTTTACAATTTCTGTGAAGCTTGGTATCTAACTTGTCCAATATGAACAGTATGTCTTACAGACAAGACATATACATCTAAAAAACTTAATGAAAATGAATGTGTCCTTAGTGACTGTTTAGAGAAATAGTTATTTCAGTTATGTAACAAAACAGAGATGCTGATATCTCAGCATAATTTTTCCTGTTGCATATTTTTAATCCTTAAAGACACATGAGAATGGAATTAAATAAAAGATAATTAACAGCGTGCTTTCTGCAAAGCTACTTTTTTTTTTTTTTTCCGTGAAAGAAATGTTAGCCTACACAAAATAATAATTTGCTGGTAAAGTCCAAGACTTAAGAACTTGTTTTCATACTTAATAGGGATTAAAAACTGTTAATATTGATATTCTTATGTGTAACTGTAACTTCCAAAATACTTTGCTTTAAACTGTGGACTCAAGTCATTGGCTTTGACTTTGTTTAATGATGATACATGTCTCAATGAATATAAAAATGACTCTGTTTTAAAGTGAGTCATTTTTTTATGAGTTTTGTCTGCAGCGTAACCAGCATTCACTTGTTCGCTTATGTAGAGATCAATAGCCTGGAGATATGACAGTAGATTACAATGTAAGAGAAGGATGGTTTAGTCATAATTAGATAATAATCTTTGAGAACACTATCTGTGAGATGTTACATAATGTAAGATACTTGTGGTGTGCTTTTTGCAGAAACATACAACAGGCCGCAACCCTCTGAAGTTGTTTATATTTGAAATGATGGAGGAATGGCATAGAGAGGAGTTCAGGTGTTTGGCAGTAATGGCGGTGGCTTAAAGATCACTGCTGTTGTAACAGACTGATGTTTCTATTCATTTCCAGAATTTCCCTGTCAATATCAATCAATAAAGAGTTCTTCATCAGCATGAAGATGCTCAGTTAAAACAATGATGAGAAGTCTACGTGGCACATTTACCTAGTGACTTTTTGTACCTGCTTCCATTTTAAGAAGCCACATCAAACCAGAAGTTCCTGCTTTTTTAGCTTTCCTGTTAAGGGATAAAAAGAATCATCACTAGGTGACCTGTTGCCTACTTGCCTAACTGCACAATTTTTAGGTTGTGGTGCAGATATTTCTCTGAAGCTGGAGAGTGGAAAAGAAACATGTATTCTGCTTGCTTCTCCAGGGGGAAAAAATAATACTATGTGATTGTTTGCTCATGTTACCACACCTGGTAGAAATTTAGGTTGTGATGTCAAGGCTCATAGTCTCAGGGGGTTCACATGTACACAGTTAGCTTGTAGAAGGAATAGGGTTTTTCCCTGGGAAATCAGCATTAATAAAGAAGGACAAAGAGAATTCACTTGAAGGAATAAGCCTGAAGTGGTGGTTACTAACATGTGTAAGGAAGGGTTTTTTTATATATATAACTATACTGTTAGCTTCTTTAGTGTGACCTTGGAGAAATACATGAAAGTAGTAAATTTTGCTACCCTAATCAAATAGACATCTGAGACCAGGCTTGGACATGCTACAAAAAAATCTTGTGTGTTATACTCTATTGCTTGGCTGGGCTGAGAATTTTGGTTTTAGCTTCTTGGTCACAAATGGTTTGATAGGTTGTTTGTTTATTGGCTTGTTTGTTTTTTAAGTTAGAATCTGTGCCCTCTATTAAGAGACCAGCCTGTAGGGATTTTGAAGAACTCCACCTCCAAGCTATAATACCACTTTTAAGCCGTCAGGGCATTGTTGTCTTTATCATTCTGCTTCTTTTGTATTTTATATCCTCTCAGTTTTCAGAAGAGAGCCTTATCTCCTGCTGATTCATTCAGAGGCGTAGTGTGCATTGTAATGTGGTTTCTCCTGTGCTGGCTAACCGCTCTATAGCCATTACTAGCTCGCAGCTAACTTCTGTGTTCTCCAGGACATTTATGTCAACAGGAGGAATTTTATGTTCACAGCACAATAATTCTCATTTAACCTTTGTGTCTGATAGTTATTTGTTTTGTACATGTCATCTAGATAGTGAAACCTTAAATAGAAGGAAGTATGTACATGAGGCATAATTGTAATTGGAAAGCAAATGCACTTCCCTTTGCAAACTGTTTCAGTGTGGGTCCTCTCTGCACGCTACAGTTCAGGATAAACCTGCTCCAGTGTAAGTGCTCCACAGGCAGCAGGTTGTCAGAAAACCTGCTCCTGTGTGGCCTTCCCTCTGCTGGCTGCAGCTTCCTTCACAGCACACCCACCCCACCCACCGCTGCCTCCCTAACCCGCCTTCGCTGGCCTCTGGGTCTGCAAGACTGTTAGTTTCTCACACTTTCTGCTGAGCAGTTTTGTGGGTTTTTGTGTGGTTGTTTGTTTTTTTTTTTTTTGTTTAAAGCTGTTCTGAAACATGTTTTCATAGAGGCACTACTGATTGGCTCAGCTTTTTGCGTCTGGTATGGGTCAGCTTTTGGTCTCTTATGACAGAGGCTCCCTCTCCCTCCTTACAAATCCATTGCCATGTGAACCCGGTAGATAGGTGAACCTTGGTTTGTAAATTCATCCTCTTATACTAATGGCAGGGAGAGTGTGCAGAGGTGAGTGATAAGGATGTGACTTAAATAAGAAAAAGGTTGTATGTGACTTTTTTTCTTGCTTTTGTCTTTCCCTTACTTCCTCTACCACCCTCAGTTGGTTACATATTTGCATAGAGAGGCAAATAGCTGTAGTCTTCTTGGTGTCCATACAGCTATAAGGTGATTTATGGTATAGTTAACATAGATGATTATTCAGGTTTATAGATAACCTAAAACCATGGAGAACCAGCTAGCTGATTCTCTCCAAAGTCATATGGATTAGTTATGTGAGAAATACCCACCGGCATGAGACCTGTAAAATTATTTTACAGGCCCATATCTAAAAATACTTAGGGCTGGCTCTGGTCTTCCTATCATTTTTGGTTATGTAGTATAATTTAACAAAATTAGTGATACTCTCACTGGCTGCTACTTAAGCAAAATTGTTCCTAAATGTACTTTATACATAATTTGTTGTTAAGTACACACCTTGTGTTAAAATCTTGTATTCTGTTGTGAAGAGCTGCACTCCAATTTTTGATGTGTGTTCACATAGGGAATTTTCTTATTTGTGTCAGGTAGAAATGGATATTTTCCAAAAGAACTATTCTTTTTTTAATCAATACTTCCTTTGAACTATGCTAACAAGAAATTAGATTTCTATCATCTTGGCTGTTCAGACCTTCTTTTTTAGCTGCCTGTGCTAGTATTATGATACTTATCTAGAAAATAATAGAGTCATCTTTGGCTTATAATTTTAAGATTTGTATTTTTTAAATTACTGACAAACATTTAAAAACCATTTTGATAACCTTCCCATTATATAATTTCAGAGACCAAAAGTTCAGTGCTCTTTTTGTGTTGAGTCTGGCACATCTTGCTTTCCTGGGGGGTGTGTGTGGAGGGGGTGGGTGTGCGTGTGTGTGAACAAGGAAGTCTTGAGGTTTCAAAATGAATATAATAAAACTTATGCAAATATGTATGTACTATATGTGTACGCTTTATCTGTAAAAGTTTAACATGATGAACATGGTCTTATGCACGTTTTACTTTTTGAAGTTGAAAACTGTCTAATTACAAAAAACTGTAGCTTCGGTTTTCTTTCCATTTCATTGCAACTGAATTATGTGGTTCAGTCCTGTATTCTCTAACATGTCAACTTGTATTTTTACAAGCTACTAATACTGCATCCACACTAGCATTATCTTTGGTCGTTTTGATGACTAATTAGAGATTAAGTCAATCTTTGAGGAAACTATTGGATGTCAATTTTCTCTTTAGAGTTCTGCTTCATTGCTGGTTTGTGACAAATGGTTTGAAATCACTATATGCAGTACCTCTGGGTATGCCGCTGTGTGGACATGATTCAGAAAGAACATGAAAAGGCAGCACACAGAAGTAAAAAAACCAAAACACAGTCATTTTGATAGCATACATACCAGTTCCTGTTTTGTAACTGAGCACTGCTTGATGCTAATCACCTTAGAGTTACAGGCTCATTGCTCTTCTGCTTCTGGACCTCTGTGGAAATCTTACTGGCAGGGAGAAGGATTTCTGCTCTTATCCAAGGCAAAATAGCTAAACTGCATGGAGTAACAGGAGTATGGCTTTGAAGAAAGCTTAATCAGATAGTCATAACTGACATATAGTCATCAGGATGTTATTTATTACCTGATGTTTTACACAAAGCTGCACTCTGCTGATAAGGTATAATGAGCTCCCTAAATCACATTTTCTGTAATACAGCAAAATAGGGGGATAAGGCATTACTCACCTTATGCAGATTGCTGAAGAGACGAGCAAATAAATGAGACGGTGCTGGTAAAGGTGTTTACAAAAATTTCCTTGAAACCACTCTTAAAACTGGCACTGTCTCTGGCTGTGATGCCCAACACTGCAAACTGGACTGCATCCTGGGGGAAGAAAATAACCTGATTTTTCTTGAAGGATGTAACACAAAGAGAACAGTGATACTGGAGATAATAAATACATTAGCTCATGCCTCATTGTTTCTAGAAAAGGATTGCTTCATACAGCATGGGAAATAGAAACAATACAGCAAACAAGACTCTTTTAGATTAGGCACTAGAGGAGTTCAGGGTCGTAGAAATAGAGAACCAAAAAGAATGAAATTGATTTTGTACATTTCTTACAGTGGAGAACCCATGATAACTTATCTGCTGAAGAGATTACTTCATAACAGATAAATGACTTCCTGAAATAGACAGAAGTGTTACTGAGAGAGTTTTTATCTGAACAAAAAATAACCTTAAAGCACGTTAGCTTTGTTTCTTGCCTTGTCAGCAGTTGTTTAAATAGTATTCTGAACTTAGGTGTTTCTATTCCGTGGCAGAACTGTATTAATTTATCAGTGTTCTGTGCAGTTTATTTTGGTCATAAATAGTCTGCCATCATGATATCTGTGCAGAGTGAAAGCTAACATTGGATTGTGTCCAAAACTTCTGTGTAACGTAATATGCTTCTTTCGTGTCTCCGTGGCTGCCCAGAAATGCATCTGAATATGTTTAGAGCTACAGTTTATCTGATTGCTTTTGAATGTCCAACGGCTGGATAAGAATACTTTGGGAAGGGAGTTTATCCAGTTGTTGAATTGGTGTGTCCTGGGCTTAGTGAGTCCGGTAAATTTTCCTTCAATGCCTGTAGGATTCATGCAGAGCCGCACTCATGAGATGCAATATAAGCAAAGCCAGAAGACAAATCATCAGTGGAAAGGTGATCGTTACTCTAGAACTGTTATGGGCTATTCAGTTCCATCTGAAGTTCCTGCAGTGTTGCTGTCCTGGTTTTGGCTGCTATTCTGCAAAGAAACCCAAGTATTTCATAGTAGCTTGAGTGCCCCTACCTTCTCTGCTGTGTATGCTGCTGCTACACAGCAGTGGTCAAATATGCAATTACTTTGTAGGCGTGGGAAAAAAGGTAGTTGGGGGAGAGTATTGTACTACTTTCTCCTTATTTCAGGTGATCTGCTTCCTATTTTTCTCCCTGTAAAAAATCTCCTATACACTTGACATTTTTGCTTCCTCTCATGCAAAGCTGGAAGAAATATTACCTGTGCTTATTTCATGTTAGGGAAAATCCTTAACATTTTCACTGGTTATTATTTAATTTTTTCCATGTTCATAGCATGTCTCTGGACTCATGTCTTTGTCATCCAGAGGGACCTGGACAGGCTGGAGAGGTGGGCCTGTGCAAACCTCCTGAAGTTCAACGAAGCCAAGTGCAAGGTCCTGCCCAGGGGTTGGGGCAATCCCAAGCACAAATACAGGCTGGGCAAGGAATGAACTAAGAAGTCTGGCCAGCAGGTACAGGGAGGGGATTCTCCCCCTCTACTCTGCTTTCATGAAACCCCACCTGCAGTGCTGTGACCTGCTCTGGGGCCCCCAACATAAGAAGGACACAGACTCATTGCAGTGAGTCCAGAGGAGGCCACAAAGATGATCAGGGGCTGGAGCACCTCCCCTGTGAGGACAGGCTGAGAGAGTTGGGGGTTCAGCTGGAGAAGAGAAGGCTCTGGGGAGACCTTAGAGCAGCCTCCCAGGGCTGAAAGGGGCTACAGGAAAGGGGGGAGGGACTCTTGATCAGGGGGTGTAGGGATAGGATAAGGGATAACAGTTTTAAACTGAAAGAGGGCAGATTTAGATTAGATGTAAGGAAGAAATTCTTCCCTGTGAGGGGGGTGAGGCCCTGGCACAGGTTGCCCAGAGAAGCTGTGGCTGCCCCCTCCCTGGCAGGGTTCAAGGCCAGGTTGGACGGGGCTTTGGGCAACCTGGGCTAGTGGAAGGTGTCCCTGCCCAGGGCAGGGGGGTGGGACTGGGTGGGCTTTAAGGTCCCTTCCAACCTAAACCATTCTGTTATTTTATTTCTCTGTCCATGGATGTTGTTCCATGCTGCTGTGGACTAACTCCAAGGAAAAAGATAGCAATAGTGTAAGATAAATTTTCTGTACAGTAGGTAAGCAACTGAGGTCTAGAACCACTAAGGTATTTGAGTATCCCACTTGAAAATAATGAGAAATGCCTAAATAGATGGACCTGGATTGTGGAACGGTTCTGTACAAGTAGCGCTACTAAGACAGGAATTGCATCTTTCTTCTGGCATCTGTTATGTGTTAGTGTGTCCTGCCCCTACAGAAAGAGTCAAACATGAAACTGTTTTTCGAAGAGCACTTACTGTTGAAAGACTGACATGCTGATGGCTACTGACTGAAGGTTGTGTTTGTCAGTGCTTGCAGGTGAGCATGACTGAGCATATCTTTATGTGAATGAAGTAGTTTATGGTAGTGCTAGATATCAGTATCTCCTGACTCATAAAATCAAAAAATAGCATATGTATTTTTACTTAGTAAGTTTATTTAAAAAAAAACCCAACAACTTCTAACATTCTATATTCCTGCTTGTAAGAAAATGCCATTCTTTATGATTTTGGCATATGTTTTAGGTCGTTAGCCCTGCAGGAGTACAAACTGTAGGCCTATGGGAAACACCTTAATTGCAAATTCAAGGGTGGCGAGCAGAGTAGTAGTTCATTCTTTAAAGGGTATGACACTGGTGTGCCCTTGTCTTCATGTTATTTTCAATTCTGAACTTGAATGTAGTCTTTTTTGCTGCTTTTGTGTTCAGCAGTGATGGTGTTAGAGTCCAATATATGAAGCAGTGACAATAAATCTGAACTAAGGTACATGAACTTAAGAACTCTTTTTCATTGAAGACAGGTGGAGAGGGAAGAGGAAGAACAAAGAAGGTAGCCTGTGTTTTACTTCAAACAGGGATCATTTCAGTAGTTTATACCTGAACCTCTTAGTTCTAGCTTGCTCAGTCATTAGGTAGCTAAAAAATGTGCAATGTCTTAACTCCTCATGTTGGAATAATCCGTATACCTGAATGAGAGTTTCAGTGACTAGCCATGTCTGCTGCTTTTTAGATTACTTTAGTATTGTCTAATGCCAGCAATGAACAGTGTTTCCAGGTCATTTCACCCACCTATTTAAAACAGTTGTGCTGTTGTCATGAGTAGCAATTCATCACTTTATCTCTGAACTGTGTCACGACAACTGAAAGTTGCAGTACCAAAGTCTTTAAGGTTATGGAATTAAAATATATATTCCAATAATTTAAATATAAATTATATATATTAATATAGATATAATTCCAACGCATTTCTAGTTACTAGGCAGCTTGCAGAAGAGTGAGATGGTACTATAAAATATATTTTCAGTTAAAAATTGATTCACGTGAGTTAACTGAGTTAGCTTGTAAGGCCATTTTCTTAGTCACAACTGAGATGAAATTCTGCATGTTGTTTCAGAGAACAGCTGCTGGAATTGTCACTAATATCATACCCCCTCCCATTCTTCCATCAAGATCGCTGAGATATGTATATATGTAAAAAAGTTTAGACTAGAAAGATTTTGCTGTATTGAAGCACATAAAAGATGAGAATGTTTGGAAAATGTGTGTTTGACTAATCATAGAGCAATTCTTGGGCAATAAAGGCTGGGTGCAATCAAGGTGGTAAGTTTGAACTGTTCCTTCTTCCCCTTCCCCATTTAGGCTTACAAAACCAACAAAAAAACCTACCACACTTTGTAAGGGTACATTTTAGCAAACAGTAGATTACATAATGAAACAATGTGTGCTTTAAGAGTACTAATGTTCCTTATTGCAGGAAGGTTATGGTTCATGATCTTCTAGAAGCTACTTGAAAATAATACAGCAAAGAGCACTACAGTGTTCTACATTTAAAATGGTGAGATTCTAGCACTGATGTGTAAATACTGACTGGTGCTATTGCATGATGCCCTCTGCCATGCCACTGCAGGACAGAATTGCTAAAATACCAATAGCAGTGTCCCTCTGCTGCTGACACACAGTGTTAGCCGTTATTGCTAAAGCTACTGGTCAAGAGGAAATGGAGGGTATCTGTAGTCAATACTTTGATGGTTTGTTGTTTGTTTTTACATACACCTTTATATTGTTTGTTGTAAGGGTGTTACTGCAATTGAAACCATAATTCTGACTAGTGATACTGTCATGGTTTTACTGCTGAGGCTTGACAGGCATATTTGTACTTACTAGCGTGAATATTTAGCACATAGCAGAAAATTGGATCTGTAAACGTGGTGTTTGTGATTACATTAATTTGAATAAAAAAATACATGTCAGACTAAACTCTCTTCGCCAAAGAAGAGGAAAAACTATTTCACACACAGGAGGATATGAACTATGGTCTTTGTATCAGGGTAGTTTTGCCATTATTTCATCATCTTCTGCCTGAAGTATGTTAAAGATCTGGTTAACTCTAACAGGAACTAAAACGACACTGTTTTTATCAGTTAGTGAGAGCCGACTCTCTTGTTTTTTGGAGTACCAGAAGTGACCAAATGTAGTGTTAAAGCAAATGCTTGCCAATGTCTGAGGTAAGAATGCAGCAAAACCACACAGAGGGTTTGGAAAAGGTTTTGAGTTTCACAGCTGAGGGTGCTATGTGATGTGGGGTTTTTTCTTAGTTTTGAATGTCACCTGCTAATGACACCTGAGAACCCCACGTCCTTTCATAGAGGAGACAATGCTCAATCTCTAGGCTAGCAGTAATAAAAAAAACTTGCACTAGTGACTGCAGGAAAGCACAAAAGAGTATGGGCAATATGCAACAAACAATTGAGCTTTTGAGAAGAGAATAATACTTGACTCACAATGAGCTTGCAGTACTCTTCCAGTTCTGTAGTCACTGGATAATACAGACTTCGTGTTTGCCTGCAGTATACAACTACATGTATGTCGGAGAGCAGAAGCAAGTCCTGTTTTTTTGTTGGTTTGTTTTTTTTTTTTTAAACACATGCCCAGTCTTTGTGATCGTGGCGCAGTCCAGTGGTGTAATCTCTCTGAAAAGAGTTTAAAAGGAATAAGGAACTCACTGTCGAACAGGTGTTTTTTTCCGACATGTGTGCCCTCCCTTCTGAGTTAAACTTCAGCACTAATATTTTACCACTGGATTTGGTAACAGAGGTTTTTTTGTGCAAGCTAGACTAGTCTGCTGATCGTTAAACTTTTTGCTTTAGCAGTAGCATTAACTTGCCTAATTAAGCAAAGTCACTTCTCTATGAAATGGCAAGTTTAAGTGACAATCACTGAAAAAGCTTCAGTCATGAATGAAGGAATGAATCACAGCAAAGGCCTGAACTAGCTTGTACATATATGCCTTCATATATGTTTTATGTACAACAGGGGTGCAGCTGAAGAAGCAAAGGATTGTGACTGTGTGAAGTAGTGGGAGAAAGAAGTTATGTGTTTGGCTGCTTCTCAGATAGGTAGTATGTCAGTGAGAAGTGTATTTGAGTGTGTTGCATCAATTCAATTTTTAATCAGTACAGACACCAAAATATATAATGTTCTTGATGTTTGTCATCTGTTGTGAGCATTTTTACCCTGCCTTTTAAATCGTGTTCTAGGTGTCATTGTCTTAGATAAATTAAATAGCTGAATGAGTGCAAGAAAAGAAACAGAAGTGTTAAATGAGTCTGGGCTGTGACCAGTATCTTTGAATAGTTGAGTTGCCTTAGACTTTTTTACTAGCACAGGAATGGAAGGTATCTTGTCAGAAACCAAATGGTAACAATGTCCAACTACATCTTTCCAAAAATCTCTCTGATCTTAATCAGACTTATGGTTAATTTATGGAGAATGATTTGGTGATTTATTTTTTTTATTTTTAAAAGTTAAAATTTTTTTAAATAACTGAGTGTGTCTCTGCAAGAGAAAAGAACAGCAGGCCCACATACTTTCTTCTTTAACTTCCAGTCTGTCAGTAACAGCCTCAGGCATGAGATATTCATTAGATATTAGTGACTCCTGTCTTTTGAAGGAACAGGTAAATATAGCATATCAAGAATACGGCACATTTTCAGGGACTACAGCATATTTTCCTACCTGATTTTTCAGTGTAGTTGGTTTGTTTGAGTTGGTCATTTTTTGTGATTTTTTTTTTTCTTCTGGTGGGATTTTTTTGTGGTTTTGTTTGTTTGTTTTTGTTATTTGGGGTTTTTTTTTGGAGGGGTGGAGGAGTTTCCATAGACATGGAGACAAGACAACCCCTTAGCCACTGGTAAGTCACAATTATCAGGTTGCCCTATATTTCCTAGTGGGGAGAGAAGTCTGTGTGCTTAATATTTGATGAAGCCTTTATTTCGATGGGTGTGCAGTTGAAGTAGAGTAGAGCCGGACAATGCACAGCTATGTATGTTCTCCATCAGTGAGAATCTAAACACTGGGTTTGAGTGGGTAGTCTTGTTGGACTTTGTGCACAAATGCTGTGATTCTTCTCAAATTCTTTGGGCCTGAACACTATTTCTGGTATAGTCAGAATTGTAAGCTTTAGAATTCTTGTTATGTACATTCAGAAATTAAGATATGGAGAGGTGTTAATTAGAGAAGAGACATGAGAGGAAGGCAACAGTGCTGCGTATGGAGAGATGAGCAGATACTAGTTACCTATTCATAACAGGTGCCGTGAGCTGCATGCTGGGTTAGAAAAATAGGTAATTTTTCAAAACAAGGTACTAAACTCACAGCAAATATTAAACAGTTGGAAATCTATAGAGTTTTCTGAGTAAGACTGGGCAAGAGATTTTTCTTTTCAAGGCTGACAGCAGAAGTCCATTTTTCTTTCCTTCCTTCATAAGGGGATTGATGTAAATTGCTTGTCCAGCTCTTTGGCTTCCAGTTGTGTTTGGAGCTTCCATTAGTGATTAATCTGGGATTATTTGTATGCCATCAGTTTTCTGTTTGGTACTAATTTTTTGCATGTGTTTAGAACTGCAGATATAGTAAAAAGAGTTAGGTGGAGTGCCAAGTTAGAAACGTAGATATAAATAATACCTACAAAGTGCATGTGTCCCACTTTACAGCTGTTTCTTTAGCATTTTTAGTGCAAGCTGAATAAAGCTGAGGGGAGGATAAAAATCTTTTTTTCTTTTTAAAAAAGTTTTTGTTTTCAAATCCTCCAAGCAAGTACACTTGAAGCATGTCGTACTTGTTAACAAGCAATTTCTGTGTATTTGAGTCATCTTGGCATGGTTTGCTTTCCTTTCAACTTCAGGATCTGTGAAAAATCAGCAGCGTTCCAGAGTTGGTGGGTATCTCTGCAACCTTCAACACCACGTGAATGGGCTAAACAGTGGGACTCAATTAGACAAAGACCCATTTGAAGTAGATGTAGCATTTCCAACTTGCTGGCTGTATCATCAAGAGCTTCTGTCCGCCAGCTGAGTTAAGGGATCTGACAAATCCAGTATATATTGCAGAATCTGCCTCTAATACTGTTCCACTGTCAACTCTTATTTCTAACTAAACTGAAGTTGATTTACAGCTCAAGGGAACTGGCTGTGTTCCCTCGACTAGCCCTGTTCTTCAATTGTAGGTGAAGAGTTCAACTGTAGTTGAAATTCTTCTATTGTTTCCAGCAGATGATTCAAATAATCAGTGCGAGACATTCTGCCAGTTGCTAATTCTGCACTTCAATTAAATAGTTTTTATATTGTGTACATATAAACATATTTAACATGAAGGTAATATGTCTCTTCTGAGCAGTGTCAGATGTGATAGTCAATGGTATTACACTCTTTTAAGGTGAAAAAGCTGTGTGTGTCTTGTTAGTTTATCTAAATGTAATCTAGTTATTTTCTGTGTTCTTTTGTGGCCTGTGAGGGGTTTCCAATATGCTGTTAAGTAGTATTAGTACAAAAGTGTTTTGAAAGAGAACTTTCATCCATAGTCAACAAATCCTGTTCTGTCTCTCAGTGGAAATTTGAACTAGACACTGCTGCTCACACTGAAGTTACGTATAGCACATTGTCTGTTAACTTTTGTGTTCTCAGTGTATCTGAATATTCTCCCTCAGCTAGGTATGACTTTGTTTTCTGTATACATGCATTCCTATCTGTCCAAATCTCTATCCTACTGAGACACAGGACTCTAGCTTCCTTTTAGTGTGGGGTAATTTCTGAGTTATAAGTTAGTTCTACTTGAAACAAAAGGAAAAGGAAGTTATTTTCTTCAAGGGAAAAAAAAAAAAAATCACTGACTACAACAATCACCAAGGCCAGTACTGCTGGTTGGAAAGAAACTACTTTTTGTCAAAACTCTTCTCAGACCTTACAGGCTCTGGGTGGATTTGCTTTGTGCAGCGCTGGTTTTGAATTGAATTGCAAAGTAATCTGTCTTTTAAAATTAAAAACTATCATTGGATGTATACCTGTGGTTCAAGCAAAACCAGGTGTATTTTCTTTTGCAGATTTTCAATTCTATGAAATGAGCAAAGTTAATTAGTTTTTGTCACCTTGTTTTGTGTTTTTTAAAATAGGTGAGTGCAATGTTCTTGGGCAAGTGCCTGCTTAGTAATGCAAGAATAACTTAATGTCTCCTTTTTCCTAAAGAATACCAGGGGTTTTAGCATAGCAGTTACTTGGATGAAATAAGCCCACTGACCTGTTTGTTAAAGGAAGGGCAGATCGGCTTGTTCCGTGTTCTCTTGTCTGTGTTAGCAGTGGAAAGGATGACTGTAATGACGACAGTCATACCAGAAAAGGAGGCAAGATTTCAACTTGTTGAAGAAGCTAGTCAGCAGCTGCAGACTTTTCGTATATTTACTTATCTGTATCAGATTATTTCAGTGACCTAGAAATCAAGGTCACATAAGCCTTTTTTTGGCAGGGAGTGACAGGGATGACAGATTGTTTTTTCTCTGCATTCCACATGCTTTCTCTCACAAGTATTTAATTGAACTCAAGAAAGGACTACGCTAGAAATGCTTTCTTTCATATGAACTCATCAGTTCGTGCCTATACATACTTAGAAAATCTCTCTTTTAAAGTTATTCTAATAAGTAAAATTAAGTTGTTTTTCAGACAGATTTCTCTTTCCTTCAGTCCTTTTTATCTTTTCTTATACTTTGTGGTGCTTTTTGTTAGAAAATAGAAAACTTTTTTGATTAAAAAGAAAAAAAAAGTGTGTATGTGAGAGATAAGGGAAGTCTTTTAGTTGTCTCTTCTGATGTCTGTTTAGATAGCAGTTACAAATCCACATTTAATGACCAGTAAAACGCAAGTGTGCACATGTACTGGACTAAAGTCGGAACTGCTAACAGCTTTTCCAATTTCTTTTCATAGCTATGTTGTCTCACCTTGCTCTATTCTAATTAATGACTGACAAATTTTGGTCATACCATCTTTCAATTAGGTATCTTATGATTTCACAGACTAATGGAAGCTAATATTTTGAGAAAAGGTGCAGCTTGGGTATAATGTGTATATATATTTCGGTATTCTTCCAGTGCTATTACTCTCTCTAACAATAGAGGTAAGGTAAGCAAAAAGAAAAGAGACCGTTTCTGCCTCAGAGAAGACAAGGACAGCCAGAGTGCTAGCCTAGGACTTTGGAGAGTAAGATTATGTGTCATGTTTAGTGGCAGATTTTGCCATGGTGAAAAGCAATGTAACTTAATTTTTTGATACTTCATTTTTCTACTTTTTGTGGAACTGATCTTCACGGGGCTTTTCTGAAATATTTTCACTGTGTAATCTCTTTTACAGTATGAGGTGCTGTGTGAGTACCTCAACCTTAATTGTACAGATAATCTTCCTGATTTAGATTGGCATTTTGGTTCATGAATATTCTTGGGCACCCAGAGGGATCAGGTCTGCAAATGTAAGAGATCTGCTGAAAAATGCGCAGTAGTGTCTTCCCTGACTAGGATCTATGAACTTAATCAGAACATTAGATATACAATACAGGTGTTCAAATTCTCTGTCTCCTTCCGAACCTCTTATAATCTCTATGACCCCTCTTCTTTCTTTTCAGTCTTATGCAAAGCACAGACTCACAGGGAAATTGCATTTCTCATCTGGAGTTTCCTTGTTTGCTTTTGTGACACCTGCTTATCAGCCAGCAGATTTTTTTAGGAGTGATTTATATAAAATGAAGTTGACAATTATTTTTCCTGCTATCCTCTGTGTTTTTAAAATATGTGAATACAATGTTCTTGGGCAAGTGCCTGCTTAGTAATGAAAGAATAGCTTAATGTCTCTTTTTTCCTAAAGAACACCATGAGCATGGAGTGGGTCCAGCAAAAGCACAAGTGCCACAGTCTGACCTCTCTTTGTTCCAATGTGCTGTATGTAATTCCTTGTGGGTTGACCTACAGCTTCTCTTAAATTGCAAGAGTGGGTCACACCTGGATCCCTGCTGCTGTCCAGAACGGCCATAAGTGTCATCCTGCCTCTGGTGGGGCGATTAAGCTAAAATTCTGTCAATTGGAGGCTGATCTTGAAACTATCAGCCTGGCCTCAAAAGAGAACTGCCAACAACCATGCTCATCGGGCAACAAAGATGACTTGCCCACAGCAGATGTAGGGGTTAGCTGCGGCTGGTATTGGGTGGTCCTGAGTCCCCTGTTCCTTGTTTCACTTCAGCTGGTCCCCTTCTCTGAGCAGTGGTCCTGTCTGCAGTAAGAATATATTGCCGTATGTGCAGCAGCATTAGGACAAAGAGGACGGAGGCGAAATTTGCAACCAAGTGGCAGGAGCTTTGTTAGGAAAGGGTGGTAGATAGAACAAAATCCTCATCCAGTTTAGATGGCAAAAGTATCTGCCATCTTACAAAGGACAGAGCTTGCTGAAATGGCTTCATCTTCCATCTCTGGGGAAGTGAAGCGTACTGAGCTAGGGAGATGCACTGGCAGTACTTTGGGATGAAAATGTTGAAGGTGGCACTTCATTAACCATAGTAGTTGCTTTTGTGTGAACTTAATTTTAGGCTTGGCTTGGCCTGGCAGAATCCCCATTTTAGCAAACCCTCCAGTGTAAACATAATTTTGCTAGCATAAAAGTATATGATTAGGTCAGCTCTCCTTATGGTACTTAAGGAGGTGGCATAATAGCTAATTTCAGGATAAACTGCCTCTCAGTACAGGGGTTGGCAAACAGCTATCCTGATGTAGTGATATAGGCCATTCTTTATATCATAGTAGTGACATAGATCAGTTGCTATGCTAGTAAAGGCCTTGTAGTGTAGATGTGCCTTCAATAGTTATTTATATTGTTTTCTAGTTATCTTCAAATCAAAAGGAGATTCTCTTCTACTTCCTGTGAGAATAGTACCAACTAAAAGAGGCTACATCATTATTTCTGAACTTTATACAGTGAAGCTGTTTAGTAACTATATAGCTCATTACTCCATTGTATAAAGAATTTATATTGTGTGTGAAAGGAGTTGACTGTAACTGAATTATTATTACTGATTTTCTCCCATGAATAATCAAGCTACTGGATCACTGTTGGACTTCTATTCTGTCTCTGCAGCTGTATCCATGTCTGTTGTTTATCTTGTTGACATACTTGTCACACACTTCTGTTTAGTGCAGCACAGGGGGGAAAGAGCACACTTGCTATCCCTTTTGGGCAGTTTAATTCCTGATAAATCCTGTGATACCTTTCTGAGATTGCCAGTTCCATTTCCCTTTAACAATCTGGCAAAGAGTTACAGACTTGATGATTGATTTTAAATTTTTTTTTTTTTAAAGGAGACTAAATGTCTTCAGAGCAGTAAAAGGCTCAACAGCTAAATGTATCATGTAAATTCAAGAAATGTTCTTTCATGTAGTGAAAGCCACAAACTTGAATCTCTTCCATCCCATGTGAGCACCCTGACGATACTTCCACCATAGTTTTAGCTTAGCTTAGCTTAGTGGAGGTCCTGGCATCTGGAGGAATTTTATGTCATGATGCATTTGGAATGGGAAGAG
This sequence comes from Athene noctua, assembly GCF_965140245.1. NCBI lineage: Eukaryota > Metazoa > Chordata > Aves > Strigiformes > Strigidae > Athene > Athene noctua. The sequence continues at coordinate 17,936,257 of NC_134049.1, read as the reverse complement.
TCTTCTTAGTTATCTTGGTTTTCAGGTCTTAGTTTTTAATGCATTAGGCACAGTCTCCTTTTTAAAACCCGTTTCCTAGTCTAGTGTTCTTCTAGTTGCATGTGCTGTAGGGGATTTCTCATAGGTGCTGTAGCAGTTCCTGGTCTATTTTCTAGGTGTGTGTGTGTTACCATTCTTTTTTCTTTGTTTTTCTTTTTTTCTTTTTTCTTTCCTAATGTTCATGTGGAAGGTAGCTATGGCTGGGTGGAGGTTTCTTCCCTCTGAAATGAAAGTGTGTGCTTTCTGTGTGTTGTTTTACATACCTGATTAATTAAATAGTCTCTTTGACATCTATTAGCTGACAGAAAATTTACCTTGTCTACATAACTTACTTCTAATGTTACCTACCCAACACTCTTATGAGCTTAAACGTATGTTACTCATAACTTTGGTTATAATCTTTTTAGTGATGATCATTTTAAAATGATAATTTTGGAATAACATACACTTTAGGATTCCGGTGCCTATGCTGTGCATCTAGAACTGGAGAAGACATTTTATTGTATTTATCAGTTTGACTTAATTTGTAATAAATAGTTCCTAGTACTCTTGATAAATGTTTAAACACAATTACTAAAATAAAAATCCCGCCATACTTCACCACCAGGATAGGCATAACTAACCATTTTATCTGCATAGTAATACATTTGACCCGCAAGGCTTTCTTCAAAGTCCAGAGCTTCAGGAGATGAAATAGTAGTCCCTAAAAGAAGAGGTAAGGGCACAGTAGGAGCAGTTCCCGAGTAACTGGGTCTGATCTCCTGCAGTAGCAGGTAAGAGACCTCTGAAAGTCATCAAAGCACATTTTAAAACTAATGAAAATGCATCTGTTCAGAGGCCTGTAGGTCAAAGGAAGGTGAATGCCAAAGCTGTTACGTGCCTCTCATGTATATGCACTAAAATACTTCACAGTTCTGGAATATGGCATAATTTTTAAATGTATTTGTCCTTTCAGCATCTATTTGAGGTTGCAAGTACTAACAAACAACTGCACAATTTTTACTTCCAGATGAGAACTGAGGTTAAGAGACTTGCTTTCAGGTTTGCTGAGTTAGTCTGTCCAGCAGAAGAGGGAGCTGAATTTGCATTTCTCAAGTCCAAGAATGGCATTGTCTACCCTGATCTGCAGTGGTTGGTCACTTCCCTCCTCCTGTAGCTCTCAGTCAGAGGGACTACAGAGTCAGTAGGGAGTCATAGTGATTTTGTTACCTCTCAGTTTTTCCTCAGATGAGCAACTCTTCCCTCCTGTTTAAAAGAAATGCCAAAGAAGGGAGTGAGGGGGAGTTTCTGGGGGAAAGCTAGTTTTGACTGCTATTTTGACAAATACAAATTATGGAATATAAGTTTGCTTCCCAGTTGTGTGCTGTCTCCTGTTGTTGCTGAGCGCATTTTGTTGGGGGCAGGGAAGGAAGAGGCAGGGGGAAGTACTGTGGATTTATTAATTATTTAAGCTCTTGCACCATCTAGTGGTAGTTTTTAAAAAACGCTGCTCAATCATGGAGTAAGATAGAAGCAGGTATCTATTTTAACTTTCTCTTTCAGATTCCAGCTGCATGTATAATTAAAAGCAAGTAGCTATATTCAGTCAAATATAAAAGCATCATCATTCCCCTAAGGAAGACTGATGTTATATTCCTTCTTAACATGTGTTTACACCTTTCTTGCAGGTAACGTAACTTAGTTTTATCTTTTCATGCAAGATGCTCTTCGTTGCAGAAGAGTTAGCTTTTCAGAGAAGAAAAATTATCTTGTTGTAAACCAAAAATAGCCTATGTACAAAATAATATTCATTTTTAGTTCAAAAGATCAAGTGTTCTCTTTAAAAGTATAACTTTTAAGAGAAGTGGGATTAGCACTCTAAAGAGTAAGAATATCCACTGCATAGACAGAGCAGTGAAAGTGGCATTGCGTATTTTTTCATATAAAACTGCTGATGTGCCTTACATCTGCTCTGGAGAGGGTCCAGTGGACAGTCAGCTATGAGGAGTTGATGTATTATCTAGTTCCTGCCACTGAAGGCATCAACTTAGAAATCATGAGGTTTTTCTTAAAAGCCCACTATGAATTTCTTGTATTCTTCCTAGTTTTTTAGCCTGTAGGCTGCACTGGTTTCACACTTTCAAGCTTTTCTCAGGATGCAGGGGAGTGGAAATCTTCTCTTTTAAAATTAATGCTAAGACTCTCAGGCGTGATTCCAGCAGCAGAGACTTTAAGAAAAGCACTAAAAATAGTGAGAGTCATGATAAAATTGTGAGAACAGGAAGTGTTGCCTCTGAGAGGAGTGGGGAGGAATCTCAATTTGTATGCATTCATTAACTTGGCTTCTGAAGTTAAGCTGCTTTTTCTAGGGTGCTGCCTCTTTCATTACTGAAGGAATTATAAAAACTGTTCACAAACCAACCCCTGGCCGAATCTCTGAGGTAGTTTATAACCATTACAATAACTTGCTATTTTACAATTTCTTGTTACAGATCTAACATGTAATTCAGATGATTTCTGTTTTTCTGGATGGCTTTGTTTTTGCAGGTAGACTGAAGTTGTTTGTGTGATTAATTTTTTGGATAAAACGTCATGGTTAGTGGTAATGATCTGGAGTGTGTTAGAAAGGTATCTGCATGCTAGGCACAATGATATCATTGAAATGAATGATCTTCTTGGTCTTCATAGTTATACCTATGATTTAAAAAGATGCTATGATAGTACTTCTGCATAGAGAATAGTAGTTTTGTATATGGCAAGAAGGTTCTACTTACATGCAGCTATCTGTGATTGAAGTATAAAAGCTTTATGATCACTGCCAGATGTAATGCAAATAAAATACAGTTACATCTCACATTGAAGGAAGGAGGGCACGGGGTGCTCATAATTCTACAGAACAACATGAAAGAAGATAAGGAAACAAATTCAACCAGGAACTTGGTCTGGGGATTTGTTCCACCCAGGGACCTCAGGTGTGTACTGACCCAAGTCCTTTTTACTTTCGAATTGGAATGTTTTGTTCTGACACCTTCTACCTCAGGTTAGCAGGTAGTGTATGTGAATCTAGCAGCTGTGCCTTCCTTACAAAGGAGAATACCCTTGAAAGTGGAAATGGCTGTTCCAGAGGTTATGGTACTAGGTAGTGAAACTTAGTGCCAGATGTTTAGTAAACACAGAAGGAAACTTTCCTGGTTATAAAGCATAGAAACTTCTGCTCCAGATCAAAACCAAGTTTGTCACAACAGCAAAAAAACACCAGAATTTAAGTTTTTGAAAAGTGATTTGTACTGTGTCTATAGGAAGGTAGGTAAGTTGCCTTAGTATATACATTTGTTGTTAACAAAACCAGCATATTTACCTCTGTCCAACGTAATATGTGACCTTTCACTTTCTTATTTTAGTGTACTGCAGTTGGAAATGGTCCCCATCAATATTTTTATTGTCTGGTTTTTGTTCAGTTTAAGTTGTTACAGTTTTTCTTTTGTGCCCTCATTTTGCTCAGTACATCTATACTCCCCTTGCCTTGGTGTTGGTTGTACATAACATGCTATCATTTCTCTTAAAGTTCACTAAGACACTGAACTATGGTGAGGCTATTATGTCAGTGATGTGATTTTCCTGTTTGCCGTATTTTAATCTTTCCTAGCAAGTGATGTGACTTTACTGGACTTTGTAGTGCAGTGGCATCTTAGTGGTAAGGTTTTCAAGGGAGCTTAAGCCTTTTCCTGCAGATCCATCCTTGTGTTAGTGCACTGAGAAATTCTGAAGTAAATACTAATCACAGTCCTTTCTGCACATCAGAATTAATTTTGTGAAAGTGATCTTTTAAGTGTTGCTGAGCTGATTGGTTATGGTTGTTATTTTTCTACGTGTACGAGTAAAATACAAACAAGGCCAAAATAAAATGTAACCAATCACTTTGAGATTTAAAAAGTAATCCAAAAGTATAGTGTCCAAATTATATTCAGTGTTCTTGAACTATGATTAACTTATATAACCAGCTGATGAAATATTGTCCATGATTACCCTTTCATTCCCTCTTGGTACTAATTTGGAATTTGAAATGTTATTTGTTTGAGATGAATAGTCTATTGTAGTTTGTAAAATTTCTAGCTGTTTCAGTTTTAAAGCAATTATTGGAAATGAGAGTGCCTTTCTCCTAGTGTGATGTTCATTTCTAGTAAAATTCAACTAATACAAGTAATGACATGTATCATAAACATCCTTACAGTACTTCTATTTGCATTTCTTTGGATGAACTGGAATACCCTGTCTATTTGTAGCTGCTTTTAAAATTCCATACTAGCTGTTTAAATCTCATTTAGATAGCATTGACTAAATATGTTGTCTGGCTAGTGAATTCATGTTCCTGAAACAGCATGACAATCTATTTTTGAGAGACTTCCAGCTACATAAATGGTTTGATGAAGTAACCAAAATTGTACATTCATTTTCCTGGGAATTTCTGGGGAGGGAGCAAAGGAGCTAGGAATGTGAATACTCCTGAAATTAATTGAGAATTGGTTAGCAAGATTGAGTTCTTATTTAGTTCTCAGGAATTCAAGCAACCCTGATAGTAAAGCTATGCTACTGAGTGGAGGAATGAAACAAACTAAGATTTAGTATAACCATGGTTTTGCTTCCAGAAATGCCCAGTATTACATATCGTTTTCTTGTCCTTTGTATCTGCCATTTTCAGAGTCAAATGTGTGCTTCTACAGCTTCTGCTAATGATGGCAACCCCATAGCAACACCATCTGTTTATTCAAATGATGTTTCCTTCTAAGTGCAACGTGGTAGTTAAATATAGCTTGACAGTTACGTGATGTTTTCAGAATTTAGGTTGTTTTTCATTGCAACATAGTAAAAAAACCCCAAAACTGGAATGAATTTGACTGTCAGAAGCTAATTATGTTGTAAATAATCTTTTGCAAAGCCAAACCCCCCAATTTTCTGTGAAGAAACGCTGCTCTTATCTCTCAAGTTCACTGATGGCCTGGTTACTGTAGGTGGTTGTATGATATAGATCATCGAGTTAAGGACTTAGAGTAGGAAGTATGCTATATTTATAAATGTCAAAGTGCCTGCAGCAACTGGATTTGGTTTGCTTTTGGAAAACACATACCATATGTTAGTATATCATGTACTCAGTTTTCCCCTCTCACGTTTATTTGGATGAATGAGAAGAGAATTGGGTTCATGTTACAACTGTAGACTTGCACATTTTTAGGTGTAAGTCCACAAATGTCAAAGAATATCAACCAGCATGAGAATAAATTTTTAGATTCCACCATCTCTTAAACTGTAACTGTGCACAGTAGTTGATTTAGCACTGCTAGTCCCGAAAGAAGTATCATAATTTCTGGGAACTTTCTGGTTTGTTTTGGTTTTGGCTTTGGGTTTTTGGGTTTTTTTTAGACTAGATGTTTTGGAGGCCTGCCTGCACACAGGAGTTCATATGCCTGTGTTTAAGTATCCAAACCCAATCTAAGTCAGAGGCAGCTGCATATGTGTAATGGAAATGCATAATAGAAATATATTTTATCTGTGCAAGTTGAGTTCCAGTCTCTACCAAAACACATGACAAGATAAACCGATCTGACCTTTAAATGACTAATGAAAAAACAAACTGGTATGGTTATCTTAAGTAACATAAATGACAGAGCAGCCTTAGTCATGGCCACCAGTAAGTGTAGTCATTTGAGCAGGAAAGTAAAAAAAACCCTACAATATCAAGTGCTTAAATAATATATTTGAATGTCTGTTTTGGTTCTGTTTAATGCACAGCTTAAAATGGACATGTGGCTATCCCTCTAATTTCTACAGACTTCAGCATTGTAGGGAAGGAAGCAAGAGGAAAGAGGAAACAGGATACTTCCTTCTTAGACCTTACTACCCTGTGGCAAGCAGAGTGGCATTACTGAGAGTTGTTCCTGTCTCTGTTCCTTTTGCTTAACCTCTAGAGAAATTGTAAAGTTAAAGCCTGCTATCACAACAGCACAAACACTGCTAGTGACAGCCAGTGTGGGCTTTTCCTACTTGTCCTACTTAGGCTTAGGTATATGAGAGAAGGCAAAGGAGCAGGCTGTAATGAAACTGCAGAACTTCAGGTCCTCAACATGAAAGGAAAAGAGATTAAAATGAAATGAGACGTGAGTCGTCAAATTGACATGCATCACTGGATTTAGCAGTTAGTATCAGTGGGGTTTTCTGTAGGAAGATCTGTGGTATTTTTGGCTATTGCTGTCAATAGCTGTCAGAAGAGCTGGACTGAGTAAAATGAGATAAAAAGGAAGACTGTAATACAGAAGGGACATTTAAAAAAGCAACATATCTAATTATTTAATTGCAGTGTACTTATATTCATTAGCTGCTATTATGAATTAATCTCTGCTTCAGGTTTCCATTTTGAAGGTATAAGATACAGAGAAAAGCAACTGTTCTCCAGCCACTTACTAATACTGTTTTAGGTTTTGTATCACATTTTATGCCTCTGATTTAAATAGTATAATCCAATTTTAAGTGCTTAAGAAAAAGTTCTTATGGGAGAAATATGACTGGTTTTTGTACAAGAAGATTAAGTGCTATCGTTGAGATTCATATAGTCATGATGAGACGGACTGTCTGATCATGCTTGTAAATAAGCAATTATCCATTCATTAACAACTCTCAGAAAATAGTAGAAATAGAATTGTGTGTGTGCATGTGTGTGGAAAATAAGACTGGAAAAAAAATCTGTAAACTTTCTTTTTAATTGAGAAATGCCATTTTAATTTTTTTCCCCAAAAAAATGTTGAAATAGTTGATTCTAAAGCTTCTACTCATTTTTTGCTGGACTACTATTAAAAAAAAAAAAAACAACTATTGAGTTAAAGTTCAGATAGCAGTTTAGCCTGTCCTTGCAAGTTGTAACACAAGCTTTTCATGTGATATAAGGAGAATACCATTTAGTAACTTCCTCTGGATAGAGATCTCTTCCATCTTTTCTTCAAATGCAGTTGCTCTAGCCAGTTGTTTGCTGTTCTTTTGCAAAATGTGCTTAAGAAGCTAGCGTAGTACTCAGTAAAGGTCTATATTGTAAATTGCTTAAAACTTTTTTCTTTAGGATAAAGTACAATTACTTTATGCTTTAAAAAATAATTATAAATATCTGGGTAAGAGAGGTCTCCCTTTCTCCAAGGAAGGCAGGTCAAGTCTTTAGTTTACTTCATGTAGTGCTGTATACTTGAAGCAGAGTAGGTCTGTTGAAATATCCACAGATACAGAGGCCTGAAGAGCAACTTTTGTCTGGGAAGGGTATCTGGGGCCTCAAATTTAGCATCTGTCAGGACCCTCAGTCAGTTCATACCAACACTGGCTGTAATCTTTTGGTTCCACAAATGCAGCAATTGTGATCCTTCACTGTGAAAATAGTCACAAGCCATGTACCTTTAAAAATATTTCTCTTCAACACCAGTGGCTCTTTAGTTTCTTATTTGCTAGTAATAGATTCCCTCATAGTGTTTTGAGCTGAACCATCCTCAGAGATGACACAGGACACTCCCCCACAGATGAATACGCAGTTGTTGGCTTGTTATGGAACAGCATGTGCCTGAAGCAATCCAAACTGGCAGAACACCTTTCTACTTTTCCTTCTGCTTCATGGAACTCCTTGATCCTGATGGAGAGTTGTAATTCTGATCATTTGTTCTCAAAGCTCTACTGGTTGCCCTTGGTGAGCATGAAATGTCCTGGACATTGTTGCATACTGAACAAAATCAACTTCTGCCTATGTGAACTTCCCACTCAATTTATTACCTTTTCTTCCTTTTCTCACCTGCAGTGTTGTTTGCTGCTGAACTACTGTTTTTGACTTAAAAGTTGTCTGCATATCATACTGAGAACATATGGGTAGGTATGCTGTGATGGTCCCCATCCAGTTGTCTGCGTATGAATAATATTCTTCCTAAACTTTTTCCTGTTGCAGGCTAATTCCTTCTTTGTATTATCCTGTGCAAAGTACCAGCAACTTAAAAAACTGGTGGTAAATCTATTTCATAGTAGAATAATAGATATGCTAAGGGATTGCAGGCATATCACTGAACAGAAATGATTGAGTGGAGACTTAATCTGTGTTATTTCCTTTACTTTTTACTAGATTTACAGAAAAGTAAACTTAAACCAAAGAATGACACAAGCTCTTGTGGGCAGGGCGAAAAAAATCAGACATGCCAGAAAACAGTGGATGAACATAGTAAAACAAACTAATAAGAACAAATGTTCATATGGGTAGCTTCAGGTAGCTGAAATTTAGCTCACTTAATTCTGAAAGAAAGAATACGGTTGGAGTAGATAAATAGGGAGGACAGATGATAAATGGAGGGCTTGTTCCTTTTTTTGGTATTTTCTTGGTGTAGAAGCAGATAAAAGTCTCCTCTTTGTGGCCCAGTACAGCTTTCTTCTACTGCACAGCCCTACAAAATAGCCCCTTTAACTTTCAGAAATACACGTTTGTTATAGTCCTGGTCAGGGCAGTTCTTACAGTGAGGCCCTCCTCAATCAGAACTTCAGTAAAGTCTGTCTGAATTTTACTTCCCTTATCAATAAGCACTGACGGGGCTGGTGGCAATCAGCACAAACCCAGCACTGCAATCCATGGAAGAGGAAGCACCTTGCATTTGCCTGGTGGGATCGCCACTGAGAAAAAACACGTTACAGTTGACACAAAGAGGGCTCTGAAAAAAAGAGAGAGCTGAGATGGAGTAATGCTGTACTGTAGTGCTTGTGTTATTACAGGTTGTTACGGTTGTCAGGTGCTTTGCATTGTAAAGTAGTTCCCCATTTCCTTATGACTTTGACACACTTTGGGCTGAAACACTGAATTTTTGTCAGATGCCTCACAGTGCATTCCTGGAAAATTTCCACAAAAAGTAGTATGAAGATTGCTTCTTCGAATTATCCATTAGAGGCCTTTAGGAAGGGCTGGCAAAGGCAGTATTACTTAAATACAGAATTGAAGACTTAACAAATTTTGTAATTCAGTGGGTGACAGCTGATTTTGTTTTGGACAGTCTGCTTTTTGATGTAGGTGTGTCTTCTTAATGGATATGTAACTGTAAACATTATCTTGCTCTGCTCCCTGTTCCCATTGCATTTGGGGCTGCTTCAGTGCCTGGACAGCTCTTCTCCGCGGGCGATGCTGTGCCGTTAGAAGCGCAGCGTGCAACCTTGCCCAGCCTGCACTCTAGCACGCCTGTGACTGCTCACCCTACTGGATTTTTTTTTTCACTGAAGCAAGCAATACAACTTGGCATGTATCCAGGCTTTGACTGAGAATGGGACTGAGGTGGAAGATTGCCCCTTTTCTCAAACACACCGAAATAATGGGAACAGTTTTCTTTTTTCCATGTTAAAAAGCAAACTATTGTTCATCAACGTCATTGCCTTATGAAATACATGGTATTTCTAGTAAATCTGCTGTAAGCCTATGAAATACTAGGTTGAGACTGACAAACTGCAGATCTGATAAGGCTGGGTTAGAACTGTAATGGTGGAGTGTCAGGAAAAAGAGCTTGACAATACCAAATTCAGGTCTTTTGCAAAGACCCAGGCATCAAAGCTCAGGGCTGTTCAGGTCAGGAGACCTCAGTATTCCCCCCTCCAAGGTGTGAAAAGGAAAATATGAACAGCAGAAAACTATCTTCTAGGAAGAGTAGGGGGCTCTGCTTTTGCTGATGATGTTAAATGGAAATAAAATAAGTTTGTTATCTGAAGATTTGCCATTTGTTTGTATTAGTGTCTTTGTGAAGAGGTTGAAGAGATAATGAGGTGCTACTTGTCCAAAGCAGAGCTGCTGGTATGACACTTAAGGCTATATTTTCTTAAACAACTAGGAAATACGGTTTTTTTGCAACTAGGAAATAAAAAAAGAAGGGGAGAAGGGCAGTCTGATGCTTTAAAATGAGTTTCAGGCAGTTCAATTAATTTGGCTTCACCTGAGCACGTATTTCTTCTAGAATGTTTACAAGGGTTTTATTGCTGTTGTGTATCCTTCTTTTTGGCGATATTTATAACAAGATTTACCCTGAAGCAGTTGCTTTGAAATGTGATCTGAATTGCCCGGTGCTGGCAGAGTTCCATCTTTCTAATGATTGTATATATGGGTCTAATTATCTGCTTTAAAACTCAAAGCTCACTTTGGTGAAGTAGCTTTATGATTTCTATCTCTAGTTTAAACACCAAGAGATGGCCAAGCTTGCTGATAATGTGGACAAGCTAAATATGTTGAGTTGGTATTTCCTTCTTATATTAAATTTTTAAAATCACCGAGTCACATGGATATATATCAATTTTTTTTTTTTTTCAACTGGACTTTTTCTTCTGTACAGTTCTAGCAAAATTATTACCTTTGGCTTAACGTAGGTTTGTGTACCTTAATGAGGTTTCTTTTCTATTTGAATCTTCAGCATAGTAAAAAAGAAAATTGCAGCATTTTAAGGCCTAATGCTTACCTCAGTATGATCTGTAGTTCTTAGCAGTCCACACAGTGCAAAGGTAGGCCTGCTGAAGTAAATGTTCATCATACCACAATATGAATATCTCGCTAGGAAGTTTTGTCTAAAAGTATAAAAATACTGTAAATTGCTGCAATAAATTCATTATTAGGATGTTTTTCAGATTGGAATAGTGATGAAAAGTGCTATTATCTAAATTTTACTCCTTGATGATTAACTGTAGACAACAAACTCCCTGTACAGCTATTGCACAGCTTCTGGTTTATGGGCATGAGATACACAGAGAATGGAAGTGTCCTATAGGAAGCTCACAAGGGATCTGCTAGAAATAATTAGTGCATCTGTTTTCTCTTCCCAAGTACATCTGCAGTACAAAACTAGTTGACAATTCTATTTTGCTTGATAATTGTATGTGAGGTAGGTTGACTAATGAAAATTCAGTCTTCCTCATTCAGATAGGTAAATTCATGTTGCATAGAGAAATGTAATGTAGGTAGTAGGAAACAGATTGCTATAAAATATTACTGCTCCTAATGCTTTGCTTTGAATGAAGTCTTATAAAATGTGTGAGATGGAGTTAGCAATGATGATCCCTGGGAGTGCAGAGGGAGGTTTTTGAGGAACAGTGCAGCTGCCCTACCCAGGAGGCAATAGCTGTAATAGGTGAACGCTGTTTCATTGACTCTTAAAAAGCTTCATTTAATGAGTTAGAATTAATTCTGTGCAAGTCTGATTTCTCCCTTGCTCTTTTAATAACTGCCAGAGAGGAGGAGGAGGAGCACTTCATGACACACCATTGTAGTGTTTTTGCTTTGAGAATAGAATTTCAGATGAGTTACATAATATGAATGAAAACTGATAGTGAAATGTACTGTTTTGACCTTTGCGGTCATCTGGTACAGCCATCCCAATTTTCTGTTCTTCTCAGTATCATTAAATTGTAGAGACCTAAGTCTGGTCAATTAAGCTTTACTACTTTAAATAAATTTTAAATGCAGTTTTAGAAAAACTTTTGATGTTCTAATCCTGCATTTATTATCAGAATAGGGAAAGCTTGTTGCTATATTTCCCCTCCCAAAGAATATTCTCAAGACTCTCTTCCTTGAGAGGACATTCCTTTGGATGCCTATCATAAACTACGCCTCCTTTTGTAAATAATACTTGGTTTTGATTCTATCTTGATCATAGCATTCCTGAAAGTGAGTATCATTTCATTTGTAAGGTTCTCATTGCCAAATGATTTCAAAGAAACAACTTGAAGACCTTTCAGCAATTTTCTATTCTATTCATTTACTTCTCTGCAACATTTTGCCAGGACACAAAGAGTAAAGATGAAATCAAGCATTTAGGGCTTTTGGCTACACTGGTTTCCAGCATTTTCAGCCAAGAAAACGAAGGTGTATCATCAGACACAACCAAGGCCAAAGTGCCTCAAGACAATGGTGCATCCATGAGCATAATTTCAATTCTTAGTATTGACTGGAGACTGAGATGGTTTCAAGTCAGAACCCACAGCTATCAGCAGGGAATGCTTTGGATTGGGAAGGAAGGGAGAAGTATCTAAGACCTTTCCACAACCCTGAAGTCACCTTCTAAACTTCCATAGGAATTATCACCAATGAAAACATCTCACTTCATGGTTTTGCACAAGAAATAAAAAGTGTGGGTGTAAGCATATGCTTTAGTTGCCTTAAGTCTCTGCTAACTTTATTATAAAATGAAGATATCGTAACTTTAAAATTAGACCTGCTTTGATCAGCAAGCTGGACTAGCGACCTTCCTTCCAACCTAAATTTTCTGTGATTTCTAGAAAATTATCTGTGAGTTGGAATGTGTAAAATGGATTAAGAATGGTAGAAGCAGTTAGCTATGCTTATGTCCAGTTAGGTTTTAATTTTAGTGTCACAGAGGATCATAGATTTTAGAAAAGATGGTTGTTGTGAAACGGCTGTTAGAAGGGCCAATGCTTATCTGAAGCTGTGGGCCACTTATTCTGGTAAGATATGCCTCCTCTCCTTAAGGAAACACAGATCAAGAACTCATGTAAAAATATTGAAGGGAGATTTTACCATCAATTTTTGCGTTACTGAATGGCTGTTATTCCATAGTGGAGGCCTGAGGTGCCTAGAAGCAGCATCTTTAACTTACCACAGGCTAAAATTAATATGGTTAAATACAGATTTTTTTGGCTATCACCAGTACACAGCTTTAAACCCATTAGAAAAACAGATCGGAGGAAAGTGCACATTCACCTCTGGTATTGCAATATTTGTAAATTTAGAGGCAAATTAGTGTGGGGTTTTTTTAAATGCTTTTTTAGAGGCAGGAGGAGGATGAAGAATCAATACAAGTCAACTCTAAGGAGTGTTTGAGTTGGAAGGATTAAGGGCTGTTATTTTAACTGAGATGGTTCACCCAAGCCAAATAAATTTCTCTTATTTAGGGAAATAGCTATACTAAACCTGTTAAATATACATGAATGGTACTGTCATTACTATTACTATAAACATCCAAATATAGGAAAAATGGATCAAAACCCCTTTTTTTTTTTTAATATTCTGCTGTTCTTAACCTTAGTAGTTTTAGGAGATTTCTCTTTTTAATGAGCGGCAGTTTGCACTTAATTGTCAGCATCAAAGCAATGAAATACAGAATGTTTCTGTCCAGTGCATCAGCTCACTGGAACAGATTGCTCGCATGTTTTAGGTAGAACTTCATGTTCATGCTTTTTTTCCCTCTGAGGTGCAACACTTAGCGAGACACCTTATGACGCTTACTGCATATGTTTAATTAGGCCATTTGAGGCACTCTGAAGCAAAGTGAGAAAAGACCCTGTTATTGTGGGTCAAGTATCTCAGTCCCTAAAGCCTTTCTATAGATTCCTGTGAGAATTAGAGAACATTATAATTTTATAGTTTTTTTTTTTCTTTCCTTACAAGAAAGCCTTAAAGTCAGTGTGGGGAAAGAAAGGACTCTGGTTAAGAAATAAGACTCGTTGAAGGTAGTTGTGTATAATGATTGCATCTCATAGGTTGTGTGAGTTTTTCTGCAGAGTTCCCCCTTGATATGAAAGATACATTGTGATTAAAAACGAGTTGTAAGCCCTCCTGCTTTATTTTGCTTTGTTTAAAAGCAAGGCAAGAGTGCCTCTGACCTGTCTACTAGAATAAAGTGTAAAGTGTGTTCGGTTGTTTCTCCCGTGCTGTGCCATTCAGGCTATGAACTATGTGCTAGTAATTCTCGGAGGAGTAATCTTAGCAATTCTAGAACCAGAAAAGCCAAGTGCAGGAAAGGCAAACTATAGAGCAAGTTCATTTCATTCTATTCTTTTGCATGCTAACTGTAGCAGGATGATCTCGGAAAAGAATTGTGTCCCTGTGGACAATTATGACCTACATCTCCAGGTCTGTGTACATGACAGTGGTATGTTTGGCATAGATGTGCAGCGTTGTTAGTGTTGTGCTGTATGTTATGGGATTTGTGTGGTAGTGTCTGTAGGGCACTAGAATTTTAGGGTCCAGGGTGAAACCTTTTAAACATCTTTGATTTATCTTTCATGGAGTCACTCTAGAAACCTGGATGTGTGCATGTGGAAGCTGCAGTCTCAGTCCAACAAAACCGAGAAGCATAACCTTAGCCCACCTGCCCTGTAATGGGCTCAGAACTGCAGCCACCTCAGATGGCGAGTATGAGCTAAATGCCATTCCTCATGGCAGATCTCAGGTTTATAGTGTGCTTTGCATCGAGTTAGCAGGTATCCAGCAGGCTGCTGTAGTGGTAGGTAAAAGTGTTATGGCATGTGAGAAAACGGGCAAAACAATGTATTTGTAATGTGAACTGTTTAGTATTTGTTGATAGTCTATTGATAGTCTGTTGATAGTCTCTATCTGTTGATAGAGAGTTTCACCTCTCTAGAAGAGGTGAAAACTAGTCTCATCTTCATATTTTACTGTGGACTGAAGAAAATAATGGAGTGAGCAACAAAAACTACTTTTGGCTTACTTCCAGAATAGTCTGGAGGTGATACAAGCAATCCAGTTGCATGAAATAGAGCTCAGGGGACTGTGTCCACCGTAGATGGCTTTGTTGACAGAGCAGGTTGGCTTAGTCTTGTTTTACTTTGGCTTATAGAGTTTAATATGGCCCACAAGAGAAGACTGGTGCTACTAAAATTCATTTTGAGGATATTCAACAGCAGAATTCAGCATCATGGGGAAGCAATTTTCTAATGAATTGGTATAGAACTCTGGAGTTCTCTTTTCCCTTTTGCCACTGGGAACCTTTCATTTCTCACAACTGTTGTCCAGAATGTGTGTCCAGGGGCAGAGCTGATCACAGCTGTGCACTGCTGCATATGTATGTCAGAAAGTAACATCCTTGCATGATAATGGAGTGGGGGAAAAAAATAACAAACACACACACACAAAACAGGCTATCCTGTCACTGTCTGTTCTGCATGTGTGTATGTGTTGATTTAAGTATAAAATTTTCAGGCTTGCAAGTTCAAGTTTTGGCTGCAGTTAAATGAAAGAACTCTAGCTGATGTCAAGAATGTATTTGCCAAAAGAAACATTTATTTTAAGTGAAGTCAGTCTAAACAGATGTTGACAGACTGAAATCACCAAAAAGAATGCATGTCCAATTACTTTACATGGAAGTGTCATATCTTCAAGTAATCTAAGTCTGGAGATGTCTCACACATTCAAAAAACTTGAATGATGTGAGAAACATGTTCATGAAAACCTGTAGAAGGGTGAAGTGTTTTTTTTCTGTGATAATTAAAGATGTCTAAATTCATACAAGAAGCCCATTCATTTGAGAGTTTAATCCTGTGTTGTAGAAGGCAAGGGAGGCTTTTTGGGTTGACTTCACATTCAGGATCAGACCTATCCATGTCATTGTCTGTCCACATAGTCACACATATAATTGCCACTTGTGTCTTTAAGGTCCTACCCTGTGCCTGACAGCAATCCATCTCGAATGCCACATTTTATAAAATGACTTTTTTATTATCTGTTCCACCATCAGCAGAGAGATGAAATATTGCTTAAGCTGAACTGCTGCAGGAGGAGAAAAACGTGGATATGTTGCTGTCCCTCTGCCTTTCCCTTTGTCTCTGATTTTTGACACGCTGAATACATCCTGTGTTTCTCCCAGAAACTGGAGTAGTGAAATGTGAAGACTTGTCCAGATTTTCAGACTGCTGGAGCAGCCTGATTGGAGCTGGAGCCTGGGCTGTGCCAGCCACATCAAGGAGTGTAATACCTATCAAGTGTGCATGTGCAAGTAAGGCCCACGGCTTTGAGAGCAGTGGCTCCAAGAAGCATCTACCCTACTGAATGTTTGCGAAGTCTCATACATGGCAAACACTTAAACTGCTGCATGTGAGCTTTTCCTCCTGTCATTAAATCCTGGACTGATGTGTGTCATCTACACATCTGCGAGGGACTGCTTGTTTTCTCTGAAGTTAAGTGTAGCAAACTTATTATGATAAGTCATAGCTCAGTGTCCTGGGATAGATTCAAGCCCTACAGTGTACCCTGTGCTCCCTTCAAATTAAAAAAAAAACCAAACCAAACAACAACCCAACCTAAATTCAGCTCCATAAGTAAGTAACTGTTGAAAAGTCATTTCTTCAGAGGCTTTAGAAGATAAAATCTTATCTTGGATTCACAGACCCTCTAGTGCTATTAGTAAAGAGTGCACTATGTATAAGAGAAGACTAAATTAGTTCTATGGTGTTATCATTAAACATTCTATCAACAAACCTCTGATGGGACCTAACTCAGCTCTTTGCCTGGACAGAGGGGAAAAAAAAAATCAAATATTTAATTAGGTCTTCTGTAATGTCAACCAAAGATGGATTTTTTTTTTTCTGAGATTTTTGTATAGGTAACACTTCCAGTAAATTCTGTTGTCAAAAGCTGCCTTCCTTCTTTTCATAGTCTGAGTTCATAGGGGTTGAGTTCTGCTGAATTTGGTTGTTTTGGACAGTGTGGGAAACCAGCCCAATACAGGGGATGTGGTCAATGCTGTAGAATCTTTAGCTCAAATGTACTCTGGGATTGCTTTTATTCGGCATATACCCTGTTCCTTATTGAGGAGAAGGGATTAAGAACTGAGAAATGTAAGAAAAGCAATAAAGGCTAAGCATTTTCCCACTTACTGCCCAGTTTCTGAACTCAGAGAACTGGATAGATGAGTAATTAATATTTCAGCCTTGGGTAAACCCTACAGTAAAGACTGGCATTAGAAAGCATCCTGCCCTTTTGTGTTTTAAGATGTGGGTCAGTGTTTTTTGAAAAACGGTTTTGCCTCCTTTGGTATAAAGAACTTCCTGCTTACTGTTTCTATCCTTAAATTCTTCCTTTCCTCTCCTGGGGTGAGTAATAGCCTTGTGCTGAGTCAAAGGGGAAGGTGTTGTTTGGTAAAGCATAGAATTGTAATCAAGATGCTGTCAGTAACTAAATACTTGTATATTAACTGCATGTTAGTACTAAGTTGTTTGTAAATTTTTTTTTTTGTTTTATGTCTAGGAGCAGCAAGGGAGTGATGATTTTCTGCATTAGGACCCTTCCAGTAGCCTATAACTGGACAAAAAGACAAGCTAAAGCACACAAAACATCAAGTTGTGCATTGCCAAATGGTAGTTCTCATGCCACTGCCTTTCTGGGCAGCAGCGAGGTAATAAACTGCTCTCCCGGTTCTTTTTAGGGATAATATTTGGTTGTCAGGGTATTCAGCTAAATGTGATGATAAAAGGGAGCAAAGAAGCAAAACAAATTACCAGAGAGACACTTTATTTCTAATTCAGGAAGTAAACTAAATCCATTGTTTTTGGTCAAACTGTGAAGAGGAAAAAGATGGAGGGAATGACAAAAAAAAGTTCCACTGTTCTTCAGTTCCATATCCTGCCAAAGGTACAAGTATTCCTGTTCTAGAGAGCAGCTGGATGTGGTAGAGGACAGCAGGTTAGATGAACAGGAACAGTGTCCTCACTTTGAAAATGTTTTCTCATTAGATATGCACAATTTAACTAAATCCAGCCATATCCAAGGAAAGCTAAACTTGAAAAGAAATACTTGACTGTCGCTAAGCTTAGAGCATTAAGGTTTGGATAAAAACAATAATAGCTATTTGTTCCTTTTGGCTGCTTTGACAATTGGGGGTTTTTTGCTTGTTTGTTTTTCCACGAACAACTTTGACATTAATAGTTTCTTGATCACAAATTACTGGATGCTTAATCAACATACTGGACACAATGTAACCTTTTAACAACACTGCATATTTTATGACTAGATTTAATGGTAAAGCTTTCTCTGGTTCTTGGATTTGTAGATTGCCTTGAATAAAAAAGACAGAATCAGGAAAATATCTGTACATAGTCAGTTGGTTCAACATAGTGAAATTGTTTATCAAAACCTGGTCTCTTCTGTGTGTCACTAAAAAGGAGCTTAATATTGAAGATGTGATCTATTTTTATTGAGTCTGTAGTTACTGTGTAGTCTGATCTTGCTTCAACAAACATAACTCATTGGTTTAAATCAAAGAGCTAATGGTCACAATTATGACTTAACTGTTGTCTACAGAGATTCATCAAGCTGTTGAACAGATAAGATTATGTAGCCTTAGTAGCTAGTTTGGGTTGAATGTGTTTTGCTTTTTCAGTCTGGTTAATTGGCAACCCTTGGTAATCCACTATCAGCGTTTGAGCTGAGGTATAGTAAAATCTGAAAACATGAGGAATAATTCGTTTGATGATCTTCATATTTTGAATCCCAGGCTTAAATCCTCTCTTTTAATGCCTAAACCATTGTATTTAGGAATCGGATTTTTTTCTGATAGCCTCATGTGTGTTAATTAGCCCTTATTGTAGTAGGATTATAAACTTGGTTAGGTCCTCATTAGCCAATTCATTATTATATCCAGCTGGATGAACTATTAAAACTAAATAATGAAGATAAAGACTGATTTAGGGACTGATTAACACTGAACAGTGGTTTTACAGTGTCTCTTACCTGAATTAAAGAAATATTCCTTTTGTGGTTTTGAGTTGCCACCTTTCAT
Organism: Athene noctua; assembly: GCF_965140245.1. Lineage (NCBI taxonomy): Eukaryota > Metazoa > Chordata > Aves > Strigiformes > Strigidae > Athene > Athene noctua. The sequence continues at coordinate 17,917,679 of NC_134049.1, read as the reverse complement.
TGCCTTTTGGAGGGGGGGGATGTAAAGGAAGAAACATATGACCTTTATCAACCGGACTTGAAATGTGTAGTGCTCTGCAATGTTCCTGGCTCTTCAGCTATCGGTTGCAAAACCAGCTCTATGTACACCTAAGTTTGTGCTTCTTAGGTTACTATCGTTTCTTCTCTAACTGATGAGCAAGAAGAGAAAAGAGCAAGTCTGCTATTGCAGTAGGAGATGAATTTCTGATTGGTATGCTTGGTAAAGAAACTGTCCTTCTGCGAATATGGAAAATTTTCCCCTGGTGCCAGTGGCTTAGAGCTCCTTTCAGGAAGCAACAGGAAAATAGAAACCTTCTGAAAAATACTGCTCATTTAAACTCACGGATTTTCTCCAAGTTCATATGGATAGAAGTTCTTCATGAGAGTCAAAAACCCTGTATCACTACATAAACTTTTTTTGGCCTTTTATCAGCTATTTACATGCTCTTACTTTTTATTGTATGCATTTAAATGAAAAAGCTCTTAACCAAAGAAAACAATTTTGTTATTAGAGCACTTTCCTTCTCTTATGCACACTTTGAAATGCCCTCCAATCTTTATTTTACAGCAATATCATGAATGCAGGAAAATACTTTTATTGCCCCTTTCCAGATTCCTAAATGCTGTATCAAAATGTGGATTATAGTCCAATTAAATGAATACATATGCAAAATGCATCATGCATGGTGAGATTAACGACTGCCTTAAAAGTAGAATAACAAATGATGGTCCACCCTTTTCGCATATCTTTTCAATGTCTGCTTATTCATGATATACACTAATGGTGTGTTCTTCAAGTTGAACAGAGGCAGTTCAAGCATTTGGTCATCCAAATAGGATTGCCCACTTGGATGGGAAAAAGAGCTTTTATGACTGATAGTGAAAGTTAAATCTTATCTAGTCAATATAGCACCTCTTATCATTCCTTAGCAAAATTTCTTCTCTATTAGTAGGCAATAGTAATCCAGAAGGGTAACCAAACAATTGTCAAAGAAATATCAGAGGTGGTATCACTTTTCTAGACTTAGCTAGAGGGAAGACAAAGCATCAAAAAAGTTAAAACTCACAAAGAAGCTTGACCAGGGTGGGGATTGGGTTTTTTTTGTTTTCTTTTTTTCTCCCTTGTGACATGATAAGCCAAAATTATTTAATGAAGAAAATTGTTTTTAAAATATGGATTTTTTTCCATCGTCTCATTTTTATAGTTACTGTAAAAGTCACTACTGTTCATGTGACATGGGATTGTAATATTTCATCACTGTTGAATGCACACAAGTTAGAAATTCTCAGTCACTAGAGTTGTCACAAACCTTCACAGGACAGGTTTTCTATGCTGTTCCTTAGAAGGCTCTTTCAGAAATACTGTCCCCTTCCATGCTCCACTGACCTACTTTATCACACACAATGTACTGTACTTCTTGGTTCTTCTGCCCACCATGTGACTGCAATGCTTCCAAATGGTCACATTCTGCCTTTTAAATGTGCTCATGGATGTTGATGATGTATGTGGCAGCTGCTCCAGGAAGGGAGTGTGCATATGTATGTCTTTTGACATTCAGTCCTTCAGACTTCTCAATTTTATGACCTTTAACTTTTTGGTACAAAACCTGGTGGTGAGATATTGCTGCAGGTAATATTTTTTCAGGGAGCTTTCTTTCATTTTCAGTTTTATTCATCAGGAAGGGTGACCCTGGTAGCCTTGACATCTGCATGTACTGTATTGCTGTGTCATTACTCAAATGAGAGGTATTTTACAGTTTTTCATTTGATACTTCCTCAGTGTTTTTTTCCTCCAGTAGAAGAAAAAAACAGTCTGTATTTTACTGCTAGTGGAAATGTAACCATTTATATTTAAGCAGCAGCAGCAGCCCATGTCTGGGCTTCTTTAATATTCAATGGAGAGTGGTAGAGTTAGGTTTGTGAGCCCTCCAGAGGCTTTGTTGACTATATGAGGAGTGCAGGCTTCTAATTTGGACACCTGTATTAGATGGCTCCCATATTAGATGGCACCAGTGTTCCCTGAAGAGATTAACTTGTGTGAGTGGTTAATCATGCATGCATCCATGGCAGAAACCTGGATGAAGTCCACGTAGCCTCATTCCCAGACCTGTAGTTTGTCCAGACTCTGAAGGAGAGGATGCCTAGGGTATGGTATTGATCTTTGTAGCCCCTTGTTTCCAAAGACAGGCTTTCAATCCTTTTCTGTGCCATGCATTCATTTAATAGCAGCGTGTGCTCTTATATTCTTCAATGAATTGGTGTTGAAAACTTCCATTCCATCCATCTAGCATGAGTAATCAGTTAATCTTTTGCAACAGTGTCCACATAATGGACCCAGCTTTCCTCTTAATGTGCTTGGTAACCCCAGTAATGTTAGTAGGAGTTTCATGTGCACACAGGGAATAATGGCCTCCAACATCCCTATGACAACTGCTAATTCAGTGTGACCAATGTGTAATTTCTGCTTCAAGCCTGAAGCAGTCTTTGGACCATTAAGTTAGTCTTACAGCCATGTTCAGGAATTTGTGGTAAATTCAAATAATGATGTAGGAATCTTAGCAGGATTGTATTTAACTGATTAAGAGTTAAAAAAATTAAGATGGTAGTTATAAACTGTTCAGAATCATGTTCCATTTGCTACAATTCAGTATGTGAACTGAGTATATTAATCTTAATTAATCTAAAAATTAATAAAAATTTCTAGCTTTTATGACTAAAGGCTGATGGAGACCTTTAAAGAATTCTTAGTGATGAAAATTTAAGACTTTGTTCCAGGTTGTATCATAGAGAAGGGAGCACCTGTTATTAGACACTTTGGTGTGCTGGTGAGATAGGAGTAGGAAACCATTTCTTGTCAGGAATAACCATAACTAGTCTTTTAACAGTTCATAGTGTTTTATGGATGAGTAAACTAACTTATGAGCCAATAAATGAAAATATTCCTTAAGAATTTTCTTTCTATGTATAGTGAGAGCTGGGTACCTAATGGCATTAGGCAATTTTCAGAATCCCAGAGCTGTCTGGCTGTCCAGTCTTTGTTTTAATCTCTTGGTTTCAAATGTGTTGTGAATTTGAGTTCCGGTGGCAATTAATGCATTGAAAGGGAAGGGGAACTACTGTAATTTCAATCACTGCAGTTCATTTTAATGGCATGTTCCTTTGGATTTCTGTGAGGATAGTAATAGAAGCCCACAACTTTTCTTGTTTTCTTACTAACTACACATCTTGTAGTGTCTCCTCACCCACAAGTCCTTCCATGTCTTTACATGTTTTTGAGTCTCTTCAGCTTCTGCTCTTAGATAGCATTCTCAGGTTGAATACAGTAATCGAGAAGAAACCTTTTAGGTTTTTTTTTAAGTTTTAACCTTTTAGTAAAGTATTTGACATCATCACCACCACTGAAAGACAATGTTTTGTTTGTTATTTCAAAGGCTTCTGCAAACAGAGCAGAATGTATCTCCCACTTGTAATTCTTATGACTTTGTAAAAGCTCTTAGTTATTAAAAGTAGCAGTTTATTTCTTTTCAAACCAATTGAAACGTTCCAAGTTTGCTAACTGGTTCCATGGTTTTTGGAACAGTATTGTTGTGTCTTCGCATAGATGTGAAAAATACATTAACAGCTTGCAGTTCAGCAGAAGTCAGGAATGCAGACAGGTATTCTTTCACTACTGTTGGTTAATCTGGTAAATGAACAAGTCCCATGTCTCTTAGTAATAATGATAATGCAAGGGTAATTTCCCCTTAAAGAAAGCTGAGATGACCCTCACTACTAGCTTATTGTCCATGTCCAGAATTGACTGTTGCAGGTGCTCGCTATCATTGCACATAGGCAGTTATTTTCTTCCACAAGTTCTAAATTTTGTACTGAAAGACTTCTCTGTTCATTGGGATCCCATGGATTAGAAAGGTTTGCCTTGGCATTTTTCAAAAAAGTTTACTCCACTAATCAGACAGCTCCTCAAATGTCAGCCAACAGTGTGGTCACTGTTGGAAAGCAAAACTTTCCCTCTAGGAACCCTGAGTATTTATAAATCAGGAGCGCTTACTGTGTCTGTAGGTATTATAGTACTGAGTCTTCAGCCATACAAGTTGATTTAAAAATAAAAGATTAAAATAAAAATTGGAAAGTCGCATCACCTTCATCTGTCATAAACAAGTTCCAGATCCTCTGTACATGCCAGGAGGGTTATTTAGAAGCAGGATATGTTGCTTCTCTTCATAGCTCTGTAAATAGAGATGTATGAAGCATGTGCAACTGTATCAGTAACACTGTGTGCTTATAGGTCTAGGCTTTTCATCAGCAGGGGTATACCTTTGCCATATTTTATGCCTGACCTTGTTAATGCAAAGAACATTTTGTTAGTGAAGTACAGCTGCAGTCAGGTACTAGTGAAGTCAGAAGAGATATTTCAAGTGATCCTATTTCTCACCAGTAAGCAACGAAGGCATTGCAGATTTGCTGTGTTTCAGTACAGAAGTGTCATGCCTTAGTGCATTAGTAATTCTGTTCTGTGCCAGATTTTACTGCAGAATTAACTCCAACACATCTGTAGAACAAATCTTCTTACTTGCTGTGTAAAAATGTGTTGCTAATTGTGTGGGTGGCATTTCTCAGTCTGCTTGGGAGTGCCAGGAACCATATTGTATTATTTTTAAGGCCTCTGAAGGCTGATAACAATCTGTCTGTAACTGTAAAATAATAATCTGATGTAATGACAGGAGAAATAAACTTCTCAACTGACTTGATAGAAAAATGTGTTCATGTTGAATAGATGTTTCCAGAGTTAACAAGTAATAAAAGTAATTGGCTGGCAAGAAATGCTGCTAATTCCAGTGACATTTAATAATAAGAACAACTTTAAAAATCAGATTAATTAGGAAACCTTTTCTGGGTCCCAGTCTCACAGGTCAGGAGGAGGAAACCAGCTTGATCTCTTCCCCCACCCCTGTTCTGTCCTGGCTGCAGTGTATGTGCTTCCAGCAGTGTAGCACTCAGCAGTGAAAATGCTGATGATCTGTATAAACATAACGGGGAAAGCAACAACTCACAGGAACCTAATTTTAGTTACCATTAGCTACAATTACTCAAGAATTGTTAAAAAAAGAAGTTATTTTCCCTCATTTCTAGTTCAGGTTAAATCTCCTGAAGTATTCATAACTCAAGGATGTCCTTCCCGCCTTTTCAGCTGTGTGTGTGTATTTATTTTAAGGTTTCATTTAACATCTAGAGTTAAATAAGATTTTCCTAGGCCTTCGAGGAAAAATTTTTCTCTGGATACTGTATTTTAAATTACTTTGTCCAAATAGAATAATAATAAAAAGGTTTTTTTCATTAGAAACTCTTCCAGGTGCTAACAGAGCTACCATCAAAGTATCATTAAGGGCTATATAGCAATCTTTAAAAATGACTAGAGGAGTTCTTCTTCCTAGGGATAATTGACTGTGTCTTCACTTACTTTACTGGACAGAGTTTCTGAAAAAATGTCTATTGATCTATAAGCATAAATGTCTCATTACGTTTGTATGCAAGATGCAACTTGATGTTGTCTGTCCATTCATATCTAGTCTCTAATGATCTCACAGACTGATATTAGCAGTAATAAGAACACTGAAACTTGTGTTTACCATTTATATTCAAGATCAGTCATAATTTAATTTGATTTTTTTTTTCTAAATGACATTTATTAGAAGGAATCCAAGTTGCATTTCTGTTGCATATAGTTTATGTGGTATATAACTTAACAGGTTTGCCACAGTTTCCATGATTTCTGAAGTGGGAGTTTAAAGTGGATTCTTCATCATATTAAAGACAGAAGACATGGAGTAAAGTTGTTTTATAAAGGTGATATATCTACCATACACCAATGAAGCTGGATTAGATACCTCATTCCGCAATTAGTTTTGTCATATATATAGACACATATATGTATCTTCTTGTTAGCTTCAGGATATCTGTGGTCCTCTAAGGAACCTCCTGCAGTCAGTGAGGTGTAGAAATGTGGATAGGCTGAAGGACAAAGTATGACAGATGAAGAGAACATCAAATTAAGTCAAGGAAATGTACATACAGCAAATGTTGCACAGGAAACCATTCCCAAAGTTAAGGATTCAGCAGATTTTCATTTAAGCTCATTTTGACTACTAAATTATATAAATTCTGTGTTTTGATCATTCTCTACAAAACAGCTCTTTTCCATCAAAATCTGGAAGTACGTTATCTTGGCTGGATTTATGTGACCAGAAGAAGCGAGAGCTACTAGAGAAAACATCAGTAGAAATTGAGTGTGTGCTGGGGGTTTATTAGGAAGTTTAACCTAGAGCGTTCATTTATTCAGTAATCTGTCACTAGCTCTTCATACAATTAGAATGAAAATGATAGGCTTGGGAGTTTGTTAGACTTTGGTATATCATTCCTTTCACTGCTAATTTAGCTGCAACAAGTTCTTGCACCCTTCATGAACTTCCTACAGATGACTTGCACTGTAGATTGTCTTGTAGAATTTATTTACTGTTTAAATGTAGTTATCTCCTACAAGCTTTCTCTTACAGATCTTTGGGGACCAAACCGAAGTTTGGAAACTTCAGCTATCTCTACAAAGTCATAGATGTCACATTGTACTTCTATGAATCTTCTCATCAAAATGTTAAAAAACACCCAACCATCCTCCCAAAACAAAACCCCAAACAAACAAAATGCCCCCACTATAGTCTGACACTCTTCTGTGGAGTCTGTTTTCTGCTTATTTACTGTATAGGAGAGAGACATTATTAGAGCTTCATCTAAGCCAAAGTTGTTTATCCAGAATTCTTAAAAAAAGGTCCAGAAGGATAAAACCTAATGTTCTTACCACTGGGGGAATATAACTGCAAGCTTACCATCCAGAACTCACCCAATGTCCCTTCTGGAATCTCTGTAACTCATTGCAGGTTCAGAATATATGGGAGTGGTAGAACTGAAATTAGACAGAATAATATGCATTGTAGATGGCTGCAATATGTGTTGGTTTCTCTTTATAAATAGCTTTGTGCCATAGGAAGACAGCAGCATGAAAGGTGGTAGGAGAGAAGGAAAGGACTTGAGTGGGGCTGTGAGGCTGATGAGAAACCCCCAAGGAGGCTGGGGATCTGGGCAAGGATACTGGATAGATTTATGCAGCTAATGTCTGTAATGACGATAAGGCAGTAAGTGACTGAAGTAGATGTTAATATGTTACTCACTGACTTTTTTACAAACTATCGACAGATTGCACTGTGACAGAGACCTTTTTGCCTGTCAATACCAACAGCAGAATGACTTAGAGACCATGAAATGCTTATGGTAGATAATGATATTTACATGTTTACATTTAAATGCCTATGTTTTCAAGATATTGGCAAAAAAAATTCTTAAGAATCAAGAGCAGGGCCTGTATGTAGATTGCTAGTCTTTATACAGACTCGTAATGAATCTCCTCTTGTTCAAATTATTTAACCTCTGTGTAATTGCTGCGTTTATAAAATGGGAATTACAGGGCTCTGTGGCGTATGGTTGCTGTTACTGTTGCAGTACTGTGGGAAAGCAAAATGCTTCACTATAAAGAAGCCCTGCTGAGAAAAAGCAACCTGGAGGTTTGTTCAGTGGCATCCTACAAGGGAAATAAGCATCTCTCTCTCTCTAAAACTCTGCATTTTGAGGGCCAAAGATATGTAGGCAAGATAAAACAACTATGCCTTGAACAAGGGAATAAAGCAAAGCAAGAGAATCTGGAACTGAACTAGGAAAATGAACGTTCTTTATATCTGAACATGAGTGATTTTAGCCCTATTTCTAATTTAAATGTCCCCCAGACTCTTTCTTCTCTTTTAAGCATATGCATAATTCCAGAGTAATTACTAATTTTTTTGTCCCCAGACTTTGTTGGGTTTTTTGAGGGTGGAGGTAAAGCCAGCACTATTACCATCTATATATAATATTTAAGTTCAGAATATCTATGTAAAAGTATATGTATCATAAAAAGATTATACATTATGAAAAGAAAAAAGGCAAACTTAGAAAAAGTGGAAAATATAAGGTTCATAAATTGTCAACTATTTATTTTATGACTGTAATATACTTCATAATAAATCCAAGTGTGTGAATTGGAATATATAAAATGTTCTCAAATGGTTTGCAATGATTAATGTCAACACATTTTTGTAGTAAGAATTTACTATTACATAGAAGCTTCTAATTTTAAACTATTTCTCCTTCAGTTACTGCACTGCCATTATTTTATGTGTGCCTATTAGAAATATAATTTTTCATATCACTTCAATGATTTAACAAAAATATTTTAGCAGTTATTTTGATCAATGGTAAATACATGCCATTATTGAACTGTAGACCGGTTTTATTATCCCATAATGCCAGCAATAATGAAACTGAAAAGTAAACTAAACGTGCAACCCAAATATTGTTTCTATCAAAGAAAATGGAGTTCTACTGCCTTAGCATTAAAGGAAATTGGGTGTGTGGTTTCTGTGCTTTAGAGGATGTTATACCGAAATGGTGTATCTGTATAAACTCTATACATTTTGTGAGAAGAAACTGTAATTCTGTATACTAGCTCTTCAAAGTCCAGGGTCCTCAGAAGTACAGCGCAGCATTTAAGTGACTGTGTGGATGTTGCTGTTCTGCTATAGCTACCCGTGTCGGCCAGATTAAAGCTAACTTGGGTATGTCTGCAGATATTGTAGTCAGACTCTTAATGGGGACTTAAGTATATGTCAAACCCTGTGAACATGTTTGTGACTGTCAGACTAATCTGCAATTACTATAAACTTACCATGAGAGAGTGAAAACAGCAAGAGGAATGATTTTTTTTTGTTGTTGCTTTGGATGTTTGTATCTGTGCAAGGCTGATATTTTAGTAGTATATTATTACCAAGTTGTAATGATGCCAGTCATACCTCACCATTTATTTTTGGATTACAAAGTTCTGTACCCACAGAATTTGTTTTCTGCTTAGATACTACTAACCAAACCACAGTGCTCCTGCTCTTATCTCTGTCTCTGTTTAGCCAAGTGTTCAATTTTAGTATATACCTGGAAAGTTCTCTTTCTAAGGTCATGTGGATGCAAACCAGCTTTATATATATTTTAGCAGCACACATTTTGTAGAATTGTATCCGAGTTTTCTCCCTCATTCCATTACTCTTGCAGTATGCTTTTTTTTTTGACAGAATTTAAACCAAAATCTGTATTATTAGGAATGTCGCTCCTTGCTTGAAGAGCACAGGCTACTCAGCCCAGCTGGAATGCTAAATGTTTCTTTGTTGTCTTTGAATTTATTAGGTTTATAAACTCCCTTGGATATGTATAAATATTTTGTGGGAGATGGATCCTTGGCCTACAGTTTTGTCTTTTGTCCCTACATAGAACAGAAAAGGGAAGGGAGGAGCCAGCCTTCTTTCTTGCTTTCCTCCTTTTATTTATTAACCACAAAAAGCTGCTTGCTGCTTCATCTCTGTCTCTTTATGCTGGGAGGGTTTTTGTTACAAATTCTTATTTAACTTGCAGTGGCTTTCAGTGTAGCTTTTAATGTATGTGCAAGGTGAGAGTGTGGAATCTAGTTTCGGTAAATTTACCTTAAATCCATGAGACTGCTTTGTGCCTTTCAGCCCTCTGTATGAGTATCTCCACACATCCAGTCCACAGGACATGCTTGGGATGCTTACTACAGTTAGGGTATTTCCAGTATGGTTTTTTTCATTAGAGTTGTCAATTGCAACAAAAGTCTTCACCATCTGCCTTCTGATTACAGCAAAGTTCTTAAGGTCAAATCAAGCTGACGGAACAAGTTTATTTAGGGTTCTGTTCTTTATCAGATTAATAGGCAATAGCTCTATACCCTTTTTATACCTTCATTTAACTGGGGCTCAGGATAAACACTCTTTCACCATCACCAAAGACAGGGATTTTGAAGACATTTCTAAAGTGTGCAAAACCATACTGGGTCACATCACATGTGATTTGTGATAGCACTGTAAGTAATTTAAATGCTGGGTAGATCAATACAGCACTCCTTTACATACCTAGCTGGCAGCTGAAGGCCAAGGTTCATCCTTTTCCAAGAAAATACCTTAAAGTGTTCATATTGGTGATGTTCCCCTGTAAGCAGAAGAATTGCCACCAGACTTGCAGAGGTGTTCTGCTTCTGTCTTTGCCTACCTATAAAGACAAGAGGATACCCATTTCTGTCTTTGGAGGGTGAGAACACCTAAGGCAGTGTTTTGGTTTGGTGGTTGTCAAGAAATGAGTTTGATTTTACCAGAACGGTTTTGAGCTCGAAGCAATTTGCTTAGTCTGTGATCAGTTCTGCCTCTGACCCTGAGCAATGTATGACAGGTGATGAGAGACAACACAGTGGCAATGCTTTATGTGAACACACAGGGAGAAACCCCAGATCGTTTTCATTATGACAGGAACCTGTCTACTTATGCTAACTCAACTGCCAGGATTAATGAACAGTGTAGAACATCAATAGTAAAGCTACGTATTTTCTTTCTTTTCTTCCCCCTACGTCCATGTATGGTCACAGAAAAGATACAATAGATTTTGCAGGGAATGTCGGGAATGCTTCCCTTCTCTAAAAGCTTGGGAATTTATGATCTCTGAATGACACTGTGATCCTGATCTTTGTGGACTACTGCACGCCTGCGTTCTAATTTAAAGAGGGGGAAGATGTTCAGATGAGAGACTGAAGTATTCATTGCATCTCTTTGGACTAAAGAATTGGTTCTTGAATCTGTTAAGACTGCTGTTATTTGAGATACTACCACTTACCATGGAGGCAGAACATAATGTCCCCAGAGTATGTGAACACTTCACCTAATCCCGCATCTCTGCATTTTCACACTTCCCCTAGGACTCTGACTGTTAGACACGTTTGTTTTCCCATAATGGTGTCATAAAAGAAAGTTTTGCTAGTGGCAAGAAAAGGTGGAAGAATGAGGAAGCTTCAAGCCTTGATAGGAGAGCATCTTTCTGCGTGTGTCTAGGCACCCTTTCATTTGCTAAGCCCTTCAGACTTCTGCTAAGACTGTATCTGGCTTTGCCTGAAAGAAAGAACTGGCTGCTTCTGCAGCAGCCATCTAAATGAATCTCTGACTCTACCACCGGTTGATCAACTTAGAGTCTTATGATTAAACTGTGGTTTGACCCACAGGCCTATATAGCTTCTGTGACTACTTTCAGAATATCTTCGGTCCTGAGAGCTCTGGAATAGCCACCTGAGGGTTTCTTCACATATTCACAAATGGATTTCCTTCACAAGGCAAATAGACTAGAACTTTTTTGGCAAAACTCTGCCAAACTGTTCTGTCTTTTATAGAACTCTCACTGTCTGGGAATTGCCTGTAGGACAATCTGTACAGTCACATCAAGGAAGAAAAAGAAGGATCTCTTTCTGCAGTTATGTTTCTGTGTGTGTTACCCGTCCGTATATTTCAGAAGTTATTTTTCTTTGCTACACTTAAAGAATGTTGGACTTTGCATTGATGAAGAAACCAAGGAACTGTTCTGCTCATGACTTTTTTGCTTTTGGGAGTAACTTGAGTGCACAGCAGAGTACTCTTCTTGCCTATGTAATCTTCAATCATGATCATAAAGAATGTCTTTAAAGAGACTAAAGGATGGGAGGGGCGACCAATGACAGTTCATTTTGTGCAGACCTAGAACAGTATTAGACAAAACTGTTGCGTTTTTTGCCTGTCATGCCAAAAGCTAGTAGCTCATAACATTTGCAGCAAAAGGCTATATATGGAACAGTTGGGAACTTTTCCAAAGTTTGTGTCCTCCTCATTAGCTGCAAAAGGAAGTATTTTTCAAAAGTAAGGTGAGCTTCTTCTGGGGATTTCAACAATTTTCTAAACTGGTGTTGGGGTTCTAGCAGGGAACTAGAATTTAAGTTAACGATCTGGTTTTCATATCATTTTATGATATGAAAATGCATATCCACAAAACTGTCTTCACATGTCACCAGATGCACTTCACCTGGTGCAAAACGTGTTACGACATTTTGTTTATATCTGGTTAAAGATTTATCGTTGCTACATCTGTCACAGACTGCATGTCTTATGCAGTAGGCTGATTTGGTGTGAGAATTCTCAGTGTTTCTAGATAAGGAGGCTTTTCTTAAATACAGGTGTACCACCTGTAACAGTGGGGTGTTTTTTCCTTCTATCCCACATACTTTGGCTAGTTCGTGGTCTCGCATGTTTCTGGTTTTGTGTCACAGTTAAGTGGAAGAAGGGAGTGCTCAGTGACAGAGGCGTGTTCCTTAATGCCTTTCCTTTTCAACCCTCGCGTTACTGGACGAGGGGAAGCGAAAGACCTCTTTGGGGTGGGGGCGGTAGTTGTAACTGAGCGACACAGAATACACCTGTGTGTGTCCTGAAGTCGCCGGAACCGGGTTACTGGAGAAGTTGCTGTGGGCCGAAAAACTTTACTGTCCTCCCTTGACCAGATAACATGAAGCATCAAACCAGAAGGCACAGGAAGAGCACTAAGGTAGAGAACACACCCTCTTTGCAGAGGGCAGGGCTCGGCTCGGCCATCCCCGCGCTCGGGTGGGTGCGGGAGGGGCGCACCGTTCGCCCCCCCCCTCCCGCGGGCCCACCCCGGGGCTGCGGAGCGCTGGGGGGGGCGGGACGGCGGCGGCCCCTCCGCCCGGGCCGAGCGCTGCCGCCTTTCTCCCGTCTCGTTCTGCGGCGGGGACGTCGCGGCCGGGCTCGCCGAAAGGGCAGGCGAGGGAGGAGGGCGGCTCTGGGCCGCGGCGGGGCCCGGTGCCGCGGGGGCGGGCGCGGCGCGGGGCGGAGCGCGGCTCTCCGGGCCGCTGCGGGCAGCGAGGGGAGGGCCCTGCGGCCGGTGACTTCATGAAGGAGGCGGCGGCGGGAGGTGGGTCTCGCTTTCCGCCTGCCGGTGCCGTCTGCAGGGCGGGCGAGAGGCGGCCGCTCCGCCGGGCAGCGCGGGCGGGGGGACAGCGGTGACGGAGAGCGGCAGCTGGGGGGGACGGCAGCGCTGGGTTGACTCCCCCCCCTTCCCCCCCTCCCCGGCCGGAGGAAGATGGAGCTCGGTTAGTGAGGGCTCGCGGGAGGAGCAGCGGGAGCAGGTAAGAGCTGCCTCTCCTCCTCCTCTGCCCTGGCCGGGGCAGGCCGGCGCGGCGGGGGGGCCGGTGTCAGCCAGCGGCAGGTGGCCCAGGTGGGCCCGGCCCGCGGCGCTGTCCTTGCCTGCGGCTGCCCGCTCCGCGCCGCTCCGCCCCGCCTGCAGAAGTTCCCGCTGCGCGGAGCTGCGGACAGGCGGAGGGCAGAGCCCTCGGCCGCAGCCGGTAAGGGCAAAGCCAGGCTCCGAGAGGCGCCCCGCGCCGCGGGTTGTGCGGTGGGGATGCGGGCAGGGCTGCCGGCTTTGCCCCCGCCCCGTCTTCCCCCCAGCTCATTGATGAGCTCCGGGAAGGGCTTCTGCATTGCAGACGCTCGCCCTAGCTCCGCTCCTGCGTCCGCGGCTTTGGCTGATCCGAGGAGCTGCTCCCGGCCGGGCGGTCCGGTGCTGCTCAGCCGAGGGCCCATTTGGGCAGGTGGAACCTCCTTCCGTGGTTCCTGGACCCTGTCGGGACATTTGGGCGATTGACCTCATTCCGGTCAATATTAGATGTACGTACGAGATTTGTTCTCTCTCTGAAAGAGCTACAAAAGGGAATCTGTCAGGAATCTGTGTGAATAATGATCATTTGGAGTTCACAGGACGCAATATTGTGCGGTGAGATAGAACGTGCATATAAAACATAATGCAGTGAGGCACACGACCTTACATAATCTAAATTTAAAAAGCTCACTACCCCTACGCTTACCCTGAAGGTTGTAGGAATATGTCTGTTCTCAGCTCTTTCTAGAGGTTCGTTTAACTATCTGTCAGCCATAAAGATGCAGACCCCTTGTGAGCCAGTACTGAAAATAAAAGAATAAATTGTTGACTACTTTTGCTGTGGTTCTGTCACAATAAGTTCCTCATCACTGGTCAGTATCACACACACACGGTGGTACTCGTGGCTATGTGGGCATATATAGCTCCACGTTGCAAGAAGGAATGGTCTCTTCCGTTGTCCCTTAGATGCACCTTTAAATTGACCAACTATAACGCTGTCGTATTTTAACAAACTCTTGAGGCTTCTCTCCCTAGGCCCTGAATGGTGCTACAATTTCTAGCTTACAGATATTGATGTCAAGTTGATGTAAACAGAAAGCAACCTCTCACGCTTTGCATTTGACCTTCAGTGTCTCAGACCAATACTTTGAAACTGAGCATCTGGGCAAGTGTTTTGCAATGGACCAGTTTAAAATACGTTGCTGGATGCAACACATACAACTGGGATCACATTTAGGATGACACACAGTCGGTGTTCTGAGCTCTGTAGCCTAATGTCTGATAAATTTGGCCCACATTTTAACTCAGTCTTTACTGATGACATTGACTTTAAAAAAGGTTGCTATGGCACAGATTTAAAGCAAAGTATATTAAGCTTCTGGAATTGAAAGTGCTGTTGGTAGGAAAAGTGTTGTTTTGTTATTTATAATCTGTTGAGGCTGGATCTGGCTCAGTTTTCTGCTGTTGGTGTGAATTGACTAAATGGTCTTCCTTCTGTGGATGAAGGCCAGATTTTGCCCAGGTACGCGTGTGCTGCTCACACAGCAGCAAGCTAGAGTTTCCTCATTTGGACCTGGAATATAGCTGAATATCAATACCCACCTTCCTCTGGGGTACTTCCTATTACAAGCCCGTACGCTTTTGGTAACGCTGTGACATTGATTGTGGTGTGGAGTGCAGAACCAATTTGGGCTATGTATGCCTGTCTGCCCACGCAGCAGAAATGAGGGGATGACGTGGAATAGGAATGATGTTTTTGTGAATCTTGCTCATTTGTGCTATTATGTTTTTGTGTTTGTAGTTTATAGAAGCTCAGTCATCTTCAGGACAGATTAATTAATTTATAATGTCTGTTGAAAGTAGGAGGCTGGGTAGGGATCAGGTCTAATAGACTAATAATTTGCTATATGTATAGTGCAAAAAATAACTGATCATTTGCTTAATCATAATGTATCTATTTTTGAAAAAGGTAGTTTTTTGCAAGAGGGATCTAGAAGATTTTAGTCTTGGTTTACCAATGCAAATTCAAGTAAGTGTGATAAGGGCTGGATGCTACAGACTCCAGGTAAGCATGGAATAAGCAGTGGGCAGGTACTTAGTCCTTTCGCAGGGAGCCAACCTCTGCATCTTTCATTGCTCCTGGTGCATCTCCCCTAGTGTCATGTTGGCATGTTGGCCAGGGATTGAAGAGTCTTTCAGTGAATGGGACTCCAGGTCAGGAATTTTGTAGAGCTCTATACATGCAGGCGCATGAACATTGACTCAGATCCTACCAATGCTAATCATTGCCGTAGTTTCCCTTCGTGTTACTTACTAAAAAATTAGGGAATCTATGTTTTAATTAGCCATAGTAGTATATGGAGAACATTTAATTTTAATTTACAACTATATGTTTTAAATCTCATCACTGTGTTTTTATGTCATTTAGAATCTTGTATGAGTTCATGGTATCGTATCTGTGTTACTTGGGGGGAAAAATGGTATTTTATTAAATTTTTTATTTACTGCACAGACATATAAGAACAAAAAATATGTATGTCATCTTGTTCTCACATACTGTTATTTTAGCTTGTTATAGTCTTTAGACACAGTAACGTCTACAGTCTTAATCGGAGAACAACACTGGCAAGGCGTTCCCATGTAGTTATGTATTGCTGGAGAGAAAGTTGGAGTTGAAAGAGGGAAAGGACTAAGGGAAGTAGCAGAATATTTGTCACCAGATAGTCTAGACCTCAGATATTAGTGTTTAATGGTTTTCTTCTATTTAATATATTCTGCATTCCCAAAAACATCATGAAATCTGGATCTCCTTTTGACTTGAATTTCATAAAATATCTTGAGTCTTATTTTAAGCAAAAATTAAACATAAAATTTCGAATAAGGAAATGGCATGCCTTTAAAATATCAAGTGCAACTGTTATTAAATTGAGGACTGAAAGAAGTAGAATAGACTTGTTGAAAATTTTGTAGCCTACCAGTTCATTTATAGTTGATATGCAGTGCACAGCCATGCAAATGCATTCATAGTTATTTAGACCAAAGCATAGAGCTAAATGGTATGTTTACCTTCTGAACAAATTAATCAGTGTTGCCCTAATGAAAAAAATGGGAGATTAACCTGGCTGCTTAGATGGTCTGAAAATCCAGCCATGTAGCCTTATGCAAGAGTAGAAGTTTACCAGTTCAAGTGTCATATAAATGTTGCATAGATGTTAGACTGTGTCTTCTTGTGTTTCTATATTGTTGGTTTCGTAAGACAAAGCATGACACAAAACTGAGGAAGTAGAGTGTCCCCAGATAAGATGACAGAACTGTCCTCAAATTCTTGATAGTAATGAATTGGTTTTACTTGAAAGGCAGATTAATTAGTACATACATGTAAATGTAGCAATGCAACTATTTCACCATCAAATATATACCACTCTTTTTGTTCAAGCTGTCCTTCCCCAACTACTGACCCAAGGAAGGAAAAATTGTAAATCTAACAAGCATGGAGATACTGGAGATACAAAAGACCTGACTTACAGTTCTGGTTTTGTATTGTTCTGCAAGCGTAACTTCTTCTGTAATGAGTATTCCTGATTTTAAGTAGTTTGAAGAGACAAAGCTAATGGTGATGTCTCAAGTCTCATTCTCAGTTTACTTCAGGTATTTGTTCTTCTATTTGAGGTCGATGCTGTCTATTTTAGGGTATGGTTATATCAGTGATTTTTAGTCATACTGCTTTGCTGTAGTGTTTTGCTGCAGAGTATTATTGACATTAATTGTACTTAATTAATATCTTTTGGATGGACCCTTGGCAAAGCTTCAGGCTTGAAATACAGAAATTGTTGAACTTGCTTAATTGGCCTTTATTAAAAGGTTTTATAAATTCAGTTAACATTTTAGAGTCTCAGCCTTTAGAAATGTGCTTTAATTTGGGAAAAAAAAATCAGAAATCCCAGATCAAGAGCATAATTTTGATCTACAATGGTTTGAAAATGTAATTTATAGAGAAATGGAGGATTGCTACTGCTGAAAGTATTTTTTTAATACTTACAGGTTTCTTCAGAATGAGCTTATCTGTAAATACTTCATGATACATTTAGTGAAATTAGTATGTTTCACATTGTACGTTGAAAATTTCATCAGTCAGAACACTGAGTTATGCTCTCTGATCATGATTTCAATCTTGTCTGCGATGCTTCAATACCATTTAATCTCTACAAAGTATGGGGTTTTTTTTAACACAAGGGTAAAGTAGCCATTTTTGTCTGTGTTTTGCAGATACTCAGTGCTCTACAGTGAATTTTTTTTCGCTTGCACGTTCTCTTAGGATCTGCTGAGTAATCAGATGTATTGACTAGTTATTCAAAGAAGGGGCAAAACCCGTGTAGAAACTGAGCAAGCTGTGAAAGAATTTTGATTCTCATTTTTGTCACAATGGTTATATTTCCACTATTGTTTTCAGAATGAGAGTAAGGAACACTGAGAACTTGTTCTTTAATTAGATGCTTGAAATACCATGTTTCTAATTCTGATGTCTGCTGATGCCATTAGTGACCCCTATCATATGGACATTTACAAAGTTGTTACTGCTGCATATGACCAGGCGATGAAATATATTTCTAAGCTATTGCTATGATGTTATCAGAAGCATGTTCTAATGCCTGTGATTAAAATGGCTAGCTGCCATGGTGATAGTACCATAGAAACTGGTAAAATAATCATCGTCTATTAGGAAATATGAATGAAAAAATTCTGCATTTTTCTATCTGTTATGTTTCAGCACTTTAGCTGGAATGAAGCTCTATTGATACTATGTTCCTGACTGAAAAAAAGAATTAACAAATTCCTTTGCTCTGTGTTACACAGCAGACCAGGCTAAGGTTATTGTATTGGTACTGTCAAAATGTTAAATGCATGAGTAACTGACAATTTAGTCATTCCGTGGACTCCTAGTCTCAGGAGCAAGGGCAGTGGAGTAGAGGCCTACCTTACAGCACTGCTCTTTGTTAACTCGCTTTACTTTCTTCTGCTGTAATTACTTTCTGAATAGTGTAGTAAGTATAATTTTCTTCAAAAGCACCCTTCCAGCAAAAAAGGTCTACAACTATGATCCATAGGCAGTGTCTACATAGACACTCAAAGCACAGGAATGACAGAATTTTAATTTCGGAGCCTGACATTATAAAGGGTTTTGTCTGTCTCAAACTATGCAAATCATGAATACAAGAATGCCAAATAAGATCATATCTTTACTTGATTAATCAATATTAATAATTAAAGTAATATCTTTACTTGATTAGCTTCTCTAGTCTCTTGAGATCTATTGCAACAAGAAACAAAGTGTGAGAAACGGTCCCTGACTTGGATTGCTCTGTCTTTTGGTTGGAATGACTCATTTCTGTTACTCGTAAGTGACTCTATCGGGTACTTTGGAAATTGCTAAGCAAGGACGTGGAAGGAGTGATCCCAGATATATCTGTCTAGGTATATGCTCATTAAATTTCTGTGCAAACATTTCCATTGCCTTTAAAGTTTCTCAGGTACTGCCAAGGAGCTTTTTTCCTGTGTTAAATAGTTTTCCTGTTAGCACTGAGATTGGTGCAAAGGACAGATTCTTGATGGCAGTAAACTTGAGTTTATTAATTAGATTCAGTCTGTACTAAGCAGCAAACAGTAGAAGTAAACATAAGCTATCAAACTCTACTCTTAGATATAGATACGACAGCATACTTGCTTTAATCAGAATAACATACCTGAGAACAGAACACAGACCAGAGTGTTGCAGATGGAACACTTAGTCTCAGATCTACCATCCCTTACCAGAAACCTGGCCATCTCTCACCTGAGAATATTTGATATCCCACTATTTTAAGTCTTAGAGCTGTTACACTATCAATTTCAGAGAAAAGGTGGACAGACAGGTGTATTAAATTGTGGTAATGGGAAAAGATTATTTTAGTGTAAAGAAAGCACTGATTTAGCAAATTAGAATTAAGCATGAAGCAATGAAACCACCTCCCATGTCTCTCTAAATAACTTTATGTCTTTGTTTCAGGAAGAGTATAGGTGAATTAAAGGAAAGGTAGAGTGTAAAGGGAAGGCAGATTTATGTAATTCCAACAGAAATAATGACAGAATATGCCACCTGTAGATAGAGTTCACCTGTGGGAAAGACTTGAGTATCATGTGTTCATCAGTTCTACAAGTACAGATGAGTAAGAGCTGGAGAGAAACTTCCTTTCAGCACAAATTAACAGAAGTAACATAGAATAATGTAGTGTCCCAGAGAAGGCCGTGAGGATAATGCTAAATAAAGTCAGGTTGATAGATACAGTGTCTGCAGTTTGATAAGTTGAGGCTGTTAAGTGATTGACATTGGAAAGTAGTAACTGTTTAATTAAGTGTGAGTACTGGGATGCCCAAGCATTTACAAATTGAGGATTAAATTCAGAGATTGTGAGGTTAATCTGAAAATTTGGAATTTTGAAACAAAAGATACATCAGCTGAGATGCTTTATATAATTTTTTTTTTTTTTCAGTAAGTGTTTCATGTTTGGTTTTTCAATAATCATAAAAACAAGACTTGATACAAAACCATAGGAGAGCATTTCAATACCAAGTCATTTAGGGGGAAGCTCCAGGTCTGAGTGACAGTTTGCCACAAGGATTTGAGGTCCTATGAGTTATTCTCACAGCTTCTTATGTATAGTTTTGATATTCCAGGAGGCAAAGGGGGAAATCAGATTTTGGGCTTTATACAGTGTCTCTTCTGTGTTGAAAAATCTGTGTGAAGGAATGAATTTTTGAGCCATATAGTTGTGGATGACTTTTAGTGGATGAGGCACACTCTGAATGACAGGTCCTGTAGAAGCTAAGTGTTTCTTAGCAATAGACAGTTTGTTCCTTCAGGCTTCTTTATATGAATGCAATATTTTAGGACCTGATACACAGAACTTGCATATGTCTGTTTATAATTGAGGTTTTCTTGCATGTTTGTGTTACGGTAGAGTTCCTTTGTTCTCTTCATTGCTAAATACTTGGAGGCAGATTTTCAGATAAGCTAGGAAAAGTTGTTCGCGCTCTTATAAAGAATCTTCTTCAGTGAAGCACCAAGTGCTTTACTGATTTTCTTTTTCTCTCGTATTCTTCTCTGTCTACAATCATACTTGTATGTCTCTAACATTCCAAACTGAGGATGCTTAATAGATAAGGACTGTATAATAGTTTTGGGCAGAAAGTACATAGATAGTCATTAATGTATAGGCAGACTGTAAATGCTTAAAGCAGAATTTAGTCGGGTTTGATAAATGAATGTCTATGCTTGGCAAGAATAGGAGGAAACTAAAGGCTGTGAAAAATCATGTTCTATGAAGGTGTTTTCCTTCAATCACAGAATCATAGAATACCAGGTTGGAAGGGACCTCAAGGATCATCTGGTCCAACCTTTCCGGCAAAAGCATGATATGGATAAGATGACCCAGCACCCTGTCCAGGTGAATGTGAAAAGTGCCCAATTCTGGGGAATCCTCCACTTCCCTGGGGAGATTATTCTAGTAGCTGACTGTTCTCATTGCGAAAAATTTTCCTCATGTCCAACCAGAATCTCCCCAGAAATAACTTGTACCCATTACCAAGCATCTTTTCCATGTGACTCCTTGTAAAAACAGAGCCTCCACCTTCTTTGTAGCCACCCTTTAAATACTGGAACATGGTGATTAGGTCTCCCCTAGCCTTCTCAAGGCCAAACAAATCCATTTCTCCCAGTCTTTCCTTATATGACAGGCTTTCAAGTCCCTTGATCATCTCTGTGGCCCTCCTCTGGACCCTTTCTAGCCTGCCCATATCTTTTTCTTTTTTTGTACAGCAGGGAACAAAACAACACAGTATTTCACATGTGGCCTGACAAGCACTAATGAGAGTGGGATAATGACATCTTTATCTCTGCTGGTGTTGCCCTTGATGCAGCCCAGCAGCCTGTTGGCTTTCTTTGCCGCTGCAGCACACTGTTAGCTCATATTGAGCTGTTTGTTCACCAGGACCCCCAGGTCGCTTTCCCCAGAGCTGCTCTCCGGACAGGTCGATCCCTGTCTGTGCTGCACTCCTGGATTATGTTTTCCCAGGGGCAAGATCTTACACTTACCCCTGTTGAACTTCATAAGGTTCTTGTTAGCCCGCTCTTTAACCCTATCCACGTCTTCCTGCAGGATGGCTCTCCCTTCTGAAGTGTCTGCTTCCCCACTCAGTTTGGTATTGTCAGCAAACTTAATCAGGGTGCACTTGATCCCATCATCCAGATCACTTGGGCCCAATATTGATCCCTGGGGGTCCCCACTTGTGATAGGTTGCCAGTTTGAAAAAGAGCTATTTACCACCACACTCTGGGTGTGGCCTCTCAGCAGTTGCTCACTTTCTCTCCTTCAGTGAAGAAGGTTCTCTTGAAGAAGCCCCATGTAGAGGTCTGTAATGTCTCCTGGGCAACACAGTTTACATTTTTATCATTCTGCATTGTTCAGAATTTCTTCTGACATTGATAGAGAAAAGCATGTGGAGAAGAAAGAGTAGCACTGTAAAGTCTAGAGCTGTGTTGTTTTTTCCTATAATCCTTATTATGTTGTCTCTCTCTGGGCTCCATCATCTTTGCACAAGAGATACCTGTTTTCGGTAGTTTAATCTATGCCAAATACTTTTCTCAGTTATTTTACCCTTCAAAGGGAGAGTCCCTGTAATTGGCAAAGGAGGATGGGTCAAACAGAGGTTAGTAGGTTGGAAATTTAGTTTCAGGACTTGCAACTGGGAGAATTAAGAATTTTGCAATGGAGTCGAAATCTGTTTGAACTGGCTCTGTGATTACAAACACATGCTACAAACTATTCATTACTTATTACACGTAGGGGAATCTTTAAAGCAAGCCTGAGGGGGCTGATTTACTGGCACATGCACCTTACTGATATGATGTATTGCTTATCTGCAGGCCTGGTAGTACTCTGACCGCAGAAAGACTCTATGCTCATTTCAGCAGATAAGCAATATGTAGTCATACTGGAAAACCTGATGAATGTGCATCCAGTTGAGGTGTTGCTAGCTTGGCTGCTCTCCCTCAGTGCTAATGTAGATCAGGTGCTTGAGATAAGCTCTTACGAGCACAAAATGTTGCCCTAGTGAAGTGTAGACCTCAATTAACATGGAAATATAAATCATTGCCTTTTGCTACCACAGGAGATGAATATTCATGCCTGAGCAGCTCAGTTGTAAGTATGTGGAGTTGATGAGATGGTTGCAGCTAGCTGATAATTTCTTGACTTTCTTTGATACAGAATTTGAGAAACAGAGCCATTATAATTTTCCTTCCTCCCATTTTGTCTCCTAAAATATGCTTTACATGAAAACGGGAGAAATTATTCCTTCAAGAGCTATTCAGTTGTTAGCTTTCATTCCATGTGCCACTCCTATTAAATATAAAATATTTCCCTATCCCTTATAAATAAAGGGATATGTACTCATGAGAGAAGATATCTCTGAAGCTAATTGGTTGTCATTAAATGTATTTTTACAGCCATCAAAGAAAAATATGAAATACCCTTTTTTGGATTTCATAATAAAGATTACCTCCATAAAAAGCTACTTTATTTTTGTGAGGAGAACTTTGGAAGAGCATATAATTTTACTCTGCATGCTGTACGTCATTGTGGGTAGAAATAACCCTATGACTGGTTTTACTCCATTTATTATCTTGTAGAAGTTACAGTAACATATGTATACATAAGTTTTCAGTGAACCATTTTGGTTTTTTCTACAAATCTGAAACATCAGTGGAGGAGAAAATGATTATGTCTGTAACAAATTCCTTGAGCGTCATGCTGCCATGGTCCTTGGGAACTGGAGAAAAAGAAGTCTGGAGCTTCAAAAACGCAAAACCAAACAATCCACCTCCCCAAACCTCTGAAAGGGACCTTCTTTCCTAGTAAAATGATACCAGAAAGTAGCCCTTGAGTTGTTGAGTTCTGAGTCTCTTTGGCAGATGGTGACCTTGGAGGAAAGAGCTGTTTGTGGCAGTGAAATACATTTTAAACTGAAATGCTAAAACAGCAAATGGCCAACAAGTGGGTTTAGCTCACTACTATTACTGTTACTCTGTTCACACCTGGAAAACAAACTCTTACGCTGTTGGAGAGCTTCAGATTAAGCCCTAGATCTTTCAAAACACTTCTCATGATTGATATCTATGGAAAAAAAAAAATTTTTTTGTGCTGCTTGAAATGATGTCATGTCAGTATATTCACTTTTAAAGTGGGGCAAAATATAACTGTATAAAGTAGTTTGCCATATAGGTGTGATTTCTTTGGGATGTTTTATCTGCAAGCCATATCTTTCTTGGATATGGAAAATAAATTCTGTTTAGAGAGAGAAAAAAAAGATTTTCAGAAAACCCATACACTCTGAGTATTGTACAGCATATTTCATGGTCTTAAGAGGAGGTAATTTTGTAAGTGATTCAACGCTGTACAGTAAAATCCTGAGATCTAGGCAAAAAAATCTCTAATAAGTGAAACTCTGATTATGATAGCTTGTTTATCTTACTTGTTTTTATCACCATACCACGAGAAATTTAACTTGTTAATGGTAATTCTATAATTTCAGATAATGGGCGCTACACACAATCCATTTCATTTTTTTCTTCAAATGCAACAGTAAGCATGGGGTTTGCTAGTGTTATGAAGGTAAGAACACCAAAGCAGGACTTAACTTTCTGTACAGATGTTTATGCAAAATATGACCTTTATTTGATCATCTAGCTTAATTTACAAAGCAAATGAAATGCAGTAACTGTATATATAAAACTATATATATGAATATAGTTATAGGGTCTACCAGTGTTTTTGAAAGAAAAGGAAGAGGTTGTTGGAAACGTAGCTGCAGATTTACAGGCATGTGTTCTAGAAGAATGAGTTATTGACAAATAGAAAAAATATTTATTTAAAAACATGCAGAAATCTTTAAACCTTGTGTAATTATTTTGAAGTAGGGAAGTAGCTGATCCTACAGTATTTTGCCAGAAAAGTTGCTTTTTTAAAAAAAAAAAAAAAAAAAAATTCCTGAGCAGCTAGGTAAGATAAAAGCTTATCACCTGTTTAATACAGTATCTGGATGGAGAGAGCTGCTAATAATATGCAGTGTTCCTTCTGTGTTGCTTCTGCATGTTCCCACTGTTTGTTTGGCTGGAATGTAGTGATGTTACATATTCGTAGATCTAACAGCTCTTCTTTTCTTCAAGCCCTCTGTTAAATTGGGTCACTGCATACAATGCATGTTAAATAAGACAAGAGAGTTTGTTGTATTTGCAGAAAAAGTTACTAGCAGGATTTCATAGTATTACAAGAAACACATATTGCAGTTAAGAATAAGCACATTTCCTTTAAATACATTACTAGCAGTTCACAAAGTAATGTGCTCTGGGATATAGCTTCCAATGTATGTAAATGTCACCGTGTTCAATAAAGTTGACCAAATGTAACAGGAAGCAGACTGTAGCTCTGAGGCTCAGTGGCTTGGTATATCTGATTAGTGTTTTGCACGGAACATTTTTTTTTATTTACTAATAGCTGAGATAATTTTACTGTTTTGAGAGACAGACTGAAGTTAATTACTTTATAGTATCAGTACCCTTGCAGAGAGAATCGTTTTAGAAGTTTCCAAAGCACCTTGACTCACTTGAAAAGCTGACTACAGGTCCTTAAGAGATCACATAATTTTTCATAATGGGATTTAGGCTTCTAGGTCATATGGAGTATTTTTTAAAAGTTTATTCTTGTCCTGGTGATTAATCTGACAGATTAAGGTGTAACTTCATTAATAGTCAAACTGTAAAACCCTAATTCAGAACATTGATTCTATACCTGAACCGTGCTGTGTACCTGCCCTAAACCCTTGTGTTTTCTCTGTTCTGTAATTTGTAAAAATAAAAAGTTTCCTAGCCTTTAGAAATGTCTGTTTAAAACAACCTGCAGCTCCATGTCTTTCCTAAACTATGGCAAATACATTTTGTACTGTCATGTCTCTGCTAGGCATTCATTTTACTGCTTTTTTGCTGTAATGGTAGGAATTGAATATGTTAGAAAAGACATCTTGATTTTGGGGCATTCAAGCAACCGTTGCTGTTCATAAATACAATATTTTTGGAGAGAATTCATAAATCGGAAGATAGTGTTTCATGTCAGCTCAGATGGTAGCCTAAAAAGCCAATGTGTTTTTGTTTTGTTTTTTAACTGAGAGCTCAGATGCTCTTTCTGCTTTTCTTCTGGGTATGATTCTCTATGTCTTTATTACCTTTGTAAAACAATTAGGGTCTTGCAGAAATCCAAAAATGTCCTGAATCTAGCATTAGTTAATATTTTCATCAGTGGCTTAAATGAGAGTACCTGCATTATTTATCTGTGAAAAAAAGTTAGGAGATACTGGAAGAATTTTGGAGGATAGGAATAGAATGAAGCATGGCTATGACGAACTGAATGTGTAATCTAAAGTAAGCACTGTTTAATGCAATTACACTTTACTAAGAATAATCAAAGTTTGTGAGTACTAGTCAGTTGCACAGATTCCTAATCTGAGAGAGCTAGTTGATCATGTGTGATATTGTGGCACCCCTGCTCTTAATTTTGTGCAGAAGAATATCTATTGAAGGAAACTACGATTCATGCCCTGTTTCCATCCATGCTTGTCTAATAATCCAGTGTACTCAGGAATAATGAGCGCCTTTCTTTTCTGTGTGTTCCCACCCCTCTGGGTTAAAAAGTGTTTCATTCTAGTAATGCCTATCATTTATGAAGTTTTTTGCCAGTTTCTATTCTAAAGTAATTTGATTTCAGATTATTTATTTTCCTGAAAATAACCCAAGTATTTCATTGGCAACCAGTTAAACTTCATTCTTACTGCTGTGAATCTAAACATATTGTAGAACTACTCTAAATACACGTTGTTTTATGAATCCCAAATTTGCTGATCGTAGAGTTTACATTGCTTTGTGAATAAAGATCAGTCATGAAACAAATTTTCTAAGAAATTTATTTTCAGTACCTCTCAAGAAAAATTTCAAATTAAACTGCCCAAAGAGTGAGCAAATGTGCCAAGAACAATAAAACTTGTTTTAGTGTTCAGGGGAGTATGGCTTAAAATTTATTCCAGAATGTAGTTTCTGTGTACTGATGGGTAAATTCTTCAGAGACTTTGCATCTGCTGTTGACTGCAATGGGGATTTAGTGTTTTCATGAAGAGATGCCTAGGATGTGACTCATTAGATTTCTGAGTTCGGTGGGACATTTAAGACATTAATGATCTGATCTCCTGATATTGCTCAAGCTATAGAACCTGGTGGTAGAGTTTCTACTTAAAAAACTATAGGTCTAGTTGAACTATAACATCCTTTTCAGAAAGACACTCCTGAGTTATAGACTCTTAATTCATTAGATAAATATCATGAACACATAAAAAGTAGCAGTTTTGGTTACACAGGTTAAACTTTAATGGTTTAAAGCTCTTTGGTATTCCCTTTTGCATGACTAGGAGTGAAGTTGAACGAACAGCCTGAGTTTAAAAAAACATGGCTAAGAGGAAAGAATTTGCTTTGATATGATAGCTGAGCTCAGTGTGTCTCAATTAACCAGTAAGTGTATGCAGGTTTTAGAATTACCACCTAAAATATACGTACTGTATCTGTAGAAGTGATCATAGAGTGTGAGATTTATAAGTATCTACATACTTATTTTGATAGATCTTGCTTTCTGTCTATTTGCATTTTATAAATTTATCCTATGATAAAAAACTCCTGTTGGCTTCTACTAATGAGACCATAAGTAGCTTCGGAGATGTAGGTGTATAAATCAGGTTACAGAATCAAGACCAGGATGGAGAAGCTGCTGTACAAACTGGCACTTGAAGTATTTTATATGTCCAAAATTACCTACAGTGTCCCATAGAGCAAGTGTTTGGGAAAAAGTTTTTTCTTAGCATCATAAGCTAAGACAGTTGTTAAATTTCATGCTCAGCTTCAGAATTTATAACATGATCACTGAGATGAGTATCTGCCTTAAATAAAGGATTAGGTCATTAATCTTTTGAGAGCTGTTCATGCAATCTTTGCAAAAACAGAGGCCTTGAGGATAACATAATTTCAATAGCAGAGCCTGCTAGCTCTTGTGTGTCAGTGTGGTGTTAACAGGAAGAGAATGATAGTATATTAATAAACATGCGTACTTGCAAGCTGAATTGCCACCAATCTGTTTAAAATATTTTAGTTGCCTTTCTCAGATCGTTACTGTTAATGAAATTACCTCTTAAGATTTTGTGTATCTGAAAAGATGCAATAACAGTGCCAGAAACTAAATTAATATGCCATGGGAGCTTTCCTAGTGAAATTAATATGGCATTTATAACCTTTTTAGAGAGGCTTTTCACCAATTACAGCATGAAATGAACTCCCAAGAGATTCAAATGCTTTTTTTTTTTTATCCAGGCTTTTATACTTCTGCCTGCTTCCTTTCATGATACGTGAAATGGAAATTCTGAAAAAAAATGTAACTTT
This sequence comes from Athene noctua, assembly GCF_965140245.1. NCBI lineage: Eukaryota > Metazoa > Chordata > Aves > Strigiformes > Strigidae > Athene > Athene noctua. The sequence continues at coordinate 17,889,935 of NC_134049.1, read as the reverse complement.
GATATCCTTCCATGGATTCATAACTACTTTATTATTAATTGTGAAGTTCAATTTTAGATTAGTGTTTCTTTTTTTTTTTTTTTTTTTTAATTTGGTAGGCTACTTTTTTCCATGAGGTAGCAGCAACTAGCAGTATGGAATTAATTTTTCTTTTGAAAGAACATGTTTTCCATTTTCTGCCAAAATGCTTTTGTAATTGCAATGCAAAACTTCAATTTGAGACCTGCAGTTACAAAGTTGAATTGTGTAAATGTTTTCTGGTTTGGGGGAGTTTGATTTCTTCTTTTTTTTTTATGTTTTTGTTTTGTAAATGGCGAATAAAATGTGCTTAAAATTTTGTAAATAGGTAGTACTCTTCATAAGATAGGCTGCAGCATGCTGAGAACTAACAGGAAACAGCTGTCAGAGGTGAGACAAAGCTAAAACCAGTATGTAGTGGAGCTACATATTAGGGTTTATTTAAGAACCACAAGATTTAAGCTTTTGTCACACTTGATTCATTGTGCATACTCACTTAACCTGCTCTACTGCCGGCAGACTACATTCACTAGGTTTTGACTTCCCTTCCCAACAGGGAGATGTTGGTTTGTGCTGTGCATCTTGTTGAAGTTACCAATCTTGGACATCACTGGCCAGGGTCCTTGGGCATCCCCTGGCAGTCATTTGTCTCCATTGCATCTCTGATCTCTAGGATTTTGCCCGGCTTTTCTCCAGTCCTGAACTTTGCCTTCTTTCCTGGCTGCTGCTTCTTTTTAAGACTACTACTTTTTTTTTTTTTTCCTGGGAACTCTTATTTTTGCCACCCAAACTCCTATTTTTTCCCAATCTAAATAGTTAGTGTGCAGAAACAAAACATGTGAGCAGTCTTCTAATTGCATGTTTGCCTCTCTGTTAATTGGAGGATTCAGAATGCGACCCTTCTGTTTAGTCCGGGTGTCATCAAAGTTACAAGCAACCTGTATAGACTGCAGCGAGCAAGTACCTGTCTTCTGCTTGAGAGTTCAAAACTGAGTTTCAGACATTCACCCAGAGACATACACCTATGCCCAATTATCTGCTGCCTGTTAGCATTTGCAATTGAAACTATTCCTTTCACTATGACAGCAACTAATGTATTTATGCCAAAAGCTATGATTGGTGCCATTAGGAAAACCTTCATTCACCTTGTCAGAGTCTCTGATCTTGACTAACATGAATATCTAGCTTCTGCATCTTTCTTACAGGAACTGAATTTCTAAGATTACTTGGTAGGGAAGAAATCCAAACGTGGATTGGTGCTGAAACAGGAGGGACAGCATCTCACGGCAATTTCAGGGTTTACTCTATTTGGAGGTCTTACATAATGTGAGAACTTTAACATGCTGCAGTGCTTCACATGCCAAATTTCAGGTATCTTTATACAGTCCTTTTAATCATGCAAAAGATTCCTCTATTGACTCTTATGTGTACAAAAATACAGGTTAAAAAAAAAAATGTGGCGTGGTAGTAACAAGAAAATGTCTTTGTTCTTATTGTGAATTTTGGTTGTTTCTTTTTAACTTTTCTGCTAACTTTTTGTTGATGACCCTTTCTTTGATGCTTCCTAGGTGGTTATCATGAGGGTGTCCCTTTGCTGGATTGGGGAAGGGTCAGCTTTCCCCTCACTTCTCAGCCAGCAGTCTAGCTGGCTGTTATGTCATTTGTCGTTCTGAGGTAACTGATCTCAGAAACGGAATGCATTTTGGAGGGTTTAAGGCCCAAAAGCATTGCTTGTGAATCTTACTGTTAACATTCCAAAAGGTTTTTCTATGATTAAAAAGCTAGTATATTTACAATAAAAATTAATGGACTTTCTTAAATTGCACTGTAGAAGCAGCACATTACTTTCTCTGGTTATTATTTCTGCATTTCAGGATATGTGGAGGAGAAAACATTTGGAATATGAAGAACAGCTTCAGAGATGAGGCAGCTTCTTCATTTTGCTTGTATAGGCCCTTCAAGGAGCAGATACTCATCTCTTGTTCTTTCCTTGCACTGCTTCTGCAGCTTTTGGTTCTGCTGATTTATTTGAATCAGTGGTTTATCTGTACCTCCAGTGTTCCCAAGAGAGAACAATATGGAGTCGGATTGTTTCTTCTGGTGACTTAGCATCCTTTCTGCTGCTGAGTATGAAATTTTATTGAGAATGTTTCAGCCAGCTCTAAGAATTGTGCTGCTGACTGAAACCAAAGGAGTAGCCGCAAAATGTGTGCTTCCCTCAGTGCTGATCCAAAGCACTGCTGCTGCTCAGCTGGGAGGGAAACTCAAAGTACTGCTCAGGCAGTATGCTCTACTTCCCTGGCAGCACCAAAAGAGATGTCCTAATATTTTTTTATTTTTAATTTAATCAATTAGAGAAAAGGGGTCAGGAACCCTTGGAGAAGTAAAATATCACCCTTTATGCAAAGAGGAAACGCACATTCTAGATGGTAAGCCTTCTCTGCATTTGTGGTGGAGAAGGATGTTTGCCACACAGGTGTTAATACACTGTTAGGATAAAATAAATATATATACATATGTGTGTGTATGCATGTATTTATATGCACATGTACACACCTCTGTGTGTGCATGTACATCTAGAACAGGATAGCTTGCTGTTCTGGTGTTCAGCATAAGCTTTTTCCGTAAGTCCTTCCTTTCTCTTTCAGGGGTCTGTCCTAAACTCTCAGCAGGGAATATAGTGGGAATGTAGCATATAGTGAAGTTCTGGCCCTGCTGACTTCCAGAGGGAGAAGAATTGGGAGGCATTGAGACTTTTAGGGAGTGAATGATGTGGGGCTTTTTTATGCTCTTCAGTGCGGTTTTGTTTGAATTTATTTGGGTTTTTTCTAATGTTGCACCATGGGTGTTTCATTTTGGGGTTTTTTGGTTTGGGTTTTTTTTCACAAAATCACAATATGCTTGTTAGAACCACTGAAGTTTTCTGGTATGAGTGCCATAATCATTTCCAGGCAACATACGGGCTATTTATTGTTTTAAACAGTCTCATTACTGTTAGCAAAATGCAGCTTTAGCAGCTATTGTAAATAGTTTATCTTGGTTGTGGTAAAGCATCTAAATACTAGGTTTTCTTAAAATGTTTTGGTGCCAATGACTTTTTGCTTAGGATTTATGTACAATCAGAAGTGCAGAAATAGTCAGCACCTGTTGAAAGTTACAGCTGTGCCAAAATGTTTTAATTATTTAATGTACAATCACAGGAAATCTGAAAATTGTGGGATATAGTAGTAGTTTGTCTATACTACTTCAGTTAAAATGAGAGAATGTATTTACGATAGGTACTTACTAATAGTGAGTTGAATGCTTTCTAGATGTTTAGCATAATTTAGTGTATTAAACAAAATGCTTGATGAAAATCAAGCCCCGTAATTTTACACTTTCAATAAAAGCCTGACAATGTGGAAAGACAAAGAAACTAACCTACATTTTACTATATCCCCTGTAAAACTATTTGCTTTTTTCACAGGGTGATGAGGAAGGGTCTTTGCATAATACAAGCACAGTGTACTCCAGTTGCCTTTTTTTTTTCTTCCTTGAAGTTTTGGTTTTTTTTTTTTCCTATAGGGGAAAGAAATTTCTTGAGAAGTGAGAAAGCTGTCATAGAAACTATGGTCTTACAAAGGTGAATTTTGCCTTCTTTTGAATAGGGAAATATGCTGTTTAATATAGAGACCATTAGCAGCAAGGATTGGCAATTTAATTGACAAAAAACCCCCACCTTGTTATTTCATTCCTATATATGATGTGGGATGAAAATAACCTCACAGTTGAAGATGTGATTGACCTGCCACAGGTAGTCTCTATTTCTACAGGACAGTGAAAGCCATATACAAAACTGTGACGCTTCTTGTAGCAAACCTGACACTGAAAGGGAAATTAGGTCCCTGCTGAACAGCTATGTAGTTATTGGCTTATCATCTAAGATCTTATTAAAATGCTTTCTGCCTCATACAGAATATTTGTAAAATGATACTATGATAATCACCATCTTGACTGATACATCAGATCTGAAGTGCAGATATGGAATACTAACAGCATGTCTCTCCTTAGCTTGAGCTAGAGACTCAGGTGTTGCACCCAGGATATGCAATAGCTCCGTATCTTCTAAAAGCAGGTAAAACACACAGTGAGCCAGTGGATTGTATTTTTGATGTGTGTAGCAGAAATGGGATAGAAGTGAAGTCCCCAACAGATTTCTCACCTAATCATGGATGCCATCTTTCTCATCTGTCTCTGAGGCTGTTCCTTTCTTGCTTCAGAAAGGCAAGAAAATACTTTATTTTGTGGTTCTATTAAAATTTCTCAAAAGACTAAGAGAGGAGGGTAAAAAAAAAAAACAAAGCACAATTGCTTTAAAATCCAGTGCTTTTCAGCCCTTTGAAACGGAACGTTTTGTAAATGTCTGTTTCTTGCTAACCTGTCTGCATCTTTCAGCAGCAGGGTTCTACAACTTCCAATCATTCTCAACTGTAGTTTACTGAATATTTGGAGGATTAACACTCAGATTCTGAATTGTACCTTATTGTTCCCTTAATAGATCACTTAACTGGGGAGTCCGGGAGCGTATAGGGGATAATTGCCAAATTTACAAAAACTGGAAGGGAACAGCTGCTTAACACATGTGTTAATCAGTTGTATTACTGTCTATGGTAAATGAAGAATCTAACGTGATTAGCTTGGATAAGCATGCCCTGTTATTTCTGGAAGAAGGTTTTTGATACTGAGGATACTGTGAAGGAGGAGACCCCTGTGCCTGGGGCAGAATTTTTGACTTTGAGGAAAACTGATGCATGGAGTCCAGCAAATGATTGTATGTTAAACCTGTGCCCTTAAACTTAGGACATGAGTTCTATATGTAAACACTTAGTGATTTGTTTTTTCATACCACTAACTATGCTGTGACTTAAATTAACTGGAAGATACAGATGGTTGACCCCTTAGGCCATTTTAATTTTAGACACCTAAGTTTAGACTTTGGACTTCCATTTGGAGCATTGCGTTTGAAAGATTTGGACTGGAACCCAAGAGCTTCACCCTGTCCCTACTTAGGTTACTGTCATCTCTCTGAGACTCTCCCTCCCACTGAAATTAATAGCACTTCTCTATCTTGAGATGTTCTCAAATTGCTTTATTAATTTTTCACTCATTTTGCTTCAGAAAGTATGTATGTTGCAGTTCCTGTTATTAAAAGCAAAATCTGAATCAGGTATGCAATGCAGAGAGTTTCCTCTCTTATAATCAGAAGTTTACCACTGGCTGCTGTAGGTGAAGTTTACTGGGGGTCTCTTTATTTAGCTGTGCCAAAATTTTCAGTCAAAATGGATTAATAGATAAAGCTTGTGGAGGAAACGGGAAAGGGAAAACATGAATGGGACATTTTGAGTATAACTGAAAATCCATTGGAATTCTTCCTTTTAGTTCAGCCAAACTAAAACTATTTATTTGGTTTGATTATTTTAATTTAAAAAGTAACTCTCTCAAGTGAAATGTTCTTTTTTGGACTTGTATGAAATCTAATCATGACTTACATATTGGTTCTGTGATGACCACTGCCCAGTCTTGGAAGAAAATTGGTCAGTGTGGTGCAACTGGGTCTGCAGGGGCACTGCATAAAAGCCGTTAAAGTCTTCAAAAATCAGCTAAGCTGTAAAATTGAATGGAAAAATCTATTTAGATGGGGCAGTTTATTAGGTATATATTAAGCTGGATGTTACTGAAGGGAATTTCAGGTAAAAGCCTGAACAGCATCTAAGTAAGATGTTAAGATTTTTGTATCAAAAAAAGCATGGTTAATAAAAATTAAAAATTTAATATTGCATACTGTATTGCTGATATTCTCCTAAATTTTGAAATTGTGCAAAGCAAGGTTGCTCATTAGGTTTGTTTTGGAGTTAACTAGTGTGTTCTCATCATTGCCTGGATTGTAAAGTAAAAGTTACAGTATGTAGTGAATCTTTCAGATTTCATAATCAAGAAAGCATCTTCAAATGAAAGAGGGAGTTACTACATCTATCAGAGGAGAGACTGACAGACAGATACTTGTGTTTTGGAAGGGAAAATAGTCTTTGATATACTCAATTTTACCTGATAGCTCAGCACAATCCATATTCAACCTGTTACTGCAATTCAGCATTGGAAATCGGATCCAGCACATTCTGTGCTGGAAGGTATTAAAATCACATCAATGCATCTTTATATGAAACCAGTAGTCTTTAACTATACAGGGAAATGTAGACCACAGTCTACCAACCAGATTACTGAGTTGGGGTATACTGCAGCCACATACTGGAATTCCAAAATACATTAGGGATGTTAATCTAGGATATTGTTCCTAGTATATCACAAAAATAGTGTTTGAAGTGGCACTCTATTCCTTTAATCACTATCCTTTATTCTCAGCAGCTCAGTGGAATTAAGCTTTGGGCCAGACAGTGACGGCTGGAAACCATTTATATGAGCTTTACAGAAAGCAGCTATCACGAAGCGTTCTTTTATTTTTATTTGTAATTTGGGAAGAGGATAGTGTTATTTTCCAGTGCTGTGGAGAAAGTAATGCACATTTCGTGAGCCATTTCTGTTTCGCGTTTCAATGCTGTCTAAGAGCAAATGTCAGCAAAATCTGTCATCCCCCACCTCCCCGAAGCCATAAACAAGTTCAGGAGTCCCAGTTCTTTCAGAAATTTCTGTTACTATGACAGTTTTGGTTTTTTTTATTGTACATATCAAAGGCTGTACAACAACTCTGCATAGTCATTAAGGCACAAAATAGAGAGATAAAAGTATGTTACATTTCACGAGCCTTCTCTTTGGGGAAGGCCCCTGAAATGGAGCAGCAGTCTTGTATCAGAAAAATGAAAGTGTAAGTAAGCATATCAGTACAGGCCTGTAGGCATGTTCTGATGGACACAATCACTATGCATTTCCCAGATCCTGAGATAAGTAAGACTGTAAAAAACATGCTCACAGTTCATGAGGATTGGGTTGGTTTTTTTAAGGCACTAGAATAATTTTCATTTTTTCCAGAGTATAAGAAGCAGTAGAGATGTTAAAAGTTCCAGCTTACTGTCTCTCATACCATTTTTATATTATCATAGATCTTTTTAGCAAAAATATTTTACTTTTTCTACCTTTTAGAAAGTCCAAAGGAGCTTGACTTCCATGATTGGATATAACTGTTTATCTGAGGGGTAGGTACTTCTGTCTAATAAGAAATGGGATGAATGGCTACAGCTGTTAGATGGTTGTAGTCCAGAAAATGGACCAAACAGATCATGTAGAAAATTGTTTAGGACAAGATAGATAAACAAAAGTTCATCACATACATTTGTTACACGTTTCATATTTTGGGTGGATACATTAAGACTAGGTTTGAATGGTTTATCTTTTTCAATAGGCTAGGTTATACAGCCTGAAACAATTTCACATACTGAGAACATAATAAGGTTTTTTAATTGCTTGGTGTGTTTTTACTTTAGGAAGAGCTATTGAGTTTGATGTTTTTCTGAAAAACAATCAACTTTGATGTAGGAGATTCCATGTAATGGAGAATGAAATCTGATAGTTAATGCTCAGTTTAAAATGCTGTGGACTAAAGTGAGAATTTAATTCAACATATATCTAAATGAAAAATCTCTAAATCAAAGCCACTAGAAAATGTGAACCCAACCACAATATTTTGTACTGTAGCTTTTTGAAAGGGTGCCATACAAAAAAAATAGTAAAATGTGTTTGTACCGATAGGAAACAGATACTTCAAATCTAGAAGTGTACATGTATGATTGAATACTTTACCATTGCCTCTTCTATAGGTTTCAAAACCTGTGAAAGGTTTTGAAAATAAATTGTTGCTTGGTACGTCATCCAGTTAATTTTAACATTAAGTTTATTATTCAAACAAGAATTGTATTGGAATGTGACAGTTTAGGCTGGGAGTTTGAGACTGAAAGTCCAATGAATTTTATGTAGTGTCTATACACAGCGATCTGTGTAACTGGGTAGTTAAAGATTGTTTACAGACCTGATAATTAAATGTTAACAGACTTTGCTAAAAAGATCTCTAATTTGTCAGATTTTTTTTTTTTTCTTGGTACGCATAAACATTTTGCCTACAGTGTTTGGGGGTGGGTTTGCTGTGGGTGTCTTGATAATGTGTTTTTGATTGATGAGCTAAGCTGTTTTTTCAGGTACTGAAGCAAATAAGTATTGCTGCAATACTCTATAGAAATTGCTGTTCCTGAAGAGAGGTGGAGAGAGGTTCTGCTCCTACAGAGTGGTCCTGTTCTCTGACAATAGGGTTTGCTTTTGCTTGGAAGCTGTTGTTGAAAAAACACATACAGCTTTCTGCTGCTTGATCTGCACTTGTAATTGTCTGTCTCCAAAAGCTGAGCAACAGCTGCCGTCACTGAAAGATGTACCTAATACAAAAACAAGAATCCTGAGCTTTGGAGACATTAAAATGTGATCTTTTAGTGGGGAAAGGGTTTTAGAAACTTAATCCTGAATGAAATATTTCTGTTACTGCAGTACCTGTTAATTTATTTTATTAAATTGATTTAGTAGCTGTTGTGTCTCAATAAGGTTTTCTATTTATTTCTCTTTTCAGGAATTAGATGGAAGATATCCTATAAATAATAATGTTATTTCTGATAACTTTGATGTAATTTGACATTTTCTTCTCCCTTTGCCTGTTCTTTTGTTTTCTGTATCTCAGAAGGATTATCTGTCTTCGCAATAATTTGATTGATTGAACCAAGGCCAAGAGGCTTTTGGGACTGTATGTTGAAAACTTGGTTTGCCAGCTTCTAGTAATAGTTACACCTCTGGCAATATATTCGCTGACTTGATTCTGTATGAATTTCTAGTTCACCGAGGCAGCAACTTTATTTTTCTCTATTTTAGTGTTAATTTTAGAAGGTGTTTTCTCATCTTCAAGCTTGAAACATATTTTGACAGTTAATATCTAAGTGAAAAAGCAGGAAAAATTAGAACATGGCAAAGAACATTGCTGTAGCACAGTGTGTTATTTTGTGGAATATCAAAGTCCAAACAGCTTTTGACATGTTTGCTTCCTGAAGTTGAGAAAAAAAGGCTTCTGTTGAGGGGTTAAGTAACTAATGATGTATATTTCCAAGGTTCTGAACAAAGGATCACATTAGGTATTTGAGTAGCTGGAAGACTCCTTGTTAATTCCTTTCCCACCATCCTATGTGTACATGTAGGTAGCCTTCTCAGCATACAGTCCACCTGTTCTTTATGGGGGAGAGGGACCTTATTGTTTAAGTTCTATCAGAGCTGGTTTTCCTTGCAGTTGTTAACAAATTCATATTTGTGGGATATTCCTCATATGGTCCAATTATCATTTAAAGGAAAATAATATAAATAATCCCTTCTATGAGCTATGATCATTAAACTGAATTTGGAATACTACACCACAAGTTTCCCTCCAGGCTTAGTAACAGTTGACTTCGCAGCTTTCCAACAGCCTTGTCCAGGGATAGAGAAACAACTGATTCTGTCAGATACAGTATGATACACTAAATATTTTGATATTATATGTTATGATAACAGGAAAAATCCTTTTGAACTTAAGTGCTCAGTTTACTAAAAGGTTGCCTACTTGCAAAATAATCTCACTTTTTCTCAGTGGTCACTTAGAGTAGCAGTTATTTGCCCTGTCAAAGTCATTCAGTAATACAGATCTCTGCAGAAGAGGCATAAGCTGCAATGCCTTTCATTTTGTTAATATCCAGAGCACTATGGTTTTCTTCCCTCTCTAGCCTATATCTCTGTTCTTTCCTTTGTTTTGTTTTGTTTGCTAGTTCAGTCAGAAAGATCTTGAAAATCAGTGGGATAGATCGAAGCATGTCTAGCTGCAGTTGAAGTAATTGCTTTCACTAGTTACTTTTAAAAATTATTTATTTTTATATTTTTTTAAAGTGGGTGATGCTGTAAAGGATAGCCAAGAACAGCTGATAGATACAGCCTAGTGTTTTGGAATGAAGTCAGACTGGCTGTGATAGGGACTCTCTATTAGATGTATATACAGTGTCAGTGTCTTCAGCAAGTTAAATTTTGCTTTTGTTCTTGTTATTTGTTAAGATTTGAAAGGCAAGTAACTTGCAGAGCCATGGTATCTTTCTTCTGGGTGTGAAAAGCTTTCTCTGCAGGATCAATATTACAGCAGTGGTACAGTTATCCTAAGACCTTTGCCTCTGACTTTGAAGTATCTGTTCTAATGAGCTCTTATATCATTCAGAGATGTGGCCAGGAGATAGTGATTCTCCTCTTCTTTGCAGAAAATGGTGGTTAAAATATCTAGGTTGATCCTGTGAGATGGGAGGATGCATATCTGCTAGGATGCAACTATGACAACAACTAGAGTATAGCAGGGTTTTATTGTTGCCATTTTGACTTTTGGGAGAGAAAATCATACCAAGATCCACTTCACTGTTTGCTGGATGCCATGTCAATGAAGACTATTGGATTACCAGCTATTATCAATAATTCCTATATACCTCATTATAAATAAGACAAACTTTCTAGGGTCTTGGTAGAATAATTTCTGAGACTTAAATTATCAAGATTCGGATTTATTAATGTGGGTTTGTTTGCTTTTATTCTAATGGCACATTGAAAATAGTTTCAGAACATACTTGGTAATGAAAATTCATCTTGCATTTCCAGCAGTTTGACTGAAAAGGGCATGTCCTGTTACCCACACAGCCCGGTAGAAACTGTTGTTTTGCACTGTAATACATAGATAAAAGGCTGCAATGTATATATCTTTACAATAAGCAAACAGTACAAAAATCCATACTTCAGGAACTACATTAGCAGAAGATTATGGTTGGAAATCCAAGGACTGAGAAGTTAGGAAGTGATTAAAGAATTTATCTGTAGTTTGATAGCTCAGTGCCTTGTGTGTACTTATTACAATGCAACCTTTTGTAATAAAGTCACTTCTTAGGTCCCAATTTCAAGGTTAAAACTTGAGCATTTCTGACACCTCTGAAAAGAACATCCCAGAAGATTCTTCTATTTCTAACAGTGTTTTGAAGATTGACTTTCTGTTAATCAGTTCCTTTTCCATTTTCAGTAGATGTGTTTGTTACAGATAGTATTTGAAAGTTTTGCCGGTTGTACTAGCTTAGATAGGAAGCCCCTCTTTGATCTTTTACCATGCCTGACAGTGCACAGGTTAAAACAGGCTGGGTGAACATGTAACTTCATTTAATGGTGTCCTCAGCTGTCAGTGTGCAAAGAGCCACCAAACGCTGCAGAAGGAAGAAGAAATGGCAGTGACTGTCAGGTGTGACTACCAGGGTCCTTGTTCTGAATGCCCACATGTTCTGTACTGTTGTGCATAATTCTGCTGGCTGCTTGCAGTGCCGAGGTATGACTGTATCAGACTGTAAAAGTGTGGTTTTTAAAACCTAAGGGTAAATCTTTTTTTTGAGAGAGAGTGCGCAGGTTTTCAGTGCTGTAGGAGCAGTGGTCTGCCTATATGTGAGAGAAGAGCTGAAACAACGTGTTATCATAATCTGCTCTTAAAAGACAAGCTTTCCAAAACTCAAAATAAACTATTTGCTTTATGCAAAAGAAGGATACGAGGAGATTTAATTATTGTTTAAAATTATAAGAACAGAAAAAAAGACTTCTGATAGTAGGAGTATATTTTTAAGTCTAGCACAGGGATGCTATAATGAGATCCATGACTTGGAAACTGGAGCTAGATAAAGCAGAGTGGAAGCAAGTTCCCCAAATTTTCAGTGGCAGGTCTAATTAACCATCTGGAATCTGATGGGTTTTCTATCAGCTGAAGTCTTCAAATCAGTGCTGATTTTCTTCCTAAAATTAATTATGTAGCTCAAATGAAATTAATGGGGTTGATACAGACATGACAGAATGAATTTCTTTGGCTTGTCTTGTACAGGAGCTAGACAATCAGAGTCCCTGAATTACACTGCTGTCCTTGGAATTACTTCTATGAATGACTTAAATATTAGTCTGAAATTTATAAGAGCATAAAATAGCCATTTTTATAATGATGATATATTCAGGACAAATATGATTGGCTTTAAAAATGCATTGTTTAATTTTTCCCCTTCATCTGCTACAAAACTATGACGAATCTTTTAAATTAATTGTTTTACTAAAATCTGGAATTTTCTGGAGGAATTTAAATAGAATGAAAAATTATATTTTTGCTTGTCCAGAAAAATAACAGAAACTGCTCAGTTGTTGTCAGAAAAATGCAGCAGAAAGGGAGGAAGATACCCCTCCCCGCCCCCCCCCCTCCAATCCCAAACAGCAGTAAACACCTTTCTATTGCATTTTGTTAACATCCCAGGGAGCTGAAGAAACAGTCAATATTTCAGTTTATTTTTGTTATGAGTTCAGCTGTAACCTTAAGTGATCTGGTTCGCATTCAGCGAAATCTCAAAATAACAATTAATTGTCAGCTCAGTTAAAAAAGCAATTATTTGACCCAGTTTTCAGTATGGATTCAATGCAGCTCCTTAGTTAAGATTTTTAGCGTTACAGATCTTCACAACTGAAAAACCAGTTTTGCTGTTTTATAGAAACTCAGTATTCCTGTGGTCGTTGCATTTAATGAAAAAATAAAACTAATTAAAAACAAAAGCCTTTTCAGTATTCACATCATTCAGTGTGATTAATTGGATGAATAAAGAATTTTGTGGATATTTTTTCAGGAAGTCTTTTGCAGTATGAATTTGTACATGTTGTAAATTGTAAGGTACTGTCCTTCAAGGCAGTCCATCTGAACAAAAATCTGTGACCACTGCAAGCCTACTACAGGACATATTACAGACTTGTGTGTGTCTCAGGTACTTGTTGATTCCCTTTTTTTTTGTTAATTTTTGCATAGCATGGTATGAATATGTTTCACCTCTGGAGTGTTTCACCTTCCTTTTTCAGTATGGCCAATTATGGCTGTAGCTGAAGAAGACCAAAGAAAGAAGAAAAATCCTTTCCCCCTCCATGCATTTTAAAAAAAAAAAAGTTATAGAAGTATATGGGAATATACTAATACATATTTGCTTTATATATACGTGCCTGTAAATATGCGTGCTTATCCTAAGAGTTCATGGTTCTAGGATAAGTGGCTGTTACTGAATTCTTGACATAAATCTGGGTAGAGTGGAAAAATATCCAAGTTCCCTATCATGTAGTTGATCTATGCCCATTACGTATTTTGCACCTTGCTACCATCTGTCCACTGGCACACTGCATAGTTATAGTAACAGGGGAAAATTCCAGTAAACTCAAACAGCATACAGTAGATGATGGTGGTTTTTGGATCCGCAGATCCAAAACATCTAGGAGCATCAGGTGCTCCTAGACTTGCTAAAGATCTTTTGACCCTTTTTTCATTTGCTAATGTATTAGTTCTTTAAATCTGTTGCAATAACAAAACATTGTTTTAATCTGAATTCAGGAAGTCTAGAGATTCTAAAGAATCTAGAAAAAAAATTTGAGACGTCAATATAAACATGTAGATAATGTAATCGATTATATAAAGCTGTGTATAAAGTATCCATATTATGCTAATTATCTGGTTTTAAAAAATAGTTCAGGGGTTCAGCTGAGATCATTGCTGAAGACATTACTCCAGCAGGACTTTTCCATAGAAAATCTTATGTGCTCACAAGCAGCCAGCTAAACTTTGCATTATCTGAGGAACTTCACTATCCATTTAGAAAAAACTCAATCCTCTTCTGTTATGTCTTCATGTTGTACAGTCACCTAACAGAGGGAAGGAAATGAAGGGTTGAGGGAAATTCCATTCTAATTTTTTTGTTTCTATTCTTTTCTACTTAGTTGTTCAGTATGACTTGTTTTCCTTGTTGAAGCATATAAATCTCTTTAATAGTGGCTTTAACTTAACCATCTAGTAATTGATCACCAATTTTCAGTAACTTGCTCTCAGTGACCTGTCCAGGTCAGGTAGCATTGGAGTATTTTTGGATATGACTGCTACAGCCTCAGCTGGGTCTGACAGGTCCTGCAAGGCCAAGAGAAGCATTGTTCAGGTAGATTCTGAGTCTGCAAGCTGTTCTAGTTGGCTCTAATTGTCTGTGCATTTGGAATAGTCCGTGGGGGACAGGATTACCAATGGAGTAAATCCTGGCCTTCTCAGAGTACAAATATGTTATTAATATTTTCTATTTGTATTCATTCAGGAGCAAATTGCTCTTCATTGAGCTGCCAGACAGTTTTCTGCTATTTCATGTTTGGAAATAATTTTAAAACCTTTTGTTAGGAAAGCAAACTGAGATGCTAAATACACATAAAATAATGAAGGTGGACATGCTAGAGTGAATTGTAAAAGCCTTGCTTAGCTTCTCTGGTGGAAGTCTGTAAGAATTCACATAAATTGAGCAAAAATCTTGTTTCAGGATAGATTTTTAAAGTTTCTTTCTGGTCATCTGGAGACATTCATATATTCTAGGGAAGAACTGATTACAGTTAACAGAAATCTCTTCAGTGTTTGTTCACATGATAGGACCCTTCCTCTGTTCAGGTTATAACAGTGGAAGTCCATGGTTTGGTGTCTTTGCTTGGCTAATATGATTCATAATGTTTATTTTGCCCCTATGAACAGGTCATAGAATTGGAATTGTGTTTTCATTTTAATGTCTAATGGAATACACAATTATGGAAGCATAGTGACATTGACTGTATCTGTAAAGTCTGTGGTACACAGATGTACACTAAACCTTAAAGCTGATCTATAAAACAAATTCCTCATGAAAGATGGTAGAGATTTTTTTTTTCTTTTTCCAGCATGAAATGACTTCCTGTAGTTAAGAAATGTTCGTATAAGTGAGATGGAGATAATCTGAAGAGGGAGCTCACTCTTGGAATATATTGATTAATATCTGCTTAAGCAATAACGAACATTTTTCTAGAGTGAGAATTTCCAAAGGATCAGGAGAGTGTTGACAGCATTGCATCATTTATTTTTAAGGATGAAGGAAGAAAGAGCATTTTTTATTTATGCAGAAAGAACAATTTTTATTTTCTGCTTATTCATAAGGCTTTAAAGATTTAGGTAAATTAAAACCCAATAAAAGCAGCATTATAATGTATCAAATTTTGCTATCTGTGTTCTGAAGACTCTGAAGTCCCTGCAGAGACAATTCTTCCCTCCTGAAGCTAATGTCAGAATCATAGAAAGATAGAATGGTTTTGCTCAGAGTGGACCTTAAAGATCATATAGTTGCAGCCCCCCTGCCCTGGGCAGGGACACCTTCCACTAGCCCAGGTTGCCCAAAGCCCCGTCCAACCTGGCCTTGAACCCTGCCAGGGAGGGGGCAGCCACAGCTGCTCTGGGCAACCTGTGCCAGTGTCTCACCACCCTCACAGGGAAAAATTTCTTCCATATATCTAATCTCTTTCAGTTTAAACCTGTTACCCCTTGTCCTATCCCTATACCCCCTGATAAAGGGTCCCTCCCCATCTTTCCTGTAGCCCCCAGTAAGTACTGGGAGGCTGCTAGAAGGTCTCCCAGGAGGAGCCTTCTCTTCTCCAGGCTGAACAACCCTAACTCTCTCAGCCTGTCCCCATAAGGGAGGTGCTCCAGCCCCCTCATCATCTTCGTGGCCTTCTCTGGACTTGCTTGAGCAGGTCCGTGTCCTTCTTTTGGGGGCCTCAGAGCCGGTCACAGCACTGCAAGTGAAGTCTCATGAGAGCAGAGTAGGGGGGGGAGAATCCCCTCCCTGTGACACACTTCTCTTGATGCAGCCCAGGATACCATTGGCTTTCTGGGCTGTGAGCGCACGTTGCTGGCTCACAGTCAGTTTTCCATCCACTGATACCCCAAGTCCTTCTCCTTGGGGCTGCTCTCAATCCACTCATGGCCCAGCCTGGATTTGTCCTTGGGATTGCCCTGACCCATGGGCAGGACCTTACACTTGGCCTTGTTGAACCTCAGGAGGTTTGCACAGTCCCACCTCTCCAGCCTGTCCAGGTCCCTCTGGATGGCACAGCCCTTCCCTCCACATGTGACCCCACCACACAGCTCGGTGTAGTCACTGAACTTGCTGAGGGTGCCTCGATCCCACTGTCCGTTCCCCCAGCAAAGATGTTAAACAGCGCCGGTCCCAACACCAACCCCTGAGGACGCCACTTGTCACTGCTCTCCACCTGGACATCGAGCTGTTGACCACAACTCTCTGAGTGTGACCACCCAGCCAATTCCTTATCTACCGAGTTGTCCATCCATCAAATCCATGTCTCTCCAGTTTAGAGACAAGGATGTCACATGGGACAGTGTCAGATGCTTTGCACACGTTCAGGTAAATGACATCAGTTGCTCTTCCCTCATCCACCAGTGCTGTTCACCTTGTCGTAGGCCACCAGATTTGTCAGTCACGCTTTGCCTTTAGTGAAGCCATGTTGGCTGTCACCAATCACCTCCTTATTTTCCACGTGCCTTAGCAAAGTTTCCAGGAGGATCTTTTCCATGATCTTACTAGGCACAGAGGTGAGTCTGACTGGCTTGTAGTTCCCCTGTAGTATTAGAATAACCAGTTCTAATAAAGTTCAACTTCTACCTTTAAAGGACTTTCTGTTCAGTTTCAGTGATTTGTTCTCTGGGATACTGTGGGTTTGTGTGTCTGGCAATCGTGTGAGGTTGGTTCTTGTCTGGGTGCTTTGTGAGGGCTTTGGATGATTGCCTGGAAATTTCTGTAGTGGTTCTAATCAGCCCATGGGACATTCAGTTGGAGTCATACTTCATCTAGAGCTACAGATGTACAGAAATCCTAGATGTTTTGACAGTGTATGTTCAGATCAGATGTACTCTGTGTGTGCAGCAGGAGTGATTTGCATGTGGCTGATAAGTCCAGCTTGCACGACACAGAGAACTTTTGCGTCCCATCTGACCTAAATACGGGGTTTAGTTTTGTACAAGGAAAATCCTAAATAGTAATGTAAGATGTAATTAAAGATTTCTTTCAATATTCCATTTCCAATGCAGCAGCTTCTAGAGAACCAAACTAAAAATAATGGGCATGGGGAAGGGACCATATTGCAGTAGGCAGCATACTGACCAAATATGTTTGGTGCCAGGTGGAATAGGTCAGCAAACATTAAGGAGATGACCAGGTATCCGTGTAGATGTGCAAGGCAGCAGTGAAGCTGGATCTGCTTGCAGAGCCACATGATTACTGTTAACCATCCATACTTCCAGCCCTGGACCAATACCGCTTTTCAGAGACACACCTTTCTTTTAGTCTGTAAGGTTCTGTTTGAGTTGTGCCTTTTCAGGCTTTGAATTCTCATCTGGCTGAGGTTAAACATTGTTGTCCTCATTTACTTCCTTGAGTTTTTATAATTATTCTTGTCCTTTTTTTAACTGCTTTGTTTTGTCTAGTTGGGATTTTTAAAGCTTTAGGTGTGGCAGCATTCTGTAAAAATCATAGTGACTGGGAACTGATGAGGCAATGGGTACAAAGTGAAACACAGGAAATCGCGTCTGAACATCAGGAAACACGTGTTCACTGTGAGGGTGGCCGAGGTCTGGCACAGGTTGCCCAGAGAGGCTGTGGAGTGCCCATCCTTGGAGATACTCAAGAGCCCGACACGGTCCTGAGCAACTGGCATTAGGTGGCCCTGCTTGAGCAGGGGGGTTGGACAGGGTGACCTCCAGAGCTCTCTGCCAATCCCAACCATTTTGCGATGCTGATTTTGTGAAATTACTTGATTATGAGCCTTCCCCAAAGCACTCCCCATGACCTCTCCCCAAAAACCACTTTACCCTGTTATGTGAGTAATTGTAGGATGCAATTTCAGAGACAGAAAAAATACACATTAATCTAGAAACCTGTTTTATCTGGAAAAACTTCCACAGATTCTTGAGAAGTGCAGTGCAAATTGTGTGCAGAATTTGTGATTCCTGTTCTTGTTTTTAGTACTGAAATACTTGGTCTGCACTGAGTAGCACCAGCCATTGAGAAAATCTGCAGTCCTACACAAAGTACATCTCTGCTAGGGCTTTGCTGAAGCTGTTTATGACTTTTGTAAATGCTATCCCCATGATGAGCTGCATTGTTCCCTGAAGTCTGCTTGAGTGTTAATTGGTTTATTGTTTTCTGTAGTATATTAAAAGCTTTTCTGTTCAGTTTAAAGTTTGAACTATAATTCGATCCTTAGGATGCCCCACATGTGAAGCAGAGTTACAAAGCAGGATGTTGGGATGTGGTACTCCTTTTCTGCTGTGTTGCTGCCCTGGCATATTACCTGTTCAACACCTTTGAACATCTGAAAAGAGGGAGTGAAAGACAACTAGATTTTGTTTTCTTATCTCCTGTATTAGACATCTCATCCTCTTCTTATGGTGGGTTTTTCTCTTTCAGTTTGTGTGTCAGTGGGAAATACTACAGTTAACTTATGTCACAGATGTACCTTCTTGAAGATCAGGGCTCATTTTGTCAGGCACTGTTACTGTTTTGTTATATGGCAAGTTTTTAAAAACAGCATTACAGGCTCTTTTGTGCCTCTTGGTATAACAATACTGTAACTCTGTAATACCTGAAACTGTGTTTATGGTCAATTGCACTGTTTTGACTCCAGCCTATAGCTTAATTCACTTCCAGTTGCAATCCCCATTATGTTTTCTGACTGCTAAAATTGGGTCTGTTTTTTCCCATGCTGCCCAGTGTCCTATTCAGTAACACAGTTGCTCAGCTGGGGATTTTAGTCAGACTCTGTTCTATTCTTGATTTGAACAGCTTTTTACTTTTGCAGGATGACAGTCTTTCTGTTGAATGTTAGGCTATGAGAGCTCTGGATGCATTTTCATTTTACTCATAACGTAAAGATGCCCTGCCAGTATCATGATGGAACACCTTTGTCTTTTCTGGAAGGATGATAAATTTTGCTGAAGTTTACAAACTCTATGTAAGTTGCTGCGTATGTAATTCTTCATGAGTCAGTGGACAGTGTAAGAGGCTAGTCTTCTAACTGACATACAAGATTAGTTTTCTTTCAGCGAAAAGATAGAGTTGATGAAACTTTGCTAGGTAAACTTTGGGAATATTTTGTGCTTGAACAGAATTCAGTCACTTATAGTCAGGGTAAAGATTTTATTTTTTCCTCTAGATTATGATAATATCTATTTTATCAGGCAGCAGTGGTTTTATATCACACTTTCTGTTCTTTCTGAGCAGCCCATAACTCGTCACTCTCCAATTGTCTTGCTTACACTGTGCATTTCAGACAGGAAGGGTAAAAAAATGAAATCATTAGCAAACTGAAATGGAAACCAGAGCTTAAATACTTACCTTTAAAGTTAATACAGGCCATCATACTTGTTTAGTTTCTGATACATTTCTGCTATTGCCCAAGTTGTGTTGAAAAGTTGAGCTCACATAAATTATGTTAATTATATCTTCTCAATGTTTTTCAGTTACTTTGATCTACCAGTTTTCAGAGGTCTTTTGTTCTCTAATTTGACCTTTGTACAGGAGTTTGTAGTTCATTATTTTGTCTATCACTAAGGTGGGTGACTATAGTTTGGAATGTTGTATTTGGTTATTTGAAAGACTTCACTGGTACAATCTCAGGCATCTCACAAGTGCTTCTGTAAATGACTGTCTCACCTGACAGTAATTACACACATTTTGAGTGCAGAAGGCAAAGGAGCAAACCTGAGTGGGATCAAGTTCAAGATATCTGGCTGAGTGTTACCTTTCTCCACACTGCCAATGTGACATGTGACAGATTGATCAGAACCACTGTGAGGAGTTGGGAAAGGTGCGACTTTCTGTTTAAAAACTCTTGCCTTTCATCATCTCCACCCCTGCTTTGTCTTTTTGTCTGCTTAAAAAAAAACCCTAAAATATTAGTAATTTCTCAACATCTTGCAGGTTAAATAAAGGCATGAAATCAATGGTGCTGGAAGGCTTTTGAAGACAAGTAGAACATAATTACCTTACAGTACATTTTATGGTTTATTATCTTCTTTTCTAGTTGCATTTTGTTATATACTGTTTAATGCATGTGACATAAAACTAGAAGGAGATACACGTCTTCTCTTGTAATTTGAATTCTTTGTGCCAGAGAAAGAAAAGAAGAATTGATAAGTTTAGGGGGAGAAAAAGGCTTGATGAATAATATGAAATGTCCTGTAGAAGACTTCTTACTGGTTTTTGCAACACATGGTACCTTAACACACACATTAAAACAAACAAGCAAGCAAAAAAACCCCAAACAAGGCAAGCAAGCTAATGAACCAAGAATGGATTAGTATTTAAGATAATTTTAAATTTGTTTTTTAAAATGAATGCCTCAATTTTTTTTTTTTTAGAAATTAATAAAGCAATCACCATTTGTTATAAACAGGTTTCCCATCCCCCACCCTAAAATTTTCTCTTTCGTTTGCTAAAACATCTGGGGCTCAGTGGCATAAGCCTATGGATAAGTTAAATGGAATGTTATGTTGCTGCATTGTCAGATATCTGTGAACTGCTAGTAAGAGGAATATAAAATAAATCCTTTAGGATCTAACTGCACAGCTTATAGTAGGGTTAATGATTCATGTATATGAAGTTTTGTATTTTGAATTTACAGCTTATCCAAAATGAAAAAAAAAAAGTGGTGTTAGTGATTTTAGTTATCTATATTAACTGTATATAAAATTATGTATATTTATAGCTATGTAAATATATCAGTAATATACAGACATATAGATAGCACAGATACAGCATATACCTATTTATTACATAGAGATTATATAAGCATATAATACTTATGTACATATAATTTTCTTTCTGTCCATAAAAACACATACTTGTAATTTTCATATTGATAATACCTCTTCTCTAATGCAGTTGACTCCTAGTTATTGAAAAGTTTGCTCATTTCTCTTCATGTTACTTGGTAAGCTGCTGATAATAGCAGATGGGGGGGTTGTGCTCTTTTTTATTAATAGGAAGGACAGCTGGCAAATAAAAATCATCAGGTTTAGGGATTTAAGTAGGAAATTCAGCTATTGAGAATCACATTTTTCTTATTGTCTGCATTTTATAAAAAATTGTATGGAAATATCTGACTTTAGCTGAAGAATATATGAGACTGATAAAAGAAATATGGGATAATCTTATGTACATAACATGACATTTAATTTTTTTCAGTCTATGGCAAGGTTACTTTTATTGTAGTTTAGGTGCTTCATAATGTTGCCTTCCTTAAATCTTGCAAAAGTTCTAATTCAATGAAGAAGACAGGAAAAAAAATCTAGAAATTGGAGTATCTAATTTACTGCTATTTTATCTTTATTAATTTCTCTCAGTAGTTTAAGATATGAAGGAAGAAGTGGGGATGGGGTGGTTGGTTGGCTTGATGGTGGATTTTTTTTTTAGATGAGTTTTAATACCAACTGCTATGCAGATATATGTGATATACAGCAGGGCAGATTCAAGAAATCTCTGAGGTGGGAAAACTTACAAAATATACTGTGTGTATACGGGTGGGTTTCAGCAACAGATTACATTGGTCAGTAAGTTTTACAGTATTTTCAATGTGTAAAAATATTTTCTTTTAATATATTTTAAAACTGTTGAAGTCTGTTTCTAGATGATAAGGCTGTGTAAGAACTCACTGCAGAAAAAATGTTTTTCCCCTAATGGTAGAATATGAAAATTGCCTACAAATGATCTGCAGTACAAATGAGAACTGGAAAATGCACTTTTTAGACGTATTACAGTATGTTTGTGTGGTTTGGGTTCTAAGATCGCTATAGCTGACTTCACAGGAGAGTGCAGATGTATCTGGCCTAGATGTTGTGTCTCAAATGAGAGAATTAATTAGATGGGGTATTCCAGGGATGGATTATGTGAACAGAAAGTGAATCCTCTTCAGTTGATGTGTTAAATTCTTTTTAAGATTAGTATTATATTCCCATTTTAAAGGTGTAAAAACTGATACAGAAAAGTGAAGTTGCTTCCTTTTAGGAGTCTTTTGAAACACATATATGGACCTGTGCAAACTAGAAAGCTAAGAGTACCAAGCCTGTTAAATTAATTGCAGTGTGGGTGTCTGTGGAGCTGGAGTATCGATTAAACATGTCCCCATGCCCTCAGGCAGACAGCTTCATAATCTTTCCAGGTCAGCTTTGTGTATGGATAAATATCTGCCACGCTTGAAATACAGCTATTATTTGAGCAGTGTGTGTTCCAGTGTGTAAATTCATCACCCACATTACAGTGTTTAGATGTGCTTTGTTGAATTCCTGAGATTTCTTCTTCCCTCCTTTCTACTTCACTTAGAAGTTTTGACTTTGCCTGTGATAGATGGGAAACATTGAGAGAAGGGAGGGGGAAGAGAGAGAGATCTGAGGCAAGTGTTTGATGTCCCACTGAAATGCAAGCTGACTCCTAATGTGTCAGGATGTACAAGCAGGAGGAAAATAGAGAAGTGTGTGAGCAGAGGTGAAGAACTGTCATTGCCCTCCACTACTAAATAGGCAGAGTAGCTGATGTCATTGTGAGCATCCGAACAAAAAAAACCCACAGAGATGCTAGGCTTGATTACATCAGTTCATAAAATTGGCTTTGCTTTCCTCTTTGCACTACCAGCTTTGATGCAAAAGCTGATGTAATGCAAGCATGCTTATAAAAGTGCAAAACAACCACGCTCTGTCTCTTTCAGCTTCAGAGAGGATTCCTTGTTACTGAAGGCAGTGGTGATTTTGCCATTCATTTCAGTAAGAACCTTTAATAACAGTTGACTAGATGATATTCAGCTGGGTTGGCAGAGACACCTTTCCATCTTTTGATGCTGCTTCTAGCACAATCCATAGTTGAAATGGAAAATTTTATTTCTTCATCCTCTTTTACACATACTGAGGAACTTGAATAGAGAAGAATGGAAGTCCTGCATTATTTTAATGCATTGAAATGTGCAAATAGATTTCCTCTTTTTTTCGTTGTTGAACTTCCTGCTTATTCTGCCAGTTTATATGAGAATTTGAATGGGTCCCATTAAGAATGCTTATGAAGCAGGATTCCCAGCTTGCTTCAGTGAGGGGCTTTGGCTCAGTTGGGATGCCTAGACTGGCTGATGCTGAAACATCTGCTATTTATCTTTTGCAGCTTGTTTCAGGAACATGGTATAAAAAAAGGTGTATTCTCGCAGAGCTGTTTACAAAATGAGAGCTTGAGTCTGTTTTGATGTAGGTTAATGATATGTGAATATGTATAATTGTTATCGTGGGGTTTACTCACCATTTACTCGTGTTGCACAATTTTCAGGTTGTCTCTGTTAAATGGTAACTATCAATGTAATATTGGTAATCCTATCTAATAAATCTGAATTTCATACTTTTTAGTTTGGGAAGTGTTTAGAATGTGGCTTTGGCAAGTGCTGAGGAGGTGTATACTGAGTAGCTTGTAATAAAAGTGAACCATTGAGGATGTTGTGAAGAGCATGTCCATTTAGCACATGAGAAATGGCAGTAACTATTCTCCATTATTGTAAGCTATTTGTTTAGTATAATGACAAATGTGAAGGAGGAGGGTCAGTCTTGGAGAGTAACTTAGCATTGTGACGTAGTGAGTGTATGCTGGGTCATTTTGCTACCAAAAGGCTATAACCATGTAAGTATAAAACATCAGTTTGTCACACTTAACCTGAATTGTTGGACATCTCTTCTTCAAGATTGCTTTTGAAAAAATAGAGTTAGGCAATTTAAAATGTTGTTTCTTATGCTATAAAAACAGTTAAGGACCTTCTGTTAATACCATACTAAAATCATCAGAGTTCTGTCATTTAAAATAAAAAAGTAATTTTGTGATGTAGTTCATTCTCAAATTAGGAAAAAAACAGCTGCTCACAAAAGGCAGTGGGGGATATAAATTTACAGTTTTCTAAAGTATATAGGAAAGTTATATTTAAAAAAATAAAGGGGCAGGGGTGGGGGAAGAAGCAAGCATTCACATTTCCGTGGAAGCTCTGTGTTTATGTAAAGTACAGCAGCTGCACTGCAAACTCCCTTCTCTGATGACCTCAGTCCTGAACAAGACAGACTGTTCTGGGTGCAGGTGTGATTACTGAATTATTTGTTCTGTTTTAGTGTCAGTCAGTTACAGTGAGGTATTCTGGGTAAAATTTGTATCCACTGAATAAAGTGAATTGGTATATTTGGTATGCCACAGTTCACTATGTGCCTTCCTGCTATTGCAGAAATAGTTTATTTTTTTTTCTGTTGAATTACATTAGTTAAATAGGACGGAGAAGAGGAAGTGAGTCCAGCAACAACCTCTGAATACATCAGGCAGGCAGACAGAAAGGCAGAATTGGACTGGAGATGGTGCAGGACATAAAAGATAGTTTTGACAGCTGACTTTTGGAGAGGTTTGTATATGCTGTTTGAATTGAGAATTTTAAGTTTCTTCTCCATGCTTCATGAGAAATAATGCTGTGAAAAATGCTCACTTCTAACGCATGCATTTCCAGTCAGCCTTTGTTTGAATTTGACTGTTCTTGTGAACCTGTCAGTGGTTAGCTAAGCTACCTTAGATCACACTGGTCTTTGCCAGGTGTCAGTACCTATTTAATGTTCTGTGTGCCTTTTGCCAGTTTATGAAGTTTTGTAGAAGGATCTTGTTCTTTCATTTGTGTTCAGTGCAGACTGCAGAGAGTAAGACTGCATGTAGTGAAACATGGCTACTTTCCTCATGGTTGTTTCCAACCAAAAAAGCCCAGTCAGACTATGGGGAAGCGAGGTTTTCCAACCTATAGGATGTAGGCTTTTCAGTGTCTTGGAAGAATCAGCACAGGTCTAGAACCCACAACAGCAAGTCCTAGAAAGATGGGTGTAGTTTTCTCCAAATAATTAATAAGAAATTCAATGTCTGCTTTGGCAACCATTAAAGAGAGAACGCTTCATTCACCATAAGATGTATGACTTCAGCAGCTAAGTCCACTTAACACATCTAGGAGGTTCTCCCTTTTATCACCTGTAGTGCAATAAAGGGATATAGTGTTCATATGAGTTATAATCCTAAGGGTTACAGAGAGTGGTGGCAATAGTATTACTCTGCATTTGAGATCTTGGTCTTCTACAGATCCACTATCCTCTTACCTCTCTGTAAAAACATCCTAGTGTCATGGCTGTGGCTTCATGTGAGGCACAGAGCATTAGTATAGAAATGTGAGAATTTGATAAAATTTATTTTAAAATAAAAATGGATTAACATTAAAGTTCCTATGTAAATAGCAATGCACTCCTAACACTTTTTTTGTTCTGTTAAATGAGCATGCCATTGCACTATGTGCTTTATTAAGTAAGAAATAGGTGGAAAATGGAAGGAAATTTGCTGAGACTGACTGAGTTTAAATAGTGGCTCTTGTTTCTGATCCAGTGCAGTTTATTGAAATGATCTGATCTAACTGAAGACATATAGGGAAATAGATCAGATATCTCTGAGGATTTAAGAGGGGTTTTAGGTAACTCATGAATGATAAACTAGCTCGATTGGCTGGTACAAGTCAAATGAATGTATAATCCATTATATTCATAGTATAGAATAGTTCTCTTGAGTGCAAGAATTGTCTGCTAGCTATTTTTCTTTTAAACCATCTGAAGCAGACAGATCTTCCTCATGAAATTGGTAATACATTCATGGTAGGACTTGGAAACACATCAACATTTCTAATAGCGGGAAGTAGTTGAAGAGGGATTTGGCAGGGTCACGGACAGCTCAAACACCACCCACTACTGTTGGTATTGGGAGTAGTGAGACACTGCGGTGAACAGCTGGTATTTCTCTGAGTCATTCATTCTGCTCTTCCCACCTCATCACTCTGTCTGAGGTGTGTGGGTGGCCAGGTACCTTTCGGGGCACGAAGTCATTTAAATTGATGTCACAAATTATAGTCAAGTTATGGGGGAAAGGGGACATGGTTGCATCCCTTTCTTACCCCTTTTAAAGCCTTTACACACCTGATGCGTGTGAACATCAATAAAAAGAATGGGAGAACAACGTATAGATGGCCAGTTATTGTGCCTCACAAGATACGATAGCTTGCGTCCTCAGTATCCATCTGTCTGTCAGTAGGCCAAGCACTAGGCTACAGACCCATATTACGATGCAGGAGAAGAGTCTTTCTCAGTAACAGAACTATGTATGTCTTTGTATTTATGTATTTATTTGCCTGTCTGCTTTCTGGAGGGTAGATGCTGGTTTTAGGTTAGCAGAGGTTATCTGATACATTGAGGGTTAAAAGTTAGGTGTGATGCAGTTAGGGGCTGTTGAACTTTAGCAGGTCATATAGCTTGTGCTTGCATCTTCTGCCTCCTGTTGAGAAAAACGGGGTGCACTGATACAGTATCCAGGCTGTGTCTCCTGGAGCTTGATGAAGGTCACAAGTTAGCTTAAGAGTTCATGGTATGCTAGCTGTTGTGCACTAATAGCTTGTGTGTATGTTCTTATCACCAATGTTGGACGCTTCAGAAAAGACAGAATGTAGAAATTTAGGATAAGGTTGCTACCCTAGCGTGGAGTTCTGTATATACTTGGTTTTTTTAGATTGTATAAGGCAGAGCAGAATGTCATTCTGCTTATTTTAATGACAAAATCTGACACATCTGAGACTGTGGTGGCCAGCTGAAAAAAGACACTGGAATGCCCCAGTAAGTGGGGTAGTGCCATTTGGACAAGTTGTATATAACTTGAGATAAATAAGAACTGTTTCTTTATTACCTTTGAACCTGTTTGCATGTTTTTCTTAATTATGTTCTTTCAGGTAAGACAGTGATGTCTCTAGCTGCTCCAGAAGGAAGGGGTCTGGAAAGAAAATTAACTCTGTCTTTTGTAAATAAGAATCAGGTAACGGTGATGGTGGGGGAACTTCTTAATTTTTAAGATTAGAAAGATCTGAACCAGTCTTGATGAACTGAGTTACACCTGAATTTGGAGTTACAGATTCAGAGGAAGGAAATTCTTTTCATGTCTTAAGCTCTTAGTCACTGAAACCAGAAAAGTGGCTGCTTTTCATTTTTGTGTAAAGTGCTGTTGCTTTTGATATGCAAATAGTGCACTGTACCATATAACCTCAGTCTTTGAGAGAGCAAAAGGAAGGGCAGAGAAAAATGTGTGTGGTGCAGGAATTCAAATGATATGGAAACAGGGTTCCTACTCTTTCACAATTCAGTCCTAAATTCCAATAAAGCAAAAAGAGATCAAATCAGTTTGGACTCTGAGGGCAAGGATTGCTGTGTGTGATAAGGGACATTTGAGAATTTCTGCATGTAAAGAATATAAAAGGTAACTGAGCTGACTGAATGTTAAAGCAGCTGTAGTGAGCAGTAATAGAACTGAGTGGGTTGTAGCTGAGTGACAGCTCATCATATAATCATCATGTTTTCCACTTAGAGCCTCTCTGAAAAATAAGAAAGGTGGTTTAATTCTTTTTTGTCTTCCTCTAACAAGAATTCCGAGTAATTATTTTTTTGGAAAATCTTCATTAACATCTGAGCTATAGATACGTATTTTGAGTGATAGAAGAGTTATTGTCTATAGTTCAAAATATATTCTCTCTCCCCCACATCATTAAACGATACAGAGAATTTCCCCTAGTCATTTTTCTTTTTCCTTAATCATCTCTAGTACAGAGGTCAGATTTGCTCTGCTGACATTTCACGATGCAGAAGTAATCACTTAGCAAAGCACAGACTTTTGCGTATTTCAGTGTCTTTGACGTTCTCCATTCTTTTTCCCTCCCACCCCTCACCCTTGAGAAGCTGCCGGTGAGAAGCACAGATGGGCGGCAAACCAAGTAGCTCTCTGAATGCAGGCTGTTGAAATTACCATGGCTCAGCCATACAGTGTTGATGAGGCAGGCCATAGTCTGCCTTTCTTCTCTCTCAGTCCTCAGTTCTAAGAAGCTGATTGAGGAGAAACAATGCTTCCATGATTATATAAAGCAGTAGCAGGTTCCCAGGTTTTACAGGAAGCTCTCACTAACTTCCAAGTCAGTCTTTTTTTTTTCCACATTATTGGGAGAGTGGCAACTGGAAAATGGCTTTATGTGGTGAAGTAGGATTTAAAGGAAAAGAAGTCTCGTGAGATGAAGCTAAAATCAATAGGAGACTGTGCTTTATGCTGTGAGTCTTTAGGCATCAGTACATACTGTGTGCTCTAGTTTTGCATCATGTTTTTCTCATCCAGTAGTGACCAGAAGGGTCCTATCACACCTGATCAGTTGCTTTGAAATATGGTATAGTACTACTCCTCATTAGTGGGCTTTGGAGCTTGCCAGGTTTTGTAGCTAGAGGTGTACTTTATACTTAATACAGTATGATTATTTTAGAAGCGAGATTACAAATAACAAATGCAAAGGTGAAGCTGTCCCTATGAAGTTGACGAAGTGTTCTAAAGAAGTCTTGAAGGGTAGAACTATGGCTGTGTTTTTCCTGCAAAGTCAGCAAACTGAGTGGTTGGTGTAGAGTGCAAGACAGTGCAAGACTTGAATTGCTTCCATTTTATATTTTATTAGAAGAGGATAGCTCAGTTTGCAGTTGCAGTGCACTCCATTTATTTGCTAAAGTTTGTACAGCTCTCTAGCAACAGGTTTTCCTAATGTAGTCCACCACTGAGATGTCTGTATGCTTCTAAATCACTTTGCTGATAGTTTTCAGAGAAAGTTCATAATGTAGCTCTGTTCAGTTACTGTTGCGGATTTTTTCCATGCGTATAAAGTTTAGAAATAGCTTTTTATCAGAAACTTACTGCAGATCAGTGAGTTAGAAATAATCAGAAATCAGGATTATACATTTCAAATAAAAGTAATTCATCTTCTACCACCTAGGAATAAATGAAGGACATACTTTTAGATTAGTAAAACGTGTAACTTTTGGGAGTTACACATGGAGTATGATGGAAGAGAGTTGTAATTAGAAACTTTAATTAGTGACTTTGATTACTGAAAATAGTGATTGGGCACTAGTTCAAGATCTGTCTTCTTGTACCAAAGTCTGTGAGGCTGATGGGAAATGGTAATGAACAAGCAAGGTGGATTTTTTATATATATGTATGCGCATACACACATATAGAGAAAAGTATTTTATATGTATTTTAAATTGAAACATATTCTAATAAGAAAGTTTTCAAACCACAGAAATTGAGAATCCACGGGAAAAGTTGGTTATTGTTGGCATTGTTTAAAGATGAGACATATTGATTGATCTTCCCTGAGACACTTGTTTGTTTGCTTAGTAACAGAGTTCACAGTATTCAAAGGGTGTTTATAGGTGAAGGTCATGCAAAACTTTCTATGACCTCACTGAAGTTAGGATTTCTTCTTGTGTGTCCAAAAGATCTCAGAAATACATTGTCATGTTGGTGACTAGGTGTTTGCTTTCATGTGAACAGTCTAATGATGTCAGTAAAACTAATCATGCAAGTAAATTTGTATGGGGTTAAGGTCTTTAAATTCAGGACAAAATAAATTAAAACATTATTTTAAAAGTAACCTTTTCCTGTGTTACACCAAATTATAATGATTTTGAAACCCACATCAACACGCTGACTTCATATTATTCACAGAGAAAACTGTACTTTAATATTTTACGTTAGTACTGATGATGATGTGAGAGACAAAACCTTAGAATTTAATTTTTGTGATTTAGGGTACAGTGCAACTTTTAAGAGTTTGTAAGAAAAAAGTGGATTCACATTCTAACAAAAAGCCAGGACCATACTAAATACTCTTTACAAGATTTGTATTTTATTTACTTGATAACTTTTCTGGGTTTTGTTTCAATTGCTTGACAATAAAAGGAGGAAAAAAAAGCATTTTTCAGAAAGTCACTTGGAAGTCCTATAACTGGTCTACATAGGGAAAAATAATTAAAATTTGAATTGCATGTCTCAGGGGTTTTTTTTAATGTGTGGAAGTGTGACATCATGTTTATTCCCTGAAACTTACTCCTTTAATTGAAGTAAGGCTACAGAATGAGCTTTTGTTGAGCTAACAGGTGAAATCAGACAATCTTGTATTTAAGAATCAAAACCAAACCCATGTTTTTCATAAAGTTAAAGCAAAGTGGCACGAGTTTATCAAGCTAGACACTTAAAGTGTAACGCTCTTTTCCAAGGTATTTTCCCAGTATTAGAGTTCCTCTGGCTTCTACTTCTTAAGATGTTTTAATGCAAGTATATAGATAGTTATGTAGTCAAGATCTACTCTTCTGGAGTTCAATTCCTATCCGTACCATTTCTAACTTGACAAAAAAACCCTTAGACTTCATTTAATTGAGAATTTCAATAGCTAGGGAAAAAGAGCTACTTATTTAATGACTTTTAAAAACATGAATATGTAGGTGTTCACAGTATTGGGAACATAAAACCAGGTTTTATGATGTATTTCTCAGCCCTGTTTACAGAGACTTGATGAGAGTTGCTGGCTGCATTTCTGACAGCATGAAAGAGTCAAATTAATTGAATGATGTGTATCTAGACAGTCTAATAGTTTAGTCTTTCTTACTCTTGGCACAATGTTCCTTGGCTACTGAAGAAAAGGAAGATGTTCCAATCTACTTTTCTTGCCCCAGTCTTCTAGGATGGTAAGACTGGTGCTATTTCCACAGATTGTTTATTTGTGAGATTGCAAAGAAACGTGCAAAGATGTATTTGGAAATTTCTTTGAAACACAAGCTGTGTACAACGTGCTCCTAAAGCCCTCAGACCTAATCTCCAACCCAGCTTGCTTTTATATTATTAAAGATGAAGACTGGTTTTACAGCTGTCACCATGTCAGAAGGTGCCAGCAGCATTGTGGAGCAGACTTCAGTTCTGCCCTCAGTACAGTTGCAGTGGGCCAACCTGTAACTAGCTCAGTTGCAGCTCCCTGAAGCTGTGGATCTACAAAAGAGGAGAGCTCATGTGAAAGGTCACTGGCCATGAAGAAAGATTCTTTAGCCCACTTGCTTCATGTTGCCTACTTTGTACTGGCTATGCTGTTTTTGCAGACCCTTCTGTGAGCTGATTCAATCCAGCACAAAATTCTTCCAGACAAAAAATGTAGCAGGGCTTTTTTTGTTGGTTGAGTGAGTTGAAGTGGCTACAAGACCACTTAAAGTATCGGAGCAAATGAAACGGAGGAAATGGCACCAAACCAGTGCAGCAGAGAAGGGAGTCCGCCTTTTAAACCTAATAGGTTTTAGTATCATCTTTGAGTCAGTACAGACTGGTTTTGCTAGGAAAGTAGTATAAAACAGATGTGTGGAGATTGGGGTTAACATCCATTGTTTGTTCAATTCAGATTTTAGCTATCTTATTCCAGAATATGAATGTAAATAATTGATAAACTTGAGAGTTTAGATTTGGTAGCTTTCTAGCATGGGCCTGGAAAAGTGTCTTTGCATTATGTGATAAAAAAGTATATGTTGTATATAAGTTCTTAAATTAAAAAGACAATTTTCCATTGTAAAAATGTATCATTAGCTTTTAACCAGTCAAACAATTACTGTGTTTTCTGTGACTTCATGCTGTTACTACAGATGCTAAAACTCAGCAGCAATAAACATAACCATGTTTTTCATGTCTTAAATTAGAGCTTTGGACAAAAAGACTGCTGCCTCAAAGTGACCATGTGATACTGAGAGCTAAAGGGGACATACAGAAAACTTTCCAACATCTTGGTGATATTGTTTCTGTCAGTGTTCAAATACAGTAGCTTTTGCAAAAACTACTTAAATACCTAATCGTGACAAAACCTGACGTCTGCCATAAACCTCAGACATGGACACTTCCAGTATACCTGTACTGTTCCATCACGGCCTTTCATTTGGAACTGATCAGAATAGAATTGTTCACAAAGGTCTTTGTTTGCATTTTGAAGTTGGAAATCTTCAGTATGTATGTTTCTTTGGCCTAATGCAAAAACACATGGAACAATCATCTGCGTGACTGGGAGTGTCTGTTTTATTTTCAGAGATGGAATTGTCAATCTGAGTTTAAACAGTAATATAATCAATACATTGATATCTGTATCATATGATCAGATATGACAACATACAGTACTTACTACAGTGTAATCATGTCAAGGTATTACTACACCAAAACCTTCATGAATCATTAGTGAGAGGTTGACACATTTTGGTTATGCCATAAACAATACATAGATTGAATTTTGAAAGCATTTATTACCTTTGTAGGAGGAAATGTTTGATGTTCTCTCCATAAAAACTTTCTTGTGATTGTTTCAGTTTGAATCTAGTGTCATTTGTTTTTCTTTTGTTATGTATGAATCATTTTGACAGACTCTTCAAATAACTGAATATAGAATTGAATACTGAGGTCATATTAGTTGCTTATATTGGCAATTACACTTTCCTTTAAATCTGTTGTTCACAGTTGTAGATAACTACAGCTTTTGCTATGGCCTCTGTATTGAAAGATGAGTTTTGTGTCTCCTTGTCCATTGCTTGTGCTGTTGCATGAATTACATCCAATTAAGATGAGACGAATATACTTCCTCTCATTCTGCTGACCTCTGTTTTATTAACCAATGGATGCATTCAGGTGTCCAGGGATGGGTTTAGTGGGAGGCAAAGTAACCAGGAGAGACTTCTCTGCAGTCTCTTACATATTCCTTTTTTTACTTTACATTTTTGTTATCCAAAGAGAGTTTTGTTCTGACTGTTTTTGAATTTCTGCAATTAAAACAAGCTGGTTTTAATGGCACTTTGGAAAAACAAATGGGCACTTTGGTGGACAGTGATACTGAGTAGTTATTCCATGTCTGCTGTTTCTAGAAGCGTTAATTGAGTTTTGTGTGTCAAGCAGTTCAGCAGGATGTGAGGGCATCAGAACAGCACAACAGGCTTGGGCTCTCTTTTTGTTTCCACCAACAGCATTACTGACGCACCACTTGATCTCAATGATTTGTGTGTGTGACTGTAATGTGTGTTGTGAATGAAATGTTGCTGGTGGAAGGCAACCAGACAAACTCAAAGATCTTGAGCACTGTTCCTGGGCTATGAGAACTTTAATTGTGTGTTCTTATGTGTACAATCTGCACATGACAATATAAGCACTACAGTGAAATTGAAGTTTGAGCCGTTTTAATGTAGAAGTCTGAAATAAAGACCTCGGGAAGAGATTGACCAGATGCTTTTTTCACTCTTAAAAACTCTTTTAATTTGGCATTTTTGATTGTTTCTTGTAATGCTGGGAATCAAAGGTGTGGTATCTTTAATCAATGTCACTTTTGCCTATGGACTTCAGTAGACACTTGTAAAAATGTGCATTTATGTTCCCAACTGCATGGAGTTGCATGTTCATTTTCCACACCTTAAATATGTTATTTTTGTGACCACCACCACTTCCAAATACTCTGGGTACAAATATGGAGGATATTTAATTCTTTTGGGTCAGGTTACCATAGCTGTTTTCCCATTTCATTGGCATTTCTGAGAAAAGTGAACTTAGTGCTTTAGGTGACTGACACGAGTTGGTCTAAACCTAAACAGGTGAAATACAACTGAACCTGAAAAACAATAGCAACTTATGGCTTTTAAAATGACCAGTGAAGGTGTGGTATATTGAAATAAATTTGTTGACAACATGTACCAGGAAAAATATAATTGAAAGAGTGGAAAAGGAAAATGGAAAAGTGAGTTTGTTAGTCTTTCTTTTTGTAAAACAAATATATTTAACAAATATGTGGATTTACTTACATAAATATACATTTACTTAGAAGTAAATATATCTCTATATATGAACCTGTTAAGAAAAAGCAAACTGTATGTAGAGAAGAAAGTGTAATATGTTCTAACTGGGAGGAACAAAAATTCAAAGAATTCAGAGAAAACAAGTACAAGAATGCTAACCATAAAAACTTTAAAAGGTATAATGTTTTAAGACCTTGATTAATGGTACTTAGACTAATAGAGAAGCAAATTTCAGTCAGGATCAGAAAGAATGATATCTGGGCAGAGTATCACTAAACAGGCTTTAAAAGAAGAGTATGTGCTGGTCATTTTTGCTCTTCCAACAGGTGAACCTGATAAAAAGCTAGATAAACTACAGCATGCTCACATATCCAGTCAGGAAGCAAAAAATTATCATATAGCTCTTTAAACCACTTGGTCTATGTTTCATGGTTAATTTAATTAATAATAAGGATTCTTTTAGACCAATCTGCAGTGCTTTGTTGTTGTTGGGTTTGTTTGTTTTAAATGATACTCCTTTTTTTTTTTTTTTTTTAACAAAAGCTGTAAATCTCAATATGCAGATGAATGTTTCATGAGTAGGAAGGAACTAAATATACTGGATCAGCTGGAATAATTTACTCAGTTCTTTCATTGACATGGAATGTACAGTCAAACTGGTGGAAAACCAACCCTTTGAACTGGATTTTGAGGTATACTGCCTTTGTTTCTCTGAACCAAACAGTAGGGTGGCTGCATTCCTGAGAAGCTGTCATCGATGCACATACCTCTGCAATGGCAAAGCAATCTCAATCTTAAAGTGTACCATTTGGGTTTATCAAGTTACTTTTTAGAATCTTTATGTCTAGGTTAATGTGTGCCAGTGGTCAGACAGTGTTTTTCCTCAGAAAGTTTCCTTTCTGTTTCTCTGTTTGGTAATGAATGTTTCTTTTGCTTAACCTAAATTGGTTTGGGCTCTGACTGAAGTTCTTGATGGAAAAACTATTGTGATCTCAACAGTGAGATATTGAAGTGCTTATAGCAATTTGGGGAATGGTCAAAGCTGGAAGAAAGGAAGAAAATATTTCTCCATAATAGTGCTGCAGATTAAGTTTCCAGGGTCAGGCTGTGTAGTGGGAACAATGAATAGATGCAGAACACTATTTTACAGTGACACTTCTGGAGTAAAACAGTAAAACATGTTCTGGTCTTCTCTCCATTCTCCCAGGCACATGATTCTGCAGAGCTTCAAGATCAGAAGTAAAATCAGCTGGACAGTTGCCTCCTGCCTTCCTAAATAGGTAAACACATTTCAAACATAAAGAGGGGTCTACTACTTCATTCCTGTAAATAGCTGTGAAGATCCCCTCCACTCCCCAAATTAGCTTCTGTTATTTAGTTGTTTTGAAATGCTGAGCATAAGGGCCTTGCAAAGAAAACAAGAATTTATTTTCTGGTTGACAACAATTAAGTGTAGCCAACCAAAGAAACCAACTAAAATTATTAACAAGCTAACAGCATGCCTATTGCCTGTGGCAACATAGAGCTGATGGATGATGCAGTGCTACTCATTAAATGAGTCTTTTATCTGTGCTTCTAAAGCTTGGATGTGAAGTTCCTAAAACCATCCTTATCATTGCTGTGTTAAACTGCTGCAGCAGTTGATCTGTCACCACGGAAGCTCTGCTTTGGGCTTGGTTCCTTGCTTTTCTATTTCTTAACAGTTCATTCTGTAATAACACGGTGCAACCCATTGTGAGACTTAAATGGAAGATCGCCATAGTAATAACCTTGATAGGGTCAGTGAACTGAACAATACATTTGCTAAATAAGTGGTGTTGAGCTGATGATCCACTGCTGTAAATTGCCATTTATTTGCTGACTTTTCTGTCCTTTTTCTAGGGAGAAGGTGGGTTCACCGGTGTGGATGCCTGCCTCATTTGCTTCACCAAAATGAGATAGGGCATGCAGGAGAGAAGGGAAATTTTTGCAAGTAGAACCTACCATGGTGAGTTGGATTTTGTCGCTGCTTCTGCTTCAGAATTTCTCAGTGATGCTAAATACATTGCTTAAGCTGGTTTTCACACAAATATTTTTCCTTCCCTGGAAGCGTGTTACATGTAACACTTCCTTGGCAGCACTGCTGGATTGGAAAGTTCTTCCCTAGTGATTTTCCCTCCTCTGCCACATTAGGTCCATAGAGCTGCTTGAGGGGACCTTCAATAAATTAAAGCAGCAACCTAAATGGAGCTAAAAAGAATTACTTTCTGTAATGTGTATGAGAATATTATGAGAAACTGGTCTGTATTCGTGATTTGACACCAGTGTCTGTCTTGAGCATAATAAAAATTAAGTACATGGGAACTAGATTTTGAATTTTGAGTTGCTAAATACATTCTAAAATTGTAATAAAGTGCAGGGACTCAATACTTTTTAAACTAATCTGTCAGCCTTGACTCTATTTATAAAATAATACAGTAATTGCACACCTTACAGTCACAACTTTAACCAAGCTCATTAATGTTTTCTGAGACATGTATATACTGAACACATGAGCGCTGAACCTTCAAGAGAATCAAAAGGTTACAGTAAGTCAAATTCCTGGAGCCACACTTGCACAGTTGTGTTCAACTGAATATTTGAAGAAACTGCTGATTAAGTGATCCCTGTCAATTCTACATAATGTTTAAAAGTAGGGATCTGGAATGAAAATAGCAGCTTGAGGATAAAATTAAAGACTGTATTACAGTGCTTATGCACAGGAGAACTGAATGAGTATTCTGGGTTCTTGCGTTTACTGAATTTGACCTACAGGGGGTTATGACCAGGATATTCTTCCAGGACCTGTGGCCTTGAGGCCTTGCAGGCCATGCAGTGTTCAAATTTTAAATCTGTCTGCTTTTTTTTGCTAGAATGTGTTATAATATCCTTATATAGATATAGAAGACTTCTGTGCATATTTGTGACTTTGGAAGCTCTCTTTTTTGTGTGTGTGATCTGTTGTTATATTTGACATGCATGAACTGTTCTATAACATCTTCATGAAGAGCAGCAGTAATGCTGTTGTGAGTCGTGTTGTCGTCGTTCCCGTCCCGTGTGTCGTCCCGTCCCCCCCCCCCTCCGATGTTGGAGGCTGGGTCTTGGTTTTTTTTAACTGCTGTGAATGCTAATAATTTTTTGATCATAAAATGAAAGTTCAATGCTTAAGGATGTCAGGGTAACAAAATACCTAGTAGAGATTAATTTTCCATTACTGCAAATGTCCTGTTGTTCACTGTGATTATGAAAGAATCCAAACAGAACTTCTAACAGTCCATAGCACTGCAGCATGGAAAATTTAGCCGCCTTGGTGTATCTATTTAATTGATTTAGTTTGTTTCTAATTTTGAAGCTTAACCTTGGGTTTGAAATTCACTATAAACAACTTTCTCAACAGCTGTGGGGACTAATGAAGTCAGTGGTTTGCTATAGGTGCATTGCCTTTGTCCCCACTCCTCATGAGAATAATTCTCTCTCATGGCTTCCCTTCTTTGTTGCCTCCATTTCTTCAGTTTCTCCTAGATTTCCATTTGTATGTTATCCCAGTTCTCATACATGTCTTCTCAGTGCCCTCTGCCTGGGCAAGATTTCCTCACATACTGCACACAGAGATAGGCCTGAGCACTTGTGCATCCAAACGTATGACAGTTTTCAGTTAATTCAGAATTAATTTAAACAAAGCAAATATGATTATTTTTTTTTTACTATTGTTGTAAATTCTATGAATGATTCCTAAAACTGTAAGGGAAATTATTCTTAACCTTTATCAGTGTGAAATTTGATAACTTTATTGTGACGAACTTCCATGAAACATACCAACTTTCTCTATAGTAGTCTGTAGGACTTTAAGATGATTCAGTATTTATGACCTACTAATTGTATCGGATCTGTTGCAGAACCAAACCTATCCAGTATTTGTGAACTCTATCAATTTCACAAAAGGTATTAATCTAGACAATGATTTGACTATATTTTTAACCATGTATTCCTTGAGCTGAAGCAAACAAAAAAGACTTAATATTAAGTGGACTAAACCATGCTTCCTGCTCTAGTGTAAGCCCCTAAATCAGATGCAAGTTATTAAATAGATGAGGTGGTTTAGAACCAGTTAGAATTGGGCATGGAGTGTAAGCAAGACAAACAATTTTTAAACAATATCTAAATGTTTTTATTCATAAACGGATTAGTTGTGATGAGGTTGTAGAAAACTGCTTGGAATTTTGTGGGAAAGTGATGCTGTTCTGAAAACAAGGAAACATGTTGAGCAGAAGAGGGGGAGTGCCAAATACATGAAGAGTTTGATTGTTGTTAAAATCTACAGCATGGTAGGATGCAAGTGTTTTGAGGCCGCTCAGAGGAATAATGCTTGTTACCGAATGCTTGATGACCAGCTAGTCATAAGGCCACTCTGTAGAGCCTCCTTGAAACGTTGCTTGGATTTGTGACGGTCTGCCTGTGATCAAGGTGTGGCTGGGTGTTAATGAATGGCTTTAATAAGTGCTCTGCAGACTTTTGCATAAATACTTTATTTGTGTTGTCAGGTACAGATTGTTAATAGGAAGTAGAAGTATGAGGAGAGGAGGTTTTTAGCTCACTCCAGTGTCAGGAATAGGATTTAAAAGATCAGACAGAATTTAAAGCTCTTCACACTGTACCTTACTGAGAGTTTTAAATAACTATTTATTCTACATCAGTCAGTGTTGAAACTTCGGCCATACAGATGTCAGAGAATTCAGTGGTGTTTCTCATGGATAAATTCATAGCATCTGTTTTCCAGTTTGCTTTACAGAAGGGCCTTTTCATTGTTGCATAATAAAGAGATATGAACTTACCTACTTGCAGTGATATGAAAAAATAAATCTTTCTATTGGATTATTTCTATGTTTATTTTTTTATTATTCAGGATTACATGAGCATGTATCATGAGATAAGTTGACCATGAGGGATGGATGAACAGGGGAGGGAGAGCTCAAAAATACCAGGACAGCGCTTCTAGCAAAACTTGGGGAACATAATGGCAGTTCATGGTCTTTCAAGTAGAACAGAATCGGAAAAAAAACCAGAAGTGAAATTCAAACAGAAGAAACCTTTAAGCTATCTAACTCTAATTTTCTATTGCCTCAAAATAATTATTTTTAATACTTTTGATATTTCCTAATCTGTTCTAAATATAAGAAATGTGTATAGCAAAGATGGTGAGTAGTCATCATTGATCATAGATTTTAGGGCAGACTATTTGGTAGCAAATTTTACTGTCTTGCAGGTGCCAGTTTTAGCTGCTTTTGAAATAGTGTATTTTTCTACTAAACTTTTCTGTTTAAATTGGAGATTGTGCTTTTAAAGTCTGAGCCATAACCTTGTTCTGCTACTGGTGTTACAGTCTTCAGTGGAGTGATTGTCAGTAGAGTTCTGATCTTTCATAAACATCATACTGACAAACCTTAAAATAGATTTTGCAACTCAGGTGATTGGAAAAACTTGCTGGTAGTGTGAAAATTGGAAAAAATCAACAACAACAAAAAAAGCAAAACATGGATTTTTGCTTGTGTTAAAAAAAAAAAAAAAGGTCTCTCAGTTCCAGACATTAAAAATAAAGCCTGCAGAGTTCTTAGCTAATGTATTTGTTAAGTTATGCTATTGCAATTTCAGGGGAAACTCTTATAGAACTCAGTCAAGCATGAGTAAAGTTATTAAATACAACATTGGACTACTTCTTGATTTGCCTGTATTTCGTCATTTTAGCCACCATCAAACTTCATGGAGGAATAGTACAAATTTGAATCAACACTGCTTGGATTCAATATTTTTGAACAAAGGATGGGGATTCCTCAGTATTTCATTATTTTGAAATATATTTATAATATCTGAATGATGAAATTAGTTCAGCAATGTGTCTGCAGTAAAAGAAAAAAGTAATTAAATAATAAACTGTACTACTGCAGGTATGCTTCTCTTTCATGGAACATAGTGCTGGAAAGGCCTGTATTTT
Organism: Athene noctua; assembly: GCF_965140245.1. NCBI lineage: Eukaryota > Metazoa > Chordata > Aves > Strigiformes > Strigidae > Athene > Athene noctua. The sequence goes on along the minus strand of NC_134049.1, from coordinate 17,850,204 downwards.
CTTTCTATCTCCGTAAGTCCTTTTGTAATTCATTTGAAATGAGAGAAATACTGGTTTGTTCAAATTCATTGCAAAGCAATGATAAATACATTTGTGTTTAAAAAAAAAAAAGATTGGGGGGCTCTGTTTTGATGGCAATAGAGCAGTGTCACAGAATAACATTGTCTTATATGAAGTTTTAAAATGAAAGCAATATAGGTGCTAGCAAGAAAATGTGCGTATTTAAAAAAAACCCAAAAAGTACTTGTGAGCTAACCTGTTTATCCAAGAACAACAGCCGGTGATCTCAACTGTGAAATGTCTCTCAAAGAGATGAAAAAGGTATCCTTGACCAATACTGCTTTCCTTTTGCTGTCCGAAGTGTAACAGCTGGATGAACCGGTTGTGCGTTTTGCTGTTAGCATTATGCTCTCTTGTGCTTTGGTATATATGGTCTTGTTTTTCTGCCACGCTGTTTTATGAAGTCAATAGACATTCAGGAAGAGCTGGATTTCTACATCTGACAATTGGACAGTTGTAAAGTTTGTTGAACATACTGTATTGATCTGGGGACTTGAAGTTATTTTTGTTAGTTCTTTTGGGTTTTTTTCCTTGTTGAGTTGTAATTATTCAAATATTATCTGGTACAGTTTAAAGATAAAATAATGTTCTTCAATAATTGCAGGGGATGGAGTAAGAACATAAATATAGACCTGGGTAATAGTTCCATACTGAAGAGTGTTCTTTCTGTCTAAACAGATTCTGAGTAGTAAGATTTTCATACAGTCTAGAAAAAGAGAGATGACAGAAGTGTTTACTTACCAGCAAACCTTCATACCAATTACATGAAAGCAGACTGGATTGTGTGTGGATGAAGCTGAGCAAAGAAGCAAAGTCAGAATTCACAAATCTTTATTTCCTCATTTCAAGCCTGAACTGTGTCCAGATCCTGTGGGGTTTTTTTGTCTCTGACTACCAAAGGTCTCTTCCTGAATGCAGATTCTTTGTCTCTCCCTTTCAGAGGTGGGGCTTGATGTATCAAACTATCTTAAGGCTACTGAGCTACTGCTCATTAGTTCTCTCTATAGCTGGTGCACAGGTGGTTTGTTGTTTTTTTCAGAACTCCACCCTCCTCTGTGGGAACTGTTTGTTATTTAAGCTGTTGAGGATTAAGAATTACACTAGTATAACCTTTGGAATTCTTGCTGAGAATTTTATAAGTATCCAGTTAGATAATGAAGAAAAAGGTGATCCAAGTGTTACATGCAGAACGTTTCCTCTGGAACCACTGTCACTTCAGAAGTCCTTGTGAGTTTGGACACTGCACTCGGCATCCGCAAGTCCCTGCCTTTGTACTCTGGTGTCAGACTAATTTCATTTGTCCTTGCCAGATCACTAGCACTGAACAGATTGCATTGCTCTGTTCTGCTGGGGCAAAGTCAATCCACGTTAATGGCTTCTTTAATCTTTTAAAAGTGATTATTTTATTTGGGGCAGTGACTCTAGCCATTTCCAGTCTTTTGCTAGGGATAGTGGTCAACTAGAGATAAGCAGTGCCTGCATAAGACAAGGTAGACTAATCTTTCCACATTTTGTGCTAAGTTAACTAAAAAAAAAATAAATAATCTTAACTTGGTTCTCAGGTGTCATACACCGTTGATTTCAGTTAATACTAACAGTTAATAGCACTTTATATGCTATTAGCTGTTATGTAACTGATCTAAACCAAATCTGTCTGATGTGTCTCATCCATGCATCTGAAGTATCTAATTCTACAGTATATTTCTGTTAGATTTTGCTTTTCAAGGACTAGAAGAGTAGGAAATCAGAGTAGACCAGGGAGCCTGGAGATCTGAAGAAAAAGGAGGAAGTTAAATGATCTAATATTCCACCTTACATTGCCAATCTAAAAATCTTCAAATGGCAAAATTAGCTTCTAAGCATTTAGTAGTTTGTTGCAAAAATAGATCATTCTTGCATATTCCTTTTACCATCATTACAGAACTTACTTGTCAGGGTGTCTTCTGATACATGACTTGGAAAAGAAAACCCTGGTTTAGACTAAAGCTTAAAGCCACAGATGATGTTGTGTTGCTGTCTTGAAGCTGTAGCTTGTACTGTGTAAGCCCTTCAGTTCCTACTAAGCTCAACATCTACTTTGACAAGAGGGTTTTCTGGGTTGTAAACAAACCAAAGTGTCTCTCACTCTCCCTCCCAATGGCTGCTCTGGGCTCATCTGCAAAGAAATCTGGTAAGTTCTAGTTTGTTTTACACATCTGCATCAGATGTCTGCTGTCTCCTACAGGGCTGGTGATGGTGTCACCTAATGCATAATAAACTACTGGTTACAAGTTTTTAGGAAACTGCCGCCTTTGACATGTAACCAATGTCCCAGAACCTTCTAATAATGAGGAAATGGTTATCAGTAGAAACAAATCTCACTTCTAATTTTCTGATGCAGCTAATATAACTTGTAGTCAGAGTGATAAGACAGAAAAGTTATTCCATTTTATTTCAGTGTTATCTAGACTATTGCTGTGGTAGTATTTTTAGACGAGTGTGTTGGCTTATTATAGAGCAGTGGCATTTGATTTTGCTAATAATTGGGACTCATTACCTGTCACTACAGGCAGCTTGAATTCATCGTTTGGCAGTTACTATTAATTTTAGGCTAATTTAAGTCTATATGCTATTTGATTGTAGTCTATCTGAAATTCAATATTGAATTTGTCTTAGGAGTCCTCATTAAGGTACAATTAATAAAGACTAACTGCTGTATTAGGCTACTTGGGCTGCTCTGACTAATGTGGGTGGAAGTAGAAGTGTGTTTTAATTACAAGCAATACTCCACCATTCTGAGATTTCATAGAGTCATTTCAGTGGGAAAAGACCGTTAAGATCATCAGGTCCAACCGTAAACCTAACACTGCCAAGTCCTCCACTAAACCATGTCCCTGTCCCACATCCACATGTCTTTTAAACTCCTTCGGGGATGGTGCCTCAACCACTTCCCTGGGCAGCCTGTTCCAGTGCTTGACAACCCTTTTAATTTCTAGTTGGTTATTTTAATCTGTCTGAGACAATTTTATTACATAATAACAACAATATGGTTATTGTATGAGTACATATTGTTAGTGAGTGCAAACATACAGCTTTGCTTTTTCAAATGCAGAAAACATAAAGAATATATTTCATATAATTCATGCTCTTTACCTCTGATTACCTGTCTTTACAGGTTTCATTACTTATTTTATCAGTGTGGACTGGGCTAATTTACTTAGTCCTCATGAAACCAAAATACTTTTGCTTATTACCAGGTGTAAAATACTTCTAAGCCCTATTCCGTAGTGAGAAATTAGATTCATCCTCTTTTGTACAAACTGTGTAAGTCATGTTTTTCCCCACTCAATGAAGCCATGTCTCTAGGGCAGTAGCTTCACACAGCTTTTCAGGCCAGTGTATCCAAACAAAAATTAATGTCTTAGTCAATTTTGTCCAAGGCATGTTCTTATGGAATTCCAGGAATTTTTTGTCTTGAAGACAAATCTTGAAGATTTTTCACAGTAAAGCTGTGTTTTTCCAAGGCAGGTAGCTCTAGACCTGGATAAAAAGAATTAAAGGTATACTTAAAAAAATATGTGTTCTCACTGGACAGTCCAATCATCAGGATGTATTTTTAAGGAAAAAATACTGACTGCCTCAATTTAGAGCAAGAGTCTGTCACTCTAAAGAAATCTACCTTAATCTAAGAAGGCCTAACATGAAAATAGTGTAGACTAGTAGAAGGATGCAGTTTAAACATTTCATGCTGTAGAAAGACTTTTATACTACTTAAAAACTCCTTTCATAGTTATTTAGCATGAAGTCCATGAGTAGTGTCTACAGACTAAGGTAGTAGAGAGTGACTACATGATAAAAATACGATCTTTGTTTCTCTCTCAGTATTACTATTTTAGGTAAGGTGATTAGAAACGCCAAGTTTCTGATGTATTAAACCTTTAAAATCAGGACAATTCAAAATAAATGTCATCTGTTCTAGATGCTGTGCGGGCTCTGTCATAAATTTTTAGCATTGCAGAACCAAACTATAGCCCAACCTAAGTTCATGTACTGTTTTGAATTACGTCTTTTGTGAAGACAAAAACAATTTCAGTAAAATTAGACAATACCTGATCTCTCAGTTTTATTAATGTGTATAAGGGCAGAGCATATGGATGGAGAAGTTTGTATAGCTAAGAGAAGAGTGAACCAGTTGATATATCGAAGGGGAGACAGGGAGTGACTCCTTTCCAAGTAAATAATCTCCTCTCACATTTCTTCTTGATGTACCTCCATATATTTCAAGTGAAAATCTGACACTGTTTGTTTCACATGGATGTTAAAAATATTTGGAAACTTTATTCAGAGAGAATAAAATCCTTTTGAGTAACTAAAGTAAGTTTCAGTGTAAATTAGACCAGTAAGATTCTAAAAACATCTATTCAGGGAGCAGTTAATTTCTTACAGAGGACTAGAGGATCTTTAACACTCTTATAAGCTGAAATGGTATTTGGCAAATAGGTTTCAAGACTGAAAAAAAGTCAAACACATGCTGTGGTTAAGTTCCAGACACTTATTTCCTGGCCATATTTTGCTAAATTTGGAACTGAGTCAACATCCTTTGCAAAACGTGTACTGCATGTAATGTTCCATATATTGTTTCATTGGAGGCTGTGAGATTTTGCTGTTTCATTTGTGTTCTGAAGTTATTTATTGTTGCTGTGTCATAAAAACGAGTTGTGCACTGGTGGTGTAATAAACTAACAGGTGTTTTATTTGTCGTATTAAGCCGGCAGGGATTAAAAGCATATCTTATTAAAATATCTTGGTTGAAAAGTTGCGTAAGTAATTGGATAAATTTTTATGGTGAGGTATTTTATTTTGCGAGTGAAAGATTGTTCCCTTTATGCAGAAATTAAGAAAGATCTGCGCTCTTTTCAGTGTTTTTAACAGATTTCAGTACATACAAAGAAATCACTTAAATTTTTTTTCATTGATTCTGAAAGCATCTGCTGAATTGCTCAATACTGTAATTTGTTAAATACACCTCTGATTCATGTGATGATTGAAGTATCACTGAGGGGAGATGCCACCCAAGAGGAAGCCAGTTGTCCTTCTCTATATCTCTTAGCCGGTGAAGCTATACTAGTCACTACCCCTGGTTATCAAGAACAGCTTTGGTAGTAAAAAATGACAGGAGCTTAAAAATACTAAGGGATGCTTGTGTGTTCTTGAATGCCATCTGATTTATCTACAATACCCGTGAAATGGGGATCTCTCTAAGTTGCTGAGGTTGGAACTGCTCATGAGAGCAGTTGGTACAGATATTTAAATGCTACATATTTAAATATTACATATTGGCACAGGTACTTAAATACTACACTGGCATTTCTTCAATGTCTGAATTAATCCAACATGTTGAAAAATTGACTGCAATTTTCTAGCAATATATATATATATATATATATATATATATATATATATAAAACAGAGCATTTATATGATGTGACTTTAACCATCTTTCTGGAATTAAGAACCTAGACTCCCAAAAGAGTTAACAGAGACTCCAAATCACCACTAGAGCACCTTAGTAGAGCCTGTCTGCATCTGTTAACTCTCCAGGGACAAGTTCGTGTCTCCATTTGCAGATTGACTTGTCTAGCTACAGACTAGGGGTTCTGAAAGCCTTGCGCTGTGTTTTTTCCATCTCTTGGTAAGAAGAAAGGCCGATTAAATGGGTAAACCTTCAACTCTGCCATTAGGGTCTACAAATCAGAGTTATACTGGGCTGGAAATGGAAGTTTTGAAATCAGACATCACTGGATAATGCCATGCTAGCAAACTCACTGGCATGCGGTCTTGAACTGATATCAAGTGTCATGAAAAGGGGAATGCATTTTTAGCCTGTTTTTCTAACAGTCTCTCTAATGAGACTAATGCCCATCATCCGTGTATCATTCTTCCCCATTCTTCTGAAATCATTGTACAATTTGAAAGCCAGTTAGAATTGTCAAAGTTAATAGAGTTCTTACAAAATTTATGAAAGTCTGTGGCTGGTGGAGAAGGAAGACTGAAACTAGAACAGTACTGTTTTCTACACTGACAGCAGTTGTCTGGTCAGTCTAGTGCATACATGGTTCTGGTCAAACTCGGGGATGTGCTGGTGGCTGCAGAAGTTTACGGTATTAAAGGACAGATATACAAAGAAAACAAGGCTTCCTTTCTGCTGCTCACAGAACAATTTCCTGCAAAGCTGATAGGATTTTCCAGTTTTCTACATGTGGAATTGATTTATTGATTCTGTTAATTCAGAGATGTTAACTGTGCCTCAAAGCATGCTGGTATTTGTGTGTTGTTATAAGCTAAAGGTAGATAGATGGGTCCAGACAAAACTGAAGACATCAGCACCTGCATCTGAAAAATGTTGGAGCTGTTTGTAAATCCTGAAGGTTACAGGAATGTATGTTGCTTATCATGCTTATTCTTGTTAGTGCAATATCTTGGAGTGCACTTACAATGAACTTTATTTCTAGCTTTCACCATCAAAATGCTGTTTTTCTTAAGACCTAGTGTCCTTGTGCAAGAATACTGGATATTTTTCTTCACTGAAGCAGTGCAGCAAATTGCAATTTATGTATAAAGTATTTCTCTTCAGAGTAAATAGTATATATTGTGCTGTTTGATATTAGTCAGCATAGTCATGTCCAGGAGGAAGTTGCCAAACCTAGAAGTGAGAGCAAAAGTGCTATAAAAACTAAGCCCTAAATTTCATCTTTATGCCTCTACATGCAGTGAGCAAGGTAGCTCAGACTGCTCAAACTGCTTGAAATATAGATGCAGGAAAAGAAAAATGAATGCACTTCCTTGCTGCTCTTCCTACCCCCGTTAGCACTCTTCAAAGCAATACATACTCTGCATTTTTCCTGTGTTCAGCCAAGGCAAGGTGAGTCTATTGACCTATCTGCAATCCTTTCATTACAAACATTATGTCATTGCTTTTCCACATTAGGAAGGCAAAGTAATATATTCTAGCAGTTCAGGTCCCTTCCTCAGCCAGGTTTCTCCAGTAAGAAACTTAATACACTTCAGCCATGATAGTCCTTAACTTTTTGTCTGCATATGGAAAAAAAGGCCCTTGCTGAAGTCTTTGCTTCTACAGATGTATGTGTCTTCATCTCAGGAGTTTTAATCGCTGGATTAGTTTGTGGAAAGAAGAGAGAACACTGTGAGGAAATCTGTCACTTAGTAAATACTTGTAGAGGTTTGGAGAAGGACTGATAACCCTGGAAGTCTTCCAGTCCTAGCTTTCAGTGGTGATACTGGCTGAGGTGACATTTATAAAGTGTCTGACTTTCAAGAAGTAAAGTATTATGGGAAAGTTTACTGCTTATCTGTGAGTAGCAATAGAAATTATAATATAAATTCTCTGAATGTCTTTCTGTTTGAGGACATGCTACTCAGAGCTTTTAATTCTATCATTTGAATTACAGAGAAAACACAGAGCCAGATTTTCAACTTCCTGCTAGAGGTTGTTTACATAATTTTGGGCCTTTTGGCTATGGCTTTACTTTAGGAGACTGACAGTCTAATTTAATCAAGCAGATGTGGATTTGTATATGTGGACTAGATATTCAGTCACATAAGCTGTGTAAAAAATCACAGGTCAGATTCAGGACTGTTTGAAGTTGCCTGAGAAGTTCTTTGCAGCTAAATCTCTGTTGGATGAAATCTATTTGTGAAGGTGGTGTTTTTCTTCCTTTTAGTTAAAGCTTCCAGTCTTTTAGAGATCTTTGTCATAGAAAACATTAATTTTATACATAAGAAAATAGTAGCTGTTGTGTAGTTTCTGAGTTGCATATATTATGTTGCACGTAACCAGATCCATTTCTCTATTAATTAAAACACAATTACTGGGGGCACAAGCTTAGTTCAGATCCAAGTTTAAATATTTGACTAGTTGATGATAGTAACCTTCTTTGCCTGACACCATCACTTTTGCTTTGATGCTAATGCTTGAAAAAACCAAATTATTATCAACCAGATAAAGTTCAGCTTGTAGTTTTTTACATTTTAAAGTATTACAAATTCCCCATAGATGGGTTTGCTTTTCCATGTCTACTGTCTGCAGCTTCAAGAAATAAGCTTATTCTCTCTGACATGAAATGAAGAAAACTGCTGGTTAACTGGTTCAGCAGACTGAAAAGCAAGAGGTTTTTACAAGACATTTGTAAATAAGAGAAAAGCTGACTCAGATGAGCAAATATTGCATATATTCACTGTCCAGCAAACCAACTGATTTAGTGGAGGGTGACTGACATAAACAATAAAAATCTTAATTTTTCAAATAGGTTTTTGCAGAACTAAACAGAGAAATGAGAGTAACCCTGTTTCTCTGCTCCTTTCACTGTGGTTGGTCACTCCATAAGCCACCATTATGATCAGCTCATTTAGTTGCTTTTTTGCAGGTGATGGAAGAATATGGTTTCAAGCAAAATCTTTTCTTGTTATTTTTCCTTTCATGTGGTCTGTAGTCTTGCCTGTCTGTTGAGCACCTTCCTACTAAACATTTCTGATCTGTTGTTGTGGGACCAGCTCCCCGCATCAAATAATAGATTTTTTTCTTTCCCTTCCCTCAATAGATTTTCTTTCTTTTCCTCCCCTCCCATCAGCCATTTGTATTTCATATAACACCTAACTGAAATTATAGATCATCACTGATTCCTGTTCTACCACCACATCTTTTTATTTTGAACCAACAATAACCGGGTTCTATCTTTCCTCCTTGCTTTTCTGGCTAATAAACAGACCTACTAAGTCAGGCAGAGCAATTTTCTGCCATGCTGCTTTGAAAAATTTATAATAAACTGATAGTGTGTATTGTCCAAAGTGATGAGACATTGTTTCTAAAAATAATCAGCAACAACTCCCAATCATTTTTGCTATGCATTTAGCTTAAGATCAGCAGCAAAACAGAGGAGTTTGATCAATGTGTCTTTAAAATATAGGCAAAAAAATTTAATGTGTAAAAGAGAATGCCATTTTGGATAGCTTTAAAGATTTTTGCTTTATGAATCTGTCTACTTTCCAGGGCTCTTCTGTTATAAAAAGCAGAGAAAAAGACAGGTATTTCTGAAATCTATGTGTCTGAGATGTTTAAAAAATATATGAATAATAGCTTCTGCAGTAGATTGAACTGAAAGATATTTATGTGCTGAAGCTTGCATTAAGCTTTACAAACCATGTTCTAATTCCTTAGAGTGGTGTTGTCATTACAGTTGTTGACTAAGGCTCAAGGAGAATACAAATTCTTTTGTATTTTCCCCTCTTTCCTGTCTAGTAGTCTGTGATGAGCAGTTTGTTTCAGAAGAGATTGTTCTTCATTTAGTTCACAGGCATTATATTAATATGTGAATTTGGTATGTAAGTTAAAAAAAAACAGGCACTGTTATTATTTTCTTTAGCTGTTGTCTGTAGACATTAATATTCAGTGTGGTGCGGGTTTTATTTCCCTCACCCCCAGGCTTATTTTACAATCAATAGCAATTTCCATTTTTTCCCTGGATTTCTAAATTTTCCGTTTTGCACATTGATATTAACTCTGACTGTGTCTTGCTTTTCATAGTATGTAATAATAATGAGAACAGCAATTGGAAATAATGCTCTGCTTCTAAGAGGTTTTGAATTTCCATTAATCCTGTTGAAGTTTGTCAGAACTGTTCAGAAGCTCTCAAAAATCAGGCTGTGCTATTTTAATGTCAAACTTAAAAGATCTGTTACTTGCTAATGCTTTTTTTTTTTTTTTTTTGGTGTAAATTCTTCTGCATATTTCCTTATAACATTTTCCTTGATTCATCAGTTTCCAGTTCTCCTCATTGGGCCTAAGTATTTCCTGTTACTTTTTTTTTTTTTTTTTAAATATTGCCTGAATTACAGGAAAAATTATAAATGCAGAGAGATTATCAATTTTTACACATGTAGAGGTAGCTATAGCTTATTTCTGGTGAGAGAAAACTTACTAAATGTTACCAAATTGCTTTGACTAAATGAAAGAGTGATTTTCTTGCTGCTTAGGACATCTTATATTTTCTTTAAGTTTTGATGAATTTATACTAGATAATTTCACACTAGATGCTAGGTATTTTGCTTGAAAATTAAGTGAAATGTATAGTTTGCTAATATGTATAAGCATAAGTCTGAAGAGGAGTTACAACACAAAAAAGAAACAGATTCCAGGAAAACTGCGGAGGACTAAGTAGTCCAGTACTACTGTTGTCTTTATTTTTAAAAAAGTTCTGCATGTTTTATGTTGTCATTTGACACACACACACAAAAATCTTTAATAAGCCAGGAAAAAGGCACAAATGACCAAGCTCGCTGTTTTGTTGTTTTACTGGAGAAAATTGTTTTCACCTCTTCATATTGTCCCCTCAGGGTATCTCTAATTGGAGTATGAGAGGTCTCTGACAAGTTTTGAAAAATGTATTTAGCATATGTCTTGTCTTTTCTAATAATTTCTATACTGATAATTTCACGGCAGCATATCAATTAAGATATGTTCCTCATATGAACTGGACTAATACTACTGGCATCCTTAGAAGCTACCAAACAAAACTCAGAAAAGTTTCAGTTAATTTTAGAACAGATCATATTCAAATCAGTGATGTGGAAGTAAACCCAGGTGTACTGGGTGTGACATGGCCTAGCAGTGGGGGACTCTGTTCCCTTCTTCTGTCAAGACTGGTTCAATAGCACTTTTATGTGAAAAAATGCTCAGAATCAGACAGTCCGGAGCTTTGCCTCTGCTAGAGGTTTGCTGTCAGAGATAGCATTGCAAATCCACCTTCTGTATTTACTGATTTGTAAGTCAGTCCTGGTTTGATTTTGTCAATTACAGCATTCCTCTAAATTAATTTACACCATCAGGCACACTTTTTATCCAGTGCAACTGTAACTGTATGTGATTGTTGGTCACAGAAATTCCCCCCTTCTCTTTAAGAAACGTTTTATATATAAATAGAAGCTTTTCATGCAGGCCAAACATGAAGGGTTCAGCCTATTGCGCGGTGTTCCTTTGACATTGCTCTTCAGTTGGTGCAGATACCTATTATTTCTTTCCCTAGGACTCAAAAGAGAGATCTTTTCAACTGCAGCAGGATGTCTCAGCAATTTCATCGTAACTTAATTAAGAGTTAGTACTTCTGCATAGATAATTAAACAAAACTTGCCACATTTTTCCCTTTCCACCACAGAAAGTGATCTGTTGAGCTGGCATTGAAAATAAGGTTCTTACACCTTCCTATCCTTCCCTACCCTGGCAGAAAGTTTTAGAAATAACCCATAATTGAAAACAACATGGTGTTTTTCCCTAACCCTGATACTAACTTGCAGATTTTTAACATTAGCAAAGATTCCAACAACTGAATGTGATTTATAATAGTTGTTATTTAATCCTGCTGTAGTGACTGTAGGGAATGAGTACTTAAAGCAGGTTAGTATCCATTATAACCCATTATAGTCATATTGCAATTCTTTCTTAGTATAAAATGTGATGTATGACTTTCACAGAATCACAGAATCAACTAAGTAGGAAAAGACCTTGAAGATCATCCCGTCCAACCATGAACCTCACACTGACAGTTCCCAACTACACCAGATCCCTCAGTGCTACGTCAACGTAACTCTTAAAACACCTCCAGGGATGGGGACTCCACCACCTCCCTGGGCAGCCCATTCCAACGCCCAACAACCCCTTCTGGAAAGAAATGCTTCCCAATACCTAGTCTACACCTTCCCTGGCGTAACTTGAGGCCGTTCCCTCTTGTCCTAACTGCATGGCTTCCCTACAGTTTGATACTTTGAGACAAGGAAATGTTTAAGATTCATGTTCTGGTCAGCTACATGTCAAGCTGTGACTGCCCAGTTTCCAGCATAACTATTGAGTTGTTTAATGGCCTTTAATCCTGCGTCTGTGATATTTTGTTCTGTGTAGCATTCAAATTGGAGAGCGCTTTCACTCTAGATTTCTGATGCACGATTTTCACTTTTCCTGATGGGTTCTTCACAGACTGTCAATTACTTATGTAGTTTAAGTGAAACACACAGTTGCTATACTTAAATCATGAATCTTCAAAATGTTGTGAAATTAAGAATTCCAGATTCCATGTCTCATATCTTTATTTCTCCTTTGTATCTCTAGTCGTTCTAAAAATCTTGGAGTTTACATTAAAGCATAGTTTTTAGTAGGAAAAAGAATTAAGCCTTCTATTCTTCTTAGTCTAGTTTTCCAAACTAAATGCAATAACTGAGGAACTTAATGTTTCACAGAAATGAGGGCAGTATTCACGGGGTTGAGGGAAATTACCAGTTCTGTTTTGCTGCATAATGTACCTGTGTGAGCTCTTTCCTGCTGTATTTTATTTAGCTGCTGTACACACTGAGCTTATATGCTTATTGTTGAATTCCAGCACATTATATGAATGCCTGGCAAGCTAGTAACTTGCTGTTCTTTCTATGTTACATGCATCTCAGGATTTACCAGGACTTGGTTTTTATTCATAATCTGAATCTCAGAAGTTCAATTCTGCTGTTATTTTTAGGGTACTTGTAAGAGAGGGGACTTCCCCATCAGTCACTGAAGTGGTGGGATGTACCAGTTGGTCCAATCGGTATTCTTAAGGGAAACATGGAAGAATCACCGTTATGTGTTTTGCCTTCATGTAAGGAGCAATGCAAAGTGAAGAGTAACAGACGGTCAAGCCTTGTTTTTCAAATAGCAGCTGAATTTTCTACTTCAATGCATGAATATGCTGAAGACTCCATTTTAAAAGACTATACTGAACTCAATGTGTTGACTGTGCACTTGACATACAATTAAGCATTTGAGCCTTTCTCTAATCTCTATGCACAAGAAGATAAAGGATGCTTGGAGAATTGTATCAGTAAGACTATTTACACAAAGCTCATAATGCTTTTGATGTCCTTTAAGCTTCTGCCTTCATATTGCTGTCAGCTCAATACACTGCACATATTTTTTGAGCCAAACTAGCGTAAGCCAAGGAGGGGAGAAATGTATTCCATTTCTCACGTGGAAGAACCACTAGTCAGGGTAAATAAGAATTTCTGTAGCTAGAGGAGAAATCTTTTCCTTCATCAGTAACTTGTGACAGACTATAGAGACTTGGGAAATAGATAAAGTAATAGATGTTTCTTATGCAGTGGTTACAAAGAGATTTCAAGTGATGAAGGTTCAGTACAAAAGGAAAATATGTTGGTGCTAGCACTTCAGGCTGTGCTCAAGAACTGGTCTTTGAAAAGTTAGATCACCAAAGTGCTGCTGTACTCTGGGGAATAACATAACTTCCAGAGGTGTATGCAAGGATGTGAAACATTAGCCAGTCATAGATCTTTTGTAGATGAGCTATAGATAGATGCTTTGTGTCAGATTTTGTATCCTTCCCCCACAGTTTTCAATACAGACATCTGCAGGACGTGGCAGAGCCACTTTCTGTAACTAGAATAATTTCTTTGATGCTTAGTCATTTCTCTTTAAGAGTACCTATGTACTGATAGTGGTCATCTTTAACATAAAAACCTCTTCCTTCAGGCGGTCTTGTTATTACTTCTAGGCCTTGTTCTGAATGTAGAACTTGCACTGAAGAAGCCTAGTCTTAACAGAAACTGAGCATAAAGCTGATGTTATAAAAGATAATGCTTTTGTCTTGTCCTAAAACTACAAAAATAATGGAAGTAAGCACACACTTGAGACTTTGTGGGGAGATGCTGATCCAGGTTCAACAGAATATTAGCAGAGGTGGTTTTCAGCACTGTGCAGCTGGTACTAAACTGCTGAGATTGTAGGAAGTATTTCAGTCCTGTGTCAGAAGTGGAAAATGGGATCCCTCTTGAGTTTAGGACAAGGATTGCATGAGAGTCTCAGAAAAGGGTTGAGGTCCTTCTAAAAACTGAGTGGAGGAAGCCTCTTCAGTTCTTTGTTAGTGATTGATTTGAAGTATCAGACAAAACCTGAGAAAGTTACTGTGAATATTCCGTCTTAATGAAGAACTCTGCCGTCTGGCCTCGGTTGATTTGCTAAGACTCCTTCTTACCCTCAAAAGACCTGTTTGAGATCAAGTTGTTTGTTTTGAAATATGTATGTAAGTGTCTTTAATTTGTGTTTCCTCATTTTCTTTGCGAACTTCCCATAGAAGTATTGCAGGGACCATGCAAATGTAAAAAGATAAATTCAGAAGTTGTCCACAGAATTATAAAGGAATAGCAGCTGAGATTATACCCTGAACCTTTTGATAACTAGTGATAATTTTATTCTGTATATTTATATCTCTGTATGTTTTTGTCATGGACCAAGTTGTGGTTATATGGGGAGCATTCTTCGGTGTGTATAAGCCCACTATACAGGGGAATACAGCAGAGAGAGTAAGCAGTATTTAGGTTGATCTTAAACTGGGTATTCGTAGCACTTAGCCTGTGCTTACTCTGTAGTCAGTGGGTAAAGAGAAGGCTCCTTCAGAAAATGTGTTCATCATAACAAAATTAAGTTAAGATCTGAAGTTAGACTTAATGTTCAGTTCCTACACAGATTATGATTACAGTCTCCCGTACGCCAGTCAGGTGAAAGGCCATTTGTAAGGAAGAGTAAGGAAGAACTTGCATTTCACAGAAGAAATTATTTGCAAGGATAGCAAGAACTGCTATAAACCTCACCGCAGGTTATGTATAAGCTTGAGTTTTTGCACACTGTACCATCAAGCTAGTGTTCAGTGAAACAGATAAAAACTAAAAAAAAAAACCCAGAAAACTAAATAAATTCTTGAAGCTGCAGCGTGTGTGTGTGTGTGAGAACTGCCAATAAGGACTGAGCTACATGCGGTTCCTTGTGCCGTAACAATTGTATTATCCATGGCAAACTTTTAGATAACTTCTTTACAACAGCAAACTAAAGGGAATAATTTTTAGTGTCGTTTAAATGGTACACTGCACAAATGGTGCAATGGTGATTTGCTAAAAAGAAAAAGTGTGTATTGCAAGCACATCATTATGTCCTCTTTCCGCTGAAGAAGTAGGTCGAGTGTTTGATAGAAATGGTTTACTTTTCTGTGCACCTGATGTGTTGAACCAAACTATAAAAATGTTTCAATTGTTGTTTGTTAATATGTAACTGAAAAAGGAAATATATCTTGGCTTCTTGATTATTTCCAGGGCAGTGATAAAAGTGACATCTCCTTGATTTTGAAGGAGTTCTTCATTTGGTTTTGAAGGCTGAATAACAGAGTTTTTAGTTATTTCCCCATAGCTAATAAAAGTTTCGTAGTGTAGATATTTCAGTCTGTTAACATGGTATACATGGAAACATTGAGGCGTATTCACACTTGATGGTTATTTCTATCCCTTGCAGTTGAAGTATCTTTGAAAGTGTTAGAGCTATTTAAAGTTACTTCTGTAAGTTGATGAGAGTTTTACAGTTGTTTTTTTTTTTAAGTTCTGTGAGGGTGATAAAGGTGGTTTGACTGCTGCTTTTATTTCCTTTGCAATGTATGAAATGATTCTTTTTGTTATTCTGAATTTTAAAATAATCTACTTCTGTATGAGGATATCTCTGACGTGGTACATTCGTAAGTCAGTCCAGCAAAGAATTGAAGATAATTCTTTGGTCAGATGTATTATTCTTGCATGAAAATGTATCATGTGAGGAAAAAAAAGCTAGGAATATTAAGTACTATATGTTAGCTCACAAACACTTCATGTTACAGTTCAGTTGTTAGACAACTGGGATTCTTTGCATAAGGACTATTATCTACTGAGATCTGGTTATTTCTGTATGTATTCTGGGAAATAATGAGAAATAGGTTATGAAAACAGAACATTATATTAATTCTCACAAATTCATAAACATGGTGGACCTTGTTATTTCTGTCTGTTTTAAAAGCACTATCAGAAGGAATGTTTTCCATTATGAAAGGGTTTGGGCAGATACCTGTTAAATGCTGGTTTTGATAAACCTGGGTTCAGTTACAAGCATAGGAGTTTTGCAAATGGATTAAAAAACCAGAAACAGTAAAACATTGTAAGTACCTTTTAACGTAATAAGGTGAATCTTACAGTATTTGCATTGTGTACTTGCAAGCAGCAGGCCTTATACTTAAGAGACAGGAGTAGGTTATACATGAAGAGAAATGCTGTTTGTTCTAAAAATAAAGAAATCCCATGAAATAAAGTAGTGTTCCTTCTTTCTTCATATGTTTGTCCCTTTTTTCCATGAAAGAAAATGGCAATCATAATTGAGTCTTCTGGATAACTCTTCACTAGTTCATTGCCTTAGATTTTGATAGCTTATGAGAAGAAAAACTTCCAAAGGTATATTTGATGAATCTTGAGAGAGAACTCTTAAAGGAATTTTAAAATGTGAATTACTATTTTCACGTAGGATAAAGGACATTTTTGTACATTCATAATTTTTTTTTTCCTTAATTGTTTGGGTTGTGCCCAAGTGATCTTCTTAATGCAAGTTATTCTATATAGTAACTTATCTGCATCGAGAGTAGTATCCATTAGGCTCCTAAGGTCAAAGGTAAAATGGATTTTTGCAAGTTGTTATTATTCAAATAGCATAGAACAAATGCAGTGATTAATATACAACTTCTTTTTTTCCAGATTTCTCAGGGGACAAAATTTTGCTTATTCATACCTTCTACTGTGGCAAAAATGGATTATTTTCCTCACCAAAAACCAGCAGCATAACGCCCATCTGACACATGCCTCAAGGAACTCTTATTTAAAGTCTGTTGCAAGTAAGTCAAATTAAAAACTTGCTTAAAGGTAGCTTTAATCAGCTGTGTATCTATTTACAGCTCAAGAATAAGCAGCCTTTACAGGAGAACTAATCTTAGCAGTCTGGCTTTGCAGCTGTTCTTAAATTTTAATTATAGGAGGAAGTAACTTGCTTGTAAAGCAGAGGTTGAGGGTAAGCTGCATCCTGACCACTGCATGCCCATATATCATACCTGTGTGTTCTCTTCCTCTCCCCACTGCCCCGCTTAAAAATTGACTGTGATACACTTGAAATCAGAAGGTACGGGGTTATGCATGAATAACATGATCAAAAAGATTATCTGCATTGTAAATGAAGACTTAGACTCCTGTTGCTATGACAATTAATTTTAGAATTTGCAGTGTAGAAATAGGAGACTAAATAGCTCAAAATGTAAAAAAGCAGCAAGTGGTTAAGCTGGTCTTCATTGTGTTGGCTGAGGTTCATGCACTTTGTGGTGCCTGTAGGCCCAAGTGTTTCATATTTGATGCAACACAAACTTGTGGAGTTTCATTAATTTCTTCATTTTATATATTCAATAAAGGCTGCTCAGTCATCTTGCTTTTTACGTACTCAGAGTAAATTTTGTGCATGCAGAATATATGATGTATGTTTTTGTGAGAGAAAACTGTGTTAAGATTAGAGTTATGGCCAGCATACGTTCTTTACTTGAAAGAACGATGATTTTCAGAGTAATGTGTTCAATATTTGGGAGCTATCTTCTTGCAGTGTCAGGAAGAATATATAAACGAGGAAAATGAGGGGAAAAAAAATACGGAAACAATTCTGAATGAGGAAGAAATCTGTCTTGTTCATAATGCTCCTGTGGAGATAACAGTCTAGTGGAAGAGATGCATGTTACTTAATGAAACTGCATTTAACAAGAGGCCTCTTGTTAAATTAACATTTGAAACCCTAATTGTTAGATTTCCAATACAGTACAGTATAATACAGCCTACTTCTTTATCACTCTCCCAGGTGAAAAGCTATCAATTATTTTTAATTTAAAATTAAGATCTTTGTTTTCGGAAATTCCAGTTGTTATCAATGGCATTATATTTATCTCTTGCATTGCTACTTTCTGCCAGAATACAATTAACACACTATGAGGGCCCTTGTGAATAAAATAAGGGAAACACTGTGATTGCCTTATGTTCATTCTCTTGTTGTCCTGTATGAAAGCAAAAATGTTATAGCAATGGTGGTGTTTTATCCTGAAAAAATACTGATGAAGGAATGTAGAGGATCCTTACCTGGAAAGGCTCTGTCTCCTCCTTGTTGGTTTGTTTCAGTTCTGGACACCTAGTTCTATGGACTTCTTGTTTACCTGTGACATTTTTTCCCTCTGAGAATGTAACCATTCTTGAGTAAGAACAATAGTGTTATGAAAACTCTCTAAAGCTCCACGAAAACGCAGTTGTAAAAATGTTCCAGCAGAACATCTGAGCAGATGAATTAATCCTGCAAGTGCATCTGACACAGGACTGGTGCTGTGCTTTTTGCTAGGCTGCCCTCAGTGGTGGAGTGCAACTAAAGGACCTCTCAGTTCTTATCAGTGTTATCAGTGACTGTAGGTGTTTCAGAACGTTTTATGGGGACTTGGGTATTTTAAAGTGTTGAGTGTCTCTAGCTTTCCCTAATGTTTCTTCAGTGGGAGTGTACCATAGCTCTTAAACACAGTGTGATTTTTTTTTTTTTTTTTTTCATTTTTTTCTTCTACTTTTGTTTATCTTAACTTCCAATAATAGGTTGTAATCAATAATTCTTGAATAAATCACCTCAAAAGATGGTTTAGTTGTGTCCTTTGTCAATATTTCTAGCTTCAAATAATTCAAATATTAGATGTTGTAATTAAATAAATAACATTTCTGAAAACTGAAATGTAACTGTGTTTTTAAAATACGTCCCAGTTGGTCTCTGAACTTTGGTGGTGTTCTTCCTAGAACTGATCTTGAAAAATAGTTGAACAATTCTGTTCTCTTGGATAATAGCTCTTCTTTGATGGTTCCTGTGGGGGTCTAGTGTGTTGACTGAGGATTCTTCAGCATAGCTTCCCTCATTCTCTATTTTTTCACTTCTGTGTCTAACATATCAGCTCAGGGCTTGTCTATACAAGATACTGAGGAAAATTGATGCAAGTCAACTAGATGTAGGACTTTAAAGAGGGCAGCTTAAATCCTACCAAGTCTCTGTGTGCACTCTCCCAGTCATTGATAATTAAAGTGGTCTCCAGTGAATTTAGATTAATTCACTTCAAAGGCAAGATGGGCCAAACCAAATTAAGGCCACATTTTATTCCCAGATGAAAGTGTTTACAAAAGAATTTAATGGACATGGACAACTCCAGTTAAATTAATTTGAGTTAATTTTCCTGAGTTCCATTGCGTAGACAAAACCTTAGTAATAATGCCTGATTGGAGCTTTTATTTTTCTTCTTTCCTGTTCTTCACCTTTTGTTCCTCTAACTCTGATATTTTGTACTTGAGAAGGTAGATGGCCTATAGCTGTACTAGTCACTAAATGTTGCATGTTTTCAGACTCCACATTTTATAATTAACATATAAATACCCCACTTTGCTGTCCAGTCTAGTGCATGTTACCTTTTATTAGGTAGTTATCATCACTTTGGCTGCTTCAACTAATGCCTTTTAATTCATCACTGTAACCGTATCTGCTGTCAAGATCTTAGCCATCCAGCATCTTTTTAAAGCATGTTTTGCAGAACTGGGTGATTATTATGGCAAACAAGTTGTGACTGCATGTCCCTTCTGTAACGTAATTAAGCAATGCCTCTCAATGGAGTGATTTGCTGTTCCGGTGGTAGAACTCAGTCAAGTGCAGCTGATTTGAATGGAGGTGCTAGCTCAGCACAGAGGCTTTAAGGAGCATTTTTGTTACGTGTACAATACCTTAAACGGTATGGTTTGTACAGATATGTTTCCTGAATAATGCTTTGTTTCTTTCATTGAAGTTCTGTGAGCATCATGGACTTAGTTGTACAAAACAGATTGCAAAATTTAGGTCTGCTTCATCTTTGATAAAAGTGTATAACATACATTTAGTTCTATGGGAGATGTTCTTCTGACTGTGAAGTTAAAAACTGACTTTCGTCTTTATATTCTTGGCAGCTAAATCTGGGAACTATTTGAAGATAAAAGTGTTTAAAATAAAACATGTGCGAGGCTGGCAAAGTGATCTCTAATCTAATCTGCATGGGATGAATACAAAGTCTAAAAGTAAAATACTTAAGAGATGTGCTTTCTTTTAATTGGTGTTTAAAATTGTGTGATAGAGGAGTCTGAGCATAAATATCTACCCTGAAGTCTGTTATGATCCGAGAGATCTGTTCTGAGAGCGTTTGGCTTAAGGAGGTTTATGCATTGTGTGAAAAAGCTGCCTTGTGTTCAGTGGTACACAGTCAAATTTGAATTTCTGGTGGCTTGGAGTATCCTGCTAGTAGGCAGCATCAGTGCTATGCAAGTTAGAGCAGTGCTAGACACATTTTGTAGAAGTTGAAGGCCTGGAATCTCTGGGAACAGTGAAACCACTGCAGAGGGAGCTGGGATGTCCTGAGTGAGCAAAAGGTGTGGAATATTTTTTTTTTAACAAGTTTTGTTATTTGTCACTCAATCACCTGAGAGCTATTTTTGTTAGGAAACAGAGCGAGCTTCTATTTGAATGTGTTTGTTGAGACACCGTGCATCTTTCCAACTAAAGTAATTGTGTCTAGGAAAAAAATTGTCTTGAGAACCAAAGATCTTTCTGGAAAAACTTGGTGTCAGAATTTCTGTCCAGTTGTTTGTATTTATTTATGGTCTTGTGCAGTCTTGACAAATTATGGTGAACATTTAAATAAATAAATAAAAAATCCCCAAGTCCTGGATCTTTCAGTATTTCAAATGTGATTTAAGTGCCTGAATACACACCTGATAAGGGTTACAGGTAGCAACAGGTGATTCAGGTACCTTAAGCATAGATGTGTATTGCCATTTTGAATGCTCTATATCATCTGCAATAGCCTCATGGGACTAGCAAATATGATGCAGACCCATACACTTCTGGAGCAGCAGCTGAAACCCAGAAGATACTGTGTGATGTCTAGAGTAGCACTAGCTACATACCTTTATGTGCCTGAATTGAATTGTACGTGTTTTATTAGACTGTGCAGTCATGTTTTACTCATGCTTTCTCCTTTTTGACATATCTTTTCTCTGAACCCTATGTGTTTGTTTTCCTCCTTCCAATTACTGGATCATGGTAAATAAATAAAGAAAACTGAATTACAAATCTGTAGACCTTTCTTCATACAGCTAGAGATGCTGTTGATTAATTTGCCAGAAAATTTCTCCTTTTAAATTTTGAGAGTTGCACAATGTCATACACAGCTGTCATCAGTCAAGCTGGAATTTTAGAAGACTTCACATTATGTAGCTTCTGCTCTGAAATTGAGTTCTTTAGTTCTTTTTCCTGGTTATTTTTTAGTTGATTTTAAAAATTAAAATCATGCTTTCAGGATGAAGTACTGTAGTCATACTAATACTTGTTAAAAACCAACCAACAAAGAAACAAAAAGAAACAGAAGAAAATTGTATGCAAAAATATACACTTTTTTTTTTTCTTTTCCCCCACTATGAAAGGTAGTTATTGCTGAAATTTTCCCTTTCAGAATTCAAAGTTAGAGTGTTTCAGTCTTGACTTACGTAATTACTAGGGTAGATTTGTCCGAGGATATATTTTGTAGAAGTAATAAATTAATAAGCATTATTGATTTAGTGTAGTTGCTCTAGTAGTGCATTGGATGGTTAATATATTCATCTGTAAATGATACATGGCTTGTGGCAGTCTCAATACTGGGTTCTTATTAACACACAAAACCCCCTTTGAAATTCCAGAAAACAGCAGATCTCTATTAAAGGTAGTTGTTAAATTGCTTGGCCATTTCAATTCAAAGGATCAAGAAAAATAAGCTATTATTTCATCAAGCAGTAAAATGAATTTAATTATAGGTATACAAATGTATCACGAAGAGAAGAACTAAAGCAACGTGAATTTATGAAGGACCATACTGTGGTTTTAATTCATTGTTTTTTAAACAAATATAGATGCTAAACTGCTGAAGTTTAAACCTTTGGGATTAAAGAAACGAGCAAAGAACAATGAAACAATTGTCAAATATGAGACTAATTAAAAATAATTAACATTTTCAGAAACATTCGGAGGTTTTCAAATAAATTAGAGTGAACATTTCAGTAAAGAGATTGTTGAGGTAACCTCTGTTTAACTCATAACAGTGTGCTGAATAGAATTATTTCCTTTTCATTTGCTGAAAATTCGAAGTAGACTTTTATAAATATTCTTTACTGTACACTAATAGTTGTTTGCATAATTATGCAATCTTTGGGCAAGGAGTTGCCTGTAGCTTTTGGAGAAGCTTATAGATTGAAAACAAACAGGACAAGATACACTTCATAACTGCATCTGCATTGTGTAAATACAGGGAGATTTCCTGCTTTGTAATCTGTAATGCCCTTTCATTCTGTAAACTAACAAACTGTATTAAGAAGGACTATTTGAGTCTATTTATGACTAAACTTACTAGGTGTATAGTTTTAACGCACACCCCCCGCTAAAAAAAAAGTAAAAAGGCAAGCTCCCCCCAAAAGGTCCATCCTACAAAAGACCTGACTTCTGTTCTGTTACAAGCAGGGGTTCACTCTGAGATGCCCACAACTAAATATCTATTCAGAGCTAGCTACTGACATGAGCAGCTAGGTAGGTATGTAAAGGCAAACCAGTACTGTCAGTGATAGAGGAGCATCATGGTGATGTAGCAGAATAGTCAGTCTTGCTGAAACATGCTAGATTAAAAAGCATAAAGGTTTCTGCAGCAGACAACTTCAAAGTGTTAAGACAGTGTTATCTTCCATACTTCTGTGTCTTCTTCACCAGTGTGTGATCCCAAGTGGCATTTTCTGACTGATTGGCATCAGCAGTTCCAAGTGAAACATGAAAGGCCAGGATTTGTATGTGTACTTCATTCTGCAAGTTTCTCAAGCCTAAATATGTTCTAATGTTTCAAAAGAAGATAAAGGTGACAGAATGGCTCTGGTCATCTGTACCAAAAAATTAAACTGTGATGGATGGTACCAGCAAGATTTCATCCTAATGCAAAATAAAAATAAATAACAAGCCTGATAGCGTTTTGGAACATGCCTGTGTAGTTAACTGAGGTGCTAATTTAAGACTGTGGACTGTTTTGTTGGTTGTTTTGTTGTTTGTTTTTTTTTTTTTTTTTTTTTTTTTTTGTTGGTTGTTTTTTTATATTTGAAATTATATATAGGACATTGATGCTACTAGTAGGCTTGCCTTCTGCCACTTTACATATCAAAATAGAATATCCTTCTTAGTTTCAACTGTCATTATCTGAGTATAGTCTGAGGAAAAAGAACTGATTTAGGCTATTGTGAATCTGAGAGGAAAAGTACATGTCAGACCAGTGAGCAAATTTTACAGTTAGCAAAAAATACCCTGTCTCCACTTTCTTAAATGACCATGCTGTGGTCTGTCAGCAGAGCTCTTCTACCCCCAGCTGTCCTCCCATCATGTAAGAGAGCTTTTTATTTCTTTATTTTAAATTTTTTTTAAAAAAATCAAAATTATGGAAAAGTATCTAATGACAAGGAGAGTGCTAAATACTAAGGCAACAAAAGGAAAAATGAACATGTCAAAAGCTGTATTGCTCCTGCAGGTAAAAGGCTAAAACTGGCTTTGAACAGTTGGTGTTCCAGCCCAAGTTGCCAACAGCAGTTTATCTGGGCCTCAGCAGTAGGTTACAGGCAGAAATTTGGACTGAATGGCAGCAATGCAGGCTGTGGCAGGAGGAGTATAATTTTGTTGCTAGAGGGAAATAAAAGAAGAAACTTCTCAATCCTCTGATAGGATACTTGGGACTTGTAAAATTCTTGGAGAAATGCTAAGGCAGGCAATTCAAATCAGTAGCAATTGGTTCATCACGCTGCCTGGGGCACCAAAGCAGTGCAGTCTTTTTATCTCTGATTTGGGTAAGATTTTGACATGTGCTTAAAACCAAGTACATGGTTCTGTGGGTTTTTGAGCTGCTACTACAATGATTTGTGCAGAAGTGCTTTCAATGAATGTGACTCGATATACACTTGTACTTTATACCATACCGTTACAGTTACATAAAAGATCAATGAAATTTTGTCATTGCACATACTTTGCTTAGCTCTTAAAAGGATTTTTCCATTTTTATTCAGTGCTTGGTATCTTGGACCAGTATTTGTGTTACAATTTGGAGTCTAATACGTTAATGGTATTATTGTCCCTGTAAAGTATTACTTTTTCCTTTCCTGCCAAAAATTAATAGCTAAGTCTAGTTGACAGGGAACAAAACAAGATATATGTTCTGGAAAATAACATTGACTTGCCATTAAGTTCCTCTGAAAGGTAGAAAATTGTAGATCTAGAGAATAACATTACATTTCTGTGAGCTGTTAACACTTTAATGCATATGCGTTTGCCATGCTTGTTCCACACCAAAAGACCTAAATGTGGTTACATTTTTAGCAACATGGTTATATACTAGTGATTGTGGGTTGTTTGGTTTTTTGGGTTTTTTTAATCAGATGTATAGTTATCATCATCAGCTTAGTAAAGATGTGTGAATTCCTATAGCTAATGCTTACATGTTTTACCATTGGAGTGTAAGTTTTAAAAAATCGGGTCAAAAAGTACAGTGGAAAAAACCCTGTCAAGTAAGCTTAGTATGTTGTTCAGGCAATCACGTATCTTTTTATTGATACACTATATTATATCCTCAATATTTGCATATAAAGATAGACATTTATATTGTAGTCTATATTTTAATATACACACTTGTGTTTTAGAAACCCAGAAACTAGGGAGGAGAAGACTTTTATCCAAAGAGACAATTTGTTCTTATGCCAATTCTTAATGTGTAATCAGTATGACCTTTGAAAAAGGGATTATAAAATACTGCTGTGAATTTAAGGTAGATTTTTTCACCAGTGCAAATTACTGTATAAACTAACTTCCAGGAAGAATCTCATTTTTAAACTTCTGATATTTTCTTTGCATCTGTATTTAAACCCCATCCATATGTACATGTCTTATCACAGAAGTAAGCAAATTCCTAAGTGTGTATAAATTGCTTATATAATTTTCCAAGTGGAAATTATAGGGAGAAAGGGAAATAATTCCACAGATTTATGTCATATAGAAATTGTTTTAGTATTACAGTGAGGACCATCTTATTTCACTTCCCAGTGAGAATAACACCTGAAAGAGTTTCATAGAAACTCAGCTTATTCAGTAGTGTGAAAAAACAGGCCACTGGACTGCAAGA
This sequence comes from Athene noctua, assembly GCF_965140245.1. Lineage (NCBI taxonomy): Eukaryota > Metazoa > Chordata > Aves > Strigiformes > Strigidae > Athene > Athene noctua. The sequence continues at coordinate 17,824,975 of NC_134049.1, read as the reverse complement.
AAACAGCCCTTTTTTTTAGGTCTGTTTTCCTATCACTGCAGGATGTTGTACTGTATTTTGCATGTACTTAGGTAGTTCTGTTTTTTAAAATCATTCAGTATTTTCTCCCCAACTTCTAAGGAAAGATTGTTCCTATTACTTCTGTCACTGGGAGTCCTGTCTTTATTTCCAGACTGTATTTGCTTGTGGCTTGATGTATTTATGGAGGGCAGTCTCAATCCGGTTCTCAACCTTGTTTCATTGGCTCTGCAATCCAGGCTCTTTCAGTGACTTGTCCCCAGTTAAATTCTGGTGATCTGTAGCTTTTCATTTCATCTATTTCAGTCAGAGGTGATCTCTCTGAAATAGAATTTATTGAACCTGCTCGCGGTATTCCAGAAGAGGCTTTGCCAAAATCTGTCTTTTGTTTTTACCTTCCGGTTCCAGTTTGAGTACTGGAAAACAGAAACATGTTTGTCTGAGGAATTGTTTCTGATTTTTCCAACTATATCTTGGGTGCAGACCTGACTATATCTGTACAGAAACAAAAATGCATCTATCTAAACATAGAGATAAAAGTCCCCAGCCGTTCAGGGAAACACTGCAACAAAGCATAACTGAAGTGTTAATCTGAATGCAAAAAGTATACTGAATTGAGGTCATAGTGTGCTAAATAATGTTGAAGTTAATCCACATGAAAGGTAGGGAGAAATTTCATGTTGGCAATAAGGTAGTCTTCCTGTAGGCAAACCATAGTATTCACAAGATTGTGTCTTCATTGGTGCAAAAACATTAGAAATTCAATGTCATTCCTTTCAGCTACTGTTGTCAGAGCATTGTCTTTCTCTCTTTCGGATTGGTGCTGTATCTTAATATTTAATCACCTCCTACCTGGACAACAAATGCTCTGAGCAATTAACTGCTCTCACATATACGCTGTATTCTTACTAGGCAATCCAAAAAGCTGAGTGCCTGCATTAGCTACCAGTTCCATTAAAGTTGATGTTCCCCTCCTAAAAAAATGTTCTGTAATGGACTTGATTGTTTAATTACAGTTTTTCCCGTGATAATTTTTCTTATATATGAATATTTGGCAAAATATTAGGTAATGAAGAGTGGAACAGCTTTAGAAATGTAAAAACCAAATAAAAACTGTCTGGCTTACTAAAAAATTAAAGTCTCCGTGAAGCTGTAAGTAAATTCATTCTTTTCTGCATGCAAAATGTGAAATTGCACAGCCTGAGCTCAAAAAATTTTAATGTTTCACTAAGAAGAAATTATGTTCCTATGTAATTAATTGATTCAATTTCATGACATTGTCAAGATTGTAGAATTAATGACATTCTCCATCAAATATGGCACATCAGAAAGAATTGCTTTCAAAGTTAGGAGCTGTGCGCAAACAGGGTCTTTCTGCCTTCACAGCCAAAAATGCCAGCAGCTTGAACATTGAACACAAGAGTGTTCTGCACTTAGCCTGTATAGTACCAAACCAGCTAAAAGAAATCAGTGATGTTAATAGACATTTAGTCACACTGCAGGGAAATTAAAAAAAGGAGAGATGGTTTAATGCAATTGGTGAGTGTCTGTCCACTGGCTTCCTAGAGCACTGTGACGGGGTGTATTATTGATGGTGCTTATTTCATCCTTTCTTTGAAAATTATGAAAGTGAAAGATCTTAGTTGCAGTTTAGTCATTATGTCTCCCTGAGGATTTGTCCACTGTGCATTGTTTGTGCACAATTTTCTTTCTGTTCCTCACTGGTGTTTTGTCACACATTTATATTCTGGACACATGGGATGTGTTTTAACATACTTGCTTTGCTTCATTAGTTAGCCCTGTGCATCTCTTTACGCTTGTTTGAAAAAGAAAATCTTGATACTGTTTAACTGGGAGAAACTATTTGATTTTGAAAAAGTCAAATTTAGATTCAGATGAAGATCATTTACTTCAAAGTATGGCTCTCCAATAGCAGAAGTAAAGATCAAATATAACTAATCTTGTATTAAATTGGTATCAAGTCCTATTAACCCATTTTAACATTTAGAAGCAATCAGTAAGTATCTCTTCTTTAAATACTTTAAAAATGCTTTTTCTTACAGTATACAACAAATTATCCCCTTTTACTCCCTCTTGTATTTACATTGTATAAATAAGTTATTTAGGGAGGAAGTTTGGCTAGAGAGTGAAAACCAAGTTCTTTATTGTGTTTTGAGGATCAAGATTTTTCTATTTACATTCAGTTCAAAGTGTCCTTTGTGTATCATGTGTGACACATTTGAACTGCAAGTATATACGCGTGTCCATACTGTTGACCACAAGAGGAGTGATGCTTATTGACAGGTGGATGTAATATGGATGACTGTTAGATCTCCTCTAAGTGTGTATACTTAAAGTGTGAGTTGTGCTAATGCTTTGACTAGCCATCCAGAGCAAAGGTGGTGGTGATGGTTTTGTAGGTTCATCTGGTGAGAACAGTAAGTCTGATAGCCATCTGGCTTCTGAGTCATTGCCTCCTTCTTTACAATTTATTTTCTTTTTGCTTAGTAGTTTTTACTATTCCATCTGGGTGGGTTTTCACAGCTAATAGTAGCTTTTTGGCAAAGATGGTATTTTTTTTAAAGACAGCTTTTTGTTTGTTTGTTGTTTTTTCCCCTTCAATTCTAGAGAGCTGAGAAAACAACTCCCTCTGGGAAAAAAAAATAAAAATAGTGCTAGTTCAGATGTGTACAGGGATACTAACTCTGTTCACTGGATACCAACTCTGTTCATTGTTTTCAGAGTGTAGAGCATGCGCAGTTCAGACTTTCTGTAAAGGTTTTTCTTCAGGTTGAGGTAGTATGCATAACAGCCACACCACCTGCCACCTGTGATAAATAGGACTTCAGAATGGGGTAGAGGGGTGATGTTTGCTGTGTGAAAAAAAGAAAAATAGTACATGGTTAGTAGCTAGTGCCAACAGTTAGTGAAATACTGCTATGGTATTATATAGTATAATCAACACTGTTAATCTATGTTGTGCTGTTAATTTAGGCCTGATGAGTAACAGGAAGAATTGAATAGTGTGGATATTTTTGTGCAGGTGTTCTAAGGACAGTTGCAGGACCCAGAACCTAGAGAATTATATAGCATAGTGCACAGGTATAAAGGAAGCATTTGACTAGAAAACTTCTCATGCTGTCGTGGATTTGGAAGATCTGGATTGGGTGTGCTTCCTTGGCGCCCAACACAAGTCAGGTGTTTTCTACCTGTACATCTATTTGTCATTATATAATGGAACCTGGATAGTATTTAATTTTAAATTACTGTTTTTTGGTAAAAGAACAGCTAGTCTTATCTCTTGCTCTGTTGCACGTGAGCTGTGTTTTCATCAGCTGTCAATGCACAGATATTGCCAGTTTTCTATATATAGAGAACTTTCTGCATTGCCAGAAAGAACCTCTTTTGTAGAAAAGATCTTCATAGACAGCTTACATAACTTTTGCTGGGATGAATTAAGAATGAAATGCCTCCGTTGACATGGTTACTGTATGGGTTCTGATGATCTTGTAATCAAGAGGCAATTCTGAGGTGAAGGTGATGTCATAAGTGCAGAAAGAGATTGGTCTTCTGCTGTTAAAGGGATATCTTTTCGATACTACTGTTGAAAATACTGAAATAATGCTGATACCAAGACAACCCATGAATTGACTTCTTCAGACGATACGCACTTCAGTCTTCCAAATTTATGAGCAGTCTAGCCCCCACACATAGTGACTGTACTTGAGCGCCCAGCTGGTGCGTTTTAAATTAGCAGTCATTATACTACTGAGTCACTTTTGATTGTTGTCTGAAATTCAGTAATGCTATGTACCATTCACCTGTGGCAGGTTCTTTTAGCTTGAGCTGTGTGTTTCCGTCCTGCTGGTTAAGATTTTTTTTTCATTCTTTATCCTAGTTACTGAAGAAATTAAATGTATTCAGTTTCTTGTGATCTTTTCTGTATGGATGTTAGTACTGTTTAGTACAGTGGATCTATGTATGAGTTGGGGTTTTTTAATAAAAGTAGCATTTTTGTCCTGCATTCCCACTGAAAACAGATTCAGTTGCTACAAAGCTTAGGTGCTAAATTTGGCCATAATCCTCTAAGGTAGTTCTCTTCCTGAAGTGTCTGCATTCCTTTTTAACTAGCCTCCTCAATATTTCCAGCTTTTCTTCTGTTACTAAATCTTCACTATGCTACATTTTAGAAGTATTTCCCTTGTCCAGTGGTGATCCAGGTGCACGGTTCGTGGTCCTTCACTGGACTTGCTCCAGCATGTCCCTGTCTGTCTCGTGTTGGGGAGCCAGAAGTGGATGTCACGCTCCAGATGGGTCTCACCAGGGCTGGCTAGAGGGGAAAGGATCACCTCACCGGCTATCTTAATGCAGCACCAACATAATGATAAATAGTATATTTATAGAATAAAAAACATAAAGAATATAAACAATCATAATTATAAATAATAGTATATTGTATAGATATTATAAAAGCATAAATGTAGAAGTGGTATAAAACACACAGTGGTACAGTATAGGGGCCAGAAGACTGTAAAGTGAGTAGAATTTGCAACGACATAATCTTCTTTCATACCGAAAAACATGTAACTATGAAAACATAACCCACACACTTTCCGGTTGTGGGAGAAAGTTGGCTTTTGCAGGCAGTCCTCGTGGATGAGGCTGAGAAGGACCCCACTGGGTCCCGGGGAAGAAGGTAAATGAAGTTTGCATTCTACCTGGGAATATATACTTGGAGAAAGAGACAATTTCTAAGAAAGGAAAGGCATTCCATTTTTAAGGTTAAATATAACCAGGTAATTGTACATGGAGTAGGAAAGCACTGTGTTTCATTTGGGGAACAGTGAACTCAACTGGTTTCCAATTTCTTTCACAGTTTATTTCTCTGTAGCTGTGGTACAAGCAGGAGACCACCAATATCATCTGCTACAAGTAAGAAATCTCCATTCTAGTCCTTACCCTTGGCACGTGGTAAATTTGCAACTCAGCCTGTGAGGAGGAATTAACAGGAAAAACCTAATTCATGTTCAAAGGTAAACTTTGACCAGTGATGAACGACAAGCATGAAAGTAAAACATAGCTTTTGCTTATGTCGTGTATAATTTAACTTCATCCTGTTTTCTTTGCTTTGCACTATTTCTGCACACTATTTTCTTTGCACCGTGGTGCAGACGGGGTACAACTACAGAGATACCTTTAGCATAACTGTTTTGAATGCCAGCTGTCTTAATGGCTTGTCTAGCACCAACTACTCTTGAAGTACCTGCTTTAATTTTCATTTGATATTTGTAGAGAACACTGCCTAGAAGGATGAGTTACACTTTTACAGGAACAAAAAAGGAGGTTCAAAATGCAGTGGGGCACATATATTTGTCAGCCATGGATTTGGCAAGAAAAACTCCCATGCCAGACATTGTGTCACATTTCACTTGAGACAAAACATGATCTGCTTCCTAATGGGTCCCTAGGTGATCATGCTCCCAAGAGAGTACCCTGGTAAGATTGCCTCCCACAGACTGTTTAAAAACACAGTAAGACATGTACAGTAGCTACAGTATTGGTTACAAGTAAATGACCATACAACAAAATAAAACAAAATAGGAACCCAAAACGTATAAATTACTGTAATATCAGCTCCTTCCTTCTCCTCTTCCTTTTAAAATCAACCTTGAATTTCCTGTGAAGTCAGACTGTTCTAGATAGGTGCCACCAGCTTGGCTGCGGGGCTGAGCTGTGCCCTGCCATGGGTTGTTGCAGAGCCAGCCGAAACCAGCTGCGTGTGGCACGGAGCAGCCCTGACCTCTCCTCACAGGGGCCAGCCCTGCAGCCCCCGCTACCAGGACCTGACTGCCGACACACAGGGCAGTGATGTATTGGTGTGATGACGGTTTGCTGTCACTTTGCCTTGGGACAGGCAAATCCTTCCAGGAAGGAAACCTGACATCCTCCACTTGTGCAAAAAAACAGTCAGTGCTTTTATGGTTAAACTGGTATTACTTAGTAACATTAGAAAGTCCTGGATAGATGGTTGAGTTGTGTGGGGTTTTTTTTGACTGCTTGGGCTATTAGATATAAAACCAGTAAAGACCTTTGTGTAGCTTGATTGTGTTAACTAGTACTCTAAATGCATCTCTCAGAAGAGGAGTGAAATCCTACCAGACCCTTCCTTTCTGTCTCTCAGCTGGTCCTCAGTCAGTCCAAGTGTTTGTAATGTGTGTTTGTTGGAGGTGTTTCTGATATGGTTTGAGGAGATGGTTTTTCCACTGAAAATTGGGCCAAGGGCTTAGCTGGCCCAAGGGCTACTGCACATACTGTCTACTGTTTGATCTGTTCAGATGCTTATCAGTGCTCAGGATGCCAGTTGAAATAGTTCTTCTTTCATGTCACTTGATACAGAGGACTCACAATCTGACTGTAACTTGGAATATGCATTCTCCAGAAAACCATAATATAAAATAATGTAAGCATAGAAAACTTGTGTTTCTTATTTGTTAACTGGTGGGAATATGGCTGTTATATTATTGTTCACATCCATTGGCATATGATGTCCATCTCACCATTATATTCCCCAAAACTGGACCTCTTGTGGAGGTCCTTTGACCTTACTTTTTTTTATGGCAAAATTACCTTTCAGAAGAATTTGGGTTATTCTTTTCCCTTTCTCAAACATTTCTTTCACTATGCTGCCCCATATGATGATGAAGTCAATGTACTGTGGGTGTTTGGGGGCTTTATCCTTTCCCTGTGTGATTTATATTTATCCATGAAAATGGTAGTGCTGTGCTTCCATCCCTGGGGCAGTCAGTTCTGGGTGTATTGGTCACCCCCCCAAGTGAAAGGGAACTGTGGCCTGCAGTGTGCTGCCAAAGGAATCAAAAAACCCACACAGGTAGTGTCAGTTGTAGAATACCACTTGATGACTGCCTTTGACTCCAGTTCACACCAGAGTTCTAGCATGGCCAGTACAGCAGCACACAATGGTGGCATCACTGTTCAGGCTGCAGCTGTCCACTGAGCTTCTACCCACCATCAGACTTCCATACTGGACACATGGGACTATTACTGGGTCAGTGAGTCTTGCTGATCCCTCCTTGTCTCTCTCCTCAGTTAATCAGCTCATGTATGGGAACCAGGAATTCTCAGTGGGTGCAATATTGTTGACCATGCACCTTCATGGTAGCAGTGAACACCTGCTCTTCTTCAGCACACACCCCACAGCAGAAGGTGCCTCTGAGAGGCTGGGCAAGGTAGATAGAGGCCCACTGGTTTGGGGAGGAAGAGAGATTCTCTTCCAACTGCCGGAGCTGGCAGACCAGACAGTTGGTACCTTGATGTCTGTCCAGTCCATTATCGCCAGGGTGCTAGCATATAGTGTAGGTGTGTTCCATACAGACTTCCTGTGGACCATATGCACTGGATTTTGTCCTGATCTTTGGAGGACTGGATGTTGTCCAAGTTGCTGTAAACCACTAATTCTCTCAGATACTGGATACCTTCCTCAGTGGTGGTCTGTTTGCCTTACTAGCTTGCACATCTTCTTTGAGGGAACACTTTGCCTTCACACCCAACAGGAACTGCCTCCAGGGGCTCTGAATTGTTGCCTCTTTTCCAGTACCTTTGCCAATTCCCTGGTCCTTAGCTAGGGATCCCAGCTGCTGGGCTTCCTTACCCTCCGACTATGGACCTCAGTATCCCAGTGGCAGAGCAGCCAGGTGGTCATTTGCTCGTGTGGCTGATGGCAGTAATCTTTGAGCATTCTGGTTTTCAGGGATATTTGAGAAACTGGAGGGCCACTGCAACAAGGCAGGGAACATCTACCCATGAGGAGAAGGAGGAGGTGCCATTCTTATTTTTGCTACAAAGTTGCTCCTAGAGGAGGACAAAGGTGTAATTGATAATTGACTCCATGAGATGATTCCAAGAGTATTGGGATGGAAGCAATACATGGGCCAAGCACCAGATGAGACTTGAGGCTAGTGCTTTTATCATAGCTCTCACAGGCAAAGAAAAACAGCGATAGACAGAACAGCAAAAACTGAAAGTGGCCATTAACAAATCCTGGAGTTTGATGTACAAAGCCCTGGAGTTTGATGACCCCAGCCAGCAAGGAAGCACCAACCAGCTGCTCACTTACTCTCCTCACCCTGCAGTGGGATAGGAGAGGGAATCGAAACAGCAAAAGCAAGAAGAAAACCTCATGGATCAAGAGAAAGACGGTTTGATTGAAATGAAGGAAAAAGGGGAAAAAAAAAAATCAAGTGAAGCAAAGACAGTCAGTCCCTCACCACTTCTCACAAGCAGACTGATGCCCAACCAGTCTCTGAGCAACGGTTACTTTGGAAAGACTCTACTCCAATTTTACTGCTGAGCATGATGTCATATTATCTGGAATATCTTTTCGGTCAGCTGGGGTCAGCTGTCCTGGCTGTCGCCCCTCCCAAGCTCTTGTCTACCCTCAGCCTACTCACTGAGGGGGCAGAGTAGGAAACCATAAGGCCTTGAGACTGTGTAAGCACTGCTTAGCAATGACGAAAATATTGATGTGTTACCAATGCTGGTTTAGCCACAATTCTAGAAAATGAATGAAGAAAATTAACTCCATCCCAGCCAGACCCAGCACAGTGAAGAAACTATAAATTACAGGAGTGGTAGTGTCAAGGCAAATAAAAGAACAAATACTAAGCTCTGTTGTATATATATTAGTATTAATAAGTAAGGCAAAAGAGCTCTAGACTAGCCAAACATTTAAATACTTGCTAAGCTTCAGTGTATGAGCAGTGACAATGATATGATGATTGTGCTTGGAATGAGCAGTGCCTGTGTTTAGCTGGATTGGAGTCTTCAAGTTGCAGAATTTTTTGCAAGCGACACATAAGAAAAATCAATAAAAATATGAAGTGTTAAGAAAGATAAAACCTTCTGGTGTGAGTGACAAACAACTTCTAGGCTAAGGCAGGGATGGATGACAAATGCTGTTTATTTTAGTATGCTGTAACTTGAATGTTTTAGCATATTTAGTAGTCTTGTTTGGGGAAGAGAGGTAAAATGTGATTTATATCACTTAGTAGTATATTCTAAAATCCTGTTCCTTTTTCCTCTTGGCAGATGGATGCCTTCTAGCCAACCAGCAAGTCCTACTGCTGCTGCATGTCTGGCAGCATCTCTGAATGATCACATGACTCTTGATATGGATGCAGTCCTGTCAGACTTTGTTCGGTCCACAGGGGCAGAACCAGGTCTGGCAAGAGACTTACTGGAAGGTAAGCATTCAGAACATAAGTATTCCTATGTTCACTGCTTGCTTAAAGCAAGAACGAGTCGTAAAAGGAGCACTCTGGTCTATGGAAGCAGACATTTCTTAGTATTTTGACTAGTAAGTCAACTCTTGGAATAAGCTGACCATAGAGTATACTACGGTAGGTGTTTTCAGCAAAAGCCTTAAAAAGTTAACTCTTAGTGTTAGATTGCTGTATTTTTGGTTGTTAACTGTCATGTGTTAAATGTGTATGTGTGTGAGAGAGAGAGGGGAGGGTTTTTAGGTGAATTTTGTCATTTTCAGCTGCCTGAAAGTGGCTGTAAATGTTTCAGCTTACTGTGTAAAGCAGCTAAGTTTAGTCTGAAATAGACTTACTGTAAAGCGGTAGAAAAACCAGAGATATTTTTGGAGCCCAGTGATTAATACACATACCTGAACTTCATGGTATGAGATTCAAATGACTAGGCTGAAAAACATCTAGCAAGCCATATCAGAAAAATAACTGGGGTTTTTTATTTATTTTATTGTAGTTGTTTTAAGTTTATAAGCTTAAAAGTGGAAAACCACCTTTGATATTTGAAGGCATTTTCTAATAGCTGGTTTTGTTCATTTCTTCTGTTGTGAGCTAACAATTGTGAAGATGGGAAGTTAGAAATGAGTAGGTGATATCTAGGTAAATCGCAGGGTGGTTCTGTGGGCTTGGTACATGCACACTGGACTTTTCCCTGAGAGTTTTGTTTTTTGTTGTTTTTTTTTGGTTGGTTTTTTTTTTTTTTTTTTTTAAATCTTAATATGCTTTAAGAAGTTGTCTGTTAAGTCAAATTAACTACCGAACAGCCACAGAAGACTTAAAAGTATACATCAGGGTATATATCTCCTTTTTGCCAGAGTAATTTCACTTTATCATATGCATGCTGAAAGCTTTAAATTTTGCTATCGGTTCTTCTTTCACTCAGGGTTTTTAATTAGTAAGGAATGACATATTATTAACACAGAGGTGCACACAATTTTGTAGCATTTCCCAAGTCATCTGTGATACATGTAATAAAACCTTAGAATACCTAGCTATGAATATCATCATTGGCTTGCTGTATTTGAGACATCTCTGTTTAGTCTGATGTGATCAACCTTTCATTCTAGCCTAGAGTCTGTCTTGGTCTGTTGGTCTTTTTGAAGAAAGAATATAAGAAGGTTTTTCTCATCAATATCAGGACAGATTGTCAGTTATTGTGCTGTTACAGCATTGCCAAAATTTGAAAAAGTGTTCCTGTGTATCAGAGGTAGTTCAAAACAGTTATCTTGTTTTTCTTGCTATACTTTTTCCTTGCTATAAAGGATAATGCTTCCAAATAAATATAAAACAGTATTTTTCTGTCTTGTACTTCTCATTTCTATGCATGAATAAATTCACACCATACATATTAACAAAGAAATAAGCAAAAGGCAATTTAATTATTCCGAACAGGCTAATAGACATATGCGTCTACCCCAAATTATTTCCTCCTACACAGAAATTTACCGAAGTAAAAGGGATTGTTGCTCATGGGAACATTTTGGCACCTGTGGTTGTGGCTGCATTTGGTGTAACAGTTTCTAACACTGACCGTATCTTGTGCTGGGGGACAGTAATTGATCCAGTGGTTTCTCAGTTGCTTAAAGAGACGGAGGAGGGGCTGCTACCCTTACACAATTATAACTGTCTTTCATAGTAGTCACAGTGTGTAGATGCTCTGGGCTCTTGAGAGCAGCACTGAAACCCACAAAGTAACTTCTTGGAGATAAACAATATTCAGAAGAACAATCCTCCACACTATGGTGCACAAGGCTATAGCAAATGAATTGCACCTGGTCTTGGGATGATTATGTCTGGATAATATTTTCAATCAAAATTTGATAACAGGTGTACACAAGTGTTTTTGAGAAATTTCAAGATTTGATTGTAGTTTGTAGCCCAAAATGACTGTCTTGGAGAACTTTGAGTCAAAAAAGCTTGCTTGTATAGACCCTCATTTCCATGTAATCACAAGTTTTTGTCAGTTCTTCTAGAGTCCCACAGCTCTTTTCTCGTTCTGATTTGCTCACAGATTCTATTGTTATAACACAGACTGATTGTTCATATCGTGCTTCTGTGGAGCATACACATCTTTTTCAGAGCCATTTCTAATGTCATCTCCTTTGTTTATCTTTTGGGGGAAATCTCTTCAATTTCACTATTCTTGAGACAATCAAAGTTTCTGCTTCCTTATCCAATTATTTTAATATATTAATTGTTCTGCTTTGATTGTTCTGTGGATGCATCAGGACAGTATTGTGCACACTATGTGGTGTTCTCCCTGGCAACAAATGGGTAAGTTAAATACACAATGACTGTCAAACAAACAGCTAAAAAATCTATACACTGCATATAGATTTTCTAAACTGCCAGAAGCTGTCCTAAATATTGGCTTTGTTGATGTTTCTGTACTCCGCCTGTCCTGCTGGTAAAATCCCTGCAGGTTTTTTTTTGTTGAACTTTTTGAGCACAGCTACATGTCTCACTGAAACATTCTGCTTGTTGTGCTAGATGCATATCTTCCAGAAAGTGTCCATTCTTGATTTGAAATGAAGATATAAGGAGTTTAAAAAAAGTGTGTGTGTGTGTATATATATATGCACACACATACATTGGTTCCAATTTGTGTCTGGTTCTTTTTGCCAGCTATTAGTATCCTAAAATAAATAATACTGTGAACGAGTTGCTTTGCTATCTAGATAAACTAAACTTGTTTAGCTCCAAGTCTCACTTTTTATCTCCATATTTTCTCTGTCATTCAAAGGGTTTTGACTATTTTCATATATATGTTTCTAGTGCAAAAACTGCCTTTTTGCGATTACATTGCATATGCTGTTGTTTGTATCTTTGGCCAAGTTGCTTTAGTATTGCAACAGGGAGCTTGTGGTCAAGTCTGTGCTCAGTTCGATGTTTCAAAGTTACCAGTTCTTGAATTCTGTGTAGTTGTTCAACTGTTAAGGAGTTCTGATTTCGCAGACTTAAAATCTTAAAGGCATTATTTCAATGGTATGAGAACTTTGTTGTACACATTTGAAAATGGATGTGAATGTAGAATTTTAAAGCTGCATCAAAATGAAAAAAGGGTTTTTCTTAGTTCTGCCTAAGAAATTAACTTTATTTTCATGACAATGCTATGTTTAGAAAAGGCTTATATCTGTCTAATCAGCCATTCATTGGTGGATAGAACTGCATTAGAAATTGCTTAGTTTGTGTTTGTCCAATGCACAATTGGTGTTTCATTCCAACTCGTTAAACACTATTTATTGCGTCTGAAAGGTGGTTGTAGGTTACTTGCTATTTGTTATTTGTGATACAGCTGTGGGAATTTACATGGACAGGCTTAGGGAAAGTACAAGGAAAGGTATGTGGAGGCAGAAGGGATTTAGCACCTAACAGCACATAGACCTACACTTTAGTAAGGCTATCTGTCTTACTGTTTGGGTTTTCTTGAGTATTGTGAAGAACCTTCCATTAAGTTTATTCTGATAATTCGGTAGATTTATGAACAGCCTATTTCTGCTATTAAAGAAAACTTCTGAAATTTGAGATGATAATCTGATACGTCATATGTGTTGTAATTTATTTGGTGATCTTTGTGTTAAACTCTGTGCAGATACTTCAAAACTAAGGCCTTTTCCCAACTGTTCAGTATAACAGCAGTGATATTTATGTTTGGGTGTATTTTGTAAATATACACAATTTGTGTTAAATAATAATTAAGCATAGCAAAGATGCATATTAAGCAATCAAGCATAGCAAAGAATGTTAGACTTAGTCATGTAGAGTTATATAACTCGCATATTGTAAAGGATAGATTATGAATAGTTTTCAAGCAGAGATGTTGCTAGCACAAAATCATTTGCCTTATTACTCTCATGCATCTATTAAAGATATATAATCATATGATTAATCAAAGTTTATTCCACTCTCTGATGTTCTATGGATGTTTAGTTTAATGAGATCTTAGAAGCACTTTGTAGCTTTAAAGTGCTAATAGTCTTCTCTTCCCCTTTCTGCCCCCGGGATTTCTTTTTCCTTGCTTTTGAACATCATGATAACTGCATGCCCACTTCTAGGATGAGAACCCAAGGTAGCTGAGATCACGAGAAAAATCCTTTCATGTTAATTACTTACAGCTAACCCAAACAGCATCTCGTTTCTCCCAATTCAGGAGGCTCTCACCTACCCTTCTCTGTACTAGTATAAATTCTTTCTTGTGCCCACAGTGTGCCTGCATGCCTGAGCAATAGCTGAGTGAGCTATTTCTGGGCTGAATTCTCGAGATGATCTGTCTCCACATCAGAATCTGTCTTCCATCAGAAGCTGCAGTACTCTTTGTCTGCTCTGTTAGTTGCTGGCAGTGACTTGTGCGTAGAACACTTCATGCTTGGTTTCGGTTGCTATTTCTCTTGGTACCTTTCTGTACTTTTTATACTGAACGGCTTTTTCTTCCTTTACTCAGTACTCCCTGCTTTTGTTGTCTGAATGCTGTCCTGGACCACCCAAACAACTTCCATCATTCTTTTCAGTTGAAAGAACAGCTTTCTACCAGCCTTGCCAAAATTCTTAGCCACTGTTACGGCTGAATTACTAAAACAGAAAGCAAGTTCTTTCACCTTGGTTATGATTACAAGACTTTGTAATGTTCGTCCTTGTTTAGGTCTACAGGGAGGACACTTGGTGATAGGTATTTACACCTTCATCTGTAATCTTGCAGAGACTTTAAAGTAAACACCCAGCAGGAGTTACCTTTCCAGAGTCTGCACATCTACAGAGAAGTGTTCTCAAATTCATGGCATCTTCAAGACATCATAAATCCTGATGTTTTTATGTTAATAATTACGAGTCAACCAAAGAATGAGTATGCTCCTATGCAAAGAAAATGACACCAAAAGCTATTTGCTGACTGTTCCAGATAATAAATACAATCCTGGGTTAGGGAGAATATATGAGCACCACATATGTCAGCAAATTATTATAGAGTGCAGAGTGACTGTGACAGTTGCTTGGCTCTCTGAGTAGCATTTGACTCAGGGGACATGGAAACTGGATCTGACATTACACAGTGTGATGGTTCAGGAATCAGATATGCTTGAAGCAGATCCCTTTGTGTCAAAAACATCTCCTACAGACCTGCACACCTGAGATCTTGTCTCTATGCACTTTCATTCAGGAGGAAGAAAGACTGTAGAAGTTTGTCTCTTTTCCAGAAAAAACCACAACAGACTTAATCAATCTGCCTGAAAACAAGAGCATTCCCATCACTGTAAATCTTGCTCTAACAACCTTTCACATAATTTCTTGAGATAAAGGCTTCATTTTCAACTAGCAGTGTCCAGGAGCACAGTGTAAACCTCTATATCTTTTCCTAAGTTTAAGAACACTTTTAAAAATTACATTTAAATCTCACATTGAATTTTGTGCACCAGGACAAGATTATTACCAGGTCTTTTCCCCGGTATATTGTTCCAAAATATATTGGCCACTGTTTTTTAAATTATGGTTGTTAATTTTATTATCCTGTCTTTCATGAGGAACTTGCTAGCTATAGGAAACTAGATGGTCGAAAGAGAGTCAGGTACTTGAAAAAAAGGATACAGTTTGGAGCATGGAGGAATACCGTTCATTCTGTATTGCTGTAAAAGAGTTTTTCCATTAAATGGAAACATTCTGTGTTTTTGTTATGTTAGTCTTATTTTTGAAAATAGGAGCTTCAGAAAAGCAGAATATTCTGCTAGGGACCACTTGTATGTTTAAGGTTATAGCAAAACTCCGAGTCAGAATGAGGTCATCTGTTCTACTTAATCTTCCCTACGTGGGAGATCACTTCTGATGCTGTTTCATTCTACAGGTCACCAACACCACCATTTCAGGTGTCTCTGCTTTTGATACTCATTTTCCTTTCCTTCTGTTTTATTTTTCAGTGATTAACTGTGTAGCTCTTGACTGCTGAAAATATATACTCGGCCTTTAATCTCATTCATAGCTATGTTCCTTGTACATCAGTATGTATCAGTGAAAGTTCTGCTTAAAAGCTGGTAGTTGCATTCTTTGAAAATAATTGTGCTTAATATCGATTTTAATTCCCAGAATTTTCTTGATGTGTCTAGTGCAGCACAGGAATAATTTATGGGGCAATTTAATGTGGGTGTATGAATGGATTAAAAAATAAGAATAAAAAGTATGTGAAAAATTTTGTCATACTATCAATTTTTCCCCTTGATGCCAGCTAAAAAAAAAAAAGAAATCAGTGATCTGAAATCTTTTTACTTCCAATAAAGTCCAAGGGTTCTTGCCTTCTGCTGTTACATTGATGAAAACAAAAGCAACTGAAAACATTTTCATGGCTGTCTGGTATAAAACTCTTAATACCGGACTTCTATATTAAGATCCTTTTGAGATTGGAACTAGATGATCTTTAAGGTCCCTTCCAACACAAACCATTCTGTGATTCTATGCTTACAACTATTTTAAATTAATTTTAAATTAATATTCCTAAATTTCAACTATGTATCATTAGCTCTGCCTATTATAAATTAGTGGTTTGTGCACATTCGCTAAACCCTTTGTTTCTTAGAAATGTTTTTTTTCATCTTCACTTTAATGTTTGGATGATTACTTCCCGGGACTTTAATCTGTTTCATTTAATTTCTCTTTGAGATATCATTCACCACTTTCTGAGGATTCTACGCTGTTTGTGTGCTCACACGAACTGAAAGCAAACTTCTGTATGTGAGATTATGTAGAGTAGGTGTTACATTTCATGAAACTTCACTGGGTCTCCACTTACAGATTATTTTTGTTTTGCATATTTGCTAACCAAATTTTTTTATTCTTTGCTCCCTTGTTCCTGGTCACTAATACATGTTCTTTCAAGTTTACTTACTTTTACTAATAAGCCGATTATGGATGAAGGTACTATTTCCAATATATTTTTTAAACTGCTCCTTTACTGAAAAAGTTGGCATCCATTACCTATTGTTTTGGCCGTGAATGAAAATTATTGAGAAATCACTGACTGGGACAGTTGTTATCTGTCCCCTTGTGGGAACCTCTACAGTTCTGCTGCAGAACCTGAAACTGTTAATTCGTTTGCTCTTTGTGACCTGACCTTTTGAGTGCTGCATATGCCACTTACGGGGTTTTTTTAACTTCAGTTTTATACTATGTATTCAGTAAATGCGTTTCTGGAGGTTAGGTCTGATTGTTCGAGGAAACATCTGTCATTATTCTTTTACTTGCTGATGTCAGTGCCTCAGTTTTCAAAAAAGTGAACAGATCATAAATTTCCAAATTTAAAGCGCTGAAATGAAGTGAGTCTAAAATGATCCTATTTCCAAACTTTCTTAGATAATTTGATTTTTCACTTTAAAACTAACCTATCAATTGCTATGCAAAAACCTGGAAGAAGTGTAATGTGAGTATAATAATCGTAAATTATATACCAAACCCCAACCCCTTTTCCCCTACCTGTAATAGAAAAACTAGAGATATTTCAGACATGAGAACTACGTGAATGTAGCAGAAGGTGGGGACACCTGAATGGCAGGTTTAGTATTGCTTTTTGCCTTCCTTTTAATTTGATGGAATGAAAATGTGCTAAGTTAGGGCCATCTAGATGCTACAAGATTTCCATTAATTACCCAGAGATCTGGATTTCAACCTTCACTTAATTTTGAAGATAACGGGAAAAAAAACAAGCAAACACACAAAAAAATAATGATTTTACTTAAAACCAGGCTAAAATAAAAGCCCACACTCAAGTGGTTAATATTGACAGAACAGTTTGACAGTGAATGTGACCCAGCTGAAAGAAACAACAATCTCAGCAAAATAGTTTGAAAAACCACCCATGCTGGTAGACATGTGTATCACTGCTTTGTACAGGATTAAATTAGGATATGTATTAGATATGTGTCACAGGAAAACATGAAATCAGCTGCAAGACTCTCCAGGTGTCGTCTTTGTATATGCATGCCTGTTAATGGCAACCAGACCGAAAGGCACCGTGAAGTCAGTGGAAAGACTTCTTTGCCTCTCTAAGCTTTGGGGAAAATTCTTAAGCATGAACAGGTAGGTCTGCATGGTAGAGAATGGATTTCCCTCAGCTGGTTTTGATCCCCAACTTCCCCAATATCCAAGAATGAGGAGGGCATGCCTCTTTTCCTTTTGGATAGTATAGGCTGGCACCTTGAATCCCTCATGTGTAGAATAGCAGTAAAGCTTGAGTTGTTAAGTATAACTTACTTAAAAGATGGCCTAAGGCAGAAAAAAGGTCATTAATGAAAATAGTTTAAAACAAGTTATGAAGTATTTGGTTTACACTGCCAGGGCTGTAGGTATGGATAAACTTGGAGATGACTACTAAATCAGTTAGAAAACAGCTTAGTTTTCAGGAAGCAGCAGGTGTGCAGGCCATGACCACTTGAATATAGGGGGAAGGCATAGGATGAAATATTTTAAAATGCCAGCAGTATAGACAGCCATCAGAAACTGGAGATTTTGTGAAATTCATTGGCAATAATAATAATACAATAATAAAAATTAATATAAACATAAAAAATCCAAACTGCATAAAAAGTAATGTATTTAACTGAAAAGCTGTCCTTTTATTTGTATAAATGGTTTAATTTATTTATATAAATGGTGTAGTATTTCACCATTATATAAAAATAATTGCTGTCTATTTCCAGTTTTATATAGTGCTTAATTGAGGTATATGTAGTTCACCATTAATTCAGAAATCAGGAGATTGCCTTTCCAGTCATGAAGTGTATGTGGTAAAGGAAACTGCCCCCATGGAAGATGACAGAGATGCAGTAGATAGATATCTCTCAAAGAATGGTGTCTATAAGCAGAATTTGAAGGAAAGAACATAATTAATGGAGAGGGAGAGAGAAATTTACAGTGCTGTCATGTGACTGAGTGTACAAAGCTAACTCCTCCAAAATAGTCTCTTATTCTCATCTCCCTCAGACAGTTCCTTTTTTAGTTCTCTTGTGGAAGGCTTGGCAGAGGGAAGAGGAAGCTGAGCTGCTACCACTGTCTCGTTATACAGAGATCAAAATTGTAATTTCCAGCTGTCTGTTCAGCTTTGAGCAACTTTGCATTCTAGCAGAAAATGAGGCAAATGTTAACAAAATGTCCTTGTTACATTATTTGCCTTTGAGAACATGTACCAAAATTAAATCTTGTTTTAAAATCTATGGCCTAATTTTATCCTAATTTTGCATAAGTTTTTTCAGAAGGAATAAAGCTGGTCTTGAGTTCTTATCTTATGCCTGTCAATATTTGTTAATCTACTTGATGCCAAGTAAGAAAAAGTGACAGCATTGAAACTAAACTTGTGGATTGTTTTTTTTAGCAAATGGTTTGTAAGAACAAACTTTCCCTACATGGGAAAGAAGCTGATGGTAGACTTTGTATCTTAACAGATTGTTAGGTTTGGGGGATTTGATTATATATACATACACATACACATAAATTTAATAATTGTGCACTGGCCTAGTGGCACAAAATGAGGATCACTTTATGCTGTTCACAGCTAACTATCAATCAACAGTCTTGAAAGACAAAAGCTGCTTTTCATTTCTCCAAATGCCTTTCTAGCATAGTCACCTAAAGCTACTAGGTCTAATAAATAGCTTGTATACAGTAAAAGATCTCCTAGAATTTATCAATGCTACAAATAACTGAAGAAGTAAATGAGCTTTTGCAGTTGAAGCTGGAATTACTAGTTAGTTAGCTGATAACTCTGCCTTGTGCCTGTAATGACAATTTTAAATACTTGGAGAGAGTCTTATGGAAAAAAAGAAAAAAGAAGTGTTGTGAAATTGTGAGGGTAAAATCTCAGAACTCTTCTAGTTCAGAACAGTTAATTGTAACTTCACCAGCACGTAGAACTATAAACATACGCTGTGTTAAAAAGATTGAAGTTAGTCAGGTTCAGCTAAGCCATTTAAATAAAGGCTGTTACGAAGATTTGGACAAGATATTAGAATGATGGAACAATGTCCCTAGTTATATAAAGGTAATAATATTCCCTTCTGGTCCTAAATAAAATTCAAAATTCATGTAATTATTGGCGATTACAAATCCTCTCAGCCAACATCATCTCACAAAACATCATCCTCCCAGATACACAAGTATGTAGGGAGAATTCCTCTCAATGATTTAAGTTGACCATGCTCAGCTTTTAATTTCTATTGTGGCAAATTTGAACATTTCCATTTCCCAAATATATAGGGATCAAGAGCACAGAAGTTAACTTTAAACCTAGGCAGGACAGTGTTGAGGCTGATAGGAAAAGGAAGCATTTCAAAGGCTTTCCTCAGTTTTGGGAGAGCTATATCAGTTCACAACCTTCAGGCCTTTTTGAGTTCTTCTGTATAATTGAATACCCACATAACCCAGGAACAAAAATTGTTCTTTTGCTGCAGTTGGCCGTAGGCTGGTCTATATTAGGCACATCCTTGTTCATGAGGAGCCCTTAGAAGTAGAATTCTTGGGGACCTGATAGTTTCAAATTATTTCATCTAAGTGTAAAACTACACAGAAGCATGAATCCCACATCAGCAAGAGATTGTCATAGATGCATTAGCCTGGAGTGTTACTTTGTTGGCTTCAAATTGAACTTACAGATGGCTTCTAATTGAATTTACAGGTCCATTTCATAGATTGTGTCTTGATATTCAGGGACTTCCTCATGTTGGTTATTCTTCTCTACCTGAAAGTTAGCTTATTGCACTCTCGGTTGATGTTGTCCCATAATGACTGTATTCCGCTGGGTCAGATTGGTGACTTGTAAGTCAAGATCATAACACTTGTACTAGATTTATGCTATGAAACATTGTGAGGATTTGTCTCGTTCAGACCTAACTGCAAAACTGTTTCTCATTTCGCTCAGCCTTGTAGCCAACACTTTCAGCTAAGAACTCTTCCCTGTGTTCTTGTAAGGAAGACATTGTGGAGTAGAGATTCATATTGTTTTACTTTCTAACATGCATAACTGCTCAAAATCTAAGCTGAAAGATGACACAGAAAAACGTAGATGGAATAAGAGCCCTGGATTTTGTTTTTAGAAGTATGTTATACAGCATGCCAAATACTGCATTTGTGTCTGGCTATTTGTAAACATCTCAGATTGTGCACCCTTACAGGTAGCTTTCACCCTCATAAGGAGAAGGACTACATGAAGCAAGCATTCCTGCTGAAAATTCCTCTGCCTGTTTAATTGATGTATTACTGATCCACAGTATAGTCTCATGTAAAATGCTGGTTTGTTAAATGGGCTAAAAGGAGAGATGATGTGCCTCCCACACAACAGCTGATGCTTTATATTTGTGAGACAGCTGCTATGCCGAGAACACCTTTCTATATGCTGGCGTGGAGTATTTGAGTCACAGAAGCATGTTCTCTGTGGTAGACTTGAAAGAGTTATAATGATTGGGATGATATTGAAAACAGAAGTTTTGTGTGCCAGCAAGGCTTTTCCTGTTCTGTGGGCAGGTACACTTTGTTGAATTTTTAATTTCTTTTGAATAGAGAGGGGTTTTTTTTCTTGTGGATGCTTTGCATTAGCTTTAGTAAAAGCATTGTAACTTTTTTCCCATTTGCTAGTAAAAAATACAGTCAATGATAGTAAAATATTTAAGAAATGGTGGCAAAAACCTTGAAAGTTACATTGCTGGTACTGATTCTTCAGTAGTCTCTCTCTTCTAAAAAGTTTCCTAAATGGTATTGCATTCAAGTGTGAGTTTCACTAACAACAAAACCAGCATTAAATGTAGAGTAGGTGGGCAGATACAGTACCTGATTAGAGTGGTTAAAAATTCCAAAGGGTGTGTCCTTTTTAGTTTTACCATCTCACCAAAATACCTTTTTTTCTTTCTTGCATTTGTCACATTGAAAACTGGCATGCTCTCTTCCTTTCAGTTTAGTTTCTTGTTCAGTTTTGTCATTTTTTTGTGTTTCTATAGACCTCATTTCTATTTTCTGAAATACATAATTCTGTAATCTTGTCCGAGTTGCTTTCTCTGTGACCTGTCTTGTGTTTTGACTTGTTTTTTTCCTTTATTGTTTTGTGAAAGTTTTTCATTAATTCTTACTTGATATTTTTATTGTTTCTGCTTCTTAGATACATGCACCAGCAGTTCATGGACTGTAAACGCAGGCTGGATCATAATTTGTTTAATTCTGTCTAACCTTTCCCTTCTGCATCCTATTTCTTACATGTTTCTGGTCCTGTTTAGCTTTAGGCAGCATTTCCTGCCCATTTTAAAATTTCCTTTGCTGAAGTCCTGTGTATATGTTGTTGCTACAAGTTGGCCTTCATTGTGGCCCTTACTGTTTAGATCTTTCCTAGTTCCCCATCTCAAATGGCATCCTTTTAGCATTTTGTTTGTCATTAAATCAAAAATTGCTGGTGACCTTTCAAATGTTCTTTTTAACATATTGGAGTAGGTGGATACTTGAAAGCTTGGCAGGGGGGAGTGTTTTATAGTTGCATGCTTGCTATTCCTACTAATTAGTGATAAATGTTCTCTAGTTTTATTATATCTCATTTAAGAAGTGAAAGACAATAGATTTATTAACTGTTACAACCCTACTAAGCTACGCTGTTTTGGCCAAAACAATATAAAGCAAAAACCCCGAAGACCAAATAATAACATGTCACTCAGGTCTTGCTGACTGAATGTTATCTGCCTGAAAAAGTAAAATCTAGTATCAGTACAACAAACGTAGGCTGCTTAATGGGTGCCTGATTTTTGTTATTAGAGGGTATGAGTTGCGATCTGACAAACGATGTGCTTACCATTGGGAGAGAAAGGATTACTCATGTGC
The DNA here is from genome assembly GCF_965140245.1 of Athene noctua. Classification (NCBI taxonomy): domain Eukaryota; kingdom Metazoa; phylum Chordata; class Aves; order Strigiformes; family Strigidae; genus Athene; species Athene noctua. The sequence continues at coordinate 17,802,806 of NC_134049.1, read as the reverse complement.
TGCAGATCATTAAGAAGTCACTTTCTCCTCACAACATAATCAAGTTGAAGACTTGACTAGAGAAAGGTTCGGTTAAAAAAAAGTCTGATCCTTATTCTCCAGAAAAACACGGGTCAATGCAGCTGTCTAAGCACTATGAAAACTACTGTAAAACCCGAGTGGTGCCAACTGTACTATCTTTATGAAGGCAGAGTGTATTTCTCATCTGAAAAATTTTACAGTATGTCTTGAAGCAAACACTTTCAAACAACACTCCAAAGTCTCTAGTCCTCTTCTGCTTTCAGATTTCAGCTTTCAAGCTGGTCAGTTTTTTAAAATGTGGATTGAGTTGGAAATACGTACATATTAAAAGAAAGAAATTGGGACTTTTTCAAGAGGTCAGTCTGAAACTTTTCCAAGAGAGCTTCCATTAGAGAGCACTTTACACTTGTATTGTTTCATTAAAAAAAACACACCCAAAAACCAACAACCTGTGTGATGTATTATTTTGTTTAAAACGCAACAAAGTGGGAATATTTTAAAATAATAACCGGGCAAAAAAACCCTTGGCTGTCTGATATTACAGCATTTCTGGTTCCACTCAGGAAAAAGTAATTATGTAAATATTTCATGTTTGTTATAGTGCTGTACCACCTGTATGTACATAGTGCACGGATCCAGTATGGTGGATGATGCAGCCCACATGCAGCTTGGAACGGAAACAGATAGCAAAAATACAGCTACAGGAATATTTCTTGTCCTGTGAATTTTACTCTGGTTTGGTTTGACCTCTTCATTGGCATCATGCAATTTCCTTGCTGCAGAGTCTGAGGAAAATAATCACAGTGATTTACTCTAAAGTTCTGACTAACCTATTGGCTCGGTATGTTTAGTTTGTCCATCTAATTCTCAGTCATGTCTGTGGACTAGTTTTTTTGCTAGTGTACTTCAAGAGGAAAATAGTAGTAGTCACAGCTAAATATAAAAAGTTAGGTCTTGTTTTCAGTTTCTTTTGTCATGGGTTTTCTAAGGAGAGAATGGTGTCCACAACTTGAGAAGGACAAGAAGGCAAGGTGGAGGGGCTGGGTAAGGTGAAGGAATGAGGTATCTTCTCTGATCACAATGTGGTCTGTCCTAATGAGGTCACCTCAGCCTTCCCCTCCCTCAAAAGCTGGGTTTAATAGCAAACAGCTTTCCCCAGTGTTCACTAAAGATGTGATGCCCAAAGAGCAGTGTGCCAAGGTGAGAATGTGCTCTTTGTGGATCCTGCAGTAGTACTCTTGCATAGAGAATGCTCTTGATCACTGCCTCCTTCTCAACTTCTTTCTAGCCTGGGATTTGGAGTCCAGTGAACCTGCCACAGAAAGACCTGGCACTGGACACTTGGTTCTCATCCCCTGCCCCTTTCTTCTACTGTTGGTGCTTTTATGTTGTCCCTGGTGGCCGCCTACGACAAGGTTACAGTGCTGGTGGATGAGGGAAGAGCAACTGATGTCATTTACCTGAACATGTGCAAAGCAGTTGACGCTGTCCTGCACCACATCCTTGTCTCTAAACTGGAGAGACATGGATTTGATGGATGGACAACTCGTTGGATAAGGAATTAGCTGGGTGGTCACACTCAGAGAGTTGTGGTCAACAGCTCGATGTCCAGGTGGAGAGCAGTGACAAGTGGCGTCCTCAGGGGTTGGTGTTGGGACCGGCGCTGTTTAACATCTTTGTTGGTGACACGGACAGTGGGATCGAGGCACCCTCAGCAAGTTCAGTGACTACACCGAGCTGTGTGGTGGGGTCCCATGTGGAGGGAAGGGCTGTGCCATCCAGAGGGACCCGGACAGGCTGGAGAGGTGGGACTGTGCAAACCTCCTGAAGGTCAACAAGGCCAAGTGCAAGGTCCTGCCCATGGGTCGGGGCAATCCCAAGCACAAATACAGGCTGGGCGAGGAGTGGATTGAGAGCAGCCCCAAGGAGAAGGACTTGGGGATATCAGTGGATGGAAAACTGACTGTGAGCCAGCAACGTGTGCTCACAGCCCAGAAAGCCAACGGTATCCTGGGCTGCATCAAGAGAAGTGTGGCCAGCAGGTACAGGGAGGGGATTCTCCTCCTCTGCTCTTGTGAGACCCCACCTGCAGTGCTGGGTCCAGCTCTGGGACTTCAGACATCAGAAGGACACGGACCTGCTCAAGAGATGATGAGGGGCCTGGAGCACCGCCCTTATGGGGACAGGCTGAGAGAGTTGGGGGTTCAGCTGGAGAAGAGAAGGCTCCGGGGAGACCTTAGAGCGGCCTCCCAGTATTTAAAGGGGGCTACAGGAAAGGTGGGGAGGGACTCTTTATCCAGGGGTGTAGGGATAGGACAAGGAATAACAGTTTAAAAAACTGAAAGAGATTAGATATATGGAAGAAATTTTTCCCTGTGGGGGGGGGTGAGGCCCTGGCACAAGTAGCCCAGAGCAGCTGTGGCTGCCCCCTCCCTGGCAGGGTTCAAGGCCAGGTTGGACGGGGCTTTGGGCAACCTGGGCTAGTGGAAGGTGTCCCTGCCTGGGGCAGGGGGGTGGGACTGGATGATCTCTAAGGTCCCTTTCAACCCAAACCATTCTACAATTCTGTGATTCTATGAATGCTTCTGAGGCCAGTCCTACTCTTGCTGTTCTTCAGCATCTTTTTTTGAACCCTTTACTAATCCAGTTTGAGGTGGTAAGGCAAAAATGGATAGGTGGCATCTTAAATTATATATTGTTTTATCTAAGTCTTTGTTTTTTCTTCAGGCTCCTGTTGATATTCAAGCAACTATTATTTAGGACAGAAAATTCATCATGTAACTGAATTTATTTTTTGCTTTTATGTAGATGCCTGATGTCTCTGCACTATACAGATACTGCTGTCAGTAGCAGCCCTTAGTCACCATTCCTTATTCAGCTGCACTTTTTTGTTTTGTTGTTTTTCCTCCACACTAGGAACACTTGGTTTTAAAGCAGAGGCCTTTTAGTCCTGTTAAATTTTACACCTGCTGACTCATAGCACATGCAGCTGTTCTGGAAATAATTGTTCAGTAAGAGTATTCTTTCTGATGAGCTAGTGAATTCATTTGATTCCTGCATCCTGATCATGATTCACTACCTGTGTTTTCTAACCAGCTTTGTGCTGCTCCGGCTTTTTGCTGACTTGTTCTCTGACTGTTAGAAACTCAAAGCCTTTCATGTAAACCCACTGTGTCAGTGCTGCTCTGGAGCAATTCAGTTGCTACTAACTGATGTGCTGCTGCTACCAGTGACGTCATCTGATGTGATTGTGTGTACTGAAATAACGTTGTTACACCTGTGAAATACCTTTTTAAATACAATGATATGTCATATAAATAAAGAAGCAGTCAGTGGACAGTAGGGTGCATCAGATAAGTAACAGTAAAAAAAAAAGCAGACAATCTGAAATATAGTCTTGTGTTGATTTTGTCTGTCAGATTGCAACAAAAAGTCTTACTTGACTTAATTTAGTTGATGAAACTGTGCAAAATATATGAATGACCTGTTGCTTCTCCTTCAGCCTTGTGATGGGAGGGCATGTCCGTGCCTATATCAGGGGTAACCTCTGTGAGATAGGAAAGATTGTTCCTTTCTGTTGAGAGCCTGTGCAGGAGATGACAATTAAAGAAAATAAAAAAGATATGACACAGCAGGGACTTGTGTGAGAAGCAGGGACTAGGAGATTTCAGAGAAGAACAGGGAACATACAAACAGAATTTAGATAATAGAAAGACTAAGTCTTTTCCTAGGGACCCAGAGGGACTGCATGCAGTCTCCTTCAAACCAGAAGTCTGCTGAAACTTGTTGGACAAGTAGCAAGACTGAAAGATTACCCCATGAAGCACTGGCGGAGATATGTTTGATTTCAATGTTATATGAATTTACTTTTGTTGTTGCTGACCCTGAGCATACCTCAGGTTTTTTCTTCTTTCAAAACTTAGTTTAGAAATTCAAAAGCTTTTGGTATGCAAAGTTTAAAGGAGGAGAGCTAGGCAGAGTTAGCTCTGTTCATCTCCACAATCATAAGCCCCACTAGTTTCTTCAGTAACTTCCAGCTGAAACTTTCTCACCTGCCGTGTCACACTGCTAGAAATCCTTGTTCAGAGCATCTGCTCTGGACATCTCTGAGTTTAATGACCTTTCTCATTTGTTCCCAGCTTGTGCATTGCTTTTGCTGTCCGTTTCTGTGCTCCAAATCACATCACACTTTTTATTAGATCTGCTTACCTTTTTTTTTTATTTTACGCTGCATTAAATGTTTGTACTTATTTGTATTTCTTCACACAGTATCTTTTATAAATGCCTCTGGTTTTTTCCTTTCTTCCTTTCCCCTAATTTTCTTTGCTGCCTGCAGTTTCCTCTATTATGACTTACAAATTTTCTTCTTTAATCCTCCCAAACTGATGAATTCCCATGGGAAGAACAAAAGGTCTGTCACTTAGATTTACATGTGAAAATGTAAACCAAAATGAGCGGAAGGCATGGCAAAGGAGGCAAGTTTACATGTTTCTAGTACCAAGAGCAGTTGAAAACACTTATGCTAGTCAGTTAGGGTGGCTAATACTCAAAAACACTGTTTCATGGAGATGGAAGGGCACTTAATATGTTCTCTAGTTTGATTGAATTTTCTTCTTGCATTCTGATGCTTGGAGGCTCCAGCAAATTTGGGGAAAGTGAGTCCAATAATCATTTCTTGTGTTGGTTCTCTGAAGTACAAGGCTTTGGTGCTGAATTGGTGCTTTGGTTAGGAAATGGTGACAACTCCAGGGAGATGGAGAGATTTGAAAATAAAATATTTCTATGTAAGATACATTTACATGTAGAAATTTTACTTTAGGTGTGGTTTTAAGAGTGTATTGGATGTTCAGTTGCTACATTGTACTGTGGAATGCAACTCAAGGGTCACTATGAAATTTAGTTTTAAATGCAGCGCACTGTGAGCCTAGTTTCTGAAGGCTGACTGTAATTTTTTATGATAGAGCTTTTATCTGATTGCGTTTGGCTTAAAACTAAGCACAGTGGGATTTCTGTTAGTCTGCTGATTTTCTGCTTTCCCATTACATACGTTAAAGCCCTGTCACACAGCACATGCATGGTGATTTTTGTTAGATTTCAGAACTTGAACATGATAATATCTTGAGCAGGTGACCTGTAAGGAATGCCTTGACACTAGAGGAATGCTCTCTGTGTTCCATTAATACAGGACTGTTACTCCAGGATCTGTACTGAATAAACAAACCCAGGTTGCTGCTCAGAGTCATGTAATGCTGGACTTGTCGCATTGCCAATACTTCGATAATACTGTTTGTTTAAATGTACGTTTCCTAGAATTATATTTATTGTCACTTTCCATTTTTTAAAAAAGGTTTTATTTTATTGTCCTCATGGCTGAGAAGATGTAGAAAACATCTTGTAAGTGCCTTTTAAAAACAGGACTAAAGAAAAGCAAGCTGTACTCCAAACACTGATACATGATCATGTCAGTCTTGGGAACACAATGGTGATTCTTCCATGTTTGGGTTGAGCAACTTGATTCAGACGATATACATAGTTAGAGCAGAACCCTGACAGGATTATAGCCATTGAATCTACATGGGATTTTTAGGAAAAAAGTGCTGGCAATAACTCAAGTGCTTGTTCTAGGATCTCTTGACAATTTTCACTGAATTTACATTTTGTCATCCAGGCTTTCTAATAGAGGATTACAGCATAACATGTATAATGATTCCATATCACTGACATGGTGGGTGTATATAACATTCCTACTTGGTAATACTGATTCTCCTTTCCCAGTTTTGTTTAGTACTTCAAAATTGAAAGACTTTAGCTCAACCCTGTAGGTAACAGCTGTTTATGCAGGTTTTTTCCTACTTCGGTTAGGTTTTTATTTTTCACAGAAGAAGTAAAAGACTCTTCTATCTGCATAAAACTGCTTTGTACTATTTTTAGCTTATTCTCCTTTGTGTAAGCAAATAAGTTATTTTTAACTGCTACTCAAGTAATGTAGCTTCTCAAAGTACATAAAGTGACAACCTTTTATGATGTAATAAATCATGTATTAGTCAGAATCAGGTTACTTTTGAATTCCCAGAAAAAGTGCTCACAGAATGCTGTGAAAGTTTCATCTAATTAGTGGGGTCTTTTTTCTTGCTATTAAATATTTGTAATTTTCCAGTTAAAGCCAAGCACTTGGAGAATGCTAGGATATCTATGTATTTTCATTTAGCAGGAGTGTTTTGAAAATAACATACAAATATCTTAACATTTTTTTCATTATTATTTTTAGAGAGTGACAAGTACCATTTCACCACCTGTACTAAGCAGATTTCTTTATGTCTAGATATTAGCTTGCATTCTGTTATCGTTGATCATAGCAATATGATGAAGTGAGAGCTTGAAAGCAAATCTTTTCTGTGTTGGCAGGTTCCGTGAGCAGCTCACACAGACATGGAACCACACTGAATCCTCTCACCGCATGTTTTGTTACAAAACACTGTGCTATATTATCTGCTTTCTGAAAGACTTTTAAAATCTCTGAGAGAGCAAGTCCTCTCTGATGTATAAGATAAAGGGACCTGAAATATTTTGCATTCTCGCTGCTCTGCGAATAGAAAGATAAGAAAGTTTCTCATTCTTTTGTGCTATAACAGTCATGTCTTTCCATCGTTGCTGCTAATTATTATTTATTATTAATACAACTGTACAGATGTGAATTATTACTGTCTCTCATTATTTTATGTTAAATTATGTGGGATTTAGTGTTCTTCTTAAATTGCCAGTTGCTGGAACCATTTGATCAGAATCCAAGCAAGGGAAGTCCTGGCATTGATTGCCTTGTATGATAAAATGTCTGGATTTGTAGATGAGAGAAGTGGATACATTTTTACCTCAACGTTAGCAGGTTTTGACACTGTTTCCCACAGTATCGCTATATTCAAGTTAAGATTTTACATTCTGGGTGGGTGGATAACTAGATGGGCAAATAACTGTTTTGATGATCAAGCTCAGAGGGTTGTGGTTAATGGACAACTTTCTAGCTGGAAGCTGCTAACAAATGCTGTACCTCAGGGGTCTATACTCGTTTAAAGTCTTTATCAGTGAGGCAATATCAAGTTTGCAGATGACACCAACTGGGGGGACCAGTTGATGTCTTCAAAGGCAGAACGGCCCTTCAGGGAAACCTAGACAGAGTGAGGGAACTGACCAACAGGAACCTAATAAAATTGAACAAGGATGAACATTGGAGTTCTGCCCCTGGAAAGGAAGAACCCCCAGCAGTGGTATAGGCTGGGGGGCAGCTTGGCAGAGAAGGACCTGGAGGTCTTGGTAGCCAGCAAGCTGCACATGAACCAGCTGTGTGCCCTGACAGCTAGAAAGGCCAGCAATATGCTGAGTTATATCAACAGAACCGTAGCCTGTGGATTGAGGGAAGCGATTTGTACCTCTCTACTCAGAACTTCTTAGAAATTTATAATACAGTGTATAATTTTGCCCCCCACCCCCAGTCCAAGGAAGACGTGTATAAATTGGACTGAGCTCAGGGGAAGGCCACAAAGGTTGTTGGTGGTGAAGCACAAGTCCTGTGAGGAGACACTGAGGGAGTGACGCTTGTTCAGGCTGGAAATGGGGAGGCTTTGAGGGGATCTAACAGCAGCCTTCCAGTGCTAGTAAGAAGGTCATCAGGGAGTCAAGAGCTGGGCTCTTCACAGTGGTGTGTGGCAGGAGAACAAGGGGCAGTGGGTATAAGTTGAAACAAGAGAGGTTCAGAGTGGACATAGGTCTCATGAAGACAGTCAAATGTGGGAACGGTTTGCCCAGAGAGGTTGTACAGTCTCTATCCTTGGTGTTTTAAAAACCAAACTGAATAAAGCCCTGATCATCTAGTCTGATCTTATAGCTGACCCTGCTTTGAGCAGGAGGTTGGGCAAGAGCTTTCCTGAGGTCTTCTCCAATTATGATGTAAAGAAAACTAAAATATAAATTTTAAAAGAGAAATAAAAAGATTTCTTTGTCCATTTGCTGTGTATTTTTAAGATGTTTATCAACTGTGCATTTTTGTTGAGGGAGGAGTGGTTGTAAAATGTTTTATCCAAAGATCCTGTTTCCTTGCTGATGCTTTAAGTGACAGTGATTTGTCTGTTTAAGTTTATATTTTAAGTGCATATGAAGATGGTTTCCAGGTTATCAATCTGGTCACATACAGATGTGAGCAGAATGTCCTTTTGCTATTTGACAGGCAAAAATTGGGACTTGACAGCAGCTTTGAATGACTATGAGCAGCTCCGGCAGGTACACACCGCCAACCTGCCACAGGTGTTCAATGAGGGCAAGTACTACAAGCAGCAGGAGCCAGAGCAGCCTCCCCAGGTGACGAAGGCTGAGCGGCCCTGCCTGCAAAGGCAGGATGACATTGCTCAAGGTAAGAGCTCTTCTCCAGGGCTTTTGTGGACAAGCAGCTTTTTAGCTTGTCTGCTTGCAAGTTGGGCTTGTCTGCAGGGAGTTGGAAGTCATTTGCCATCAGCCTGTGAACTGTGTCATTGTGATGGGATTCACAGAGCTGCTGCTGGACCCTACGTTTCATGTATTTCATTTGACATGAATTTTGCCTCAGATCTGCAAGTTGTTTTTTTTAATGTGAGATTAAAGTACAAAAATATGTTGTCCCCAAGCACTCCTGTGGTATTTATAAATGTAATTAATTAGAGGGTGCCACAACTATTGTATATAGTTTTCTATGCTTATTGAGACCAAAAAGGTTAAAAAAAATCCATAATTCAATCTTTGCATTCTTATTCACTGCATGTGATTAGGCTATATGAAATCTATTAATAACTTTCAGCTTTACAATTCTGTTCTTTTATGGTTTCACAGAAGAACGGGCAACCTCCTATCCCCTGCCAAATAGAAATTGAAACCTTAAGAAAAATGAGTCAACTACTTCTAGCAGATGATTTCCAGTACAGGATGATAAGCATTAGAATTTACTTTATTGTCTGTAGACCTCTTATAGGTTTTATTTCAGATCTCTATCTGTCTCAGACTGTTGGAATGCCTTTTTTTAAAATATATATTAATTTATCAAGTAACTGTAGTTTGCATCAAAATGAATCTATAGGTCTGACAGCTTGTCAAATAGATCAGCTTGGTGATGGCTTTCTATGTAATCATTAAAGGAACATAAAGTCTTCCTTTCTCTTGCTGGCTTTTCCCTCTTATTAAACAGGAAATGGCATCAGTACTTAGGAGTGTCAGTAAAGCTTTTTTAAAATTGATAACTTCTATTGGTAAAAAAGGAACTGTAGTGCTTCTTATGACTCCTTAAAAGCACTGAGTACAAATAAATGGAGGAAGAGTAGCACACTGTAGTTGATAAAACTGTGTCCCTTCATCCTCATAAGGATATAGCTCACTCTAAAATTCCATGTTATTAAACTGCCCAGTTTACACTGAAATGGCCATTTGATATTTTAGTGGGTGTAAGCCTGGCTTTAAATGTCCGGACTGATAGTAACTTTCCTACCAATTCAATGCATAACTGATGACTTCATGATCAGAGCGCATCTCTGACTGAAATGTGAAACTGGAGTGAGGAGGATGTTCAGGGAGGAGCACAGAAGGGAGAGGAGGGTCCTGTTATGGACCAAGTACTTGGAGTGGAGGATGGCAGCCAACAGGTGAGGGCTGGACTGTGGTGGGAAGGGGGGATGGAGTGGTACTAAGGGGTTGTCAAACAGAGATGCTATCCTATACTTCAGTTCCCTTGTTTAAAAGTGATTTAACTGATATGTACAGGGAGCAGAACAAAATGGAAATGTAATCAAACCTTCTGCCCCCCCCCCCCCCCCCCCAATATTGGGATATTTTAGGGAGTGTGATTTAACTCATATAATTAGAACTTTGATCCATTAAAGAAACAAAAGTTCACAAACTGCAGGAAAAATAATTCTTTAATAAACTTTAGTCAGTTTGAGATGTTTGAAAAACACTATTAGCTTAAGGGATAAGTTGCATTTAAGTAAGTTTCTTTGTTAATTTCTGAAGGCACAGAAGTACAGGAGCATCTTTTATTTTAATATAGCATTGTACATGTTTGAGAGTTGATCACTAAACGCTAATTTATGGTAGTATTTATGAAGCTACAGAAGTGAAGCTGCACCAGATACTTCTTTACGAAAGCTTCCAGTAGGTTAAAGTACCCACCAGGGTAAATCCCTGTAAATCCCACCAGGAAGCTTCCTGCATGTTCAAAAGTGTAAGAAACTCCATAACCTGGTGTCAACTCAATAATAAAACTCAGTAAAATGCCCAGGTCACCTTCTAGTATTAATTTTAGATAATTCCCATTGCGGGGGGATGGCTAGAGAGAGCACAACTCAGTAGAAGACCTGAGGTCAGTGCTTAAAGCACAGAAAGGCCGTGGGACTGTGGTTTAAGGAATGCCACTCCTCAGATGCAGAAAGAGACTTTATGCTGAATGTTAAACTTCAGAGAGAGACTAGTAACATTTCATGAACATAAATTTTAAGCATCTACAAAATGTTCATTTCAGTTTTTAAAAATGTAAACACATGTACAAGGCAGAAACTAAACAGAGGGAAGGTTTCTCTGCCAGTTTGTATTGAATGATTCTTGATTTAAGCACTTGAGTATTTCTGTTACACATTTGCTGATACCAGAACCGATACCATATAGCAAAGTGAAATGATATGATATGTAATATTTTGGCCATTTCTTAACATTCTAATGCTTATTTTGCTTTGATGACCCTTTACTGCTTCTTACATAGCAGTTGTCCATGGAGAAATTCAATAAATTATAAGATATTAGCTCATAGTTGTTTTGATAAAATAATGCGTTCTTTTGTATCAGGCTTGTTAACTTCGTCATTCTTTTTGAACTATACCTTGTTTTTTGGATTTTAAAAAACACATATGCATAAAAACTGAGTTTGTCTTAAATCCAGCATAATGATGTGAAAATTGCTTTCAGGTAGATTGTTCTGATATTAAAACAGTATGGCACATTGGATATGAAGTGATTGTGCAGTGATGGATTTTTTTTGTTCACAAGAAGTCATCTTAAATTAAGAGTTCAAAACATTAATTGACATTATCATCTGTCTGCCAGTAAATGTTTCTTCCAGTGCATCTTTGGAAACTTAAGATACATTCAAAAACAATTTTACAGAAATACTTGTCTCATTACTTCTAGTGTTTATCTGTTTTGCTAGAGGGAGAGTGAAATTCTTCAGACTTGCCATAGGGATCCATAGTAAGAACTAAGCAATCTTTTACCATGGGGAAATAACCCAAAACAGGTGACCAAAAAGCAGGGGAGTAAATTCATAAGTGAAATAAACAGCTGTTCACCAGACTTGGTGTTGATGGGTCTTTTATGTAGTCTTACAGGCTATAATATCTCTCTGTTTTTTCTACAGAAAAGCGTCTTTCCAGAGGTATTTCTCATGCCAGCTCAGCCATAGTCTCCCTTGCTCGATCACATGTAGCAAATGAGTGCAGCAACGAACAGTTTCCTTTGGAGATGCCCATCTACACATTCCAACTACCAGACCTTAGCGTGTACAGTGAAGATTTCAGAAGCTTCATTGAACGTGACTTAATTGAGCAGGCAACAATGGTTGCTTTGGAGCAAGCAGGTGGGTAAATACTTCGGATGTCAGCAGCTGGGCAATCTTGACATTTTGGTTGACATTTGTAATCATGCTTCATTCTGGAGCTTGTGCATCCTGCATGGGAAATAAATGCCAGAGAGTGATCCTCTGTTTCTTTTAAAACATTATAAGGAAAACAGTCAAATTCAGTTAATAAAACTGATATTTTTATTAACTGAAATAAAAAAGGGAGGAAGGAAAGGAGAACTGATGGGGAAGTCATGCAGTAGAGAAGGACGTAGAGAAGTCTGGGTGGTTGGAGGGGATTGGTACTTCCAGTTTTCATGAGAAATTACATTGCAATGACTAAAAAAGGAAGTTCTGTTGCAGCTTGAGAAAATACCTTTTACACGTGTATTTTATGTATTGATGAAGTTTAAAATTAATTTTGGTTCATGTTTATTAGTAGTTTGAAGTTTTAAGTCAGTTTTGAAAGACATGGAGTATTATGTTTAAAATTAGTATCAGTGCCTTATGAAATAGCAAGTGTATTAATGGACTGTGAAATTAACACAGCTATATAGTGTGAAATGCCCAACTCTGATGATATAAAGGAGTTCTAAAATCAGATTTTATGACTGCCTGTGGAATATCGAATAGCCAGTTGCTTTTCTCTGTTGATTGCTGTACTGGCTTGTGTAACGCTATGTATTCACCTTGAGAATTCATTCTTAAAACTCTGTGCATAGTCATACTGTGTGTGTTCAAACTGATTAACTGTTGCTTGTTATTGATCAGGGCACTGCGTCATAGTATTCAGGCAGGACCTCTGCTAATCAGGTATCACACGATATTTACCATGTATTGTCATGTGCTCTTCTTTTGGCTTTGGTGTTTGAAAAGCAAGACATTCTTATATAATAGCATCAAGCAGTAAATACTTCAGAAGGAAAAAAAGCGCCACAGACTCAAAGAGTATTCAGAAGGCCGCCTTCTGGAAAAAACAGCAGTATAAAATAATGCAGAAATGCTTACCAGGCGACTATGGAGTATGAAAACTGTCAGTATCCTGTCAAGAATATACATCTTATTTCTCTAGGAACCAGCTAAGACAATGAAGACAGGGAAAAACCAGGATGGCTCTTCCTTTGGCAGCTCTGCCAAACACTCCAAATTCCATAGGGCTATCAGATACCTTGCTACAGTATCATTGTTGACCTATCCGCTTCAGTGCAATTACAGCCTTTAGATTCAGTAACTGCAAGAGTACAAACGAGAGCATCACAGTGGTTTTCTTACCTTAAAATCAGGGAACATGTGAATTTAGAGCTGTCATCTTCTAATTAATACAGAGCTGGCTGGCTTTGAACTTGAAATAGGGCTGCAGAAACTACTGCATTTGCTGCTTCTTAGCATTCCTCTCAAATCTTTCTGAAAATTAGAATAAATGATTCATTCTTTTCTTCACGTTCCTTTAATTAGGGCAGTAACTTGACTCACACTGGAAAAGCCCCTTCCTCCCCAGAGCCTCTTGTGTCCTGGAAAGGAGAGTGTTTTGACCATTTGAAGTGCTTGTGGTTTTGACCACATGTATTTTTGTAGCCTGTGTAGACTTAGTTTATTATGTGAGCATTTAATTCAAATAAACTGGAACTTCCTGGGAAACAGTTATTCAGTTCAAGTAAGTTTAAAAGATCAAACAGTCAATGTTTAAGAAAATCATGTAAGACTTCATGTAAACTGGCCTTTTGTCTCTATTTAAGACATAAAGGTATTCAGTTTCCTTTTATTTCTTGCCTATGTTAGACATATTGTCTGAAAGAAAGAGAGTGAATTAATAGGAAAGTTACTTAACATTAGACATTTTATTGTCTCTCCCAGCAGGGCCCAGCTGAGGTTGGAGATACTGTTAAAGGGAAAGAGAGAGGTGTGTGCTTGGCTTTAAGGGCTTGAATTCCAAGAGAAACGACAGTGGGGAAAGCTGATTAGACAAAAGGGGGAGAAACTTTCCTAGGAACATGGAGCAGGTTACTACTCACAAAGCATAGATTGGGAGAGCAAAATTACTATTAACAGATTGTCACACGTGTTGTCTGAAGTAGCCGTATGAGCTGGATGTCTATAAAAGCCTGTAAGGTTTTTATATTCTCTTTTTATATGCTTAGGCACTTGCTACCATTACATCTATATGTGAAAGGATGTTCAGGCTACGTCCTACCTGTATAGAAACTCAGAGCAAAATTCCTGATTTACTCAGAAATGCTGTGTGATATTATAAAGGCCCAGATAAAGGCAGTATGATTTACTTACTCTCTGCTGCTGCAATGTATCCCTTACTCTTGTGTGATTGCTTTCTGAATATTTCTCTTAGAGGATGGAATTCACCACATTCATAAAAGCATTTTGGTATTTTGTGCATCTTATAAACTCAGCTGTTCATTATTGCCTGAACTGGAACGAGGTCAGCTTGTAAGTAATGTGCAGACTGATCTCTGGGTGCTCGTGCAGTAATCAGTGTGGTTCTTCAACAGAGGATGGCTCAGATACTGGTAATATTAAATGAAATCTGTGTGAAAGGAATTTTATAATTCTAAATATTTTGCTGCAGCAAATTGATTTTCATTATATACACATGTTCCCATGTGTATCATTAATGTGTAGGCTGATACAAAGAGAGATATTATGAAAACAACTTCTGCTGTACCAGTGAGTTCAAAAAATAATAATATAGGCAGAAGAATGGCTGATCTAACAGTATTTTTAATGAAAGGGAAAAAGTTCCTACTGCAGTACTAAAATATTATTCAATACAAAAGTTTAAAAAAGTAAATTCTATGCACCTTCAAGAATATTGCTTTCCTACACTTTCTGTGCTCAGATCTGTGTTTTCTGTGACAGAGAAACTGCTGCATTTTATACAGCTACAGGCAAAATAAACAGTAACATGTTTAAGCCTGGGTTTCACATCCGCAAAACCAAATCCACCAGATTTCTCTAAATGTTTGATTTCAAACTGTTACAATTAAGCTTTGTTGAAGAAAAATTGATGCCTTTTCAGCTGGTAGAAACAGTATATGCAGGGTGCTGGATAGCAACCGGTATAGTTGCAAGAGAACTGTATTAATTTCTGATTTCCAAGCTTTGCAATGCACGCTTGTCGAATTCAGTTCTAATGTGAATGACAAATATGGTATCACAGAGTAGGATGAAATGCAATAATGTCATTGAAAACAGGCTCTCTCAGGTTATGAAAGAAACAAATTAAGAAAACCGGTAATAATGGATTTGCAGTTACCTGCAAGTAGCTGAAGTCAGCATCAGTTATCAGGAGCCAGTTAGGCCTAGTCATATATCGCTGTGCAATCTTATTTATGATCTTTGATTTGCATTCTGGTCAGTAGCTTCTGTGACAGAGTCTGTGTTGCTTATGCATCAGGCTAAAAGAGAAGCATTTACTTGATTGCTCAGTTTTACTTATTTCTACATGCACAGCTCAACATTACATTTCAAGGACATCAGTAAATATGAATAGCCTTGCAGATGCTACTGTGAAGCTGATTTCATCATCTAGACTAAAAGAGAGAGCTTCTACAAGAAGGTCCTTTTTCTGAAGTACAGAAAATGTATTGGTAAATGCTTTATTCATTCACTTATTTTAAAAAGTAAGCAGCCACCAAATGATTAATATGAGTCCATGTACAAAATCTGTTCTTGTCATTTTCTTCACTTCAATACTTGTAAGTACACATTTATTGTATGAAGGGACTAAAACTAAACATAAACAAATACATTCTCTTAGCTAGTCATGTAAGAAACATGTAAAGTGTAGAAGTACCTCTGTTGAAATCTGGATTTAAGGTTCCTGCACCTATTGCTTATTGCCTGGCTGCTCTGAGTGGGCTGAGTAATCCTCTGTTGACTTAGCAAGTCAGTCCTATGCACATCCCAGAGCAGTTCTTGCTGTTGGAGTCCAGACGGGAGTTTGGGAGTGTTTAGGGTGGTCCATTCTTTTGGGAATATATGGCGTATCCAGAGTTAGACTTGCTTTGGATGTTGAAAATATTACTTTTGTGACTTGCTTATCTTGGGGGATGGATGATAGTTGGATTTCTAGAAATATGATGTGCTGGAGAAATAAAAAAAAGGCTGGCTTTAGCCTAGTTTCTTAAGGAAACTGAGCTTGTGTCATCAAGCTGTCTAAATACATACCACTGTTTATTTTTTTAATTTAACTGTCAATTTAAAACATATTTGTGAGTAAGCTTTTACAAGTTTCATTAAAATAAGCGGCTAGCTTACTTTTAGTATTTTCACAGAAGAAAAACTTGCAATGTGAATATTATTTATTAAACGCTGCAGAATCCACATGGGAAAGACCTCCAGGTTGCCCAACTACAAATTAAAGAAAAGCCATCAGAAGTCTCACCTTCAGCCACACGTACAACACGGGAAACTGGACATTGAGTCCCACTGTGCACAGATTGACTTGTTTTCCTCAGTGAGATGTCTGCTCTGTCAGTGTTTTTGAGGAGTTGGCCTAGGACTGGTTTACTTAGCTGTATGAAAGCGTACTGTTAATAACACAGTGAAGTGCATTAAAAGATGATCGCATTCTAGAGGTAAAATTGTACAAGCTGTGACATGACACTTCACACTTTTTCCCATCTTTAACCATTCTTTGTTTTCTCTTAACGTGTATTCCATTTTTTTTCTGTAAGAATTCTGACATACTTTTAATCCAATAAATGCACATGGCATTGCAGGCAAGAGACTGCCTGCCGTGGAGGTAGCGATACGCAATCTAGCTTTGCAGTGAAACTTCAACCACACTTGATCATATAGCACTTGAGAGGGTGCTCATCCTTTGTAGCACGTTCTTTTCCCCTGTCAGGAGAGCTATATTAAGTTGCTGTTCACTAAGTCGTTGTAACATTCTGGTGGTTAATTCTGCAAGAAAAATCCCAAATCTGTAAAGCGATGTAGTTTATGAGTAGCTTAAACCAGAAGAAAGAAAACCTGCACTGGAGAAAATGAAGAAGGAGCAAAGGATTTATGCAGAGTTTCTATAAAGGTTCTTTTGTATTATGTAATCTCATGTTTGTTTTGAATTTGGTTGGTTTGTATGTGTACCACCAACCTTGTGCATGCTTGGGCAATGAATACTTCATCACGGATTAGTAAACTGGAGGGCAGCTTTCTATGAGCATCTTTATGGGATAGCCATGAACTAGAATAATTTCTGTTGCATATTTTTATCTTCTTGGTTATGCTGTTAATGGAGCTTTGCATAGAAGACATCATACTGAATGCTTTCTTACATAGTATAGTACCAGAGTATAAGGCATCAGAGGCTGATGTCGAAAACCAAGCCTGGCCCCTGTTAATATTTGAAATGCATTCTCTGTTCTCTGCTACCACCTTTTTGAGCTATTCTGGTCATACAACTATCTAGAATTCTCTTTGGCAATTCTCTCCCATAAATCCTGCAGCAAGAAACAATATACCGGTGGTTTGTAATACTATATGGAGGCTTATGAAAATAACACTTAAAACTTTCTAGTGTCTATTAATAATACTCCAGCATTAACTTTCTCTGAGATTGTTTACCTTCTTTGCATGGAATACAAAATATATATCTGGTTCTGTCTAGGAATGATTGATTCTTGTTGGGCCCTGCAGATAAGGGAGCAGGGGGAGTCCATATATGCTTTGTATTATGTGGTCTAATACACACTACGTAGTGCAGGACTAGGATAATATCAGAATACAGAAATAGATGGCCTGCTTCAGCCACGGAGGATACTACATTCTGTTAAATTTCTTTTGACTTTGCACCTGAAGTCTTAACTGTCATGCAAAGAAAGGGCAATATTGTGTGCTCCTGTCTGCCTCCCTGATCGTGTGTTGTGAGATCATCGACCTGGATAGCGCTGTTAATCTTGATCTAAAATTAAGATCAAATTTTTATGTATTAGAAAATAGTTATATTAATTCTCAGAGGTTTTTTGCTCTAAAACAACAGAAAAATTTCTTGAAATTATGTTTTTTAAGATTAAATTGATATTGAGAAAGAAAGAAGCAAGATCAAGTAGAAGACCAACAAGAGGGACAGAAAGTGAGAAATGGGTCCAGTTTGTCCCTAAATATTGTCTGATCAAAGCAGACAGAAATAAGCCTAAGGCAGAACTGTTTCCCATTTTCATTTAAGCTCCATTTTCCTGTTGTTTCCTTAAAGGCATCCACTACAACCACTAGATCTGAAAAATGAAAATGCACCAGTTTTTTGTTAAATTAAACGCATTTCTGCTAATTTTTTAGTCAGCCATAAGCTTTGTGATGTTAACCAAGTCCACAAACGTTTTTTGCATAATCTACTTGAAAGCAGTTCGCTTTTATATAAACCTTCTGTTATTCAAAAGATTCATAAACACCAGACTTTGACATTTATTACCAATAGCTGCTAGTTAATCTGCAAAGCAATACCACTCATTATTCCCTTAAATCCTAAGGTCTGTCAGTTTTAGATGTTGTAACTATGCTTTAAGAAGCAGCTTGGTATAACTTATTACTGAATATGATACCACCAAAACATTCTGCAAAAAAACAGGTGGCAAGTTGTTACTTCACAGCCTACAGACACGGGAGTTGCTAAAAATGGTAACTTGTTATTTCAGATTTATCTTTCCCAAAGGCTGTCCAATAGCGTTTTAAATTAAGCTTCTTTAATGCATATTTAATTTAGAAATCAATCAGCCTAGTCTGAGATGTTGAGCATTTACAAACTAGCTGCTAAAATCATATGAGGATTACCAAATATGTTTAGTTATTGAGCTGCTATGCATCTTTACAATATAGTAACTCTCAGCTCTTATTGACTAACTGAAATTTAATTACATAGTTCTTAGTATTCAGAACAAGTAATTGGGGGCACATGTTAAAATACTGTTATACTGGTTTTTTGCACAATATGTATTACCTGCCATTACATATAAACTTCAGTGTAATTTTATAATGAAAACATATTAATGGAGAAAAGCTTTTCAGTGCTTGAACTTATTTCTGTTTTGGAGATTTAACCTTAAATGCAAGACTGGCTGTATAAATATATAGATGCTGTTTCCTCTTAGCTTGCAAGTAAAGAAATCAGGGGAGAAAAAGTCTGCAGAAGAGGACAAAGAAAGAAATGGAGTCACCACAGGCTGCCTGTTGCATTATTCATTCAATTATTCAATTGTGCATTACCCACAGACCTTCCAAAAGTCTTGGGAAATATACCAGGTCTACTCATCATTATTAATCATCTGCTCTTCCTTATCCCCAAAGATGTTCTACAATTAGTCACATCTCTTTCTTTGCATTGGAAATTTTCACGTGACCATTTAGCCAAGACTTTAACACTCCAGTAAGCTGCCACATGGCATCTTGTGTGCCAGAATTACATATTTCCAGTGTTGACTTCGGCACTGATACTCTTCATGGCTTTATTTGCTTCATGTAGATACGTCAAATATCTCTTGTCAGTCTTTCTAATAATCCATCTCTGTTTTATAATCTGTAAAACTTGCTTCATGTAGCAGTGATGGATAAGTGGTTCTTTAAAGGTTCCCAAAGAGAAAAGCCACATGCTATCCTGTACCTTGGGCTATGCATTTGGTCTCATTTTAATTCTCTGGTAGTGTAGCTGTTGATTTTAGTAGGTCTAATCATGATTTACACTATGGTAAATGAGAGGAGAGTCAGCTGTTGAAACAATCCATCTGATTGAAACAATAGTACTTAATAGACTTTCCAAACAGTAAAATATCTTGATTAACACGTACATATTACTTTCGGTTTTTTGAGACTTTCTTAATGTAACATAATCTGTCATCTGTGTATGGGAGGCCAATGTCAGTTATGTTCAGGGACTGATATCAAGACCCATAATGATATTTAGGCAATGAACTCCTTGGAAATCCATTCCTGAATGCAGCATATGGGAATGGAAGATGTAAATTTAAAGGTGCTCTCTTCTTATTCCAGAGAATAGAATAGAGAATTAGAGAATAGTTAATCTGCTTCTTATTTCTAATGTTTTCAGTTTTCACTTATGACATTACATTTAAGTTTATTTGGCAGGAAGGATGTTCATGATTAATCTTCACCATTACCCATCATCACTGTATGTACACAGTATGCACCCTGTTGTAGTATCCACTGCACCATTTTAATAGATGCTTTCTTTTCAGGACGACTAAATTGGTGGTCTACAGTGTGTACAAGCTGCAAACGTCTTCTTCCCTTGGCTACAACAGGTGATGGAAACTGCCTCTTGCATGCTGCATCTTTAGGTAAGGGAGAGTCTTTATAGGAAACCTTCTGTCAAAAATATTTACCACTTTTCTCTATCCCCATCAAAAGCTCAGAAACAAAGAGATGCAAAGACTTTAATTAAAAGCCTGGTTCTGGAGCAATATATTATTCAAATTTCACTTAGGCATTGTTTGCTTTAGGCATGCTTGAGGGAGGAAGGTAAAAGTTTTATCAGGTTATAAAAGAAGTATAATTGGAACAGTATCAAGACCCATGTATCATAAACACCAGTGATTTGCATTTTCCTTACAGAGCCCAACCTATCAGCTCTGGAACAGGCAAATTCCAAATGCTTCTGCAGGATTGTCTTCATTGTGGGCGAGGAATTGCATTCATACTCTGGTTTTTGGTGAACAGTTCTCTTGCTGTCTTAAGGAATGCAATATCTAGCTATTATCTCTCGATGGTTCCTTGTATATATGGGAACATAAACATTGGGGTGAATTAAAATAACTTCCAATTGATTAATTAATCATTAATTCAAGATCTATGAAGCCTTTCTTCATATCAAATAAATAGAAACCTCTGAAGCTGGAAGGCTTTGATATACCTTCCATATCCTAACATATTATGAGGTAACATATTTTTTGTTACAGTTGCTAAAATCTTCCACCAGCAGAACTCCAAAAGGTGACTTTTTAAAACACTGGGATTTTTAATATTTGAAGAGACTCTTCTTTTTGAAAGAACTAGTAAGAAAAGAGCTTTTGCTGTTTCCAAGGTTCCTTTTATCTTTGTCCACTTCATTTTTAATTAGGAGGAATTGTATATTATTTGCAGCAAATGTTTGGAATATTTTGACTTTCAAAGTCTTAAATAAACATATTTAATGCCAGCAGCTCACAATATGGTAACTGAAATGTGGCTGTCTATGGGCACATGTCTTGGTGAGAGCTCTGCTCTCTTGTTGTAGGTTTCTATTCTCAACTACATGAAGACATTATCTTAAAATGAGCTTGAAAGCCTGTGGCTGGTTGTATTTTTAGACTTTCAATCATCTTGACTGCTTGTCTCTTTATTGGGATGTTGAAGCCAAAGGAAATTTACCATCATGCTGATGAAGAGTTGGAGGCCTTTGGGTGTTGGTATCATCTGTGATTCACAAAAGTGCCTGCAGTTGTCATTAGCATTCTTGTGTCTGCAAGCTCTGTTGGCAACTACAGCTAAAACCAGCCTGTTCATTGCATATTGAAGTTGCCTGCAAGCAAACACTGAAACAACTCAAACCCTTAGTCATTCCTTAATCAAAGTTTGAACATTGTTAGAATTCCCTCTTGTTGTTCATTAGCTTATCTATATTGACTGTTTCTTTGCGAAACCTTAAAAATGAGTGAATTATTTGCCAAGGAGACTCTTAGATGATGTATAAGCTATGATTCTTTTGCAAATAGAGCAATATTAATTGTTTTAGTACTTACTCTTTCTATTTCACTATAGCTTCTTTAAAACTGAATGTTGTCTTGTGCTACTTAGGGATGTGGGGATTTCATGACCGGGACCTTGTTTTACGTAAAGCACTCTATACTATGATGAGAAGTGGAGCTGAAAGGGAAGCACTGAAGAGAAGATGGAGATGGCAACAGACCCAGCAGAATAAGGAGGTCTGTATGGCTGTCCTGGTTTCAGCTGGCATAGAGTTAATTTTCTTCCTAGTAGCTGGTACTGTGCTATGTTTTGGATTCAATGTGAGAATAATGTTGATAACACACTGATGTTTCAGTTGTTGCTAAGTAGTGCTTATCCTAAGTTAAGGATTTCTCAGTTTCCCATGCTCTGCCAGCAAGCAGGTGTACCAGAAGCTGTGAGGGAGCATGGCCAGGAGCAGCTGGTCTGAACTAGCCATAGGGATATTTCGTACCACAGAACATCACGCTCAGTATAGAAATGGGGGGAGCTGGCCGGGAGGGGCGGATTGCTGCTCGGTCAGCAGGTGGTGAGCAGTTGCATTGTGCATCACTTGTCTTTTCTTGGGTTTTAGTTCTCTCTCTTTCTTATATTCCTTTTTGTTACTATGATTATTGTTGTTATTTTTTAATTGTTGCTATTATTATAATTTTAGTTTAATTCTTAAACTGTTCTTTCTCAGCCCATGAGCTTTAGGGTTTTTTACTTTTTTTATTTTAGATTCTCCTCCCCATCCCACTGGGAGTGGGGAGGAGTAGGCAAGTGGCTGCATGGTGCTTAGTTGCTCACTGGGGTTACACACGACAGTGGCCTGAAGACAGTCTTGTTAATATCGTCTAGCATCAAAAGGATTTTTCTGAAGTTTGGTGTGACAGTTTTAATTGCTATCAAATTCATGTGCTTCCATTTTGCATGGGGAGAGAGATGCTTGTATTTAGAAATTTTGTGTCAGAATGCAAATATGTTTCTAGCTTTGTGGGCATAAATATGCACAATTTTGTGTCTACAAACATCTAAAATGAGTTTGGAACCTGTAGAAAATTTTGGACTGCAAAATTAAATGTATAATTTAGCTATCACAAGCATTACAAAATGAGTGGATGAAATCCACAAAAGAAAGAAAACCCCATTTAGGAAAGTTTCCCCAGAAGGGTGAATTAGGATTCTTAGAGCTGTGACCAAATACTGAGTGGATGTTTCTTAACTAAAATCATTAGATTTAGTTTGACTGTTGATTAAAAGCTGTACTTCAGCATGTCTCATTTTCTGAAGATGTCTGTGCCTAAGTAATGACTAGAAAATCTAATTTCAGGAGTAATCCTGAATACAATCAAGTGAACATGCTTAGATGTTTGTGACTTATTTGTATCGGCTTTTTGTTGGCAGCAGTCAGTGAGAAAACAGCTGAGTTGTGACTGACTCGGCTACTTCAGGCTACCTGAAAACACAGGGACACAGAAGCACTCATGTACCCTTTCTGCTCTTGAACACAGGGAGAAAGCAGGTCCTGTTCGCCAAGGAGGGCATTCATAGTTATTCCAGATACTGGGGAAGAAAGCAAACCTGCAGAAATGGGCAGTAAAGCATGCTAACAATGGTTGCAAAGAATTCACATGGACATGAATAACTGGATCTCCAATAGTGGAGCACTGTGTTAGCACCAGCAGACCCACATCTATAAATATAATCCAGTATACTGTTAGTGGTTTAGATCTTCTTTTAATAAGTTAATATTCTACCACCTGAATAGAAATGTTGAACCGTTAATGGTCCAAGACATTAAACCTTATCATGTATGAAGCTCAAAATAAGTTAGTCGTAAATACCACTGCGGAATTCTGCTTACATTTTGTATCAGCATAATTGTAAAGGAATTTAATTCTCTCTCATAGTCAGGTTTAGTGTATACAGAAGAAGAATGGGAACGGGAGTGGAATGAACTGCTTAAACTGGCATCAAGTGAGCCTCGTACACATTTCAGCAAAAACGGAGGCACTGGTGGTGGGTAAGTTTAGAGTATGACAAAAGCTTTTAGTTTTTGTTCTCAGTAGGAAAACAATACAGTACAAATGAATGAAGATGTTTATAGGACCATCAAACGGCTTTTTGAACTGGTTGTGATTTTGTTGAGTGATAGAATATAATTATCTAAACATCCCATTATAATATTTATCCTTGTGATGAAGTTTCCTTGTACAGTTACCACACTAACTTGAGGTTACTTTGCATCCAAAAGACTCTGGATTTCATGAATCCTGATTTCTTAGTTTCTGGAAAAAGCATGTTGGCAGTAGCATTTAGCTTCAAGGAGATGAAATGCCTCATCTCACTGAAGAAATGTAGCTTTTTGTTTGAGGAAGACTTAGCAGAAAGATAGCCACTGCTCAGATATTTTCACTAAAACATGGAATGAGAGAATAACATCACATCTTCTAAAAGCATTCTAGAAGAAAGTAGTTTGTGCACAGATATCACCTTTTCTGTGCTTTAGCACAGCTTTAATGCCATCTTCTCATATTCATAATACATTGATTTTGGTCCTTTTTTGCTTTGCAGTTCAAATTGATAATCTTCAGAGATCTTTTTTGAGTGCAAGTCATCAAGTAACTATTCACATTTTCTACTTCTAAAATGCTGTTATCCCTAAACATATGGGGAAAAAAGTAATATTTTTGGTGTTAAAGCTAAAAAATTAAATATTTGGATGCAGTGTCTTTTTAAACAAAGTAGAATATTTTGTTATATTTTGTGG
Organism: Athene noctua; assembly: GCF_965140245.1. Taxonomy (NCBI): domain Eukaryota; kingdom Metazoa; phylum Chordata; class Aves; order Strigiformes; family Strigidae; genus Athene; species Athene noctua. The sequence continues at coordinate 17,778,684 of NC_134049.1, read as the reverse complement.
TCTTCTGAATAATCAATATGCTTCTTCAATATTTAAACAGTTATAAAAAAATTAACTAAAAATTATTATAATTAATATTGCACTGATAGGAACAGTTGCCCTTTCTTTGACTATTCAAGCTTTTATTAAACCCATGTAACATAAATAGTACTCTCAAATGCAAGAATTATATAAGGTTTGTATGGGGGTTTATTTCAAATTATACTGATTCACTATGATCCTATTGAAGTTTGATGTTGCTAGAAGGTTTTGCATAGGAGTATGTCTCTGTTTCTGTGAACTGCATCAGATTCTTTTCTCACCTAATATCATATCTGTTTATCTAGATTGTTTCCATAAAAGTATGGTTGATTGCAGCTACTTTGATTACACTCTGCAAATTTGCAATGTTTGCCAGTTACTACCCCGTGCTAACAGGCAAGCAAGGAAAGAGTGTGTTTTCTGGAAGACCAACTTAGTATGTGTGTTTTATCTTTGTATAATACTCAATTGGTAGCGTTTCAGTCAATTAGCTTATTACAAGCAGTGCCAGAAAATTAGATGGTTGCAGAAAAAAATGCAGTACTGTCTGCTTTACTGCCAGCATGTATTTAGTTTAGATGTTTAGAAGTTATTGGGAAAAAATGGCTAGAAACATATTTTTGAAAAAGTTTGAGATGAAATAGTATCTGCAACATCTAAATACTCCTGATCCACATACATAATCTGCTTTAAATAGCTAGTGTGCTAAACCATCCCTCACTTTCAGTGCGGTTGTTCCCAAAGTACAGGATTATTGATCAGCCTTAAGAATGCAGAAACTTTAGATTTTGTGTCTAGTCTTTATCACTAAAAATATTTAGTGTTTATTAACTCAGTGCATGTTTTTCTCTAGCTACTGTTTCCCCTGGGAAAATTGGATGTGGTGATAAGTAAATTGACAAAATAGAGCATACAACACAATGAGAATAATAACATCTTTAGAAAATATTGTCTGGGCTTTGAAAGAATATTATATTTCCCTTTTATCCCTGTGATGTCAAGGATAGATAATTCTACTGATGGATGAGGTCATTGGTTAACAAATTGTCAGCCCTAATGTGTCTCATTTTCTTCTTTCAAGGCTAAAGAAAAATAGATTGGTTTTCATTTTACTCTCTACTATGTTTGTAGATATTTTCCTGTTGATATGGTTTAGTCTTCTAATGCAGTTCAATTCACATTTCTATTAAATTTGGTCATTCAACACCGATTTTCTCTGGCTTTATTCAGTCTGCTTCCTTCTTTACTTTTCATGTACTTTGTAGTTTCAGTATGTACCAGTCAGAGATGTCTTCAAACGTTGCATTTGCCAGGCGATCAACCATCTTTACCTTTAGTTCCTAGATACTTAAACAGAGAGTATCACTATTACATAAAGAATTAATATAATTTGGTTTTAATGTTCTCATCATGTTTGCATTTATCTTTTTGCAAATCAATTTGAAGTAAGGATAAAAAGACAACAGTTAATTTTTCCTTTAAAACAGTGAAAGAAGAGTCAGGCAAGAAATTTAGCTTATTAAACATGTGAATATGTTTTTACAATCATTCCAAAGACAGAATGAATGTGACAGAATGAATTATTTTCTCAGTTTAATGTACCCATGTTCAAAATAGAGCCTTGGGAAGGAAAAGAAGTATATCAAAATAGTATTGTTGAGATGGGGTATTTTGTGTTCTGTAGTTAGGTAGTGTATTAAGAATGCTTGCAAATTAGTCTTTGAATTCTAGGTGAGCCATTCTCCTTTGGTATCAGAATTAGCTAAAGCATCAGAAGTTGTATCTCCTTCAGAAGAATTCAGTGACAAGCCTAATTCTGGAATTGTGCCGTCTCATTCACCTGCAAGTTATTTTTAGTTATTTTTCAGAGTGAACTACAGGCAAGGGAAATTGTTGCTAAATCTCAGATTTCTTCTTTGGGAGCACTCTCATTCTGAGACTTGCAAGTTGGAACAAAAGAAAAAGATAAAGGGAACACAGAAAAACTTGCTTCTTAAGTTTCCAACGTGTAAAATCCATCCAAGTAGTAAAGCAGAGCAAACTAACTATGAAGCGTCACAGCTGAAGCCGGGACACTATTGCAGTCCTGCTAAAGAGAAAATTCCAGCTTAATCCTTCATTTTGCAAACTATTTTCAATCAGACATTTCCAAGTGTGTTCTAGTGCTAGATTGAGTATCACTTGTTCTTGAAAACCTGGTGGAGTTGCAAGCTAGCTGTTGTGTCATGGTGTGAGCTAATACAGAGTTTGAAAGTGGGTGGTATTCTTACTTAGTATTAACTGTCACCTTCTAGCTAGCTGTCTCATATGCCATTGGCACTATCCTGTTAATGAACTCAAATGATTTTAAATGGGGAAGCAGGGAGGGAGCATTGCTGTAATCTTCCAGTGTGTCATTAGAGTTTTATTTAAGGCAGAAAACTGGAACATTTAAACAGGAAGCATGTAATGACTGTAATCTCTGAGGTTTCAGACTTGGTTAGGTATTCAGAGTATTTCAACATACAGATCTTCATACAAAACTACTGTGTCCATCAAAGACCCTCATCTTGTAAAGAATTTAGTTTAGATCATTTAACAAAGAGATTGCTTTGAAACTATTTGTATTTGATCTGGTGGTCTGTTACAGATATGGTAAGTAACTGTTCACTATACGCAGCAATTATAGGATGCACATAGAAAAAGGTTCATTATAACAGTATATCTTCTCCTTATTAGCTGAAGTTTCTGATGGGTAATAAATCTTTTTATCTGGCCTATTTTCAGTTGATGTAAATTGTACTAAGCCAGACACAGTCTGGAAATAATCAAATTGCCATGGTGATGCAAATATGCTAGTTCAGACAGCCCTTCAGATCTGAAAACAGTGGATATCCCACAGACTCTAGGAAAGAGGTAAAATTCAAGGCAAAGGAGGGATCAGACTTATGTCATATTAAAATTAAGTACTAGGACCTACAAAGTGATCAGGTGTTTCCCAGTTTAACAAGTTTTTGTTGAATTCAGGATACTTCCTATTTGACAGATGCCTGCATCGCACATGCCACAGAAGATGTTTTACACAGAAGAATGCATTCCCACATAATTATATACAAAACACAATTAAAACCAAAACATTTTAGGGGAAGTTGATTTAGGTTTTCTCTTTTATTATATGCCTTCAAAACTGCCTCCTGTATCTTGTTTTTGCCTGAGAAAAAAACACTGGTATTTTCAAAGTCTAAGAAATAAGAATTGGAACTCAAAACATTCACGTTGTGTATCTCCTGTAGTCAATGCAGTATACTTTTTTTTTCCCCTGAAGAAAAGAAGGGAAATGTCACACAACTGTGCAATTTTTTGTGTTTGAGTTGAAGCTTATTGCTGAAATACTCTGTAAAAAAATCAATGGATTGATTCCTACGGCAGAAATTTGTATGTTGGTTTTAATTTGGGGATTCTTAAGCAGGGAAAGAAGAGGTTTCAGAAATGGAATGGTGGCAGATCGAGGAATGAACCCAGATTTCATTCTGGTCTCATGCTTGTACCTTATCACCAGTTTGAAGAACCTGCTACTTGTCATGTTGTTTGAGTACATCTCAGCTGTTAACAGGCATTGGTGTCTTGCTCTCCATGAGTCCTGAAACTTAATCTAAACTTGGAATATCTGTTATGAGTCTGTTGCATAAACTGAGAATCTGGAGTGTATATATGGGAAGGAAAAGCAAGTTTACCATCAGGAGCTGTTTAGAAGGAAATCCAAAAATGTGAAGAGAGATCTTGCTCAGAGTTTACAGGCAAAAGAAGAGGAACAGACAGCAGGTAGTCAGGTGGAACAGCAGGGTAGGTGACTTTCTTGTTTCAGCTTTTTGAGGTTTTTTTCCTTACTGGCTGCAGTACAAATTGGATTTTCCAGAAGAGAATCTCTTTGGAGTGCTGAATAGGTGTCCACTCTTTTTGGATTGGAGATATCAGTGTCCTGTAGGATAGGCTGAGATTATTATTTTTTTTTCTTTCTTGTTAATTTGTTCTTACAATCAAGATAAATTATTCAGTTAGAACGCCCTGGTTGAGCAGGATTCTGCAATGCAGATTTATATGCTCTTATATATGTAGATTTCATTATTTAAAAATTAACTTTACATGAACAGAAGAATTAATTTCAGATTCTTAAATTTCCTTTGCTTCTGTGTTATAGTGACAACATTATTTTGTCCGTAATTTTCATGGCCATGTAGTTAGCATAAATAAAGGTCCATGAAAAAAAACAGAATAAAAGTGGATCAAAGGATGTGGCAGGTTGCTATGGATACTTAATGATGATTTTTCATTCTCATTAATCTTTAGGAAAATTCCTACTGAATTCTCAGCAGTAGCACTGAAATAATATAAGATGGCCCACATGAATTACTGGCACTGATGAAATAAAATTGAACATTGTAAAGGTTTCTCAGAGAGGCTGTGAAGTCTTCCTCCTTGGAGATACTCAAAAGCTGCTTGGACAGGGTCCTGGGCAAATGGCTGTAGGTGGTCCTGCTTCAACCAGGGGCATTGGACAAGGTTACCTCCAGAGGTCCCTTCCAACCTCAACCACTCTGGGATTCTGGGAAAGTGAGCAATGGAAAACAGATGTGTAATAGAAGAGAAGGATTTGAAATGTGTGAATATGATCATAAATAATGAGTCAATTAACTCGGTGATGTGATATTGAAGAGTGAAAAGCCCAGTGGAATTTCTGGACTTCATGCTCAGTCAAGCTTTCTATCAGCTGACCAGAGGGATAAAGGTCCTTCTGATACAGCTGCATCTGCAATATGCCTTTCACTTCTAGAAACTTCTTTAATTACGTGATGAGGAATAATGAGAGGATTTGAAGAAAAACTTTAGGACTGATAGTCTGGAAATATTAGTATGAGAAAATAGCTGGAAATCTTTGTAGCATATTGTCTTGCCAGTAACAGGATTCTTCTAACTTCCTTTTGGCTAACTAATTACTCTGAAGGTGACATAATGGACTGCAAATGCTGAAAAGCTGTTACAGCCAACCGTGGGGAAGAATTCAGTAAGGAATACGACAGGAAATTACAAAATGGGGAATTTAGTTTGAACATCAGGAAAAATTTCCTGATGGGTTTGGGTAATGGGAAGAGGAATACAGGGAAGGAGAGGTTTTGTGTCCTGCATCAGCGTCCTGTTAATAATTTCCATCCTGGGTGGGCTGTGCTTGTAGGTTGGAATAAAAGATTTTCATGTGAAGTTCCAGGGATGTGCTGGATACCATCAGTTTGTGTGAAGCTTACTGTTTGTCCCACATGTCCTAGAGCAGTGCCCATACAGTTATGTTCGGTTACTATTTTTCACATACAATGAAAATTAATTAAAATTAATTATGGAAGTTCTCTGCACACCTAACTATAAGAGGACAATTGCTGCCTTCATTTAAGAGTGTGCCTAGGTTATGTTGCCCACCTTTCTTCATCATGTCTCACTGAAGCTCTGCTCTGTGTGTATTATATTTTTAAGTGGCACTCAGCTGTGAATTATCATCTTTACTTTTGTCTGATTCCCACAACACTCCCATTCCTCAGTCTTCTTCCATCTAGTGTGTTTATTTCTGTCTTGTAGGTAGAGGCAGAACTTTAAAATGTATTAGTGATATTAATGACATTTAACTAGAAAAATAAGAAAGGACATAACTGAAACCAAAAAGTCTATAAAATGCTTATGAAGTCACAGAAGGGCTTGGAAGTGTTCAGCTAGAAAAGTGGGGAATTTAACAGATTTATCCTTGCAGTCCAGATAAAAAAATGATCACTTTCAGAAATGACTGACTTTATTGGTTAGTCTCCCAAAGGTGCTGGGCATTTCCATTTCCTAGAACATTGTGGGGCTGATCCAAAGCATACTGATGCTAGTTGGAAAACTTTTTTTTCTTAATTTTGTCGTTCAATTTTAATTCAGGTGTTCAGTCTTACCTTTCTTGCGGAAAAAGTACCCCATTTCATTTAGTGATCAGCAGTATATCCTTAGACGTTGGTAGCACATGTTCTTTAAGACAGAGTTTCTTTCTTCTGTCAAATGTTTTGAGCCATGAAATGTGTAACTGCGCATTTTGTAAACTTTTCAGTAAGAGAGAAACAACCTTAGCAGTTGTGTTTGTCCATTCATATATGAAGAAAAAGGTTTTCTGAAATTTGTACAGGTTAGGAAAATAAGACTGTATTTCAGATGAATAGGATAGCACAGATACATTTTGGAAATAATAGCAATGTACATTTTCCTTTCCAATTTCTTATATTGCCCATTTCAATAATTGGAATATGTTAGAAGACTGGGAATGTGAGTGACAAAGAAGAAGAAATATCTGTTGCAATATGTTTGTTCACTAAAGTTTCAATGTTTGGTTCAAAAATTTTCAACACTGTGTCTTTCAGAGTCGATAATGCAGAAGATCCAGTATATGAGAGTTTAGAAGAGTTCCATGTTTTTGTCTTAGCCCATATTTTGAGACGACCTATTGTTGTAGTAGCAGATACAATGTTAAGAGACTCAGGGGGAGAAGGTAAGAGTTTTTTATTAGAAATTTCCACCTGTGTTAATTGAATCAGTCCTAAACTGTCACAAACAAAAGACCCAGCTGCAATCTATGTGAGTGTTTATGGGATAGCTGCTGCCCTGGGGGGGTGGGGTGGGGTGGAATGAGACCAAATTCATTTCTATTAGATAAAAGTAAAAAGTACAGGATAATTATGTAAGTCTCACCAAAAATCTGTTTATCTTAGATATTTAATATTAACAACCACCAAATTACAGAACACAATACATTTCTTACTGGTCTAGGTTAACACGGTTCTAATTTTGCTGTGTTATTTTGATGCCCCTTAACACTGCATAAATCAATCTAATCTGACTTTGAACAATTTATATACATACATATACACATTCATACGTATACGATGTGTGTGATGATATGTGTGTGTGTACTGTAAATGCATTTGTAATGTTTCTTACAGAAATCTGTTAATGCAAGGCATGAGCAGAGTATGTTACGAAAAGAACTGATAGTGTATTTACTGCTGAGTATTAGAAAATATCCTTCTACCTAGGAGTACTACAGGAAGACACAAATCTGCATACATGTGTGAGAGTCATCAAGATTTTTTTATAAGACCTTAATATCTTTACTAGTAAATAATTAGAGCAAGGAAAATACATGTAAGAGCAGAATGTTTGCATTATTGTTCTTAGTATATTTCCTGATGTCTCAATAATGGAATTTTACCTGTTATGACTGTTTTCTGCACTGATTACTCCAGGCTACTCTCCTGGAGCTCTGAAAACATTGTAGCACAGTTGTTACATACAGTAGAACCAACTTTATTGTCTGTTCTTTGACATAGTTAAAAAAAACCCCAAACAACCTAAGTTTTCTTTGCAGCATTTGCACCTATACCATTTGGAGGAATCTATTTGCCACTTGAAGTTCTACCTAACAGATGCCATTGCTCACCTCTTGTGCTAGCCTATGATCAGGCCCATTTCTCTGCTCTTGTTTCCATGGAACAAAAAGATCAACAGAGAGAACAAGGTATGCTATAAACAAAGCAACCCAAGGGTATATGTTGAATGCAATGCACAAATTACTTTCTTCTACCTGTAGGTGTTTTGTCTATCAGAAAGGAAACAATACCCACTAAATTATACTGCTGCGTTTTTAGGAGTCTGTGTGGTCTAATCGTAAGACTGTGAGCCAAGAACTCTTCAGTCCTGACCTTGTGCCATCACTGTCTGTCTGACCTTTTTTGTCGGTTCCATATATGTCAATAGGTATCATCATAGTTACTTACTGTGCTTCTGGGGTTTTGAAGGCCTTTGTTAATTTGGGTTAATAAAGTGTTTAGAAGTTTAAGTGTGAGTCAGATTGCTATTGAAAATTCATGTGATGGAAGAATCTCTCTTCTAGTGTGCTAAATGCACTTTTCTCATTTAAAAACACTTAGTTGAAATGGTTTTTTCTTATCACCTTGCTGTCTTCTCTTTTACTTTGGAACACTGACAGCAAAGTCTGACCAGATATTTCTGTGTCAAGTTTGAGCTTCCTGGATATGGGATTGAGAGTGACAAGAGCTTCAGGACTGGTTTTGTTCCTGCATCAGTAGTCTAGGAGGTAGCCGTAACTGCCCTTAGTTGGAAGACCTGTTCACTTAATAATAGAAAGATGTGAGATTAACTGATACCTGTCTTTGATCCTTTTGTGGGAAAAGGTAAAGTATTTTGTCTAAAACATGGTGAGACATAAGAAAAATTCAGTGGAGTTTTGCTCTTAACTATGAGTCGTCTTTCTTTTTTTCCTGATGTCACTGCAGAGGTGTTTTAAATCCCCTATGAAGGCATATACCTGTAAAGTGAACATGGAATGAGTGCTGGTTGTTGAGATCTCCTGAGTGAATTTAATTTAATCCTCCTTCCTACAGAGTAGTTTAGAGGCAACTAAATATCCTTCATTTAATTCCCTAAACCTATGTGCTTTTCATTTGATTTTGGATGTATTAGGCATTTTCCATGTTGTGGGACAGTCAGCATGCTGCAGCTGTGCAAAGTAGAGAGAAAATTCATTAAAATGATGCAAAAGAGGAAATAAACTATTGAACAAGATTCTGTTGTCAAATGCTTGTATGAAGATGTCTACATCTAGTTACATCATCCTTCTTGGAAGGAGCAGAGTTTTTCACATGAGATTCTGTGAGCTGGGAAACACTCTACAAAGGGTTGCGTGTGGTGTTGGTGAAGAGGAGACTGAATCATAAGACAGAAATGGAGAAGGTGGTTGATCTAGATGTTGGATATTCCATGGGAAAATCAATCCAGCCCAACTATACAGCCTTCAGTGGCACATTTGGGGGGGTTTTGTAGGTAGGTGCTTGGCAATAGGTCTGACCTTTGCGTTGTACACTGGGACACTGCAGCTGCCTTTCAGCCCTTAGGAAAATGCTTTTCACATAGGAACCATTTCCAGAGCAGTATGGTGAGGCATAATGTGAAACACCTTGTGAGAAATTAATGTCTGCAAAGCAAATTCATACCATTGTAATGCAGTTGTTGTTGATGGTTGCTGATGATATGCTGCAGCCAGGACTGTAGTGCCAGCACACTATTAAGTCAGCAGCTCCTGCATGTATGTCTACATTACAAATTGTAGAGTTGTCTTGTTGCAGAACATGTCCCCATGTCTTTGGTCTTTGATCCGTTTTAGGTCTGAGTTCTGTTGCAGGTGAAACAGGACAATTTCTGGAGTAGGCAGAGTCCATTTCTTCCCTTTTAACAATTGGGCTCAGAATAATATCAGTAGAATGACAGTAACCTCATTTATTTCAGACATGTCTATCTGCCTTCATACCGTACTTCATTATCACAGGTCTTACAAGAGCCTACGTGTGTAAAGAATTAGATCGAATATGAAGAACTTAACTATCTCTGCATTAACTTTGCAGATAAAGTAACTGTCACCCACCAAACTTCTTGCTGTTGTGGCATCCTCTGAGTGACAGGATTGACAAAAGTTATTGAGGGAAACTACTATTCAGCTGCTCTGACCCTGCCTCTCAGCATGTATTAAAGTATTCAGTGGTACACCTTGGTGCCACCTACTGAAAGATTCCTGTTACAATCCATATATTCTTGTTACGCCCTGCAAGATCTTGGGTTTGGTAACAAGGTCATGTATTTGATTTCTTCTGTGTTGGCAATAATGTTAAATATACTTCTTGTAGTTAGAAACTGCCTTTCTGTAGGATTTGCCTACACCTGTAGTTGCACTACAGGTACTGTAGGAAAGGTGTTGGGAGAGAAAAAGTTACAAATACACAGCACAGCATCAGAATGGTTAAATATTGGCTTTGTTCATGTGTAAGTTCATGCAGGTTAATTACAAGGATTGTTGAATCAAAATAGTATTTGTTTTGTATGATCTGATTTTACATAGTTTACTGCAGGGCCTTGAATACACAGGCTTCAATTCTGTGGAGCAGCAGAGAGCACTTGGCATGAAGTCTGGGATGAAGGGAATGCTTTAACTTTCAGCTGCCAAGCTTGTTGCTGTTAGAGACTGCAGCAGTCTAGCAGCAACCACAGCATTGCTATTGTTCTTCAAATGCTGTGACAGGAAATAGATTGGCACAAGGATGCTCTAATAATGCCTATTTTTTGTACATTGTCAGCATAGAGATGTTAGCAGCTTTGGCACAGGGGAAGGGAGAGCCACAGTTATTAAGAGTCAGAAAATAGTGGCACAGGTGCCACAGTACATGGTCAGATTTTGAACTATCAGAATGCAGCTAAGAGCTCAGAGCTACAACTTCTTAAAAGGAGCACCTCTGATAGCCAGGCAGTTCGTAATTCTTGTATTTGTACTCTAACCATGTAGCCAGATGTCAGGAGCAGCATCTGAGGCTGTCTGAACTATTGCATGTACATACATAAATGTTTCAGCTGCTGAGAAGCTCTGTTGTTGAGAAGACAGTATGTCCTGTATTTGTGAAATGTGTGGTCAAATAAATGCTGATGTGAAACTGCTGGTGCCAAGTTCTGCTTTGGCATATAGTCATTTATCAGATCATTTTAGCACTACTATAAAGGTATATAAAGAGAAAAAACATGCTAAAATCCTCTTGTCTGGAAAGGATTTAAAACGCTTTTTGGCATGTCTTCTTTTTACCAGCATATAGCTGTCATTCTTTCTGATGGTCACCAAAGGCCCTCTTGTTTTGAAATCCACAATGTCTGATTGAAAACCTATAAATAATTTTGTAGTTATGCAGGTTATAGTTACGGAGGTGTTTTGTGTATTTTTAATGGAAAACAAAGACCAGCTCTCAAGTGCCCCTAGGACTGCTTCATTGAACTTAGAGCCTCCCACACTCCTGTGCTTTGTCAGCCAGTCAGCAGTGAAATGGCTGCCCACAATCAGTTTGCAATAGTGTGAGAGGTGTGACAGTGATTTTTAACAGCGGTATGTCAGTATCTGTGTCAGCATTTTATTTTACTACTATTTTCAGAAGTAGTTAAAGTGTTCTGTATAGAAGATCAGTAATGATGCTTGAGGCATAAAGATGAGTGCTGGGAAACCCTGTGACTTCACAGCACAGAAGGCAATACACCCATCTGATGAATGGCATGAGAGTCCTGACCATATGTCTTAAAACTGCCATGGACAAAATAGCTGCTCTTACTTTTGACGTATCCCATCTGTTGGCCTTAGGACTGTGTTTCTAGTAGTGCGGTTTCAGCTAGAGAGCATCCAAAACCAAGTGTAACCAAACTACCACACCAAAGTCACAAAAATCTCTGATGTGGCTGGGCATCAGGAATCATTTGATTTAGAAATGAATGTGATGGATCCTGCTTGCAGTCCTAGTATTAAAATGCTTTTCTGTCAGGAACATGAGGAAATCCTACAAGAAACCCCAGCTATCAAACAGAATTTCCTGAGAGGGAGGAAATCTCTTGCAGTAAAGATAGAATTTTAAAACTCCATTACTTTAGTGGATGCTTTTTGTATGAAGGTGGTAGTGCTTCATACCAACCTCAGACTATCCCTTAGAATTAGTATAGAGTTTCCACTCACAGTTTGAAAAGTACTACTTAACAAATTTCTGTGTGAAGATGGGGACAGTGTGTGTCATAGCATGTACATTAGTTAAGACAACAGTGACATGCTATGACACATGCTTTGTTTTGTACTTAGATGTTAAGAATGTCATAAAATGGAGTGTCACTAAACATTTTTAATAGGTGTATTTTTAGTATCAATAGAAACAGCCTTAAAAAGGATTATTTAAAAATTTGTTTATAAAAATGATTATTTATTGAAGTATGTGAAAACTAGTTAGTTTCAGACTGTCCTTAGAAAAGAAACTCAAATTTACTTTTTGAGGTTTATATCCCAAAGAGACCAACTCAACTCTCTGACAGTTCTTTGTCCAGGCTTCCCAATATCCCTTGCCTCAGGGTCACATTCCCAGTTCCCTACCAAGCTGTGCCTGTAAGGTCAGGTGGAAGTGTGTTGTAAACTTAAAATGCTGCTCTTTTCTAAGTAGCCTTCTTCCTTTAAACAGTTGATGTATCGCTTCGTAAGGTTAGTTGTAAATCCAGTCAGTACCTGCTGGTAATTTAGTTAATTGGCAGAATATGTGTTTTCCTTGGGAAACGTGATCAGTTAATTGTGTTCTCAGTTATTCTACCCCCTCTGTTGCAATAATTTCATTGAATTCAGCAGGGTAATCCCTCATATTACACCAGTAAGTGTTAAAAAGTGTGTTCAGTTGTCACCTCTGCTGTACATTTATGTTCTTGTGCTTCAGGAGCTCACTTTACAGTGTATTTTAAACTGTAGAGTGACAGTCTCTGCTACTTACTCACATTGAGTTTCTTTAAGGAGCTAAATTCTCTTAGAATATTAATTTCAGTGCTTGCATTTTACAGTGGTGTCTGCAGCTAAAGTTGATTCATCTCCAGCTGTTCTATACTTGCAGTTAACATGGGGAAAATATTTCAAGAATTACCTACTATAAGCAGTAGGGGGCAACATTTCCATTAAATTTGTAGAGGATTGACCTTTTTATTTCCAGTCTGCAAAGATGAATAAATAAATAAATAAATAAATACATATATACACACTTTCTGCAGTTGTTTTCAAACTGTCTGAACCAAATACTGACTTCACCCTGTTAATCTAAAATGCAGGTTAAATTTCATGCATTCTGCTAGGTGAGGAACAATATTTAACCAAAAATGCTGTACCTTTGTTTTGACAACATATGTTTTCTGAACTGCAGAAAAGATGATAAATAGCATATAACCAATAAGTGCAATCAGTTTTCAGTAATTCAGTGCCACGATGTTTGGGTGATTCTTTCAGGTTTCTTTGCCCCTTGACTTTGCAGGATGAATACCTAGGCAAAGTCCTCAAGGGTTCTAGTACAGAAAATTAAATTCCTTGTTTGGTTGTCAGAGGAGCAGCAGTGACTTGCACCATGCTGAGGATCCCCCCCAGTCCCTCAACAGCTTTTACGTTTTTTTTCCTAATGAAATGGAAGCAAATTGCTGGCTTTAATTAAAGCTGACAGTGTTTTTATCTTAGTTTCTTGCTGGTGATGAATGATAGACACTCTGTAAAATCAGAGTGCAGTCCCTGCATGCTGAGTATAAAGCAGAGTCATTAAGATACGTGTCAGAAGGCAGAGCCCTAGCAGAGAGGGGGAAGGACAGAAGAAGCAGAACAGCTAGACAGTAATGCTGGGATATAACAGCAGTAATGGCCTTTTCACTACACTCAGGACAGGCCTCAAATTGACCTCTTAACCCATATATATGTTGATATTTGCTCCTCAATTATGTTAATTCACAGTTTTAGTCCAAAATTGCTGTAACTGCATTTTACTTTGTTTCTTAATGCTGTTATCAATATATTTTTGTTTCTTTGGCAGTGGAAAACAGAGGGACTAAACTGAAAAGACAAAATAATTAACAAGTATGTGCATCTGTGTGAGACACAGGCAGGAATATTTCAAGTTTTTATTGCTTTCTGCTATTCTAATGGCTCTGTCTCCAGGAAATGTTTATTGTGCATTACAAAATGGCAGTGTTGTTCTCCCAGAGGTCTCCCCTCCTCCACAGGTGACTGATCTTTCACTCCAGGAGCAGTCAGTGTATTAACCTTTCCCTCTCTTCTATTGCACAAACTCAAAATAGGGAAATGGAGCCTAGTATAAATCATTGTGGTGGTCTGGAAGAGACAGTTCTGCAGCACGCTCAAATTCTGCCCTTCTTCAACCAGTTTTGCTGCTTTTCACAGCTGAATCATTATTTTTGTCTTTTTTGTTTCCCCCATCCCAATCCTTGTTTCTTCTCTACTTCAGCGGTGATCCCCCTGACTGACTCTGAACACAAGTTACTGCCTTTGCACTTTGCGGTTGATCCTGGGAAAGACTGGGAGTGGGGAAAAGATGACAATGATAACACCAGGCTGGCCAAGTAAGACCTTTCTGTAACTTTAGTGTTAAGCAGTAAAATGTCTTGAGCTGTACCTGATTGAAGTATAACAGAGAGGGCTTTGTTCACGTTCTCTGGTTACATGGGAGGAGACATGGGTGGGTCTCCAGCTGATGGTCTCAATTCAGGCTGCTGTTACATCTCTCCCTGTTAAGAAGTATTGCATTTTCTTTCAGGCTTTTTGACTGTTTGTTCCCTTCTTTTTCATCCTTAGTTTGATTCTGTCTCTTGAGGCAAAGCTTAATCTTCTACACAGCTATATGAATGTAACCTGGATACGCATACCATCTGAGACACGGGTAAGGTAAACTTCCCCCTCACTCTAACAAGATGAGAGATACAAGGCACGACAGGGTGTTGTGTAGGGTAGGCTGTCTGGACTGGCCAGCTGCCTGGAACACCTCAGTGTCCTAGCAGCAGGGACAAGTCACTCATGGCTCATTGTCATTGCAATCAGGCTTATAGATTTTTTTTTTTTTTCCTAGTTGTTTTAATAACGCAGTTGCTTGTATATTTTTTGCAGCTCATACTCTGTTCTGAAATGTATTTTCTAGCTTAATCTTTCCGTTACTTATTTCAGTAGTCTGTGTAGTTTGGAAAAACCTTAAAATAGACCTTTTCTCACCATTGTTTTGTCAGAACTTTGGCTTGCTATCCTAATGACACTGTTAGGTTACCAATCCCAAGTCCTTTCTCTTTCTGAGAACACATTTGCACCCCTGGACAGCTCCCAGTTTAGAGCGGCTGACAAAAGGCCACAGACTGGCGCTGAACTGGAGCCTGGTTCTTTCAGAAAGCTATTTTAGAACCATGCCCAGCTGGCACCTAGTCAGCTGCAAATTTCTCTGCAAATTACATTGAATACATTTAGGGGTTAGTCTGGAGGCAAAAGGTTGCTAGGAGAGGATGGAGGTGATTTAGACAGCCTACACAGATGGGATTTGAAAGGAGGAACAGAACACAAAAGGAGAAAGCATTTAACAATCTGCAAGAGGGGAAAAAATCCATTTTTTGACAGTTTCTACAGTGGTAGATACCACCTCAGAAAAAGTAGAGGCAAAATGGTCCTGTAGTTGTAAGCTGTGAGCCTGAACCTTGTGGGACCTGGGTTACCTCTCTCTGCTTCACACTTGCCATGTGAGCATGGTCAGGTCACTTTAGCACTAATTTCTTCCTTTGCCAAGTGGGGATAACAGCTCTGCTCCAGACTGGGTGGTGGGCAGCTCAGGGATCCCAGAGAGGACATTTAAGTACCCAGGGATAGGAAGCAGGCATGCATTTCTGTACTGGAAGTATATACATCTCCAGAGCTTGTTTTTTGTTTGGTTTTTTTTTTTCTCTGAATCGTTATGGTTAATTAAATGTTTCATATTTATCTCTAACAGATTTTAGCTTCATGATGCCTGAAATCAAGACAAATTTTGCAGGAGTAAATTAACAGAGCCACATTTTAAAGTATCCTAGGATCCTCATTATTGCATTTTCAGGAAAGAAGTTTTATCACCTTAACTGAAATACAAATTGGAGCTCAGACTTCTGAGACCAGTTTTATCTGCATTGTATTTCCGCCAAGAATAAATTCCTCATTGTATTCCTCAGTCTACTTGCTGAAGTTCAATGTTTAATATTTCAGACAAGATGTTTAACTTTGGTGCACTGTACCTTTAATTTTCATGCACCAGAGTCCTGAACAATGAAGAAATCAATTTAAATAAGTTGGGTTTTGAACATAATGAATTTTGAAATATTGCTACGTACAGGATTGTGTGCTGCATCCCCCTCACAGCTTTCAGCAAAACCTCATTTCCCTTCCATCTATTATCAGTTCCTTTCCATGCTCTCTGTCTCCCCCCTGGCTGAGAGGCAGCCTGTATTGTAGATGCTTCCTACTGAATGGCCAGGCTCTGTATGCTGGCCAGCACAAGCAGGGAGGTTGTGCTGCAGCCTCCCCCTCGACAGGAGCGCTAACTTGCATCTCTCCATCATTCAGACACTGATTTTCACAGAACCTCTCAATGACTGACCTCTGTTCTACAAATGTGCTTGAAATGAGACAAAAGCTACTGTAGGAACAAGCAAGATACATAGTCAGCACAGCCATATAAGCTTTATTTGGTGAAGAAACCAGGCTAAAATGTCAGTGCATAAATTAAAAAGTATATTTAAAATCAGTGTCAAAATCTGTATTGGATTTGTTGTGTTTTTTGTTTTTTTTTTTTTTTTACCAAGTCCCTGTATGAAACTGATTTTGCTGTATCTAATTATAATTACTTTTCCATAGCAGGCCCCTTTGGCTCAACCAGAATCCCCTACAGCTTCAGCCGGGGAAGACGTTCAGTCTCTGGCTGACTCAATGGACTCAGACCGAGATTCCATCTGTAGTAATTCCAATGGCAATAATGGCAAAAACAGTAAAGAAAAAGAAAAGGACAAACAGAGGAAAGATAAAGACAAAACCAGGACGGATTCAGTTGCCAATAAAATAGGAAGTCTGAGTAAAACCTTGGGAATTAAGCTGAAAAAGAATATGGGTGGTCTTGGAGGCCTGGTGCATGGCAAAATGAGCAGGGCCAATTCAGGGAATGGAAAAAATGGTGACACAGTAGAGAAAGTCAAAGAGAAGAAGTCTAAGTCTCGAAAAGGGAGCAAAGAGGAATCTGGACAGTCTGCAAGCACTTCTCCATCTGAAAAGACCACTCCATCTCCAACTGACAGAGCTAGCAACTCACCCATTGAAAAGATGAACACTAAATCCTTCTCTGACAAGCAGGCTGACCCGTGGAAGTACAGCACTGATGTGAAGCTCAGCCTAAATATTTTGAGAGCTGCCATGCAGGGTGAACGAAAGTTTATTTTTGCTGGCCTTCTTTTGACCAGTCATAGGCATCAGTTCCATGAGGAGATGATAGGCTATTACCTGACCAGTGCCCAGGAGCGTTTCAATGCAGAACAGGAACAGAAAAGAAAGGATGCTGAGAAAAAGGCTGCACTGAATGGGTCGTCTAGTAGGAAACTGGAGCCAGAAGCATATTCAAAAGAAAAATTAGAAACATCTCCTCAGGATAGGGCATCACCCGTCTTGCCTCAAAGCCATACTACTCAACTGGTTTTAAAATTTAAAGATCGCACTAGTCCCACTCCTGGGTCATTTTCTTCACCTAGTAATGGTGCTAAGAAAAGCGGACCCATTCCGGTATCTGCCCACTATAGCCATACGCCACCTGTTCAAAGGCAAAGTGTCATCCATTTGCATGATGTCAACTCCAAGCCATCGAGCTTCCAAGATGATACCTACAAGCCAGTGGTTGGCACCTTGAAAACCTGTGCCACCTATCCCCAACAAAACAGATCACTGTCTTCTCAGAGCTATAGCCCAGCCCGGATATCCGGTATCCGTACAGTGAACACAGTGGAATCGCTGAGCTATGCCATGCCTACTGAACACAAGTCTCAGACATACACAAATGGATTCAATACTGGCGATATTAGAGACTGCTTAGAATATGCTGATGAGGATGCTCCTCAGACCTGGTTGAACAATGATAAAAATCAAGGCAGAAGCACAGTTTGCCCAATATATTCCATCCAGCAGAACCGCTGTAAGAAGGAGAACTGTTCCTTTTATGGTCGTCCTGAGACTGAAAATTACTGTTCATACTGCTACAAAGAAGAGTTAAAGCGCAGGGAGAGAGAAAGCAAGGGACACAGGCATTGAGGATTCTTCTGTGACTACTTAGTTTTACCATTTTCTTACTTACAAAGTAAACAGTGTTGAATTGCAGTAAAAGGAATCCTTAAAAAAAGAATAAAGGATTGATGAGTAAATAGTGTCTAGCTTTTCGCTTTTCCGGGGCAATGACAAAATGATAGGATTAATTTATCATAAAAAAATATTATTTTCCATTTTGTCAGTGTCTTTTTTACATATACTGGTAAGCTGAAGGGTTGTTTACTCCTTTGTCAGTGCTGTGTATATGTTTGGTCAAAAATTTACTAATGGTGCCTGAATTTACACTGACATCACTCAGGTAGTAGAATGATAGGGGAAAGTCATAATACCGGAGATGTGGTGTTGTAGTAGGGTAGTATCTGCCTTGCAGATGTTTGAAATTCTATAGCTATTATGAGAGTATTTTTTCCCTCAGTAAAACCCAAATTTTTTCATAGCCTTTTTTTTTTCAGGACAGTAGTGATCTTGCATACTTCATATTTTTGACATGGCAGCATATTGCATTACTACTAATGCTTGTACTCACTTCAGTCTGAAACTGAACGATTCTGGGAAAATGAGAGTGAAAGGTCTGAATTCATGAGGGCTGTAGCTCTTCCTAATTTCAGGTTCTTACCAGTTATTTCTACATTTCCATAAAAAAGTAGATTTGAACCACTTTTATTTGTACTGAATTTTTAAACATGTTTTATAAAAGATAAATTATGACTTGCAAGACTTCACATCACAACCCCCCCCCCCCCCCCCCCAATATAGTTTTGGGCACCTGAATTTCAGTAGTATTTTCATTGCTGTTAAAATACAACTAAACTATAAAAACTTTATTGGATTTTAAAAATTTGATGACCAGGTAGGAAATTTAGGATCATTTCAGAGCTGAATGAACTGCTTGTCAAAACAAATGTATTGCATCAATTGATTCCCTTAGCCATTGCATGAATTTTATCATTATCTATTTATTCGTCTCTCAACATTATTGAGTGATAGTTATTGCAAATAATTCTGAGCCTTTCTTGAAGACTGTTGGCTCCACCTGTTTTTGAGTCTTCTAGAGTGAATTATGTACCCACCAGGAAGTTCCAAGATGGCATAAAATACCTCCAGTATGAATGGCAACTCCGAGCACAGATGTGCACAGGTCTGGTATCCAATATTTACAGAAGTATTTGCAATACTTTTGAAAATAAAACTTTGCTTATAGAATCACTTCTATAAAGCAGACACCACAAATGCTGTTAAAGTAGATGTATGACATTAGGAAGTTTTCTTGCTGTTTTTGCACCTCTCCACCATCAACTG
The DNA here is from genome assembly GCF_965140245.1 of Athene noctua. Classification (NCBI taxonomy): domain Eukaryota; kingdom Metazoa; phylum Chordata; class Aves; order Strigiformes; family Strigidae; genus Athene; species Athene noctua. The sequence goes on along the minus strand of NC_134049.1, from coordinate 17,759,606 downwards.
GCGTAATGTAGTAAGAATAGATATTTAGTGTTGTTATACTTGTAAGCAATGGCTAATTTACTGTTTACCCACTTTTTTTTTTTTTAAAAAAAAAAAGCTCATTTTCCACAAGTAGGTGAAGTACTGCCTTCAAGACTGTTTATTCTGCCACATGAAGGTGCAGAATATGAGTTCTGCCTTATCATTATGGAATAGCACTTTTGTGGCCTGCACAGGAAAGATTCTTTGCCAAAGAGTCTTTATTTCTGATTGTTTTCTGCTCTACCCCGATTTCTACTCTCGACACAGGTGGCACCATTTCACTTGTGTACAGTTAATTCTAGTTAGCCTTGAAAACAAGCCTAAAGTAGTCTGTGAAACAAGATACACAAATTTATGCTGACGTGTACTAGCTTTCAGGAAAACCACATAAGCTTTTTCTAATCTCCCATTGAAATTTGTGGAACTGAGCACATACTTAAAATTGACCATATCTTTAGGTTTTCTGCTGATGGGGAATTTTAAAGAATAGTTTCAAAATAAGTCCGTTAGCCACTCCTAAGAAGTCATGGTCTTTGCCATATTAGCTGTTCCATGAATCCAGACCTGTATGTCATATTTCTTGCCATATACTGAGCATACACTGAGTGTTACTGATTTTGTATTCCTTCATAAAAGGGAAATATCAGTATGCGTAGTGAGAGGTTTAAACTCCACACGACTTCTGTCCTTAAGGTAAGCACGTTCTAAAACCCACGTCTCTGGTTGCATACAGTAGTAAGCATTGTGTCCATTTTTGGTTAATTGTTGTAATTACATGTAAGTTCTTATTGCCAAAGAAATCTGTGATTGCAGATTATGCCAGCCAGATCATGTTAAAAAAAATCAGATATTATACTTGATGGTATTTGTTGCTGAGACTGAGAAATCTGACAGGATAAGACCTCATGAAAAAAAAAGAAATATTTAAGATCTCTTAGAGCATTAGAGTAGCAGTAACATTTGATACTCGTGAGAAATGCTTCTGTGTAAAGTTGTGCTGAAGAAATATTACATTAGCAGCAAACTACACCAGCCCGTGCATTTAAGTCGGTTGCGGCCTTTCTAAATGAGGAAAAAAGTAACAAACAGCATGTATGTAAAAATAAGCAATTACCATGAGAATCTGCTGTTCCCCATTTTTCAGAAAAGTTGTTTCTATAGTATTTTTAAGATCTATTGCTCACAAAAGATAGAGGTTTACAGCTGGTCACTATTTAAATAGATTACTTTGTTCTAAATTATTGAATAGATTGTACCTGTATGTTAGAATATTTTGAAAGTTAATTGGTCTTCTGAATAATAATAGTCTTGTTTGTATAGAATACCAAGCTTCAGTGTTCATTCTCATCCTCAAGTCACTCAGATATTTCCACAAATACTTACCATGACTGGATTGCTCATTTTAAGATATTTGTTACATGAAATACTGACAGAACATTTTTTAGTTGTATGTGCTTCCTCAGAATCCTTTTCTTGGTGTATCTTTAAATAATTTGCTTAATATTGCAGTTTACTTTTAGAACTCTTTTCAAATATCCCACTCATCTCTTGTCCCTTAGCACTGAAAAGAAGTTTCAGGCCTACAATGCAATTTGCCAGTTAAAATCTACCCATCTTTTCCTAGTAGTGTCCTTTTTCTGGATAAGTAATACTATGATTTTTTTTTTTTTTTTTTTTCTATTTCTGAGCTATTTGTGGCAGTTGTCTAAAGGGGACACCATAGTTGGTATTAAACAGTCCAAACATGAAGAACCAGTGCCTCCTCCTGAAGGAAGAATTGTCCCATTAAAATAAGAGGAAATTTTCTACCTGTTGTGTTTTTTGTTTTTTTTTTCCCAAGACTGCTCATGAGTTGCATTAACTAGCACTGAAAGAAGTTGTGTCATTTCTTAGCTAGGTGTTAGAGGGAATGTATTTTTCTCTTGCACTAAATGGCTAACCTCTTCTAGTTCATTTTTCCTTACACTGAAAGCATATGTAGCACACAGGCCAGCAAGTCCTTTTCTGTGCCTGATCTGCCTTCTCTGTACCTTCCAGAGCCTGTTAGAGTTACTGCTTAGTCCCAGCTGTACAGAAACCAATTTTGGCTTTGGAGGACCTAATTAATTTCTTCTGTTAGCTCAAGTGACTGCAATACACATGCATATTTTTGCATTTGTATGTGCTTTTTTTCCCCTCTCTTCATGATAGTGGTTCATTTATCACTGTTGACCAGCTTTTAAAAAGTACAGACTAAATCCTGGGTAGGCTCCACCTTCCTGGAATAGATCCAAAATCACTGGAGATATTCAGTTTGGCAGAATCTGGAATTTTTTTAACGTGTGAACATGCTATTTTTCTAACTTAAAAAAAAAAAAAAAAAAAGGCTTAAACCTATTATGCCATTTTTTTACTTTGTTCATAAACTGATACAAGGGTCTCTTCGTAACAGAGAACACCTGTAATACATAATGAGTTTCTGTCACACTTTAATATAAAGTTCCATTTAAAATGCTTTATAAAGAGTTAATAAACTATTGCTAGACTTTACAAGTATTTTTTCAGATGTGGGTATCAGTTGTAGCATATGGCTAACAAGCAGCTCATTCAGAAGGTGGTATAGATTATCAAAAGTAACCTCAGATATTTTGAGTTTTAAAACAATGGATTAACCTTTTGTTATTATGGTTCGTTAAGCTTTATAAATGCAATGGAAATACAGTGTGTGACCCAGCTTTCTTTAGCAATCAGTTCCTTCTTCCTAAGTCAGAAGTAACATTAAGGGGATCAGTGAAAGACGCTGTACTTGGAAAGCTTTGTGTTGCTTATTTCTTAAGAAGTCTAAATAGGCCAAGTGAAGTCTTCAGAGTCATCTTTTCTAAAATTGCGAAACTCATGGTGTGAGCAGTTACTTGATACAGAAGGCATTGAGGAGAGATGCTTAACGTGGATTTGTGCACCATTTGACTGCAGAGCAAAGCAGTCTGCTGAGGCAATATCAGTCCTTGTACATATAGGCATATTCAGGGTAATCTACTTCTCGTGTGATGAATGTGTAGATATCAAAAAATGCACAGCACAGATCTGACAAAATACTGCCCTCTAACTCTCTGATTCTGCAAACAGTTACACAGGTGCTCAACTTCACCAATATGAATAGTCTCCCTGACATCAAGGAGGCTGCTTATTTTCAGAAACTTAACATAACTGTTAAGAAAAAGCTTAAACGTTTGTGGGATCAAGGCCTGAGCCTTTAGCCAGTGTTTGTCCCCCTCTGGCTGCATGATGTTACTCTTCCAACAAGAGGATCAATGAGAATTTTGCCTGAGGAGTAGAGGGAAGCCTTAGGCCTCTTTGGGCTAAATCACATGTCCTCTGAAATCTGTGGACAGAATCCTGTTAGTAGCGGGGGCCTTAAATCAGGTGCTTCACGGACACACAAAACACTCGCAAGCTGAACGTGAAAGTAAAGTATGAGCCAGTAAGGGAGTAAAGTCTTCATAACACTGGTAATGTTTTGCACAGGTAAAAACCCATATGTTAATAGAAACCACAATAATCTCAAATAAACATAGGTCCAGAGAAGCAAAATAACTGATGCTGATTGTAGATGGCTTTTCAGCTTAGTGTTTTTTAAGTCTCTGTCAGTGTATTTGAAGAGTATTTGTTTTAGGGTATGGCAGCTTACGCAGAGGATCACCAAACAGTATATAGCATAGAATTTAAACTATTTCAGTAACAGACACTAATATCTATTTTAATTTGCACATTAATTTCCAGTGTATATGACTAAAATACTGTATTGTTAAAAATGAGAGGAAAACAACACAAAGGTGTTTGTAAGTATGTTCTGTTTGTAGACTTAAGGCTGTATTATGTTGGAATTTTACAAGCCAAGTTTAAATTGTAATATAGAAATTATTTTTATATTATTTTCAAAATATGCTACAGAGCAATATTTTGCGCCTTTATTATAAACAGGGTCATCGTTTTAGTAGGTTACCTTCAGAAATGCTGGTAGAAGTTAACCATGAAAAGAAAGCTTTGTAAATGTACTTGTTGTTTCTAACTGCTCTGTCTGTTGTGCACATCTATATCTGATGCGAGTTGAATATACAAATTTTTTTTAATTGAAAAGCTTTAAATTTTTCTTTATATATTTTGGTACAACACTATCCCTCCCTATTTAATTCCACTCTTCCTTCCAGTCCCTACCAATAGCCACTTTTATAAGCAGCTTCTGAATAAACATTCATCTGGAAAGTTTTACCAAATGAAACATTTCTGCGCAGATATTGATTGACTTGGGACATTCATAATACACCCTGAATCCACTGCAGTAGGATGACTTTGCTTTTTTAAAAAACAGAATCAGAAATGTATTATTCCTTCAAAATGGAAATCAAGAATTAATACCAGTGCAGTCCTTTAGCATCTGTGGGAAGAAAATCACTCTAGATTGTGGAAATGTCATCCAGTAATTGGCAGATCCATTGTGTCTTAATAGATATCAAATATGCATTAGCTTCTTGCAGATTAAAGTGTTCACATTTTATTTCTTCATAGTTCTTTGTACTGTACATGTCAATTACTGATGAACTGTGCAAAAAGACTTTGAAAACTAATGTGTATGTTAAGTTAGAAGTAAGTCTAGTTTTTAGAATTCCATAACTTTTGTGGTTTAGTTTGTTGGGGTTTGTTTGTTTAAGAATTACTATTAAAGTATATACTGCAACCAAAAATGTCAAATCTGGATGCGTAACGTTAAGATTCTGCATCTAGGTTTCTTCTAATAAATAGACTCGTTTTAAGATGTACTGAGCATCAATTTCTGTGGGAGCAAAAGCTTTTCCTTGGTTTCAGAAAATCAGGTGAGCATTACTCCAACACATTTTCAGGGCTTTTCTTTATTAGTCTACACTTATTTTCAGTCAGTGGAATTCACATTTTCTCTTTAGTGATTTTCCATGTGTGAACAAATAATTGGGCTTATTCATAAAGTGATTGCTTGAATATGGAGAGACTTGCCTTGTACCAAAACACCGTGTAATTGTCCATTTAACTGTTGCATTCTTAATGGGGCTAGTGTATTCCACTGATTTTCGGGGGGATACAAGACCTTTTTTCTTGGATGTCATTATCACTCTGGTTGGTTTGTTTGTTTTTCCTCTCAAGTGAATATGCTGTTCTGATTGCTGTTTTATCTCCCATTACCTGAATGCATGTACTGTGCCAAGAGAATTGGAATGGCTGATGCACATTTGCACTGTGGAACATGCGATATGGGTAAAAGCCACCATGTTCCAAACAGCCTTAAAATTATGACTCTCTGGGGACCGAGAGTCACTTAACTGGATGCAGCCTCTGTCCCACTTCCTCATTTAACCATGACTGTAAAACACTCTAGCCTGCTGTAGTCTGTGTAACTTTGTGCATATTCATCTGAATAACCTGTAATCTTAGGAGAATTCTTTCTTTAAAAAAACTGTAGTTCTTTGATAAATGTCAGTGTGTCAGGAAACCTTAGTTAGAAGAGGAGATGGGGTAAAAATAGAGAGGTAGTGTTAGCTAGCAGAGTAACCATGGCACCAAAATACTTAAAAAAGAGGGAAAATAGTTAAGATACATCAAAAACTGTCAACACTGGAAGTTTTGTACATCTTCCTGTATTCTGGGAAAACAGAGTTTTGTTTTGCTATTCATCTCTGCATCTAATGTAGTCTCTTTCTTTGTTGCAGAGGTTTGCTATTGGGGAAGAAGGGAGAGAAAAATTACAAGTTTTCTTCCCTTAAACAAAGCAAATTCTACTCTAGTGGCAGAATCATCTTTGACTGCAAAAATATGATTCAGTGTTAGAACTTAACCGTGCCTAACTCCTGTGTGCGAGTTGTGTATTTCGTTTTCATTTTGCTCCTTTCAAATGCTGTGGGTTTTTTTTAAAAAAAAGGCAGAGGGAAAAGTTTCAAGAATAAGATGGTATGATAGTGACCCAGTTGTTCCTTTGTTCGCATGCAAAATCAATATAAGCATGAAAATGGAATTACACTGGAATTACACTGGAGTTGCACTTTCCCTGTCGGGCAAGCTGAAAGGTAAAAGCCACCTTTTTAGGTAAATCCCAGTTAACTGCTTTGCCACAAAATAAAATTAGAACCCCTTGGCACAGAAACTTTGCCGGATGAAGCCTGACAGTATGTCAGGAGCCTGAGAGCCATGGCCAACTGAGCCAAAGCAGAGAAAGTCTGGTCATTTTTGCCTTTAAAACAGGTACGGTTCATTCTGGCCCATGGTGTCCGAACAGTATCTTTGCAGTGAAGATGAAGTGGAACACTGCCTTGTTGTCATTTGCCTCCAGGTTTAAGTAACACAAAGCCTCTTCCCCATACTTTTGGTTAAATATGCAGGAGATATCAAAACATGGCATCTCAGAGAATGCCCTACGTCTCCTTTTAATGGTCTTGAATCAGGTATGAATTGAAACACAGCCATGCGGGCGTGACAGAAGCGCTCTCGTCTAAACTTTGCAAATTGTGTGCACTTATGTTTTAATACTAACAGAAATTAAGCAATGATTTTACTGTTTATTTGCTCAAGATTCTGAGTACTGTAAATACGGTCTTTGTATAATGCACATAGTGTGTGTACAGTACAAAAAAATGCTTTTCCCTCGGAGCTGCTCAAAGAGCCTTGCATGCACATGATACCAATCTCTGTTCATTCACCATAAACCAAGGAGAACAAACAGGATTTAAGCCTAGATTAAATAATGAATGTAATTAGCCACATAGACCTAAGCAGCTCAGAGTTCCCAACCATAGTATTGCAGGCCAGCTTTGACAGTTTTGTATAAAACTCTATCCCAGTGATTTAGATTAGGTTTGTGCTCTTTCCTGGGGAGGAGCAATTACCTATGTCTTTTCCAAGCCCAGTGCTCTTACTCTGCTAACTCCTTGTTGTATTTGTAATGTGCCAGTCTTGCCATGATTCAGCTACAAAGCAGTTTCTAAAATCTGTGTAGAGCTCTTGTTTTCTTCTTGGAATCTGCCTGGAGCTTTATTTTGCATTCAATTTTAAGACATGAAATACTGTTACAAACTTTTCAGAATGCCTTGAAGTTGACTGTTGTGTGGCTGGAAGACTTTGTTCTCCTTGGAAGGCCTCATTCTTCCTCATTGGTTCTTGTGACTAACATTTTTGTATGGAAAAAGTTGAATGAAACATTGAAAATATCAATGCTGTTTACATGTATTTCTGCCATTGGGTATACTTTATCTTTTTTGTTACACAATTGTTGTTAAAAACCAATGCCTCTCATATATGGGCAAATCTTGAAGAACAGGCTGAATTATGACACACAAAAGGTGTATGTAGCTAATTCATAATAACTTTACTATTGTATAACGTGCCCTCCCCAAATTGTTTGTATATCTTTTTTGCTATTGCTAACATTTTTCCTTCCATCTTCTAATTCCTTGGACAAATTCCAAAGCTCTTTGTCCTTGAAGCCTGTGGTAGATTTTCCAATAGAGAAGATTTGGCTTTCTCAGTTAGTTTGCAAATAGAGTGGCTTGTCTCCCCAAACAAGAATTAAAATAACACAGATGTCACACCCTTAGTTTATAGAAGCTCATTTACTCATTAACTGAGGGTCTCAGTTCAATTATAACCAAAGCCAATTATATAAAGTTTAAAAAATCAGGACAGGTAATGTGACTCTTTCTAATAACCTAGCAAACTCAGCATTTTTAAAACCATAGAAATGTACAATAAATATATTTGTACTTGAAGTCCATATTTCAAAGAAAGATAGTAGTTGGCTCTCACCGGGGCTTAAGTAAATGTTAATAAGGAATAAAGCAAGTCTCACTGATTTTTCTTGGCTAGGAATTCAGCTTCTTGGTAATCATAGCATCCTTCCCATTTTTCAGAGTCTTGAGTTTCTTGTTGTCTTCTATAAATTTATACAGTTTTAGCAAAGATTGATTTAGTATTTCAATACACAGTATAATAGATATATCAGAAATTTATTTAAAGCTGAAGTGACTTTTCGGGTTTCTCTGTGTTTGACCATTTTCATGCAAAACTTTTATCCCCTATGAAAGGAGTGAATTTATCTTTTCCCATCCATTCCCTTTTCATAATTTAAAGATGCTGCGATTGGTTGCAGTCACTTTTGTCTGCAAACAAAACAGTTGGTCGTTTTTAAACTGACTTCCTTTCATCTTTAAATCCATTATTCAAAAGAAACCAGAGCATTAACTATCATTAAAGGATAATGAATATTTTTTGTTGTGAAAATTGTGAGTTCTTGAGAACCTTTTCTACATGCAGTTTTCATTCAAATTCAATTTAAATGTCATTTTTAATCTGATCCATACTTTGACAAAGATGATGTGTAAGAGCTGTTTTTAGCAGTTGGATTGTTACTTTGTAAAGTATTAAAGCACTAAACCGATTTTTGCAATAGGTAGTAAAACTTGCTTTTGTTTTGAAAAACTTCCAGTTATAACTGTCGCACTTTTTATAGCAGAACTGTATTTAATTTCTTTCTTTTATGAAAGATTATTCTAAGTAACTGATAGCTCTGTAATCTGTGTGAATTGGCTTCTCCATTATTTGAAACTGAGAGAAGCTATAATGCCTATTCAATAAAATTAACTTATTTCTAAAGTATCCGTTTGCTTGAATTCTTGTTTGTGCTTTTTGTGTACTCAGTGTTATGCTGGGGAAACACTGAAGCCTAGAAAGAGGCAAGGGACAAGGAGCATGGGGCATGCTGCAAACCAGGGAGGGGCAATTGGCTCATCACAAGCTGTCATTCTGCTGCCATAAAGTTCACTCAGTTTGATTTCAAGATTAATTTGCATCAGTTGGATAACTGACAGTCTGAGGCAAAAGCCAGAAATCCAGCACTGGGAGGCCTGATCAGCTTCCGTTTTTAGAGTATTCCTAGTTCCTAGGCTCCAAAGGCACAAGGTCCCTCCATGCAAGGAGGAGCAGTGCTGCCGTATCTCTGTGCTGTTGTAGTACAGGCTGGGCTGTGATTGTCACTGTTACCGTCCCCAGGAAATTTGTGCCTGTGTAATCAGGCAGCAGACAGGTATTTGTCAAACTGTTTTTGAGCTACAGGGTTTCTTCAGAGAAATCTCAAGTGCTGAAGAAATCGTATTAGCGTGGTAAGTTGTTCCAACAGTTAATTAGCCTTTTTTTAAAAAAAACCCTTTTGTTTCTTATCTGAATGTGCCGAAATCCAGTTTCTGCTTTTGGATCTCATTTTACTCCTGTCTGACTGAGGAGATGTCTGTTGCCCTTGAATTGCTTGTACCCCCTGGTGGGCCCATCCCTTGACCTCCTCTGTATCAGGCTGAGCAGATTGTGCCTTCTAAGGCTGTTGCAAAGGCTTATTTCCAGTTCCTGGCATGTAATCTTTCTCATGCCTGTGCTTCCAGTCTCCTCCACCATTTTAACATCTCCCTTGATCTGTAGATACCTGACCTAGACTGAAAGCTTTTTGTGAAATACACTCCAGCTCCAAAAAGAATTAATTCAGGCCCTCTGCTGCAGACAGTATTAGCCTCTCTTCTGAATTAGTCTCTCATTCTCTATACGAAGTGATAGCGTCTGCATTTCAGCACAAGTTTATTTCTTAAGTGAAATTATTGTCTAATTATTCACAAAGATGTCTTTAGTCTTTCTGGCCATAAGATGTACCAGGAACTCTCATTCAGCTGCTCCTTGACCTAGTACTTTTGAGTCCTTGCTTCCTGAGCTGGAGTCTTCATCTGGTAAGTATAGCCAAGTTGTTGGGTTTTTTCCCTGAATGCTTAAGTCAATTTTTGATTGTATCAGACAGACTTTGTTTGTTTTTACCCAGTTTGCTGAGCAATCCAGAAGATTACTCTGTATTATCATCCAGTCATTTAATCTCCTAATATTACTAGTAATTCTTTTAAGTATTTTTCATTGTTGATTGATAAAACTGTTAGTTAGTCTCTCTCTTGAGACAGTGGATTGGTGATTAATTATTTATCAGTTAAACTTCTAATATTTTCAAGTAATCTAAAAAGTTTTGAAAGGACCTGGTTTTTAGAACATAATACCAACTTTTTTACTTTGCCCTTCTTTCATTCTTGATTCAACTTCCATATTAACCACTTTATTATTGCGCCTGCATTCACAGCATGCATTTACCTCCAATAGTTGCTGTTTGATGTCATCTTGAATTTGAACTGGGCATAAATCAGATAGTAAAATAGTTGGGGGAGGGGTGGGATAAAAAAATCTTTGAACGTGTCTACCCGTTCTGCAGATCTCAAAGGTTTCCATCTACTAATATGCCAATCTGCCATTAGAATTCCCATTCTTCCTGGTGCAAACTTAGAAAAGAAGCTAAGGGTCAGCATACCTAACTCAGTAGAGGTTATGGACTTGCTCAAATCTGTGCATTTGCTGAAGTGTTTTCTCAACTGGAATGACTATTTTCTATATTTTCTTATATGTTCTTATATTTAAGGACATAGTAATATCAAAGTTATCTGCCTGGCTGATTGATACTGGAATCATTTTACCTTTGTTGCAGTGGTATGCAATGAAATAATTCTTGTACGCTCTTTTTTTTATCGAAAGGTCACAGTTGCAATTTGTTCAGTATGATCAGATTCCTGAATCCTTCTAGAGCTTTATCAATGCCAAGAGAACTTCAGGAAGATGCAGAGGAGACTTTCTTGCAGAACTGCAATTTAGAATCAAGACACACTTTGAGACTTCATTAAAGCAACATAAGGCATTACTTGTTGAAATCTAGTATTGGTTGGCCTCCCTGAATGACATCCTGGCCAAAATCTCAACATTTGATCCCCTCAGCTTGTTTTGGAGATTTGTTTCCTTTTCACTGTGCTCAGAGCTATTACAGATGAGTGTTCAGTCAATCCAGAAGTTTGGAAAATAGCATGTTAATTTTACGCTGCTTTTCTCTAATCTCTTATAAAAAGTTTTAAAGATGAAAACCAGGGTTAGTAAATAATGACTTCCTTTGGGTCACCCTGTCAGTTGGCTCTGTTTGGAGTGAATCTCCTTCTCTGATGGCTTGCTCCCTGCACTAGCCTGCACTGCAGTCACCCCTGGACAACAGTTACCAGTTAACCAGCTATTATCTCTTGCTCTGGGGATGCAGGAAGCAGTGTTGGTATCACATACCACTGCACAGAAAACTGGTGATAGATGCTTCTTTTTAATCGCATATAGTGAAAATCTGATTTCTTAATGAATGAAAAGAGAAGAAATGGCCCACTTCTGCAGAGTGCTGATAAAAAGGAATTCTTCCCAGCCTGTCAGCTCTGTTGTGATTCCAATTTTTCCCATGGCATTTTTTTCCTCACCAAACTAACTAGCATTTATACTTGATTTCTGGTAAACTGCAAATCCTATTAAAAAATTACATCATTTACTCCTAATGTTGTTTAAAGGTAGAAATCATCTTTGCTACAGGAAAGTTGTTGTTTGTTTTGGTTTGGTTTGTTTTTTTTTTTAATTTCATTTGATTTCTGTACAGGTGGTAAGTTAAATTCCATGTATAACTAAAAAAGTATTTCTGAGAAGCAGCATTTTTTGGAGTCCCCATGGGAGTCAGCTTTCTAAACCTTGTCATTTATAAGATCAATAAATTTCAAGAAAGATTGCTGACTGGGTAAACTTTATCCCTAGAACTAGAGTGCAACTTTGTAGCCAGAACTGTTAAAAAGAGTGTCATACATGGTTTATCTGACTGGATTTTAATACTTCAAATAATTCAGTAAGTAACTAGCTTGGAAACAAAAAGGCTTTACAAAACCATATGTAAGTGCGTGCTTGATTTTACTTTATAGAATTGTGTTTAAAATCGGAGTTTTCTTCGTAATATGAGGCTGTACTTTACAGCTAAACCCTTCTCCAGTGAAACAGTTACTGACTGTTCCACCTCACAGTGAGCCTTTTCACTCTTTATTATTCACTCCCAATATTCTCCCAATCATTTCTGAGTTATTCTTTATTGATTATAGTTCTGGTCTTAAGTTTTTACATCTACCCAGTATTTCTACAGACTTTCCCTCAGGTGTTCTACTTCCTGTAGTCACCTTACGTAAACCTATGTATCACTCTGAGTTGTCACCACATTGGAAAGACTCCCTCTACATACAGCACAATTGCAATGTTTTCCTTCATGTAACCACATTTGCAAGAAAAAAGTGCATTTTAAAGAACAAATGTAGTACCTTTCCTCACAACTCCACGTAATTTGGATGCCTTGCTGAAATAAAGCTGTTAATATTGTTAACTCAGAGGAAGCAAAATGAATGTAGTTTAAGCAACCTATCATAGCTCTAAAACTCAGATCGAGAGCAAGTACCAATCATGAGGGAAAAATTGTTTCTCTGCCCTATTGCAGGGGCTGATTCTCCCTTGTGTAATTTCAATGTACATTGGAAATGGTGAAAATGGAATTGCACCAGTGAAAAGCATCCGTATCACAGTTGCCACAGGGGAAGAACGAGTCACGGATCAGGACATGCTGTAAATGGAGAGTGCATTGCAGATGTTGCTTCTCAGGGTCAATAATCTAAAAACCAAAACAAAAAATAAAAACCCAAAGGTAGGTAGAGTGGAGAACTCAAGAGGGGCATAAGGATCCTAAAACAGAAGTAGAAACTGTGGCTGACATGTTCAGCTGCAGGTCTCCTAGAAGGGAGGATGAAGACTTCAAGGAGAAAGCAGATTTTACGGGACTACACCAGGAGCTGATAATAATGGTTTACCAAGACTGCTAAATGTCTAATCTAAATGCACAAAGTGCTGTGAATCTAAAAAAAAAAAAAAGGAACAAAAAAGAACAAAAATACTATTGCTGTGACCATAGCATTTGCCCAAATGTCCAGCTACGTGCAGCATAAGAACTAAGAGAAATCTGATTGATAAAGTAAAGGCCAAGGCAGTTACCTGAGCTTCTGGGGCTGGAAATATTCCTAAAGGATTCCTGGCCTCCCTCTGTTTTTCCCTGTTTTACACTTGCAAGATGAAAAGACTGTCTTTCTACACAGAAAAATGTTAAGTCACTCTGTTCACCTAAGAAGGTCAGAGAGAAATCTGAATAGAAAAGCCACGTGTCTCAGTGCTGTGCAGAATAATACTGAATTTACTTTCTTCATTCCACAGCAAATCATCTTCAGGATGCCTACAAACATTGAAAACTATTGGCATAACTGAAATGAAAGCAGACCCAAGCATCCATACCTCTTACGCAAGATTCAACAGCATGTAAGTCATGGTATATTCAAGTTTTTTTGAAATGTAAAATACCATTACACTAGACATTAGACTTCATCTGACAATAATATAAAAACCCCTGATCATTGAATTGAAGTGATTAGGAAGGAGGTGGAGCAAATGGCAGTGGCTAGTGTAGGACTCAGTTATCAACACATTTTAATTAGTAAGTATGTGAGTGTATTTACCATAGGTAGACCAGAGAAAGCTGCCTACATAAGGCCCTGCCTATGTAAGATGGGTAGGAGCAGCAAGTGCGTGCTTCGGTACAGTTACAGAGAGAGCGAGTGTCCAGTCTGGCCCCATGAAATCTGTTGTTAAACCTCACAGACGATCCTTGGTTCCACAAGTCAGTGTCTATGCCATTTGAGATTGCATTAGATCAAACCTCATTCCTGCTGAGGCAGACGCTGCTGTCAGCTCAGTATCTGTCATCTGCTCTGTCCTGGCTGGCTCCAGTTGTGTGAGCTATGCCAAAAGGCCGCCAGGCACTCCTGCCCCATAGCGAACGCGGACAGCGTGGGAGGAGTAGGTCTTCACAACTACCATTTTATGTCCATATTCTGTTGCTTGTGTGTCCCTAGCACAGTTGTTTTGGCATACTGATAAACATAACACATGAGAGTCCCCTTAGATCTGAAGTGCAATTTCCTGCCTAGACAGTCAGGAGGAGTTTCAGTTTCTCTGTTCTAGAACTGAACTTGATTTGAAGGTGAGTACCAAACACTGGAATTAGTAAGTGATGGGAATGTAACTGCAGGGGAAAATTCCTCTATGTCTTTTTGCAGTGCTTATGGGTAGTGCTCTCCAAGCAACATAATTTATGTGAACAGAGAAGAATCATGAATTTAATTTGGTATCAGAGTTGGTTGTAAAATATGTTATTGACTTCTTGTCTTCTGCACAGTATTCCAGGACAACACAAAACTGGCAAGTGTACCAGCTAGGGGATTTTAAATGTTGGCAGAAGGTTTGTGTAAAAAAATGTTGCTTTTCTTCTTTAAATAAAGTTTTTTAACCTAAGAAATTACAAAGCAAAAAGGAAGTTGTTTCTGGACATGAATGCAAATTATGGATGGGTCACTACATAAAATAACCAACTACTCCCTGAGTTTTTCAGCAGTTTAACCAGCTCCATAGCCCTTTCTTTTTGAAAAGCTGACTCATCACTTGTGTTGATAATTTTCCAGAATTTCCGGTTTCTCACTGGGATTTAATAGAATAGCCAACACTTTGCAGAAGGCTGGTTAATATGTTACCAAGCATGTTATAAGTTTGCCATCAAAAACTAAAGAATTTGTAGGGTTGAGGCAGATGCAAGGCAGGGCTGTGCTTATAGGCAGGCAGCACTAATTCTGCTCCAGCGTCCAGACCTTTTATCTGGAGCAGAATCTGGCAGAGGAGGAAAGCGCCCGTCCTGTGTTCATGCTGGCTCCACGTACCCACAGGTGTCAATGGCAGTGGCGGCTGTTAGGTACTTGTCACCTGAGAGCTGCATGAACACACTGGGCTCATTTTCCATGTGGCAATTAAATCTATTGCTGTCTGATGGCCTCTGAAATATTTGCTGTGCCTCTGGCCTAGATTTGGACAGAAAAGAGAGGGCTATGTATCTTTATAATGGATGAAACTTGTACAGCAGCCAATCCGCTTTGCTTTTCACTTCTGCTGTTCATACAATGATTCTTGTTTTTTGAGGAAATTATCAGAGAAGCCAGGAGCTGTAGCATAAATATCTCATGAATCTGGGCTTCTAAGATCTGTGGACAATACTGCAACATTTTGTTATCAAAAGTAATTGAAAGCAAATACAAAATATAAATGCTTCAGCATCACTTTTACTGTATAGTGCTTCATATCTTAAAATGTGGCTAGCATCAAGTACTTCAAATGCTCATTACCCTGACACATCTGCAGACCTTTTTAAAATTAGAAATATTATTCATTAGAAAAGACACTGTGGCATGTCCTTATTCTTCCAATTGCTTTATCATTTGGGGGAGATGACATTTACATCCCTGATGTTAGAAATAAATTGATCCTCATCCAGCAGATTTTGCAAAGAGGTTCTGTGTAAATAGAGACAGAGGGGCAAGTGTTTATCAGGCAGGAAAGGTATGATTAGGAAACGGCACTGAATAATTCCCAGGGATTTTTCCTAGCAACAACCCCTCCCAGATTGCAGTCATGCTTACAGGAAATGGCAGTTCTAAGTTAGAAAGAAAATTTTAGTGTGATACTCCCCGAAACAAAGAAGCAACTATTTTTAGAGGCACCTAAAAGGTAGGTAATGCTTTAGACAATGACAGATGCCCCCTGACATGTTCTACTCCTGTTAGGTATTTCACACAAATGTGCCCTGTGGTGTCAGGAGTTTACAAGCTGTGCTCGGTCTAAAATGAGGCGATGCGTACAGTATAAAAATTTCTGTGTGTAATGGTGAATGTGAATTGTAGTTGGATAGTAGGGAGCCAGAATGTTTTTCCTTGGAGGGCAAAGATGCTGTTCCTGTCTGTGCTCTGTAGAAGATGCTGAGCAGGCCCTGCTCTGAAGCAGTTGCTGTACTGAGTGAGATGGAATGTGAACACACTTATGACTTCTCCCGGCAATGGTAACATTAACACTGATAGAAGACTGTCATAAGGCTGAGGAATGTGAATCTAAACCATTGCTATCAGTAAAGCAATAGCTGAATTTTGAAAGCATTGCACACATTGTTTCATCATGGTTTGGCTCCTGTATCCAAGAGAGCAAGGGTTTTTTTTCTGAGAACTTCCCATCTTAGTTCATAACACAGATTTTCTAGCCTTGTAGCAGCCCTGTACTCCAGGCAGATTATTTTTAGGACCTGGTGAGGGTGCTACATAACTTGGCTGTGATTTTTCTCTTACTGCGTAAATTCATGCACCCGACTGGGCAGAGACTGTGCCAGTTGTTCTCGAGGTCCCAGCCAGCCGCTCCCAAAGACAGATCACAACACGCAGAGAAGCTGGGAGCCTCAGCAGAGAGGAGAGCTACACATAAACACAGCCAGAGTACAGCTGTGTGTTAAAGCTGGGCATTCAGCTGTGCCTTCACTCCTGTTTAATAACAGTTAAGTGGTGAAGTGCTGTCATCTTGAAATGCTTCCCCTTGCTCAGGAAACACCATGTAACATGCAATTTTTACAGTGACTTGTAGCATATTTTTACTCCTGAAATGTAACCCTTCCTTTTTAGTCCTCCTTAATCATAGTGATTTTGTGAAGAATATAAAATTTTCCATCTTGGACTTAAAGCTTGATTTTTCCTTATTTCCTTCAGCATTAATTATCCCTCCTAAAAATAGTCAGGTGGAGTTCAAAAATATCCAGTGGAGCCTTAATGGAAGGTTTCTTACAGGGCAGTCAACAGCCAGGACTGATTTCTTCATCCATTCTTGTTGTTCGTGCAGTTCCACCCTCCACAAGGCTTCTGTTTCCCGGACTGGCCTTTGTTAGCTCACCCGGGTTATTTGGTAGAGCTGTTTGCGAGGGCGCCTTAAGGGGAAACCATACCTTACCCAGTCTTCAGGGAAAGTTGGAAAAGCTGGGGAGTGCTGTGGCTGCGTTCAAACCCCCAGCCCCTGAGAGTGACTCCTCTCCCACAGGGAGGAAGGTGGATGTGGGTCATTTCTTCTGAGGGATGGGCCACCCTGCTCTGCCTTCCGCAGGCGGGCAGGCCTGGTGCTGCCCGGGAGCACGGCGGCTCCCTCGGCCCGGCGAGCTGGGGCAGGGCTCACGGCCCCGGCGCAGAACACACTGACAGTCCTGAACAAAACTTTCTTCTTCCTTCTGCCGGTCAAGTCCTCCTGTTCCTCCCTGCGGGCTGCAAGCAGCAGTTTGTATGGCAGCCCCGGAAAGCTTGGAATTTGCTTTATGACTTCCACGGTCGACAAAAAGGTTGCACATTAAACCAAACCTGTAAGGCCTTGCAACTTCATGGAACCTTACTGTCTGCAATATCGAAGAGTTTGGGATAGTTGTCAGCACAGTAACAGAGGCTAAAGAAACAGGGAAAATGGGCTCATCTCAGGTCTGATCAGTAACGATTCTGTGTTTTGATGTAAGAAGGCTTCATACAGCCTGAATTTGGGGCAGGCCACTGTGGGGACACCCATCTCATTAGTCTCCTCTGGGAAGATCATAGTTGTGATGTTGATTTTTGGATGTACATACGTTTCTGTGGCATTTTGAGAGTCCCAGACTAACATCTTTTTTGCAGAGGATGGGGCATGAGGCTTAAGAGAAAAACTACAGGGTCTTTGAAGTGCAAAGCTTTGAAGTTTAAAAAAGCTAGCAAATTCCTGTTGCAGTTCAATGTCTGTGGAAAATCTGGAAGGTAAGACTTTTAACCAAAGAGACTGGATAACATATTTAAAAGTAACAGACTGGGGGAGTGTAGCTTCCAAGTTTTAACAATTTATGCAGTGGTGGTGAAGGTGAACTTGATTCAAAAGGTGTGTAACAAACAACATTATCAGTCTGAGCCTTGTTTCTCTTTCACTCAGAGGCTTTGAGAGTGTTCAGATCACTGACATAAAATGTGTGTGGTGGAAGGGGGAGGGAGAAATTTCTCTCTTCCCGTTGCTATTGTGTTTTGTTATGTTTTGTGTCTGTTCAGTTTGTCTCCAGGATCAGAGAAATGACTCAGAAAGTTATTTCCACAATAGGAGAGCATGGGAAAACACAAACATTGGTCTCTTAAAGACACAGTCCTGTTCGGTGCACACTGACATGCCTTACCTTCTAGTCTGTTGTAAACGCTACCTCATGAGCTATTTTACTCCTTCCTCTAGACCCCCTTTTGGATTTTGCACCTTGGGCCTTTCTTTTTCTCTCTAGAAAATGATATAAAATTTCCCTACCCTCTACTCCTGTCTCATTTTTCTATACTTATTTTCCCCCTCTTAACCTTACCTTCCCCCTTCATTGCACCTTTCTTCTTTGTTTCCCACATTTTTTTTCATCTCATTTCTCTTACTATGCTGCCATACATCGGAAACTCTGACCAGCACCTTCGACTGGGTGTTTTTTCTCAATGGTGTTCTCTCATCCACCCACTTGGCATACTGCACCTTCCCTCTGGGAGATGTCCCAGTTGTACTGGGTGCCCTTGACAACACTTGGGCTAGCTCTGAGCAAGCCAGCCTTTGCAAACCTTTGGAGTGCACCTTATAAGTCCTAGTGCAGCAGGCTCAGGCCTGCTGCGGTGCGCTCAGGGAGGCGCATTTATCCAGTGATGCAGAGAAGAAATATCAGCTCAGCAGAGACCTGCCAGCAACAGTGTCTCAGAGCCTCTCATAGCCCAGTCCCTGATGCTAACTCCTCTTTTCATGTTGAACGATTGTTCCAGCCAGTGGGATCCAAAGATTAAATCTGTCTCCTGCCAGTGCCAACCAGGTAGGACAGGTTGGTCTTATTTACAATTATGATGAGGCAGCAGTTATACTCTGGAGCTGTTTTCTATTGGTGAGGTAGTTATTACTAAGCTTGGTGTTTGGGTTTTGTTAGCAGACCTTTGGGGCCTGTTCTTGCCTGAAACCCCACTCAGGTTTTCTCAGATCTTTACTTAACTGTTTTTTCTCCAGACTTTTTCAGGTAATCTTGTTCTCTGAGTTGCCCAAAGAATGAATCTGGCTTCCAAAGCTATGCTTCCCTCTTCTCCTCTTGCTGCTCAGATATTTGGGCATCAAGACTCTCCTCCCTTTCTTGTGCATGGACTGAGAAATCTATTAAAATAATCCTTCCCTCTCTCTTTGTATTGCTAGCTGTTCCAGCTACCTAAGCACGTGTGCTTGCCTGCTTGAATTACTGTTTGACTAAGCTCCCTCCTCTGCTGCTCATAGAACAGATGATGTGGTCTCTGGTCATCTTTGGAGATACTGCCAAGCTTGCTTCCTCTGAAATTCTTTAGGAAGCTCCACACCTATTCTGGTGCCATATCAGCCTTTCTGGTCAGCTGCTAAAAACACTCAGCTTTTCTCAATGTCCTCACCTCTTTTTTATTTCAGTCTCTATCATCTCTTGGTTTTCTTTCTGTTTCTGTTGACTGTGTATTTATATTTTTATCATTTTAATCTCTTGCAGTTGACTAGCAAAGCATGCCATGGGTGTGGTTCCTTGAAAAGCTAGGGCAATGAACCTTAAGGTCGACTTCTTTGAAGCCAGCAATGATACACAAGTAAATGTAAATAGGAAAATCCCATCTAATTCTAGCAGTATTATTGCTTCTCTTCTGAACTGATGGACTACTGCCAAGTCTATCAACAGTTCATGGCAAATGCTGAGTCACGGGCAAGACAGAAACCCATACATTTAGCAACCTGAGAGGTTGCAGGTGAGAATGTGTTAACATACACATTTCAGAGTGTGGGTGTCTGGGCGGGGAGGCACATAACACTACAGTACCAAGGTTAACAGCTCCACACTTAAACTGAAAAGGCATATCTTTTTAGAAGGATTTGTTTCTCTTTATTCTTCTAGGAAGTTTAGAAAACAATCATTGCTGTTCTGTTTTCAAACATGAGGTAGATCCTTCATCTAGGAAGACTTCAGAAATGCTATTCTTCAGGGCCTATTTTCACAAATAATGCGAGAAGTGTTGTGTAACCTGTATTTTCATGAAACTTCAGACTCATTGCTTCACAGAAGAGCAAGAGTCTGTATCGACTTTCTCCAGCATGAGTGAAAAAAAGACCCCTCACCACCTTTCCCCCTAGTACAAACAGTGAATTCAGATAGAGCAAGTGGCCAAAAAAATGGGTAGCAGCAGAGGTTGGACATGTCACACCTTTTTCATACTAACAAAAAGTGATTGGACTTCTAAAGCAGCTGCCTAGCCTGTCTGTTTAAGGGTGAAAATTGAACTAAGACTTGTGAATGAGGTGAGAGGACATCTGAGGAAGCATTAAGGGAAAGACTGACAAGAGTAAGGTGATGTTAGTTACTTCGGTGGATCTGAGATGGAAGAAGTTCAATGGACAGACTTACACACAAGGTCTGCAAGGGAGTTTCAACTCACTCAGGTATTAGATGGTTTACCAGGATTTTTGCCTGGGGATTCTCACAACCTGATTGCATCAGAGTGTCCTCTGACTAGGATTTCCCAGTTGTAACACAGACATTGAGAGTAAGCAGTGAGAGGCCACGTCATGCTAATGTAAGCAGAAGAGAAAGGAAAAAACTTGTGGTTTTCTGCTGGACAGAAGCATTTTGTCTTCTGTTTCAGTGAGGTTTCACTAATAAAAGAGTCAGGGCTATCCACTGTATGTACAAAGAGTATGTTATTCTTGGATAGCGAGCCCTTAAATACTGCATTAACATAGTTAAGCATTTGTGTGATTTAGCTAGTTCCTCTGTGTAAGTCATAAAATAGCAGTCGATCATAGACACGTACAGACGTACAAGCTAACTGGCACATGGTCAGAGATAATGAATATCACTGACAGTTCAACACTGTAATGAATACGTGGGGAAACCTGCTATTAAAGATAATGGCTTCCCAAGTTATTTTCTCTGAACAGTTTTCATGACCCCTGCACAAGAAAATGTACTAATTTTAAAGTGATTCCCACAGTTTCCCCTGGCTTAGTATAGTTATTTTAGGTCTCGTCTTTCAACAGTAGTCCACCGTTTTAAATTATTTTTGCAATCAGTTATAATGTTCTATAGACAGATATTCATTATAAGGCACAAAATTGTTTTCCGGGGGTGTGGTGTTACTTTCAAGGGAGGATAAAGGCACACATCTGCCATTGCCTCATGTCTTCAAGAAAGTCACTCAAATCTCATATTTCAATTTCCTTATATTTAAAATTAGGGAAGAACATTTCAGGATGCTGTGACATTAAATTACTCCTGTTTTGATAAAACTTTGTCACTTGCAGAGATGAAATCTGAAATTTCCAAAGAACTGGGCTTTTAAAGAAAGGATGGTTGACTCTCTGATGGTTAAGTCATGCATATTAATACCATAACCATCTTGTAAAGAAAAGCATAGTATATATCAGCTTTGAGAAACAAATTTCACTATGCAACTATAAAATACCAGTTAAAGCAGAGAAGAGTAAAAACAAGCATCACAGAAGCTTTCGATGATTTAAAAAAATATCCCAAACAATAGCACTGAGTGAAATTTAAACGAAGATATAAACAAGATATGAAGCCTCAAATGAACAGCAGAAATATTAACAACTGCTGCTTTTTAAATGATACATAGAGAAGAAAATTAAGAGGAAACCAGTATTTCATAGTTACAAGTTTTATTTTGGAAAATGTAAACGTTACTAACCATGCATACAAGTTAAGATGATATTTTACAGTTGTTAATTTTCTTCCTTTTTCCTTTTTTTTTCTTTTTTGTTGTTGTTGCATAGGACATTATCACAATATATAATCTATGCAGTACAAAATACATAAAAAGTTACAGCAGAGCAGGAATAGATGAACATATAACTGTACAACTGTAATACTTCAATGTAGTGATTTAAAGAGTTGAAAAGCAGGAAGCATTCATGTGCTGCTGATAAAACTGAACAAGTGAAGATGACACCGGTAACATTGTAGTTCACCAAAGCTGGAAGTATATATGTAAACACGTGCACACTTACTGGCACACATACTCTGTCACCCATACAGGCATGCACTTGTGAAAAAAGTACGTATGTGCACACACACACGTCCCTCAGAATGCATATATACACAAGTAACTGCAACTGTAGCCAGAGATGAAACTCAACCACAAATCTCAAAAAGCATGTTCAAACTTCCCAAATGCAATGGCGTTGGGTCTAGGATTTTGGGTCAGACCCATCGCTACTTATAATGAAATGGATACCTATTTTTTGTCTGTAGACATCCCTTCATTATTTGGTGTGTAGTATATACACACTGCTGTGTATTTATGTATATCCACACATAGAATACAATACACACATATATACATGTTTTTATATATATGTGCATATGCTTATATAAATCCATATATAAATATTTATATATATATTTGTAAAAAAAATCTATACCAGTGGATGGGATTTTGCATTCTAAATTCTGGCTTATGGGGTAAACAACTATCATTTGGTTATTTTCTTCTGCCTAAGGCTATAGCTTTATCCCCAAAAGAGTTTAAAATACAGACGTTCATCATACCATTCACTGACATAGACCATATGTTAGCACCCAATGCACAAACAGATGGTGTGATGGAGTAAAAGAGCACCTGAAAGTCAGTCTGTAGGCATCACCTGATGAAATTAGCAAATTAAATGGCAACAAAAAGGCAAGCTGTAAGTATGCAGAGTTCATTTTCCTTATTCTTTCTTCACAAACCATGTTGCCCAAAACGACAGTGCACTTCGCACGGTACACATCATAGAACTCATGGCAAAGAACTGGGAAAAGGCAGAATGTGAATAGCTAGACACAGGTAAGCTCATCACACAGCCTTTTACTGCCTGGCTGCATGGAACAAGGAAAGCACTGAACATCTGGATAGAAGGTAATGAGGATTTAAAGGTGTACAGAGGCTCTCACAGATAAAAGTTATTGCAAGGGTTAATGCAGTAAAGAGGGTAGGATACATATAGGAATTAGGTGTTACCATCAAACAGAGGCTTCTGATGACTTCTTATAAATATATACCTTTGCAGTTACGTAATGTAAACAGATTCTATGCATGTATTATAAAAGCAAGGAACAACTAATTTACAGATACAAACAATTCTCACAATAAAATCTAGCTGCCAGGAGTTTACCAGGACTGCTTCCTAAGAAGCAGGATGAAAACTGAATTCATGTGGCCATAAATGCACTTCAGGCCTTTGCACAGGATGAGGTTAATGGAAGGGGTGAATGAGTCTCTAAGAGCATCTTTAGTTTCAGTTGACTGGTGACTTTAACTTGCACCCGTTTCCTATAACAAGGCAGTTAAACCTAACTCTTAGAGAGGAAGCTAGAATCATGACTGGAGAAAAACAAACAAACTTTCAGGGCTTTCTTAATAAAAATAAACCTGTTATATTCTGAAATTAAAGGAGAAAAAAAAGAGGGCAATTTCGTAGTTTGTGGAAAATCACCTCAACAGATTGCATGGGAAAAGGAGGATGCAGAAGGAGAGCGATGCACACTCCTCCAAATGGAGGACTGTGAATAAATCTGCACCTTGCCAGAGCAGTATTTCCTGAGTGTGCAATGTTTGTTGCTGTGCCAGGAGACTGGTTTAGGTTACACCACAGGGTGAAAAAACAAAAGGGCGAAAATCGGAGGTTAGTTTGGATAAGCACCCAGATTTCAAAACAGAATTTGAGCTGCTCAGACTTCTCACATCTGCAAAACTCGGGAGGAACCATCATGACAATGGAGTCTTATGACCTTGCTGGTGCTTCTGCTTTTTTTCTAGCATCTAGTAGATGCTAGAAAACCCCAAACACTCTCTTTCGGTATGAAAACTTTTAAGAGATGTTTTGTTCATGTTCAGTTTTGAAACTACTAATCGTTTGGAATTCATCATTTTATCCTAAAGCTATCATGTATTAAACATTTAATGGAGATATTTGAAACTCTAGCTAGGATTTTGAAACACAGTAATTTGACTGTGTCAGCCTAACACACTCTGAGGTATTTACAGCTAAGATGTAAAAAAAAAAGACTTAATGACAAATTTCAGAGATTTCCTGAAAGTGTAGCTATGTTGGCTATATATAGACTCATAGCCTTCTCAATAGATGAACTGGCTGAACTGAAAATTTGACTTTGAAACAATTTTTTTTTTTTCTGCTTTAACTTGGAGAATTATTAGCAATATCTATGAGGAATATATGTAAAATGCTTAGTCTACTGTTTGAGTTAAAGATTACATAGTTCTTATGTCACTCAGAATAGCTTGTTCCATAATCTTTACATCCCATAATCTCAGTACTAATAAAACCTGGTGTGAATATTCTTTCTCCAGGCTATTAAAACAACTGGTTTGTAATGCACCTACTGATTCACGCTGAATTATTATGCCCTAAATAAAAGGACTGGAGTGGTTCCTCTTTTGCTAAAAGATTAAATGATGCTCTTGTTGGAAAAGATGATTTTAGAACAAACTGAACATGAAGCCTATGATTTTTCCAATACTTAGTTATTTGATTCAAGTTGTGTCCCCTCCCCCCATCCATCTATTAAGGTATAATGAGAAATGTGTTTATGACTTGTTTCAAAGTATGTGCACAAGATGCAGCTGACCTGTAGAATTCTTTTAGCTAAGTATCTTAAATGCCTCTTTACTAACTACAGCACAAGAGCACTTTTAGCAGTCACAGAAATAATTGGAATGTGAACTCCTGAACTTACCTGAATTGTATCAAGTTGTTAAAACTGTGCACCTCAGGTACATTAGATTTTTTTTTTTTAAAGAAAAAAAAGAAAACAGGAAATATATGTAGGCAAACAAATCTGGCTTTCCCCTAACTCACACTGGTTAGGCAACTCATCACACAATCTCAAAAATATTTGTCATCTTGCAAAAAACCCTTAGAATGTTCTCTCTTCTGTGAAATGAAACAGTAGAATTTGGCCTCACATGACTTTCAGTTCAAAAGGGGGAAATTGTGATTTTATAGGGGTGAAATCTGAAGCAAATTAACATGAATACTGAAATATCTGCACTTTGAACTGTCTCTTAAGTATTTATCCATACAACTAACAGAATGCGTAGTATTAGGAATAATGTAAATATTATGGAAGTACCTATGAAACTACTTGGAAATCTGTATTAGCCTCTCACAGTTAATATACAGTACAATAAACTCTTGCAAAATTGGATCAATGCAAAGCAGCAAGATACAGGTTCATTTGGAATCCAGAGGCATTCACTCGATATCAAATGGCAGGCTGTCAATAGAGAGTTTCATTTTACCATGCTACACTTAACTGCATTTATACCTTCCAGTAAAAATAAGAAACCCCCAAAAATTCCAGAACACAAAGGACCTGAATTTATAATATGCCCCATCAGACCCAGCCAAACCAAGGAAAGTGTATTTGCTGCCACTGAGGTCTCCAATACATTACAACGCCTCCTGGTCTTTTGCTGTATTTTCTACCATATGAAACATAAAAATCTACCTCCTAGTGTTCAATCTAGTGTCAAATCTTTGAAAGTTACTGAAAACTAGCCAAGATTCCCTTTTTGTTATTAAGCAATTCAGAAATGAGAGCACTTTATGCTGGTCTGTGTATTTTTGAGAAACCTGTAGTACTGCTGAGCTAAAATGTAATTTTATTTTAAAACTTTAAAATGTATATTTTATTTTCCCTGTCAGAAGATACCTTATGATTTTCGCTTCCTTTTATCAGCAACCACGACTGTGATGCAACAGGATACAGAAACTATGTCTTAGCCAATTTGTCTTGCTAAGATACAGCTGTACAGTAGGTAAGTACCTTGATAAAAGTTTTGGTGGGCATTGGTTCAGCTATGCTATTTCCATAGTTCGTTTTTCAAAAAGGAAAAAATAATAAAGGAGATTATTCAAGTCAGTGTGGTTTGATTCTAGCATTTTGTTGGTCCCATACTGAACAGGCAGAGCAGAGAGCTTAACAACTTGGAGAGAGTGATGACAGAATGCCTCCTAGATTCCATGCCACCTTGCAATAAAATGTTACCCAGTGTAAATAAGTTTCCTCATGATTTAGATTATTTACTTAAGGCATCTTGTTGAGGATTTTTTCTCAGAAATTTATCTAGCATGAAACAAACAAGTAAGTTTATCAACTTCACAGAGATTTTTGCAATAGGAAGTTGGTTTTGGAGCATCTTCAGCGAGAAGTGAAAATGACGGCTTGCTACCAACAGAAGCAAAGGGCAGCTTGAAGAAAGACAAGACTCCTCTTTGGACACTCCCCAGTGTAGGTATATAATCAGGAAAACAAACAATGGAAGAGTCTGGTACTACATTCCAGTACTGGTTTGGTTTTTGTATTGTTTGTTTGTTATTTTTTCCCCAGTGTGTGAAAGAATTTAACAAAAAGCTTCTGAGTGCAAATATATTTACAGAGTAAGGCTGCGGTTAGGGTGTGTCTTCATTGTAATTATTGTGTAACATAAATATCCATCCCTGAGAAAGGAGAAGGGGAGACAATCCAACACAGTTGATTTCTAAGTGTATGTATGCTCATGT
Organism: Athene noctua; assembly: GCF_965140245.1. Lineage (NCBI taxonomy): Eukaryota > Metazoa > Chordata > Aves > Strigiformes > Strigidae > Athene > Athene noctua. The sequence continues at coordinate 17,733,122 of NC_134049.1, read as the reverse complement.
TGTGCAATCCGGTCTTACAAAACTACTCTGACACCTGAGGTGAATTAAATGGGTCGTTTTTCTTTTTTTAGGTTTTCTCATTTTCTTATAAAGAATAATCAAGAGGATCTGTAAATGGTTGCAAAATGTATGAAATATTGAGACAGCAGGAGTCACTAAGTGTAACATGTAAGTCTGTCTGTCCATGAGGTTAGAATAGCCACTTGTGTGGTTGGGGGAAGAAAATTTGACTGGAAATTTCAGTGGGAGGCAGCTATTATTTATTTTTTTTTAAAGGGGGGCTGTGGGAAACTGAGGAGGGGAAGCAACAGAGGTTTTTTTAATGTGTGCAACACAAACAATACTCCACGTTAGGTATCAGAGGCAAAGTGCTGACATCCAGTGCAGATAGGTCTATGGGGAACTGGCAGGGCTAATTGTTGGACTTGAGGCATCTGAGCGGCTGTAGTCACTGACAGATCCTGTTCTGGAGCTGCTTCCACTTCGTGTCTTGAGCATGCTTGGGTGGAAATTGGCATGGCGACGGGCATGCTTTGTCAGATGGTCGCTGCGCATGAAGCGTTTCTCACAGAGAGGACAGCTGAACTTCTTTTCTCCAGTGTGAGTGCGGTAATGGCGGGCCAGCTCATCAGAGCGAGCAAACTTCTTGTTACATCCTTGCCAGTTGCATTCAAAAGGTCGTTCACCTGCAGAAAGTAAACAGGGCACGATTAGAAGGGGTAGCAATGTCTTCCATGGTTTTTTGGTACACAAAAGTTAGAATGAAAAGGATGGGAGCAAGGCAGATGCCACTTGGCACAAATTGGGTGGAGAAGCTTTTACTCTCTGCCAGAGAGGACAATGCTGTGGAATTCCAACCCCATAAAAAGTACTGTAAATCAACCTAGTGCTACCTTATTTGATAAGTGGCTCTTTAGGGATGCTGGGCTCCTGATCCTTTAATGGATGTCACGTTTCATATCTCTTGTAGTCCACTGGACTTTACTTCTGGACTTTGACAATATCTATATTGAGCTATACAGAATATTTAATTATTCCTCCACGCTGTCTCTATGTCTGTCCAACTCAAAGTTCAGAAGGTGTGATGAAGTATTGTCCTTAAGGTATTAGAAAACAATTATAGTGAAAAATGCAAATGACAATTTTAAGGCACTGGATATGAGGCTCTTGCCTCATATTCTCCACAGCCATGCCTGTGTTTTCTGCATTTGCCACAAGTTACTACAGTTTCTCTTGTTCACTGCCTTAGGTCTCATTTAGAAGTGAGGCAGGGAGCACTGTATTTCAACTGGGTAAATGTGCCACACTGAAGGCAGCAGCCTTCTATCAATAGCTAACCTAAACCACGTGATCTCTTACGCTTAAGGTAGGACCAGTAGCATCAAGGAAATAGCAGTCTGGTGACCTGATGAACTTCTCAACAGATTTCAGACATGAGAAACATCTCCCACGGGGCCAGATGCCCGTGCTATTGCATGGCTGTGCTGGAGGTCTGCACTTGGGCACAGTAGTAGATCTGCAGCCTGAGAAGCTTGAGCACTGGAGGCTAGCACAGGTCGCAGACAGAAGTAGTGTTGCTGGGTAGATGGGTATCTGCAATGTATTCCCAGCTTCACCACTGATGGGCTGCATAGCCTTGGGAAACTCATACTATTTTTTTCCATCATTAGTTTCTTCATTTGTTAAAAATGAAAACATCAAATCGTGAAATGTGCTGTCAACTACTTCCGCATATTGTTTGGTTCTTATTGTCACTGAGTCTGAACATCACATATTCTTAATTTGTTATTAATCTAGAACATCTTATTCTTGTGTGAATACACAGATTTAGCATTTTTTGTAGTTGTAATTTTTGTAGCTTCCTACCTGCATGAATCTTAATCTTTCTAATGCTGAATAGCCACTTCAGGAGGCCCAGAGAGCTATAAAAATTCTGTGCCAAAATAAGAAATAGAAGTTCTCCACACACTACACCAAATAGGAAACAAATAAATAAATAAGCCTCCTGGAGAAATTCAGTACACCTTAATCAAAACTGCCTGATAGCAAAATTGAGACCCCAGTCAGCCTTCAATCTAGACACCAAATAATCTGGTTTAAATTCACAAATTTGGCCAAATCTCAGTGTCTCAATGAAAAGACAGGCAATTTTTTAAAATAGGATTTTGTTCAAGAACATGGAGAAAGCAAGTGTCCTTGATGTTTCCTTGATTATTTAGGAGAAAAACAAAGGCTTCATTGTTCTTAAGCGCACTGTGTGGATTTCATTAGTTACGCCTACAACTACAATGCATAATGCAGTGGTTGTATCTGTACAGTACAGGAGAGATTTGCACACGGTGAACTATGAACCACCTCCTAAGTGGTCTGCAAAAAGCAGCTAAGATGAACAGGACTGCTTTCAGTTGGCTTCCCCTGAACTAAAGCCTAAAAAACTTAGGCTCCCACAAACTTTTTAAGAATAAAACCACCAACAACTGGTTTAATGGATATAGTTTTGTTGCTTAAAAAACCCTATGCAAATCCATTCAGTGTCCTCCTCAGCCTTCTGTAAACTGTTGGGGACTCATCTCTCAGTCTAATAACAGAAATGTGAAACAAATGGTAAACAAATGTATTTTGTCTGTTTGTCATGTATCCAGTCATCTGTTGTTAGATACGCTCTTGCCTGTGGTGGGACATGTCAGTCATCCCTGTTTTGTGACCAGATACTAGTCTTCTCCATATGTTTTGGTCATACAACAGATATACTTCTGTGAGGACTTTGGGACTCTTGGGAAGAAGGCAATGAGACATTGTCTGACAGCTGGATCTGGCCAGCATAATCAAAGTTATTTATCCCTGAGCTATGGCATTTTTCAGTAAGGAAATGGCCTTTGGATGTTTCTATTGCCCAAGTTAATTTTCTCTGTTTATTTTCATTACAAATGGTGCCAGCAAACGTTCTTCACTAGAAGGACTGCCCCATGAAATTACTGATTTCAGACAAGGAAGGCCAGAGCTAACATGCAATGTTTTGCTTCTGGTATTGACAACAGCATGAAACACAAAGAAAATGGTACCTTTTCTGCTGATTAGTTAGCATGGCATCAACTGCTCTTTTCTGTGTCTAGAATTTTGTAGCCAGCAGTAGGCACAACAGTTCAGTTCTTAATGAGAGAATAGGTTCTGGAGTGGGCTTGTGTGAGATCTGTGTTATCCAGCACTAACAGTCAGGTGATGAAGATATTGCACAATTTATCCTCCCCTCTCCTCACTGCACATCAGATGTGGATGAGAACATTCAAGTTCCTACTCACCTGCCTGATTTGATGTTGTTGATAATGATGGTGATGATTTTGGGTGTTGAGCCAAAGAAAATGTGGCCTTTTGTTGCTTTTAGGGTGAGAATAAATTTGGTAAGAGATAAATCCCCTTGCGTTCTCACCAGTCCTCAGAGATTAGGAGGGCTAGGGGCGGCTGGACTTATCCCTTAATAGGTATGACATTTGGGGCCGTGACTATAGGTCTGACTTGGATGCATGAACAGCCCCTGTGCTGTAGGTTTGGTTGCATTCAGAAGAAGCAGTCAGATTTACGAACAGTACAGTTCATTTTTATGCAACATCTACAGATTCTTTAAGGTTGCCTATGATAAATGCACAAACTGCAGATTGGCTATATAGCACTACACAAAAGAAAAACAACTGCAATCACACACACACAGTTCCCGGGTATACACCTGGCGTAGCTGAGGAAATCTTACTAAAAGGCATCCCTTCTGGGGGAGGGCAGGGCGAGAGCACAAACCTGTCAGTCTGTCCCTCCGATTTGGTGTCAGATTATCATCCCTCCAAGTTAGGTGAAAACCTGGAGTAGTATTTATCCTAGTTGTATGTGTGAGTGAGTGGGACTGTAGTCAAGCCATTAGCTTTTGAGTAACAACACTGTGTATTCTTTGGTGCCAGGGGTACATCTGTTTTTTGTGGGAAGAAAGGGAGGATGAGAAACAAGGTTGGCTTAATGTGAGGGATGCAGCTGGGTTTTGTAACAAAAAAGGGAGGATGAGGAACAAGGCCAGTAGGCTACTGCAAAAATCATCCCTTGAAAGAAAAAAGTAGAGCAGAAGATAAATCTCTCCTTGAAATGAAAGAATGGGATGGCACGGCCTACACCCCGCTTCACATTCCTCCTTGGCGCCACGACAAAACACAAATCACTGGACCTCCATCCCATCCTGTGCTTGTTCTGGGCACCCTGTGTCAAGGAAATGTGTGTTTTACAGATTTCTCACTGTTTTGCTTTTCTCACGTTCCCAACACCTAACACCCTTCTTCCGCTATTTCTCTACTGTCCCCTGTTCTTCTTGCTAGGAGCTATCTTTTGCCCCCCAGTCCTCTCTAGTCTTGATTTGGTATCTTCTTGGTAGTTGCCTTTAATTTTCTTGGCCAAGTGGTTTTCCCCTCCATGTACTCTCTGACAGCTGGCATCACTCTAGTAGTGCTAGTAAGTTCTCTAGAGTGCTTCCCAGCTTTGTTGAGGTTTAGCAATACCTCCTCAAAGAAAAGCTGTATTGTGAGGAAATGCTGGATGCCTTGTGTGAAGATACGAGAGTCATTATTGTTCATAAAAAATTAGTACACAGTCTGGGACAAAGTTGCTGCAGGGTATTAATTAAAACAAGACCTAGCTGCTGCTCCAAAACCACACGTGGAAATTCACAGTCTGTCATCAGTCTCATCTCTCAAACAGAAGGGATGTGGTTTTCTGTGCAGGTAAGTTATATAAATGTCCTTTTACGGGCAGTAAAGCAGTCAACAGAATGATTATATGAACTGATTGCCTAATCTCATTAGGGAACATGCAGCCACAGTTCAACTGTCTTGCATAAGCAGTAGCCCATGGACATGTTGTAGTCCACAAAGAGCTTTCGGAATTAAAGTGGCTGTATACAACACCATAAAGATTTTGCGTTCCATCTTAGGCAATGCTGAAGTCAGAATTTTACCTTTACACAATGACTGCAGACTTTGATCCTATAAATTAATGTGGAAATGGTATCAAATATCTTAACTACTGCAGGAAACAGTCAAGCATATGAATGTGTGTATTGAGTCTCTTAACACTATGTCTTGGCAGCGGCAGTATTTTGGTGCATTATGAGCATTACTAGCAGGTCTCAAAGAGAGGTAAGGCTCCAAATGATAAAGATGCTTGAAAATAAAGGAATCAAACAGCAACTCAGGCTTCTTTACTCTTCAGAGAAGCAGGCAAGAAATAAGGAAGATAAGGAATATTGTAAATTTTTTTTTACAATTTTAAATAGGTTTGGATTTCCATATTCCAAGTCCCACTAAACTGTAACCTTTGTAGCTCCTCTGCTAGAGCACTACATCACTTAACTTGTGTTTAGAGTTACCCAAGCTGATGGAAAAAGTCACATTTGAGAATTAAATTCAACTGATCTTAACTGCAAATTACAGAAGCAAGAACACTTTTGGCTTCTTCCCGAACTCCACCCAGTCCAAAGCAAAAAAATGTGTGTGAAGCTGCATTAAGAAACCTTCAGTTCTCACTGAGTAAAAGTACGCTGAGATCTGCTGAATTCATCTCAGTGGCAGAGACCTCGCTACTCATGCTGCTTGTATTGTCTGCCAGAGCAGACCATAAAAGGAACTGTACAGTTGCCTGGGCTATAGAAACACCATTTTAAAAATGCATCTCTATTCTCTCTTGCTGGAATGGATTCAGAAGCAAGTAGAGCCAACCTGTTCTTATGATATTATATGAAGGTCTTTTGTATTATTCTATATTTGTCAATCATTATATATACTGAGGCAACTATATGTAGTTATGGGAATCAAAAACTGCAGAGATGGTGGAACGAGATCTGATGTCTACTGAGCTTAATTTATACCACTCTTTTAGTGCATGCTTGACTTTACCCTAATCTACATAGAGTTTTAAGGACTCCTTTCCTATATAGTGACACTCCTGTACAGACCCTGGAGTAATCTGCTTCCTGTTTCGCCAATTCATCTGTATGGTATCCGGCATTTGAACAGCAATTACCACTGTGTAGGTCTGAGAGTGCTTAAAAAAAATGCCAAAACAGGTTGAGACACCTGTGATACCAACCACTTTCAGAATTACAATGTGAAGATTAGGCAATTGTATCTGAACAATTTGAAATGTGGTATCCACTGCCCTACACATTAGAGTATTATTAAATAAACCACATATTGGAGGCTATTTTTTCAATTTAACTCATGTAAGTAGCTCTGAACATAATGTTAGCATCTCAAAGCATATGCTAAGGCCTTGCAGTAACAAAGAAATTTGTATCCTGGGAATTCCACAAGTGCCTCCAAAACCAGAAACAGTAAGCCAGAAACAATTTTCTGTGATCTTTAATCTGTTCTGCTGCTTCGCAGAACAGCACTGTATGTTGTTATGAAAACTGACTAGAAACCTGAACATGCTACTGTGTGCTATTCTTACACTTCTACATTTTCATATACATAATTAAGGGTATATTTGGAAACACAGATCAGCAGGCTGGGTGGGGAGGATGAGGGGCAGACAGCTAAATAGAGATGTGACTGAAGCAGCCTTCCTCCAAGAGAGGAAATGCTATCCTGAGAAAAAACATTCAGCCAAGCAGACTATGTTTCTTGAGACTGGATGTTATTTAAAAAAAAAGAGAAAAGGTCATCCTTCAATAACACTGATCTGTATTTATGAATATTTTAATTTCTGTTATTCTCTTGTTTATAAACAAGCCCCGTAACCTTCTGAGTGCAAGAGAGAGAATAATGCATAGCTTTGATGTTAGACAAATGGTGGTTTCTTCATCAAGTATTTAAAAAGGGAGCAAAAAATTCCAAAGCCTCACAATTCCAAATTCCTAGAAATTGAAACCAGTTAGTTTTAAATTAGTGATTTTGGGGGTGACATTTCATAACCTGACAAGGAAAATGCAATCGTGTTTTTCTGCATCTGCTTTTGCGTGTCTGTCCAACAGCTTTTGAAACTTTCAACCATATCTAACAGAGGTAGTGAATTCAGCAATATTAAGCTTGACTAGTTCCAGGAAAATGGGGAAGTTTTAGTAATGTTCTCAATAAAAATAAAAGTTACAGGGTGAATTTGACCATCACTAGACACCAGAAGCCCAATGTGGGAGTGTGGTATGAATGCCCAAATCCAAGAAAAGCTTCAGTCAGAGTTCACACGTTACTAGACCCTGGGACATAGCGCTCCCCCTAGACCCTAGGACACACAGCAACAAGGAGCTTGGTTGCATCAGCACCTGCTGACAGAAGCATGCATGTTCCTGTTATTTCCACTGCCTTTGATGTGAACTTTTTTTAGGAACCGGAGTTCTCAGATTTCCAGCAGACACAGACCCAGGCATCAAGTACAACCTCACTTTGAAATGTGGGCATCTTTAGTTTAATCTTAACAAATCCAGACATTAAATTTGATAAATTATTCGATCTTATGTGTTCTGCGTGCACAGGAAACTACTACTGAGCAGAAGCTGCAACAGCTACCATAATATCCGTTATTTAAATTCTTGGTTTATTTTCTGTACCTTTACGTTTTCACTGAGTTATTTAGAACACTTCTTGAAAGAGGAATTTCCAAGCAGCGAGTTTACATTTTAAATCAATGTGGGTTATTGTTTGCTCTGGAAGTGCTTGTATTGCTCCATCTGAGCACAGATTACACCATGTGACTTACCTGTATAGCCACAGCTAACTAGAACAACTCAAATAGCAAGTGACGAGCACACCTTATGTTCAGATACTCTAATGATAACGGCTACAATGCCAGAGAAACGTAAGTAGTGCAGAATTCCTAGCCTTAACCACAGTCGGGTCCACCCAAGAACCAAAGAACTGATTTGGTATATCCCATGCACTTATCTGCGCCTTCTTAAAAATATTACCACTCGCTTTCATCATAATGGAAACAATCCTTTTTTTTTTTTTTCCTTTTTAAATGGATTGTATTCCATCAGCTAGATTCTAGGCCTTTATTTCAAACTTATTCAATAATGTTTAAATCTCAATTTATAATAATTTTAGGTACTTTACTGTGATGTTATCAGCCACCTTTGCTTCTCTTTTGTCAAGGCAGAATCATTCTAGCCTTTTTAGGCGCTTTTTTTTTTTTTCCAGGACACTCTATCACATAATCTTTCTGTTGTCTAAAATATGCATTCCATGGCTTTACTGAATCCCTTTTCAAACTTGCATGCCCAAACTGAACTGCTCTGTCTATGTGAGTTTCTAGAGCTTAGCACTTTTAAAATACCCATGTTTTTTATCCTGCATTTTTGCACAGTGAATTAAGAATCTGAAATTTGAACCTGTTATCTTTACCAAGTCATTTTCTGCCTACCATTTTAACTCCTGTTTAGTTCTCACTTTATCGCTGCTGAAGTGCATCACTGTACCTTAAGCTCTGTGTTCTACTCCCAGCTAAAGCACTCCAGACCACTTCACACAAACAACCAGTAAGTAGCTGAAAGTTATGTTGCAGGATCTGGAAAATAAATCTTACACCAAATTGGCTTTAAAATGAAATGGCCATAAATTTAATTAAAAAAAAAAAAAAGCAAGCTACATCCTTTGCTAACGTTTTGAATGAAAGACCTAAGTAACAGCTACAGCTATGTGGATAACTTATTTTCTGCTCAACTGAAAAATTAAAAAAACCTTCAAACTGCAGAAGAATTCAGCAAACCAAGAAGCCCACACTAATTTTATTTTTGGTTAACCAAAATGCTTTACTTCTTTTGGGGTGTTTTTTTGTAACACTATTTTAATTCCTTTAGCTTTGGGGACAATTTTCAGCACAATGACGATGTTAATCTGAAATGAATCAATGAAATAGACTATCACAACTTTTATGAAATTAAAAAAAAATAATCCTAAACTGTTTGCTGAATCTGACATACAGTTCTGTTCTTCATAAAAGACTACTTCTCAGTGAACAACTGTTCACCAAAAATATAGTTTCTAGAGTTCTTGCTAATAAAGAAATGCAAAGTTATTAATATTCTTCATTAACATTTCTTGGCAACTTTCCCTCCATGAAGATTAGATGCCTGACATTTTTATTAGGTGACTAACTTGGAGATCTCATCTTCTAAGGGAATAATTTCATTTGTGTTTTCAACTTCCACTGGACTCCCCGTGTTTGTAAGCTCAAGGGATTTTTAAAGACAGACAACAAGGGTAGGCTAACCAGCCAAGTGTAAGGACCATGAAAGTCTATCCTCCCCTTCACAGAGAAATCTTGGAATAGATTTTAGATCTATGCTGAGAATGTGACTGAGAATATGCCCTCTAGCATTGCAGTGTGGGCCACAGAGTGACTAGGTGATTCCCATTTTAAGTACAAGAAACTTATTTTCTAGTGTTACACTAAGCTGCTTTGGTTTTCTTGTACATTTGTCCTCCTGAGTTATTTTGCAAACTGTTGGTAAGTGATGCAGCCCTTCAAAATGCTGTCTCTGTTTTGAGTTCTCCCTTCATAAAGTGCAAAGATGCACTACTGACATGGTAAGGAAGCCAAAGTCCATGCCAGAAAGACCAACCATATTTTCCAAGCCTATAGTTTTATGATCGTCTCTGGACCGACATAGAATGTTACAGTTCCATGGATACATGGTGAATTGTACTGTGTTTTCTTCTCTCTAGCTACGTTTACATTGTAGTCTCACTCTCTCTGTTTCTCTGCTAGAGAGTACTCCAAAAATTATGTAATCCTGCTGGTCAATTGAGAAATCAAATACTTTCCCATTGATTGAAGACCATAAAAAAGTAATAAAAAAACCCTTCAGGAATTCCACAGTTTGAAATTCACATCTGCATCTGCAGACCTGAGCACTGAGAGTCTGATGCTACTTGTTTTATTGCACCCTTGTACTAAAATATATAATACTTGTCATAGCTAATATTAGGCTTTCTCCTGTGCAGTTTGTCACTTTATGGTTTCTGAAGAGTTCACACTTTATCTCTTCTCCCTTCTTTATACAACCCCTCCCTGTCTTGTATGTTCCTTCCTCTTTCGAAACTACAAAAAATCAGTTCCACTAGGCCAGGGGCTTGTGAAGCTCTTAAGTCAATTCTACAGACTACATCAAAACTGGGACTCTGTAAACAGTTACGTTTGTGTGTGTTAAATATGTTAAATAGTTTTTTTTTTTCTTGAAACACCATCAGATACAAAATTGTTAAGGTGAGTTTAGCCTTCAAGATTCCTTCCTTTTACAATGGGGCCCAGATATATATACACAAATCCTTGAAACGCATCCGCTCTATTAGAAGAAACAGAAGTATTTAAAGTGACTTTAGCAAAGAAGCTGAATTAGCTGAATAAAGCATTGAACCAAAGACGCTTTTATAACTTTCTGAATTATTAATTAACCTAGCCATATGCTCACCGCTTACATAAGAATGTGTGCATCTGACGACTCAATTTGATGCATCAATAGAATCCACTGGAATAGAAAAGCCAGCAGAAAGACAACTCTGAAACTAAAGACTGAAAAAGTGAAAGTGAGGGAACAGAGATATGTGTAACCTGTATAACACTCCTACGGTTTAGAGATTCCTCATCATTCTTCTAACTAAGGGTCACAGGCTACCTGTAACTACTAGCAAAATGAAGGGAAATCATTTAGTGAAGGGAGATGAGGGCATCCTTGTCTTTGCTATCCTCCCCAGCTTCCCATCATAAAACTGCTAGTAGCCATGACAAGAAGGTAAAGAAAAAATATTCTTGTTGATACCTGAAGCACCAAAATTTGGCAAATAGCTCTAAATAGTATCTTTATATGTATACTGCTGAGATTCTGTGAAAATATTTAATGCATCATACCTGATTCCTTTGTAAGTTCTTGATAACAGTAAGACACAGGTGATATCTCTGAATATGCTAAGTAGCTGTCAAACAGCCAGGTTGTATGTCAGCATTGCTTACCTATTTGAAAAATACATATTATGTGAACTATTTAGCACATCCACCACAGCACTCTGCATGATGGGGTTTCACCACAAGGCTACCACTGCTCCATGCAAGTCTGCCTTGCCTAGAAATCCAAACTGTTTCTTTCACATATAGTGAGGTTATATTCTTGCCTCTCCAAGCAGCTAATGATTGTATAATCCACATATATCTTCATTTGTTTTATGCCTAAGCTTGTACAGAGTTATTTAAAAAATAGTTATTAATTTATTGCTTTCTTTAGTCAGAGCTGTGTTGTGTTTGACGTTGTAGGTAAGGTTAGTTGCAAACTAGAGAGGAAATAGATGGTGGTAAAGTCTGTTGTCAGACAAATGTCACCATTCCAGTCATCTTTTTTCTCACTAGTCTGAAACGTGACATAGTTAAAAGGAACAGGAGAGCAACAGACAATAGGAAAGGGCTTGCAGGTGAAATTCTGTGGCCTTACAGTGAAGTCAGCCCACGTGGTTGCAAAGTGTGCCCCTGGCCACTTCCAGAACTATAAATCATAGCGGTCTCAATGAAGACTCTCCTGGAGCAAATACTGTAATTTTAAACTAGGAACTTGGTATCACTTGTACTATTTATACTGTGTCTTTAGCATGCATTGATTAGCTTCTGTAAATGCTACTTGGCTTCACAGCTCTTCCTAGAGAGATGAAAGGAAGGAGGAATCCTCTCTAGCCTAGGTCAGCGAACAAAACTATCTTCCATCTCTTCCATTTCCTGACCCCGTGTAGTTCTGCATGGTGTACACTTGAAGGCCAGGATGTCTCACTAAGCTGGACACTGGGTGTGGTGTTTTCCTCCACTTTTTGTGATGTTCTTAGCAAAGCATTTCGGGGGGAGTTACTGATCATAAACAAGTGCAGTAAAAGCACATATTTTCAGAAGTAAATTTGCTCAATAATACTTTATGTATTCAGGTTAGCCATGCCAGGTAAGAAAGATATGCATACGGATGTTTTCTCCTCACAGATATGAGCATGGAAGAAGTTCCCCACATCTCAGAGGGCAGCTAAAGTTTGGCTAGAAAAAACAATGCACAGCTTTGTGGTAGCAACTGCATTACTGCTGTACCTTCTCAATGGCCTTGTCAAAATCTACCTACATAGTATGTCTCTTGACTCTTTTCTGTTGTATTTGCTGTAGTCTTGCTATGTGACTGCACTGATAGCATGTACACTTTAAATGCGCTATCAATACAGCAAAACCTCTCAGTCTGTAAAACTGTGAGTAATCAAAACTTCAGCTACCTCTTACAAAGGTAGGAATCCATCAGTTAGAAAAATGGTAATGTTACAGTGTTAGATGGGATGGTGTTTACAATGCATGCAATTTCAAAGATAAGGTATAAATACATTTATCATTGTTATCTAATGCTGCTTTTTTGCTGATTCTGTCTTAACTCTAAAGTTTAATGTTCACCATTTCACTTTTCCCAAAGTTCTGATGCCCAACCGAAATGCAGCCCTCCCATCTAAAAAATAAGTGACAGCTGAGCCATTAGGATACCCATGGAAACTTATCCTGCCTAGCAGGGACAACTTCCATGTCTAGGTGAGTGTGCAGACCAGACTGGACCCTGACTGCTCCACACGAATAACTTCTATCGATCGTGCTTCCATTAAGTGCAATGCCTTTGTTTACATGGGATTTTGCCACACCCTACTATAAAAGCAACATTTTTTCCCTCTGCTCCTGGAACCTATGAGTAAACAATGCTCTTTTACTGAGTACCAATGACAGGCCTAACTCTTGAAAAGGAAAGGCAACAGCCTCTGTGTCAAAGAGCTTATGATCTAAAATTAAATGTTGGGTTTTCTGTCAAAGTTAAGCACCTGCAATTGCTGTATGTAATTTCTGTTCAGTAAGCCTAAAACTCTTACTGGGTCTCCTTATCTCTGAGGTATTAAATCCTAGACTAGTGCACAGTAAAACAGCTGAAATGCCCCCAATTTAAAAGAGCAGCAACTTCCACTTGATTTTGTCTCTCCTGTGGCTTGTTCCAAGCATGGAGATCAATAGCTGACCCTTTGACTTTGCACTTAAATGCAAGATAATTAAATTGTGTTATGCTGAAATGATGAAGTGATGAATTCTGAGGAGAGGAAGATGTGTCTTAGCTACATGTCATTTCCAAACCACACTGAAGTATCAGACTCTTTGCAAAGAGGGGGACTCTGGGGCTTAGTACAGTAGCCCTTTAGTTACTATATTTCTCTAATTTCTTCTACTCAGATCTATGAATGTAAGAAAGGAGGATGATTATCAAAACCTCTATTGTGTACAGAAAATAAATGAAGAAAACACCATAAATAGAGCCTCTAAACACATCTGTATTACTGAATGACAAAACTAAAAGATGGGGGATTTTTTTCCTTTTCCATTGGTCAATTATACTTTTTAATAAATATACTTCAAAAGAATACCAGTGTTGCAAAACTAAAAAATGTAAGTGCTGATCAGCAAATCTGACCTATTGCATCACCCCCACAAAGGAATTTCAGCCTAGAATTCTTGCCTTGAGCCAAAAACTTGTTGTTTAAGGAGCTTTCTTCATTCCTTACGTACAAAGCCTGTGTGTTCAGCATAGGACAGAGAATTCTGTCCTCTTAAAACATAACAAGAGACTAACATCAATGAAGGTATGTGGGATTTTGTTATCTTCCTGTCCTGTTGATGAGCCAATTCAAACCTTTTGAAGTGACAAGGGACTAGAGGAGGGGTCTCCAAACGTAGGTAATAATAAATACCTACGGTATAACGGTAATAATAAATACTGATTTTATCAAATCAGTCCAGTTAAAACTTGCAAAGGAAAGTAATAGTATGGACTTAGATGAATATATATGCTAGACTGAGATCTTGTTTAGTCATCTGTAATCTCATGTTACTTCTGTTCTAGCATACTAGCATGCTGATTTGTTGTCTGCTACAAGATGATTATTTCAGCTCTACCACTCACTCTCTGTTAGAGCAAGTAAGTCGATTAATGAAAACGCTATGCAGACAGAAACTGAAGCCAAGAAAGAAAACTCCCCAGACTTGGTTTTCCCTCCTCCAGGAGGGTAAAAAATCTTACCCACAGCTGACACAACTGAACCAAATGTGTCTACAGGGAGTGTGTTGTTAAGGTACCAATAAAAACACGTTTCCATTACAAACTGCTGTCTGGATCTTTCCTGTGCTACCTCAGAATTGCTCACTCTGTTTCCCAGGCCACTCTGCAAACTCAAAACGGCTCCAATCAGACATCTGATTGTTAGCAGCTTCATGGGAGCCCTAAAGAGTATTATGCTCCTTGGCATCCTGTCTTTCTCCAGCCCACTCTTAGAGTGGAAAAAAGATTACATGCTCACTATAGGACACTTCCCCCTCTTCTTCCCATCTGTGCTACCTCTTCTTGAAACCGAGGATTATGTCATAACAGAACTGACAGTCTGTCAGGCCATTCATTCTCAATGGTGTGGTCTTTACACAGAGAAATTACACGTGCAACAGAATTAACCAGTAGGTACTCATGGGTCAAATGGCAGGAACCAAAAATGCAACTTAGTGACTTCTAAATGTCTTAACTGCTTCTTTGGAGATTCTCTTGCAAATGTATCTCCACAGATAACTCTGCTCCTTTTTTGATGGATGTGATGACCTATCCTTCCTCAGCCTTCAGTGTGGGACACAGGTTATTCCTTGCTCTTCTAACAACCTAACGATCTTCTCTATCTGAAAATGCTGGTTTTTAGTCTTTGTTGGAAAATTCTAGACTTAGATGGTCTTAAGCTTTAATTTATCTGAGTTCTGATCACTGTGGGAGGTAGGAACTTAGAAGTTAGATCAAACCTAAAAACTTGAACCCAAAGATGCTTGTATTCCAAGAATGTTTGAAATCAAACTGAAACATCACAGATCATCCCTGTCTGTACAATGAACCCACAGAAACAACCTCTGTAGTGGTTTAGACTGCTTTCAATGAAAGTCAACCTCACAAATAATTTTTGTGGTGCCTTTCATAAAAAATTTTCATGGTAACGAACACACAGAAACAACCTCTGTAGTGGTTTAGACTGCTTTCAATGAAAGTCAACCTCACAAATAATTTTTGTGGTGACTTTCATTAAAAATTTGCATATTAACGTTCCTGATCTCTGCTATGACAATTCAAATGTTTTAAGTGGGAGAGCAGTTAAATAGGTAATGACAGATTATATTCATCTGGTGTGAACTGTGGGTGAATTCATGCTGAAATTGTGAAATTTTGGCTCCATGAGCTTTACCCAGCACTTGTGTGAATAACTGCAAAGAAAGAATCATATGACCCCATGAATCAGTCTTTTCTCTGTTGACATATCAATGATTTTTTTATTATTCTATTCTACTAAAAACAGAAAAGTGCTTGTAAAAGCAAAGCTTATCAAATTAATGAAAGGTTGTCCTGCTATGCAAAATAACAGACTAAAGGATTGTTCATCTAAACTGAAACCTGTACTTTATTTATCTGAATTCTAAAAGATGTTGAATGTCATCTGCCTCCAACTGAAGTCCACATACTTTGGCATGAATAGACATTGTGGGTAAGTTATGACATTTTATGTGCACAGCATCTCCCAGGATTTGGGGACAGGATGAGATTTCATTTTGCTAGAAGCCAAGCAAACAGAAGTTAGTACAGTTGTCTTTGGCTGTAACTGTGAAATGTCTCTTTGTGAACTTTTGAACTGTTTAATCAACAACCTCACAGTAACACAGCATGCATGAAACACAGGACTTCAGCATTTATAAGTACAGCTAAAGCTGTAAAACTGAGTGGAAAATCTGATACTGAGAGTTTATTGCAACTGTATGGAGGACAGAGGGAGTGGGAATTTCCTTTTATTTTTATTCTCATTCTGGATTGATTGTTGTGCCAGAGACCAAGGTGGTGCTGAAGTAGTTTATGAGCAGCATCAGCCAAAGACCGTACGGAGTATCCAGCTTCAGGGAACAGGCAGCTCTGGAAAGTAGTTTTATGGGCTGATAATCAAACAGTAAGTCTGTTGCTTGACACTAGGCAGCTACCATTCAAGGTATGCATAAACCCATTGCATACACTTCAGAAAATCTTCCCAGATTGTAAAGGCACACTTCCTGTTTAAACGAGGATTCAGATTTTTGCTTTTAATAAAGGAATCAGATTCTATGAGCACTCTAATGTGCTCTCTTTTAAAGCAGGTCAAGTTTTTAGAAAGACAGTATTTGTGGTTCAACACTCTATTCTTGCAAGTCTCATTTATGTGTTCTATTCTGACAATACCTTTCCAGTTTATTTTGCACCTCCCCATCTAGCGGTTTCTTTTAACCACAGCTGTATCAAAAAAAGAGAGCACCAGATACCTGCTCCTTTCCAGTTTCAGCTTGGTTTCCAGTCTTTTCTGTGTGTTCTTTAAAATTACAAATGTGTGTAAGCACAACACATCTAGGCCTCATTGTCATATATATACAGAAAATAAATAAGAGAAGTTTTTCGACAATTATCACTGATTAGGTTGTCTTCTAATTTTGGCTGTCTTAATGTTTTAATCACTGGAGTGAAGCTGCAGGGAGGTACACTCAGTTTTCTGAAAAATCAGTCTCCTATTCAAAGTCTCAAGCTGTTTCTGAAGGCATGCGTTACCACCTGGGCCATATTCTATACAAAATAGAAAAAATGGTTATTGGTGAGATGTTGCAATGAGATTCCCTTAGTAATACTACTTAGACTTGCCAAGCAACTCCTCCCTAAGCCTGCAAGACTTCAGGCATCAACAAGTCACATGGTGGGAGGTACATCATGTGACAGAAGAGAGGATGTTTTATTAGACTGCAACAGAGGAGCATCACTGCCAGAGCACCATTTCTCTGAGCATTAACACCCACAGTATAACACACACTAGGTACAGCTCAGCTCCCGTGATCTCTCCATGTTTTGTGATCATTTTGCAGACAGCTGGTTGCAGGGTCACTAGGGAGACCAGCCTCACCAGCTGCATCTGACGTGTGGGGTCATGGCGTAGGAGAGGGGCCATGGTGAGTACTGGAAACGAATGAATGAAGTATGTGGTTGTGGAGGAGTACAAGTCAGGAGTCAATTATCTGAGTATGACTCTGGATGTGAAACACAACTGAAAAGCTAAGATCTCAAGTAGAACACGTGCATATTTCAAAGACAGCTTTGTCAAGGGCACCTTGGTATATATAACTTTCAAAACACCTCTCTAGACTTCTGAAGTGACTACCTCATCATGTACTCACATACAGAAATCAACCGTATTCTTTTTTCAAAAGGAACTGTTACTTTCAATACTTTCCTTTTCCAAAGCAGTCTTGAAAGGAACATCCCTCCTATTTTGAAATCTACCGAATTATACATGGCCTCTTTATCAACTCTAACTCTGTCTTCCCCTGCATGCCACGCCAACGTCTTCATTGCCTGCCTTTACAGAACAGTGTAGCATTAAAACCAGTTACGCCTCACTACAGAATGTGGTTTAGACATACCAATCATGCTAGAAGGGTGCCCAGCAGTCACCATCTTCTGTATAAGTAGTTTGAAAGCCTCTTGACATGTAAACTATTTTATTGTAAGTGATTCCTTAGCAGAGATTCTGAATTCTACATGTCATACATATCATGGAAAAATGCAGTTGCCATAAAGGTAGACAAGTTGCAGTAGAAAGATCCCTGTTACTTGCCTAAACATAAATTACTACTGCCTCAGGCACATTTATTCATGCTCTGCTATGTTCCTTCATTTAAAAAGTGAGCGGGTCTACTCTCTAATAGGCCTGCTCCTTTGGACAGGAGGAAACCTGCTGGCCTTTCTGGCTTTTTGAGATGGTGCGCCTTTCCCTTGCATATGCAGGACATTAGTTGACCACACTTTGGATGCCCAAAGCACAGGGGCTAATGAAATACTCTGCAAAATACAGGATTTTACTGTGGCCAAAGATTTTTCAGGAGAAGCTTCCTGTGATTGAAAAGTTCTATGAAACAGAATAGGAAACGTACATTATTTAAAACTGTTACTGTGAAATTCTAAAAGATATCCCTGCCATGTAAGTCTGCAGGCGAGCTCCAAAACCCTATGCAGAGGACATAATTTTTATTTTGAAAAATATCATATAGGCTCCCACCCGTTCTTATTTCCTTTTGGGCTCTTGGTCAGTCTAGGCCTAAATCTGGGAACTACAAATGATTTGAACCTGACTAGCTGTCCATATTCCTAGCTCCCGCTGAGCACAACTCTGGCACCCATGAGGGGTCTCGTCGGGCTGGGATTCAGGAATTGCAGTATGCAGAGCTGCAAGGTTCATAAACTTGAGTAATCAGGAGATTCTGTTACAACAGTCTGACTGTAAATAAAACTAAAGAAAACAGGAATTGCAACTTCATGAGCTGTGTTGTATCCTGACTTAGATTGCGATGATCTGACTATTGCTGTTGCAGCTTAAGAGTGCCAGACAGTTTATTATTCCTGCAAAAGACGTGATGCACGAAGTACTTTGACCTTGAATTTCAGCCAATTCTTTGAAACTTGTTTCTACTTTCTTTTGAAAAGAACATTTTTTACAGCTCGCGTTTAGGATTGTTACTCTTGTGAATAATGCCCAAATAAGATAAAATCTTCAATCTTAGGAAAAATGATACATCATTACACTGCACACAAACAAGTATGTGTTTACCATTTTTTTACAGAAGATACGTAACCTCAGCACTGTAAAGTTGTATACACAATGCTGTCTGCATGCTCATAGATGCACATTTGTAAATCACCTTTTCAGTGTATCTGCTTTGTTCTATTACTCAAGGCTGTAAATGCTGTTGAGAGAATAAATTCACCACTCTGGGTGAGGCAGCTAGGACCTGTTCCCATGCCTTAATATACAGGAGAAGGAACTGGACACAAGGAATGTCCACACACAAAGTAACACAGAAGCTGGAAGGATTACAGCTGATTATTCACCGACTACTCCTGTATTCACCGACAATGGAGTTCTGTACAGATGGTGAGGAGCTGCAACTGTTTTATAATCAGCGAGTCAAACACAAGCTTGACTTAGAATTTAGGACCATTTATATATTTTAAAAATATATTAGATTAAAAAAAAAAAAACACCAACCAAAAGTAGTCTGATTTCCAAGTGAAAACCAGTTGTGCAGTGGGAGTTACCGTTGTTCTAATGATATTTGTCCTTGAAACTGAAACAAATGTACTCAAATGAAAAGTGCGCTAGCACAATAACTTTCTTCATAAAGGGAATACACAGAACTTGCAGAGCACCCATGAGAATGTTACAGTCTCTTTACAACTATTTAGTTGAGAAAACAGTTATGTGGTAACTTGGATTTCTTTGCAAATGAGAGCAGAGCTCAGTTCCTCCAAAGCATTCAAAGAAAAACCATCCAGTGTATCAATCACATCAATTCCTCGCCTTTCTGAAAGAAATTCATCTAAACATCTAAGAAAGCAATTTTCATGCTTACACCAGAAAAACACAGCTTATACCACGAGTTTGAATCTCTTACAAACAACAGTGGTAATATCCAGTTTACAGTGTATAATACAGAAATGTAAAGTGTAACTTGGATATGTCCAAGGGTACACTACACACAAGACCAGAGTTGGCTCATGGAAAGAAGCTTTAAGCAAACATACGTGCAGAAGTTCAGCACAGGTATTATGTTTTTCCAAAATAGACTGTAACTCACTCACAAGTGCTAACCTTAGCAGCATAAAGCAGGGTATTGATAATATATCCTCAGAAAGTGTAGCTGCTTTTCCAAGAATTCATTACAGAAGCAAAGCACCAACCAGATATATCGCATTATCTCAGATCTTTTTTGTAAACTATTAGATTCTTAATGAAAAACAAAAATTTAGCAATTTTTGCCTTAGTGACAACAGATAAGCTAGTGATTTGTACATTCAAAAGGGAGTAGTATACTGCATACAAAAACTGAGTTATGTTCCTCTAAACAGTCTGTAAGAGCACTAGTCAAGATAAGGACAAAAGAGAAGGATTTTTTCACTAAGAAGTTTGGTGTTAGACTGAGAGAGGCAAAGTACTCGAATCATTATTATTATCCTATCAAGGAAAGTGAAAGAGCTGAAGTATGACTTTTCTTTTTCATGTTATAGAGCCCTAGAACTTCAAGAAATTAACAGCAGCTTATGAAACAATCTAATTTTAAATTATGGGGAAGAAAAAAGTATCAAGTGAAAAATGTAGGTTTAAAATAGTGTATCATTACAGGAATTATTTTGGTTTGATAAGGTCAGTGATAGTGTTTTCTCCAGAGACAACGCTGCTCAAAAACATCACATAGAGAAATGCAGAGAAAACAGGCGAGTTCTACATGGCTTTTCACCAGTAAAAAATTTTTGGAAAAAAGTCTCTAAAAATGAATAGCCCTTCACCATCTAGGACCTTGTGATATGAGTCAGGAGAGACTTTACACTTGGAGGGAAAATATGTTTGTTTAGTGCACACTGCTTACCAGAAACATTGGTCAATTCCATCTACTGACAGTAGGGTAAGAAACAGAATGACAAAATGTTCCGGTTTGTTTTTTAAAAAACCCTAGAATATCCCTTTGGGGACTGCCCAAAACTTTGCTTAGAAGACGCTGGTGCTGAACATCTGTACTTTGACAAGCAGTGTTTCTCATTCCAGCTTTGTCTCTGCATTACCCAATGAGAGCTTCAGAAATTATTACCTTAGACAGTGTAAGATATCTGACAGTCATGTTCCTAAACACATTTCATCTGTGAATTTATGAGTTGTAGAAGTCTAGGACAAGGTTCATGGTAAAGCAGTTGTGACAGCTGTTGTATAATTCAGTGAGCACAGTAAAGATGACACTATAACCTGCCTGACCATCTCATCCTCTGAAAGCTACCAGTGAGACTTGTGAATTAAAATAGCTCCCCAGAAGTTAGATTTCTACATTTAAACTCCAAGATTGAACAGATGCAGGCTTGAATCATGTCAGATTTGGTCAATGACATGGTGCTATTAATGGTATTGCCCCACAGACTGATGAGATGCCAACACAACAAAACTCACTCAAGCTGGAAGGAAAATGTAGAAAAATGGTAAGTCTTTCAGTGTGGATAATTACCCCAATCTTGTGTGATACCTGAATTCACTTGCAGATGAGATGTTAAGCAAGCTGTGGAATATAGCCATAGTAGAATGAATCATGAGTAGCATTGTGTTCCCACAACATCCAGCTACACTCCTACTAGTATATCTGTGGTTCTACAGGTCTTTCATAAACTATCATATCAGGATTACAGAGGAGTTGTGATACACATGTACAGTTTCCTTCTACTTTAAGAGCTTTAAGCAGATTTTTACAGTGCAAATATCATAATTCTCTTCAGCTGTTCTCTGGAGTTAAGAGTTTGCAGATTATGTGGGATCTATACCATAGATGAAGCTGACTGGAAGGTAATAGGGCTGAGTACTACAGATATATGCCAAACCTCTAAAATACCATCAGTAGCATCTGTTAAAACTCACTGTTATGAACTGGGACATTTCTCTTCTTAAAGTGACTGTTTCAGGCCCTCTACAAACTTGAGTAGCTATGATACCTATCTGCCATTTGAAAACTTCTTTACAACAGTATCAGCTATGCTGCAGAGCAGGTAAGAGCTGGAGATAGTGAGTGGGGAGAGTGAGAATCCTCCCTTCAGGCAGCATGTCCCACTATTTGAGTAATGATGAGTTAATCCACCTCACAGCAGCCCTATTCCCCTTTCAAAGCCTCACCAGCACATGAGGAGGGACAGAATCAGTTAAGGTTCACCATAAGTGATCTTTAACTGTGCGCAAAAGCATTTTTATGTTTATTATCAATGCAATGCTTACTATATGTGCTGGTGGTAGGGAGAAGTGGCTTCTTTCTAAATGAAACACAAAATTCTGTGCTTAAAATATATATATGTTTCCTTATTAGGGACAGTGTCAGATTTTCTTTTAAGACAAGGGGTAGGTGATTAGCTAGTCTTATCTCTCATACCATACAGCTTGAAGTAAAAGTGATCCTATTAAATCCACACCATAGCATCTATATGCTCTAGAATGACTTTGTCCCATGACCAAATTCTACATCTTTTCAGCTGTTTGTTGAAAAAAATGAGCTTTTTAATCCTTTCTTATGGGTGTATTTATGCTAATAATACTATGTAAGGACATCTATAAATTCCAAAGCATTTGCTTTTCTGGTTGCTCATGATTTTGCTCATACATTTCTATTTAAGCTAGAACTTAGTGTATATGTTGCCAAGCTGAGTGAGAAAGCCTGTTTCTAAAACATTAGTGGGAAGAATTCAGTTTTTTTCCCAGAATGATGAGAGTTGGGGGAACTGGAAGGTGCAAATACATCTCTGCACAAAGGGTAAAAAATGTATCAGTGAGAATCCTGGCCAGAGATGGAATCCTTTGGGGTATCTAAGAAATTCAGTTTTGTTTTGTCCATGTTCTGCAAATTTAAAAAACATACTTTGCAAATACACCCTGGATTTGTTATGCAATAATAATAGCCATCTGCCAACATTCTATTGGCACTGCTTGTATGGACATAGATACACCAAATGGAAATTTCCATTGACTTATGAGGGGCTTTCAGTGCTCTATTAAGAGTCTCACATGCATGCATAAGAAAGCTGCATACAATTTACATTGGTCTTGGAAAATATATCAATTGCCAGAACAATCAAAAACTGCCAAGGCAATTATGTATTAATGCCAGTCTGAAGTCCTGCTGGCATTTAAAAGAAATTGCAAATTTAAATTCATTAAGTCCCTACAATATGTGACAAGAATTAGTCTGTGGTTCAGTGAGATTTTAGTGGCATCCCTGTTCATATTTCTTATAGCAGAATCCCAAACTACCAGATTAAAAATGCAGGAAAGTCCCATATGCACTGTGAGGTTTTACAAGAATCTATAAAGCTGCAGTCTAGTATGTAAATTTGTACCAATGTTATTTCATTTCTTTACCTCCAAATTGTAAAACAAATATTTCTCCGATCCATTACCAAAGAGCTCACCATTTCAGCAAAAC
Source organism: Athene noctua (assembly GCF_965140245.1). Lineage (NCBI taxonomy): Eukaryota > Metazoa > Chordata > Aves > Strigiformes > Strigidae > Athene > Athene noctua. The sequence continues at coordinate 17,710,028 of NC_134049.1, read as the reverse complement.
TTTGCAGGAAACATCTGAAGAAGGACTAGACCGTCATGTTCTAACCCTTCTCAGCTGGCTCCATTGTAAGTTCCTCTAGTGGAAATACTGACAGCTGTTTAGTTTACAAAGCTCACTACATCCTTTTTGACTGCTGTACCTCAGCTGGTCTTACTCTGGAACTATACGGGTAGCATTTCTGCCTCTCTCCTTGACCAGTTTTAAAAGCTACCGTTGAAGGCAGTAAAGGCTTCGTATCCAGCATACCCATTCCGCTTGTGTATTTGCTGTCCAGGAATACTCCAGCTGGCTGCAGAACCAAAGCAGATGGAAAGCTGCAAACGCGTAGCAGCAATACAATGCTCTCTCGTGAATTTTTCAGGTGCCTCTATTCCAAGAACTCATATAACTTACAACCGAATAACAGAGAGCAATCTGGCATAAATATAGTGTGCAATAAATCTAAATAATTTATTGATCCATTGACTGCAATGTCAACAGATAGCCAGTCACAAATATTTTGCCTGTAATTCCTGAGAGCACTACAAAAGTGCTGTAACTGATTACAGAAAATCTTTTCCTTGCATTGGAGGTCATTTCAGGATATGCTTACTTTAATACCATTTGACTTGTGCCAAGTTTCTGGTTAGTAAATGCTTTTTATGTTAGGGCTGCAAAAAAGCTTCTGAGGTCATTTTTTACCAGTAACTACAACAGTGACACTCTGAACTTTTAGAAAGTTTTCTTTTATATTAAGTGGAGGCCCTGTAAGATCTGCTGAATCTGCAAAACCTGAAAAATACAGGATATGTGTGTCTGACTTCAGTGCCTGTACTTAAATAACCCACATTGTCTAGCTATTGTTAAACTGAACACAGCAAGATAATGATCTCACTGCCCATGCGAATCTACCTAATAAAAGCCAAGTGAGTAACAAAGGAAAAAAAGTATACCTATAGAAATTCTACAGAAAAGACCCTTCAAAGGTTGTCCTGCATTTGAACAGCAGAGTACTTTTTTGGTTCTGTCAGCACTGATTTCCAAACAGCTGATCCAAGATTGGAAGGGGGCAGGGGAGAAGCTGGAACGTGCTTAACTTATAAAGCAGATCTAGAAACCACATGTCCAATATAAACAAGTTCCAGGATTCTGCTCTTGGACGTGCCATAACCTTGTTCAGCCAGACAATAACACAATGCAACAGTTGTATTTTAAATGGTCAAAGGTTCCTTCTTTTCAGATTAAATCCAATTGTGAGTTTGTTTCATAAAGAACTCTAGTTTAGCAAAAGATTTGTTTATGCACAATTTATGTCACATACAAATACTTTCCAGTGTCCTGCAGAGAAGCATGTGCCGCCGCAGAAAAATCTATGGATCATTCAGAACACTTTTTCCATAAGGCTGTGATTGATTTCTAATACAAACACAGCTATCAACTGCAATCATCCATTCATTTAAAAGATTCTCTGCTGGTTTACTCCAGACTATCTGTAAGACATAGGTCTTGCTACTGAGAAGAAAAGTGCTGCTACCAGTGTCTAGGATGAGGAAAACAACTGGAAGGTGATTCATCCTCACCACTTCCAATATTAACAGGTCTCATTACACTGGACCTGAGTACCATGTCCATGCTACAAGGAAGATGGTTTGTGAAAAGAGAATTCTGTGAAGTTCCTGATTTTCCACTAGATACCCGAAGTTTTCACCCTGCAGGAAGGGCAGTCCCTGAACACTGTATTCTGTGAATGATGTCGACTGAAACAGCCATACTGTAGTTGGGATATTTTTTGTTAATTACTCTCTGCTCACCTACAGTAAGATCACAGGCTGGCAACTCATTGCCTGAGCTAGACTTGTCTCAATAAAACTGTCTTGGTGTTAGCAAAGTCTGATTTCCAAAGAACTGTGGAAGTCACAAATTGATTCTTTTTTTTTCCCTGTACATTTCTTTTTCCTGCGTTTCAGTGCAACACAACCATTTGTGTCCCCTTAGATTCAAAGCAATGCTCATTTGTCTTTTAAACAGATTGTCATCTTCCTCTTCCCTCCTCACTCAGCAAATGCCAACAGGAAAAGTCGGGAAAAATTATGGACACTATTTAGCCAGTGCTGATTATACCTGTTTCAAAGACAATGGTGAAGAGGGAAAAACAAGACAGGGTGTTTTTCACAGTAGACTCTCACTTCATCACAGTTATGGCAATGATAAATACAGCTTTGCTTTAAAGGCTTTTTACTTACAATACCTAAACTGTTAATTGTTATCAGAAGCTTTATTTCTGTGACTCCTGCATAATTAATATCTCTGTAAAGACTGGGGAGAAAAAGGAGATAAAGGAAGGGAAGGGAAGCCTTTCACAGAAAAACCTGTTTAATAATCACAAGATTTAGTTCTCTCAAGCAGCTGATACTACTCAAGTGTGTGGTAAGTATGTTGTCAGCCAGCTGTATTCTCCATGCAACCAATCTAACACTAATTCTTTTGCAGCTGAACTAACTGAGCCAGTCAGGTAAAAAAGAGTGAGTGGGACTAGGTCTGCCTTTCTTCCTGACTTCAGCTCCTTTTGAAATAGGTAAGTTTTAACGTTTGCTTACTCCTTTAAGAAATTTACGTTCTGTGCTTATTTCAAAGATTTTTTTAACATTAATAGACTTATAGCATATATACTACTTGTTATCTTCAGTGTGTATGGACTGTTTGATCTAGGCTTAGGATCAATGTTTTTAACTAGTAACTATTCTTTGGAATTGTGTGTTATGGTGAGGGCTTAGGCAGGGCTGTAAATTAAGCTGTTTCATGTTTTCAACTGACTCATTTTTTTAATGTGTTGAAATTTTCTTAGAAAAAGTAAAAAAAAAGTTGCAGAGCTCTTTCAGAGCAAACAACAACAATGCTTTGCAGGTTTATTTTTTTTTAAAATACAGGCTTATTAAAAGACTTCAGAAAAATGTAGGAGCAGATGGCTGAACTATTTAACACTGAGAAAGAATGCTTATGGTTTAGGCTGGAAAGACAACTGTTTCACGAGGCAGGCATTTGAAGCTGTCCTAAAGCTACCATTATGAGCCTGCCTCAGAGAAAAACCTTAGGGAAGAGATTTTGATGCATTCAGCAAAGAGAGGAGGTGGAAGGCAGTAGAAAAGCGCTAGGAGACATAAGGACCTGGAGGCACCCTGGAGCTTTTCGGTAATCTGGATGTATGCTAATGGTAGTGTGTTAAGCACATACAGCCAGGTAGCTGTTTCTAACTTTTAAACTAAGTCAAAAACAGGAGGCCCAGCCCCTAAAACTGAAATTGCTGAGCAACATGTAGAGGGCTGAATTCTCTTAGTCTGTACTCTTGCTTGTGGGAAATCAGCATTGGGGAAGGGCCTTGCACCCCTGGCATCCTGTTCAGAGGAGGGTGCAGCTTCCCATCCAGTCCTGGCATCCAGAACAGCCCAACTGGCAGCTCAGAGGATGGACTGAATGAGCGGTACCCACTCATTTCATCCCACTCTACGCAAGAGCAATCTGCAGCCCTGTTTCCCTCTGCTCTCTCAAGAGACACAGGAGGCATTAGATTAAGTTTCTCCTCTTGTAATCTTCTCCTGCAAAGGCTTGGGTCTTCACAAACACATGCTTTGCTACACATGCCCACTTGCTACATACATGCATGTATACCCCTTCTAGAGTCACTGTGTGCCTACAGGCAAGCTAAAGGAAACCTGAGCCAGCTACATTTCTGGTAATTGCCAGGTGCTAAAATAGAAGATAAACTTTATTGTGAACTTGCTTTTCCTTACATTGGTTAAACAGTTTCTTCACATGCACACAGGTAGCATCTTGATTCAGACCAACTTCAAAGAAGTTGTGCTTTACTACTGCATTTTGAATAGAGCAAAACAAATGTACTAGAACTGGAAGTGAAAACCAACCTTCTGTTTAAAAAGTATTATCTGTACTTTATATAAACACCTTTTTACCAATGTAAACACAGGCCAAATACTACTCTAGTTTGTCTAGCCTAATTGTTCTGCTGTTGTCACAGTGAGGTCTGATTGCTTTATTTCTCAGATTGCTTTCAAATACGAAATACATTATGAATTTCCCTATCTTCAAATACCCCATTATAAAGTCATCAGAAAAAATTTTGCTTAGGGAAACAAGGTATAATCATTAGGGGGAAAAACAGGTACAGAAGCTAAGAGCTAACTTTTTTCATATGGGTTCATTAAAGTCCTCAAAAATGTGATTATAGAGATTTAATGGAAAGAAATAGAAATTTCTTTACAAGTGAATGGAAATGAATCAGCCTTTTCTATTTATTTCAGTTCATCTAATATTTCACTAATAAGGGTTAGACTAAAAAGAACAACTGATCCCAAATAACATATCCTCTGTAACTGCAAGGTTAAGCAGGCTGAATACAGTCTCAAACCCAAGCTCACTCTGCTAGCTAGACACCAACAAAGGTCTTGACCACTTTCTACGGAATGAGTCCTAACCTAACAGGTGTGAGCAAGGATAATATAATTAGGATGGCCTTCTCTTCTTCCTGTGCCCCAATAGCCATATAGAAGACAGCTGGTTTAGCAACAGTTCAGAGGAGTCACTGTTAAACCACCTGGCCCCCAGGTTTGTTTCACTGCAAGACTCTTATCATAGTAAGACTCCAGACTGAGACTGGTGACCCCAGCTTATGCCAATCTGTGCAAACACGTTGAGTTCCAATGACCGGAAAACTGTTTCTGTGTTATGATGTACTGCTTAGTGAGTAGAATTGGTAAGTTTAGGCCACTTCAATTGAATTAAATGAAGGTTTCTTTTGTGCTTTCTCTGCATTCATGACAGCATGTTAATGAAGATGGCTAAAAGCTTGAGAGGTCACAGTGGTGAGCTCAGGATCTGCAATAGATAGGATTCTTGTGATCCTTGCCCGAAATCCAGACAGTTTTTCTCTACGTATAAATATGTATTATAATGCACTAAGTTTGGGGCGCTCTACAATCTCTCAGAACACAGCCGTCCTGGACAATGCTTTAGGAGGCTGTAGCCTGTAGAAGGCTACTAGCCTCTGCACTGTCACTCTCTTGCCACTGGTGCAGCAAAGGAGGCAAACTAGTTCGTAGTGACCAGAGAACTTTAAAACCTTCCTAGTGACCCTGTGCTGAAAACCTGCTTAGAGGAAGGAGAACTTTGTCATGTAAATGGTTTATTTGACTTTTTCTGGAAGTCCTTTGTGCTTAGAAATTTCCTCCGGAGTGGAGATGATTTTTAAAACTGGTGTGCCAGTGAAATTTTTGCATCAATGGGATCAATATAGCTTGGGACAAACAGGGTGCTGCATCTGTGGATCACAACACAGCTTCTGAGGTTCACAGGAACCTCAGTGGAAAAGAATTTGGACTTGACATCTACCCACTGACACTAAATATAACCTTCTGGTAAACATTAAAACTTCAAGGGCTTTGTGGCTGATGATCACGTTAAACTCCAGGACATCCAGTGAGAGAGTAGGGTGGAAAACATAAACATGAAAAAAAACACAAGGGGAGGGGAAGGGTTTGAAAGCTGTTGGAGAGAACAGCAAAGATTCTGGTGACTAATGTTCTCTGCCTGGTTCGAGGGTTTGTCAATTTAATAAAGATGAAGAATTCATAAGGCTGAGATAGCTTAACCGCTAGTGTACCAAACATAACAAAACATGGATTGCACTAGCACATTATGTTCTAATAGAAAACTTCACTCTAAAACAGTATACTTGGAGCAAGGGCCTAAGGACAAAAGGCAGATGCTGCCTCCTTGGCTGTCCCATCTTGTTTCTTCAGCTTTAAATAGGATAATTAGCATCCTCCGCACTATGGTTTTTGCTTTAGACATTTGAGCACTGAAATATGGCTATAACTATCAGGAGATTTTCACACGGGGCACCAAACAGCTGGAAAACAGTTCCAGCTGGATTAGACCCAGTAATACTTGGAAGGCTCTGTATTTCTTTGACACACTGTAAGTTCAACTATCTAGTCTGTCCTTCAAGCATGGCAAAGTCTTTAGTTTCTGAGCACAGTAGCAGACAAGGACAAACAACTTCTAAAGCAGGTCATAAACTGCACTATTCAAATATCTCTAGCACTATTATCAGTATCTTCTAGCCTGCAGTACTGTTCTCAGCCTTCAGTTCACCCCTAAATAGCAGCCCACCTAGGCATACAGCACATGGATGAAGTTTCACTCCATAGTGTAAGTTTTTGATTGCTTCTTAGTAAACAGGTTTGGGGGTTACAGGAGTAGATGTTTAAAGCACCTTGCATGTGTTCTTGGAGCACTTTCACCACTGCTTAGTGAGGTGGATAACCTATCCATTTGACAGATGGGCAGACTGATGTGTGCATGTTACTTAACTACTGCAGGACTACTGAAGAGGAGACCCAAACCCCTTGTTCTAAATCGGTAAAACCCATTATGTGGTTTGTAAAAACAAACATTTGCCAGTCCTGGAAATCATCGCTTGTTCTGTTAGCTTAACTCCTAGTATCATACAAACTTTTTTTCAAGCCTGTCACAAGAAAGGAAAAAATTCAAACACCTTTTGAAAACATTCTGTAAGAGGCATTTAAGCCTGTTTAAAACTCAATCCAAACAGAGACAGACCTCTTGCCAGTGAGGAGGGAAACTTGGCAGCTTTGTTTAAAGCTTCCCACACAGACACTGGAGACGCAAGAAAATAAAGAAGCTGTAGACCCCGAGGGTGCTGCCACTCCTAGGCAAAACCAGTCCCTTCCCTGCTTTTACTATAGCTCTCACAGACACGCACACTCTTCCCTCAGTGCCATCAGCTATAGCAATAACCAATTAAACGCTACAGACCTGGAAAAAAATACAGGAAATGAAGAGTTAAAAAAAAAAAAATGGAGGAAAGGAAAAAAACCCAGAGAACTTGGAGGCAAGCCAGCGTCCCCGAATGACTCGCCTCAGCCGGCAGCCCGGAGCGACACTCCCCATCGGCCCTGCCTCCCTCTCCTCTCCCCGGAGGGCGGGTATGGCCCAGCCCTCCTCTCTTTATCAGGCACAGGAGTTCCTCTTCTTGGTCTCTAGTTGGTTTGGGAGCCCAGAAACATTGCTAAATTTATCTCTCACTTTTAGGACAATGGTAAGTGCCAGAAATAAGAAAGCAAAAGAACTGAAAATTAACGGAGACAATTCCCTGCAAGCCAAGTGGAAGCACCTTTTCTGCATAACTCCCAAAGAGGCAAAAAGCAGTTACACAGTGCAAAGCAGGGCAGGCTGCCTGGGGTGCCAGGAACACGCTGTTCCTTTGGCTGTGCCGCACAGGGAATTGTTCATCCATATGCTCAAACTCGATCAGTCTTTCTTCTCTCTCGCGGAGAGCAAAACATACCCTCCATTTAGAAGGGCTCTTGCTTTATCTCAGGAAGGCAGCAGGGAAGGCTGAAGGCACCCTGAAGAGGTATGGCCAGTGTGGGTGAGGCTGTTCAAGAGTCATTAAGTCATGTTCAGTTCTGAGGATCTTAATGCTTTTTGTAAGTGAACCTACCATTGATCTCAGTAAACTAATTTGCTGTCTGAAATTACTCAGTGGAACAGCTTGCACAAGCCTGCTGTAGTCGGTGTGGAGCCTTGCCATATGCACTGTGATCAGTGCCTTCAGCCGAGTGTGGTCGTCTGACTGGAAGCCATCCTGTTCCCCAGCACCAGGCCAAGGCACGAGGTCTGGCGAGTCCTGGGGCCTGTTTCAAGATGGCCCTCCTACTCCTCTCAGTGCATAACTTCCACAGTGCTTCTGAGACCTCCACTCTTTTCTGTGTCTCATAAATTACAATAGCAACAAAATGTGGTCAGAGAAGTCTTCACCAAGAAGTAAACACTGATCAGAACAAGTTAGTGTTTGCATTCAAATGTGTTTTGTTTTGAAATCAGTTTTACGCAGCTGCCAAAAGCTTTTTTGAGACTGCCCATGTCCTCCTCTCTCTACACTTACAATAAATGCCTCCTTGTGACTCATGTTCAGCCTCTCATCTGCTTTCCTGCCTACTCTAGCTTTCACACAAGTGTCTGCTAAAGAAAGAAACAGACACGCAGGCAGTCAGGTGCCTCTAGAACATTTCATTTTAACATATCAAGGCTATTGATGCTTGCATGGGAAGTGAAGCTGGTATAAAGGTACTGACAGGAGCATGGGGTAGGAAAAAGTAGATGGGGGGAGGGTAAGAAGCATTGGAAAGGGAAGTAGAACACGCACCGAACAAGAAGGCTAGAGGCTAAAAATTACAGCTTGGTACAATCCACACAGACAACCCCATGCCATTCCCTGTGACATTAAGTCATAAAAAAGGGCAACATTAGCTTTGAATCTATGCCCAATAAGAGTTTATTCCCGGGGGGAGATGGGGGTGTTTGTTGTTGTTTGGTTTTCCCAAGCTTGAGTTCTGAAAGGTGAAACCACAATAGTGGCCAAATACAAGTTTGGGTTGGTTTGGGTTTTTTTTCAACATTCATTTCAGTTACCAAGCTATAACAAATAAATCTCTGGCTGGATCATAACTAACCTGTGTGGGTCCTTAGATGAGCTTTAAGATGGGAAGATTTGCCATAAACTTTTTCACACCCCACATAGTGGCATTTGTGCTTTTTCTGGGGTGATCCAGGGTCAGTCCAGCTTCTCGGGCGTTTGTTCTTTTGTCTGGGGCTTGGCTCAGTTACTGCAGCCAGGCTAGTAGGTGTGGCTGCTCTTCCTCCTCCACGCTTACCAGCCGAAGACACACTTTCTTCCCCAAACTCCTGAGGAGTAATAGAAATGTGTATCTGTTCTGTGATATCGAAGGTGTCCGTTTTCTCCATCTTTAGAGCGGGTGAGTTTGGGACATGCTGGTTCAGATCTGCTAAAATGCTGGCTACCACAAGTAATGATGATCCATTGTCTTTCCCGGTTTCTCTGACTTCCCGCTTATCTTCATTTGATGAAGGAAGTATTGCTGCATCAGGTTGGGGATCTGTCTCCCCTTTGGGACTGTGGATAACAGCACGACTGGACATAGAAACAAGGCACTCTGCTGCAAAATGATCCACATATGCTGCTGTTGCCATTTTTTGTAAGTTTATAAAGAAATCCAAAGAGAAGGGGGGAAAAACCCACCCACAACACTGCTCTTTCCCTTTTTAAAAAATGATGCGAGCAGACTTTTCTCTCTTTCTTAGGATCTCTTTGTAGAAGTAAAGGCTGATTTACCCAGCCATCAAAAACATACTTTGTTCATGACGATCACACCCAGCTCGTCCCTAAATCAAAAAGGCGTTGGTAGTCCAGCGGGAGCAGCTAGATCCTGGCCCTGGCAGCTTGTTGCTTGGAGTAGGGATTACCGCTGTTTGTTCGAGAACGCAGTGACATAAAGATGCGGATTCCCCGGCCCTTCCATCGCGTTGTGACGGCAGAATACGCTGTCGCCGTTACCGCTCCTCGGAGTCGCCCGGACCCCTGCGGGGGCGTGGCCTGGGGAAACATCTGGGCCTGACGTCACCGCGGAGCCACATCCTGCGCCGCTCAGGTTGGTGGGGCGGGCGCGGCGCGGGGCAGCGCCCGCAAATGAAACGAAGCGGCCGATTGGCTGCCGGGGGGGCGCCGCGCGCCCCGGCCGCCCGCCGCGGGAGCGAGTGGCACCCTCCGCCGCGAGCCGCCCCGCGCCGGGGCCGCAGCGCGCAGAGCGGCGGGCGCCGACCCCTCCGCCGGCGCGGAGGGCCCGCAGCTGCCCCCAGCGCTCCGCAGGCCGCTCGCCCTGACGGGTGTTCACGGGGCGGGACGGGCCGCCGTACAGCTTGTCCTGCTCGGGACAGTTCAACAGGCGCTGGACTGGGAAAAGGAAGAGATTAAGAAAACGCTGTGGAGCGGGAGCTGACACAAGTGGCCCGAAAGAGCTAGAGCAGAGCGATACAGCTGGAGTTCACGTGTGGATTTTAATAGGTTGTGACAGGTTTAGCTAACTGCCAGGGAATATGCTTGAAATCGCCTGCCTTTCTGTCAAAACTCTCCTCACTGTAGCACTCAGCTGCCTCTAAATTATTTAAAAGTACAAATGAAAATCACTTGCTTTTCATTATTATGCTCAGCTTGCAAAAGATAACAAACAGCTCAGCCAGTTTTATAGGGATTAATGCCTGAGTGAACAAAACAGTTGAGTGTGTGACCAACTTACCAAGAAAAAGAAATAAATACATCTGAATTCAGATCTGCAAGCAGGCTGTGGTGCTTCTCACCTTTTGTTGGAACATGTTTCTCCAGATTAATTCCTGTGAAATTCCTGTCTTTAGTACAGATGGACCTTTTCTCTGAGACAGAAATGGTCAGAAAGCAGGAGAGCTGCTTTGGAAGCCTTGCTGGATGGAAAGTTTTGGGTTTTGAGCGAGTGTGGGAGGAAGTGAACATCTGTTGCAGAAACTCAAATAGTTTTGGTGTTAGCTTGAGTAAAAAGTTGGTTTCGTACACATAAAAATGTCTTATTCAGAAGCACTGCCTGCTTATGCTAGCACTGCCCTTGATGAAAAAACATGCTCTAGGTTCTCATGCAGCACTTCCCCTCCAGGTCAGGGTCATTGGTAACCTGTGACGGCCACGGTGCTCCACGTCTGCTCTCTGAATAGTGCAGCCTGTCGTGCTGTGTGGGACTCGAGTCACTGCAGCAAAGGGAGGAATACGGCATACAACCAGTGCGGGAGGATGTGGTTTAATGCTGAATTGAGCCAGACCGTTCTGAGGCAGGCATGTCATACCATTTGTTCTGCTGAGCATATCTACAGGAAGTATTTACACATTTCCAAATAAAAAGGCTGAGTTTGGGACTTACTTATTTATTCTTAGATGAAAAAGGAATTCTGGTTAAAATATTTTTGTAAGACATTTTAGTTGAGCTCAAGCTTAACCTCCTCTTTGAGGGAGGAGGATTGCTTAAACAGACCTACCTGGCAGTTCTTTAGAATTAGTAGTAGATTCAGAGCAGAAACCCCACAGCTCTCCCAGTTTGAGGAGAAACATGGGCCGTTTCCAGGGGAGTGAGGAAAGGGCAAACTTTAGGCAAAAGTTCTCAGTCCTTACCCCAACATTAAGGACCATTATTGGACAGGCAATGGGAGACCTGGACTGTCCTGGTTGCCAGCCACCAGGAAGCTTTGCCCCAGCACTGGAAGGGGGGTTCCAGAGGCAGCCTGATATCTCTGCCCCCATCCCATGCAGATCCCTCAGCACTGCAAGTGCCCCTCTCCTCGCCGCTGCCTCATCCCGTGGCGTTCCTCCATAACGTGTCCTGGCCGCGCTGCCAGCCCCACTGTATAGCAGCAGCTTCTCCAGAGCTTCCTGTGGCTCAGTAGCAGTGGTGTGTCCTGGCCCTGGCCAGAGGAAAGGTGTTGGCAGAGGCCAACAGCAGGTCAGTGAGTTCTGAGAATTTCTCACCTCAGCATGGCCGCCAGCTGCCTGGCATGAGGGGAGAGCGCCGGGAGCTGGGATTGTCTGCTTCTAGAACCTTCCCGGGGAGGGCAGCCAGTCAGGAAAGGCCCTGCCCTGCCCTGGGAGGTTCTCCTCTTGGAGGATTTGCTGGGCACTGTGTTGGTACGGAGGTATCTCTGTCTCCAGGGAGGTTATTTGGGTGATAACCTGATGCTGCTTATGTTTTGCCTCCGTCGCGTGAGCAGGCAGGACACAGCTCACCACACTGCTGGAGTCTGGCCGGAGGAGAGAGGCGCTGTGTCGAGTGCACAGCCCAGCCCCTTGGCAGCAGGCAGACCGCCAGGAGGTAATGGTTGGCTACAGCTGGTGGCAGGGAGAAGTCCTAACCTTCTTTTCAACAGATCTGTCAAGCTAAAGACTTGTCCTGATAGCAGCTCCTGTTATATAGGAGTGCCTTTCATGTAAAATTAACGGCCATAACCAAGTCCCCAGTGAACTTTATGAACTCTCTAGTACTTCTGCAATTTTGCAGTTGAGAGCTTGTTTCGGTATCAGCCTGGAAATGTGACACTGACTGTACTCTGTGTGGTTAAGGGCAGACTGCTGAAGTGGGGGGGAGGTTTGTTTTGATGAGAAATCCCTTTTTTTGTTGAATGAAACCTTTCGGTGTGACTTCTTCATTTGGGAAAGAGCGATGTTGCGAAGGTTACTTGTGACAGAAAGCTTTTTAATGCAAAAGGAAAGTTAGTCATATTTGGCAGATGTGTATGTAGCCCATTCAGGGTCCATGGTCTTTTAAATCATGACTGTGAATGAAAATATGCCTCTCACTTTGTAATAGCTGACTAGAAGTAAAAAATTGTCCTGTCTTGCACGCTATCAGTATGAAAGAGTCACTATCTCTTTGCATGTACAAGAACAGGGTGTACTGTGTGTTTGTCATTTGGACATGAAAATTCCAGCTGCCCAGTGGAACCAGCTTTGGCTTTTAGTGCAGAATTACAAATATTAGATGCTTCTTTGTGTAATAACATGGCATGGCCAAAATAAATTTTTAAAAAATGAGCTGTAGGAACATTTTTCATAACTTGTATAAAGACCGCTATTCCAGTTTAAAGGATGCTATAATATCACATCCTCCTAAACCAAAATATAGTGGAAGTCTACAACACGCAAAATTGGGCAATCTGCAGCAGGAATTTCATGAGTGGGAGGTATGAGGAATTTTATCTGAGGAAAACTAGTTTACTATTCCCAAGAACATGATAAGATCTAAACATGCAGTTTTATAGTAGCAGACATTTCATCAGCACTTTTCCTGTATGAGTTTGCTCAGTAATTTATTCTATTTTCATACACTTCTGCTTTAGATCCAGTGAGTCAGACACACAAAAAGTGTAAACCATGGGAGTTCTATGGACTTCAGTGAAGTTGCGTTTATTTTACATCACCTCAGGAAGCTCTTCATGAGAATGGAAAAAGTAAAAGGCCATGTAGTCTCTCTCCCTGTTTCAGTTCCTACACAGCAGCTATAAGATGAAAAGACCTAGTTTCATTTTATTGTATGTAAATAGTTCCCCATCCAATAAAACTGAAGGAACAAGGAAAAAAAGGAAACAGAGAAAATAATAGACATCTCTGCCTGCATTCTTGTGGTACCTGTATTCACAATCCTGTATTCTGATAGAATATTAGTCTTTACTGATTCTTTCACTGTGCTCCTTAGTGATTCCATAGTTTGAGGGGGGCCCTGGAAAGAGTTGTGTAAGAGTGGTTGTTTGAGTTCATAGCCATGGGAGTAAAAGGGGATAGACTGTAAAGCTTGTGGCCTATAGCGCTCTCAAAGATAAGCATGCCTAACGATGTTCCTTTTATTGAGACCAGGTTAATAATAATGCAGAGCTGGTAGGAGAAGGAGGGAGTGAACGGGTTTCTGCCGGAGATGAGCCACAGTCTCTACTGAATGTTTGCACAGTGCTGTTTTCACCAGGGATGCCAGTGACTTAGTAAAAGAGTGTGAGTATCAGACATTCACCTTCATCATCCCTTTAGCTTATTTTACTTTGGACACATCACTGTGTTATAGCAAGTAATTCCCTGAATTCTGATAGCAAAATCACCAGAAAAGTCTCTGGTTGTGGAAGACTTGGGGGGGGGGGGGGGGGGGGGGCGGGGGGAAGGCAGCTTTAGTGGCTTAAATTTGACAATACTTTTGCAAAGGGTGGAGGTAGGGCTTGAATATTAAAAAAATCAGGAAGACGTTTATATATGGTATTTGGGAGTCAGCAGTCAGCAACTCTGACATTTCAGAAACACTTCAGGCTGCTTCGGAGGGCTGAGAAAGAACTCTAAGCTGTAGTGACAGCAACGGGCAGTGCCACGGAGCTTCCTGCACTGGCTGTTACAGGAATCAAAAATGCCAAAATAGTGCCCAAAACAATGGTCTTGCCATCTTTCTAGCTCAGTTGAATCGAAACACATTGAAAATTTCATTAAATTGCTTTTGCAGACTATCCCACTGATTTTTTAGTGTAATTTGATGGCTTCTGTTGATGGGCAGAGACTTCTAAATTTGTGGGTATTGTTCTTCCTTCGTGCTAAAAATAGAGGGGGGGCCATTAATGATTGCCCACAAAATGGCAGAAGGCATTACTGGCATGGCAGAGATAAATGAGTAATTAGGAAAGTAAACTCTGAAGGCAAAAAACTTGGCGCTTAAGAAGCGTTTTGATACTTTTGGAAGATGGGACACAAAAAAGACTGTGTTCTCTATACTGTTCTATAGCAGTTTGTGCTATATGTCATGTGTGATATGGAAAAGAGATTATAATACAGATGTTCTTGCATTAAACATAGTGATTTAAATGCTTGTTTTATTTCCACCTGTTTATTTCTATAGTATAGAGACTGGCGTGACCAGTATGGCAGTATAAGGGACAGGGAAATGGAGAGTCTTAGCTGGACTCCCTCCCACCGGTTTGAGTGAAGTGTTCTTTATTGTATAATGTTGTATCTTTGTGGCAAATGAGAAACAAAAAGGAAGGACTGTTGTTTAGTATTTAGTCCTTTTCTGCAACAGAGCATGAAATAATAGTTTAGATGTCAGAAACGAACACCAATAATACTGTGTGTGAACTGTATCTGTTCTAATGTATTTCTTGGGAGGACTCTTAGTGAGGCTATCCACATAAGAATTGCAGCCACTGTGTGTGCAGATAACGCCTGTATATTTCTAAGCAGCAAGACTGATCGGAGGCTGTGGGGTGGGGAGAAGGCCTGTGATTTTATTTATTTATTTATATATTTTTACCTCCTCTTGCAAGAAAGATGGGGAAGAAGGCTCAGTGAAATCATTGGTGCTTGTTCAGGGAAGTGTTTTATTCCAATGCTTTGATTTTGGAATCCAGCCCTGGCTCTTCTTCTCAATACTTTTCTCAGTTGTTATTTCTCAGATACCTCTTACCACAATGTTGAGTAAGCAGACAGGTGTGTTTTGGAATGTGAAATGCTTTTTTTTATACCACATTTTTTCTTCCATTTCCCCTTTATTAGCCTTTCTTGATGCTCTGTATAGGGCTGGCTATATAGCAAGGCTAGACTTGGCCCTGACTTTTCTAGACAGACATGTAGAGGGGTGCCTGTGGACTCCTGCAGCTTCTCTCTCTATAGCACAGTTCTCCTCAGTTCTGCACGTGGGGGCTGGCATCACTGCCAGGATCCAGACAACTCTTGGTTGCACAGGGCTTATATGCTTGTAAGGTTTTGTGGCGTCCATACTGGAAAGTGCAGAGGCAGAAGTAAAGCACTTGTTTGCGAGCAGCAAACTGAATCATGAAATTCAGTTTCTGCTTCAGCTGTCAGACATTGGGTACTGGGCAGATCACAGAGCACATCTGCAGTTGCTGTGTTCATGGTGTTCTTTTTTACACACAATTTCCAAGAAAGCTTTGACCAAAGAAATGTCATACCTGAGACTGTATAGGGCTGTTTTTATGGTTTCTTTCAGCCATGAAGCAGGCAAAGAGACCTTTTTTTAAGACGGTAGTGCTGTTTCTTGCAAAAAATGATCAGCAGGATGTCCTAAAAGGCTTCACGGTGATCAGCATTGCTGCATACGCCAAGCAGGCCTGTTCCATAGAGTGCCTGACCTCTGCAGTTGAGGCATAAGGGTGTCTTGGTTCATTTCCAGGTACAGGCATGCCTTTCTGCTGGGGTTAGACCTCTGGACTGATAACCCACAAGTAAACATATGGGGTTTTTGCTTTTAATTTCCTTTTTCACCTTCCTTTTACCTTTTGGTCTCCTGATTTTCACAGGGTTGCTGTTCGTCATACATTACAGGAAGGCAATTCAATGAGAGCAAAGCTGCAGGTCAGTGGTCTGTAACACACTATGAAAAAACCTCCCAAGTGTAGGAGTAATATCTGGTGGCCAGTGGTTCTGAGACATCCAATCATAACAAGGCAGCAGCCGCACTGGTAAAGGGCCTTTTAACTGTTGATGTAAAAATATTAAGAATATTGGGAAATTTAACTTCCCTGACATAAAAAATCATAGAACTAAAAAAGATTAAGTCCAGTTCTCCATCTGGTGCATATTTGTGAGGAATCGGGTCAAAAAAAGAAGAAAATAACTTATTTTAAATGCAACATCAAGTTGAATAATGCTTACCAGAGAAAATGAGGGTGTTCAGGTTAAGGTATAGCAAACGTGGGAAGGTAAAACATAAAATAATTAATTTCTCTATTTTCAGTTTCTAACAGAAGCCTGAGACTTATGTCAGATTTTGTTAACTATAAAGCAAAGTTAGAAGCCATGCATTAAGAATAATCACCTCCACTAGATTTGATCCATAGAATCATTATTTTGAGCTCTCTTTCAGTGTTGGCTTTGGTCTTTCATGATTTACCCATTTATAATTTCTAATTCTTCCCTTCTGTGTGCTTTTTGCAACAGGCGAATATTGCATGTTGCCACGTTCACTAAGCTTCTTTTCATCCAGTAGCACAGAGAATATCAACACATCACCAGCAAGCTCTCTGATGAGTGAATTGATCTATTAGCTTGTTCAATAAATGTTGTGTAACATTTATTCACGTTCATGCTTGCAAGATGACACTGAATTGCAGGTGCGAATACCATTACAAAATATTCAGCTGAATATTTTTGCAATATACTATCTGAAACAGATTTTATAATGTCAGATCAGTAATATGTTGGACCTACTGAACTGGTCAATGCTCAAAAATTTGCCTTTAATGTTCATAAAATCATTATGGAAAGATCTGATATTTGTGTACAATTGATGTATAATGTTTGCTTCTTGGGCAGTTGGTATGTATGTTTGCATTAGACTGCAAACTAAATTTGGAGTTGGGGGCGTTTTATCAATTTTCTCCTGCCTCTGAATTGAGTTACTGCAAGGAACAAAAGAAATTCTTTCAGATACAATAATGAGGTGGTAAAATGTTGGGGTTGTGCATCCCAGTGAAACATGCATGTGTGAGAAGATGGCTCCTTTCCATGGCAAATCGTTATTTATAATCTGAACCTGGACATAAAATTGAGAGTACAGTGGAGATTTAAGAGAGGTGATCATGTGATGAGGCTGACCAGAGAATTGCTTAGCAAAGTAACTGCAAGTTACAATACATAAAAGCATCTTTGAATAACCTTTTTCTTTCCTTTGAAGGGGAGTATAAGCATACTACTGGTAAAGATAGGACAAGGGTGAGAGAGAGAAATCCATTTTGTTGCTTCTTGATTCAAAGGTCAACTAAAGAGAGGTTGAGAGAGGCTGAATGACACTGAGCTAGATTGCTCAGAGACCCCTGATGTTAGAGAGCTGTTGTGAGGTTGCTGAAAAAGTGACCAAAGTCATGTGGGTGGTTGTTATTGTGACTATATATGCCTATAACTTGTGATATGTAAGGTAAAACTAATTGGTTTTCAGGAGTCTCATGTGGCCTGTATATGTGTTTGCTTTCTCTAAAGACTGCTGTTGAAGAAACAAACTGTTAACCCAAAATATCCACTTAGCTGGGAAACTTTGACCCATTTCAAGAGTCTGAAAGCAAGGGAGGCTGTGAGATCCCACCTCTGCAAGCTTTGTTCCCAAGGACACATTAAATTACTCAAGGGTGTCCAGAGAAGGGCAACAAAGCTGATGAAGACTCTGGAGCACAGGTCTTACGAGGAGCAGCTGAGGGAACTGGGGAGGTTTAGTCTGGAGAAGAGGAGGCTGAGGGGAGACCTCCTGGCCCTCTACAGCTCCCTGAAAGAAGGTTGCAGAGAGGGGGGATGAGTCTTTTTAACCAAGTAATAAGTGACAGAACAAGAGGGAATGGCCTCAAGTTGCACCAGGAAAGGTTTAGACTAGATATTGGGAATAATTTCTTTCCAGAAGGGGTTGTTGGGTGTTGGAATGGGCTGCCCAGGGAGGTGGTGGAGTCCCCATCCCTGGAGGGGTTGAAGAGTCTGGTCGACAGCACTGGTGCTAAGCACATGGTGTAGGTGGGAACTGTCAGTGTGAGGTTAATGGTTGGACTGGATGATCTTCAAGGTCTTTTCCAACCTAGACAATTCTGTGATTCTGTGAAGGGTAGGAGAGTCCAGGCCACCTGTTCCCATAAAGAGCATGTGGCACCGGTGTGGCAAATTCCAAACCCAGCAGAGTTTGCAATGGGTCCAACTGAGGGAGCGCTACCCAGGGCCCTGGCAGAAACACAGAGTGTTTAAGTGGGTGCCTGATGTTAAAAAGTTTATCAGCACAGATTTCAGTTTTACTGGCCTTTGTGCCATGAATCTTCCTTGTATTCCTATCTTTAGGCTGCATTCATATTAACGTCACTATACCAGGTACGTGGTCTATCCATCATCCACACAGCCTTCAGTGTAAGTCAGCTCCGTGAGTTTTGTGTAAAATAAATAATTCTGTGTCTTACTGATTAATTAAATCAGCATGAAGCACCCAACCCTGAATTCCCCTCCCCTGGAAACCATTACTCAAGTGCAGCTGGGAGCTGAAGGTGCAGAGAACATTGACAGGATTTAATCAGCTTTAACTATCTGCAAGTGGGTCCCTGTACTGGGTTTGCCTGAGATGGGGTTAATTTACTTCATAGCAGCTGCGTAGTGCTGTGCTCTGAATTTGTGACCAGAACAGTATTGATAACACAGGGAGGTTTTAGGGCTTACACAGTGTCAAGGCTTTTTCCATTTCTCACTCTGCCCCCACAGTGAGTAGGCTGGGGGTGGGCAGGAGGCTGGGAGGGGACACAGCCAGGACAGCTGGCCCCAGCTGACCCAAGGGATGTTCCCCACCACATAACATCATGTTCAACAATAAGACTGGGGTGTTTTCCAGGGGTTGCAATTGCTTGGGCATGGGCTGGGTATTGGTGTAGCTGGTGGTGGGCAATTACTTTTGTATCATTTGTTTTACTTTTTTCTGGTTTTGTTATTAAATTGTCTTAATCTCAACCCGCAAGTTTTCTCACTTTTGCCCTTCCAGTTCTCTCCCCCATCCCACTGGTGGGGAGTAAGGGAGTGTCTGTGTGGGACTCAGTTGTCTACTGGTGTTAGTAGTCCCTTTTCCTGATCCTGTCTCACCTGGGCAGTGTCCTGGTGCTCCATTTTGGCTAGTCCAGCTCAGGGCTTTTGGTGACTCCTGCTCTGCTTTGGATTTCTTGGCAGCAATGGGAGATTTGCCTGACTTTGAGATTTGATTTTTTTTTTTTTCCCCTCTGGCAACACTATCAGTTCTTCTGCAGCCAAGAACTTTTATTGCCACTTCTGCAAAGGAGATTTATCCAGCAGATAATCCTGCTCCCTGAAACGGGGCCTGAGAAGCTTAGCCAACCGTTCTTTCTCTTCTGTGAATGTACACTGCTTCATGCCTTATATTACTGTAAACTCTGTGACTCGTTAGTCTCCTATGTATCTAACATGTAGTCCCTTAAATGCAGTATTTGTATGATTCCTTATCAACAGAAACAATTTATGAAGCTGTGTTATGCTTTTCTTCTTGTTTGTTGCCAATATTTGCACTATATCCAGACTATCAGTACAAGACCTGTATCTGGTCCACGTCTCCTGCTCCTCAGCCACTGTGCTGGCATCTCTCACTTTCATGACAGTGTTATGACTTCTCTTTATCTTTGCTATAACCCTGATATCTACATACTGAAGCACGAGTACCAGCCCTACAGATGCATAAAACCCAGATTATTTTGACTGAGGTAGGATGAGTTACCCCACAGCAATTCACAGATGTCCAAACTAAATCCATGTGAGAGGCTAATATCAACTAGACAAAGGTACTCTGAAGCCCAGCCAAGCAACATTTTTGTTCTAGGTTGAGAACCGTGATACCTTTGTGTATTGGTTGAGAATCTGATCCTTGCATTTTCAGAAATGCCCAGGCACGGGTGTTTTGCTGGCACCTAAAAAGCAAATACTTTTTAATGGCATAGTTTATACCATTAATTGGACTAAGTGCTAGACACAGAATTTAGATGCTGTGTGTCATATGCAGACAGACTTCAGAGAATTCTCATTTTTCTTCAAGGACAATAGGTGACAATGACATCATTTAAACATGAGAATATTTTCTCCTCTCCTGACTCGGTTCCTGATGCAGAAGATAGATCTTATCTCTAAAGCAGAGGACAGTTGCAGAAATGTGTCATCAGACTACCAAAAGGCTCAGTTTGTAATGTAAAGTACAGAAATGATCACTCGATCTGACTAAGCACTGTGCAGAGATGTTTCCAGGAAACCCGAACAGCCCGGGAAAGATGTGCATTTCATATGACACAGCAGCGTGATCTATACCAGCTGGCACTAAGGGAGGTGGCCCACAAGTTTCCCCATCCTCCTGTATGTCCCTGCATAGGCATATCAGTGCTATCCATTTCTGAGAGCACTGGGCATGAAGACATTTTGAAAACTGGGTTCCTCTTTTAGGTACTTTTAATGTAGTTTTGGAGATATTGAATGTCCATTTTGTAAAATCCTGGCTGTGATTTCTTCCTTCTAAACTAACTAGTTTAACTTTTTCTGAAGCAGGCATGTGTGCTGCAATGAGCTGTATGAGAGTAATTCTGTTTGGGAGCACTGCAACTGTTCCTTTCCCTGTAATGAATCTACTAAAAGAAGATGTGTGCACACTGTCTTGTGTACAGTGCCCTGTACTTGGCCATGAAGAGGCTGCACCTCCATTACTCTGTTCAATTTGGGCCCTTCACTACAAGAAAGAAATTGAAGTACTGGAGCATGTCCAAGGAAGAGCAATGAAGCTGGTAAAGGGTCTAGAGCACAAGTCTTAGGAGTAGTGGCTGAGGTTGTTTAGTCTGGAGAAAAGAAAGCTCAGGGGAAAGCTCAGGGGAAACCTTATCACTCGCCACAACTACCTGAAAGGAGATTGTAGCAAGGTGCGCGTGGGTCTCTTCTCCCAAGTAACAAGTGATAGGACAAGAGGAAAAGGCCTCAAGTTGTACCAGGGAAGGTTTAGATTGGATATTAGGAAAAATTTCTTCACTGAAAGGGTTGTCAGGCACTGGAACAGGCTGCTCAGGGAAGTGGTTGAGGCACCATCCCTGGAGAAGTTTAAAAGACATGTGGATGTGGGACTTAGGGACATGGTTTAGTGGTGGACTTGGCAGTGTTAGGTTTGTGGTTGGTCTTGATGATCTTAAAGGTCTTTTCCAACCTAAATGATTCTATGATTCTATGGCTTTCTTGCACGCTTACTGGCCCATATACTGTAAACATCTGAAATCACATAATATCTTACAGGAAAGACCATATCCAGTGATTATCTCACTGGCTCAGGCTTAGTGACCTGATTTTGGCTGAGATAATTTTCTTCCTAGTAGCTGGTACTGTGCTATGTTTTGGATTCAATGTGAGAATAATGTTGATAACACACTGATGTTTCAGTTGTTGCTAAGTAGTGCTTATCCTAAGTTAAGGATTTCTCAGTTTCCCATGCTCTGCCAGCAAGCAGGTGTACCAGAAGCTGTGAGGGAGCATGGCCAGGAGCAGCTGGTCTGAACTAGCCATAGGGATATTTCGTACCACAGAACATCACGCTCAGTATAGAAATGGGGGGAGCTGGCCGGGAGGGGCGGATTGCTGCTCGGTCAGCAGGTGGTGAGCAGTTGCATTGTGCATCACTTGTCTTTTCTTGGGTTTTAGTTCTCTCTCTTTCTTATATTCCTTTTCATTTTATTGTTGTTATTATTTTAGTTACTAAACTGTTCTTACCCCCTGAGTTTTCCTTTTTTTGATTCTCCTCCTCATCCCACTGGGAGGTGGGAGGAGTGAGCGAGCAGTTGCGTGGTGCTTAGTTGCTGGCTGGGGTTAAATACGACACGACAAATAGGTTTTGCCAGGGTCAGGGAGTGACTTTTCACAGTAGTGGTTTTTCCTAGGAGTTGTGCTAAGTTTCCAACATTTGTCATTCAAGCTTATCATCCCACCTTTGAGGAAGAGCATGTGCCATCTCTCTGTAAAGTAGATATACCAAGTGGATTCTTGGTGCAAATAGAAATGCAAATGGAAAAGTAAAGGTGAACCCCAAAACTTCTTCCTCTCTTTCCTTAAATGATTAGTGAGATTGTTGCTATAGCTCTCATAAATCTTTAGTGTCCTTAGTGTACCATCCTGTTTCTTATACAGCTGAAATCAAAGGCACCTGGCCTGTAAGACTTCAGACTTTGCATCAAGTATTTGAGGACATGTTTTTGAATAAAAGGAAAGAAAATCTGAACCTCATTAGAAGACAAAGGAAGCAGGGCAGTCACCACACAAATTTTGCTCAAGGAAACATGTATAAAAATCCAGAGCCAAATTCCTGGAGTATCCTTTGCATGGTTCTACTTCTTTTTAGTTGTTTTGTTGGTTGTTTGGGGTTTTTTATGGTTTTTTTTGTTGTGTGTTTTGTTGGGGTTTTTTTGTTATGGAAGCCAGGCTTACTCAGTTCCATGTCAGTTTCCTACTTAATATTTTTTCAGTTTGTTCTGTGAGTTCAAGCGATAAAAACAAGTAATTTCAGAGATGTTCTTTGAAAACAGGTAAATGGTGAAACGACAGGTCCCTGTCCATGCTGATGGGAGGCTGGAGCAGAATTTTCCCCTTTTTTGGGCACCAGTGACCCACACTGATGTCCCTAGGAAATAATTTTCCTTTAATCATCTGCCTATGGAACTATTTGCTTATTGGAGAGCTGCCTGTGGATATATCACAAAACATAGTTTGCTGTTTAACACTATTCACACATTGTACTAGGGAATTCTTGGTATGCAGAGGGCTTACAGACAGGTGACTGGGAAAATTTGAGTTTCCTAATTCATGCAGTAGTTCCATTTCCTCAATGTAACCACCATAGGAAGGCACTGGCAACATGGATTTCCAATGCACAGTTTGCATTGTTGCAGAGTAATTGTGTAATCCAGAATTGACTTTGAACAAACGTTAAAAAAGTAAATGTGGACTTAAAGTTAACTCTTCAGAGGATTTATCATTCATCAGAATCAACTGCATTCACTCAGATTCAAGGAAACCAAACATAAAAGGGCTCAAAAAGCACCAGATGGAATGTGTTTAGAATACAGATACTGATAGTTTTGAAAGTGCATTAGTTGATTTACTCTTAGCCCAGATTATTTACTCCGGTAATGAAACTGACCTTCGTTTTGGGCATTCATCTGTTTTCAAGAATAAAAATGTAGTGGGAAATGTGGTCTGGCTAGATCTGCTAGGCAATCAGCTTGTGTTTGCTGCAGTTAAGTGGTTGAATACATTCTACAGTGGGAATATTCATTGCCTGCCTGAGAAGCTTGGTTTCCTTTTTGGTGGTTTGTGTATTTAAAAAAAGGAAAAACCTCGGTCAGTAAGAAGACAAGTTCAGTGACATTCAGCAGAGTATGTAACATGCTGATAGTCATTTGGGTTTAGGACAAAGTGTTACCTGTAAACTCCAAGTGGACAGTAAATTTAGGATCCCTGCTGCAGCTGGAAGGGGTGAAAGGTTTATTGGCCTGTATAATAGCAACTACCTTAGATTTTGGGTGCAGTCTGTGAGTGGCTCTTCTTCAAACCATCTCTTGTGCTCCCCTGCCAAATGCCTGTGGAACCCCACAGTGTGTCTGCAGTTTGTTTTGTCTGTACCTGTGAGGAAAGATAGATTTTCCCTTAGTAACATTTACATGTATTTATTTTCTGGGTTTTAGTGTACATGACTAGTGTACATATCTAGACACTGCAACGGTTGCTTTTCTAATTTATAATGTTCTCTCCAGCGTGATTATCTTCCCTTTAGTAGCCTTGTCATCTATCAGAGGGTAGCTTAACGTTACAAATGAGGGTTGCCAGTGCTTTGCATGGCAGGTGCTGGCTAGTTGCATGTTTGTCTCACAGCTGCCAGCGTTCTTCTGTCCAGCTGAGCACGTCAGGGTTCATCTGAACCACAACTGTGGGCAACAACAGCCCAGAACAAGGGACTGCTTGTCCCACTGTGGTGACAGCAAAACGTCACGGGACAGTGCTGGCTGTTTTAGGAGTTTTTGATGATTTTGCGTAGCACAAGTGCTGAACAAAGCACAGTGAATGAGCGACATGATGTAATGCATTTTCCAAGAAACCTAGATAAAAGAAAATCATAGTAAATCTCTTCAGTGAGTGGGATGATTCTGGGGAACCGAGAGGGCTGTACTCTGCAGCCTCCAGCAGCAAGGGTGCTGCATTTCTGATAACAATGTACTTATTCCATAGTGCAGAACTGCCATGCTGTGTCTTAGAGTAAGAGAAAAAACATCATTATGTAATTATCTTCAATCACTTAGGATGTGTTTCTCTCCTCCCATAACTGCCTAGTTTTTCATTTCCACTACGAAGGCTGTACATGAAATCTTGTACAGGCAAAGTAAGGACACAGGTTTAATTACTTGTTGCACTAATCAGTACCCTGCCATGACAGCACTTGTTTGTAAATTAGAAACCCGCATTTAATAACTAAGATTTTATTTTCATTCTGTGTGTTTGAATGTTGTAACTTGCAATACCTTTCAGAAATAATCCCGTACAGGCAATTCAGATTAAAATAATGTGGTGGTACTTAATAACACATGGAAATGCTTCAGTGATTATATGATGAAAATATTAAATAAGACACTTAGTGCCATTGTTTGGGTGAAGAGTGTTAATGTGTGTATTATGAGTCAGAGCACACACCCTCTGGCTGGAGCTCACAGCACCCATAGAAGTGGAGAAGATGCCTTTGTATTTGAAAGTAGCTGCATGAAGAGAGGGGTTGACTCCCTAGCTCATCACTGAACAACAGATTTTCTTTGGACTAGGGAATTTCCCAGGTGAGAAACCCTGCAGATAAGGAAGCAACAAGCACGATGATGCAGTTAACCCTTAGTGAAAGGACAGATGAGCTGTGATTTTCTCTGTGCAGGAGGGAGTCAAGATTCAGCATCTACGGCTTCTGATCAAACAACAGGACGTGGATGCCTTCAGTGTAAGGAAAGATCTGAGCTCATCCCCGATTCCTCTTTAGCAGGAAACTAATTTTGGCAGTTGGCAGAGTCAGCCTGCATCTGTTTTTAACATGAAAGTAAAATTTTTTAAAATCCTGGGTTTCTCCTCTTTGTTCCAGTCTATGCTTTTCCACTAGATGCTTGTCTTAAATGGGGCCCTGCTTTCCAACTCTTCTGCCTGCCACCAGTGAGGGTTTTTTACTCCTCACAACTGGCTTTGTTTCTTGAAGCTGCCCTCCTAGCAGTGTCCCTGGTTTGGAAAGACTGCTGTATTCAGTAAGGGCTCCCTAACTGTGTCCTTAAGGTCCACCAAAATCAACAGTGTTTTTCTGAACTGGGACCTTGGATTTTCTCACGCAAACAGGGAGTAGAGCCAATACAACAACTCTGCACTGTGTGGGTGCAGCTCAAACAGCAAGCATCACACATACACAGAGAGCATCCAGAGAACAAAAATGTTTAATAAGAAAATCTGAGGCAAATAAATTCAAATGGGGGGAAAATACATGGAAACAAAGGGAGATAAGAATGCTAAGTATGTAAAAAATAACAGCAGCAGCAGCGAAGAGTCACTTTGAGACACTCAATCCAAGCACTGTCTTGAGTTTGGAGAACCCTCTTCTATCCCAGGTCTCTGAATTTCCCAAAGCTGTCTTCAGGGAATATATCATATATGTTATGGACTTTGAACTGTCTTTTATGGAGATTACTAGAAGGACTTTCTGCAAGTAGTGAATGACACAGTTAAAAATACAACAAGCATTTTTAATGTGTGTGAACTGTGGGGCAAGGATACAGGGGGTTCTAAGGAGGCCTTTTCCCCACCCTCGAGCTTACTGCTTGTAACCCAAAGGATTAGCTCCAATGTACAAAGTGACCATTGTGTTCTGCACACACATACTCTTCATGTATATTTCAAGAGATGTAATGCACTGTAGTAAGTAAATGGCACAATTACAGACAAAGCCTACGGAATATGTCTCAGGGAGGATTTGAGCAATAAAACATCACACTGTTAACGAGCATGTTCTATGTTTTAAACAAAAATGCTTTGACATTCAAGAGAGAGAGGGCTGTGAAAGCTTGACTGTAAATGCTGCTTAAGCAAATGCTGCAGTTTACCTTGTAGGAATATTTCCTGTGCTTAGTTTATGCAGTATTGAGAACAGGGAAGTTCTACAGTTTTGCATTCAGTGGGAAAAATGTTACAAGAGTCTCCTCTCTATCATTTCCTGTCATCTGGCTGAGAGTTGGGGTGGTTCAGCCTACAGAAGAGAAGGCCCCGGGGGAGACCTTCTAGTGGCCTTCTAGTACCTAAAGGGGGCTATAGGGAAGCTGGGGAGGGACTCTTTATCAGGGGGTGTAGGGATAGGACGAGGGGAAACGGTTTTAAACTGAAAGAGGGGAGATTTAGATTAGATCTAAGGAATAAATTCTTCACTGTGAAGGTGGCACAGGTTGCCCAGAGAAGCTGTGGCTGCCCCTTCCCTGGCAGGGCTCAAGGCCAGGCTGAATGGGGCTTTGGGCAACCTGGGCTAAGGGAAGGTGTCCCTGCCCATGGCAGGGGGGGCTAGAACTAGATGTTTTTTAAGGTCCCTTCCAACCCAAACCAGTCTGTGATTCTATGATTTGGAATAGGTTCTCCATGTCACCTTTCCATAATTCTCCAAATTATTTTCTAATACCTCCCTTGCCCTTTTGCCATAACTCTGTTTAATTTAGGTCTGATAAATGTTTGCAAAGCGCACCTTTCCATCAGGCTAGTGCAAAACCCAGGGCTGTGGGTCAGAGACAGAAGAGGAACACTTAGCACAGTGGAGTTTTACTGTTCTTTTGTATCTGTTATATAGGGTATCCACAAATAACCCATCAACTAAGACTGCCTATTCTCTGATAAAGATGTTGGGAAAACACGACCGTAATCTCCATCAAGGACCCATTTAACCGTTCTGAGCATCTCCTTTCTCTACTACACCATGTGATTTGGTGTCTCTAGGTCTCTGTAATTATCTGGAGTTAATACTTCTCCTGCATTTATGTCTTTGTGAGCTCATTCAAATTATGCTGCTATAAAGTAGTATAGTCTCTTTCAAGAGATCTATTTATTTTTCTTCAGCTGCATTTAGTTAACATATTTGTGCCTAGTGGAAGTAACCAATTCATTACTATCCCTTTATAGTGTTGCTCTACTTCATAAGATGCTGGACTTTTTTGACAGATTTCAGGCTGTTTTCAGACACTTAGGGTTTGCAAGGGCTATTGTCCCCCAGGAAGCATGGGACTTCTAGGACTGGAAGCAGTGCAGTGCTGGTAGTCTTTGTGGTCTTGGGGGAAAGTCCCACCTGCTTACAGATCTAAAATGAGGAGGAGACACAGGTGTTTCCCAGTTCATCAGGTGCTGAGGCAGGGGCTGAGAGACTGACAGGAGAGAAGGTAGTGGAAAACATTTGCCTCATAAGAGCTGGGTGTGACTGTGGTAGGCGTAGAGGAGCAGTAAGAGGAAAGGGTTTAGCTTTCTATTGAGGCAATTTAGTAGTTTGGATTTGTGAGTGTCTTGTTGCTTTCAGAGCAGGGCTCTTGGTGAAGAGAGGAGGGAGAGCATCTGGTGCTTTCCTGATCTATAGTGAGAGTTGGGGGTGAGTCAAGGGCTCGCAAAGACTAAACAAATGTCTTTGATTTTTATCAACCTTCTAGAAGTTGCCCATTACCTAATTTAGCTGGTAGTTCTGTCTGTGAGGGGAAAAATGGCTATTTCTTGGGGCAGTGAAAAGGAAAATTACTTTGTTGTGAGTCTTGTTGCTATGACACCTCCCCCTAAAGTATTTCAGGAAACAAGCATTAAAATGCTTAAATAAAGAACAGAGCTGTGAGGAGCAAAACTTACCATCTTTACGTAGATGATTACTGCTTCCCTTTACTAAATCGTATGTATTGTTGTGTAGTCTTGAGCTGGTTTTGAATATCCTTGCTAGAAATTAAAATTCAATAATGACAACCAATTGAACCCTTGTTCCTGCAATAAGGTGTGTATTCATGCAGAGCTTTAGAGTCTGGGATCCTGCGTGATCTTTTGCAGTCAGTTGAATGTCTAACAATATCTGTGGTAGCAAATACAGATTAAAACAAATGGCTGTTACTGAGGCAAGTAGGTAGAGGTAAGACCACTGTGCTCCTTATCTGTATGTGGTTCTGAATATTTCTCTCAGGGTGAAAAAATGCCCCTTGAAGAGATCACTGACAGTGTGCAAAGTGTGTTTATAGTGATATAGCCTTGGGATGTGATGTTGAAATGAGCCAGTGTAGCTGGAAGACTGGCCAGCCTCTACATCTTACTCATGTAATTGATGCACCTTGCTCAAAGGTGCAATCCTACTCATTAGTTTGTGCTTGTCTCTACAGGGCCTGCATTCCTTGCAGTTTAGGAAGTCTGGGAGCACAAGACCTACATAATTGGGCCTTTTTTCTCTTTTTGTATGTAGGGTAGAGGCTTCAAAAACATTCAAGTAATTTATGTACTTTCCCTTTTCAAAAATGACATAAGATCTTGAGACTTCCACTGAGATGTAGGTGTTTGACCACTTTCCACAAACTTGAACCCTCAAGTTGTCAGTTATTTTCAGCAATGGTTTCTATTCTAGACTAATAGAGGGTTACAAGGAATGATATCTTTTTGCACACTCTTTTCTCCCTTAGAGCAAAAATGACGTAGCCACAATTGGCGATCCTGAGGCCACATATAAAGTGGAGGGGCAACTTCCAGGAAACGATTTTATGTACAAGCATTGCTGAAGATGTCAGGGCAGTGGTGCTACACAGAAGAATACCTTTGCTCTTTTTCCTAAGGCACTGTTCTGTCCATACACTCAAAATATTTGTATGTTTTAGTCTTCAATGTGAACACCAAAGGATAATTTTCTGTTAATGAAGGTGCAAACATGTATTCTTCTACAGTATATGAAACCACCTACAAAATTTCCATGAACTAGCAATTTGAGGTGAATAATTTTCTTTTTTTTTTTTTTTTTTTCTTTCCTTTCTGCCCATGTCAGCTCCCAGCCACAGGTGATAGAAAGGGCAGGTCTGTATTTTATGGCAGGATTAAAATCTAAAAACCATGGTTATTCTGTCAGATTTTAGTGTCCTGAGGAGCTGCTCTGCTGCCTGCACCTGGCAGCTGAACATGTCAGTCTCTGTAACTTCAGTACAAATATCTAAAAATGTTAACCCCTTTTTGGAGGGGGGGAAGGGAGCCTGTCACCTTAGGACAGGACTTGTGCTCAGACATCCCTCTTGTGTGCCCTCCTTAAAAGCTGGTGAATCCTTTTCTCCCCAGATACGTGCATAGTGCCTAGGGAGTCTGTAAGCAGGGATTGCTTGCAGCTAACCATTTGTCTAATGAAAGGAAAACATTCTTTCTAGGATTCATGGACTTCAGAGAACAATAAAACCAAGAACAGTTATCTCTGAGTAACATCCTACCTAGAGGTTGTGATGCATTTTGTTTCCCTTGCTACAAGTGAAAATAAGTCATCTTTATCAGTATCTGACAAGCGGCATATGCAGTGAGAAGAGAAAGAAGGATGAGACATTCTGAGAAGGGATGGTGGTGAGACTAGTACAGCAACTTTGTGCAATGCGTTTCAGGCCACCTGATGATGAAGAGCTGTGCTTTTGTCATCTGTGACATGTTTCACCAGGAGTAGGTCTGGCTCTTCTAGTCAGTATGAGTGCAATTTGCCAGATTACTGTTCGGCTAAGGGCCTTCTGGGTGGAGGAGGTTAAAGGAATGAAATAAAAGGTGAATGAAGAACTGAGAGTACTTATGACAGAGCAAAGGCAAGAGATAAGGAGCACGGAGCAGGAAATGACATGCAAAGTGAAGGATTTTGGACGTTATTGCCTGAGCTTTGCAGTGTTGACGGAATATATTGTCCTTTCTTTCTTCTTCTATCTCCCAAGTGGATAGCAGTAGGTGGCAAATATCTAATGGGAGTATAAAATAAGCAAAACGGGTTTCAAATCCTCGGTTTCAAGTTTGCAATTGAATCAGATGTTCAGATGTGTGGTTCTGGCTCTGTGTCACACTGAGTTAATTCTATCAAGTATTTGCATTCTTCTTCCCCCATCTCCTACTTCCACTCCAGCACAGTCTAATTTAGGAAATTGTGAAATCTTGTGTGAAATTCTCTTGCATAATGCTGCTCAGCAAGACTATAGCAACAGCATCTCGATTAAGCTCTGGATTATACATGAATATTTGTATCTAGTTTAAGGACACTTGGCCAGTAGAAAGAAATAGTAGGCTGACCTTAGTAACTGGAAGGCGGATTAGATCATGCAGTGGATATCCATTATGGCCAGCTGTCTGCTGGTAGAAAGCAGCTTCAAACCAGAACTTGTTCTTGCAAGGGGTGCTGACATTAGGAGGTGGATGGTACCTACACGTGCCTTTTTCCGTTTACATGCATTCTGACACAGCTAGAAACTGGAGAATGAAAACATGACCCACAGGTGCTACAAACACCAGCTTTAAGGAGTGTTAGGTATTATTGGGGGTGTGAGACCTGGAGCTAAGGGTTTGTTTAAGAAGCAACTGAAAACTTTGACCAAAGTCCTGGCATTTTGATCAAACAAGAGTGCTCAGCTGGCAGTGCTGTGACAGGCAGGGCAGCAAGCCCATTCACGGCCAAGGCAGTGTGCTGTTGCAGAGGCCCAGAATGGCTGCTGGAGGTCTATGAGGGATATTGCTGGAAAGCACACTCTGTTTAAAAAGCACCATCAGTACCTGGAGGAAGGCCAGGGTCTACAGAAATAGGTGACTAAAGTAGCCAGTCACAATTGCAGTTAGGCCTGGCTGCAGATTTTCTTGCCAGGGCCTTAAAGTATGGAAATCTCCCCCACCCTCACACCCCCTGAAGCCCATCAAAGGGCTTTGTATGTGTTTTCCCTGTGTTTACTACACTATGCAGTTTAGTCTAATGCTGGCACTGGAGAACTGTAGCAGGCGTTCTGGGGTGTTCGAATGCTTTGGAAATAAGTGGTATCCACAGCATGGGAGGAGGTGTTTTTCAATCTCTGCCAGGTTTCTTTGTTTCTCATGGATCAGAAGTGATGGTGCTGCAGCCCATCCTCATGCAAGCATCAGTTCTTCAAGAGTATTAGTCTATACATCCCCACCGTTTCTGACTCAGTGCAATGAAATTGTACACCAAACCCATTGTCTAATTGTTTATCCACTCCTTGTTTCTAAAGCTGAGACACTGAATAGAGGCAATTCTTTTAGCTCTGGCTTCATGCCTCATAGCAAACATAATTCCTGACATTTGGTTCAATTTTAGTCTTGGCTGAAACTTGAACGAACAGCACAGGGTTTTTTTCCACATTTCCTTCTCCTACAGGCCAGTGACATGTAGGATTGTATTTGCCATTGGATTGGCATTAGGTAATTTTTTTGTTGTGTTGAATTTTGGAAGTATGCTAGTCAGCTGCACTTATGATGCTTACATCTCATGTATGCATGAGCTATACACAATGGAAAATATTACCTCTTAATAAAGGCTAAGTTGCCAGCTTGGGGCTGCTGCTGTTGTATGAGGCTTTGTATGAATAGAGGGGCATATGGAATGTTGTACTTCACAAACTTTATTTCCCACTATAGACACTTGGTTCTTCTGTTCCAGCCACTACAATACAATAGCGTTTTTAGCAAATCTGACTCCTGAAAACGTGGGGGGGGGGCCATGTTCGTGGACTTTTGTTTGGTGTGGTTATTACCTGGGAGGTGATTCTTCTCCCCAATCTGCAATATAGAGCCAAAAATGAAAGAAGAGTTTTTCAACCCATGAATTTTTTTTCACTTCCTTTTTTATTGCCAAAAGCTAGATCTGCTGGTGAATCTCACTCTTACCATCTCATTCTATGGCTTGAGGGAAAGAAAATCTTAACCTCTGAAGAGCTTGCATAATACTCAGGTGGAAGTGAGTTCCTGGGAGGTTCTTTTGTTACCTTTGCTGTTTATTTCCTGTTGGGAATTTCAGACAGAAATGTTCTGAGGCACTGTCACACATTTGCCATAAGCCCAGTTTTTCTACCAATTATCACACGTGGTTTGTGGATCATATATATATATATATATGTTAGATTGGATCCTTTCAGGATGCCTCCCACCTATGTGTTGTCTTCCCAAGGAGGGTGATTCTTTCAAGATTATTCACCAAGTTCAGAGAAAAAGACAAACTGAGCCCAACCCTTAAAAAAGAATCAAGGCAAAGAGAGATTCTATTGATTTCTGGCCCTCTCAACACCCCTCAAGCCAACGCCATGTATCCTCCATCATAAAATCCTAATGGTAAAAGATGCTAGCTAGTAGAAGACTTGGTTTTCTCTGAGAATACACTTCCAAATCAATGATTATCATCAGAGTTTTCCAAACTGTTTCCAACTGCTGTCCATTTGGGGCCACATGCATGTGTCTACCAGGGTCATGAATCCAAATATTAGAATAAGCAGTTATTTCTGGTTGGCTCTGATGAGATCATGCCTGTATTTTGAGACTCACTGGGTTAGACTGGCTTTCTAATCCAACTGGCTAAATATCAGAGTGTAAATGGGCAGTGAGCACTTGGGTGACTATAAATACAGTCTGCACAACAAGCTCTTTAGTCAGTGTGGAGCTAGCAACTGTAATGGAGAGTAAACTAAGTTAATCTGCTTCTTGAAAGAGTACACTAGCCTACAAGGTTGGATGCAGCTTCATCTGTGAAGGGGGCTAGGTACCAGGAGCATAGTAATTCAGCCTCTTGTGTGTATATTTCCTAGTACTTGATGCAAACAGGGGCACAAGGAGGAAGACCATCTCTGTCAGTAGATTTCCTCATCCCCTTCCTTGCCCAAAATGTCCAAAAAGTTGCTCCTTTGCTTGGGGACAAATAAGTTATGCTGTCCCTAATGTCCCCATCAGCCAAGATCATGGCTAAACTTGCAGAGCCAAACCTGTAAATACACCTAGTAGAAAGTTTTTGAGAGAGTGCATATTTTGATTTGCCAGTAGCCAAACATTTTGGAGGCGTGGTGGGGTGGAAGTGGTTACAGTAGATTTTTGAACTGCAAACTTTATATAGCTATAAGAAAGTTACTTAAATACCAGCTAGACCCTCAGGTGACTTAATCTTTTTATTTCAGTAGTCAGAGACTAGTGCTATGGGAGGAAGACAACAGCTGCAGTAACACTTGTTTTTCTGTTCTTGTGGTTACTCTTAGGGTTAGGCAATATTTGTTTCCCAGCATAACTGCTCAACAGCCTTCCTTTCAGAAGTGTCAACACACGCAAATATGTGTTTGAGGAATTACTGCTACGGTACCTAATGGTCATACTTTTTTTTTTTTTTTTTAAGTTCAGTCACTTGTATGTTGTAGGTTAAAGAGCCTGAAGACTTTCACTGCAAGATGTATGCAAACTCAGCTCTGTAGTTAAGTCTTGTTGTTCTTTGTGGCTAAGCATGCATTGTACTACCTTAGCCCTCAAGCTGCCTGCTCCAGTGTTGCGTTAAGACTAAAGATTTGTAAATTAATAACTTTCATAGTTTCCAACCCAGTGAGGCTTCCTCCAGTCTTGCTGTTCCTTAAAAACACAAGGGGAGGGAGGTTTGTGTCCCTGTGGAACAAAAGCATATCTTGTTCTCATACTTTCATTTAAAAGCTATCAGACGCTTGCGTAAAGGCAGACTTGAAGCCAGTCTGTGTCTTTCAAGGGCCACCACACTCTGCACTCCACATAAACAGTGAAATGTTTGTGACTGTCACTGTCTACTGTTACACTGGCTTTTCATTCACTTGATGATCAAATCCAAGTTTGATCTCTCTGGATGAAACACTGCCTCAGTAAAAGGGCACTGGCAAAACTCATACTGGCTTAAATGAGGCAAAGGATTTCAAGTTTTGTTTCTTTCAAAGCCCTCCATGGGCTTGTTGCAGCCTCAGAGACCTCTTCCTGTATATTTGCCTCCTGGATTCCTCATCTATTTTTAAGTCTTATGCTCTTTCCTGCGCCTATTTTAACTCTGTTACTGTACCATTTAACCCCTGTGGGATATGAAGTTTGTGGGAAAAAAAGCGGCATATTACAAAAAAAAAAAATGTTGGTTAATCTACATACTCCTCCAAGGGTTTCATGGCACAGGACATGAAGAAAGCCTAATTAGGATCAGATCTAGGTATTATGCATTTGTTTGTCAGCAGCTGTAATATGAACTGATTAAGAAATATTTATAAAGGGTGTCATATTGTGTCTGTCTAATCTCTCTACCTGTGCTAATGCCTAGGCAAAATGCATAACTTGAGTTAATGCCTATGATTCAGGATTTGCGCACAACTCTGAAGTGTTTTCCTCACAGGACTTGTACTGGTTTGAGCTTGTTATGGGAATTGTTTTCCTTCAGTTGTATCAGTCTGTGCAGTGCAAAAGTAAACAATTTTCCGGCCTTGGATCTCTTCAATTTATTTTGCGCTACGATCCCCAGGGATTCTTATGAACTGAACCGCTTGATCTTGTGGTGTTACCTTGTGTTTCACCTTGATTCACTTTGTCCCACATCACAAACAAGTCCAGAGAGGTGTTTAATAAGATTTAAGTCAGACTTCTGAGGTACAAGGCTGGAAAGAAAAAGTTGCAAGTAAAACAATCCAATTCTATTTTAAATTTAGCAACTAGATAGCTCTCCAGTGGCTCAACCTCTGCTATGCAGAATCCTAACGACATATCTCATCTGTGGGAGCTGGGAATTAACATTCGTAGCAAAAATGTCATCCAAGTGTTTTCAGTAGCTTGAAGTGACATTTTACTTTTCTTTGGGATTAAGTTTTGGGGCGCAAGTATGAATTATGTTGATGTGTGGCTTCCTGTGTTGCAAACAGAGATTTCTTCCTAGCCCATACCTATTTAGCCAGACAGCATGTTAACACAGTGAGAGGTTTGTTTGTAGGTTGTTCTGCCCAGATATTTCCATGAGCATAAGTGTTTTGATTCCAGGTGGTAGTCGCTGGAGGTTTGATTGTGCATGTCTTCACTGCAGGCTCTATCAGCAGCCTGTCTGCAGTATCTCTTGCTGCTTTGGTGTAGTACAGGAAGATGTGGCCACCCCTCCTGCATGGGGTGGAAGCTGTGACACTACTATCAGAGCAGTAATGAAATAGCAGTTTTGGGTTTGGGTGTTCAGTTTCCATTTTAAATAATCTTAACACTGGAAGACTAACAGACTGCTTTGGTCCAAAATTGTAGAAGTTAAAAGCTGTGAAACTCTTGCATTCAGCAGCATGTCCTTATGGTGCCTTGTGGGTAATGTTTTCAGAATGGTGAAAACTATTCCTTTCTTAAGAAACATTTTTAAAAGCATTTATGTTTAAAATATTATTTCAATTCATCTGTTTGCTTGCAGACATATCTTGTCCGTTATATTACTTGACTCTAGGAATTGTGCCACTGAAACAATAAAATTCCACTGAAGATTATACCTGCCAGATGTGCTTTTCTGAGTAAGGTAGTAGTAAAGGCAGTAGATGCCAAATCTCCTGTTGGCCTTTAGCAAGCCATTAGTCTCAACTATTTCAAAACTTTCCATTCATTTGGGACTTTTTATTTTGGGTGCCCAGTTGGAGGCTGCTAAATCCAAGTACAAAACTTTCATGGCTACCCACTGGACTTGAGGTGGTCTGTATATCCAATGTTTAGCATTCCCAAAATTGCAAAATCCAAAACTAAAAAGCATTCTGGTAAATTTTTATCCCTGTCTCCACAGCATAACCTACAACAGGATAGTAACGACCATTTGTAACCATGCTGTCATGTAATGCCATACCGTATTGAGTACTGATCTTTATCAGGCAGACACACACTGGAATTTGGTGTTACTGCACTACAGACTACTATTTATAGATATCAAAAACCTGGAGAACAAAGAATGCTGTGCACATTCTTTAATACTATAAGGAATTACATTATCTTACTACATTTTAGTTCAATGTCAGCCATTTCTTATCAATTTGACAAGTTCCAGACAGCTCACATAGCTCATTTATTTATCTATGTACACACACAAAGACACAAGTATCTTGTCTTTTTTCTCACTAAACTGTCTTGGCTTTTTTAGTTCATTTTTTTTTTTCCTATTGACCTCCCATTCAGACTTGTCTTCCACTGTTCCTATCACCTTTGTCATTGTCTTTTTATTCAAAAAGATTCTTGTAGAAATGCTGAATGCTTCTTGCCAATCATAACACCCACCCTTGTCATTTGGTGGAGTTCATGCTGAAGAATACTTTTTTTTCTCTTAGCTACATTTTTGCCCATGTTACCTGCCTTTTACTGGCATGTAATGGAACTTTCTGTGTTCAGCCTGCTTCATCTTTGAGAATATACTTGTATATTTTCCTATTTTCCTTATAGCATAACTACTGAGCTCCTTTTTATACTTTTACTCAGATTTGTGTATTGGGGAAGACTTAAAGGCCCACCATAAATCATGCTGGAGAAGAGCCTTTTTTTTTTTTTTTAACTGCTCTTATTTAATCCCTCACTATTTGCAATTAATTGCTATGTTACTGTGTTTTACTGAAATTGTCAGAACAGCCACACAAAGACAAATTTTGATTTTCAGTAAGCACAACTGAACTGAACTAAGATTCCTTCTTTAGCACTTAAGCTGTGGTTTTGTATCTCACTTGTCAACTTGTGAGATTTGTTTTTGGCATGTTTTGGAAAATGTCATGCAGCTAAATAGATTGCAGACTGTTACCTTAGATGCCTGTTGATGGTGTTGGTCTTGGAAGGGACCCACCATGGACAAGGAAAGCATGGTTCGCCGTATGCAAATCATGAATTTAACAAGTAAAAAACCCTCTTGTAATAGAGTAATGCATTTCTTTTGCGCATCCCAAGGCTCACAAGAACAAAACGGTGTGAGATTTGGCTAGGTCCAGTGTGTCCAGTCCTCAAATACATGAAATTCACAGAGATGTGGATGTATGTATCTCATGGAATCAGAATGTCACCAGTAGTAGCAGCTATAGCTGAACTAGAGGAAAGGTGATGGAAGATCCTAAAAGTTTAATGCCTTCTGTGAGGGAGGTTCAGTGCAGTAAATTTCTTCCTCTGTCTCTCCAACATTTGAACTGATGTCAAGGTGAAAAGAAGAAAGAGTACTTATTTTTGTTAAGCATATGTTCTGGCTTTTGTCTTTTCAATCATGTAATTTTTCATTGTTTAGTCATGGTCAGTGAGTAGATGCTCCTTGGAATAACTTGGCACTACGACAGATGGATGGCAGGGTTGTACAGGTAATCAGGTGAATAAATGCATGCTCCATGGTTCACATGGTCTGCATATAGAGTTTCTCATAGGAGTCCCCAAGGCTTCCTTCTTTAACACTCTAGCCAAGAATGCCATCTGTATAGGCCAGGCAGGAGGGTGTTTAAGGCTTAGTTACCCAGAGGGTGGTATGGACCCAGGTGCCCCCCTTGCTGCATATAGGCTAGATGCTGTTGTTGACAGGAGGAGCAGCTGTTTCCAAAAGTACATGGGCTTGCCAGAATTGTCTGGAGCCTGAAGCAAAATGTGTGTATGTTACCTCCCAGAGTATCCCAGACCACAGATGAGGTCTGATCTGGACCATATCCAGAGATGCAGACAGTTCCTCTGCCTTCCTGAGGCCTGGCTAGAATGATGAACGTGGTGATGCCAGGCACAACCACCTATTTCTGAATGGGACACTGAGTGAAGTATGTATAAACCTCCATGTGGAGAATGAATCCTCCCCACTGTTCAGCATCCCTATACACAGCTTCCTTGAACGCAGCCTTGTAATGGTCCAGATAGCACTGTAATCCAAACACTTCACAGCAGACCCAGACATCTGAGAAGTCTGGCAGTGTCTGGTGGCAACTGGTGATCAGCAAAGGACAGGCCTTGTCTCCCAGTCCTCCTTTGATCCCACTCCATCTCATGAGCTGCAGAATTTAGCCCTTTTCTCTTTCGTTTTCCTTCCCTTTTAAGGACTTTTCCCCTCTTTTTCTGTTACCCATTCATACACAGATGACTAAATAAGTTTACTAATCAAAATATGTTATCCCAAAGCAGGGAGGTTAGTTTATCTCTGAATTTGTTTGGGCTAAGTAACTTGTTTTGGTTTTTTACTTGCTTTAGACTTCCTGTCTCAATATGCTGTTTATTCACTATTGTGTTCACCACAAATATGTAATTCACCTGCATGTAACTTCTCACACTGTGCATTATTTTCAGTACGTGTGCTGGAGATTAAACTTTGGTGATGCATCTGAAAAGTATGTACATAATTTCAAAAATGAAAGAATCCTATTAACTGAATTAGATGTTGGTTTTGAAACATCTTTATGTAGACAAGGGTGATCTGTGGCTGTAAAGAATAACAGCATAACCTGTATGGTGTATGTTTACATGCTTTTCACAATACTATGTTTTGGTGAATGTTGTTCCTATCTTGGCGAAGACCTTTTAAAGAATGTTGGCCAGAACAAGCTGCTTTTTACAAAATAGCCAACATGTTTGGATACTTTCAAGTTAAATGTGTATGGCTCCAGAGAGACTCCACTCACTCTCTTTTTGTCTGTAGAGGCTTATATAGACTAGCTCCTGTGTTTCCACTGTCCTGACCCCTTGGGGGTTCATTCCATGTCAGTGCAAAGGTACACGTTCATTCAAAAACTGGAAATAGAGCTTTCCAGCTCAGGTGTGTATGGCTATATTGGTGTAGAAAACTGGAAAATCAAGGGTATTGGTTCCAGGTCTGGTTTACTAGATATTCTCTAACTTGTATAAAAAATCCCATGCAGTAAATAGGCCTACCAAAATGTATCGTCTGCTGTCAGGGTATTCTGGCTAGTGGGTGGGGGATAAGGAGTGGAACATCATGTTTGCTTCTGTAACTCCAAAGTGTGCTTTAACTCTTGTTGAGTAAAGAATTTGATCTGTAGAAAGGGGGATTTTTTGTGTGAAGTCCACCAGGACAGGGAAGACGACATCTGTGGACATAGGGGAAAAAGTTACAA
Organism: Athene noctua; assembly: GCF_965140245.1. Classification (NCBI taxonomy): domain Eukaryota; kingdom Metazoa; phylum Chordata; class Aves; order Strigiformes; family Strigidae; genus Athene; species Athene noctua. The sequence goes on along the minus strand of NC_134049.1, from coordinate 17,670,989 downwards.
TCTATTAGATGCTGTGAAGCAATATCCAGTGAGGAATCTGTCAGAACTATGACTGTTAGTCCAACTGTGGTAAAAAAATAAAATCACAAATTCATGGTACTGGTAAATATCATGTGATTGTGCTGTATAGCTAGTTAGCTAAACACTTAAAAGCCTGTGGAGATAGCAGTAATTATAGTAGCAGCTGTAGACTTGTGTATCTGTGTGTATACTTACTGTAAGTGCATGTTCTAACACATAGAAACACAAAGGCTGGAATGACTTAAAAGTACACATGAATGTTTCTTTTCTCCCTGCATATTAAATTTCAATGTGTGAAATAATCCCAGACCCATAAAAAGTGAGGATATATACCTCTGCGTGGTCAAACAGGTGCAGATATAGAAAAAGAGCTGTTGATATAGAATTGGGTCTACTCCCTTCAGCTGGGTCAAAAAATGCATGTTTAGATTTCAGTCTGTGAGATACTAACATTAAGAAAATGGAGCAAAAGGTAGCATGATTAATACAGACAAATTAGGGTATTTGATGTGAGAGGGCAGGAAGTTTTATTACTGCTGTGGTTGAGTTAATTTCTCAAAAAATTAACGATAATCCTGCTAGATATCTAAGACAGCTAAGCACTCATGATGCAAGAGCAAGTTTTCCAGCTAGTGGGCACATCGAGTCCATTCTCTTCTCATTTTGGCTTCTACTGTGCTAGAATAAGTAGCCAGAAGGGTAGCAGTCAGCAGCTCCTGTCAAAATGCTATGCCCAGGCCACCAGGTGAGGACTTATGGAAACACAGATGCTGCCAACTACATTATAAATTCAGTCATCTAGCGAAGTTCAAGCTTGACTTAACTCAGTTAGACCAAGAGCAAAGCTAGTAATTTCTCCTTAAGCCCTAAAGACTGCATATAATGTACTACGTTTTTGTGGCTTGTTGAGAGTGCAGGAGAGGTGGAAATTGGCAGTTAATGTAGGTTCCTGGTAAGCATAGCTACGTATAACTCTGTAGTCCTTTTCACAGCATATGGATTCCTCCTCTTAGTGACCTTCTGGTGAAATTCACACCGAACTGTGAATTCAAGGACGTACATTAAAGGTGTGCTGGATCCTTGCTGTTGTGCAGGTCATGGCTGATAAAGTCAAAGCCCTTCTGTCTGGTAAGGTTTTACCTTGGTTAAGCGTGTATTTTGCATTCAGATGATGGAGGGTAACATCCTTGTGGTCTTGGCAAAAACTAAGAGGCTTGAACACTTACTTAGGCCTTGGAAGATCTGTTATGACTTTTTTTGGATTATCCCAACCTCGTAAATTATAACGAGGATCCCATGAGAGAGGGGCAAGCTCTCCTCTTCGGTCACTTTCTCTTGACAAATTTAACAGTCAAGTGAAAATTTCCACTGGCAATGCAGGTACCTCACTGCAAGCGGTGATCTCTCCGTCAGGCCTAACTCTAGGCAAGTTTTTGCAGAAGTACTGGCATAAAAAAAGATCAAAGCGCAGACATTTTTGCTTCTTGGTCTTCAGATACATTCCTTTCTACATTTCTTGCTGCTAGAAATGAGGGAGTATGTGAAATGTGGATACGTTTGATAACCATTTCCAGTATATCCTTGTTTACTAGGCTCAGTCTCAACAGCTTGCCTGGAATAAATTTCATGTTAAAGCGACTAAAACGCGAGGACGCGGAGGAGGAGCGGTGAAGGAGTCCCGCAGAGACAGCCCAGGCGCTGGGGCAGGGCAGGGGAGGACGGGTAGGAAAAAAGCCTGCCCAGCAGCACGGCCGGGAGGCGCCGGAAAAGCCGCGCCGGCCGCGGGGAGCGCGGAGTCCGCCGCGGCGGGGCCGGGGGACCCGGGGCCGGGGGACCCGCCGCTGTCCTCGGGTGCCCCGCAGCCGGCACCGCGCTGTGACTGGCGGGGGGCGCAGCGCCCCCTGGCGGGCGGGGGGGCTGCCGGCGCGGGCCGCCCGCCCCGCCGGACACGCGCGGCCGTGGCGGCCCCCGCACCGCGGGCGGGGCAGCCCCTGGGCCGGGCCCGCGTGCGCCTCGGGCCCCTGCGCGCCGGGCGGGCGCGGGGTGAGCCCTTCCCCGGCCGGGGAGGAAGGCGTGACCCCTCCTTCCCGCCGCGGAGCCGCAAGCACCGGTGCGGCTGGCCAGGGCAGGGCGGAGGACACTGCTGCTCTGCCTCGCAGGCGAGCGGGCTTTCTGTCCTCTGGGAGGTGTCTCTCCCCAGGGGAGAACGGCCTCTTCCTCCCTGACCCCTCTTTCTTCTCCCGCGGGCTTAGGGATAGGCGCTGAAATCTCCACCTGCTCGAACTGCAAAGGCAAGATTTCTCGCTTCGTTCTGGGAAATGGGAAACGTGCAAGAAAACCGCCGACGTGTGTTCTCTCAGCAGTCCACCCACGCTCCGCTCCGGGGGAAAGGAATGGAACGCTTTCCTTCCACAGAGGGGTATCATTTACTACGCACAAACCGTACTTTGTAAAAGCAGTGACGAGCCTTTGTCTCACTGTAAAGGCTGTATAACAGCGTAATGTATTTGTACATGCCCTGTAATCAAGGAGAATAGAGGCCGCGCTGCATGAGACATAGGAGTCGCCGTACTGGAGTAGAGCCATCTGCTTCAGTATCCCTCGTGAACCCGGCCAGAAAAAGCCATTGCGGAGGAAGGGAATGTGTATCTCCTCTTTACTTCAAAAATATGGCAGTATGTTGCTGCACGTTACACACATTACTGCAGTAGTTAGCATACACCTCAGAACTTTCATTTCTGTATGCTTTTTTTTCCATTTCAGTGAGAAACACTCCTGGTAGTCATTAAAAAAAATGACATTCCTTATTTCAGCCCCAAGTCAGAGTGTGGCAGCAATTCCCTCTCCCCCAAATTATTTGCATATTGGCAGTCTTTTTTAACAAAGGATGAATCTCATAAGCAACGCCCCATCTCTGCCATTAGTAGAGGAGGTGGGGAGAGTGGGTGCCTACATGTGATGCCTTGAATTTTGCATCTCTCCTACAGTCTTCATCTGAAAAGCAGCAGGTTGCTTCCACTATGGAGAGCAGCTTCCTTCCTCCTTTACCCTGGAGCGCAATTGCAGTCGCTCTGCCACCCAGCCGCTTTTGGCACTAGTGATATCTCTCTGATCAGCAACTGTCCAAGTGTGACGTACACTGAAAATAAGGCCAGTTGCTTTAATACCTCTGCCAGCAAAGCTGTGTTACAGCAAATGAGCATGAGTCACTGAATTTGAGTGAGTTGGGAGTGGTTTTGAGATATTCATTTTATAGCTTTCTTGGGTATTAGGAGATTTTCTCAATTTTCAGGACAAACACTCTGTTCAGTTCCAACCCTTTGCTACTAGCTCCTTTAATATATAACAAATCAGCCAGTGGCAGAGGGAGTTTACCTTGGGGGTGTCTGGGGTGAAGAGAGCAAAAGTAATCTCTTAAGTGCAGTAACGCCCTCAGCACTTTAAACCACAGAATTAGAACAGGAGTCTCAAGTGTGCATTAGTAATGCGTTTGCCCTTTGCTCTTTGGAGGGGTGATTTGCTTTACAAATACTTTATGAACCTCTTGAGACTGTGGCACCATGTTATTCTTCAAAAGTGTCTGCTAGTAAATTCCCACTGCATTATGACATGAGCTTCTGTCACAACATGTTAAATAATCATAGAGAAATGGTATGTTGTGACAGGATTTGTTCTGATAAATACAGGTCTCTAGAACCATACACACATAAAAAGTTGCATAGTTTTGAGACTAGGTAAAAATGTCAACATTGTTTGAGAATGGTGAGAGGGTTGAGGGCCCCATACATTCTTAAATGAACAGATAAAATGAGGAAGTCATTTAGGGGTAGCCTTGTTTGTATATGTGTGTTCTGGATTGTCATCTTTTCTTTGAATAGTTGACAAACTGAACACAGCTGAGCCAAATAAGTTGAGGGCTACATATCCACACACCTTTATTTTGGTCACTGTACTGAGACCAGTCATCTGAGCATGTTGCCAGAGGGGATTTGTCTGCTGAAGTTTGTTTTGAAGCATAGGTAATTTTGGTCCGGAGTTTATGGTCTATCTGTTGTAAAGCTGAAATGCAAAATTGTATTTCTGAGTGTGAAAAGAGCTCAACTGTTTAGTTCAGCTTCACATGCCAATAAGAACACGTGTGCTGCAGGCCTGATTGATGTGCTGGACCCACATTCTGCCCCTTTGGTTTCAGCAGAATAACAGTAACTTTATCTTTCACTTAGCCTCTCTAAAAAATCATACCATTGGAGGCTACTAAAGATGACAAATCTTCTGCTTTCCCTTGCCTTTTGCTTACTATTTCTTTTGGGCTTATCGTAGTTGTCTGTTGGTGCCACACTGTAAGGAAGATTTGTAGTACTTTTTGCTCAGAATGTTTGGGCTGATAGAGAGGAAGTTTGACTTCTGTTGGACTTGGCTAATGACCATGGTGTCAGAGCCTCTCATGGAGACTGGCCTGTTAATGTGGGTACCTCTGTGTGGATCATCGCTCAGATACAGAATTGATGTCATACTGCTATCATGCCAAAACTCAATAGAAGTGCTCAATGGGCTAACAGGAAACACAGTAAAGCAAACCGTAACTCTTTAAAGGACAGCAATTTTCTGGTACTTTCAGAACTCACTTTCAGAAGCTTACACTCACCCTTTTTGCTCTTGGACTCATTTTGTATTCTTTGCTTTTGGACTGTTTGCTTTTGGACTGTTTGATCACTTATTATTTTGCATATTATGAAAAATACTTTAGATGACACTTATCGAAGTTCCACACCTCATATAACAGATGATTTAAAGACATACTGCTCGAACATTTCTGTGTTGTTGTGGTCCTTACTTAATGAAGTGGTCCTGCTGAATTAGATGGGAGTACACATATAAGTTCACTTGTGTTGATCAAACGTTAAGTGCACTGCACGTATTTACTCTTGATAATGTGTTGCGTTGGAAATTTACGATCTAGAGGCTTTAAGGACTGCAAAAGTTCTTTAGAATCATGGCTGAAAATATCTAATGAAAAAAACAACATAAGAAGAAGATTATAGTTAGGAGAAAAAAATAAAGGGCCAGAATTTTGCAGTTGATAGTAAAATGGGCCATATGTCCTTTCACTTTTAATCCCACTCCGGAGATAGCTAAGGATCTATTTTATACTCCCTTTCAAACATGTTTAGTACCACTGAAGGAAGGAATACATTTTAACAACATCTGTCAGAATTTAACCTAGTTTAAACAGACAAGAGAGATACTGTAAAGAGTAAGTTTTTATCTTTTTTTTTAATTTTTTTTTAGATAGTTTTACAAGTTTGGAAAGGTTGGCTTCATGGTGTGGGTTGTTCTTGGTTTTTGTCTGAGACAGTAATTACATTTGGACAGTTTTGTGAACAATTGTGTTTGCACCCATATAATCTTATCTTGACTAGAAGTGTGCTATTTCATTTGTGAATTCTCTGTGCTGCTGTAATTAAATGAAGTGGTGTTGCATTCATTTAAATGTTAGTGATAGAGTAATAGAATGTGTGAGGTTATCAATTCTGTTGGCTTTAAAAAAAACACAGAACAGATGTGCCTGGCATTCATCAGTGTAGTGAACAACGCAGCTGTAAGACATGATAATAGGTATAGATAGGGTTGAGTGTAATTAAAGCTCCTTTTTGTGTTTGGCAAAATTTCCGTTCTTAATTTAGGTCCAACTGTAGTCAGTAACTCTTTCTTCACTTTTGATAATGTAAATCAGGACTAATTTTGTTTTTTTAACTGAAGTCTTATTTTGTTGCAAGGGTCTGATCTAAAGTAAATGAAAAGGCTTCTACTGTTTTTACATGAACAGCAGTCATTTACATTTTACATGAACAAGTAATCATGTAATGAGAAAGTGAAGAATCAAGCTTGCAACTTGTGAGAAAAAGGATTGTCCAAGTATGAGCTTTAATAGTTTAAGGTTCCTATTGAAGTCATTAGATAAATGGCTTTTTAGATCTCAGATTTGTTCAAGAAAAATGTAAGCAGTGTTTTTGAGACCCTTAAGAAAAATGAGTAACTGATGAAAGTGAATATGTGGGCTACAAAATATCTGCCCACATGCCCTTCAAATTACCTGTCAAATATGCTCAGTTTTTAGCTCTCGAAGATATGAGAACATTTAGTTCACTCTGGCCACTTGCATGTTCAAAATTCTATAGGTAACAATCTTTGAAAAATACATTGCGGGAAAAAACGGTATATACTATTGCCTCATTTTAACAAGGAAATTATGATGGAAAAATAAAATTATTTTACCCAGCTCTAAAATAATTTACTAGCAGTACTGGCTTTGTAAGTGGGCATGTCTTGGACAACTGACTACATGTTCTTTTTGACACTTAAAGCTTATCCTCTTCCTGATTTTTTTTTTTTTTTTTTTTTTTTTTAAGGTCTGGATGGAAACACAGACAAATGGAACCGGGTGAATTTTGTGAATGCAAAAGGCTCATCACTCCACTGTGTCTTCCAGTGAAGCAGACTGCTTTTCTCCATGCTGTGTTGAGGAAACACAGGCTGCCCCAGTAACTGAGGTCAGAACTGTTAAATATTAACTTTCTAAATAAATGGGTAGGCCTGTTTGTGTTTGGGAACGTAGACTTGGGGACTGTTCTCTGGAAGTGACTCAGGCAATGTTCTGTTGGCACCAGGCAGTATTAGCTTCCGGGGAATTCTGTATTTTCTTAGGCTGATTGGAGTTTGGCCTGCAGAAAAGAATTGACTCTGATTTCTGTATTCAGAGAGTAAGAGCAGACATGCTCAGAATTTTAAGAATTTTCTCTTCCTGATCTTTCCCAACAGTACAGTAGTTTAACAATAGCTGAGCAGACTATAGATTATTTGTAGCCTAGATTCCTTAATCAGGGAAACCTAATGCAACCTTACTGTCTACTGCAGATTCCTCTGGCTAATTTTGGCTAATTTTAACAGCAAAGCAGAGTCTGAAACTAAGCTAAATAGGTTAATAGAATGGAAGAGACCAAATAATTGTATGAGAGGGAGACTGTGTCATGAGCTTATGTATTATTATGCAGCTGTGAGGCCAGGAGATACAAATCCGTAGAAAACTGACTTCATTAGTGTCTGCACTCATGGAATTCATTGCTTGGTTTAGATGTTATTTGGTGGCATTCATCTGGAGTATAGTGTTTTCTCAAATATGCTCAGTGCTGCAAGAACTAGGAAGCTCTTCTGCTATGGAAAATAGAGATTTTCTTGTGGAATTTAAGTGTGCTTTAACTACTCTTAGAAAAGCAACATTTTGTATTTGCAAGTTAAAATTTAAACTTGACTGTTGGCCTAATTGCCCTCAGTGAGTCCAACAGAAATTGCAGTTAGTGACTTACAACTTGTTCCAGTTAGTGATAAAGCACAGGGGCAGGACTGTGTCACCAGTCCTTGCTAACTGGACAGTACTTGTAGTCTCTGGAAAGTTCCCATACAAAAGGAATCTCCGTTGGCACTGTGGGGCTTCCAGGAACATAACTGTTGACCGAATCTGTGAGGAATTGCTGTTTGTTATGTACAGCTTAGCTCTGTACTGTGATCTATTATAACACTATTTTAACACTAATTTATAACATGGCCTGTGCAACCTTTAAGAATGTGATCAGGTTGAGAATCCCTGCTCTTTACATCACAGGGTCTCAGTATACCTTAGCTCCCAACGGAGTTGGTAAAATCCTCTTCTGGCCCCAACACAGGGTGAATTTCATGCATGAATGCATTTCTTCAAATCTGTTTAAGCCCCTAGAAATTCAGATAATATTTAGTGGGATTTTCAGAGTTGCAAATCTTACTCACCTTCAGCAAAGCAAATGGGATTAAGGTATCTAGTGACATTTTTGTATTGTCTGCATCATAAGGCATCTATTGAATAAAAATACTTTAACAAATCCAGCCCCAAACCTCCATTTATACTTGTCTTGGAAGTTTGCCTTTGACTTTAGCAGGGAAGGACTGTAAAAAGAGTCAGTAATTGGCATCTGACTTTATTATTGCAAAATGTTATTTTGTGATTTATTGAATACTTGCCTACAGTAAGTGGCCTGTATAGTTTGTTTATTTGGAATTAGGAAAAACATTTATATCATTCTGTTACAAATTGTGGAACAGTCCTGTTGTGAAAGGGTGTGTTTGTCCTCTCCGCAGGCCTTTCTTGACTGTGGTGTTTTATGGGAAACTATCATGGGAAGAAAAATTCCATCTCCACTCTCCTCCTCTCTTATCCCTGGAAAGAATATTCTATTGTTTGTAAAAGGTAAGTGCTTTGGGTAACACTTGCAATCAACAGTGTGATAGATGATGAATATTAACAGTGGTGTTTTAGAGCATAAGCCAAGTTCTAACCATTTGAAAGTGAATTTAGAACTCTGTCAGGCCTTATACTCTCCCACTGCTGATCTCTGAAGATTTGCTAAGCCATCTTTGGTAGCACATTTGAGAAGCTTTTGGTGGAGGCAGCAGTCTAAACCTCAGGATGATCCCATACAGCAGTTTTGTTCTAGTCCTGTCATGGACCTTCAGATGTATCTCACTGCTGGGTGAAACGGCTTCTATTTCAGCTAAGGCACCAGGTCTGGGGAGGGCAGCTTTGGGTGTCACTGTGTTTATGTACCAAGATTACTGAGAAACCAAGTAAGAATGCAGCTGTGAGCCTTTAAGCAGCATGCCATGGAAAAATAAAACACGAAGTGTGTATGTGCATGAGGGGAATGTACCCAGTGTTTTGCACATTCCAGCAGAGGCCTCAGTAAAGACTGGAATTTTAATTCTCATCTGACAACATTCCACGAAGACAACTTGCATTCCCTTCCTGCTTCCCCCTCCCAAGAGATTAATTAAAAAAAAAAAAAAAAAGGCTTATTATTTACTCTGCCTTGGCTATCAGATAACTGTTGGAGTGCCAGCACTCAGAAGAGGTTAGCTTGGGGTACTTTTTTTTTTAGTTCTTAATTTGGATTCTCCAGGATTTGTTAGCATTATCTATCTTCCTTCTTATTGTTGCTATTAGCAATGCAACTTCTTATGTATTGTCATACTAAATCAAGATTAGAAACATCACCAGCTGTGTTGGTATCTCTGCAGGGACTCTTCAAGTTTCTTTTTACTACACCCATGGTCCTCTCACATACATGCCTGTTGGTATCACAAGGCCATTAGAAAGGCAGGGAAGAGGGGAGGCTGTGACTTGTGTAAACTTCTTAACAGCACAATTAAAGTACAAAACCCCATCTATCCCAGTAGGAACAAAGATCTTGATCTGCACAACACCTGCTGTACAGTATTTCTGTGTTTATTCCAGTGTTTCAGTTCTGAATACAAATATGGAAAGTAGGCCAGTGTTTAAGGAATTTGAATGAAGGAAATACTGGTTTTGGAGCTGACATCAGTGCGAGATCAGGAGAACCAGACTTTGCACACAGTCGTCTGCTCATGTCTGGATTACAAGCTATATACGGAAAGGTGCAGAAGTCTGTTTCCTCTATGTAAGTGGGCCTGCCAGCATTCATAATATCCCATTTAAACCACAGCTGATGAGTAAAATTGTTAGTTGGTTGTGTAGCTGAAATCATAAAACAATGAGACTAACCACTTCAAATGAGGATGCTTTTTTTCCTCTTGTTCTAATTTTAGTAATTCCAGTAATAGTGACAGTAAAACTTTTTATTGCAATAGCTTCTGTTTAGCACTGTTGAACAAATGTGTCAGCTTGGGAATCCAACTGCCAGTATTTTCTTTCTTTCTTTCTTTTTTAAGAATCAGCTGATCTTTTAATTGACAGTCATGTTTTTTAGAACGTCAGTTTTAGCCCATACTGTGACATAGCTATAAGAAGCAGAACACAAGACCTGCAACTTAGCAAGGGGGAAGACGAATTATTTTTCCACTTCTATGATTCTAGACAGCTTCAGCAGCTAGGAAAATCTACAGCATGTAGACAGTATCGTATGTCTGACATAGGTCAGCAACATTGTGCCCTGTGGTCCTGTCCCTGGCAGACCTCTTACACCTGAACTGTCACTGTGGTCCTCAGAAGCTGCCAGCATATTGTGCTCTACCTGACTTCAAGCTTCTCAGGCCCCTTTTCCTTGAGTAAATGTGCTAAGGTATGGGTGAGAGTCTTTCCTCATAACTTTAATTAGTTCCTAACAGATTAGGACCTCTGCAGATGTCAAAACAGATGCGCTGCAGAGATTTGAGAGCTAATTGATGTGTAGGAGGCAGAGCTGTTTTTTCCCCTCTGCTTTGTATTGCTACTATTGAGCTCAGTCATGAGCTGTCTACTAGAGGGAGTGAGGACAAGCATTGCGTCATACATCCCATCTATGACTTACCTGTATCACTGAACCGTGCTCAGGATGGGAGGGAAAGCTGCCCTGCAACAGTGCCATACAGGGTGACTGGGAGGGATCTTCTAGGGAAGAAAAGGAGCAAGCAATGTGTCCGTTTCTTATCTCAGCCATTTTAGATAACCTAGCTGCCTCACTGCAGTAGGGGCCCCACTGCCACTATTCAAATTCAGTGTTACAAAATGACTCTCAGATCTTATGAAATATGCCTTGGTCATTGCCCAGGCTCCCCAGAATCCTTCAAGACATCTCAGAATCATCACCCCACCCCATTTCCAGCAAACACATCACATAGTTGAAAATGCTTGTGACACCAGTTTTCCTTTGATACACGGTTCCTCTGTACCATGTTGGCAGCATAAAAGGTCAGGCAAGCAGAAGCTGTCTCTTAGGAAGACCCTTTCCAGAAGGAAAGCATATGTTTTCCTTTGATTGTTCCTTGGACTCTTTTAGAAAAGATGATGGCTCTGTGCTAGTGTATCTGCCAGACTGCCCTGTAACATGGGCCACAGTGGAGGTGGCGTGGACACAGTTTGCTCTGACTGCCTTCTGCTTGGAACCCCAAGAACCTGTGCAGACCACAGAAGGTCTGTTTACAGCAGATAGAAGCCAAACTGTCCCTCCGGATGAGGAAGACAAGTGACTTAAAAATTCTCCCCTGTGCAAGCTTAAGAACAAAAGCACAGTAGAGTCAGTATGGGGGCTAGCTCCCAAACAGGTAGGCCTGGGTTTCAGAAATAAGATCATGTTGTTGTGCCAGTAAGGTTTGCTCACAGAGATGTCTTTGGCTTAGGAACTGCCCGATGCCTCCTCAGTCTGCATCCAAATGCAGTGAAGCACCTGCTTCCCTTCTGGTAAGGAGGAAGAATAGTTGGGGGGAAATTGATGGGCCAGGGTGGGAACTGGAACATTCTGAATGACTTACTGGGAATAGGCAAATGCTCTGGAAGACATTTGAAAGCCTGGGGATCTTAACCTATTTAATTACTTTTTGTCCAGCATCCTGAGCAGTGGTTGGTCATTCTCTGAATCTGTGAACACTATGTGTCTCTTGATAACAATGAACATTCATCTCTCTCTCTCTCTCTCTCTTTTTTTTTTTTTTTTAAAATTGAGGTAGTTAAAAGCAGACCTTCAGTCAAAATCTTGCATTTCTTAGGTTAGTCCTAGTTCAACATTATTTAATGCCTGGGTTTGATACTGCTTACAATTGCAGTGAAGCAATTGACTTTTATGGTAGCTATAAATCTCCTTATGTATTTTTCAGAAGTTAATGTAATAATATTAATAGTTTTAAGAGTCTCTTATTACCAGCTGTAAGTCTGATTTTCTAACAAGATACTGCTAATGGTATTATTCTGGCTTCAGCAGTTTTCTTTGTCTCAGAGCTCCTCAGAGGAGCAGTGGGTTCTTAGCCAGAAATCTTGTTTTGGTCCTGTAAAATGTGGTTTGGTTGTAGAATTAGCTTGATCTTAATAACGTTTATCTACTTTCTTCATTTATTATTGTCTAGATTTTGCTACATCAATTAGTCTTACATTGCTGACAGCCTAACCACATACAGTTCAAATAGATCAGTATCCACAATCTATGTCTCAACTGATCATGATTACATTACTCTCATTTCAGTTAGTGCAGCATTTCCTTCACCAGCTCATAAAATTTTGACTGTATTAAAAAATAAAATTCTCAAAACATTACATTACCTGAAAATTACTTTGAGTCTCTTTCGCCATCTGCTTCTGTGAAAAATAAATTTACATGTCGGAATCTGACTTTATTTATATGTAGCCATAAGAGTTATTGAAGCAAGTAATGTGTAGTCTGTTGGCCACATTTTCTTTCTCTGGATCTTTCAGCCTTTGTTGGTATAATTGCACTTCAGCAGTTGCTGTCTAGGTGTATGGCCCAATAGATCAAAGAGGGGAGTAAGATTAAACAGTGTGAAGGGCAGGGCTATAGTCAGTTCTGTATAGGAAATACATCTCTTCAGATCATGTTTTCTGACTGAACCTATTACACAGCCTCAACTTTAGTTAGGTAGAGGGAAATAACATTTTTGAATGCTGGTAGCTCCCATTTTCAGAGACTCACTTTAAAGGGCAGTGTTCCAGCAGGAATTTTTTTCAGTTTATCATCTTTGATAATGGCCCTGTGGAAGAGAGATTAGATTGCACTGTTTGCCAGCATCCTAAGAATATGGTTACTGTAGCTGAGGATGCAGCCAAGGAACAAGAACTTTCAGAGAATGTATTACTTCCTCTTCAGTGTTGGAAGCTTCATCTCATTCAGCAATAGAAAAATCAGGATTCCCTGCAAAGTCAGTTTATTAATCCTCTTCTCTCTCCCATAATCTTCATGTCCTTCTTGAGTCTTGTTCTGGGGCGTCAGCAAGATATGTTCTGACCTATTTCTTATTCTTTTTGAGTTGCTGCCAGATTGGTCTACATGAAATGTGTCACTTGACCTTCCTTTTAGGTGAAGATAGATCCATAGTTTTGCAGTTTAGTAACATCTGGGACTAGTAATTGCTTAAGCAGCGTATTTGTATCCCTGGTAAACTGTGACTTTGACCATGAAAAGGAAAAATGACTGAAGTACAGAGCCACATTGCCTTCTCCATGTTTCCCTTTATCTTCTATGTTTCCGTGAAGAAGGGATAAGCAAAGTACCGATATGAAATCAGTGATTTAAAGTAGGAGAGTAGAGAAGAAACTGCCCATCATTGTGCTGAAGGAAGAACAAATCGCGGAGGGGTATTTGATTTGCACAAGAGTTCTTATCAGCTAGTACTGTTAACAGCAGTCTAGTGTAGTGACGAGAAGCGATTCTCTTTCCCTTGCGTCTAAACCAAACAAGCGGCTTGCTAGCTCCATCTGCTGGAGCCTGACGTTGTGAGTGATGTAGGGAAGCTTGGCTGGACAGCTGGAAAGCAGTAAAAAAAGGAAACGTACCTAAACCAGAGGGACTCGGTGTGTGTCATAGAGACTGTGACAAACCTGATGGGAACATCCGTCTCCAGAATACATAACATTTAAAAAATAAAGGTTTGATTGTGGTTGTATTAATTATGACTTTCTAGTTTCTTAAGACACACAAAACAACTGAAACCAATTACATTTAGAACAGTATACAAATCTGTATAATCACAGAATCACACTATTTGGTATAATGCTGTCTTTTACATTGGCATGTGTTGCTGTGCAGAAAATTAGAGTCTGAAGGTAGTTTATTCGAGGCTGATAATTACAAGGTAACTTAATTTTAAATGGTTTTACAATTATGGAAACTAAAGCATTGTTTCAAAAGTAGCAGACCACAGAGTAATTTCAGTTACCCAAAATCGCACACTTTCTATATTTCAGACAAGAACTCAATGTTACTGGTAGACTTTGAGACCCTTTCCTACAACCAACAAGAGGTCTTGTCACCTCTATGGAAACTCATCTGCCCATCAAATTCTTTCTTCTCACAAAAAAAGCAAAAGGAAAGGTTTACTCGCAAGGTACTTCTTATCCGGCACTCTGTTCTGCAAAGATTGCTTTGTTCAAGTAATCACATACCTACAGTTAAGAATGTGATTTTTCTGGTGCAGGTGCTCAATGTGTTTAAGAAAGTTCTTAATTAAATTCCCATGAGACATCCTTTGGAGGAAGACAAGCAAAAAGGGGGACTGTGGCTCATGGGTGTGGTGGTACTTCCCACTGAAAAAAGCCTTAGCTGCTGCTATGACACAGATGTCTCCATATCAGAGAGCTCTTCGGTGTTCTAAAACCAGAAAGGAGGAAGTGAGAAGCCATGGAAAGAATGGCTAAGATGAGAACACATTTTTCTTTATTTTCTCTCTTTTTTTTTCATGATTGCACAGATTCCTGCTTGCAAAACCTGGAAGAAAACTTCTAAAGAATTTATTAATGATTCAAAGTTTCTTCATGGCCACATTTTCTTTTCTAATGGAACCATAAGGAATTTGAATATCAGGAGAATGTCTAAAGATTAACATCTGTACATACAATTGTTGCACAATCTAATAGTTTTAACTTTGTAAAGTAGATAGTTGAATGCCACAGACTAACTGAAGGTGGTTAATTGCAACTTACAGGTTTTGCTGTATGGGCTCTCATAATCTTTTAATTTTCTGGAAGATGGAGACACACCAGATTTATGAAGATAAGGAGAAATCTGAGGTTGATGATCATGGGATTACTAGTTCATGTATGTGTTTTCTAAATGGAATTCTTTGTGATGCAGTTATGTCCAGTTGCAATATTTTAGTTATTATTTCTCATTTGTAATGAGATATTAGCCAGAAGTATCAGGCAGGGACCAAGATTTCATTAAATATCAAAGACAATCTGTCTGGACTGTATACTAGAAAATTACAATAGAAACTCATCAGTCAGTTGTGAAAAGATGAAGGGAAAAGACCAGAGAACTGTTAAGACTTGAACTAGCTGGAAGCATTATGATCCCCAAACAGCCTGTTAATATTTGAACTTAAGCATGAATGTAAAGCTCTGCAAATGGACAGTTCAAGAAATCATTCTGTAGGAGCTTAAATTCAAAATACTGAAGTTAGTCATGAAGTGGAAAACTTTAAATTCTGCTTCTCTCCAGGACTAGTTTCACAGGCAACTCATGTCACATTGTGTTCTTGTGGCTTCCAGAAGGCATCCTATCAATTCAGCCAGATGAGATACGATATTATGTGAGATTCTTAGTGCAGGCCACCAGGGAGAATAGGCAGATAGGCAGCCAGGTGCACATCCTATAATGAAATGCAGTAGTAGTTCAGGTGAGTACAGATTATTCAATGTTACCTGAAGTTGGGTGCTACAGTATAGTTTAAGCAACATACTCCAGGATGGCAGAAGTCAACCTAAACCAAAAATGGCCCATTTAGATTTTTGCCAAAATTTACATAAAATACAAAATTTCCCTTACAGAAGTACAAACATCATCATTACATTCCATGTCTGTGCTCACATACGCTTTGGAGTATAATGTTTTACTGAATAATGACATTTTCAGCTGTTTCATGAGAGTTGCATTAGGATTACACCTAGGTTACTTGGTATTTGTTTCTTTTCAAATAGCAAGGAACACCAAACATGTCTCCAGTCAATACCATTGTTCTTGTTTCTGCTGTAGATGGCAGTTACAGGTGTTAACCTCTCCTAGGATTTGTTCTATTGTTTAGTAATCAGCCTGGTTCTCAGTTACATGATTAGGAAAGATTAATTGGCCTGCACTCAAAATTGAAAACCAAACACAAACACTCCTTTTTCTGGCATGGCTTGACCTTCTCCTCCTCCTCTTATAATTGCTGCCATCTGGGGAGTACTATCAGCCTGCTGTCATTGATTCTTCAAGTGACAGTTTGGCCTGTGAATGGAAAGGTTATTTGTCTATTGCATATCGGGTAATACTGGAAAAGTAAAACATAACTACCTTCTTGTTTTTTACACTTAAAAGGCTGCAGACTTAGTAATTTACTCTTTTTACTCAAAGCTAAATTTTTAGAAACCCTTTACCATATCACTTTCACGATTACCTGTGACACAGTGCTGTCACCCTGAGCAACCAGTAAGTCTCTAATAGGAATAAAGCCTGTAGTAGTCCGTAGCAGCAAACAGGCTTAGTCGAGGGAATTAGGAATTAACCTTTTCTAATACCCCGAGTAGTCATTTGCCCATCCTCTAGCAGAGCTAAAAGAATCTCTGCATGCTAAGGGCTATGGGGAATACTTTGATTTTAAACTAAACATTACCTTACTATATCTAACTAACATACATCTCAAGGATATGGTGCTTTCTTCAAGTCTGACAAGGTAGGTGTGTCCCTTTTCTATTTTAAGGAAAACAATAAGGTAAATGAGCAGATTAGGTGCAACTGAGAAAAGAAATGTAGTCTTCTTTACCATTGTTTGCGTGGCCATTTGCTTGGGTCAAAGGTCTTTTGAAAAGCAGGATGCTATAAAGGCTCATTCTACCTTTAGTGAGACGAGAGCCATCTGAGTTTCTCTCCCAAGTGGTAGTTATCTCTTCCAGTATGACTTCTGACACTTGAACCTGAAGTCATCCTAAGTAGTTTAAATCTGAGCTATTCTTTTAATACAATAACATTTTTATATATCTGAAATGTTATCTAAGCAAAGACATCTAATTTTTTTATTTAAAAGAAGAGAGGGATTCTTTTTCATATCTTCAGAATGAATAATGAAAGTAAATTTTTAGCCATCTGAAACATGCTTGAGGAAAAAGTACAGAGACACATACATATCTTTTGATATGTACTTGTTAAATGCTTTATCATAGTTCAGGTTTCTTTAGTGCTCATTATACTTGTAGAAGAAAACTTTGCTGATACATAGAACAGTAAAAGAAATAGATGATGAATGAAAAATGGCTGATCCGATAAGCAAGATGCAAGGCAAAGATTTGGAATTAACTACTTTTATCTAATTGGTGTTACTTTTGTTGCACTGTCATGATTATCTCTTCGGTCCTTCTTGACCTGAAGCAAAGGGATTTCTGAATGTTTGCAGTTCATCTCACTTTACCAACCACACTGGAATCTAGTATGGTCACACTTCTTTTGAGATGAACACATAACAGAAAATTATATTAGATCAATACAGTAGCTTTCCTTGTGTCTGTATTGATTATGTGGCTGCTGAAATGGAGCTTGGTGGTGGGCTTAGTCACCAGCCAGGCCTTGAGAGGCTCAGATGAGAAACTGCCTATGCTTCATTGTTACTGAGATGAGAGCTTGGGAGTTTTGCAGGAGTGCATCGGTGCACAGCAGCCAGGAAGCACTAGTGAATATAGATGTAGCAACTCCCTATTTATCAGTCAAACCAAAGAGAGCTTGATGGCAGCAATAAAACCTCAGTCTATCATGGTTGTATCTGTTTTACTTTGTGAGGACTTTTGCTGGGTATTTATGCAACCATGTGTGTTGTAAGTATAAACACACAGCTCAGACATTCTCTTTGCAGCCCTAACTACCAGTTTCAGGGGTGTCAATGGGAAATTCTTCAAAACACCTTTCTACTTGAAACTTCCTGTTAATTTTGCTGCAGAAACCTTGCTTGATATACAGTTTTCTGATAGTAGTGCCAATTAGAATGGTATCAAGATGTCCCTTAACCCTTTCCTCAGACCACACAAGTCTGGAAATTCAAAGTTCAAAAGAAAGTTGTGGACAAACATAGTTCTTCCAAGAATCCATCTTGCAAGGACATCTCAAATAAAATGTGGGTTAAGCTAAGGAAGCAAGAGTGCATCCTCAGGGTAAGTGTCTGCAAATAGAGTCAATCAGGGATATAGTCATCAGGATTAGTTGTGTATGTATGTGTTCAAAGCTACAAATGGTTGCTTTTCCCATTTTAAGCCAGTTGTCACACATCACAACTAATTTAAAACCTTTTATATCAAGCTGAAGCCAAGTTTTCATCTTAAAAATACTAATGGTTCTAGATGCCACATCACCTTGTTTATTCCTTGTTCCATTTGGGGATATTTTTTCATTCACAGTTACAACTAGATATGTCCTTTGGCGTTCAGTTTTCTGCATTTTATTAGGGAACAATAATCCTATTAATGGATGCAAAAATATTACTGCCTTGAATGTGTTTTCCCCTTGTAATACTAATGTTTTTAGCAGAAGCTTGTGGGAGTAGTGGGTAATGAGAAAGTAATGTACACTTACTTTCTCAATGGATTTGATTAAAAAGAAAAACCTTAAGCACATGGTGCTACGGATTTAATTATTTTTGGTATGATCCCAGAAAGCTAAGGCAAGGACCCTGTTGACAGCTCAACTGTACAGACACAGAGGTGAACACAGAGGTGATTAATGCCTGCACATGCAAAGAGCTAAATGGAATCATTTGACTGATATACATTGCAGATATACAACCATGTGATAATTGCATTATTTTATGCTTTTGGTTGATTCCTGTTGTATCTGTTTATTCCCTGCTAAAGCAAATGCCAAAGTTCTGATTAAAATGTGTGTATGCTGAGAATTACTTGCCTGCAGTGAAACAATATAACAGCAGTTTAATTTAACAGTAGGCCAAGTCCTGCAGATCCTGGAAAAGCCTAGTTCATATCAACTTCATTAAAGATGGAATTCAGCCCCTGCTGAGGGCTGGCATAAAGCCAGTCTATGCTTAACTCTCCCCTAAGTCCTAAAATATGCATTGCTTTTGTTTCTGATCTATGGTAAATTTTATGTGGAGAATTCAACACCTGTAAATTATGTAGGATTGGGCCCAGAAAGCTGTAGTAATTGCTAAGGAAAAAAAGAAGCAAAGGAACATGTTCTGTTGCACAGCACAAACCACAGCACTTCTTGGTGAACTAGAGTTTCTTCTGTTAGTCAAGAAATTTTCTTCATCTTCTGTCAATTAGTCTTGGACTTAATTATTTATTAATTTGCTCTCAAAACACTATCTAGTCATAAAATACTTCTTGAAGACTTAATTTCATTGCACTTCTTTTGTCCTGCAGCACATGAAGATGACATTTCTTGAGGACATGTGGGGAAAGCTTCTTTGAGTAGCCTAATAAGCAGTAATATATTGACTGCATATGTGTGTATATGTGTATGCAAGCACTAAGTGGATATGTACATTTTAAATTTTGCACTTTACCTCTGTTGAGCCAGGAGCTCTTTAGGCAGTATTAGTACGATGGTGACACCGAGACAGGCACTTACTCTTCCATGCAGGGACCTTGCCATTCTGCTGCTTCTCCAGTGGTGCCTGCCCAGAGGTTTGTACAGCCTGGTTTTGGTGCCATATATACTATGCCTTCAGTAAAACAGTAACTTTGATGTCAGCTCAGCATCTTGGTTATTGTGCTTTCATAGGTACAACTGTTAGCCAAGTTATCTGGAGACGCTGGGATGTGATTTTTTTCCATGATTAGAAAACCAAAGGCATGTTAGGAAACACTGCGAAAACATGTTTTATTGCTGTGTTAATTTTCCCCACTCTCCCTCTTTCAGTCAGATGTTGATATCTTGATGAAAATTCAAAATAGACATCCTGGAATACATTTTAATTAATAGAAGTGAAGGAGAGACAGAAATGTACAAAAGGATTGTAAGCAGCCTGAACTGAGATGGCAGAATTGACAGCTCCTAAAGATATGCAGACTGGTAAATACATTTTCTAGAGAAGAAGTGTGATGTATGCACTAGAAAGGAACCTCCTGTGAGGAAGAAAATGCCCCCAGATGGACCTTATTCTCCAGATGCAGATGGACAAATGCCATTACTCTTGCTGTTTGGGCAAGTAGTGTTTTGATGGTACTCAGCAGGGAACAAACACCCATTTTGCAGTGTGGCGCTCTGGTGGTCGCTGTGCAAAGGGACTGATGGCAGGTCAGAAGTGGGCTCGTACATTTGCAATTAAGCAGAGTCACCAGCTGCTGTATTCATGGGCAGAGAAGCACAGTGGTTATGCTGTTCCTTCTCAGAGCTGCCACAGCACAGAGCTTCCTGTTGCTTGCAGTCTGAATGGAATGTTTCTCTGCCAGCCAGAGGAAGGCTGTCCCACTGCCTGCAAGGCATCTTTGTGCTGATGTGCAGAATTTCTCTCTTCTGGAAGCTGTCTGCACTGCTTTGCTCAGACAAAAAGTTAACTGCCCAAATGTCAATTAGTAGAGTCTGTAAGAGCCTTTTAGCATAACAATGTTGTGCTGACTTGAATATACTTTTTTTCCATCAGTCACACAGTATAGTTTAAAAACCTGTTTAAAGAACTTTTCCTTTCTGAAGCCATGTTAAGGTCAGTGGTGTAGCAATGAGTGTGCTAAACATTCATGCAGCTGCAGTCTTATATGGTCTATTCCAGCAAATAGGCATTTTACACTCCTGAGTTTTTCCCATCTTAGTGAGTAAACACATAGTCTTAGCGGACTGCAAAAGATTAGTTTACTTCAGTGGGCTTAATCTATGACATAGACTAATCTTGATGTGATCCTATTACTGCAATGTCAGGTGAGATTGTAGTTTTTGATTGTCTTGCTTTTGCTTTGATGGGTCATTTGACTCTAGCATGTGTGTTTTGGAGCAGCTTCTGTCTCTATTGGTGTCTCTGAAACTTTATAGTCAGGAGAGAGAGATGACTAACTCATGATCTCAACTACAAAAATGTCAGGAGATTGACTGTAAAAACAGAAAAAAGAGAAGTCCTCATGTCGTTATGGATCCTCTTATCAATATCACTTGTTGAAATTTAGGAAGTAGCAAAGGAAATCCACCATCATCTGTCAGATCTCTGGAGATCAGTGTGACGTGAGTTGGTCAGCTGGAATTATTACTGTGATAAATGTTCCTAGCAGAAATAAAGAACCTGTAACTGAAGGAGCTGGTAAAGGTGGTAATTCTTTGTATAAATGCTTCTGGACAGAGACCTGGGTAATAAGTCTGTCACAGGTGACTTTAATTTGTCTCTCACCATAAGAGGACATGGCAGGCTGGTGGCTGTTAGGTCTAGATGTTGCTGGTAGAGTAGTGATCTGTAGCTGCCCAGAAGCTTTTTATTTCTAATTATTAACTTGGCACATCTCACCACAAGTGTGAACTGGAGCTAATGTCATAATCAACAGATAAAAGGGATGAGGTGCTCCTGACTGTGTGTGAGAGTGCACACTGTTGTCTTTCTCTAGCATGAGTATTACAGCAACTCCTATTGGCAATCCCCAGGAAATCAATAAAAATATTATGGGTTTGCCCTATTCTTCTACACAGATTGTCAGCAAAAAGCACAGTTGCATTTTTATCTAGCACTTGGTAGACAGATGAGAGCAACACATTTTTCTCCTAGTTGGCTTCTTAAAATCTCCCTCAATTTAATTAGGTTTCATTACTTTTATGCACATTTCTTAACAAATACCTCTCAGCAGAAGGTAAAACACCGCAATCAGAAAACATTCAGCGTAATGCTAAAACTCGCTGTAATGTCACAGGATGCAGTGAGTTAAGCAATGAGAATAAATAGGGACCAGCAATACACTGAGAGGTGCTAAACTCTGCCAGACAAGACCATCTAGGAGATGCTGATTCATTGTTTGCTGATGTGTGCTAGATTACAGAGCTGTGTTTCCTGACTGCATAGGTAAATTTAACTGAAATAAAGAGATCTTTACGTGCTAGAGTTATAGTGCAGAGAAAGGGGATCAATGCTATTATATTTGTACTATTTGTACTTCTCATCCTTTGTTTTTCTGGTGATGTGTAAACTCTGAAATGAGATGTTTGATTTGTGTAGCTGACCCTTTTAAATGAATACCCTTGAAAGTTCAACTGAGGTTTCCCTTTCTTTCTCTTTTGTTAAGTTTCATTAATATCGGCAAAGTACTTTGAACGTCTTGCAAAATTTTTGAACTCATTACTGTGAAGGACTGTGGGCTTGTCTTGGAGAATGTTGTGGAAATGTAGGAATTGTTTGCTCAAGCACTTTACTAACAACAATCATACTTGCATCTGTCTAAGGACTCCAGATGATTTTACAAATATGAGGGAATTAAGAGTCTTTACATAGGTTTATACAACTGCTTCTTTTGTTCAGATAGAAAACCTAAAGGTATTAAAGATAAGGGGTGACTTGCACATGGCACCATAGAAAATAAGGGCCAGGGCCAGGACAAGATTATCTGGTTCTCAGTTCCTTACTTCTAAACCTGTTCTACACCTTATGTTCACTTTAGCTTGCAGCTAACTTAGACTTCATATTGTCTTGTACCTGCATCAAAATGTATTGCATATGCACATTTCTAGGTTTTTTCTAGGTTACAGTTGCCATTGTTACTAACTAGTTTAAATTTATTTTATGTATTTTATTTATTTTTCTCATTTGAAAAGCAATCTTCACAACACGAGCCAAGAGTATGGTACAGTTCAGGAAAGGTCACTGGCCAGTTAAATTTCTTTCCTTACATAGAGGTTTTTAAACCTCTCCTGGACAACTAATTGCTAAAAAACACGGACATTTCAGCATATTTGACCTTTCCCACATGCTAATACAATGTAGAAGGAATTAAATATTCGACATCTTAATGCTTATATTTCTAAAGGGAGACAAAACTGCGTTAGAAAATCCTATTCTTTCCCTTCAATAAAATATATGCTGCAGAATATCCACCAGATGGAGCTGGTGATACTAAAAAAAGCGTTACTTTTGAGTGAGACCCAAGTCGCCAAATGATGGAGGTAAGAAATATTTACCATTGAAGATACCAAATGGATGTGGCAGTAGTAACTGTGTATGTGGAATGCCACAACGGAACTCAATGCTGTGAATAAGAGAGCTGATACATTAACAAGGCATCTAATGGAAGTCTATCCTTCCCCCTTTTTAGAACTGATAGCAATTCAGTTACCTCCCAACAAGAAGCAGTTGCTTCCTCTGTCTCAGGAATGATGGAGCACGGTGGGAAGCCTTGTTTCATTATTTAGTATGTTGAATATGAGCAGAGTCCCAGTGCACCTGCTGCTCAGACCTTCCCTGTTTACCCAAGCAGGGAGCAGGCTTTTGTCACTAGTTGTAGATGTTGTCTTGTGGTGGGAAACCAAAATAAGCTACTTCCTTCCAGGGTTACAGGCTCACTCTTTTAGTTCTCAGATCAGTGGAGTTTTGTGGGCTCGTATCTGGTGCTGCAGGTTCAAGTCTTCAATGCTTAACTGGTATTTAAATTACTCGTTTTGTTTATGATTTATTTCTTCAGCTCTCTCTTTATCTTCAATATCCTTTCAAGTCCTCTGTTACTAGGTAAGAGACATTCTTTCAGCCTTCATTTTAGTTGATGGTAGATATGGAAATGATTTGGATTTATTTAAGTAGCTTTGAGATCACAGTATTGCATTGAAAAAGATGGTGTACTGAATACTGAAACAATGACAATTTTTTGCTCAGCTGAAATGAAGAAGAAAACTCTTGTTACTGTCATGAGATCCTATCCTCATTGAAATCTCTGTCAAAACCCCATTTGCTTTTAGGATTGTCAGGCTGGAGCTGACTGCTGTCTGTGTTTATACAGTGTACATTAAAGTCACCTTGCATGAATCTCATTTTCGGTGAGGGGTCACCACCAGTGGCAATGGTTCCACTTCTGAAATCAGCCCTTTTTTGCATTTTGGGTCTAGGCTCACCCTGCTCACACCCACAAGGCCCCCAGCATCTTTTCAGTCTGCCCAGCACAATGAACTCTTGGTGCTCCCCTGTCACCACAGTTTGTTGTTGTAATAACAGGGCTAGCATTCCATTTTCATTACAGAGCAAAAGTATTAATGTACAGACAGTTTCAGCCATGTTTAGGCATAGGAGAAAAACATTTGAAACTGTATTTAACAGGAAATATTTAAAGACATTTTATTTACCACGTCTAATTGTTTGAGCATAATCAGAGTGCTTGGAAAATAATGAAAATATAGGGAAAATGAAGAAAAATCTTGACCTGGTTATTCAGGCAAACTGATTGTAATGGTCATCCAGGGTGAATACTCTGTTAGTACTTTTATCATTTGTCAGTTTAGGCTGATAGGTATTTTAATTAACTACAAGGAAGTGCTTTGTCACATAGAAAAGTCTGAGTCCAGTGAAAAGTCCTTGCTCAGGTTTGATGATGCACGGAAAATGGAGAAGGTTGCAGCAAAGCTGGTCTGTAAGATAATCACATGAAGTGCAGTGTAATCCTGTCTGTCATCTAATTTATTGTATTACTACAACTGTGAGGACTGGAAAGAGTTCTGGTTTTCTATCTGTCTAGAAGGGAAGTTACTTATAAGGGTGCTGAGACTGAATAAACATCATTGTAATTAATTTCTTGTCATTATCCTTAAAGTAGATATGAAATCCTAGAATGTTTTTGAAGACTCAGCTTTGTATCCAGAGTAACATAGGGCAATATGACTGAGCTGCTGGCACAGTTATGTTGTTCCATACCAATTACTGAGGATCTCCAGCTCTGCATGGCCTGTATTCTCTGAACTGCTGGACCGAATTCAGGATTTTATAATTCTTTTCCAAGCTGCTTCTCTTTAATTTTTTGCATACTACTAAAGGCAAGGGGACTAGAAATTCACCTGATGCAAGGATGACAGGCTACCTGTGCTTCTTTCAAAGTAACCGGGCAGATACAGGTCCTGAATTCATCAATTCCAGAGCTAAATTCTACACATAGGAGAGGAAGGAGGTTTTTACTTGTTACAGCAACTGTAATCAGTCTATATAATTTGCATGTTAGGTTGCTATCCAAGATCTAGTGACATTTCTCACCTGTTTCTACCAGTATCTGTTACGGGCAACTTAATATTGTGTTGAATTGAAGACAAATAAAATAAATAGTAAATTGCTTTGCTTCTTACAATGAGTGAAAGCCCATGAACTATCTACCTGTTCACCTAGATGAGTGTTTAACCCACTAGATGTGCCATTGGCTAGAGAAATATTGTTTGTAAGTACAAATTTTTTCTACAGAGAGGTAGCTTCAGTATTTTTTGAATTTTTTTTTTTTTTAAACAATCCTATTTTCCTCACAAAACTGAAACTCTAGTAGTTTTACGGAAAATGTTGCTTTTATGGAAACTCAGATTTTGCATTCTTATTTCTTGTGTATAGTAATAGCCAAATATTGGATCATAAATATTTTTTCTAAAATGGAAGATAGTTAATCGATTCCACCAGTGCCACTGCATTCTCAGGTTCATGAGAAACTAACTGGGCCTGTGTTTAGTTCTACTAATACTTGCACTAAACCCCCAAACCTCAATTTTCCAACATCTGCCCTGTAACTTACAGAAATTTGAGGATCTATCGCCATTTCTTTAATGGAAATGCTTTATTTGTGTAGCTGATTGGAGAAGCAGCTTTTAGTCAAAAAGTATTGGCTTATCAAAATTGAAATAATTCACAATAACTGTATTTTAATAAACTTGAAAATAAATATTATTATCTTTAAAAAGTTTGCAAGAAGAGGGACAAAAAGACAAAATTCTTCCAAAACACAGTTGCCTTTCTGAGATAGGGGTTTATTATCCCAGTTTCCTGATTTGAGCTGACTGAGGTCACATGGTACCTTTTGAAAACAGTAGTTCATGGCAAAGTACCCGTGTTTTTTATGTGAATTATCTGGAACCTTGGTACCAGTTTAGTAGCTAAGTGCAAAAGCCAAGAACCAAGCATTATAAAGAATGACATTCTTTCCACCGTCTCAGTACTATTCTGGAGCTATTCATATGAAAGTTGAAGCAATGAAATAATTTTAAATTACCTTTTCCCCTTCTTTTACCAACAAAACAATTTGAAAACTCTACACTACATTCAATCTTTGGCTCATTAGTAGAGCCGAAACAATAATTAGTTTGCTTTCATAAAAGCACAGAGCAATGAAACATTGCCATTCTAAACAGTAAAACCAAGAGTAAAACATCACAGACTGTTTTAGGCTTTGCACAGGTAAAACAGGATTTATCCTAAGTGAAGGCCTGAAGTATCTGTAGTAACTTAGCATCTAAATTCAGTATTCAAACTGAATCACTGCTTTATTTTTAAAAAGCTTTGCTTATTCTTTTTTACTATCCTTAAAGCTGTTACAAAGTTTAATCTGCATACAATATTTTTTTATTTTTATCTTCGTAGTCCCATTTTTAGAATTCAGGTTTTACCTCCCCATCTTTTAAAGAAATAGAAGTCAACAAATCCA
Organism: Athene noctua; assembly: GCF_965140245.1. Classification (NCBI taxonomy): domain Eukaryota; kingdom Metazoa; phylum Chordata; class Aves; order Strigiformes; family Strigidae; genus Athene; species Athene noctua. The sequence goes on along the minus strand of NC_134049.1, from coordinate 17,644,879 downwards.
ATTTATTTCTCTTTTTTTAGCTTGAAAGACCTAGCCGTTTACAGAATCCAAGGATGAGACAAGGAAGTGGTTAGGCAGAGTGCTCCCAAACTGGTTGTAGCTATGCCCCCAGCTCTTTCAGCTTGGTTGGAAAATGAACATGTGATGTAGTAGTGAAGGGATCCACTGTCCTGTTTTCAGCTCTGCTTTTTTGAGAATGGCAGTAAGATGTCACTAGCTCTCTAATTACATTAGTAGGCAATTTGCATGTGAAATAAATTACTATACATGGGGATGTGGCATGCAATATGCCATCAGGGCCTGAATTTTCAAAACTACCCATTAACCGTGGTCTAGATCCTCACAAATGCCCACTGAGATTAATTTAGATAGTATTATATGATGGATAAGGGCCTTTATCTGCTTCAGTTTGTGAAAAGTCATGTAAAGCAACAAGAATTTAAATTGAAGAAATGTGACAGCTCCCATTTGCTATCACAGGAGCTGTTGCTTGTTCAGCATTTTTCAGAATTAGGTCAGGGACTGTCTGAGCTTGAGCAACCAAAATTAGTGAGTTTCTTATCAATATTTGAACCTTTAAGCAATTATACTGTTTCTTATCTGTAAAATGATGAGTTGGATTTCTGTTATTAGTTACCTGGGTAATATTTATAGAAGAAAAAAAAAAAAAAAGAGACCCCAAGCAGAAAATTATATTGATGTGCAAAGTATGGGTCCATTATTCTTTTCATGGAAAGCATTATCTGGTGCCTTCCTGACCTGTGGTGCATATCCACTACTATGAATAAAAGTATAATTAATGGATAAGGAAATGCAGTCCAGTCAAGCTGTGAGCTCCAGGTAATCCACACGGGCATTAGTGATGCAGGCTGGGGAAGGACACCAAAAACCCAACCAAAAAAAAAGAAAAAGTGATGTGTCACACTTGGAGGTCCTACTTATTTTTTACATCACACAGATATAAACAAGTAATTTGGTTTTCCTGTGCCTAAGCTGCTTCCTTATTTCTTACAGATGAGAATGCTTCCTCGCTTCTTAAGGGTATTGAAGTTTACGTTTTTAATGCTCAAGTGACTTGAATCTTAGGATGGAAAGTGCTATAGGAATAGCTACTGAATTCTAGGCAATACAGTCTAAGTATAATACACTGTATATCAGGCAGGAACAAATGAATGCAAATAATATTTTGTGCTGTCCTCAACCATCATTTTCTTGCACTGCTACTATATTTCTTTCATCCCAGGTAGTTTCAAACCAGGGAAAGAAACCAACTCATTTAGTTTTATTAATCATATGTGAAGTCACTGCTAATAGTAACTAGAGCTTCTTGTGGTATTGCTTGAAAGCACATGAATGTCAAACATGCAGTACTGGACAAATTTGTCTGTAAAAATGCTCTCCCAGCACCATTTTCTGTGACATAAGGTATTCTTCATTTCCACTTCTAATGTAACATACCTACTCACTTAGACAGAAGCTGATTGTACTTTAAATTGCCGTGTGACCCAATGTGCTTCCAAACCCTCTGAAAACTAGCTCTCTGCTTGTACAAGCAGTCTTTAATGTACTTTGGAGGTTACTTAGGGAAAAGGAGCCACAGAGCTGCAAGAGAAAAACTCATGGTGTTCTTCTGTGATCAAATTAAGCCCATGCAACCACAAGCTGCTCCACTGTTAGTGCTAGTGATCACGTAGCCTCATGGAAAATTGTTAACAGCTGACAAGTAGCCCTGTCTGTGCAAGAAGTCTTCAGCTGGTTGAGCCTGCAGTTGTTAAATGGACTTCTGCCTGTTGTAGAACAGTTCTTCTGATGTCTCTAAGGATGCTGTATTAAGATAGCAGGCTCTAAGACACACCCCCCACCACAAATTTCAGACTCCAAGTTATCCTGCTGTGCTTCAGTTCAGTGTAGTAATTCTAAACTGCTGAGATGAACACATTCTTTTCATTTTTAATTTTCAGTTTGAGTATATCTTTGTAGGTACAATGCTGTGATACAGAAGGGGCTGATAGGGTGTAACATCTTCAGTGTCCTGGAAAATGGGATAGGGTGCACCTGTAGGAAATTTGCAGCAATAGCAAGGCAGGGGGTGGGGTGGGTGTGTTCCTCCAACAAGCTGGAGGAATAGACCAACACAAACTTAATAAGACTTTACTAAGGCAAATGCAAAGCTGACGCATTAGTAGGACCTGGAATCCCAGTGACCAGCAATTGAAGATGAGTCAGCAGTGTGCCCTTGTAATTATGGAGGCTGTGTATTGTGCTGTATTAGGAAGAGGGGAATGTTTATTCCCTCTGTTTGGTGCTCATGAGATTGCATCTGGAGTACTGCATTTTGGGGCCCCCTTAGTACGAGAGAGATTGAAAAATGTATCAGTGGGGAGCCATCAGGATGATTAGGGTATGGAAGCACCTGATATAAAGGTAGGCTAGAAGAGCTGGGTTTGTTTAGCCTGGAGAGGAGAAGGCTAAGGAGGAATTTAGTTGCAGTCTTCCACTAAGTAAAGGAGTGTTACAGAGATAATGGAGCCAGATTCTTCTCAGAGGTGCAGAAGCAAGAAACAATGGCAGTAATTTGCAGCAAGAGAAATTTCAAAGGGACATAAGAAAACAATTCCTTACAGTGAGGAATGGTTGAGTGCTGTAGCAGATTGCCCAGAGGACTGGAAACACTGTCCTTGGAGGTTTTCAGCATTGAGCTGAACAAAGCCCAACTTAATTTTTTTCTCTGATTCTACGATAGAGAAGCTGATGGTGGGTTTCTGCAGGTTCTACTCCCTAGGCAGGTTACGGAAATAGGATTACTGGTGTGCATTTTGTTATTTATGTGATGAGTACAGATTGTTTCTAATATGTGAGGGTGGTAACGAGGCACCAATTTTCAGGCTCACTGGCACAAACAGAAGGTATTTCTTTACCTTTTCTCTTCTGTCTGCATGTCTTATCTGCTCAATTTCACTTTAAACCTGCTTTTTTCTTGCAAGAGGAGAGAGGGGACAGACAGGTGCTAAATAACAAAGACTGTCGGAATCGGTATACAGACAATGCTGAAGTAAAAGCCTATAGTCCTCTTCTGAGTTTAAGTGTGGAATTGACTAAATGAAACTTTTCTATAGATGTCACCTGCCAGTTACATGCTATCTGAGTGTTGTGTAAACTGTTACATTTTTAATCCTAATATGCTTTTGCCTAGGTTACTATAGCATTGCTTTGAGGATATGTAGTTTACAGAAAAAGAAGTCAGCTTTCTTCGCCCAGCAGACGGCAGTCCCCAGTGACCTACAGTGTGCTCATTCTCATGGTAGGTAACCAGTACTGAGCAATATTCTGTCTGCATTTCATTTCAGGCATAGAAACTAAAGAATCAAGAACTGTTGAAGTACATAATGCTTAAGACCTATAACTGAGATAAAAAACAATATTGTACTGCAGTCTATAACTGAAGTGTGAAGTGTGAAAGGGAAGACACGGTGGTCCATCAGTTTTGCTGTAGGCAGTTTTAAATATTCTGTAGAAATGGTGTAAAATTCTCCAAATGCTCTTCATTATTTCAGTTGCAGCTATTCAGACCTAAGAAAGATGTCAAGCTCTCTATTCCAAAATTATAAAGCTTCTTTTTAAAGATAAGAAATGCACTTTGCCTGGAAAAATATCATACTGCCAAGTTTAAATATCATGATTTCATGAACTGGTCAAGCTTCTTCAGAACCTGAAAATGTAAAACTTCTGTATTTTTTTCCTTTGTCTTTAGTGACATATAGCTTTGGAGTTTTTTGTTTGGCTGGTTTGTTTTTTGTTTCTCTTCACATAACTCCATAAACTTACCCATTGTTTAAGTCTAAAGCCAGAAATTATAGCCCTGGATTTAATGTGCAAAACCAGCTTTTTAGTCTGCACCTAATGTGATCAACTGTACAAAGATAGGTGTTTTTTTAAAAAAAAAAGAAAAGGAAGAAAAAGTGATTTGGAAGCTGAATGGCACTGGTTGTAATAGAGCTTGGGATAAAACCAGTTATTCGGTGTTTGTGTGATTTTTTTGATCCACCAGTATCTGTCTGATCTTCTGGACCTCTATACCCTTCTCTCTAGTTTGGTACTAAGTTATAATGCTCCTACTATGGAGCTTTATCACTGCCTGTTCTGCATTTAAATGCTGTATTTATTGTCATTAGATTCTCCCTTCCTTCCTTCCATCCTTCCTCCATACCTTCCTGTTTTTCTTTCTAAGTGTTACAAATTTGAAAGTACTTGTAGCACAAAAGGAGAAGCACTCAAAAGAACAAAAAGGAAAAATGTAAAACCTAATTATTTAGTTCTTGATAAAAAGAGGGAAGAAAACTATAAAATATCAGGGGAAGAAACTGGTGGATTTTTTCTAAAAGTGATAGACTTTATAATGGACTATGGCGTTGTAGTGTAGCATTTTGTTTCTTTTGGCTAATAACGAGAACTAGAAGTTTTTTCATAGCTTTCTGTTCATGACATAAAAATAACGTACTACTTCTGTGATCTGCGTGATTCAGATGGTGCATCTGAATGTGTAGATGTGGGGAAATGAGAAAAGGCAAGTGCAATGCTGTTACTAGACCACTGAGAAGCCAGTATAATCAAACAGTAGTAGTTCTTCAAATGTTAAACATTTTTGTTTTCACAGTTTGAAGTATGCAACACCCCAGAATGAGGAGTATTCGTATTTACAGTTTTGGTTCCATGCTGTTCTTTCAAAAGTGAATCTACTGCTGCATAATTGTCTGATTTGGAAAGCAAATCACTTCATCAGTAGTCAGGAAACTTGTTGCTCCTTTCCTTTATCTTGAATATAAAATGTTATCCAGTTTCATTCTGCTCCAGCTCATTTCATATAGGCCCTCCATCATCTGCTTTGGAGGTTATTGTACACAACTATGAGATGTTAGTCTGATTTCCTGCAGCTTTTTATGTACGAGAGAAAAACCATTTGGAAGAGGTTGTGGTTTTGAAAGTTAAAATATGTTAAATAGCTGAACTGTCTCTCTGAAGCTAGCCAACTTGTAGAGAGTACGTAAATGGATTAACAGGATTAAACCATCTTGAAGAGTAATTTTGACATTTCCATTTGCTTTCAGTTTGGGAGAATTACAAATTTGAAAGTACTTGAGCAGGTTTATCCTGCCAGTAACAAAATAACATGTGAGTTTCTGAAGAGTTGAAAGACTTCAGAATGATAATAGTTTGCAGCCCCATAGTGATTTCAGACAATCCTGGTGTATGCTCATGTCCTTATGCAGGAAAACTTTTGTTGAATTGGAAGATGGATTTGCTTGCACTTGTTGAGATGTTTTGGTAGCAAGCACAACGTAACTGATTATGACTACCTTGGAATAAGCCTTTTTGGAAAAGCATTGATGCAGCACTGAGCACAATACCAGCAGCTCCTGTTCTTAGGCTAATAAATGAATACCCTTAACGGAATGTATGGATTTTTTCAGTAAAGCACACGACTGCTTAAATTTTCTTATTGTCTCACAAATGTCAAAGGACACCTACATACATTTTTTACAGAAAATATTCTTTTAAGACATACCACTAAAAAGAAGAAAAAGTGCTTTTAGTTTTTGTTTTATAATCCATTGTCTGTGAAAGAAATGTGTTTAGTTTAATACTCGTATTAAATGAAAAGTGAAGGAAGGCCTAATTCTACATGTCTTTTACATTCAAATCTTTATGCCAGTGTAAGCCCATCTTACCCCCGCCTGTCTGTGTAAATAAAGTTCATCAGATTATGCAGTATTGCTTTCCATATTTAGTTGTGACTACTGAAGTGAGTGGAAACATTTCGACTGTACTGGTGTACTATACATCAAAAATTGAAATCTATCACTTTTTTTAAAAAAAAAATGACATCAGACATCTGTGATGTGATGTCATAGCATAGCTTTGACCATGAGCAGTAAGAGGAATTTAGTCCATTTTAGACTTTCTATAGGCTGAAACAACTACAACTGTCTTTAACCAAACTATTCACTTTTTTAAAGAACCCATTGTGATAGGACCTTTGAGCCATGGATCTTCCCATGACTGCAGATGTTAAATTTCCATGGCATGGTATCTATAGGATAGACAAGTACTTATGTCTTACATAGTAAGTTACTTCTGTGTTCTTTGAAATGAATGCACCCTACAGTTCCCAGGGAGCAGGCTGTCAAGGACCTTGAAGGTCATCTTGCAAATGGAGTGTGCCTGTGCTCTACTTGCTGTTTTGTGGGACTGTATAGTCTTGTTTTTTATAATCTAGGTTTGACCAATTTGATTTTATTGCAAAATATGGAGGGTGACGGACAGATGTGTCCTTTCATGTCACTGATTGTTCAGTTTCAGAACCAGTTTAAGGGTCTTTTACTTCCATACTGTGCCAGATACTTTTTTGTTGTCAACCGCATTATGTTGTAAGAGATTACGACCCTTTCCTTGCCCAGTGCTGATTTAAACCAGATGGTTACACAGGTCTGATTTAGACCACACAAACCATTGAAACAGCTCAAATGATGAAAACTCCAAAGTGAGACAGGAACCTTCAGTAACAATGTTTGTTTAAAAGCTTTCCTAATGTGATATTGCACTCCTAAAACCACAAGCTCTTTTGGAAAATCAATTAAGCTTGTACTTCTAAATCACAGAGCTGTTGAAAGTGCAGCATGGTGCATGTTTCTGGTCCCCTAGCATAGTGGAAACAGCCCATGAAGAGTTATATAAACACAGTGGGGACAAGAACATCAGTAGAACTTAATTTGCCTGATTTTTCAACTGGGGTTAGTATTCAGCAGCTTCTGTTGCATTGATTATTGGAAGGCTTTCATCTGGCTCTTGGATGCGAACATCTCCTGGGTACTGACAACTTGTGAAAATCCAGTGTGGTGCTTAAAATATACCAAAAGCAGTTACAGGGAGCTCAGATAAAAGTCTTAGAATCACATGTCCAAAGGGACCGAGTTAATGAATTCCTTAGTCACATTCTACATTGTGCCTTGAAGAACAGATTTGTATTCTGAATTTCTGCTTTCTGAAAAGCATGTCCCATTTTTGTCCTTTAACAAAATACTGTTAGTCATCCCTTCTGAGTAATGTCGCTTATCCTTTCAGGGAATTGCACTGTCATAACATGATGACTTTTTGTGAGATGACATCACAAATAGTGACTAGGATGCACCTCTGTTTCATTCATTGCATTCAGATACATGTTTTGGCTAAGGAAGAGGAACTGTGCAAAGGAGCCTCGAATATTCTTTTTGTTCCTTGACAGCATTCACATTGGATTTGTTTAATATAAACCAAAAATGTTCAGCATGTGCTATTATCTGAATGTCTTTCACGTTTGTTCATATTATCAAATAAGATGCTAGATCAGGAGGACATATTCTCAGCTCATTAAATCTGTCAGTGTGGATAGAACTGACTGCTGTAATAGCTACCACCATTGGAGAATATGTCCTAGAATGTAGAGATGACTTTTATAGATAAAAAAAGACAGAATTGGGCAAATCAAATTCTGGTATAGATAGAAGTAATTTAATTTGTTTCAAAGTTCATAACAGTTTAAACAACAGGGTAGTTTTTCACCCAAGCAGTAACTGCAATGTTTTGCTGCTAAATGATATAATGGAGAGACCCTTTTGGAGTGCAGGTGTACATGGAATTTATGAGGCACTACTTTATAAAGTAGCTTGTCTGATCACAACTCCCTTTAGGATTATTCTGTCCGTGCTCATTGGGTTATTGTCTTTGCCAGATTTTTATATTCTATTTTCCAGCTTCTACTTCAGCCAAGCCATGTCTTAAAACAACATCATATAACAGCTGCTGTCAAAAGTCTTGTCAGAAATGCTGATTTTACCTTCCTTGGTTTTGCCTAGGTTTAATGAATGGTTAGAAAGGAAGACCTCTTTTGTGACCCTTTAGTGTCTATGCCCTCTACATTCCATTAACCTAATCCCACAAACTGTTTGCTCTAATATAATAGAAGTGTTTCTCCTACAGAGCATGGAACTTTTACTCTCCCGTTTCCCAATACAACTTTAACTATGTTGTAAGTTGTCAGCCATTTATCTTTGCCAGCATGGGAAGCTTCACTTTCTTGATTATGACTGTGCTGACCAGAACAACGAAATTGGTGCAGCTCCATCAGCCTCTTCCACTTTTTGTTTTGTTTTGTTTTAGGTTTTCAACTCAATTTTCTCTGCCTCCTCTAACCAGCTGCAAGCAGGCACCCACTTTATTGAGGGACAAAGAGGTGAATGTAAAAATGTAAAGAAGTAAATAAATCAAAAGTTTGACTGTATAACTAAATCCTGTAAATTACGGGTGTTTCTGACTTACCTCACAGTTACAAATCAGCAGTCTGTGTGTATATTTCTGAAATATATCTCTAGTTTCTCTGTGCTCACATCCATTTCTTTTCTAAACCGAGCTCTCTAACAGATTCCTGGCTCATGTCTGAGAAGGCTAGTCTTCTGGAGCCAACTAGATATAGTCAATAATGATTTTGTTCTTCTTTTAAAGCACCTTGTTTCCTCCTCATTTCTTCGTTATTCTCCCCTAACTGCCTCCTTTTGCTTTCTTTCTGCATATTTAAGCAGAATAGTATGAAATAGATGGATTGAGATATTAATAAGAATTCATTAAGATAATACACACTGCACCTTATTTGCCACAACCCCTATTCCCTGATTAATTAGAATCTAACTTCTTATGATCTTATGGGTTGTTTGCTTTTAAAACCTTGTGTCTCTCATCCTGAGACCTGCTATAGGCACACTTGCCATCAGCAGTTATCCTTTAGAATTCCACCAGGCCTCTAACCCATAGTCTGCTGAGGACCATCTGCTCTTTTCATGTGCCTTTCTACTGATACCAAAATAATTTCCATCTGACTGCCCTGTGCTTTGCACAAATAAAAACCTTTCGGGCTGCTGCTTCTAAAGTAGATTTACCTTCAATCACCATTTATTAAATCTCTGTCCATTAAAAACCATAGCTTGCAGAAGCTGTGTGCATTAAGCCTGATTATAGAGACAGTAGAGAAGAGGGAGGGGGACAGTTTGTATCGGTGTATTGCCTTGTTTTTCTACTTGTCTAGCTGGCTATCAGAACAGGAGTCTCATTATTTGGCTTTGATTTTGTTTTGTGCATCTGTCTCTTTTTTGTTTAAGCTGTAACTTAATGATTGTTGGTTTCAGGAAAAAAACTGCTCAGAGTACATGACTAAAATCAGAGTTTTCTTTGGTGCTGGGGTACTAAGTCCTGTATGGAGGGTAAGAGTCAGGGCATTAAGAAAGGAAGAGGAGGAAAGTTCACAGGTTCCTTACGGAGGATGAGTGGCTCCTTCAAACGCACTTCATTTAAGGGCTCAGCATCTGGATCACAAAAGGTAAGTCTACAATTACCCAAAGAATACAATCTGAGGGAAACAACTGGAGACACTGTTTGCCCCCCACTTTTTTTTTTTTTTAATAACTGGTACTGTTATAAATGAGAGCAATTCTCTTTCCCTCTGTGCTCTCTTAAGTCTTAGAGGTGTCCGTCACGTTCACTGCACAGGTTCTGGCAATGAATCTTCTTCCTATGATGGGAGTTCTTTCACAAGCACGCTGTCTTAAGGATCTCTGAGTTAAATATCGCCAAACAGGGCTAGCCTGTAATTATTCCTATCCATAGTCAAAATCATATTTTGATGACTATTGATACTTAGTGTTCATGCCAAGTTCAGATGCAGGGAGAAGACTGATGGGATATATAAAGGATTTTGATGTGTTTCACTGAACATACACGGCAGATTCTATGAGAAATACAGTCTGTAGTTGATCTTGTGGTGTGCAGTGTATGAATGAAAAAGACAAGGGGGAGAATGAAGACATAAACTCACTCTGTTGCTGTCATAAGCTTGCATGTTGTAAATGAATATTAAGAATGTTTCTTAATTCAGTTTTCAGCTGTGAAGGGAATTTAAATACATCTTTTGTCCATGGATTGATAGACTCATTTGGAACAAATATAGACTAACTTCAGCTCAGGATTTCTCAGATTCCAGCTCAACTGACCTTTTTCAGACTGACTCCATTCAAATAATGAGAAATAGTTTTTATGTTCTCTTCCCACCCTCTTACCTCTAAATTCTGCTGATCACCACAATGTTAGAGTCAGATTCAAATTAAAGGGGTGAAAGGAAGTCAGAAGGAACATCACTAAGAGAAAAATATATGGCAGCATCTTGGAGGAAATTTAGTCATTGACACACAGTCAACTAAGTATGTATTAAAATGTTTCCTTTTTAAAAATGATTGTTCTATATGATGTGAAATAATTGGTCATGGTTTTCTGTGAACGCAAATAAGAATATGTCTAGGGTTGGGGGACTTCTTCAGCTGAGATTGTTGGGCAAGGGCCTTCACCAGGTGAATTGCAAGCACTATCTAGGGTTATTCATTTGCAGCATTGTTTTTTTATGTAATAATTGGGGACCCTGGCCCTTTTCTCTGCTAAAGAGGTTGTCAAGTTGCATGTAATGCCCATCTTACAGGCCCTATTACAGACATTGAAAAAGGTGAGAAAACCAAATTAATATTTCTGTTGTAATGTCCTTGTCACCAGGGCAAAGCCTAAATACTTAGAAGAAAGATGGAAGGCTCTAAAGCATTTGCGGTGGGTTCCGGGTTTTTCTCCTCTGGTAGATAAAAAGCGAAGTGGCATATTGAAATGTCAGCTGATACTTGGCAACAGCATTGTGTTGTGTAACTTTTGCCATTACTTGCACAGTTGCTTCTTAGGTGCCTTATGGCTGCGTCCAAATAGTGTGAAAAACCAGGCTGTACTCCAAGACATTTCTGTTTCATGAACTGTATACTGCTTGCTTTGTCAACCAAATGACTTTTCCAAAGATAAGCAGTAGTTTTTGTAGGCTGGTAGTATTATTCAATAAATAATGGTAAAAGAAATTAAAGAGAAAGATCTCCCCTTTAAAGTGTTGGTTTATGTGTCAAGGCTCACTTAAACATAATAAAACACAATAGTAAACCCATAATTCAGTCATAGTGCTCCAGCTGCAGTCAGCTTTTTTTTTGGCTTTTTTTTTAATGTCCCCAAGCCTATCTTGATAGTGCAAAGCATATAGAATTTTATTTCCTGAATGGAATAAAGTCAGAGTAAAATACCCTGATAAAAATTGTTTAATCTTCTCGCACTAATCCCATAGGAAAGACAGTCAAGTCAACATAGAAGGAATACAGTACAGATTTGGGTTTTCTTAACAAGGTTTGGCTTCTGATTATTAAAAAAAAAATGTTGTATTTTAAAAGCTGTAAATTCTCTGCATGGCTTGCTTGTTTTAGTCTTCCTAATTCTTTTGGTGATTATTTGCTTTGATGTTCATTCTGGAAACAAAAACTTTACCTTTCATGAGATAAAAATTATTTCTAGAGCTGATTAAAAAAATAGATGTTTAGGTTTA